>NC_090449.1:185388152-188004819 GCF_031143425.1 Pleurodeles waltl | reverse complement strand
TTTAGCCAAATTTTGAGGTTTGCAAAGGATTCTGGGTAACAGAACCTGGTCCGAGCCACACAAGTCACCCCATCTTAGATTCCCCTAGGTCTCTAGTTTTCAGAAATGCATAGGTTTGTAAAGTTTCCCTAGGTGGCGGCAGAGCTACAGGCCAAAATCTACAGGTAGGCACTTTGCAAAAAACTCCTCTGTTTTCCCTCACCAATTTGGCTGTGTCCACGTTGCACTTTGGGGCATTTCCTGTCACGGGCGCTAGGCCTACCCACACAAGTGAGGTATCATTTTTATCGGGAGACGTGGGGGAACGCTAAGTGGAAGGAAATTCGTGGCTCCTCTCAGATTCCAGAACTTTCTGCCACAGAAATGTGAGGAACATGTGTTTTTTTAAGCCAAATTTTGAGGTTTGCAAAGGATTCTGGGTAACAGAACCTGGTCCGAGCCACACAAGTCACCCCATCTTGGATTCCCCTAGGTCTCTAGTTTTCAGAAATGCACAGGTATGGTAGGTTTCCCTAGGTGGCGGCTGAGCTACAGGCCAAAATCTACAGGTAGGCACTTTGCAAAAAACACCTCTGTTTTCCTTCACCAATTTGGCTGTGTCCACGTTGCGCTTTGGGGCATTTCCTGTCACGGGCGCTAGGCCTACCCACACAAGTGAGGTATCATTTTTATCGGGAGACGTGGGGGAACGCTGGGTGGAAGGAAATTCGTGGCTCCTCTCAGATTCCAGAACTTTCTGCCACAGAAATGTGAGGAAAATGTGTTTTTTTAGCCAAATTTTGAGGTTTGCAAAGGATTCTGGGTAACAGAACCTGGTCCGAGCCACACAAGTCACCCCATCTTGGATTCCCCTGGGTCTCTAGATTTCAGAAATGCACAGGTTTGGTAGTTTTCCCTAGGTGGCGGCTGAGCTACAGGCCAAAATCTACAGGTAGGCACTTTGCAAAAAACACCTCTGTTTTCCTTCACCAATTTGGCTGTGTCCACGTTGCGCTTTGGGGCATTTCCTGTCACGGGCGCTAGGCCTACCCACACAAGTGAGGTATCATTTTTATCGGGAGACGTGGGGGAACGCTGGGTGGAAGGAAATTCGTGGCTCCTCTCAGATTCCAGAACTTTCTGCCACAGAAATGTGAGGAACATGTGTTTTTTTAGCCAAATTTTGAGGTTTGCAAAGGATTCTGGGTAACAGAACCTGGTCCGAGCCACACAAGTCACCCCATCTTAGATTCCCCTAGGTCTCTAGTTTTCAGAAATGCACAGGTTTGGTAGGTTTCCCTAGGTGGCGGCTGAGCTACAGGCCAAAATCTATAGGTAGGCACTTTGCAAAAAACACCTCTGTTTTCCTTCACCAATTTGGCTGTGTCCACGTTGCGCTTTGGGGCATTTCCTATCACGGGCGCTAGGCCTACCCACACAAGTGAGGTATCATTTTTATCGGGAGACGTGGGGGAACGCTGGGTGGAAGGAAATTCGTGGCTCCTCTCAGATTCCAGAACTTTCTGCCACAGAAATGTAAGGAACATGTGTTTTTTTAGCCAAATTCTGAGGTTTGCAAACGATTCTGGGTAACAGAACCTGGTCCGAGCCACACAAGTCACCCCATCTTGGATTCCCCTAGGTCTCTAGTTTTCAGAAATGCACAGGTTTGGTAGGTTTCCCTAGGTGGCGGCTGAGCTACAGGCCAAAATCTACAGGTAAGCACTTTGCAAAAAACACCTCTGTTTTCCTTCACCAATTTGGCTGTGTCCACGTTGCGCTTTGGGGCATTTCCTGTCACGGGCGCTAGGCCTACCCACACAAGTGAGGTATCATCTTTATCGGGAGACGTGGGGGAACGCTGGGTGGAAGGAAATTCGTGGCTCCTCTCAGATTCCAGAACTTTCTGCCACAGAAATGTAAGGAACATGTGTTTTTTTAGCCAAATTTTGAGGTTTGCAAAGGATTCTGGGTAACAGAACCTGATCCGAGCCACACAAGTCACCCCATCCTGGATTCCCCTAGGTCTCTAGTTTTCAGAAATGCACAGGTTTGGTAGGTTTCCCTAGGTGGCGGCTGAGCTACAGGCCAAAATCTACAGGTAAGCACTTTGCAAAAAACACCTCTGTTTTCCTTCACCAATTTGGCTGTGTCCACGTTGCGCTTTGGGGCATTTCCTGTCACGGGCGCTAGGCCTACCCACACAAGTGAGGTATCATCTTTATCGGGAGACGTGGGGGAACGCTGGGTGGAAGGAAATTCGTGGCTCCTCTCAGACTCCAGAACTTTCTGCCATAGAAATGTGAGGAACATGTGTTTTTTTAGCCAAATTTTGAGGTTTGCAAAGGATTCTGGGTAACAGAACCTGGTCCGAGCCACACAAGTCACCCCATCTTGGATTCCCCTAGGTCTCTAGTTTTCAGAAATGCACAGGTTTGGTAGGTTTCCCTAGGTGGCGGCTGAGCTACAGGCCAAAATCTACAGGTAGGCACTTTGCAAAAAACACCTCTGTTTTCCTTCACAAATTTGGATGTGTCCACGTTGCGCTTTAGGGCGTTTCCTGTCACGGGCGCTAGGCCTACCCACACAAGTGAGGTATCATTTTTATCGGGAGACGTGGGGGAACGCTGGGTGGAAGGAAATTCGTGCCGCCTCTCAGATTCCAGAACTTTCTGCCACAGAAATGTGAGGAACATGTGTTTTTTTAGCCAAATTTTGAGGTTTGCAAAGGATTCTGGGTAACAGAACCTGGTCCGAGCCACACAAATCACCCCATCTTAGATTCCCCTAGGTCTCTAGTTTTCAGAAATGCATAGGTTTGTAAGGTTTCCCTAGGTGGCGGCAGAGCTACAGGCCAAAATCTACAGGTAGGCACTTTGCAAAAAACTCCTCTGTTTTCCCTCACCAATTTGGCTGTGTCCACGTTGCACTTTGGGGCATTTCCTGTCACGGGCGCTAGGCCTACCCACACAAGTGAGGTATCATTTTTATCGGGAGACGTGGGGGAACGCTAAGTGGAAGGAAATTCGTGGCTCCTCTCAGATTCCAGAACTTTCTGCCACAGAAATGTGAGGAACATGTGTTTTTTTTAAGCCAAATTTTGAGGTTTGCAAAGGATTCTGGGTAACAGAACCTGGTCCGAGCCACACAAGTCACCCCATCTTGGATTCCCCTAGGTCTCTAGTTTTCAGAAATGCACAGGTTTGGTAGGTTTCCCTAGGTGGCGGCTGATCTAGAGGCCAAAATCTACAGGTAGGCACTTTGCAAAAAACACCTCTGTTTTCCTTCACAAATTTGGATGTGTCCACGTTGCGCTTTGGGGCGTTTCCTGTCGCGGGCGCTAGGCCTACCCACACAAGTGAGGTATCATTTTTATCGGGAGACGTGGGGGAACGCTGGGTGGAAGGAAATTCGTGGCTCCCATTAGATTTCAGAACTTTCTGCCACAGAAATGTGAGGAACATGTGTTTTTTTTAGCCAAATTTTGAGGTTTGCAAAGGATTCTGGGTAACAGAACCTGGTCCGAGCCACACAAGTCACCCCATCTTGGATTCCCCTGGGTCTCTAGATTTCAGAAATGCACAGGTTTGGTAGTTTTCCCTAGGTGGCGGCTGAGCTACAGGCCAAAATCTACAGGTAGGCACTTTGCAAAAAACACCTCTGTTTTCCTTCACCAATTTGGCTGTGTCCACGTTGCGCTTTGGGGCATTTCCTGTCACGGGCGCTAGGCCTACCCACACAAGTGAGGTATCATTTTTATCGGGAGACGTGGGGGAACGCTGGGTGGAAGGAAATTCGTGGCTCCTCTCAGATTCCAGAACTTTCTGCCACAGAAATGTGAGGAACATGTGTTATTTTAGCCAAATTTTGAGGTTTGCAAAGGATTCTGGGTAACAGAACCTGGTCCGAGCCACACAAGTCACCCCATCTTAGATTCCCCTACGTCTCTAGTTTTCAGAAATGCACAGGTTTGGTAGGTTTCCCTAGGTGGCGGCTGAGCTACAGGCCAAAATCTACAGGTAGGCACTTTGCAAAAAACACCTCTGTTTTCCTTCACCAATTTGGCTGTGTCCACGTTGCGCTTTGGGGCATTTCCTATCACGGGCGCTAGGCCTACCCACACAAGTGAGGTATCATTTTTATCGGGAGACGTGGGGGAACGCTGGGTGGAAGGAAATTCGTGGCTCCTCTCAGATTCCAGAACTTTCTGCCACAGAAATGTAAGGAACATGTGTTTTTTTAGCCAAATTCTGAGGTTTGCAAAGGATTCTGGGTAACAGAACCTGGTCCGAGCCACACAAGTCACCCCATCTTGGATTCCCCTAGGTCTCTAGTTTTCAGAAATGCACAGGTTTGGTAGGTTTCCCTAGGTGGCGGCTGAGCTACAGGCCAAAATCTACAGGTAAGCACTTTGCAAAAAACACCTCTGTTTTCCTTCACCAATTTGGCTGTGTCCACGTTGCGCTTTGGGGCATTTCCTGTCACGGGCGCTAGGCCTACCCACACAAGTGAGGTATCATCTTTATCGGGAGACGTGGGGGAACGCTGGGTGGAAGGAAATTCGTGGCTCCTCTCAGATTCCAGAACTTTCTGCCACAGAAATGTAAGGAACATGTGTTTTTTTAGCCAAATTTTGAGGTTTGCAAAGGATTCTGGGTAACAGAACCTGGTCCGAGCCACACAAGTCACCCCATCTTGGATTCCCCTAGGTCTCTAGTTTTCAGAAATGCACAGGTTTGGTAGGTTTCCCTAGGTGGCGGCTGAGCTACAGGCCAAAATCTACAGGTAAGCACTTTGCAAAAAACACCTCTGTTTTCCTTCACCAATTTGGCTGTGTCCACGTTGCGCTTTGGGGCATTTCCTGTCACGGGCGCTAGGCCTACCCACACAAGTGAGGTATCATTTTTATCGGGAGACGTGGGGGAACGCTGGGTGGAAGGAAATTCGTGGCTCCTCTCAGATTCCAGAACTTTCTGCCACAGAAATGTGAGGAACATGTGTTTTTTTAGCCAAATTTTGAGGTTTGCAAAGGATTCTGTGTAACAGAACCTGGTCCGAGCCACACAAGTCACCCCATCTTGGATTCCCCTAGGTCTCTAGTTTTCAGAAATGCACAGGTTTGGTAGGTTTCCCTAGGTGGCGGCTGAGCTAGAGGCCAAAATCTACAGGTAGGCACTTTGCAAAAAACACCTCTGTTTTCCTTCACAAATTTGGATGTGTCCACGTTGCGCTTTGGGGCGTTTCCTGTCGCGGGCGCTAGGCCTACCCACACAAGTGAGGTATCATTTTTATCGGGAGACGTGGGGGAACGCTGGGTGGAAGGAAATTCGTGGCTCCCCTCAGATTTCAGAACTTTCTGCCACAGAAATTTTAGGAACATGTGTTTTTTTTAGCCAAATTTTGAGGTTTGCAAAGGATTCTGGGTAACAGAACCTGGTCCGAGCCACACAAGTCACCCCATCTTGGATTCCCCTAGGTCTCTAGTTTTCAGAAATGCACAGGTTTGGTAGGTTTCCCCAGGTGGCGGCTGAGCTACAGGCCAAAATCTACAGGTAGGCACTTTGCAAAAAACTCCTCTGTTTTCCTTCACCAATTTGGCTGTGTCCACGTTTCGCTTTGGGGCATTTCCTGTCACGGGCGCTAGGCCTACCCACACAAGTGAGGTGTCATTTTTATCGGGAGACGTGGGGGAACGCTGGGTGGAAGGAAATTCGTGGCTCCCCTCAGATTTCAGAACTTTCTGCCACAGAAATGTGAGGAACATGTGTTTTTTTTAGCCAAATTTTGAGGTTTGCAAAGGATTCTGGGTGACAGAACCTGGTCCAAGCCACACAAGTCACCCCATCTTGGATTCCCCTAGGTATCTAATTTTCAGAAATGCACAGGTTTGGTAGGTTTCCCTAGGTGGTGGCTGAGCTACAGGCCAAAATCTACAGGTAGGCACTTTGCAAAAAACACCTCTGTTTTCCTTCACCAATTTGGCTGTGTCCACGTTGCGCTTTGGGGCATTTCCTGTCACAGGCGCTAGGCCTACCCACACAAGTGAGGTATCATTTTTATCGGGAGACGTGGGGGAACGCTGGGTGGAAGGAAATTCGTGGCTCCTCTCAGATTCCAGAACTTTCTGCCACAGAAATGTGAGGAAAATGTGTTTTTTTAGCCAAATTTTGAGGTTTGCAAAGGATTCTCGGTAACAGAACCTGGTCCGAGCCACACAAGTCACCCCATCTTGGATTCCCCTAGGTCTCTAGATTTCAGAAATGCACAGGTTTGGTAGGTTTCCCTAGGTAGCGGCTGAGCTACAGGCCAAAATCTACAGGTAGGCACTTTGCAAAAAACACCTCTGTTTTCCTTCACCAATTTGGCTGTGTCCACGTTGCGCTTTGGGGCATTTCCTGTCACGGGCGCTAGGCCTACCCACACAAGTGAGGTATCATTTTTATCGGGAGACGTGGGGGAACGCTGGGTGGAAGGAAATTCGTGGCTCCTCTCAGATTCCAGAACTTTCTGCCACAGAAATGTGAGGAAAATGTGTTTTTTTAGCCAAATTTTGAGGTTTGCAAAGGATTCTGGGTAACAGAACCTGGTCCGAGCCACACAAGTCACCCCATCTTGGATTCCCCTAGGTCTCTAGATTTCAGAAATGCACAGGTTTGGTAGTTTTCCCTAGGTGGCGGCTGAGCTACAGGCCAAAATCTACAGGTAGGCACTTTGCAAAAAACACCTCTGTTTTCCTTCACCAATTTGGCTGTGTCCACGTTGCGCTTTGGGGCATTTCCTTTCACGGGCGCTAGGCCTACCCACTCAAGTGAGGTATCATTTTTATCGGGAGACGTGGGGGAACGCTGGGTGGAAGGAAATTCGTGGCTCCTCTCAGATTCCAGAACTTTCTGCCACAGAAATGTGAGGAACATGTGTTTTTTTAGCCAAATTTTGAGGTTTGCAAAGGATTCTGGGTAACAGAACCTCGTCCGAGCCACACAAGTCACCCCATCTTAGATTCCCCTAGGTCTCTAGTTTTCAGAAATGCACAGGTTTGGTAGGTTTCCCTAGGTGGCGGCTGAGCTACAGGCCAAAATCTACAGGTAGGCACTTTGCAAAAAACACCTCTGTTTTCCTTCACCAATTTGGCTGTGTCCACGTTGCGCTTTGGGGCATTTCCTATCACGGGCGCTAGGCCTACCCACACAAGTGAGGTATCATTTTTATCGGGAGACGTGGGGGAACGCTGGGTGGAAGGAAATTCGTGGCTCCTCTCAGATTCCAGAACTTTCTGCCACAGAAATGTAAGGAACATGTGTTTTTTTAGCCAAATTTTGAGGTTTGCAAAGGATTCTGGGTAACAGAACCTGGTCCGAGCCACACAAGTCACCCCATCTTGGATTCCCCTATGTCTCTAGTTTTCAGAAATGCACAGGTTTGGTAGGTTTCCCTAGGTGGCGGCTGAGCTATAGGCCAAAATCTACAGGTAGGCACTTTGCAAAAAACACCTCTGTTTTCCTTCACCAATTTGGCTGTGTCCACGTTGCGCTTTGGGGCATTTCCTGTCACGGGCGCTAGGCCTACCCACACAAGTGAGGTATCATCTTTATCGGGAGACGTGGGGGAACGCTGGGTGGAAGGAAATTCGTGGCTCCTCTCAGACTCCAGAACTTTCTGCCATAGAAATGTGAGGAACATGTGTTTTTCTTGCCAAATTTTGAGGTTTGCAAAGGATTCTGGGTAACAGAACCTGGTCCGAGCCACACAACTCACCCCATCTTGGATTCCCCTAGGTCTCTAGTTTTCAGATATGCACAGGTTTGGTAGGTTTCCCTAGGTGGCGGCTGAGCTACAGACCAAAATCTACAGGTAGGCACTTTGCAAAAAACTCCTCTGTTTTCCTTCACCAATTTGGCTGTGTCCACGTTGCACTTTGGGGCATTTCCTGTCACGGGCGATAGGCCTACCCACACAAGTGAGGTATCATTTTTATCGGGAGACGTGGGGGAACGCTGGGTGGAAAGAAATTCGTGCCGCCTCTCAGATTCCAGAACTTTCTGCCACAGAAATGTGAGGAACATGTGTTTTTTTAGCCAAATTTTGAGGTTTGCAAAGGATTCTGGGTAACAGAACCTGGTCCGAGCCACACAAGTCACCCCATCTTAGATTCCCCTAGGTCTCTAGTTTTCAGAAATGCACAGGTTTGTAAGGTTTCCCTAGGTGGAGGCAGAGCTACAGGCCAAAATCTACAGGTAGGCACTTTGCAAAAAACTCCTCTGTTTTCCCTCACCAATTTGGCTGTGTCCACGTTGCACTTTGGGGAATTTCCTGTCACGGGCGCTAGGCCTACCCACACAAGTGAGGTATCATTTTTATCGGGAGACGTGGGGGAACGCTGGGTGGAAGGAAATTCGTGGCTCCTCTCAGATTCCAGAACTTTCTGCCACAGAAATGTGAGGAACATGTGTTTTTTTAAGCCAAATTTTGAGGTTTGCAAAGGATTCTGGGTAACAGAACCTGGTCCGAGCCACACAAGTCACCCCATCTTGGATTCCCCTAGGTCTCTAGTTTTCAGAAATGCACAGGTTTGGTAGGTTTCCCTAGGTGGCGGCTGAGCTACAGGCCAAAATCGACAGGTAGGCACTTTGCAAAAACACACCTCTGTTTTCCTTCACCAATTTGGATTTGTCCACGTTGCGCTTTGGGGCGTTTTCTGTCGCGGGCGCTAGGCCTACCCACACAAGTGAGGTATCATTTTTATCGGGAGACGTGGGGGAACGCTGGGTGGAAGGAAATTCGTGGCTCCTCTCAGATTCCAGAACTTTCTGCCACAGAAATATGAGGAACATGTGTTTTTTTAGCCAAATTTTGAGGTTTGCAAAGGATTCTGGGTAACAGAACCTGGTCCGAGCCACACAAGTCACCCCATCTTGGATTCCCCTAGGTCTCTAGTTTTCAGAAATGCACAGGTTTGGTAGGATTCCCTAGGTGGCGGCTGAGCTAGAGGCCAAAATCTACAGGTAGGCACTTTGCAAAAAACACCTCTGTTTTCCTTCACAAATTTGGATGTGTCCACGTTGCGCTTTGGGGCGTTTCCTGTCGCGGGCGCTAGGCCTACCCACACAAGTGAGGTATCATTTTTATCGGGAGACGTGGGGGAACGCTGGGTGGAAGGAAATTCGTGGCTCCCCTCAGATTTCAGAACTTTCTGCCACATAAATGTGAGGAACATGTGTTTTTTTTAGCCAAATTTTGAGGTTTGCAAAGGATTCTGGGTAACAGAACCTGGTCCGAGCCACACAACTCACCCCATCTTGGATTCCCCTAGGTCTCTAGTTTTCAGAAATGCACAGGTTTGGTAGGTTTCCCCAGGTGGCGGCAGAGCTACAGGCCAAAATCTACAGGTAGGCACTTTGCAAAAAACTCCTCTGTTTTCCTTCACCAATTTGGCTGTGTCCACGTTGCGCTTTGGGGCATTTCCTGTCACGGGCGCTAGGCCTACCCACACAAGTGAGGTATCATTTTTATCGGGAGACGTGGGGGAACGCTGGGTGGAAGGAAATTCGTGGCTCCCCTCAGATTTCAGAACTTTCTGCCACAGAAATGTGAGGAACATGTGTTTTTTTTAGCCAAATATTGAGGTTTGCCAAGGATTCTGGGTAACAGAACCTGGTCCGAGCCACACAAGTCACCCCATCTTGGATTCCCCTAGGTCTCTAATTTTCAGAAATGTACAGGTTTGGTAGGTTTCCCGAGGTGGCGGCTGAGCTACAGGCCAAAATCTACAGGTAGGCACTTTGCAAAAAACACCTCTGTTTTCCTTCACCAATTTGGCTGTGTCCACGTTGCGCTTTGGGGCATTTCCTGTCACGGGCGCTAGGCCTACCCACACAAGTGAGGTATCATTTTTATCGGGAGACGTGGGGGAACGCTGGGTGGAAGGAAATTCGTGGCTCCTCTCAGATTCCAGAACTTTCTGCCACAGAAATGTGAGGAAAATGTGTTTTTTTAGCCAAATTTTGAGGTTTGCAAAGGATTCTGGGTAACAGAACCTGGTCCGAGCCACACAAGTCACCCCATCTTGGATTCCCCTAGGTCTCTAGATTTCAGAAATGCACAGGTTTGGTAGGTTTCCCTAGGTGGCGCCTGAGCTACAGGCCAAAATCTACAGGTAGGCACTTTGCAAAAAACACCTCTGTTTTCCTTCACCAATTTGGCTGTGTCCATGTTGCGCTTTGGGGCATTTCCTGTCACGGGCGCTAGGCCTACCCACACAAGTGAGGTATCATTTTTATCGGGAGACGTGGGGGAACGCTGGGTGGAAGGAAATTCGTGGCTCCTCTCAGATTCCAGAACTTTCTGCCACAGAAATGTGAGGAAAATGTGTTTTTTTAGCCAAATTTTGAGGTTTGCAAAGGATTCTGGGTAACAGAACCTGGTCCGAGCCACACAAGTCACCCCATCTTGGATTCCCCTGGGTCTCTAGATTTCAGAAATGCACAGGTTTGGTAGTTTTCCCTAGGTGGCGGCTGAGCTACAGGCCAAATCTACAGGTAGGCACTTTGCAAAAAACACCTCTGTTTTCCTTCACCAATTTGGCTGTGTCCACGTTGCGCTTTGGGGCATTTCCTGTCACGGGCGCTAGGCCTTCCCACACAAGTGAGGTATCATTTTTATCGGGAGACGTGGGGGAACGCTGGGTGGAAGGAAATTCGTGGCTCCTCTCAGATTCCAGAACTTTCTGCCACAGAAATGTGAGGAACATGTGTTTTTTTAGCCAAATTTTGAGGTTTGCAAAGGATTCTGGGTAACAGAACCTGGTCCGAGCCACACAAGTCACCCCATCTTAGATTCCCCTAGGTCTCTAGTTTTCAGAAATGCACAGGTTTGGTAGGTTTCCCTAGGTGGCGGCTGAGCTACAGGCCAAAATCTACAGGTAGGCACTTTGCAAAAAACACCTCTGTTTTCCTTCACCAATTTGGCTGTGTCCACGTTGCGCTTTGGGGCATTTCCTATCACGGGCGCTAGGCCTACCCACACAAGTGAGGTATCATTTTTATCGGGAGACGTGGGGGAACGCTGGGTGGAAGGAAATTCGTGGCTCCTCTCAGATTCCAGAACTTTCTGCCACAGAAATGTAAGGAACATGTGTTATTTTAGCCAAATTCTGAGGTTTGCAAAGGATTCTGGGTAACAGAACCTGGTCCGAGCCACACAAGTCACCCCATCTTGGATTCCCCTAGGTCTCTAGTTTTCAGAAATGCACAGGTTTGGTAGGTTTCCCTAGGTGGCGGCTGAGCTACAGGCCAAAATCTACAGGTAAGCACTTTGCAAAAAACACCTCTGTTTTCCTTCACCAATTTGGCTGTGTCCACGTTGCGCTTTGGGGCATTTCCTGTCACGGGCGCTAGGCCTACCCACACAAGTGAGGTATCATCTTTATCAGGAGACGTGGGGGAACGCTGGGTGGAAGGAAATTCGTGGCTCCTCTCAGATTCCAGAACTTTCTGCCACAGAAATGTAAGGAACATGTGTTTTTTTAACCAAATTTTGAGGTTTGCAAAGGATTCTGGGTAACAGAACCTGGTCCGAGCCACACAAGTCACCCCATCTTGGATTCCCCTAGGTCTCTAGTTTTCAGAAATGCACAGGTTTGGTAGGTTTCCCTAGGTGGCGGCTGAGCTACAGGCCAAAATCTACAGGTAAGCACTTTGCCAAAAACACCTCTGTTTTCCTTCACCAATTTGGCTGTGTCCACGTTGCGCTTTGGGGCATTTCCTGTCACGGGCGCTAGGCCTACCCACACAAGTGAGGTATCATCTTTATCGGGAGACGTGGGGGAACGCTGGGTGGAAGGAAATTCGTGGCTCCTCTCAGACTCCAGAACTTTCTGCCATAGAAATGTGAGGAACATGTGTTTTTTGTGCCAAATTTTGAGGTTTGCAAAGGATTCTGGGTAACAGAACCTGGTCCGAGCCACACAACTCACCCCATCTTGGATTCCCCTAGGTCTCTAGTTTTCAGAAATGCACAGGTTTGGTAGGTTTCCCTAGGTGGCGGCTGAGCTACAGACCAAAATCTACAGGTAGGCACTTTGCAAAAAACTCCTCTGTTTTCCTTCACCAATTTGGCTGTGTCCACGTTGCACTTTGGGGCATTTCCTGTCACGGGCGCTAGGCCTACCACACAAGTGAGGTATCATTTTTATCGGGAGACGTGGGGGAACGCTGGGTGGAAGGAAATTCGTGCCGCCTCTCAGATTCCAGAACTTTCTGCCACAGAAATGTGAGGAACATGTGTTTTTTTAGCCAAATTTTGAGGTTTGCAAAGGATTCTGGGTAACAGAACCTGGTCCGAGCCACACAAGTCACCCCATCTTAGATTCCCCTAGGTCTCTAGTTTTCAGAAATGCATAGGTTTGTAAGGTTTCCCTAGGTGGCGGCAGAGCTACAGGCCAAAATCTACAGGTAGGCACTTTGCAAAAAACTCCTCTGTTTTCCCTCACCAATTTGGCTGTGTCCACGTTGCACTTTGGGGCATTTCCTGTCACGGGCGCTAGGCCTACCCACACAAGTGAGGTATCATTTTTATCGGGAGACGTGGGGGAACGCTAAGTGGAAGGAAATTCGTGGCTCCTCTCAGATTCCAGAACTTTCTGCCACAGAAATGTGAGGAACATGTGTTTTTTCAAGCCAAATTTTGAGGTTTGCAAAGGATTCTGGGTAACAGAACCTGGTCCGAGCCACACAAGTCACCCCATCTTGGATTCCCCTAGGTCTCTAGTTTTCAGAAATGCACAGGTTTGGTAGGTTTCCCTAGGTGGCGGCTGAGCTACAGGCCAAAATCTACAGGTAGGCACTTTGCAAAAACACTCCTCTGTTTTCCTTCACCAATTTGGATTTGTCCACGTTGCGCTTTGGGGCATTTTCTGTCGCGGGCGCTAGGCCTACCCACACAAGTGAGGTATCATTTTTATCGGGAGGCGTGGGGGAACGCTGGGTGGAAGGAAATTTGTGGCTCCTCTCAGATTCCAGAACTTTCTGCCACAGAAATGTGAGGAACATGTGTTTTTTTAGCCAAATTTTGAGGTTTGCAAAGGATTCTGGGTAACAGAACCTGGTCCGAGCCACACAAGTCACCCCATCTTGGATTCCCCTAGGTCTCTAGTTTTCAGAAATGCACAGGTTTGGTAGGTTTCCCTAGGTGGCGGCTGAGCTAGAGGCCAAAATCTACAGGTAGGCACTTTGCAAAAAACACCTCTGTTTTCCTTCACAAATTTGGATGTGTCCACGTTGCGCTTTGGGGCGTTTCCTGTCGCGGGCGCTAGGCCTACCCACACAAGTGAGGTATCATTTTTATCGGGAGACGTGGGGGAACGCTGGGTGGAAGGAAATTCGTGCCGCCTCTCAGATTCCAGAACTTTCTGCCACAGAAATGTGAGGAACATGTGTTTTTTTAGCCAAATTTTGAGGTTTGCAAAGGATTCTGGGTAACAGAACCTGGTCCGAGCCACACAAGTCACCCCATCTTAGATTCCCCTAGGTCTCTAGTTTTCAGAAATGCATAGGTTTGTAAGGTTTCCCTAGGTGGCGGCAGAGCTACAGGCCAAAATCTACAGGTAGGCACTTTGCAAAAAACTCCTCTGTTTTCACTCACCAATTTGGCTGTGTCCACGTTGCACTTTGGGGCATTTCCTGTCACGGGCGCTAGGCCTACCCACACAAGTGAGGTATCATTTTTATCGGGAGACGTGGGGGAACGCTGGGTGGAAGGAAATTCGTGGCTCCTCTCAGATTCCAGAACTTTCTGCCACAGAAATGTGAGGAAAATGTGTTTTTTTAGCCAAATTTTGAGGTTTGCAAAGGATTCTGGGTAACAGAACCTGGTCCGAGCCACACAAGTCACCCCATCTTGGATTCCCCTGGGTCTCTAGATTTCAGAAATGCACAGGTTTGGTACTTTTCCCTAGGTGGCGGCTGAGCTACAGGCCAAAATCTACAGGTAGGCACTTTGCAAAAAACACCTCTGTTTTCCTTCACCAATTTTGCTGTGTCCACGTTGCGCTTTGGGGCATTTCCTGTCACGGGCGCTAGGCCTACCCACACAAGTGAGGTATCATTTTTATCGGGAGACGTGGGGGAACGCTGGGTGGAAGGAAATTCGTGGCTCCTCTCAGATTCCAGAACTTTCTGCCACAGAAATGTGAGGAACATGTGTTTTTTTAGCCAAATTTTGAGGTTTGCAAAGGATTCTGGGTAACAGAACCTGGTCCGAGCCACACAAGTCACCCCATCTTAGATTCCCCTAGGTCTCTAGTTTTCAGAAATGCACAGGTTTGGTAGGTTTCCCTAGGTGGCGGCTGAGCTACAGGCCAAAATCTACAGGTAGGCACTTTGCAAAAAACACCTCTGTTTTCCTTCACCAATTTGGCTGTGTCCACGTTGCGCTTTGGGGCATTTCCTGTCACGGGCGCTAGGCCTACCCACACAAGTGAGGTATCATCTTTATCGGGAGACGTGGGGGAACGCTGGGTGGAAGGAAATTCGTGGCTCCTCTCAGACTCCAGAACTTTCTGCCATAGAAATGTGAGGAACATGTGTTTTTTGTGCCAAATTTTGAGGTTTGCAAAGGATTCTGGGTAACAGAACCTGGTCCGAGCCACACAACTCACCCCATCTTGGATTCCCCTAGGTCTCTAGTTTTCAGAAATGCACAGGTTTGGTAGGTTTCCCTAGGTGGCGGCTGAGCTACAGACCAAAATCTACAGGTAGGCACTTTGCAAAAAACTCCTCTGTTTTCCTTCACCAATTTGGCTGTGTCCACGTTGCACTTTGGGGCATTTCCTGTCACGGGCGCTAGGCCTACCACACAAGTGAGGTATCATTTTTATCGGGAGACGTGGGGGAACGCTGGGTGGAAGGAAATTCATGCCGCCTCTCAGATTCCAGAACTTTCTGCCACAGAAATGTGAGGAACATGTGTTTTTTTAGCCAAATTTTGAGGTTTGCAAAGGATTCTGGGTAACAGAACCTGGTCCGAGCCACACAAGTCACCCCATCTTAGATTCCCCTAGGTCTCTAGTTTTCAGAAATGCACAGGTTTGGTAGGTTTCCCTAGGTGGCGGCTGAGCTACAGGCCAAAATCTACAGGTAGGCACTTTGCAAAAAACACCTCTGTTTTCCTTCACCAATTTGGCTGTGTCCACGTTGCGCTTTGGGGCATTTCCTATCACGGGCACTAGGCCTACCCACACAAGTGAGGTATCATTTTTATCGGGAGACGTGGGGGAACGCTGGGTGGAAGGAAATTCGTGGCTCCTCTCAGACTCCAGAACTTTCTGCCATAGAAATGTGAGGAACATGTGTTTTTTGTGCCAAATTTTGAGGTTTGCAAAGGATTCTGGGTAACAGAACCTGGTCCGAGCCACACAACTCACCCCATCTTGGATTCCCCTAGGTCTCTAGTTTTCAGAAATGCACAGGTTTGGTAGGTTTCCCTAGGTGGCGGCAGAGCTACAGGCCAAAATCTACAGGTAGGCACTTTGCAAAAAACTCCTCTGTTTTCCCTCACCAATTTGGCTGTGTCCACGTTGCACTTTGGGGCATTTCCTGTCACGGGCGCTAGGCCTACCCACACAAGTGAGGTATCATTTTTATCGGGAGACGTGGGGGAACGCTAAGTGGAAGGAAATTCGTGGCTCCTCTCAGATTCCAGAACTTTCTGCCACAGAAATGTGAGGAACATGTGTTTTTTCAAGCCAAATTTTGAGGTTTGCAAAGGATTCTGGGTAACAGAACCTGGTCCGAGCCACACAAGTCACCCCATCTTGGATTCCCCTAGGTCTCTAGTTTTCAGAAATGCACAGGTTTGGTAGGTTTCCCTAGGTGGCGGCTGAGCTACAGGCCAAAATCTACAGGTAGGCACTTTGCAAAAACACACCTCTGTTTTCCTTCACCAATTTGGATTTGTCCACGTTGCGCTTTGGGGCGTTTTCTGTCGCGGGCGCTAGGCCTACCCACACAAGTGAGGTATCATTTTTATCGGGAGACGTGGGGGAACGCTGGGTGGAAGGAAATTCGTGGCTCCTCTCAGATTCCAGAACTTTCTGCCACAGAAATGTGAGGAACATGTGTTTTTTTAGTCAAATTTTGAGGTTTGCAAAGGATTCTGGGTAACAGAACCTGGTCCGAGCCACACAAGTCACCCCATCTTGGATTCCCCTAGGTCTCTAGTTTTCAGAAATGCACAGGTTTGGTAGGTTTCCCTAGGTGGCGGCTGAGCTAGAGGCCAAAATCTACAGGTAGGCACTTTGCAAAAAACACCTCTGTTTTCCTTCACAAATTTGGATGTGTCCACGTTGCGCTTTGGGGCGTTTCCTGTCGCGGGCGCTAGGCCTACCCACACAAGTGAGGTATCATTTTTATCGGGAGACGTGGGGGAACGCTGGGTGGAAGGAAATTCGTGCCGCCTCTCAGATTCCAGAACTTTCTGCCACAGAAATGTGAGGAACATGTGTTTTTTTAGCCAAATTTTGAGGTTTGCAAAGGATTCTGGGTAACAGAACCTGGTCCGAGCCACACAAGTCACCCCATCTTAGATTCCCCTAGGTCTCTAGTTTTCAGAAATGCATAGGTTTGTAAGGTTTCCCTAGGTGGCGGCAGAGCTACAGGCCAAAATCTACAGGTAGGCACTTTGCAAAAAACTCCTCTGTTTTCACTCACCAATTTGGCTGTGTCCACGTTGCACTTTGGGGCATTTCCTGTCACGGGCGCTAGGCCTACCCACACAAGTGAGGTATCATTTTTATCGGGAGACGTGGGGGAACGCTAAGTGGAAGGAAATTCGTGGCTCCTCTCAGATTCCAGAACTTTCTGCAACAGAAATGTGAGGAACATGTGTTTTTTCAAGCCAAATTTTGAGGTTTGCAAAGGATTCTGGGTAACAGAACCTGGTCCGAGCCACACAAGTCACCCCATCTTGGATTCCCCTAGGTCTCTAGTTTTCAGAAATGCACAGGTTTGGTAGGTTTCCCTAGGTGGCGGCTGAGCTACAGGCCAAAATCTACAGGTAGGCACTTTGCAAAAACACACCTCTGTTTTCCTTCACCAATTTGGATTTGTCCACGTTGCGCTTTGGGGCGTTTTCTGTCGCGGGCGCTAGGCCTACCCACACAAGTGAGGTATCATTTTTATCGGGAGACGTGGGGGAACGCTGGGTGGAAGGAAATTCGTGGCTCCTCTCAGATTCCAGAACTTTCTGCCACAGAAATGTGAGGAACATGTGTTTTTTTAGTCAAATTTTGAGGTTTGCAAAGGATTCTGGGTAACAGAACCTGGTCCGAGCCACACAAGTCACCCCATCTTGGATTCCCCTAGGTCTCTAGTTTTCAGAAATGCACAGGTTTGGTAGGTTTCCCTAGGTGGCGGCTGAGCTAGAGGCCAAAATCTACAGGTAGGCACTTTGCAAAAAACACCTCTGTTTTCCTTCACAAATTTGGATGTGTCCACGTTGCGCTTTGGGGCGTTTCCTGTCGCGGGCGCTAGGCCTACCCACACAAGTGAGGTATCATTTTTATCGGGAGACGTGGGGGAACGCTGGGTGGAAGGAAATTCGTGCCGCCTCTCAGATTCCAGAACTTTCTGCCACAGAAATGTGAGGAACATGTGTTTTTTTAGCCAAATTTTGAGGTTTGCAAAGGATTCTGGGTAACAGAACCTGGTCCGAGCCACACAAGTCACCCCATCTTAGATTCCCCTAGGTCTCTAGTTTTCAGAAATGCATAGGTTTGTAAGGTTTCCCTAGGTGGCGGCAGAGCTACAGGCCAAAATCTACAGGTAGGCACTTTGCAAAAAACTCCTCTGTTTTCACTCACCAATTTGGCTGTGTCCACGTTGCACTTTGGGGCATTTCCTGTCACGGGCGCTAGGCCTACCCACACAAGTGAGGTATCATTTTTATCGGGAGACGTGGGGGAACGCTAAGTGGAAGGAAATTCGTGGCTCCTCTCAGATTCCAGAACTTTCTGCCACAGAAATGTGAGGAACATGTGTTTTTTTAAGCCAAATTTTGAGGTTTGCAAAGGATTCTAGGTAACAGAACCTGGTCCGAGCCACACAAGTCACCCCATCTTGGATTCCCCTAGGTCTCTAGTTTTCAGAAATGCACAGGTTTGGTAGGTTTCCCTAGGTGGCGGCTGAGCTAGAGGCCAAAATCTACAGGTAGGCACTTTGCAAAAAACACCTCTGTTTTCCTTCACAAATTTGGATGTGTCCACATTGCGCTTTGGGGCGTTTCCTGTCGCGGGCGCTAGGCCTACCCACACAAGTGAGGTATCATTTTTATCGGGAGACGTGGGGGAACGCTGGGTGGAAGGAAATTCGTGGCTCCCATTAGATTTCAGAACTTTCTGCCACAGAAATGTGAGGAACATGTGTTTTTTTTAGCCAAATTTTGAGGTTTGCAAAGGATTCTGGGAAACAGAACCTGGTCCGAGCCACACAAGTCACCCCATCTTGGATTCCCCTGGGTCTCTAGATTTCAGAAATGCACAGGTTTGGTAGTTTTCCCTAGGTGGCGGCTGAGCTACAGGCCAAAATCTACAGGTAGGCACTTTGCAAAAAACACCTCTGTTTTCCTTCACCAATTTGGCTGTGTCCACGTTGCGCTTTGGGGCATTTCCTGTCACGGGCGCTAGGCCTACCCACACAAGTGAGGTATCATTTTTATCGGGAGACGTGGGGGAACGCTGGGTGGAAGGAAATTCGTGGCTCCTCTCAGATTCCAGAACTTTCTGCCACAGAAATGTGAGGAACATGTGTTTTTTTAGCCAAATTTTGAGGTTTGCAAAGGATTCTGGGTAACAGAACCTGGTCCGAGCCACACAAGTCACCCCATCTTAGATTCCCCTAGGTCTCTAGTTTTCAGAAATGCACAGGTTTGGTAGGTTTCCCTAGGTGGCGGCTGAGCTACAGGCCAAAATCTACAGGTAGGCACTTTGCAAAAAACACCTCTGTTTTCCTTCACCAATTTGGCTGTGTCCACGTTGCGCTTTGGGGCATTTCCTATCACGGGCGCTAGGCCTACCCACACAAGTGAGGTATCATTTTTATCGGGAGACGTGGGGAAACGCTGGGTGGAAGGAAATTCGTGGCTCCTCTCAGATTCCAGAACTTTCTGCCACAGAAATGTAAGGAACATGTGTTTTTTTAGCCAAATTCTGAGGTTTGCAAAGGATTCTGGGTAACAGAACCTGGTCTGAGCCACACAAGTCACCCCATCTTGGATTCCCCTAGGTCTCTAGTTTTCAGAAATGCACAGGTTTGGTAGGTTTCCCTAGGTGGCGGCTGAGCTACAGGCCAAAATCTACAGGTAAGCACTTTGCAAAAAACACCTCTGTTTTCCTTCACCAATTTGGCTGTGTCCACGTTGCGCTTTGGGGCATTTCCTGTCACGGGCGCTAGGCCTACCCACACAAGTGAGGTATAATCTTTATCGGGAGACGTGGGGGTACGCTGGGTGGAAGGAAATTCGTGGCTCCTCTCAGATTCCAGAACTTTCTGCCACAGAAATGTAAGGAACATGTGTTTTTTTAGCCAAATTTTGAGGTTTGCAAAGGATTCTGGGTAACAGAACCTGGTCCGAGCCACACAAGTCACCCCATCTTGGATTCCCCTAGGTCTCTAGTTTTCAGAAATGCACAGGTTTGGTAGGTTTCCCTAGGTGGCGGCTGAGCTACAGGCCAAAATCTACAGGTAAGCACTTTGCAAAAAACACCTCTGTTTTCCTTCACCAATTTGGCTGTGTCCACGTTGCGCTTTGGGGCATTTCCTGTCACGGGCGCTAGGCCTACCCACACAAGTGAGGTATCATCTTTATCGGGAGACGTGGGGGAACGCTGGGTGGAAGGAAATTCGTGGCTCCTCTCAGACTCCAGAACTTTCTGCCATAGAAATGTGAGGAACATGTGTTTTTTGTGCCAAATTTTGAGGTTTGCAAACGATTCTGGGTAACAGAACCTGGTCCGAGCCACACAACTCACCCCATCTTGGATTCCCCTAGGTCTCTAGTTTTCAGAAATGCACAGGTTTGGTAGGTTTCCCTAGGTGGCGGCTGAGCTACAGACCAAAATCTACAGGTAGGCACTTTGCAAAAAACTCCTCTGTTTTCCTTCACCAATTTGGCTGTGTCCACGTTGCACTTTGGGGCATTTCCTGTCACGGGCGCTAGGCCTACCCACACAAGTGAGGTATCATTTTTATCGGGAGACGTGGGGGAACGCTGGGTGGAAGGAAATTCGTGGCTCCTCTCAGATTCCAGAACTTTCTGCCACAGAAATGTGAGGAAAATGTGTTTTTTTAGCCAAATTTTGAGGTTTGCAAAGGATTCTGGGTAACAGAACCTGGTCCGAGCCACACAAGTCACCCCATCTTGGATTCCCCTGGGTCTCTAGATTTCAGAAATGCACAGGTTTGGTAGTTTTCCCTAGGTGGCGGCTGAGCTACAGGCCAAATCTACAGGTAGGCACTTTGCAAAAAACACCTCTGTTTTCCTTCACCAATTTGGCTGTGTCCACGTTGCGCTTTGGGGCATTTCCTGTCACGGGCGCTAGGCCTACCCACACAAGTGAGGTATCATTTTTATCGGGAGACGTGGGGGAACGCTGGGTGGAAGGAAATTCGTGGCTCCTCTCAGATTCCAGAACTTTCTGCCACAGAAATGTGAGGAACATGTGTTTTTTTAGCCAAATTTTGAGGTTTGCAAAGGATTCTGGGTAACAGAACCTGGTCCGAGCCACACAAGTCACCCCATCTTAGATTCCCCTAGGTCTCTAGTTTTCAGAAATGCACAGGTTTGGTAAGTTTCCCTAGGTGGCGGCTGAGCTACAGGCCAAAATCTCCAGGTAGGCACTTTGCAAAAAACACCTCTGTTTTCCTTCACCAATTTGGCTGTGTCCACGTTGCGCTTTGGGGCATTTCCTATCACGGGCGCTAGGCCTACCCACACAAGTGAGGTATCATTTTTATCGGGAGACGTGGGGGAACGCTGGGTGGAAGGAAATTCGTGGCTCCTCTCAGATTCCAGAACTTTCTGCCACAGAAATGTAAGGAACATGTGTTATTTTAGCCAAATTCTGAGGTTTGCAAAGGATTCTGGGTAACAGAACCTGGTCCGAGCCACACAAGTCACCCCATCTTGGATTCCCCTAGGTCTCTAGTTTTCAGAAATGCACAGGTTTGGTAGGTTTCCCTAGGTGGCGGCTGAGCTACAGGCCAAAATCTACAGGTAAGCACTTTGCAAAAAACACCTCTGTTTTCCTTCACCAATTTGGCTGTGTCCACGTTGCGCTTTGGGGCATTTCCTGTCACGGGCGCTAGGCCTACCCACACAAGTGAGGTATCATCTTTATCGGGAGACGTGGGGGAACGCTGGGTGGAAGGAAATTCGTGGCTCCTCTCAGATTCCAGAACTTTCTGCCACAGAAATGTAAGGAACATGTGTTTTTTTAACCAAATTTTGAGGTTTGCAAAGGATTCTGGGTAACAGAACCTGGTCCGAGCCACACAAGTCACCCCATCTTGGATTCCCCTAGGTCTCTAGTTTTCAGAAATGCACAGGTTTGGTAGGTTTCCCTAGGTGGCGGCTGAGCTACAGGCCAAAATCTACAGGTAAGCACTTTGCAAAAAACACCTCTGTTTTCCTTCACCAATTTGGCTGTGTCCACGTTGCGCTTTGGGGCATTTCCTGTCACTGGCGCTAGGCCTACCCACACAAGTGAGGTATCATCTTTATCGGGAGACGTGGGGGAACGCTGGGTGGAAGGAAATTCGTGGCTCCTCTCAGACTCCAGAACTTTCTGCCATAGAAATGTGAGGAACATGTGTTTTTTGTGCCAAATTTTGAGGTTTGCAAAGGATTCTGGGTAACAGAACCTGGTCCGAGCCACACAACTCACCCCATCTTGGATTCCCCTAGGTCTCTAGTTTTCAGAAATGCACAGGTTTGGTAGGTTTCCCTAGGTGGCGGCTGAGCTACAGACCAAAATCTACAGGTAGGCACTTTGCAAAAAACTCCTCTGTTTTCCTTCACCAATTTGGCTGTGTCCACGTTGCACTTTGGGGCATTTCCTGTCACGGGCGCTAGGCCTACCACACAAGTGAGGTATCATTTTTATCGGGAGACGTGGGGGAACGCTGGGTGGAAGGAAATTCGTGCCGCCTCTCAGATTCCAGAACTTTCTGCCACAGAAATGTGAGGAACATGTGTTTTTTTAGCCAAATTTTGAGGTTTGCAAAGGATTCTGGGTAACAGAACCTGGTCCGAGCCACACAAGTCACCCCATCTTAGATTCCCCTAGGTCTCTAGTTTTCAGAAATGCATAGGTTTGTAAGGTTTCCCTAGGTGGCGGCAGAGCTACAGGCCAAAATCTACAGGTAGGCACTTTGCAAAAAACTCCTCTGTTTTCCCTCACCAATTTGGCTGTGTCCACGTTGCACTTTGGGGCATTTCCTGTCACGGGCGCTAGGCCTACCCACACAAGTGAGGTATCATTTTTATCGGGAGACGTGGGGGAACGCTAAGTGGAAGGAAATTCGTGGCTCCTCTCAGATTCCAGAACTTTCTGCCACAGAAATGTGAGGAACATGTGTTTTTTCAAGCCAAATTTTGAGGTTTGCAAAGGATTCTGGGTAACAGAACCTGGTCCGAGCCACACAAGTCACCCCATCTTGGATTCCCCTAGGTCTCTAGTTTTCAGAAATGCACAGGTTTGGTAGGTTTCCCTAGGTGGCGGCTGAGCTACAGGCCAAAATCTACAGGTAGGCACTTTGCAAAAACACTCCTCTGTTTTCCTTCACCAATTTGGATTTGTCCACGTTGCGCTTTGGGGCATTTTCTGTCGCGGGCGCTAGGCCTACCCACACAAGTGAGGTATCATTTTTATCGGGAGGCGTGGGGGAACGCTGGGTGGAAGGAAATTCGTGGCTCCTCTCAGATTCCAGAACTTTCTGCCACAGAAATGTGAGGAACATGTGTTTTTTTAGCCAAATTTTGAGGTTTGCAAAGGATTCTGGGTAACAGAACCTGGTCCGAGCCACACAAGTCACCCCATCTTGGATTCCCCTAGGTCTCTAGTTTTCAGAAATGCACAGGTTTGGTAGGTTTCCCTAGGTGGCGGCTGAGCTAGAGGCCAAAATCTACAGGTAGGCACTTTGCAAAAAACACCTCTGTTTTCCTTCACAAATTTGGATGTGTCCACGTTGCGCTTTGGGGCGTTTCCTGTCGCGGGCGCTAGGCCTACCCACACAAGTGAGGTATCATTTTTATCGGGAGACGTGGGGGAACGCTGGGTGGAAGGAAATTCGTGCCGCCTCTCAGATTCCAGAACTTTCTGCCACAGAAATGTGAGGAACATGTGTTTTTTTAGCCAAATTTTGAGGTTTGCAAAGGATTCTGGGTAACAGAACCTGGTCCGAGCCACACAAGTCACCCCATCTTAGATTCCCCTAGGTCTCTAGTTTTCAGAAATGCATAGGTTTGTAAGGTTTCCCTAGGTGGCGGCAGAGCTACAGGCCAAAATCTACAGGTAGGCACTTTGCAAAAAACTCCTCTGTTTTCACTCACCAATTTGGCTGTGTCCACGTTGCACTTTGGGGCATTTCCTGTCACGGGCGCTAGGCCTACCCACACAAGTGAGGTATCATTTTTATCGGGAGACGTGGGGGAACGCTGGGTGGAAGGAAATTCGTGGCTCCTCTCAGATTCCAGAACTTTCTGCCACAGAAATGTGAGGAAAATGTGTTTTTTTAGCCAAATTTTGAGGTTTGCAAAGGATTCTGGGTAACAGAACCTGGTCCGAGCCACACAAGTCACCCCATCTTGGATTCCCCTGGGTCTCTAGATTTCAGAAATGCACAGGTTTGGTAGTTTTCCCTAGGTGGCGGCTGAGCTACAGGCCAAAATCTACAGGTAGGCACTTTGCAAAAAACACCTCTGTTTTCCTTCACCAATTTGGCTGTGTCCACGTTGCGCTTTGGGGCATTTCCTGTCACGGGCGCTAGGCCTACCCACACAAGTGAGGTATCATTTTTATCGGGAGACGTGGGGGAACGCTGGGTGGAAGGAAATTCGTGGCTCCTCTCAGATTCCAGAACTTTCTGCCACAGAAATGTGAGGAACATGTGTTTTTTTAGCCAAATTTTGAGGTTTGCAAAGGATTCTGGGTAACAGAACCTGGTCCGAGCCACACAAGTCACCCCATCTTAGATTCCCCTAGGTCTCTAGTTTTCAGAAATGCACAGGTTTGGTAGGTTTCCCTAGGTGGCGGCTGAGCTACAGGCCAAAATCTACAGGTAGGCACTTTGCAAAAAACACCTCTGTTTTCCTTCACCAATTTGGCTGTGTCCACGTTGCGCTTTGGGGCATTTCCTATCACGGGCGCTAGGCCTACCCACACAAGTGAGGTATCATTTTTATCGGGAGACGTGGGGGAACGCTGGGTGGAAGGAAATTCGTGGCTCCTCTCAGATTCCAGAACTTTCTGCCACAGAAATGTAAGGAACATGTGTTATTTTAGCCAAATTCTGAGGTTTGCAAAGGATTCTGGGTAACAGAACCTGGTCCGAGCCACACAAGTCACCCCATCTTGGATTCCCCTAGGTCTCTAGTTTTCAGAAATGCACAGGTTTGGTAGGTTTCCCTAGGTGGCGGCTGAGCTACAGGCCAAAATCTACAGGTAAGCACTTTGCAAAAAACACCTCTGTTTTCCTTCACCAATTTGGCTGTGTCCACGTTGCGCTTTGGGGCATTTCCTGTCACGGGCGCTAGGCCTACCCACACAAGTGAGGTATCATCTTTATCGGGAGACGTGGGGGAACGCTGGGTGGAAGGAAATTCGTGGCTCCTCTCAGACTCCAGAACTTTCTGCCATAGAAATGTGAGGAACATGTGTTTTTTGTGCCAAATTTTGAGGTTTGCAAAGGATTCTGGGTAACAGAACCTGGTCCGAGCCACACAACTCACCCCATCTTGGATTCCCCTAGGTCTCTAGTTTTCAGAAATGCACAGGTTTGGTAGGTTTCCCTAGGTGGCGGCTGAGCTACAGACCAAAATCTACAGGTAGGCACTTTGCAAAAAACTCCTCTGTTTTCCTTCACCAATTTGGCTGTGTCCACGTTGCACTTTGGGGCATTTCCTGTCACGGGCGCTAGGCCTACCACACAAGTGAGGTATCATTTTTATCGGGAGACGTGGGGGAACGCTGGGTGGAAGGAAATTCATGCCGCCTCTCAGATTCCAGAACTTTCTGCCACAGAAATGTGAGGAACATGTGTTTTTTTAGCCAAATTTTGAGGTTTGCAAAGGATTCTGGGTAACAGAACCTGGTCCGAGCCACACAAGTCACCCCATCTTAGATTCCCCTAGGTCTCTAGTTTTCAGAAATGCATAGGTTTGTAAGGTTTCCCTAGGTGGCGGCAGAGCTACAGGCCAAAATCTACAGGTAGGCACTTTGCAAAAAACTCCTCTGTTTTCCCTCACCAATTTGGCTGTGTCCACGTTGCACTTTGGGGCATTTCCTGTCACGGGCGCTAGGCCTACCCACACAAGTGAGGTATCATTTTTATCGGGAGACGTGGGGGAACGCTAAGTGGAAGGAAATTCGTGGCTCCTCTCAGATTCCAGAACTTTCTGCCACAGAAATGTGAGGAACATGTGTTTTTTCAAGCCAAATTTTGAGGTTTGCAAAGGATTCTGGGTAACAGAACCTGGTCCGAGCCACACAAGTCACCCCATCTTGGATTCCCCTAGGTCTCTAGTTTTCAGAAATGCACAGGTTTGGTAGGTTTCCCTAGGTGGCGGCTGAGCTACAGGCCAAAATCTACAGGTAGGCACTTTGCAAAAACACACCTCTGTTTTCCTTCACCAATTTGGATTTGTCCACGTTGCGCTTTGGGGCGTTTTCTGTCGCGGGCGCTAGGCCTACCCACACAAGTGAGGTATCATTTTTATCGGGAGACGTGGGGGAACGCTGGGTGGAAGGAAATTCGTGGCTCCTCTCAGATTCCAGAACTTTCTGCCACAGAAATGTGAGGAACATGTGTTTTTTTAGTCAAATTTTGAGGTTTGCAAAGGATTCTGGGTAACAGAACCTGGTCCGAGCCACACAAGTCACCCCATCTTGGATTCCCCTAGGTCTCTAGTTTTCAGAAATGCACAGGTTTGGTAGGGTTCCCTAGGTGGCGGCTGAGCTAGAGGCCAAAATCTACAGGTAGGCACTTTGCAAAAAACACCTCTGTTTTCCTTCACAAATTTGGATGTGTCCACGTTGCGCTTTGGGGCGTTTCCTGTCGCGGGCGCTAGGCCTACCCACACAAGTGAGGTATCATTTTTATCGGGAGACGTGGGGGAACGCTGGGTGGAAGGAAATTCGTGCCGCCTCTCAGATTCCAGAACTTTCTGCCACAGAAATGTGAGGAACATGTGTTTTTTTAGCCAAATTTTGAGGTTTGCAAAGGATTCTGGGTAACAGAACCTGGTCCGAGCCACACAAGTCATCCCATCTTAGATTCCCCTAGGTCTCTAGTTTTCAGAAATGCATAGGTTTGTAAGGTTTCCCTAGGTGGCGGCAGAGCTACAGGCCAAAATCTACAGGTAGGCACTTTGCAAAAAACTCCTCTGTTTTCACTCACCAATTTGGCTGTGTCCACGTTGCACTTTGGGGCATTTCCTGTCACGGGCGCTAGGCCTACCCACACAAGTGAGGTATCATTTTTATCGGGAGACGTGGGGGAACGCTAAGTGGAAGGAAATTCGTGGCTCCTCTCAGATTCCAGAACTTTCTGCCACAGAAATGTGAGGAACATGTGTTTTTTTAAGCCAAATTTTGAGGTTTGCAAAGGATTCTAGGTAACAGAACCTGGTCCGAGCCACACAAGTCACCCCATCTTGGATTCCCCTAGGTCTCTAGTTTTCAGAAATGCACAGGTTTGGTAGGTTTCCCTAGGTGGCGGCTGAGCTAGAGGCCAAAATCTACAGGTAGGCACTTTGCAAAAAACACCTCTGTTTTCCTTCACAAATTTGGATGTGTCCACATTGCGCTTTGGGGCGTTTCCTGTCGCGGGCGCTAGGCCTACCCACACAAGTGAGGTATCATTTTTATCGGGAGACGTGGGGGAACGCTGGGTGGAAGGAAATTCGTGGCTCCCATTAGATTTCAGAACTTTCTGCCACAGAAATGTGAGGAACATGTGTTTTTTTTAGCCAAATTTTGAGGTTTGCAAAGGATTCTGGGAAACAGAACCTGGTCCGAGCCACACAAGTCACCCCATCTTGGATTCCCCTGGGTCTCTAGATTTCAGAAATGCACAGGTTTGGTAGTTTTCCCTAGGTGGCGGCTGAGCTACAGGCCAAAATCTACAGGTAGGCACTTTGCAAAAAACACCTCTGTTTTCCTTCACCAATTTGGCTGTGTCCACGTTGCGCTTTGGGGCATTTCCTGTCATGGGCGCTAGGCCTACCCACACAAGTGAGGTATCATTTTTATCGGGAGACGTGGGGGAACGCTGGGTGGAAGGAAATTCGTGGCTCCTCTCAGATTCCAGAACTTTCTGCCACAGAAATGTGAGGAACATGTGTTTTTTTAGCCAAATTTTGAGGTTTGCAAAGGATTCTGGGTAACAGAACCTGGTCCGAGCCACACAAGTCACCCCATCTTAGATTCCCCTAGGTCTCTAGTTTTCAGAAATGCACAGGTTTGGTAGGTTTCCCTAGGTGGCGGCTGAGCTACAGGCCAAAATCTACAGGTAGGCACTTTGCAAAAAACACCTCTGTTTTCCTTCACCAATTTGGCTGTGTCCACGTTGCGCTTTGGGGCATTTCCTATCACGGGCGCTAGGCCTACCCACACAAGTGAGGTATCATTTTTATCGGGAGACGTGGGGAAACGCTGGGTGGAAGGAAATTCGTGGCTCCTCTCAGATTCCAGAACTTTCTGCCACAGAAATGTAAGGAACATGTGTTTTTTTAGCCAAATTCTGAGGTTTGCAAAGGATTCTGGGTAACAGAACCTGGTCTGAGCCACACAAGTCACCCCATCTTGGATTCCCCTAGGTCTCTAGTTTTCAGAAATGCACAGGTTTGGTAGGTTTCCCTAGGTGGCGGCTGAGCTACAGGCCAAAATCTACAGGTAAGCACTTTGCAAAAAACACCTCTGTTTTCCTTCACCAATTTGGCTGTGTCCACGTTGCGCTTTGGGGCATTTCCTGTCACGGGCGCTAGGCCTACCCACACAAGTGAGGTATAATCTTTATCGGGAGACGTGGGGGTACGCTGGGTGGAAGGAAATTCGTGGCTCCTCTCAGATTCCAGAACTTTCTGCCACAGAAATGTAAGGAACATGTGTTTTTTTAGCCAAATTTTGAGGTTTGCAAAGGATTCTGGGTAACAGAACCTGGTCCGAGCCACACAAGTCACCCCATCTTGGATTCCCCTAGGTCTCTAGTTTTCAGAAATGCACAGGTTTGGTAGGTTTCCCTAGGTGGCGGCTGAGCTACAGGCCAAAATCTACAGGTAAGCACTTTGCAAAAAACACCTCTGTTTTCCTTCACCAATTTGGCTGTGTCCACGTTGCGCTTTGGGGCATTTCCTGTCACGGGCGCTAGGCCTACCCACACAAGTGAGGTATCATCTTTATCGGGAGACGTGGGGGAACGCTGGGTGGAAGGAAATTCGTGGCTCCTCTCAGACTCCAGAACTTTCTGCCATAGAAATGTGAGGAACATGTGTTTTTTGTGCCAAATTTTGAGGTTTGCAAACGATTCTGGGTAACAGAACCTGGTCCGAGCCACACAACTCACCCCATCTTGGATTCCCCTAGGTCTCTAGTTTTCAGAAATGCACAGGTTTGGTAGGTTTCCCTAGGTGGCGGCTGAGCTACAGACCAAAATCTACAGGTAGGCACTTTGCAAAAAACTCCTCTGTTTTCCTTCACCAATTTGGCTGTGTCCACGTTGCACTTTGGGGCATTTCCTGTCACGGGCGCTAGGCCTACCCACACAAGTGAGGTATCATTTTTATCGGGAGACGTGGGGGAACGCTGGGTGGAAGGAAATTCGTGCCGCCTCTCAGATTCCAGAACTTTCTGCCACAGAAATGTGAGGAACATGTGTTTTTTTAGCCAAATTTTGAGGTTTGCAAAGGATTCTGGGTAACAGAACCTGGTCCGAGCCACACAAGTCACCCCATCTTAGATTCCCCTAGGTCTCTAATTTTCAGTAATGCATAGGTTTGTAAGGTTTCCCTAGGTGGCGGCAGAGCTACAGGCCAAAATCTACAGGTAGGCACTTTGCAAAAAACTCCTCTGTTTTCCCTCACCAATTTGGCTGTGTCCACGTTGCACTTTGGGGCATTTCCTGTCATGGGCGCTAGGCCTACCCACACAAGTGAGGTATCATTTTTATCGGGAGACGTGGGGGAACGCTAAGTGGAAGGAAATTCGTGGCTCCTCTCAGATTCCAGAACTTTCTGCCACAGAAATGTGAGGAACATGTGTTTTTTTAAGCCAAATTTTGAGGTTTGCAAAGGATTCTGGGTAACAGAACCTGGTCCGAGCCACACAAGTCACCCCATCTTGGATTCCCCTAGGTCTCTAGTTTTCAGAAATGCACAGGTTTGGTAGGTTTCCCTAGGTGGCGGCTGAGCTACAGGCCAAAATCTACAGGTAGGCACTTTGCAAAAACACACCTCTGTTTTCCTTCACCAATTTGGATTTGTCCACGTTGCGCTTTGGGGCGTTTTCTGTCGCGGGCGCTAGGCCTACCCACACAAGTGAGGTATCATTTTTATCGGGAGACGTGGGGGAACGCTGGGTGGAAGGAAATTCGTGGCTCCTCTCAGATTCCAGAACTTTCTGCCACAGAAATGTGAGGAACATGTGTTTTTTTAGCCAAATTTTGAGGTTTGCAAAGGATTCTGGGTAACAGAACCTGGTCCGAGCCACACAAGTCACCCCATCTTGGATTCCCCTAGGTCTCTAGTTTTCAGAAATGCACAGGTTTGGTAGGTTTCCCTAGGTGGCGGCTGAGCTAGAGGCCAAAATCTACAGGTAGGCACTTTGCAAAAAACACCTCTGTTTTCCTTCACAAATTTGGATGTGTCCACGTTGCGCTTTGGGGCGTTTCCTGTCGCGGGCGCTAGGCCTACCCACACAAGTGAGGTATCATTTTTATCGGGAGACGTGGGGGAACGCTGGGTGGAAGGAAATTCGTGCCGCCTCTCAGATTCCAGAACTTTCTGCCACAGAAATGTGAGGAACATGTGTTTTTTTAGCCAAATTTTGAGGTTTGCAAAGGATTCTGGGTAACAGAACCTGGTCCGAGCCACACAAGTCACCCCATCTTAGACTCCCCTAGGTCTCTAGTTTTCAGAAATGCATAGGTTTGTAAGGTTTCCCTAGGTGGCGGCAGAGCTACAGGCCAAAATCTACAGGTAGGCACTTTGCAAAAAACTCCTCTGTTTTCCCTCACCAATTTGGCTGTGTCCACGTTGCACTTTGGGGCATTTCCTGTCACGGGCGCTAGGCCTACCCACACAAGTGAGGTATCATTTTTATCGGGAGACGTGGGGGAACGCTGGGTGGAAGGAAATTCGTGGCTCCCATTAGATTTCAGAACTTTCTGCCACAGAAATGTGAGGAACATGTGTTTTTTTAGCCAAATTTTGAGGTTTGCAAAGGATTCTGGGTAACAGAACCTGGTCCGAGCCACACAAGTCACCCCATCTTGGATTCCCCTAGGTCTCTAGTTTTCAGAAATGCACAGGTTTGGTAGGTTTCCCCAGGTGGCGGCTGAGCTACAGGCCAAAATCTACAGGTAGGCACTTTGCAAAAAACTCCTCTGTTTTTCTTCACCAATTTGGCTGTGTCCACGTTGCGCTTTGGGGCATTTCCTGTCACGGGCGCTAGGCCTACCCACACAAGTGAGGTATAATCTTTATCGGGAGACGTGGGGGTACGCTGGGTGGAAGGAAATTCGTGGCTCCTCTCAGATTCCAGAACTTTCTGCCACAGAAATGTAAGGAACATGTGTTTTTTTAGCCAAATTTTGAGGTTTGCAAAGGATTCTGGGTAACAGAACCTGGTCCGAGCCACACAAGTCACCCCATCTTGGATTCCCCTAGGTCTCTAGTTTTCAGAAATGCACAGGTTTGGTAGGTTTCCCTAGGTGGCGGCTGAGCTACAGGCCAAAATCTACAGGTAAGCACTTTGCAAAAAACACCTCTGTTTTCCTTCACCAATTTGGCTGTGTCCACGTTGCGCTTTGGGGCATTTCCTGTCACGGGCGCTAGGCCTACCCACACAAGTGAGGTATCATCTTTATCGGGAGACGTGGGGGAACGCTGGGTGGAAGGAAATTCGTGGCTCCTCTCAGACTCCAGAACTTTCTGCCATAGAAATGTGAGGAACATGTGTTTTTTGTGCCAAATTTTGAGGTTTGCAAACGATTCTGGGTAACAGAACCTGGTCCGAGCCACACAACTCACCCCATCTTGGATTCCCCTAGGTCTCTAGTTTTCAGAAATGCACAGGTTTGGTAGGTTTCCCTAGGTGGCGGCTGAGCTACAGACCAAAATCTACAGGTAGGCACTTTGCAAAAAACTCCTCTGTTTTCCTTCACCAATTTGGCTGTGTCCACGTTGCACTTTGGGGCATTTCCTGTCACGGGCGCTAGGCCTACCCACACAAGTGAGGTATCATTTTTATCGGGAGACGTGGGGGAACGCTGGGTGGAAGGAAATTCGTGCCGCCTCTCAGATTCCAGAACTTTCTGCCACAGAAATGTGAGGAACATGTGTTTTTTTAGCCAAATTTTGAGGTTTGCAAAGGATTCTGGGTAACAGAACCTGGTCCGAGCCACACAAGTCACCCCATCTTAGATTCCCCTAGGTCTCTAGTTTTCAGAAATGCATAGGTTTGTAAGGTTTCCCTAGGTGGCGGCAGAGCTACAGGCCAAAATCTACAGGTAGGCACTTTGCAAAAAACTCCTCTGTTTTCCCTCACCAATTTGGCTGTGTCCACGTTGCACTTTGGGGCCTTTCCTGTCATGGGCGCTAGGCCTACCCACACAAGTGAGGTATCATTTTTATCGGGAGACGTGGGGGAACGCTAAGTGGAAGGAAATTCGTGGCTCCTCTCAGATTCCAGAACTTTCTGCCACAGAAATGTGAGGAACATGTGTTTTTTTAAGCCAAATTTTTAGGTTTTCAAAGGATTCTGGGTAACAGAACCTGGTCCGAGCCACACAAGTCACCCCATCTTGGATTCCCCTAGGTCTCTAGTTTTCAGAAATGCACAGGTTTGGTAGGTTTCCCTAGGTGGCGGCTGAGCTACAGGCCAAAATCTACAGGTAGGCACTTTGCAAAAACACACCTCTGTTTTCCTTCACCAATTTGGATTTGTCCACGTTGCGCTTTGGGGCGTTTTCTGTCGCGGGCGCTAGGCCTACCCACACAAGTGAGGTATCATTTTTATCGGGAGACGTGGGGGAACGCTGGGTGGAAGGAAATTCGTGGCTCCTCTCAGATTCCAGAACTTTCTGCCACAGAAATGTGAGGAACATGTGTTTTTTTAGCCAAATTTTGAGGTTTGCAAAGGATTCTGGGTAACAGAACCTGGTCCGAGCCACACAAGTCACCCCATCTTGGATTCCCCTAGGTCTCTAGTTTTCAGAAATGCACAGGTTTGGTAGGTTTCCCTAGGTGGCGGCTGAGCTAGAGGCCAAAATCTACAGGTAGGCACTTTGCAAAAAACACCTCTGTTTTCCTTCACAAATTTGGATTTGTCCACGTTGCGCTTTGGGGCGTTTCCTGTCGCGGGCGCTAGGCCTACCCACACAAGTGAGGTATCATTTTTATCGGGAGACGTGGGGGAACGCTGGGTGGAAGGAAATTCGTGCCGCCTCTCAGATTCCAGAACTTTCTGCCACAGAAATGTGAGGAACATGTGTTTTTTTAGCCAAATTTTGAGGTTTGCAAAGGATTCTGGGTAACAGAACCTGGTCCGAGCCACACAAGTCACCCCATCTTAGACTCCCCTAGGTCTCTAGTTTTCAGAAATGCATAGGTTTGTAAGGTTTCCCTAGGTGGCGGCAGAGCTACAGGCCAAAATCTACAGGTAGGCACTTTGCAAAAAACTCCTCTGTTTTCCCTCACCAATTTGGCTGTGTCCACGTTGCACTTTGGGGCATTTCCTGTCACGGGCGCTAGGCCTACCCACACAAGTGAGGTATCATTTTTATCGGGAGACGTGGGGGAACGCTGGGTGGAAGGAAATTCGTGGCTCCCATTAGATTTCAGAACTTTCTGCCACAGAAATGTGAGGAACATGTGTTTTTTTTAGCCAAATTTTGAGGTTTGCAAAGGATTCTGGGTAACAGAACCTGGTCCGAGCCACACAAGTCACCCCATCTTGGATTCCCCTAGGTCTCTAGTTTTCAGAAATGCACAGGTTTGGTAGGTTTCCCTAGGTGGCGGCTGGGCTAGAGGCCAAAATCTACAGGTAGGCACTTTGCAAAAAACACCTCTGTTTTCCTTCACAAATTTGGATGTGTCCACGTTGCGCTTTGGGGCGTTTCCTGTCGCGGGCGCTAGGCCTACCCACACAAGTGAGGTATCATTTTTATTGGGAGACGTGGGGGAACGCTGGGTGGAAGGAAATTCGTGGCTCCCATTAGATTTCAGAACTTTCTGCCACAGAAATGTGAGGAACATGTGTTTTTTTAGCCAAATTTTGAGGTTTGCAAAGGATTCTGGGTAACAGAACCTGGTCCGAGCCACACAAGTCACCCCATCTTGGATTCCCCTAGGTCTCTAGTTTTCAGAAATGCACAGGTTTGGTAGGTTTCCCCAGGTGGCGGCTGAGCTACAGGCCAAAATCTACAGGTAGGCACTTTGCAAAAAACTCCTCTGTTTTTCTTCACCAATTTGGCTGTGTCCACGTTGCGCTTTGGGGCGTTTCCTGTCGCGGGCGCTAGGCCTACCCACACAAGTGAGGTATCATTTTTATCGGGAGACGTGGGGGAACGCTGGGTGGAAGGAAATTCGTGGCTCCCATTAGATTTCAGAACTTTCTGCCACAGAAATGTGAGGAACATGTGTTTTTTTTAGCCAAATTTTGAGGTTTGCAAAGGATTCTGGGTAACAGAACCTGGTCCGAGCCACACAAGTCACCCCATCTTGGATTCCCCTAGGTCTCTAGTTTTCAGAAATGCACAGGTTTGGTAGGTTTCCCTAGGTGGCGGCTGAGCTACAGGCCAAAATCTACAGGTAGGCACTTTGCAAAAAACTCCTCTGTTTTCCTTCACCAATTTGGCTGTGTCCACGTTGCGCTTTGGGGCATTTCCTGTCACGGGCGCTAGGCCTACCCACACAAGTGAGGTATCATTTTTATCGGGAGACGTGGGGGAACGCTGGGTGGAAGGAAATTCGTGGCTCCTCTCAGATTTCAGAACTTTCTGCCACAGAAATGTGAGGAACATGTGTTTTTTTTAGCCAAATATTGAGGTTTGCAAAGGATTCTGGGTAACAGAACCTGGTCCGAGCCACACAAGTCACCCCATCTTGGATTCCCCTAGGTCTCTAGTTTTCAGAAATGCACAGGTTTGGTAGGTTTCCCTAGGTGGCGGCTGAGCTACAGGCCAAAATCTACAGGTAAGCACTTTGCAAAAAACACCTCTGTTTTCCTTCACCAATTTGGCTGTGTCCACGTTGCGCTTTGGGGCATTTCCTGTCACGGGCGCTAGGCCTACCCACACAAGTGAGGTATCATCTTTATCGGGAGACGTGGGGGTACGCTGGGTGGAAGGAAATTCGTGGCTCCTCTCAGATTCCAGAACTTTCTGCCACAGAAATGTGAGGAAAATGTGTTTTTTTAGCCAAATTTTGAGGTTTGCAAAGGATTCTGGGTAACAGAACCTGGTCCGAGCCACACAAGTCACCCCATCTTGGATTCCCCTAGGTCTCTAGTTTTCAGAAATGCACAGGTTTGGTAGGTTTCCCTAGGTGGCGGCTGAGCTACAGGCCAAAATCTACAGGTAGGCACTTTGCAAAAAACTCCTCTGTTTTCCTTCACCAATTTGGCTGTGTCCACGTTGCGCTTTGGGGCATTTCCTGTCACGGGCGCTAGGCCTACCCACACAAGTGAGGTATCATTTTTATCGGGAGACGTGGGGGAACGCTGGGTGGAAGGAAATTCGTGGCTCCTCTCAGATTTCAGAACTTTCTGCCACAGAAATGTAAGGAACATGTGTTTTTTTAGCCAAATTTTGAGGTTTGCAAAGGATTCTGGGTAACAGAACCTGGTCCGAGCCACACAAGTCACCCCATCTTGGATTCCCCTAGGTCTCTAGTTTTCAGAAATGCACAGGTTTGGTAGGTTTCCCTAGGTGGCGGCTGGGCTAGAGGCCAAAATCTACAGGTAGGCACTTTGCAAAAAACACCTCTGTTTTCCTTCACAAATTTGGATGTGTCCACGTTGCGCTTTGGGGCGTTTCCTGTAGCGGGCGCTAGGCCTACCCACACAAGTGAGGTATCATTTTTATCGGGAGACGTGGGGGAACGCTGGGTGGAAGGAAATTCGTGGCTCCCATTAGATTTCAGAACTTTCTGCCACAGAAATGTGAGGAACATGTGTTTTTTTTAGCCAAATTTTGAGGTTTGCAAAGGATTCTGGGTAACAGAACCTGGTCCGAGCCACACAAGTCACCCCATCTTGGATTCCCCTAGGTCTCTAGTTTTCAGAAATGCACAGGTTTGGTAGGTTTCCCCAGGTGGCGGCTGAGCTACAGGCCAAAATCTACAGGTAGGCACTTTGCAAAAAACTCCTCTGTTTTTCTTCACCAATTTGGCTGTGTCCACATTGCGCTTTGGGGCATTTCCTGTCACGGGCGCTAGGCCTACCCACACAAGTGAGGTATCATTTTTATCGGGAGACGTGGGGGAACGCTGGGTGGAAGGAAATTCGTGGCTCCCATTAGATTTCAGAACTTTCTGCCACAGAAATGTGAGGAACATGTGTTTTTTTTAGCCAAATTTTGAGGTTTGCAAAGGATTCTGGATAACAGAACCTGGTCCGAGCCACACAAGTCACCCCATCTTGGATTCCCCTAGGTCTCTAGTTTTCAGAAATGCACAGGTTTGGTAGGTTTCCCTAGGTGGCGGCTGAGCTACAGGCCAAAATCTACAGGTAGGCACTTTGCAAAAAACTCCTCTGTTTTCCTTCACCAATTTGGCTGTCTCCACGTTGCGCTTTGGGGCATTTCCTGTCACGGGCGCTAGGCCTACCCACACAAGTGAGGTATCATTTTTATCGGGAGACGTGGGGGAACGCTGGGTGGAAGGAAATTCGTGGCTCCTCTCAGATTTCAGAACTTTCTGCCACAGAAATGTAAGGAACATGTGTTTTTTTAGCCAAATTTTGAGGTTTGCAAAGGATTCTGGGTAACAGAACCTGGTCCGAGCCACACAAGTCACCCCATCTTGGATTCCCCTAGGTCTCTAGTTTTCTGAAATGCACAGGTTTGGTAGGTTTCCCTAGGTGGCGGCTGGGCTAGAGGCCAAAATCTACAGGTAGGCACTTTGCAAAAAACACCTCTGTTTTCCTTCACAAATTTGGATGTGTCCACGTTGCGCTTTGGGGCGTTTCCTGTCGCGGGCGCTAGGCCTACCCACACAAGTGAGGTATCATTTTTATCGGGAGACGTGGGGGAACGCTGGGTGGAAGGAAATTCGTGGCTCCTCTCAGATTCCAGAACTTTCTGCCACAGAAATGTGAGGAACATGTGTTTTTTTAGCCAAATTTTGAGGTTTGCAAAGGATTCTGGGTAACAGAACCTGGTCCGAGCCACACAAGTCACCCCATCTTGGATTTCCCTAGGTCTCTAGTTTTCAGAAATGCACAGGTTTGGTAGGTTTCCCTAGGTGGCGGCTGAGCTAGAGGCCAAAATCTACAGGTAGGCACTTTGCAAAAAACACCTCTGTTTTCCTTCACAAATTTGGATGTGTCCAAGTTGCGCTTTGGGACGTTTTCTGTCGCGGGCGCTAGGCCTACCCACACAAGTGAGGTATCATTTTTATCGGGAGACGTGGGGGAAAGCTGGGTGGAAGGAACTTCGTGGCTCCTCTCAGATTCCAGAACTTTCTGCCACAGAAATGTGAGGAACATGTGTTTTTTTAGCCAAATTTTGGGGTTTGCACAGGATTCTGGGTAACAGAACCTGGTCCGAGCCACACAAGTCCCCCCATCTTGGATTCCCCTAGGTCTCTAGTTTTCAGAAATGCACAGGTTTGGTAGGTTTCCCTAGGTGGCGGCTGAGCTACAAGCCAAAATCTACAGGTAGGCACTTTGCAAAAAACACCTCTGTTTTCCTTCACAAATTTGGATGTGTCCACGTTGCGCTTTGGGGCGTTTCCTGTCGCGGGCGCTAGGCCTACCCACACAAGTGAGGTATCATTTTTATCGGGAGACGTGGGGGAACGCTGGGTGGAAGGAAATTCGTGGCTCCTCTCAGATTCCAGAACTTTCTGCCACAGAAATGTAAGGAACATGTGTTTTTTTAGCCAAATTTTGAGGTTTGCAAAGGATTCTGGGTAACAGAACCTGGTCCGAGCCACACAAGTCACCCCATCTTGGATTCCCCTAGGTCTCTAGTTTTCAGAAATGCACAGGTTTGGTAGGTTTCCCTAGGTGGCGGCTGAGCTACAGGCCAAAATCTACAGGTAAGCACTTTGCAAAAAACACCTCTGTTTTCCTTCACCAATTTGGCTGTGTCCACGTTGCGCTTTGGGGCATTTCCTGTCACGGGCGCTAGGCCTACCCACACAAGTGAGGTATCATCTTTATCGGGAGACGTGGGGGAACGCTGGGTGGAAGGAAATTCGTGGCTCCTCTCAGACTCCAGAACTTTCTGCCATAGAAATGTGAGGAACATGTGTTTTTTTTGCCAAATTTTGAGGTTTGCAAAGGATTCTGGGTAACAGAACCTGGTCCGAGCCACACAACTCACCCCATCTTGGATTCCCCTAGGTCTCTAGTTTTCAGAAATGCACAGGTTTGGTAGGTTTCCCTAGGTGGCGGCTGAGCTACAGACCAAAATCTACAGGTAGGCACTTTGCAAAAAACTCCTCTGTTTTCCTTCACCAATTTGGCTGTGTCCACGTTGCACTTTGGGGCATTTCCTGTCACGGGCGCTAGGCCTACCCACACAAGTGAGGTATCATTTTTATCGGGAGACGTGGGGGAACGCTGGGTGGAAGGAAATTCGTGCCGCCTCTCAGATTCCAGAACTTTCTGCCACAGAAATGTGAGGAACATGTGTTTTTTTAGCCAAATTTTGAGGTTTGCAAAGGATTCTGGGTAACAGAACCTGGTCCGAGCCACACAAGTCACCCCATCTTAGATTCCCCTAGGTCTCTAGTTTTCAGAAATGCACAGGTTTGTAAGGTTTCCCTAGGTGGCGGCAGAGCTACAGGCCAAAATCTACAGGTAGGCACTTTGCAAAAAACTCCTCTGTTTTCCCTCACCAATTTGGCTGTGTCCACGTTGCACTTTGGGGCATTTCCTGTCACGGGCGCTAGGCCTACCCACACAAGTGAGGTATCATTTTTATCGGGAGACGTGGGGGAACGCTGGGTGGAAGGAAATTCGTGGCTCCTCTCAGATTCCAGAACTTTCTGCCACAGAAATGTGAGGAACATGTGTTTTTTTAAGCCAAATTTTGAGGTTTGCAAAGGATTCTGGGTAACAGAACCTGGTCCGAGCCACACAAGTCACCCCATCTTGGATTCCCCTAGGTCTCTAGTTTTCAGAAATGCACAGGTTTGGTAGGTTTCCCTAGGTGGCGGCTGAGCTACAGGCCAAAATCTACAGGTAGGCACTTTGCAAAAACACACCTCTGTTTTCCTTCACCAATTTGGATTTGTCCACGTTGCGCTTTGGGGCGTTTTCTGTCGCGGGCGCTAGGCCTACCCACAGAAGTGAGGTATCATTTTTATCGGGAGACGTGGGGGAACGCTGGGTGGAAGGAAATTCGTGGCTCCTCTCAGATTCCAGAACTTTCTGCCACAGAAATGTGAGGAACATGTGTTTTTTTAGCCAAATTTTGAGGTTTGCAAAGGATTCTGGGTAACAGAACCTGGTCCGAGCCACACAAGTCACCCCATCTTGGATTCCCCTAGGTCTCTAGTTTTCAGAAATGCACAGGTTTGGTAGGTTTCCCTAGGTGGCGGCTGAGCTAGAGGGCAAAATCTACAGGTAGGCACTTTGCAAAAAACACCTCTGTTTTCCTTCACAAATTTGGATGTGTCCACGTTGCGCTTTGGGGCGTTTCCTGTCGCGGGCGCTAGGCCTACCCACACAAGTGAGGTATCATTTTTATCGGGAGACGTGGGGGAACGCTGGGTGGAAGGAAATTCGTGGCTCCCCTCAGATTTCAGAACTTTCTGCCACAGAAATGTGAGGAACATGTGTTTTTTTGAGCCAAATTTTGAGGTTTGCAAAGGATTCTGGGTAACAGAACCTGGTCCGAGCCACACAAGTCACCCCATCTTGGATTCCCCTAGGTCTCTAGTTTTCAGAAATGCACAGGTTTGGTACGTTTCCCTAGGTGGCGGCTGAGCTAGAGGCCAAAATCTACAGGTAGGCACTTTGCAAAAAACACCTCTGTTTTCCTTCACAAATTTGGATGTGTCCACGTTGCGCTTTGGGGCATTTCCTGTCGCGGGCGCTAGGCCTACCCACACAAGTGAGGTATCATTTTTATCGGGAGACGTGGGGGAACGCTGGGTGGAAGGAAATTCGTGGCTCCTCTCAGATTTCAGAACTTTCTGCCACAGAAATGTAAGGAACATGTGTTTTTTTAGCCAAATTTTGAGGTTTGCAAAGGATTCTGGGTAACAGAACCTGGTCCGAGCCACACAAGTCACCCCATCTTGGATTCCCCTAGGTCTCTAGTTTTCAGAAATGCACAGGTTTGGTAGGTTTCCCTAGGTGGCGGCTGAGCTACAGGCCAAAATCTACAGGTAGGCACTTTGCAAAAAACTCCTCTGTTTTCCTTCACCAATTTGGCTGTGTCCACGTTGCGCTTTGGGGCATTTCCTGTCACGGGCGCTAGGCCTACCCACACAAGTGAGGTATCATTTTTATCGGGAGACGTGGGGGAACGCTGGGTGGAAGGAAATTCGTGCCACCTCTCAGATTCCAGAACTTTATGCCACAGAAATGTGAGGAACATGTGTTTTTTTAGCCAAATTTTGAGGTTTGCAAAGGATTCTGGGTAACAGAACCTGGTCCGACCCACACAAGTCACCCCATCTTAGATTCCCCTAGGTCTCTAGTTTTCAGAAATGCACAGGTTTGTAAGGTTTCCCTAGGTGGCGGCAGAGCTACAGGCCAAAATCTACAGGTAGGCACTTTGCAAAAAACTCCTCTGTTTTCCCTCACCAATTTGGCTGTGTCCACGTTGCACTTTGGGGCATTTCCTGTCACGGGCGCTAGGCCTACCCACACAAGTGAGGTATCATTTTTATCGGGAGACGTGGGGGAACGCTGGGTGGAAGGAAATTCGTGGCTCCTCTCAGATTCCAGAACTTTCTGCCACAGAAATGTGAGGAAAATGTGTTTTTTTAGCCAAATTTTGAGGTTTGCAAAGGATTCTGGGTAACAGAACCTGGTCCGAGCCACACAAGTCACCCCATCTTGGATTCCCCTAGGTCTCTAGTTTTCAGAAATGCACAGGTTTGGTAGGTTTCCCTAGGTGGCGGCTGAGCTACAGGCCAAAATCTACAGGTAGGCACTTTGCAAAAACACACCTCTGTTTTCCTTCACCAATTTGGATTTGTCCACGTTGCGCTTTGGGGCGTTTTCTGTCGCGGGCGCTAGGCCTACCCACACAAGTGAGGTATCATTTTTATCGGGAGACGTGGGGGAACGCTGGGTGGAAGGAAATTCGTGGCTCCTCTCAGATTCCAGAACTTTCTGCCACAGAAATGTGAGGAACATGTGTTTTTTTAGCCAAATTTTGAGGTTTGCAAACGATTCTGGGTAACAGAACCTGGTCCGAGCCACACAAGTCACCCCATCTTGGATTCCCCTAGGTCTCTAGTTTTCAGAAATGCACAGGTTTGGTAGGTTTCCCCAGGTGGCGGCTGAGCTACAGGCCAAAATCTACAGGTAGGCACTTTGCAAAAAACTCCTCTGTTTTCCTTTACCAATTTGGCTGTGTCCACGTTGCGCTTTGGGGCATTTCCTGTCACGGGCGCTAGGCCTACCCACACAAGTGAGGTATCATTTTTATCGGGAGACGTGGGGGAACGCTGGGTGGAAGGAAATTCGTGGCTCCCCTCAGATTTCAAAACTTTCTGCCACAGAAATGTGAGGAACATGTGTTTTTTTTAGCCAAATATTGAGGTTTGCAAAGGATTCTGGGTAACAGAACCTGGTCCGAGCCACACAAGTCACCCCATCTTGGATTCCCCTAGGTCTCTAATTTTCAGAAATGCACAGGTTTGGTAGGTTTCCCTAGGTGGCGGCTGAGCTACAGGCCAAAATCTACAGGTAGGCACTTTGCAAAAAACACCTCTGTTTTCCTTCACCAATTTGGCTGTGTCCACGTTGCGCTTTGGGGCATTTCCTGTCACGGGCGCTAGGCCTACCCACACAAGTGAGGTATCATTTTTATCGGGAGACGTGGGGGAACGCTGGGTGGAAGGAAATTCGTGGCTCCTCTCAGATTCCAGAACTTTCTGCCACAGAAATGTGAGGAAAATGTGTTTTTTTAGCCAAATTTTGAGGTTTGCAAAGGATTCTGGGTAACAGAACCTGGTCCGAGCCACACAAGTCACCCCATCTTGGATTCCCCTAGGTCTCTAGTTTTCAGAAATGCACAGGTTTGGTAGGTTTCCCTAGGTGGCGGCTGAGCTACAGGCCAAAATCTACAGGTAGGCACTTTGCAAAAAACTCCTCTGTTTTCCTTCACCAATTTGGCTGTGTCCACGTTGCGCTTTGGGGCATTTCCTGTCACGGGCGCTAGGCCTACCCACACAAGTGAGGTATCATTTTTATCGGGAGACGTGGGGGAACGCTGGGTGGAAGGAAATTCGTGGCTCCCCTCAGATTTCAGAACTTTCTGCCACAGAAATGTAAGGAACATGTGTTTTTTTAGCCAAATTTTGAGGTTTGCAAAGGATTCTGGGTAACAGAACCTGGTCCGAGCCACACAAGTCCCCCCATCTTGGATTCCCCTAGGTCTCTAGTTTTCAGAAATGCACAGGTTTGGTAGGTTTCCCTAGGTGGCGGCTGAGCTACAAGCCAAAATCTACAGGTAGGCACTTTGCAAAAAACACCTCTGTTTTCCTTCACAAATTTGGATGTGTCCACGTTGCGCTTTGGGGCGTTTCCTGTCGCGGGCGCTAGGCCTACCCACACAAGTGAGGTATCATTTTTATCGGGAGACGTGGGGGAACGCTGGGTGGAAGGAAATTCGTGGCTCCTCTCAGATTCCAGAACTTTCTGCCACAGAAATGTAAGGAACATGTGTTTTTTTAGCCAAATTTTGAGGTTTGCAAAGGATTCTGGGTAACAGAACCTGGTCCGAGCCACACAAGTCACCCCATCTTGGATTCCCCTAGGTCTCTAGTTTTCAGAAATGCACAGGTTTGGTAGGTTTCCCTAGGTGGCGGCTGAGCTACAGGCCAAAATCTACAGGTAAGCACTTTGCAAAAAACACCTCTGTTTTCCTTCACCAATTTGGCTGTGTCCACGTTGCGCTTTGGGGCATTTCCTGTCACGGGCGCTAGGCCTACCCACACAAGTGAGGTATCATCTTTATCGGGAGACGTGGGGGAACGCTGGGTGGAAGGAAATTCGTGGCTCCTCTCAGACTCCAGAACTTTCTGCCATAGAAATGTGAGGAACATGTGTTTTTTTTGCCAAATTTTGAGGTTTGCAAAGGATTCTGGGTAACAGAACCTGGTCCGAGCCACACAACTCACCCCATCTTGGATTCCCCTAGGTCTCTACTTTTCAGAAATGCACAGGTTTGGTAGGTTTCCCTAGGTGGCGGCTGAGCTACAGACCAAAATCTACAGGTAGGCACTTTGCAAAAAACTCCTCTGTTTTCCTTCACCAATTTGGCTGTGTCCACGTTGCACTTTGGGGCATTTCCTGTCACGGGCGCTAGGCCTACCCACACAAGTGAGGTATCATTTTTATCGGGAGACGTGGGGGAACGCTGGGTGGAAGGAAATTCGTGCCGCCTCTCAGATTCCAGAACTTTCTGCCACAGAAATGTGAGGAACATGTGTTTTTTTAGCCAAATTTTGAGGTTTGCAAAGGATTCTGGGTAACAGAACCTGGTCCGAGCCACACAAGTCACCCCATCTTAGATTCCCCTAGGTCTCTAGTTTTCAGAAATGCACAGGTTTGTAAGGTTTCCCTAGGTGGCGGCAGAGCTACAGGCCAAAATCTACAGGTAGGCACTTTGCAAAAAACTCCTCTGTTTTCCCTCACCAATTTGGCTGTGTCCACGTTGCACTTTGGGGCATTTCCTGTCACGGGCGCTAGGCCTACCCACACAAGTGAGGTATCATTTTTATCGGGAGACGTGGGGGAACGCTGGGTGGAAGGAAATTCGTGGCTCCTCTCAGATTCCAGAACTTTCTGCCACAGAAATGTGAGGAACATGTGTTTTTTTAAGCCAAATTTTGAGGTTTGCAAAGGATTCTGGGTAACAGAACCTGGTCCGAGCCACACAAGTCACCCCATCTTGGATTCCCCTAGGTCTCTAGTTTTCAGAAATGCACAGGTTTGGTAGGTTTCCCTAGGTGGCGGCTGAGCTACAGGCCAAAATCTACAGGTAGGCACTTTGCAAAAACACACCTCTGTTTTCCTTCACCAATTTGGATTTGTCCACGTTGCGCTTTGGGGCGTTTTCTGTCGCGGGCGCTAGGCCTACCCACAGAAGTGAGGTATCATTTTTATCGGGAGACGTGGGGGAACGCTGGGTGGAAGGAAATTCGTGGCTCCTCTCAGATTCCAGAACTTTCTGCCACAGAAATGTGAGGAACATGTGTTTTTTTAGCCAAATTTTGAGGTTTGCAAAGGATTCTGGGTAACAGAACCTGGTCCGAGCCACACAAGTCACCCCATCTTGGATTCCCCTAGGTCTCTAGTTTTCAGAAATGCACAGGTTTGGTAGGTTTCCCTAGGTGGCGGCTGAGCTAGAGGCCAAAATCTACAGGTAGGCACTTTGCAAAAAACACCTCTGTTTTCCTTCACAAATTTGGATGTGTCCACGTTGCGCTTTGGGGCGTTTCCTGTCGCGGGCGCTAGGCCTACCCACACAAGTGAGGTATCATTTTTATCGGGAGACGTGGGGGAACGCTGGGTGGAAGGAAATTCGTGGCTCCCCTCAGATTTCAGAACTTTCTGCCACAGAAATGTGAGGAACATGTGTTTTTTTGAGCCAAATTTTGAGGTTTGCAAAGGATTCTGGGTAACAGAACCTGGTCCGAGCCACACAAGTCACCCCATCTTGGATTCCCCTAGGTCTCTAGTTTTCAGAAATGCACAGGTTTGGTACGTTTCCCTAGGTGGCGGCTGAGCTAGAGGCCAAAATCTACAGGTAGGCACTTTGCAAAAAACACCTCTGTTTTCCTTCACCAATTTGGCTGTGTCCACGTTGCGCTTTGGGGCATTTCCTGTCACGGGCGCTAGGCCTACCCACACAAGTGAGGTATCATTTTTATCGGGAGACGTGGGGGAACGCTGGGTGGAAGGAAATTCGTGGCTCCCCTCAGATTCCAGAACTTTCTGCCACAGAAATGTGAGGAACATGTGTTTTTTTAGCCAAATTTTGAGGTTTGCAAAGGATTCTGGGTAACAGAACCTGGTCCGAGCCACACAAGTCACCCCATCTTGGATTCCCCTAGGTCTCTAGTTTTCAGAAATGCACAGGTTTGGTAGGTTTCCCTAGGTGGCGGCTGAGCTACAGGCCAAAATCTACAGGTAGGCACTTTGCAAAAAACTCCTCTGTTTTCCTTCACCAATTTGGCTGTGTCCACGTTACGCTTTGGGGCATTTCCTGTCACGGGCGCTAGGCCTACCCACACAAGTGAGGTATCATTTTTATCGGGAGACGTGGGGGAACGCTGGGTGGAAGGAAATTCGTGGCTCCTCTCAGATTCCAGAACTTTCTGCCACAGAAATGTGAGGAAAATGTGTTTTTTTAGCCAAATTTTGAGGTTTGCAAAGGATTCTGGGTAACAGAACCTGGTCCGAGCCACACAAGTCACCCCATCTTGGATTCCCCTAGGTCTCTAGTTTTCAGAAATGCACAGGTTTGGTAGGTTTCCCTAGGTGGCGGCTGAGCTACAGGCCAAAATCTACAGGTAGGCACTTTGCAAAAAACACCTCTGTTTTCCTTCACCAATTTGGCTGTGTCCACGTTGCGCTTTGGGGCATTTCCTATCACGGGCGCTAGGCCTACCCACACAAGTGAGGTATCATTTTTATCGGGAGACGTGGGGGAACGCTGGGTGGAAGGAAATTCGTGGCTCCTCTCAGATTCCAGAACTTTCTGCCACAGAAATGTAAGGAACATGTGTTTTTTTAGCCAAATTTTGAGGTTTGCAAAGGATTCTGGGTAACAGAACCTGGTCCGAGCCACACAAGTCACCCCATCTTGGATTCCCCTAGGTCTCTAGTTTTCAGAAATGCACAGGTTTGTAAGGTTTCCCTAGGTGGCGGCAGAGCTACAGGCCAAAATCTACAGGTAGGCACTTTGCAAAAAACTCCTCTGTTTTCCCTCACCAATTTGGCTGTGTCCACGTTGCACTTTGGGGCATTTCCTGTCACGGGCGCTAGGCCTACCCACACAAGTGAGGTATCATTTTTATCGGGAGACGTGGGGGAACGCTAAGTGGAAGGAAATTCGTGGCTCCTCTCAGATTCCAGAACTTTCTGCCACAGAAATGTGAGGAACATGTGTTTTTTTAAGCCAAATTTTGAGGTTTGCAAAGGATTCTGGGTAACAGAACCTGGTCCGAGCCACACAAGTCACCCCATCTTGGATTCCCCTAGGTCTCTAGTTTTCAGAAATGCACAGGTTTGGTAGGTTTCCCTAGGTGGCGGCTGAGCTACAGGCCAAAATCTACAGGTAGGCACTTTGCAAAAACACACCTCTGTTTTCCTTCACCAATTTGGATTTGTCCACGTTGCGCTTTGGGGCGTTTTCTGTCGCGGGCGCTAGGCCTACCCACACAAGTGAGGTATCATTTTTATCGGGAGACGTGGGGGAGCGCTGGGTGGAAGGAAATTCGTGGCTCCTCTCAGATTCCAGAACTTTCTGCCACAGAAATGTGAGGAACATGTGTTTTTTTAGCCAAATTTTGAGGTTTGCAAAGGATTCTGGGTAACAGAACCTGGTCCGAGCCACACAAGTCACCCCATCTTGGATTCCCCTAGGTCTCTAGTTTTCAGAAATGCACAGGTTTGGTAGGTTTCCCTAGGTGGCGGCTGAGCTAGCGGCCAAAATCTACAGGTAGGCACTTTGCAAAAAACACCTCTGTTTTCCTTCACAAATTTGGATGTGTCCACGTTGCGCTTTGGGGCGTTTCCTGTCGCGGGCGCTAGGCCTACCCACACAAGTGAGGTATCATTTTTATCGGGAGACGTGGGGGAACGCTGGGTGGAAGGAAATGCGTGGCTCCCATTAGATTTCAGAACTTTCTGCCACAGAAATGTGAGGAACATGTGTTTTTTTTAGCCAAATTTTGAGGTTTGCAAAGGATTCTGGGTAACAGAACCTGGTCCGAGCCACACAAGTCACCCCATCTTGGATTCCCCTAGGTCTCTAGTTTTCAGAAATGCACAGGTTTGGTAGGTTTCCCCAGGTGGCGGCTGAGCTACAGGCCAAAATCTACAGGTAGGCACTTTGCAAAAATACACCTCTGTTTTCCTTCACCAATTTGGATTTGTCCACGTTGCGCTGTGGGGCGTTTTCTGTCGCGGGCGCTAGGCCTACCCACACAAGTGAGGTATCATTTTTATCGGGAGACGTGGGGGAACGCTGGGTGGAAGGAAATTCGTGGCTCCTCTCAGATTCCAGAACTTTCTGCCACAGAAATGTGAGGAACATGTGTTTTTTTAGCCAAATTTTGAGGTTTGCAAAGGATTCTGGGTAACAGAACCTGGTCCGAGCCACACAAGTCACCCCATCTTGGATTCCCCTAGGTCTCTAGTTTTCAGAAATGCACAGGTTTGGTAGGTTTCCCTAGGTGGCGGCTGAGCTACAGGCCAAAATCTACAGGTAAGCACTTTGCAAAAAACACCTCTGTTTTCGTTCACCAATTTGGCTGTGTCCACGTTGCGCTTTGGGGCATTTCCTGTCACGGGCGCTAGGCCTACCCACACAAGTGAGGTATCATCTTTATCGGGAGACGTGGGGGAACGCTGGGTGGAAGGAAATTCGTGGCTCCTCTCAGATTCCAGAACTTTCTGCCACAGAAATGTAAGGAACATGTGTTTTTTTAGCCAAATTTTGAGGTTTGCAAAGGATTCTGGGTAACAGAACCTGGTCCGAGCCACACAAGTCACCCCATCTTGGATTCCCCTAGGTCTCTAGTTTTCAGAAATGCACAGGTTTGGTAGGTTTCCCTAGGTGGCGGCTGAGCTACAGGCCAAAATCTACAGGTAAGCACTTTGCAAAAAACACCTCTGTTTTCCTTCTCCAATTTGGCTGTGTCCACGTTGCGCTTTGGGGCATTTCCTGTCACGGGCGCTAGGCCTATCCACACAAGTGAGGTATCATCTTTATCGGGAGACGTGGGGGAACGCTGGGTGGAAGGAAATTCGTGGCTCCTCTCAGACTCCAGAACTTTCTGCCATAGAAATGTGAGGAACATGTGTTTTTTTAGCCAAATTTTGAGGTTTGCAAAGGATTCTGGGTAACAGAACCTGGTCCGAGCCACACAAGTCACCCCATCTTAGATTCCCCTAGGTCTCTAGTTTTCAGAAATGCATAGGTTTGTAAGGTTTCCCTAGGTGGCGGCAGAGCTACAGGCCAAAATCTACAGGTAGGCACTTTGCAAAAAACTCCTCTGTTTTCCCTCACCAATTTGGCTGTGTCCACGTTGCACTTTGGGGCATTTCCTGTCACGGGCGCTAGGCCTACCCACACAAGTGAGGTATCATTTTTATCGGGAGACGTGGGGGAACGCTAAGTGGAAGGAAATTCGTGGCTCCTCTCAGATTCCAGAACTTTCTGCCACAGAAATGTGAGGAACATGTGTTTTTTTAAGCCAAATTTTGAGGTTTGCAAAGGATTCTGGGTAACAGAACCTGTTCCGAGCCACACAAGTCACCCCATCTTGGATTCCCCTAGGTCTCTAGTTTTCAGAAATGCACAGGTTTGGTAGGTTTCCCTAGGTGGCGGCTGAGCTACAGGCCAAAATCTACAGGTAGGCACTTTGCAAAAACACACCTCTGTTTTCCTTCACCAATTTGGATTTGTCCACGTTGCGCTTTGGGGCGTTTTCTGTCGCGGGCGCTAGGCCTACCCACACAAGTGAGGTATCATTTTTATCGGGAGACGTGGGGGAACGCTGGGTGGAAGGAAATTCGTGGCTCCTCTCAGATTCCAGAACTTTCTGCCACAGAAATGTGAGGAACATGTGTTTTTTTAGCCAAATTTTGAGGTTTGCAAAGGATTCTGGGTAACAGAACCTGGTCCGAGCCACACAAGTCACCCCATCTTGGATTCCCCTAGGTCTCTAGTTTTCAGAAATGCACAGGTTTGGTAGGTTTCCCTAGGTGGCGGCTGAGCTAGCGGCCAAAATCTACAGGTAGGCACTTTGCAAAAAACACCTCTGTTTTCCTTCACAAATTTGGATGTGTCCACGTTGCGCTTTGGGGCGTTTCCTGTCGCGGGCGCTAGGCCTACCCACACAAGTGAGGTATCATTTTTATCGGGAGACGTGGGGGAACGCTGGGTGGAAGGAAATTCGTGGCTCCCATTAGATTTCAGAACTTTCTGCCACAGAAATGTGAGGAACATGTGTTTTTTTTAGCCAAATTTTGAGGTTTGCAAAGGATTCTGGGTAACAGAACCTGGTCCGAGCCACACAAGTCACCCCATCTTGGATTCCCCTAGGTCTCTAGTTTTCAGAAATGCACAGGTTTGGTAGGTTTCCCCAGGTGGCGGCTGAGCTACAGGCCAAAATCTACAGGTAGGCACTTTGCAAAAAACTCCTCTGTTTTTCTTCACCAATTTGGCTGTGTCCACATTGCGCTTTGGGGCATTTCCTGTCACGGGCGCTAGGCCTACCCACACAAGTGAGGTATCATTTTTATCGGGAGACGTGGGGGAACGCTGGGTGGAAGGAAATTCGTGGCTCCCCTCAGATTTCAGAACTTTCTGCCACAGAAATGTGAGGAACATGTGTTTTTTGTAGCCAAATTTTGAGGTTTGCAAAGGATTCTGGGTAACAGAACCTGGTCCGAGCCACACAAGTCACCCCATCTTGGATTCCCCTAGGTCTCTAGTTTTCAGAAATGCACAGGTTTGGTAGGTTTCCCCAGGTGGCGGCTGAGCTACAGGCCAAAATCTACAGGTAGGCACTTTGCAAAAAACTCCTCTGTTTTTCTTCACCAATTTGGCTGTGTCCACATTGCGCTTTGGGGCATTTCCTGTCACGGGCGCTAGGCCTACCCACACAAGTGAGGTATCATTTTTATCGGGAGACGTGGGGGAACGCTGGGTGGAAGGAAATTCGTGGCTCCCCTCAGATTTCAGAACTTTCTGCCACAGAAATGTGAGGAACATGTGTTTTTTTTAGCCAAATTTTGAGGTTTGCAAAGGATTCTGGGTAACAGAACCTGGTCCGAGCCACACAAGTCACCCCATCTTGGATTCCCCTAGGTCTCTAGTTTTCAGAAATGCACAGGTTTGGTAGGTTTCCCCAGGTGGCGGCTGAGCTATAGGCCAAAATCTACAGGTAGGCACTTTGCAAAAAACTCCTCTGTTTTTCTTCACCAATTTGGCTGTGTCCACGTTGCGCTTTGGGGCATTTCCTGTCACGGGCGCTAGGCCTACCCACACAAGTGAGGTATCATTTTTATCGGGAGACGTGGGGGAACGCTGGGTGGAAGGAAATTCGTGGCTCCTCTCAGATTCCAGACCTTTCTGCCACAGAAATGTGAGGAAAATGTGTTTTTTTAGCCAAATTTTGAGGTTTGCAAAGGATTCTGGGTAACAGAACCTGGTCCGAGCCACACAAGTCACCCCATCTTGGATTCCCCTGGGTCTCTAGATTTCAGAAATGCACAGGTTTGGTAGTTTTCCCTAGGTGGCGGCTGAGCTACAGGCCAAAATCTACAGGTAGGCACTTTGCAAAAAACACCTCTGTTTTCCTTCACCAATTTGGCTGTGTCCACGTTGCGCTTTGGGGCATTTCCTGTCACGGGCGCTAGGCCTACCCACACAAGTGAGGTATCATTTTTATCGGGAGACGTGGGGGAACGCTGGGTGGAAGGAAATTCGTGGCTCCTCTCAGATTCCAGAACTTTCTGCCACAGAAATGTGAGGAACATGTGTTTTTTTAGCCAAATTTTGAGGTTTGCAAAGGATTCTGGGTAACAGAACCTGGTCCGAGCCACACAAGTCACCCCATCTTGGATTCCCCTAGGTCTCTAGTTTTCAGAAATGCACAGGTTTGGTAGGTTTCCCTAGGTGGCGGCTGAGCTAGAGGCCAAAATCTACAGGTAGGCACTTTGCAAAAAACACCTCTGTTTTCCTTCACAAATTTGGATGTGTCCACGTTGCGCTTTGGGGCGTTTCCTGTCGCGGGCGCTAGGCCTACCCACACAAGTGAGGTATCATTTTTATCGGGAGACATGGGGGAACGCTGGGTGGAAGGAAATTCGTGGCTCCTCTCAGATTCCAGAACTTTCTGCCACAGAAATGTGAGGAACATGTGTTTTTTTAGCCAAATTTTGAGGTTTGCAAAGGATTCTGGGTAACAGAACCTGGTCCGAGCCACACAAGTCACCCCATCTTGGATTCCCCTAGGTCTCTAGTTTTCAGAAATGCACAGGTTTGGTAGGTTTCCCTAGGTGGCGGCTGAGCTACAAGCCAAAATCTACAGGTAGGCACTTTGCAAAAAACACCTCTGTTTTCCTTCACAAATTTGGATGTGTCCAAGTTGCGCTTTGGGAGATTTTCTGTCGCGGGCGCTAGGCCTACCCACACAAGTGAGGTATCATTTTTATCGGGAGACGTGGGGGAAAGCTGGGTGGAAGGAACTTCGTGGCTCCTCTCAGATTCCAGAACTTTCTGCCACAGAAATGTGAGGAACATGTGTTTTTTTAGCCAAATTTTGGGGTTTGCACAGGATTCTGGGTAACAGAACCTGGTCCGAGCCACACAAGTCCCCCCATCTTGGATTCCCCTAGGTCTCTAGTTTTCAGAAATGCACTGGTTTGGTAGGTTTCCCTAGGTGGCGGCTGAGCTAGAGGCCAAAATCTACAGGTAGGCACTTTGCAAAAAACACCTCTGTTTTCCTTCACCAATTTGGCTGTGTCCACGTTGCGCTTTGGGGCATTTCCTGTCACGGGCGCTAGGCCTACCCACACAAGTGAGGTATCATTTTTATCGGGAGACGTGGGGGAACGCTGGGTGGAAGGAAATTCGTGGCTCCTCTCAGATTCTAGAACTTTCTGCCACAGAAATGTGAGGAACATGTGTTTTTTTTAGCCAAATTTTGAGGTTTGCAAAGGATTCTGGGTAACAGAACCTGGTCCGAGCCACACAAGTCACCCATCTTGGATTCCCCTAGGTCTCTAGTTTTCAGAAATGCACAGGTTTGGTAGGTTTCCCTAGGTGGCGGCTGAGCTACAGGCCAAAATCTACAGGTAGGCACTTTGCAAAAAACACCTCTGTTTTCCTTCACCAATTTGGCTGTGTCCACGTTGCGCTTTGGGGCATTTCCTATCACGGGCGCTAGGCCTACCCACACAAGTGAGGTATCATTTTTATCGGGAGACGTGGGGGAACGCTGGGTGGAAGGAAATTCGTGGCTCCTCTCAGATTCCAGAACTTTCTGCCACAGAAATGTAAGGAACATGTGTTTTTTTAGCCAAATTTTGAGGTTTGCAAAGGATTCTGGGTAACAGAACCAGGTCCGAGCCACACAAGTCACCCCATCTTGGATTCCCCTAGGTCTCTAGTTTTCAGAAATGCACAGGTTTGGTAGGTTTCCCTAGGTGGCGGCTGAGCTACAGGCCAAAATCTACAGGTAAGCACTTTGCAAAAAACACCTCTGTTTTCCTTCACCAATTTGGCTGTGTCCACGTTGCGCTTTGGGGCATTTCCTGTCACGGGCGCTAGGCCTACCCACACAAGTGAGGTATCATCTTTATCGGGAGACGTGGGGGAACGCTGGGTGGAAGGAAATTCGTGGCTCCTCTCAGACTCCAGAACTTTCTGCCATAGAAATGTGAGGAACATGTGTTTTTTTTGCCAAATTTTGAGGTTTGCAAAGGATTCTGGGTAACAGAACCTGGTCCGAGCCACACAACTCACCCCATCTTGGATTCCCCTAGGTCTCTAGTTTTCAGAAATGCACAGGTTTGGTAGGTTTCCCTAGGTGGCGGCTGAGCTACAGACCAAAATCTACAGGTAGGCACTTTGCAAAAAACTCCTCTGTTTTCCTTCACCAATTTGGCTGTGTCCACGTTGTACTTTGGGGCATTTCCTGTCACGGGTGCTAGGCCTACCCACACAAGTGAGGTATCATTTTTATCGGGAGACGTGGGGGAACGCTGGGTGGAAGGAAATTCGTGCCGCCTCTCAGATTCCAGAACTTTCTGCCACAGAAATGTGAGGAACATGTGTTTTTTTAGCCAAATTTTGAGGTTTGCAAAGGATTCTGGGTAACAGAACCTGGTCCGAGCCACACAAGTCACCCCATCTTAGATTCCCCTAGGTCTCTACTGTAGTTTTCAGAAATGCACAGGTTTGTAAGGTTTCCCTAGGTGGCGGCAGAGCTACAGGCCAAAATCTACAGGTAGGCACTTTGCAAAAAACTCCTCTGTTTTCCCTCACCAATTTGGCTGTGTCCACGTTGCACTTTGGGGCATTTCCTGTCACGGGCGCTAGGCCTACCCACACAAGTGAGGTATCATTTTTATCGGGAGACGTGGGGGAACGCTGGGTGGAAGGAAATTCGTGGCTCCTCTCTGATTCCAGAACTTTCTGCCACAGAAATGTGAGGAACATGTGTTTTTTTAAGCCAAATTTTGAGGTTTGCAAAGGATTCTGGGTAACAGAACCTGGTCCGAGCCACACAAGTCACCCCATCTTGGATTCCCTTAGGTCTCTAGTTTTCAGAAATGCACAGGTTTGGTAGGTTTCCCTAGGTGGTGGCTGAGCTACAGGCCAAAATCTACAGGTAGGCACTTTGCAAAAACACACCTATGTTTTCCTTCACCAATTTGGATTTGTCCACGTTGCGCTTTGGGGCGTTTTCTGTCGCGGGCGCTAGGCCTACCCACACAAATGAGGTATCATTTTTATCGGGAGACGTGGGGGAACGCTGGGTGGAAGGAAATTCGTGGCTCCTCTCAGATTCCAGAACTTTCTGCCACAGAAATGTGAGGAACATGTGTTTTTTTAGCCAAATTTTGAGGTTTGCAAAGTATTCTGGGAAACAGAACCTGGTCCGAGCCACACAAGTCACCCCATCTTGGATTCCCCTAGGTCTCTAGTTTTCAGAAATGCACAGGTTTGGTAGGTTTCCCTAGGTGGCGGCTGAGCTAGAGGCCAAAATCTACAGGTAGGCACTTTGCAAAAAACACCTCTGTTTTCCTTCACAAATTTGGATGTGTCCAAGTTGCGCTTTGGGAGATTTTCTGTCGCGGGCGCTAGGCCTACCCACACAAGTGAGGTATCATTTTTATCGGGAGACGTGGGGGAAAGCTGGGTGGAAGGAACTTCGTGGCTCCTCTCAGATTCCAGAACTTTCTGCCACAGAAATGTGAGGAACATGTGTTTTTTTAGCCAAATTTTGGGGTTTGCACAGGATTCTGGGTAACAGAACCTGGTCCGAGCCACACAAGTCCCCCCATCTTGGATTCCCCTAGGTCTCTAGTTTTCAGAAATGCACTGGTTTGGTAGGTTTCCCTAGGTGGCGGCTGAGCTAGAGGCCAAAATCTACAGGTAGGCACTTTGCAAAAAACACCTCTGTTTTCCTTCACCAATTTGGCTGTGTCCACGTTGCGCTTTGGGGCATTTCCTGTCACGGGCGCTAGGCCTACCCACACAAGTGAGGTATCATTTTTATCGGGAGACGTGGGGGAACGCTGGGTGGAAGGAAATTCGTGGCTCCTCTCAGATTCTAGAACTTTCTGCCACAGAAATGTGAGGAACATGTGTTTTTTTTAGCCAAATTTTGAGGTTTGCAAAGGATTCTGGGTAACAGAACCTGGTCCGAGCCACACAAGTCACCCATCTTGGATTCCCCTAGGTCTCTAGTTTTCAGAAATGCACAGGTTTGGTAGGTTTCCCTAGGTGGCGGCTGAGCTACAGGCCAAAATCTACAGGTAGGCACTTTGCAAAAAACACCTCTGTTTTCCTTCACCAATTTGGCTGTGTCCACGTTGCGCTTTGGGGCATTTCCTATCACGGGCGCTAGGCCTACCCACACAAGTGAGGTATCATTTTTATCGGGAGACGTGGGGGAACGCTGGGTGGAAGGAAATTCGTGGCTCCTCTCAGATTCCAGAACTTTCTGCCACAGAAATGTAAGGAACATGTGTTTTTTTAGCCAAATTTTGAGGTTTGCAAAGGATTCTGGGTAACAGAACCTGGTCCGAGCCACACAAGTCACCCCATCTTGGATTCCCCTAGGTCTCTAGTTTTCAGAAATGCACAGGTTTGGTAGGTTTCCCTAGGTGGCGGCTGAGCTACAGGCCAAAATCTACAGGTAGGCACTTTGCAAAAAACACCTCTGTTTTCCTTCACCAATTTGGCTGTGTCCACGTTGCGCTTTGGGGCATTTCCTGTCACGGGCGCTAGGCCTACCCACACAAGTGAGGTATCATTTTTATCGGGAGACGTGGGGGAACGCTGGGTGGAAGGAAATTCGTGGCTCCTCTCAGATTCCAGAACTTTCTGCCACAGAAATGTGAGGAACATGTGTTTTTTTAGCCAAATTTTGAGGTTTGCAAAGGATTCTGGGTAACAGAACCTGGTCCGAGCCACACAAGTCACCCCATCTTAGATTCCCCTAGGTCTCTAGTTTTCAGAAATGCACAGGTTTGGTAGGTTTCCCTAGGTGGCGGCTGAGCTACAGGCCAAAATCTACAGGTAGGCACTTTGCAAAAAACTCCTCTGTTTTCCTTCACCAATTTGGCTGTGTCCACGTTGCGCTTTGGGGCATTTCCTGTCACGGGCGCTAGGCCTACCCACACAAGTGAGGTATCATTTTTATCGGGAGACGTGGGGGAACGCTGGGTGGAAGGAAATTCGTGGCTCCCCTCAGATTTCAGAACTTTCTGCCACAGAAATGTAAGGAACATGTGTTTTTTTAGCCAAATTTTGAGGTTTGCAAAGGATTCTGGGTAACAGAACCTGGTCCGAGCCACACAAGTCCCCCCATCTTGGATTCCCCTAGGTCTCTAGTTTTCAGAAATGCACAGGTTTGGTAGGTTTCCCTAGGTGGCGGCTGAGCTACAAGCCAAAATCTACAGGTAGGCACTTTGCAAAAAACACCTCTGTTTTCCTTCACAAATTTGGATGTGTCCACGTTGCGCTTTGGGGCGTTTCCTGTCGCGGGCGCTAGGCCTACCCACACAAGTGAGGTATCATTTTTATCGGGAGACGTGGGGGAACGCTGGGTGGAAGGAAATTCGTGGCTCCTCTCAGATTCCAGAACTTTCTGCCACAGAAATGTAAGGAACATGTGTTTTTTTAGCCAAATTTTGAGGTTTGCAAAGGATTCTGGGTAACAGAACCTGGTCCGAGCCACACAAGTCACCCCATCTTGGATTCCCCTAGGTCTCTAGTTTTCAGAAATGCACAGGTTTGGTAGGTTTCCCTAGGTGGCGGCTGAGCTACAGGCCAAAATCTACAGGTAAGCACTTTGCAAAAAACACCTCTGTTTTCCTTCACCAATTTGGCTGTGTCCACGTTGCGCTTTGGGGCATTTCCTGTCACGGGCGCTAGGCCTACCCACACAAGTGAGGTATCATCTTTATCGGGAGACGTGGGGGAACGCTGGGTGGAAGGAAATTCGTGGCTCCTCTCAGACTCCAGAACTTTCTGCCATAGAAATGTGAGGAACATGTGTTTTTTTTGCCAAATTTTGAGGTTTGCAAAGGATTCTGGGTAACAGAACCTGGTCCGAGCCACACAACTCACCCCATCTTGGATTCCCCTAGGTCTCTAGTTTTCAGAAATGCACAGGTTTGGTAGGTTTCCCTAGGTGGCGGCTGAGCTACAGACCAAAATCTACAGGTAGGCACTTTGCAAAAAACTCCTCTGTTTTCCTTCACCAATTTGGCTGTGTCCACGTTGCACTTTGGGGCATTTCCTGTCACGGGCGCTAGGCCTACCCACACAAGTGAGGTATCATTTTTATCGGGAGACGTGGGGGAACGCTGGGTGGAAGGAAATTCGTGCCGCCTCTCAGATTCCAGAACTTTCTGCCACAGAAATGTGAGGAACATGTGTTTTTTTAGCCAAATTTTGAGGTTTGCAAAGGATTCTGGGTAACAGAACCTGGTCCGAGCCACACAAGTCACCCCATCTTAGATTCCCCTAGGTCTCTAGTTTTCAGAAATGCACAGGTTTGTAAGGTTTCCCTAGGTGGCGGCAGAGCTACAGGCCAAAATCTACAGGTAGGCACTTTGCAAAAAACTCCTCTGTTTTCCCTCACCAATTTGGCTGTGTCCACGTTGCACTTTGGGGCATTTCCTGTCACGGGCGCTAGGCCTACCCACACAAGTGAGGTATCATTTTTATCGGGAGACGTGGGGGAACGCTGGGTGGAAGGAAATTCGTGGCTCCTCTCAGATTCCAGAACTTTCTGCCACAGAAATGTGAGGAACATGTGTTTTTTTAAGCCAAATTTTGAGGTTTGCAAAGGATTCTGGGTAACAGAACCTGGTCCGAGCCACACAAGTCACCCCATCTTGGATTCCCCTAGGTCTCTAGTTTTCAGAAATGCACAGGTTTGGTAGGTTTCCCTAGGTGGCGGCTGAGCTACAGGCCAAAATCTACAGGTAGGCACTTTGCAAAAACACACCTCTGTTTTCCTTCACCAATTTGGATTTGTCCACGTTGCGCTTTGGGGCGTTTTCTGTCGCGGGCGCTAGGCCTACCCACAGAAGTGAGGTATCATTTTTATCGGGAGACGTGGGGGAACGCTGGGTGGAAGGAAATTCGTGGCTCCTCTCAGATTCCAGAACTTTCTGCCACAGAAATGTGAGGAACATGTGTTTTTTTAGCCAAATTTTGAGGTTTGCAAAGGATTCTGGGTAACAGAACCTGGTCCGAGCCACACAAGTCACCCCATCTTGGATTCCCCTAGGTCTCTAGTTTTCAGAAATGCACAGGTTTGGTAGGTTTCCCTAGGTGGCGGCTGAGCTAGAGGCCAAAATCTACAGGTAGGCACTTTGCAAAAAACACCTCTGTTTTCCTTCACAAATTTGGATGTGTCCACGTTGCGCTTTGGGGCGTTTCCTGTCGCGGGCGCTAGGCCTACCCACACAAGTGAGGTATCATTTTTATCGGGAGACGTGGGGGAACGCTGGGTGGAAGGAAATTCGTGGCTCCCCTCAGATTTCAGAACTTTCTGCCACAGAAATGTGAGGAACATGTGTTTTTTTGAGCCAAATTTTGAGGTTTGCAAAGGATTCTGGGTAACAGAACCTGGTCCGAGCCACACAAGTCACCCCATCTTGGATTCCCCTAGGTCTCTAGTTTTCAGAAATGCACAGGTTTGGTACGTTTCCCTAGGTGGCGGCTGAGCTAGAGGCCAAAATCTACAGGTAGGCACTTTGCAAAAAACACCTCTGTTTTCCTTCACCAATTTGGCTGTGTCCACGTTGCGCTTTGGGGCATTTCCTGTCACGGGCGCTAGGCCTACCCACACAAGTGAGGTATCATTTTTATCGGGAGACGTGGGGGAACGCTGGGTGGAAGGAAATTCGTGGCTCCCCTCAGATTCCAGAACTTTCTGCCACAGAAATGTGAGGAACATGTGTTTTTTTAGCCAAATTTTGAGGTTTGCAAAGGATTCTGGGTAACAGAACCTGGTCCGAGCCACACAAGTCACCCCATCTTGGATTCCCCTAGGTCTCTAGTTTTCAGAAATGCACAGGTTTGGTAGGTTTCCCTAGGTGGCGGCTGAGCTACAGGCCAAAATCTACAGGTAGGCACTTTGCAAAAAACTCCTCTGTTTTCCTTCACCAATTTGGCTGTGTCCACGTTACGCTTTGGGGCATTTCCTGTCACGGGCGCTAGGCCTACCCACACAAGTGAGGTATCATTTTTATCGGGAGACGTGGGGGAACGCTGGGTGGAAGGAAATTCGTGGCTCCTCTCAGATTCCAGAACTTTCTGCCACAGAAATGTGAGGAAAATGTGTTTTTTTAGCCAAATTTTGAGGTTTGCAAAGGATTCTGGGTAACAGAACCTGGTCCGAGCCACACAAGTCACCCCATCTTGGATTCCCCTAGGTCTCTAGTTTTCAGAAATGCACAGGTTTGGTAGGTTTCCCTAGGTGGCGGCTGAGCTACAGGCCAAAATCTACAGGTAGGCACTTTGCAAAAAACACCTCTGTTTTCCTTCACCAATTTGGCTGTGTCCACGTTGCGCTTTGGGGCATTTCCTATCACGGGCGCTAGGCCTACCCACACAAGTGAGGTATCATTTTTATCGGGAGACGTGGGGGAACGCTGGGTGGAAGGAAATTCGTGGCTCCTCTCAGATTCCAGAACTTTCTGCCACAGAAATGTAAGGAACATGTGTTTTTTTAGCCAAATTTTGAGGTTTGCAAAGGATTCTGGGTAACAGAACCTGGTCTGAGCCACACAAGTCACCCCATCTTGGATTCCCCTAGGTCTCTAGTTTTCAGAAATGCACAGGTTTGGTAGGTTTCCCTAGGTGGCGGCTGAGCTACAGGCCAAAATCTACAGGTAAGCACTTTGCAAAAAACACCTCTGTTTTCGTTCACCAATTTGGCTGTGTCCACGTTGCGCTTTGGGGCATTTCCTGTCACGGGCGCTAGGCCTACCCACACAAGTGAGGTATCATCTTTATCGGGAGACGTGGGGGAACGCTGGGTGGAAGGAAATTTGTGGCTCCTCTCAGATTCCAGAACTTTCTGCCACAGAAATGTAAGGAACATGTGTTTTTTTAGCCAAATTTTGAGGTTTGCAAAGGATTCTGGGTAACAGAACCTGGTCCGAGCCACACAAGTCACCCCATCTTGGATTCCCCTAGGTCTCTAGTTTTCAGAAATGCACAGGTTTGTAAGGTTTCCCTAGGTGGCGGCAGAGCTACAGGCCAAAATCTACAGGTAGGCACTTTGCAAAAAACTCCTCTGTTTTCCCTCACCAATTTGGCTGTGTCCACGTTGCACTTTGGGGCATTTCCTGTCACGGGCGCTAGGCCTACCCACACAAGTGAGGTATCATTTTTATCGGGAGACGTGGGGGAACGCTAAGTGGAAGGAAATTCGTGGCTCCTCTCAGATTCCAGAACTTTCTGCCACAGAAATGTGAGGAACATGTGTTTTTTTAAGCCAAATTTTGAGGTTTGCAAAGGATTCTGGGTAACAGAACCTGGTCCGAGCCACACAAGTCACCCCATCTTGGATTCCCCTAGGTCTCTAGTTTTCAGAAATGCACAGGTTTGGTAGGTTTCCCTAGGTGGCGGCTGAGCTACAGGCCAAAATCTACAGGTAGGCACTTTGCAAAAACACACCTCTGTTTTCCTTCACCAATTTGGATTTGTCCACGTTGCGCTTTGGGGCGTTTTCTGTCACGGGCGCTAGGCCTACCCACACAAGTGAGGTATCATTTTTATCGGGAGACGTGGGGGAGCGCTGGGTGGAAGGAAATTCGTGGCTCCTCTCAGATTCCAGAACTTTCTGCCACAGAAATGTGAGGAACATGTGTTTTTTTAGCCAAATTTTGAGGTTTGCAAAGGATTCTGGGTAACAGAACCTGGTCCGAGCCACACAAGTCACCCCATCTTGGATTCCCCTAGGTCTCTAGTTTTCAGAAATGCACAGGTTTGGTAGGTTTCCCTAGGTGGCGGCTGAGCTAGCGGCCAAAATCTACAGGTAGGCACTTTGCAAAAAACACCTCTGTTTTCCTTCACAAATTTGGATGTGTCCACGTTGCGCTTTGGGGCGTTTCCTGTCGCGGGCGCTAGGCCTACCCACACAAGTGAGGTATCATTTTTATCGGGAGACGTGGGGGAACGCTGGGTGGAAGGAAATTCGTGGCTCCCATTAGATTTCAGAACTTTCTGCCACAGAAATGTGAGGAACATGTGTTTTTTTTAGCCAAATTTTGAGGTTTGCAAAGGATTCTGGGTAACAGAACCTGGTCCGAGCCACACAAGTCACCCCATCTTGGATTCCCCTAGGTCTCTAGTTTTCAGAAATGCACAGGTTTGGTAGGTTTCCCCAGGTGGCGGCTGAGCTACAGGCCAAAATCTACAGGTAGGCACTTTGCAAAAATACACCTCTGTTTTCCTTCACCAATTTGGATTTGTCCACGTTGCGCTGTGGGGCGTTTTCTGTCGCGGGCGCTAGGCCTACCCACACAAGTGAGGTATCATTTTTATCGGGAGACGTGGGGGAACGCTGGGTGGAAGGAAATTCGTGGCTCCTCTCAGATTCCAGAACTTTCTGCCACAGAAATGTGAGGAACATGTGTTTTTTTAGCCAAATTTTGAGGTTTGCAAAGGATTCTGGGTAACAGAACCTGGTCCGAGCCACACAAGTCACCCCATCTTGGATTCCCCTAGGTCTCTAGTTTTCAGAAATGCACAGGTTTGGTAGGTTTCCCTAGGTGGCGGCTGAGCTACAGGCCAAAATCTACAGGTAAGCACTTTGCAAAAAACACCTCTGTTTTCGTTCACCAATTTGGCTGTGTCCACGTTGCGCTTTGGGGCATTTCCTGTCACGGGCGCTAGGCCTACCCACACAAGTGAGGTATCATCTTTATCGGGAGACGTGGGGGAACGCTGGGTGGAAGGAAATTCGTGGCTCCTCTCAGATTCCAGAACTTTCTGCCACAGAAATGTAAGGAACATGTGTTTTTTTAGCCAAATTTTGAGGTTTGCAAAGGATTCTGGGTAACAGAACCTGGTCCGAGCCACACAAGTCACCCCATCTTGGATTCCCCTAGGTCTCTAGTTTTCAGAAATGCATAGGTTTGGTAGGTTTCCCTAGGTGGCGGCTGAGCTACAGGCCAAAATCTACAGGTAAGCACTTTGCAAAAAACACCTCTGTTTTCCTTCTCCAATTTGGCTGTGTCCACGTTGCGCTTTGGGGCATTTCCTGTCACGGGCGCTAGGCCTATCCACACAAGTGAGGTATCATCTTTATCGGGAGACGTGGGGGAACGCTGGGTGGAAGGAAATTCGTGGCTCCTCTCAGACTCCAGAACTTTCTGCCATAGAAATGTGAGGAACATGTGTTTTTTTAGCCAAATTTTGAGGTTTGCAAAGGATTCTGGGTAACAGAACCTGGTCCGAGCCACACAAGTCACCCCATCTTAGATTCCCCTAGGTCTCTAGTTTTCAGAAATGCATAGGTTTGTAAGGTTTCCCTAGGTGGCGGCAGAGCTACAGGCCAAAATCTACAGGTAGGCACTTTGCAAAAAACTCCTCTGTTTTCCCTCACCAATTTGGCTGTGTCCACGTTGCACTTTGGGGCATTTCCTGTCACGGGCGCTAGGCCTACCCACACAAGTGAGGTATCATTTTTATCGGGAGACGTGGGGGAACGCTAAGTGGAAGGAAATTCGTGGCTCCTCTCAGATTCCAGAACTTTCTGCCACAGAAATGTGAGGAACATGTGTTTTTTTAAGCCAAATTTTGAGGTTTGCAAAGGATTCTGGGTAACAGAACCTGTTCCGAGCCACACAAGTCACCCCATCTTGGATTCCCCTAGGTCTCTAGTTTTCAGAAATGCACAGGTTTGGTAGGTTTCCCTAGGTGGCGGCTGAGCTACAGGCCAAAATCTACAGGTAGGCACTTTGCAAAAACACACCTCTGTTTTCCTTCACCAATTTGGATTTGTCCACGTTGCGCTTTGGGGCGTTTTCTGTCGCGGGCGCTAGGCCTACCCACACAAGTGAGGTATCATTTTTATCGGGAGACGTGGGGGAACGCTGGGTGGAAGGAAATTCGTGGCTCCTCTCAGATTCCAGAACTTTCTGCCACAGAAATGTGAGGAACATGTGTTTTTTTAGCCAAATTTTGAGGTTTGCAAAGGATTCTGGGTAACAGAACCTGGTCCGAGCCACACAAGTCACCCCATCTTGGATTCCCCTAGGTCTCTAGTTTTCAGAAATGCACAGGTTTGGTAGGTTTCCCTAGGTGGCGGCTGAGCTAGCGGCCAAAATCTACAGGTAGGCACTTTGCAAAAAACACCTCTGTTTTCCTTCACAAATTTGGATGTGTCCACGTTGCGCTTTGGGGCGTTTCCTGTCGCGGGCGCTAGGCCTACCCACACAAGTGAGGTATCATTTTTATCGGGAGACGTGGGGGAACGCTGGGTGGAAGGAAATTCGTGGCTCCCATTAGATTTCAGAACTTTCTGCCACAGAAATGTGAGGAACATGTGTTTTTTTTAGCCAAATTTTGAGGTTTGCAAAGGATTCTGGGTAACAGAACCTGGTCCGAGCCACACAAGTCACCCCATCTTGGATTCCCCTAGGTCTCTAGTTTTCAGAAATGCACAGGTTTGGTAGGTTTCCCCAGGTGGCGGCTGAGCTACAGGCCAAAATCTACAGGTAGGCACTTTGCAAAAAACTCCTCTGTTTTTCTTCACCAATTTGGCTGTGTCCACATTGCGCTTTGGGGCATTTCCTGTCACGGGCGCTAGGCCTACCCACACAAGTGAGGTATCATTTTTATCGGGAGACGTGGGGGAACGCTAAGTGGAAGGAAATTCGTGGCTCCTCTCAGATTCCAGAACTTTCTGCCACAGAAATGTGAGGAACATGTGTTTTTTTAAGCCAAATTTTGAGGTTTGCAAAGGATTCTGGGTAACAGAACCTGTTCCGAGCCACACAAGTCACCCCATCTTGGATTCCCCTAGGTCTCTAGTTTTCAGAAATGCACAGGTTTGGTAGGTTTCCCTAGGTGGCGGCTGAGCTACAGGCCAAAATCTACAGGTAGGCACTTTGCAAAAACACACCTCTGTTTTCCTTCACCAATTTGGATTTGTCCACGTTGCGCTTTGGGGCGTTTTCTGTCGCGGGCGCTAGGCCTACCCACACAAGTGAGGTATCATTTTTATCGGGAGACGTGGGGGAACGCTGGGTGGAAGGAAATTCGTGGCTCCTCTCAGATTCCAGAACTTTCTGCCACAGAAATGTGAGGAACATGTGTTTTTTTAGCCAAATTTTGAGGTTTGCAAAGGATTCTGGGTAACAGAACCTGGTCCGAGCCACACAAGTCACCCCATCTTGGATTCCCCTAGGTCTCTAGTTTTCAGAAATGCACAGGTTTGGTAGGTTTCCCTAGGTGGCGGCTGAGCTAGCGGCCAAAATCTACAGGTAGGCACTTTGCAAAAAACACCTCTGTTTTCCTTCACAAATTTGGATGTGTCCACGTTGCGCTTTGGGGCGTTTCCTGTCGCGGGCGCTAGGCCTACCCACACAAGTGAGGTATCATTTTTATCGGGAGACGTGGGGGAACGCTGGGTGGAAGGAAATTCGTGGCTCCCATTAGATTTCAGAACTTTCTGCCACAGAAATGTGAGGAACATGTGTTTTTTTTAGCCAAATTTTGAGGTTTGCAAAGGATTCTGGGTAACAGAACCTGGTCCGAGCCACACAAGTCACCCCATCTTGGATTCCCCTAGGTCTCTAGTTTTCAGAAATGCACAGGTTTGGTAGGTTTCCCCAGGTGGCGGCTGAGCTACAGGCCAAAATCTACAGGTAGGCACTTTGCAAAAAACTCCTCTGTTTTTCTTCACCAATTTGGCTGTGTCCACATTGCGCTTTGGGGCATTTCCTGTCACGGGCGCTAGGCCTACCCACACAAGTGAGGTATCATTTTTATCGGGAGACGTGGGGGAACGCTGGGTGGAAGGAAATTCGTGGCTCCCCTCAGATTTCAGAACTTTCTGCCACAGAAATGTGAGGAACATGTGTTTTTTTTAGCCAAATTTTGAGGTTTGCAAAGGATTCTGGGTAACAGAACCTGGTCCGAGCCACACAAGTCACCCCATCTTGGATTCCCCTAGGTCTCTAGTTTTCAGAAATGCACAGGTTTGGTAGGTTTCCCCAGGTGGCGGCTGAGCTACAGGCCAAAATCTACAGGTAGGCACTTTGCAAAAAACTCCTCTGTTTTTCTTCACCAATTTGGCTGTGTCCACATTGCGCTTTGGGGCATTTCCTGTCACGGGCGCTAGGCCTACCCACACAAGTGAGGTATCATTTTTATCGGGAGACGTGGGGGAACGCTGGGTGGAAGGAAATTCGTGGCTCCCCTCAGATTTCAGAACTTTCTGCCACAGAAATGTGAGGAACATGTGTTTTTTTTAGCCAAATTTTGAGGTTTGCAAAGGATTCTGGGTAACAGAACCTGGTCCGAGCCACACAAGTCACCCCATCTTGGATTCCCCTAGGTCTCTAGTTTTCAGAAATGCACAGGTTTGGTAGGTTTCCCCAGGTGGCGGCTGAGCTATAGGCCAAAATCTACAGGTAGGCACTTTGCAAAAAACTCCTCTGTTTTTCTTCACCAATTTGGCTGTGTCCACGTTGCGCTTTGGGGCATTTCCTGTCACGGGCGCTAGGCCTACCCACACAAGTGAGGTATCATTTTTATCGGGAGACGTGGGGGAACGCTGGGTGGAAGGAAATTCGTGGCTCCTCTCAGATTCCAGACCTTTCTGCCACAGAAATGTGAGGAAAATGTGTTTTTTTAGCCAAATTTTGAGGTTTGCAAAGGATTCTGGGTAACAGAACCTGGTCCGAGCCACACAAGTCACCCCATCTTGGATTCCCCTGGGTCTCTAGATTTCAGAAATGCACAGGTTTGGTAGTTTTCCCTAGGTGGCGGCTGAGCTACAGGCCAAAATCTACAGGTAGGCACTTTGCAAAAAACACCTCTGTTTTCCTTCACCAATTTGGCTGTGTCCACGTTGCGCTTTGGGGCATTTCCTGTCACGGGCGCTAGGCCTACCCACACAAGTGAGGTATCATTTTTATCGGGAGACGTGGGGGAACGCTGGGTGGAAGGAAATTCGTGGCTCCTCTCAGATTCCAGAACTTTCTGCCACAGAAATGTGAGGAACATGTGTTTTTTTAGCCAAATTTTGAGGTTTGCAAAGGATTCTGGGTAACAGAACCTGGTCCGAGCCACACAAGTCACCCCATCTTGGATTCCCCTAGGTCTCTAGTTTTCAGAAATGCACAGGTTTGGTAGGTTTCCCTAGGTGGCGGCTGAGCTAGAGGCCAAAATCTACAGGTAGGCACTTTGCAAAAAACACCTCTGTTTTCCTTCACAAATTTGGATGTGTCCACGTTGCGCTTTGGGGCGTTTCCTGTCGCGGGCGCTAGGCCTACCCACACAAGTGAGGTATCATTTTTATCGGGAGACATGGGGGAACGCTGGGTGGAAGGAAATTCGTGGCTCCTCTCAGATTCCAGAACTTTCTGCCACAGAAATGTGAGGAACATGTGTTTTTTTAGCCAAATTTTGAGGTTTGCAAAGGATTCTGGGTAACAGAACCTGGTCCGAGCCACACAAGTCACCCCATCTTGGATTCCCCTAGGTCTCTAGTTTTCAGAAATGCACAGGTTTGGTAGGTTTCCCTAGGTGGCGGCTGAGCTACAAGCCAAAATCTACAGGTAGGCACTTTGCAAAAAACACCTCTGTTTTCCTTCACAAATTTGGATGTGTCCAAGTTGCGCTTTGGGAGATTTTCTGTCGCGGGCGCTAGGCCTACCCACACAAGTGAGGTATCATTTTTATCGGGAGACGTGGGGGAAAGCTGGGTGGAAGGAACTTCGTGGCTCCTCTCAGATTCCAGAACTTTCTGCCACAGAAATGTGAGGAACATGTGTTTTTTTAGCCAAATTTTGGGGTTTGCACAGGATTCTGGGTAACAGAACCTGGTCCGAGCCACACAAGTCCCCCCATCTTGGATTCCCCTAGGTCTCTAGTTTTCAGAAATGCACTGGTTTGGTAGGTTTCCCTAGGTGGCGGCTGAGCTAGAGGCCAAAATCTACAGGTAGGCACTTTGCAAAAAACACCTCTGTTTTCCTTCACCAATTTGGCTGTGTCCACGTTGCGCTTTGGGGCATTTCCTGTCACGGGCGCTAGGCCTACCCACACAAGTGAGGTATCATTTTTATCGGGAGACGTGGGGGAACGCTGGGTGGAAGGAAATTCGTGGCTCCTCTCAGATTCTAGAACTTTCTGCCACAGAAATGTGAGGAACATGTGTTTTTTTTAGCCAAATTTTGAGGTTTGCAAAGGATTCTGGGTAACAGAACCTGGTCCGAGCCACACAAGTCACCCATCTTGGATTCCCCTAGGTCTCTAGTTTTCAGAAATGCACAGGTTTGGTAGGTTTCCCTAGGTGGCGGCTGAGCTACAGGCCAAAATCTACAGGTAGGCACTTTGCAAAAAACACCTCTGTTTTCCTTCACCAATTTGGCTGTGTCCACGTTGCGCTTTGGGGCATTTCCTATCACGGGCGCTAGGCCTACCCACACAAGTGAGGTATCATTTTTATCGGGAGACGTGGGGGAACGCTGGGTGGAAGGAAATTCGTGGCTCCTCTCAGATTCCAGAACTTTCTGCCACAGAAATGTAAGGAACATGTGTTTTTTTAGCCAAATTTTGAGGTTTGCAAAGGATTCTGGGTAACAGAACCAGGTCCGAGCCACACAAGTCACCCCATCTTGGATTCCCCTAGGTCTCTAGTTTTCAGAAATGCACAGGTTTGGTAGGTTTCCCTAGGTGGCGGCTGAGCTACAGGCCAAAATCTACAGGTAAGCACTTTGCAAAAAACACCTCTGTTTTCCTTCACCAATTTGGCTGTGTCCACGTTGCGCTTTGGGGCATTTCCTGTCACGGGCGCTAGGCCTACCCACACAAGTGAGGTATCATCTTTATCGGGAGACGTGGGGGAACGCTGGGTGGAAGGAAATTCGTGGCTCCTCTCAGACTCCAGAACTTTCTGCCATAGAAATGTGAGGAACATGTGTTTTTTTTGCCAAATTTTGAGGTTTGCAAAGGATTCTGGGTAACAGAACCTGGTCCGAGCCACACAACTCACCCCATCTTGGATTCCCCTAGGTCTCTAGTTTTCAGAAATGCACAGGTTTGGTAGGTTTCCCTAGGTGGCGGCTGAGCTACAGACCAAAATCTACAGGTAGGCACTTTGCAAAAAACTCCTCTGTTTTCCTTCACCAATTTGGCTGTGTCCACGTTGTACTTTGGGGCATTTCCTGTCACGGGTGCTAGGCCTACCCACACAAGTGAGGTATCATTTTTATCGGGAGACGTGGGGGAACGCTGGGTGGAAGGAAATTCGTGCCGCCTCTCAGATTCCAGAACTTTCTGCCACAGAAATGTGAGGAACATGTGTTTTTTTAGCCAAATTTTGAGGTTTGCAAAGGATTCTGGGTAACAGAACCTGGTCCGAGCCACACAAGTCACCCCATCTTAGATTCCCCTAGGTCTCTACTGTAGTTTTCAGAAATGCACAGGTTTGTAAGGTTTCCCTAGGTGGCGGCAGAGCTACAGGCCAAAATCTACAGGTAGGCACTTTGCAAAAAACTCCTCTGTTTTCCCTCACCAATTTGGCTGTGTCCACGTTGCACTTTGGGGCATTTCCTGTCACGGGCGCTAGGCCTACCCACACAAGTGAGGTATCATTTTTATCGGGAGACGTGGGGGAACGCTGGGTGGAAGGAAATTCGTGGCTCCTCTCTGATTCCAGAACTTTCTGCCACAGAAATGTGAGGAACATGTGTTTTTTTAAGCCAAATTTTGAGGTTTGCAAAGGATTCTGGGTAACAGAACCTGGTCCGAGCCACACAAGTCACCCCATCTTGGATTCCCTTAGGTCTCTAGTTTTCAGAAATGCACAGGTTTGGTAGGTTTCCCTAGGTGGTGGCTGAGCTACAGGCCAAAATCTACAGGTAGGCACTTTGCAAAAACACACCTATGTTTTCCTTCACCAATTTGGATTTGTCCACGTTGCGCTTTGGGGCGTTTTCTGTCGCGGGCGCTAGGCCTACCCACACAAATGAGGTATCATTTTTATCGGGAGACGTGGGGGAACGCTGGGTGGAAGGAAATTCGTGGCTCCTCTCAGATTCCAGAACTTTCTGCCACAGAAATGTGAGGAACATGTGTTTTTTTAGCCAAATTTTGAGGTTTGCAAAGGATTCTGGGAAACAGAACCTGGTCCGAGCCACACAAGTCACCCCATCTTGGATTCCCCTAGGTCTCTAGTTTTCAGAAATGCACAGGTTTGGTAGGTTTCCCTAGGTGGCGGCTGAGCTAGAGGCCAAAATCTACAGGTAGGCACTTTGCAAAAAACACCTCTGTTTTCCTTCACAAATTTGGATGTGTCCAAGTTGCGCTTTGGGAGATTTTCTGTCGCGGGCGCTAGGCCTACCCACACAAGTGAGGTATCATTTTTATCGGGAGACGTGGGGGAAAGCTGGGTGGAAGGAACTTCGTGGCTCCTCTCAGATTCCAGAACTTTCTGCCACAGAAATGTGAGGAACATGTGTTTTTTTAGCCAAATTTTGGGGTTTGCACAGGATTCTGGGTAACAGAACCTGGTCCGAGCCACACAAGTCCCCCCATCTTGGATTCCCCTAGGTCTCTAGTTTTCAGAAATGCACTGGTTTGGTAGGTTTCCCTAGGTGGCGGCTGAGCTAGAGGCCAAAATCTACAGGTAGGCACTTTGCAAAAAACACCTCTGTTTTCCTTCACCAATTTGGCTGTGTCCACGTTGCGCTTTGGGGCATTTCCTGTCACGGGCGCTAGGCCTACCCACACAAGTGAGGTATCATTTTTATCGGGAGACGTGGGGGAACGCTGGGTGGAAGGAAATTCGTGGCTCCTCTCAGATTCTAGAACTTTCTGCCACAGAAATGTGAGGAACATGTGTTTTTTTTAGCCAAATTTTGAGGTTTGCAAAGGATTCTGGGTAACAGAACCTGGTCCGAGCCACACAAGTCACCCATCTTGGATTCCCCTAGGTCTCTAGTTTTCAGAAATGCACAGGTTTGGTAGGTTTCCCTAGGTGGCGGCTGAGCTACAGGCCAAAATCTACAGGTAGGCACTTTGCAAAAAACACCTCTGTTTTCCTTCACCAATTTGGCTGTGTCCACGTTGCGCTTTGGGGCATTTCCTATCACGGGCGCTAGGCCTACCCACACAAGTGAGGTATCATTTTTATCGGGAGACGTGGGGGAACGCTGGGTGGAAGGAAATTCGTGGCTCCTCTCAGATTCCAGAACTTTCTGCCACAGAAATGTAAGGAACATGTGTTTTTTTAGCCAAATTTTGAGGTTTGCAAAGGATTCTGGGTAACAGAACCAGGTCCGAGCCACACAAGTCACCCCATCTTGGATTCCCCTAGGTCTCTAGTTTTCAGAAATGCACAGGTTTGGTAGGTTTCCCTAGGTGGCGGCTGAGCCACAGGCCAAAATCTACAGGTAGGCACTTTGCAAAAACACACCTCTGTTTTCCTTCACCAATTTGGATTTGTCCACGTTGCGCTTTGGGGCGTTTTCTGTCGCGGGCGCTAGGCCTACCCACACAAGTGAGGTATCATTTTTATCGGGAGACGTGGGGGAACGCTGGGTGGAAGGAAATTCGTGGCTCCTCTCAGATTCCAGAACTTTCTGCCACAGAAATGTAAGGAACATGTGTTTTTTTAGCCAAATTTTGAGGTTTGCAAAGGATTCTGGGTAACAGAACCAGGTCCGAGCCACACAAGTCACCCCATCTTGGATTCCCCTAGGTCTCTAGTTTTCAGAAATGCACAGGTTTGGTAGGTTTCCCTAGGTGGCGGCTGAGCTACAGGCCAAAATCTACAGGTAAGCACTTTGCAAAAAACACCTCTGTTTTCCTTCACCAATTTGGCTGTGTCCACGTTGCGCTTTGGGGCATTTCCTGTCACGGGCGCTAGGCCTACCCACACAAGTGAGGTATCATCTTTATCGGGAGACGTGGGGGAACGCTGGGTGGAAGGAAATTCGTGGCTCCTCTCAGACTCCAGAACTTTCTGCCATAGAAATGTGAGGAACATGTGTTTTTTTTGCCAAATTTTGAGGTTTGCAAAGGATTCTGGGTAACAGAACCTGGTCCGAGCCACACAACTCACCCCATCTTGGATTCCCCTAGGTCTCTAGTTTTCAGAAATGCACAGGTTTGGTAGGTTTCCCTAGGTGGCGGCTGAGCTACAGACCAAAATCTACAGGTAGGCACTTTGCAAAAAACTCCTCTGTTTTCCTTCACCAATTTGGCTGTGTCCACGTTGTACTTTGGGGCATTTCCTGTCACGGGTGCTAGGCCTACCCACACAAGTGAGGTATCATTTTTATCGGGAGACGTGGGGGAACGCTGGGTGGAAGGAAATTCGTGCCGCCTCTCAGATTCCAGAACTTTCTGCCACAGAAATGTGAGGAACATGTGTTTTTTTAGCCAAATTTTGAGGTTTGCAAAGGATTCTGGGTAACAGAACCTGGTCCGAGCCACACAAGTCACCCCATCTTAGATTCCCCTAGGTCTCTAATGTAGTTTTCAGAAATGCACAGGTTTGTAAGGTTTCCCTAGGTGGCGGCAGAGCTACAGGCCAAAATCTACAGGTAGGCACTTTGCAAAAAACTCCTCTGTTTTCCCTCACCAATTTGGCTGTGTCCACGTTGCACTTTGGGGCATTTCCTGTCACGGGCGCTAGGCCTACCCACACAAGTGAGGTATCATTTTTATCGGGAGACGTGGGGGAACGCTGGGTGGAAGGAAATTCGTGGCTCCTCTCTGATTCCAGAACTTTCTGCCACAGAAATGTGAGGAACATGTGTTTTTTTAAGCCAAATTTTGAGGTTTGCAAAGGATTCTGGGTAACAGAACCTGGTCCGAGCCTCACAAGTCACCCCATCTTGGATTCCCTTAGGTCTCTAGTTTTCAGAAATGCACAGGTTTGGTAGGTTTCCCTAGGTGGTGGCTGAGCTACAGGCCAAAATCTACAGGTAGGCACTTTGCAAAAACACACCTCTGTTTTCCTTCACCAATTTGGATTTGTCCACGTTGCGCTTTGGGGCGTTTTCTGTCGCGGGCGCTAGGCCTACCCACACAAATGAGGTATCATTTTTATCGGGAGACGTGGGGGAACGCTGGGTGGAAGGAAATTCGTGGCTCCTCTCAGATTCCAGAACTTTCTGCCACAGAAATGTGAGGAACATGTGTTTTTTTAGCCAAATTTTGAGGTTTGCAAAGGATTCTGGGTAACAGAACCTGGTCCGAGCCACACAAGTCACCCCATCTTGGATTCCCCTAGGTCTCTAGTTTTCAGAAATGCACAGGTTTGGTAGGTTTCCCTAGGTGGCGGCTGAGCTAGAGGCCAAAATCTACAGGTAGGCACTTTGCAAAAAACACCTCTGTTTTCCTTCACAAATTTGGATGTGTCCACGTTGCGCTTTGGGGCGTTTCCTGTCGCGGGCGCTAGGCCTACCCACACAAGTGAGGTATCATTTTTATCGGGAGACGAGGGGGAACGCTGGGTGGAAGGAAATTCGTGGCTCCCCTCAGATTTCAGAACTTTCTGCCACAGAAATGTGAGGAACATGTGTTTTTTTGAGCCAAATTTTGAGGTTTGCAAAGGATTCTGGGTAACAGAACCTGGTCCGAGCCACACAAGTCACCCCATCTTGGATTCCCCTAGGTCTCTAGTTTTCAGAAATGCACAGGTTTGGTAGGTTTCCCCAGGTGGCGGCTGAGCTACAGGCCAAAATCTACAGGTAGGCACTTTGCAAAAAACTCCTCTGTTTTCCTTCACCAATTTGGCTGTGTCCACGTTGCGCTTTGGGGCATTTCCTGTCACGGGCGCTAGGCCTACCCACACAAGTGAGGTATCATTTTTATCGGGAGACGTGGGGGAACGCTGGGTGGAAGGAAATTCGTGGCTCCCCTCAGATTTCAGAACTTTCTGCCACAGAAATGTGAGGAACATGTGTTTTTTTTAGCAAATATTGAGGTTTGCAAAGGATTCTGGGTAACAGAACCTGGTCCGAGCCACACAAGTCACCCCATCTTGGATTCCCCTAGGTCTCTAATTTTCAGAAATGCACAGGTTTGGTAGGTTTCCCTAGGTAGCGGCTGAGCTACAGGCCAAAATCTACAGGTAGGCACTTTGCAAAAAACACCTCTGTTTTCCTTCACCAATTTGGCTGTGTCCACGTTGCGCTTTGGGGCATTTCCTGTCACGGGCGCTAGGCCTACCCACACAAGTGAGGTATCATTTTTATCGGGAGACGTGGGGGAACGCTGGGTGGAAGGAAATTCGTGGCTCCTCTCAGATTCCAGAACTTTCTGCCACAGAAATGTGAGGAAAATGTGTTTTTTTAGCCAAATTTTGAGGTTTGCAAAGGATTCTGGGTAACAGAACCTGGTCCGAGCCACACAAGTCACCCCATCTTGGATTCCCCTAGGTCTCTAGATTTCAGAAATGCACAGGTTTGGTAGGTTTCCCTAGGTGGCGGCTGAGCTACAGGCCAAAATCTACAGGTAGGCACTTTGCAAAAAACACCTCTGTTTTCCTTCACCAATTTGGCTGTGTCCACGTTGCGCTTTGGGGTATTTCCTGTCACGGGCGCTAGGCCTACCCACACAAGTGAGGTATCATTTTTATCGGGAGACGTGGGGGAACGCTGGGTGGAAGGAAATTCGTGGCTCCTCTCAGATTCCAGAACTTTCTGCCACAGAAATGTGAGGAAAATGTGTTTTTTTAGCCAAATTTTGAGGTTTGCAAAGGATTCTGGGTAACAGAACCTGGTCCGAGCCACACAAGTCACCCCATCTTGGATTCCCCTAGGTCTCTAGATTTCAGAAATGCACAGGTTTGGTAGGTTTCCCTAGGTGGCGGCTGAGCTACAGGCCAAAATCTACGGGTAGGCACTTTGCAAAAAACACCTCTGTTTTCCTTCACAAATTTGGATGTGTCCAAGTTGCGCTTTGGGACGTTTTCTGTCGCGGGCGCTAGGCCTACCCACACAAGTGAGGTATCATTTTTATCGGGAGACGTGGGGGAACGCTGGGTGGAAGGAACTTCGTGGCTCCTCTCAGATTCCAGAACTTTCTGCCACAGAAATGTGAGGAACATGTGTTTTTTTAGCCAAATTTTAGGGTTTGCACAGGATTCTGGGTAACAGAACCTGGTCCGAGCCACACAAGTCCCCCCATCTTGGATTCCCCTAGGTCTCTAGTTTTCAGAAATGCACAGGTTTGGTAGGTTTCCCTAGGTGGCGGCTGAGCTACAAGCCAAAATCTACAGGTAGGCACTTTGCAAAAAACACTTCTGTTTTCCTTCACAAATTTGGATGTGTCCACGTTGCGCTTTGGGGCGTTTCCTGTCGCGGTCGCTAGGCCTACCCACACAAGTGAGGTATCATTTTTATCGGGAGACGTGGGGGAACGCTGGGTGGTAGGAAATTCGTGGCTCCTCTCAGATTCCAGAACTTTCTGCCACAGAAATGTGAAGAACATGTGTTTTTTTTAGCCAAATTTTGAGGTTTGCAAAGGATTCTGGGTAACAGAACCTGGTCCGAGCCACACAAGTCACCCATCTTGGATTCCCCTCGGTCTCTAGTTTTCAGAAATGCACAGGTTTGGTAGGTTTCCCTAGGTGGCGGCTGAGCTACAGGCCAAAATCTACAGGTAGGCACTTTGCAAAAAACACCTCTGTTTTCCTTCACCAATTTGGCTGTGTCCACGTTGCGCTTTGGGGCAGTTCCTGTCACGGGCGCTAGGCCTACCCACACAAGTGAGGTATCATTTTTATCGGGAGACGTGGGGGAACGCTGGGTGGAAGGAAATTCGTGGCTCCTCTCAGATTCTAGAACTTTCTGCCACAGAAATGTGAGGAACATGTGTTTTTTTAGCCAAATTTTGAGGTTTGCAAAGGATTCTGGGTAACAGAACCTGGTCCGAGCCACACAACTCACCCCATCTTGGATTCCCCTAGGTCTCTAGTTTTCAGAAATGCACAGGTTTGGTAGGTTTCCCTAGGTGGCGGCTGAGCTACAGGCCAAAATCTACAGGTAGGCACTTTGCAAAAAACTCCTCTGTTTTCCTTCACCAATTTGGCTGTGTCCACGTTGCACTTTGGGGCATTTCCTGTCACGGGCGCTAGGCCTACCCACACAAGTGAGGTATCATTTTTATCGGGAGACGTGGGGGAACGCTGGGTGGAAGGAAATTCGTGCCGCCTCTCAGATTCCAGAACTTTCTGCCACAGAAATGTGAGGAACATGTGTTTTTTTAGCCAAATTTTGAGGTTTGCAAAGGATTCTGGGTAACAGAGCCTGGTCCGAGCCACACAAGTCACCCCATCTTAGATTCCCCTAGGTCTCTAGTTTTCAGAAATGCACAGGTTTGGTAGGTTTCCCTAGGTGGCGGCTGAGCTACAGGCCAAAATCTACAGGTAGGCACTTTGCAAAAAACTCCTCTGTTTTCCCTCACCTATTTGGCTGTGTCCACGTTGCACTTTGGGGCATTTCCTGTCACGGGCGCTAGGCCTACCCACACAAGTGAGGTATCATTTTTATCGGGAGACGTGGGGGAACACTGGGTGGAAGGAAATTCGTGGCTCCTCTCAGATTCCAGAACTTTCTGCCACAGAAATGTGAGGAACATGTGTTTTTTTAAGCCAAATCTTGAGGTTTGCAAAGGATTCTGGGTAACAGAACCTGGTCCGAGCCACACAAGTCACCCCATCTTGGATTCCCCTAGGTCTCTAGTTTTCAGAAATGCACAGGTTTGGTAGGTTTCCCTAGGTGGCGGCTGAGCCACAGGCCAAAATCTACAGGTAGGCACTTTGCAAAAACACACCTCTGTTTTCCTTCACCAATTTGGATTTGTCCACGTTGCGCTTTGGGGCGTTTTCTGTCGCGGGCGCTAGGCCTACCCACACAAGTGAGGTATCATTTTTATCGGGAGACGTGGGGGAACGCTGGGTGGAAGGAAATTCGTGGCTCCTCTCAGATTCCAGAACTTTCTGCCACAGAAATGTGAGGAACATGTGTTTTTTTAGCCAAATTTTGAGGTTTGCAAAGGATTCTGGGTAACAGAACCTGGTCCGAGCCACACAAGTCACCCCATCTTGGATTCCCCTAGGTCTCTAGTTTTCAGAAATGCACAGGTTTGGTAGGTTTCCCCAGGTGGCGGCTGAGCGAGAGGCCAAAATCTACAGGGAGGCACTTTGCAAAAAACACCTCTGTTTTCCTTCACAAATTTGGATGTGTCCACGTTGCGCTTTGGGGGTTTCCTGTCGCGGGCGCTAGGCCTACCCACACAAGTGAGCTATCATTTTTATCGGGAGACGTGGGGGAACGCTGGGTGGAAGGAAATTCGTGGCTCCCCTCAGATTTCAGAACTTTCTGCCACAGAAATGTGAGGAACATGTGTTTTTTTTAGCCAAATTTTGAGGTTTGCAAAGGATTCTGGGTAACAGAACCTGGTCCGAGCCACACAAGTCACCCCATCTTGGATTCCCCTAGGTCTCTAGTTTTCAGAAATGCACAGGTTTGGTAGGTTTCCCCAGGTGGCGGCTGAGCTACAGGCCAAAATCTACAGGTAGGCACTTTGCAAAAAACTCCTCTGTTTTCCCTCACCTATTTGGCTGTGTCCACGTTGCACTTTGGGGCATTTCCTGTCACGGGCGCTAGGCCTACCCACACAAGTGAGGTATCATTTTTATCGGGAGACGTGGGGGAACACTGGGTGGAAGGAAATTTGTGGCTCCTCTCAGATTCCAGAACTTTCTGCCACAGAAATGTGAGGAACATGTGTTTTTTTAAGCCAAATCTTGAGGTTTGCAAAGGATTCTGGGTAACAGAACCTGGTCCGAGCCACACAAGTCACCCCATCTTGGATTCCCCTAGGTCTCTAGTTTTCAGAAATGCACAGGTTTGGTAGGTTTCCCTAGGTGGCGGCTGAGCCACAGGCCAAAATCTACAGGTAGGCACTTTGCAAAAACACACCTCTGTTTTCCTTCACCAATTTGGATTTGTCCACGTTGCGCTTTGGGGCGTTTTCTGTCGCGGGCGCTAGGCCTACCCACACAAGTGAGGTATCATTTTTATCGGGAGACGTGGGGGAACGCTGGGTGGAAGGAAATTCGTGGCTCCTCTCAGATTCCAGAACTTTCTGCCACAGAAATGTGAGGAACATGTGTTTTTTTAGCCAAATTTTGAGGTTTGCAAAGGATTCTGGGTAACAGAACCTGGTCCGAGCCACACAAGTCACCCCATCTTGGATTCCCCTAGGTCTCTAGTTTTCAGAAATGCACAGGTTTGGTAGGTTTCCCCAGGTGGCGGCTGAGCGAGAGGCCAAAATCTACAGGGAGGCACTTTGCAAAAAACACCTCTGTTTTCCTTCACAAATTTGGATGTGTCCACGTTGCGCTTTGGGGGTTTCCTGTCGCGGGCGCTAGGCCTACCCACACAAGTGAGCTATCATTTTTATCGGGAGACGTGGGGGAACGCTGGGTGGAAGGAAATTCGTGGCTCCCCTCAGATTTCAGAACTTTCTGCCACAGAAATGTGAGGAACATGTGTTTTTTTTAGCCAAATTTTGAGGTTTGCAAAGGATTCTGGGTAACAGAACCTGGTCCGAGCCACACAAGTCACCCCATCTTGGATTCCCCTAGGTCTCTAGTTTTCAGAAATGCACAGGTTTGGTAGGTTTCCCCAGGTGGCGGCTGAGCTACAGGCCAAAATCTACAGGTAGGCACTTTGCAAAAAACTCCTCTGTTTTCCTTCACCAATTTGGCTGTGTCCACGTTGCGCTTTGGGGCATTTCCTGTCACGGGCGCTAGGCCTAACCACACAAGTGAGGTATCATTTTTATCGGGAGACGTGGGGGAACGCTGGGTGGAAGGAAATTCGTGGCTCCCCTCAGATTTCAGAACTTTCTGCCACAGAAATGTGAGGAACATGTGTTTTTTTTAGCCAAATTTTGAGGTTTGCAAAGGATTCTGGGTAACAGAACCTGGTCCGAGCAACACAAGTCACCCCATCTTGGATTCCCCTAGGTCTCTAATTTTCAGAAATGCACAGGTTTGGTAGGTTTCCCTAGGTGGCGGCTGAGCTACAGGCCAAAATCTACAGGTAGGCACTTTGCAAAAAACACCTCTGTTTTCCTTCACCAATTTGGCTGTGTCCACGTTGCGCTTTGGGGCATTTCCTATCACGGGCGCTAGGCCTACCCACACAAGTGAGGTATAATTTTTATCGGGAGACATGGGGGAACGCTGGGTGGAAGGAAATTCGTGGCTCCTCTCAGATTCCAGAACTTTCTGCCACAGAAATGTGAGGAACATGTGTTTTTTTAGCCAAATTTTGAGGTTTGCAAAGGATTCTGGGTAACAGAACCTGGTCCGAGCCACACAAGTCACCCCATCTTGGATTTCCCTAGGTCTCTAGTTTTCAGAAATGCACAGGTTTGGTAGGTTTCCCTAGGTGGCGGCTGAGCTACAAGCCAAAATCTACAGGTAGGCACTTTGCAAAAAACACCTCTGTTTTCCTTCACAAATTTGGATGTGTCCAAGTTGCGCTTTGGGACGTTTTCTGTCGCGGGCGCTAGGCCTACCCACACAAGTGAGGTATCATTTTTATCGGGAGACATGGGGGAAAGCTGGGTGGAAGGAACTTCGTGGCTCCTCTCAGATTCCAGAACTTTCTGCCACAGAAATGTGAGGAACATGTGTTTTTTTAGCCAAATTTTGGGGTTTGCACAGGATTCTGGGTAACAGAACCTGGTCCGAGCCACACAAGTCCCCCCATCTTGGATTCCCCTAGGTCTCTAGTTTTCAGAAATGCACAGGTTTGGTAGGTTTCCCTAGGTGGCGGCTGAGCTACAAGCCAAAATCTACAGGTAGGCACTTTGCAAAAAACACCTCTGTTTTCCTTCACAAATTTGGATGTGTCCACGTTGCGCTTTGGGGCGTTTCCTGTCGCGGGCGCTAAGCCTACCCACACAAGTGAGGTATCATTTTTATCGGGAGACGTGGGGGAACGCTGGGTGGAAGGAAATTCGTGGCTCCTCTCAGATTCCAGAACTTTCTGCCACAGAAATGTGAGGAACATGTGTTTTTTTTAGCCAAATTTTGAGGTTTGCAAAGGATTCTGGGTAACAGAACCTGGTCCGAGCCACACAAGTCACCCATCTTGGATTCCCCTAGGTCTCTAGTTTTCAGAAATGCACAGGTTTGGTAGGTTTCCCTAGGTGGCGGCTGAGCTACAGGCCAAAATCTACAGGTAGGCACTTTGCAAAAAACACCTCTGTTTTCCTTCACCAATTTGGCTGTGTCCACGTTGCGCTTTGGGGCATTTCCTTTCACGGGCGCTAGGCCTACCCACACAAGTGAGGTATCATTTTTATCGGGAGACGTGGGGGAACGCTGGGTGGAAGGAAATTCGTGGCTCCTCTCAGATTCCAGAACTTTCTGCCACAGAAATGTAAGGAACATGTGTTTTTTTAGCCAAATTTTGAGGTTTGCAAAGGATTCTGGGTAACAGAACCTGGTCCGAGCCACACAAGTCACCCCATCTTGGATTCCCCTAGGTCTCTAGTTTTCAGAAATGCACAGGTTTGGTAGGTTTCCCCAGGTGGCGGCTGAGCTACAGGCCAAAATCTACAGGTAGGCACTTTGCAAAAAACACCTCTGTTTTCCTTCACAAATTTGGATGTGTCCACGTTGCGCTTTGGGGGTTTCCTGTCGCGGGCGCTAGGCCTACCCACACAAGTGAGCTATCATTTTTATCGGGAGACGTGGGGGAACGCTGGGTGGAAGGAAATTCGTGGCTCCCCTCAGATTTCAGAACTTTCTGCCACAGAAATGTGAGGAACATGTGTTTTTTTTAGCCAAATTTTGAGGTTTGCAAAGGATTCTGGGTAACAGAACCTGGTCCGAGCCACACAAGTCACCCCATCTTGGATTCCCCTAGGTCTCTAGTTTTCAGAAATGCACAGGTTTGGTAGGTTTCCCCAGGTGGCGGCTGAGCTACAGGCCAAAATCTACAGGTAGGCACTTTGCAAAAAACTCCTCTGTTTTCCTTCACCAATTTGGCTGTGTCCACGTTGCGCTTTGGGGCATTTCCTGTCACGGGCGCTAGGCCTAACCACACAAGTGAGGTATCATTTTTATCGGGAGACGTGGGGGAACGCTGGGTGGAAGGAAATTCGTGGCTCCCCTCAGATTTCAGAACTTTCTGCCACAGAAATGTGAGGAACATGTGTTTTTTTTAGCCAAATTTTGAGGTTTGCAAAGGATTCTGGGTAACAGAACCTGGTCCGAGCAACACAAGTCACCCCATCTTGGATTCCCCTAGGTCTCTAATTTTCAGAAATGCACAGGTTTGGTAGGTTTCCCTAGGTGGCGGCTGAGCTACAGGCCAAAATCTACAGGTAGGCACTTTGCAAAAAACACCTCTGTTTTCCTTCACCAATTTGGCTGTGTCCACGTTGCGCTTTGGGGCATTTCCTATCACGGGCGCTAGGCCTACCCACACAAGTGAGGTATAATTTTTATCGGGAGACATGGGGGAACGCTGGGTGGAAGGAAATTCGTGGCTCCTCTCAGATTCCAGAACTTTCTGCCACAGAAATGTGAGGAACATGTGTTTTTTTAGCCAAATTTTGAGGTTTGCAAAGGATTCTGGGTAACAGAACCTGGTCCGAGCCACACAAGTCACCCCATCTTGGATTTCCCTAGGTCTCTAGTTTTCAGAAATGCACAGGTTTGGTAGGTTTCCCTAGGTGGCGGCTGAGCTACAAGCCAAAATCTACAGGTAGGCACTTTGCAAAAAACACCTCTGTTTTCCTTCACAAATTTGGATGTGTCCAAGTTGCGCTTTGGGACGTTTTCTGTCGCGGGCGCTAGGCCTACCCACACAAGTGAGGTATCATTTTTATCGGGAGACGTGGGGGAAAGCTGGGTGGAAGGAACTTCGTGGCTCCTCTCAGATTCCAGAACTTTCTGCCACAGAAATGTGAGGAACATGTGTTTTTTTAGCCAAATTTTGGGGTTTGCACAGGATTCTGGGTAACAGAACCTGGTCCGAGCCACACAAGTCCCCCCATCTTGGATTCCCCTAGGTCTCTAGTTTTCAGAAATGCACAGGTTTGGTAGGTTTCCCTAGGTGGCGGCTGAGCTACAAGCCAAAATCTACAGGTAGGCACTTTGCAAAAAACACCTCTGTTTTCCTTCACAAATTTGGATGTGTCCACGTTGCGCTTTGGGGCGTTTCCTGTCGCGGGCGCTAAGCCTACCCACACAAGTGAGGTATCATTTTTATCGGGAGACGTGGGGGAACGCTGGGTGGAAGGAAATTCGTGGCTCCTCTCAGATTCCAGAACTTTCTGCCACAGAAATGTGAGGAACATGTGTTTTTTTTAGCCAAATTTTGAGGTTTGCAAAGGATTCTGGGTAACAGAACCTGGTCCGAGCCACACAAGTCACCCATCTTGGATTCCCCTAGGTCTCTAGTTTTCAGAAATGCACAGGTTTGGTAGGTTTCCCTAGGTGGCGGCTGAGCTACAGGCCAAAATCTACAGGTAGGCACTTTGCAAAAAACACCTCTGTTTTCCTTCACCAATTTGGCTGTGTCCACGTTGCGCTTTGGGGCATTTCCTATCACGGGCGCTAGGCCTACCCACACAAGTGAGGTATCATTTTTATCGGGAGACGTGAAGGAACGCTGGGTGGAAGGAAATTCGTGGCTCCTCTCAGATTCCAGAACTTTCTGCCACAGAAATGTGAGGAACATGTGTTTTTTTTAGCCAAATTCTGAGGTTTGCAAAGGATTCTGGGTAACAGAACCTGGTCCGAGCCACACAAGTCACCCCATCTTGGATTCCCCTAGGTCTCTAGTTTTCAGAAATGCACAGGTTTGGTAGGTTTCCCTAGGTGGCGGCTGAGCTACAGGCCAAAATCTACAGGTAGGCACTTTGCAAAAACACACCTCTGTTTTACTTCACCAATTTGGATTTGTCCACGTTGCGCTTTGGGGCGTTTTCTGTCGCGGGCGCTAGGCCTACCCACACAAATGAGGTATCATTTTTATCGGGAGACGTGGGGGAATGCTGGGTGGAAGGAAATTCGTGGCTCCTCTCAGATTCCAGAACTTTCTGCCACAGAAATGTGAGGAACATGTGTTTTTTTAGCCAAATTTTGAGGTTTGCAAAGGATTCTGGGTAACAGAACCTGGTCCGAGCCACACAAGTCACCCCATCTTGGATTCCCCTAGGTCTCTAGATTTCAGAAATGCACAGGTTTGGTAGGTTTCCCTAGGTGGCGGCTGAGCTACAGGCCAAAATCTACAGGTAGGCACTTTGCAAAAAACACCTCTGTTTTCCTTCACCAATTTGGATTTGTCCACGTTGCGCTTTGGGGCGTTTTCTGTCGCGGGCGCTAGGCCTACCCACACAAGTGAGGTATCATTTTTATCGGGAGACGTGGGGGAACGCTGGGTGGAAGGAAATTCGTGGCTCCTCTCAGATTCCAGAACTTTCTGCCACAGAAATGTGAGGAACATGTGTTTTTTTAGCCAAATTTTGAGGTTTGCAAAGGATTCTGGGTAACAGAACCTGGTCCGAGCCACACAAGTCACCCCATCTTGGATTCCCCTAGGTCTCTAGTTTTCAGAAATGCACAGGTTTGGTAGGTTTCCCTAGGTGGCGGCTGAGCTAGAGGCCAAAATCTACAGGTAGGCACTTTGCAAAAAACACCTCTGTTTTCCTTCACAAATTTGGATGTGTCCAAGTTGCGCTTTGGGACGTTTTCTGTCGCGGGCGCTAGGCCTACCCACACAAGTGAGGTATCATTTTTATCGGGAGACGTGGGGGAACGCTGGGTGGAAGGAACTTCGTGGCTCCTCTCAGATTCCAGAACTTTCTGCCACAGAAATGTGAGGAACATGTGTTTTTTTAGCCAAATTTTAGGGTTTGCACAGGATTCTGGGTAACAGAACCTGGTCCGAGCCACACAAGTCCCCCCATCTTGGATTCCCCTAGGTCTCTAGTTTTCAGAAATGCACAGGTTTGGTAGGTTTCCCTAGGTGGCGGCTGAGCTACAAGCCAAAATCTACAGGTAGGCACTTTGCAAAAAACACCTCTGTTTTCCTTCACAAATTTGGATGTGTCCACGTTGCGCTTTGGGGCGTTTCCTGTCGCGGGCGCTAGGCCTACCCACACAAGTGAGGTATCATTTTTATCGGGAGACGTGGGGGAACGCTGGGTGGAAGGAAATTCGTGGCTCCTCTCAGATTCCAGAACTTTCTGCCACAGAAATGTGAGGAACATGTGTTTTTTTAAGCCAAATTTTGAGGTTTGCAAAGGATTCTGGGTAACAGAACCTGGTCCGAGCCACACAAGTCACCCATCTTGGATTCCCCTAGGTCTCTAGTTTTCAGAAATGCACAGGTTTGGTAGGTTTCCCTAGGTGGCGGCTGAGCTACAGGCCAAAATCTACAGGTAGGCACTTTGCAAAAAACACCTCTGTTTTCCTTCACCAATTTAGCTGTGTCCACGTTGCGCTTTGGGGCATTTCCTGTCACGGGCGCTAGGCCTACCCACACAAGTGAGGTATCATTTTTATCGGGAGACGTGGGGGAACGCTGGGTGGAAGGAAATTCGTGGCTCCTCTCAGATTCCAGAACTTTCTGCCACAGAAATGTGAGGAACATGTGTTTTTTTAGCCAAATTTTGAGGTTTGCAAAGGATTCTGGGTAACAGAACCTGGTCCGAGCCACACAAGTCACCCCATCTTGGATTCCCCTAGGTCTCTAGTTTTCAGAAATGCACAGGTTTGGTAGGTTTCCCTAGGTGGCGGCTGAGCTAGAGGCAAAAATCTACAGGTAGGCACTTTGCAAAAAACACCTCTGTTTTCCTTCACAAATTTGGATGTGTCCACGTTGCGCTTTGGGGCGTTTCCTGTCGCGGGCGCTAGGCCTACCCACACAAGTGAGGTATCATTTTTATCGGGAGACGAGGGGGAACGCTGGGTGGAAGGAAATTCGTGGCTCCCCTCAGATTTCAGAACTTTCTGCCACAGAAATGTGAGGAACATGTGTTTTTTTGAGCCAAATTTTAAGGTTTGCAAAGGATTCTGGGTAACAGAACCTGGTCCGAGCCACACAAGTCACCCCATCTTGGATTCCCCTAGGTCTCTAGTTTTCAGAAATGCACAGGTTTGGTAGGTTTCCCCAGGTGGCGGCTGAGCTACAGGCCAAAATCTACAGGTAGGCACTTTGCAAAAAACTCCTCTGTTTTCCTTCACCAATTTGGCTGTGTCCACGTTGCGCTTTGGGGCATTTCCTGTCACGGGAGCTAGGCCTACCCACACAAGTGAGGTATCATTTTTATCGGGAGACGTGGGGGAACGCTGGGTGGAAGGAAATTCGTGGCTCCCCTCAGATTTCAGAACTTTCTGCCACAGAAATGTGAGGAACATGTGTTTTTTTTAGCCAAATATTGAGGTTTGCAAAGGATTCTGGGTAACAGAACCTGGTCCGAGCCACACAAGTCACCCCATCTTGGATTCCCCTAGGTCTCTAATTTTCAGAAATGCACAGGTTTGGTAGGTTTCCCTAGGTGGCGGCTGAGCTACAGGCCAAAATCTACAGGTAGGCACTTTGCAAAAAACACCTCTGTTTTCCTTCACCAATTTGGCTGTGTCCACGTTGCGCTTTGGGGCATTTCCTGTCACGGGCGCTAGGCCTACCCACACAAGTGAGGTATCATTTTTATCGGGAGACGTGGGGGAACGCTGGGTGGAAGGAAATTCGTGCCGCCTCTCAGATTCCAGAACTTTCTGCCACAGAAATGTGAGGAACATGTGTTTTTTTAGCCAAATTTTGAGGTTTGCAAAGGATTCTGGGTAACAGAACCTGGTCCGAGCCACACAAGTCACCCCATCTTAGATTCCCCTAGGTCTCTAGTTTTCAGAAATGCACAGGTTTGTAAGGTTTCCCTAGGTGGCGGCAGAGCTACAGGCCAAAATCTACAGGTAGGCACTTTGCAAAAAACTCCTCTGTTTTCCCTCACCAATTTGGCTGTGTCCACGTTGCACTTTGGGGCATTTCCTGTCACGGGCGCTAGGCCTACCCACACAAGTGAGGTATCATTTTTTATCGGGAGACGTGGGGGAACGCTGGGTGGAAGGAAATTCGTGGCTCCTCTCAGATTCCAGAACTTTCTGCCACAGAAATGTGAGGAACATGTGTTTTTTTAGCCAAATTTTGAGGTTTGCAAAGGATTCTGGGTAACAGAACCTGGTCCGAGCCACACAAGTCACCCCATCTTGGATTCCCCTAGGTCTCTAGTTTTCAGAAATGCACAGGTTTGGTAGGTTTCCCCAGGTGGCGGCTGAGCTAGAGGCCAAAATCTACAGGGAGGCACTTTGCAAAAAACACCTCTGTTTTCCTTCACAAATTTGGATGTGTCCACGTTGCGCTGTGGGGGTTTCCTGTCGCGGGCGCTAGGCCTACCCACACAAGTGAGCTATCATTTTTATCGGGAGACGTGGGGGAACGCTGGGTGGAAGGAAATTCGTGGCTCCCCTCAGATTTCAGAACTTTCTGCCACAGAAATGTGAGGAACATGTGTTTTTTTTAGCCAAATTTTGAGGTTTGCAAAGGATTCTGGGTAACAGAACCTGGTCCGAGCCACACAAGTCACCCCATCTTGGATTCCCCTAGGTCTCTAGATTTCAGAAATGCACAGGTTTGGTAGGTTTCCCTAGGTGGCGGCTGAGCTACAGGCCAAAATCTACAGGTAGGCACTTTGCAAAAAACACCTCTGTTTTCCTTCACCAATTTGGATTTGTCCACGTTGCGCTTTGGGGCGTTTTCTGTCGCGGGCGCTAGGCCTACCCACACAAGTGAGGTATCATTTTTATCGGGAGACGTGGGGGAACGCTGGGTGGAAGGAAATTCGTGGCTCCTCTCAGATTCCAGAACTTTCTGCCACAGAAATGTGAGGAACATGTGTTTTTTTAGCCAAATTTTGAGGTTTGCAAAGGATTCTGGGTAACAGAACCTGGTCCGAGCCACACAAGTCACCCCATCTTGGATTCCCCTAGGTCTCTAGTTTTCAGAAATGCACAGGTTTGGTAGGTTTCCCTAGGTGGCGGCTGAGCTAGAGGCCAAAATCTACAGGTAGGCACTTTGCAAAAAACACCTCTGTTTTCCTTCACAAATTTGGATGTGTCCAAGTTGCGCTTTGGGACGTTTTCTGTCGCGGGCGCTAGGCCTACCCACACAAGTGAGGTATCATTTTTATCGGGAGACGTGGGGGAACGCTGGGTGGAAGGAACTTCGTGGCTCCTCTCAGATTCCAGAACTTTCTGCCACAGAAATGTGAGGAACATGTGTTTTTTTAGCCAAATTTTAGGGTTTGCACAGGATTCTGGGTAACAGAACCTGGTCCGAGCCACACAAGTCCCCCCATCTTGGATTCCCCTAGGTCTCTAGTTTTCAGAAATGCACAGGTTTGGTAGGTTTCCCTAGGTGGCGGCTGAGCTACAAGCCAAAATCTACAGGTAGGCACTTTGCAAAAAACACCTCTGTTTTCCTTCACAAATTTGGATGTGTCCACGTTGCGCTTTGGGGCGTTTCCTGTCGCGGGCGCTAGGCCTACCCACACAAGTGAGGTATCATTTTTATCGGGAGACGTGGGGGAACGCTGGGTGGAAGGAAATTCGTGGCTCCTCTCAGATTCCAGAACTTTCTGCCACAGAAATGTGAGGAACATGTGTTTTTTTTAGCCAAATTTTGAGGTTTGCAAAGGATTCTGGGTAACAGAACCTGGTCCGAGCCACACAAGTCACCCATCTTGGATTCCCCTAGGTCTCTAGTTTTCAGAAATGCACAGGTTTGGTAGGTTTCCCTAGGTGGCGGCTGAGCTACAGGCCAAAATCTACAGGTAGGCACTTTGCAAAAAACACCTCTGTTTTCCTTCACCAATTTAGCTGTGTCCACGTTGCGCTTTGGGGCATTTCCTGTCACGGGCGCTAGGCCTACCCACACAAGTGAGGTATCATTTTTATCGGGAGACGTGGGGGAACGCTGGGTGGAAGGAAATTCGTGCCGCCTCTCAGATTCCAGAACTTTCTGCCACAGAAATGTGAGGAACATGTGTTTTTTTAGCCAAATTTTGAGGTTTGCAAAGGATTCTGGGTAACAGAACCTGGTCCGAGCCACACAAGTCACCCCATCTTAGATTCCCCTAGGTCTCTAGCTTTCAGAAATGCACAGGTTTGTAAGGTTTCCCTAGGTGGCGGCAGAGCTACAGGCCAAAATCTACAGGTAGGCACTTTGCAAAAAACTCCTCTGTTTTCCTTCACCAATTTGGCTGTGTCCACGTTGCACTTTGGGGCATTTCCTGTCACGGGCGCTAGGCCTACCCACACAAGTGAGGTATCATTTTTATCGGGAGACGTGGGGGAACGCTGGGTGGAAGGAAATTCGTGGCTCCTCTCAGATTCCAGAACTTTCTGCCACAGAAATGTGAGGAACATGTGTTTTTTTAAGCCAAATTTTGAGGTTTGCAAAGGATTCTGGGTAACAGAACCTGGTCCGAGCCACACAAGTCACCCCTTCTTGGATTCCCCTAGGTCTCTAGTTTTCAGAAATGCAAAGGTTTGGTAGGTTTCCCTATGCGGCGGCTGAGCTACAGGCCAAAATCTACAGGTAGGCACTTTGCAAAAACACACCTCTGTTTTCCTTCACCAATTTGGATTTGTCCACGTTGCGCTTTGGGGCATTTCCTGTCACGGGCGCTAGGCCTACCCACACAAGTGAGGTATCATTTTTATCGGGAGACGTGGGGGAACGCTGGGTGGAAGGAAATTTGTGCCGCCTCTCAGATTCCAGAACTTTCTGCCACAGAAATGTGAGGAACATGTGTTTTTTTAGCCAAATTTTGAGGTTTGCAAAGGATTCTGGGTAACAGAACCTGGTCCGAGCCACACAAGTCACCCCATCTTAGATTCCCCTAGGTCTCTAGTTTTCAGAAATGCACAGGTTTGTAAGGTTTCCCTAGGTGGCGGCAGAGCTACAGGCCAAAATCTACAGGTAGGCACTTTGCAAAAAACTCCTCTGTTTTCCCTCACCAATTTGGCTGTGTCCACGTTGCACTTTGGGGCATTTCCTGTCACGGGCGCTAGGCCTACCCACACAAGTGAGGTATCATTTTTATCGGGAGACGTGGGGGAACGCTGGGTGGAAGGAAATTCGTGGCTCCTCTCAGATTCCAGAACTTTCTGCCACAGAAATGTGAGGAACATGTGTTTTTTTAAGCCAAATTTTGAGGTTTGCAAAGGATTCTGGGTAACAGAACCTGGTCCGAGCCACACAAGTCACCCCATCTTGGATTCCCCTAGGTCTCTAGTTTTCAGAAATGCACAGGTTTGGTAGGTTTCCCTAGGTGGCGGCTGAGCTACAGGCCAAAATCTACAGGTAGGCACTTTGCAAAAACACACCTCTGTTTTCCTTCACCAATTTGGATTTGTCCACGTTGCGCTTTGGGGCGTTTTCTGTCGCGGGCGCTAGGCCTACCCACACAAATGAGGTATCATTTTTATCGGGAGACGTGGGGGAATGCTGGGTGGAAGGAAATTCGTGGCTCCTCTCAGATTCCAGAACTTTCTGCCACAGAAATGTGAGGAACATGTGTTTTTTTAGCCAAATTTTGAGGTTTGCAAAGGATTCTGGGTAACAGAACCTGGTCCGAGCCACACAAGTCACCCCATCTTGGATTCCCCTAGGTCTCTAGATTTCAGAAATGCACAGGTTTGGTAGGTTTCCCTAGGTGGCGGCTGAGCTACAGGCCAAAATCTACAGGTAGGCACTTTGCAAAAAACACCTCTGTTTTCCTTCACCAATTTGGATTTGTCCACGTTGCGCTTTGGGGCGTTTTCTGTCGCGGGCGCTAGGCCTACCCACACAAGTGAGGTATCATTTTTATCGGGAGACGTGGGGGAACGCTGGGTGGAAGGAAATTCGTGGCTCCTCTCAGATTCCAGAACTTTCTGCCACAGAAATGTGAGGAACATGTGTTTTTTTAGCCAAATTTTGAGGTTTGCAAAGGATTCTGGGTAACAGAACCTGGTCCGAGCCACACAAGTCACCCCATCTTGGATTCCCCTAGGTCTCTAGTTTTCAGAAATGCACAGGTTTGGTAGGTTTCCCTAGGTGGCGGCTGAGCTAGAGGCCAAAATCTACAGGTAGGCACTTTGCAAAAAACACCTCTGTTTTCCTTCACAAATTTGGATGTGTCCAAGTTGCGCTTTGGGACGTTTTCTGTCGCGGGCGCTAGGCCTACCCACACAAGTGAGGTATCATTTTTATCGGGAGACGTGGGGGAACGCTGGGTGGAAGGAACTTCGTGGCTCCTCTCAGATTCCAGAACTTTCTGCCACAGAAATGTGAGGAACATGTGTTTTTTTAGCCAAATTTTAGGGTTTGCACAGGATTCTGGGTAACAGAACCTGGTCCGAGCCACACAAGTCCCCCCATCTTGGATTCCCCTAGGTCTCTAGTTTTCAGAAATGCACAGGTTTGGTAGGTTTCCCTAGGTGGCGGCTGAGCTACAAGCCAAAATCTACAGGTAGGCACTTTGCAAAAAACACCTCTGTTTTCCTTCACAAATTTGGATGTGTCCACGTTGCGCTTTGGGGCGTTTCCTGTCGCGGGCGCTAGGCCTACCCACACAAGTGAGGTATCATTTTTATCGGGAGACGTGGGGGAACGCTGGGTGGAAGGAAATTCGTGGCTCCTCTCAGATTCCAGAACTTTCTGCCACAGAAATGTGAGGAACATGTGTTTTTTTTAGCCAAATTTTGAGGTTTGCAAAGGATTCTGGGTAACAGAACCTGGTCCGAGCCACACAAGTCACCCATCTTGGATTCCCCTAGGTCTCTAGTTTTCAGAAATGCACAGGTTTGGTAGGTTTCCCTAGGTGGCGGCTGAGCTACAGGCCAAAATCTACAGGTAGGCACTTTGCAAAAAACACCTCTGTTTTCCTTCACCAATTTAGCTGTGTCCACGTTGCGCTTTGGGGCATTTCCTGTCACGGGCGCTAGGCCTACCCACACAAGTGAGGTATCATTTTTATCGGGAGACGTGGGGGAACGCTGGGTGGAAGGAAATTCGTGCCGCCTCTCAGATTCCAGAACTTTCTGCCACAGAAATGTGAGGAACATGTGTTTTTTTAGCCAAATTTTGAGGTTTGCAAAGGATTCTGGGTAACAGAACCTGGTCCGAGCCACACAAGTCACCCCATCTTAGATTCCCCTAGGTCTCTAGCTTTCAGAAATGCACAGGTTTGTAAGGTTTCCCTAGGTGGCGGCAGAGCTACAGGCCAAAATCTACAGGTAGGCACTTTGCAAAAAACTCCTCTGTTTTCCTTCACCAATTTGGCTGTGTCCACGTTGCACTTTGGGGCATTTCCTGTCACGGGCGCTAGGCCTACCCACACAAGTGAGGTATCATTTTTATCGGGAGACGTGGGGGAACGCTGGGTGGAAGGAAATTCGTGGCTCCTCTCAGATTCCAGAACTTTCTGCCACAGAAATGTGAGGAACATGTGTTTTTTTAAGCCAAATTTTGAGGTTTGCAAAGGATTCTGGGTAACAGAACCTGGTCCGAGCCACACAAGTCACCCCATCTTGGATTCCCCTAGGTCTCTAGTTTTCAGAAATGCAAAGGTTTGGTAGGTTTCCCTATGCGGCGGCTGAGCTACAGGCCAAAATCTACAGGTAGGCACTTTGCAAAAACACACCTCTGTTTTCCTTCACCAATTTGGATTTGTCCACGTTGCGCTTTGGGGCATTTCCTGTCACGGGCGCTAGGCCTACCCACACAAGTGAGGTATCATTTTTATCGGGAGACGTGGGGGAACGCTGGGTGGAAGGAAATTTGTGCCGCCTCTCAGATTCCAGAACTTTCTGCCACAGAAATGTGAGGAACATGTGTTTTTTTAGCCAAATTTTGAGGTTTGCAAAGGATTCTGGGTAACAGAACCTGGTCCGAGCCACACAAGTCACCCCATCTTAGATTCCCCTAGGTCTCTAGTTTTCAGAAATGCACAGGTTTGTAAGGTTTCCCTAGGTGGCGGCAGAGCTACAGGCCAAAATCTACAGGTAGGCACTTTGCAAAAAACTCCTCTGTTTTCCCTCACCAATTTGGCTGTGTCCACGTTGCACTTTGGGGCATTTCCTGTCACGGGCGCTAGGCCTACCCACACAAGTGAGGTATCATTTTTATCGGGAGACGTGGGGGAACGCTGGGTGGAAGGAAATTCGTGGCTCCTCTCAGATTCCAGAACTTTCTGCCACAGAAATGTGAGGAACATGTGTTTTTTTAAGCCAAATTTTGAGGTTTGCAAAGGATTCTGGGTAACAGAACCTGGTCCGAGCCACACAAGTCACCCCATCTTGGATTCCCCTAGGTCTCTAGTTTTCAGAAATGCACAGGTTTGGTAGGTTTCCCTAGGTGGCGGCTGAGCTACAGGCCAAAATCTACAGGTAGGCACTTTGCAAAAACACACCTCTGTTTTCCTTCACCAATTTGGATTTGTCCACGTTGCGCTTTGGGGCGTTTTCTGTCGCGGGCGCTAGGCCTACCCACACAAATGAGGTATCATTTTTATCGGGAGACGTGGGGGAATGCTGGGTGGAAGGAAATTCGTGGCTCCTCTCAGATTCCAGAACTTTCTGCCACAGAAATGTGAGGAACATGTGTTTTTTTAGCCAAATTTTGAGGTTTGCAAAGGATTCTGGGTAACAGAACCTGGTCCGAGCCACACAAGTCACCCCATCTTGGATTCCCCTAGGTCTCTAGATTTCAGAAATGCACAGGTTTGGTAGGTTTCCCTAGGTGGCGGCTGAGCTACAGGCCAAAATCTACAGGTAGGCACTTTGCAAAAAACACCTCTGTTTTCCTTCACCAATTTGGATTTGTCCACGTTGCGCTTTGGGGCGTTTTCTGTCGCGGGCGCTAGGCCTACCCACACAAGTGAGGTATCATTTTTATCGGGAGACGTGGGGGAACGCTGGGTGGAAGGAAATTCGTGGCTCCTCTCAGATTCCAGAACTTTCTGCCACAGAAATGTGAGGAACATGTGTTTTTTTAGCCAAATTTTGAGGTTTGCAAAGGATTCTGGGTAACATAACCTGGTCCGAGCCACACAAGTCACCCCATCTTGGATTCCCCTAGGTCTCTAGTTTTCAGAAATGCACAGGTTTGGTAGGTTTCCCTAGGTGGCGGCTGAGCTAGAGGCCAAAATCTACAGGTAGGCACTTTGCAAAAAACACCTCTGTTTTCCTTCACAAATTTGGATGTGTCCAAGTTGCGCTTTGGGACGTTTTCTGTCGCGGGCGCTAGGCCTACCCACACAAGTGAGGTATCATTTTTATCGGGAGACGTGGGGGAACGCTGGGTGGAAGGAACTTCGTGGCTCCTCTCAGATTCCAGAACTTTCTGCCACAGAAATGTGAGGAACATGTGTTTTTTTAGCCAAATTTTAGGGTTTGCACAGGATTCTGGGTAACAGAACCTGGTCCGAGCCACACAAGTCCCCCCATCTTGGATTCCCCTAGGTCTCTAGTTTTCAGAAATGCACAGGTTTGGTAGGTTTCCCTAGGTGGCGGCTGAGCTACAAGCCAAAATCTACAGGTAGGCACTTTGCAAAAAACACCTCTGTTTTCCTTCACAAATTTGGATGTGTCCACGTTGCGCTTTGGGGCGTTTCCTGTCGCGGGCGCTAGGCCTACCCACACAAGTGAGGTATCATTTTTATCGGGAGACGTGGGGGAACGCTGGGTGGAAGGAAATTCGTGGCTCCTCTCAGATTCCAGAACTTTCTGCCACAGAAATGTGAGGAACATGTGTTTTTTTAAGCCAAATTTTGAGGTTTGCAAAGGATTCTGGGTAACAGAACCTGGTCCGAGCCACACAAGTCACCCATCTTGGATTCCCCTAGGTCTCTAGTTTTCAGAAATGCACAGGTTTGGTAGGTTTCCCTAGGTGGCGGCTGAGCTACAGGCCAAAATCTACAGGTAGGCACTTTGCAAAAAACACCTCTGTTTTCCTTCACCAATTTAGCTGTGTCCACGTTGCGCTTTGGGGCATTTCCTGTCACGGGCGCTAGGCCTACCCACACAAGTGAGGTATCATTTTTATCGGGAGACGTGGGGGAACGCTGGGTGGAAGGAAATTCGTGGCTCCTCTCAGATTCCAGAACTTTCTGCCACAGAAATGTGAGGAACATGTGTTTTTTTTGCCAAATTTTGAGGTTTGCAAAGGATTCTGGGTAACAGAACCTGGTCCGAGCCACACAAGTCACCCCATCTTGGATTCCCCTAGGTCTCTAGTTTTCAGAAATGCACAGGTTTGGTAGGTTTCCCTAGGTGGCGGCTGAGCTAGAGGCAAAAATCTACAGGTAGGCACTTTGCAAAAAACACCTCTGTTTTCCTTCACAAATTTGGATGTGTCCACGTTGCGCTTTGGGGCGTTTCCTGTCGCGGGCGCTAGGCCTACCCACACAAGTGAGGTATCATTTTTATCGGGAGACGAGGGGGAACGCTGGGTGGAAGGAAATTCGTGGCTCCCCTCAGATTTCAGAACTTTCTGCCACAGAAATGTGAGGAACATGTGTTTTTTTGAGCCAAATTTTAAGGTTTGCAAAGGATTCTGGGTAACAGAACCTGGTCCGAGCCACACAAGTCACCCCATCTTGGATTCCCCTAGGTCTCTAGTTTTCAGAAATGCACAGGTTTGGTAGGTTTCCCCAGGTGGCGGCTGAGCTACAGGCCAAAATCTACAGGTAGGCACTTTGCAAAAAACTCCTCTGTTTTCCTTCACCAATTTGGCTGTGTCCACGTTGCGCTTTGGGGCATTTCCTGTCACGGGCGCTAGGCCTACCCACACAAGTGAGGTATCATTTTTATCGGGAGACGTGGGGGAACGCTGGGTGGAAGGAAATTCGTGGCTCCCCTCAGATTTCAGAACTTTCTGCCACAGAAATGTGAGGAACATGTGTTTTTTTTAGCCAAATATTGAGGTTTGCAAAGGATTCTGGGTAACAGAACCTGGTCCGAGCCACACAAGTCACCCCATCTTGGATTCCCCTAGGTCTCTAATTTTCAGAAATGCACAGGTTTGGTAGGTTTCCCTAGGTGGCGGCTGAGCTACAGGCCAAAATCTACAGGTAGGCACTTTGCAAAAAACACCTCTGTTTTCCTTCACCAATTTGGCTGTGTCCACGTTGCGCTTTGGGGCATTTCCTGTCACGGGCGCTAGGCCTACCCACACAAGTGAGGTATCATTTTTATCGGGAGACGTGGGGGAACGCTGGGTGGAAGGAAATTCGTGCCGCCTCTCAGATTCCAGAACTTTCTGCCACAGAAATGTGAGGAACATGTGTTTTTTTAGCCAAATTTTGAGGTTTGCAAAGGATTCTGGGTAACAGAACCTGGTCCGAGCCACACAAGTCACCCCATCTTAGATTCCCCTAGGTCTCTAGTTTTCAGAAATGCACAGGTTTGTAAGGTTTCCCTAGGTGGCGGCAGAGCTACAGGCCAAAATCTACAGGTAGGCACTTTGCAAAAAACTCCTCTGTTTTCCCTCACCAATTTGGCTGTGTCCACGTTGCACTTTGGGGCATTTCCTGTCACGGGCGCTAGGCCTACCCACACAAGTGAGGTATCATTTTTTATCGGGAGACGTGGGGGAACGCTGGGTGGAAGGAAATTCGTGGCTCCTCTCAGATTCCAGAACTTTCTGCCACAGAAATGTGAGGAACATGTGTTTTTTTAGCCAAATTTTGAGGTTTGCAAAGGATTCTGGGTAACAGAACCTGGTCCGAGCCACACAAGTCACCCCATCTTGGATTCCCCTAGGTCTCTAGTTTTCAGAAATGCACAGGTTTGGTAGGTTTCCCCAGGTGGCGGCTGAGCTAGAGGCCAAAATCTACAGGGAGGCACTTTGCAAAAAACACCTCTGTTTTCCTTCACAAATTTGGATGTGTCCACGTTGCGCTGTGGGGGTTTCCTGTCGCGGGCGCTAGGCCTACCCACACAAGTGAGCTATCATTTTTATCGGGAGACGTGGGGGAACGCTGGGTGGAAGGAAATTCGTGGCTCCCCTCAGATTTCAGAACTTTCTGCCACAGAAATGTGAGGAACATGTGTTTTTTTTAGCCAAATTTTGAGGTTTGCAAAGGATTCTGGGTAACAGAACCTGGTCCGAGCCACACAAGTCACCCCATCTTGGATTCCCCTAGGTCTCTAGATTTCAGAAATGCACAGGTTTGGTAGGTTTCCCTAGGTGGCGGCTGAGCTACAGGCCAAAATCTACAGGTAGGCACTTTGCAAAAAACACCTCTGTTTTCCTTCACCAATTTGGATTTGTCCACGTTGCGCTTTGGGGCGTTTTCTGTCGCGGGCGCTAGGCCTACCCACACAAGTGAGGTATCATTTTTATCGGGAGACGTGGGGGAACGCTGGGTGGAAGGAAATTCGTGGCTCCTCTCAGATTCCAGAACTTTCTGCCACAGAAATGTGAGGAACATGTGTTTTTTTAGCCAAATTTTGAGGTTTGCAAAGGATTCTGGGTAACAGAACCTGGTCCGAGCCACACAAGTCACCCCATCTTGGATTCCCCTAGGTCTCTAGTTTTCAGAAATGCACAGGTTTGGTAGGTTTCCCTAGGTGGCGGCTGAGCTAGAGGCCAAAATCTACAGGTAGGCACTTTGCAAAAAACACCTCTGTTTTCCTTCACAAATTTGGATGTGTCCAAGTTGCGCTTTGGGACGTTTTCTGTCGCGGGCGCTAGGCCTACCCACACAAGTGAGGTATCATTTTTATCGGGAGACGTGGGGGAACGCTGGGTGGAAGGAACTTCGTGGCTCCTCTCAGATTCCAGAACTTTCTGCCACAGAAATGTGAGGAACATGTGTTTTTTTAGCCAAATTTTAGGGTTTGCACAGGATTCTGGGTAACAGAACCTGGTCCGAGCCACACAAGTCCCCCCATCTTGGATTCCCCTAGGTCTCTAGTTTTCAGAAATGCACAGGTTTGGTAGGTTTCCCTAGGTGGCGGCTGAGCTACAAGCCAAAATCTACAGGTAGGCACTTTGCAAAAAACACCTCTGTTTTCCTTCACAAATTTGGATGTGTCCACGTTGCGCTTTGGGGCGTTTCCTGTCGCGGGCGCTAGGCCTACCCACACAAGTGAGGTATCATTTTTATCGGGAGACGTGGGGGAACGCTGGGTGGAAGGAAATTCGTGGCTCCTCTCAGATTCCAGAACTTTCTGCCACAGAAATGTGAGGAACATGTGTTTTTTTTAGCCAAATTTTGAGGTTTGCAAAGGATTCTGGGTAACAGAACCTGGTCCGAGCCACACAAGTCACCCATCTTGGATTCCCCTAGGTCTCTAGTTTTCAGAAATGCACAGGTTTGGTAGGTTTCCCTAGGTGGCGGCTGAGCTACAGGCCAAAATCTACAGGTAGGCACTTTGCAAAAAACACCTCTGTTTTCCTTCACCAATTTAGCTGTGTCCACGTTGCGCTTTGGGGCATTTCCTGTCACGGGCGCTAGGCCTACCCACACAAGTGAGGTATCATTTTTATCGGGAGACGTGGGGGAACGCTGGGTGGAAGGAAATTCGTGCCGCCTCTCAGATTCCAGAACTTTCTGCCACAGAAATGTGAGGAACATGTGTTTTTTTAGCCAAATTTTGAGGTTTGCAAAGGATTCTGGGTAACAGAACCTGGTCCGAGCCACACAAGTCACCCCATCTTAGATTCCCCTAGGTCTCTAGCTTTCAGAAATGCACAGGTTTGTAAGGTTTCCCTAGGTGGCGGCAGAGCTACAGGCCAAAATCTACAGGTAGGCACTTTGCAAAAAACTCCTCTGTTTTCCTTCACCAATTTGGCTGTGTCCACGTTGCACTTTGGGGCATTTCCTGTCACGGGCGCTAGGCCTACCCACACAAGTGAGGTATCATTTTTATCGGGAGACGTGGGGGAACGCTGGGTGGAAGGAAATTCGTGGCTCCTCTCAGATTCCAGAACTTTCTGCCACAGAAATGTGAGGAACATGTGTTTTTTTAAGCCAAATTTTGAGGTTTGCAAAGGATTCTGGGTAACAGAACCTGGTCCGAGCCACACAAGTCACCCCATCTTGGATTCCCCTAGGTCTCTAGTTTTCAGAAATGCAAAGGTTTGGTAGGTTTCCCTATGCGGCGGCTGAGCTACAGGCCAAAATCTACAGGTAGGCACTTTGCAAAAACACACCTCTGTTTTCCTTCACCAATTTGGATTTGTCCACGTTGCGCTTTGGGGCATTTCCTGTCACGGGCGCTAGGCCTACCCACACAAGTGAGGTATCATTTTTATCGGGAGACGTGGGGGAACGCTGGGTGGAAGGAAATTCGTGCCGCCTCTCAGATTCCAGAACTTTCTGCCACAGAAATGTGAGGAACATGTGTTTTTTTAGCCAAATTTTGAGGTTTGCAAAGGATTCTGGGTAACAGAACCTGGTCCGAGCCACACAAGTCACCCCATCTTAGATTCCCCTAGGTCTCTAGTTTTCAGAAATGCACAGGTTTGTAAGGTTTCCCTAGGTGGCGGCAGAGCTACAGGCCAAAATCTACAGGTAGGCACTTTGCAAAAAACTCCTCTGTTTTCCCTCACCAATTTGGCTGTGTCCACGTTGCACTTTGGGGCATTTCCTGTCACGGGCGCTAGGCCTACCCACACAAGTGAGGTATCATTTTTATCGGGAGACGTGCGGGAACGCTGGGTGGAAGGAAATTCGTGGCTCCTCTCAGATTCCAGAACTTTCTGCCACAGAAATGTGAGGAACATGTGTTTTTTTAAGCCAAATTTTGAGGTTTGCAAAGGATTCTGGGTAACAGAACCTGGTCCGAGCCACACAAGTCACCCCATCTTGGATTCCCCTAGGTCTCTAGTTTTCAGAAATGCACAGGTTTGGTAGGTTTCCCTAGGTGGCGGCTGAGCTACAGGCCAAAATCTACAGGTAGGCACTTTGCAAAAACACACCTCTGTTTTCCTTCACCAATTTGGATTTGTCCACGTTGCGCTTTGGGGCGTTTTCTGTCGCGGGCGCTAGGCCTACCCACACAAATGAGGTATCATTTTTATCGGGAGACGTGGGGGAACGCTGGGTGGAAGGAAATTCGTGGCTCCTCTCAGATTCCAGAACTTTCTGCCACAGACATGTGAGGAACATGTGTTTTTTTAGCCAAATTTTGAGGTTTGCAAAGGATTCTGGGTAACAGAACCTGGTCCGAGCCACACAAGTCACCCCATCTTGGATTCCCCTAGGTCTCTAGTTTTCAGAAATGCACAGGTTTGGTAGGTTTCCCAGGTGGCGGCTGAGCTAGAGGCCAAAATCTACAGGTAGGCACTTTGCAAAAAACACCTCTGTTTTCCTTCACAAATTTGGATGTGTCCACGTTGCGCTTTGGGGCGTTTCCTGTCGCGGGCGCTAGGCCTACCCACACAAGTGAGGTATCATTTTTATCGGGAGACGAGGGGGAACGCTGGGTGGAAGGAAATTCGTGGCTCCCCTCAGATTTCAGAACTTTCTGCCACAGAAATGAGAGGAACATGTGTTTTTTTTAACCAAATTTTGAGGTTTGCAAAGGATTCTGGGTAACAGAACCTGGTCCGAGCCACACAAGTCACCCCATCTTGGATTCCCCTAGGTCTCTAGTTTTCAGAAATGCACAGGTTTGGTAGGTTTCCCCAGGTGGCGGCTGAGCTACAGGCCAAAATCTACAGGTAGGCACTTTGCAAAAAACTCCTCTGTTTTCCTTCACCAATTTGGCTGTGTCCACGTTGCGCTTTGGGGCATTTCCTGTCACGGGCGCTAGGCCTACCCACACAAGTGAGGTATCATTTTTATCGGGAGACGTGGGGGAACGCTGGGTGGAAGGAAATTCGTGGCTCCCCTCAGATTTCAGAACTTTCTGCCACAGAAATGTGAGAAACATGTGTTTTTTTTTGCCAAATATTGAGGTTTGCAAAGGATTCTGGGTAACAGAACCTGGTCCGAACCACACAAGTCACCCCATCTTGGATTCCCCTAGGTCTCTAATTTTCAGAAATGCACAGGTTTGGTAGGTTTCCCTAGGTGGCGGCTGAGCTACAGGCCAAAATCTACAGGTAGGCACTTTGCAAAAAACACCTCTGTTTTCCTTCACAAATTTGGATGTGTCCAAGTTGCGCTTTGGGACGTTTTCTGTCGCGGGCGCTAGGCCTACCCACACAAGTGAGGTATCATTTTTATCGGGAGACGTGGGGGAAAGCTGGGTGGAAGGAACTTCGTGGCTCCTCTCAGATTCCAGAACTTTCTGCCACAGAAATGTGAGGAACATGTGTTTTTTTAGCCAAATTTTGGGGTTTGCACAGGATTCTGGGTAACAGAACCTGGTCCGAGCCACACAAGTCCCCCCATCTTGGATTCCCCTAGGTCTCTAGTTTTCAGAAATGCACAGGTTTGGTAGGTTTCCCTAGGTGGCGGCTGAGCTACAAGCCAAAATCTACAGGTAGGCACTTTGCAAAAAACACCTCTGTTTTCCTTCACAAATTTGGATGTGTCCACGTTGCGCTTTGGGGCGTTTCCTGTCGCGGGCGCTAAGCCTACCCACACAAGTGAGGTATCATTTTTATCGGGAGACGTGGGGGAACGCTGGGTGGAAGGAAATTCGTGGCTCCTCTCAGATTCCAGAACTTTCTGCCACAGAAATGTGAGGAACATGTGTTTTTTTTAGCCAAATTTTGAGGTTTGCAAAGGATTCTGGGTAACAGAACCTGGTCCGAGCCACACAAGTCACCCATCTTGGATTCCCCTAGGTCTCTAGTTTTCAGAAATGCACAGGTTTGGTAGGTTTCCCTAGGTGGCGGCTGAGCTACAGGCCAAAATCTACAGGTAGGCACTTTGCAAAAAACACCTCTGTTTTCCTTCACCAATTTGGCTGTGTCCACGTTGCGCTTTGGGGCATTTCCTATCACGGGCGCTAGGCCTACCCACACAAGTGAGGTATCATTTTTATCGGGAGACGTGAAGGAACGCTGGGTGGAAGGAAATTCGTGGCTCCTCTCAGATTCCAGAACTTTCTGCCACAGAAATGTGAGGAACATGTGTTTTTTTTAGCCAAATTTTGAGGTTTGCAAAGGATTCTGGGTAACAGAACCTGGTCCGAGCCACACAAGTCACCCCATCTTGGATTCCCCTAGGTCTCTAGTTTTCAGAAATGCACAGGTTTGGTAGGTTTCCCTAGGTGGCGGCTGAGCTACAGGCCAAAATCTACAGGTAGGCACTTTGCAAAAACACACCTCTGTTTTACTTCACCAATTTGGATTTGTCCACGTTGCGCTTTGGGGCGTTTTCTGTCACGGGCGCTAGGCCTACCCACACAAATGAGGTATCATTTTTATCGGGAGACGTGGGGGAATGCTGGGTGGAAGGAAATTCGTGGCTCCTCTCAGATTCCAGAACTTTCTGCCACAGAAATGTGAGGAACATGTGTTTTTTTAGCCAAATTTTGAGGTTTGCAAAGGATTCTGGGTAACAGAACCTGGTCCGAGCCACACAAGTCACCCCATCTTGGATTCCCCTAGGTCTCTAGATTTCAGAAATGCACAGGTTTGGTAGGTTTCCCTAGGTGGCGGCTGAGCTACAGGCCAAAATCTACAGGTAGGCACTTTGCAAAAAACACCTCTGTTTTCCTTCACCAATTTGGATTTGTCCACGTTGCGCTTTGGGGCGTTTTCTGTCGCGGGCGCTAGGCCTACCCACACAAGTGAGGTATCATTTTTATCGGGAGACGTGGGGGAACGCTGGGTGGAAGGAAATTCGTGGCTCCTCTCAGATTCCAGAACTTTCTGCCACAGAAATGTGAGGAACATGTGTTTTTTTAGCCAAATTTTGAGGTTTGCAAAGGATTCTGGGTAACAGAACCTGGTCCGAGCCACACAAGTCACCCCATCTTGGATTCCCCTAGGTCTCTAGTTTTCAGAAATGCACAGGTTTGGTAGGTTTCCCTAGGTGGCGGCTGAGCTAGAGGCCAAAATCTACAGGTAGGCACTTTGCAAAAAACACCTCTGTTTTCCTTCACAAATTTGGATGTGTCCAAGTTGCGCTTTGGGACGTTTTCTGTCGCGGGCGCTAGGCCTACCCACACAAGTGAGGTATCATTTTTATCGGGAGACGTGGGGGAACGCTGGGTGGAAGGAACTTCGTGGCTCCTCTCAGATTCCAGAACTTTCTGCCACAGAAATGTGAGGAACATGTGTTTTTTTAGCCAAATTTTAGGGTTTGCACAGGATTCTGGGTAACAGAACCTGGTCCGAGCCACACAAGTCCCCCCATCTTGGATTCCCCTAGGTCTCTAGTTTTCAGAAATGCACAGGTTTGGTAGGTTTCCCTAGGTGGCGGCTGAGCTACAAGCCAAAATCTACAGGTAGGCACTTTGCAAAAAACACCTCTGTTTTCCTTCACAAATTTGGATGTGTCCACGTTGCGCTTTGGGGCGTTTACTGTCGCGGGCGCTAGGCCTACCCACACAAGTGAGGTATCATTTTTATCGGGAGACGTGGGGGAACGCTGGGTGGAAGGAAATTCGTGGCTCCTCTCAGATTCCAGAACTTTCTGCCACAGAAATGTGAGGAACATGTGTTTTTTTAAGCCAAATTTTGAGGTTTGCAAAGGATTCTGGGTAACAGAACCTGGTCCGAGCCACACAAGTCACCCATCTTGGATTCCCCTAGGTCTCTAGTTTTCAGAAATGCACAGGTTTGGTAGGTTTCCCTAGGTGGCGGCTGAGCTACAGGCCAAAATCTACAGGTAGGCACTTTGCAAAAAACACCTCTGTTTTCCTTCACCAATTTAGCTGTGTCCACGTTGCGCTTTGGGGCATTTCCTGTCACGGGCGCTAGGCCTACCCACACAAGTGAGGTATCATTTTTATCGGGAGACGTGGGGGAACGCTGGGTGGAAGGAAATTCGTGGCTCCTCTCAGATTCCAGAACTTTCTGCCACAGAAATGTGAGGAACATGTGTTTTTTTAGCCAAATTTTGAGGTTTGCAAAGGATTCTGGGTAACAGAACCTGGTCCGAGCCACACAAGTCACCCCATCTTGGATTCCCCTAGGTCTCTAGTTTTCAGAAATGCACAGGTTTGGTAGGTTTCCCTAGGTGGCGGCTGAGCTAGAGGCAAAAATCTACAGGTAGGCACTTTGCAAAAAACACCTCTGTTTTCCTTCACAAATTTGGATGTGTCCACGTTGCGCTTTGGGGCGTTTCCTGTCGCGGGCGCTAGGCCTACCCACACAAGTGAGGTATCATTTTTATCGGGAGACGAGGGGGAACGCTGGGTGGAAGGAAATTCGTGGCTCCCCTCAGATTTCAGAACTTTCTGCCACAGAAATGTGAGGAACATGTGTTTTTTTGAGCCAAATTTTGAGGTTTGCAAAGGATTCTGGGTAACAGAACCTGGTCCGAGCCACACAAGTCACCCCATCTTGGATTCCCCTAGGTCTCTAGTTTTCAGAAATGCACAGGTTTGGTAGGTTTCCCCAGGTGGCGGCTGAGCTACAGGCCAAAATCTACAGGTAGGCACTTTGCAAAAAACTCCTCTGTTTTCCTTCACCAATTTGGCTGTGTCCACGTTGCGCTTTGGGGCATTTCCTGTCACGGGCGCTAGGCCTACCCACACAAGTGAGGTATCATTTTTATCGGGAGACGTGGGGGAACGCTGGGTGGAAGGAAATTCGTGGCTCCCCTCAGATTTCAGAACTTTCTGCCACAGAAATGTGAGGAACATGTGTTTTTTTTAGCCAAATATTGAGGTTTGCAAAGGATTCTGGGTAACAGAACCTGGTCCGAGCCACACAAGTCACCCCATCTTGGATTCCCCTAGGTCTCTAATTTTCAGAAATGCACAGGTTTGGTAGGTTTCCCTAGGTGGCGGCTGAGCTACAGGCCAAAATCTACAGGTAGGCACTTTGCAAAAAACACCTCTGTTTTCCTTCACCAATTTGGCTGTGTCCACGTTGCGCTTTGGGGCATTTCCTGTCACGGGCGCTAGGCCTACCCACACAAGTGAGGTATCATTTTTATCGGGAGACGTGGGGGAACGCTGGGTGGAAGGAAATTCGTGCCGCCTCTCAGATTCCAGAACTTTCTGCCACAGAAATGTGAGGAACATGTGTTTTTTTAGCCAAATTTTGAGGTTTGCAAAGGATTCTGGGTAACAGAACCTGGTCCGAGCCACACAAGTCACCCCATCTTAGATTCCCCTAGGTCTCTAGTTTTCAGAAATGCACAGGTTTGTAAGGTTTCCCTAGGTGGCGGCAGAGCTACAGGCCAAAATCTACAGGTAGGCACTTTGCAAAAAACTCCTCTGTTTTCCCTCACCAATTTGGCTGTGTCCACGTTGCACTTTGGGGCATTTCCTGTCACGGGCGCTAGGCCTACCCACACAAGTGAGGTATCATTTTTTATCAGGAGACGTGGGGGAACGCTGGGTGGAAGGAAATTCGTGGCTCCTCTCAGATTCCAGAACTTTCTGCCACAGAAATGTGAGGAACATGTGTTTTTTTAGCCAAATTTTGAGGTTTGCAAAGGATTCTGGGTAACAGAACCTGGTCCGAGCCACACAAGTCACCCCATCTTGGATTCCCCTAGGTCTCTAGATTTCAGAAATGCACAGGTTTGGTAGGTTTCCCTAGGTGGCGGCTGAGCTACAGGCCAAAATCTACAGGTAGGCACTTTGCAAAAAACACCTCTGTTTTCCTTCACCAATTTGGATTTGTCCACGTTGCGCTTTGGGGCGTTTTCTGTCGCGGGCGCTAGGCCTACCCACACAAGTGAGGTATCATTTTTATCGGGAGACGTGGGGGAACGCTGGGTGGAAGGAAATTCGTGGCTCCTCTCAGATTCCAGAACTTTCTGCCACAGAAATGTGAGGAACATGTGTTTTTTTAGCCAAATTTTGAGGTTTGCAAAGGATTCTGGGTAACAGAACCTGGTCCGAGCCACACAAGTCACCCCATCTTGGATTCCCCTAGGTCTCTAGTTTTCAGAAATGCACAGGTTTGGTAGGTTTCCCTAGGTGGCGGCTGAGCTAGAGGCCAAAATCTACAGGTAGGCACTTTGCAAAAAACACCTCTGTTTTCCTTCACAAATTTGGATGTGTCCAAGTTGCGCTTTGGGACGTTTTCTGTCGCGGGCGCTAGGCCTACCCACACAAGTGAGGTATCATTTTTATCGGGAGACGTGGGGGAACGCTGGGTGGAAGGAACTTCGTGGCTCCTCTCAGATTCCAGAACTTTCTGCCACAGAAATGTGAGGAACATGTGTTTTTTTAGCCAAATTTTAGGGTTTGCACAGGATTCTGGGTAACAGAACCTGGTCCGAGCCACACAAGTCCCCCCATCTTGGATTCCCCTAGGTCTCTAGTTTTCAGAAATGCACAGGTTTGGTAGGTTTCCCTAGGTGGCGGCTGAGCTACAAGCCAAAATCTACAGGTAGGCACTTTGCAAAAAACACCTCTGTTTTCCTTCACAAATTTGGATGTGTCCACGTTGCGCTTTGGGGCGTTTCCTGTCGCGGGCGCTAGGCCTACCCACACAAGTGAGGTATCATTTTTATCGGGAGACGTGGGGGAACGCTGGGTGGAAGGAAATTCGTGGCTCCTCTCAGATTCCAGAACTTTCTGCCACAGAAATGTGAGGAACATGTGTTTTTTTAAGCCAAATTTTGAGGTTTGCAAAGGATTCTGGGTAACAGAACCTGGTCCGAGCCACACAAGTCACCCATCTTGGATTCCCCTAGGTCTCTAGTTTTCAGAAATGCACAGGTTTGGTAGGTTTCCCTAGGTGGCGGCTGAGCTACAGGCCAAAATCTACAGGTAGGCACTTTGCAAAAAACACCTCTGTTTTCCTTCACCAATTTAGCTGTGTCCACGTTGCGCTTTGGGGCATTTCCTGTCACGGGCGCTAGGCCTACCCACACAAGTGAGGTATCATTTTTATCGGGAGACGTGGGGGAACGCTGGGTGGAAGGAAATTCGTGGCTCCTCTCAGATTCCAGAACTTTCTGCCACAGAAATGTGAGGAACATGTGTTTTTTTAGCCAAATTTTGAGGTTTGCAAAGGATTCTGGGTAACAGAACCTGGTCCGAGCCACACAAGTCACCCCATCTTGGATTCCCCTAGGTCTCTAGTTTTCAGAAATGCACAGGTTTGGTAGGTTTCCCTAGGTGGCGGCTGAGCTAGAGGCAAAAATCTACAGGTAGGCACTTTGCAAAAAACACCTCTGTTTTCCTTCACAAATTTGGATGTGTCCACGTTGCGCTTTGGGGCGTTTCCTGTCGCGGGCGCTAGGCCTACCCACACAAGTGAGGTATCATTTTTATCGGGAGACGAGGGGGAACGCTGGGTGGAAGGAAATTCGTGGCTCCCCTCAGATTTCAGAACTTTCTGCCACAGAAATGTGAGGAACATGTGTTTTTTTGAGCCAAATTTTGAGGTTTGCAAAGGATTCTGGGTAACAGAACCTGGTCCGAGCCACACAAGTCACCCCATCTTGGATTCCCCTAGGTCTCTAGTTTTCAGAAATGCACAGGTTTGGTAGGTTTCCCCAGGTGGCGGCTGAGCTACAGGCCAAAATCTACAGGTAGGCACTTTGCAAAAAACTCCTCTGTTTTCCTTCACCAATTTGGCTGTGTCCACGTTGCGCTTTGGGGCATTTCCTGTCACGGGCGCTAGGCCTACCCACACAAGTGAGGTATCATTTTTATCGGGAGACGTGGGGGAACGCTGGGTGGAAGGAAATTCGTGGCTCCCCTCAGATTTCAGAACTTTCTGCCACAGAAATGTGAGGAACATGTGTTTTTTTTAGCCAAATATTGAGGTTTGCAAAGGATTCTGGGTAACAGAACCTGGTCCGAGCCACACAAGTCACCCCATCTTGGATTCCCCTAGGTCTCTAATTTTCAGAAATGCACAGGTTTGGTAGGTTTCCCTAGGTGGCGGCTGAGCTACAGGCCAAAATCTACAGGTAGGCACTTTGCAAAAAACACCTCTGTTTTCCTTCACCAATTTGGCTGTGTCCACGTTGCGCTTTGGGGCATTTCCTGTCACGGGCGCTAGGCCTACCCACACAAGTGAGGTATCATTTTTATCGGGAGACGTGGGGGAACGCTGGGTGGAAGGAAATTCGTGCCGCCTCTCAGATTCCAGAACTTTCTGCCACAGAAATGTGAGGAACATGTGTTTTTTTAGCCAAATTTTGAGGTTTGCAAAGGATTCTGGGTAACAGAACCTGGTCCGAGCCACACAAGTCACCCCATCTTAGATTCCCCTAGGTCTCTAGTTTTCAGAAATGCACAGGTTTGTAAGGTTTCCCTAGGTGGCGGCAGAGCTACAGGCCAAAATCTACAGGTAGGCACTTTGCAAAAAACTCCTCTGTTTTCCCTCACCAATTTGGCTGTGTCCACGTTGCACTTTGGGGCATTTCCTGTCACGGGCGCTAGGCCTACCCACACAAGTGAGGTATCATTTTTTATCAGGAGACGTGGGGGAACGCTGGGTGGAAGGAAATTCGTGGCTCCTCTCAGATTCCAGAACTTTCTGCCACAGAAATGTGAGGAACATGTGTTTTTTTAGCCAAATTTTGAGGTTTGCAAAGGATTCTGGGTAACAGAACCTGGTCCGAGCCACACAAGTCACCCCATCTTGGATTCCCCTAGGTAACTACTTTTCAGAAATGCACAGGTTTGGTAGGTTTCCCCAGGTGGCGGCTGAGCTAGAGGCCAAAATCTACAGGGAGGCACTTTGCAAAAAACACCTCTGTTTTCCTTCACAAATTTGGATGTGTCCACGTTGCGCTGTGGGGGTTTCCTGTCGCGGGCGCTAGGCCTACCCACACAAGTGAGCTATCATTTTTATCGGGAGACGTGGGGGAACGCTGGGTGGAAGGAAATTCGTGGCTCCCCTCAGATTTCAGAACTTTCTGCCACAGAAATGTGAGGAACATGTGTTTTTTTTAGCCAAATTTTGAGGTTTGCAAAGGATTCTGGGTAACAGAACCTGGTCCGAGCCACACAAGTCACCCCATCTTGGATTCCCCTAGGTCTCTAGATTTCAGAAATGCACAGGTTTGGTAGGTTTCCCTAGGTGGCGGCTGAGCTACAGGCCAAAATCTACAGGTAGGCACTTTGCAAAAAACACCTCTGTTTTCCTTCACCAATTTGGATTTGTCCACGTTGCGCTTTGGGGCGTTTTCTGTCGCGGGCGCTAGGCCTACCCACACAAGTGAGGTATCATTTTTATCGGGAGACGTGGGGGAACGCTGGGTGGAAGGAAATTCGTGGCTCCTCTCAGATTCCAGAACTTTCTGCCACAGATATGTGAGGAACATGTGTTTTTTTAGCCAAATTTTGAGGTTTGCAAAGGATTCTGGGTAACAGAACCTGGTCCGAGCCACACAAGTCACCCCATCTTGGATTCCCCTAGGTCTCTAGTTTTCAGAAATGCACAGGTTTGGTAGGTTTCCCTAGGTGGCGGCTGAGCTAGAGGCCAAAATCTACAGGTAGGCACTTTGCAAAAAACACCTCTGTTTTCCTTCACAAATTTGGATGTGTCCAAGTTGCGCTTTGGGACGTTTTCTGTCGCGGGCGCTAGGCCTACCCACACAAGTGAGGTATCATTTTTATCGGGAGACGTGGGGGAACGCTGGGTGGAAGGAACTTCGTGGCTCCTCTCAGATTCCAGAACTTTCTGCCACAGAAATGTGAGGAACATGTGTTTTTTTAGCCAAATTTTAGGGTTTGCACAGGATTCTGGGTAACAGAACCTGGTCCGAGCCACACAAGTCCCCCCATCTTGGATTCCCCTAGGTCTCTAGTTTTCAGAAATGCACAGGTTTGGTAGGTTTCCCTAGGTGGCGGCTGAGCTACAAGCCAAAATCTACAGGTAGGCACTTTGCAAAAAACACCTCTGTTTTCCTTCACAAATTTGGATGTGTCCACGTTGCGCTTTGGGGCGTTTCCTGTCGCGGGCGCTAGGCCTACCCACACAAGTGAGGTATCATTTTTATCGGGAGACGTGGGGGAACGCTGGGTGGAAGGAAATTCGTGGCTCCTCTCAGATTCCAGAACTTTCTGCCACAGAAATGTGAGGAACATGTGTTTTTTTTTTAGCCAAATTTTGAGGTTTGCAAAGGATTCTGGGTAACAGAACCTGGTCCGAGCCACACAAGTCACCCATCTTGGATTCCCCTAGGTCTATAGTTTTCAGAAATGCACAGGTTTGGTAGGTTTCCCTAGGTGGCGGCTGAGCTACAGGCCAAAATCTACAGGTAGGCACTTTGCAAAAAACACCTCTGTTTTCCTTCACCAATTTAGCTGTGTCCACGTTGCGCTTTGGGGCATTTCCTGTCACGGGCGCTAGGCCTACCCACACAAGTGAGGTATCATTTTTATCGGGAGACGTGGGGGAACGCTGGGTGGAAGGAAATTCGTGCCGCCTCTCAGATTCCAGAACTTTCTGCCACAGAAATGTGAGGAACATGTGTTTTTTTAGCCAAATTTTGAGGTTTGCAAAGGATTCTGGGTAACAGAACCTGGTCCGAGCCACACAAGTCACCCCATCTTAGATTCCCCTAGGTCTCTAGCTTTCAGAAATGCACAGGTTTGTAAGGTTTCCCTAGGTGGCGGCAGAGCTACAGGCCAAAATCTACAGGTAGGCACTTTGCAAAAAACTCCTCTGTTTTCCTTCACCAATTTGGCTGTGTCCACGTTGCACTTTGGGGCATTTCCTGTCACGGGCGCTAGGCCTACCCACACAAGTGAGGTATCATTTTTATCGGGAGACGTGGGGGAACGCTGGGTGGAAGGAAATTCGTGGCTCCTCTCAGATTCCAGAACTTTCTGCCACAGAAATGTGAGGAACATGTGTTTTTTTAAGCCAAATTTTGAGGTTTGCAAAGGATTCTGGGTAACAGAACCTGGTCCGAGCCACACAAGTCACCCCATCTTGGATTCCCCTAGGTCTCTAGTTTTCAGAAATGCAAAGGTTTGGTAGGTTTCCCTATGCGGCGGCTGAGCTACAGGCCAAAATCTACAGGTAGGCACTTTGCAAAAACACACCTCTGTTTTCCTTCACCAATTTGGATTTGTCCACGTTGCGCTTTGGGGCATTTCCTGTCACGGGCGCTAGGCCTACCCACACAAGTGAGGTATCATTTTTATCGGGAGACGTGGGGGAACGCTGGGTGGAAGGAAATTCGTGCCGCCTCTCAGATTCCAGAACTTTCTGCCACAGAAATGTGAGGAACATGTGTTTTTTTAGCCAAATTTTGAGGTTTGCAAAGGATTCTGGGTAACAGAACCTGGTCCGAGCCACACAAGTCACCCCATCTTAGATTCCCCTAGGTCTCTAGTTTTCAGAAATGCACAGGTTTGTAAGGTTTCCCTAGGTGGCGGCAGAGCTACAGGCCAAAATCTACAGGTAGGCACTTTGCAAAAAACTCCTCTGTTTTCCCTCACCAATTTGGCTGTGTCCACGTTGCACTTTGGGGCATTTCCTGTCACGGGCGCTAGGCCTACCCACACAAGTGAGGTATCATTTTTATCGGGAGACGTGGGGGAACGCTGGGTGGAAGGAAATTCGTGGCTCCTCTCAGATTCCAGAACTTTCTGCCACAGAAATGTGAGGAACATGTGTTTTTTTAAGCCAAATTTTGAGGTTTGCAAAGGATTCTGGGTAACAGAACCTGGTCCGAGCCACACAAGTCACCCCATCTTGGATTCCCCTAGGTCTCTAGTTTTCAGAAATGCACAGGTTTGGTAGGTTTCCCTAGGTGGCGGCTGAGCTACAGGCCAAAATCTACAGGTAGGCACTTTGCAAAAACACACCTCTGTTTTCCTTCACCAATTTGGATTTGTCCACGTTGCGCTTTGGGGCGTTTTCTGTCGCGGGCGCTAGGCCTACCCACACAAATGAGGTATCATTTTTATCGGGAGACGTGGGGGAACGCTGGGTGGAAGGAAATTCGTGGCTCCTCTCAGATTCCAGAACTTTCTGCCACAGAAATGTGAGGAACATGTGTTTTTTTAGCCAAATTTTGAGGTTTGCAAAGGATTCTGGGTAACAGAACCTGGTCCGAGCCACACAAGTCACCCCATCTTGGATTCCCCTAGGTCTCTAGTTTTCAGAAATGCACAGGTTTGGTAGGTTTCCCAGGTGGCGGCTGAGCTAGAGGCCAAAATCTACAGGTAGGCACTTTGCAAAAAACACCTCTGTTTTCCTTCACAAATTTGGATGTGTCCACGTTGCGCTTTGGGGCGTTTCCTGTCGCGGGCGCTAGGCCTACCCACACAAGTGAGGTATCATTTTTATCGGGAGACGAGGGGGAACGCTGGGTGGAAGGAAATTCGTGGCTCCCCTCAGATTTCAGAACTTTCTGCCACAGAAATGAGAGGAACATGTGTTTTTTTGAACCAAATTTTGAGGTTTGCAAAGGACTCTGGGTAACAGTACCTGGTCCGAGCCACACAAGTCACCCCATCTTGGATTCCCCTAGGTCTCTAGTTTTCAGAAATGCACAGGTTTGGTAGGTTTCCCCAGGTGGCGGCTGAGCTACAGGCCAAAATCTACAGGTAGGCACTTTGCAAAAAACTCCTCTGTTTTCCTTCACCAATTTGGCTGTGTCCACGTTGTGCTTTGGGGCATTTCCTGTCACGGGCGCTAGGCCTACCCACACAAGTGAGGTATCATTTTTATCGGGAGACGTGGGGGAACGCTGGGTGGAAGGAAATTCGTGGCTCCCCTCAGATTTCAGAACTTTCTGCCACAGAAATGTGAGAAACATGTGTTTTTTTTAGCCAAATATTGAGGTTTGCAAAGGATTCTGGGTAACAGAACCTGGTCCGAGCCACACAAGTCACCCCATCTTGGATTCCCCTAGGTCTCTAATTTTCAGAAATGCACAGGTTTGGTAGGTTTCCCTAGGTGGCGGCTGAGCTACAGGCCAAAATCTACAGGTAGGCACTTTGCAAAAAACACCTCTGTTTTCCTTCACCAATTTGGCTGTGTCCACGTTGCGCTTTGGGGCATTTCCTGTCACGGGCGCTAGGCCTACCCACACAAGTGAGGTATCATTTTTATCGGGAGACGTGGGGGAACGCTGGGTGGAAGGAAATTCGTGGCTCCTCTCAGATTCCAGAACTTTCTGCCACAGAAATGTGAGGAAAATGTGTTTTTTTAGCCAAATTTTGAGGTTTGCAAAGGATTCTGGGTAACAGAACCTGGTCCGAGCCACACAAGTCACCCCATCTTGGATTCCCCTAGGTCTCTAGATTTCAGAAATGCACAGGTTTGGTAGGTTTCCCTAGGTGGCGGCTGAGCTACAGGCCAAAATCTACAGGTAGGCACTTTGCAAAAAACACCTCTGTTTTCCTTCACCAATTTGGCTGTGTCCACGTTGCGCTTTGGGGCATTTCCTGTCACGGGCGCTAGGCCTACCCACACAAGTGAGGTATCATTTTTATCGGGAGACGTGGGGGAACGCTGGGTGGAAGGAAATTCGTGGCACCTCTCAGATTCCAGAACTTTCTGCCACAGAAATGTGAGGAAAATGTGTTTTTTTAGCCAAATTTTGAGGTTTGCAAAGGATTCTGGGTAACAGAACCTGGTCCGAGCCACACAAGTCACCCCATCTTGGATTCCCCTAGGTCTCTAGATTTCAGAAATGCACAGGTTTGGTAGGTTTCCCTAGGTGGCGGCTGAGCTACAGGCCAAAATCTACAGGTAGGCACTTTGCAAAAAACACCTCTGTTTTCCTTCACCAATTTGGCTGTGTCCACGTTGCGCTTTGGGGTATTTCCTGTCACGGGCGCTAGGCCTACCCACACAAGTGAGGTATCATTTTTATCGGGAGACGTGGGGGAACGCTGGGTGGAAGGAAATTCGTGGCTCCTCTCAGATTCCAGAACTTTCTGCCACAGAAATGTGAGGAAAATGTGTTTTTTTAGCCAAATTTTGAGGTTTGCAAAGGATTCTGGGTAACAGAACCTGGTCCGAGCCACACAAGTCACCCCATCTTGGATTCCCCTAGGTCTCTAGTTTTCAGAAATGCACAGGTTTGGTAGGTTTCCCTAGGTGGCGGCTGAGCCACAGGCCAAAATCTACAGGTAGGCACTTTGCAAAAACACACCTCTGTTTTCCTTCACAAATTTGGATTTGTCCACGTTGCGCTTTGGGGCGTTTTCTGTCGCGGGCGCTAGGCCTACCCACACAAGTGAGGTATCATTTTTATCGGGAGACGTGGGGGAACGCTGGGTGGAAGGAAATTCGTGGCTCCTCTCAGATTCCAGAACTTTCTGCCACAGAAATGTGAGGAACATGTGTTTTTTTAGCCAAATTTTGAGGTTTGCAAAGGATTCTGGGTAACAGAACCTGGTCCGAGCCACACAAGTCACCCCATCTTGGATTCCCCTAGGTCTCTAGTTTTCAGAAATGCACAGGTTTGGTAGGTTTCCCCAGGTGGCGGCTGAGCTAGAGGCCAAAATCTACAGGGAGGCACTTTGCAAAAAACACCTCTGTTTTCCTTCACAAATTTGGATCTGTCCACGTTGCGCTGTGGGGGTTTCCTGTCGCGGGCGCTAGGCCTACCCACACAAGTGAGCTATCATTTTTATCGGGAGACGTGGGGGAACGCTGGGTGGAAGGAAATTCGTGGCTCCCCTCAGATTTCAGAACTTTCTGCCACAGAAATGTGAGGAACATGTGTTTTTTTTAGCCAAATTTTGAGGTTTGCAAAGGATTCTGGGTAACAGAACCTGGTCCGAGCCACACAAGTCACACCATCTTGGATTCCCCTAGGTCTCTAGTTTTCAGAAATGCACAGGTTTGGTAGGTTTCCCCAGGTGGCGGCTGAGCTACAGGCCAAAATCTACAGGTAGGCACTTTGCAAAAAACTCCTCTGTTTTCCTTCACCAATTTGGCTGTGTCCACGTTGCGCTTTGGGGCATTTCCTGTCACGGGCGCTAGGCCTAACCACACAAGTGAGGTATCATTTTTATCGGGAGACGTGGGGGAACGCTGGGTGGAAGGAAATTCGTGGCTCCTCTCAGATTCCAGAACTTTCTGCCACAGAAATGTGAGGAACATGTGTTTTTTTAAGCCAAATTTTGAGGTTTGCAAAGGATTCTGGGTAACAGAACCTGGTCCGAGCCACACAAGTCACCCCATCTTGGATTCCCCTAGGTCTCTAGTTTTCAGAAATGCACAGGTTTGGTAGGTTTCCCTAGGTGGCGGCTGAGCTACAGGCCAAAATCTACAGGTAGGCACTTTGCAAAAACACACCTCTGTTTTCCTTCACCAATTTGGATTTGTCCACGTTGCGCTTTGGGGCGTTTTCTGTCGCGGGCGCTAGGCCTACCCACACAAATGAGGTATCATTTTTATCGGGAGACGTGGGGGAACGCTGGGTGGAAGGAAATTCGTGGCTCCTCTCAGATTCCAGAACTTTCTGCCACAGAAATGTGAGGAACATGTGTTTTTTTAGCCAAAATTTGAGGTTTGCAAAGGATTCTGGGTAACAGAACCTGGTCCGAGCCACACAAGTCACCCCATCTTGGATTCCCCTAGGTCTCTAGTTTTCAGAAATGCACAGGTTTGGTAGGTTTCCCAGGTGGCGGCTGAGCTAGAGGCCAAAATCTACAGGTAGGCACTTTGCAAAAAACACCTCTGTTTTCCTTCACAAATTTGGATGTGTCCACGTTGCGCTTTGGGGCATTTCCTGTCGCGGGCGCTAGGCCTACCCACACAAGTGAGGTATCATTTTTATCGGGAGACGAGGGGGAACGCTGGGTGGAAGGAAATTCGTGGCTCCCCTCAGATTTCAGAACTTTCTGCCACAGAAATGAGAGGAACATGTGTTTTTTTGAACCAAATTTTGAGGTTTGCAAAGGATTCTGGGTAACAGAACCTGGTCCGAGCCACACAAGTCACCCCATCTTGGATTCCCCTAGGTCTCTAGTTTTCAGAAATGCACAGGTTTGGTAGGTTTCCCCAGGTGGCGGCTGAGCTACAGGCCAAAATCTACAGGTAGGCACTTTGCAAAAAAATCCTCTGTTTTCCTTCACCAATTTGGCTGTGTCCACGTTGCGCTTTGGGGCATTTCCTGTCACGGGCGCTAGGCCTACCCACACAAGTGAGGTATCATTTTTATCGGGAGACGTGGGGGAACGCTGGGTGGAAGGAAATTCGTGGCTCCCCTCAGATTTCAGAACTTTCTGCCACAGAAATGTGAGAAACATGTGTTTTTTTTAGCCAAATATTGAGGTTTGCAAAGGATTCTGGGTAACAGAACCTGGTCCGAGCCACACAAGTCACCCCATCTTGGATTCCCCTAGGTCTCTAATTTTCAGAAATGCACAGGTTTGGTAGGTTTCCCTAGGTGGCGGCTGAGCTACAGGCCAAAATCTACAGGTAGGCACTTTGCAAAAAACACCTCTGTTTTCCTTCACAAATTTGGATGTGTCCAAGTTGCGCTTTGGGACGTTTTCTGTCGCGGGCGCTAGGCCTACCCACACAAGTGAGGTATCATTTTTATCGGGAGACGTGGGGGAAAGCTGGGTGGAAGGAACTTCGTGGCTCCTCTCAGATTCCAGAACTTTCTGCCACAGAAATGTGAGGAACATGTGTTTTTTTAGCCAAATTTTGGGGTTTGCACAGGATTCTGGGTAACAGAACCTGGTCCGAGCCACACAAGTCCCCCCATCTTGGATTCCCCTAGGTCTCTAGTTTTCAGAAATGCACAGGTTTGGTAGGTTTCCCTAGGTGGCGGCTGAGCTACAAGCCAAAATCTACAGGTAGGCACTTTGCAAAAAACACCTCTGTTTTCCTTCACAAATTTGGATGTGTCCACGTTGCGCTTTGGGGCGTTTCCTGTCGCGGGCGCTAAGCCTACCCACACAAGTGAGGTATCATTTTTATCGGGAGACGTGGGGGAACGCTGGGTGGAAGGAAATTCGTGGCTCCTCTCAGATTCCAGAACTTTCTGCCACAGAAATGTGAGGAACATGTGTTTTTTTTAGCCAAATTTTGAGGTTTGCAAAGGATTCTGGGTAACAGAACCTGGTCCGAGCCACACAAGTCACCCATCTTGGATTCCCCTAGGTCTCTAGTTTTCAGAAATGCACAGGTTTGGTAGGTTTCCCTAGGTGGCGGCTGAGCTACAGGCCAAAATCTACAGGTAGGCACTTTGCAAAAAACACCTCTGTTTTCCTTCACCAATTTGGCTGTGTCCACGTTGCGCTTTGGGGCATTTCCTATCACGGGCGCTAGGCCTACCCACACAAGTGAGGTATCATTTTTATCGGGAGACGTGAAGGAACGCTGGGTGGAAGGAAATTCGTGGCTCCTCTCAGATTCCAGAACTTTCTGCCACAGAAATGTGAGGAACATGTGTTTTTTTTAGCCAAATTTTGAGGTTTGCAAAGGATTCTGGGTAACAGAACCTGGTCCGAGCCACACAAGTCACCCCATCTTGGATTCCCCTAGGTCTCTAGTTTTCAGAAATGCACAGGTTTGGTAGGTTTCCCTAGGTGGCGGCTGAGCTACAGGCCAAAATCTACAGGTAGGCACTTTGCAAAAACACACCTCTGTTTTACTTCACCAATTTGGATTTGTCCACGTTGCGCTTTGGGGCGTTTTCTGTCGCGGGCGCTAGGCCTACCCACACAAATGAGGTATCATTTTTATCGGGAGACGTGGGGGAATGCTGGGTGGAAGGAAATTCGTGGCTCCTCTCAGATTCCAGAACTTTCTGCCACAGAAATGTGAGGAACATGTGTTTTTTTAGCCAAATTTTGAGGTTTGCAAAGGATTCTGGGTAACAGAACCTGGTCCGAGCCACACAAGTCACCCCATCTTGGATTCCCCTAGGTCTCTAGATTTCAGAAATGCACAGGTTTGGTAGGTTTCCCTAGGTGGCGGCTGAGCTACAGGCCAAAATCTACAGGTAGGCACTTTGCAAAAAACACCTCTGTTTTCCTTCACCAATTTGGATTTGTCCACGTTGCGCTTTGGGGCGTTTTCTGTCGCGGGCGCTAGGCCTACCCACACAAGTGAGGTATCATTTTTATCGGGAGACGTGGGGGAACGCTGGGTGGAAGGAAATTCGTGGCTCCTCTCAGATTCCAGAACTTTCTGCCACAGAAATGTGAGGAACATGTGTTTTTTTAGCCAAATTTTGAGGTTTGCAAAGGATTCTGGGTAACAGAACCTGGTCCGAGCCACACAAGTCACCCCATCTTGGATTCCCCTAGGTCTCTAGTTTTCAGAAATGCACAGGTTTGGTAGGTTTCCCTAGGTGGCGGCTGAGCTAGAGGCCAAAATCTACAGGTAGGCACTTTGCAAAAAACACCTCTGTTTTCCTTCACAAATTTGGATGTGTCCAAGTTGCGCTTTGGGACGTTTTCTGTCGCGGGCGCTAGGCCTACCCACACAAGTGAGGTATCATTTTTATCGGGAGACGTGGGGGAACGCTGGGTGGAAGGAACTTCGTGGCTCCTCTCAGATTCCAGAACTTTCTGCCACAGAAATGTGAGGAACATGTGTTTTTTTAGCCAAATTTTAGGGTTTGCACAGGATTCTGGGTAACAGAACCTGGTCCGAGCCACACAAGTCCCCCCATCTTGGATTCCCCTAGGTCTCTAGTTTTCAGAAATGCACAGGTTTGGTAGGTTTCCCTAGGTGGCGGCTGAGCTACAAGCCAAAATCTACAGGTAGGCACTTTGCAAAAAACACCTCTGTTTTCCTTCACAAATTTGGATGTGTCCACGTTGCGCTTTGGGGCGTTTCCTGTCGCGGGCGCTAGGCCTACCCACACAAGTGAGGTATCATTTTTATCGGGAGACGTGGGGGAACGCTGGGTGGAAGGAAATTCGTGGCTCCTCTCAGATTCCAGAACTTTCTGCCACAGAAATGTGAGGAACATGTGTTTTTTTAAGCCAAATTTTGAGGTTTGCAAAGGATTCTGGGTAACAGAACCTGGTCCGAGCCACACAAGTCACCCATCTTGGATTCCCCTAGGTCTCTAGTTTTCAGAAATGCACAGGTTTGGTAGGTTTCCCTAGGTGGCGGCTGAGCTACAGGCCAAAATCTACAGGTAGGCACTTTGCAAAAAACACCTCTGTTTTCCTTCACCAATTTAGCTGTGTCCACGTTGCGCTTTGGGGCATTTCCTGTCACGGGCGCTAGGCCTACCCACACAAGTGAGGTATCATTTTTATCGGGAGACGTGGGGGAACGCTGGGTGGAAGGAAATTCGTGGCTCCTCTCAGATTCCAGAACTTTCTGCCACAGAAATGTGAGGAACATGTGTTTTTTTAGCCAAATTTTGAGGTTTGCAAAGGATTCTGGGTAACAGAACCTGGTCCGAGCCACACAAGTCACCCCATCTTGGATTCCCCTAGGTCTCTAGTTTTCAGAAATGCACAGGTTTGGTAGGTTTCCCTAGGTGGCGGCTGAGCTAGAGGCAAAAATCTACAGGTAGGCACTTTGCAAAAAACACCTCTGTTTTCCTTCACAAATTTGGATGTGTCCACGTTGCGCTTTGGGGCGTTTCCTGTCGCGGGCGCTAGGCCTACCCACACAAGTGAGGTATCATTTTTATCGGGAGACGAGGGGGAACGCTGGGTGGAAGGAAATTCGTGGCTCCCCTCAGATTTCAGAACTTTCTGCCACAGAAATGTGAGGAACATGTGTTTTTTTGAGCGAAATTTTGAGGTTTGCAAAGGATTCTGGGTAACAGAACCTGGTCCGAGCCACACAAGTCACCCCATCTTGGATTCCCCTAGGTCTCTAGTTTTCAGAAATGCACAGGTTTGGTAGGTTTCCCCAGGTGGCGGCTGAGCTACAGGCCAAAATCTACAGGTAGGCACTTTGCAAAAAACTCCTCTGTTTTCCTTCACCAATTTGGCTGTGTCCACGTTGCGCTTTGGGGCATTTCCTGTCGCGGGCGCTAGGCCTACCCACACAAGTGAGGTATCATTTTTATCGGGAGACGTGGGGGAACGCTGGGTGGAAGGAAATTCGTGGCTCCCCTCAGATTTCAGAACTTTCTGCCACAGAAATGTGAGGAACTTTTTTAGCCAAATATTGAGGTTTGCAAAGGATTCTGGGTAACAGAACCTGGTCCGAGCCACACAAGTCACCCCATCTTGGATTCCCCTAGGTCTCTAATTTTCAGAAATGCACAGGTTTGGTAGGTTTCCCTAGGTGGCGGCTGAGCTACAGGCCAAAATCTACAGGTAGGCACTTTGCAAAAAACACCTCTGTTTTCCTTCACCAATTTGGCTGTGTCCACGTTGCGCTTTGGGGCATTTCCTGTCACGGGCGCTAGGCCTACCCACACAAGTGAGGTATCATTTTTATCGGGAGACGTGGGGGAACGCTGGGTGGAAGGAAATTCGTGCCGCCTCTCAGATTCCAGAACTTTCTGCCACAGAAATGTGAGGAACATGTGTTTTTTTAGCCTAATTTTGAGGTTTGCAAAGGATTCTGGGTAACAGAACCTGGTCCGAGCCACACAAGTCACCCCATCTTAGATTCCCCTAGGTCTCTAGTTTTCAGAAATGCACAGGTTTGTAAGGTTTCCCTAGGTGGCGGCAGAGCTACAGGCCAAAATCTACAGGTAGGCACTTTGCAAAAAACTCCTCTGTTTTCCCTCACCAATTTGGCTGTGTCCACGTTGCACTTTGGGGCATTTCCTGTCACGGGCGCTAGGCCTACCCACACAAGTGAGGTATCATTTTTTATCGGGAGACGTGGGGGAACGCTGGGTGGAAGGAAATTCGTGGCTCCTCTCAGATTCCAGAACTTTCTGCCACAGAAATGTGAGGAACATGTGTTTTTTTAGCCAAATTTTGAGGTTTGCAAAGGATTCTGGGTAACAGAACCTGGTCCCAGCCACACAAGTCACCCCATCTTGGATTCCCCTAGGTCTCTAGTTTTCAGAAATACACAGGTTTGGTAGGTTTCCCCAGGTGGCGGCTGAGCTAGAGGCCAAAATCTACAGGGAGGCACTTTGCAAAAAACACCTCTGTTTTCCTTCACAAATTTGGATGTGTCCACGTTGCGCTGTGGGGGTTTCCTGTCGCGGGCGCTAGGCCTACCCACACAAGTGAGCTATCATTTTTATCGGGAGACGTGGGGGAACGCTGGGTGGAAGGAAATTTGTGGCTCCCCTCAGATTTCAGAACTTTCTGCCACAGAAATGTGAGGAACATGTGTTTTTTTTAGCCAAATTTTGAGGTTTGCAAAGGATTCTGGGTAACAGAACCTGGTCCGAGCCACACAAGTCACCCCATCTTGGATTCCCCTAGGTCTCTAGATTTCAGAAATGCACAGGTTTGGTAGGTTTCCCTAGGTGGCGGCTGAGCTACAGGCCAAAATCTACAGGTAGGCACTTTGCAAAAAACACCTCTGTTTTCCTTCACCAATTTGGATTTGTCCACGTTGCGCTTTGGGGCGTTTTCTGTCGCGGGCGCTAGGCCTACCCACACAAGTGAGGTATCATTTTTATCGGGAGACGTGGGGGAACGCTGGGTGGAAGGAAATTCGTGGCTCCTCTCAGATTCCAGAACTTTCTGCCACAGAAATGTGAGGAACATGTGTTTTTTTAGCCAAATTTTGAGGTTTGCAAAGGATTCTGGGTAACAGAACCTGGTCCGAGCCACACAAGTCACCCCATCTTGGATTCCCCTAGGTCTCTAGTTTTCAGAAATGCACAGGTTTGGTAGGTTTCCCTAGGTGGCGGCTGAGCTAGAGGCCAAAATCTACAGGTAGGCACTTTGCAAAAAACACCTCTGTTTTCCTTCACAAATTTGGATGTGTCCAAGTTGCGCTTTGGGACGTTTTCTGTCGCGGGCGCTAGGCCTACCCACACAAGTGAGGTATCATTTTTATCGGGAGACGTGGGGGAACGCTGGGTGGATGGAACTTCGTGGCTCCTCTCAGATTCCAGAACTTTCTGCCACAGAAATGTGAGGAACATGTGTTTTTTTAGCCAAATTTTAGGGTTTGCACAGGATTCTGGGTAACAGAACCTGGTCCGAGCCACACAAGTCCCCCCATCTTGGATTCCCCTAGGTCTCTAGTTTTCAGAAATGCACAGGTTTGGTAGGTTTCCCTAGGTGGCGGCTGAGCTACAAGCCAAAATCTACAGGTAGGCACTTTGCAAAAAACACCTCTGTTTTCCTTCACAAATTTGGATGTGTCCACGTTGCGCTTTGGGGCGTTTCCTGTCGCGGGCGCTAGGCCTACCCACACAAGTGAGGTATCATTTTTATCGGGAGACGTGGGGGAACGCTGGGTGGAAGGAAATTCGTGGCTCCTCTCAGATTCCAGAACTTTCTGCCACAGAAATGTGAGGAACATGTGTTTTTTTTAGCCAAATTTTGAGGTTTGCAAAGGATTCTGGGTAACAGAACCTGGTCCGAGCCACACAAGTCACCCATCTTGGATTCCCCTAGGTCTCTAGTTTTCAGAAATGCACAGGTTTGGTAGGTTTCCCTAGGTGGCGGCTGAGCTACAGGCCAAAATCTACAGGTAGGCACTTTGCAAAAAACACCTCTGTTTTCCTTCACCAATTTAGCTGTGTCCACGTTGCGCTTTGGGGCATTTCCTGTCACGGGCGCTAGGCCTACCCACACAAGTGAGGTATCATTTTTATCGGGAGACGTGGGGGAACGCTGGGTGGAAGGAAATTCGTGCCGCCTCTCAGATTCCAGAACTTTCTGCCACAGAAATGTGAGGAACATGTGTTTTTTTAGCCAAATTTTGAGGTTTGCAAAGGATTCTGGGTAACAGAACCTGGTCCGAGCCACACAAGTCACCCCATCTTAGATTCCCCTAGGTCTCTAGCTTTCAGAAATGCACAGGTTTGTAAGGTTTCCCTAGGTGGCGGCAGAGCTAGAGGCCAAAATCTACAGGTAGGCACTTTGCAAAAAACTCCTCTGTTTTCCTTCACCAATTTGGCTGTGTCCACGTTGCACTTTGGGGCATTTCCTGTCACGGGCGCTAGGCCTACCCACACAAGTGAGGTATCATTTTTATCGGGAGACGTGGGGGAACGCTGGGTGGAAGGAAATTCGTGGCTCCTCTCAGATTCCAGAACTTTCTGCCACAGAAATGTGAGGAACATGTGTTTTTTTAAGCCAAATTTTGAGGTTTGCAAAGGATTCTGGGTAACAGAACCTGGTCCGAGCCACACAAGTCACCCCATCTTGGATTCCCCTAGGTCTCTAGTTTTCAGAAATGCAAAGGTTTGGTAGGTTTCCCTATGCGGCGGCTGAGCTACAGGCCAAAATCTACAGGTAGGCACTTTGCAAAAACACACCTCTGTTTTCCTTCACCAATTTGGATTTGTCCACGTTGCGCTTTGGGGCATTTCCTGTCACGGGCGCTAGGCCTACCCACACAAGTGAGGTATCATTTTTATCGGGAGACGTGGGGGAACGCTGGGTGGAAGGAAATTCGTGCCGCCTCTCAGATTCCAGAACTTTCTGCCACAGAAATGTGAGGAACATGTGTTTTTTTAGCCAAATTTTGAGGTTTGCAAAGGATTCTGGGTAACAGAACCTGGTCCGAGCCACACAAGTCACCCCATCTTAGATTCCCCTAGGTCTCTAGTTTTCAGAAATGCACAGGTTTGTAAGGTTTCCCTAGGTGGCGGCAGAGCTACAGGCCAAAATCTACAGGTAGGCACTTTGCAAAAAACTCCTCTGTTTTCCCTCACCAATTTGGCTGTGTCCACGTTGCACTTTGGGGCATTTCCTGTCACGGGCGCTAGGCCTACCCACACAAGTGAGGTATCATTTTTATCGGGAGACGTGGGGGAACGCTGGGTGGAAGGAAATTCGTGGCTCCTCTCAGATTCCAGAACTTTCTGCCACAGAAATGTGAGGAACATGTGTTTTTTTAAGCCAAATTTTGAGGTTTGCAAAGGATTCTGGGTAACAGAACCTGGTCCGAGCCACACAAGTCACCCCATCTTGGATTCCCCTAGGTCTCTAGTTTTCAGAAATGCACAGGTTTGGTAGGTTTCCCTAGGTGGCGGCTGAGCTACAGGCCAAAATCTACAGGTAGGCACTTTGCAAAAACACACCTCTGTTTTCCTTCACCAATTTGGATTTGTCCACGTTGCGCTTTGGGGCGTTTTCTGTCGCGGGCGCTAGGCCTACCCACACAAATGAGGTATCATTTTTATCGGGAGACGTGGGGGAACGCTGGGTGGAAGGAAATTCGTGGCTTCTCTCAGATTCCAGAACTTTCTGCCACAGAAATGTGAGGAACATGTGTTTTTTTAGCCAAATTTTGAGGTTTGCAAAGGATTCTGGGTAACAGAACCTGGTCCGAGCCACACAAGTCACCCCATCTTGGATTCCCCTAGGTCTCTAGTTTTCAGAAATGCACAGGTTTGGTAGGTTTCCCAGGTGGCGGCTGAGCTAGAGGCCAAAATCTACAGGTAGGCACTTTGCAAAAAACACCTCTGTTTTCCTTCACAAATTTGGATGTGTCCACGTTGCGCTTTGGGGCGTTTCCTGTCGCGGGCGCTAGGCCTACCCACACAAGTGAGGTATAATTTTTATCGGGAGACGAGGGGGAACGCTGGGTGGAAGGAAATTCGTGGCTCCCCTCAGATTTCAGAACTTTCTGCCACAGAAATGAGAGGAACATGTGTTTTTTTGAACCAAATTTTGAGGTTTGCAAAGGATTCTGGGTAACAGAACCTGGTCCGAGCCACACAAGTCACCCCATCTTGGATTCCCCTAGGTCTCTAATTTCAGAAATGCACAGGTTTGGTAGGTTTCCCCAGGTGGCGGCTGAGCTACAGGCCAAAATCTACAGGTAGGCACTTTGCAAAAAACTCCTCTGTTTTCCTTCACCAATTTGGCTGTGTCCACGTTGCGCTTTGGGGCATTTCCTGTCACGGGCGCTAGGCCTACCCACACAAGTGAGGTATCATTTTTATCGGGAGACGTGGGGGAACGCTGGGTGGAAGGAAATTCGTGGCTCCCCTCAGATTTCAGAACTTTCTGCCACAGAAATGTGAGAAACATGTGTTTTTTTTAGCCAAATATTGAGGTTTGCAAAGGATTCTGGGTAACAGAACCTGGTCCGAGCCACACAAGTCACCCCATCTTGGATTCCCCTAGGTCTCTAATTTTCAGAAATGCACAGGTTTGGTAGGTTTCCCTAGGTGGCGGCTGAGCTACAGGCCAAAATCTACAGGTAGGCACTTTGCAAAAAACACCTCTGTTTTCCTTCACCAATTTGGCTGTGTCCACGTTGCGCTTTGGGGCATTTCCTGTCACGGGCGCTAGGCCTACCCACACAAGTGAGGTATCATTTTTATCGGGAGACGTGGGGGAACGCTGGGTGGAAGGAAATTCGTGGCTCCTCTCAGATTCCAGAACTTTCTGCCACAGAAATGTGAGGAAAATGTGTTTTTTTAGCCAAATTTTGAGGTTTGCAAAGGATTCTGGGTAACAGAACCTGGTCCGAGCCACACAAGTCACCCCATCTTGGATTCCCCTAGGTCTCTAGATTTCAGAAATGCACAGGTTTGGTAGGTTTCCCTAGGTGGCGGCTGAGCTACAGGCCAAAATCTACAGGTAGGCACTTTGCAAAAAACACCTCTGTTTTCCTTCACCAATTTGGCTGTGTCCACGTTGCGCTTTGGGGCATTTCCTGTCACGGGCGCTAGGCCTACCCACACAAGTGAGGTATCATTTTTATCGGGAGACGTGGGGGAACGCTGGGTGGAAGGAAATTCGTGGCTCCTCTCAGATTCCAGAACTTTCTGCCACAGAAATGTGAGGAAAATGTGTTTTTTTAGCCAAATTTTGAGGTTTGCAAAGGATTCTGGGTAACAGAACCTGGTCCGAGCCACACAAGTCACCCCATCTTGGATTCCCCTAGGTCTCTAGTTTTCAGAAATGCACAGGTTTGGTAGGTTTCCCTAGGTGGCGGCTGAGCTAGAGGCCAAAATCTACAGGTAGGCACTTTGCAAAAAACACCTCTGTTTTCCTTCACAAATTTGGATGTGTCCAAGTTGCGCTTTGGGACGTTTTCTGTCGCGGGCGCTAGGCCTACCCACACAAGTGAGGTATCATTTTTATCGGGAGACGTGGGGGAACGCTGGGTGGAAGGAACTTCGTGGCTCCTCTCAGATTCCAGAACTTTCTGCCACAGAAATGTGAGGAACATGTGTTTTTTTAGCCAAATTTTAGGGTTTGCACAGGATTCTGGGTAACAGAACCTGGTCCGAGCCACACAAGTCCCCCCATCTTGGATTCCCCTAGGTCTCTAGTTTTCAGAAATGCACAGGTTTGGTAGGTTTCCCTAGGTGGCGGCTGAGCTACAAGCCAAAATCTACAGGTAGGCACTTTGCAAAAAACACCTCTGTTTTCCTTCACAAATTTGGATGTGTCCACGTTGCGCTTTGGGGCGTTTCCTGTCGCGGGCGCTAGGCCTACCCACACAAGTGAGGTATCATTTTTATCGGGAGACGTGGGGGAACGCTGGGTGGAAGGAAATTCGTGGCTCCTCTCAGATTCCAGAACTTTCTGCCACAGAAATGTGAGGAACATGTGTTTTTTTTAGCCAAATTTTGAGGTTTGCAAAGGATTCTGGGTAACAGAACCTGGTCCGAGCCACACAAGTCACCCATCTTGGATTCCCCTAGGTCTCTAGTTTTCAGAAATGCACAGGTTTGGTAGGTTTCCCTAGGTGGCGGCTGAGCTACAGGCCAAAATCTACAGGTAGGCACTTTGCAAAAAACACCTCTGTTTTCCTTCACCAATTTAGCTGTGTCCACGTTGCGCTTTGGGGCATTTCCTGTCACGGGCGCTAGGCCTACCCACACAAGTGAGGTATCATTTTTATCGGGAGACGTGGGGGAACGCTGGGTGGAAGGAAATTCGTGCCGCCTCTCAGATTCCAGAACTTTCTGCCACAGAAATGTGAGGAACATGTGTTTTTTTAGCCAAATTTTGAGGTTTGCAAAGGATTCTGGGTAACAGAACCTGGTCCGAGCCACACAAGTCACCCCATCTTAGATTCCCCTAGGTCTCTAGCTTTCAGAAATGCACAGGTTTGTAAGGTTTCCCTAGGTGGCGGCAGAGCTACAGGCCAAAATCTACAGGTAGGCACTTTGCAAAAAACTCCTCTGTTTTCCTTCACCAATTTGGCTGTGTCCACGTTGCACTTTGGGGCATTTCCTGTCACGGGCGCTAGGCCTACCCACACAAGTGAGGTATCATTTTTATCGGGAGACGTGGGGGAACGCTGGGTGGAAGGAAATTCGTGGCTCCTCTCAGATTCCAGAACTTTCTGCCACAGAAATGTGAGGAACATGTGTTTTTTTAAGCCAAATTTTGAGGTTTGCAAAGGATTCTGGGTAACAGAACCTGGTCCGAGCCACACAAGTCACCCCATCTTGGATTCCCCTAGGTCTCTAGTTTTCAGAAATGCAAAGGTTTGGTAGGTTTCCCTATGCGGCGGCTGAGCTACAGGCCAAAATCTACAGGTAGGCACTTTGCAAAAACACACCTCTGTTTTCCTTCACCAATTTGGATTTGTCCACGTTGCGCTTTGGGGCATTTCCTGTCACGGGCGCTAGGCCTACCCACACAAGTGAGGTATCATTTTTATCGGGAGACGTGGGGGAACGCTGGGTGGAAGGAAATTCGTGCCGCCTCTCAGATTCCAGAACTTTCTGCCACAGAAATGTGAGGAACATGTGTTTTTTTAGCCAAATTTTGAGGTTTGCAAAGGATTCTGGGTAACAGAACCTGGTCCGAGCCACACAAGTCACCCCATCTTAGATTCCCCTAGGTCTCTAGTTTTCAGAAATGCACAGGTTTGTAAGGTTTCCCTAGGTGGCGGCAGAGCTACAGGCCAAAATCTACAGGTAGGCACTTTGCAAAAAACTCCTCTGTTTTCCCTCACCAATTTGGCTGTGTCCACGTTGCACTTTGGGGCATTTCCTGTCACGGGCGCTAGGCCTACCCACACAAGTGAGGTATCATTTTTATCGGGAGACGTGGGGGAACGCTGGGTGGAAGGAAATTCGTGGCTCCTCTCAGATTCCAGAACTTTCTGCCACAGAAATGTGAGGAACATGTGTTTTTTTAAGCCAAATTTTGAGGTTTGCAAAGGATTCTGGGTAACAGAACCTGGTCCGAGCCACACAAGTCACCCCATCTTGGATTCCCCTAGGTCTCTAGTTTTCAGAAATGCACAGGTTTGGTAGGTTTCCCTAGGTGGCGGCTGAGCTACAGGCCAAAATCTACAGGTAGGCACTTTGCAAAAACACACCTCTGTTTTCCTTCACCAATTTGGATTTGTCCACGTTGCGCTTTGGGGCGTTTTCTGTCGCGGGCGCTAGGCCTACCCACACAAATGAGGTATCATTTTTATCGGGAGACGTGGGGGAACGCTGGGTGGAAGGAAATTCGTGGCTCCTCTCAGATTCCAGAACTTTCTGCCACAGAAATGTGAGGAACATGTGTTTTTTTAGCCAAATTTTGAGGTTTGCAAAGGATTCTGGGTAACAGAACCTGGTCCGAGCCACACAAGTCACCCCATCTTGGATTCCCCTAGGTCTCTAGTTTTCAGAAATGCACAGGTTTGGTAGGTTTCCCAGGTGGCGGCTGAGCTAGAGGCCAAAATCTACAGGTAGGCACTTTGCAAAAAACACCTCTGTTTTCCTTCACAAATTTGGATGTGTCCACGTTGCGCTTTGGGGCGTTTCCTGTCGCGGGCGCTAGGCCTACCCACACAAGTGAGGTATAATTTTTATCGGGAGACGAGGGGGAACGCTGGGTGGAAGGAAATTCGTGGCTCCCCTCAGATTTCAGAACTTTCTGCCACAGAAATGAGAGGAACATGTGTTTTTTTGAACCAAATTTTGAGGTTTGCAAAGGATTCTGGGTAACAGAACCTGGTCCGAGCCACACAAGTCACCCCATCTTGGATTCCCCTAGGTCTCTAATTTCAGAAATGCACAGGTTTGGTAGGTTTCCCCAGGTGGCGGCTGAGCTACAGGCCAAAATCTACAGGTAGGCACTTTGCAAAAAACTCCTCTGTTTTCCTTCACCAATTTGGCTGTGTCCACGTTGCGCTTTGGGGCATTTCCTGTCACGGGCGCTAGGCCTACCCACACAAGTGAGGTATCATTTTTATCGGGAGACGTGGGGGAACGCTGGGTGGAAGGAAATTCGTGGCTCCCCTCAGATTTCAGAACTTTCTGCCACAGAAATGTGAGAAACATGTGTTTTTTTTAGCCAAATATTGAGGTTTGCAAAGGATTCTGGGTAACAGAACCTGGTCCGAGCCACACAAGTCACCCCATCTTGGATTCCCCTAGGTCTCTAATTTTCAGAAATGCACAGGTTTGGTAGGTTTCCCTAGGTGGCGGCTGAGCTACAGGCCAAAATCTACAGGTAGGCACTTTGCAAAAAACACCTCTGTTTTCCTTCACCAATTTGGCTGTGTCCACGTTGCGCTTTGGGGCATTTCCTGTCACGGGCGCTAGGCCTACCCACACAAGTGAGGTATCATTTTTATCGGGAGACGTGGGGGAACGCTGGGTGGAAGGAAATTCGTGGCTCCTCTCAGATTCCAGAACTTTCTGCCACAGAAATGTGAGGAAAATGTGTTTTTTTAGCCAAATTTTGAGGTTTGCAAAGGATTCTGGGTAACAGAACCTGGTCCGAGCCACACAAGTCACCCCATCTTGGATTCCCCTAGGTCTCTAGATTTCAGAAATGCACAGGTTTGGTAGGTTTCCCTAGGTGGCGGCTGAGCTACAGGCCAAAATCTACAGGTAGGCACTTTGCAAAAAACACCTCTGTTTTCCTTCACCAATTTGGCTGTGTCCACGTTGCGCTTTGGGGCATTTCCTGTCACGGGCGCTAGGCCTACCCACACAAGTGAGGTATCATTTTTATCGGGAGACGTGGGGGAACGCTGGGTGGAAGGAAATTCGTGGCTCCTCTCAGATTCCAGAACTTTCTGCCACAGAAATGTGAGGAAAATGTGTTTTTTTAGCCAAATTTTGAGGTTTGCAAAGGATTCTGGGTAACAGAACCTGGTCCGAGCCACACAAGTCACCCCATCTTGGATTCCCCTAGGTCTCTAGATTTCAGAAATGCACAGGTTTGGTAGGTTTCCCTAGGTGGCGGCTGAGCTACAGGCCAAAATCTACAGGTAGGCACTTTGCAAAAAACACCTCTGTTTTCCTTCACCAATTTGGCTGTGTCCACGTTGCGCTTTGGGGTATTTCCTGTCACGGGCGCTAGGCCTACCCACACAAGTGAGGTATCATTTTTATCGGGAGACGTGGGGGAACGCTGGGTGGAAGGAAATTCGTGGCTCCTCTCAGATTCCAGAACTTTCTGCCACAGAAATGTGAGGAAAATGTGTTTTTTTAGCCAAATTTTGAGGTTTGCAAAGGATTCTGGGTAACAGAACCTGGTCCGAGCCACACAAGTCACCCCATCTTGGATTCCCCTAGGTCTCTAGTTTTCAGAAATGCACAGGTTTGGTAGGTTTCCCTAGGTGGCGGCTGAGCCACAGGCCAAAATCTACAGGTAGGCACTTTGCAAAAACACACCTCTGTTTTCCTTCACAAATTTGGATTTGTCCACGTTGCGCTTTGGGGCGTTTTCTGTCGCGGGCGCTAGGCCTACCCACACAAGTGAGGTATCATTTTTATCGGGAGACGTGGGGGAACGCTGGGTGGAAGGAAATTCGTGGCTCCTCTCAGATTCCAGAACTTTCTGCCACAGAAATGTGAGGAACATGTGTTTTTTTAGCCAAATTTTGAGGTTTGCAAAGGATTCTGGGTAACAGAACCTGGTCCGAGCCACACAAGTCACCCCATCTTGGATTCCCCTAGGTCTCTAGTTTTCAGAAATGCACAGGTTTGGTAGGTTTCCCCAGGTGGCGGCTGAGCTAGAGGCCAAAATCTACAGGGAGGCACTTTGCAAAAAACACCTCTGTTTTCCTTCACAAATTTGGATCTGTCCACGTTGCGCTGTGGGGGTTTCCTGTCGCGGGCGCTAGGCCTACCCACACAAGTGAGCTATCATTTTTATCGGGAGACGTGGGGGAACGCTGGGTGGAAGGAAATTCGTGGCTCCCCTCAGATTTCAGAACTTTCTGCCACAGAAATGTGAGGAACATGTGTTTTTTTTAGCCAAATTTTGAGGTTTGCAAAGGATTCTGGGTAACAGAACCTGGTCCGAGCCACACAAGTCACACCATCTTGGATTCCCCTAGGTCTCTAGTTTTCAGAAATGCACAGGTTTGGTAGGTTTCCCCAGGTGGCGGCTGAGCTACAGGCCAAAATCTACAGGTAGGCACTTTGCAAAAAACTCCTCTGTTTTCCTTCACCAATTTGGCTGTGTCCACGTTGCGCTTTGGGGCATTTCCTGTCACGGGCGCTAGGCCTAACCACACAAGTGAGGTATCATTTTTATCGGGAGACGTGGGGGAATGCTGGGTGGAAGGAAATTCGTGGCTCCCCTCAGATTTCAGAACTTTCTGCCACAGAAATGTGAGGAACATGTGTTTTTTTTTTTAGCCAAATTTTGAGGTTTGCAAAGGATTCTGGGTAACAGAACCTGGTCCGAGCAACACAAGTCACCCCATCTTGGATTCCCCTAGGTCTCTAATTTTCAGAAATGCACAGGTTTGGTAGGTTTCCCTAGGTGGCGGCTGAGCTACAGGCCAAAATCTACAGGTAGGCACTTTGCAAAAAACACCTCTGTTTTCCTTCACCAATTTGGCTGTGTCCACGTTGCGCTTTGGGGCATTTCCTATCATGGGCGCTAGGCCTTCCCACACAAGTGAGGTATCATTTTTATCGGGAGACGTGGGGGAACGCTGGGTGGAAGGAAATTCGTGGCTCCTCTCAGATTCCAGAACTTTCTGCCACAGAAATGTGAGGAAAATTTGTTTTTTTAGCCAAATTTTGAGATTTGCAAAGGATTCTGGGTAACAGAACCTGGTCCGAGCCACACAAGTCACCCCATCTTGGATTCCCCTAGGTCTCTAGTTTTCAGAAATGCACAGGTTTGGTAAGTTTCCCTAGGTGGCGGCTGAGCTAGAGGCCAAAATCTACAGGTAGGCACTTTGCAAAAAACACCTCTGTTTTCCTTCACAAATTTGGATGTGTCCACGTTGCGCTTTGGGGGTTTCCTGTCGCGGGCGCTAGGCCTACCCACACAAGTGAGCTATCATTTTTATCGGGAGATGTGGGGGAACGCTGGGTGGAAGGAAATTCGTGGCTCCCCTCAGATTTCAGAACTTTCTGCCACAGAAATGTGAGGAACATGTGTTTTTTTTAGCCAAATTTTGAGGTTTGCAAAGGATTCTGGGTAACAGAACCTGGTCCGAGCCACACAAGTCACCCCATCTTGGATTCCCCTAGGTCTCTAGTTTTCAGAAATGCACAGGTTTGGTAGGTTTCCCCAGGTGGCGGCTGAGCTACAGGCCAAAATCTACAGGTAGGCACTTTGCAAAAAACTCCTCTGTTTTCCTTCACCAATTTGGCTGTGTCCACGTTGCGCTTTGGGGCATTTCCTGTCACGGGCGCTAGGCCTAACCACACAAGTGAGGTATCATTTTTATCGGGACACGTGGGGAAACGCTGGGTGGAAGGAAATTCGTGGCTCCCCTCAGATTTCAGAACTTTCTGCCACAGAAATGTGAGGAACATGTGTTTTTTTTAGCCAAATTTTGAGGTTTGCAAAGGATTCTGGGTAACAGAACCTGGTCCGAGCCACACAAGTCACCCCATCTTGGATTCCCCTAGGTCTCTAATTTTCAGAAATGCACAGGTTTGGTAGGTTTCCCTAGGTGACGGCTGAGCTACAGGCCAAAATCTACAGGTAGGCACTTTGCAAAAAACACCTCTGTTTTATTTCACCAATTTGGCTGTGTCCACGTTGCGCTTTGGGGCATTTCCTGTCACGGGCGCTAGGCCTACCCACACAAGTGAGGTATCATTTTTATCGGGAGACGTGGTGGAACGCTGGGTGGAAGGAAATTCGTGGTTCATCTCAGATTCCAGAACTTTCTGCCACAGAAATGTGAGGAAAATGTGTTTTTTTAGCCAAATTTTGAGGTTTGCAAAGGATTCTGGGTAACAGAACCTGGTCCGAGCCACACAAGTCACCCCATCTTGGATTCCCCTAGGTCTCTAGATTTCAGAAATGCACAGGTTTGGTAGTTTTCCCTAGGTGGCGGCTGAGCTACACGCCAAAATCTACAGGTAGGCACTTTGCAAAAAACACCTCTGTTTTCCTTCACCAATTTGGCTGTGTCCACGTTGCGCTTTGGGGCATTTCCTGTCACGGGCGCTAGGCCTACCCACACAAGTGAGGTATCATTTTTATCGGGAGACGTGGGGGAACGCTGGGTGGAAGGAAATTCGTGGCTCCTCTCAGATTCCAGAACTTTCTGCCACAGAAATGTGAGGAACATGTGTTTTTTTAGCCAAATTTTGAGGTTTGCAAAGGATTCTGGGTAACAGAACCTGGTCCGAGCCACACAAGTCACCCCATCTTGGATTCCCCTAGGTCTCTAGTTTTCAGAAATGCACAGGTTTGGTAGGTTTCCCTAGGTGGCGGCTGAGCTAGAGGCCAAAATCTACAGGTAGGCACTTTGCAAAAAACACCTCTGTTTTCCTTCACAAATTTGGATGTGTCCAAGTTGCGCTTTGGGACGTTTTCTGTCGCGGGCGCTAGGCCTACCCACACAAGTGAGGTATCATTTTTATCGGGAGACGTGGGGGAACGCTGGGTGGAAGGAACTTCGTGGCTCCTCTCAGATTCCAGAACTTTCTGCCACAGAAATGTGAGGAACATGTGTTTTTTTAGCCAAATTTTAGGGTTTGCACAGGATTCTGGGTAACAGAACCTGGTCCGAGCCACACAAGTCCCCCCATCTTGGATTCCCCTAGGTCTCTAGTTTTCAGAAATGCACAGGTTTGGTAGGTTTCCCTAGGTGGCGGCTGAGCTACAAGCCAAAATCTACAGGTAGGCACTTTGCAAAAAACACCTCTGTTTTCCTTCACCAATTTAGCTGTGTCCACGTTGCGCTTTGGGGCATTTCCTGTCACGGGCGCTAGGCCTACCCACACAAGTGAGGTATCATTTTTATCGGGAGACGAGGGGGAACGCTGGGTGGAAGGAAATTCGTGCCGCCTCTCAGATTCCAGAACTTTCTGCCACAGAAATGTGAGGAACATGTGTTTTTTTAGCCAAATTTTGAGGTTTGCAAAGGATTCTGGGTAACAGAACCTGGTCCGAGCCACACAAGTCACCCCATCTTAGATTCCCCTAGGTCTCTAGCTTTCAGAAATGCACAGGTTTGTAAGGTTTCCCTAGGTGGCGGCAGAGCTACAGGCCAAAATCTACAGGTAGGCACTTTGCAAAAAACTCCTCTGTTTTCCTTCACCAATTTGGCTGTGTCCACGTTGCACTTTGGGGCCTTTCCTGTCACGGGCGCTAGGCCTACCCACACAAGTGAGGTATCATTTTTATCGGGAGACGTGGGGGAACGCTGGGTGGAAGGAAATTCGTGGCTCCTCTCAGATTCCAGAACTTTCTGCCACAGAAATGTGAGGAACATGTGTTTTTTTAAGCCAAATTTTGAGGTTTGCAAAGGATTCTGGGTAACAGAACCTGGTCCGAGCCACACAAGTCACCCCATCTTGGATTCCCCTAGGTCTCTAGTTTTCAGAAATGCAAAGGTTTGGTAGGTTTCCCTATGCGGCGGCTGAGCTACAGGCCAAAATCTACAGGTAGGCACTTTGCAAAAACACACCTCTGTTTTCCTTCACCAATTTGGATTTGTCCACGTTGCGCTTTGGGGCATTTCCTGTCACGGGCGCTAGGCCTACCCACACAAGTGAGGTATCATTTTTATCGGGAGACGTGGGGGAACGCTGGTGGAAGGAAATTCGTGCCGCCTCTCAGATTCCAGAACTTTCTGCCACAGAAATGTGAGGAACATGTGTTTTTTTAGCCAAATTTTGAGGTTTGCAAAGGATTCTGGGTAACAGAACCTGGTCCGAGCCACACAAGTCACCCCATCTTAGATTCCCCTAGGTCTCTAGTTTTCAGAAATGCACAGGTTTGTAAGGTTTCCCTAGGTGGCGGCAGAGCTACAGGCCAAAATCTACAGGTAGGCACTTTGCAAAAAACTCCTCTGTTTTCCCTCACCAATTTGGCTGTGTCCACGTTGCACTTTGGGGCATTTCCTGTCACGGGCGCTAGGCCTACCCACACAAGTGAGGTATCATTTTTATCGGGAGACGTGGGGGAACGCTGGGTGGAAGGAAATTCGTGGCTCCTCTCAGATTCCAGAACTTTCTGCCACAGAAATGTGAGGAACATGTGTTTTTTTAAGCCAAATTTTGAGGTTTGCAAAGGATTCTGGGTAACAGAACCTGGTCCGAGCCACACAAGTCACCCCATCTTGGATTCCCCTAGGTCTCTAGTTTTCAGAAATGCACAGGTTTGGTAGGTTTCCCTAGGTGGCGGCTGAGCTACAGGCCAAAATCTACAGGTAGGCACTTTGCAAAAACACACCTCTGTTTTCCTTCACCAATTTGGATTTGTCCACGTTGCGCTTTGGGGCGTTTTCTGTCGCGGGCGCTAGGCCTACCCACACAAATGAGGTATCATTTTTATCGGGAGACGTGGGGGAACGCTGGGTGGAAGGAAATTCGTGGCTCCTCTCAGATTCCAGAACTTTCTGCCACAGAAATGTGAGGAACATGTGTTTTTTTAGCCAAATTTTGAGGTTTGCAAAGGATTCTGGGTAACAGAACCTGGTCCGAGCCACACAAGTCACCCCATCTTGGATTCCCCTAGGTCTCTAGTTTTCAGAAATGCACAGGTTTGGTAGGTTTCCCAGGTGGCGGCTGAGCTAGAGGCCAAAATCTACAGGTAGGCACTTTGCAAAAAACACCTCTGTTTTCCTTCACAAATTTGGATGTGTCCACGTTGCGCTTTGGGGCGTTTCCTGTCGCGGGCGCTAGGCCTACCCACACAAGTGAGGTATAATTTTTATCGGGAGACGAGGGGGAACGCTGGGTGGAAGGAAATTCGTGGCTCCCCTCAGATTTCAGAACTTTCTGCCACAGAAATGAGAGGAACATGTGTTTTTTTGAACCAAATTTTGAGGTTTGCAAAGGATTCTGGGTAACAGAACCTGGTCCGAGCCACACAAGTCACCCCATCTTGGATTCCCCTAGGTCTCTAGTTTTCAGAAATGCACAGGTTTGGTAGGTTTCCCCAGGTGGCGGCTGAGCTACAGGCCAAAATCTACAGGTAGGCACTTTGCAAAAAACTCCTCTGTTTTCCTTCACCAATTTGGCTGTGTCCACGTTGCGCTTTGGGGCATTTCCTGTCACGGGCGCTAGGCCTACCCACACAAGTGAGGTATCATTTTTATCGGGAGACGTGGGGGAACGCTGGGTGGAAGGAAATTCGTGGCTCCCCTCAGATTTCAGAACTTTCTGCCACAGAAATGTGAGAAACATGTGTTTTTTTTAGCCAAATATTGAGGTTTGCAAAGGATTCTGGGTAACAGAACCTGGTCCGAGCCACACAAGTCACCCCATCTTGGATTCCCCTAGGTCTCTAATTTTCAGAAATGCACAGGTTTGGTAGGTTTCCCTAGGTGGCGGCTGAGCTACAGGCCAAAATCTACAGGTAGGCACTTTGCAAAAAACACCTCTGTTTTCCTTCACCAATTTGGCTGTGTCCACGTTGCGCTTTGGGGCATTTCCTGTCACGGGCGCTAGGCCTACCCACACAAGTGAGGTATCATTTTTATCGGGAGACGTGGGGGAACGCTGGGTGGAAGGAAATTCGTGGCTCCTCTCAGATTCCAGAACTTTCTGCCACAGAAATGTGAGGAAAATGTGTTTTTTTAGCCAAATTTTGAGGTTTGCAAAGGATTCTGGGTAACAGAACCTGGTCCGAGCCACACAAGTCACCCCATCTTGGATTCCCCTAGGTCTCTAGATTTCAGAAATGCACAGGTTTGGTAGGTTTCCCTAGGTGGCGGCTGAGCTACAGGCCAAAATCTACAGGTAGGCACTTTGCAAAAAACACCTCTGTTTTCCTTCACCAATTTGGCTGTGTCCACGTTGCGCTTTGGGGCATTTCCTGTCACGGGCGCTAGGCCTACCCACACAAGTGAGGTATCATTTTTATCGGGAGACGTGGGGGAACGCTGGGTGGAAGGAAATTCGTGGCTCCTCTCAGATTCCAGAACTTTCTGCCACAGAAATGTGAGGAAAATGTGTTTTTTTAGCCAAATTTTGAGGTTTGCAAAGGATTCTGGGTAACAGAACCTGGTCCGAGCCACACAAGTCACCCCATCTTGGATTCCCCTAGGTCTCTAGATTTCAGAAATGCACAGGTTTGGTAGGTTTCCCTAGGTGGCGGCTGAGCTACAGGCCAAAATCTACAGGTAGGCACTTTGCAAAAAACACCTCTGTTTTCCTTCACCAATTTGGCTGTGTCCACGTTGCGCTTTGGGGTATTTCCTGTCACGGGCGCTAGGCCTACCCACACAAGTGAGGTATCATTTTTATCGGGAGACGTGGGGGAACGCTGGGTGGAAGGAAATTCGTGGCTCCTCTCAGATTCCAGAACTTTCTGCCACAGAAATGTGAGGAAAATGTGTTTTTTTAGCCAAATTTTGAGGTTTGCAAAGGATTCTGGGTAACAGAACCTGGTCCGAGCCACACAAGTCACCCCATCTTGGATTCCCCTAGGTCTCTAGTTTTCAGAAATGCACAGGTTTGGTAGGTTTCCCTAGGTGGCGGCTGAGCCACAGGCCAAAATCTACAGGTAGGCACTTTGCAAAAACACACCTCTGTTTTCCTTCACAAATTTGGATTTGTCCACGTTGCGCTTTGGGGCGTTTTCTGTCGCGGGCGCTAGGCCTACCCACACAAGTGAGGTATCATTTTTATCGGGAGACGTGGGGGAACGCTGGGTGGAAGGAAATTCGTGGCTCCTCTCAGATTCCAGAACTTTCTGCCACAGAAATGTGAGGAACATGTGTTTTTTTAGCCAAATTTTGAGGTTTGCAAAGGATTCTGGGTAACAGAACCTGGTCCGAGCCACACAAGTCACCCCATCTTGGATTCCCCTAGGTCTCTAGTTTTCAGAAATGCACAGGTTTGGTAGGTTTCCCCAGGTGGCGGCTGAGCTAGAGGCCAAAATCTACAGGGAGGCACTTTGCAAAAAACACCTCTGTTTTCCTTCACAAATTTGGATCTGTCCACGTTGCGCTGTGGGGGTTTCCTGTCGCGGGCGCTAGGCCTACCCACACAAGTGAGCTATCATTTTTATCGGGAGACGTGGGGGAACGCTGGGTGGAAGGAAATTCGTGGCTCCCCTCAGATTTCAGAACTTTCTGCCACAGAAATGTGAGGAACATGTGTTTTTTTTAGCCATATTTTGAGGTTTGCAAAGGATTCTGGGTAACAGAACCTGGTCCGAGCCACACAAGTCACACCATCTTGGATTCCCCTAGGTCTCTAGTTTTCAGAAATGCACAGGTTTGGTAGGTTTCCCCAGGTGGCGGCTGAGCTACAGGCCAAAATCTACAGGTAGGCACTTTGCAAAAAACTCCTCTGTTTTCCTTCACCAATTTGGCTGTGTCCACGTTGCGCTTTGGGGCATTTCCTGTCACAGGCGCTAGGCCTAACCACACAAGTGAGGTATCATTTTTATCGGGAGACGTGGGGGAATGCTGGGTGGAAGGAAATTCGTGGCTCCCCTCAGATTTCAGAACTTTCTGCCACAGAAATGTGAGGAACATGTGTTTTTTTTTTTAGCCAAATTTTGAGGTTTGCAAAGGATTCTGGGTAACAGAACCTGGTCCGAGCAACACAAGTCACCCCATCTTGGATTCCCCTAGGTCTCTAATTTTCAGAAATGCACAGGTTTGGTAGGTTTCCCTAGGTGGCGGCTGAGCTACAGGCCAAAATCTACAGGTAGGCACTTTGCAAAAAACACCTCTGTTTTCCTTCACCAATTTGGCTGTGTCCACGTTGCGCTTTGGGGCATTTCCTATCATGGGCGCTAGGCCTTCCCACACAAGTGAGGTATCATTTTTATCGGGAGACGTGGGGGAACGCTGGGTGGAAGGAAATTCGTGGCTCCTCTCAGATTCCAGAACTTTCTGCCACAGAAATGTGAGGAAAATGTGTTTTTTTAGCCAAATTTTGAGATTTGCAAAGGATTCTGGGTAACAGAACCTGGTCCGAGCCACACAAGTCACCCCATCTTGGATTCCCCTAGGTCTCTAGTTTTCAGAAATGCACAGGTTTGGTAAGTTTCCCTAGGTGGCGGCTGAGCTAGAGGCCAAAATCTACAGGTAGGCACTTTGCAAAAAACACCTCTGTTTTCCTTCACAAATTTGGATGTGTCCACGTTGCGCTTTGGGGGTTTCCTGTCGCGGGCGCTAGGCCTACCCACACAAGTGAGCTATCATTTTTATCGGGAGATGTGGGGGAACGCTGGGTGGAAGGAAATTCGTGGCTCCCCTCAGATTTCAGAACTTTCTGCCACAGAAATGTGAGGAACATGTGTTTTTTTTAGCCAAATTTTGAGGTTTGCAAAGGATTCTGGGTAACAGAACCTGGTCCGAGCCACACAAGTCACCCCATCTTGGATTCCCCTAGGTCTCTAGTTTTCAGAAATGCACAGGTTTGGTAGGTTTCCCCAGGTGGCGGCTGAGCTACAGGCCAAAATCTACAGGTAGGCACTTTGCAAAAAACTCCTCTGTTTTCCTTCACCAATTTGGCTGTGTCCACGTTGCGCTTTGGGGCATTTCCTGTCACGGGCGCTAGGCCTAACCACACAAGTGAGGTATCATTTTTATCGGGAGACGTGGGAAAACGCTGGGTGGAAGGAAATTCGTGGCTCCCCTCAGATTTCAGAACTTTCTGCCACAGAAATGTGAGGAACATGTGTTTTTTTTAGCCAAATTTTGAGGTTTGCAAAGGATTCTGGGTAACAGAACCTGGTCCGAGCCACACAAGTCACCCCATCTTGGATTCCCCTAGGTCTCTAATTTTCAGAAATGCACAGGTTTGGTAGGTTTCCCTAGGTGACGGCTGAGCTACAGGCCAAAATCTACAGGTAGGCACTTTGCAAAAAACACCTCTGTTTTATTTCACCAATTTGGCTGTGTCCACGTTGCGCTTTGGGGCATTTCCTGTCACGGGCGCTAGGCCTACCCACACAAGTGAGGTATCATTTTTATCGGGAGACGTGGTGGAACGCTGGGTGGAAGGAAATTCGTGGTTCATCTCAGATTCCAGAACTTTCTGCCACAGAAATGTGAGGAAAATGTGTTTTTTTAGCCAAATTTTGAGGTTTGCAAAGGATTCTGGGTAACAGAACCTGGTCCGAGCCACACAAGTCACCCCATCTTGGATTCCCCTAGGTCTCTAGATTTCAGAAATGCACAGGTTTGGTAGTTTTCCCTAGGTGGCGGCTGAGCTACACGCCAAAATCTACAGGTAGGCACTTTGCAAAAAACACCTCTGTTTTCCTTCACCAATTTGGCTGTGTCCACGTTGCGCTTTGGGGCAATTCCTGTCACGGGCGCTAGGCCTACCCACACAAGTGAGGTATCATTTTTATCGGGAGACGTGGGGGAACGCTGGGTGGAAGGAAATTCGTGGCTCCTCTCAGATTCCAGAACTTTCTGCCACAGAAATGTGAGGAACATGTGTTTTTTTAGCCAAATTTTGAGGTTTGCAAAGGATTCTGGGTAACAGAACCTGGTCCGAGCCACACAAGTCACCCCATCTTAGATTCCCCTAGGTCTCTAGTTTTCAGAAATGCACAGGTTTGGTAGGTTTCCCTAGGTGGCGGCTGAGCTACAGGCCAAAATCTACAGGTAGGCACTTTGCAAAAAACACCTCTGTTTTCCTTCACCAATTTGGCTGTGTCCACGTTGCGCTTTGGGGCATTTCCTATCACGGGCGCTAGGCCTACCCACACAAGTGAGGTATCATTTTTATCGGGAGACGTGGGGGAACGCTGGGTGGAAGGAAATTCGTGGCTCCTCTCAGATTCCAGAACTTTCTGCCACAGAAATGTAAGGAACATGTGTTTTTTTAGCCAAATTTTGAGGTTTGCAAAGGATTCTGGGTAACAGAACCTGGTCCGAGCCACACAAGTCACCCTATCTTGGATTCCCCTACGTCTCTAGTTTTCAGAAATGCACAGGTTTGGTAGGTTTCCCTAGGTGGCGGCTGAGCTACAGGCCAAAATCTACAGGTAGGCACTTTGCAAAAAACACCTCTGTTTTCCTTCACCAATTTGGCTGTGTCCACGTTGCGCTTTGGGGCATTTCCTGTCACGGGCGCTAGGCCTACCCACACAAGTGAGGTATCATTTTTATCGGGAGACGTGGGGGAACGCTGGGTGGAAGGAAATTCGTGGCTCCTCTCAGACTCCAGAACTTTCTGCCACAGAAATGTGAGGAACATGTGTTTTTTTTGCCAAATTTTGAGGTTTGCAAAGGATTCTGGGTAACAGAACCTGGTCCGAGCCACACAACTCACCCCATCTTGGATTCCCCTAGGTCTCTAGTTTTCAGAAATGCACAGGTTTGGTAGGTTTCCCTAGGTGGCGGCTGAGCTACAGGCCAAAATCTACAGGTAGGCACTTTGCAAAAAACTCCTCTGTTTTCCTTCACCAATTTGGCTGTGTCCACGTTGCACTTTGGGGCATTTCCTGTCACGGGCGCTAGGCCTACCCACACAAGTGAGGTATCATTTTTATCGGGAGACGTGGGGGAACGCTGGGTGGAAGGAAATTCGTGCCGCCTCTCAGATTCCAGAACTTTCTGCCACAGAAATGTGAGGAACATGTGTTTTTTTAGCCAAATTTTGAGGTTTGCAAAGGATTCTGGGTAACAGAACCTGGTCCGAGCCACACAAGTCACCCCATCTTAGATTCCCCTAGGTCTCTAGTTTTCAGAAATGCACAGGTTTTTAAGGTTTCCCTTGGTGGCGGCTGAGCTACAGGCCAAAATCTACAGGTAGGCACTTTGCAAAAAACTCCTCTGTTTTCCCTCACCAATTTGGCTGTGTCCACGTTGCACTTTGGGGCATTTCCTGTCACGGGCGCTAGGCCTACCCACACAAGTGAGGTATAATTTTTATCGGGAGACGTGGGGGAACGCTGGGTGGAAGGAAATTCGTGGCTCCTCTCAGATTCCAAAACTTTCTGCCACAGAAATGTGAGGAACATGTGTTTTTTTAAGCCAAATTTTGAGGTTTGCAAAGGATTCTGGGTAACAGAACCTGGTCCGAGCCACACAAGTCACCCCATCTTGGATTCCCCTAGGTCTCTAGTTTTCAGAAATGCACAGGTTTGGTAGGTTTCCCTAGGTGGCGGCTGAGCTACAGGCCAAAATCTACAGGTAGGCACTTTGCAAAAACACACCTCTGTTTTTCTTCACCAATTTGGATTTGTCCAGGTTGCGCTTTGGGGCGTTTTCTGTCGCGGGCGCTAGGCCTACCCACACAAGTGAGGTATCATTTTTATCGGGAGACGTGGGGGAACGCTGGGTGGAAGGAAATTCGTGGCTCCTCTCAGATTCCAGAACTTTCTGCCACAGAAATGTGAGGAACATGTGTTTTTTTAGCCAAATTTTGAGGTTTGCAAAGGATTCTGGGTAACAGAACCTGGTCCGAGCCACACAAGTCACCCCTTCTTGCATTCCCCAAGGTCTCTAGTTTTCAGAAATGCACAGGTTTGGTAGGTTTTCCTAGGTGGCGGCTGAGCTAGAGGCCAAAATCTACAGGTAGGCACTTTGCAAAAAACACCTCTGTTTTCCTTCACAAATTTGGATGTGTCCACGTTGCGCTTTGGGGCGTTTCCTGTCGCGGGCGCTAGGCCTACCCACACAAGTGAGGTATCATTTTTATCGGGAGACGTGGGGGAACGCTGGGTGGAAGGAAATTCGTGGCTCCCCTCAGATTTCAGAACTTTCTGCCACAGAAATGTGAGGAACATGTGTTTTTTTTAGCCATATTTTGAGGTTTGCAAAGGATTCTGGGTAACAGAACCTGGTCCGAGCCACACAAGTCACACCATCTTGGATTCCCCTAGGTCTCTAGTTTTCAGAAATGCACAGGTTTGGTAGGTTTCCCCAGGTGGCGGCTGAGCTACAGGCCAAAATCTACAGGTAGGCACTTTGCAAAAAACTCCTCTGTTTTCCTTCACCAATTTGGCTGTGTCCACGTTGCGCTTTGGGGCATTTCCTGTCACAGGCGCTAGGCCTAACCACACAAGTGAGGTATCATTTTTATCGGGAGACGTGGGGGAATGCTGGGTGGAAGGAAATTCGTGGCTCCCCTCAGATTTCAGAACTTTCTGCCACAGAAATGTGAGGAACATGTGTTTTTTTTTTTAGCCAAATTTTGAGGTTTGCAAAGGATTCTGGGTAACAGAACCTGGTCCGAGCAACACAAGTCACCCCATCTTGGATTCCCCTAGGTCTCTAATTTTCAGAAATGCACAGGTTTGGTAGGTTTCCCTAGGTGGCGGCTGAGCTACAGGCCAAAATCTACAGGTAGGCACTTTGCAAAAAACACCTCTGTTTTCCTTCACCAATTTGGCTGTGTCCACGTTGCGCTTTGGGGCATTTCCTATCATGGGCGCTAGGCCTTCCCACACAAGTGAGGTATCATTTTTATCGGGAGACGTGGGGGAACGCTGGGTGGAAGGAAATTCGTGGCTCCTCTCAGATTCCAGAACTTTCTGCCACAGAAATGTGAGGAAAATGTGTTTTTTTAGCCAAATTTTGAGATTTGCAAAGGATTCTGGGTAACAGAACCTGGTCCGAGCCACACAAGTCACCCCATCTTGGATTCCCCTAGGTCTCTAGTTTTCAGAAATGCACAGGTTTGGTAAGTTTCCCTAGGTGGCGGCTGAGCTAGAGGCCAAAATCTACAGGTAGGCACTTTGCAAAAAACACCTCTGTTTTCCTTCACAAATTTGGATGTGTCCACGTTGCGCTTTGGGGGTTTCCTGTCGCGGGCGCTAGGCCTACCCACACAAGTGAGCTATCATTTTTATCGGGAGATGTGGGGGAACGCTGGGTGGAAGGAAATTCGTGGCTCCCCTCAGATTTCAGAACTTTCTGCCACAGAAATGTGAGGAACATGTGTTTTTTTTAGCCAAATTTTGAGGTTTGCAAAGGATTCTGGGTAACAGAACCTGGTCCGAGCCACACAAGTCACCCCATCTTGGATTCCCCTAGGTCTCTAGTTTTCAGAAATGCACAGGTTTGGTAGGTTTCCCCAGGTGGCGGCTGAGCTACAGGCCAAAATCTACAGGTAGGCACTTTGCAAAAAACTCCTCTGTTTTCCTTCACCAATTTGGCTGTGTCCACGTTGCGCTTTGGGGCATTTCCTGTCACGGGCGCTAGGCCTAACCACACAAGTGAGGTATCATTTTTATCGGGAGACGTGGGGAAACGCTGGGTGGAAGGAAATTCGTGGCTCCCCTCAGATTTCAGAACTTTCTGCCACAGAAATGTGAGGAACATGTGTTTTTTTTAGCCAAATTTTGAGGTTTGCAAAGGATTCTGGGTAACAGAACCTGGTCCGAGCCACACAAGTCACCCCATCTTGGATTCCCCTAGGTCTCTAATTTTCAGAAATGCACAGGTTTGGTAGGTTTCCCTAGGTGACGGCTGAGCTACAGGCCAAAATCTACAGGTAGGCACTTTGCAAAAAACACCTCTGTTTTATTTCACCAATTTGGCTGTGTCCACGTTGCGCTTTGGGGCATTTCCTGTCACGGGCGCTAGGCCTACCCACACAAGTGAGGTATCATTTTTATCGGGAGACGTGGTGGAACGCTGGGTGGAAGGAAATTCGTGGTTCATCTCAGATTCCAGAACTTTCTGCCACAGAAATGTGAGGAAAATGTGTTTTTTTAGCCAAATTTTGAGGTTTGCAAAGGATTCTGGGTAACAGAACCTGGTCCGAGCCACACAAGTCACCCCATCTTGGATTCCCCTAGGTCTCTAGATTTCAGAAATGCACAGGTTTGGTAGTTTTCCCTAGGTGGCGGCTGAGCTACACGCCAAAATCTACAGGTAGGCACTTTGCAAAAAACACCTCTGTTTTCCTTCACCAATTTGGCTGTGTCCACGTTGCGCTTTGGGGCATTTCCTGTCACGGGCGCTAGGCCTACCCACACAAGTGAGGTATCATTTTTATCGGGAGACGTGGGGGAACGCTGGGTGGAAGGAAATTCGTGGCTCCTCTCAGATTCCAGAACTTTCTGCCACAGAAATGTGAGGAACATGTGTTTTTTTAGCCAAATTTTGAGGTTTGCAAAGGATTCTGGGTAACAGAACCTGGTCCGAGCCACACAAGTCACCCCATCTTAGATTCCCCTAGGTCTCTAGTTTTCAGAAATGCACAGGTTTGGTAGGTTTCCCTAGGTGGCGGCTGAGCTACAGGCCAAAATCTACAGGTAGGCACTTTGCAAAAAACACCTCTGTTTTCCTTCACCAATTTGGCTGTGTCCACGTTGCGCTTTGGGGCATTTCCTATCACGGGCGCTAGGCCTACCCACACAAGTGAGGTATCATTTTTATCGGGAGACGTGGGGGAACGCTGGGTGGAAGGAAATTCGTGGCTCCTCTCAGATTCCAGAACTTTCTGCCACAGAAATGTAAGGAACATGTGTTTTTTTAGCCAAATTTTGAGGTTTGCAAAGGATTCTGGGTAACAGAACCTGGTCCGAGCCACACAAGTCACCCTATCTTGGATTCCCCTACGTCTCTAGTTTTCAGAAATGCACAGGTTTGGTAGGTTTCCCTAGGTGGCGGCTGAGCTACAGGCCAAAATCTACAGGTAGGCACTTTGCAAAAAACACCTCTGTTTTCCTTCACCAATTTGGCTGTGTCCACGTTGCGCTTTGGGGCATTTCCTGTCACGGGCGCTAGGCCTACCCACACAAGTGAGGTATCATTTTTATCGGGAGACGTGGGGGAACGCTGGGTGGAAGGAAATTCGTGGCTCCTCTCAGACTCCAGAACTTTCTGCCACAGAAATGTGAGGAACATGTGTTTTTTTTGCCAAATTTTGAGGTTTGCAAAGGATTCTGGGTAACAGAACCTGGTCCGAGCCACACAACTCACCCCATCTTGGATTCCCCTAGGTCTCTAGTTTTCAGAAATGCACAGGTTTGGTAGGTTTCCCTAGGTGGCGGCTGAGCTACAGGCCAAAATCTACAGGTAGGCACTTTGCAAAAAACTCCTCTGTTTTCCTTCACCAATTTGGCTGTGTCCACGTTGCACTTTGGGGCATTTCCTGTCACGGGCGCTAGGCCTACCCACACAAGTGAGGTATCATTTTTATCGGGAGACGTGGGGGAACGCTGGGTGGAAGGAAATTCGTGCCGCCTCTCAGATTCCAGAACTTTCTGCCACAGAAATGTGAGGAACATGTGTTTTTTTAGCCAAATTTTGAGGTTTGCAAAGGATTCTGGGTAACAGAACCTGGTCCGAGCCACACAAGTCACCCCATCTTAGATTCCCCTAGGTCTCTAGTTTTCAGAAATGCACAGGTTTTTAAGGTTTCCCTTGGTGGCGGCTGAGCTACAGGCCAAAATCTACAGGTAGGCACTTTGCAAAAAACTCCTCTGTTTTCCCTCACCAATTTGGCTGTGTCCACGTTGCACTTTGGGGCATTTCCTGTCACGGGCGCTAGGCCTACCCACACAAGTGAGGTATAATTTTTATCGGGAGACGTGGGGGAACGCTGGGTGGAAGGAAATTCGTGGCTCCTCTCAGATTCCAAAACTTTCTGCCACAGAAATGTGAGGAACATGTGTTTTTTTAAGCCAAATTTTGAGGTTTGCAAAGGATTCTGGGTAACAGAACCTGGTCCGAGCCACACAAGTCACCCCATCTTGGATTCCCCTAGGTCTCTAGTTTTCAGAAATGCACAGGTTTGGTAGGTTTCCCTAGGTGGCGGCTGAGCTACAGGCCAAAATCTACAGGTAGGCACTTTGCAAAAACACACCTCTGTTTTTCTTCACCAATTTGGATTTGTCCAGGTTGCGCTTTGGGGCGTTTTCTGTCGCGGGCGCTAGGCCTACCCACACAAGTGAGGTATCATTTTTATCGGGAGACGTGGGGGAACGCTGGGTGGAAGGAAATTCGTGGCTCCTCTCAGATTCCAGAACTTTCTGCCACAGAAATGTGAGGAACATGTGTTTTTTTAGCCAAATTTTGAGGTTTGCAAAGGATTCTGGGTAACAGAACCTGGTCCGAGCCACACAAGTCACCCCTTCTTGCATTCCCCAAGGTCTCTAGTTTTCAGAAATGCACAGGTTTGGTAGGTTTTCCTAGGTGGCGGCTGAGCTAGAGGCCAAAATCTACAGGTAGGCACTTTGCAAAAAACACCTCTGTTTTCCTTCACAAATTTGGATGTGTCCACGTTGCGCTTTGGGGCGTTTCCTGTCGCGGGCGCTAGGCCTACCCACACAAGTGAGGTATCATTTTTATCGGGAGACGTGGGGGAACGCTGGGTGGAAGGAAATTCGTGGCTCCCCTCAGATTTCAGAACTTTCTGCCACAGAAATGTGAGGAACATGTGTTTTTTTTAGCCATATTTTGAGGTTTGCAAAGGATTCTGGGTAACAGAACCTGGTCCGAGCCACACAAGTCACACCATCTTGGATTCCCCTAGGTCTCTAGTTTTCAGAAATGCACAGGTTTGGTAGGTTTCCCCAGGTGGCGGCTGAGCTACAGGCCAAAATCTACAGGTAGGCACTTTGCAAAAAACTCCTCTGTTTTCCTTCACCAATTTGGCTGTGTCCACGTTGCGCTTTGGGGCATTTCCTGTCACAGGCGCTAGGCCTAACCACACAAGTGAGGTATCATTTTTATCGGGAGACGTGGGGGAATGCTGGGTGGAAGGAAATTCGTGGCTCCCCTCAGATTTCAGAACTTTCTGCCACAGAAATGTGAGGAACATGTGTTTTTTTTTTTAGCCAAATTTTGAGGTTTGCAAAGGATTCTGGGTAACAGAACCTGGTCCGAGCAACACAAGTCACCCCATCTTGGATTCCCCTAGGTCTCTAATTTTCAGAAATGCACAGGTTTGGTAGGTTTCCCTAGGTGGCGGCTGAGCTACAGGCCAAAATCTACAGGTAGGCACTTTGCAAAAAACACCTCTGTTTTCCTTCACCAATTTGGCTGTGTCCACGTTGCGCTTTGGGGCATTTCCTATCATGGGCGCTAGGCCTTCCCACACAAGTGAGGTATCATTTTTATCGGGAGACGTGGGGGAACGCTGGGTGGAAGGAAATTCGTGGCTCCTCTCAGATTCCAGAACTTTCTGCCACAGAAATGTGAGGAAAATGTGTTTTTTTAGCCAAATTTTGAGATTTGCAAAGGATTCTGGGTAACAGAACCTGGTCCGAGCCACACAAGTCACCCCATCTTGGATTCCCCTAGGTCTCTAGTTTTCAGAAATGCACAGGTTTGGTAAGTTTCCCTAGGTGGCGGCTGAGCTAGAGGCCAAAATCTACAGGTAGGCACTTTGCAAAAAACACCTCTGTTTTCCTTCACAAATTTGGATGTGTCCACGTTGCGCTTTGGGGGTTTCCTGTCGCGGGCGCTAGGCCTACCCACACAAGTGAGCTATCATTTTTATCGGGAGATGTGGGGGAACGCTGGGTGGAAGGAAATTCGTGGCTCCCCTCAGATTTCAGAACTTTCTGCCACAGAAATGTGAGGAACATGTGTTTTTTTTAGCCAAATTTTGAGGTTTGCAAAGGATTCTGGGTAACAGAACCTGGTCCGAGCCACACAAGTCACCCCATCTTGGATTCCCCTAGGTCTCTAGTTTTCAGAAATGCACAGGTTTGGTAGGTTTCCCCAGGTGGCGGCTGAGCTACAGGCCAAAATCTACAGGTAGGCACTTTGCAAAAAACTCCTCTGTTTTCCTTCACCAATTTGGCTGTGTCCACGTTGCGCTTTGGGGCATTTCCTGTCACGGGCGCTAGGCCTAACCACACAAGTGAGGTATCATTTTTATCGGGAGACGTGGGGAAACGCTGGGTGGAAGGAAATTCGTGGCTCCCCTCAGATTTCAGAACTTTCTGCCACAGAAATGTGAGGAACATGTGTTTTTTTTAGCCAAATTTTGAGGTTTGCAAAGGATTCTGGGTAACAGAACCTGGTCCGAGCCACACAAGTCACCCCATCTTGGATTCCCCTAGGTCTCTAATTTTCAGAAATGCACAGGTTTGGTAGGTTTCCCTAGGTGACGGCTGAGCTACAGGCCAAAATCTACAGGTAGGCACTTTGCAAAAAACACCTCTGTTTTATTTCACCAATTTGGCTGTGTCCACGTTGCGCTTTGGGGCATTTCCTGTCACGGGCGCTAGGCCTACCCACACAAGTGAGGTATCATTTTTATCGGGAGACGTGGTGGAACGCTGGGTGGAAGGAAATTCGTGGTTCATCTCAGATTCCAGAACTTTCTGCCACAGAAATGTGAGGAAAATGTGTTTTTTTAGCCAAATTTTGAGGTTTGCAAAGGATTCTGGGTAACAGAACCTGGTCCGAGCCACACAAGTCACCCCATCTTGGATTCCCCTAGGTCTCTAGATTTCAGAAATGCACAGGTTTGGTAGTTTTCCCTAGGTGGCGGCTGAGCTACACGCCAAAATCTACAGGTAGGCACTTTGCAAAAAACACCTCTGTTTTCCTTCACCAATTTGGCTGTGTCCACGTTGCGCTTTGGGGCATTTCCTGTCACGGGCGCTAGGCCTACCCACACAAGTGAGGTATCATTTTTATCGGGAGACGTGGGGGAACGCTGGGTGGAAGGAAATTCGTGGCTCCTCTCAGATTCCAGAACTTTCTGCCACAGAAATGTGAGGAACATGTGTTTTTTTAGCCAAATTTTGAGGTTTGCAAAGGATTCTGGGTAACAGAACCTGGTCCGAGCCACACAAGTCACCCCATCTTAGATTCCCCTAGGTCTCTAGTTTTCAGAAATGCACAGGTTTGGTAGGTTTCCCTAGGTGGCGGCTGAGCTACAGGCCAAAATCTACAGGTAGGCACTTTGCAAAAAACACCTCTGTTTTCCTTCACCAATTTGGCTGTGTCCACGTTGCGCTTTGGGGCATTTCCTATCACGGGCGCTAGGCCTACCCACACAAGTGAGGTATCATTTTTATCGGGAGACGTGGGGGAACGCTGGGTGGAAGGAAATTCGTGGCTCCTCTCAGATTCCAGAACTTTCTGCCACAGAAATGTAAGGAACATGTGTTTTTTTAGCCAAATTTTGAGGTTTGCAAAGGATTCTGGGTAACAGAACCTGGTCCGAGCCACACAAGTCACCCTATCTTGGATTCCCCTACGTCTCTAGTTTTCAGAAATGCACAGGTTTGGTAGGTTTCCCTAGGTGGCGGCTGAGCTACAGGCCAAAATCTACAGGTAGGCACTTTGCAAAAAACACCTCTGTTTTCCTTCACCAATTTGGCTGTGTCCACGTTGCGCTTTGGGGCATTTCCTGTCACGGGCGCTAGGCCTACCCACACAAGTGAGGTATCATTTTTATCGGGAGACGTGGGGGAACGCTGGGTGGAAGGAAATTCGTGGCTCCTCTCAGACTCCAGAACTTTCTGCCACAGAAATGTGAGGAACATGTGTTTTTTTTGCCAAATTTTGAGGTTTGCAAAGGATTCTGGGTAACAGAACCTGGTCCGAGCCACACAACTCACCCCATCTTGGATTCCCCTAGGTCTCTAGTTTTCAGAAATGCACAGGTTTGGTAGGTTTCCCTAGGTGGCGGCTGAGCTACAGGCCAAAATCTACAGGTAGGCACTTTGCAAAAAACTCCTCTGTTTTCCTTCACCAATTTGGCTGTGTCCACGTTGCACTTTGGGGCATTTCCTGTCACGGGCGCTAGGCCTACCCACACAAGTGAGGTATCATTTTTATCGGGAGACGTGGGGGAACGCTGGGTGGAAGGAAATTCGTGCCGCCTCTCAGATTCCAGAACTTTCTGCCACAGAAATGTGAGGAACATGTGTTTTTTTAGCCAAATTTTGAGGTTTGCAAAGGATTCTGGGTAACAGAACCTGGTCCGAGCCACACAAGTCACCCCATCTTAGATTCCCCTAGGTCTCTAGTTTTCAGAAATGCACAGGTTTTTAAGGTTTCCCTTGGTGGCGGCTGAGCTACAGGCCAAAATCTACAGGTAGGCACTTTGCAAAAAACTCCTCTGTTTTCCCTCACCAATTTGGCTGTGTCCACGTTGCACTTTGGGGCATTTCCTGTCACGGGCGCTAGGCCTACCCACACAAGTGAGGTATAATTTTTATCGGGAGACGTGGGGGAACGCTGGGTGGAAGGAAATTCGTGGCTCCTCTCAGATTCCAAAACTTTCTGCCACAGAAATGTGAGGAACATGTGTTTTTTTAAGCCAAATTTTGAGGTTTGCAAAGGATTCTGGGTAACAGAACCTGGTCCGAGCCACACAAGTCACCCCATCTTGGATTCCCCTAGGTCTCTAGTTTTCAGAAATGCACAGGTTTGGTAGGTTTCCCTAGGTGGCGGCTGAGCTACAGGCCAAAATCTACAGGTAGGCACTTTGCAAAAACACACCTCTGTTTTTCTTCACCAATTTGGATTTGTCCAGGTTGCGCTTTGGGGCGTTTTCTGTCGCGGGCGCTAGGCCTACCCACACAAGTGAGGTATCATTTTTATCGGGAGACGTGGGGGAACGCTGGGTGGAAGGAAATTCGTGGCTCCTCTCAGATTCCAGAACTTTCTGCCACAGAAATGTGAGGAACATGTGTTTTTTTAGCCAAATTTTGAGGTTTGCAAAGGATTCTGGGTAACAGAACCTGGTCCGAGCCACACAAGTCACCCCTTCTTGCATTCCCCAAGGTCTCTAGTTTTCAGAAATGCACAGGTTTGGTAGGTTTTCCTAGGTGGCGGCTGAGCTAGAGGCCAAAATCTACAGGTAGGCACTTTGCAAAAAACACCTCTGTTTTCCTTCACAAATTTGGATGTGTCCACGTTGCGCTTTGGGGCGTTTCCTGTCGCGGGCGCTAGGCCTACCCACACAAGTGAGGTATCATTTTTATCGGGAGACGTGGGGGAACGCTGGGTGGAAGGAAATTCGTGGCTCCCCTCAGATTTCAGAACTTTCTGCCACAGAAATGTGAGGAACATGTGTTTTTTTTAGCCAAATTTTGAGGTTTGCAAAGGATTCTGGGTAACAGAACCTGGTCTGAGCCACACAAGTCACCCCATCTTGGATTCCCCTAGGTCTCTAGTTTTCAGAAATGCGCAGGTTTGGTAGGTTTCCCCAGGTGGCGGCTGAGCTACAGGCCAAAATCTACAGGTAGGCACTTTGCAAAAAACTCCTCTGTTTTCCTTCACCAATTTGGCTGTGTCCACGTTGCGCTTTGGGGCATTTCCTGTCACGGGCGCTAGGCCTACCCACACAAGTGAGGTATCATTTTTATCGGGAGACGTGGGGGAACGCTGGGTGGAAGGAAATTCGTGGCTCCCCTCAGATTTCAGAACTTTCTGCCACAGAAATGTGAGGAACATGTGTTTTTTTTAGCCAAATATTGAGGTTTGCAAAGGATTCTGGGTAACAGAACCTGGTCCGAGCCACACAAGTCACCCCATCTTGGATTCCCCTAGGTCTCTAATTTTCAGAAATGCACAGGTTTGGTAGGTTTCCCTAGGTGGCGGCTGAGCTACAGGCCAAAATCTACAGGTAGGCACTTTGCAAAAAACACCTCTGTTTTCCTTCACCAATTTGGCTGTGTCCACGTTGCGCTTTGGGGCATTTCCTGTCACGGGCGCTAGGCCTACCCACACAAGTGAGGTATCATTTTTATCGGGAGACGTGGGGGAATGCTGTGTGGAAGGAAATTCGTGGCTCCTCTCAGATTCCAGAACTTTCTGCCACAGAAATGTGAGGAAAATGTGTTTTTTTAGCCAAATTTTGAGGTTTGCAAAGGATTCTGGGTAACAGAACCTGGTCCGAGCCACACAAGTCACCCCATCTTGGATTCCCCTAGGTCTCTAGATTTCAGAAATGCACAGGTTTGGTAGGTTTCCCTATGTGGCAGCTGAGCTACAGGCCAAAATCTACATGTAGGCACTTTGCAAAAAACACCTCTGTTTTCCTTCACGAATTTGGCTGTGTCCACGTTGCGCTTTGGGGCATTTCCTGTCACGGGCGCTAGGCCTACCCACACAACTGAGGTATCATTTTTATCGGGAGACGTGGGGGAACGCTGGGTGGAAGGAAATTCGTGGCTCCTCTCAGATTCCAGAACTTTCTGCCACAGAAATGTGAGGAACATGTGTTTTTTTAGCCAAATTTTGAGGTTTGCAAAGGATTCTGGGTAACAGAACCTGGTCCGAGCCACACAAGTTACCCCATCTTGGATTCCCCTAGGTCTCTAGATTTCAGAAATGCACAGGTTTGGTAGGTTTCCCTAGGTGGCGGCTGAGCTACAGGCCAAAATCTACAGGTAGGCACTTTGCAAAAAACACCTCTGTTTTCCTTCACCAATTTGGATTTGTCCACGTTGCGCTTTGGTGCGTTTTCTGTCGCGGGCGCTAGGCCTACCCACACAAGTGAGGTATCATTTTTATCGGGAGACGTGGGGGAACGCTGGGTGGAAGGAACTTCGTGGCTCCTCTCAGATTCCAGAACTTTCTGCCACAGAAATGTGAGGAACATGTGTTTTTTTAGCCAAATTTTGAGGTTTGCACAGGATTCTGGGTAACAGAACCTGGTCCGAGCCACACAAGTCCCCCCATCTTGGATTCCCCTAGGTCTCTAGTTTTCAGAAATGCACAGGTTTGGTAGGTTTCCCTAGGTGGCGGCTGAGCTACAAGCCAAAATCTACAGGTAGGCACTTTGCAAAAAACACCTCTGTTTTCCTTCACAAATTTGGATGTGTCCACGTTGCGCTTTGGGGCGTTTCCTGTCGCGGGCGCTAGGCCTACCCACACAAGTGAGGTATCATTTTTATCGGGAGACGTGGGGGAACGCTGGGTGGAAGGAAATTCGTGGCTCCTCTCAGATTCCAGAACTTTCTGCCACAGAAATGTGAGGAACATGTGTTTTTTTAGCCAAATTTTGAGGTTTGCAAAGGATTCTGGGTAACAGAACCTGGTCCGAGCCACACAAGTCACCCCATCTTAGATTCCCCTAGGTCTCTAGTTTTCAGAAATGCACAGGCTTTTAAGGTTTCCCTAGGTGGCGGCTGAGCTACAGGCCAAAATCTACAGGTAGGCACTTTGCAAAAAACTCCTCTGTTTTCCCTCACCAATTTGGCTGTGTCCACGTTGCACTTTGGGGCATTTCCTGTCACGGGCGCTAGGCCTACCCACACAAGTGAGGTATAATTTTTATCGGGAGACGTGGGGGAACGCTGGGTGGAAGGAAATTCGTGGCTCCTCTCAGATTCCAAAACTTTCTGCCACAGAAATGTGAGGAACATGTGTTTTTTTTAGCCAAATTTTGAGGTTTGCAAAGGATTCTGGGTAACAGAACCTGGTCCGAGCCACACAAGTCACCCCTTCTTGCATTCCCCAAGGTCTCTAGTTTTCAGAAATGCACAGGTTTGGTAGGTTTCCCTAGGTGGCGGCTGAGCTAGAGGCCAAAATCTACAGGTAGGCACTTTGCAAAAAACACCTCTGTTTTCCTTCACAAATTTGGATGTGTCCACGTTGCGCTTTGGGGCGTTTCCTATCGCGGGCGCTAGGCCTACCCACACAAGTGAGGTATCATTTTTATCGGGAGACGTGGGGGAACGCTGGGTGGAAGGAAATTCGTGGCTCCCCTCAGATTTCAGAACTTTCTGCCACAGAAATGTGAGGAACATGTGTTTTTTTTAGCCAAATTTTGAGGTTTGCAAAGGATTCTGGGTAACAGAACCTGGTCTGAGCCACACAAGTCACCCCATCTTGGATTCCCCTAGGTCTCTAGTTTTCAGAAATGCACAGGTTTGGTAGGTTTCCCCAGGTGGCGGCTGAGCTACAGGCCAAAATCTACAGGTAGGCACTTTGCAAAAAACACCTCTGTTTTCCTTCACCAATTTGGCTGTGTCCACGTTGCGCTTTGGGGCATTTCCTGTCACGGGCGCTAGGCCTACCCACACAAGTGAGGTATCATTTTTATCGGGAGACGTGGGGGAACGCTGGGTGGAAGGAAATTCGTGGCTCCTCTCAGACTCCAGAACTTTCTGCCACAGAAATGTGAGGAACATGTGTTTTTTTTGCCAAATTTTGAGGTTTGCAAAGGATTCTGGGTAACAGAACCTGGTCCGAGCCACACAACTCACCCCATCTTGGATTCCCCTAGGTCTCTAGTTTTCAGAAATGCACAGGTTTGGTAGGTTTCCCTAGGTGGCGGCTGAGCTACAGGCCAAAATCTACAGGTAGGCACTTTGCAAAAAACTCCTCTGTTTTCCTTCACCAATTTGGCTGTGTCCACGTTGCACTTTGGGGCATTTCCTGTCCCGGGCGCTAGGCCTACCCACACAAGTGAGGTATCATTTTTATCGGGAGACGTGGGGGAACGCTGGGTGGAAGGAAATTCGTGCCGCCTCTCAGATTCCAGAACTTTCTGCCACAGAAATGTGAGGAACATGTGTTTTTTTAGCCAAATTTTGAGGTTTGCAAAGGATTCTGGGTAACAGAGCCTGGTCCGAGCCACACAAGTCACCCCATCTTAGATTCCCCTAGGTCTCTAGTTTTCAGAAATGCACAGGTTTGGTAGGTTTCCCTAGGTGGCGGCTGAGCTACAGGCCAAAATCTACAGGTAGGCACTTTGCAAAAAACTCCTCTGTTTTCCCTCACCTATTTGGCTGTGTCCACGTTGCACTTTGGGGCATTTCCTGTCACGGGCGCTAGGCCTACCCACACAAGTGAGGTATCATTTTTATCGGGAGACGTGGGGGAACACTGGGTGGAAGGAAATTCGTGGCTCCTCTCAGATTCCAGAACTTTCTGCCACAGAAATGTGAGGAACATGTGTTTTTTTAAGCCAAATCTTGAGGTTTGCAAAGGATTCTGGGTAACAGAACCTGGTCCGAGCCACACAAGTCACCCCATCTTGGATTCCCCTAGGTCTCTAGTTTTCAGAACTGCACAGGTTTGGTAGGTTTCCCTAGGTGGCGGCTGAGCCACAGGCCAAAATCTACAGGTAGGCACTTTGCAAAAACACACCTCTGTTTTCCTTCACCAATTTGGATTTGTCCACGTTGCGCTTTGGGGCGTTTTCTGCCGCGGGCGCTAGGCCTACCCACACAAGTGAGGTATCATTTTTATCGGGAGACGTGGGGGAACGCTGGGTGGAAGGAAATTCGTGGCTCCTCTCAGATTCCAGAACTTTCTGCCACAGAAATGTGAGGAACATGTGTTTTTTTAGCCAAATTTTGAGGTTTGCAAAGGATTCTGGGTAACAGAACCTGGTCCGAGCCACACAAGTCACCCCATCTTGGATTCCCCTAGGTCTCTAGTTTTCAGAAATGCACAGGTTTGGTAGGTTTCCCCAGGTGGCGGCTGAGCTAGAGGCCAAAATCTACAGGGAGACACTTTGCAAAAAACACCTCTGTTTTCCTTCACAAATTTGGATGTGTCCACGTTGCGCTTTGGGGGTTTCCTGTCGCGGGCGCTAGGCCTACCCACACAAGTGAGCTATCATTTTTATCGGGAGACGTGGGGGAACGCTGGGTGGAAGGAAATTCGTGGCTCCCCTCAGATTTCAGAACTTTCTGCCACAGAAATGTGAGGAACATGTGTTTTTTTTAGCCAAATTTTGAGGTTTGCAAAGGATTCTGGGTAACAGAACCTGGTCCGAGCCACACAAGTCACCCCATCTTGGATTCCCCTAGGTCTCTAGTTTTCAGAAATGCACAGGTTTGGTAGGTTTCCCCAGGTGGCGGCTGAGCTACAGGCCAAAATCTACAGGTAGGCACTTTGCAAAAAACTCCTCTGTTTTCCTTCACCAATTTGGCTGTGTCCACGTTGCGCTTTGGGGCATTTCCTGTCACGGGCGCTAGGCCTAACCACACAAGTGAGGTATCATTTTTATCGGGAGACGTGGGGGAACGCTGGGTGGAAGGAAATTCGTGGCTCCCCTCAGATTTCAGAACTTTCTGCCACAGAAATGTGAGGAACATGTGTTTTTTTTAGCCAAATTTTGAGGTTTGCAAAGGATTCTGGGTAACAGAACCTGGTCCGAGCAACACAAGTCACCCCATCTTGGATTCCCCTAGGTCTCTAATTTTCAGAAATGCACAGGTTTGGTAGGTTTCCCTAGGTGGTGGCTGAGCTACAGGCCAAAATCTACAGGTAGGCACTTTGCAAAAAACACCTCTGTTTTCCTTCACCAATTTGGCTGTGTCCACGTTGCGCTTTGGGGCATTTCCTATCACGGGCGCTAGGCCTACCCACACAAGTGAGGTATCATTTTTATCGGGAGACGTGGGGGAACGCTGGGTGGAAGGAAATTCGTGGCTCCTCTCAGATTCCAGAACTTTCTGCCACAGAAATGTGAGTAAAATGTGTTTTTTTAGCCAAATTTTGAGGTTTGCAAAGGATTCTGGGTAACAGAACCTGGTCCGAGCCACACAAGTCACCCCATCTTGGATTCCCCTAGGTCTCTAGTTTTCAGAAATGCACAGGTTTGGTAAGTTTCCCTAGGTGGCGGCTGAGCTAGAGGCCAAAATCTACAGGTAGGCACTTTGCAAAAAACACCTCTGTTTTCCTTCACAAATTTGGATGTGTCCACGTTGCGCTTTGGGGGTTTCCTGTCGCGGGCGCTAGGCCTACCCACACAAGTGAGCTATCATTTTTATCGGGAGACGTGGGGGAACGCTGGGTGGAAGGAAATTCGTGGCTCCCCTCAGATTTCAGAACTTTCTACCACAGAAATGTGAGGAACATGTGTTTTTTTTAGCCAAATTTTGAGGTTTGCAAAGGATTCTGGGTAACAGAACCTGGTCCGAGCCACACAAGTCACCCCATCTTGGATTCCCCTAGGTCTCTAGTTTTCAGAAATGCACAGGTTTGGTAGGTTTCTCCAGGTGGCGGCTGAGCTACAGGCCAAAATCTACAGGTAGGCACTTTGCAAAAAACTCCTCTGTTTTCCTTCACGAATTTGGCTGTGTCCACGTTGCGCTTTGGGGCATTTCCTGTCACGGGCGCTAGGCCTAACCACACAAGTGAGGTATCATTTTTATCGGGAGACGTGGGGGAACGCTGGGTGGAAGGAAATTCGTGGCTCCCCTCAGATTTCAGAACTTTCTGCCACAGAAATGTGAGGAACATGTGTTTTTTTTAGCCAAATTTTGAGGTTTGCAAAGGATTCTGGGTAACAGAACCTGGTCCGAGCCACACAAGTCACCCCATCTTGGATTCCCCTAGGTCTCTAATTTTCAGAAATGCACAGGTTTGGTAGGTTTCCCTAGGTGGCGGCTGAGCTACAGGCCAAAATCTACAGGTAGGCACTTTGCAAAAAACACCTCTGTTTTCCTTCACCAATTTGGCTGTGTCCACGTTGCGCTTTGGGGCATTTCCTGTCACGGGCGCTAGGCCTACCCACACAAGTGAGGTATCATTTTTATCGGGAGACGTGGGGGAACGCTGGGTGGAAGGAAATTCGTGGCTCCTCTCAGATTCCAGAACTTTCTGCCACAGAAATGTGAGGAACATGTGTTTTTTTAGCCAAATTTTGAGGTTTGCAAAGGATTCTGGGTAACAGAACCTGGTCCGAGCCACACAAGTCACCCCATCTTAGATTCCCCTAGGTCTCTAGTTTTCAGAAATGCACAGGTTTGGTAGGTTTCCCTAGGTGGCGGCTGAGCTACAGGCCAAAATCTACAGGTAGGCACTTTGCAAAAAACACCTCTGTTTTCCTTCACCAATTTGACTGTGTCCACGTTGCGCTTTGGGGCATTTCCTGTCACGGGCGCTAGGCCTACCCACACAAGTGAGGTATCATTTTTATCGGGAGACGTGGGGGAACGCTGGGTGGAAGGAAATTCGTGCCGCCTCTCAGATTCCAGAACTTTCTGCCACAGGAATGTGAGGAACATGTGTTTTTTTAGCCAAATTTTGAGGTTTGCAAAGGATTCTGGGTAACAGAACCTGGTCCGAGCCACACAAGTCACCCCATCTTAGATTCCCCTAGGTCTCTAGTTTTCAGAAATGCACAGGTTTTTAAGGTTTCCCTACGTGGCGGCTGAGCTACAGGCCAAAATCTACAGGTAGGCACTTTGCAAAAAACTCCTCTGTTTTCCCTCACCAATTTAGCTGTGTCCACGTTGCACTTTGGGGCATTTCCTGTCACGGGCGCTAGGCCTACCCACACAAGTGAGGTATAATTTTTATCGGGAGACGTGGGGGAACGCTGGGTGGAAGGAAATTCGTGGCTCCTCTCAGATTCCAAAACTTTCTGCCACAGAAATGTGAGGAACATGTGTTTTTTTAAGCCAAATTTTGAGGTTTGCAAAGGATTCTGGGTAACAGAACCTGGTCCGAGCCACACAAGTCACCCCATCTTGGATTCCCCTAGGTCTCTAGTTTTCAGAAATGCACAGGTTTGGTAGGTTTCCCTAGGTGGCGGCTGAGCTACAGGCCAAAATCTACAGGTAGGCACTTTGCAAAAACACACCTCTGTTTTCCTTCACCAATTTGGATTTGTCCAGGTTGCGCTTTGGGGCGTTTTCTTTCGCGGGCGCTAGGCCTACCCACACAAGTGAGGTATCATTTTTATCGGGAGACGTGGGGGAACGCTGGGTGGAAGGAAATTCGTGGCTCCTCTCAGATTCCAGAACTTTCTGCCACAGAAATGTGAGGAACATGTGTTTTTTTAGCCAAATTTTGAGGTTTGCAAAGGATTCTGGGTAACAGAACCTGGTCCGAGCCACACAAGTCACCCCTTCTTGCATTCCCCAAGGTCTCTAGTTTTCAGAAATGCACAGGTTTGGTAGGTTTCCCTAGGTGGCGGCTGAGCTACAGCCCAAAATCTACAGGTAGACACTTTGCAAAAAACACCTCTGTTTTCCTTCACAAATTTGGATGTGTCCACGTTGCGCTTTGGGGCGTTTCCTGTCGCGGGCGCTAGGCCTACCCACACAAGTGAGGTATCATTTTTATCGGGAGACGTGGGGGAACGCTGGGTGGAAGGAAATTCGTGGCTCCCCTCAGATTTCAGAACTTTCTGCCACAGAAATGTGAGGAACATGTGTTTTTTTTAGCCAAATTTTGAGGTTTGCAAAGGATTCTGGGTAACAGAACCTGGTCTGAGCCACACAAGTCACCCCATCTTGGATTCCCCTAGGTCTCTAGTTTTCAGAAATGCGCAGGTTTGGTAGGTTTCCCCAGGTGGCGGCTGAGCTACAGGCCAAAATCTACAGGTAGGCAGTTTGCAAAAAACTCCTCTGTTTTCCTTCACCAATTTGGCTGTGTCCACGTTGCGCTTTGGGGCATTTCCTGTCACGGGCGCTAGGCCTACCCACACAAGTGAGGTATCATTTTTATCGGGAGACGTGGGGGAACGCTGGGTGGAAGGAAATTCGTGGCTCCCCTCAGATTTCAGAACTTTCTGCCACAGAAATGTGAGGAAAATGTGTTTTTTTAGCCAAATTTTGAGGTTTGCAAAGGATTCTGGGTAACAGAACCTGGTCCGAGCCACACAAGTCACCCCATCTTGGATTCCCCTAGGTCTCTAGATTTCAGAAATGCACAGGTTTGGTAGGTTTCCCTAGGTGGCGGCTGAGCTACAGGCCAAAATCTACAGGTAGGCACTTTGCAAAAAACACCTCTGTTTTCCTTCACCAATTTGGCTGTGTCCACGTTGCGCTTTGGGGCATTTCCTGTCACGGGCGCTAGGCCTACCCACACAAGTGAGGTATCATTTTTATCGGGAGACGTGGGGGAATGCTGGGTGGAAGGAAATTCGTGGCTCCTCTCAGATTCCAGAACTTTCTGCCACAGAAATGTGAGGAAAATGTGTTTTTTTAGCCAAATTTTGAGGTTTGCAAAGGATTCTGGGTAACAGAACCTGGTCCGAGCCACACAAGTCACCCCATCTTGGATTCCCCTAGGTCTCTAGTTTTCAGAAATGCGCAGGTTTGGTAGGTTTCCCCAGGTGGCGGCTGAGCTACAGGCCAAAATCTACAGGTAGGCAGTTTGCAAAAAACTCCTCTGTTTTCCTTCACCAATTTGGCTGTGTCCACGTTGCGCTTTGGGGCATTTCCTGTCACGGGCGCTAGGCCTACCCACACAAGTGAGGTATCATTTTTATCGGGAGACGTGGGGGAACGCTGGGTGGAAGGAAATTCGTGGCTCCCCTCAGATTTCAGAACTTTCTGCCACAGAAATGTGAGGAACATGTGTTTTTTTTAGCCAAATTTTGAGGTTTGCAAAGGATTCTGGGTAACAGAACCTGGTCTGAGCCACACAAGTCACCCCATCTTGGATTCCCCTAGGTCTCTAGTTTTCAGAAATGCACAGGTTTGGTAGGTTTCCCCAGGTGGCGGCTGAGCTACAGGCCAAAATCTACAGGTAGGCAGTTTGCAAAAAACTCCTCTGTTTTCCTTCACCAATTTGGCTGTGTCCACGTTGCGCTTTGGGGCATTTCCTGTCACGGGCGCTAGGCCTACCCACACAAGTGAGGTATCATTTTTATCGGGAGACGTGGGGGAACGCTGGGTGGAAGGAAATTCGTGGCTCCCCTCAGATTTCAGAACTTTCTGCCACAGAAATGTGAGGAAAATGTGTTTTTTTAGCCAAATTTTGAGGTTTGCAAAGGATTCTGGGTAACAGAACCTGGTCCGAGCCACACAAGTCACCCCATCTTGGATTCCCCTAGGTCTCTAGATTTCAGAAATGCACAGGTTTGGTAGGTTTCCCTAGGTGGCGGCTGAGCTACAGGCCAAAATCTACAGGTAGGCACTTTGCAAAAAACACCTCTGTTTTCCTTCACCAATTTGGCTGTGTCCACGTTGCGCTTTGGGGCATTTCCTGTCACGGGCGCTAGGCCTACCCACACAAGTGAGGTATCATTTTTATCGGGAGACGTGGGGGAATGCTGGGTGGAAGGAAATTCGTGGCTCCTCTCAGATTCCAGAACTTTCTGCCACAGAAATGTGAGGAAAATGTGTTTTTTTAGCCAAATTTTGAGGTTTGCAAAGGATTCTGGGTAACAGAACCTGGTCCGAGCCACACAAGTCACCCCATCTTGGATTCCCCTAGGTCTCTAGATTTCAGAAATGCACAGGTTTGGTAGGTTTCCCTAGGTGGCAGCTGAGCTACAGGCCAAAATCTACATGTAGGCACTTTGCAAAAAACACCTCTGTTTTCCTTCACCAATTTGGCTGTGTCCACGTTGCGCTTTGGGGCATTTCCTGTCACGGGCGCTAGGCCTACCCACACAAGTGAGGTATAATTTTTATCGGGAGACGTGGGGGAACGCTGGGTGGAAGGAAATTCGTGGCTCCTCTCAGATTCCAGAACTTTCTGCCACAGAAATGTGAGGAACATGTGTTTTTTTAGCCAAATTTTGAGGTTTGCAAAGGATTCTGGGTAACAGAACCTGGTCCGAGCCACACAAGTCACCCCATTTTGGATTCCCCTAGGTCTCTAGATTTCAGAAATGCACAGGTTTGGTAGATTTCCCTAGGTGGCGGCTGAGCTACAGGCCAAAATCTACAGGTAGGCACTTTGCAAAAAACACCTCTGTTTTCCTTCACCAATTTGGATTTGTCCACGTTGCGCTTTGGTGCGTTTTCTGTCGCGGGCGCTAGGCCTACCCACACAAGTGAGGTATCATTTTTATCGGGAGACGTGGGGGAACACTGGGTGGAAGGAACTTCGTGGCTCCTCTCAGATTCCAGAACTTTCTGCCACAGAAATGTGAGGAACATGTGTTTTTTTAGCCAAATTTTGAGGTTTGCACAGGATTCTGGGTAACAGAACCTGGTCCGAGCCACACAAGTCCCCCCATCTTGGATTCCCCTAGGTCTCTAGTTTTCAGAAATGCACAGGTTTGGTAGGTTTCCCTAGGTGGCGGCTGAGCTACAAGCCAAAATCTACAGGTAGGCACTTTGCAAAAAACACCTCTGTTTTGCTTCACAAATTTGGAAGTGTCCACGTTGCGCTTTGGGGCGTTTCCTGTCGCGGGCGCTAGGCCTACCCACACAAGTGAGGTATCATTTTTATCGGGAGACGTGGGGGAACGCTGGGTGGAAGGAAATTCGTGGCTCCTCTCAGATTCCAGAACTTTCTGCCACAGAAATGTGAGGAACATGTGTTTTTTTAGCCAAATTTTGAGGTTTGCAAAGGATTCTGGGTAACAGAACCTGGTCCGAGCCACACAAGTCACCCCATCTTAGATTCCCCTAGGTCTCTAGTTTTCAGAAATGCACAGGTTTTTAAGGTTTCCCTAGGTGGCGGCTGAGCTACAGGCCAAAATCTACAGGTAGGCACTTTGCAAAAAACTCCTCTGTTTTCCCTCACCAATTTGGCTGTGTCCACGTTGCACTTTGGGGCATTTCCTGTCACGGGCGCTAGGCCTACCCACACAAGTGAGGTATAATTTTTATCGGGAGACGTGGGGGAACGCTGGGTGGAAGGAAATTCGTGGCTCCTCTCAGATTCCAAAACTTTCTGCCACAGAAATGTGAGGAACATGTGTTTTTTTTAACCAAATTTTGAGGTTTGCAAAGGATTCTGGGTAACAGAACCTGGTCCGAGCCACACAAGTCACCCCTTCTTGCATTCCCCAAGGTCTCTAGTTTTCAGAAATGCACAGGTTTGGTAGGTTTCCCTAGGTGGCGGCTGAGCTAGAGGCCAAAATCTACAGGTAGGCACTTTGCAAAAAACACCTCTGTTTTCCTTCACAAATTTGGATGTGTCCACGTTGCGCTTTGGGGCATTTCCTGTCACGGGCGCTAGGCCTACCCACACAAGTGAGGTATCATTTTTATCGGGAGACGTGGGGGAATGCTGGGTGGAAGGAAATTCGTGGCTCCTCTCAGATTCCAGAACTTTCTGCCACAGAAATGTGAGGAAAATGTGTTTTTTTAGCCAAATTTTGAGGTTTGCAAAGGATTCTGGGTAACAGAACCTGGTCCGAGCCACACAAGTCACCCCATCTTGGATTCCCCTAGGTCTCTAGATTTCAGAAATGCACAGGTTTGGTAGGTTTCCCTAGGTGGCAGCTGAGCTACAGGCCATAATCTACATGTAGGCACTTTGCAAAAAACACCTCTGTTTTCCTTCACCAATTTGGCTGTGTCCACGTTGCGCTTTGGGGCATTTCCTGTCACGGGCGCTAGGCCTACCCACACAAGTGAGGTATCATTTTTATCAGGAGACGTGGGGGAACGCTGGGTGGAAGGAAATTCGTGGTTCCTCTCAGATTCCAGAACTTTCTGCCACAGAAATGTGAGGAAAATGTGTTTTTTTAGCCAAATTTTGAGGTTTGCAAAGGATTCTGGGTAACAGAACCTGGTCCGAGCCACACAAGTCACCCCATCTTGGATTCCCCTAGGTATCTAGATTTCAGAAATGCACAGGTTTGGTAGGTTTCCCTAGGTGGCGGCTGAGCTACAGGCCAAAATCTACAGGTAGGCACTTTGCAAAAAACACCTCTGTTTTCCTTCACCAATTTGGATTTGTCCACGTTGCGCTTTGGGGCGTTTTCTGTCGCGGGCGCTAGGCCTACCCACACAAGTGAGGTATCATTTTTATCGGGAGACGTGGGGGAACGCTGGGTGGAAGGAAATTCGTGGCTCCTCTCAGATTCCAGAACTTTCTGCCACAGAAATGTGAGGAACATGTGGGTTTTTTAGCCAAATTTTGAGGTTTGCAAAGGATTCTGGGTAACAGAACCTGGTCCAAGCCACACAAGTCACCCCATCTTGGATTCCCCTAGGTCTCTAGTTTTCAGAAATGCACAGGTTTGGTAGATTTCCCTAGGTGGCGGCTGAGCTAGAGGCCAAAATCTACAGGTAGGCACTTTGCAAAAAACACCTCTGTTTTCCTTCACAAATTTGGATGTGTCCACGTTGCGCTTTGGGGCGTTTCCTGTCGCGGGCGCTAGGCCTACCCACACAAGTGAGGTATCATTTTTATCGGGAGACGTGGGGGAACGCTGGGTGGAAGGAAATTCGTGGCTCCTCTCAGATTCCAGAACTTTCTGCCACAGAAATGTGAGGAACATGTGTTTTTTTAGCCAAATTTTGAGGTTTGCAAAGGATTCTGGGTAGCAGAACCTGGTCCGAGCCACACAAGTCACCCCATCTTGGATTCCCCTAGGTCTCTAGTTTTCAGAAATGCACAGGTTTGGTAGGTTTCCCTAGGTGGCGGCTGAGCTACAAGCCAAAATCTACAGGTAGGCACTTTGCAAAAAACACCTCTGTTTTCCTTCACAAATTTGGATGTGTCCAAGTTGCGCTTTGGGGCGTTTTCTGTCGCGGGCGCTAGGCCTACCCACACAAGTGAGGTATCATTTTTATCGGGAGACGTGGGGGAACGCTGGGTGGAAGGAACTTCGTGGCTCCTCTCAGATTCCAGAACTTTCTGCCACAGAAATGTGAGGAACATGTGTTTTTTTAGCCAAATTTTGAGGTTTGCACAGGATTCTGGGTAACAGACCCTGGTCCGAGCCACACAAGTCCCCCCATCTTGGATTCCCCTAGGTCTCTAGTTTTCAGAAATGCACAGGTTTGTTAGGTTTCCCTAGGTGGCGGCTGAGCTACAAGCCAAAATCTACAGGTAGGCACTTTGCAAAAAACACCTCTGTTTTCCTTCACAAATTTGGATGTGTCCACGTTGCGCTTTGGGGCGTTTCCTGTCGCGGGCGCTAGGCCTACCCACACAAGTGAGGTATCATTTTTATCGGGAGACGTGGGGGAACGCTGGGTGGAAGGAAATTCGTGGCTCCTCTCAGATTCCAGAACTTTCTGCCACAGAAATGTGAGGAACATGTGTTTTTTTTAGCCAAATTTTGAGGTTTGCAAAGGATTTTGGGTAACAGAACCTGGTCCGAGCCACACAAGTCACCCCATCTTGGATTCCCCTAGGTCTCTAGTTTTCAGAAATGCACAGGTTTGGTACGTTTCCCTAGGTGGCGGCTGAGCTACAAGCCAAAATCTACAGGTAGGCACTTTGCAAAAAACACCTCTGTTTTCCTTCACAAATTTGGCTGTGTCCACGTTGCGCTTTGGGGCATTTCCTGTCGCGGGCGCTAGGCCCACCCACACAAGTGAGGTATCATTTTTATCGGGAGACGTGGGGGAACGCTGGGTGGAAGGAAATTCGTGGCTCCTCTCAGATTCCAGAACTTTCTGCCACAGAAATCTGAGGAACATGTGTTTTTTTAGCCAAATTTTGAGGTTTGCAAAGGATTCTGGGTAACAATACCTGGTCCGAGCCACACAAGTCACCCCATCTTGGATTCCCCTAGGTCTCTAGTTTTCAGAAATGCACAGGTTTGGTAGGTTTCCCTAGGTGGCGGCTGAGCTACAGGCCAAAATCTACAGGTAGGCACTTTGCAAAAAACACCTCTGTTTTCCTTCACCAATTTGGCTGTGTCCACGTTGCGCTTTGGGGCATTTCCTGTCACGGGCGCTAGGCCTACCCACACAAGTGAGGTATCATTTTTATTGGGAGACATGGGGGAATGCTGGGTGGAAGGAAATTCGTGGCTCCTCTCAGATTCCAGAACTTTCTGCCACAGAAATGTGAGGAACATGTGTTTTTTTAGCCAAATTTTGAGGTTTGCAAAGGATTCTGGGTAACAGAACCTGGTCCGAGCCACACAAGTCACCCCATCTTGGATTCCCCTAGGTCTCTAGTTTTCAGAAATGCACAGGTTTGGTAGGGTTCCCTAGGTGGCGGCTGAGCTAGAAGCCAAAATCTACAGGTAGGCACTTTGCAAAAAACACCTCTGTTTTCCTTCACAAATTTGGATGTGTCCAAGTTGCGCTTTGGGGCGTTTTCTGTCGCGGGCGCTAGGCCTACCCACACAAGTGAGGTATCATTTTTATCGGGAGACGTGGGGGAACGCTGGGTGGAAGGAAATTCGTGGCTCCTCTCAGATTCCAGAACTTTCTGCCACAGAAATGTGAGGAACATGTGTTTTTTTAGCCAAATTTTGAGGTTTGCAAAGGATTCTGGGTAACAATACCTGGTCCGAGCCACACAAGTCACCCCATCTTGGATTCCCCTAGGTCTCTAGTTTTCAGAAATGCACAGGTTTGGTAGGTTTCCCTAGGTGGCGGCTGAGCTACAGGCCAAAATCTACAGGTAGGCACTTTGCAAAAAACACCTCTGTTTTCCTTCACCAATTTGGCTGTGTCCACGTTGCGCTTTGGGGCATTTCCTGTCACGGGCGCTAGGCCTACCCACACAAGTGAGGTATCATTTTTATCGGGAGACGTGGGGGAACGCTGGGTGGAAGGAAATTCGTGTCTCCTCTCAGATTCCAGAACTTTCTGCCACAGAAATGTGAGGAACATGTGTTTTTTTAGCCAAATTTTGAGGTTTGCAAAGGATTCTGGGTAACAGAACCTGGTCCGAGCCACACAAGTCACCCCATCTTGGATTCCCCTAGGTCTCTAGTTTTCAGAAATGCACAGGTTTGGTAGGTTTCCCTAGGTGGCGGCTGAGCTACAGGCCAAAATCTACAGGTAGGCACTTTGCAAAAAACACCTCTGTTTTCCTTCACCAATTTGGATGTGTCCACGTTGCGCTTTGGGGCGTTTTCTGTCGCGGGCGCTAGGCCTACCCACACAAGTGAGGTATCATTTTTATCGGGAGACGTGGGGGAACTCTGGGTGGAAGGAAATTCGTGGCTCCTCTCAGATTCCAGAACTTTCTGCCACAGAAATGTGAGGAACATGTGTTTTTTTAGCCACATTTTGAGGTTTGCAAAGGATTCTGGGTAACAATACCTGGTCCGAGCCACACAAGTCACCCCATCTTGGATTCCCCTAGGTCTCTAGTTTTCAGAAATGCACAGGTTTGGTACGTTTCCCTAGGTGGCGGCTGAGCTACAGGCCAAAATCTACAGGTAGGCACTTTGCAAAAAACACCGCTGTTTTCCTTCACCAATTTGGCTGTGTCCACGTTGCGCTTTGGGGCATTTCCTGTCACGGGCTCTAGGCCTACCACACAAGTGAGGTATCATTTTTATCGGGAGACGTGGGGGAACGCTGGGTGGAAGGAAATTCGTGGCTCCTCTCAGATTCCAGACCTTTCTGCCACAGAAATGTGAGGAACATGTGTTTTTTTTTAGCCAAATTTTGAGGTTTGCAAAGGATTCTGGGTAACAGAACCTGGTCCGAGCCACACAAGTCACCCCATCTTGGATTCCCCTAGGTCTCTAGTTTTCAGAAATGCACAGGTTTGGTAGGTTTCCCTAGGTGGCGGCTGAGCTACAGGCCAAAATCTACAGGTAGGCACTTTGCTAATAACAGCTCTGTTTTCTGTGATGTGTCCACGTTGTGTTTTGGGGCATATCCTGTCGCGGGCGCTAGGCCTACCCACACAAGTGAGGTATCATTTTTATCGGGAGACTTGGGGGAACGCTGGGTGGAAGGAAATTCGTGGCTCCTCTCAGACTCCAGAACTTTCTGCCACAGAAATGTGAGGAACATGTGTTTTTTTTGCCAAATTTTGAGGTTTGCAAAGGATTCTGGGTAACAGAACCTGGTCCGAGCCACACAACTCACCCCATCTTGGATTCCCCTAGGTCTCTAGTTTTCAGAAATGCACAGGTTTGGTAGGTTTCCCTAGGTGGCGGCTAAGCTACAGGCCAAAATCTACAGGTAGGCACTTTGCAAAAAACTCCTCTGTTTTCCTTCACCAATTTGGCTGTGTCCACGTTGCACTTTGGGGCATTTCCTGTCACGGGCGCTAGGCCTACCCACACAAGTGAGGTATCATTTTTATCGGGAGACGTGGGGGAACGCTGGGTGGAAGGAAATTCGTGCCGCCTCTCAGATTCCAGAACTTTCTGCCACAGAAATGTGAGGAACATGTGTTTTTTTAGCCAAATTTTGAGGTTTGCAAAGGATTCTGGTAACAGAGCCTGGTCCGAGCCACACAAGTCACCCCATCTTAGATTCCCCTAGGTCTCTAGTTTTCAGAAATGCACAGGTTTGGTAGGTTTCCCTAGGTGGCGGCTGAGCTACAGGCCAAAATCTACAGGTAGGCACTTTGCAAAAAACTCCTCTGTTTTCCCTCACCTATTTGGCTGTGTCCACGTTGCACTTTGGGGCATTTCCTGTAACGGGCGCTAGGCCTACCCACACAAGTGAGGTATCATTTTTATCGGGAGACGTGGGGGAACACTGGGTGGAAGGAAATTCGTGGCTCCTCTCAGATTCCAGAACTTTCTGCCACAGAAATGTGAGGAACATGTGTTTTTTTAAGCCAAATCTTGAGGTTTGCAAAGGATTCTGGGTAACAGAACCTGGTCCGAGCCACACAAGTCACCCCATCTTGGATTCCCCTAGGTCTCTAGTTTTCAGAAATGCACAGGTTTGGTAGGTTTCCCTAGGTGGCGGCTGAGCCACAGGCCAAAATCTACAGGTAGGCACTTTGCAAAAACACACCTCTGTTTTCCTTCACCAATTTGGATTTGTCCACGTTGCGCTTTGGGGCGTTTTCTGTCGCGGGCGCTAGGCCTACCCACACAAGTGAGGTATCATTTTTATCGGGAGACGTGGGGGAACGCTGGGTGGAAGGAAATTCGTGGCTCCTCTCAGATTCCAGAACTTTCTGCCACAGAAATGTGAGGAACATGTGTTTTTTTAGCCAAATTTTGAGGTTTGCAAAGGATTCTGGGTAACAGAACCTGGTCCGAGCCACACAAGTCACCCCATCTTGGATTCCCCTAGGTCTCTAGTTTTCAGAAATGCACAGGTTTGGTAGGTTTCCACAGGTGGCGGCTGAGCTAGAGGCCAAAATCTACAGGGAGACACTTTGCAAAAAACACCTCTGTTTTCCTTCACAAATTTGGATGTGTCCACGTTGCGCTTTGGGGGTTTCCTGTCGCGGGCGCTAGGCCTACCCACACAAGTGAGCTATCATTTTTATCGGGAGACGTGGGGGAACGCTGGGTGGAAGGAAATTCGTGGCTCCCCTCAGATTTCAGAACTTTCTGCCACAGAAATGTGAGGAACATGTTTTTTTTTTAGCCAAATTTTGAGGTTTGCAAAGGATTCTGGGTAACAGAACCTGGTCCGAGCCACACAAGTCACCCCATCTTGGATTCCCCTAGGTCTCTAGTTTTCAGAAATGCACAGGTTTGGTAGGTTTCCCCAGGTGGCGGCTGAGCTACAGGCCAAAATCTACAGGTAGGCACTTTGCAAAAAACACCTCTGTTTTCCTTCACCAATTTGGCTGTGTCCACGTTGCGCTTTGGGGCATTTCCTATCACGGGCGCTAGGCCTACCCACACAAGTGAGGTATCATTTTTATCGGGAGACGTGGGGGAACGCTGGGTGGAAGGAAATTCGTGGCTCCCCTCAGATTTCAGAACTTTCTGCCACAGAAATGTGAGGAACATGTGTTTTTTTTAGCCAAATTTTGAGGTTTGCAAAGGATTCTGGGTAACAGAACCTGGTCCGAGCAATACAAGTCACCCCATCTTGGATTCCCCTAGGTCTCTAATTTTCAGAAATGCACAGGTTTGGTAGGTTTCCCTAGGTGGCGGCTGAGCTACAGGCCAAAATCTACAGGTAGGCACTTTGCAAAAAACACCTCTGTTTTCCTTGTCCAATTTGGCTGTGTCCACGTTGCGCTTTGGGGCATTTCCTATCACGGGCGCTAGGCCTACCCACACAAGTGAGGTATCATTTTTATCGGGAGACGTGGGGGAACGCTGGGTGGAAGGAAATTCGTGGCTCCTCTCAGATTCCAGAACTTTCTGCCACAGAAATGTGAGGAAAATGTGTTTTTTTAGCCAAATTTTGAGGTTTGCAAAGGATTCTGGGTAACAGAACCTGGTCCGAGCCACACAAGTCACCCCATCTTGGATTCCCCTAGGTCTCTAGTTTTCAGAAATGCACAGGTTTGGTAAGTTTCCCTAGGTGGCGGCTGAGCTAGAGGCCAAAATCTACAGGTAGGCACTTTGCAAAAAACACCTCTGTTTTCCTTCACAAATTTGGATGTGTCCACGTTGCGCTTTGGGCGTTTCCTGTCGCGGGCGCTAGGCCTACCCACACAAGTGAGGTATCATTTTTATCGGGAGACGTGGGGGAACGCTGGGTGGAAGGAAATTCGTGGCTCCCCTCAGATTTCAGAACTTTCTACCACAGAAATGTGAGGAACATGTGTTTTTTTTAGCCAAATTTTGAGGTTTGCAAAGGATTCTGGGTAACAGAACCTGGTCCGAGCCACACAAGTCACCCCATCTTGGATTCCCCTAGGTCTCTAGTTTTCAGAAATGCACAGGTTTGGTAGGTTTCTCCAGGTGGCGGCTGAGCTAGAGGCCAAAATCTACAGGTAGGCACTTTGCAAAAAACACCTCTGTTTTCCTTCACAAATTTGGATGTGTCCACGTTGCGCTTTGGGGCGTTTCCTGTCGCGGGCGCTAGGCCTACCCACACAAGTGAGGTATCATTTTTATCGGGAGACGAGGGGGAACGCTGGGTGGAAGGAAATTCGTGGCTCCCCTCAGATTTCAGAACTTTCTGCCACAGAAATGAGAGGAACATGTGTTTTTTTTAACCAAATTTTGAGGTTTGCAAAGGATTCTGGGTAACAGAACCTGGTCCGAGCCACACAAGTCACCCCATCTTGGATTCCCCTAGGTCTCTAGTTTTCAGAAATGCACAGGTTTGGTAGGTTTCCCCAGGTGGCGGCTGAGCTACAGGCCAAAATCTACAGGTAGGCACTTTGCAAAAAACTCCTCTGTTTTCCTTCACCAATTTGGCTGTGTCCACGTTGCGCTTTGGGGCATTTCCTGTCACGGGCGCTAGGCCTACCCACACAAGTGAGGTATCATTTTTATCGGGAGACGTGGGGGAACGCTGGGTGGAAATAAATTCGTGGCTCCCCTCAGATTTCAGAACTTTCTGCCACAGAAATGTGAGAAACATGTGTTTTTTTTAGCCAAATATTGAGGTTTGCAAAGGATTCTGGGTAACAGAACCTGGTCCGAGCCACACAAGTCACCCCATCTTGGATTCCCCTAGGTCTCTAATTTTCAGAAATGCACAGGTTTGGTAGGTTTCCCTAGGTGGCGGCTGAGCTACAGGCCAAAATCTACAGGTAGGCACTTTGCAAAAAACACCTCTGTTTTCCTTCACCAATTTGGCTGTGTCCACGTTGCGCTTTGGGGCATTTCCTGTCACGGGCGCTAGGCCTACCCACACAAGTGAGGTATCATTTTTATCGGGAGACGTGGGGGAACGCTGGGTGGAAGGAAATTCGTGGCTCCTCTCAGATTCCAGAACTTTCTGCCACAGAAATGTGAGGAAAATGTGTTTTTTTAGCCAAATTTTGAGGTTTGCAAAGGATTCTGGGTAACAGAACCTGGTCCGAGCCACACAAGTCACCCCATCTTGGATTCCCCTAGGTCTCTAGATTTCAGAAATGCACAGGTTTGGTAGGTTTCCCTAGGTGGCGGCTGAGCTACAGGCCAAAATCTACAGGTAGGCACTTTGCAAAAAACACCTCTGTTTTCCTTCACCAATTTGGCTGTGTCCACGTTGCGCTTTGGGGTATTTCCTGTCACGGGCGCTAGGCCTACCCACACAAGTGAGGTATCATTTTTATTGGGAGACGTGGGGGAACGCTGGGTGGAAGGAAATTCGTGGCTCCTCTCAGATTCCAGAACTTTCTGCCACAGAAATGTGAGGAAAATGTGTTTTTTTAGCCAAATTTTGAGGTTTGCAAAGGATTCTGGGTAACAGAACCTGGTCCGAGCCACACAAGTCACCCCATCTTGGATTCCCCTAGGTCTCTAGTTTTCAGAAATGCACAGGTTTGGTAGGTTTCCCCAGGTGGCGGCTGAGCTAGAGGCCAAAATCTACAGGGAGGCACTTTGCAAAAAACACCTCTGTTTTCCTTCACAAATTTGGATGTGTCCACGTTGCGCTGTGGGGGTTTCCTGTCGCGGGCGCTAGGCCTACCCACACAAGTGAGCTATCATTTTTATCGGGAGACGTGGGGGAACGCTGGGTGTAAGGAAATTCGTGGCTCCCCTCAGATTTCAGAACTTTCTGCCACAGAAATGTGAGGAACATGTGTTTTTTTTAGCCAAATTTTGAGGTTTGCAAAGGATTCTGGGTAACAGAACCTGGTCCGAGCCACACAAGTCACCCCATCTTGGATTCCCCTAAGTCTCTAGTTTTCAGAAATGCACAGGTTTGGTAGGTTTTCCCAGGTGGCGGCTGAGCTACAGGCCAAAATCTACAGGTAGGCACTTTGCAAAAAACTCCTCTGTTTTCCTTCACCAATTTGGCTGTGTCCACGTTGCGCTTTGGGGCATTTCCTGTCACGGGCGCTAGGCCTAACCACACAAGTGAGGTATCATTTTTATCGGGAGACGTGGGGGAACGCTGGGTGGAAGGAAATTCGTGGCTCCCCTCAGATTTCAGAACTTTCTGCCACAGAAATGTGAGGAACATGTGTTTTTTTTAGCCAAATTTTGAGGTTTGCAAAGGATTCTGGGTAACAGAACCTGGTCCGAGCAACACAAGTCACCCCATCTTGGATTCCCCTAGGTCTCTAATTTTCAGAAATGCACAGGTTTGGTAGGTTTCCCTAGGTGGCGGCTGAGCTACAGGCCAAAATCTACAGGTAGGCACTTTGCAAAAAACACCTCTGTTTTCCTTCACCAATTTGGCTGTGTCCACTTTGCGCTTTGGGGCATTTCCTATCACGGGCGCTAGGCCTACCCACACAAGTGAGGTATCATTTTTATCGGGAGACGTGGGGGAACGCTGGGTGGAAGGAAATTCGTGGCTCCTCTCAGATTCCAGAACTTTCTGCCACAGAAATGTGAGGAAAATGTGTTTTTTTAGCCAAATTTTGAGGTTTGCAAAGGATTCTGGGTAACAGAACCTGGTCCGAGCCACACAAGTCACCCCATCTTGGATTCCCCTAGGTCTCTAGTTTTCAGAAATGCACAGGTTTGGTAAGTTTCCCTAGGTGGCGGCTGAGCTAGAGGCCAAAATCTACAGGTAGGCACTTTGCAAAAAACACCTCTGTTTTCCTTCACAAATTTGGATGTGTCCACGTTGCGCTTTGGGGGTTTCCTGTCGCGGGCGCTAGGCCTACCCACACAAGTGAGCTATCATTTTTATCGGGAGATGTGGGGGAACGCTGGGTGGAAGGAAATTCGTGGCTCCCCTCAGATTTCAGAACTTTCTGCCACAGAAATGTGAGGAACATGTGTTTTTTTTAGCCAAATTTTGAGGTTTGCAAAGGATTCTGGGTAACAGAACCTGGTCCGAGCCACACAAGTCACCCCATCTTGGATTCCCCTAGGTCTCTAGTTTTCAGAAATGCACAGGTTTGGTAGGTTTCCCCAGGTGGCGGCTGAGCTACAGGCCAAAATCTACAGGTAGGCACTTTGCAAAAAACTCCTCTGTTTTCCTTCACCAATTTGGCTGTGTCCACGTTGCGCTTTGGGGCATTTCCTGTCACGGGCGCTAGGCCTAACCACACAAGTGAGGTATCATTTTTATCGGGAGACGTGGGGAAACGCTGGGTGGAAGGAAATTCGTGGCTCCCCTCAGATTTCAGAACTTTCTGCCACAGAAATGTGAGGAACATGTGTTTTTTTTAGCCAAATTTTGAGGTTTGCAAAGGATTCTGGGTAACAGAACCTGGTCCGAGCCACACAAGTCACCCCATCTTGGATTCCCCTAGGTCTCTAATTTTCAGAAATGCACAGGTTTGGTAGGTTTCCCTAGGTGGCGGCTGAGCTACAGGCCAAAATCTACAGGTAGGCACTTTGCAAAAAACACCTCTGTTTTCCTTCACCAATTTGGCTGTGTCCACGTTGCGCTTTGGGGCATTTCCTGTCACGGGCGCTAGGCCTACCCACACAAGTGAGGTATCATTTTTATCGGGAGACGTGGTGGAACGCTGGGTGGAAGGAAATTCGTGGCTCCTCTCAGATTCCAGAACTTTCTGCCACAGAAATGTGAGGAAAATGTGTTTTTTTAGCCAAATTTTGAGGTTTGCAAAGGATTCTGGGTAACAGAACCTGGTCCGAGCCACACAAGTCACCCCATCTTGGATTCCCCTAGGTCTCTAGATTTCAGAAATGCACAGGTTTGGTAGTTTTCCCTAGGTGGCGGCTGAGCTACACGCCAAAATCTACAGGTAGGCACTTTGCAAAAAACACCTCTGTTTTCCTTCACCAATTTGGCTGTGTCCACGTTGCGCTTTGGGGCATTTCCTGTCACGGGCGCTAGGCCTACCCACACAAGTGAGGTATCATTTTTATCGGGAGACGTGGGGGAACGCTGGGTGGAAGGAAATTCGTGGCTCCTCTCAGATTCCAGAACTTTCTGCCACAGAAATGTGAGGAACATGTGTTTTTTTAGCCAAATTTTGAGGTTTGCAAAGGATTCTGGGTAACAGAACCTGGTCCGAGCCACACAAGTCACCCCATCTTAGATTCCCCTAGGTCTCTAGTTTTCAGAAATGCACAGGTTTGGTAGGTTTCCCTAGGTGGCGGCTGAGCTACAGGCCAAAATCTACAGGTAGGCACTTTGCAAAAAACACCTCTGTTTTCCTTCACCAATTTGGCTGTGTCCACGTTGCGCTTTGGGGCATTTCCTATCACGGGCGCTAGGCCTACCCACACAAGTGAGGTATCATTTTTATCGGGAGACGTGGGGGAACGCTGGGTGGAAGGAAATTCGTGGCTCCTCTCAGATTCCAGAACTTTCTGCCACAGAAATGTAAGGAACATGTGTTTTTTTAGCCAAATTTTGAGGTTTGCAAAGGATTCTGGGTAACAGAACCTGGTCCGAGCCACACAAGTCACCCTATCTTGGATTCCCCTAGGTCTCTAGTTTTCAGAAATGCACAGGTTTGGTAGGTTTCCCTAGGTGGCGGCTTTGCTACAGGCCAAAATCTACAGGTAGGCACTTTGCAAAAAACACCTCTGTTTTCCTTCACCAATTTGGCTGTGTCCACGTTGCGCTTTGGGGCATTTCCTGTCACGGGCGCTAGGCCTACCCACACAAGTGAGGTATCATTTTTATCGGGAGACGTGGGGGAACGCTGGGTGGAAGGAAATTCGTGGCTCCTCTCAGACTCCAGAACTTTCTGCCACAGAAATGTGAGGAACATGTGTTTTTTTTGCCAAATTTTGAGGTTTGCAAAGGATTCTGGGTAACAGAACCTGGTCCGAGCCACACAACTCACCCCATCTTGGATTCCCCTAGGTCTCTAGTTTTCAGAAATGCACAGGTTTGGTAGGTTTCCCTAGGTGGCGGCTGAGCTACAGGCCAAAATCTACAGGTAGGCACTTTGCAAAAAACTCCTCTGTTTTCCTTCACCAATTTGGCTGTGTCCACGTTGCACTTTGGGGCATTTCCTGTCACGGGCGCTAGGCCTACCCACACAAGTGAGGTATCATTTTTATCGGGAGACGTGGGGGAACGCTGGGTGGAAGGAAATTCGTGCCGCCTCTCAGATTCCAGAACTTTCTGCCACAGAAATGTGAGGAACATGTGTTTTTTTAGCCAAATTTTGAGGTTTGCAAAGGATTCTGGGTAACAGAACCTGGTCCGAGCCACACAAGTCACCCCATCTTAGATTCCCCTAGGTCTCTAGTTTTCAGAAATGCACAGGTTTTTAAGGTTTCCCTTGGTGGCGGCTGAGCTACAGGCCAAAATCTACAGGTAGGCACTTTGCAAAAAACTCCTCTGTTTTCCCTCACCAATTTGGCTGTGTCCACGTTGCACTTTGGGGCATTTCCTGTCACGGGCGCTAGGCCTACCCACACAAGTGAGGTATAATTTTTATCGGGAGACGTGGGGGAACGCTGGGTGGAAGGAAATTCGTGGCTCCTCTCAGATTCCAAAACTTTCTGCCACAGAAATGTGAGGAACATGTGTTTTTTTAAGCCAAATTTTGAGGTTTGCAAAGGATTCTGGGTAACAGAACCTGGTCCGAGCCACACAAGTCACCCCATCTTGGATTCCCCTAGGTCTCTAGTTTTCAGAAATGCACAGGTTTGGTAGGTTTCCCTAGGTGGCGGCTGAGCTACAGGCCAAAATCTACAGGTAGGCACTTTGCAAAAACACACCTCTGTTTTTCTTCACCAATTTGGATTTGTCCAGGTTGCGCTTTGGGGCGTTTTCTGTCGCGGGCGCTAGGCCTACCCACACAAGTAAGGTATCATTTTTATCGGGAGACGTGGGGGAACGCTGGGTGGAAGGAAATTCGTGGCTCCTCTCAGATTCCAGAACTTTCTGCCACAGAAATGTGAGGAACATGTGTTTTTTTAGCCAAATTTTGAGGTTTGCAAAGGATTCTGGGTAACAGAACCTGGTCCGAGCCACACAAGTCACCCCTTCTTGCATTCCCCAAGGTCTCTAGTTTCCAGAAATGCACAGGTTTGGTAGGTTTTCCTAGGTGGCGGCTGAGCTAGAGGCCAAAATCTACAGGTAGGCACTTTGCAAAAAACACCTCTGTTTTCCTTCACAAATTTGGATGTGTCCACGTTGCGCTTTGGGGCGTTTCCTGTCGCGGGCATTAGGCCTACCCACACAAGTGAGGAATCATTTTTATCGGGAGACGTGGGGGAACGCTGGGTGGAAGGAAATTCGTGGCTCCCCTCAGATTTCAGAACTTTCTGCCACAGAAATGTGAGGAACATGTGTTTTTTTTAGCCAAATTTTGAGGTTTGCAAAGGATTCTGGGTAACAGAACCTGGTCTGAGCCACACAAGTCACCCCATCTTGGATTCCCCTAGGTCTCTAGTTTTCAGAAATGCGCAGGTTTGGTAGGTTTCCCCAGGTGGCGGCTGAGCTACAGGCCAAAATCTACAGGTAGGCACTTTGCAAAAAACTCCTCTGTTTTCCTTCACCAATTTGGCTGTGTCCACGTTGCGCTTTGGGGCATTTCCTGTCACGGGCGCTAGGCCTACCCACACAAGTGAGGTATCATTTTTATCGGGAGACGTGGGGGAACGCTGGGTGGAAGGAAATTCGTGGCTCCCCTCAGATTTCAGAACTTTCTGCCACAGAAATGTGAGGAACATGTGTTTTTTTTAGCCAAATATTGAGGTTTGCAAAGGATTCTGGGTAACAGAACCTGGTCCGAGCCACACAAGTCACCCCATCTTGGATTCCCCTAGGTCTCTAATTTTCAGAAATGCACAGGTTTGGTAGGTTTCCCTAGGTGGCGGCTGAGCTACAGGCCAAAATCTACAGGTAGGCACTTTGCAAAAAACACCTCTGTTTTCCTTCACCAATTTGGCTGTGTCCACGTTGCGCTTTGGGGCATTTCCTGTCACGGGCGCTAGGCCTACCCACACAAGTGAGGTATCATTTTTATCGGGAGACGTGGGGGAATGCTGGGTGGAAGGAAATTCGTGGCTCCTCTCAGATTCCAGAACTTTCTGCCACAGAAATGTGAGGAAAATGTGTTTTTTTAGCCAAATTTTGAGGTTTGCAAAGGATTCTGGGTAACAGAACCTGGTCCGAGCCACACAAGTCACCCCATCTTGGATTCCCCTAGGTCTCTAGATTTCAGAAATGCACAGGTTTGGTAGGTTTCCCTAGGTGGCAGCTGAGCTACAGGCCAAAATCTACATGTAGGCACTTTGCAAAAAACACCTCTGTTTTCCTTCACCAATTTGGCTGTGTCCACGTTGCGCTTTGGGGCATTTCCTGTCACGGGCGCTAGGCCTACCCACACAAGTGAGGTATCATTTTTATCGGGAGACGTGGGGGAACGCTGGGTGGAAGGAAATTCGTGGCTCCTCTCAGATTCCAGAACTTTCTGCCACAGAAATGTGAGGAACATGTGTTTTTTTAGCCAAATTTTGAGGTTTGCAAAGGATTCTGGGTAACAGAACCTGGTCCGAGCCACACAAGTTACCCCATCTTGGATTCCCCTAGGTCTCTAGATTTCAGAAATGCACAGGTTTGGTAGGTTTCCCTAGGTGGCGGCTGAGCTACAGGCCAAAATCTACAGGTAGGCACTTTGCAAAAAACACCTCTGTTTTCCTTCACCAATTTGGATTTGTCCACGTTGCGCTTTGGTGCGTTTTCTGTCGCGGGCGCTAGGCCTACCCACACAAGTGAGGTATCATTTTTATCGGGAGACGTGGGGGAACGCTGGGTGGAAGGAACTTCGTGGCTCCTCTCAGATTCCAGAACTTTCTGCCACAGAAATGTGAGGAACATGTGTTTTTTTAGCCAAATTTTGAGGTTTGCACAGGATTCTGGGTAACAGAACCTGGTCCGAGCCACACAAGTCCCCCCATCTTGGATTCCCCTAGGTCTCTAGTTTTCAGAAATGCACAGGTTTGGTAGGTTTCCCTAGGTGGCGGCTGAGCTACAAGCCAAAATCTACAGGTAGGCACTTTGCAAAAAACTCCTCTGTTTTCCCTCACCAATTTGGCTGTGTCCACGTTGCACTTTGGGGCATTTCCTGTCACGGGCGCTAGGCCTACCCACACAAGTGAGGTATAATTTTTATCGGGAGACGTGGGGGAACGCTGGGTGGAAGGAAATTCGTGGCTCCTCTCAGATTCCAGAACTTTCTGCCACAGAAATGTGAGGAACATGTGTTTTTTTAGCCAAATTTTGAGGTTTGCAAAGGATTCTGGGTAACAGAACCTGGTCCGAGCCACACAAGTCACCCCATCTTAGATTCCCCTAGGTCTCTAGTTTTCAGAAATGCACAGGCTTTTAAGGTTTCCCTAGGTGGCGGCTGAGCTACAGGCCAAAATCTACATGTAGGCACTTTGCAAAAAACTCCTCTGTTTTCCCTCACCAATTTGGCTGTGTCCACGTTGCACTTTGGGGCATTTCCTGTCACGGGCGCTAGGCCTACCCACACAAGTGAGGTATAATTTTTATCGGGAGACGTGGGGGAACGCTGGGTGGAAGGAAATTCGTGGCTCCTCTCAGATTCCAAAACTTTCTGCCACAGAAATGTGAGGAACATGTGTTTTTTTTAGCCAAATTTTGAGGTTTGCAAAGGATTCTGGGTAACAGAACCTGGTCCGAGCCACACAAGTCACCCCTTCTTGCATTCCCCAAGGTCTCTAGTTTTCAGAAATGCACAGGTTTGGTAGGTTTCCCTAGGTGGCGGCTGAGCTAGAGGCCAAAATCTACAGGTAGGCACTTTGCAAAAAACACCTCTGTTTTCCTTCACAAATTTGGATGTGTCCACGTTGCGCTTTGGGGCGTTTCCTGTCGCGGGCGCTAGGCCTACCCACACAAGTGAGGTATCATTTTTATCGGGAGACGTGGGGGAACGCTGGGTGGAAGGAAATTCGTGCCGCCTCTCAGATTCCAGAACTTTCTGCCACAGAAATGTGAGGAACATGTGTTTTTTTAGCCAAATTTTGAGGTTTGCAAAGGATTCTGGGTAACAGAGCCTGGTCCGAGCCACACAAGTCACCCCATCTTAGATTCCCCTAGGTCTCTAGTTTTCAGAAATGCACAGGTTTGGTAGGTTTCCCTAGGTGGCGGCTGAGCTACAGGCCAAAATCTACAGGTAGGCACTTTGCAAAAAACTCCTCTGTTTTCCCTCACCTATTTGGCTGTGTCCACGTTGCACTTTGGGGCATTTCCTGTCACGGGCGCTAGGCCTACCCACACAAGTGAGGTATCATTTTTATCGGGAGACGTGGGGGAACACTGGGTGGAAGGAAATTCGTGGCTCCTCTCAGATTCCAGAACTTTCTGCCACAGAAATGTGATGAACATGTGTTTTTTTAAGCCAAATCTTGAGGTTTGCAAAGGATTCTGGGTAACAGAACCTGGTCCGAGCCACACAAGTCACCCCATCTTGGATTCCCCTAGGTCTCTAGTTTTCAGAAATGCACAGGTTTGGTAGGTTTCCCTAGGTGGCGGCTGAGCCACAGGCCAAAATCTACAGGTAGGCACTTTGCAAAAACACACCTCTGTTTTCCTTCACCAATTTGGATTTGTCCACGTTGCGCTTTGGGGCGTTTTCTGTCGCGGGCGCTAGGCCTACCCACACAAGTGAGGTATCATTTTTATCGGGAGACGTGGGGGAACGCTGGGTGGAAGGAAATTCGTGGCTCCTCTCAGATTCCAGAACTTTCTGCCACAGAAATGTGAGGAACATGTGTTTTTTTAGCCAAATTTTGAGGTTTGCAAAGGATTCTGGGTAACAGAACCTGGTCCGAGCCACACAAGTCACCCCATCTTGGATTCCCCTAGGTCTCTAGTTTTCAGAAATGCACAGGTTTGGTAGGTTTCCCCAGGTGGCGGCTGAGCTAGAGGCCAAAATCTACAGGGAGACACTTTGCAAAAAACACCTCTGTTTTCCTTCACAAATTTGGATGTGTCCACGTTGCGCTTTGGGGGTTTCCTGTCGCGGGCGCTAGGCCTACCCACACAAGTGAGCTATCATTTTTATCGGGAGACGTGGGGGAACGCTGGGTGGAAGGAAATTCGTGGCTCCCCTCAGATTTCAGAACTTTCTGCCACAGAAATGTGAGGAACATGTGTTTTTTTTAGCCAAATTTTGAGGTTTGCAAAGGATTCTGGGTAACAGAACCTGGTCCGAGCCACACAAGTCACCCCATCTTGGATTCCCCTAGGTCTCTAGTTTTCAGAAATGCACAGGTTTGGTAGGTTTCCCCAGGTGGCGGCTGAGCTACAGGCCAAAATCTACAGGTAGGCACTTTGCAAAAAACTCCTCTGTTTTCCTTCACCAATTTGGCTGTGTCCACGTTGCGCTTTGGGGCATTTCCTGTCACGAGCGCTAGGCCTAACCACACAAGTGAGGTATCATTTTTATCGGGAGACGTGGGGGAACGCTGGGTGGAAGGAAATTCGTGGCTCCCCTCAGATTTCAGAACTTTCTGCCACAGAAATGTGAGGAACATGTGTTTTTTTTAGCCAAATTTTGAGGTTTGCAAAGGATTCTGGGTAACAGAACCTGGTCCGAGCAACACAAGTCACCCCATCTTGGATTCCCCTAGGTCTCTAATTTTCAGAAATGCACAGGTTTGGTAGGTTTCCCTAGGTGGCGGCTGAGCTACAGGCCAAAATCTACAGGTAGGCACTTTGCAAAAAACACCTCTGTTTTCCTTGTCCAATTTGGCTGTGTCCACGTTGCGCTTTGGGGCATTTCCTATCACGGGCGCTAGGCCTACCCACACAAGTGAGGTATCATTTTTATCGGGAGACGTGGGGGAACGCTGGGTGGAAGGAAATTCGTGGCTCCTCTCAGATTCCAGAACTTTCTGCCACAGAAATGTGAGGAAAATGTGTTTTTTTAGCCAAATTTTGAGGTTTGCAAAGGATTCTGGGTAACAGAACCTGGTCCGAGCCACACAAGTCACCCCATCTTGGATTCCCCTAGGTCTCTAGTTTTCAGAAATGCACAGGTTTGGTAAGTTTCCCTAGGTGGCGGCTGAGCTAGAGGCCAAAATCTACAGGTAGGCACTTTGCAAAAAACACCTCTGTTTTCCTTCACAAATTTGGATGTGTCCACGTTGCGCTTTGGGGGTTTCCTGTCGCGGGCGCTAGGCCTACCCACACAAGTGAGCTATCATTTTTATCGGGAGACGTGGGGGAACGCTGGGTGGAAGGAAATTCGTGGCTCCCCTCAGATTTCAGAACTTTCTACCACAGAAATGTGAGGAACATGTGTTTTTTTTAGCCAAATTTTGAGGTTTGCAAAGGATTCTGGGTAACAGAACCTGGTCCGAGCCACACAAGTCACCCCATCTTGGATTCCCCTAGGTCTCTAGTTTTCAGAAATGCACAGGTTTGGTAGGTTTCTCCAGGTGGCGGCTGAGCTACAGGCCAAAATCTACAGGTAGGCACTTTGCAAAAAACTCCTCTGTTTTCCTTCACGAATTTGGCTGTGTCCACGTTGCGCTTTGGGGCATTTCCTGTCACGGGCGCTAGGCCTAACCACACAAGTGAGGTATCATTTTTATCGGGAGACGTGGGGGAACGCTGGGTGGAAGGAAATTCGTGGCTCCCCTCAGATTTCAGAACTTTCTGCCACAGAAATGTGAGGAACATGTGTTTTTTTTAGCCAAATTTTGAGGTTTGCAAAGGATTCTGGGTAACAGAACCTGGTCCGAGCCACACAAGTCACCCCATCTTGGATTCCCCTAGGTCTCTAATTTTCAGAAATGCACAGGTTTGGTAGGTTTCCCTAGGTGGCGGCTGAGCTACAGGCCAAAATCTACAGGTAGGCACTTTGCAAAAAACTCCTCTGTTTTCCTTCACCAATTTGGCTGTGTCCACGTTGCGCTTTGGGGCATTTCCTGTCACGGGCGCTAGGCCTACCCACACAAGTGAGGTATCATTTTTATCGGGAGACGTGGGGGAACGCTGGGTGGAAGGAAATTCGTGGCTCCTCTCAGATTCCAGAACTTTCTGCCACAGAAATGTGAGGAACATGTGTTTTTTTAGCCAAATTTTGAGGTTTGCAAAGGATTCTGGGTAACAGAACCTGGTCCGAGCCACACAAGTCACCCCATCTTAGATTCCCCTAGGTCTCTAGTTTTCAGAAATGCACAGGTTTGGTAGGTTTCCCTAGGTGGCGGCTGAGCTACAGGCCAAAATCTACAGGTAGGCACTTTGCAAAAAACACCTCTGTTTTCCTTCACCAATTTGGCTGTGTCCACGTTGCGCTTTGGGGCATTTCCTATCACGGGCGCTAGGCCTACCCACACAAGTGAGGTATCATTTTTATCCGGAGACGTGGGGGAACGCTGGGTGGAAGGAAATTCGTGGCTCCTCTCAGATTCCACAACTTTCTGCCACAGAAATGTAAGGAACATGTGTTTTTTTAGCCAAATTTTGAGGTTTGCAAAGGATTCTGGGTAACAGAACCTGGTCCGAGCCACACAAGTCACCCTATCTTGGATTCCCCTAGGTCTCTAGTTTTCAGAAATGCACAGGTTTGGTAGGTTTCCCTAGGTGGCGGCTGAGCTACAGGCCAAAATCTACAGGTAGGCACTTTGCAAAAAACACCTCTGTTTTCCTTCACCAATTTGACTGTGTCCACGTTGCGCTTTGGGGCATTTCCTGTCACGGGCGCTAGGCCTACCCACACAAGTGAGGTATCATTTTTATCGGGAGACGTGGGGGAACGCTGGGTGGAAGGAAATTCGTGCCGACTCTCAGATTCCAGAACTTTCTGCCACAGGAATGTGAGGAACATCTGTTTTTTTAGCCAAATTTTGAGGTTTGCAAAGGATTCTGGGTAACAGAACCTGGTCCGAGCCACACAAGTCACCCCATCTTAGATTCCCCTAGGTCTCTAGTTTTCAGAAATGCACAGGTTTTTAAGGTTTCCCTAGGTGGCGGCTGAGCTACAGGCCAAAATCTACAGGTAGGCACTTTGCAAAAAACTCCTCTGTTTTCCCTCACCAATTTGGCTGTGTCCACGTTGCACTTTGGGGCATTTCCTGTCACGGGCGCTAGGCCTACCCACACAAGTGAGGTATCATTTTTATCGGGAGACGTGGGGGAACGCTGGGTGGAAGGAAATTCGTGGCTCCCCTCAGATTTCAGAACTTTCTGCCACAGAAATGTGAGGAACATGTGTTTTTTTTAGCCAAATTTTGAGGTTTGCAAAGGATTCTGGGTAACTGAACCTGGTCTGAGCCACACAAGTCACCCCATCTTGGATTCCCCTAGGTCTCTAGTTTTCAGAAATGCGCAGGTTTGGTAGGTTTCCCCAGGTGGCGGCTGAGCTACAGGCCAAAATCTACAGGTAGGCACTTTGCAAAAAACTCCTCTGTTTTCCTTCACCAATTTGGCTGTGTCCACGTTGCGCTTTGGGGCATTTCCTGTCACGGGCGCTAGGCCTACCCACACAAGTGAGGTATCATTTTTATCGGGAGACGTGGGGGAACGCTGGGTGGAAGGAAATTCGTGGCTCCCCTCAGATTTCAGAACTTTCTGCCACAGAAATGTGAGGAACATGTGTTTTTTTTAGCCAAATATTGAGGTTTGCAAAGGATTCTGGGTAACAGAACCTGGTCCGAGCCACACAAGTCACCCCATCTTGGATTCCCCTAGGTCTCTAATTTTCAGAAATGCACAGGTTTGGTAGGTTTCCCTAGGTGGCGGCTGAGCTACAGGCCAAAATCTACAGGTAGGCACTTTGCAAAAAACACCTCTGTTTTCCTTCACCAATTTGGCTGTGTCCACGTTGCGCTTTGGGGCATTTCCTGTCACGGGCGCTAGGCCTACCCACACAAGTGAGGTATAATTTTTATCGGGAGACGTGGGGGAATGCTGGGTGGAAGGAAATTCGTGGCTCCTCTCAGATTCCAGAACTTTCTGCCACAGAAATGTGAGGAAAATGTGTTTTTTTAGCCAAATTTTGAGGTTTGCAAAGGATTCTGGGTAACAGAACCTGGTCCGAGCCACACAAGTCACCCCATCTTGGATTCCCCTAGGTCTCTAGATTTCAGAAATGCACAGGTTTGGTAGGTTTCCCTAGGTGGCAGCTGAGCTACAGGCCAAAATCTACATGTAGGCACTTTGCAAAAAACACCTCTGTTTTCCTTCACCAATTTGGCTGTGTCCACGTTGCGCTTTGGGGCATTTCCTGTCACGGGCGCTAGGCCTACCCACACAAGTGAGGTATCATTTTTATCGGGAGACGTGGGGGAACGCTGGGTGGAAGGAAATTCGTGGCTCCTCTCAGATTCCAGAACTTTCTGCCACAGAAATGTGAGGAACATGTGTTTTTTTAGCCAAATTTTGAGGTTTGCAAAGGATTCTGGGTAACAGAACCTGGTCCGAGCCACACAAGTCACCCCATCTTGGATTCCCCTAGGTCTCTAGATTTCAGAAATGCACAGGTTTGGTAGGTTTCCCTAGGTGGCGGCTGAGCTACAGGCCAAAATCTACAGGTAGGCACTTTGCAAAAAACACCTCTGTTTTCCTTCACCAATTTGGATTTGTCCACGTTGCGCTTTGGTGCGTTTTCTGTCGCGGGCGCTAGGCCTACCCACACAAGTGAGGTATCATTTTTATCGGGAGACGTGGGGGAACGCTGGGTGGAAGGAACTTCGTGGCTCCTCTCAGATTCCAGAACTTTCTGCCACAGAAATGTGAGGAACATGTGTTTTTTTAGCCAAATTTTGAGGTTTGCACAGGATTCTGGGTAACAGAACCTGGTCCGAGCCACTCAAGTCCCCCCATCTTGGATTCCCCTAGGTCTCTAGTTTTCAGAAATGCACAGGTTTGGTAGGTTTCCCTAGGTGGCGGCTGAGCTACAAGCCAAAATCTACAGGTAGGCACTTTGCAAAAAACACCTCTGTTTTCCTTCACAAATTTGGATGTGTCCACGTTGCGCTTTGGGGCGTTTCCTGTCGCGGGCGCTAGGCCTACCCACACAAGTGAGGTATCATTTTTATCGGGAGACGTGGGGGAACGCTGGGTGGAAGGAAATTCGTGGCTCCTCTCAGATTCCAGAACTTTCTGCCACAGAAATGTGAGGAACATGTGTTTTTTTAGCCAAATTTTGAGGTTTGCAAAGGATTCTGGGTAACAGAACCTGGTCCGAGCCACACAAGTCACCCCATCTTAGATTCCCCTAGGTCTCTAGTTTTCAGAAATGCACAGGTTTTTAAGGTTTCCCTAGGTGGCGGCTGAGCTACAGGCCAAAATCTACAGGTAGGCACTTTGCAAAAAACTCCTCTGTTTTCCCTCACCAATTTGGCTGTGTCCACGTTGCACTTTGGGGCATTTCCTGTCACGGGCGCTAGGCCTACCCACACAAGTGAGGTATAATTTTTATCGGGAGACGTGGGGGAACGCTGGGTGGAAGGAAATTCGTGGCTCCTCTCAGATTCCAAAACTTTCTGCCACAGAAATGTGAGGAACATGTGTTTTTTTTAGCCAAATTTTGAGGTTTGCAAAGGATTCTGGGTAACAGAACCTGGTCCGAGCCACACAAGTCACCCCTTCTTGCATTCCCCAAGGTCTCTAGTTTTCAGAAATGCACAGGTTTGGTAGGTTTCCCTAGGTGGCGGCTGAGCTAGAGGCCAAAATCTACAGGTAGGCACTTTGCAAAAAACACCTCTGTTTTCCTTCACAAATTTGGATGTGTCCACGTTGCGCTTTGGGGCGTTTCCGGTCGCGGGCGCTAGGCCTACCCACACAAGTGAGGTATCATTTTTATCGGGAGACGTGGGGGAACGCTGGGTGGAAGTAAATTCGTGGCTCCCCTCAGATTTCAGAACTTTCTGCCACAGAAATGTGAGGAACATGTGTTTTTTTTAGCCAAATTTTGAGGTTTGCAAAGGATTCTGGGTAACAGAACCTGGTCTGAGCCACACAAGTCACCCCATCTTGGATTCCCCTAGGTCTCTAGTTTTCAGAAATGCACAGGTTTGGTAGGTTTCCCCAGGTGGCGGCTGAGCTACAGGCCAAAATCTACAGGTAGGCACTTTGCAAAAAACTCCTCTGTTTTCCTTCACCAATTTGGCTGTGTCCACGTTGCGCTTTGGGGCATTTCCTGTCACGGGCGCTAGGCCTACCCACACAAGTGAGGTATCATTTTTATCGGGAGACGTGGGGGATTGCTGGGTGGAAGGAAATTCGTGGCTCCTCTCAGATTCCAGAACTTTCTGCCACAGAAATGTGAGGAAAATGTGTTTTTTTAGCCAAATTTTGAGGTTTGCAAAGGATTCTGGGTAACAGAACCTGGTCCGAGCCACACAAGTCACCCCATCTTGGATTCCCCTAGGTCTCTAGATTTCAGAAATGCACAGGTTTGGTAGGTTTCCCTAGGTGGCAGCTGAGCTACAGGCCAAAATCTACATGTAGGCACTTTGCAAAAAACACCTCTGTTTTCCTTCACCAATTTGGCTGTGTCCACGTTGCGCTTTGGTGCGTTTTCTGTCGCGGGCGCTAGGCCTACCCACACAAGTGAGGTATCATTTTTATCGGGAGACGTGGGGGAACGCTGAGTGGAAGGAACTTCGTGGCTCCTCTCAGATTCCAGAACTTTCTGCCACAGAAATGTGAGGAACATGTGTTTTTTTAGCCAAATTTTGAGGTTTGCACAGGATTCTGGGTAACAGAACCTGGTCCGAGCCACACAAGTCCCCCCATCTTGGATTCCCCTAGGTCTCTAGTTTTCAGAAATGCACAGGTTTGGTAGATTTCCCTAGGTGGCGGCTGAGCTACAAGCCAAAATCTACAGGTAGGCACTTTGCAAAAAACACCTCTGTTTTCCTTCACAAATTTGGATGTGTCCACGTTGCGCTTTGGGGCGTTTCCTGTCGCGGGCGCTAGGCCTACCCACACAAGTGAGGTATCATTTTTATCGGGAGACGTGGGGGAACGCTGGGTGGAAGGAAATTCGTGGCTCCTCTCAGATTCCAGAACTTTCTGCCACAGAAATGTGAGGAACATGTGTTTTTTTAGCCAAATTTTGAGGTTTGCAAAGGATTCTGGGTAACAGAACCTGGTCCGAGCCACACAAGTCACCCCATCTTAGATTCCCCTAGGTCTCTAGTTTTCAGAAATGCACAGGTTTTTAAGGTTTCCCTAGGTGGCGGCTGAGCTACAGGCCAAAATCTACAGGTAGGCACTTTGCAAAAAACTCCTCTGTTTTCCCTCACCAATTTGGCTGTGTCCACGTTGCACTTTGGGGCATTTCCTGTCACGGGCGCTAGGCCTACCCACACAAGTGAGGTATAATTTTTATCGGGAGACGTGGGGGAACGCTGGGTGGAAGGAAATTCGTGGCTCCTCTCAGATTCCACAACTTTCTGCCACAGAAATGTAAGGAACATGTGTTTTTTTAGCCAAATTTTGAGGTTTGCAAAGGATTCTGGGTAACAGAACCTGGTCCGAGCCACACAAGTCACCCTATCTTGGATTCCCCTAGGTCTCTAGTTTTCAGAAATGCACAGGTTTGGTAGGTTTCCCTAGGTGGCGGCTGAGCTACAGGCCAAAATCTACAGGTAGGCACTTTGCAAAAAACACCTCTGTTTTCCTTCACCAATTTGACTGTGTCCACGTTGCGCTTTGGGGCATTTCCTGTCACGGGCGCTAGGCCTACCCACACAAGTGAGGTATCATTTTTATCGGGAGACGTGGGGGAACGCTGGGTGGAAGGAAATTCGTGCCGACTCTCAGATTCCAGAACTTTCTGCCACAGGAATGTGAGGAACATCTGTTTTTTTAGCCAAATTTTGAGGTTTGCAAAGGATTCTGGGTAACAGAACCTGGTCCGAGCCACACAAGTCACCCCATCTTAGATTCCCCTAGGTCTCTAGTTTTCAGAAATGCACAGGTTTTTAAGGTTTCCCTAGGTGGCGGCTGAGCTACAGGCCAAAATCTACAGGTAGGCACTTTGCAAAAAACTCCTCTGTTTTCCCTCACCAATTTGGCTGTGTCCACGTTGCACTTTGGGGCATTTCCTGTCACGGGCGCTAGGCCTACCCACACAAGTGAGGTATCATTTTTATCGGGAGACGTGGGGGAACGCTGGGTGGAAGGAAATTCGTGGCTCCCCTCAGATTTCAGAACTTTCTGCCACAGAAATGTGAGGAACATGTGTTTTTTTTAGCCAAATTTTGAGGTTTGCAAAGGATTCTGGGTAACTGAACCTGGTCTGAGCCACACAAGTCACCCCATCTTGGATTCCCCTAGGTCTCTAGTTTTCAGAAATGCGCAGGTTTGGTAGGTTTCCCCAGGTGGCGGCTGAGCTACAGGCCAAAATCTACAGGTAGGCACTTTGCAAAAAACTCCTCTGTTTTCCTTCACCAATTTGGCTGTGTCCACGTTGCGCTTTGGGGCATTTCCTGTCACGGGCGCTAGGCCTACCCACACAAGTGAGGTATCATTTTTATCGGGAGACGTGGGGGAACGCTGGGTGGAAGGAAATTCGTGGCTCCCCTCAGATTTCAGAACTTTCTGCCACAGAAATGTGAGGAACATGTGTTTTTTTTAGCCAAATATTGAGGTTTGCAAAGGATTCTGGGTAACAGAACCTGGTCCGAGCCACACAAGTCACCCCATCTTGGATTCCCCTAGGTCTCTAATTTTCAGAAATGCACAGGTTTGGTAGGTTTCCCTAGGTGGCGGCTGAGCTACAGGCCAAAATCTACAGGTAGGCACTTTGCAAAAAACACCTCTGTTTTCCTTCACCAATTTGGCTGTGTCCACGTTGCGCTTTGGGGCATTTCCTGTCACGGGCGCTAGGCCTACCCACACAAGTGAGGTATAATTTTTATCGGGAGACGTGGGGGAATGCTGGGTGGAAGGAAATTCGTGGCTCCTCTCAGATTCCAGAACTTTCTGCCACAGAAATGTGAGGAAAATGTGTTTTTTTAGCCAAATTTTGAGGTTTGCAAAGGATTCTGGGTAACAGAACCTGGTCCGAGCCACACAAGTCACCCCATCTTGGATTCCCCTAGGTCTCTAGATTTCAGAAATGCACAGGTTTGGTAGGTTTCCCTAGGTGGCAGCTGAGCTACAGGCCAAAATCTACATGTAGGCACTTTGCAAAAAACACCTCTGTTTTCCTTCACCAATTTGGCTGTGTCCACGTTGCGCTTTGGGGCATTTCCTGTCACGGGCGCTAGGCCTACCCACACAAGTGAGGTATCATTTTTATCGGGAGACGTGGGGGAACGCTGGGTGGAAGGAAATTCGTGGCTCCTCTCAGATTCCAGAACTTTCTGCCACAGAAATGTGAGGAACATGTGTTTTTTTAGCCAAATTTTGAGGTGTGCAAAGGATTCTGGGTAACAGAACCTGGTCCGAGCCACACAAGTCACCCCATCTTGGATTCCCCTAGGTCTCTAGATTTCAGAAATGCACAGGTTTGGTAGGTTTCCCTAGGTGGCGGCTGAGCTACAGGCCAAAATCTACAGGTAGGCACTTTGCAAAAAACACCTCTGTTTTCCTTCACCAATTTGGATTTGTCCACGTTGCGCTTTGGTGCGTTTTCTGTCGCGGGCGCTAGGCCTACCCACACAAGTGAGGTATCATTTTTATCGGGAGACGTGGGGGAACGCTGGGTGGAAGGAACTTCGTGGCTCCTCTCAGATTCCAGAACTTTCTGCCACAGAAATGTGAGGAACATGTGTTTTTTTAGCCAAATTTTGAGGTTTGCACAGGATTCTGGGTAACAGAACCTGGTCCGAGCCACTCAAGTCCCCCCATCTTGGATTCCCCTAGGTCTCTAGTTTTCAGAAATGCACAGGTTTGGTAGGTTTCCCTAGGTGGCGGCTGAGCTACAAGCCAAAATCTACAGGTAGGCACTTTGCAAAAAACACCTCTGTTTTCCTTCACAAATTTGGATGTGTCCACGTTGCGCTTTGGGGCGTTTCCTGTCGCGGGCGCTAGGCCTACCCACACAAGTGAGGTATCATTTTTATCGGGAGACGTGGGGGAACGCTGGGTGGAAGGAAATTCGTGGCTCCTCTCAGATTCCAGAACTTTCTGCCACAGAAATGTGAGGAACATGTGTTTTTTTAGCCAAATTTTGAGGTTTGCAAAGGATTCTGGGTAACAGAACCTGGTCCGAGCCACACAAGTCACCCCATCTTAGATTCCCCTAGGTCTCTAGTTTTCAGAAATGCACAGGTTTTTAAGGTTTCCCTAGGTGGCGGCTGAGCTACAGGCCAAAATCTACAGGTAGGCACTTTGCAAAAAACTCCTCTGTTTTCCCTCACCAATTTGGCTGTGTCCACGTTGCACTTTGGGGCATTTCCTGTCACGGGCGCTAGGCCTACCCACACAAGTGAGGTATAATTTTTATCGGGAGACGTGGGGGAACGCTGGGTGGAAGGAAATTCGTGGCTCCTCTCAGATTCCAAAACTTTCTGCCACAGAAATGTGAGGAACATGTGTTTTTTTTAGCCAAATTTTGAGGTTTGCAAAGGATTCTGGGTAACAGAACCTGGTCCGAGCCACACAAGTCACCCCTTCTTGCATTCCCCAAGGTCTCTAGTTTTCAGAAATGCACAGGTTTGGTAGGTTTCCCTAGGTGGCGGCTGAGCTAGAGGCCAAAATCTACAGGTAGGCACTTTGCAAAAAACACCTCTGTTTTCCTTCACAAATTTGGATGTGTCCACGTTGCGCTTTGGGGCGTTTCCGGTCGCGGGCGCTAGGCCTACCCACACAAGTGAGGTATCATTTTTATCGGGAGACGTGGGGGAACGCTGGGTGGAAGTAAATTCGTGGCTCCCCTCAGATTTCAGAACTTTCTGCCACAGAAATGTGAGGAACATGTGTTTTTTTTAGCCAAATTTTGAGGTTTGCAAAGGATTCTGGGTAACAGAACCTGGTCTGAGCCACACAAGTCACCCCATCTTGGATTCCCCTAGGTCTCTAGTTTTCAGAAATGCACAGGTTTGGTAGGTTTCCCCAGGTGGCGGCTGAGCTACAGGCCAAAATCTACAGGTAGGCACTTTGCAAAAAACTCCTCTGTTTTCCTTCACCAATTTGGCTGTGTCCACGTTGCGCTTTGGGGCATTTCCTGTCACGGGCGCTAGGCCTACCCACACAAGTGAGGTATCATTTTTATCGGGAGACGTGGGGGATTGCTGGGTGGAAGGAAATTCGTGGCTCCTCTCAGATTCCAGAACTTTCTGCCACAGAAATGTGAGGAAAATGTGTTTTTTTAGCCAAATTTTGAGGTTTGCAAAGGATTCTGGGTAACAGAACCTGGTCCGAGCCACACAAGTCACCCCATCTTGGATTCCCCTAGGTCTCTAGATTTCAGAAATGCACAGGTTTGGTAGGTTTCCCTAGGTGGCAGCTGAGCTACAGGCCAAAATCTACATGTAGGCACTTTGCAAAAAACACCTCTGTTTTCCTTCACCAATTTGGCTGTGTCCACGTTGCGCTTTGGGGCATTTCCTGTCACGGGCGCTAGGCCTACCCACACAAGTGAGGTATCATTTTTATCGGGAGACGTGGGGGAACGCTGGGTGGAAGGAAATTCGTGGTTCCTCTCAGATTCCAGAACTTTCTGCCACAGAAATGTGAGGAAAATGTGTTTTTTTAGCCAAATTTTGAGGTTTGCAAAGGATTCTGGGTAACAGAACCTGGTCCGAGCCACACAAGTCACCCCATCTTGGATTCCCCTAGGTATCTAGATTTCAGAAATGCACAGGTTTGGTAGGTTTCCCTAGGTGGCGGCTGAGCTACAGGCCAAAATCTACAGGTAGGCACTTTGCAAAAAACACCTCTGTTTTCCTTCACCAATTTGGATTTGTCCACGTTGCGCTTTGGGGCGTTTTCTGTCGCGGGCGCTAGGCCTACCCACACAAGTGAGGTATCATTTTTATCGGGAGACGTGGGGGAACGCTGGGTGGAAGGAAATTCGTGGCTCCTCTCAGATTCCAGAACTTTCTGCCACAGAAATGTGAGGAACATGTGTTTTTTTTAGCCAAATTTTGAGGTTTGCAAAGGATTCTGCGTAACAGAACCTGGTCCAAGCCACACAAGTCACCCCATCTTGGATTCCCCTAGGTCTCTAGTTTTCAGAAATGCACAGGTTTGGTAGATTTCCCTAGGTGGCGGCTGAGCTAGAGGCCAAAATCTACAGGTAGGCACTTTGCAAAAAACACCTCTGTTTTCCTTCACAAATTTGGATGTGTCCACGTTGCGCTTTGGGGCGTTTCCTGACGCGGGCGCTAGGCCTACCCACACAAGTGAGGTATCATTTTTATCGGGAGACGTGGGGGAACGCTGGGTGGAAGGAAATTCGTGGCTCCTCTCAGATTCCAGAACTTTCTGCCACAGAAATGTGAGGAACATGTGTTTTTTTAGCCAAATTTTGAGGTTTGCAAAGGATTCTGGGTAACAGAACCTGGTCCGAGCCACACAAGTCACCCCATCTTGGATTCCCCTAGGTCTCTAGTTTTCAGAAATGCACAGGTTTGGTAGGTTTCCCTAGGTGGCGGCTGAGCTACAAGCCAAAATCTACAGGTAAGCACTTTGCAAAAAACACCTCTGTTTTCCTTCACAAATTTGGATGTGTCCAAGTTGCGCTTTGGGGCGTTTTCTGTCGCGGGCGCTAGGCCTACCCACACAAGTGAGGTATCATTTTTATCGGGAGACGTGGGGGAACGCTGGGTGTAAGGAACTTCGTGGCTCCTCTCAGATTCCAGAACTTTCTGCCACAGAAATGTGAGGAACATGTGTTTTTTTAGCCAAATTTTGAGGTTTGCACAGGATTCTGGGTAACAGACCCTGGTCCGAGCCACACAAGTCCCCCCATCTTGGATTCCCCTAGGTCTCTAGTTTTCAGAAATGCACAGGTTTGTTAGGTTTCCCTAGGTGGCGGCTGAGCTACAAGCCAAAATCTACAGGTAGGCACTTTGCAAAAAATACCTCTGTTTTCCTTCACAAATTTGGATGTGTCCACGTTGCGCTTTGGGGCGTTTCCTGTCGCGGGCGCTAGGCCTACCCACACAAGTGAGGTATAATTTTTATCGGGAGACGTGGGGGAACGCTGGGTGGAAGGAAATTCGTGGCTCCTCTCAGATTCCAGAACTTTCTGCCACAGAAATGTGAGGAACATGTGTTTTTTTTAGCCAAATTTTGAGGTTTGCAAAGGATTCTGGGTAACAGAACCTTGTCCGAGCCACACAAGTCACCCCATCTTGGATTCCCCTAGGTCTCTAGTTTTCAGAAATGCACAGGTTTGGTACGTTTCCCTAGGTGGCGGCTGAGCTACAAGCCAAAATCTACAGGTAGGCACTTTGCAAAAAACACCTCTGTTTTCCTTCACAAATTTGGCTGTGTCCACGTTGCGCTTTGGGGCATTTCCTGTCGCGGGCGCTAGGCCCACCCACACAAGTGAGGTATCATTTTTATCGGGAGACGTGGGGGAACGCTGGGTGGAAGGAAATTCGTGGCTCCTCTCAGATTCCAGAACTTTCTGCCACAGAAATGTGAGGAACATGTGTTTTTTTAGCCAAATTTTGAGGTTTGCAAAGGATTCTGGGTAACAATACCTGGTCCGAGCCACACAAGTCACCCCATCTTGGATTCCCCTAGGTCTCTAGTTTTCAGAAATGCACAGGTTTGGTAGGTTTCCCTAGGTGGCGGCTGAGCTACAGGCCAAAATCTACAGGTAGGCACTTTGCAAAAAACACCTCTGTTTTCCTTCACCAATTTGGCTGTGTCCACGGTGCGCTTTGGGGCATTTCCTGTCACGGGCGCTAGGCCTACCCACACAAGTGAGGTATCATTTTTATTGGGAGACATGGGGGAATGCTGGGTGGAAGGAAATTCGTGGCTCCTCTCAGATTCCAGAACTTTCTGCCACAGAAATGTGAGGAACATGTGTTTTTTTAGCCAAATTTTGAGGTTTGCAAAGGATTCTGGGTAACAGAACCTGGTCCGAGCCACACAAGTCACCCCACCTTGGATTCCCCTAGGTCTCTAGTTTTCAGAAATGCACAGGTTTGGTAGGTTTCCCTAGGTGGCGGCTGAGCTACAAGCCAAAATCTACAGGTAGGCACTTTGCAAAAAACACCTCTGTTTTCCTTCACAAATTTGGATGTGTCCAAGTTGCGCTTTGGGGCGTTTTCTGTCGCGGGCGCTAGGCCTACCCACACAAGTGAGGTATAATTTTTATCGGGAGACGTGGGGGAACGCTGGGTGGAAGGAAATTCGTGGCTCCTCTCAGATTCCAGAACTTTCTGCCACAGAAATGTGAGGAACATGTGTTTTTTTAGCCAAATTTTGAGGTTTGCAAAGGATTCTGGGTAACAATACCTGGTCCGAGCCACACAAGTCACCCCATCTTGGATTCCCCTAGGTCTCTAGTTTTCAGAAATGCGCAGGTTTGGTAGGTTTCCCCAGGTGGCGGCTGAGCTACAGGCCAAAATCTACAGGTAGGCACTTTGCAAAAAACACCTCTGTTTTCCTTCACCAATTTGGCTGTGTCCACGTTGCGCTTTTGGGCATTTCCTGTCACGGGCGCTAGGCCTACCCACACAAGTGAGGTATCATTTTTATCGGGAGACGTGGGGGAACGCTGGGTGGAAGGAAATTCGTGTCTCCTCTCAGATTCCAGAACTTTCTGCCACAGAAATGTGAGGAACATGTGTTTTTTTAGCCAAATTTTGAGGTTTGCAAAGGATTCTGGGTAACAGAACCTGGTCCGAGCCACACAAGTCACCCCATCTTGGATTCCCCTAGGTCTCTAGTTTTCAGAAATGCACAGGTTTGGTAGGTTTCCCTAGGTGGCGGCTGAGCTACAGGCCAAAATCTACAGGTAGGCACTTTGCAAAAAACACCTCTGTTTTCCTTCACCAATTTGGATGTGTCCACGTTGCGCTTTGGGGCGTTTTCTGTCGCGGGCGCTAGGCCTACCCACACAAGTGAGGTATCATTTTTATCGGGAGACGTGGGGGAACTCTGGGTGGAAGGAAATTCGTGGCTCCTCTCAGATTCCAGAACTTTCTGCCACAGAAATGTGAGGAACATGTGTTTTTTTAGCCACATTTTGAGGTTTGCAAAGGATTCTGGGTAACAATACCTGGTCCGAGCCACACAAGTCACCCCATCTTGGATTCCCCTAGGTCTCTAGTTTTCAGAAATGCACAGGTTTGGTACGTTTCCCTAGGTGGCGGCTGAGCTACAGGCCAAAATCTACAGGTAGGCACTTTGCAAAAAACTCCTCTGTTTTCCTTCACCAATTTGGCTGTGTCCACGTTGCACTTTGGGGCATTTCCTGTCACGGGCGCTAGGCCTACCCACACAAGTGAGGTATCATTTTTATCGGGAGACGTGGGGGAACGCTGGGTGGAAGGAAATTCGTGCCGCCTCTCAGATTCCAGAACTTTCTGCCACAGAAATGTGAGGAACATGTGTTTTTTTAGCCAAATTTTGAGGTTTGCAAAGGATTCTGGGTAACAGAACCTGGTCCGAGCCACACAAGTCACCCCATCTTAGATTCCCCTAGGTCTCTAGTTTTCAGAAATGCACAGGTTTTTAAGGTTTCCCTTGGTGGCGGCTGAGCTACAGGCCAAAATCTACAGGTAGGCACTTTGCAAAAAACTCCTCTGTTTTCCCTCACCAATTTGGCTGTGTCCACGTTGCACTTTGGGGCATTTCCTGTCACGGGCGCTAGGCCTACCCACACAAGTGAGGTATAATTTTTATCGGGAGACGTGGGGGAACGCTGGGTGGAAGGAAATTCGTGGCTCCTCTCAGATTCCAAAACTTTCTGCCACAGAAATGTGAGGAACATGTGTTTTTTTAAGCCAAATTTTGAGGTTTGCAAAGGATTCTGGGTAACAGAACCTGGTCCGAGCCACACAAGTCACCCCATCTTGGATTCCCCTAGGTCTCTAGTTTTCAGAAATGCACAGGTTTGGTAGGTTTCCCTAGGTGGCGGCTGAGCTACAGGCCAAAATCTACAGGTAGGCACTTTGCAAAAACACACCTCTGTTTTTCTTCACCAATTTGGATTTGTCCAGGTTGCGCTTTGGGGCGTTTTCTGTCGCGGGCGCTAGGCCTACCCACACAAGTAAGGTATCATTTTTATCGGGAGACGTGGGGGAACGCTGGGTGGAAGGAAATTCGTGGCTCCTCTCAGATTCCAGAACTTTCTGCCACAGAAATGTGAGGAACATGTGTTTTTTTAGCCAAATTTTGAGGTTTGCAAAGGATTCTGGGTAACAGAACCTGGTCCGAGCCACACAAGTCACCCCTTCTTGCATTCCCCAAGGTCTCTAGTTTCCAGAAATGCACAGGTTTGGTAGGTTTTCCTAGGTGGCGGCTGAGCTAGAGGCCAAAATCTACAGGTAGGCACTTTGCAAAAAACACCTCTGTTTTCCTTCACAAATTTGGATGTGTCCACGTTGCGCTTTGGGGCGTTTCCTGTCGCGGGCATTAGGCCTACCCACACAAGTGAGGAATCATTTTTATCGGGAGACGTGGGGGAACGCTGGGTGGAAGGAAATTCGTGGCTCCCCTCAGATTTCAGAACTTTCTGCCACAGAAATGTGAGGAACATGTGTTTTTTTTAGCCAAATTTTGAGGTTTGCAAAGGATTCTGGGTAACAGAACCTGGTCTGAGCCACACAAGTCACCCCATCTTGGATTCCCCTAGGTCTCTAGTTTTCAGAAATGCGCAGGTTTGGTAGGTTTCCCCAGGTGGCGGCTGAGCTACAGGCCAAAATCTACAGGTAGGCACTTTGCAAAAAACTCCTCTGTTTTCCTTCACCAATTTGGCTGTGTCCACGTTGCGCTTTGGGGCATTTCCTGTCACGGGCGCTAGGCCTACCCACACAAGTGAGGTATCATTTTTATCGGGAGACGTGGGGGAACGCTGGGTGGAAGGAAATTCGTGGCTCCCCTCAGATTTCAGAACTTTCTGCCACAGAAATGTGAGGAACATGTGTTTTTTTTAGCCAAATATTGAGGTTTGCAAAGGATTCTGGGTAACAGAACCTGGTCCGAGCCACACAAGTCACCCCATCTTGGATTCCCCTAGGTCTCTAATTTTCAGAAATGCACAGGTTTGGTAGGTTTCCCTAGGTGGCGGCTGAGCTACAGGCCAAAATCTACAGGTAGGCACTTTGCAAAAAACACCTCTGTTTTCCTTCACCAATTTGGCTGTGTCCACGTTGCGCTTTGGGGCATTTCCTGTCACGGGCGCTAGGCCTACCCACACAAGTGAGGTATCATTTTTATCGGGAGACGTGGGGGAATGCTGGGTGGAAGGAAATTCGTGGCTCCTCTCAGATTCCAGAACTTTCTGCCACAGAAATGTGAGGAAAATGTGTTTTTTTAGCCAAATTTTGAGGTTTGCAAAGGATTCTGGGTAACAGAACCTGGTCCGAGCCACACAAGTCACCCCATCTTGGATTCCCCTAGGTCTCTAGATTTCAGAAATGCACAGGTTTGGTAGGTTTCCCTAGGTGGCAGCTGAGCTACAGGCCAAAATCTACATGTAGGCACTTTGCAAAAAACACCTCTGTTTTCCTTCACCAATTTGGCTGTGTCCACGTTGCGCTTTGGGGCATTTCCTGTCACGGGCGCTAGGCCTACCCACACAAGTGAGGTATCATTTTTATCGGGAGACGTGGGGGAACGCTGGGTGGAAGGAAATTCGTGGCTCCTCTCAGATTCCAGAACTTTCTGCCACAGAAATGTGAGGAACATGTGTTTTTTTAGCCAAATTTTGAGGTTTGCAAAGGATTCTGGGTAACAGAACCTGGTCCGAGCCACACAAGTTACCCCATCTTGGATTCCCCTAGGTCTCTAGATTTCAGAAATGCACAGGTTTGGTAGGTTTCCCTAGGTGGCGGCTGAGCTACAGGCCAAAATCTACAGGTAGGCACTTTGCAAAAAACACCTCTGTTTTCCTTCACCAATTTGGATTTGTCCACGTTGCGCTTTGGTGCGTTTTCTGTCGCGGGCGCTAGGCCTACCCACACAAGTGAGGTATCATTTTTATCGGGAGACGTGGGGGAACGCTGGGTGGAAGGAACTTCGTGGCTCCTCTCAGATTCCAGAACTTTCTGCCACAGAAATGTGAGGAACATGTGTTTTTTTAGCCAAATTTTGAGGTTTGCACAGGATTCTGGGTAACAGAACCTGGTCCGAGCCACACAAGTCCCCCCATCTTGGATTCCCCTAGGTCTCTAGTTTTCAGAAATGCACAGGTTTGGTAGGTTTCCCTAGGTGGCGGCTGAGCTACAAGCCAAAATCTACAGGTAGGCACTTTGCAAAAAACTCCTCTGTTTTCCCTCACCAATTTGGCTGTGTCCACGTTGCACTTTGGGGCATTTCCTGTCACGGGCGCTAGGCCTACCCACACAAGTGAGGTATAATTTTTATCGGGAGACGTGGGGGAACGCTGGGTGGAAGGAAATTCGTGGCTCCTCTCAGATTCCAGAACTTTCTGCCACAGAAATGTGAGGAACATGTGTTTTTTTAGCCAAATTTTGAGGTTTGCAAAGGATTCTGGGTAACAGAACCTGGTCCGAGCCACACAAGTCACCCCATCTTAGATTCCCCTAGGTCTCTAGTTTTCAGAAATGCACAGGCTTTTAAGGTTTCCCTAGGTGGCGGCTGAGCTACAGGCCAAAATCTACATGTAGGCACTTTGCAAAAAACTCCTCTGTTTTCCCTCACCAATTTGGCTGTGTCCACGTTGCACTTTGGGGCATTTCCTGTCACGGGCGCTAGGCCTACCCACACAAGTGAGGTATAATTTTTATCGGGAGACGTGGGGGAACGCTGGGTGGAAGGAAATTCGTGGCTCCTCTCAGATTCCAAAACTTTCTGCCACAGAAATGTGAGGAACATGTGTTTTTTTTAGCCAAATTTTGAGGTTTGCAAAGGATTCTGGGTAACAGAACCTGGTCCGAGCCACACAAGTCACCCCTTCTTGCATTCCCCAAGGTCTCTAGTTTTCAGAAATGCACAGGTTTGGTAGGTTTCCCTAGGTGGCGGCTGAGCTAGAGGCCAAAATCTACAGGTAGGCACTTTGCAAAAAACACCTCTGTTTTCCTTCACAAATTTGGATGTGTCCACGTTGCGCTTTGGGGCGTTTCCTGTCGCGGGCGCTAGGCCTACCCACACAAGTGAGGTATCATTTTTATCGGGAGACGTGGGGGAACGCTGGGTGGAAGGAAATTCGTGCCGCCTCTCAGATTCCAGAACTTTCTGCCACAGAAATGTGAGGAACATGTGTTTTTTTAGCCAAATTTTGAGGTTTGCAAAGGATTCTGGGTAACAGAGCCTGGTCCGAGCCACACAAGTCACCCCATCTTAGATTCCCCTAGGTCTCTAGTTTTCAGAAATGCACAGGTTTGGTAGGTTTCCCTAGGTGGCGGCTGAGCTACAGGCCAAAATCTACAGGTAGGCACTTTGCAAAAAACTCCTCTGTTTTCCCTCACCTATTTGGCTGTGTCCACGTTGCACTTTGGGGCATTTCCTGTCACGGGCGCTAGGCCTACCCACACAAGTGAGGTATCATTTTTATCGGGAGACGTGGGGGAACACTGGGTGGAAGGAAATTCGTGGCTCCTCTCAGATTCCAGAACTTTCTGCCACAGAAATGTGATGAACATGTGTTTTTTTAAGCCAAATCTTGAGGTTTGCAAAGGATTCTGGGTAACAGAACCTGGTCCGAGCCACACAAGTCACCCCATCTTGGATTCCCCTAGGTCTCTAGTTTTCAGAAATGCACAGGTTTGGTAGGTTTCCCTAGGTGGCGGCTGAGCCACAGGCCAAAATCTACAGGTAGGCACTTTGCAAAAACACACCTCTGTTTTCCTTCACCAATTTGGATTTGTCCACGTTGCGCTTTGGGGCGTTTTCTGTCGCGGGCGCTAGGCCTACCCACACAAGTGAGGTATCATTTTTATCGGGAGACGTGGGGGAACGCTGGGTGGAAGGAAATTCGTGGCTCCTCTCAGATTCCAGAACTTTCTGCCACAGAAATGTGAGGAACATGTGTTTTTTTAGCCAAATTTTGAGGTTTGCAAAGGATTCTGGGTAACAGAACCTGGTCCGAGCCACACAAGTCACCCCATCTTGGATTCCCCTAGGTCTCTAGTTTTCAGAAATGCACAGGTTTGGTAGGTTTCCCCAGGTGGCGGCTGAGCTAGAGGCCAAAATCTACAGGGAGACACTTTGCAAAAAACACCTCTGTTTTCCTTCACAAATTTGGATGTGTCCACGTTGCGCTTTGGGGGTTTCCTGTCGCGGGCGCTAGGCCTACCCACACAAGTGAGCTATCATTTTTATCGGGAGACGTGGGGGAACGCTGGGTGGAAGGAAATTCGTGGCTCCCCTCAGATTTCAGAACTTTCTGCCACAGAAATGTGAGGAACATGTGTTTTTTTTAGCCAAATTTTGAGGTTTGCAAAGGATTCTGGGTAACAGAACCTGGTCCGAGCCACACAAGTCACCCCATCTTGGATTCCCCTAGGTCTCTAGTTTTCAGAAATGCACAGGTTTGGTAGGTTTCCCCAGGTGGCGGCTGAGCTACAGGCCAAAATCTACAGGTAGGCACTTTGCAAAAAACTCCTCTGTTTTCCTTCACCAATTTGGCTGTGTCCACGTTGCGCTTTGGGGCATTTCCTGTCACGAGCGCTAGGCCTAACCACACAAGTGAGGTATCATTTTTATCGGGAGACGTGGGGGAACGCTGGGTGGAAGGAAATTCGTGGCTCCCCTCAGATTTCAGAACTTTCTGCCACAGAAATGTGAGGAACATGTGTTTTTTTTTAGCCAAATTTTGAGGTTTGCAAAGGATTCTGGGTAACAGAACCTGGTCCGAGCAACACAAGTCACCCCATCTTGGATTCCCCTAGGTCTCTAATTTTCAGAAATGCACAGGTTTGGTAGGTTTCCCTAGGTGGCGGCTGAGCTACAGGCCAAAATCTACAGGTAGGCACTTTGCAAAAAACACCTCTGTTTTCCTTGTCCAATTTGGCTGTGTCCACGTTGCGCTTTGGGGCATTTCCTATCACGGGCGCTAGGCCTACCCACACAAGTGAGGTATCATTTTTATCGGGAGACGTGGGGGAACGCTGGGTGGAAGGAAATTCGTGGCTCCTCTCAGATTCCAGAACTTTCTGCCACAGAAATGTGAGGAAAATGTGTTTTTTTAGCCAAATTTTGAGGTTTGCAAAGGATTCTGGGTAACAGAACCTGGTCCGAGCCACACAAGTCACCCCATCTTGGATTCCCCTAGGTCTCTAGTTTTCAGAAATGCACAGGTTTGGTAAGTTTCCCTAGGTGGCGGCTGAGCTAGAGGCCAAAATCTACAGGTAGGCACTTTGCAAAAAACACCTCTGTTTTCCTTCACAAATTTGGATGTGTCCACGTTGCGCTTTGGGGGTTTCCTGTCGCGGGCGCTAGGCCTACCCACACAAGTGAGCTATCATTTTTATCGGGAGACGTGGGGGAACGCTGGGTGGAAGGAAATTCGTGGCTCCCCTCAGATTTCAGAACTTTCTACCACAGAAATGTGAGGAACATGTGTTTTTTTTAGCCAAATTTTGAGGTTTGCAAAGGATTCTGGGTAACAGAACCTGGTCCGAGCCACACAAGTCACCCCATCTTGGATTCCCCTAGGTCTCTAGTTTTCAGAAATGCACAGGTTTGGTAGGTTTCTCCAGGTGGCGGCTGAGCTACAGGCCAAAATCTACAGGTAGGCACTTTGCAAAAAACTCCTCTGTTTTCCTTCACGAATTTGGCTGTGTCCACGTTGCGCTTTGGGGCATTTCCTGTCACGGGCGCTAGGCCTAACCACACAAGTGAGGTATCATTTTTATCGGGAGACGTGGGGGAACGCTGGGTGGAAGGAAATTCGTGGCTCCCCTCAGATTTCAGAACTTTCTGCCACAGAAATGTGAGGAACATGTGTTTTTTTTAGCCAAATTTTGAGGTTTGCAAAGGATTCTGGGTAACAGAACCTGGTCCGAGCCACACAAGTCACCCCATCTTGGATTCCCCTAGGTCTCTAATTTTCAGAAATGCACAGGTTTGGTAGGTTTCCCTAGGTGGCGGCTGAGCTACAGGCCAAAATCTACAGGTAGGCACTTTGCAAAAAACACCTCTGTTTTCCTTCACCAATTTGGCTGTGTCCACGTTGCGCTTTGGGGCATTTCCTGTCACGGGCGCTAGGCCTACCCACATAAGTGAGGTATCATTTTTATCGGGAGACGTGGGGGAACGCTGGGTGGAAGGAAATTCGTGGCTCCTCTCAGATTCCAGAACTTTCTGCCACAGAAATGTGAGGAACATGTGTTTTTTTAGCCAAATTTTGAGGTTTGCAAAGGATTCTGGGTAACAGAACCTGGTCCGAGCCACACAAGTCACCCCATCTTAGATTCCCCTAGGTCTCTAGTTTTCAGAAATGCACAGGTTTGGTAGGTTTCCCTAGGTGGCGGCTGAGCTACAGGCCAAAATCTACAGGTAGGCACTTTGCAAAAAACACCTCTGTTTTCCTTCACCAATTTGGCTGTGTCCACGTTGCGCTTTGGGGCATTTCCTATCACGGGCGCTAGGCCTACCCACACAAGTGAGGTATCATTTTTATCCGGAGACGTGGGGGAACGCTGGGTGGAAGGAAATTCGTGGCTCCTCTCAGATTCCACAACTTTCTGCCACAGAAATGTAAGGAACATGTGTTTTTTTAGCCAAATTTTGAGGTTTGCAAAGGATTCTGGGTAACAGAACCTGGTCCGAGCCACACAAGTCACCCTATCTTGGATTCCCCTAGGTCTCTAGTTTTCAGAAATGCACAGGTTTGGTAGGTTTCCCTAGGTGGCGGCTGAGCTACAGGCCAAAATCTACAGGTAGGCACTTTGCAAAAAACACCTCTGTTTTCCTTCACCAATTTGACTGTGTCCACGTTGCGCTTTGGGGCATTTCCTGTCACGGGCGCTAGGCCTACCCACACAAGTGAGGTATCATTTTTATCGGGAGACGTGGGGGAACGCTGGGTGGAAGGAAATTCGTGCCGACTCTCAGATTCCAGAACTTTCTGCCACAGGAATGTGAGGAACATGTGTTTTTTTAGCCAAATTTTGAGGTTTGCAAAGGATTCTGGGTAACAGAACCTGGTCCGAGCCACACAAGTCACCCCATCTTAGATTCCCCTAGGTCTCTAGTTTTCAGAAATGCACAGGTTTTTAAGGTTTCCATAGGTGGCGGCTGAGCTACAGGCCAAAATCTACAGGTAGGCACTTTGCAAAAAACTCCTCTGTTTTCCCTCACCAATTTGGCTGTGTCCACGTTGCACTTTGGGGCATTTCCTGTCACGGGCGCTAGGCCTACCCACACAAGTGAGGTATCATTTTTATCGGGAGACGTGGGGGAACGCTGGGTGGAAGGAAATTCGTGGCTCCCCTCAGATTTCAGAACTTTCTGCCACAGAAATGTGAGGAACATGTGTTTTTTTTAGCCAAATTTTGAGTTTTGCAAAGGATTCTGGGTAACTGAACCTGGTCTGAGCCACACAAGTCACCCCATCTTGGATTCCCCTAGGTCTCTAGTTTTCAGAAATGCGCAGGTTTGGTAGGTTTCCCCAGGTGGCGGCTGAGCTACAGGCCAAAATCTACAGGTAGGCACTTTGCAAAAAACTCCTCTGTTTTCCTTCACCAATTTGGCTGTGTCCACGTTGCGCTTTGGGGCATTTCCTGTCACGGGCGCTAGGCCTACCCACACAAGTGAGGTATCATTTTTATCGGGAGACGTGGGGGAACGCTGGGTGGAAGGAAATTCGTGGCTCCCCTCAGATTTCAGAACTTTCTGCCACAGAAATGTGAGGAACATGTGTTTTTTTTAGCCAAATATTGAGGTTTGCAAAGGATTCTGGGTAACAGAACCTGGTCCGAGCCACACAAGTCACCCCATCTTGGATTCCCCTAGGTCTCTAATTTTCAGAAATGCACAGGTTTGGTAGGTTTCCCTAGGTGGCGGCTGAGCTACAGGCCAAAATCTACAGGTAGGCACTTTGCAAAAAACACCTCTGTTTTCCTTCACCAATTTGGCTGTGTCCACGTTGCGCTTTGGGGCATTTCCTGTCACGGGCGCTAGGCCTACCCACACAAGTGAGGTATAATTTTTATCGGGAGACGTGGGGGAATGCTGGGTGGAAGGAAATTCGTGGCTCCTCTCAGATTCCAGAACTTTCTGCCACAGAAATGTGAGGAAAATGTGTTTTTTTAGCCAAATTTTGAGGTTTGCAAAGGATTCTGGGTAACAGAACCTGGTCCGAGCCACACAAGTCACCCCATCTTGGATTCCCCTAGGTCTCTAGATTTCAGAAATGCACAGGTTTGGTAGGTTTCCCTAGGTGGCAGCTGAGCTACAGACCAAAATCTACATGTAGGCACTTTGCAAAAAACACCTCTGTTTTCCTTCACCAATTTGGCTGTGTCCACGTTGCGCTTTGGGGCATTTCCTGTCACGGGCGCTAGGCCTACCCACACAAGTGAGGTATCATTTTTATCGGGAGACGTGGGGGAACGCTGGGTGGAAGGAAATTCGTGGCTCCTCTCAGATTCCAGAACTTTCTGCCACAGAAATGTGAGGAACATGTGTTTTTTTAGCCAAATTTTGAGGTTTGCAAAGGATTCTGGGTAACAGAACCTGGTCCGAGCCACACAAGTCACCCCATCTTGGATTCCCCTAGGTCTCTAGATTTCAGAAATGCACAGGTTTGGTAGGTTTCCCTAGGTGGCGGCTGAGCTACAGGCCAAAATCTACAGGTAGGCACTTTGCAAAAAACACCTCTGTTTTCCTTCACCAATTTGGATTTGTCCACGTTGCGCTTTGGTGCGTTTTCTGTCGCGGGCGCTAGGCCTACCCACACAAGTGAGGTATCATTTTTATCGGGAGACGTGGGGGAACGCTGGGTGGAAGGAACTTCGTGGCTCCTCTCAGATTCCAGAACTTTCTGCCACAGAAATGTGAGGAACATGTGTTTTTTTAGCCAAATTTTGAGGTTTGCACAGGATTCTGGGTAACAGAACCTGGTCCGAGCCACTCAAGTCCCCCCATCTTGGATTCCCCTAGGTCTCTAGTTTTCAGAAATGCACAGGTTTGGTAGGTTTCCCTAGGTGGCGGCTGAGCTACAAGCCAAAATCTACAGGTAGGCACTTTGCAAAAAACACCTCTGTTTTCCTTCACAAATTTGGATGTGTCCACGTTGCGCTTTGGGGCGTTTCCTGTCGCGGGCGCTAGGCCTACCCACACAAGTGAGGTATCATTTTTATCGGGAGACGTGGGGGAACGCTGGGTGGAAGGAAATTCGTGGCTCCTCTCAGATTCCAGAACTTTCTGCCACAGAAATGTGAGGAACATGTGTTTTTTTAGCCAAATTTTGAGGTTTGCAAAGGATTCTGGGTAACAGAACCTGGTCCGAGCCACACAAGTCACCCCATCTTAGATTCCCCTAGGTCTCTAGTTTTCAGAAATGCACAGGTTTTTAAGGTTTCCCTAGGTGGCGGCTGAGCTACAGGCCAAAATCTACAGGTAGGCACTTTGCAAAAAACTCCTCTGTTTTCCCTCACCAATTTGGCTGTGTCCACGTTGCACTTTGGGGCATTTCCTGTCACGGGCGCTAGGCCTACCCACACAAGTGAGGTATAATTTTTATCGGGAGACGTGGGGGAACGCTGGGTGGAAGGAAATTCGTGGCTCCTCTCAGATTCCAAAACTTTCTGCCACAGAAATGTGAGGAACATGTGTTTTTTTTAGCCAAATTTTGAGGTTTGCAAAGGATTCTGGGTAACAGAACCTGGTCCGAGCCACACAAGTCACCCCTTCTTGCATTCCCCAAGGTCTCTAGTTTTCAGAAATGCACAGGTTTGGTAGGTTTCCCTAGGTGGCGGCTGAGCTAGAGGCCAAAATCTACAGGTAGGCACTTTGCAAAAAACACCTCTGTTTTCCTTCACAAATTTGGATGTGTCCACGTTGCGCTTTGGGGCGTTTCCTGTCGCGGGCGCTAGGCCTACCCACACAAGTGAGGTATCATTTTTATCGGGAGACGTGGGGGAACGCTGGGTGGAAGTAAATTCGTGGCTCCCCTCAGATTTCAGAACTTTCTGCCACAGAAATGTGAGGAACATGTGTTTTTTTTAGCCAAATTTTGAGGTTTGCAAAGGATTCTGGGTAACAGAACCTGGTCTGAGCCACACAAGTCACCCCATCTTGGATTCCCCTAGGTCTCTAGTTTTCAGAAATGCACAGGTTTGGTAGGTTTCCCCAGGTGGCGGCTGAGCTACAGGCCAAAATCTACAGGTAGGCACTTTGCAAAAAACTCCTCTGTTTTCCTTCACCAATTTGGCTGTGTCCACGTTGCGCTTTGGGGCATTTCCTGTCACGGGCGCTAGGCCTACCCACACAAGTGAGGTATCATTTTTATCGGGAGACGTGGGGGATTGCTGGGTGGAAGGAAATTCGTGGCTCCTCTCAGATTCCAGAACTTTCTGCCACAGAAATGTGAGGAAAATGTGTTTTTTTAGCCAAATTTTGAGGTTTGCAAAGGATTCTGGGTAACAGAACCTGGTCCGAGCCACACAAGTCACCCCATCTTGGATTCCCCTAGGTCTCTAGATTTCAGAAATGCACAGGTTTGGTAGGTTTCCCTAGGTGGCAGCTGAGCTACAGGCCAAAATCTACATGTAGGCACTTTGCAAAAAACACCTCTGTTTTCCTTCACCAATTTGGCTGTGTCCACGTTGCGCTTTGGGGCATTTCCTGTCACGGGCGCTAGGCCTACCCACACAAGTGAGGTATCATTTTTATCGGGAGACGTGGGGGAACGCTGGGTGGAAGGAAATTCGTGGTTCCTCTCAGATTCCAGAACTTTCTGCCACAGAAATGTGAGGAAAATGTGTTTTTTTAGCCAAATTTTGAGGTTTGCAAAGGATTCTGGGTAACAGAACCTGGTCCGAGCCACACAAGTCACCCCATCTTGGATTCCCCTAGGTATCTAGATTTCAGAAATGCACAGGTTTGGTAGGTTTCCCTAGGTGGCGGCTGAGCTACAGGCCAAAATCTACAGGTAGGCACTTTGCAAAAAACACCTCTGTTTTCCTTCACCAATTTGGATTTGTCCACGTTGCGCTTTGGGGCGTTTTCTGTCGCGGGCGCTAGGCCTACCCACACAAGTGAGGTATCATTTTTATCGGGAGACGTGGGGGAACGCTGGGTGGAAGGAAATTCGTGGCTCCTCTCAGATTCCAGAACTTTCTGCCACAGAAATGTGAGGAACATGTGTTTTTTTTAGCCAAATTTTGAGGTTTGCAAAGGATTCTGCGTAACAGAACCTGGTCCAAGCCACACAAGTCACCCCATCTTGGATTCCCCTAGGTCTCTAGTTTTCAGAAATGCACAGGTTTGGTAGATTTCCCTAGGTGGCGGCTGAGCTAGAGGCCAAAATCTACAGGTAGGCACTTTGCAAAAAACACCTCTGTTTTCCTTCACAAATTTGGATGTGTCCACGTTGCGCTTTGGGGCGTTTCCTGTCGCGGGCGCTAGGCCTACCCACACAAGTGAGGTATCATTTTTATCGGGAGACGTGGGGGAACGCTGGGTGGAAGGAAATTCGTGGCTCCTCTCAGATTCCAGAACTTTCTGCCACAGAAATGTGAGGAACATGTGTTTTTTTAGCCAAATTTTGAGGTTTGCAAAGGATTCTGGGTAACAGAACCTGGTCCGAGCCACACAAGTCACCCCATCTTGGATTCCCCTAGGTCTCTAGTTTTCAGAAATGCACAGGTTTGGTAGGTTTCCCTAGGTGGCGGCTGAGCTACAAGCCAAAATCTACAGGTAAGCACTTTGCAAAAAACACCTCTGTTTTCCTTCACAAATTTGGATGTGTCCAAGTTGCGCTTTGGGGCGTTTTCTGTCGCGGGCGCTAGGCCTACCCACACAAGTGAGGTATCATTTTTATCGGGAGACGTGGGGGAACGCTGGGTGTAAGGAACTTCGTGGCTCCTCTCAGATTCCAGAACTTTCTGCCACAGAAATGTGAGGAACATGTGTTTTTTTAGCCAAATTTTGAGGTTTGCACAGGATTCTGGGTAACAGACCCTGGTCCGAGCCACACAAGTCCCCCCATCTTGGATTCCCCTAGGTCTCTAGTTTTCAGAAATGCACAGGTTTGTTAGGTTTCCCTAGGTGGCGGCTGAGCTACAAGCCAAAATCTACAGGTAGGCACTTTGCAAAAAATACCTCTGTTTTCCTTCACAAATTTGGATGTGTCCACGTTGCGCTTTGGGGCGTTTCCTGTCGCGGGCGCTAGGCCTACCCACACAAGTGAGGTATAATTTTTATCGGGAGACGTGGGGGAACGCTGGGTGGAAGGAAATTCGTGGCTCCTCTCAGATTCCAGAACTTTCTGCCACAGAAATGTGAGGAACATGTGTTTTTTTTAGCCAAATTTTGAGGTTTGCAAAGGATTCTGGGTAACAGAACCTTGTCCGAGCCACACAAGTCACCCCATCTTGGATTCCCCTAGGTCTCTAGTTTTCAGAAATGCACAGGTTTGGTACGTTTCCCTAGGTGGCGGCTGAGCTACAAGCCAAAATCTACAGGTAGGCACTTTGCAAAAAACACCTCTGTTTTCCTTCACAAATTTGGCTGTGTCCACGTTGCGCTTTGGGGCATTTCCTGTCGCGGGCGCTAGGCCCACCCACACAAGTGAGGTATCATTTTTATCGGGAGACGTGGGGGAACGCTGGGTGGAAGGAAATTCGTGGCTCCTCTCAGATTCCAGAACTTTCTGCCACAGAAATGTGAGGAACATGTGTTTTTTTTAGCCAAATTTTGAGGTTTGCAAAGGATTCTGGGTAACAATACCTGGTCCGAGCCACACAAGTCACCCCATCTTGGATTCCCCTAGGTCTCTAGTTTTCAGAAATGCACAGGTTTGGTAGGTTTCCCTAGGTGGCGGCTGAGCTACAGGCCAAAATCTACAGGTAGGCACTTTGCAAAAAACACCTCTGTTTTCCTTCACCAATTTGGCTGTGTCCACGGTGCGCTTTGGGGCATTTCCTGTCACGGGCGCTAGGCCTACCCACACAAGTGAGGTATCATTTTTATTGGGAGACATGGGGGAATGCTGGGTGGAAGGAAATTCGTGGCTCCTCTCAGATTCCAGAACTTTCTGCCACAGAAATGTGAGGAACATGTGTTTTTTTAGCCAAATTTTGAGGTTTGCAAAGGATTCTGGGTAACAGAACCTGGTCCGAGCCACACAAGTCACCCCACCTTGGATTCCCCTAGGTCTCTAGTTTTCAGAAATGCACAGGTTTGGTAGGTTTCCCTAGGTGGCGGCTGAGCTACAAGCCAAAATCTACAGGTAGGCACTTTGCAAAAAACACCTCTGTTTTCCTTCACAAATTTGGATGTGTCCAAGTTGCGCTTTGGGGCGTTTTCTGTCGCGGGCGCTAGGCCTACCCACACAAGTGAGGTATAATTTTTATCGGGAGACGTGGGGGAACGCTGGGTGGAAGGAAATTCGTGGCTCCTCTCAGATTCCAGAACTTTCTGCCACAGAAATGTGAGGAACATGTGTTTTTTTAGCCAAATTTTGAGGTTTGCAAAGGATTCTGGGTAACAATACCTGGTCCGAGCCACACAAGTCACCCCATCTTGGATTCCCCTAGGTCTCTAGTTTTCAGAAATGCGCAGGTTTGGTAGGTTTCCCCAGGTGGCGGCTGAGCTACAGGCCAAAATCTACAGGTAGGCACTTTGCAAAAAACACCTCTGTTTTCCTTCACCAATTTGGCTGTGTCCACGTTGCGCTTTTGGGCATTTCCTGTCACGGGCGCTAGGCCTACCCACACAAGTGAGGTATCATTTTTATCGGGAGACGTGGGGGAACGCTGGGTGGAAGGAAATTCGTGTCTCCTCTCAGATTCCAGAACTTTCTGCCACAGAAATGTGAGGAACATGTGTTTTTTTAGCCAAATTTTGAGGTTTGCAAAGGATTCTGGGTAACAGAACCTGGTCCGAGCCACACAAGTCACCCCATCTTGGATTCCCCTAGGTCTCTAGTTTTCAGAAATGCACAGGTTTGGTAGGTTTCCCTAGGTGGCGGCTGAGCTACAGGCCAAAATCTACAGGTAGGCACTTTGCAAAAAACACCTCTGTTTTCCTTCACCAATTTGGATGTGTCCACGTTGCGCTTTGGGGCGTTTTCTGTCGCGGGCGCTAGGCCTACCCACACAAGTGAGGTATCATTTTTATCGGGAGACGTGGGGGAACTCTGGGTGGAAGGAAATTCGTGGCTCCTCTCAGATTCCAGAACTTTCTGCCACAGAAATGTGAGGAACATGTGTTTTTTTAGCCACATTTTGAGGTTTGCAAAGGATTCTGGGTAACAATACCTGGTCCGAGCCACACAAGTCACCCCATCTTGGATTCCCCTAGGTCTCTAGTTTTCAGAAATGCACAGGTTTGGTACGTTTCCCTAGGTGGCGGCTGAGCTACAGGCCAAAATCTACAGGTAGGCACTTTGCAAAAAACACCTCTGTTTTCCTTCACCAATTTGGCTGTGTCCACGTTGCGCTTTGGGGCATTTCCTGTCACGGGCGCTAGGCCTACCACACAAGTGAGGTATCATTTTTATCGGGAGACGTGGGGGAACGCTGGGTGGAAGGAAATTCGTGGCTCCTCTCAGATTCCAGACCTTTCTGCCACAGAAATGTGAGGAACATGTGTTTTTTTTTAGCCAAATTTTGAGGTTTGCAAAGGATTCTGGGTAACAGAACCTGGTCCGAGCCACACAAGTCACCCCATCTTGGATTCCCCTAGGTCTCTAGTTTTCAGAAATGCACAGGTTTGGTAGGTTTCCCTAGGTGGCGGCTGAGCTACAGGCCAAAATCTACAGGTAGGCACTTTGCTAATAACAGCTCTGTTTTCTGTGATGTGTCCACGTTGTGTTTTGGGGCATATCCTGTCACGGGCGCTAGGCCTACCCACACAAGTGAGGTATCATTTTTATCGGGAGACGTGGGGGAACACTGGGTGGAAGGAAATTCGTGGCTCCTCTCAGATTCCAGAACTTTCTGCCACAGAAATGTGAGGAACATGTGTTTTTTTAGCCAAATTTTGAGGTTTGCAAAGGATTCTGGGTAACAGAACCTGGTCCGAGCCACACAAGTCACCCCATCTTAGATTCCCCTAGGTCTCTAGTTTTCAGAAATGCACAGGTTTTTAAGGTTTCCCTAGGTGGCGGCTGAGCTACAGGCCAAAATCTACAGGTAGGCACTTTGCAAAAAACTCCTCTGTTTTCCCTCACCAATTTGGCTGTGTCCACGTTGCACTTTGGGGCATTTCCTGTCACGGGCGCTAGGCCTACCCACACAAGTGAGGTATAATTTTTATCGGGAGACGTGGGGGAACGCTGGGTGGAAGGAAATTCGTCGCTCCTCTCAGATTCCAAAACTTTCTGCCACAGAAATGTGAGGAACATGTGTTTTTTTAAGCCAAATTTTGAGGTTTGCAAAGGATTCTGGGTAACAGAACCTGGTCCGAGCCACACAAGTCACCCCATCTTGGATTCCCCTAGGTCTCTAGTTTTCAGAAATGCACAGGTTTGGTAGGTTTCCCTAGGTGGCGGCTGAGCTACAGGCCAAAATCTACAGGTAGGCACTTTGCAAAAACACACCTCTGTTTTCCTTCACCAATTTGGATTTGTCCAGGTTGCGCTTTGGGGCGTTTTCTGTCGCGGGCGCTAGGCCTACCCACACAAGTGAGGTATCATTTTTATCGGGAGACGTGGGGGAACGCTGGGTGGAAGGAAATTTGTGGCTCCTCTCAGATTCCAGAACTTTCTGCCACAGAAATGTGAGGAACATGTGTTTTTTTAGCCAAATTTTGAGGTTTGCAAAGGATTCTGGGTAACAGAACCTGGTCCGAGCCACACAAGTCACCCCTTCTTGCATTCCCCAAGGTCTCTAGTTTTCAGAAATGCACAGGTTTGGTAGGTTTCCCTAGGTGGCGGCTGAGCTACAGGCCAAAATCTACAGGTAGGCACTTTGCAAAAAACACCTCTGTTTTCCTTCACAAATTTGGATGTGTCCACGTTGCGCTTTGGGGCGTTTCCTGTCGCGGGCGCTAGGCCTACCCACACAAGTGAGGTATCATTTTTATTGGGAGACGTGGCGGAACGCTGGGTGGAAGGAAATTCGTGGCTCCCCTCAGATTTCAGAACTTTCTGCCACAGAAATGTGAGGAACATGTGTTTTTTTTAGCCAAATTTTGAGGTTTGCAAAGGATTCTGGGTAACAGAACCTGGTCTGAGCCACACAAGTCACCCCATCTTGGATTCCCCTAGGTCTCTAGTTTTCAGAAATGCGCAGGTTTGGTAGGTTTCCCCAGGTGGCGGCTGAGCTACAGGCCAAAATCTACAGGTAGGCACTTTGCAAAAAACTCCTCTGTTTTCCTTCACCAATTTGGCTGTGTCCACGTTGCGCTTTGGGGCATTTCCTGTCACGGGCGCTAGGCCTACCCACACAAGTGAGGTATCATTTTTATCGGGAGACGTGGGGGAACGCTGGGTGGAAGGAAATTCGTGGCTCCCCTCAGATTTCAGAACTTTCTGCCACAGAAATGTGAGGAACATGTGTTTTTTTTAGCCAAATATTGAGGTTTGCAAAGGATTCTGGGTAACAGAACCTGGTCCGAGCCACACAAGTCACCCCATCTTGGATTCCCCTAGGTCTCTAATTTTCAGAAATGCACAGGTTTGGTAGGCTTCCCTAGGTGGCGGCTGAGCTACAGGCCAAAATCTACAGGTAGGCACTTTGCAAAAAACACCTCTGTTTTCCTTCACCAATTTGGCTGTGTCCACGTTGCGCTTTGGGGCATTTCCTGTCACGGGCGCTAGGCCTACCCACACAAGTGAGGTATCATTTTTATCGGGAGACGTGGGGGAATGCTGGGTGGAAGGAAATTCGTGGCTCCTCTCAGATTCCAGAACTTTCTGCCACAGAAATGTGAGGAAAATGTGTTTTTTTAGCCAAATTTTGAGGTTTGCAAAGGATTCTGGGTAACAGAACCTGGTCCGAGCCACACAAGTCACCCAATCTTGGATTCCCCTAGGTCTCTAGATTTCAGAAATGCACAGGTTTGGTAGGTTTCCCTAGGTGGCAGCTGAGCTACAGGCCAAAATCTACATGTAGGCACTTTGCAAAAAACACCTCTGTTTTCCTTCACCAATTTGGCTGTGTCCACGTTGCGCTTTGGGGCATTTCCTATCACGGGCGCTAGGCCTACCCACACAAGTGAGGTATCATTTTTATCGGGAGACGTGGGGGAACGCTGGGTGGAAGGAAATTCGTGGCTCCTCTCAGATTCCAGAACTTTCTGCCACAGAAATGTGAGGAACATGTGTTTTTTTAGCCAAATTTTGAGGTTTGCAAAGGATTCTGGGTAACAGAGCCTGGTCCGAGCCACACAAGTCACCCCATCTTAGATTCCCCTAGGTCTCTAGTTTTCAGAAATGCACAGGTTTGGTAGGTTTCCCTAGGTGGCGGCTGAGCTACAGGCCAAAATCTACAGGTAGGCACTTTGCAAAAAACTCCTCTGTTTTCCCTCACCTATTTGGCTGTGTCCACGTTGTACTTTGGGGCATTTCCTGTAACGGGCGCTAGGCCTACCCACACAAGTGAGGTATCATTTTTATCGGGAGACGTGGGGGAACACTGGGTGGAAGGAAATTCGTGGCTCCTCTCAGATTCCAGAACTTTCTGCCACAGAAATGTGAGGAACATGTGTTTTTTTAAGCCAAATCTTGAGGTTTGCAAAGGATTCTGGGTAACAGAACCTGGTCCGAGCCACACAAGTCACCCCATCTTGGATTCCCCTAGGTCTCTAGTTTTCAGAAATGCACAGGTTTGGTAGGTTTCCCTAGGTGGCGGCTGAGCCACAGGCCAAAATCTACAGGTAGGCACTTTGCAAAAACACACCTCTGTTTTCCTTCACCAATTTGGATTTGTCCACGTTGCGCTTTGGGGCGTTTTCTGTCGCGGGCGCTAGGCCTACCCACACAAGTGAGGTATCATTTTTATCGGGAGACGTGGGGGAACGCTGGGTGGAAGGAAATTCGTGGCTCCTCTCAGATTCCAGAACTTTCTGCCACAGAAATGTGAGGAACATGTGTTTTTTTAGCCAAATTTTGAGGTTTGCAAAGGATTCTGGGTAACAGAACCTGGTCCGAGCCACACAAGTCACCCCATCTTGGATTCCCCTAGGTCTCTAGTTTTCAGAAATGCACAGGTTTGGTAGGTTTCCCCAGGTGGCGGCTGAGCTAGAGGCCAAAATCTACAGGGAGACACTTTGCAAAAAACACCTCTGTTTTCCTTCACAAATTTGGATGTGTCCACGTTGCGCTTTGGGGGTTTCCTGTCGCGGGCGCTAGGCCTACCCACACAAGTGAGCTATCATTTTTATCGGGAGACGTGGGGGAACGCTGGGTGGAAGGAAATTCGTGGCTCCCCTCAGATTTCAGAACTTTCTGCCACAGAAATGTGAGGAACATGTGTTTTTTTTAGCCAAATTTTGAGGTTTGCAAAGGATTCTGGGTAACAGAACCTGGTCCGAGCCACACAAGTCACCCCATCTTGGATTCCCCTAGGTCTCTAGTTTTCAGAAATGCACAGGTTTGGTAGGTTTCCCCAGGTGGCGGCTGAGCTACAGGCCAAAATCTACAGGTAGGCACTTTGCAAAAAACACCTCTGTTTTCCTTCACCAATTTGGCTGTGTCCACGTTGCGCTTTGGGGCATTTCCTATCACGGGCGCTAGGCCTACCCACACAAGTGAGGTATCATTTTTATCGGGAGACGTGGGGGAACGCTGGGTGGAAGGAAATTCGTGGCTCCCCTCAGATTTCAGAACTTTCTGCCACAGAAATGTGAGGAACATGTGTTTTTTTTAGCCAAATTTTGAGGTTTGCAAAGGATTCTGGGTAACAGAACCTGGTCAGAGCAACACAAGTCACCCCATCTTGGATTCCCCTAGGTCTCTAATTTTCAGAAATGCACAGGTTTGGTAGGTTTCCCTAGGTGGCGGCTGAGCTACAGGCCAAAATCTACAGGTAGGCACTTTGCAAAAAACACCTCTGTTTTCCTTGTCCAATTTGGCTGTGTCCACGTTGCGCTTTGGGGCATTTCCTATCACGGGCGCTAGGCCTACCCACACAAGTGAGGTATCATTTTTATCGGGAGACGTGGGGGAACGCTGGGTGGAAGGAAATTCGTGGCTCCTCTCAGATTCCAGAACTTTCTGCCACAGAAATGTGAGGAAAATGTGTTTTTTTAGCCAAATTTTGAGGTTTGCAAAGGATTCTGGGTAACAGAACCTGGTCCGAGCCACACAAGTCACCCCATCTTGGATTCCCCTAGGTCTCTAGTTTTCAGAAATGCACAGGTTTGGTAAGTTTCCCTAGGTGGCGGCTGAGCTAGAGGCCAAAATCTACAGGTAGGCACTTTGCAAAAAACACCTCTGTTTTCCTTCACAAATTTGGATGTGTCCACGTTGCGCTTTGGGGGTTTCCTGTCGCGGGCGCTAGGCCTACCCACACAAGTGAGCTATCATTTTTATCGGGAGACGTGGGGGAACGCTGGGTGGAAGGAAATTCGTGGCTCCCCTCAGATTTCAGAACTTTCTACCACAGAAATGTGAGGAACATGTGTTTTTTTTAGCCAAATTTTGAGGTTTGCAAAGGATTCTGGGTAACAGAACCTGGTCCGAGCCACACAAGTCACCCCATCTTGGATTCCCCTAGGTCTCTAGTTTTCAGAAATGCACAGGTTTGGTAGGTTTCTCCAGGTGGCGGCTGAGCTACAGGCCAAAATCTACAGGTAGGCACTTTGCAAAAAACTCCTCTGTTTTCCTTCACCAATTTGGCTGTGTCCACGTTGCGCTTTGGGGCATTTCCTGTCACGGGCGCTAGGCCTAACCACACAAGTGAGGTATCATTTTTATCGGGAGACGTGGGGGAACGCTGGGTGGAAGGAAATTCGTGGCTCCCCTCAGATTTCAGAACTTTCTGCCACAGAAATGTGAGGAACATGTGTTTTTTTTAGCCAAATTTTGAGGTTTGCAAAGGATTCTGGGTAACAGAACCTGGTCCGAGCCACACAAGTCACCCCATCTTGGATTCCCCTAGGTCTCTAATTTTCAGAAATGCACAGGTTTGGTAGGTTTCCCTAGGTGGCGGCTGAGCTACAGGCCAAAATCTACAGGTAGGCACTTTGCAAAAAACACCTCTGTTTTCCTTCACCAATTTGGCTGTGTCCACGTTGCGCTTTGGGGCATTTCCTGTCACGGGCGCTAGGCCTACCCACACAAGTGAGGTATCATTTTTATCGGGAGACGTGGGGGAACGCTGGGTGGAAGGAAATTCGTGGCTCCTCTCAGATTCCAGAACTTTCTGCCACAGAAATGTGAGGAAAATGTGTTTTTTTAGCCAAATTTTGAGGTTTGCAAAGGATTCTGGGTAACAGAACCTGGTCCGAGCAACACAAGTCACCCCATCTTGGATTCCCCTAGGTCTCTAGATTTCAGAAATGCACAGGTTTGGTAGTTTTCCCTAGGTGGCGGCTGAGCTACAGGCCAAAATCTACAGGTAGGCACTTTGCAAAAAACACCTCTGTTTTCCTTCACCAATTTGGCTGTGTCCACGTTGCGCTTTGGGGCATTTCCTGTCACGGGCGCTAGGCCTACCCACACAAGTGAGGTATCATTTTTATCGGGAGACGTGGGGGAACGCTGGGTGGAAGGAAATTCGTGGCTCCTCTCAGGTTCCAGAACTTTCTGCCACAGAAATGTGAGGAACATGTGTTTTTTTAGCCAAATTTTGAGGTTTGCAAAGGATTCTGGGTAACAGAACCTGGTCCGAGCCACACAAGTCACCCCATCTTAGATTCCCCTAGGTCTCTAGTTTTCAGAAATGCACAGGTTTGGTAGGTTTCCCTAGGTGGCGGCTGAGCTACAGGCCAAAATCTACAGGTAGGCACTTTGCAAAAAACACCTCTGTTTTCCTTCACCAATTTGGCTGTGTCCACGTTGCGCTTTGGGGCATTTCCTATCACGGGCGCTAGGCCTACCCACACAAGTGAGGTATCATTTTTATCGGGAGACGTGGGGGAACGCTGGGTGGAAGGAAATTCGTGGCTCCTCTCAGATTCCAGAACTTTCTGCCACAGAAATGTAAGGAACATGTGTTTTTTTAGCCAAATTTTGAGGTTTGCAAAGGATTCTGGGTAACAGAACCTGGTCCGAGCCACACAAGTCACCCTATCTTGGATTCCCCTAGGTCTCTAGTTTTCAGAAATGCACAGGTTTGGTAGGTTTCCCTAGGTGGCGGCTGAGCTACAGGCCAAAATCTACAGGTAGGCACTTTGCAAAAAACACCTCTGTTTTCCTTCACCAATTTGACTGTGTCCACGTTGCGCTTTGGGGCATTTCCTGTCACGGGCGCTAGGCCTACCCACACAAGTGAGGTATCATTTTTATCGGGAGACGTGGGGGAACGCTGGGTGGAAGGAAATTCGTGCCACCTCTCAGATTCCAGAACTTTCTGCCACAGAAATGTGAGGAACATGTGTTTTTTTAGCCAAATTTTGAGGTTTGCAAAGGATTCTGGGTAACAGAACCTGGTCCGAGCCACACAAGTCACCCCATCTTAGATTCCCCTAGGTCTCTAGTTTTCAGAAATGCACAGGTTTTTAAGGTTTCCCTAGGTGGCGGCTGAGCTACAGGCCAAAATCTACAGGTAGGCACTTTGCAAAAAACTCCTCTGTTTTCCCTCACCAATTTGGCTGTGTCCACGTTGCACTTTGGGGCATTTCCTGTCACGGGCGCTAGGCCTACCCACACAAGTGAGGTATAATTTTTATCGGGAGACGTGGGGGAACGCTGGGTGGAAGGAAATTCGTGGCTCCTCTCAGATTCCAAAACTTTCTGCCACAGAAATGTGAGGAACATGTGTTTTTTTAAGCCAAATTTTGAGGTTTGCAAAGGATTCTGGGTAACAGAACCTGGTCCGAGCCACACAAGTCACCCCATCTTGGATTCCCCTAGGTCTCTAGTTTTCAGAAATGCACAGGTTTGGTAGGTTTCCCTAGGTGGCGGCTGAGCTACAGGCCAAAATCTACAGGTAGGCACTTTGCAAAAACACACCTCTGTTTTCCTTCACCAATTTGGATTTGTCCAGGTTGCGCTTTGGGGCGTTTTCTGTCGCGGGCGCTAGGCCTACCCACACAAGTGAGGTATCATTTCTATCGGGAGACGTGGGGGAACGCTGGGTGGAAGGAAATTCGTGGCTCCTCTCAGATTCCAGAACTTTCTGCCACAGAAATGTGAGGAACATGTGTTTTTTTAGCCAAATTTTGAGGTTTGCAAAGGATTCTGGGTAACAGAACCTGGTCCGAGCCACACAAGTCACCCCTTCTTGCATTCCCCAAGGTCTCTAGTTTTCAGAAATGCACAGGTTTGGTAGGTTTCCCTAGGTGGCGGCTGAGCTACAGGCCAAAATCTACAGGTAGGCACTTTGCAAAAAACACCTCTGTTTTCCTTCACAAATTTGGATGTGTCCACGTTGCGCTTTGGGGCGTTTCCTGTCGCGGGCGCTAGGCCTACCCACACAAGTGAGGAATCATTTTTATCGGGAGACGTGGCGGAACGCTGGGTGGAAGGAAATTCGTGGCTCCCCTCAGATTTCAGAACTTTCTGCCACAGAAATGTGAGGAACATGTGTTTTTTTTAGCCAAATTTTGAGGTTTGCAAAGGATTCTGGGTAACAGAACCTGGTCTGAGCCACACAAGTCACCCCATCTTGGATTCCCCTAGGTCTCTAGTTTTCAGAAATGCGCAGGTTTGGTAGGTTTCCCCAGGTGGCGGCTGAGCTACAGGCCAAAATCTACAGGTAGGCACTTTGCAAAAAACTCCTCTGTTTTCCTTCACCAATTTGGCTGTGTCCACGTTGCGCTTTGGGGCATTTCCTGTCACGGGCGCTAGGCCTACCCACACAAGTGAGGTATCATTTTTATCGGGAGACGTGGGGGAACGCTGGGTGGAAGGAAATTCGTGGCTCCCCTCAGATTTCAGAACTTTCTGCCATAGAAATGTGAGGAACATGTGTTTTTTTTAGCCAAATATTGAGGTTTGCAAAGGATTCTGGGTAACAGAACCTGGTCCGAGCCACACAAGTCACCCCATCTTGGATTCCCCTAGGTCTCTAATTTTCAGAAATGCACAGGTTTGGTAGGTTTCCCTAGGTGGCGGCTGAGCTACAGGCCAAAATCTACAGGTAGGCACTTTGCAAAAAACACCTCTGTTTTCCTTCACCAATTTGGCTGTGTCCACGTTGCGCTTTGGGGCATTTCCTGTCACGGGCGCTAGGCCTACCCACACAAGTGAGGTATCATTTTTATCGGGAGACGTGGGGGAATGCTGGGTGGAAGGAAATTCGTGGCTCCTCTCAGATTCCAGAACTTTCTGCCACAGAAATGTGAGGAAAATGTGTTTTTTTAGCCAAATTTTGAGGTTTGCAAAGGATTCTGGGTAACAGAACCTGGTCCGAGCCACACAAGTCACCCAATCTTGGATTCCCCTAGGTCTCTAGATTTCAGAAATGCACAGGTTTGGTAGGTTTCCCTAGGTGGCAGCTGAGCTACAGGCCAAAATCTACATGTAGGCACTTTGCAAAAAACACCTCTGTTTTCCTTCACCAATTTGGCTGTGTCCACGTTGCGCTTTGGGGCATTTCCTGTCACGGGCGCTAGGCCTACCCACACAAGTGAGGTATCATTTTTATCGGGAGACGTGGGGGAACGCTGGGTGGAAGGAAATTCGTGGCTCCTCTCAGATTCCAGAACTTTCTGCCACAGAAATGTGAGGAACATGTGTTTTTTTAGCCAAATTTTGAGGTTTGCAAAGGATTCTGGGTAACAGAGCCTGGTCCGAGCCACACAAGTCGCCCCATCTTAGATTCCCCTAGGTCTCTAGTTTTCAGAAATGCACAGGTTTGGTAGGTTTCCCTAGGTGGCGGCTGAGCTACAGGCCAAAATCTACAGGTAGGCACTTTGCAAAAAACTCCTCTGTTTTCCCTCACCTATTTGGCTGTGTCCACGTTGCACTTTGGGGCATTTCCTGTAACGGGCGCTAGGCCTACCCACACAAGTGAGGTATCATTTTTATCGGGAGACGTGGGGGAACACTGGGTGGAAGGAAATTCGTGGCTCCTCTCAGATTCCAGAACTTTCTGCCACAGAAATGTGAGGAACATGTGTTTTTTTAAGCCAAATCTTGAGGTTTGCAAAGGATTCTGGGTAACAGAACCTGGTCCGAGCCACACAAGTCACCCCATCTTGGATTCCCCTAGGTCTCTAGTTTTCAGAAATGCACAGGTTTGGTAGGTTTCCCTAGGTGGCGGCTGAGCCACAGGCCAAAATCTACAGGTAGGCACTTTGCAAAAACACACCTCTGTTTTCCTTCACCAATTTGGATTTGTCCACGTTGCGCTTTGGGGTGTTTTCTGTCGCGGGCGCTAGGCCTACCCACACAAGTGAGGTATCATTTTTATCGGGAGACGTGGGGGAACGCTGGGTGGAAGGAAATTCGTGGCTCCTCTCAGATTCCAGAACTTTCTGCCACAGAAATGTGAGGAACATGTGTTTTTTTAGCCAAATTTTGAGGTTTGCAAAGGATTCTGGGTAACAGAACCTGGTCCGAGCCACACAAGTCACCCCATCTTGGATTCCCCTAGGTCTCTAGTTTTCAGAAATGCACAGGTTTGGTAGGTTTCCCCAGGTGGCGGCTGAGCTAGAGGCCAAAATCTACAGGGAGACACTTTGCAAAAAACACCTCTGTTTTCCTTCACAAATTTGGATGTGTCCACGTTGCGCTTTGGGGGTTTCCTGTCGCGGGCGCTAGGCCTACCCACACAAGTGAGCTATCATTTTTATCGGGAGACGTGGGGGAACGCTGGGTGGAAGGAAATTCGTGGCTCCCCTCAGATTTCAGAACTTTCTGCCACAGAAATGTGAGGAACATGTGTTTTTTTTAGCCAAATTTTGAGGTTTGCAAAGGATTCTGGGTAACAGAACCTGGTCCGAGCCACACAAGTCACCCCATCTTGGATTCCCCTAGTTCTCTAGTTTTCAGAAATGCACAGGTTTGGTAGGTTTCCCCAGGTGGCGGCTGAGCTACAGGCCAAAATCTACAGGTAGGCACTTTGCAAAAAACACCTCTGTTTTCCTTCACCAATTTGGCTGTGTCCACGTTGCGCTTTGGGGCATTTCCTGTCACGGGCGCTAGGCCTAACCACACAAGTGAGGTATCATTTTTATCGGGAGACGTGGGGGAACGCTGGGTGGAAGGAAATTCGTGGCTCCCCTCAGATTTCAGAACTTTCTGCCACAGAAATGTGAGGAACATGTGTTTTTTTTAGCCAAATTTTGAGGTTTGCAAAGGATTCTGGGTAACAGAACCTGGTCCGAGCCACACAAGTCACCCCATCTTGGATTCCCCTAGGTCTCTAATTTTCAGAAATGCACAGGTTTGGTAGGTTTCCCTAGGTGGCGGCTGAGCTACAGGCCAAAATCTACAGGTAGGCACTTTGCAAAAAACACCTCTGTTTTCCTTCACCAATTTGGCTGTGTCCACGTTGCGCTTTGGGGCATTTCCTGTCACGGGCGCTAGGCCGACCCACACAAGTGAGGTATCATTTTTATCGGGAGACGTAGGGGAACGCTGGGTGGAAGGAAATTCGTGGCTCCTCTCAGATTCCAGAACTTTCTGCCACAGAAATGTGAGGAAAATGTGTTTTTTTAGCCAAATTTTGAGGTTTGCAAAGGATTCTGGGTAACAGAACCTGGTCCGAGCAACACAAGTCACCCCATCTTGGATTCCCCTAGGTCTCTAGATTTCAGAAATGCACAGGTTTGGTAGTTTTCCCTAGGTGGCGGCTGAGCTACAGGCCAAAATCTACAGGTAGGCACTTTGCAAAAAACACCTCTGTTTTCCTTCACCAATTTGGCTGTGTCCACGTTGCGCTTTGGGGCATTTCCTGTCACGGGCGCTAGGCCTACCCACACAAGTGAGGTATCATTTTTATCGGGAGACGTGGGGGAATGCTGGGTGGAAGGAAATTCGTGGCTCCTCTCAGATTCCAGAACTTTCTGCCACAGAAATGTGAGGAAAATGTGTTTTTTTAGCCAAATTTTGAGGTTTGCAAAGGATTCTGGGTAACAGAACCTGGTCCGAGCCACACAAGTCACCCAATCTTGGATTCCCCTAGGTCTCTAGATTTCAGAAATGCACAGGTTTGGTAGGTTTCCCTAGGTGGCAGCTGAGCTACAGGCCAAAATCTACATGTAGGCACTTTGCAAAAAACACCTCTGTTTTCCTTCACCAATTTGGCTGTGTCCACGTTGCGCTTTGGGGCATTTCCTGTCACGGGCGCTAGGCCTACCCACACAAGTGAGGTATCATTTTTATCGGGAGACGTGGGGGAACGCTGGGTGGAAGGAAATTCGTGGCTCCTCTCAGATTCCAGAACTTTCTGCCACAGAAATGTGAGGAACATGTGTTTTTTTAGCCAAATTTTGAGGTTTGCAAAGGATTCTGGGTAACAGAACCTGGTCCGAGCCACACAAGTCACCCCATCTTGGATTCCCCTAGGTCTCTAGATTTCAGAAATGCACAGGTTTGGTAGGTTTCCCTAGGTGGCGGCTGAGCTACAGGCCAAAATCTACAGGTAGGCACTTTGCAAAAAACACCTCTGTTTTCCTTCACCAATTTGGATTTGTCCACGTTGTGCTTTGGTGCGTTTTCTGTCGCGGGCGCTAGGCCTACCCACACAAGTGAGGTATCATTTTTATCGGGAGACGTGGGGGAACGCTGAGTGGAAGGAACTTCGTGGCTCCTCTCAGATTCCAGAACTTTCTGCCACAGAAATGTGAGGAACATGTGTTTTTTTAGCCAAATTTTGAGGTTTGCACAGGATTCTGGGTAACAGAACCTGGTCCGAGCCACACAAGTCCCCCCATCTTGGATTCCCCTAGGTCTCTAGTTTTCAGAAATGCACAGGTTTGGTAGATTTCCCTAGGTGGCGGCTGAGCTACAAGCCAAAATCTACAGGTAGGCACTTTGCAAAAAACACCTCTGTTTTCCTTCACAAATTTGGATGTGTCCACGTTGCGCTTTGGGGCGTTTCCTGTCGCGGGCGCTAGGCCTACCCACACAAGTGAGGTATCATTTTTATCGGGAGACGTGGGGGAACGCTGGGTGGAAGGAAATTCGTGGCTCCTCTCAGATTCCAGAACTTTCTGCCACAGAAATGTGAGGAACATGTGTTTTTTTAGCCAAATTTTGAGGTTTGCAAAGGATTCTGGGTAACAGAACCTGGTCCGAGCCACACAAGTCACCCCATCTTAGATTCCCCTAGGTCTCTAGTTTTCAGAAATGCACAGGTTTTTAAGGTTTCCCTAGGTGGCGGCTGAGCTACAGGCCAAAATCTACAGGTAGGCACTTTGCAAAAAACTCCTCTGTTTTCCCTCACCAATTTGGCTGTGTCCACGTTGCACTTTGGGGCATTTCCTGTCACGGGCGCTAGGCCTACCCACACAAGTGAGGTATAATTTTTATCGGGAGACGTGGGGGAACGCTGGGTGGAAGGAAATTCGTGGCTCCTCTCAGATTCCAAAACTTTCTGCCACAGAAATGTGAGGAACATGTGTTTTTTTTAGCCAAATTTTGAGGTTTGCAAAGGATTCTGGGTAACAGAACCTGGTCCGAGCCACACAAGTCACCCCTTCTTGCATTCCCCAAGGTCTCTAGTTTTCAGAAATGCACAGGTTTGGTAGGTTTCCCTAGGTGGCGGCTGAGCTAGAGGCCAAAATCTACAGGTAGGCACTTTGCAAAAAACACCTCTGTTTTCCTTCACAAATTTGGATGTGTCCACGTTGCGCTTTGGGGCGTTTCCTGTCGCGGGCGCTAGGCCTACCCACACAAGTGAGGTATCATTTTTATCGGGAGACGTGGGGGAACGCTGGGTGGAAGGAAATTCGTGGCTCCCCTCAGATTTCAGAACTTTCTGCCACAGAAATGTGAGGAACATGTGTTTTTTTAGCCAAATTTTGAGGTTTGCAAAGGATTCTGGGTAACAGAACCTGGTCTGAGCCACACAAGTCACCCCATCTTGGATTCCCCTAGGTCTCTAGTTTTCAGAAATGCACAGGTTTGGTAGTTTTCCCCAGGTGGCGGCTGAGCTACAGGCCAAAATCTACAGGTAGGCACTTTGCAAAAAACTCCTCTGTTTTCCTTCACCAATTTGGCTGTGTCCACGTTGCGCTTTGGGGCATTTCCTGTCACGGGCGCTAGGCCTACCCACACAAGTGAGGTATCATTTTTATCGGGAGACGTGGGGGAACGCTGGGTGGAAGGAAATTCGTGGTTCCTCTCAGATTCCAGAACTTTCTGCCACAGAAATGTGAGGAAAATGTGTTTTTTTAGCCAAATTTTGAGGTTTGCAAAGGATTCTGGGTAACAGAACCTGGTCCGAGCCACACAAGTCACCCCATCTTGGATTCCCCTAGCTCTCTAGATTTCAGAAATGCACAGGTTTGGTAGGTTTCCCTAGGTGGCGGCTGAGCTACAGGCCAAAATCTACAGGTAGGCACTTTGCAAAAAACACCTCTGTTTTCCTTCACCAATTTGGATTTGTCCACGTTGCGCTTTGGGGCGTTTTCTGTCGCGGGCGCTAGGCCTACCCACACAAGTGAGGTATCATTTTTATCGGGAGACGTGGGGGAACGCTGGGTGGAAGGAAATTCGTGGCTCCTCTCAGATTCCAGAACTTTCTGCCACAGAAATGAGAGGAACATGTGTTTTTTTTAGCCAAATTTTGAGGTTTGCAAAGGATTCTGGGTAACAGAACCTGGTCCAAGCCACACAAGTCACCCCATCTTGGATTCCCCTAGGTCTCTAATTTTCAGAAATGCACAGGTTTGGTAGATTTCCCTAGGTGGCGGCTGAGCTAGAGGCCAAAATCTACAGGTAGGCACTTTGCAAAAAACACCTCTGTTTTCCTTCACAAATTTGGATGTGTCCACGTTGCGCTTTGGGGCGTTTCCTGTCGCGGGCGCTAGGCCTACCCACACAAGTGAGGTATCATTTTTATCGGGAGACGTGGGGGAACGCTGGGTGGAAGGAAATTCGTGGCTCCTCTCAGATTCCAGAACTTTCTGCCACAGAAATGTGAGGAACATGTGTTTTTTTAGCCAAATTTTGAGGTTTGCAAAGGATTCTGGGTAACAGAACCTGGTCCGAGCCACACAAGTCACCCCATCTTGGATTCCCCTAGGTCTCTAATTTTCAGAAATGCACAGGTTTGGTAGGTTTCCCTAGGTGGCGGCTGAGCTACAGGCCAAAATCTACAGGTAGGCACTTTGCAAAAAACACCTCTGTTTTCCTTCACCAATTTGGCTGTGTCCACGTTGCGCTTTGGGGCATTTCCTGTCACGGGCGCTAGGCCGACCCACACAAGTGAGGTATCATTTTTATCGGGAGACGTAGGGGAACGCTGGGTGGAAGGAAATTCGTGGCTCCTCTCAGATTCCAGAACTTTCTGCCACAGAAATGTGAGGAAAATGTGTTTTTTTAGCCAAATTTTGAGGTTTGCAAAGGATTCTGGGTAACAGAACCTGGTCCGAGCAACACAAGTCACCCCATCTTGGATTCCCCTAGGTCTCTAGATTTCAGAAATGCACAGGTTTGGTAGTTTTCCCTAGGTGGCGGCTGAGCTACAGGCCAAAATCTACAGGTAGGCACTTTGCAAAAAACACCTCTGTTTTCCTTCACCAATTTGGCTGTGTCCACGTTGCGCTTTGGGGCATTTCCTGTCACGGGCGCTAGGCCTACCCACACAAGTGAGGTATCATTTTTATCGGGAGACGTGGGGGAATGCTGGGTGGAAGGAAATTCGTGGCTCCTCTCAGATTCCAGAACTTTCTGCCACAGAAATGTGAGGAAAATGTGTTTTTTTAGCCAAATTTTGGGGTTTGCAAAGGATTCTGGGTAACAGAACCTGGTCCGAGCCACACAAGTCACCCCATCTTGGATTCCCCTAGGTCTCTAGTTTTCAGAAATGCACAGGTTTGGTAGGTTTCCCTAGGTGGCGGCTGAGCTACAGGCCAAAATCTACAGGTAGGCACTTTGCAAAAACACACCTCTGTTTTCCTTCACCAATTTGGATTTGTCCAGGTTGCGCTTTGGGGCGTTTTCTGTCGCGGGCGCTAGGCCTACCCACACAAGTGAGGTATCATTTCTATCGGGAGACGTGGGGGAACGCTGGGTGGAAGGAAATTCGTGGCTCCTCTCAGATTCCAGAACTTTCTGCCACAGAAATGTGAGGAACATGTGTTTTTTTAGCCAAATTTTGAGGTTTGCAAAGGATTCTGGGTAACAGAACCTGGTCCGAGCCACACAAGTCACCCCTTCTTGCATTCCCCAAGGTCTCTAGTTTTCAGAAATGCACAGGTTTGGTAGGTTTCCCTAGGTGGCGGCTGAGCTACAGGCCAAAATCTACAGGTAGGCACTTTGCAAAAAACACCTCTGTTTTCCTTCACAAATTTGGATGTGTCCACGTTGCGCTTTGGGGCGTTTCCTGTCGCGGGCGCTAGGCCTACCCACACAAGTGAGGAATCATTTTTATCGGGAGACGTGGCGGAACGCTGGGTGGAAGGAAATTCGTGGCTCCCCTCAGATTTCAGAACTTTCTGCCACAGAAATGTGAGGAACATGTGTTTTTTTTAGCCAAATTTTGAGGTTTGCAAAGGATTCTGGGTAACAGAACCTGGTCTGAGCCACACAAGTCACCCCATCTTGGATTCCCCTAGGTCTCTAGTTTTCAGAAATGCGCAGGTTTGGTAGGTTTCCCCAGGTGGCGGCTGAGCTACAGGCCAAAATCTACAGGTAGGCACTTTGCAAAAAACTCCTCTGTTTTCCTTCACCAATTTGGCTGTGTCCACGTTGCGCTTTGGGGCATTTCCTGTCACGGGCGCTAGGCCTACCCACACAAGTGAGGTATCATTTTTATCGGGAGACGTGGGGGAACGCTGGGTGGAAGGAAATTCGTGGCTCCCCTCAGATTTCAGAACTTTCTGCCATAGAAATGTGAGGAACATGTGTTTTTTTTAGCCAAATATTGAGGTTTGCAAAGGATTCTGGGTAACAGAACCTGGTCCGAGCCACACAAGTCACCCCATCTTGGATTCCCCTAGGTCTCTAATTTTCAGAAATGCACAGGTTTGGTTGGTTTCCCTAGGTGGCGGCTGAGCTACAGGCCAAAATCTACAGGTAGGCACTTTGCAAAAAACACCTCTGTTTTCCTTCACCAATTTGGCTGTGTCCACGTTGCGCTTTGGGGCATTTCCTGTCACGGGCGCTAGGCCTACCCACACAAGTGAGGTATCATTTTTATCGGGAGACGTGGGGGAATGCTGGGTGGAAGGAAATTCGTGGCTCCTCTCAGATTCCAGAACTTTCTGCCACAGAAATGTGAGGAAAATGTGTTTTTTTAGCCAAATTTTGAGGTTTGCAAAGGATTCTGGGTAACAGAACCTGGTCCGAGCCACACAAGTCACCCAATCTTGGATTCCCCTAGGTCTCTAGATTTCAGAAATGCACAGGTTTGGTAGGTTTCCCTAGGTGGCAGCTGAGCTACAGGCCAAAATCTACATGTAGGCACTTTGCAAAAAACACCTCTGTTTTCCTTCACCAATTTGGCTGTGTCCACGTTGCGCTTTGGGGCATTTCCTGTCACGGGCGCTAGGCCTACCCACACAAGTGAGGTATCATTTTTATCGGGAGACGTGGGGGAACGCTGGGTGGAAGGAAATTCGTGGCTCCTCTCAGATTCCAGAACTTTCTGCCACAGAAATGTGAGGAACATGTGTTTTTTTAGCCAAATTTTGAGGTTTGCAAAGGATTCTGGGTAACAGAGCCTGGTCCGAGCCACACAAGTCACCCCATCTTAGATTCCCCTAGGTCTCTAGTTTTCAGAAATGCACAGGTTTGGTAGGTTTCCCTAGGTGGCGGCTGAGCTACAGGCCAAAATCTACAGGTAGGCACTTTGCAAAAAACTCCTCTGTTTTCCCTCACCTATTTGGCTGTGTCCACGTTGCACTTTGGGGCATTTCCTGTAACGGGCGCTAGGCCTACCCACACAAGTGAGGTATCATTTTTATCGGGAGACGTGGGGGAACACTGGGTGGAAGGAAATTCGTGGCTCCTCTCAGATTCCAGAACTTTCTGCCACAGAAATGTGAGGAACATGTGTTTTTTTAAGCCAAATCTTGAGGTTTGCAAAGGATTCTGGGTAACAGAACCTGGTCCGAGCCACACAAGTCACCCCATCTTGGATTCCCCTAGGTCTCTAGTTTTCAGAAATGCACAGGTTTGGTAGGTTTCCCTAGGTGGCGGCTGAGCCACAGGCCAAAATCTACAGGTAGGCACTTTGCAAAAACACACCTCTGTTTTCCTTCACCAATTTGGATTTGTCCACGTTGCGCTTTGGGGTGTTTTCTGTCGCGGGCGCTAGGCCTACCCACACAAGTGAGGTATCATTTTTATCGGGAGACGTGGGGGAACGCTGGGTGGAAGGAAATTCGTGGCTCCTCTCAGATTCCAGAACTTTCTGCCACAGAAATGTGAGGAACATGTGTTTTTTTAGCCAAATTTTGAGGTTTGCAAAGGATTCTGGGTAACAGAACCTGGTCCGAGCCACACAAGTCACCCCATCTTGGATTCCCCTAGGTCTCTAGTTTTCAGAAATGCACAGGTTTGGTAGGTTTCCCCAGGTGGCGGCTGAGCTAGAGGCCAAAATCTACAGGGAGACACTTTGCAAAAAACACCTCTGTTTTCCTTCACAAATTTGGATGTGTCCACGTTGCGCTTTGGGGGTTTCCTGTCGCGGGCGCTAGGCCTACCCACACAAGTGAGCTATCATTTTTATCGGGAGACGTGGGGGAACGCTGGGTGGAAGGAAATTCGTGGCTCCCCTCAGATTTCAGAACTTTCTGCCACAGAAATGTGAGGAACATGTGTTTTTTTTAGCCAAATTTTGAGGTTTGCAAAGGATTCTGGGTAACAGAACCTGGTCCGAGCCACACAAGTCACCCCATCTTGGATTCCCCTAGGTCTCTAGTTTTCAGAAATGCACAGGTTTGGTAGGTTTCCCCAGGTGGCGGCTGAGCTACAGGCCAAAATCTACAGGTAGGCACTTTGCAAAAAACACCTCTGTTTTCCTTCACCAATTTGGCTGTGTCCACGTTGCGCTTTGGGGCATTTCCTATCACGGGCGCTAGGCCTACCCACACAAGTGAGGTATCATTTTTATCGGGAGACGTGGGGGAACGCTGGGTGGAAGGAAATTCGTGGCTCCCCTCAGATTTCAGAACTTTCTGCCACAGAAATGTGAGGAACATGTGTTTTTTTTAGCCAAATTTTGAGGTTTGCAAAGGATTCTGGGTAACAGAACCTGGTCCGAGCAACACAAGTCACCCCATCTTGGATTCCCCTAGGTCTCTAATTTTCAGAAATGCACAGGTTTGGTAGGTTTCCCTAGGTGGCGGCTGAGCTACAGGCCAAAATCTACAGGTAGGCACTTTGCAAAAAACACCTCTGTTTTCCTTGTCCAATTTGGCTGTGTCCACGTTGCGCTTTGGGGCATTTCCTATCACGGGCGCTAGGCCTACCCACACAAGTGAGGTATCATTTTTATCGGGAGACGTGGGGGAACGCTGGGTGGAAGGAAATTCGTGGCTCCTCTCAGATTCCAGAACTTTCTGCCACAGAAATGTGAGGAAAATGTGTTTTTTTAGCCAAATTTTGAGGTTTGCAAAGGATTCTGGGTAACAGAACCTGGTCCGAGCCACACAAGTCACCCCATCTTGGATTCCCCTAGGTCTCTAGTTTTCAGAAATGCACAGGTTTGGTAAGTTTCCCTAGGTGGCGGCTGAGCTAGAGGCCAAAATCTACAGGTAGGCACTTTGCAAAAAACACCTCTGTTTTCCTTCACAAATTTGGATGTGTCCACGTTGCGCTTTGGGGGTTTCCTGTCGCGGGCGCTAGGCCTACCCACACAAGTGAGCTATCATTTTTATCGGGAGACGTGGGGGAACGCTGGGTGGAAGGAAATTCGTGGCTCCCCTCAGATTTCAGAACTTTCTACCACAGAAATGTGAGGAACATGTGTTTTTTTTAGCCAAATTTTGAGGTTTGCAAAGGATTCTGGGTAACAGAACCTGGTCCGAGCCACACAAGTCACCCCATCTTGGATTCCCCTAGGTCTCTAGTTTTCAGAAATGCACAGGTTTGGTAGGTTTCTCCAGGTGGCGGCTGAGCTACAGGCCAAAATCTACAGGTAGGCACTTTGCAAAAAACTCCTCTGTTTTCCTTCACCAATTTGGCTGTGTCCACGTTGCGCTTTGGGGCATTTCCTGTCACGGGCGCTAGGCCTAACCACACAAGTGAGGTATCATTTTTATCGGGAGACGTGGGGGAACGCTGGGTGGAAGGAAATTCGTGGCTCCCCTCAGATTTCAGAACTTTCTGCCACAGAAATGTGAGGAACATGTGTTTTTTTTAGCCAAATTTTGAGGTTTGCAAAGGATTCTGGGTAACAGAACCTGGTCCGAGCCACACAAGTCACCCCATCTTGGATTCCCCTAGGACTCTAATTTTCAGAAATGCACAGGTTTGGTAGGTTTCCCTAGGTGGCGGCTGAGCTACAGGCCAAAATCTACAGGTAGGCACTTTGCAAAAAACACCTCTGTTTTCCTTCACCAATTTGGCTGTGTCCACGTTGCGCTTTGGGGCATTTCCTGTCACGGGCGCTAGGCCGACCCACACAAGTGAGGTATCATTTTTATCGGGAGACGTAGGGGAACGCTGGGTGGAAGGAAATTCGTGGCTCCTCTCAGATTCCAGAACTTTCTGCCACAGAAATGTGAGGAAAATGTGTTTTTTTAGCCAAATTTTGAGGTTTGCAAAGGATTCTGGGTAACAGAACCTGGTCCGAGCAACACAAGTCACCCCATCTTGGATTCCCCTAGGTCTCTAGATTTCAGAAATGCACAGGTTTGGTAGTTTTCCCTAGGTGGCGGCTGAGCTACAGGCCAAAATCTACAGGTAGGCACTTTGCAAAAAACACCTCTGTTTTCCTTCACCAATTTGGCTGTGTCCACGTTGCGCTTTGGGGCATTTCCTGTCACGGGCGCTAGGCCTACCCACACAAGTGAGGTATCATTTTTATCGGGAGACGTGGGGGAATGCTGGGTGGAAGGAAATTCGTGGCTCCTCTCAGATTCCAGAACTTTCTGCCACAGAAATGTGAGGAAAATGTGTTTTTTTAGCCAAATTTTGAGGTTTGCAAAGGATTCTGGGTAACAGAACCTGGTCCGAGCCACACAAGTCACCCAATCTTGGATTCCCCTAGGTCTCTAGATTTCAGAAATGCACAGGTTTGGTAGGTTTCCCTAGGTGGCAGCTGAGCTACAGGCCAAAATCTACATGTAGGCACTTTGCAAAAAACACCTCTGTTTTCCTTCACCAATTTGGCTGTGTCCACGTTGCGCTTTGGGGCATTTCCTGTCACGGGCGCTAGGCCTACCCACACAAGTGAGGTATCATTTTTATCGGGAGACGTGGGGGAACGCTGGGTGGAAGGAAATTTGTGGCTCCTCTCAGATTCCAGAACTTTCTGCCACAGAAATGTGAGGAACATGTGTTTTTTTAGCCAAATTTTGAGGTTTGCAAAGGATTCTGGGTAACAGAACCTGGTCCGAGCCACACAAGTCACCCCATCTTGGATTCCCCTAGGTCTCTAGATTTCAGAAATGCACAGGTTTGGTAGGTTTCCCTAGGTGGCGGCTGAGCTACAGGCCAAAATCTACAGGTAGGCACTTTGCAAAAAACACCTCTGTTTTCCTTCACCAATTTGGATTTGTCCACGTTGCGCTTTGGTGCGTTTTCTGTCGCGGGCGCTAGGCCTACCCACACAAGTGAGGTATCATTTTTATCGGGAGACGTGGGGGAACGCTGAGTGGAAGGAACTTCGTGGCTCCTCTCAGATTCCAGAACTTTCTGCCACAGAAATGTGAGGAACATGTGTTTTTTTAGCCAAATTTTGAGGTTTGCACAGGATTCTGGGTAACAGAACCTGGTCCGAGCCACACAAGTCCCCCCATCTTGGATTCCCCTAGGTCTCTAGTTTTCAGAAATGCACAGGTTTGGTAGATTTCCCTAGGTGGCGGCTGAGCTACAAGCCAAAATCTACAGGTAGGCACTTTGCAAAAAACACCTCTGTTTTCCTTCACAAATTTGGATGTGTCCACGTTGCGCTTTGGGGCGTTTCCTGTCGCGGGCGCTAGGCCTACCCACACAAGTGAGGTATCATTTTTATCGGGAGACGTGGGGGAACGCTGGGTGGAAGGAAATTCGTGGCTCCTCTCAGATTCCAGAACTTTCTGCCACAGAAATGTGAGGAACATGTGTTTTTTTAGCCAAATTTTGAGGTTTGCAAAGGATTCTGGGTAACAGAACCTGGTCCGAGCCACACAAGTCACCCCATCTTAGATTCCCCTAGGTCTCTAGTTTTCAGAAATGCACAGGTTTTTAAGGTTTCCCTAGGTGGCGGCTGAGCTACAGGCCAAAATCTACAGGTAGGCACTTTGCAAAAAACTCCTCTGTTTTCCCTCACCAATTTGGCTGTGTCCACGTTGCACTTTGGGGCATTTCCTGTCACGGGCGCTAGGCCTACCCACACAAGTGAGGTATAATTTTTATCGGGAGACGTGGGGGAACGCTGGGTGGAAGGAAATTCGTGGCTCCTCTCAGATTCCAAAACTTTCTGCCACAGAAATGTGAGGAACATGTGTTTTTTTTAGCCAAATTTTGAGGTTTGCAAAGGATTCTGGGTAACAGAACCTGGTCCGAGCCACACAAGTCACCCCTTCTTGCATTCCCCAAGGTCTCTAGTTTTCAGAAATGCACAGGTTTGGTAGGTTTCCCTAGGTGGCGGCTGAGCTAGAGGCCAAAATCTACAGGTAGGCACTTTGCAAAAAACACCTCTGTTTTCCTTCACAAATTTGGATGTGTCCACGTTGCGCTTTGGGGCGTTTCCTGTCGCGGGCGCTAGGCCTACCCACACAAGTGAGGTATCATTTTTATCGGGAGACGTGGGGGAACGCTGGGTGGAAGGAAATTCGTGGCTCCCCTCAGATTTCAGAACTTTCTGCCACAGAAATGTGAGGAACATGTGTTTTTTTAGCCAAATTTTGAGGTTTGCAAAGGATTCTGGGTAACAGAACCTGGTCTGAGCCACACAAGTCACCCCATCTTGGATTCCCCTAGGTCTCTAGTTTTCAGAAATGCACAGGTTTGGTAGTTTTCCCCAGGTGGCGGCTGAGCTACAGGCCAAAATCTACAGGTAGGCACTTTGCAAAAAACTCCTCTGTTTTCCTTCACCAATTTGGCTGTGTCCACGTTGCGCTTTGGGGCATTTCCTGTCACGGGCGCTAGGCCTACCCACACAAGTGAGGTATCATTTTTATCGGGAGACGTGGGGGAACGCTGGGTGGAAGGAAATTCGTGGTTCCTCTCAGATTCCAGAACTTTCTGCCACAGAAATGTGAGGAAAATGTGTTTTTTAGCCAAATTTTGAGGTTTGCAAAGGATTCTGGGTAACAGAACCTGGTCCGAGCCACACAAGTCACCCCATCTTGGATTCCCCTAGCTCTCTAGATTTCAGAAATGCACAGGTTTGGTAGGTTTCCCTATGTGGCGGCTGAGCTACAGGCCAAAATCTACAGGTAGGCACTTTGCAAAAAACACCTCTGTTTTCCTTCACCAATTTGGATTTGTCCACGTTGCGCTTTGGGGCGTTTTCTGTCGCGGGCGCTAGGCCTACCCACACAAGTGAGGTATCATTTTTATCGGGAGACGTGGGGGAACGCTGGGTGGAAGGAAATTCGTGGCTCCTCTCAGATTCCAGAACTTTCTGCCACAGAAATGAGAGGAACATGTGTTTTTTTTAGCCAAATTTTGAGGTTTGCAAAGGATTCTGGGTAACAGAACCTGGTCCAAGCCACACAAGTCACCCCATCTTGGATTCCCCTAGGTCTCTAATTTTCAGAAATGCACAGGTTTGGTAGATTTCCCTAGGTGGCGGCTGAGCTAGAGGCCAAAATCTACAGGTAGGCACTTTGCAAAAAACACCTCTGTTTTCCTTCACAAATTTGGATGTGTCCACGTTGCGCTTTGGGGCGTTTCCTGTCGCGGGCGCTAGGCCTACCCACACAAGTGAGGTATCATTTTTATCGGGAGACGTGGGGGAACGCTGGGTGGAAGGAAATTCGTGGCTCCTCTCAGATTCCAGAACTTTCTGCCACAGAAATGTGAGGAACATGTGTTTTTTTAGCCAAATTTTGAGGTTTGCAAAGGATTCTGGGTAACAGAACCTGGTCCGAGCCACACAAGTCACCCCATCTTGGATTCCCCTAGGTCTCTAGTTTTCAGAAATGCACAGGTTTGGTAGGTTTCCCTAGGTGGCGGCTGAGCTACAAGCCAAAATCTACATGTAGGCACTTTGCAAAAAACACCTCTGTTTTCCTTCACCAATTTGGCTGTGTCCACGTTGCGCTTTGGGGCATTTCCTGTCACGGGCGCTAGGCCTACCCACACAAGTGAGGTATCATTTTTATCGGGAGACGTGGGGGAACGCTGGGTGGAAGGAAATTCGTGGTTCCTCTCAGATTCCAGAACTTTCTGCCACAGAAATGTGAGGAAAATGTGTTTTTTTAGCCAAATTTTGAGGTTTGCAAAGGATTCTGGGTAACAGAACCTGGTCCGAGCCACACAAGTCACCCCATCTTGGATTCCCCTAGGTCTCTAGATTTCAGAAATGCACAGGTTTGGTAGGTTTCCCTAGGTGGCGGCTGAGCTACAGGCCAAAATCTACAGGTAGGCACTTTGCAAAAAACACCTCTGTTTTCCTTCACCAATTTGGATTTGTCCACGTTGCGCTTTGGGGCGTTTTCTGTCGCGGGCGCTAGGCCTACCCACACAAGTGAGGTATCATTTTTATCGGGAGACGTGGGGGAACGCTGGGTGGAAGGAAATTCGTGGCTCCTCTCAGATTCCAGAACTTTCTGCCACAGAAATGTGAGGAACATGTGTTTTTTTTAGCCAAATTTTGAGGTTTGCAAAGGATTCTGGGTAACAGAACCTGGTCCAAGCCACACAAGTCACCCCATCTTGGATTCCCCTAGGTCTCTAGTTTTCAGAAATGCACAGGTTTGGTAGATTTCCCTAGGTGGCGGCTGAGCTAGAGGCCAAAATCTACAGGTAGGCACTTTGCAAAAAACACCTCTGATTTCCTTCACAAATTTGGATGTGTCCACGTTGCGCTTTGGGGCGTTTCCTGTCGCGGGCGCTAGGCCTACCCACACAAGTGAGGTATCATTTTTATCGGGAGACGTGGGGGAACGCTGGGTGGAAGGAAATTCGTGGCTCTTCTCAGATTCCAGAACTTTCTGCCACAGAAATGTGAGGAACATGTGTTTTTTTAGCCAAATTTTGAGGTTTGCAAAGGATTCTGGGTAACAGAACCTGGTCCGAGCCACACAAGTCACCCCATCTTGGATTCCCCTAGGTCTCTAGTTTTCAGAAATGCACAGGTTTGGTAGGTTTCCCTAGGTGGCGGCTGAGCTACAAGCCAAAATCTACAGGTAGGCACTTTGCAAAAAACACCTCTGTTTTCCTTCACAAATTTGGATGTGTCCAAGTTGCGCTTTGGGGCGTTTTCTGTCGCGGGCGCTAGGCCTACCTACACAAGTGAGGTATCATTTTTATCGGGAGACGTGGGGGAACGCTGGGTGGAAGGAACTTCGTGGCTCCTCTCAGATTCCAGAACTTTCTGCCACAGAAATGTGAGGAACATGTGTTTTTTTAGCCAAATTTTGAGGTTTGCACAGGATTCTGGGTAACAGAACCTGGTCCGAGCCACACAAGTCCCCCCATCTTGGATTCCCCTAGGTCTCTAGTTTTCAGAAATGCACAGGTTTGTTAGGTTTCCCTAGGTGGCGGCTGAGCTACAAGCCAAAATCTACAGGTAGGCACTTTTCAAAAAACACCTCTGTTTTCCTTCACAAATTTGGATGTGTCCACGTTGCGCTTTGGGGCGTTTCCTGTCGCGGGCGCTAGGCCTACCCACACAAGTGAGGTATCATTTTTATCGGGAGACGTGGGGGAACGCTGGGTGGAAGGAAATTCGTGGCTCCTCTCAGATTCCAGAACTTTCTGCCACAGAAATGTGAGGAACATGTGTTTTTTTTAGCCAAATTTTGAGGTTTGCAAAGGATTCTGGGTAACAGAACCTTGTCCGAGCCACACAAGTCACCCCATCTTGGATTCCCCTAGGTCTCTAGTTTTCAGAAATGCACAGGTTTGGTACGTTTCCCTAGGTGGCGGCTGAGCTACAAGCCAAAATCTACAGGTAGGCACTTTGCAAAAAACACCTCTGTTTTCCTTCACAAATTTGGCTGTGTCCACGTTGCGCTTTGGGGCATTTCCTGTCGCGGGCGCTAGGCCTACCCACACAAGTGAGGTATCATTTTTATCGGGAGACGTGGGGGAACGCTGGGTGGAAGGAAATTCGTGGCTCCTCTCAGATTCCAGAACTTTCTGCCACAGAAATGTGAGGAACATGTGTTTTTTTAGCCAAATTTTGAGGTTTGCAAAGGATTCTGGGTAACAATACCTGGTCCGAGCCACACAAGTCACCCCATCTTGGATTCCCCTAGGTCTCTAGTTTTCAGAAATGCACAGGTTTGGTAGATTTCCCTAGGTGGCGGCTGAGCTAGAGGCCAAAATCTACAGGTAGGCACTTTGCAAAAAACACCTCTGTTTTCCTTCACCAATTTGGCTGTGTCCACGTAGCGCTTTGGGGCATTTCCTGTCACGGGCGCTAGGCCTACCCACACAAGTGAGGTATCATTTTTATCGGGAGACATGGGGGAATGCTGGGTGGAAGGAAATTCGTGGCTCCTCTCAGATTCCAGAACTTTCTGCCACAGAAATGTGAGGAACATGTGTTTTTTTAGCCAAATTTTGAGGTTTGCAAAGGATTCTGGGTAACAGAACCTGGTCCGAGCCACACAAGTCACCCCATCTTGGATTCCCCTAGGTCTCTAGTTTTCAGAAATGCACAGGTTTGGTAGGTTTCCCTAGGTGGCGGCTGAGCTACAAGCCAAAATCTACAGGTAGGCACTTTGCAAAAAACACCTCTGTTTTCCTTCACAAATTTGGATGTGTCCAAGTTGCGCTTTGGGGCGTTTTCTGTCGCGGGCGCTAGGCCTACCCACACAAGTGAGGTATCATTTTTATCGGGAGACGTGGGGGAACGCTGGGTGGAAGGAAATTCGTGGCTCCTCTCAGATTCCAGAACTTTCTGCCACAGAAATGTGAGGAACATGTGTTTTTTTAGCCAAATTTTGAGGTTTGCAAAGGATTCTGGGTAACAATACCTGGTCCGAGCCACACAAGTCACCCCATCTTGGATTCCCCTAGGTCTCTAGTTTTCAGAAATGCACAGGTTTGGTAGGTTTCCCTAGGTGGCGGCTGAGCTACAGGCCAAAATCTACAGGTAGGCACTTTGCAAAAAACACCTCTGTTTTCCTTCACCAATTTGGCTGTGTCCACGTTGCGCTTTGGGGCATTTCCTGTCACGGGCGCTAGGCCTACCCACACAAGTGAGGTATCATTTTTATCGGGAGACGTGGGGGAACGCTGGGTGGAAGGAAATTCGTGTCTCCTCTCAGATTCCAGAACTTTCTGCCACAGAAATGTGAGGAACATGTGTTTTTTTAGCCAAATTTTGAGGTTTGCAAAGGATTCTGGGTAACAGAACCTGGTCCGAGCCACACAAGTCACCCCATCTTGGATTCCCCTAGGTCTCTAGTTTTCAGAAATGCACAGGTTTGGTAGGTTTCCCTAGGTGGCGGCTGAGCTACAGGCCAAAATCTACAGGTAGGCACTTTGCAAAAAACACCTCTGTTTTCCTTCACCAATTTGGCTGTGTCCACGTTGCGCTTTGGGGCATTTCCTGTCACGGGCGCTAGGCCTACCACACAAGTGAGGTATCATTTTTATCGGGAGACGTGGGGGAACGCTGGGTGGAAGGAAATTCGTGGCTCCTCTCAGATTCCATACCTTTCTGCCACAGAAATGTGAGGAACATGTTTTTTTTTTTAGCCTAATTTTGAGGTTTGCAAAGGATTCTGGGTAACAGAACCTGGTCCGAGCCACACAAGTCACCCCATCTTGGATTCCCCTAGGTCTCTAGTTTTCAGAAATGCACAGGTTTGGTAGGTTTCCCTAGGTGGCGGCTGAGCTACAGGCCAAAATCTACAGGTAGGCACTTTGCTAATAACAGCTCTGTTTTCTGTGATGTGTCCACGTTGTGTTTTGGGGCATATCCTGTCGCGGGCGCTAGGCCTACCCACACAAGTGAGGTATCATTTTTATCGGGAGACTTGGGGGAACATAGAATAGCAAAACAAGTGTTATTGCCCCTTGTCTTTCTCTACATTTTTTCCTTCCAAATGTAAGACAGTGTGTAAAAAAGACATCTATTTGAGAAATGCCCTGTAATTCACATGCTAGTATGGGCACCCCGGAATTCAGAGATGTGCAAATAACCACTGCTTCTCAACACCTTATCTTGTGCCCATTTTGGAAATACAAAGGTTTTCTTGATAGCTATTTTTTACTCTTTATATTTCAGCAAATGAATTGCTGTATACCCGGTATAGATTGAAAACCCACTGCAGGGTGCAGGTCATTTATTGGCTCTGGGTACCTAGAGTTCTTTATGAACCTATAAGCCCTATATATCCCCGCAACCAGAAGAGTCCAGTAGACGTAACGGTATATTGCTTTCGAAAATCTGACATTGCTGGAAAAAGTTACAGAGTAAAACGTAGAGTAAAATTGATGTTTTTTTCACCTCAATTTCAATATTTTTCTTTTTCAGTTGTTTTTTTCTGTAGGAAACCCTTGTAGGATCTACACAAATTACCCCTTGCTGAATTCAGATTTTTGTCTACTTTTCAAAAATGTTGCGGTTTCTGGGATCCAGCGTTGGTTTCATGCCCATTTCTGTCACTGACTGGAAGGAGGCTGAAAGCACAAACAATCGTAAAAATGGGGTATGTCCCAGTAAAATGCCAAAATTGGGTTGAAAAATTGGGTTTTCTGATTCAAGTCTGCCTGTTCCTGAAAGCTGGGAAGCTGGTGATTTTATCACCGCAAACCCTTTGTTGATTTCCTTTTCAGGGAAAAAACCACAAGCCTTCTTCTGCAGCCCATTTTTCCCATTTTTTTGAAAAAAACAAAATTTTCACTGTTTTTTGGCTAATTTCTTGGCCTCCTTCTGGGGAACCCACAAAGTCTGGGTACCTCTAGAATCCCTAGGATGTTGGAAAAAAAGGACGCAAATTTGGCGTTGGTAGCTTATGTGAACAAAAAGTTATGAGGGCCTAAGCGCGAACTGCTCCAAATAGCCAAAAAAAGGCTCGGCACAGGAGGGGGAAAAGGCCTGGCAGCGAAGGGGTTAAAGAACGATAAATAATATACGCTGTTTATTTTGTATACAAGTGCGTTGTTACATATATGGTTTGAGTGAGAACATTTTTCAGTGCTATAATATGCCAAAGCAGTTCATTGGTCATTAAATGCTCACTCTAGTGTTATTAACCTAGGCTGAAAAGTAAAAGAAAAAAGCACAGGAAAATTACTTTACTGGCGATTATAGTATGTGGATCTTTGAAGTTTTCACCTTTCACAGCTTAAGCTGTGCTGTTGACTGTTCAAGTAAATTCAAAATATACTTTATTCGATCTTATAGCAAGAGCTCTGTACAAGAAAAATATCCAAGGATACTAAAACCAATTGTACCATATGGATGGGAAAGGAGGGAAAAGAAGTGATATGAGAAGATTGTTGTCTGGGTGGTGCAAAAAATCTAAAAGTGGTCTGCCATACTTTCCCGAGCCAACTGCCCTCCACCTATCTAGCTAATACTACCTCCTAATTGACTGGTTACTACAAGCTCTTGCTCACCCAAACTGCTCCCAGTATGTAGCTTGCAAAGCAAAAGCACATCTATTTGAGGGAAATCATTTGGAGATACATAACAGCTGCTTTAACTTGGAGGTAATTCACCCCTGTCAAAAGTGGGAAAATAAATCGTTTTACTTTACTCATTAAAGTGCTCACGAAATGAGAATTATTGCAGGAATACGGTTGTAAAATATATAGGGCCTAATTTACAAGCCCCTACCGGCACACTACGCCATATGTGTGCCCTTTTTTTTACACTCTGATGCGCAGTGTGCTGATCCAAATTTACAAGCCCACGCAAAGCCACCTTGAGTGGCTTTTCATGGCCTTGTAAATATGCCCCCTTTCATTCATAACTCTGTGTAAAAGGGGTGTTCCATGGGCGTGGCTGTGGGTGTTCCCCTTTCAACACCCATGGAACCTGATGCATTCCCAGATTTACAAGGATGTAAATGCATCAGATTCCAATGCCACCTCAGGGTTGGCATTATGTTGGCTCAACGGGGTGAAATACCATTATTTCTCCCCATTTTTTTCCACTTTCTATGTGTGCTGCATTCTGCAGCAGCACATATTGAAAGAGGAAATGCTATTAATCATTGTTTATGTGTAGGAAGATGTTCCTTCCTGCACATAAACAATCATCCCTGCAATGCAAGCAACCTCGAACCATGGTGCAAGTGTGCCTGTATTGGCTCTAGGCAGAAGTTTGTGCACCAGTGATGAGAAAAGTACAGGGACCCGTTGTATTTCTTTAAATACGACGTATTCCTGCATTTTCAAAATGACGCAGCTCAGTGCAGCAAGCTGGCTTGCAGCACCACACTGGGTCATTTCCTCGTAAATGAGGCCCCCAGTTTGATCCTTTTCCACTGTTGATCTAACACCGAATGTAATAGATTTAGGGCCTTATTTATGACCCGGTTTGCATTGTGTTTGCAGCACGCAATGTGGAACCTGTGTGAAACAAACCTTAAGTGAGGCAACCTTGCGTGGGACTGAGTGCCTTTATAAATTGTGAGTAATGCAACACAACGCAAATTGCTGCATTACATTCCTCTGCACGATGAAGGCATTTCCATGGGTGTTGCGTGGGTGTTCCGATGAAACATCCACAGATTTTGATGCAGTCCCAGATTTATCAGAAGTGCTAGCCCTAGGAATGCAACCAAAACCTGCACCTCCCCAGGTGAGGCGTAATGATGAGAAATATCTTTATTTCTCCTTCTTTTTTCCTCTTTCTTTGTGTGCTGCATTCTGCAGCGCACATTGAAGAGGAAAACGCCTCGAAAGATTGTTTTTGTGCAGGAAGGTGCCTCTACTGCACAAAAACAATCCTGCATGCAACGCAAGCACTTTTTCACAATGGTGCAAGGGTGCCTTCACTCGCGCGAGGCAGCCCATTGTGCACTAGTGCAGGGGAGAGGACAGGAATGAGTAGTTTTGCCTTAAAAACAGTGCATTCCTGCTTTTTCTCTGTGATGTAACGCAGAAAGGGGACTTGCTTCATTCTGCTGCACCAAAATGTTATAAATATTCCCCTTAATCTAAATCTGGTTAAGACAAACTGATGGTTCTTGTTTATTACAAATGTCACATAAGGTTCCGTAAATAATGTGAGCCTCATTTTCAAGCCAGTAGCAGCACACTGCTCCACCAAAGCATCATTTTTTTTGCCACTCTGGTGTGCAGTGTGCCGGCCATATTTACAAGGCTACGCAAAGCCACCTTGCGTGGCTTTTCATGGCCTTGTAAATATTCGCCCCTTTCACGCATAACTCTGCGTGAAAGGGACAGTCCATGGGTTTTGCTGTGAGTGTTCCCATGCAACAGCCATGGAATCTGACACATTCCCAGATGTACAAGGTTTGGAATGCATCAGAATCCTACACCACCTCAGGGGTAGCATTAAAGTGGTGCAAAGGAGAGGAATAACATTAGTTCTCCCTTCTTTTGCCTCTTTCTAGGTGTGCTGCATTCTGTAGTTAGTTAAAATAGTTTTAACATCACTTCTGGTGGTCTGTTGCCAAGTAGCTGCAAGAAATCAAAAAGCTCTGCTCCACATTTAGTCATAACGAGTTTCTTAGCTACTAGAGCAGGTGACCAAGTGCCTTTATTGTCAGACATGAGGCCCAGGTAGGGAAATGTCTCTACTTTGGTTAATTCCCCTCCTCAACAAATACGTTCTTGATTTTGTGTTCTGAGTGCCTATTACCATGATATGTGATTTTCTTTTTAATTAGTATTTCGGTCCAAACTATTCATGAATTGAACAAAGCTAGCTAGTAGTAGTTACAAGCTAAAAGTGGTATGCATGATCAATACCATGTCAGGTTGCCTGAAGGGGTTGTTCATATGCTAAACTTTATATCTGATCAGATCACACAGAAATTCACTGACAAAGATGAAGGTTAAACTGAAGTTATATTTAGGAATAGTGATAAAATCTTAATTTATGTTTAAAAAAACACCTATTAATTCACTAAACAAAACAAGTTTTAGTGTGACATTATAACTGGGTGTTGAAATGAGATGTAAACTAACATTTTAAAACTGAAAAAGCACTGAAATGCTCCTGAGTTTAGTGAACTAAATATAACTTGCACCCTGGCATGCACTGCTTATGATCTCAGATGTTACAACGTCCATGATGACTCAAATGACATCACTGGATGCCAATGAGTCAAGCTAAATAGTTGGCCTCTGTGGCCGAATTCAGTGACCCTCAACTTCAATCTCTCTCCTTCATCACCACCTTTAGGCCACTCGTCATGGTCTTTAACATCTCTCCCATGTTCTTAACACATCTAAAACGATGTTGTACCTATGCATAATATTGGACTCTGGTGTCTGTAGTCTTCAATACCTTCTCGACTGCACTGAATATTTAAAAAAAAGTGCAGCCACATTATTGTTTTACTATTTCACTTCAGTTGTTCTACTCTACCTGGTTTTCATCATCATAACAATTGAACAAAGAACTGTTCTCCACCTCTAAATGCATCCCAAGTGTATTGTCCACCTGCCCGATACCCTCCACTAAACAACTATGACAATCTATTAAATGATTTCACCAGTAAAACCTCCAGTTTAATAGGAGGCATCTGCACACCACCCCATACCCCCCGCCACAGGTCCCCATCACCATCACAGACTTTCTTCCAGCCTTTGAAGCATAGGCAGAATACATACTTAAGTCTATCAAGGAATTCTTACATGGCTAGAACACCTACAATGCCAAGGTTGTGAGACTACTCTGTAAAATAGGTTACAGGAATATTGTGGCACACTAATATCGTGGACAAGAAAATGAGGGACTAGCTATTGGAAGGCGAGTGCATGTAGGGATATATTGATTTACTACTCTTAGGTACACATCTATGTACCTTGAAGATATGCATATCTTCAAGGTACATAGATGCAGAGTAAGTTATAGCAAACCTTGATATACTTGCCTTTCAATATTTTGCCCCTTGATATTCTGATTATAATTTTAGCGTTCAACAATATTCTGTAGTCGATATTCAAGATCAACACCTCAGCTCTACTGCCACTTATCACAACACTAATTCACTCCTCCTTCACCAGCGAATTTATTCCTAAATCTCTTAATATGCCATTATAACACATATCATCAAAAAGCCATCTACTAACCCTGAGGTTTGTGCTTGTATTTCTTCTAAGCATCTGTGGTCAACTACCAGGCCTCCACACACTTTCTACCAGTTAGGAAGAAAATTCACTTATCCTGCAATCATGTCACAACTTTACTTTCAGCATGCAGGGCTTGGAGTACTGCTTTCATAGGTGCTTTTGCTTCCTATTGTGAATCAGCCTTCCTACTGCTTTGATCCATAATTTGTGGCTGCCTCAGTTGATTTGAATTTCCTTCCTTGAACCATTCCTTCAGTTACCCTAGCCAGACCCAATTTTGAGATGATATCCCACATTTTTGGATATCACGCTTGAAAACCTCAAACTTAACATTTGAACCTCAGTAGTAAGTTTTCAAACGTGGAAAAATATATATTCAGCTGTAACATTATGCACATTGAACGATGGTTAAACCTGCACAAATGTTTATGAATGGAATTTTATGAATTAGAGAATTTCATGCATAATATTTGGAGTGTCACATTTTGTCCATGTGAATCGAGCTTTGTGCTCTCACAGAGTGGATTGAATTCTTACTGTTGTGATGGTCAAGACCTTACTAAGTATGCCATCAGACATTTATATTGGTAACTTCGCTCGTCAACGTGCATATTTAAGAACTTAACAAAAATTATATTGGAGTACCACATTTTATTACTTTGAACATAAAACATACTGTTGCAAAAACGAAATTGCTCAGAATCCCAAATGTAGTCCCTCCTCTCTCTTTTTTTTAGCAATTCCATTTAAGTCTCGTCGTGAGCATCCTCTAAGTACCCTGCCTGCCTGAGATACCACCAGTGATCTATTTCCAGGGAAACCAATCTGAACCTTATTTACAACAAACCGCTTACTTTTTAATGCCTGCTGTAATAACCGCTAACAACCTTAAGGGCTTGCCCCAGGCCTGGGTTAAAATGTCAGGAACTTAATGAACATATTAGTTCAAAATATGGAGAACCATTATTTGGAGCAACATTCTCAAGTTTCTCCAGCCTGCAAGGCTTTGAGGAGTTCCTAAGTAGGTTATCTCATGTCCAGAAGGGGAGCAGCACAGTGTGATTTTATCTCAAAGTAGACAGAATAGGAAAGTGGCCTGATGGGCATTGCTGTCCTCTTTACTGCTCGAATTTGTCTACCTGTCTCCTTCTTTGTAATGCATTTTTTATGCGAGATGAAGGGCAGGAACAAATATCAGAACCCATGAAAAATAAAACCCGTGTTTTTTCGAATTGTATTCAAGGCATTGGATCTAACCATTTAAAATGTTAATAATGTATAGAGGTGTTTAAGACACAATCAAAGTCAGAGTGAGGCGATGAGAAAAGTACGGTATAGGAGCTAACACCTCCCTCAAGAAGCTGAATAAAATATGAGTGGGGAGAGCGATCACGTACAGTGCATCAATTGCCATTCGATTGGAGGTCACTTGAAAGATGACACTACTGCAGTTTCAGCTTCTGTGAGAAAGATCGAGTGGTAGCTAGTTTTTTTGTGGTTTAAAAGATGTAACAGTTGTGGCATTGTGCACATTATGTGATACATACAGAAATAAATAAGTAGATGGATAAATAAGGGCCCGCAATGTAAAGTCAATTTGCAGTCGAAGCCTAAGGTTGGCAAAATAACAAGGTCTGCAAATGGCTTTCTGTTTTTGCACTGACCTCATTTTGCGATTCAGTAATAAACAAGTTACCAGATCGCAAATGGGGGCCCATAATGAATTTCTGTTTGGAAGGGGCCTGGTTAAGGCTTTCCTTCTAAAAAGTGATTTATTAAGATACCCATCACTATTCTGTGGCTGAAATCCAGTTACATAACTTTGAAATTTTGCTTACATTCCCCTTATTCAATATAAAGAGATTGTTAGGGAGTGTCAACTGTTGAAAAAGGAAACAAAAAAAGCACTCTTCTTCATAAATCGAACCCTGTTTCTTTAAAGAAATGGGGATCATTGAAAAAAAAAGCTGACTTTAAAATCCGCCGACCCAAACAGGCCACCATCCCTGTGACGGCATTCAATCATAGTGAGTCGCAATTTGAAACCTACCTCATGAATATATTATTGGATACGTCAGAATTACATGTCACAATTTTGTGAACAAACCTAGCTTGAGTTGCAAAATTCCTTTTCATTTGCATAGACTTGGTGTGCAATTTGCGACCACTTTTTTCCAATGGAAATTTTGCACATTAGGCTTTTTAATGAGAGAAGTGCAAAACTGTGTAATGTTCATTAGAAGGTATTCACAGTACTTACTTTGATACGTGTAGATGGTTGATGGTGGTGGGCAAGAGAAATGGGGTAAACGTAGAAAGGTGGATAAGAGGAAATATACAAAATAAAGTAAAACAGTGTTTCCTCTGCTCTCTAAGACATGTACTACCTTTACAAACTGATCCGCCCTCCAACTTTCACGATGGGGTCAAATGCAGGCTGTGAAAATGGTTGGAGCTTCCCACTTAAAAGAGATTTTTGGAATGCTCCGAATATTAATTCCCAAAGCCCTGCTGTCCCAGATTGATTCCAACATCAAATCTTTCACCTGGGTCGGCATGCGAGCCCGACTGAAAATGAGCAAACCTTACCTTCACACTTCATATCATGCAGCCGATTATGTCTTTGAGGTTACTTATTGGCTGTCCAGGTCCAGACCTGGCCAGGTGGGTCACCTTGGAGACACACCTCTTGAAATGCGATAGGCCTTTAAATGCATCCAGCAAAAATATGACCTGCATGCTCCTGACTGACACTCCAGTGATCAGACCAATGTTGGTTCTATGGCAGTTGTCACATACCCTCTTGTCAAACAACTGACGGCTACATTCCTGTGCCCCTCTATGGCATAACTAGGGGAATAGGCATCAGCAGCCATTCTGTTTCCTAGCCCTCTTTGAGGTTGAAAGGGATTATGATGGTTGACCAAATAAGGGATGGAGCATGGCCTTCCCTTGTCCCAAATATTGTCTAACTCCCAACTGTGCCACTGCCTCAAAGCAGCTTGTGGTGAAAACGAGGGGCGTGGGTGGCAGTTTGGGGGGAGAGAATTAATAATAAAAAAAACTCACCTGAATCGCAGCTGCCGCTGCTCCTCTCCCCTCCAGACAGGCTGCAGGCATAGGCTCGCAGCCTGCACTGTCCGGCAACACAGTGCCGGGCTGGAGAGAGCCTACTGCACATGTGTGTTTGGCCGGCCCGAGACGGCTGACCAATCATACATGCACAGTGAGGGGGCATGCTGTGCACCTCCCCCAGTGCTCGTCACAGTCTGTGGCATAGTTTATTATCTTTTTTGGTGAAAGGTTAGTAGCTGCTGCTGCTGGTGGGGGGGGCAATGCTCCTCTGCCCTAGCGGAGCAGCAGCGCTTGGATAGTGCAACAACTGAGACTCCCCGCTCTCCTGCATGACTGTATCTGTAGACTTGGTGGAGCTCCATGGGAGTGATTTCTGCCTATGTGATCTACTCATAGACCACCTTTTTTCTGTGCCACTTAGAGACCAGATGAGATTAAAGTAACAGATTGTGCTAGCCACTGAAGATGACTGGCATACTCTCCTCCACATGCATGATACCATTCTGGGAAAAGCCAAATTGATATTTCACTATTTTAAATGGCTTTAAGGATGGTATTCAACCACCCGAAAATTGTACAGAGCCTGCCCAATGCTGCTTGCATTAGGTTGGGTGTTAGACCTGACAGCCTTAGGGTGGTCACCCCTAACTTTTTTGCCTACCTTCTGCCTCCCACCACTTTTTAGGTTTTTAGGTTCTGTTTTTGCTGGTTTTAAGACTCTGCATACTTTACCACTGCTAACCAGTGCTAACGTGCATATGCTCTCTCCCTTTAAACATCAGATCATACCCAATTGGACTATTTAATTTACTTATAAGTCCCTAGTAGAGTGCACTTTGCGTGCCCAAGGCCTGTAGATTAAATGCTACTAGTGGGCCTGCAGCACTGATTGTGCCACCCACCTAAGTAGCCCCTTAACCTTGTCTCAGGCCTGCCATTGCAAGGCCTGTGTGTGCAGTTTCACTGCCAATTCGACTTGGCATTTAAAAGTACTTGCCTATCCTAAAACTCCCCTTTTTCTACATATAAGACACCGCTAAGGTATGCCCTAGGTAACCCATATGGCAGGGTGCTGTGTAGACAAAAGGCAGGACATGTACCTATGTAGTTTACATGTCCTGGTAGTGTAAAACTCCTAAATTCGTTTTTACACTGCTGTGAGGCCTGCACCCTTCATAGGCTACCATTGGGGCTGCCCTCATAGATTGCTTGAGTGGTAGCTGCTGCTCTGAAAGGAGTAGGAGGGTCATATTCAGTATGGCCAGAATGACGATACAAAATCCTGCTGACTGGTGAAGTTGGATTTAATATTACTATTCTAGAAATGCCACTTTTAGAAAGTGAGCATTTCTCTGCACTTAAGTCTTTCTGTGCCTTACAATCCACGTCTGGCTGGGTTTAGTTGACAGCTCCTTGTGCATTCACTCAGACATACCCCAAACACAGGATACTCAGCCTCACTTGCATACATATGCATTTTGAATAGGTCTTCCTGGGCTGGGAGGGTGGAGGGCCTGCTCTCATACTAAGGACTGCCACACCCCCTACTGGGACCCTGGCAGACAGGATTGAACTGAAAGGGGACCTGGTACACTTCTAAGCCACTCTTTGAAGTCTCCTCCACTTCAAAGGCATTTTTGGGTATATAAACAAGGCCTCTGCCCCTACCAACAAAGACACTTCCTGGAGAAGAAACTTGTAACCAGAACCTGCATCCTGCCAGGAAGAACTGCCTGGCTGCCCAAAGGACTCACCTGACTGCTTTCTGTGAAGGACTGCTGCCTTGCTGTTGCCCTGCTGCCTTGCTGCTCTCTGGCCGAGGTGAAGAAGTGCTGTCCAAGGGCTTGGATAGAGCTTGCCTCCTGTTCCCTGAAATCTCAGGATCAAAAAGTCTTCATCTCTTCAAGAAGGACTCCTTCTGTGGCAAAATTTGATGCACAGCCTGCCAAAACAAGGCACAGCCTGCACCACAGTGAGAATTTCACTGCACGCCAAACCGGAATGATGCAGCTCGACTTCGCAACAAGAAGATCAACGCAGCGCCAGTGTAGCGACCGGAAAGTCGACGCACGTCCACTGGATCGGCACACAGCCAAGCCGGAACGATGCAGCCCGACTTCCAGAGAGGAATCGATGCAGCGCCTGCCGTGCAGTAGAAAATTTGATGCAACACCCACCGGATCGACGCAGCTCCCGTGACTTCGCCTTGCCAGTGCAGGAAATCCACGCACCGTCCCCAGGGCGTCTGAAAACCCTACAAGCCAAAGAGGATCCACGACCGAGCACCAAAAATTGATGCACAGCTGTCCCTGCATGAAAACTAAACGACGTATCAGCCTGTGCGGCCTGAGAAATCGAAGCACACCCCTTTATTTCCACACTTCTCCTCTTCTGCGGTTCTTTGCAGAGATTTTTCATGCGAACCAAGTACTTTGTGCTTGAAAGAGACTTTGTTTGCTTTTAAAAGACTTAAGACACTTTGGGGGTCATTCTGACCCTGGCGGTCAGTGTTAAAGCGGCGGCCAAACCGCCAACAGGCTGGCGGCCTAAAAATATGAATTCTGACCCTGGCGGGAACCGCCAACACAGGCCACCGCTTTAACACTCCGACCGCCACGGCGGAACAAACAAACAGCGCGGCGGTCACCGCCAACAGGCAGGCGGCAGACAATTTACCGCCCACCCTATCACGACCCACCAATCACGACCCACCAATCAGCCCCGCCGATAAAAACACGGTGGAAACAGACATCTCCAATGGAAAACGCTTACCTCGACACACTCCACGCGGAATCGGAACAGCATGGAACCCGAACTCCACATCCTCCCAGCCATTGCCTTCCTGCTCTTCTTCCAGGATCACGAACCTCGCCGCAGACGACAACGGTGAGTACTGCACCTACGACACAGAGGAGGGGGGAGGAGGAAAGGTTACGGGCACACACATACGCCACACACCCACCCCCACCCTTACCCCCACTGAAATACCTACACACCTATGCAGATATAAAGGCAGAGTGACTACCCCCCCAAAAAAACAAAGACAAAAGCCAATGAATGTAAAAGTAGAACCATATAATTGCAAAAATAAAGTATAGCGACCTTAGCAATATATGAAGAATGAATACACATCTAGAACTCTATCCATACAAGCAGCAAAAGTCAGGCCCAGTCAATCAAAGTCCAAAGGTTCGTGGGCCAATGTGCAGCAACACATGGGCAAAGCTCACACACGAGATCCAGTCCATTGGAGAGAACACTGCTGGGGCATCACTAAAAGAAAAAGACAGGCACCTCAGGGGGAAGGGAAGGGGGGGCACCTCAGCCACATGAGTCCACGACGCCAGATCCACGAAGGGCCTCCATGCCCACTGTGCCATCCTGGGGAGTGCAAAGCCACAGTCTCACAAGTCTCTACAGTGGGTGGATTGCCCACTGTGCCATACTGGGGAGTGCAAAGCCACAGTCTCACAAGTCTCTACAGTGGGTGGATTGCCCACTGTTACATCCTGGGGAGTGCAAAGCCACAGTCTCACAAGTCTCTACAGTGGGTGGATTGCCCACTGTGCCATCCTGGGGAGTGCAAAGCCACAGTCTCACAAGTCTCTACAGTGGGTGGATTGCCCACTGTTACATCCTGGGGAGTGCAAAGCCACAGTCCATCAGGTGGATTCCAGAGACCACTGGTCATGGAGGAGGCATGGTGGGCAGAGTGCGTCGTGAAGGCCTGCCCATCACAGAACCGGGACTGCCAATGGGCCAGCGGTGCTTGACAGGAAGGGCCCAGCGGAGCGGTGCTTGACAGGAAGGGCCCAGCGGAGCGGTGCTTGAGATGAAGGGCCCAGCGGAGCGGTGCTTGAGATGAAGGGCCCAGCGGAGCGGTGCTTGACAGGAAGGGCCCAGCGGAGCGGTGCTTGAGATGAAGGGCCCAGCGGAGCGGTGCTTGAGATGAAGGGCCCAGTGGAGCGGTGCCTGACAGGAAGGGCCCAGCAGAGCGGTGCTTGAGATGAAGGGCCCAGCAGAGCGGTGCTTGACAGGAAGGGCCCAGCGGAGCGGTGCCTGACAGGAAGGGCCCAGCAGAGCGGTGCTTGAGATAAAGGGCCCAGCGGAGCGGTGCTTGACAGGAAGGGCCCAGCGGAGCGGTGCTTGACAGGAAGGGCCCAGCGGAGCGGTGCTTGACAGGAAGGGCCCAGCGGAGCGGTGCTTGAGATGAAGGGCCCAGCGGAGCGGTGCTTGACAGGAAGGGCCCAGCGGAGCGGTGCTTGACAGGAAGGGCCCAGCGGAGCGGTGCTTGACAGGAAGGGCCCAGCGGAGCGGTGCTTGAGATGAAGGGCCCAGCGGAGCGGTGCTTGACAGGAAGGGCCCAGCGGAGCGGTGCTTGAGATGAAGGGCCCAGCGGAGCGGTGCTTGACAGGAAGGGCCCAGCGGAGCGGTTCTTGACAGGAAGGGCCCAGCGGAGCGGTGCTTGACAGGAAGGGCCCAGCGGAGCGGTGCTTTAGATGAAGGGCCCAGCGGAGCGGTGCTTGACAGGAAGGGCCCAGCGGAGCGGTGCTTGACAGGAAGGGCCCAGCGGAGCGGTGCTTGACAGGAAGGGCCCAGCAGAGCGGTGCTTGAGATGAAGGGCCCAGCGGAGCGGTGCTTGACAGGAAGGGCCCAGCAGAGCGGTGCTTGAGATGAAGGGCCCAGCGGAGCGGTGCTTGAGATGAAGGGCCCAGCGGAGCGGTGCTTGAGATGAAGGGCCCAGCGGAGCGGTGAAGAGACGGCGGGGCCCAGCGGAGCGGTGCCTCTCACAGCGGGGCCTTGTTCAGCGGTGCTCCTCACGGCGGGGCCCTGTTCAGCGGTTCTGGTCACGGCGGGGCCCTGTTCAGCGGTTCTGGTCACGGCGGGGCCCTGTTCAGCGGTGCTCCTCAAGGCGGGGCCCTGTTCAGCGGTGCTTCTCACGGCGGGGCCCTGTTCAGCGGTGCTCCTCCCGACGGGGCCCTGTTCAGCGGTGCTCCTCACGGCGGGGCCCTGTTCAGCGGTTCTGGTCACGGCGGGGCCCTGTTCAGCGGTTCTGGTCACGGCGGGGCCCTGTTCAGCGGTGCTCCTCACGGCGGGGCCCTGTTCAGCGGTGCTTCTCACGGCGGGGCCCTGTTCAGCGGTGCTTCTCACGGCGGGGCCCTGTTCAGCGGTGCTCCTCACGGCGGGGCCCTGTTCAGCGGTACTCCTCACGGCGAGGCCCTGTTCAGCGGTTCTGGTCACGGCGGGGCCCTGTTCAGCGGTTCTGGTCACGGCGGGGCCCTGTTCAGCGGTGCTCCTCACGGCGGGGCCCTGTTCAGCGGTGCTTCTCACGGCGGGGCCCTGTTCAGCGGTGCTCCTCCCGGCGGGGCCCTGTTCAGCGGTGCTCCTCACGGCGGGCCCTGTTCAACGGTTCTGGTCACGGCGGGGCCCTGTTCAGCGGTGCTTCTCACGGCGGGGCCCTGTTCAGCGGTGCTCCTCACGGCGGGGCCCTGTTCAGCGGTGCTTCTCACGGCGGGGCCCTGTTCAGCGGTGCTGCTCACGGCGGGGCCCTGTTCAGCGGTGCTTGTCTTGTGTTTCCAGTGAACCACACCTGGCTAATACTTACCGCTCACTCTGAATCGGACCTTTCCGTTGCGGGGCCCTCCTGTGATGGAGTCCTGGGGCCCTGGCTCTCCTTCGATACCCCCGGAATGGGGCTGGTGGGGCCCTCATGGCCAGGTCGGCTGCTCCCTGCCTTTTGCTCCTTGCTGCCCTTGCCCTCCTTGGCAGACTGTCCGTGGCCCTTGGCTCCCTTACCCGATGTGGCAGGTGACGGTGCAAGGCTGCCCTCCTTGGGGGCAGGCGTATCAGGCCTGTCGCGCCTGCCCTTCAGTTTCTTGGTCCTCTTCCCAGAGGGGGGGGGCTGGCTGTGCCTTTGCTGCTGGACGATGTCCCAGCCCAAGGAAAGGGCGGACTCCAAAATCCAGGCACGACGTTCTTTGGAGTTGCTGGGCTGGTGGTGGCTGAGGTGTTTGTGGAACTCTTACGGGATGGAGGGGGTGGGTCAGGTGAGGAACAGAGGTCCACTTTTGAGAGGAAAATTTTCTTTGGAGCCATGGGAAGGGTGGCTGGAGTGGGTATGGGAGTGGAGGAAGAGGATGTGGTTGTGGGAGAGTCAAGTGTGCTGTCTTTGGGTGCAGGTGCTTGGGCAGGAGGCTGACGTCAGGTGAATGGCTGTTGTTTGGGTGCCTGCTTGCGTTTGTGTGGTTGGGAAGCGGGGGTGACAGACACACTGGGAGAGGACACAGGGGACGTGTACATGGCAGTGGGGGTGGTGACTGCACGTGTGCGGACTGGTGTGGAGGGTGTGCTGGTGATGGGTGCAATGGCTGATGGTGGTGTGCTTGCAGCTGTGTGTGGACACGTCACAGGGAGGGAGGAAGGAGACGAGGAGGTGGGGGACACAGAGGAGGTAGTGGCTGTTGGCATGTCTGCATCTGGATGTTGCTTGGGTGAATGCTTGTGTGTCCTGTGGTGCTTATGTCTGGATGACCTGCCCTTGGGTGTTGAGGTGTGTGCAGGCTGGTCTGTAGGTGTGGATGGGATAGGCAGAGGAACAGGGGGGTGGGACTGGGTGGAGGGAGTCAGAAGAGGGAGGCTGGAGACAGGGACAATCGCTGCCGTCAGTGCTGAGGCCAGAGCGTTGAACGATTGTTGATAGGCAGCCTGACCCGAATGAAGGCCCTCCAGGTATGCATTGCATTGATGCACCTCCCTCTCCACACCCTGGATGGCATTCAAAAGGGTAGACTGCCCAACAATGATGGTCCTCAGGAGGTCAATGACCTCCTCACTGAGGGCAGCAGGGGTGACTGGGGCAGGGCCTGAGGTGCCTGGGGCGAAGGAGATGGCCGGCTTCCTGGCCTTGCGGGTACGGGCCGAGGGGCTGCTGGGAGGGCGGAGCTGGTGCGCTGGGTGACTGCTGTACCTGTAGGATCGGTGGGCACGGATGTTGCCGCCACCGCAAGGGAGCTCCCTTCCAAGGACGTGTCGGTGTCGCTGCCGTCTCCACGGGTCCCCGTGGTGGAGCCCCCCTCGCCCTCCGTCTCACTGGTCATGTCGGAGTCCGTTGCATGGCCCTCCAGGGCCATGTGAGATGTAGCTCCCTCTTGCGCCGATGCCACTTCTCCTCCGCCTGACGATGCTAATGCACACATTCACAGAAAGACAAAGAAAATGGGGGGGGGGTGGAAAACATAAAGACAAGTTGAGTGCATGCATTGGGGACACCGTTGGCGGAGAGGACAGACACAGAAGCCCCCTGCACTACGCTGCACACTTGGGGTACACTACTCATTCACTGGGACATGCCCTACAAGCCTATGGGCGACAACTGCCCACACAGTATACACTGGTCCATGAATCGCGTTACTAGGCACCCTACAGAGGTGGGGGGCGGGGGCACAGGACCATACTTCACGGACGGGCCTATCCTACAGAAATCGCCTTGGCCTAGGGATACCCACAGCCCTCCTCCCCTACCCAGGCACCTCCACTGCACGCAAAATAGCTGAATGTGCTGGTACTCACCCCCTTGTGTCTGCTGTGATGTCCTCAAGTGCCCATCTAAATCGGGGTAGGCCACCGCCAGGATCTGGGACATCAGGGGGGTCAAGGTACGACTGGCACCCCTCCTAGGTTGGGAGGCCATCCCCAGCAGAGCCTCCGCAGTCTTCCTGCTACCGCGGCGGATGTCCTCCCACCTCTTGCGGCAGTGGGTGCCCCTTCTGGTGTGGACCCCCAGGGCCCGGACGTCCTTGGCGATGGCACGCCAAATGTCAATCTTCTGATGGGTGCTGACCTATGGGACATGTACAGGGGGGGAAGAGAAACATCATCACTTTTCTGCATGCTCGATGTGAGTGGCCTCCCCTCCCCAACCTTGCCATGTGGCACATGCTCTCATCTGTCGTGCCATGCATTCGTCATTCACTGCCCTCCCCTCCATCGTACATCCTGGTTGGTCTGGAGGCCCGTAGAGTAGCGCATACTGGGGGAGGACCCCGTCCACGAGCTTCTCCAACTCCTCGGAACTGAAGGCGGGGGCCCTTTCCCCAGTCGCAGCAGCCATTGTCACTTCCAGACCGAGGTCACAGCAGCACTTGCAGTATAGGTCCTCTCCTGTGGATGCTCAGGTCTCGTGTGATCAAGCAGAGAGAAAATGGCGGTTACGGCCGCGGCGGTGCCTACCGCGGTGGTGCGTACCGCGACCGCCGGCGCTCACCGCCATTGGCTCCTGAAACCCATAGGGTTCAATGTTGTCCAATGCGGCTTTGCGCCACGGACTGCGACCGCCTACCGCCACGGTGTGCCACGCTTGCGCAATGACCTCACTTCACATTGTCACACTTCACAGGTCAGGCAGCCGCCATTTCAAGGGCCCACATGGCTTCATTCCTACTGCGTCACACACGGCTAGGCCTTGCACCGACAATCATACTAGCCATTCAATCCCGAGAGATTCGTGTACTGGGCATGCTGTGGGCACTTACCTGTGGGTTGCTTGACTATGTGCACCATGTTGTCCTTCCTAGGCATCGTCCGCTGGGACTTGCGAGGAGACGGAGGAATCTTCCCGTGTACAGACCGCTGGTGGACCTGTCGACAATGGAAGAAAGACACGTCATACTCACCTACAGACTCAACCGTGCCACTATCCAGGAACTGTGTGCCCAGCTGGAGCCAGACCTGATGTCACCCATCCGGCAACCCACAGGGATTCCGCCTCTAGTGCAGGTGCTGTCAGTACTGCATTTTTTGGCAGTGGATCATTTCAAACTATCATCGTGGCCTGCTGCATGCTTTGCAAGCTGGCTTTGCGACGCCAGGTGCCTTTCCTGCAGGAGGATGGTCCAGATGGTGGTGTTGTGGCCGCTGTGGAGCCTGCGGAGAGTGAAGAGGAGGAAGACGAAGAGGACGACACAGACAACAGGGACAGAGTGATACTGCAGTATTTCCAGTGACACACAGGTAATAATCTACTCCAGCATTGTATTATATCTGTAACTGTTGTGGCTCTCTACTGTCTGACCTTTCACCCCAATGTATGGTAACTTAGTTGTGTAGATCACTTCCAATTTCAGTGATCTGATCCCCACGGAGTGCCCTCTGGTTTTTTTCACCATGGACTACCGCTGTGTGACACTGGTATGTTGTCATCACAATGTAACTAGAAATGTTTTGTTGGTTATATCAAATACATTTGGTATAAATAAATAGATAGCAGAATCCAGTTGGTTAATGTGCAATAATTGGGTTTATTTAAGTTTTAAGATAGGTGCATAGTTCAAACAGGGTGATGGTGGAGGCATGTCCATGGCAGTGTCCAGACTGTCGTTCCTACAGGTCCATTGTCCATATGCCTGTGGAAGGTGGAGCAGGGGCAGTTCAAGGTTGGACAGGGCAAACAAGTGGGACAGTGGGATGATATCCGGGGGTTTCCATGCATGGCGGGGGTCTTGACTTCCTACTCTGTCTTCTTCCTCGCTCTCAGGCCTTTCTTGCGGGGTGGTTCTTGTTCTGCAGGGGGTGGGGTCCGGGAGGGCCGTTGCTGTTGTGTCGGGCCTCCTGACCACTAGCGCCGGCGGAGGTGGTGGGCTGTTCTTCCTCCATGCTAGTGGCAGGGGCCCTTTGGGGTGCCACATGGTCCCGCAATGTGGTGACAATCTGGTTGAGTGCCACCACGATTGTACCCATTGCAGAACTGATGGTTCCCTGGGCCTGTCCCCCCCCTGTCGCACAGCAGCCCTCCCAGTTCCCCTGTTTCCCTGGGCCTCTGTCCCCTGGACGGTGTGCCCACTACCACTGCCCCCAGGTCCCTGTTGTTGTTGGGGTGGTGGGTCAACCTGGGTGCCCTGTACTGGTAGACACACCGCTGCTTGACCTGTCCTGGAGACAGAAGCATGGGCCCGCTGGGTGGGTGCTGTGCTGGTGTTTCCTGAGCGGGGTAGGTCTGCTGTGGCCTGGGGCTGACTGAGGGTAACCGACTGTCCAGAGGTCCCCGATGGTCCGGGCTGGTCATCAGGTTCTAGGTCGACAGAGCTGCTGTCATCACTGGGGGCCTGTTCTGGGGGTGGGATGGACAAATCTGGACCCTCCTGGCCGGTGTGTTGGCGTTCAGGCCCTGCAGGGGTAAAATAATATGGTTATTGATTTTGGGTGTGCCGTGGCGTGCGATTTGTGGGTGCCCTTGTCCCCCAGTGCTGGCAGTCCCATGTGGGAGGAGTTGTGAGGGTGGTTTGTGGGGGGGGATGGGTATGTGCAGTGGTCATGCTTAGGTGATGGGTGTCCATGGTTTGTGTTGGCATTCAGGGGTTTGGGTTGGGTTGGGTGGGTTGTGCTGGTGAGCCATTAACAGGGAGTATGTGTGCTGGGGGGTTAGGGGTGAGGGTGGGGGTGTGGGTTGGCATGCTGGTGGTTGGGGGGGATGAAGTAGTTGAGATTAGACTTACCAGAGTCCATTCCTCCGCCTACTCCAGCGAGGCCCTCAGGATGCAGGATGTTCAAGACCTCTTGCTCCCATGCTGTGAATTCGGGTGGAGTGGGTGGGGGTCCGCTGCCAGTCTTCTACACAGCGATGTTGTATCTTGACACCATCGAGCGCACCTTCCCCCGTAGGTCGTTCCAGCGCTTTCGGATGTCTTCCCGATTTCTGGGATGCTGTCCCACAGCGTTGACCCTGTCGACGATCCTTTGCCATAGCTCCGCCTTCCTGGCTATTGTGGTGTGCTGCACCTGTGTGCCGAAGAGCTGGGGCTCTACCCTGATTATTTCCTCCACCATGACCCTGAGTTCTTGGTCCGTGAACCTGGGGTGTCTTTGGGGTGCCATGGGGTGGTGTGGATGAGGTGTGGGGTGGTGTTTGTGGTGATGAGTGTAGTGGTGTGTGGTGTTTTGTGCGTAGATGTGGTGGGGGTGATGATGTTGGGTTCCTGTGTGTGTTGTGGTTTGCGTTCCCTGTGGTCTCTCTCTGTGTATTGCGCCTTGTCTCTGAAATTCACTTTGTGGGGGTTTGTGGGTGATGTGGGTGTGTGTTTTATATGGTGATGGGTGTGTGGGAGTGGTGTTTGTATGTGTATCAGGTGTGTGTATTTCGAATTGTCCAATGTGGCTGTGTTTTGTAAAGGTGTGTCTATTTTGAGCGCGGCGGGGTGTACCGCCAATGGAATACCGCGGTTGAAAGACCGCCGCGTGGATTCGTGGGTCGTAATGGCATGGGCGTGTTTGTGTTGGCGTGACGGTGAAGGTTTGGTCATCTCCAGTTTATCGCTGACCGCTGATGAGGCGGGCTTCAGTGGATGTCGGGTTTTTGGCGGTTTGGCAGTTGTGGATCAGATTGACCGTGGCGGTTTACCGCGGCCGCGGCGGTATGATGGCGGTCTTCTGACCGGCGGTAGGTGCCTTTTACCGCCAGGGTCAGAATGACCCCCTTTATAGCACTTTTCAGTGCATTTATCCAGATAAATATTATATATTTTTCTAAACACTGTGTGGTGCTATTTGGTGGTATTGTATGATTTATTGCACAAATACTTTACACATTGCCTTCTAAGTTAAGACTGACTGCTCAGTGCCAAGCTACCAGAGGGTGGGCACAGGATAATTTGGATTGTGTGTGTCTTACCCTGACTAGAGTGAGGGTCCTTGCTTGGACAGAGGGTAACCTGACTGCCAACCATAGACCCCATTTCCAACATTGGGCATGTGGAGATGGAGAGGTGTAGTGTCACTTCTGCTGGGTTTCTAACATTGGGCATGTGAAGATAGAGGAAGGCACTTAGTCACATATTCTCTGACAATTCTGGGTGCCCAACAATACTGGCCTGCAGTGTGGTCGACCATGACTGCCAAGGGGCTGCCAATCTGCTCCTTGATACACCTGGCCCTCCTATGTGACCCACAACAAACGTGCCCAGATGTGGCCGGCGACAGCCCTTGTATCTGCTAAGGGGTGCATTCTGCACACAGGAGGCAGAGCTGGCAAGGGTGGTAGAATGTCAACACCTGATTCACAAGTTCAATGATCAAATGGGAGTGCTTGAGGCTGTCTGGAAATCCTTCCTTCACCCTGCTACACATACTGAAGGTGATACATAACCACCTCTTGGTGCAACAGTGCTCTGGTCAATCTCCACACCAGTATATTAGCTCTCTCACTCGGCTGCAATGGCTCAACATTTCCTCATCCACTGGCACTGTTAGGTGCATTTGCTGCCTCGGCACTCAGGCATCAGAACCAAACACAACAGTGACGCCTTCGTCGTAGGGCAGTCACTCAATGTTGTTAGTGGGATAGGCTCCATACCCCATGACAGTATAGGGATAGGTAGACATTGTGCATTGGAGGCTGTTTGCTGCCACCCACAGGCTGTGTTTTCTACATGTTCTTGCACAGTGTTTGCACCACCCCGTAGGCTGCAGTTTTCCTTATATTGCCTTGTTGTTCATGGTTCATTGATTCTACATTGCGTGGCCGGATTTGTTTGTTCAAGAAGGCTGCATTGCACTTCCTTGTACTCTAAGGAATTATTACTACCTACATCTGTATAATGGATATATCTGTATGCCATGAACACAACAATAAAGAAATGTTATAAAAAATAACAATAACTTAATTTGGGTCATTCTTATAGCCTTTCGTGGCATGGAATAGTCTGAATTGTCACACTTGCTGAAGTGGGATGATTGGTAGGTGTGTTGGTACCGGTGATGATAGCTATCAGAAGCTATGGGTGGTGCAAGCTGCAGTGGCCTCTTAAGAAGGGTACGGTCACTTACCTTATTATCATTTTTTGTTTGCAAATTAAGCACTGCTCTAACTGCACTGGCTTCCTAGCTAAGACATACATACCCTTTATTCAAAGCATTGTTTAAGGTAAGATGACAAAAAAATGTTTATTCTACTATGAGGACAGAGCCTACTGAGAGGTCACGTCCTTCAATCTCACTGGATGCATTGATAGGTATTTGTGGAATCCTTTTGTTTGTTCAGGGATTTGTATCCTCCTGGCACTCTTTTTGTTATTTCCTAGTTTTTAGAGCTGTACAAATACTTGTACCTGATAGATATACCATTACGCAAATCAACTGAAAGTTACCAGGCTTCTTGCTCCAAAGTGACCGAGGTCTGTATCTAATGTTATTCTTTCATGTAAAAGCTACCCATATCACCCAAAAAATCCAACATTGTGTCATCTTTGGCTACCTTTGCTCATCTGTATCGCTCCTTCAACTCTTCCCAAGGCATGAGCAGCTTTCCTCACCAAGGATGAAAGAAAAACACTACCTCCAAACCCACATATGCATCATCCTGTAAGCTACCTTTGGCTATGTAAGTCTCAGACTGGTTCTCCAGTGCAAAGGAAAGGTTAGCTTCAGGGTCTAAACACTACCTGATGTGCTGGAATTTTCCTTCAATTACTATGGGGGTCATTCTGACCTCGGTGGTAAAAGTCGCTTACCGCCGGCCAGAAGGCCGCCATAACACCGCTGTGGCCGTGGTAAACCGCCACGGTCATTCTGACCCGCAACTGGCAAACCGCCAAAAACCCGACATCCACAAAAGTCCGCCACACCAAAGGTCAGCGGGAAAATGGCGATGACCAAACCTCCACCGTCACGCCAACAGAAATACGCCCATGCCATTCCGACCCACAAATCCCCGCAGCGGTCTTTCAACCGCGGTATTCCATTGGCGGTACACACCGCCGCGCTCAAAATACACACACCTTTACAAAACACTACCACATTGGATAATTCAAAATACACACACCTGAGACACATACACACACCACTCCCACACACCCAATTAAATATAAAACACACACCCACATCACCCACAAACCCCTACGACCACAATTGCGAGTGAAGGACAGAGAGAGAGAGCACAGCATAGAGTACACCATCACACAGAGGCAAATCACAACATCACCCACACAATTTCCACGACCAAAACACCATACACCACCACACTCACCACACTCTACAACACATACACCACCCCTCACCTCATCCACACCACCCCATGGCACCCCAAAGACACCCCAGGTTCTCTGACGCAGAACTCAGGGTCATGGTGGAGGAAATAGTTTGTGTAGAGCCCCAGCTCTTCGGGGCACAGGTGCAGCACACCACCATTGCCAGGAAGATGGAGCTATGGAGCAGAATAGTGGACAGGGTCAACGCTGTGGGACAGCATCCACGCAATCGGGACGACATCAGGAAGCGGTGGAACGACCTACGGGGGAAGGTGTGTTCCATGGTATCAAGGCAAAACATCGCGGTACAGCGGACTGGCGGCGGACCCCCACCTACTCCCCCAGAATTCACAGCATGGGAGGAGGAAGTCTTGCACATCCTGCATCCTGAGGGCCTCGCAGGAGTAGGCGGAGGAATGGACTCTGGTAAGTCAAATCTTCACTACTCCATTCCCCCCACCCCACCTGCATGCCAAATCATACCCCCACCCTCACCCCCACCCCCATCACACAAACTCCTTGCAAATGGCTCACCATCACATCCCACCCATCCCAAAACCTAGCCCTGCGTGCGTCCCCAAAGCATGGACACCCATCCCCAAAGCATGCCCACTGCACACACCCATCACCCCCACAAGCCACCGTCACAAAAGCCCCCACAAGGGAATGCCAGCACTGGGGGACACGGCCACCCACCCATTACACGAAATGCCACACACAGAAGCAATAACCATACTCTTATACCCCTGCAGGACCCGAACGCCACCACACCGCCACGGAGGGTCCAGAGATGTCCATCCCACCCCCAGAAGAGGCCCCCAGTGATGACAGCAGCTCTGTCTCCCTGGACCCTGATGACCAGCCCGGCCCATCGGGGACCTCGGGACAGTCGGTTCCCCACAGACAGCCACAGGCTACACCAGACCTAACCCCCTCTGGGAACACCAGCACAGCTCCCACCCAGCAGGCCCATGCCTCTGTCTCCAGGACACGTCAATCAGCGGTGTGTCCACCACTACAGGGCACCCAGGTTGACCCACCACCCCAACAACAACAGGGACCTGGGGGCAGTGGTAGTGGGCACACCGTCCAGGGGACAGAGGCCCAGGGAAACAGGGGAACTGGGAGGGCTGCTGTGCGACAGGGGGGGGACAGGCCCAGGGAACCGACTCTCCAAGAGGCCCTCTCCTCCATCTTGGGAGCATACCACCACTCCCAGGAGACGATGGCTACGGTACTGGCCAGGTTCCAGGAGATCCAGGTCATGCAGGAGCAACAGTACATGGGGTTCAGAGAGGAACTGAGGAACATTAGTTTCGCAATGGGGACCATCGTCATGGCCCTAACCCAGATAGTCACCACATTGCGGGACCATGTGGCACCACAAAGGGCCCCTGTCACTAGCCTGGACCAGGAACAGCCTACCACCTCCGCCGGCGGTAGTGGACAGGAGGCCCCCACACAACGACAGGCCACCAGAACCCCACCTCCTGCAGAAGAAGAACCACCCCGCAAGCGGAACCTGAGATCTCACAAGAAGACAGAGTAGGATTGCAAGACCCCCGCCAGCAAACGATACCCCCTGATGTCATCCCACTGTCCCACATTGTCACCCTGTCCAACCTTGAACTGCCCCTGCTCCATCCTTCCACAGGCATATGGACAATGCACCTGTGCGACTGAGAACTGGACTCTGCCATCGACATTACTCCACCATCACCCATCCCCGTTTTACAATCATGTTCCTTAAATTTAGCACTTGAATTAAATCACTTCTTGCACTAAAAAAACCTGGAGTCTGCTTGTATTTTGAATAAATGTATTAGACATAACGGTGCCAAAATGTTCAGTTACATTGTGATGACAACATACCACTGTCACACAGCTGTAGTCCATGGGCAAACAAAGCAGAGGTCTTGCAGTGGGGCCCACAGCTCTGAAAACGGAAGGGAAAGTCACAACTCAGTTAACAGGAACTGGGGGGGAACTCAGACAGTAGAGAGGCAGGAGACTTTAAGTAAATGTAAAATGGCGTGGTTGATTCGTACCTGTGTGCTACTGAAAATACTGTTGTATAACTGTGTCCCTGTTGTCTGTGTCGTCCCCGTCGTCCTCCTCCTCTTCACTCTCCACAGGCTCCACAGCTGCTACAACACCACCATCTGGACCATCCTCCTGCAGGAAAGGCACCTGGCGTCGCAAAGCCAGGTTGTGAAGCATACAGCAGGCCACGATGATATGGCACACCTTCTTTGGTGAGTACATTAGGGATCCCCCTGTCATATGCAGGCACCTAAACCTGGCCTTCAGGAGGCCGAAGGTTCTTTCTATAATCCTCCTACTTCGCCCATGGGCCTCATTGTAACGTTCCTCTGCCCTTGTCCTGGGATTCCTCACTGGGGTCAGTAGCCACGACAGGTTGGGGTAACCAGAGTCACCTATTAGCCACACACGGTGTCTCTGTAGCTGTTCCATCACATAAGGGATGCTGCTATTTCGCATGATGTACGCGTCATGCACTGACCCAGGGAACTTGGCATTTACATGGGAGATGTACTGGTCAGCCAAACAGACCACCTGGATATTCATAGAATGATAACTTTTTCTGTTCCTGTACACCTGCTCACTTCCACTGGGGGGAACCAAGGCCACATGGGTCCCATCAATGGCACCAATGATGTTGGAGATATGTCCAAGGGCATAGAAATCACCCTTCACTGTAGCCAAATCTCCCACCTCAGGGAAAACAATGTAGCTCCGCATGTATTTCATCAGGGCAGACAACACTCTGGACAAAACCTTAGAAAACATAGGCTGATACATCCCTGATGATATGGCCACTGTTGTTTGGAATGATCCACTTGCCAAAAAATGGAGTACTGACAGAACCTGCACCAGAGGGGGAATCCCTGTGGGTTGGCGAATGGGGGACATCAGGTCTGGCTCCAGCTGGGCACACAGTTCCTGTATAGTGGCTCGGTCAAGTCTGTATGTAAGTATGACATGTCTTTCTTCCATTGTCGACAGGTCCACCAGCGGTCTGTACACAGGAGGATTCCTCCATCTCCTCACAAGTCCCAGCGGACGGTGCCTAGGAAGGACAACATGGAGCACAGAGTCAATCAACCCACAGGTACGTAACCACAGCTTGCACATTACACGACTCGCTATGCATTGAATGGCTTGTATGAGTGGCAATGCAAGGCCTAGGCCTGTGTGACGCCGTAGAAATTCAGCCATGTGGGCCCTTGAAATGGCGGCTGCCTGACCTGTGAAGTGTGACAATGGGATGTGAGGTCAATGCGCTGGCGTGGCACACCGTGGCGGTAGGCGGTCGAAGACCGCGGCACAAAGCAGCATTGGTTAACATTGAACCCTATGGGTCTCAGGAGCCAATGACGATGTGCGCCGGCAGGCGCGGTACGCACCGCCGCGGTACGCACCGCCGCGGGCATGACCGCCATTTTCTACTTGCTTAATCACTCGAGACCTGATCATCCACAGGAGAGGACCTATACTGCAAGTGCTGCTGTGAACTCGGTCTAGAAGAGACAATGGCTGCTGCGACTGGGGAAAGGGCCCCTGCCTTCACATCTGAGGAATTGGATAAACTTGTTGATGGGGTCCTCCCCCAGTATGCGCTACTCTACAGTCCTCCAGACCAACAGGTAAGTACACTGGGAGCACGTAGTATGGGCTATGCCTGTGTTGAGTGGGGTGGATGTAAGATGGTGGGGAGGGGAGCGAATGAGGACTGCAACGCACGACAGATGAGAGCATGTGCCACATGGCAAGGTTGGGGAGGGGGGGCAGCGCACATCGACCATGCAGAAAAGTGATGATATTTATTTTTCAACCCTGTACATGTCACATAGGTCAGCGCCCATCAGAAGATTGACATTTGGCGTGCCATCGCCAAGGACGTCCGGGCCCTGGGGGTCCACAACAGACGGAGCACCCACTGCCGCAAGAGGTGGGAGGACATCCGCCGCGGGAGCAGAAAGACCGCTGAGGCTCTGCTGGGGATGGCCTCCCAACGTAGGAGGGGTGCCAGTCGTCAATTGACCCCCCTGATGTCCCGGATCCTGGCGGTGGCCTACCCCGATTTGGATGGGCGCGTGAGGACATCACAGCAGACACAAGGGGGTGAGTATCAGCACATTCCGCTATATTAGCGCACAGTGGAGGCGTCTGGGTGGGGGAGGAGGGCTGTGGCTATCTCTAGGCCAGGGCGGTTTCTGTAGGCTAGGCCCCTCCGTTAGACATGGCCCTGTGCCCCCGCCCCCCACCTCTGTAGGGTGCTAAGTACAGCTATCCATGGCCCGGGCTCACCTATGTGTGCATTTGTCGTCCATAGACTTGTAGGCCAAGTCACTATCATTGAGTAGTGTACCCCGAGTGCGCGGGGTAGTGCAGGGGGCTTCTGTGTCTGTCCTCTCCGCCAACGGTGCCGCCAATGCATACACTCAACATGTCTTCCTTTCTTCTCCCACCCCCTTTTTTTTGGTTTTCCTGTTCATGTGTGCATTAGCATCATCAGGCGGAGGAGAAGTGGCATCGGCGCACGAGGGAGCTGCATCTCACATGGCCCCGGAGGGCCCTGCAACCGACTCCGAGTTAACCAGTGAGACGGAGGGCGAGGGGGGCTCCACAACGGGGACCCGTGGAGACGTCAGCGACACCAACACGTCCTCGGAAGGGAGCTCCCTTGTGGTGGCGGCAACATCCGTGCCCACCGCAACAACAGGTACAGCCGCCACCCAGCGCACCAGCTCCGCCCTCCCAGCAGCCCCTCAGCTTTCGCCCCGTGCCCGCTCGGCCAGGAAGCCGGCCATCTCCTTCGCCCCTGGCACCTCAGGTCCTGCCCCAGTTACCCCTTCTGCCCTCAGTGCGGAGATCATTGACCTCCTCCAGACGCTCATTGTTGGGCAGTCTACCCTTTTGAATGCCATCCAGGGGGTAGAAAGGGAGGTGCATCGGAGCAATGCATACCTGGAGGGCATTCATTCGGGTCAGGCTGCCCATCAGCGATCGTTCAACGCTCTGGCCTCAGCACTGACGGCAGCAATTGTCCCTGTGTCTAGCCTCCCCCCTCCAACTTCCTCAACCCAGTCCCACTCCCCTGTTCCTCTGCCTATCCCAGACACACCTACAGACCAGCCTGCACACACCTCAACACCCAAGGGCAGCTCATCCAGACATAAGCACCACAGATCACACCAGCATTCACCCAAGCAACATCCACATGCAGACACAGCAACACCCACTGCCTCCACTGTGTCCCCCTCCTCCTCGTCCCCCTCCTCCCTCCCTGTGACGTCTCCACTCACACCTGCATGCACACCACCATCAGCCAGTACGTCCATCACCACCACACCCACCAGAACAGTCCGCACACGTGCAGTCACCACCCCCACTACCATTTACACGTCCCCTGTGTCCTCTCCCAGTGTGTCTGTCACCCACTCTTCCAAACCACACAAACGCAGGCAGCCACCCACCCAACAGCCATCCACCTCATGACAGCCTCCGTCACAAGCACCTGCACCCAAAGACAGCACACTTGACTCTCCTACAACCACATCCTCTTCCTCCACTCCCATACCCACTACAACTACCCGTCCCTGTCTTTCTAAATTGATTTTCCTTTCCAACCTTGACCTCTTTCCAACAAGTGACCCACCCCCTCCATCTCGTAAGACTCCAACCAACACCTCAGCCACCACAAGCCCTGCACCTACTCGGACCATCGTTCAGGGCTATTGGAGTCCACCAGCTCCTAGGGCAGGAACATCGGCCAGCAGCAAGGGGACAGCCAGCCCACCCCCTGGGAAAAGAAGCAAAAAAGGGAAGGGCCGGCGCCACAGGCCTGAGACGGCTGCCCCCAAGGACACCAGCCTTGCACCGTCACCTGGCCCATCCACCAAGGGAGGCAAGGGCCCCAGAGATTCTTCCAAGGAGGGCAAGGGCCCCAGAGATTCTCCCAAGGGAGGCAAGGGCCCCAGAGATTCTTCCAAGGAGGGCAAGGGCCCCAGAGATTCTTTCAAGGGAGGCAAGGGCCCCAGAGATTCTTCCAAGGAGGGCAAGGGCAGCAAGGCGAAGAAGTCCGGCAGCAGGCGAGCTGCCCAGGAGGGCCCCACCAGCCCCATTTGGGGTGTGACGGAGGACACCCAGGGGCCCAGGAGTCCAGCACAGGAGGGCCCCGCAAGCGATAGGTCGGATGGCGACTGAGCGGGAATGATTGCCCAGATCTGGTTCCCTAGGAACACAAGACAAGCACCGCTGAACAGGGCCCCGCCGTGAGAAGCACCACTGAACAGGGCCCCGCGGTGAGAAGCACCGCTGAACAGGGCCCCGCCGTGAGAAGCAACGCTGAACAGGGCCCCGCCGTGAGAAGCACCGCTGAACAGGGCCCCGCCGTCTCTGCACCGCTCCGCTGGACCCTTCCTGTCAAGCACCGCTCCGCTGGGCCCTTCCTGTCAAGCACCACTCCGCTGGGCCCTTCCTGTCAAGCACCGATCCGCTGGGCCCTTCATCTCAAGCACCGCTCCGCTGGGCCCTTCATCTCAAGCACCGCTCCGCTGGACCCCTCCTGTCAGGCACCGCTCCACTGGGCCCTTCATCTCAAGCACCGCTCCGCTGGGCCCTTCATCTCAAGCACTGCTCCGCTGGGCCCTTCATCTCAAGCACCGCTCCGCTGGGCCCCTCCTGTCAGGCACCGCTCCGCTGGGCCCTTCATCTCAAGCACCGCTCCGCTGGGCCCTTCCTGTCAAGCACCGCTCCGCTGGGCCCCGCCGTCTCTGCACCGCTCCGCTGGGCCCTTCCTGTCAAGCACCGCTCCGCTGGGCCCCGCCGTCTCTGCACCGCTCTGCTGGACCCTTCCTGTCAGGCACCGCTCCGCTGGGCCCTTCCTGTCAAGCACCGCTCCGCTGGGCCCTTCATCTCAAGCACCGCTCCTCTGGGCCCTTCATCTCAAGCACCGCTCTGCTGGGCCCCGCCGTCTCTGCACCGCTCCGCTGGGCCCTTCCTGTCAGGCACCGCTCCGCTGGGCCCTTCCTGTCAAGCACCGGTCCGCTGGGCCCTTCATCTCAAGCACCGCTCCGCTGGGCCCTTCATCTCAAGCACCGCTCCGCTGGGCCCCGCCGTCTCTGCACCGCTCCGCTGGGCCCTTCCTGTCAGGCACCGCTCCGCTGGGCCCTTCCTGTCAAGCACCGCTCCGCTAGGCCCTTCATCTCAAGCACCGCTCCGCTGGGCCCTTCATCTCAAGCACCGCTCCGCTGGGCCCCTCCTGTCAGGCACCGCTCCGCTGGGCCCTTCTTCTCAAGCACCGCTCCGCTGGGCCCTTCATCTCAAGCACTGCTCCGCTGTGCCCTTCCTGTCAAGCACCGCTCCGCTGGGCCCCGCCGTCTCTGCACCGCTCCGCTGGGCCCTTCATCTCAAGCACCGCTCCGCTGGGCCCCTCCTGTCAGGCACCGCTCCGCTGGGCCCTTCTTCTCAAGCACCGCTCCCCTGGGCCCTTCATCTCAAGCACCGCTCTGCTGGGCCCTTCCTGTCAAGCACCGCTCCGCTGGGCCCTTCATCTCAAGCACCGCTCCGCTGGGCCCTTCATCTCAAGCACCGCTCTGCTGGGCCCCTCCTGTCAGGCACCGCTCCGCTGGGCCCTTCATCTCAAGCACCGCTCCACTGGGCCCTTCATCTCAAGCACTGCTCCGCTGGGCCCCGCCGTCTCTGCACCGCTCCGCTGGTCCCTTCCTGTCAGGCACCGCTCCGCTGGGCCCTTCCTGTCAAGCACCGCTCCGCTGGGCCCTTCATCTCAAGCCCCGCTCCGCTGGGCCCTTCATCTCAAGCACCGCTCCGCTGGGCCCCACCGTCTCTGCACCGCTCCGCTGGGCCCTTCCTGTCAGGCACCGCTCCGCTGGGCCCTTCCTGTCAAGCACCGCTCCGCTGGGCCCTTCATCTCAAGCACCACTCAGCTGTGCCCTTCATCTCAAGCACCGCTCCGCTGGGCCCCTCCTGTCAGGCACCGCTCCGCTGGGCCCTTCTTCTCAAGCACCGCTCTGCTGGGCCCTTCATCTCAAGCACCGCTCCGCTGGGCCCTTCCTGTCAAGCACCGCTCCGCTAGGCCCGCCGTCTCTGCACCGCTCCGCTGGGCCCTTCCTGTCAGGCACCGCTCCGCTGGACCCTTCCTGTCAAGCACCGCTCCGCTGGGCCCTTCATCTCAAGCACCGCTCCACTGGGCCCTTCATCTCAAACACCGCTCCGCTGGGCCCCTCCTGTCAGGCACCGCTCCGCTGGGCCCTTCTTCTCAAGCACTGCTCCGCTGGGCCCTTCATCACAAGCATCGCTCCTCTGGGCCCCCCCGTCTCGGCACCGCTCCGCTGGGCCCTTCATCTCAAGCACCGCTCCGCTGGGCCCTTCATCTCAAGCACCGCTGGCCCATTGGCAGGGCCGGATCTGTGTCGGGCAGGGCTTCACAAAGCACTCTGGGCACCATGCCTCCTCCATAACCAGTGGAGTCTGTAATCCACCAGATGGACTGTGGCTTTGCACTCCCCAGGATGGTACAGTGGGCAATTCACCCACTGTAGAGACTTGTGAGACTGTGGCTTTGCACTCCCCAGGATGGTACAGTGGGCAATCCACCCACTGAAAAGACTTGTGGGACTGTGACTTTGCACTCCCCAGGATGGTACAGTGGGCAATCCACCCACTGAAAAGACTTGTGAGACTGTGGCTTTGCACTCCCCAGGATGGTACAGTGGGCATGGAGGCCCCTCGTGGATCTGGCGTCGTGGACTCATGTGGCTGAGGTGCCCCCCCTTCCCTTCCCCTTGAGGTGCCTGTGGTTTTATTATCTGATGCCCCAGCAGTGTTCTCTCCAATGGAATCTGGTCTCGTGTGTGGGCTTTGCCCATGTGTTTATGCACATTGGCCCACGAACAATGGCATGTAGCCAATATGTGCCGGACTTTTGGACTATGTATACATTGTTCATGTTGTGATTTATATTTTTTAAAAATCTCATATTTCACTTAAGTTCAAATATGCTTTAATATACTTCTATTTTAATGATCATTTTATTTTGTCTTTGAATTATTCCGGGGGGTTTGGGGGGTGTAAATCTGACTTGTTGCTCTGCATTGGTGTGTGGGGATTTGGGGGGGGGGGGTGTCACGTATGTGTGTGCCCGTAATCTTTGCTCCTCCCCCCTCACCTGTGTCGTAGGTGCAGTACTCACCGTTGTCTCCTGCGGTGGCGTTTGTGCTCCTGGTAGAGGAGCAGGTAGACAATCGCTGGTAGGATGTTTAATTCGGGTTCCATGCTGTCCCGATTCCTCGTGGAGTGTATAGAGGTGAGCGTTTTCCCGTTCGTGGTCTGTTTCCGCCGTGTTTTTATCGGCGGGGCTCCCGCCCCGGAAAAGGTGGCGGATTGGTGGGTCGTTATAGGGTGGGCGGTACATTGTCTGCCGCCTGTCTGTTGGCGGTGACCGCTGCGCTGTTTGTTTGCCCCGCCGTGGCGGTCGGAGTGTTAAAGTGGCGGGCTGTGTTGGCGGTTCCCGCCAGGGTCAGAATTCAATTTTTGTTACCGCCTGCCTGTTGGCGGGTTGGCCGCCGCTTTAACTCCGACTGCCAGGGTCGGAATGACCCCCTATGTCTTTTTTGTGGGTATCTTTTCACATACTGAAGGCTGATTCTCTGTGGCGTGAATTAAGTGTGAATGAAAGTAGAATAGTTCTGAATGTGGATGACCTGTTACTTTTAACTTAAGCACTTGTTATGAGGCTGCGATTAAATTAACCTGTGCTTAGCCCACTGACAGCTTGGCAGAGATCAGTCAGGCTTAACTTAGAGGCAATGTGTAATGTATGCATGCAGCACCTCAAACAGGAATAAATTGAAACAGCAGAAGAAAAATCCCACACCAATTAAGCAAACTAGAGTAAAATTGAATAAATAATTTAAGACCAAAACAACAAACATTCAACCAGTAGAACCTGAGATATGCAACTTTATAGATTTTAGTAAAAATAGCTCCATAAAGCACAAAGTGCCAACTGCAGATATCTGGCAGTGCTTGGCTGGTACAAAGTCACAAATTGAGGCCAACCTCAATGGAGTACAGGCTGGCTGCTGTAGGAACCCAGACAGGCCCACTGAAAAAGAGTAACTTAAATCTTGGTTGCAAAGATTTGAAAGTCCTGTTTCGAGGATGCATTCTCAGCTTAGGCAAGGCAAGTTCTGGGACAGAGATGCCTCGCACACAGTCGGTTCTGAGACGCTTCAGAGCTGTGATGCGAGGTCCTGTTGCGTCGTCAAGGATGTTTCCTGTACCAGCTTGTTCTGAAGAAGCTGCAGTGCTTGCAATGCGGAGACCTGCATCATCAAGGCTGCCATTAACAAAAGGCTTGTGATGTGTGAACCTGTGATAGAGATGCTTTGCTCAATAGCACTTCAGATGAGACTGGTGGCTGTGAGGATGATGCGAAGTCCTTGTGCCAGGACGGTCCATGCCGCAGAGATGATGCATCGGTTCTGCTTGGGGTCGAGGTGTGCAGAAGAGGTGTAGTGTCACTTCTGCTGGGTCCACAGATGGACTGGCAGAGGACCTTCATGCCCTCTTCCAAGGGTCAAGAATTGGGGTGGCACCACTTAGCAAGGTAGAACTCATAGAAGGCAGAGTTCAGGTGCTGAGTTCATGGTTGTTGAAACCGCGTTATGTCCCTGAGGCTTCTGATCAGGAGGCCAGCCAACTAGTCCATGGAGACAGTCTTGGGTCCTGGGTTTAGGGTTGCCGGTCCAGTCCTTCTCACGCAGGCAAGAGGGCAGCAGTGTAGCAGTCCTTCAGAGCAGCAGTAAACCAGCATGGCTGTCCTTTCAGTGGCACAGCAGTCCTTCCTGGCAGAGTCCACAGGTCCAGACGTTTACTGAAGAGTTGGTGTCTGAGGTCCAATATTTATACCTGGTTCCCACTTTGAAGTAGAAGAACCTTCCTGAGAATTCCAACCAGCAGGAATGCTTGGAATTTCTTGCCTCCCTGCCCTAGCCCCAGATTGTCTGGAGCCGCAATGGACTAGTATCAAACCCCTAAGGAGAGTGCTCAAGCAGTGCATTTGTGATGTGAATGTGGTAGATGACAGCTCCCCCCCCCCAATTAACAGATAGTTGGCCATCCTTCCAACACCTAGCTTCCCTGTGTTTCTCTGTCTGGGGCCAATACACAAAGACCATTTTCCAACTACACTTAGTCATGTGACCCATGTTACAGACAGGAGACACCAAATGGTTGGGACAAGAAAATGCCATCTTCCTAAAAGTGGAATTTTCAGAATTGCGATTAAATATCCGACTTCACCCTTAAAGAGGTCTTTTCTTTTCAATTCATTAGACACTAAACTCAACCCAACTACTTGCTCCCAACTGGAAGTTACAGCTTATTAAATGTAACAATGTTATCCTACGAGGGAGGTAGGGCTTGCAGGAGTGAAACACAAATGTGTGATTTTTTTTACTTCCAGGACATGTAAAACTTAAAAGTACATGTCCTACTTTTAAAGCACCCTGCCCTCTGGACTGTGTAGGGCCTAATTTAGGGATTACTTGTATGTATTAAAAAGGAAGGTTTGAGCCAGAAAGAGGTTTATTTTGTCAGGTCAAAATGGCAGTTTAAAACTGCACACTCAGGCTGAAATGGCAGACCTGAGACACGTGTAGGGGGGCTACATATGTGGGAGCACAATCAATGCTACAGGCCTATTAATAGTATTTAGGTTAAAGGCCCTGGGTACATGTGGTAACACTTTACTATGAACTTATAAGTACATTGAATGTGCCAACTGGGTTTAGGCCAATTCCACCATGTTTCAAGGAGAGAGTCCGAGCACTTTAGCACTGGTTAGCAGTGGTAACGTGCACAGAGTTCTGAGGCCAGCAAAACTGGGGCCAGCAAAAAAAGGAGGGAAGAAGGTAAAAGGTTTAGGGGAAGACCACCCTAAGGATCACAGGTCTAACGGAGATGCATAAAGTTAAAGGTATAGTAGTAATGGGAACATTTTCCACTTGCGTCTGATAAAGATAACAAGTACTTAGAAAGGGCATGTGCATGTGAATCCACCCAGCAATGTCATAAAATCCTTGTTTGGTCTCCTGCTGCAGATGCTGGGTGTGGGGAAGAGGATGTAGCGGTGTGTCAGATGGATAACAAGATCTAGGGTTAATGGTAGGAATTGAGAGAATGATTGCTGGGAGATTCCTGCCAGTTGGGCTGCAGTTATCTGGAAGGACCCGAAGCCAACATGTGAAGTACACCCATGAGCTTTGTCACTGGAGGGATGTTGGTAACCCTGTCCACTGTTGCCTTGAGTCTGTGTGAAATCACGTGAATTGTACTATATACATCCTCCTCAGGCGGAAGTAGGTAATTACCTCTTCCTTCCTGAGTCCAAATAGTGAGGTACTCTGTCGATAAAAGAGATTCCTTCTCCGGCGCTGCTTTTGTGGTGCAGGTGGTGGTGATAGGTGTGGTGATGGTGGAGGTTTGTATTCGTGGTGGTCTTCTTGTGGCTCAAAGCTGCAGTAGGAGGCGTTCCATGGTGTTGTAAACATGTAGCAGTAAATTCACTGCTGCTGTGTTAAAAAAAAAAAAATTTAGCAACGGTGCTAGCTTCTTGTAAACGAGGCCCCAAAAACGGAAAGAGTAAGCTGTCACAGGCCAGGGCTAGGGTAAAGCTAGGTGGCAAGGCTAAGAAGAATGAATAGTGAAAAAATTGTTTGTCAGAGCGGTGTTATAGGATGGAACTTAAGTGACAAGCTCACTAAATGGTAAGGACTGTGAGGAGGGAGGTAGAAGAGATAGTAATGAGGTACAAAGCAATCAAGGGGTTGTAAATGTGCAAAAGCTCCAAAGCTGTACTACATGTTCTTCTGTCTTGCAAAAAGTTTTGAACAGTGCTGCAACTGAAGATAATCTTCAACCTAGCAAAATTTGGTGACATATGCAAAATATTTACTCTAGCTGGTTGCCTCACTGATATTAAGAGGCCTTCACTGCAGGGTCGTATGTTAAGGCCCATGACCGGGGTGGAGCTGAAGCCCTTGTAGCCCAATGGGAGTTGTATGCCTGGTGGCTAATTTGTGTCTGTAGATGCCTGTGGGCCTCGCCAGCACCCCTTTTTTGGGTACCGGGAAAATCTTTTGCATACCCTCATGGCTGGACAGGCCATAGATTATGTCAGGCCAGTATCTGTCTGCTAGAGACCTATGCTGACAATGGCAACAGCTACAGTTGGAAAGCAAAATTTGGCCTATCCTTTGCCCCAGACAGGTTCAATCCCTATTGTTTTACTCCGGTATCCAACAAACCCACCTAGTGATGGCTTGCTCTACTCTGTGGACCTGATTTTTAAGTTGGTGGTTCAACCGTCAAGTGGCATAGGAGGTGGGCCTGAAAATAACATCACATCAGCAGTCTTCCATCCGCCATATTTAGATGGATTGCGGCTAATCCAAAGACCATCACGAAGGAGTGTACTCTATCGCATCAGCAGCATCACGCCAGGATTCCAAAATAGACGATTAGAACTCCATTGCCGTCTCACCGGCGGTATCCCACCAAGCCGATATAGATCCCATAGTCGTGCTGGCGGTGTGTCAGAGGTGGGCCCATGATGGCGGGAGTCAATGGCGGGACCCTATCAGTAAAGGACTATGGCTGTGGCCATTGGTTTAATGCTAATATCCCACACCTGTTGCTAATTGGACAATTGTGAACACCTGCCAAGCACACTATAAAACACACTTCACTTCAGACCATGATCCTTTGCCATTCATCTGCAGAAGACCAGACACCCAGCCAAATCCACAACATAGGAAACAAGTTTTTTGACTCTGTTTACCTTTCCCTCTGTGTCTTTTTTGTCAAATTTATTTTTTACAGTACCCTTCTTTTTTGCACTAGTTGTGTTGATAATAATTTCACAATGGCAGGGAGAAGAAATCCCTGTTTCACAGAGGGAAAATTGTCTGAGCCACAATTGTTTGGAGCACAAGTCCAAAATACTACCATTTCCCAGAAAAGGCAAATGTGGTCCAGAATAGTTGACAGGGTGAATGAGGTAGCTAACAACCTGCGCACACAGGAGAAGATTAGGAAGAGGTCGAATGACCTGTGGGAGATTGTTCATTCGATGGCCTCCAAGCATCACCTGGAGACGCAAAGGACTGGTGTTGTTTCTCCTCTCCCCTCATTGCAACTCTTTCCCTGGGAGGAGAAGGTCCTGCAAATCCTCCATCCTGAAGTCTTGACTGGTAATCAGACTTATGTATGTCTCCCTAATCACTAATGGAGTCCCATATTTAGGGTAGACCATTAGAATGTTGCAACAACCTTAGCAACACAGATATATCGATTTGAGACTAAATAAAATATGTTTTTTCATACAAGTTGTCAGCAGCATGTGCGTAGTTCTCCTTCTAACTTAATGGTATATGGCTAGGCAGATTGTGTGTAGTTCCCCATGGATCACCCATTACTGTCTATCAATGTATGCTGTTGTCCTACCCAAAACAGGTCCAAAACTACTTCCATTTTCACAGGAGAGTACAGTGTCCCTAAGTTGCATTGTCTCCCAGGCACATTAAAACCATATGGGTTTCATATCTAATGCAGTCACTTAAAGTGACATGTGGAAGTTATTTTCAAATAAGGCTTGTCCATGGTGTCAACAGATGGCTACAACTATCATAGTGCTCTGTTCCTGAATCTGACAATCAAAAGTGGAGTGTAATATTGTAACACTGTCAAATACTTCAATATTCATACGCATCTCAAAAACTGATGCATTTGTCAGTCACCATGTCATGTGTAGAAATTAAATATTACCTCTTGGGCATTTCAACCATGTAGACACTGTCTCATAGCTACATTGAACTGTTGAAAATGCTTACATAAATCATTGTATTCTGAATCAAAGACTTAAGAAAAATGGTAGTGGCATGCAGCACGGAATTAGTAGTCACACACAAGTAAAATGCCACTGTTCATATGATGTTTAATTGCAGTATCATATGTGTTATGAGCCAATTTTGTGTATCCAATGTTTTGCAGCCTGCTAGGCCGTATAAGGGTTCAGGACTCCAATGTACCCACCACTGTGTTAGCACTAATGTCTGTCACATGTAACTCACGAATCTGAACTTGCACTTTTTTCATTTCATGACATTTCTACAAGGTCAGGACTGAAGTTTCCATCTTTGTAAATCAGGCTGCATGGTTTAAACAGTGAAAATCACACAAAGGCCTAATCAGTCAATCTCTTCCTTTCCTTTCTAGGTTTTAGGTGGGCCCTCATGTATATAGAGACACATGAGATGCACAAACAATATTTAATTCACATATCCCCTGTATCATTCACAGGGCCAACCACCCGGACCAGTGCACCATATTCTGGCAGCCAGGAGTCCTCCATTCCAGCCCAGGAGCAAGCCTTCAGTGAGGACTCCAATGCCAAGTCCAAATAATGAGGGACAAGCTGGCCCATCTGGTCTATCTGGCTGCACTGCTCCAGTAATTCAGACCAAGTCCACAGCAACACCTCCAACCATGATGCAAGACGACCTCAGCAGGAGAACACCTCCTCTACCTGTGCACCGAGAGACAGCACACCCATCATGTGCCCACATTCCTGGTTCCTGTTGATCCTCCAAGGACCCTGACAACAGGTCTGCCAAGAGACAGTGGTTTGGGGCACAACTCGAGGGCGTAGGGCAGTGGGGTTAGGGGTCATGGGAGAGAATCTGTGGGCAAGCCAAGGGAGGCTACAAGCATTTTGGTGAGCCAGACTACCTATGACCAAGTTCCAGACGTGATGGGCCAGGTCTTAACTAAGATCCAGGACCTGAAGCAGGTGCAGACAGAGAACAATCTGGAGCTCCAGAACATTAGTTCCACTTTGGGCTCCTTGACTGGGGTGATGTATGACATCCACCTGTTCATGAGCAGGGCTTTTCCCGATCGTTCTGCCCGTCTGTGGTCCCTCAATATCTGGGCAAACTACAAATCTGCCAGCCACAAACAGGAGGGCCTGCCACAGGAGGAGCATGATCCTACCACCCAGTCCATACACCTGACCCCCTTCCTCCCCAGAGGGGTCGATCATCTGGACCCACAGCAAAGGATTACAAGACCAACACCACCACCTCCAAGAATTGGAAAACCTAATCTCCCTTTGTGTGTCTACCATTCACCCTGTGGACTGTTCCGTGCGTACATTTACCTTTTCTGAGGACTGTAGTATTTTGGCTATTGGACTCCAACATGGTTTTGTCTCTTTTGTGTTGAAAAGTAATAATTTGATTTCCTTCACACGTATTTTTGTTTCTACACAATGAATGTAATGGACACTGAGTACAATACTCCTGTTTGATTATTTATAGTCATTCCATTGTCATGTCAATATACCAACATCATGGTGGGAACACTGTGTACAATCATTTTGTGGAAAACAAGTAAAACTACAGAGAGAAAGTGTCAAAAGTGTATTCAAAGATAACAAACTACTGAGAATGCATATGCAACATACAAAGTTGGGAAACAAGTCCTTGTAGAAATGGAGTCTGGGTAACAAAAAACAGTCCCAACCCCAAGATCTTTTCCAACCAGATCTGTAGGCTCCAATACCTTGATAGCATGGGGGAAAAGGGATTGTTCAATGGGAACAGATTAAATAGGCAAACTATCACTGATGCATGACCTCAGCGGAAGTCATGCATCCTGTCCTTACAACAAAAATTCTAGATCAATAACACCAATAGTCCATATCAAAGCAGGGACACCATTTGAGGCCACATGACCAGTACAGGACATGCAGCAGTATCTGGTGCAAAGACACTTTCACCATTCAGTGGTGTGATAACAAAAAATCCTATCACCAATGGTGAAACATATCACTGGTTACATCCACTATCCACAAATTGAAGATGTAGCCAGTGTGAAGGGAGAATGCATGCTAAGGCTTCATGTACACATGTGGTTTGAGCAACTCAAATGGCATATATTGACTTGATGGCAGCGTCACACAAAAAATAGGTCAGATACAATCTTCTGAATTTCCTTGCCACCAGAGTGCACATTTTCTGTGGAACAGGTTGGTCCATCCTAAGTGGGTGTCTCTTTCCGGATCAACACATGTTCACCTTGTACTTCCAAACAGCAACATATCACTGCAAATGTCAGAACGTTGAAAAGTCCAAATGAAGATGACATGGTGAAGGAACCTGAAACAGAATAACAATGGAAAACTACTTTTAACACATAGAATAGGTAACTCAATTGACAAGTCATAAGGACACATATACTTCGCATAAGCAATTTTCAACTATTTCAATGACCACATAACCCAATGTGGGCAAACACTGATCCACTACCACCTTTGCCTTTAGTCTTCCTGCACTGACCAGTCCTAAAAAAAAGTACCATAGCAGATGGAAATGTACCCTAGGGACAAAACTGTACCGACACTGAAGCATAAACCTTGTAAAGGTAAACTTACTTTCAAGTGAAGAAGTGGGCAATCACATCTTGATGAAAGTCAACTCCTTCTTCTTCATCACTGTCATCTGCACAGAGCATTTCAACCTCCTCATCTGGGGGTCATCACGGTCACCCTCCTCTGCAATTATAGGGATGTCTCTCCTCAGGATGATGTTATGGAAAATGTAGCAGGCAACCGTGATTTGACACATCTTACCAGGAGAGTAGAGGAAGGCTCTATCGGTCTTGTCCAGGCACCCAATTGTGCTCTCACAGGCAACCTATAACTGTTGTGATGACATCGTTGGGGATGAAGCTGGCCCCTTGGTATCGGGTGTGGACACCACAGACACTGGGGGACCCACTGGCACAGAGGGTGAGGGGACTGGCCAGGAGGCCACAAGAGTTTCAACATCTTCCTTGGAGGCCTGCAATGAAGACCAGTCCCTGGTGGGGGTGGACCCTGGAGAGGCTGTGACAGCTACATCGTTGTCTGCACCCCACATTCCCAGCTCCACCCTCCCTCTTGCCCCCCCCCACTTGGGTGTAGCCACCCCCCTAAAAGGGGCCTTTGCTGCAGGCACCTCTGCCCCTGCCCCTTTGTCCCAGGCTGCACTCACTGAGTATGCCATGGATCTATTAACATTAATTGCTGTGTGCCAGTCCACACTATTGAATGCCATCTCGGGGCTGGCTAGCCAGAACATCCAGATGCTGGCTTATCTAGATGGCATTCACGGTGCCCTGTTTGCCCTAAAGCGTTCATTTCAGGGTCTGGTCTCCTCATTGGTCACAGCCTCCCACCGAACCCAGCCTCAGGTCCAGACTCCCACCCCTTTCACATCCGAAATGCCTCAACAGAGCTCTGTCCAAAGCAAACACAAACATATTCTTCAAGCCACATGCAGCACATCCCAATACAAACACAGGAGGAAACATAAGCACAGGCAGACACATGCAGCCACAACACACACCACCACAGTTACACCCCCAGCCACTACACCCACCACACCACACCCACACATACACACACCCAGACACAACCTCCACCACTACATCAAGACCCACAGTCACCACCAGCACACCCTCAGTCATTGCACCCACCACATGCCCCCCACACACACCACAGACACAGAACTAATCATCATACCCACTGCCACACATACATGCACCAGTACAGCCAGAGATACCACTGCCACACACGCCACAGCCACAGCAGACACATCCACACATACTCAACACAAATGCCCACACTCACACACCGAACAGGCCAATAGTAAAAAAACACAGACTTACAGATGCACCACATACACCAGACCCTCATACACCCGCCTTCAACAGACACATGCACAATAGACAAGGCCACTCCCTCTACCTCCCAAACCCAACTAAGTCCAGAACACCCTACCCATTTACCTGTCACATGTCACTTTGAATGTTTTGGTACATTCTTACACACACCTATGTGGATCCTATTTGTGACTGTTGAGACCTTTTGTGTAGGTGTCCTTTGTCATGTAGACAGTCCATCCCTAATTGGTGGGTGCTACTTATTTCCTGGGTTCTGTTCTGATCAATGACATACTTCAACATTACACACTTCTGCACTGTGTATCAGTATGGTGGTGTTTATAAAGATTTTGAGGCATGCACGAGGCCAGTGTTGCTATGGAGCTGCAAGTCTGAGGATAAGAGGCATGCCAGTGACTTACCTTATGTTCCGGTGGCAACAGGGTCAATTTCTATCTTGGATCTGGCCAAAGAGCAATGAGAGTACTGGTAGCAGCACTTTTATGGTGACAGGATACGTGGAAAGTGCTCAAAACGTGGGTTTCGTGTTTATATAACTGTCCATCCGCATGCTCAAGTGTGGAGGTTTAGCCGCCATAGTTTCGTCGGTGGGACTGCACATCGTAATTGGCTCAGCAATAAAAGTGGCGGTTGTCCCGGTGCCAGCTGCTTTAGCCCATGGCGCCATTGACGCGGGAATAATTCTTGACAGTGATAGCGGACCATCAGCAGTCTGTTGCCTATGCTCCCGCTGATATTAAGTAGGGCCTGCAGGCTGTGAAGTTGGTGGGCAATTTTACAGTTGAAAAGTCAATGGCTCAACCGCTACCACCAACATCTAAATCAGGCCTAGTGTGATTGACAGCACAGGATTAGGCCCTGTGCCCTCAATCACACTGTATGTATGATGTCAGCCCCCACTAAAGAGTGAGGTAAATATGATAGGGAGTGGCCCATGGAAACTGTAGGTCAGTCCATCACAAAACAGCCAGAATTTGGGCAGGCCTGGGGCACCTTTGAATGGTGACCAAACACAGACGAATGTATAAAAAAATTAAAATACCTGAATGATGTATATTTGTGTGTGTCATTATAAGCGTTTGAGTGAGCAAATGAGTGCACAAGTGTCTATATGTGAATTTATATGTGGGTAAACACAACAAGACTTTAAAGCCCATATTTATACTCAGTTTGCGCTGAATTAGCATAAATTTTTTTATGCTAATTCAGCGCAAACCTAACTCCATATTTATACTTTGGTGCTAGACACTTCTAGCCCCAAAGTTAAGAGTTAACGTTGTTTTTCTGGACGTGAGAGCCTACCTTGCGTCAATGAGATGCAAGGTAGGCATTCCCATCCAGAAAAGGACGATATGGCCTTTGTGCCATATTTATCCCCCTGTGCTAAAATCCAGCTTAGCGTCATTATTTAACGCCTGGGTTTGGGCAGGCGTAAGGGGACCATGGAAAGTGCCCAAATATTGTCTTCCCTAGCCCCAGGGACACCCCTACCCACACCAGAGGGACACCACAGGATGGGGGACCCATCCCATGTAAGTCCCTGAAAGTAGTTTATTTTCCCCTGCACGGCGCTGGCCCCAATGGCCATGCCCAGGGGACATTGGGGTGGTGGGCATGGTGCCAGTCTTTACCAAGATAGGAGCCATGTCCATGGGGGTTGTGCACCAGAAAATGGTGCTACACTGCTTAGAGGCATTTTTCTGCCTCTAAACAGTGTATCACCATACTTCGGCGCACAAGCCCCGGTTTCTTCTACACCTCCCCCACCCTGTTAGCATCCTTTCCAAGGACGCCAACAAGGCATCAGCTAGCACCATCCCATTAATTTGGTGCCCAGCCCGCGTCTTGGAATGACGCTATAATTTTTCAAGCAAAACTGCGCTAATGCAGTTTTGCGTGAAAAAGTATAAATCTGGCCCTAAGTGTGCATGTCCTATAAGTGTCCACACTCACCAGTGTTTACAAACTGTCTGTGAAACGAGTCCCTACTGGGCCCTGTAGACATGTCTTTAAATTTACAGACAAAAAAACTGATCGATTTCTGAACAAGGACTATAACAACCCATAAGGTGATCCACATCAGGAATGCAGTCTTGTTTTTTGTTTCCCATGTTTCACTTCATCTTTCATTTTCTAAGAGTTTTGTTCTTTCAGAAGTTGTGCTTCCAGAGTTTTTTTTCAAGTAACATAGGGCTAGATTTACAGGGCACTGGTGCAGCACGACCCTGCTTCGAAATTGGCCATGCTGCATTAGTTCAGAAATGCATGGATGTGCCGTATTTACAAAACTACAGTGCACCCCTCTGTTTCCCCTAGCGCTGGCGCTAAATTTAGCTGCCAACACAGACATCCTTGCACCATAGTGCAAGGGTGTCTGTGTTGAAGGGAATGATTGTTTAAGTGCAGGAAGATGTCACTTCCTGCACATAAACAATCTACCATGGCTATTTGGCACTTCTGTGTGTGCTGCAGAATCCAGCACACATAGAAGTAGCAAATCGTCATTATTGAATGATTGCTTATGTGCAGGAAGGGACACCATTCTGTACATAAACAATTATTCATGGCGTTTTGCTCTGCAGCACACATGGAAAAAGCAAAAACGAGGAGAAATAAAAGTATTTCTCCTTGTTGCGCCATGCTAACGCCACCCCTGGGGTGGCATTAGTTTTTAGCACTGCCTCAGATTTACGATTCCTTGCAAATCTGGTGCAGCATCAAAAACAATGGGTGTTGCGGTGGATCGCCTACAGCAACACCTTTTGCACTCCCCTCAGCCACAGAAAACTACATTTAAGGGGCCCATATTTACAAGGTGGCAGTAATCCACAAAAAGTGGCTTATCGCCACCTTGTAAATCTGGCACAGAGCACAACGCCACCTGAGCATCACAAAAAGTGATGCTCCTGTGACGCTAGGGGCTTGTAAGTATGCCCTATAGAGCTTGGTATAGCATATACTGTGAATTGAGTCAATTATAGATACCTGGGTGATTTCAAGATGCCAAACTCAAGAAGAGGAACAAATGAGAGCTCTGGAGTTAAGGGTGAAAGCAGTGTGAGTGTCCAGAATCTTTGTTTTCGAGGCTGATCCTGGGTTTGGGAACTCTGCTTTCTCCTTCCTCCCTGTCTGGCCTCTGAGGCAGTGGATGGTTTCCTATATTGCTGCTGATAGGTTGGTCTATACTGAGGCTGTTGATACTGCCTGGGGTAGGAACCTCAAAATGCTGAAAAATCCCTACCTCTTGCACCCCGAAAGGGCTGCTTTCGGTACTGCAAAGTACCTAGTGACCGAGCAGTGTCTCTTGCCCACATTATCCAGTCTTCTTCCCTCCCTATCAGGAGGAGTAGATATTGGCGCTGACGGGTTCTTAGAACGCCTTTCGGCAGTTTGGGCGATGACGGAGTCTGGTCTTGGATGGCCGGTCAAACATGCCGGAGAGTCCTGTGTCGCCTTATACTTTTTGTCGAGCTTCTGTGGAACTGGTGGAACAGTTGCCGGGTTCTGCATGATCTAGATCCCCTCACTCCAAATGAAGTCTATGATAGGGATAGCACTCACAGACTTTCTTGCTTGTTCCTTAAAATCATGGAGGAAGCATTCCGACTGTGAGACCGACGTTGACAAGTGAAAACGTGTGGCTGCCCTATCCATCAAGTTGTGGAAACCACCTATATCCTCCGGTTGAGAATCTGAAGGACGAGGAGGTGGTGGAGAAGGAGTAGGTTCTAGATATTTGTCACATTCCTCACTAGGATGCTGTGGTGTTGAAATTTCACCTTCTTCTTCATCCCCAGACGTCAAAACCTCATCTCTAGGGGGGAGCGGCTAATGTTGACTGTGGAGTCATCCTAGGAGTTGCTGGAGGTGGAGGTATACTCCTTGGTGTAACAGGAGAGGTTGGAAGAGGCAGTTGCTCTTCCGCTGCAGCTGGGAACCTCCTCTTATATTCCTGCAACATTGACTGCAAGTCCTGAATCAAGGAGGCAGGCATCTGTACAGTGTCTCTTGGATGAGGCGGAGGTTCATAATAGCGTCCCTGATGAGAGTAATAAGGCTGGTATTGATTGTACTCATCATCATCATCATCATCATCCTGATACTTAACATGGGATGGGCTGTGTGCATCACCAAATGGGCCCTCATCTGACTCTTCCCAGTCCAGCAGATGACTAGGCAGCAAGGTTGTCACTTTACTTGGTGAAGTATCGTAGACCTAGACATTGCTGTGATCTTAACTGTAGCGCGGAGATCAGGAAACCCAGAAGAATTAGGTATAACATCCTGGCTCACAGCTACCATTGGCATCATCGATTGTGTCGACGACGATGGTCCCGTAGACGGAACTGATGCCATGGATGATTTTTCCATCAACGACGGTCTCGTCAACAGTGTTGTCATCGACGGTGGCCTCGTCGACGGTGGTGTCATTGATGGTGGTCTCATCAACGGTGAACCACTCACCTTCCGACACTCCATGAAGAACCAGGACACCATGGAGCCCGAATTGCAGGTCCTCCCCATATTGGTGTATCTACTATTACACCAGGAAGTAGAAAGAAGGCGGCGGCGACGATGACGGTGAGTACTGCACCTAGCACACAGGGGAGGGGGGAGGTAAAAGAGAGTTACACACACACACAGCACACAACACCCCCACCCGCCACCCTCACCTACAACACCATACACACTAACACATCCAACAACATGACATATACACCCGTCACCCCCTGGAAGAACACAAGGACAAAAGGAAATTAGTTCAACCAGTGATATTTTTGAACAATCAGATATAGCAGACGAATAAAAATAAATCAGTATATACAAATATTTACATGATGTACAGAAGGCCGTACACTGTCCTTTATAAATGTCCGTGGACCAGTTGTCCCAAAAATCGTGGGCGAAGCCCACACATGACACCTGCCTCAAAACGGAGAGAACACTGCAGGGGAATCAGGTCAAAAAACACAGCACCTCAGGGGGAAGGGGAGGGGGGCACTTGAGCCGGAAGATGGTACTACAACACTGCTCCCCGATGCAATGGGGAGTGCAAAGTCACAGTCTCTCAAGTCTCTCTAGTGGGTGGTTTGCCCACTGCTTGGTCCTGGGGAGTGCAACGCAACAGTCTCTCAAGTCTCTCTAGTGGGTGGTTTGCCCACTTCTTGGTCCTCGGAGTGCAAAGCCATAGTCTCTCTAGTGGATGGCTTCTCCACTGGTTCTGGAGGGGGCTTGGTGCCCAGAGTGCTTCATCCTGCCAAGGATTGGGGGAGTGGATGCATATCTCCACTGGTTCTTGAGGGGGCAGTGTGCCCAGAGTGCTTCGTCCTGCTAAGGATTGGGGGAGTGGATGCATATCTCCACTGGTTCTGGAGGGGGCATTGTGCCCAGTCTGCTTCATCCTGCCAAGGATTGGGGGAGTGGATGCATATCTCCACTGGTTCTGGAGGGGGCATTGTGCCCAGTGATGATGCACCTGGGGTGTGGCAGTTCCCATTCCCTCACCAGGGTGTCTCAGCCACGAAATGTGCAGGGAACAGGTAGCGTGATACTCCATGGAGGCGGAGCCACACTACATCCTGCGGTGACTTAGGCTGCAAACTGCTGGTAGTGCCAGTGCTGGTGGTGGTGCCTCATGTGGTCTGTGTAGGGTCCAGGACATAACCTGCAGCCTCGGACGGCTGCCCACTGGGGATGTTGCTGATGTCCGATGTTGTGGTACTGGCTGGGCACGTGGCGGTGCAGATGGTGGTGGCTGCGGCAGTGTCTGCGGCGGAGATGCTACCAGTGCTGCCCATAGTGCAGGTGTCTGTAGTAGTGGAGGGAGACACCAGACTGTCTCCAGCAGCCTCGGATGGCTGACCACTGTGGAGGATGCAGGTGACTGTCGCTGTGGCAGCGGCAGTGCAGGGGGTGGTGAAGATGGCGGGCCAGGTGGCGGTGCAGGTGGCGGTGCAGGTGGCAGTGCAGGTGGCGGTGCAGGTGGCAGTGCAGTTGGCAGTGCAGATGGTGGTCGTTGCAGCGGTGCTGACCGTGGTACAGGTAGCTGGCCTGTCTGGGGAAATTATGGTCACCAGCCTCTCACCAGGAGTCTTCGTGCCCTGAGGTGACTTGCCCTTGCTTTTGTGTCCCTTCCCCACCTTGGTAGCAACTGCTGGGACCTTGGCACTGTCCTCTTTGGGTTTGGATGAGGCCATGCTGGGTGTGTGGTGGGACTTTTCCCTGCTGCATGCCGGCCCCTTTTTAACCTTGGCAGGTGGCGGAATCGGTGGTCCTTAGCATCTGTAGGTGGCGCACTGGCAGCCCTGACGGGTGCCCCCTTCGATCCTCCCGGACTTGCAGGGACCACAGCGGACGCGGATTTGGTGGCTGAGGTGCTGGCCTGGGATCTAGACATCCTGAGGTCAACGTTAGCTAGGAAAAGATTTTTTGACACACTGGGACGGGAAGCTGGAGAGGGTTTGGGAGGTGTACATCTGCTGAGTTTGGGTGGAGGTGCATGGGATGGAGGCTGTTGTGAGGTGGATGGCTGTTGAGAGGGTGTGTGCCTGCATTTGTGTACTTTGGGAGGAGGGCTCACAGACACACTGAGAGAGGGCGCAGGGGATGTGTGCATGGTTGTGGGGGTGGTGATTGCACGTGAGGGGTGTGTTGTGATGGGCGTGCTGCTGAGGGAGGTAGTGGCTGATGATGTAGTGTATGCAGGTGTGAGTGAAGACGATACTGGGAGGGAGGTGGATGAAGAGGAGGAGGGGGACACAGTGGAGGCAGTGGATGTTGGTATGTGTCCATGGGTATGGTGCTTGTGCGAGTGCCTGTGTGATGATGTGTGCTGCTTATGTTTTCCTGAGCCACTTTTGTGTGTTGATGTGTGTGCATGTCTGAAGATGTGCTTTGGATAGGCTGAGGTAGAGGGGATTGGGTCTGAGTGGTGGAAGTTGGTGGGGGAAGGCTGGACACAGGGACAATGGCTGCCATCAGTGCTGAGGCCAGAGCCTGAAATGCTCTCTGTTGGGCCGCCACGACAGAATGAATGCCCTCCAGGCATGCATTTGTTTGTTGCAAATGCCTCTTAACACCCTGGATGGCATTCAGAATGGTTGACTGCCTAACAGTGAGGGGTCTCAGGAGGTCAATAGCCTCCTCACTGAGGGCAGCAGGGCTGACTGGGGCAGGGCCTGAGATGCCCGGTGCGAAGGAGATGCCCACCCTCTTGGGTGAGCAGGCACGGGAAACATGCTGAGGGGCTGCTGGGAGGGCACTGCTGGTAGGGGGGTGGCGGCTGTCCCTGGCGGCTGTCCCTGTTTGTTGGGGAGGAGTCTCTGTCACTGGTATCCCCTTCTGTCCCCGTCGTGGAGCTCCCCTTGCCCTCCATCCCACTGGTGGCTTCACCCTCTGTGGATTCATCCTCATGGGCCATGTGGGATGCTGCTCCCTCTTTTGCTGGTGCCTCTGCTCCTCCGCCAGATTATGCTAATGCACACAAGGACAGGGTGACAAAACAAGAAAGAGGGGGATATACAGAGGACACACATGGTCAATGCCAGCAACACCATACCGTTGGTGTACACAATACACACTGAGCTGCCCTATGCACTAGGCCATGCCCAACCACTTACTAAGGTAGTCAACAGCCCATGGGGTACAATGCCTAATGCCAGCACCTGCACGCCTGACACCCACAGGAGCCTGCACAGTAGTAGTTGGACACTTCTACCATTGGGGTAGAGGTGCTTCAGAGCCTGCAAACAAGGGACCTACCCTGCCATGATCGTCCTGGCCTAGGGGCACCCACAGGCCACATCCCTCACCCAGCTGGTTCCTAAAGCGCGCAAAGTCAGCTTTCTGAGACTGTACTCACCCCCTTGTGGCTACAGTGATGCCCTCAAGCGCCCATCCAACTCCGGATAGGCCACCGCCAGGATGCGGAACATCAGGGGGGGTTATGGTGCGACGAGCACCCCTTCCACATTGGGAGGCAAGCCCCAGCTAGGCCTCCGCCGTAATCATGGTCCAGCAGTGCAGGTCCTCCCATCTCTTGAGGCAGTGGGTGCTCTGCCTGTAATAGACCCCCAGGGTGTGTACCTCATCGGCGATGGCAGGCCAAATACCCTTCTTCTGGTGGGCGCTGACCTAAAGGGTAAAGACAACGGAAAATGTAATTACTCACCCGTCCGGACCATCATAATCATTTGCCACCAGTTCCCATCCATGCCCTGACGCACATACACTGACCACCTCTCATGTAGCAGTCAGGGCAGAACGCCTTAGCCCCCACCCAACATGTGGCTTACATCCACACCACTCCAAACAGGCATTGCCCACGCATCATGCTAACAGTGTACTCACCTGTTTGTCTGGAGGACCGTAAAGTAGTGTGTACTGGGGAAGGACCCCATCTACCAGTTTCTCCAACTCCTCCGCAGTGAAGGCAGGGGCCCTTTCCCCAGACACTCGAGTCGTTGTCTCTTCCAGACACAGGTCCCAGCAGCACCTGCAGTGTAGGTCCTCTCCTGTTGATGGTCAGGTATCAAATGAGTGAATGGGTAGAAAATGGCAGTGACGTCCGCTGCGGTGCGTACCGTCACCACCGGAGTACATCGCCATTGGCTCCTGGAATCCATAGGGCCCAATGATAACCAATGCGGAGTTGCGCGGCGGTCTTCGACCGCCTACCGTGACGCTGCACAACGCCAGCGCAGTTATCTCATTTCCCCTTGTCCCTCCTCACTGGTCAGGCAGCCGCCATTTCAGGGGGTCACATGGCATAGTACCTAACTACGTCACAGCACATATTGGCACATATACTGAACCTCAGTTTCACACACTGCTCCTGTAACATTAATTCAGACACAATTCTGCTATCTATGTGGTAAAGGAACTTCTGCTCACCGTTGTCCTCCATAGGGTACTACCACTGAGGCAGATGATGAGATGGCGGCATCCTCCGGTGTACAGACCCCTGGTTGACCTGTCAACAATGGAGGACAGACACATCATAATCACATACAGACTTGATTGTGCCACAGTCCAAGAACTGTGTGCCCAATTGGAGCCAGACCTGATGTCAGCTATCCGCCAACCCACAGGTATCCCCCTCTCAGTGCTCCATTTCCTGGCAAGTGGCTCCTTTCAAACTACAGTGGCCATAGCATCAGGGATGTCTCAGCCAATGTTCTCTAACGTGTTGACCAGATTGTTGTCTGCCTTGCTGAAACATGTGCGCAGCTACATCGTGTTCCCCCAGGTGGAGGATTTGGCCACAGTGAAAGCTGACTTCTATGCCCTGGGACATGTCCCCAACATCATTGGTGCCAATGATGGTACACATGTGGCACTTGTAACACCACGCAGAAATGAACAGGTGTACAGGAATAGAAAAAGCTATAAATCCATGAATGTGCAGATGGTGTGTTTGGCGTACCATTACATCTCCCAAGTGAATGCCAAATATCCTGGCTCTGTGCATGACGCCTATATCTTGTGAAATAGCAATGGGCCAAATCCAGAGGCACCAGGTGTGGTTGATAAGTGATCCCAAGGTCCCCACGCAGTATATGTTGGTGTCTGGGTATGGGGTTGTCCCCAAGGGTTAGTGTGTGTCTAACAGGTATCCCTCGATATTTGCAGGTGACTCTGGTTACCCCAACCTGTCATGGCTACTGACCCCAGTGAGGAATCCCAGGACAAGGGCAGAGGAATGTTACAATGAGGCACATGGGCGAACTAGGAGGATTATTGAGAGGACATTTGGCCTCCTGAAAGCCAGATTCCAGTGCCTCCATCTGACAGGTGGATCCCTGCACTACTCACCCAAGAAGGTGTGCCAGATCATCATGGCATGCTGTATGTTGCACAACCTGGCATTGAGACGCCAGGTGCCTTTTCTGCTGAAGGATGAACCCAGTGATGGCCTTGTGGCAGCGGTTGAGCCTGTGGACAGTGAGGAAGAGGAGGCAGAGGAAGAAGATGTTGACAACAGAACAAACATTATCCTGCAGTACTTCCAGTGGCACACAGGTAAGAGACTGTAACTCCTCTTCACATTTCAGTATACTTTAGGATATTGTACATGGCAGCCTCTTACCCTCTGTCTAGGGCCACTGACTGTTCCCTTTGAGTTTCCTTTTTGCAGATCTGTGTACCCCATTCTGGCTTCTGCTATGTGTGCTGCTGCTCAACAACTGTCATACATTAGTAAGAGTAACTGAACACATACCTTGTAATGCTTTGCTAATGTGGTACTAATACATTTGTGAATCATCAGACTGACTCCATATTGGTATTTGTTTCAAGGGTGTTTATTTACGTGCTAATAAGTATAGGGGTATGTTCAAGTGGCTGGTATGAAGGTGGAGGAAGGTCCATGGTAGAGTCCAGTCTATTTGTATCACAGGTGCATTATCCAGGGCGGCATAGGAAGTAGAGCAATGGCAGTTCAAGGTGAACAGGGTAACAGAGTGAGAAAGAAGGGTGACAATCAGGAGAGTCCTATTTCCTGGCGGGGTCTGTGATGCTATTAATTGTGTTTGACCAATGACTTTGTGTTTCACCACTGTGCATATTAGTTGCTCGATGTTCACCAGTAGCACATTATGGCCCTCATTCCGACCCTGGCGGTTGGAAACCGCCAGGGTGGAGGGCAGAGGAAGCACCGCCAACAGGCTGGCGGTGCTTCCCGGGCCATTCTGACCGCAGCGGTAAAGCTGCGGTCAGAAAAGCGGAACCGGCGGTTTCCCGCCGGTTTACCCCTGGCCCAGGGAATCCTCCATGGTGGCGCTGCTTGCAGTGCCGCCATGGGGATTCCGACCCCCTTCCCGCCAGCCTGTTTCTGGCGGTTTACACCGCCAGAACCAGGCTGGCGGGAACGGGTGTCGAGGGGCCCCTGCGGGCCCCTGCACTGCCCATGCCACTGGCATGGGCAGTGCAGGGGCCCCCTAACAGGGCCCCACAAAGATTTTCAGTGTCTGCTTTGCAGACACTGAAAATCACGACGGGTGCCACTGCACCCGTCGCACCCCTGCAAATCCGCCGGCTCCATTCGGAGCCGGCTTCCTCTTTGCAGGGGCTTTCCCGCTGGGCCGGCGGGCGATCTTTTGGAGATCGCCCGCCGGCCCAGCGGGAAAGTTAGAATGACCGCTGCAGTCATTTGACCGCGGTGCGGTCTTTTGGCGGTTTCCGCCCGGCGGGCAGCGCCCGCCGCCCGCCGGGGTCGGAATGACCCCCTATATGTTTTGTTTAGTTTAGCTGCCTATTGGCTTGAACATGGAGTTAGCCATTACATTCTGTATTCAGTTTAGTTGCCTATTGGCTTTGACATGGCATTAGCCATTACATTCTGTATTCAGTTTAGCTACCTATTGGCTTTGACATGGTATTAGACATTACATTCTGTATTCAGTTTAGCTGCCTAATGGCTTTGACATGACATTATCCATTACATTCTGTATTCAGTTTAGCTGCCTATTGGCTTTGACATGACATTAGATATTACATTTGATATTTAGGTTAGATGCCTATGGGCTTTAACGTGGGGTTAGACATTGCAGATGAGCTGTGTTTTTCCAAGCTGTGTTTTTCCACAAGATGGACCAAGCTGTTTTCTTCACACCAGACCTTAGCTGATAATAGCACGTAGATTTTGTGTTTACCTCGCAATCCAGTCTGAGAACAGGGAGCTCAGGAGAATTGACCTCTCTCCAAGGTTCTTCGGCTCTCACACTGAGTTTGCTTTTAAGGATGACTCTGGGCTACAGAGAAGTAGATTGAATCTGCTTGACTTCAGACAGGAACTAGACGTCAGTTGCCTGTCTCCCGTTTCGGTAGAGAATCTCTTTCTCGCAGTTGACCGGAGTCATCAACTTGCAGACCCCAGAAAGATGAAGCTGAATATAGGCCCTACCGCCTTGCCCATACAGTGATGAATTTCGACTTTTATGCTTTGCTTTCAACTTATGCTATGATATAATCACATCTATTTGCTGTGTACATTGCAACTGAGAAGTACTTTGATATATTTTGCTTTTATTGCTGCGACTACTTTTGAACGTTTGCTTCCAATCTACTAATTTCGTCTCTCAGGAACTTGTGGGTGGGGAATTAATAACAATAAATGTCTTCTTTAAACTCAGAAGTGCATTCCAGAGAGGTTCTGTAAGCTCTGTTATGAGATAAGAGGGAAAGCAGAACAGGGTCTTGGGAATGTTCTCTGTCTTCTACCTGGATCGCAGGGACCGTTTGTGGGGTGGTTCCCCTTCTGCAGGGGGAAGGGTGCTGGTGGCCTGTTGTACCTGTGGTGGTGCCTCCTGTCCACTAGCGCTGGGGGAGGTGGAAGGCTGTTCCTCGGTTTGGCTAGTGTCAGGGGCCCTTTGTTGTGCCACTGCCTCCCTCATTGTCTTGCCCATATCAGCCAGCACCCCTGCTATGGTAACCAGGATGGTGTAGATTTTTGGGAGGTCATCCCTGATCTCCATGTAGTGTCCCTCCTGCAGCCGCTGGGTCTCCTAAAACTTGGCCAGTACCATGCTCCCGGTCTCCTGGGAATGGTGGTATGCTCCTATGATGTTTGAGAGTGCCTCTTGGAGGGTCGGTTCCCTGGGCCTGTCATCCCTCTGTTGCACAGCAGTCCTCCCAGCTTCCCTGTTGTCCTGTGCCTCTGTCCCCTGAATCGTGTGCCCACTGCCACCGACCCCAGGTCCCTGATCTTCCTGGGTTATTGGGGTTGCCTGGGGTCCCTGTAGTGGTGGACACACTGCTGATTGACGTGTCCTGGGGAAAGTGGCATGGGCCCTCTGGGTGGGTGCTGTGGTGGTGGTTCCTGAGGGGGGAGGCTCTGAGATGGGTTGGGACTGTGGCAGGGGATCTGACTGTCCAGAGGTCCCAGATGGGACAGGTTGGTCATCGTGATCCAGGCGTGCAGAGCTGCTGTCATCACTGTGGGGCTCTTCTGGGGGGGACTGGATGTAGCTTGCACCTCCTGTCCGGTGACGTTGGGTAGGGGTCCTGTTGGGATGCAAATGCATTGTTATTGTATCTGTGTGTGCCATCTTGTGCAATGGGTGTGTTTCCCTTATAGAATTGAACTTTCCCTGTTGCCTTGGCCTTGTGTGACTGCTGATTTTGTGGGATGGGTGAGTCTCTCTACTGGGCATGCTGTGGTGATGGATGTCCATGCGGGGCTGTGTTGGGTGTCCATGCATTGTTGTGGCATGTAGGGCTTGGTATTGGGATGTGTGGGTTGTGATGGTGGGGTGGATGTGAGGTGATGGGGTGATGGGAGTGAGGGTGAGGGTGGGGGTATGTGATAGCATGCAGGTAGGGTGGGGGGGATCAAGTAGTTAAGATTTGCCTTACCAGAGTCCAGTCCTCCTGCTACTCCTGGGAGGCCCACAGGATGCATGATCTCCAAGATTTGCTCCTCCCATGTTGTTAGTTGTGGGGGAGGAGGTCCACCGCCAGTCCTCTGTACTGCTACCTGGTGTCTTGCAACCACGGAACGCACCTTCCCCCGTAGGTCCTTCCTCCTCTTCTTGATGTTATCCCTGGTTCTTGGATGCTGTCCCACGGCATTGTCCCTGTCCACTATTCTCCGCCATAGCTCCATCTTCTTTGCAATAGACATCTGCTGCACCTGTGATCCGAATAGCTGTGGCTCTACTCGGATGATTTCCTCCACCATGACCCTTAGCTCCTCCTCTAAAAACCTGGTTTGTCTTTGAGGTGCCATGAGTGGTGTGAGTGATATGTGTGAGATGATGTGTTGGGATGTATAATGTGATGTGCGTGGATGGTGTATGAGTGATGGTGTTCTGTGCCTCTGAGTGACTGTGTGCTCTTTGCTTGTCTCTCTGTGCTTGGTCTCTTTTTTTTGGTTGTAAGGGGTTGTGGGTAATGTGTGTGTGTGTGTTTTATAGTGGATTGGGTGTGGTGTGTGGGTGCGGTGTGTGTATGTGTGTCAGGTGTGTGTGGTTTGAATTGTCCAATGTGGTTGTGTTTTGTAAGTGTGTGTGCTTTTTAGCACGGCAGTGTGTACCACCATTGGTTTACCACGGTTGAAAGACCGCCGCATTGATCCGTGGGTCGTGATACTGTGGGTGTATTCCTGTTGGCGCGACGGTGTGGGTTTTGGTACCGCCAGTTTATCACTGACCTTTGGTGTGGCCAACTTGTGTGGGTGTCTGTATTGTGGCGATATTCTCTGTGTGGGTCATAATACCCGTAGCGGAATAACGCCACAGTCACAGTCTGTTGGCGGCCGTCGGCACAGCCGTAAGCAGGATTTACTGCCAGGGTTATAATGAGGGCCAAAGTCTTTTCTGGAGCCTTCGTCGATGGTGGTCTAATTGAAGGAATAGGCACTTTTACCACGGATGTTGACGTAGTCGTAGTCGACGACGGTCTCGTCGACGAGGTGGTGGAGACGGTAGATGTGAAAACCGTTGTCGTCGTCACTGTCGTCGATGGTGGTGTAGTCGTCGTCGAGTTAAACTTCATAAACACCTTTCTAGAGGTGGAAGGCTCAGATGAAGGAGAACGGTGTGATGACTCCTTTTTTCAACAAGTAGAGGATGTCTCCGATGAAATTGAGCCTTGTACGCCTTTAGCACCTTCTTTATGATGCATTTTTTGCCGCTTCCTGGATCTTTCAGCCTGTCCCAGGTCCTCAGATTTGGACTTTTTATGTGACCTTTCTGACTCACTCTCCTCACCTATGTACAGGATTTTGCCTGTAACCATGTTAAGAGTCTACTCTCTCCGTCTCTGAGGGTTTTTGTACAGAAAGTTTGGCATATCCTGCAGTCTTTCACCTGGTGTTCTGGATATAAGCATTATAAGCAGTTTTTATGTGGATCATCCACTTGTAGCCTTTTCTTGACACAGGTCTTACAAGGGTGGAAATGCCTTTCCTAGAAGAATCTGAAATGTTATGAAGTTTTCTGAGAGAAAATCTTCCTGAAGAAGTAGAAAACTGAGCAGAGCTCAGGGAGACTCCCTTCACACGACGTGCAGTAGAAAATCTGAGGGAAAGGGCCTCTCTAGAGGGTGCTGGTGCCTGATTGGCCAGGAGCCAGGTTTGGGTCCTTTTCACAAAAGGACAGACATAGGCCATATGAGTCATTTGGATTAGCATTATAGCCTATAGAATTTTATTTTTGGTGCTTATTGCTTTTCATGTACCGTGGGACTCCGATGACGGGGATGATTCAAGCATGTGAATTTATGAAAGATCCAATACTGGATAACGTTTATTTCATTACTCATTTCTAAATATTCACAGTAGCGTTGTTAGTCATTTATCTACTACTGCTAGCAAGCATTGGCAAAGCTAATAAGTCTACCTTCGTTTAGGCATATGTTTGTGTTGTGTTATATGCCTAGATTCATTTAAGAAAACTCACAGAGAAACACCCAAAGACAGGTCAGGCTGCATGGAGTTTTAAGCACAGATCTCTAGTTCACATTCTACACCACACTCATAATTGCATAGGCCACGCCTCTTGGAAAGGATTACTTAATATGCTTCTTTGGCCACACACAAATGACACAGTGACATTATCAGGTGATTGCACAGCTCATTGCACGCACTCCCTGCCATAGTACATGTGCTGCCGGGCCACGTTTACTGTTTCTCTTTCGGCAGCCATTTACAGACAAGCAGGCAGGCTGGCTGGAAGGCAGAAGCAGCCACACTCTGCCCAAGGTTTGTCTCAGGAGGAAGTAAGGGCAAGATGACACCTCGGAGTCTGAGCAGGCAGGAGGCAGCTCAGTCTTGTGCCTGGGCCTCAACCTTTCTAGACGTTGTGGTACCGGACTGGCTTGCCCCTCAATAATTCTTCCCTGTCCCCACCCATCCACCCAGGAACAGAAAACCCAGACCATCAGGTAAAAAGAAGATAGTAGATGTTCGTGTCATCAAGAACTGGCAACTAAAATCAAAGTGTAGTGCAGGACTAAAGCTAAATATATTTCTTTAAAATAGCAACTGGTTTCCTTCTGAGGTCACTAATCAGGTCGGTGGGAGGGGCTTCATTATAAAAAACGCTGAACATGTCTCACTTTAGTACATAAGATTTTATCATTGCATTGATTGGTATTTATTAGAACCCTCCGTTCACTGATAATGCCATTAGAGAAACAAGAGTCAATCATATCGATCAATACTTGTTTTATTCAGCACATAAATAGCTATAAAACATACATAAAATACACAAGCAACAGTTTAAAAAAAACAATAAAAAACATGCATAAAATAGATAAAAGAAATAAACAATTATGGTAGCAAAAACATTCATGCTTAACCCTGAAAACCACCTGAGCCAAATCTGCCACAGTCAGGAAATCTGACAGCCAGTGCCCACACAATAAGAAACAAATACACCACCTAACCCTTCATTGTTCTCCTAGATCTCACAGCTGCTTTTAGGAAAGCACAGACCCCACAGCACACTTCATGGCTAGGGGAGGTAAAACAAACATCCTTGCACTTCCTATCCCAAAGATTTTAAAATGGGTTTAATGAATAATTTAAAATTTGATCTAAAATAAAGTGCAAAAGAACATAATGTGCATCACAGATTGCTCTGAATGACCATCACAGGGTCAGGCTCCCTCTGATGACATCACATGAGCGTTTGTCCCCAGGAAGTTCAGACGCCTGACCATAGTGTCAGTCCTAAAGCATAAAGTAAAGACTGCTCCCATTGTGACAGTGGTACTGTACGATACAACACTCGGTCCTCCAGTTCATGAAAATTGTCTTCTTATTCATTCCATTTTAAGGTCTCTGAGGGTGACAGAAATCTACAAATGATGACTTTAACTTCTTCTTATCAGACTTCCTGACAGTGAGTGGCGAATCACTCAAAGTTAGTAAATTCAGTGCTTCACATGTTTTACATACATGGGCCAGCCATGGGATGGAGACGTCCCTGTCTAAATTCAGGCAATCCATAATAATTTCCCTGTTCATGAGTCAGACAATTCTTCTGCCGTGCCAAACTAAACTGCAAGATTCTCGTGGAATGTAGGAAGTTGGCTCTTTATATACTATTTTAAAGTAAGAGATAGTGTGCACAGAGTCCAAGGGTTCCCCTTAGAGGTAAGATAGTGGCAAAATTAGATAATTCTAATGCTCTATATTGTGATAGTGTGGTCAAGCAGTAGGCTTACCAGAGGGTAGTGTTAGACATTTGCTGTACACACCCAGGCAATAAATGGGTAACACACATTCAAAGACTTTCTCCAGGCCAATAGGTTTTGATGTAGAAAAATATATTTTCTTAGTTTATTTTAAGAACCACAGGTTCAAGATTTGCAGTAAACACTTTAAATGCAAGGTACTTCACTTAGATACTTTAGGAACTTTGAATAAAAGCAATATCATATACAGTCTTTGTAAAAATGGCAACGAGCTATTTTCAAAGTGGACACAGTGCAAAAATCAACAGTTCCTGGGGGAGGTATATAAAGGTTAGTTTGTGAGGTAAGTAAAGCACTTACAAGTCTCAGTTCTGAGGCATAGGCAGCCCACCGTTGGGGGTTCAAGGCAACCCCAAAGTTACCACACCAGCAGCTCAGGGCCCGTCAGGTTCAGAGGTCAAAGAGGTGCCCAAAACACATGGGCGCCTCAGGGGGCAGACCAGGGGGGTTTTGTAGAGTACTGGGGGGGACACAAGTAGGCACACAAAACACACCCTCAGCGGCACAGGGGCGGCTGGGTTCAGTGTGCAAAGCAGGCGTCGGGTTTCAGATAGGAATCAATGGAGGGAACCAGGAGTCACTCTAGCGGTGCAGGCAGGCACAGGGGGGGCTTCTCTGGACAGGCACCCCCTGGGCTAGGCAGAGGGTCTCCTGGGGGTCACTTCTGCACTGAAGTCAGGTCCAGGGGGCTGCGGGTACAGTGCTGGTTCCAGGCACCGGGTCCCTTGTTACAGGCAGTTGCGATCAGGGGGAGCCTCTGGATTCTCTCTGCAGGCGTTGCTGTGGGGAGGGAGGTCATCTCTGGCTACTCAAGGTCTCGCAGTCGCCAGGGAGTCCTCCCTGTGGTGGATGTTCTCTGGATCTCGAGCCGGGGACGTCAAGTGCAGAGTGTGAAGTCTCATGCTTCCGGCAGGAAACATGAAGTCTTTAGAAGTTGCTTCTTTGTTGCAAAGAAGTTGCTGGTTTTGAGCAGAGCTGCTGCTCATGGGAGTTTCTTGGTCATTTAGTCCAGGGCAGTCCTCTGAGGCTTCAGAAGTCTCTGGTCCCTGTCGGATGCATCGCTGGTTGCAGGTTTTCGAAGTTGGAGACAGGCAGGTAGGGCTGCGGCCAAAGCAGTTGTCGTTGTCCGTCTTCTCTGCAGGCCTGTAGGTCAGCAGTTCTTCTTGTATCTTCAGGTCGCAGGAATCTGATTTCCTGGGATCTGGGGTGTCCCTAAATGCTAAATTTAGGGGGGTGTTTAGGTCTGGGAGGGCAGTAGCCAATGGATACTGTCTTTGCGGGTGGCTACACCCTCTTTGTGCCTCCTCCCTGTGGGGAGGTGGGCACATCCCTAATACTATTGGGGGAATCCTCCAAAACTAAGATGGAGGATTTCTAAAGGCAGGGGTCACCTCAGCTCAGGACACCTTAGGGGCTGTCCTGACTGGTGGGTGACTCCTCCTTGTTTTTCTCATTATCTCCTCCAGCCTTGCAGCCAAAAGTGGGGGCAGGGGCCAGAGGGGCGGGCATCTCCATTAGCTGAGATGCCTTGGGGCACTGTAACAAAAGGGGTGAGCCTTTGAGGCTCACTGCCAAGTGTTACAGTTCCTGCAGGGGGAGGTGAGAAGCACCTCCACCCAGTACAGGCTTGTTCCTGGCCACAGAGTGACAAAGGCACTTTCCCCATGTGGCCAGCAACATGTCTGGTGTGTGGCAGGCTGGCAGAAACTGGTCAGCCTACACTAGAAGTCGGATTGGTATTCAGGGGGCATCTCTAAGATGCCCTCTGGGAGTATGTTACATTAAATTGCACGCTGGCATCAGTGTGCATTTATTGTGCTGAGAAGTTTGATACCAAACTTCCCAGATTTCAGTGTAGCCATTATGGAACTGTGAAGTTTGTGTTTGAAAAACTCCCAGACCACATACTCTTATGGCTACCCTGCACTTACAATGTCTAAGGTTTTGCTTAGACTCTGTAGTGGCATAGTGCTCATGCACATATGCCCTCACCTTTGTTATAGTACAGCCTGCTGTAGGGCTGTAAGTTCTGCTAGAGGGGTGACTTACCTATGCCACAGGCAGTGTGAGGTTGGCATGGCACTCTGAGGGGAGTGCCATGTCGACTTAGTCTTTTTTTCCCCACCAGCACACACAAGCAGTGAGTCAGCGTGCATGTGTTGAGTGCGGGGTCCCCATGGAGGCATAAGACATGCTGCAGCCCTTAGAGACCTTCCCTGGCATCAGGGCCCTTGGTACCAGGGGTACCAGTTACAAGGGACTTATCTGAGTGCCAGGGCTGTGCCAATTGTGGAAGCAAAGGTACAGTTTAGGGAAAGAACACTGGTGCTGGGGCCTGGTTAGCAGGGTCTCAGCCCACTTTCAATCAAAACTTAGCATCAGCACAGGCAAAAAGTTAGGGGGTAACCATGCCAAGGAGGCATTTCCTTACATGGAAGGAATGCAAAAAGTTCACTAACACCACCTCCACCCCTGAATACAGCAACATCTACCAGAGTTTAGTTCTGATGATGCAATCAAAGGCAGTTAATAAATCCGCAAAAGCCAGGGACTGTGGACAACGCACAGCAATGGAATACTTACCCATAACCAGATTCAAGTTTAGACAATGTTCCACAGTACCTAGGCCCTGATGAATTTGATAGGGGCACAAGATGTTATTAGAATTCGTCCAGGATTTTAAGTGATTAAATATCACCCGTCCAATGTTTTTAACCAAACTATCTGTAAGAGAGATGGAGCGGTAGCATTAAGGTGAGTTGCGATCCTCTTTCTTAAAATTGCCACAATAGTAGAGAGTGGCCAACATTCCAGAAACTGTCTGCCTAGTGGGTTTTTAAAAGTGTTCACTAACAAAGGCCCCCAAAGCTCACACTTTATTAAGTCCACGGGAACACCAACTGGTCCTTAGGGTTTACCACTGGGGCTTCATATAATTGGCCAGGGTTACTTCCTGCAAAGTAATTAACATAAGCAGTGAGTCTAATAATTTGGCCTTTAGCTGCACCTTAAGACTCTCACCATCCATTAGGCGATAAAAACTTTTAAAATGTGCAACCCATTTGGGTTCAGAAATGCTGCAGCTTAGGGGGAGGTTTTATAGAGCTTTCCCAGATTTAATTAGGGTGGGCGGAGTTTTGCCCACTGCCTGCGGAGTGGCATGGAGCTGAGTTTTTCCTATCGCTTGCACTCAGCAACTGTAGGTCAAAGTGAGTGATTGCGGCAGGTCGTAACTGCTTGGGTTGAGAAACCTGCCGCTCGTGTTGAGGAAGGCTGCTGTTCGAGTAGAACATCTACTCAAGCGGCAATAGAAGCAGCGCCCTCTTGCACGGTGCATTGTGCCGCTTGCACTGATTTCACAGCACGGGACAAATAAATCAGCACAAGCAGCATGACTTACTGCACTTCGCTGCTAGCGAAACTCCAAGTAGCACGGCTAAGTCTTTTTCTGCACATCACAAAGTTGTATGTAGAAGAATTTCACTAACTTCGCCCACGCCTACATTTCCTGCTGTTCTTGGAGGAAGATGCGTGATCAAAAAGGTCCTAGCCCCTACCATTCAGGTCTTTCTTCCGTGATCTAATGGTATGTTTATACACCCTGTGGGCCTCTCGTACTGCAATGGGATTCTTAGGGTTAGCCAAAAGTTCATTGCATAGCCTACGGTTGGCTATGGAATGGTGGCTATCAAACCAACGAGGCATCGCCTGCCTGCTCCTGGCGGTATGTAACAAAGAGTACCTAATTTCCTGATTTAAAGAACTAAAGTGATTAATCATAGTATCTCCTTATGCACTAGACAAACATAACATAAAGGTCACAAGGTGGGACTTTAACAACAAGTTTCATGTTGCCCCTGGGTCTTTCAGATGCCACACCACCCTTAAACCATCACTAGTATGCGGATTTATGTGAATTGTAAATTTGGGATAAATCATTTTTATGCACTGGAAAGTATCTCTCTAGATAAAGGGCATTATGAACATTCTATTCAATAGCAGGAATCTCTCCTTGCAGTAACCATGGTGAAAGAGTACAGGTTGTAAACATGTAATCTATGTTTGAAGCGCATCCATGCACCCTAAACAAGGGCAGTGACATGCTATCTGTGTATAGAAATTCTTGTAAATTCACAAGATCATGTGCAGTGAGGTACCCCTCCAGTTCCTCTCCTCTACAATCATATCTCCTCTGCTGAGCAGCAGGCAGTCGGACCCCTGGACCTTGCAATTTAACCCCAGTTTAGCATTAAAATTCCCACAAAGGAGATAGTTAGGTTGTTTCAGTTTGCTGGAAGCCGTGGACTTTAAGTTGGCTAGGGAAGAGAACAAATATTTGAAATGGCTACAAACAGGATTTAAAAAATAACTATTATAAAAGTTATTCAAATAAAAGGAAAGGTTTCTGAGTTTGTCCTTAATAAGTAAGGCCAGAAAAGTCAGGTTTCCAGTCTTCACCCCTGACACTTTCACCGTCAGGTTGATATTGATCAACCCTTAAAGACCCCACTTTGGTCTTCCACGACAGGAGGGCATAGCTGGGCAAGAATAACATGCAAATCAGGGCTGGAAATTGTGGTTGTTTATCAAGTTACCTGCAATACAAAATAACCATAGGGGCAATTAAGACTAGCCAGGCTAGATCTTTAACCTTATCTTTGAGACCAGCAATGTTCTAGCTCAGCAGATTGAAACCCCTCCTCCAATACTAGTACCCTTGAAGCACTTTAAAAGTGGAATTTCATTTGGGGGGTTAATGTCACTATGCAAATGTAAGTAACAATGAATGAGGCCCCTCCTAAGCACTTTCTATAAGTCAATCCACATTTGAGAGGACATCAAAATGGTTCAAAAGGGGAAAGGGGGCAAGATCCTTCAAACATCAAGCAAGAGCCTGCAAATCTGACAGGACTGCATTAACAGCACACAAAGGCCCCCTTAAACACCCACATTTTTATTTAGGAGTGTGTTAGCAAATTGGCCATGCCACAGTTGCGGAGGCGAAGTGGGGGTTCTGTACATAAAACAAGCAGTACCAAGATGAAGTTGCCCTTTGCTTCTTCCGTGCTAGGAGAACTAAACAGGAGGCTCTGCGTTAAAGATGGAGAGTTAAAGTTAATAATGACACAGTCCTCCTCTGAAACAACAGGACCAGGCCCAATCCAACCCGCCCTCTGAGTCAGCAGAATATCCTTGGCACGCGCAAAAAGACAATCGTTATGGGCCAACCACTCTAAGACTTTGTTACCGAGCTCTTCGCTGGTCTCAACCTGTCCACAACGCAACTGAGGGACTCCAATAAGGATGGCTACATATGGACATGCGGGATGGGGTAAATTGATTGTAGGCTGGGACAAGCACCCCTACAGAGAGATCAGCCTCTCCAGGCCATGTTTTATGCTTAAACCGCTCTTGTTAACAAGTGAGGTAATCTTACTTGAAGGTAGAGGGGATGAACCAGATGAAACATTCCCCCTTGGTTCAGGAACAAAAGCAAAGGTCTTAGACTTGCTCACAGGTGAATCCACAGTTGCTCTAGTAACACCAGGGTTAGGAGCACAGCCAGCCTTGGTGGAACTGTTGATCTTGTAGAGTATAATCTGTACCTAGTTAAATCAGTTTGGCCAGGTTTACCATGTTGCCTGGAGAGTGTTTCAATTCGTTTTATCCAATTTGTTAAGCCAATCCATAAGTGGAAAAAACTCAGGCTCTGAGCATTACCTTGAATTTCCCACAACACAGCTCCCAAAATTGGCCTCCACTAAGTTGGTCCAATAAATAAGGCCCACAAGCTCCTACCGTGAGCATAATAGGAAGGAGAACTGTGGGGGTAGCTGACTCTACAGGCAGGGTTTGTGCATTCTTGGTGATTTGAGTTGCCTGACACTTCTTGTTCATAGGAATTTTACCGTTGCTCCAAGGCCCCTGATTTGGTTTAGTAGAGACTGATGGAGACTGAGCATATGTCAAACTAAGCTCAGCAAATGAGGTGTCAGAAGCATCTACATTACTCGCTGTCCCCCAAAGGGCAGTTAAAGATGAGTTAGATGCCCCTTCTGCGCCAGGATCAGAAACCGCAGGCTCCTCATGATTAAGGACTGGGGCTGTCATCCTCATATCCAAAAAGAGCCTTCTCTTAGTGAGGGCAATTTCAGTATTGATTAACCAGTGGCCCTGACTAACATCCAATCAAGCGAAGTACCTTTTGTGTGTGGTATGAGACCCAAGCTGCACCCAGCAATTGTCTTCTTCTCCATGGCAGTTAGTACAAAGTGATATTAAGAGGCCAGGCCCATTGTCAATAAATTAACATTTCACCTGAGGATATGTGGGTAAAGTAAAAGACCAGCCAGCAATCCAGCATATATGGAGTTCAAAGCACCTTGAGCGTAAGGCCAAGTGGTGCGGCCCAGCCCAGTCTCCTCCAGGCTCCAATGGGCATGGACAGGCCTGTCTTTGACCTGGCTGAGGCCCTGGCATTTCCCACGCTGCAGGAGGCAAGAACACCTTTCATAGGTACAGCCTTGGACTTAATGTGATCCGCCTCCCAGCTACTTTACCTGCTGAATGATGTAGTCCTCTGAGCCCCCGTGGGAATGCAGTTACTCCTGTACTGCGGCAGGCAAGAATGCCTTTTGAAGCTCCCGCCCGGAATTTAATGCGATGCAGCTGTGGTTCCCTGCCATTTTGCTTGCTGAATAATGGAGTCCTGTGAGCCCCTGCGGGTATGCGGTTACTTAAACAAGAGTCAGTCCAGTTGCCATTTGCACACTGTGAGCCAGATTTACAAGAAAGTGGCACATCAGCTGTGGTGTGCCACTTTTCTTGCACACTCCTATCGGCACCTAGCGACACCATGGTAGCGCTATTTTTACAATATGGCACACATTAGGACAAGAGCATCACAATTTATGACGCTATTGTGGTACTTTGCAGGATTAGCGCTATAAATAAAGGCACTTATCCTGCAAAGTAAAGGGAGGCCCATTGAAAGTAATGTGGGTATCATTTTAATGCCTGCTCTGAGCAGGTGTTAAAACTTATTCAAAAAACGGCGCAGTGAAATGTTGTTAACTTCATTGCACCATTTTTACGGGCCTCCCACTGCCGGAACACCCCACTTGCATACATTATGGCTGACGCAGGCTTAATGTATGCAAAGGGGGCATTCCCCTATTAAGGGGGGCCCAAAAAATGGCACAAGGAAATCTAAAAGATTTCCTTGTGGCATGTTTTTTCGCCACTTTTAACACTTGTTCAGAGCAGGCGTTAAAAGGAGGCTTCCATTGCTTACAAAGGGCCTCTGGGTGCTTTGCAGGGTTAGCGTCAGAATCTTTGACGCTAATCCTGCAAAGCGCTGGACTAGCATAAGAAATTCTGATGCTATTCCCCTAACTACTGCCATGGTGTGCTGAATTTTGAATACGGTACACACATGGTGGCGTTAGGGGGGTGATAAAGGGGACAACAAAAGTGATGCTGTACTGTGTTCAGTGCCATGTTTCGTAAATATGCCCCTATATATATTCTTTATGTTGATGCAAGTCCATAAGTACTCGAGGAGGTCATAATTCAGTTGAATTTCAAATCTTTACTATTATTTTTAGCCAAAACATTCATTTGTCCATTCAAGCGATTCTTTGACAGGCTTTCAAATCATTTTGGTCCCCTAGAGTGCTCATGGACATATGCCACTATATTCTGTTACTAATTGCATACTAGATTTTTTGTATTGTATTTCTTTTGACGGGATAGAGCTCTGCAGTAATTGTTGCCAAAGTGATCACACTCGCACGTTATAAGACATATGGCTATTGAGTGTGGGACTGCATAGTGGTGCTAAATACTATTGGAAGTTATATGATGTCACCTTTTTAAGCAGAAGGAGATTAAGGGCCATATTTATACTTTTTGACGCAAAACTGCGCTAACCCAGTTTTGCGTCAAAAAAATTAGCGCTGGCTAACGCCATTCTGAAGCGCCATGCGGGCGCCGTATTTATTCAATGATGTTAGCCGGCGTTAGCCGCCGGCGCTGCCTGGTGTGCGTGAAAACAAATGACGTACACCAGGCAGCGCCGGCGTAGGGGGATATGGAGCTTGGGCGCCAAAAAATGGGGCAAGTCAGGCTGAGGCAAATTTTTCGCCTCAACCCGATTTGCGCCATTTTTTTCGACTCCCAACCCCCATTGAAATGACTCCTGTCTTAGCAAAGACAGGAGTCATGCCCCCTTGCCCAATGGCCATGCCCAGGGGACTTCTGTCCCCTGGGCATGGTCATTGGGCATAGTGGCATGTAGGAGGGCACAAATCAGGCCCCCCTATGCCACAACATTTTTTTAAAAAATACTTACCTGAACTTACCTTAATGTCCCTGGGATGGGTCCCTCCAGCCTTGGGTGTCCTACTGGGGTGGGCAAGGGTGGCAGGGGGTGTCCCTGGGGCATGGGAGGGCACCTCTGGGCTCCTTCCGAGCCCACAGGTCCCTTAACGCCTGCCCTGACCAGGCGCTAAAAAACGGCGCAAAAGCGGCTGGAAGTCATTTTTTTTGACCCGCCCTTTCCCGGACGTGAATTTTGCCCGGGAGTGTAAATACGGCGCACATGCCTCGGAGTCAATTTTTTAGACGGGAACTCCTACCTTGCATATCATTAACGCAAAGTAGGTGTCCACGCTAAAAAAATGACGCAAACTCCATGGACTTTGGCGCTAGAAGCGTCTAACGCCAAAGTATAAATATGGAGTTAGTTTTGCGTCGCAATTGCGTAAAAAAAAACGACGCAATTCCGACGCAAACAGAGTATAAATACGCCCCTAAGAGCTTTATTTAAAGTCTGGGGAATGGGTTACTCTGTCAAATTGTGTCTGATTTCTAGTTTGCTGTAGTACAATTGCCCTAATCTTTAATACATTTGTAATATGGCAGATGGATCATTCATCATGTTTATAATTGAGTATTCCACCCGCCAAATTCTAAATTGGACCCTCTGTGATTATCACAGAATCCCAGAACTTTGAGTAAAGACCAGGATATGAACCTGGTTCTCCAGGTTCCAAGGTCAGAAGATCTGTGCCTTGATGGCGTAGATCTCCCTGTGGGAAAATAGATGGGAAAGTAAAAAACAGTACATTGATACTTAACATAAACATGTTTCAGAGCTATTTAGGGTCTCTTTTTGGGTGGTTCTTCAGCCTCGGATTGCAAGACTCCAGCAGGAATCCTCTGCATCCATTACTTCACCTTCTCACCAAAGAAACTGAATCTGGACCCTCCAAGAACTCTACAAACAGCAACAAAGAAGCAAAGATTACTTCTGCAACATTGCATCTCCAGCTCCTGCCACCAACTGCAACTGTTTCCAGGTCGTGCATCCTCAGAGAGCAGCCTGTCTTCAGCCTGCACCAGAAGAACGAAGGAATCTCCCTTGGAGTGAAGGAGTCACTCACCTGCTTTAGCAGGCACCCCTATGCAGTGATGACCAGTGGCGTGGGTCCCCTCTCCTGATGAAGTGTGTGGATCCAGCATCAAGGGTGGTGGACTGAAGTGGTCCCAATGGTCCTGACATCCTACTGTCCAACTTTGGTGGAGGTAAGAGCTTGCCTCCCAACGCAAGACAGTACCCCCGTGCACTGCATGTTTTGCAGTTGCCAAGGCTTGTTGGCATCCTTTCACAAAGTTCTTTGTGCACCATGGAGCTCTGGCCACCAGCACTCTATTCTGTGATGCACAGCTTCCTGCGTGGTTCACCGGCGGCGTGGGACCCTTTGTTGTAGTGCTGCGTGGGTCTCCATTTGCACCTCCTTTGTACCCTTGCTGTGGGACTCCTGAGCATGCTGCCTGGTCTTCTGAGGGCTCTCTGAGTTGCTGAGAGCCACCTCTGACTCCCCCTCCTGGGTAGAGTCCACCAGGTCCCTCCTAGTACCTGGCAGCTCCATTTTCTGCTAACCGCAAGCTGTGCATGCGCCAAGACTTGTTGGTGGAATCCAGCAATACAAACCAGACTGCAATCATCCATCTGGCGTGGGACACCACCTGCACAAACCAGGAATCCGCATCTGTCTTCATGGGTGCAGTCCTGACTGTTGTTCTTCATCAGTGGTTCTTCTTTTGCACCTTCAACCGGGTTAGCAGGGGCTCCTGTTCTACCTGGACTCTTCTGTGCTTCTTGGACTTGGTCCCGTTCTTCCACTGGTTTTCAGGTCCAGGAATCCATTGTTAGTGTCTTGCAGTCTCTTCTGGTTCTTGCAAAATCTTCTTTCTCGTGTTCTTGTGTGTTCTAGGGAAGTTACTGTGATTTACTCCTGCTTTCCTGGGCTCTGGGTGGGTTCTATTACTTTACTTACCTTTAATGTTTTCTAATACTCCCAGCACCCCTCTACACACTACACTTGCCTAGGTGGGAAACAACATTCGCATTCCACTTTCTTAGTATGTGTTTTGTGTTCCCTTAGGCCCATTTCTAACTATTGTGATTTTCACTGTTTGCAATGTTTTCTAACTGTTTTTACAGCTATTTCTGCATACTAGTGTATGTAATTTGTGTATTACTTACCTCCTAAGGGAGTATAGTCTTTATGGTATATTTGGCATTTGTGTCACAAAAATAAAGTACCTTTATTTTTGTAACACTGAGTATTTCCTTTCATGTGTGTGAGTATTGTGTGACTACAGTGGTATTGCATTAGCTTTGCATGCCTCCTAGTTAGGCCTTGGCTGCTCCTCCACACTACCCCTAGAGAGCCTGCCTTCTAGAAACTGTCTACATTTCACTAATAAGGGATCACTGGACCTGGTATAAGGTGTAAGTACCTTAGGTACCCACTACAAACCAGGCCAGCCTCCTACAGCTCATAAAATGCCTTTCCCACTGTTGATTTTTCCTGTTCTCAAATGCACACTGCCAGTGCAGGTTGGAAAACAAAACTATCATCCAGGATATTTCCTGCCCTGTTTTCTGTAATCGGACTTACTGCCAGAGATTCCACTTCTTGCACGGCAACAAAGTGTGAGACAGCTAAACAAGAGCGTAGGCAGCTTTTACATTTCATATGTATGGCATATGGATTTCACAAGTACAGAAGAAATCAATTAACAGATTGGAAAGACATTTGAATTTACTGGATCAATTCCAATTGATTTTGAACACCCCTCCATTACTTAAATAGAGACTCATATCCGTCAGATTTGGCAAATCCAGTGGTGAGGGGAAGATTTTCCAAATTAGATACAACAATTTAAAAGGCTACACAACTAGTCAATTAATAGGGCATGGAAGGTATGCATTCATGCAAGGTGATTTAAAGTTACATAGTATTAATCTGACTGCTCCACTTTAGTCAGTTTCCCAGAACTTCACATTTGTGTAGATCAGTGTTAAGCAATTTTGAAAGCTCATGCCTAGCTGAGATAGAACCTGGAAAAGTGGTACCAATCCTCCACCCTCTGCTCTTGCTGAGTACAAACTCATATGATATGTCGGACTCTTTTTCTCTACTGCAGAAAGCAGTCATCAAAGTGCCAGTCCTATAGCCTAGCAACATCCTTGACAACTGACGGAGTGAAGGCTACTGCTTTTATAGCAGTATGACTTTCAAGAAGGACTAACTCAAACCCAAATAAGGACATCAATCTTGTTGTGGTAATGTTTGATGATATCAACATACGCAGTGCATATTGCTAACTGGATCAGGTGGGTAGCCAAGTTGCCATGTGGAATTTTACAATTAGAATTGTATGACTGAAGTACCCGGTCCTTTTTAATCCATTCTGTCCTTGTACTTCGTTTAGTTAACTATACTGTAATAATTAGGTTTATGGCTTAGCTTGTGGACATTTTCCAATTGACCCCAAGGCATGACTGAGGAAGTGCCCTTGTTGTGAACTGTATTGAGCATATATGCTTGCAGTCTAGCTGAGAATTTAATGTCAGGATCTGGAAATTAACAAATGTCATTAGCCTGTTGATCACCACAAAAGAAGCAATGAATACTACTGTTCAATCATGCCCCTCAATGGTTCCTGCGGATGACTGTTCTTACTAGCACTCACCGAAGAACACCAAAGGTAAAGGGACAAAATAACTAACTAGCCAACCTCTGGCTAACCACTATACCGGGCTTCTGTCATCTTCTCTGTTTTGAATATCTATTTCTTTAGGTAATGGCGGGTGTTGGAGAATATGATAAGGTGCTTTAAAAAAGACAAATATTAGTCAACTGCACTACTGCCGTGGGTGTTGTGTATCCACTCATCTATCGCTCCTCAGCAATTGTGTCAAGCATACCTGGATCACCCTCTGTGTAGCTCTGTATGCATCTACCTAGTGTGCCTTTTCAATAAACAACAGAGGTGTGCCCCAATGAGTCCATTCTGATGATGCTTAATTTTCCAGGCTGCTGGAGCAACACTTAAACTTTCTCCAAAGACTGTCACACTAGTTGGTAAAACTAGTTGCTTTATACTGTGGTGGTGTCTCAATGAATTTGTTCTTCTCCCAATGTCTCTTGCACTAGTGAAGTCACTAGCTACAAGAACAATAATGATTCGCAATGTGCTCATCTCTTTTCCAAAGGTCTGCATCACTACATCACTAGGTGCATCACTAGTGGCAGGAACTGATGCCTTAATATTAACTTAGGGTCTTGGTTTGATACAGAAATGTTTGGGGCCTACCGTAAGACCAAGCGCTACACTTTACCGCCATGGTGCACCATGTTAGTTCTCATATTCACTTCTTGCATTCCTTGCATCCTTTGGGGATTTCCACTCCAACTGACAGATGGTCAAAGGCATCAGAAGATCTTGAGGAGCCTGAGGGTGGCACCCAATGGCCTTGAGGACTTCAGGCAAGTAGACAGGTTAGGAATATAAAGACACAACGTGCTCCTGCAGAAATTATGCAGTTGCTTCCAGACTGTCGATCCCTACTGTCACAAAGTTAAGGCTGCCGGCCACAGCAGAGTGCATAGTATCCCTGCCTTAACCATGACATCAACTTATTCACACAGCTAGTATTCTAGATGCTCAGACACACAGTGAAATGTATGTTACATGCTATGGCCAAGTACAGTGGTAATGAATGTCCACTCATGTGTAATCAACCACGCTCTCTCATACGTGCCTAATCATGCATGCCTAGCCATTACTTTGCATGGTATAATGTAAGGGTTATGTAGGGGTTACTTGAGCTCTAACATTTCATCTTCTCCCTTAGGAACCCACTGAGTCCACCCTTGAATGTACTGGGAAGCTAGACTTGAGCTAGACACACCACTGGGTAACACATGGGAGGCCATAATATTCAGGGGCGTATTTATACTTGTTTTGCCCCGAATTTGCATACATTTTTTTAATGCAAATTCGGTGCAAAACTAAATCCATAATTATACTTTGGTGCTAGACCCGTCTTGCACCAAATGTATGGATTTAAAGTCATTTTTTGGAAATGGAAACCTACCTACCTACCTGTGCAAAAAATGACTCTATGGCCTTAGCACCCTATTTATCTCCCCATGCTAAAATCAGACACAAGGGGGAAGAGGGGTCAAATAATGGTGCAAAGCTTGCTTTGCCCCATTATTTAACGCCTGGGTCAGGGCAGGCGTTAGGGGACCTGTGGGACTATTTCCATGGTGGAACACCATGGAATAAGCCCACAGGTGCCCTCCCAGACCCCAGGGACACCCCCACCCACACCATAGGGACAGTGGAAGATGGGGGAACCCCAACCCAGGTAAGTATAGGTAAGTACAGGTAAGTATTTTTATTTTAAAGTGCCATTGGGGGCCCTGAAATGGGTACCCCTACATGGCACTTGGTACAATGGCCATGCCGGGGGGACCCTGGTCCCCTGTGCTGGCCATAAGGGTGGTGGGCATGACTCCTGTCTTTTCTAAGACAATTCGTCATGTGGCATGGATGATTTTGCATTCGAAAATGACTCTGGGCAGGTTGGAGTCATTTCTTTTTACTCTAACCTGCCTAATGTCATTTTTTGGTGCAAAACTCCCTTCTTTCATACCTCCAGCCACACCCGACTAACATATTTTTTTTTTCCGCTAGCCTACTCTTTGCACCGGCTTGCACCATTCCATAAATATTGTGCCTGGCTGGTGCACAGAAATGGTGCAAGCCGGTGCTAAACTTTTTGGTGCAAAACTGAGTTAGTGCATTTTTGCACCAAAAAGTATAAATAAGGGCCTTAATAGCTAGCAGTTAGCTGCAATGCAATGCTCTGCTCTGGTCTTTTTAGAGCTTCTTACAAACACTCTTCTGAGGGTATCCTTTATGTGGCTTCAGTTGGCATTGCATGCAGTAGTGCCAGGAGTGTACAGCTTGCTGAAGAATAGAGCTCCTGTACAGAAGATGTATTTACACATAAAGGTTTTAACCTTTATGAAAGAGTGATTGTGCAAGCTCCATGAAAGCTTCTCTCTCATACCTAATGTGGAAGTGCAAACTATAGGATTTATATTCTCTTTAGCTGTATACATAACCATTGGATCTCTCACACATGTGCAGCTTAATGCCATAGCAAACTTGAAGTGTACTGCTTGAACAAAAGCATCCCTCTGTGTACGATCAACAGCTCATCAACTGCTATATTCTTCTGAGGACTATAAACATCTGGGAACTTGGCAAACTAATGATCGATGATGACAGGTCACATTTTGAACAACTTGTCATGGTCTGGAAGGTCCCAAGTTAATGCTGTAGAATTACCATTCAAATCCAGCGTACTGTGCAGAATCAGACACTTGTCTCTGGTGATGGTCAGTGTGAAGCTGGGTGTTGCTCAAATCACATAAGTCGACCAGTAAGATGGTATAGTTTTTTTGCACTGTTTTCAGAAATGATGGGCCAGAAGTTCTTTCAACTCTGCAAGTGGTGTAACCAACAATGAGGTGTCAAAGTGCCTACATGCTCCCTAAGAAACTGTTCACCAAGCAAATTTGTTTGGTGCACAATTTCCTCAAGGGAATTTCATCAATACACAGATGAAAGTAGTCAATTGGCAAAATATTTCCAGTATTGACTTTAAAGCCACCATTTTCAGTAAGTGTGGACATTTGAGGCTGAAATCGATTAGGGAGCTTTCAAATGAGCACTCTCCTAGTGCCTGTGTGTAATCCAGGTTAGGCTACACTGCCACTGTTTCTCAGCTGTACAGATTATGCTTGATAAATGACATCACAACTGTTGTGGCCTTGTTCTTCAGAATCACTGGAAGACAAGTCATAAAAGAGATGCTGTCTCAGTATCAGAACTTGCCTTGCAGCTCGCCTCCATTATTTGAGTGAAGACCTCTGCAAGGGACATTGAATGAGACACCCTCTTGGTGAACCAAATAATCCTATCTTCCTCAAACTCTATGACCCAGTAATAAATTAGAGGTACTCATATAAATAAATGGTATGTATGTAATATGAGCAGAAAATGAATACAATGCTATGCAAGTAAGAGTACACTAAAGTATTCAGACATTAGAAGTTTAATTAGAACAACAAAAACAAAGAACTTATCTTTCATCACCTTGTGATGAGAAGAACTGCTCCAAAAAAGCTAAAAGAGAAAAAGCGAAACATATTGCTTTAACTTCCCACACACACAATAAGACAAACTAAAATACATTTTTGTGTCAAAAAAGCACATATTCCTAGATTAGTTTATTGGATTAGTTAAAGGAACTGCTTTGTGTGAGGGTGTGTTCCTTGTGAAAGGGCAGAATGTCTTCACTAACAGTGAAGCTAGCCAGTGGCTGAAGTGGACTAATGTATGGACCTTGTGTTTTATGCTCTGGTATGAGAAGGTAAATGTGAAGGACACAATAGCAGACCAATGGGTGAAGTTGGCTAGTGCACTGGCATGCTGTGGTGAGCAGAAGCTAAATGTAAAAAACACAATTACAGTCCAAAGGGTGAAGTGGGTAAACATGTGGGCCAAATTCTGCATGCGTTGGTCTGCAGAAGCTAAATGTGAATGACACAATGACAGACTAAGGGGGTAAACTGGGCTGACCCATAAGGGATCACTCTACTGCAGGAGGAGATGGTGCCCTCCCCAATGAAAAACTTGTGGTCTAGTGGGTTTCCTGCTTGACAACCGTGGTCCCATCTGTGATTCTGAGCTGGACTCCTCAGCAAAGTAGTACCATTGGAAAGTGGAGATTCTCCCTTTTCTGTGGTGACCCTCAGGTAAAAGAAAGAGAACATGACAAAGTTAGATAATTATACTGATAGAAGATTACTATACGGATGGTTTTTAACTTGAACAAGATACATACCGGCTTGAATTTCTTTAGAAGCATCCTAGAACTTTGACTTCAACTATTAAAATTCCCCCAATGTTCCTGCGAACCGTACCATTTTTCTGTGAGTAGACTGTTACTCATTCCTAACAATATCTTAGCACTACACCATACTTCTGGTACTGGTAACTGTTGATTTCACTTATGATACCTCATCACTCTTTCTCCCTTAGCTCTTATGTGTTATAACTTATTTCAGTCCTCCCTTAATGCATTTTCAGAACAACTGTTGGACTTTTTCCCTTATGCAGGGTCATCCCCAATCTTTTTGCCTCCTGCCTCCTATTTTTTCTGGCCTGTTGTTGTTGGCTTTTGAGCTCTGAACACTTTACCACTACTAACCAGTGCTAAAGTGCACATGCTCTCTGTGTAAATTGTATTGTTGATTGGATTTCCATGATTGGCATATTTGATTTACTGGTAAGTCCCTAGTAAAGTGCACTAGAGGTGTCCAGGGCCTGTAAATCAAATGCTACTATTGAGTCTGCAGCACTGGTTGTGCCACTCACCTTAGTAGCTCTGTAAACATGTCTCAGACCTGCCACTGCAGTGTCTGTGTGTGCAGTTTTAAACTGCCTATTCGCCTTGGCAAGTGTACCCACTTGCCAGGCCTAAACCTTCCCTTTTCTTACATACAAGGCACCCCTAAGGTAGGCCCCAGGTAGCCCCAGGGGCAGGGTGCAGTATATGTTTAAGGTAGGACATATACTAATGTGTTTTATTTGTCCTGACAGTGAAATACTGTTAAATTTGATTTTCACTGTTGCAAGGCCTATCCCTCTTGTAGGTTAACATTGGGGCTGCCTTTAAATATGATTAAAGCTTAGATTCCCTTTGGGAGAGGATAAACATGTGGAGTTTAGGTCTCTGAGCTCACAATTGAAAAATATGTCTTTTAGTGAAGTTGATTTTAAGATTGTGTGTTTGAAAATGCCACTTTTAGAAAGTGAGCATTGTCTTGCTTAGTCTATACTGTGACTCTGCCTGTTTGGGGATTCCCTGTCTGGGTCAGTTTGACAGATGGGCTGTTTGCAACTCTCTGTAGACAGTGACACAAAGGGAGGTGGGGGTAGCCTGCATATCCTGATCAGCCATCTGTGCTAGGAGGGAGGGAAGTAGTGGTCACTCCCACCTGAAAGGGCTGTGCCTACCCTCACACAATGCAGTCTCCAACCCCCTGGTGTTTGTCTGGGGCCTGGCCTGGGCAAGGCATGATTTCATAAACAAGAGAGACTTTTCTTTGAAGTAAGCCTACTTCAAAGGGCAAAATGGGTATAAGAATGACACCCAAAATCAGAGACTTTAGATCACTTCTGGTAATCAAGAAGAACCTCTGTCTGGAGAAGAGCTGAAGAGCTGAGGAAGAAGAGCTGCCCTGCCTGTGACTGTACTCTGTGGAGCTATCCTGCAGTTGCTGCTTCTGCCTGTGCAAGGGGACAAAGACTGGACTTTGTTGTGCATTCCTCCTTGTGAATAAATGTCCAAGGGCTTGAAACTGAGCTTGCCTCCTGTTGTTGAAGTCTCAGGGCCATCAAAGAGCTTCCCCTGCCACCACCTGGACTCTGCTGAGACCCCTGCCCTGCCCTGACAAGTGGTGCCCTATCCAGTTCCGGGGCCTTGGCAGGTAAAGCTGGCAGACCAAGGTTGTAAATCTCCGCACAGATCGCCGTGCGGGGAAAATATCAACACACCTTCCTAAACGTGGCTGAAAAACGATGCGCCGCCGGCTTCTCGGCAGAAATCGGCGCTCCCCCGGCATCGCGGCTGGAAGATTGATGCACGCAACTGGAGAAACGACATGCAACACCCGCTGACTGAGGCTGATAACGTTGCAACCCACATTGCGTGGTTTTGCTGATACCGTGCGGCAGGATTTTCGATGCCATCCTTGCTGGTCGCGGAAAAATGATGCAACGCCTGCCTGGACCCGAGTGCTTGCCCTGATCGACGCATCGTTCTCCTGCAGAGAGGAAAAACGATGCACGCCCACCCAACCGGAGAAGGAGAAACTGTCCAACTAACCCAGACAGGGAATCCACAAACAGGCAGAGTCACAGAATGGTTTAAGCAGGAAAATGCCCACTTTCTAAAGTGCCATTTTCAAACACACAATCTCAAAACCAACTTTACTAAAAAATGTATTTTTAAATGGTAAACATCCTTTATGCCGAATTTTTTATAACAAAGTCCTTGTTAACGAAAGCAGAACAACGCTTTCTTTAACCACGACTTCGTTATTTTGTGCCTTAACCACGCATGTCCTGAACAACGAACATGCATGGTTAAGGTACAAACAAGGGAGTCGGCTAAGGAGGACGACGCAGATGACAAGGTGACGACTCAGGTAAGTGGGGGGTTTTAGGTTTTGGGGAGGGGGTGGGGGGTCATGGGGTTTTAGGTTTTGGGGTGGGGTTGGGGGGGTGGGGCGTTTTTGGTTTTGGGGAGGGGGTGGGGGGTCGGGGGTTTTAGGTTTTGGGGTGGGGTTGGGGGGGTGGGGCGTTTTTGGTTTTGGGGAGGGGGTGGGGGGTCGGGGGTTTTAGGTTTTAGGGTGGGGTTGGGGGGGTGGGGCGTTTTTGGTTTTGGGGAGTGGGTGGGGGGGTCAGGGGGTGTTAGGTTTTGGGGTGAGGTTGGGGGGGTGGGGCGTTTTTGGTTTTGGGGAGTGGGTGGGGGGTCAGGGGGTTTTAGGTTTTAGGGTGGGGTTGGGGGGGTGGGGCGTTTTTGGTTTTGGGGAGTTGGTGGGGGGTCAGGGGGTTTTAGGTTTTGGGGTGGGGTTGGGGGGGTGGGGTGAGGGATGTAGGGTGAATGGTGCCTATTGCTAATGATTTTATCAGGAATGCCTTTACAACGAAATATCGTTGTTAAGGCATTCGTGGTAAAATCATTATTAGTAAAGACGAGGTCGGTGTTCCGACCTCGTTGTTAAGGTTAGTAGTAGTTTAAGATTCGGTGTTCCGTCATATAACCTTTTTAAATTGCTAAATTGTATGTTGCCTATGACCCACCGTGCCTGCCCTAGGTGCTAAGCCTGAGTAGCAGACCTTCTATATATGCTCTGGTCATTCCCAAGTGTAGCCGGCTTCTGGAACCCCATATAGTTCTCCCTGGCCACAGTCACAGAGTTTACAATGCTAAATTCCTAGGAGGCTACAGCCCTAGGCTTCTTCCCTAGGAGGAAAAATGTTTGCCAACTTCGCCCTTTTGCTGGCTAAGCACCTCATCACATGCACTGGAAAGCCCTGCACCACCTAACCCTCCCGCAATGGCATAATACTTTACTCCGCTGGGGTGAGGCTGAAAGCTCTGCTCTGCTCTACGCTGGGAAGAGGCCAGCCAAACACATAAATATTCTATAGCACCAGCCTGGGACACAAAGCTTCTGCAGTCAAAGCACTAATAGAAGGAAGCCCCCCCATTCAACCTCCCTAGTTTCCACACACACCCCAGCCTCCCTACACCACTATGACTAGTAGCAATCTCAGCCCCCCATGTCACTCGTCCGGACGTCCCCCACACATCATACACACACCCTCCCTCCAGTTCTCTGCCCTTCCGCTCCCCTCAACAGCATTGTAATGCGCTATACAGTGTACACCTGAGGCGTTTGCTCTTAAGCCTGGCTCCCCTGTCCGTAGGACCCCATGGCCCAAAATCCCCCAACTCCGTTCGGTAACACCCTATCACCATCGCTAATGCTACTCCTTGGTTATTTCCCGCCTCCAATCCCTGCAGTCCTTCCCTACCACCAGGTTCACCAGTGGTTTTGTGGGGGGTCCTGTCCATGGTTTTTTCGCTTCCTGAGTCTCCTAAGTCCTCCCAGGATATATAGGGAACGGTGAGACACGGCACCACACCACGCGGTCCCATGTCAAACCATCAAATTAATACTACACAGGCTGAACAGATAGCCCCGAAGACATCTGTTTTTCTTTTTCTCTTCTCCGCTTCACTTTCTGCCCGAAGGTTGCATAATTATACTTTGTGGTTCCGGGGACCTTCGTTATTGCTAACGAAATGTATCCTCCGGATGCTCAGGCCCATATTTATACTTTTTGACGCAAAACTGCGCCATCGCAGTTTTGCGTCAAAAAAATTTGCGCCGTCTAACGCCATTTGGATGCGCCATTCGGGCGTCAAATTTATACTTTGACGTACGGCGGCGCAACCAACAGGTGGGAGTCATTATTTCGTGACGCAAACAGCGTCGGTCTGTCGTAAGGCAAACCCACGTAAAAGTGACGCAAATCACTGTGGGTCGATTTACGACAGCGCTATCGTGAATACGCCGATTTTTTTCACGCTATTGCGTGACATTTTTGCGCGAAAACTGCACTGACAGGAGAGGAGACCCAAAATGGATCCCAGATGCCCCAACAGACCCCAGGAGGATGAGAGCAGACCAGGACCCAGCCAGGAGGAAGCACACAGGAACCAGGACATGTTAAAGAAAAAAAGAAAGTGTCGCTTCAGTGCAGAGGAGCAGGAAATCCTGGTGAAAGAGGTGACGGAACACCAGCACCAACTTTTCATATCCTCAAAATTGCCACTCAGTAGGAGAGAGGCCATCTGGAAAGAAATTGTGGACAAGATAAACAGTGTGGCTGAAGAACGCCGGACAGTCACCGAGTGTAAGAAACGCTGGCATGACTGTAAACGTAGGACCAAAGAGAAAATGGCCAGGAACAGGAAGGCAGCAATGCAGACTGGAGGGGGGAGTCCAGCACAACAGGAGGCTCTGGACCACATGGAGGAGATGGTCGCAGCCGTCATCCCGGAGGAGATCGTCACAGGGATACAAGGACTGGACAGCGCAGACTACCACGACACTACGCACATGCAGGGTAAGTCGCATGGGGAATTACAATGCAATAATGGGGACTGTAAGCAGGGGGGGGATACCTACTACACAATGCATGTAACTTAGCACATATATGAAGTGGCATGGGGAAAGGGGCACGGCAGGGGGGAATGCCCAGTACTGACCATAGCCGGGCCACGACTAAATACTGCCACCACTACAGTCCCATGGGGACATCCTGTAATTACAACAAGAGAGCCAAGGGAAACCAGTGACAGGTGGGAAGGACACTACCCTGAATCCACATCCAGGCACTTGTTTTGCACAAACTATTCCCCATCAACTAGGTCCCTACCTGTAATGCAGTAGCAAATACAACAACTGCAACTTAACTGCCACCACAGTTGACAATAACACCTCTCATCTCTGGGCAGCTATAGTACCAAATGGCAGGAACCCCACCCTGGAACATACATTCCTAAATTAGGGGGTGAGGATGACATCTGCAACTACTCCTAGAAATAAGACAAAGCTACCAGTACACTTAAATGCCGAATGTCCATAACTGACACATACATAAGCCTAAGTAAACAGCAATAGGAGCCACACAGCACTAACGACACACACATGCTGCATACATCAGGGTCCCTCACGTGCCTGCCTAACAATGCTACATCTCAAATGTCATACTGCTCAGACAACAACATTGACGAGGGGACACAGGCAACTGGTCAATGAAACACATCTGCACAGTCTAACCAAAAAATAGGACATTCATACGATAAACAAGCCAATCCAGTAAGACACACGAGACCCCATCAGATACAAACATCAACAATGTTTACATCCATACCACATCCTAACATTGACATACATAGGTCATGCCACCTAACATGTACAGATCATGCAATGTGAATAAAAAGTGTATGGTGCAGGGCCTGTGAGGCAAGTGTGCTGGCAGGGCAGTCACAACACCCACAGTCAGTCAAAGTGTAGCGTGGCAAGTGAAACGTATACTTTGCGCAATAGCCTCAGGCTGGAGGCCTTTGTGCATCTTACCCTGAATGTACTTATACTCATTTGCTCACATCTAAGTGCCTCAGAGCACTTTGCACTAAATGAATCTCATTGCCCTTCCTATCAGTTAATGTAGCAAATAGTCAGTCCTAAGGTGTTGGCAATTAGTCAAATCACCCTGTTTTGCCTACTTCTGCACTGGAGTTTGCCAGAACATATTCACTCTGTGCCCCAGTCAAGGATACCGTCTGGTTCGTTGATGATAGATGTGGTAGGGGTTAAGGTTTGCCATTCCTGCGTAGGGAAACTTTGTCATCACCATGACATATGTCTTTTAAATTCACTTCCTCGTCCCAAGACACGCATGGGGGAGTTTACAAACAGAAAATCACATCTAGATGCTGCCTGCCTTGCTGCTGATGCACAACCAGATCCCAGCCCATTCCTCTGATATGAGGGATGATGTCTCCCCTGTGATTCAGACAGACAAGCTCCAAACTTAACATGCTGTGCTATATATAGAACAAGCAGAGGGAGAGTAGAAACTGTTAGGCACCATGATAGCTGTGTACCAATGTATTACTTTCCTGTGGACTATTTCAGTTCTAACTGTGTGTATTGTTTTGGTTATTGGGGCTCACACCGAAATTCCTACAAGTCAGTTGAACACTGAAACTTCATATCCAACAAATACTGTCTGTGTCATTTGTGTATGGGAACATACCGGAAAAGATAGAAATGTGTAGGACCTGAGTGACCACCACTTCCCTGAGAAGTCCCAAAGATGTCATGGGCTTGGACTTCTAAACATTCCTCTGTTGTGGGAGACCAGAGGCACTGCTAGTCTGTCTGAGCTAAATACAATATCTGGGTGACAGAGTTATTTACAAGTGGGTCAAACTTAGTCCCCCACACCATTAGCTATCCTGCTGCCTAGAAAGCCAAGAATCACATGTAGGATAATGAGAGCCCACCCAAACAAATGTCCCTCCATAACAATAGTGAAACACCGAGAGAGGAGTAGGACAAAAAAATGCATATTCCAAAATAATTACAAATCAACACCTAGAGATGTCCTGGCAGGCATGTCTGATAGCTCCATATCATATATGTGACACACAGGTGGGCCATAGGCCTACAACAATGCCCTATGACAGACAGCAGATACCAAGACAAAATCAGAGTACAAAGTAAAGGCATCCAAAGGCTTGTATCTTAGTGCTAAATGATCTCAACACAGACACACTAATTGTACCCTGTTTCTTTGCAGAGGAACACGGATCTCCTGCCGATATGCCTGTCCATGAGTTCCCTGATGACATGGATGACGAGAACATCAACCTCACACAAGAGACCATTGACATGGTCCTCGAAAGCCTCCAAACCCCCCCTTCAGTAACAAGGAGGAGCCAAGATGAAGCAGCCACCACAGTAGAACCACCCGCCACCCCAATTGTAAGACCTGCCAGCTCCAACACAGCTGAGGACTCTGACGACACTGGCACCAGCTTCGAAAGAACAGTCGTTGGGGTCCAGCGGGAGCTGGCCAAGGAGGTGCGGGTGGGGATGCAAACTATGGCAGCCAGCCTTGAGGGGGTGCGTTCGTGCATGCTGTCAACTGCTGATCAGGCAGCTGCAATGCAAGCCAGAACATCGCTGTTGGAGGAACTTTTAGTAACACAGAAGGCAATCTGCACAGCTGTCATACAGTTGACCAAACAACTCCAACAGCAAGCCAGTCAGCGTGTGCACGAATGCAACATCAAACCCCTCAGGGCAGACCTGGCTGCCTACCATCGGGATGTGGCTGCCATTCTGAAAAACCAGCACGCTCTCCTTGCTGCAGTACTGCCCTTCATAACTGGACAGGGATCAGCCCCCGGGATGTCTGCCTCCATGTCTTCTGACACTGAGGTGTGTGTTGCCCCTTCAAAACCAACAACAACAAGGACACACCAGGCAACACACACATCAGAAGAAGAAGACATGGAACAGATAACATTCACACGCAAGAGTACCCGGAAGCCCTAGTCCCTGCACCATGCCCCACTCTGACCAAGGTCCTACGTTTTGACACATGCCAGCCTCACTCCAACTACCCTCAATGACTGTTCGGCAATCTACTGTTTAACTTGTCCACATTGGCTGTAAATGTTTCTCTCCTACCATTTGGCAATTCCTGTTCCTCTGCACCGTCTGTGACATCAACCCAGCATGTCAGGAGCATCATCCACACCCTGTAAATAGGATCACCATTTAAGAATGCACCAGAACGGACTCACCTAACATTGTTAATGGACTTTTTGCACTACTCCACCTAAAAATAAATATCACTTGCACACCAATTGTGTCTCTGTGTCATTTCACACTTCAACTGTGCAGTACATAACTCCAAAGTGGCTGTGTGGCAACCATGTTGATTCTCTAGACTACTGTCCTGATTTCATGTCTACTGAAACATCTGTGCAGTGGCCAGGATTGCATCATAGCTTTACTAGACTGAGGAAAATAACTGATGTAGGGACTAAGCACACACAATCATGCTGTGTTGGACAGAATGAGGCCCCATCCATAGCTATTCTAGACAACTAATGGTGGATGAGAAATGTAGGCACCTTGCGATACTAACACAATACATTATGCTGTAAAATGAAAGGAATGTTAACCAAATTACACTGCATCAATCACCCTTACAGCGTATACTACCATGAAGGAAAGTCATGCTCAAGCAGTACACACATGATGTAGGTCAGCAATGACAGCAACAAGACAAGAGTGTGAACAAATACTCATCTACAAAGCTCTCCCTGAACTTCACAATGCTGTCCGACCTATCTATTTACCTACAAAATCAACTCTGGAAGCACTCTTTGTGAAGTAGGATACATACCAACCCCAAATCTTGATGATCTATGCACACTACCAATGGTGGCTCTCCCACACGGTGGATACTTACCAAGTTAGCACACGGGTAGCTGGCATATTAAACCTCAATAGCCTGGGGATAGCGAGCATAGGACACAAATGTCATACTAAAACTTTCTGCTACACTGATGTCAAGGCCATGAAAAGGTAGCACCTAACGCATCTGGTAAAGGGTTAACAAATTTTTTATTTCCAATAAGTAAGAAAAGAGGCAACTAAGGGAAAGATAAACCTACACTAATCTAACCTGACTACTACTAACCCACAACTGTCCCTAACTAACCTAAGCTAAACTTACTCACATACTATACTATCCTAAACAAACATATATATTTGGTTTTTTTTATATTTTTTTTTTTTGTTTTTTTTTTATCAAACAGGAATCCCAACATTGCCCCCCACCCACCCACCCACACAAAAATATTAGATAGAAAGTATAAGGACCCCCCACCCTCTTACCTAACACTAACTAAGCTAATTACCTATACTTATCCTACAACTAACCCCCCAAACCCAACTAACAGTATGAAAAGAGGAAAGAGGGGAGAGGGGAGGGGTAAAAGTTCAGGAGGGCAAAATAACTAAGGATTTGCCCTCTGAAGTGTGCGCCGGATGGAGCGCACCTTCTTTTTGACCTCCGCCATGTCCTCCGTCAGGTTGTCAACCTTTTGAATTAATCTGTCCAGTTTCCTAGACAATGCCTGGAAGGCTGCAGGGTCAATTGGAGGGTCACTGCTGGTCTGCGTGCCGGTGGAGGTGGAGATTGTTGCTGGAGTGGAGTGGCCACGGGACAGCCCTGCTCCCAACACACGGCTGGGTCCAGGTCTTGAGGAAGATGGCTGGTCCGTTGCTGGGTCCCCTTGGGCAGACCTGGTGGTTGTAGGTGGCAACGTTGGTGGAGCCTGTGGTGTGGCATACCACGCCCCGGAGGGCCGTTCCGAATTGTATCTGCGGGCCATCCTCCGATACCCACACTGCACCTGCAGGATGTGCCTGTACCTCATTGCACGGCGCTCAAACTGGTTTCGAGCTGCGGCACTCAGGTTTGCAGCTGTGAAGGGAAAAGGCAAATATTGAGCATAGAATTTACAGTGGGTTGAATACCACAATGGGTAATTTGACCATTACTAGCAATGTATTGGTTGCAGCAATTGTTACAACATATGTCACGGGAAGGCTCAGAGGAAGTACATGTGAATCATGCATACTGAAGGGCATATCACATATAGCAGATCCATGTCTCTACATGATGGATGACATCACCCTAAACTACTCCTACAATTCATACCTAAGCCATTATACATTATGGCACCAGCTCGTCCGCATACTGACTTCACTACATATGTCATTCTATGTGATAAGAATCACACTCATCACTCAATGGCATTTCGAAATAGTTGTGTGCTAAGATTGAACCCCTGGCCATGAATCATATGTCGACACTATGGGCCAGATGTAGGAATTGATGGGAAATCAACTAGCAAATTGCAAAGCTGAACGGTGTCTCTGACACCGTCTGCGAGTCACTATGGGGTCCCTAAATCCCACCTCATGAACATCAATGATGTGGGTTCCAACTTGCACCACCTTAGCAACTATGGGCACTCACGGGGATGGAGGCCTGCTGGGAAAAGCAGAACTCCATAGACGTGACTGCTTTTAAATGAAGCAAGTTATTTTTCACCAAGTGTAGGCCCTTTATCTGAAAGGAAAATTAGCTGCGATTTGTTTAAATTCACAACAATTGATTGTTCGTAATTTACACAATAATTATTGCTCCCCTAGACCACTGGCTGTTTTGTGCAGGAGTATTTTGGTCCACTCACAAAGGTGAAGGTTCACAATGAGGACCCCTTCCAGTCAGCAAGTTGGTGAGCAGCCACTTCAAGTGGATGATAACAGCTACTCACTTTGCAACCACGTACTCGTTAGCAAATGGGATTGCCTAACACTGTGATTTGCAAGTAGGGTTGGTAAACTCCTTTATTTTTTTACTTTAGAAAAGCATTTTGCGAATATGTACATGACCACCAATAACATTTCGGATTAGGAAACAGACGTTTGCAACTCACTAACATCAAATTATGCTATTTGCAATGTGGAGACATTTTGCTACATCTGGACCTAGGTACAAACTCAAGTCACAAAAGGTGTTAAGTACGTGTAACATACTGGTTGCTACAGTCCTAGGTACCCTGTTTCACAGTAACATCCCAGTCTTTGTGGGTGGTGTGGGAAGAACAAACAACAATCCCATGATCAATGCACAACCAGGAGTGTACAGAAAGTGCAACAAGCATGTGCCTTCACACACAACACCTATGAAGGGCTAGCAACACGTTGGAGTCAGCCCAACCTTGTCACATCCCAGGTCCACACATGTCAAAATGATATGACTTAGCCAAACATAACATACTATTAGTGAGGCATGTTTTACAACACACACAGAGGAGGTAGAACACCCATTCACATGATTCAACAGAACACCTAGGCCATTGCACTCAAGTCACACACACTTCGAGGTCACCTTGTGGAAGTACATGCCCCCGGAAGATCTGACCTACAGTGTACACAGTCCATCCTCAACTAGGAAGAAGCACTTGTCATCGAAGCCATGTGCCTAAGCTATCTGGGAGACTGTCAGTCTGATATGCTGACTCAGTTAATGGCAAGTTCCTGACCAAGTCTAACATTGACCAGTGTGTTCAAAATGAGTCATGCTATTCCCAATAGTCGCACTAATTGAATGACCTACTGCCCCTCAATCTGAGAGATGACTAGGGATTGCTTTACCGAAACATTATTCCAATTTGATATCACACCAAAACAACAAAGCCAATGAACGGCCAGCACATCATATCATGAATTGTCCTGAACACACAGTAATCCATCATGCTTCATTTCCAAACAATGTAAATAGCACTTAGGCAACACTCACTGTAGGTATCGGGGTCGTCAAAATGGGCTACCTCACCAACGGTGTACGGGGCTGGTCCACCTGTAAAGCATGAAAGGAAGATTATACTCAGACTGGGTGAACAGACAAATAATTTCTGTTACAATGACAGTGTGTGAATATTACATGGTAATGATACACTTTCACACATGCTCATCCTGCCTGGCTGACTTTGTATTCTAGATTATCATTGGATGAGTCTCCTGCTCCAGTGACACACCCTACTACACTCATGCAGTGGCCAGGACAGTCATGTGTCGTCCAAGTTACTCCTCCATTAGTAGGCCCGAACAATCATGTGATCCATACATCTCAGCATGTGCATCCCAGAGAGAAACATTTCACAACTGGTTCCATGAGGACTGCATGACCACTCACAATCAAACAGGCTATGGGGACAGGTTCAACACACAGCAACCAGACACACATGTGACATATGTGTGGACAACATGACTAACTTCATGTGACGTGAAGGCAACACACAGGTGTTGCATCATCATGTGTTTGCAATTTTCGGTCTAGCTATGGCGTCTACATATGTAGGTATGTTGTTTCTACATGACGTACTCACTGGCCATTATGACCAGTAGAGTACAAATTGAGCAGTTCACATGTTGCTTTTCAGACACAAATGCAACACTACATTCCATGCAGCTACAGCCATCTGGTATGTGTTGCAAAGATAAGGCATCGGCCTGGTAGCATAGGTCTTCATACACACCCGGCAACAAATACACATTTGGACACATATGTATACCTTTGTAGCGCAGCATTTGCATCATTTTGTGACGCAGAGAGGGGGCTACTTAGCAAAATACTAATAGATGTTGCATTTTACTGCTGTTATTGGGTGTACATGTGTAGCAAAAATGGGGATTTATGTGTATGCCCATGGGCCTAGGTTTCCCTAGTATAACACGCAGTCAGCTACTTATTTTGCAGATTGGCTACCAATCATCACATGTTCACGCACACATTCCTATTATTCCCATGTAATTGATTATTACTCACCAACATAGCCACCAATCTGGAGTCCCAGGTGGTCCAGCAGGTCCTGTTCCCTGCTGATCAGATCTGCCCAGCGGTGCTTGAGTTGATGGACATTCCTCATACTCCCGTAGACCCGGACCAGGTGATGGCGCACCTTCTCCCAACGTATTTTCCTCGCCTCCGTGTGATACCCCTGTATCACACGGCCCCCAGCCTCCAGCATCAGTGGGAGGAAATGGCTTACGAGCCATATGAAGCCCCCCAATTCGTCCTCACCCATCCTGGACAGGCGAGGCCTACCTGACATGATGCGAGGTGTGAAAATAGTACCAAAGAAAAATAAAAGAAAAAGTGGGAAATGGGGAAAGGTAGAGGTGTGAAAGAAAAAGAAGAAGGAGAAAAATAGCCCAACTAACACCCCAAACTATGCTACCCACAACAGACTCCCACAGACAATACAAACTATCACAGGTATAGACCAAACAACACTAAACAGACTGAGACAATGTTTGACAACAATAAAAGATTGACACAAAGACAAAATACAAGGCACACAGGACACTAAAGCAGTAAAACACAGGACAACACCTTTCACACAACCACACAGTCTAGATAACTCTGAGACTGCAAAGTGAAAGTGAAAGTCAACTCCCAGTACAGATTTGGTAAACAGGATATCCTATTACATCACTTCCTGCATAAAATGGCCGCCGTTTTTATTTTCGCGTAATGCGTCATATTTTCACGCATACACAGATGTGCGTCATATTTTTTTGACGCATTACAGTGTACATGATGCGGAGTGTAAAAATATGCTATGAATATTAATATTTCCAATTGTACATGAGATGACCAACATATTGTGCATGTAGCGTCAATTACACCACGCATACATCATGGGCGTCGTTTTTTTTACACGTACAGTGGTGCACATGATGCGGAGTCAAAAAATATGATATGAATATTAATAATTGATAATGTACATGAGATGACCAACATATTGACCATGTAGCGTCATTTTGACCACGCATACATCATGTGCGTGGTTTTTATTACACGTACAGTGGTGCACATGATGCGGAGTCAAAAAATATGATATGAATATTAATAACTGATAATGTACATGAGATGACCAACATATTGTGCATATAGCGTCATTTTGACCACGCATACATCATGTGCGTGGTTTTTATTACACGTACAGTGGTGCACATGATGCGGAGTCAAAAAATATGATATGAATATTAATAATTGATAATGTACATGAGATGACCAACATATTGTGCATATAGCGTCATTTTGACCACGCATACATCATGTGCGTGGTTTTTATTACACGTACAGTGGTGCACATGATGTGGAGTCAAAAAATATGCTATTAATATTAATAATTAATACTGTACATGAAATGAGCAATATATTGTGCATATAGCGTCATTTTGACCATGCATACATCATGTGCGTGGTTTTTATTACACGTACAGTGGTGCACATGATGCGGAGTCAAAAAAATATGCTATTAATATTAATAATTAATACTGTACATGAAATGAGCAATATATTGTGCATATAGCGTCATTTTGACCACGCATACATCATGTGCGTGGTTTTTATTACAAGTACAGTAGTGCACATGATGCAGAGTCAAAAATATTGTGGACGTAAATCATAATTTGAAGGTGAAATATCAAGACACTTTTGGATACATTTGTATCTGACTCTGCATTGTGTGCACTCATGTACATGAACAAATTATGACGGCCATGCTGTATGCGTAGAATATGGAGCAAATTGATCCAAATGTCTTCATGTGTTTAGCTTTGGAAAGGTGATTTGTCATGGTAAAATGGTGCGATGTGAGACACATTTGTGTTTGTATCTGACAAATGTCCGTACTTTTATGTATAGACGGCCTTCACACTGTGATGTTTGGGATACGTTAACTAATGTATTGACCATATTTGACAACATATTTGGTGTAATTGCTGATGGCTATTTTGAAATGTGATTTTTGATACCATTATGTATTCCGTCTCCAAAATGTCCCCACCTTTATGATGGGGATGCTTTTATCTGTAGTCCTAACAGGGAGTGGGAGAGTCACTTTCAGTTTTTAGGGGGCTGACCATGTCCCATTATGATTTTGTGTTTCATATTTGTGTAGGACTTGTGACATTGAGGCCACATATGTGCCTTATGCATGTGTTTAGTTCACAAGTACATGATTCCTGTATGTTTTGGGGGTGGTAGAGGTGGAGTTAGTCCCCCAGCACCCTAGGATTTGACCATCCAGAATAGCTACTGTATCCATGGATTATTTTTATCATATCCTGGCAAACCTGCAGCAGCGGGCGAATGTAAGGCCATATGGTATGAATGACTGTTGACCATTCATTCATCTCATTAGCCCATTTGACGTTTGCAGTATTGATGATTTGGAGCTAAGTTGCATACCATTTTCATATGACTAAGGGGGTCATTCTGACCGCGGCGGGCGGCGGTCGCCGCCCGCCAAGCGGTTCCCGCCGAAAGACCGCGGCGGTCATTCTGGCTTTCCCACTGGGCTGGCGGGCAACCGCCAAAAGTCCGCCCGCCAGCCCAGCGGGAAACACCCTTCCCACGAGGACGCCGGCTCAGAATGGAGCCAGCGGAGTGGGAAGGTGCGACGGGTGCAGTTGCACCCGTGGCGAATTTCTGTGTCTGCAAAGCAGACACTGAAATTCTTTGTGGGTCCCTCTTACGGGGGCCCCTGCAGTGCCCATGCCATTGGCATGGGCACTGCAGGGGCCCCCAGGGGCCCCGCGGCACCCCCTACCGCCATCCTGTTCCTGGCGGAAGACCCGCCAGGAACAGGATGGCGGTAGGGGGTGTCAGAATCCCCATGGCGGCGGAGCGCACTCCGCCGCCATGGTGGATTCTCAAGGGCAGCGGGAAGTCCGTTTCTGGCCGCGGCTGAACCGCCGCGGTGAGAATGCCCATCGGTGCACCGCCAGCCTGTTGGCGGTGCTACCGCCGACCTCCGCCAGGGCGGTAATTACCACCAGGGTCCGAATGACCCCCTAAGTTTGCAAGACTCTCAGCGTTCACGATATGATAATGCGAAGATTGTTTTGCTTGTCTGTGTCCCTTTCTGCATAAACTGGTTTAGTGTCATGTTACAATCTTCCTGCTAGGTTCAAACTGGGACACAACTGTGATGGTCTACTTTCAAATATTAGGTTGGTTGTATGACATATGTGTACATGTGTGTGGGAATGTGGATCCAGTATGACCTGTCTGTGTGTATGTTGTCACTGTAACTTCAAGGTCTCCTCCTGAGTTAGTGGCAGCTGATGTTGTTGCAATTGTGTATTGCTCACATCATACACTTGAGAGAAGCCATTGATGACATGTTCACGTACACATGGATGGTCCCACCCTGTCTCTGAACCCGTGTGATGTGACTTTCAAATGATCTCCAATTTTGGGCTGGATGAGAGACTGTTTCAGTTGTTTGGATCCGGCATGTCTAATTGTCACATTTGTACTCTTGTTGGGCTCTGTGTATGGTAATGTAACATGTCACATCCTACCCTCTGTGCATACAGTTGTGATGTTTATTTTTGGTGTGATGATTTTTAATGGCATTCTTGATCAATGAGACGACATTCATCTTCAGCTATTTCAAACTAAAGGTGGTCAGAAATGAATAGGCCAAAGCATGATGTGGTGTTTGTGATCTGTGTTTATTTACAAGTGTGGAATACAAGTGATTATAATGCCTTAAGTAAAAAAATTGTTCACAAGCTGTTGGCGCCTACGCACTCCTGCTGCGGTGTTAGGTTGTTCCCCCTCCTGTTGCAGGCCAGCATCCTCCTCATCATCATCCTCAGGCATGTCTGGGTCCGGTTCAAGGAGGGGAATGTTCCTTTGTACACAAATATTGTGTAATATGGCACAAGTGAGTATAATTTTGCATACCATCTCTGGGGAGTATAGTAGGCTTCCGCCAGTGATGTCAAGGCAGCGGAACCTTGACTTTAGGATCCCAAAGGTCCTCTCCACAATGCTGCGTGTCCTCTTGTGGGCGTCATTGTATGCCCGCTCAGCAGCAGTATTTGGGTTCCCATATGGTGTCATTATCCAAGGCTGGATGCCATACCCCTGATCAGCTGAAAGAGAAACACAGAATGGTATCAATTAGATGTAGGAGGCACTGTTGTACGTATCTTTGATGGCAGTAGTTGTGTTGTGTTGTCTGTGACTATTTTGTGTACTAATGTGACAACCTATGGTTGTTGGTGGAAACTTTGGCATTGTTTATTTTCCTTGGCTGAGCAAGTGTTTGTTGTCTAACTGTTTGTCAGCAGGATGTATTGGTTTCTCAAGTACAGTGTGCCCTCCCTTGCATTGGGACTTGTGACACAGGTGTCCGTGTGTCCTCACTGGGGGTGTGATGATAGTTCCATGCAGAGTTGAAACATGAAAGGGTATTAGAAACGTCCATATGAACATAGCCAGGCCATCCCATCCCTTAAAAGTCATGCATTGTATTAGTGTACAGGTTATTGTGAGACTTCCAATTTGCAAGGTGACATTTAGGCAACCACAGTCATGAATGTCTTCACACTAAGCTGTGGAGTAAATTCAAATGTGTGAGAGGTTCAATGGTGACTTGTGACACATGGCTAGTGATGTGAGTACCTCAGTGTGTTCCTGTCTAGGTGTTGCTATTGTGGTGTATGTGTTGTTTATCCTAGAGGGTTTCTGTGCAGTGAGTATATAAGTAGATTTTTGTCCTTACCAACAAGTAGTCCATTGCCATACCGTCCATCCTGGAAGTGTTGGTTGATGGTGCAGTGACGGAAGATGAATGCATCATGTACACTCCCAGGATATTTAGCCACGATGTTGCTGATCAGTCCTTGGTGATTGACTATGGCCTGCACGTTGATGGAATGTGTGTGCTTCCTGTTGCGGTAGAGGTGTTCACTCGCAGCAGGTGGCACAAGGCGTACGTGTGTGCAGTCGATTGCACCAAGGACGTGCGGAAAGCCACTGATGGCGTAGAACCCCTGTTTTGTTTCCTGCTGCTTCTGCAGTGTGTTAGGGAAGCAGATGTGGCGGGGTGTCAGTCCAATGATGGCATCCAGTACTTTAGGCAGGAATGCGGAGAAAGATGGTTGTGAGATTCCACCAACCAGGGCACCAGTTGTCTGAAAGGAGCCACTTGCCAGCATGTGAAGTACGGCAAGCAGCTTTGTTTCTGTTGGGATAGTGCGTGGAGTCACTAAAGTGGGGGCCAATTGCTGTTCAATATTTGTCAGCAGCTGCTGAATGGCCTGCCAGTTCAACCGGTACCTCTGGATGATGTCTCGTTCCCTGAGGCCATGCAGGGTTGTTCTTGGGCGGAATATCCTCTCCTGCCTTCTGCGCTGTCTTTGGGGTCCCTGCTGTTGTTGTTGTGGCTGCTGTTGTTGCTGCAGGGCTCTGCGTCTACGTGCACGTTGAAGAAAAAGCACCTCCATGTCTCCCTGTTGCTGCTCTGCTGCTCTGTTGTTTGTTCTGTGTGTTCTGATTAAGTACAGGTGTGTTTGCCCCATTTTAACGCCTGCCCTGACCCAGGCGTTAAAATGTCACGCTATTCATGCTTTGCGCCATTTTTTTGCGCCGCCTGCGGCGCGGGAGTGATTTTTGCCCTGGAGCATAAATACCACGCACCGCTATGTGCGTCTGTTTTTAGACGGGAACGCCTTCCTTGCATCTCATTAACGCAAGGAAGGCGTTCACGCAAAAAAATGACGCTATTTGCCAATACTTTGGCGCTAGACGCGTCTAACGCCAAAGTATAAATATGGCGTTAGTTTTGCACCGAATTTGCGTCGAAAAAAACGACGCAAATTCGGCGCAAACGGAGTATAAATACGGGCCTCAATGTTCTCTTATGCCAGTTGTTGTAACTGTCAATATCTTATGATTTAAAAAAACAATAAAAATTGTTTGGAAAAAAAATAAACAAGGGCTGTGATAAATCTTTTGGGTAGGTTATTTATCAATGACTATTCAGTGAGGCCCATTTAGGAGTGATTCCAAACTGTTACTCCTAGTAAAACCTTTGTATACTTGCAATTGTGTGCACAATATTTGCTTATGTGTGCGTGAAAATGCTTTTCCTTTTTGAAGTAAAAGGAATGGCTGGATATTGATTTGTTTCGTGTTGTTTCGTATTGCCCAACTCTGAGCTTCCAGCCAATAGCATCTCTCTGAGTCAGCCTTGGGCCACTCTGCCTCCCTATCCAGAGAGTAAAGTGCAGGGGGATTACATTATGGAGGTCCTAGGAAACCAGATCTGAAAGCACCCCATTGATGCAATTGTGTTGCAGGAGCTTCTGATCGTACTATGGTACCCAAAGGAGGGGAGGGGTATTTATTATTACTTCACACAGTGTAGCGCAGCAAGGAAACTTGGGTGAAAGTGAGAGCGCTGAAATTCTCCAAATGTATTGCTTGTCTCCAGGAAGGGACACCTTCTAGCACAAAAACAATCCTTAGAGGCTTATTCCTCTTCTGAAGTATGCTGAATGCAGCATATATGGAAAGAGCAAGTAAGAGAAATTAAGATATTTGTCCTTGTTAAACCTCTGTGTAGTAGGTGCTCTATTGTGGTGCAAAACCAGGTTTACAATACTTGTAAATCTGGGTTGCATCAAAATACATAGTGGATGCATCGGAACGCCCATGCTCCTCCTATGTAATCCCTACATCACACAAAGTAAATACAAAGTAATGCAAGGCCTTGCATTACTTTGTATTTACTTAACTATGCAAACCCATGCAAAGTAGATTTGTGTGGCTTAGTAAATGCCAAAAAGTGATTTTGCATCAAGGCTGCACCACAAAAGTGACGCAGCCCAGACACAAAAGTAAATCTACACCAGGATTGCTCATAATATGCGTATGGTGTGTACATTACACCCACATAAATCACACACACACATAGATTCTACATTTCTTTCTTTTGTGAGGCAATTGACACATGCATAAATTATGATTTCCAGTCTGTTTTGGTTTTTGCCTCCAAAAATATTGTTCGTTAATACCAAAGTCTTTTCTCAATTAAAAGTGCTCTGCGAATTGATTTTGCCTCTGTAATATTTTGATATTTGAATCATTAGAGGTATGCGCTCATTTCATAACTTTACTTCAGGTGCCTAAATAACAAGGAATAGTACCTACAAAGCATTGTCTATGCCAAAGAATAGAAACAGTTGAAAAAAAAGCACTTCCATGGTACAAGTTTTAATCCATCTTTGTAGTATAAACATTTGGGGGAGTATATTTGGACCTACAATATCTGATAAACATTTAGTTGTGTTCTTCATTACCTATTTACAAAAGCCATTCTCGACTAGAGGTTTTTAATGTACAAGACACAATAAACAAGCAGATGAAAACGACATTTGTGGAATAAGTTGACATCTGTCGTACGTAAATTTGGGCTCGTAGGACTAATGATACGAAAGTCTTTAATCTCTAACATCGGATGTTCCTGCTTTATAGTCCCACAACAAACAGTAGAGTTATTTATTGTCTACTTGGTTGACGCATATAAAAATGACTCGAACGCCCCACATTTCTACTCTTGCCAAAATGTGTAAACACAAAGCTGATCGTCGACTGTCCTCCAGTGGTCAAATATGTGCACTGCAATATTTGAATAGCCAAAATGATAACAAGTATTATTAAGCGACTTTACAGCTATTTTCAGTATTTTATCCAAAGAAAATGCCATATGATAGTACAAGTGGAAGTGCGTGGTGATTTTGTACAAACCTCTAATTGATGCTTTGTACCTAGTTGATATCAAAAGCACCACAAGAGCTAGAATGTGAGTGATTCTCACAACAGTCCTCCTTATTGTCTGCCTAAAACTGTTTTCTCTTCTACAGATATTAATCAGTTTCTGTCCAGATTCAGTATAGCTGTTACGTTTTCAGTCAGGTTATTCGTGACAATTGCAGGTATTCTGCACTTAAGTGTGGCATTCTACTGTATTGCGCGTGACAATTAGAGCACCACTATACAATGAATACAAGAAAGCAGTTATTTTCAAGGAATGAGGTAAATATCAGAAATGGTCCAATTTGTGTAAAATGTGACAGGCTTGAAACTTCCATAAAACAGATGCTATTCTCCTGAAGACCTATTTATATGTAATATTGTAGCTTTAACCTTTGTTTTTATCAGTGTAGGTACACACACACACACACACAATTATTAAAGATAACAATCCAAAATCGCCTTTGTCTTAGCAAGGATTGACACACAGACACATACATTACTTCTCGGTCTTCTCTTTTTATTTTTCAAACGCTCTTACTGTTTGCCATTAAGCGATTGGGTCGGAGTATGCCTTGATCACATGACACGTGTCCCATTTCGTGATTTTATTTAATGTACCTTCCATTCATAAACAGAAAAAACACAATTTCAGTGTTCAAGCCACAGGTTAACTTAAATATATTAGGCAAATACCACCAAATAATTCATCCAACAAAAACAAATTTTCTCTCAACACCATTTAGAAATAAATTTCAAAACTGAATGATGGAAATTGTAGAAACAATAAATATACAGTTCACCTCTGCAAAATCATCTAAACCTTAAATAGTAGCACATCACCACATGCAGCTCAACTGTGCACACCACTCTATTAAATTGATGATCAGAAAGTTATGAGTTAATCTTTACGTTGTTGGTTAAATTTATCCCAAGTGGCCCTGTGAATATTATTAGCACTTGCATCCATAATTAATTCATGTAATCCCCTTTTCACATACTTCAATTCCGTATCATGGTAAAAAAAAAAAGAAAAAATCAATGTGAGACCTAGAAGCCCTACATAATGCACATGGTCACATGACCTGTTCGTGCAACCCCGCAATTTCACTTTAAAAGTTTCTGGAACGTTTCATAATTAATGGTACTTCCATACCAATCATAGGCATGCATGCAACTCCTCACACCCATTCACTTCATTCAGTACTTTGCTGCACAAATTCATAATATATTGTATCTCCAAAAACCTAAGTGCTTTTACTCTATCTCCGCCCCTCTTGTCCCATGCAACTGCTTCAATTACAAAGTATTTTATTTGATACTCGTCACAGTTACAGCTCTCATTACAATGTCTTGCCACTGGGTACATAAGGTCACAGCTTTTAATCGCCCTCATATGTCACAAAAAACCCTTATGCAACGGTAGGGTGGTACTCCCCACATACCTCAGGTTGCATTTGCAGATGAGCAAGTAGATTGCATATATACTCAGAGGTATTCACACCTATCGTACAAGCTACACATTTAACACATTTCCTAAATCCACCCTTAGCTTCGAGCCAAGTTGATTTTTTAATAACCTCAGGGCTATTACCAACATTGCATCCCTTATAGAACAGGTTTTTCATATGTTATCATAGGGTTTCTAGACAAAATGGAGCCGATCACCACATCTGATTTGACAATGTGCCAGTTCTTCCTTACTAACAACCTCAATTTCTGATCTTGGTTATTGTACGTTGTGATAAACCTAATATCACCTTTACATTTTTTTGCTCTTGGCCTAGCAAATAAAATTATATCTCTCTTTTTAGCCTTGACTGCTTCCTGTGCCTGTGCTAGTAATTTCCTACCTTACCCTCTTTCCGTGAATCTTTGCATCATTTCTTCCTGACACTGCGCTGCATGTATACTGTTACTGCAATTTTGCTTAGCCTGAAGCATCACCCTTTAGGAGATGCTTGCTTTTAAATGGTTCTGGTGGAAACTCAGTGCCTGCAAGATGGTGTTGCCAGCAGTTTAATTTCTACACAGCCTGGATTCAATCTTACTATTTTCAATTAACATTTCTAAATCAAGGAGAGTCACCTTATTTGCATTAATTTGGCTAGTGAAGTGCTAGTTTAAATCATTGATGTTAATATCTTTCACAAAGTCCTCAGCACTCTTTATGCAGCCCTGCCAATTAACAAAAAGATCATAAAAAAATCTTGACCACATAACCACATGTTGGTGCCATGCAGCCTTGTAGATAGTAAGGAGTACCTGCTCCTCAGACCAGCCCATATGCAAACATGCATAACTGGAGGCCAAGAAGATCCCCATCGCTGTACCTTGCAGCGGATGGAATAACTTCCCCTGAAACAAAAAATAGTCACACTCCAAGCAACGTTGTATTATGGGCAATAGCATTTGCATGTGCTTATATAGCCTTGAAGGGCGTCTCTGAAAAAAAAGCTACATCTAATGATATGAGGAGATATTCATCCTCCCACGCAATGTCATAAATCAATCTAAAAAAATCACCAGAACCTTTTAACATTTGATGTCAGATTTTTCACATAATCTTGATGGAAATTATCAATCTACTTCAAAGTGTTTTCCAAAAGACTACTTCTGGCAGAAATTATTGGTCTACCTGAGGGCTCAACAGCATTCCTATGAACTCTAAAATCAAGTATGGTATAGGAATTCTTGGATGAGCATTGTGTAACAACATATACACATCTTGATTCAAAAGACCATTATTACGCCATTCAATTACATCCATTTTATATGGCTCCTTTATGGTAACCAACACATTTCTGTCACATCTGGCATAACAATTTGCATCATCCAATAGCCTGTAAGCCTCTTTTTTGTACATGTTCACAGGTCATAACACTACGTTGCCCCCCCCTTGGCAGAAGTTCTGAGTACCACTTCATATTGTGCCTGCAATTTCTTCATCAACCTGTGATAATCCCAATGCAATTAATTCCTTGGATGTGTTTGCTTCTTTCACTCTCTGTGAAGTTTTTTCACCCCATCAATTATAATCTCACTAAGGCCCATATTTATACTTTTTGACGCTAAACTGCGCTAACGCAGTTTAGCGTCAAAAAGTTTTGCGCCGGCTAACGCCATTCTGAAGCGCCATGCGGGCGCCGTATTTATTGAATGGCGTTAGCCGGCGCAAGCAGACCGGCGCTGCCTGGTGTGCGCGAGAAAAACCACGTACACCAGGCAGCGCCGGCGTAGGGGGAAAATGGCGCATGGGCGTCTTAAAATGGGGCAAGTCAGGTTACGTCGAAAAAATCGTCGTAACCCGACTTGCGCCATTTATTTTCGACGCCCATCCCCCATCAACATGACTCCTATCATTGTAAAGATAGGAGTCATGCCCCCTTGCCCAATGGCCATGCCCAGGGGACTTCTGTCCCCTGGGCATGGTCATTGGGCATAGTGGCATGTAGGGGGGCACAAATCAGGCCCCCCTATGCCAAAAAAAATTATAAAAAAAAAATAAAAAAATACTTACCTGAATGTCCCTGGGGTGGGTCCCTCCAGCCTTGGGTGTCCTCCTGGGGTGGCCAAGGGTGGCAGGGGGGGTCCCTGGGGGCAGGGGAGGGCACTCTGGGCTCATTTTGAGCCCACTTGTCCCTTAACGCCATGCCTGACCCAGGCGTTAAAAAGCGGCGCAAATGCGCCGTTTTTAGCCACGCCCACTCCCGGGCGTCTCTTTTGCCCGGGAGTATAAATACCACGTAAAGGCCTGGGAGTCATTTTTTAGACGGGAACGCCTCCCTTGCATATCATTAACGCAAGGAAGGGGTTCACGCTAAAAAATGACGCACATTCCGGGAACTTTGGCGCTATTCGCCTCTAACGCCATAGTATAAATATGGCGTTAGTTGGCGTTAGTTTAGCGTCGAATTTGCGTCGAAAAAAACGACGCAAATTCGGCGCAAACGGAGTATAAATACGGCCCTAAATATTTCCATAGCATCCCGAGATATGGATGGCATAAATTAAGGAGGCAGTTTGAACTGTGTTTCTGCACCTCCACATATTTCAAGATTGAAAGTAGCTGCAATGTTCTCCTCGGTTATAAATTCTAAGATTCCCAAGCAATCAGGCCCATATTTACAAGCAGCCTGCGACATTGGTGCGTAATGTTTTGTGATGAACTGGTGGCACAGGATGCTGACCCATACCTACAAGACCACGCAAAGACGCTTTACAAGGCTCTTCATGTCCTTGTAGATATGGAGTAAGGCAACACAACACAAGTCGCTGCATTGCCTTACTTTGCGTCAGGAAGGCGTTTGCATAGGTGTTGCATGGGTGTTCTCACGCACCCTCTATGGATTTTGAGCCATTCCCAGATTTACAAGGTTTTGTAAACCTGAGCTGCGTCAAATGCCTTCGCCACCCCAGGGGTTGCATAAGAGTGAGGCAATGGGGAAAAATATATTTATTTTGCTACATTTTCTCTTCTTACCATGTGTGATGCATTCTGCATCACACATAGAAGGAAGAAATCGCTTCTGTTAATTGCTTTCTGTGCAGAAAGATGTCCCTTCCTGCACTAAAACAATCACCCCAAATCGCAAGCACCCTTGCACTATGGCGTAAGGGTGCCTGCATTGGCGCATGGCAGCAATATGTGCACCAGAGCAAGGGGAGAGGACAGAAACGTGCCGTATCTTGTAAATACAGTGGATTTCTGCCATTTCCTGGTGGTGCAGGGTGGCACAGCAGGTGCCATGCCCATGCTCCTCACACTTTTGTCAGTGTCTGTTTCCACATGTGAGCTCACCTCAGTTTCTGTGACTGCAGGCTTATGTTCCTGTTTTGATCTATTGCTCTCCATTAGGAGTTACCTTTTCAAATTCTCAAAACACTTTGGTGGAGTAAAAATGTGCCCCTTCTCATAGTCTCATTTATCTTTGCCAATTTTCTGCATTTTTCACAGCTTAATTACCTCCTCATGTTTCTTGAGGCTCGCTTTCATACTCCTTCGTTATTGCTTCACCAATTCCTGATCAGACAATTTGAATAATTCATCGTTTAATGCATCTATACTCTGCTAAAAAATGCTCTCTAGCGATAGCTGCATATTTTATTAAAATGTGGATTAACTTGTTGGATGTGTCAATATTACTCTCAGCCCATTCTTTTAGCATGTCCGGGTTTGAATTTTCAAAGCTGGGGGCAATTAAGATCCTCAATCCCCTGAAAATCTGCCCTACTTCCAGATGCTTTTGTAAGGACCGATGCTCCCACCACTTTGTTAATGCACTCCATCAGAGCTTTTCCAAAAGCTTCAACTGACTTCTCATATCAGTTTCACTTGGGACAGCATCAGCACCTCCCAAGGTTCCAGTCTCTCTTAACGCCTCATCACAAAACATTGTGGGGCATATTTACAAGCCCATTATGCTTCCTTGCGCTGCCCTAGCATCATATTTTTTTACACTAAGAAGGCATCAATGGGGCCTCCACTGTGCGCTATATCTACAATGTGGCACAATGCATGCATTGCGCCCCTTTGAAATGCCTTGTGCCACATTATATCTGCACCAGGTATAATGTATGTAAGTTGGGCGTTCCCACGCAGGGAGGCCTAAACAAATGGCACAGTGAAATTTACAAGATTTCACTGCATTATTTTTCACACTCATTTTTAATGCCTGCACAGGGCAGGCATTACAGTGATACTCCTATAATCACCTATGGGCCTCTCTGTGCTTTGCTGGACCAACCATAATTTATCTGGGGCATTCCAGATCTCTTTCATGTCAACCATTTCACATAAATGCTTTAGATATTTCAACCAGGGTGTGCACAATTGCAAATCAGAGGTGATTAATTCATCTAAAGATTCCCCACAGGGAGCCAGCTCCCCTCTCATCCATGCCCTGACCCAGCATAAGAGAGGTTTTAGAGGGATTAGTTGATGGATCTAATTTAACGCTAAATTATACCTCAAGGGTATAAGGAAAGTGCTAAAAGGTAGATTAAAAAAGGCTCAAATGAACTTGTTTTCTATCTTTGTTAATGCTACAGCTTTAGAATAGCTCCATATATCAGCCCCATATGTGGTGGCTGCCACCTCCATAGCTTTATATACTTCTGGGGCTGGTGACACCGATCCCCCCCACTCGTTCAATAGTGTTGGAGTAATTAGAGTTTAAAAAATATAGATATATAGAGATGCAGATTCTTCACCGATCCAACTGTCCCTGTGCTGATATCTGATTGGCTTCCAACACTTCAACAAGGAAGTGTTGGCACCCATCTTGGGACTCAGCTTCAGCCGATTCCCACAAAAAAAGTAAAAGAAAAGGGACCAAAGTAGGGTCCCCCTGAGCCCCCAGCCTGTGTTTAGTGGTCCCTTATGGACCCCGCCAGGGCTAAAAAGCTTTTCTTTGAACAAAAAAACTCAGAAAAATCTGTGGATCCAGATCGGCTGATTTTTCTGACATTTAAAAAAAAAAAAAGGCGATTCCCCCATCTTTCTTGAAATTTCCCCCCGGGTGGACCATGTCACTGGGGAATTGGGGTATTTAAAAAGAAGGGCTTCTATTAGCCTAAGTGACCACCACCTCACAGGGGCTATGAAAAAAAGATATGCGGGTAGGCCGTGTGAACCCCCATGCCCAGGGACCACCACCTCTCAGGGGCAAAATGTCTTTCTTATAGTAGGGGGGGTCCTGCAGACTACTCCATACCCTGGGGATCATCACCTCCCTGGTGATGTTTGGATTATATGTGGAGGTGCATATTATATATATATATATATATATATATATATGTGTGTGTGTGTGTGTGTATATATATGTGTGTGTGTATATATATATATATATGTGTGTGTATGTATTTGTATATATATATATATATATGTATATATATATTTATATACATATATATATATTAATATATATATTCATCTAAGGTTACAGGGACGTTATAGTGACATTACAGGGACATTATAGTTAGGTTCTGGATTGATAGTTAAAGTTAGAGTTATTTCAAGTAACTCTAACTCTTGGCCTAAGGTAACTCTAACTTACATCCCCGCCATGCAGAGTTTTGTCTTCAATAATTTGACTTCTAATGTTTCATTGAAATTTTTATTGACGTTATAAAAATTGTCATGAGTGCTGTAATATCAGGGGTAATTAGCAGTGCATGGGGGGGACGTGAGTTATAGTTACCTTGGGGCGTAAGTTATAGTTACTTGAAATAAATCTAACTTTAACTGCTGAATTTCTATGGTTTTGTACAAGCAAATTCACAACCTAACTATAACGGCCCTGTAAATTTTTTCAGTGAATTTCCATGTTTTTTTAAAATTCGATTTCCTAACTATAATGTCCCTGTAACCTTTTTTATCAGTGAGTATAAATATTAATAAATATATATATATATATATATATATATATATATATATATATATATATATATATATATGTGTGTGTGTATATATATATATATATATATATATATATCAAAACAAACAAACACAATCCTGGCAAGATGTCGAGGCGGATTCTTAAGCGGTCCGGTACGGGTTCCAGGAGCCCAAAATTTATTGCTCGAAACAATTTCTCCATTCAGAAAAAGGGAAACCGGACACCAAGGCCATCCAATAATACATTTGTTGACGCGTTTCGGCCGTAGCCTTGCTCACAATACTATTCAGATTCATTCTGGTGACATATAAGCCTAAAAATCCCAAAGACACAGACAAAGGACTAATTTTGAAGACAGATTTCTCAAAAGGGAAAATATGGCAGCCATTTTGAAGTGTGTCTATTCACATACAAAAGATTTTTTTATATATAACAATGAACAACAAAATGTTTAATCCAACTTTTCTTAAGATAATACATTCTATTCATCGCAATTTGTTGTCTCTCTTGTATCCATTTTTAATAACTAATTTAAATATAATGGAATAAATTCCTTCCACCCTCTTTAAATTAAGCCATTCTAGTTCTCTTATTTTGTTCTCACAATCAACTCATATGAAAATACTGTCTTCCCAAAAAAATCACAAATCATCTGCTCATACCTACAGTACTCAATATTTTTTAATTTTTTAATTTTTATATTTTTACACTTCTATTTATATTTATATATATATTTGTAAATATTTATAAAACCAATTCCCAGTGCTTAGAAAAAACCAACCTCTATGACTTGTTATTAATCATCTTGTCTTTACATTTCTATTATTTAGCTAATCTATCTTAACAATTGATACTGATATAATATCCAAGCTATTTATAAATAGTAATATAAATAAAGATATTTAAAAAATATATAAATATTAAGTAATCCAAGAATAAATAAATAAATAAGTCTACAAGTTGGTGACTCCTAAAATAACCGTGCTCTCCATGTTGCCAAAATACCTATTAAAATACCTATTAATCATTCGCCCTAAATCGTCCCAACAGTGCAATAAAAAACTATAAATAGGTGTTAATTAAATCATCTTAGGTTCATATCAAAAAAGCTAGGACATAAATTTTGTTTCCTCTCAAATGTACAGCTAATTCCTCACTTAAATTTAGTCCTTGTGGGGCAAGGGTCTCAAAGTCAATAATATATTTTGACTCTAGAATCCTCAGTTTCATAACTCTGTCCCCTCCACGTGGGTCCTTTTTCACCTGATAAATCACTAAAAATTTCAATCTATTCATATCTCCATTATGCATGATCTGAAAATGTCTTGCCACTGGGTACTTTTTATCATTATGTCCAATGGCTCTCATATGCTTGAGAACCCTCTTTTTTGCTCGGTGAATTGTACTGCCTATATATAACTTGTCGCATGGGCAAATTAGGCAATAGACACAGTAATCAGTGTTACAGTTAAAGAATCCTCTAATCTTGAAAAGTCTATCTCCTATTTTAAAGGTATTGGAGTTCTCACTTTTCCTACATGCTTTGCAATTCAAGCAACACACAAAGCCTGTACTTATGTTTACATCAACGTGAGGATTAGATAAAATCATGTTATGACTCAAATTGTCTTGCAGAGACTTACTTTTTCTAAAAGTAATCTGCGGTGTCTCATGTATATATTGTGTCAATACAGAGTCTGTGTGTAGGATATGCCAGCTCTTATTTAATATGGATCTCACTTTCTTTGATTGTTTGGAAAAGGTAGTAATAAATCTTATTCTTTCTTCCTCCACAATTTCTCTGTTGCCAGTATCAAAGAGCAGACTTTCTCTTGTAATTCTACTGACTTTGTCCATTGCTTGAGCCACCAAATGTTCACTGTACCCTCATTCTTTAAATCTTAGACACATTTTATTCTGTTCAATTTCAAAATCTGAAACAGTACTACATATACGTTTTGCTCGAAGAAGTTCCCCATAAGGGATACTACGTATGAGGCTATCCGGGTGTGCACTCTGGGCACTAAGGAGACTGTTCCCTGCTGTTTTTTTCCTATATAGTTTTGTAGTGAGTCTTTCTTCCTCAACAGTAACCATAACATCTAGAAACTCAATACCACTATTACTAACTGTTCCACTAAAGGTCAAATTACAATTATTGATGTTCAATTTAGAAATGAAATTGTTCGCTGAGATCATGTCACCTCTCCAAATGACGAATATATCATCAATGTACCTACTCCATAAAATTACATGGTTCTCAAATTCAGGTAAGCTGACGGACATCCGCTCCTCCCACCAGCCCATGAACAAGTTCGCGTAGCTGGGGGCGAAGCAAGTGCCCATCGCAAAGGTACGGATGAAAAAATCAATTTATTTGGATGTATTTTCAAGCATCCCAAAATTCCGGTTCTATATTTGTTACCGAAGTTGCATAAGGATAAGACTAATCCCCCAGGAAGACCGATTGTGTCTGCTTTAGGATCAATGCTTGAAAATACGTCCAAATATATTGATTTTTTCATTCGTACCTTTGAGGAGGGGTTACCCTCCTATATAAAAGATACAACTAATTTTCTCAAGATTATAGATGGAATACATTAGGAACAAGACTTTCTATTAATGACACTAGATGTGGCTAGCCTGTACACATGCATTAAACATGATGTAGGCTTAGCCGCTACCAGACATCACATGAGGGCAAGACCAATTTCCTACTTGTTACATACTGAAATGATATTAGATATGATTGATTTCTGTCTAAAGAATAACTTCTTTCTATTTGACAACAATGTATATAGACAACTACAGGGGAGTGCGATGGGCACTTGCTTCGCCTCCAGCTACGCGAACTTGTTCATGGGCTGGTGGGAGGAGCGGATGTCCGTCAGCTTACCTGAATTTGAGAACCATGTAATTTTATGGAGTAGGTACATTGACGATATATTCGTCATTTGGAGAGGTGACATGATCTCAGCGAACAATTTCATATCTAAATTGAACATCAATAATTGTAATTTGACCTTTAGTGGAACAGTTAGTAATAGTGGTATTGAGTTTCTAGATGTTATGGTTACTGTTGAGGAAGAAAGACTCACTACAAAACTATATAGGTAAAAAACAGCAGGGAACAGTCTCCTTAGTGCACAGAGTGCACACCCGGATAGTCTCATACGTAGTATCCCTTATGGGGAACTTCTTTGAGCAAAACGTATATGTAGTACTGTTTCAGATTTTGAAATTGAACAGAATAAAATGTGTCTAAGATTTAAAGAACGAGGGTACAGTGAACATTTGGTGGCTCAAGCAATGGACAAAGTCAGTAGAATTACAAGAGAAAGTCTGCTCTTTGATACCGGCAACAGAGAAATTGTGGAGGAAGAAAGAATAAGATTTATTACTACCTTTTCCAAACAATCAAAGAAAGTGAGATCCATATTAAATAAGAGCTGGCATATCCTACACACAGACTCTGTATTGACACAATATATACATAAGACACCGCAGATTACTTTTAGAAAAAGTAAGTCTCTGCGAGACAATTTGAGTCATAACATGATTTTATCTAATCCTCACGTTGATGTAAACATAAGTACAGGCTTTGTGTGTTGCTTGAATTGCAAAGCATGTAGGAAAAGTGAGAACTCCAATACCTTTAAAATAGGAGATAGACTTTTCAAGATTAGAGGATTCTTTAACTGTAACACTGATTACTGTGTCTATTGCCTAATTTGCCCATGCGACAAGTTATATATAGGCAGTACAATTCACCGAGCAAAAAAGAGGGTTCTCGAGCATATGAGAGCCATTGGACATAATGATCAAAAGTACCCAGTGGCAAGACATTTTCAGATCATGCATAATGGAGATATGAATAGATTGAAATTTTTAGTGATTGATCAGGTGAAAAAGGACCCACGTGGAGGGGACAGAGTTGTGAAACTGAGGATTCTGGAGTCAAAATATATTATTGACTTTGAGACCCTTGCCCCACAAGGACTAAATTTAAGTGAGGAATTAGCTGTACATTTGAGAGGAAACTAAATTTATGTCCTAGCTTTTTTGATATGAACCTAAGATGATTTAATTAACACCTATTTATAGTTTTTTATTGCACTGTTGGGACGATTTGGGGTGAATGATTAATAGGTATTTTAATAGGTATTTTGGCAACATGGAGAGCACGGTTATTTTAGGAGTCACCAACTTGTAGACTTATTTATTTATTTATTCTTGGATTAATTAATATTTATATATTTTTTAAATATCTTTATTTATATTACTATTTATAAATAGCTTGGATATTATATCAGTATCAATTGTTAAGATAGATTAGCTAAATAATAGAAATGTAAAGACAAGATGATTAATAACGAGTCATAGAGGTTGGTTTTTTCTATGCACTGGGAATTGGTTTTATAAATATTTACAAATATATATAAATATAAATAGAAGTGTAAAAATATAAAAATTTAAAAATTTAAAAATATTGAGTACTGTAGGTATGAGCAGATGATTTGTGATTTTTTTGGGAAGACAGTATTTTCATATGAGTTGATTGTGAGAACAAAATAAGAGAACTAGAATGGCTTAATTTAAAGAGGGTGGAAGGAATTTATTCCATTATATATAAATTAGTTATTAAAAATGGATACAAGAGAGACAACAAATTGCGATGAATAGAATGTATTATCTTAAGAAAAGTTGGATTAAACATTTTGTTGTTCTTTGATATATATAAAAAAATCTTTTGTATGTGAATAGACACACTTCAAAATGGCTGCCATATTTTCCCTTTTGAGAAATCTGTCTTCAAAATTAGTCCTTTGTCTGTGTCTTTGGGATTTTTAGGCTTATATGTCACCAGAATGAATCTGAATAGTATTGTGAGCAAGGCTACGGCCGAAACGCGTCAATAAATGTATTATTGCATGGCCTTGGTCTCCGGTTTCCCTTTTTCTGGATGGAGAAATTGTTTCGAGCAATATATATATATATATATATATATATATATATATATATACATATATATATAAGTAAGTACCTACACCTAGCAATAGGCCACTAACCCCCACTTAGGTCCAGTTAGGTCTCAATAAATTAAACTCAACTCAACCCTTGGTATCTTGGCAATGAGCAACAAGGCTTAACTTAGGAGACAAGTGTGTAAAGCATTTAAAAATCACAAAACAGTATAAAAATCAAACACCAATTTATAAAAATAGATTATATTTTTATCTTTAAAATGCCATCAAAACAATAAAAATCGGATAAGGGGAACCAGAGATATGAATTGTTAAGAATTAATGTTTTCTAGCACACAGAAGCAACTAGTACTCAAAGGGTAAAAAAAGGTCACACTGGACAGGGACAAAGTCCAGAGTTCAGGCCACTCCAAAGTTGTAATAACCCCCTTAATTGTCTGGGGTTGCAGGAAATGGGGGAGGTCCTAACCTGCTCCAAATGTCCTTTCCTGCCTTTGAAGACCAGTTTGGCTTCCCTCCCCCAATCCTGCTTCCTCATCTGCTGAGGCAGATCTCCTCCCCCAGGCACATCCTTTGTGTTTAACCTCGGCCACTTCACACCTCATCAAGGCAGCCTGGCGAGGCTGCCAGAGGATGGCGAATCAGTGAACGGCACTACAGAGCTGAAGTTGGCACCCTTCAGGTAGAGTTTTAAAACTCTTTAGCAGAACGAGTTATACTAAATCAAACAATGGCAAGTTGTGGAATTTATTATAACAATTAATTTGATACCAAACTCAAGGCGTCTATCACTTATGTTAGCCTATGGAGGCCATTCACTACAGTGAAGGAAAAACTAATTTGGCTAGTTTAGCTCAACAGGGCTTATAAAATAATTTTTATAATGTCCCTGCTCACATGGCATCCAACCCTTGGAGCACATAGGGCACACCTTAGGAGTGACTTATATGTAAACATAAGGTCGTTTAAGACTTTAGAAGTACTTTTCATTCCAAAGTCGAATTTGCATGTAACTTCACTTTAAAAGCAGCCAGCAATCCAGGCCTGCCTTTAGAATGACACTACCATATACTAGGGACGTATAGATAGTTTGACGTAGCGAATGATAATTAGCCTAATTTGCATACTGATTTTACACAGAGCAGGCCTTGGGACTGGTTAGCAGTACCCAGGGTACCATCAGAGACAGGAAAACAACAGCAAAAAATAAAAAATGGGGGCAAAAAGTTAAGGGGCCTCTGCCATCAGCCCCGTTTTCTAATATATATATATATATATATATATATATATATATATATATATATATATATATAAAGATTGTGGAGGTCACCACTAGATAGTTATAGTTAGGACCATGTTTCCATAGAAAAATTGTCTTTTGACTTGTTTATGTCTTTGCCACTGTTTGACAAATCTTCACTAAACTTTTTTTTTTAAGTGCCCTGGTGATTCTTGTTGTGCACAAAAGGTTTTGGGGTGATCCTTCAAGTGGGGCTCAGCAAAAGAGGGGTAAAAAATCTGCATTTCCTAAGTCAATTCCCATAGGACCTTTGAAAACGACCACAGTCCGAACCAGTGGAAGTAATTACACCAAATTTGGCAGAAAGCTAGCTTTTAGTACGCAGATTATGCTTTCACTTATTTGGTGTAAGTTTGTCCAGTAGTTTTGGATATGTTAAAGGGAAAACAAATGTGTATTTCTAGGGCCGCGTGTAGGAGGCTGGCCTGGTTTGTAGTGGGTACCTTGGGTACCAGGTCCAGTTATCCCTTATTAGTGAAATGTAGTAGTGTTCTAGCAGCTTAGGCTGATAGAGGTAGCTATAGCAGAGCAGCTTAGGCTGACCTAGGAGACATGCAAAGCTCAGGCAATACCACTTATAGTTACACAGTACTTATACACAAGTAATGACAATACTCCAATGGTAGAGATTGTGCATTCAGATGAGCACATCAAGTTGTGACGTGATACGACGTGACGCTGCGACGCAGAGCACCACGGCAGAGCGGAGGAGCGGGTAGTCAGGCAGGTAGCTGGTCCACCGGATCAAGGGAGAAGGAAAAAGAGGCACCCCGCCGCTCCGCGAGGGCAGCGTACGCCGCTCCTCGTCCCTCGCTTCTGCCCCCCGGTTCTGCCCCCGTCCAGTCAGGAGGCAAGAGAAGCAAGGAGACGCAGTTGCTGTGAGTTAGGAGGCCCCTGCATTGGCGAGGGCCGCCGAAGGCTGCTGCCGAAGACTGCCGAGGCTCCTCGCTCCCGCCACCATTCCTGCTCCTAGAGGCAAGAATCATTGCGAGCCAAGTGGCTCAGGAGTCTTGGGAGTCTCGGGAGCCAGGAATGCAGCGCAAGCTCCTCGCTCCTGCTTCTATTTCTGTTTTGTCTGTGCTTCTGCTTCTGCTCCCTATGCAGGAGCCTAGCCACGGAGGGGGGGGCTGCTCCTTGCTCCTTACCCCTTGCCCCGAAACCCCTCTCAGGAGGATAAGTCAAGAGGCACCGAGCGGAGCACAGGCTACGAGGAGCCTCCCCTTTGCTCCTGGAAGGGGAAAGTGGCGCTAGCGCCCTAAGGAGCAGTGCGGGAAAGACATTCTCCCCCAAAACACTTAAAGGAAGTGCTTGAACCACTGAACGCTGAGGAACGCTGAGGAAGCACTTCGAAGATAGCTGCACAGAGGAACAGAGGAATAGAGGAATGAGGAACAGAGGAACAAGGCTGCCAGGGAGTGAAGAACTGCGTGCCTGGTTGAAAGTTGGGCGAGTCATGATCGGAAGGGGGCCTGTCACCTGACATTAAGGTGCTGTGATTTGTTGCTGGCCCCACTTTTATTATTTTGTTCCCTCTGGCCTGGCTTTGACTTGCCCTGACCTTCTCCGCTCTGCCCCATTTTGTTGAACCTCAGCCTGTCAGTAATTGTGTTAAAAGGGGTACTTAAGGTCTGTGGACTGCTCATGGACCTTTGTGACCGAGAGTGTGCCCGAGAGAATCCCTGTACTCTCAGAGGGATTCAGAGGGGTGTAGTAGGAAAATTGAAGCCAGAAACATACCAGATACATATTAGGCCCTGGTGGATCATTAAACAACTCCTCTGACAGAAAAATTGGTTTGCTGGGAGAGAGGACCCAGGATATAAGCAGATTTTAGTAGAAAGGGAGCAAAAGATCAGGAATAAATAAAATGACTTCTAAACGTACAAGAAGGAGTAGGTCATTCCTTAGTGGGGCCTGCAAAAAAACAAATCAAACCCCCTAAGGAACAAGGGGGTGCAGCAATTAAAAATAAAAAGTTTGAAGTCCCATTTCTTCTAAAGGATTCTTGCGAGAAAAATAATGGTCAAGGCAGGAAATACATCCGGCGTCAATAATAATACTCTTCAAGGTCCTGTTCAGGGTAATGACTTGAATATCATGGCAGAAAATGGCACTACTGTTAGGGATGGATCAGCTGTTTTCACCGCTTCCCCCCTACTGAGGAGGTCCAACCAGGCCGAAGTTATGGAATTTACCCTTCCTGCTATTGATCTGGTTGAGGTGCCCAGCTGCAGAGTTGTCCCTTTGTCTATACCAACAACTCCCGTAGTAGCACAATCTAATATCGATGCCTCTATGCTAAAGTTTTTTAGTAGTACTCCTTCGGACCACTTTCTTTCAGATATGTCCTTCAGAAACCCCGGACCTAGCGTGTCCACCAGAACAACATATAGGGCCTCATCACAACCCTGGCAGCCAAAGTTATTTTTTGGCAATTGTACCGCCAACAGGCTGGCAGGGCGGTTTGCCGTGTTGTGACCGCCACGGTCACACCGCCGGGACCGGCGGTTTACTGGCGTCGTTGTCCTGGCAGTTGTGGTTTGCCAGGGCAGCGCTGCTGGGGATTATGGCTCCCCTTCCCGCCAGCCTGTCCATGGTGGTAGAGACCCCCATGGAAAGGCTGGCAAGAAGGGGAGTTGCGGGGCCCCAGGGGGCGTGGGCACTTGGCATGGGCAGTGCAGGGGCCCCCAGGCACAGCCCCACCCTGCTTTTCACTGTCTGCACAGAGCCGGCTCCAATGTTACGACCGACATACCCGCTGGGACGGCGGGCGGAAACTCTGTTTCAGCCCGCCGGCCCAGCGGGGATGTTGTAATGCAGCTGGTGGGATTGCGGCCTCCGCCGCCCGCCAAGGTTGTAATGAGGGCCATAGTCCTTTCTGAATCCTTTAAGTGCCTCAAAAGAATTCTATCATCCATTTTGGAACTTCTCGAAAAATCCCCAAAAAATTCTGATCACACTCAAGATATTCTTGTTTCCATTCTAAAACTCCTACTAATAAATCAAAACATGAGCCACTCCCCTGACGAGTCGACCAAGACAACTAAAAAGGAGGCATGTAAAAGTTTGGGTCTAAATACAAATGGTACTTGTTTGCAGTTCCGAATTGTTGAAGACTCGACGATCTTAGGTGATAAGTTTTCCCACTCCAATAAAGGAACCCAAGCAGGAAAACCACATTTGGATTAAGTAGTCACTACACCAGCGATCCTGGCCTCCGAAGAGAATGAGATATATTCCCTTGACAACTTCTTTTCTAGTATGAATTTACAGCACAATGTTACACCATTGGCCCATGATGTCCAGAAAAAAGAACCCGCTCTAAATCCTAGAGCAGTTCCATTCCCAATCTTTCTTCCCAAAGATCATTTATCTCTAAAGCTGATGGAACAAAATGAAATCGACATGGAACAGGCTAGTTAAGCAATTAAAACAAGAGGGAAAAAGACGGGGAAAAAAAGGAACCGGTGACTCTCTAGAAAAAAAAGCAAGAAGGTTAAGTTTGAGGAAAGAGAATAGGTGGAATCTACGGACATGTTGGAACAGGTCCCCTTACTCAAGAATTCCCAAAGTAGGACTGAGGGGGCGTCTCTTGTAGTGCTGTGAGATCATGGACAGACGGATCTACCGGTGATACCTAGTGCCATATCTGATCCCATCAATGTAATCACGCCTGATACTGCCCTACTTAGAGCTAAGGATATTTATCCCAGCTTAATTAATCAGAAAGTGGGAGAATAACTCAGAAGGGATAATGCCATTGCTGGGCATATGGAGTTACTGTACTGCTTGGAGTTCTTGACTATATTTGACTCAAATATAGGCCTATATCGTTCCTTTCTATTGTCATGCTTTTTGGAAATAGAGGAACTCAAATTAATTGAGAGTACTGATATTGTGAGGGTCTTTCTTGACCACAGTATAGGTGGGGGCAAGGAAAAGGTATGTTTTTTTTCTAAAACTATCTTGAAATTAATTCTGGTTAACTGTGCCCAACTCCAACGCAGGGGTATAGATGTTATCCCAGTCCGGGAGAAGTCAGTGTACTCTGACGAGCAGCTTACTACTCATGGTTTAGACTCCACAAATTTTATTGTGAACTGGGGAGAAACATTCTCTCACCTCAGGCGCAGTTTCCCTATTCCAAGGTACAAGGGTAGTGAATATTTTGGTATGTCCCAAATAGCAGGACTCCAGTACCATTCAAGAAAACCGGAATTGGTTAGCGGGGGCCCTGAACAGATCCCAGACGAAGGGTAAGCTGATACAGTCATGTTACTAACATATCCACCACACCTGCAATGCATGCACCACCCCACCCCACCCACACCCACCAGGACCTACACCCAGTCATCACCCACTACATCCACCACCCCTGCATGACCACAAACCCACTAACAGGTCTACATCACTCCCACTGTGCAGTCACCCACCCCTGCACGTACCCACAATGGAACAATACCCCCACCACAATGCAACCCCACACTGGCGCTAAATGCAATGTTAACCTCACAAAGGCACCCTGGAAGGCCACTGAAAGTAACAGCAGCACAAAATAGCACAGTCCTGTTCACCTCAAACGTTCATGCATATGTAACAGACATGTCTATGTCCCCCAACAGGCACCACCACCCATGCAACCCTAACGGATGGGACAAGGAGGGCCACTGCCCTCCAAGGAGACAGAGGCACCTCACAGGACACTGGTGAAGGATCCCTTGGACACTGATGAGCAGGCAGGCCCCTCACACAGTCCTGGACTTTCACCATGCAGCAACCCACCCAGGAAACCATTGTCACCCCTACCACCCAGTCAAGACCAGCAGCCCACAGCAGGCATACCCACACCAGTGTACCCAGGACACAGACTGGTGGAACACAGGTACGGAGGCCGCAGTCTCCCACTCCCAACATGCAGGAAGGCGAGGGCCCCAGTACAAGTGGTACTGCCAGACCTGTGCAGGGGACACAGGCACAGGGGGCTAGGGCAAGTGCAAGTTTCGCAGTGGGCCAGGGGGGAGGCCAGAGGATGGATGCAGCAGCCCAGGAAGTGATATCTGAGGTATTGGAGGCCTACCAACATAGCCAAGACAGGTTGGCACAGTTCGTGCCCACCCTGGATCACAGTCAGAGGATGCAGCAGGAACAACACCAACAGGCCATGGAGCAATGGAAAGAGCGCAATTCCACAATGGCCACCATAGCAGGAGCACTGCTGCCGTTGGTCAAAAACCAGTCTGACACCCACACCATGGACAAGAGGCCCCCACAACAGCCCTGTACAACCAGCATCAGATGACCCCAGCAGCAGAAGCATCCCAGGAACTACCCTTCCAGGAAACCCACGGGCCAACCATGTCATCCCATGAAGCTCCACAGCAGGCACCCGAAAGTTTTCTCAGGCCAAGATATGGCACTGGAAACCCAGATAAGAACAAGGCCCCCTACAACAATTGACTCAGCAACAAATGCAAAGCAACTGTCCCACCCATTCCCCAACAACACTTAGCTAAGAGGCAATTTGAAGTACTGTTCAACTGTCCATCAATACTACCAACAAGGCTTCCACCATGCTGGTCTTGACGACCCCCCCACCCTTATGTCTTCCCATCACTGTAAATAGCACAATTCACTCACTTCTACCAATAAAACACTTCTCACACCTGTAACACTGTCCCCTGTCTTAAATTGTGAACAAAGTGGAGGATGGATGAAACTGGCAGAGAACAACTTTATTGTCGATTCTGTGCATGATGGTAGTCCTCTGTGCCCAAATGGTGGCAAGGAGGAAATGCATATATTTTCAGTCAGTACCATGCAGAAGTGTTGCCTATCATGACCACCCCCTCCCATCTGACAGAGCACACTCACAGTATTAGTCACCAACCCCAATGACAGGCTTAAGTCCCACACAGTCATTGGAAGTAGAGTTGTATCAGTTGGTTCCTGGAATTGACATCTTGCCCTTCCTCATCATCACCATCACTCTCCTCGCCTCTCTCAGGTAGCTGATCAGGACCTAGAGCATCCTCAACCTCCAAGAGGGGTATAGAATGTCTCACTGTCACATTGTGCAGCATGCAGCAGGCCACCACTATTCTATACACCTTATCAGGCCCACAGGCCAGGGAACCCCCAGAGATATGTAGACACCAGAATCTAGCCTTCAGGAGACCTATAGTTCGCTCTATTACCCTCCTAGTATGTACATGGGCCTCATTGTAATTCCTCTCTGCATCCGTCCTGGGATTCCTCAGTGGTGTCAGGAGCAAACACAAGTTTGGATAGCCAGAATCACCTACAAAATGGTGCAATACAGACTCGTCATTGGTATGTCCCTTAGTCAGACAGGCTGGTTTTCTGCAATGTGTCAGTTAGTGACAGGCAAACGTACCTATGATCCACATTCTGTCCTCTTGTAGTTGTTCCATCTTCTGTGGCACACTACTGTTCCTCAACACAAATTAATCATGAACTGAACCAGGAAACATGGCATTCACATGGGAAATGTACTGGTCTGCAGTACATACCAATTGGATGTTCATGGAGTGAAAGTTCTTCCTGTTTCGGTACACCTGTTCACTCCCTCTTGGGAGGATAATAGCTATGTGTGTGCGATCATGGCACCTATGACATGAGGAATTTTGGCAAAGGCATAGAGGTCAGACTTGATGACAGGGAGGTCAGTACTTTGAGGAAACCTCACATAGGACTGCAGATATTGTACATATGCATTCAGAAATCTTGTCAGTACCTAGCTGAACATTGGCTGTGAAAAACCAGCACCCATGCCCACTTTCACTTGAAATGAGCCCGTGGCCAGGAAATGGCGTGCGAAGAGCACCTGCACTTCAGTTGGAATGGCATGCTGATTACGATTTCCCGGAGTTAGTGCAGGATCCAGTAATGTACAAAGGTTGCACGTGTGAGTCTGACGCTCCACCATGGTCCACATATCCACAAGTGGTCTGTACACCGATGGTGCCCTTCCTCGCCACAAGGGTCGGTACCTGCAAGGGGTTACAAAAAGGAGTGATGAAGACACATACATAGGCACACTTGTCATCATTTGTGCACTGCTTTGTTCATTGCGGTGTCTCTACAATAACTGCTACCTGACAGATATACATGTACATCACAGTGAGGGAACAGAGTATTTCATGTGTGCTACAATACTGAATGGACAGAGGCCTTGGTGCTTCATGTGGCTAGTAGGGCCCGCATTGTGAGTGTTAATTAATTGTAGATGCGTAGGTGATGGCAAAATGTCTGCCCACTGTTATTCTGCCCTTTCGTTGTGGAAGTGACCTCATACCACTAGCGGTTGATGTCACAGCGGAAGGCGGTGTTTACCGCTGTTCGCACCATCATTGGTTAACATGGGGGTATCCTGGCGTATCATGATCACCGCCGGCAGTGATGGTGCACACCGCCGTGTAACGTACACGCGTTCTTCATCGTTTGATCACTTGACTCCCTGATCTCGTGCGGACAGGTACTCCACACTGTGTACTGCTGTGGCCTGTCTCTGGCTATGGATGTGCCATGTGTTGCAGTGGAAAGGGCCCGGCCTTCACCCAGGAAGAACTGGAGAAGCTACTGGATGGGGACTTGCCCCTGCATGCAAAACTGTACAGATGGCCAGAGGTACAGGTGAGTCTGGGTTTCGGGGTCACTGTGTGTGTATAATGGATGGTGTTGATTGCACATATGTTTGCACCTCTGAGCCAGCATGTGCCATGGTGCATGGCAAGCTGCGTGCGACTGTCCTGTATGTCTGAGAGTACTGTCCGTCCCATAGTAGACTAATAGCCAGCTATTCCTATCGTGCAAGTGCCTGACCTCTGTGTTCCATTTCTGTGTCGTCCTTTTAGGTCAGCTCCCACCAGAAGAGGGCACATTGACATGGCATCGCCAAGGAGGTACGGACATTGGGGGTCTACAACCGGCAGAGCACCCACTGTAGAAAGAGGTGGGAGTACCTGCGATGCTGGGCGTGAAAGATCAGTGAAGCTCAGATGGGGAAATCCTCCCAACGTGGAAGGGGTGCCCGTTGGGCACTGCCCCCCTCATGCGACGGATCCTGGCGGTGGCATACCGAGACCCGGATGGGTTCTTGAAGGCTGCACAGGAGTCACAAGGGGGTGAGTACTCATTGACCATACTTCAGTCTGGAAGGATGTCTGGGTGTGCAATAGGGTTCATGCTGCTTAGAGGCAGGGAATTTGACTGGTGTCCATCTACTTTATGGTCCCCAAAGGGTGTAGGGTGTCTCTGTCAGGTTTCACCTACTTCTGCTCCTTAGGTATTTCAGGGGATGGGTGTAGAGCAGTATGCTGGTCAGTAGTCAGGGGCATGGCCATGAGCATAGTGAACGGTGCTGCCTGTTGGGTGTGTCTTCTGGGTGGGTGTATGTCTGGCCATTATGTACCTGCATTCAGCTATTTACAAGTGTCTCTCCTGTTTTGCCTCCCCATCCCTGTTCTTTTGTGTTGGTTTGATACAGCATCAACATCAGACGAGGGAGCTGAGGTACCGGCAAGTGAGGATTCAGTGGCAGACGGATCCTCCGAGGCAGAGACAACTGACACCCAGGGGACCAGTGGGTGGGAGGGCGAGGGAACTTCCACGGGGAGGCTACTACCACAGGAGGTAGTGACTTCGAGACCTCCTCTGATGGGGCCCCCTGGCTGTGGCGGACCCTAGTGCACACATCACTACCGTTACATCTTCCTCCACCCCCCCATTCCATCACCGCCCTCCCTTCTGCTCCCCACCGAGTTGCCCGTGTCCACCACCCAGAAAGGTGGGCGTCTCCTTCGCCCCAGGCGCCTCCTCCCCGCCCCCAGTCAGCCCTGCTGCCCTCACAGGGGAGGCTATTGACCTCCTGAGAACCATCTCTCTAGGGCAGGCACCCATCATTAATGCCATCCAGGGGCTAGCATCATAGGTGCAGCAGACAAATGCCTATCTGGATGGCATTCACAGTGCCGTGTCTGCCCTACAGAGATCTTTTTAGGCTCTGGCGACCTCTTGTATGGCAGGCAGCTTCCCTGGCCATTCTGTCCCCCCTCCAACCTCCTCTACCCCTTCCAGCACCCCACTCCCTTCACCTGTCCAAAGCACACATTCAGACACGCAGTCAAGCACGTCAACACACAAGAAGCACACTTCAAAACACAAGCACCACACCTCCCACCACAAGCATTCACACAGCCAACAGACACCTGCACACATAACAAAGTCCACTTCCCCCAGTGTGGCCACCTCTTCCACCTCTCTGTTTGTCCCCTCTATATCCACACCCTCATGCACTGAACTTTCACTCACTGTTGCTGCTCCTCTTCCTGTACTCACCACAATAACAGACAGCCATACATGCACCCCACATACCACATATGGACTCATCACCTGTACTGTAGTTGACACATGCAGCACACTCACCAGACTTGCACACACCCACACAACATACATCCACACTAGCTGTCTGTCTTCTCCCACTGTGTCCACCCCCCACCTCCCAAAACACACAAACGCACCAAGACACCCACCCATAAGACATCCACCACACCACAGCATACTGAGCAGTCACCTGCACCCACTACACGCACCCCTACACCACATACATCCACACCCTCTGCCTCCACCCCCACGCCCTCATCCACACCCACCCCACTGCTCCAAAGAAACTTTTCCTCTCCCGTGCTGGCCTCTTCCAACCCACTGGACCACCCCGTCTTGTCCCCAAACGTTTTCCCCTCCTTGCACTTTCCGCTCCATCCACATCACAGCCCACCCCTGTCAGCCCTTCACATATCCGTGCCCCTCCCCAGATAAGAAAAAGGCCCGGACAGAGCCTAGGCCATCCTGCTCCACCCCCTTCAAAGGAGAAGCCCACCCTCTTCCACCTTCCCACCGAAAGTCAAAGGCCCACCCCTGTCGAAAATCCCCACACCCACCACCCCCTGCCACCCCTTCTGTGAGGTGCCTGGTGCCCCATTATGTGGAGTACCAAGCACTTGTTGGAGTCAGGTTGGGCCTTTGTGGCCCATGACAATTGTCACTATATGGACTTGCCATTAGCCCTATTTAGACTGTTTGGCTCTGTGAGCTTCTGATTAAAGTTTCTGTGTGGCCTGTGTTTGGACTGCACGCCATTGAACCCTGGTCATTTGTTTCATTTTTTATGGGTGTGGGGCATTTGTATGTACTATGGTCAAGTTGGATTTGCCTTGTGTCGGGTAAGTATCTCTTGCTGTGGAGTTTATGACTTGTGCTTCTGTGAAGGGTTGGGGAGCGTAGCAGGGTGGGTGGCTAGGTAACTGTGCCCTTTCCTCCTTTGTTTCGTAGGTTGCGGTACTTACCGTTGTCATCTTCGTCGGCGGTCTCGATCTAGAAGGTATATGGCAAGGAGCAGGGCTGGCATGATCTGCAGCTCTCTATCCATGGCTGCCGCAGCGCGTTCTGTGGCATTCCAGTGCGTGGTTCCTTATATTTGGTTCATTTCCGTCTGGCTTTGTGTGGCGGTGGTTCCTGCCACGGAACTGGCAGCGGAATGGTGGTTCTTAATTTGATGGACAGGTTGGGCCTTTCCGACGGCCTGTGGGCAGACTCTGCCGTCGTCGTCAGCACTCCTCTCCTGGAGGGGGGTGGTTCGCGGGATGCCTGTGTTTCGTTTGGTTCATTATTTGACGGTCCGGACTGCTCCTCTGTTGGCGGTTTCTACCACCACCGCCGGCGGAGCGGAACGGACCACCATGTTCATAATGAGGGCCTATATTTGTACCTCGTACAACATCGCTCAAAGAGTCGAGGATATGATAATATTAGACACCCCATACAGTGACCACAAGATTCTAAAACTTACCTTAAAATTTAAGCTAAGGGACACAGATCCATGGTCTATAAAAGGTGCAAACCTTAGAATTAATGGAAAAAATAGGAGAATGTTTTGGACGACAGCTAAAATAATATCGATCAAGCCATTGTTGGAAAACATTGTGGGAAATATGGAGGTTTGGGGGAAAGACTTTCTAACACATTTTCCCAACTTAATTTTTACATTACTACGCGTAAGCAACTTTAGCGTAGTATAACTGGAATCAAAAAAGCTCAGCTTCCTATCTTGAATCTGAATAGAGAAATAAATAAGTTAGTAAGGCGACAACTGGAGTATAAGACTAAGGAAATTAATAGGAAAATAACAATACTTAAGAGAAGAAGATCGTGGCTGAAACTGGCGATCGGAAGAAAAAAAGAGGATCACAAGTGGATCGCATTGAGGGAAGCAGCCGCAAAGAGAAACCCCAGGAAATTTTGGGCTATCATCTTAGAGGGGTGCGTAAGCTGTAAAACCTTATTCGCCCCACCGATAGCAGTGGAAGAATGGAAGTTGTATATTCAAGTCCTCTATGCCGAAAACCAGTGTACTGACCCTGGGAGAGAGGTGATAGTATTAAACGGAGGGGGAGGAATGGGCAATACAGGTGCTCCTACTGTGGCTGAATTAGAGGGGATTATAACTTCAATGCGCTCTTCGGATGCTATGGGGCATTTTATTCTATAGCATTTCATATTGTTTGCATTGTTCTATGACTATTTACTTGTCTAATTTTGGTGTCTAGTGTATATATTGTGTATAATACTTACCTCCAGAAGGAATATTGTCTCTAAGATATTTTTGGTACTGTGTCACGCAAATACACTACCTTTATTTTTGGTAACACTGAGTATTGTATTTTCTTGTTTTTATTGTATTTCCAGAGGAGCCGATGTCGTATCCCCCCTAATGAAATATTTTGTTATAGGATTTTTAATTTTTTTCAAACTTTTTTGCAGATATTTTGATCTTTTGTGTTCTTTTAAAAGTGTACTATTTAATTATGTATTTATATGTTCTGTCTTTTTCTTACAAAAGTGTATTGTTTTATTATAATTTATATGGCTCTGTATAATTACTCATGTGGATCTCTTCGGAGTTCCAAATCATGATAATAAAAAATTTAATTGAAAGACAATACTCAGTGTTACCAAAAATAAAGGTAGTTTATTTGGGTGACACAGTACCAAAAATATCTTAGAGGCAATGCTCCTTCTGGAGGTAAGTATTACACAATATATACACTAGACACCAAAATAAGGTAAGTAATTATACATAGGATAATGCAAACAATATAAAATGCTATAGAATGCAATGGGAGATAATAGGTCTTGGGGCAACACAAATCGTATACTAAGAAAGTGGGATGCAAATCAAAATTCCCCCCCAGACAAGTGTAGTGTGTGCAGAATCGCTGGGAGAGTAAGAATACAGTAAAGGTAAGTAAATTACCCCACCCCAGAGCCCAGAAAAGCAGGAGTAAAGTACTGCAAGTTTCCTTAGGACACACTACACCTCATGATTGGAATTATTGCAAGAACCAACCAAGTCTACAAACAACAACAGTGGATTCCTGGACCTGAAGACTTGCAAAAGAAGGAGACCAAGTCCAGAAGTCGAAAGAAGTTCCAGGAAGGATAGGAGTCCCTGCCAACCCAGAAGAGGGTGCAAAAGAAGAGTCCCCGGTTGTTGAAGACTGCAGGAATGCACCCTAGGAAGATGCCAGTGGGTTCCTGCATGATGCAAACGATGTCCTACGTTGTGAAGTTGGATGCAGGTGACTTTTGGCGCTAGATTCCTCCAACAAGCCTTGGTTCAGGCAAAGTCACGTTTTGCATCAACTGCTCGCCATCTGGACCCAGGAGGGATCTGGGGGCCTCAACTCTGTGTGAGGAGGAAGAGGGGGCTCTCAGCACTTCAGAGAGCCCTCAGAGTACCAGATAGCACCCATGGGAGTCCCAGGACAGGGGGAAAACGGAGTTGCAAAATGCAGTTGGTGCAGCACTACACAGGAAGGTCCCACGCCGCAGAAGAACAACTCAGTGAGTTGAGCGTCACAGGATAGAGTGCTGGGGACCTGGGCCAGGCATTGCACAACGGAATTTTGCAAATAGTGCACAGAGGCCTCAGGAGGTGAAGAAGACGTGGTGCACAGGGGTACCATCGTTCTTGGGGAAGGCAAGGTCTTACCTCCTCCAAATTGCGACAGCAGGACCTCAGGACAGTCTCTGTTGATGGGGTCCACCCTCTGTGTTCCAAGGAGCACGCTCGTTGTTGTGAGAGAAGTCCAAGAGAACCGGTTGTCGACTTAGAAGGTGCCTGTGTGGGCAGGGGAGAGACTCTGTCACCCCACTGGGGATTTCTTCGGTCTTTCTGGTGCAAGGTGACGACAGGGAGTCCTCAGAGTGTGCACACCATGGAAACTGTTGAAGTTGCTGGCTGTAGCTGAAGTTGCAGATGAAAAAAATCCCTTGTTGTAGGAGGCTGGACTGGCTTGTAGTGAGTACCAAGGGGTACTTGCACCTTGCACCAGGCCCAGTTATCCCTTATTAGTGTATAGGGTGTCTAGCAGCTTAGGCTGATAGATAATGGTAGCTTAGCAGAACAGCTTAGGCTGAACTAGGAGACGTGTGAAGCTACTACAGTACCACTTAGTGTCATATGCACAATATCATAAGAAAACACAATACACAGTTATACTAAAAATAAAGGTACTTTATTTTTATGACAATATGCCAAAGTATCTTAGAGTGTACCCTCAGTGAGAGGATAGGAAATATACACAAGATATATATACACAATAGCAAAAATATGCAGTATAGTCTTAGAAAACAGTGCAAACAATGTATAGTTACAATAGGCTTCAATGGGGAAACATAGGGATAGGGGCAACACAAACCATATACTCCAAAAGTGGAATGCGAACCACAAATGGACCCCAAACCTATGTGACCTTGTAGAGGGTCGCTGGGACTATTAGAAAATAGTGAGAGTTAGAAAAATAACCCTCCCCAAGACCCTGAAAAGTGAGTGCAAAGTGCACTAAAGTTCCCCTAAGGACAAAGAAGTCGTGTTAGAGGAATAATGCAGGAAAGACACAAACCAACAATGCAACAACTGTGGATTTCCAATCTAGGGTAGCTGTGGAACAAGGGGACCAAGTCCAAAAGTCACAAGCAAGTCGGAGATGGGCAGATACCCAGGAAATGCCAGCTGCGGGTGCAAAGAAGCTTCTACTAGACAGAGGAAGCTGTGGTTTCTGCAGGAACGCAAAGGGCTAGAGACTTCCCCTTTGGAGGACGGATCCCTCTCGCCTTGTAGAGTCGTGCAGAAGTGTTTTCCCGCCAAAAGAAGGCCAACAAGCCTTGCTAGCTGCAGATCATGCGGTTAGCGTTTTTGGATGCTGCTGTGGCCCCGGAGGGACCAGGAGGTCGCAAATTGGACCAGGAGAGAGAGGGGACATCGAGCAAGAAAAGGAGCCCTCTTAGCAGCAGGTAGCACCCGGAGAAGTGCCAGAAATAGGCACTAAGAGGATGCGTGAAATGGTGCTCACCCGAAGTCGCACAAAGAAGTCCCACGTCGCCGGAGAACAACTTAGGAGATCGTGCAATGCAGGTTAGAGTGCTGTGGACCCAGGCTGGACTGTGCACAAAGGATTTACGCCAGAAGTGCACGGAGGCCGGAGTAGCTGCAAAAGTCGTGGTTCCCAGCAATGCAGTCTAGCGAGGTGAGGCAAGGACTTACCTCCACCAAACTTGGACTGAAGAGTCACTGGACTGTGGGAGTCACTTGGACAGAGTTGCTGGATTCGAGGGACCTCGCTCATCGTGCTGAGAGGAGACCCAAGGGACCGGTAATGCAGCTTTTTGGTGCCTGCGGTTGCAGGGGGAAGATTCCGTCGACCCACAGGAGATTTCTTCGGAGCTTCTAGTGCAGAGAGGAGGCAGACTACCCCCACAGCATGCACCACCAGGAAAACAGTCGAGAAGGCGGCAGGATCAGCGTTACAGAGTTGCAGTAGTCGTCTTTGCTACTATGTTGCAGTTTTGCAGGCTTCCAGCGCGGTCAGCAGTCGATTCCTTGGCAGAAGGTGAAGAGAGAGATGCAGAGGAACTCGGCTGAACTCTTGCATTCGTTATCTAAAGTTTCCCCAGAGACAGAGACCCTAAATAGCCAGAAAAGAGGGTTTGGCTACCTAGGAGAGAGGATAGGCTAGCAACACCTGAAGGAGCCTATCACAAGGAGTCTCTGACGTCACCTGGTGGCACTGGCCACTCAGAGCAATCCAGTGTGCCAGCAGCACCTCTGTTTCCAAGATGGCAGAGGTCTGGAGCACACTGGAGGAGCTCTGGACACCTCCCAGGGGAGGTGCAGGTCAGGGGAGTGGTCACTCCCCTTTCCTTTGTCCAGTTTCGCTCCAGAGCAGGGCTAAGGGGTCCCTTGAACCGGTGTAGACTGGCTTATGCAGAATTAGGCACATCTGTGCCCAACAAAGCATTTCCAGAGGCTGGGGGAGGCTACTCCTCCCCTGCCTTCACATCATTTTCCAAAGGGAGAGGGTGTCACACCCTCTCTCAGAGGAAGTTCTTTGTTCTGCCATCCTGGGCCAGGCCTGGCTGGACCCCAGGAGGGCATATGCCTGTCTGAGGGGTTGGCAGCAGCAGCAGCTGCAGTGAAACCCCAGGAAGGGCAGTTTGGCAGTACCAGGGTCTGTGCTACAGACCACTGGGATCATGGGATTGTGCCAACTATGCCAGGATGGCATAGAGGGGGCAATTCCATGATCATAGACATGTTACATGGCCATATTCGGAGTTACCATTGTGAAGCTACATATAGGTAGTGACCTATATGTAGTGCACGCGTGTAATGGTGTCTCCGCACTCACAATGTTCAGGGAAGTGGCTCTGAACAATGTGGGGGCACCTTGGCTAGTGCCAGGGTGCCCTCACACTAAGTAACTTTGCACCTAACCTTTACCAGGTAAAGGTTAGACATATAGGTGACTTATAAGTTACTTAAGTGCAGTGTAAAATGGCTGTGGAATAACGTGGACGTTATTTCACTCAGGCTGCAGTGGCAGGCCTGTGTAAGAATTGTCAGAGCTCCCTATGGGTGGCAAAAGAAATGCTGCAGCCCATAGGGATCTCCTGGAACCCCAATACCCTGGGTACCTCAGTACCATATACTAGGGAATTATAAGGGTGTTCCAGTAAGCCAATGTAAATTGGTAAAATTGGTCACTAGCCTGTTAGTGACAATTTGAAAGAAATGAGAGAGCATAACCACTGAGGTTCTGGTTAGCAGAGCCTCAGTGAGACAGTTAGGCACTACACAGGGAACACATACATATAGGCCACAAACTTATGAGCACTGGGGTCCTGACTAGCAGGGTCCCAGTGACACATAACAAACATACTGAAAACATAGGGTTTTCACTATGAGCACTAGGCCCTGGCTAGCAGGATCCCAGTGAGACAGTGAAAACACCCTGACATACACTCACAAACAGGCCAAAAGTGGGGGTAACAAGGCTAGAAAGAGGCTACTTTCTCACACAACCCCCCCCCAAACGAAGGACAATAAGGCTAACCTTGGCCAGTTGAGACTTTATTGTCTAAGTGGTGATAAGTAGAGAGTAGCTCTGCAATAGACTGGTTACTCCCTTTATCATCCACTATATGGTTACTTCCCTGTGGGGATGTAAACCACCCTGTTTGAAGTTTTTTAGCTAAGCAACAATGTGAAGATGTATTTTCAGAGTTTCTATTAGTAAGGTTTAGTTTAGAGCAATGGGAATTGTCCACTGAACCTATTTGTAGTGATGGAAATGCCAGACAGGGATGCTGTCTCAGAAAAGCCATAGCTGGGCAAAAACTTTGTCCATATGGCTGGAAGAGAGAACAGGGATGCTGTTTCTCTTGGTTTGGAGCAGGGCAGGGATGCTGTCCTATCAGCTCCACACTAGGGCAGGGATGCTGTCCTAAGTGTTGTGAGGCAGTGCAGAGTTTCTGCACTAAAGTTTCTCTGGGAGGGTTGGAGGGATGCTCCATGTTAACTAAAATGGTGCTCTTTTTCTCACCAATGTCAGTTATCCCACAGAGAGGTACTTCTACCTCAGGGAGTACAGCTTTGCCAGCTGATGCTTCCCTTGGAACAGGTGCCAACCCAGGAGAGGTTTCTCCCACCACAGGAATGGTATCCTGAATGGCAGGGTGGTTAGGGGATACTGTGATACCCTTCTTACCTGTTGATGGAGAGGGATCCTGAGTTTTCTGGCTTTCTCTCCTTTGCTTTTTCATTTCAGTAGAAATGAGAGGGAACAATTCCTCTGGGATGCCCAGCATGGCTGCATGGGCATAAAACTCTACATCAGCCCAACCTGAGGCCTCTAGGTCATTACCTAAGAGACAGTCTACAGGTAAGCTAGGTGATACCACCACCTGCTTAGGGCCAGTAACTCCACCCCAACTAAACTGAATTATAGCTAAGGGAAGAAACTTAGTGGAGTTATGGACATCAATAATCTTATACTGTTGTCCAATGATGTGTTGTTCAGGAGGCACTAGGTTTTCAGTCACCAAAGTGATACTGGCACCTGTGTCCCTGTAGGCCAAGGCCTCAACACCATTTATTGAAACTGTCTGCCTGTACTTATCCATTGTAAGGGGACAAGCAGCCAGTGTGGCAAGGCCAATGCCACCAGGTGTGACAGAAACTGTCTTGGGACTGACTACCCCAGTTTCTATGATGGACCCATAAGTGAACCCAACTACACCCTTTGCTTGACTGTTGCCAGCAGTCCCACCACTAGTACCACTACTGCTAGGGGCACTAGAGCTTGATGTATTAGTGGTGGTAGGCTCAGGGGGTTTACCTGGACAGGACTTATCCCCTGGCCTATGGCCTCTGTTTTTACACACAAAGCACCAAGGCTTTTTAATGTGTGCAGGTTGAGAAGAAGAGGAAGAATTAGTTTTATCCCCACCCTCTGAAGAGTGTTTAAGATTTGAAGTGGGATCTTTGGTTTTACCCTTGTCCCCATGCTTATCTTGAGATTTTTCACCTTCTTTCTTCTTAGTGTTCTCTTTGTCACCCCCTGTATGAACTTTTCTGTTCACCCTTGTTCTGACCCATTTGTCTGCCTTCTTTCCCAATTCTTGGGGAGAGGTCAGATCAGAGTCCACCAAGTACTGGTGCAACAAATCAGACACACAATTATTAAGAATATGCTCTCTCAGGATCAAGTTATACAGGCTGTCATAATCAGTAACTTTACTGCCATGTAACCACCCCTCCAAGGCCTTCACTGAATGGTCAATGAAATCAACCCAGTCTTGTGAAGACTCCTTTTTGGTCTCTCTGAACTTTATCCTGTATTGTTCAGTGGTTAAGCCATAACCATCCAGGAGTGCATTCTTAAGAACTTGGAAATTATTAGCATAATTTTCTTTCACAGTAAGGAGCCTATCCCTACCTTTTCCACTAAATGATAGCCATAGGATAGCAGCCCACTGTCTTTGAGGGACATCCTGTACAACACAGGCCCTCTCAAGTGCAGCAAACCACTTGTTAATGTCATCCCCCTCCTTATAAGGGGGAACTATCTTGTGCAGATTCCTGGAATCATGCTCTTTTGCAGGATGACTATGGGGAATACTGCTGCTGCCACCATGGGTTTCTAAACCCAACTTCTGTCTTTCCTTCTCTAGTTCAAAAGACTGTCTATCCAAATCCAGCTGTTGCTTTTTAAGCTTCAGTCTGGTTTGTTCCACCCTCAACTTATTGAGTTCCCTCTCTAACATTCTGTCATCAGGGTTGGTGGGAGGGACATTCCTATATACAGAGGTATGATGGGAATGAACAGAATGAGACCTGTCCCTTACAGAAGCCACCTTAACAGCTTGGCTAACAGAAACATTACTACCAGTATGGTGAGAATAAATGCTTTTGCTATGATGTGAGACAACACTATTTGTATGGTGTGGCTCATCATCATTACCAACTATGCTAGACTGTCTAGTAATGGGCAGGCTAGGAAGTTTCTTTCCTGAATCTTTTCCTGTGGGAGTCCCTGAATCAGATTGGGAACTATTAGGTACTTTTTCAACAGATGGGGCACCTATAGCCTTATCTTGTTCTCTAAGCATGTTAAGTAACAGTTCCAAGGAAGGATTCTTCCCTACACTCAAACCTCTCTCTATGCAGAGACTCCTTGCTCCTTTCCAGCTAAGGTGATCATATGCAAGTTTGGACAGATCAACATTTTGGCCTGTGCCAGACATTTTTAGAGAGAGTTAAAGTGATAGAAAAAGAGAAAAAAGTTTTCAGAACTTTTTAGAAAGACAGAAAAAAAACTTTTTAAACTTTTAAGAACTTTTTGAAAGTTTAGAAGTACTTTTCAGCACTTAGAAAAGAGTGAAAAGAGGAAATGCAAAACTTTTTGGCTATGTGTATATACACTGACCTTGTTTTGTATATTTTTCTCTTATGAAAAGTACAATGACAAGAGTGGTAAATAGTCTCAAAGCACTTATCCCACCGCTGCACAACCAATGTAGGAGGCTGGACTGGCTTGTAGTGAGTACCAAGGGGTACTTGCACCTTGCACCAGGCCCAGTTATCCCTTATTAGTGTATAGGGTGTCTAGCAGCTTAGGCTGATAGATAATGGTAGCTTAGCAGAGCAGCTTAGGCTGAACTAGGAGACGTGTGAAGCTACTACAGTACCACTTAGTGTCATATGCACAATATCATAAGAAAACACAATACACAGTTATACTAAAAATAAAGGTACTTTATTTTTATGACAATATGCCAAAGTATCTTAGAGTGTACCCTCAGTGAGAGGATAGGAAATATACACAAGATATATATACACAATAGCAAAAATATGTAGTATAGTCTTAGAAAACAGTGCAAACAATGTATAGTTACATTAGGATGCAATGGGGAAACATAGGGATAGGGGCAACACAAACCATATACTCCAAAAGTGGAATGCGAACCACGAATGGACCCCAAACCTATGTGACCTTGTAGAGGGTCGCTGGGACTATTAGAAAATAGTGAGAGTTAGAAAAATAACCCTCCCCAAGACCCTGAAAAGTGAGTGCAAAGTGCACTAAAGTTCCCCTAAGGACAAAGAAGTTGTGTTAGAGGAATAATGCAGGAAAGACACAAACCAACAATGCAACAACTGTGGATTTCCAATCTAGGGTACCTGTGGAACAAGGGGACCAAGTCCAAAAGTCACAAGCAAGTCGGAGATGGGCAGATGCCCAGGAAATGCCAGCTGCGGGTGCACAGAAGCTTCTACTGGACAGAGGAAGCTGTAGTTTCTGCAAGAACGCAAAGGGCTAGAGACTTCCCCTTTGGAGGACGGATCCCTCTCGTCTTGTAGAGTCGTGCAGAAGTGTTTTCCCGCAGAAAGAACGCCAACAAGCCTTGCTAGCTGCAAATCATGCGGTTAGCGTTTTTGGATGCTGCTGTGGCCCCAGAGGGACCAGGAGGTCGCAAATTGGACCAGGAGAGAGAGGGGACGTCGAGCAAGACAAGGAGCCCTCTTAGCAGCAGGTAGCACCCGGAGAAGTGCCAGAAATAGGCACTACGAGGATGCGTAAAATGGTGCTCACCTGAAGTCGCACAAAGAAGTCCCACGTCGCCGGAGAACAACTTAGGAGGTCGTGCAATGCAGGTTAGAGTGCCGTGGACCCAAGCTGGACTGTGCACAAAGGATTTCTGCCGGAAGTGCACGGAGGCCGGAGTAGCTGCAAAAGTCGCGGTTCCCAGCAATGCAGTCTAGCGAGGTGAGGCAAGGACTTACCTCCACCAAACTTGGACTGAAGAGTCACTGGACTGTGGGAGTCACTTGGACAGAGTTGCTGGATTCGAGGGACCTCGCTCGTCATGCTGAGAGGAGACCCAAGGGACCGGTAATGCAGCTTTTTGGTGCCTGCGGTTGCAGGGGGAAGATTCCGTCGACCCACGGGAGATTTCTTCGGAGCTTCTAGTGCAGAGAGGAGGCAGACTACCCCCACAGCATGCACCACCAGGAAAACAGTCGAGAAGGCGGCAGGATCAGCGTTACAGAGTTGCAGTAGTCGTCTTTGCTACTATGTTGCAGTTTTGCAGGCTTCCAGCGCGGTCAGCAGTCGATTCCTTGGCAGAAGGTGAAGAGAGAGATGCAGAGGAACTCGGCTGAACTCTTGCATTCATTATCTAAAGTTTCCCCAGAGACAGAGACCCTAAATAGCCAGAAAAGAGGGTTTGGCTACCTAGGAGAGAGGATAGGCTAGCAACACCTGAAGGAGCCTATCACAAGGAGTCTCTGACGTCACCTGGTGGCACTGGCCACTCAGAGCAGTCCAGTGTGCCAGCAGCACCTCTGTTTCCAAGATGGCAGAGGTCTGGAGCACACTGGAGGAGCTCTGGACACCTCCCAGGGGAGGTGCAGGTCAGGGGAGTGGTCACTCCCCTTTCCTTTGTCCAGTTTCGCGCCAGAGCAGGGCTAAGGGGTCCCTTGAACCGGTGTAGACTGGCTTATGCAGAATTGGGCACATCTGTGCCCAACAAAGCATTTCCAGAGGCTGGGGAGGCTACTCCTCCCCTGCCTTCACACCATTTTCCAAAGGGAGAGGGTGTCACACCCTCTCTCAGAGGAAGTTCTTTGTTCTGCCATCCTGGGCCAGGCCTGGCTGGACCCCAGGAGGGCAGATGCCTGTCTGAGGGGTTGGCAGCAGCAGCAGCTGCAGTGAAACCCCAGGAAGGGCAGTTTGGCAGTACCAGGGTCTGTGCTACAGACCACTGGGATCATGGGATTGTGCCAACTATGCCAGGATGGCATAGAGGGGGCAATTCCATGATCATAGACATGTTACATGGCCATATTCGGAGTTACCATTGTGAAGCTACATATAGGTAGTGACCTATATGTAGTGCACGCGTGTAATGGTGTCCCCGCACTCACAAAGTTCAGGGAAGTGGCTCTGAACAATGTGGGGGCACCTTGGCTAGTGCCAGGGTGCCCTCACACTAAGTAACTTTGCACCTAACCTTTACCAGGTAAAGGTTAGACATATAGGTGACTTATAAGTTACTTAAGTGCAGTGTAAAATGGCTGTGGAATAACGTGGACGTTATTTCACTCAGGCTGCAGTGGCAGGCCTGTGTAAGAATTGTCAAGGCTCCCTATGGGTGGCAAAAGAAATGCTGCAGCCCATAGGGATCTCCTGGAACCCCAATACCCTGGGTACCTCAGTACCATATACTAGGGAATTATAAGGGTGTTCCAGTAAGCCAATGTAAATTGGTAAAATTGGTCACTAGCCTGTTAGTGACAATTTGAAAGAAATGAGAGAGCATAACCACTGAGGTTCTGGTTAGCAGAGCCTCAGTGAGACAGTTAGGCACTACACAGGGAACACATACATATAGGCCACAAACTTATGAGCACTGGGGTCCTGACTAGCAGGGTCCCAGTGACACATAACAAACATACTGAAAACATAGGGTTTTCACTATGAGCACTGGGCCCTGGCTAGCAGGATCCCAGTGAGACAGTGAAAACACCCTGACATACACTCACAAACAGGCCAAAAGTGGGGGTAACAAGGCTAGAAAGAGGCTACTTTCCCACACAACCCCCCCCCCCAAACGAAGGACAATAAGGCTAACCTTGGCCAGTTGAGACTTTATTGTCTAAGTGGTGATAAGTAGAGAGTAGCTCTGCAATAGACTGGTTACTCCCTTTATCATCCACTATATGGTTACTTCCCTGTGGGGATGTAAACCACCCTGTTTGAAGTTTTTTAGCTAAGCAACAATGTGAAGATGTATTTTCAGAGTTTCTATTAGTAAGGTTTAGTTTAGAGCAATGGGAATTGTCCACTGAACCTATTTGTAGTGATGGAAATGCCAGACAGGGATGCTGTCTCAGAAAAGCCATAGCTGGGCAAAAACTTTGTCCATATGGCTGGAAGAGAGAACAGGGATGCTGTTTCTCTTGGTTTGGAGCAGGGCAGGGATGCTGTCCTATCAGCTCCACACTAGGGCAGGGATGCTGTCCTAAGTGTTGTGAGGCAGTGCAGAGTTTCTGCACTAAAGTTTCTCTGGGAGGGTTGGAGGGATGCTCCATGTTAACTAAAATGGTGCTCTTTTTCTCACCAATGTCAGTTATCCCACAGAGAGGTACTTCTACCTCAGGGAGTACAGCTTTGCCAGCTGATGCTTCCCTTGGAACAGGTGCCAACCCAGGAGAGGTTTCTCCCACCACAGGAATGGTATCCTGAATGGCAGGGTGGTTAGGGGATACTGTGATACCCTTCTTATCTGTTGATGGAGAGGGATCCTGAGTTTTCTGGCTTTCTCTCCTTTGCTTTTTCATTTCAGTAGAAATGAGAGGGAACAATTCCTCTGGGATGCCCAGCATGGCTGCATGGGCATAAAACTCTACATCAGCCCAACCTGAGGCCTCTAGGTCATTACCTAAGAGACAGTCTACAGGTAAGCTAGGTGATACCACCACCTGCTTAGGGCCAGTAACTCCACCCCAACTAAACTGAATTATAGCTAAGGGAAGAAACTTAGTGGAGTTATGGACATCAATAATCTTATACTGTTGTCCAATGATGTGTTGTTCAGGAGGCACTAGGTTTTCAGTCACCAAAGTGATACTGGCACCTGTGTCCCTGTAGGCCAAGGCCTCAACACCATTTATTGAAACTGTCTGCCTGTACTTATCCATTGTAAGGGGACAAGCAGCCAGTGTGGCAAGGCCAATGCCACCAGGTGTGACAGAAACTGTCTTGGGACTGACTACCCCAGTTTCTATGATGGACCCATAAGTGAACCCAACTACACCCTTTGCTTGACTGTTGCCAGCAGTCCCACCACTAGTACCACTACTGCTAGGGGCACTAGAGCTTGATGTATTAGTGGTGGTAGGCTCAGGGGGTTTACCTGGACAGGACTTATCCCCTGGCCTATGGCCTCTGTTTTTACACACAAAGCACCAAGGCTTTTTAATGTGTGCAGGTTGAGAAGAAGAGGAAGAATTAGTTTTATCCCCACCCTCTGAAGAGTGTTTAAGATTTGAAGTGGGATCTTTGGTTTTACCCTTGTCCCCATGCTTATCTTGAGATTTTTCACCTTCTTTCTTCTTAGTGTTCTCTTTGTCACCCCCTGTATGAACTTTTCTGTTCACCCTTGTTCTGACCCATTTGTCTGCCTTCTTTCCCAATTCTTGGGGAGAGGTCAGATCAGAGTCCACCAAGTACTGGTGCAACAAATCAGACACACAATTATTAAGAATATGCTCTCTCAGGATCAAGTTATACAGGCTGTCATAATCAGTAACTTTACTGCCATGTAACCACCCCTCCAAGGCCTTCACTGAATGGTCAATGAAATCAACCCAGTCTTGTGAAGACTCCTTTTTGGTCTCTCTGAACTTTATCCTGTATTGTTCAGTGGTTAAGCCATAACCATCCAGGAGTGCATTCTTAAGAACTTGGAAATTATTAGCATCATTTTCATTCACAGTAAGGAGCCTATCCCTACCTTTTCCACTAAATGATAGCCATAGGATAGCAGCCCACTGTCTTTGAGGGACATCCTGTACAACACAGGCCCTCTCAAGTGCAGCAAACCACTTGTTAATGTCATCCCCCTCCTTATAAGGGGGAACTATCTTGTGCAGATTCCTGGAATCATGCTCTTTTGCAGGATGACTATGGGGAATACTGCTGCTGCCACCATGGGTTTCTAAACCCAACTTCTGTCTTTCCTTCTCTAGTTCAAAAGACTGTCTATCCAAATCCAGCTGTTGCTTTTTAAGCTTCAGTCTGGTTTGTTCCACCCTCAACTTATTGAGTTCCCTCTCTAATATTCTGTCATCAGGGTTGGTGGGAGGGACATTCCTATATACAGAGGTATGATGGGAATGAACAGAAGGAGACCTGTCCCTTACAGAAGCCACCTTAACAGCTTGGCTAACAGAAACATTACTACCAGTATGGTGAGAATAAATGCTTTTGCTATGATGTGAGACAACACTATTTGTATGGTGTGGCTCATCATCATTACCAACTATGCTAGACTGTCTAGTAATGGGCAGGCTAGGAAGTTTCTTTCCTGAATCTTTTCCTGGGGGAGTCCCTGAATCAGATTGGGAACTATTAGGTACTTTTTCAACAGATGGGGCACCTATAGCCTTATCTTGTTCTCTAAGCATGTTAAGTAACAGTTCCAAGGAAGGATTCTTCCCTACACTCAAACCTCTCTCTATGCAGAGACTCCTTGCTCCTTTCCAGCTAAGGTGATCATATGCAAGTTTGGACAGATCAACATTTTGGCCTGTGCCAGACATTTTTAGAGAGAGTTAAAGTGATAGAAAAAGAGAAAAAAGTTTTCAGAACTTTTTAGAAAGACAGAAAAAAAACTTTTTAAACTTTTAAGAACTTTTTGAAAGTTTAGAAGTACTTTTCAGCACTTAGAAAAGAGTGAAAAGAGGAAATCCAAAACTTTTTGGCTATGTGTATATACACTGACCTTGTTTTGTATATTTTTCTCTTATGAAAAGTACAATGACAAGAGTGGTAAATAGTCTCAAAGCACTTATCCCACCGCTGCACAACCAATGTAGGAGGCTGGACTGGCTTGTAGTGAGTACCAAGGGGTACTTGCACCTTGCACAAGGCCCAGTTATCCCTTATTAGTGTATAGGGTGTCTAGCAGCTTAGGCTGATAGATAATGGTTGCTTAGCAGAGCAGCTTAGGCCGAACTAGGAGACGTGTGAAGCTACTACAGTACCACTTAGTGTCATATGCACAATATCATAAGAAAACACAATACACAGTTATACTAAAAATAAAGGTACTTTATTTTTATGACAATATGCCAAAGTATCTTAGAGTGTACCCTCAGTGAGAGGATAGGAAATATACACAAGATATATATACACAATAGCAAAAATATGTAGTATAGTCTTAGAAAACAGTGCAAACAATGTAGAGTTACATTAGGATGCAATGGGGAAACATAGGGATAGGGGCAACACAAACCATATACTCCAAAAGTGGAATGCGAACCACGAATGGACCCCAAACCTATGTGACCTTGTAGAGGGTCGCTGGGACTATTAGAAAATAGTGAGAGTTAGAAAAATAACCCTCCCCAAGACCCTGAAAAGTGAGTGCAAAGTGCACTAAAGTTCCCCTAAGGACAAAGAAGTCGTGTTAGAGGAATAATGCAGGAAAGACACAAACCAACAATGCAACAGCTGTGGATTTCCAATCTAGGGTACCTGTGGAACAAGGGGACCAAGTCCAAAAGTCACAAGCAAGTCGGAGATGGGCAGATGCCCAGGAAATGCCAGCTGCGGGTGCAAAGAAGCTTCTACTGGACAGAGGAAGCTGTGGTTTCTGCAAGAACGCAAAGGGCTAGAGACTTCCCCTTTGGAGGACGGATCCCTCTCGCCTTGTAGAGTCGTGCAGAAGTGTTTTCCCGCCGAAAGAACGCCAAAAAGCCTTGCTAGCTGCAAATCATGCAGTTAGCATTTTTGGATGCTGCTGTGGCCCCGGAGGGACCAGGAGGTCGCAAATTGGACCAGGAGAGAGAGGGGACGTCGAGCAAGACAAGGAGCCCTCTTAGCAGCAGGTAGCACCCGGAGAAGTGCCAGAAATAGGCACTACGAGGATGCGTAAAACAGTGCTCACCTGAAGTTGCACAAAGAAGTCCCACGTCGCCGGAGAACAACGTAGGAGGTCGTGCAATGCAGGTTAGAGTGCCGTGGACCCAAGCTGGACTGTGCACAAAGGATTTCTGCCGGAAGTGCACGGAGGCCGGAGTAGCTGCAAAAGTCGCGGTTCCCAGCAATGCAGTCTAGCGAGGTGAGGCAAGGACTTACCTCCACCAAACTTGGACTGAAGAGTCACTGGACTGTGGGAGTCACTTGGACAGAGTTGCTGGATTCGAGGGACCTCGCTCGTCGTGCTGAGAGGAGACCCAAGGGACCGGTAATGCAGCTTTTTGGTGCCTGCGGTTGCAGGGGGAAGATTCCGTCGACCCACGGGAGATTTCTTCGGAGCTTCTAGTGCAGAGAGGAGGCAGACTACCCCCACAGCATGCACCACCAGGAAAACAGTCGAGAAGGCGGCAGGATCAGCGTTACAGAGTTGCAGTAGTCGTCTTTGCTACTATGTTGCAGTTTTGCAGGCTTCCAGCGCGGTCAGCAGTCGATTCCTTGGCAGAAGGTGAAGAGAGAGATGCAGAGGAACTCGGCTGAACTCTTGCATTCATTATCTAAAGTTTCCCCAGAGACAGAGACCCTAAATAGCCAGAAAAGAGGGTTTGGCTACCTAGGAGAGAGGATAGGCTAGCAACACCTGAAGGAGCCTATCACAAGGAGTCTCTGACGTCACCTGGTGGCACTGGCCACTCAGAGCAGTCCAGTGTGCCAGCAGCACCTCTGTTTCCAAGATGGTAGAGGTCTGGAGCACACTGGAGGAGCTCTGGACACCTCCCAGGGGAGGTGCAGGTCAGGGGAGTGGTCACTCCCCTTTCCTTTGTCCAGTTTCGCGCCAGAGCAGGGCTAAGGGGTCCCTTGAACCGGTGTAGACTGGCTTATGCAGAATTGGGCACATCTGTGCCCAACAAAGCATTTCCAGAGGCTGGGGAGGCTACTCCTCCCCTGCCTTCACACCATTTTCCAAAGGGAGAGGGTGTCACACCCTCTCTCAGAGGAAGTTCTTTGTTCTGCCATCCTGGGCCAGGCCTGGCTGGACCCCAGGAGGGCAGATGCCTGTCTGAGGGGTTGGCAGCAGCAGCAGCTGCAGTGAAACCCCAGGAAGGGCAGTTTGGCAGTACCAGGGTCTGTGCTACAGACCACTGGGATCATGGGATTGTGCCAACTATGCCAGGATGGCATAGAGGGGGCAATTCCATGATCATAGACATGTTACATGGCCATATTCGGAGTTACCATTGTGAAGCTACATATAGGTAGTGACCTATATGTAGTGCACGCGTGTAATGGTGTCCCCGCACTCACAAAGTTCAGGGAATTGGCTCTGAACAATGTGGGGGCACCTTGGCTAGTGCCAGGGTGCCCTCACACTAAGTAACTTTGCACCTAACCTTTACCAGGTAAAGGTTAGACATATAGGTGACTTATAAGTTACTTAAGTGCAGTGAAAAATGGCTGTGGAATAACGTGGACGTTATTTCACTCAGGCTGCAGTGGCAGGCCTGTGTAAGAATTGTCAGAGCTCCCTATGGGTGGCAAAAGAAATGCTGCAGCCCATAGGGATCTCCTGGAACCCCAATACCCTGGGTACCTCAGTACCATATACTAGGAAATTATAAGGGTGTTCCAGTAAGCCAATGTAAATTGGTAAAATTGGTCACTAGCCTGTTAGTGACAATTTGAAAGAAATGAGAGAGCATAACCACTGAGGTTCTGGTTAGCAGAGCCTCAGTGAGACAGTTAGGCACTACACAGGGAACACATACATATAGGCCACAAACTTATGAGCACTGGGGTCCTGACTAGCAGGGTCCCAGTGACACATAACAAACATACTGAAAACATAGGGTTTTCACTATGAGCACTGGGCCCTGGCTAGCAGGATCCCAGTGAGACAGTGAAAACACCCTGACATACACTCACAAACAGGCCAAAAGTGGGGGCAACAAGGCTAGAAAGAGGCTACTTTCTCACACTTGTGGATACTTTTTTGCTATTACAGCAATTCCTGGAGCAGGCTGCGGTTGATCCGAGGTCAGAGGATGAAGTAGTAGTTGCAGAGGATTCCTGCTGGAAACTTGCAAGTAGAATCTGAAGAGAACCCACAGGATAGACCCTAAATAGCCCTGAGAGGGGAATTGGCTACCTTATCAGGCAAGGACCTATCAGGGGGGTCTCTGACATCACCTGCTGGCACTGGCCACTCAGAGCCCTCCTGAGTGCCCCCACACCTTGCAAAGCAAGATGGCTGAAGTCTGAGACACACTGGAGGAGCTCTGGGCACCACAAGTAGGGTCGTGATGGACAGGGGAGTGGTCACTCCCCTTTCCTTTGTCCAGTTTCGTGCCAGAGCAGGGGACAAGGGGTCCCAGAACCAGTGTAAACTGGCTTATGCGAGGAGGGCACCATCTGTGCCCTTTAAAGCATTTCCAGAGGCTGGGGGAGGCTACCCCTCCCCAGCCTGTGACACCCATTTCCAAAGGAAGAGTGTGTAACACCCTGCTCCCAAAGGAAATGCTTTGTTCTGCCTTCCTGGGACTGAGCTGCTCAGACCCCAGGAGGACAGAACCCTGTCTGTGAGGTGGCAGCAGCTGTAGCTGCAGTGCAAGCCTCAGAGAGCTGGTTTGGCAGTAATGGGGGTCCATAGTGGAGCCCCAAGGATGCATGGAAGTGGCTCCTCAATACCAGATTTGGAATGGGGGACAATTCCATGATCTTAGACACCTTACATGGCCATATTCGGAGTTACCATTGTGAAGCTACATATAGGTATTGACCTATAAGTAGTGCACGCATGTAATGGCATCCCTGCAATCTCAAAGTCCCGGGAAATGGCCCTGAACTATGTAGGACCACCTTTCCTAGTGCAAGGGTGCCCTCACACTTAGTAACTTTGCACCTAACCTTCAGCAAGTGAAGTTTAGTCAGATAGGTGACTAATAAGTTACTTGAGTGCAGTGATAATGGCTGTGAAATAGTGTGTTCGTTATTTCACGCAGGCTGCAGTGGCAGTCCTGTGAAAGGGTTTGTCTGAGCTCCTTATGGCTGGCAAAAGAAATGCTGCAGTCCATAAGGATCTCCTGGAACCCAAATGCCCTGGGTACCTAGGTACCATATACTAGGGACTTATAAGGGGGGGTCCAGTGTGCCAATTAAAATTGGTAAATGAGGTCACTAGCCTATAGTGACAAATTAAAAAGCATAGAGAGCATACACACTGAAATTGTGATTAGCAGAGCCTCAGTGACACAGTCTAGCACTATACGGACACACACATTAAGCCATACACTATGAGCACTGGGGTTCTGACCAGCAGGATCCCAGTGAGACAGGCAAAAACATACTGACATACAGGTAAAATTGGGGGTAACATGCCAAGAAAGATGATACTTTCCTACACAACCCCCCCCAACCAAACGAGGGACAATAAGGTTAACCTTGCCCAGATGAGTCTTCATTGTCTAAGAGGAAATATCTGTAGAGTCCATCTGCATTGAAGTGGGTACTCCCAGGTCTATGTACCACTGTAAAGTCCATCCCCTGTAGGGAAATGGACCACCTCAACAATTTAGGGTTTTCACCTTTCATTTGTTTAAGTCATAATAGAGGTTTGTGGTCTGTCTGTACAATTAAGTCAGTCTGAAACAAGTAGGGTCTCAGCTTCTTCAGTTCGTAGACCACAGCAAAGGCCTCCCTCTCTATGGCAGACCAACGCTTTTCTCTAGGGGTCAACCTCATGCTAATGAAAGCAACAGGTTAATCCTGGCCCTCTGAGTTAAGTTGTGATAGTACAGCCCCTACCCCTAATTCAGAAGCATCTGTGTGGACAATTCATTTTTTGGAGTAGTTTGGGCTCTTCAAGACAGGTGCAGAGCACGTTGCCTGCTTAAGGTCCTCAAAAGCTTTCTGATAGCTAGCTGTCCATAATACCTTTTTAGGCATTTTCTTACTGGTGAGATCATTATGAGGGGCTGCAATGGAGCCATAGTTCTTAATGAACCTCCTGTAATACCCAGTGAGACCTAAGAAGGCTCTGACCTGGGTCTGTGTAGTAGGGGGAGCCCAGTCCATAATGGTCTCAATCTTCCCCTGTAGTGGTTCAATCTGTTCTCCACCTACCAGGTGGCCCAGATAAACCACATTCCCCTGCCCTCTTTGGCACTTTGAAGCCTTGATAGTTAGGCCTGCCTTTTGCAGGGCCTCTAAAACTTTCCAGAGGTGGACCAGGTGGTCATCCCAGGTGGAGCTAAATACAGAAATATCATCTAAGTATGCTGCATTGAAAGCTTCCAAACCTTGGAGGACTGTATTCACCAGCCTCTGAAAAGTGGCAGTTGCATTTTTCAAACCAAAGGGCATAACTGTGAATTGATGATGCACTCCTATTGTGGAAAATGCAGTTTTTGCTTTAGCATCCTCTGACATTTTGATCTGCCAATACCCTGCAGTCAAATCAAAGGTGCTTAGATACTTGGCAGTTGCCAGTGTATCTATTAACTCATCTGCCCTGGGTATAGGGTGAGCATCAGTTTTGGTTAATGTATTGAGACCCCTATAGTCCTCAAAAAACCGCATTTCTCTCTTTCCTTCTTTGCTATGCAGTTTGGGGACACACACCAATGGGCTGGCCCAGGGGCTATCAGAAGCCTCAATAACTCCAAGGTCCAACATTTTCTGAACTTCTGATTTTATGCAATCTCTGACATGGTCAGGTTGCCTGTAAATTTTACTTTTGACAGGTAAACTGTCTCCAGTGTCACTTGTATGTTCACACCAAGTAGTTCTACCAGGTGTGAGCGAGAAGAGTTCAGAAAATTGTCCAAGGAGATTTTTATAGTCTTTCTTCTGCTCAGCAGTAAGGCAGTCTGCAAGAACCACTCCTTCCACTAAGCCATCAGCTTCAGTGTTGGAAAAGAGGTCAGGAAGAGGGTCATTCTCATCTTCCTTTCCCTCATCTGTAGCCATGAGCAGGGTTAAGTCAGCCCTGTCATAGTAAGGCTTCAGGCGTTTGACATGACGCACCCTAAGGGGGCTTCTGGCAGTGCCCAAGTCCACCAGGTAGGTGACCTCACCTTTCTTTTCTACAATTAGATGGGGCCCACTCCATTTGTCCTGGAGTGCTCTTGGGGCCACAGGCTCCAATACCCACACCTTCTGTCCTGGGTGGTACTCTGTCAGGACAGCCTTCTGGTCATGCCATTGCTTTTGGAGCTCTTGGCTGGCCTGAAGGTTTTTAGTGGCCTTTTCATGTACTCAGCCATTCTACTTCTCATGCCAAGTACATAGTCCACAATGTCTTGCTTTGGAGGTTTTAAAGGTTGTTCCCAACCCTCCTTAACAAGAGCAAGGTGACCCCCTAACAGGGTGACCAAATAGGAATTCAAAGGGGCTGTAACCCAATCCTTTTTGGGGTACCTCCCTGTAGGCGAAAAGGAGGCATGGCAAGAGGACATCCTATCTCCTTCTGAGTTTTTCAGAGAGTCCCATGATCATGCCTTTGAGAGTTTTATTAAACCTCTCAACCAATCCACTACTGTAGTTTGCGGATGATAAGGGGTGGTGAACTTGTAGGTAACACCACACTCTTTCCACATTGCTTTGAGGTATGCAGATATGAAGTTACTACCCCTGTCTGACACCACTTACTTAGGGAAACCCACCCTAGAAAAGATTCCCAGGAGGGCTTTTGCCACTGCAGGTGCTGTAGTGATCCTTAAGGGGATAGGTTCTGGATACCTTGTGGAATGGTCCACCACCTCAGGGATGAATCTATTGCCAGAAGGTGTTGGAGGGTGAAGGGGTCCAACCATATCAACCCCTACCCTTTCAAAGTGCACCCCAACCACTGGCAGTGGGATTAAGGGGGGCTTTGGTGTGCCACCAGTCTTGCCACTGGCTTGGCAGGTGACACGGGAGCGACAAAACTCCTTTGTGTCTTCTGGCATATGTGGCCAGTGAAAATGTGGAACAACTCTGTCCCATGTTTTACTCTAGCCTAAAAGCGCAGCCAAGGGAATGTCATGAGCAAGAGTTAGGAGGAATTCCCTGTACTGAAGGGGGATGACCAGTCTCCTAGTGGCACCAGGTTTAGGGTCCCTTGCTTCAGTATAGAGGAGATTATTCTCCAAGTAAACTCCTTGTCTGTCATTGACATCCTCATTCTGCTTTTGACAGCTTGCTTTCTGAGACCCTCCAATGTGGGACAGGTTTACTGTGCCACACTCAGCTCTTCCCTGGCAGGCTCAAGGATGCATGGAAGTGGCTCCTCAATACCAGATTTGGAATGGAGGACAATTCCATGATCTTAGACACCTTACATGGCCATATTCGGAGTTACCATTGTGAAGCTACATATAGGTATTGACTTATATGTACTGCACACGTGTAATGGTGTCCCTGCAATCTTAAAGTCCAGAGAAATGGCCCTGAACTATGTGGGGGCACCTTTGCTAGTGCAAGGGTGCCCTCACACTTAGTAACTTTGCACCTAACCTTCAGCAAGTGAACGTTAGACATATAGGTGACCAATACGTTATTTAAGTGCAGTGAAAATGGCTGTGAAATAACGTGTGCGTTATTTCACGCAGGCTGCAGTGGCAGTGCTGTGAAGGTGACACAGTCTAGCACTATACAGACACACACATTATGCCATAAACTATAAGCACTGGGGTTCTGACTAGCAGGATCCCAGTGAGACAGGCAAAAACATACTGACATACAGGTAAAAATGGGGTTAACATGCCAAGAAAGATGGTACTTTCCTACACCGCAGATCTATTGTGAAGTTTATACATCGATCATGGTGGATTTGTGAATGCAAGCAAGAACAGGAATGCTGTGATTGACTGGCTGCAACCTGACAAAAAAGTTGCAGACGCCAATTTAGATTACGGGACAAGGTCCCCAGGTCTGATAACCAAACTGAAAAGTCGCATAAGGGGTCAGGGTGGGGTTACTCTTAACCCTGAGCAGTGATATAATAGTGTTTGTGGGTGAAGTTATGACCTTAGAATGTTTTAATTTCCACACTATCTGATATTCGCAAATACATCCCAACGCTCAGTATAGCTCCCCATATATCATTTCAAGAAGTTCGCAAATAATGGTGACAACAAAAACAAAAGATTTTCAGTCAATCATACACTAATTCATTCACCTACAGTGGCACTCAGAAATGTATGCACCCATTCAAAGAACACTAAGAGAGCCGTACAACCTTTTACAAACTCACTCAATCACTCATGTACTCATTTAAGAACCACTCAGAGTGTCATGCACTCATTCAAAGAGCAGGTCACACCCTCACACAACCATTCAGAAAGCCAGTCACATCCTCATGCACTCATTCTAAGATCCACTCACACTCTGATGCACTTATATGCAGACACATTTTCACCCTCATGCTGCCATTCACAGGCCTAGTCATACCCTCATGCACCCATTCACATATCTACTCATACCCTCACGCACCCATTCAGAGACACATTCACTGATTCACTCATGCACTGATGCACCCATTCGCAGACCCACTCACTCCCTCATGCATCCATTCACAGATCCACTCACACCCTGATGCACCCATTTGCAGACTAAATCAAACCCTCATGCTCCCATTCACAGACCCAGTCACACCCTCATGCATCCATTTACAGACCCAGTCACACTCTCACACTCCATTTGCATACCCAGTCACACCCTCAGGCACCCATTTGCAAATCCGCTCACACCCTGATGCACCCATTTGCAGACCCAGCCACATCCTCATGCACCCATTCACAGATCCACTCACACCCTCATACACTGATTCACAGACCCAGTCACATCTTCACACAACCATTCACAGACCCACTCACACCCTCAATCAACAATATACAGATCCACTCAGACCGTCACACACCCATTCACAGATCTACTTAGACCTTTTCAGAGACCCATTGACACCGTCATGCACCCATTTGCAGAACCAGTCAACCCTCATGCACCCATTTATAGATCCACTCACACCCTGATGCAACCATTCACAGACCTAGGCACATCCTTGTGCACCCATTCACAGATCCACTCACACCCTGACACACCCATTCGCAGACCTAGTCACGCCCTCATCCACCCATTCCCAGACTCACCCGTACCCTCATACATCTATTCGCAGACCCAGTCACACCCTCACACACCCATTTGCAGAACCATTTACACGCTTATGCACCCATTTGCTGGTCCACTCACACCCTTACGCACCTAGGGCCGTATTTATACTTTTTTAGTGCCGCATTTGCTCTGCTTTTTGACGCAAAAGTGGCACAAACTTACAAAATACAATTGTCATAAAATGACGCAAATGCAACACTAAAAAAGTTTAAATATGGGCCCTAGTCACATACCTACTAACACCCTCATGCATCCATTCAGCCAGTCTCACTCTGATGCACCCAATCAGAGACCCATTCACATTGTCATGCACCAACTTACTGGCTGACTTACATTATCATGCACCCAGCCACAGACCCTCTCAGACTATCAGGCACTTACTCACAGACCAACTGAGAATCTTATGAATACACTAAAAACATTTGTGAGATAGTTATGTACCACTAAAAGACTGACTGAAAATTGTATACATGGGGTTAGAGACATATTCATACATGTTTGTGGACTTGTTCCGAAAGTAATCTTTGGTGTATATTCTTATGAATTTTGAACGGGTTGGTGTGTATTAAAAGCCTGCTTTTGTTTTGCGTTTTTGCAGCATATTCGCGAATATAGCGACGTTGTCATGAATATTTTGAAAAAGAAAAAGAAAATGTATACAGAAAATGAACAAGAATTACAAGCAATAGGATGACCCTGACAAGAGCCTTTGTGTTCATTTTTAGTATGCCATAGTTAAAAGCAAGACCGGATGCGGAGTTTCAGGTTTAAAAGAAAAACTCTGTTGCCTTTGTCTGTGAGGTGCACACATCACTTCTACCATCCATATCAAAGTGTAGGTTGTTGTTGTATATACAACGCATGGTATGGTCTCTGAGGAACACAGAAACAGTTTCATTAACATGTTTCCTGGCTTTGTCAATCTGCGGACAGAATTGAGCAGACCACTTTCATTTCTGCCTTTGGCATATATTGAAGTACACCTAGATACTATGAGGGAAAAGTGTCATCAATTGTGCAAATGTATCCTTTATTACAATTTCCAGTCCTACCCCAGTCAGTGTGCCCAGGTCATTACCACCACAGTGCACAATCAAGAGGTCCGGGGATTAGGAATCCACAATGCTTTCAACCAAAGGGGGAAATTGATTCCACTTCAACTCTCTCTGGCCAATCCAATCAATGTTCACATTAGCCAAACCCAAGTCCATATCAATATCACTCTTTCTAGCAACTCCTCTAGACCAAACCTCATAGCTGTGCCCAACAATCCATACTCTAACCATTTTGAAGTGAAACAGTTGCAGCAGTCAGGAGAAGGCTGGATCTGAATAAGGCAGTGTTGGGAATGGGATGCAGTTAAAATAGAGGTGTGCTCCTAGTGAAAAAAAAACATACTTTTAATTGGGTATTGTGAATATGCAGGTGAGTGAAATTAGGTGGTATCTTGAAAGGATGAGTAAGTAGTCCTTTGATTGGCTGTAATAAAAAACGATTTGTACTGTAGACTTAGATATAGGCCCTTATTATGAGTCTAGCGGTCGATGGACCACCAGACTCACGGTGGTGGGCAGAGCACCACGGTAGTGGCGGTCAGCCTGTCACATAATGACCGTGGCAGAGCCGCCACAGTCGTAACGCCACCATCACCAGTCTGCTGCCACCAGGCAGCCTGGTGTATCGGCGTTTCAAATCTGTCAGGACAATGCCCATTCCGCCAGCCTTTCCATGGCACTTAACACCGCCATGGAAAGGCCGATGGAATAGGGGACTCGGGCCCCCTGGTGGCTCCTGCACTGCCCATTCACTTGGCATGGGTAGTGCAGGGGCCCCCATGCACAGCCCCATCGCGCATTTCACTGCCCGACAGGCAGTTAAATGTGCAACGGCTGCTGCTGCACCCGCTGCACTGCCACATTGGCTCTGGCTCCATTAGGAGCCGGTGTCAATGTAAAGGCCCTGTTTCCCACTGGGGAAACTCCAAATACTGTTTAATCTGTACAAGAAACCACACCTGCTGCATCTGTTTTTGTAACCAGTATCTATATGTGCTGCAAAGTTGTGACCTTCTGGTTTTAGTGGGTTGCTATGGACACTGTGCTAAGAGTGTATTTGGAGAAGGGTCTTAAAGAGAAGTTCTGTGTTTGTAAAAATTTAAAAGGTTTGTACTCATGTTTGTGTGATAAAGGTTACTTTCCTACAGAGGCATTGCTTATGATGTGTAGTATACTCTTGAAGTAGTAAAAGTACCAAGCCAAAAATGTTTTTTGATACCCATTTTTTCGTGAATTTGTCAGGATGATCGTGATTACTCAGTGATTTAGGATAAAAAGCCTATCAAACTGGGCTTCTTCAGAAAAGTGCATGAAAGGGTTACCACATCCTAGCCATTCATAATTGGGCTTAAGAAAGTAAAAAATTAAAGATATTATTTGTACAGATCTCCAGTATCCCACAGTGCAAAGTTTAAAAGGTTGCCATTTATGGTTGTTATGTGTAAGAGTGCTGACCCATTCTTATGCTTAGTTTTGACAATTGCTGGGAGTATTGAATCTATCTGATAAGAGTAAAAAATACATTTTAACAACGTACTCAATTGTCAGGTATGTAAATTACATTTCATTGTGAGGAAAGAAAATTCAAATGTAAATTTGTATGTCAGTTTGTTAAATCTATAGTATTAGATTGAAGTAGGTGAGATGATCTATCAGTGGTAGTGTGAATAGTTTTAAATATTTGCAAATAGGTAAGTAACACACACTTTGTCTGAGGTACAGAGTAGCTGTGTGAGAAGTTCGTTCACAATGTGTTGACATGGAACTGTGTATTCTAAATGTGCTAGTTTATTGCTGGATCTAATTGCAGGAAAAAAGTGCATGCTAAGTATTAAAGTCAAACCTTACAATGAATTACAAGATATTAAAGTTTTACATGTCTATACATGATGTGCTGCTTACAAAGAATGTATTGGTTGGAATTCTGGGACTTATAGTCCTTTTTATTCTGTTTTCAAAGAGGACTACAAAACTGAGATTTGAAAGCAAAAAACATTCTACAGGTGTATGGAAAGCATTGATGTGAATGTATTAGAAATCTGTTAGGGTAGGTGAGGGTCTGCTTTTGAGACAAATGAGTTATCCATGCGCGTACAGGCCCCTTTCTGAAGTACTACATAGATTACGCCAACCAGAAAGTAACTGACAAAAATGTTCACAAAAAGGTGGAGCCTCTATGACAACAGGTACACAAAGACATGCATTCATGCACATACTCAGAAAGTACTTATGTATGCAGCAGCATAAAAGTCTGTTTGAGACCTACATATTCCTCTGTTCCCTAACACAGGCACTGAGATATTTGTTCAGCCAGTTACATACATATTTAGAGACCATAGAGGTACTAAAACAGGTAGCCACATACCGGCAGATGAACTAAAACATCTCATAGCACTACTACAGGTTGGCACCTACATTCATTCAGTAATATAGGCAACTACTGACACAATCGTGTCATGTATCCAGACAAATACTGCTTTAATCATGGGTGAGGCATACTAGTGCAAAACAAATGTGTACTCTGTCATTGGCCACTGAAATTGGCCTGTACAACCCCTTTGTCAAGTCTCAAATTCACGTTTTAGTAGAAATAACTGACCTCTGTGATACTATGTTGGTATGTCATCAAGCATGGTTCATTATGCTCAATTGATTAAGAAATTTACTTTTCAGTTTTAGGAACTTACTCATGCAGTTGCATACCCTTAAGTCAAGCACTACATAGAGTATACCACTCACCAAGTGTTAAACCTGACAGCCTTATTGTGGTCATCCCCCAACTTTTTGCCTGCTTCCTTCCACTTTTCTAACAGTTTTCGCTGGTTGTAGGACGCTGTGCACTTTACCATTGCTAATCATTGCTAAAGTGCATATGCTCTCTCCCTTAAACATGGTAACATTGGTTCATACCCAAATGGCATATTTAATCAACTTGTATGAACCTTAGTAAAGTGCACTACATGTGCCCAAGGCCTGTAGATTGAATGCCACTAGTGGGCCTGCAACACCGGTTGTGCCACCCATGTAAGTAGTCCCTTAACCATGTCTCAGGCCTGCCATTGCAAGGCCTGTGTGTACAGTTTCACTGCCACTTTGACTTGGCATTTAAAAGTACTTGCCAAGCCTTAAACTCCCCTTTTTCTACATATAAGTCACCCCTAAGGTAGGCCCTAAGTAACCCAGAGGGCACGGTGCTGTGTAGGTAAAAGGCAGGAAAAATACCAGTGTGTTTTATACATCCCGTTAGTGGAAAACTCCTAAATTAATTTTTAACTACCTTGAGGCCTGCTCCTTTCATAGGCTAACATTAGGGCTACCCTCATATACTGTTTGAGTGGAAGATTCTGATCAGAAACGGGTAAACAGGTCATGTTTAGTATGGCCAGAATGGTAATAGAAAATCCTGCGTATTGGTGAAGTTGAATTTTATAATACTATTTTTTAAATGCCACTTTAAGAAAGGGAGCATTTTTCTGCACTTAAAATCCACCTGTACCGTACAGCCTATCTCCAATCCACGTCTGGGTTGGGCTGGTTGACAGCCCCCTTGTGCATTTCACCAAGACAACCACAAACACAGGATATTCAGTCACACCTGCACTCATCTGCATACTGAATGGGTCTCCCTGGGCTGGAAGGGTGGAGAGCCTGACACTTACATTTCAAAGGCTAGTGGCCTGTCCTCACACAATGGACTGCCAATCTCCCCACTGGGACCCTGGCAGACAGACATGTACTGAAAGGGGACCTTGTGCACTTCAAAACCACTCTTTGAAGTATCCCAAATCAAATGCATTTTTGGGTGTTTAAACTGGGTCCCTGTCCCCAACAAATTAAACTCTTCTGGACCAAATCCTGCAACCTGTCAAGAGGAGCTGCCTGGCTGCCCAAAGGACTCACCTGGACTGCTTTACTGTGAAGGACCGCTGCCTTGCTGTTGTCCTGCTGTCTTGCCGGCCTCTGACTTTGCTGAGAAGTGCAATCCAAGGGCTTGGATTGAGCTTGCCTCCTGTTTCGGAAGTCTCAGGGCCAAAAAGTCTTCCTCTCTTCAAGGATACTTCTTGTGCAGTGAACATCGATGCACAGCCTGCCGGAAATGACGCACAACCTGCCCTGCGATGAGAAAATTGCCCCATCACAAAACCGTAACGGCGCAGCCCGGCTCCCTAAGTGGAGATCGAGGCAGCGCCTGCGTTGCGACCAGAATTTCAATGCACAGCCATACCGGATTGACGCACAGCCGAGCCAGAATGACACAGCCGACTTCCTGAGTAAAGAATCAATGCAGCACCTGCTGTGTGACGAAACTCTGACGCATCGTCCACCTGATTGATGCAGCGCCTATGATTTTGTCCCGCAAGCCCAGGATTTCCATGCATCGTCCCTGGGCATCAAAAGACCCCGCATCGCAGTGAGGATCCAAGACTGCTGCCAGAACTCGATGCAAAGCCCTTGCAGCGTGGGAAGAAACAATGCATTGTTAGTACTGCATCAGGAAATCCAACTCACAGCTTCCTTTTTCCACTCATCTCTTCCTCTACGGTCTCCGTGTAATTTTGACGCAAACCAGGTACCTTGTGCACACAAGAGACAATAGCTGATTTTTTAAAACTTAAGACTCTTCTTAACATTGCAAAAGAGATATTTCAACTTGTGCTTATCCAACCTTGATCGTTTTGACCTTAATTTAAGCAGATAAATATCTTATATTTTTCTAAACCTGCGTGGTGTATTTTTGTGGTGTTTCACTGTGTTAATCCATGATTTATTGCAGAAATACTTTACTCATTGCCTTCTAAGTGAAACCTGACTGCTCAGTGCCAAGCTACCAGAGGGCAGGCACAGGATAATTTGGATTGCGTGTGACTTAACCTGACTAGGATTGTGGTCCCTACTTGGACAAGGGTGTATACCTCTGCCAAATAGAGACCCCATTTCTAACACCAAGGAACTGGCATTCATGTTTCTAAGGCATGGATCCTGTGTCTCAGACAGTGACAGAGAGACTTCTAGATTCACTCACATATTCAGAAAGTACTTATATATAGAGCACTATGAGAGGCAATTCCAGACACACTTACATCCCCCTGTATTTCCTAAAAGAGGCACTCAGGTATTTGTTCAGTCACTTACACATACATTCACAGGGCAATATAGGTCCTAAAGCAGGCAGTCACATACCGGCAGATGTAATAAAACATCTCATGGAGCTACTACAGGTGCACACCGACAATCACAAAGATATTGCAGAGCAAACTTAGAATGTAACAAGTTTGATGCTCTATGGGACATGTATGCTGGCATCATGGAATCATGTGACATTCAAGCTTAAAAGCACCTGAATTTTATTGCTTCAAACTTTTTCTTGTGATCAAGGCACATTCACCGAAACGCGTTAGGATTTCATTTGTGCAGGCCACATGTTACCATGAATAAATGCCTGGGATTATTCTGAACTTGGGCTTCAACATTTCTTTTGCTGTGGATTTATAATGGGTAGGATGCTTCGTCCCTGCCATTTGAAGCTGCCCTTTAGGGTTGGGGGCCCCTGACGATGGAGGTGTCTTTTCTGGAATTCACTCTGATATATAGGCAAGCACTGACATAATCTTGTCCTGTATCCAGACAAATACTGCTTCAATCATGGGTGGGGCTGCAAGTGGAGAACCTGTGTCTGCTCTGTCACTGGCACCTGAAACTGGCCTGTACAACCCCTTTGTCAATTCTCAAACTCACGTTTTAGTAGAAATAACTCTCCTCTGTGATACACTGTAGGTAAGCCATCAAGCGTGATTATTAAATGTACTTTTCAGTTTTAGGAACTTACTCTTGAACTTGCAGACCCTGAGGCCAAACACTATATAGAGTATACCAATCACCAAGCAACTGACATATATATTTCCCATGCATGGATCCTGTGTCTCAGCCAGTGACAAAGCGACAGAAAGACTTCTACATTTAATCACTTACTCAGAAATTATGTATGCATGCAGCACTATCAAAGGTAATTGCAAACACATTGACATACTCATGTATTCACAAGTACTGACATATATAGACTTGTAGGGAGCAAATGTTATCATGAATACAGACAAATAGTGCTTTGAGCAAGTGTGAGGCTTAGTACTGCAGAGCCTGTGTATGTTCTGTCAGTGATCTGTTGAATTGGCCTGTAGAATCCCTTTCTCAAGTTTTAAAGGCATGTTTTATTGCAAATAAGTGATATCTGTGATATGTTGTAAGAGGGCCATCAAGGATGGTGCATTGTAGTTAAGAGATGAAGAGATGTACTTTTCAGTTCTACAAACTTACTCTTCTACTTGCAGACCTCTAGGCCAAGCACTTTTAGAGTATACCACTCACCAAGGAACTAACATCCATGTTTCCAAAGCATTGATCCTGTGTTTCACCCAGTCACAGAGAAACAGAGAGACATCTACATTCACTCACATACTCAGAAAGTACTTATATATGCAACACTATCAAAGGCAATTGCAGACGCTCACATACCTCTGTATTTCCAAACACAGTTACTGAGGTATTTCTTCAGCCATTGATGTATATATATTTACAGAGTCATATGGGTACTTAAACAGAGAGTCACATTCTGGCAGATGTACTAACATATTTACAGGCACACATGAACATTCAGTCAGATATATAAGGAATTACTGACACAATCTTTTTATATATCAAGACAAATACTGTTTTAGTTAAGGGTGAGGCCTACTATTGTGGAGCCTGTCTGTGCTGTGTCACTGCCCAATGAAATTGGCCTGTAAACCCCCTTTGTGAAGCCTGAAAGTCACATTTTAGTGAAAATATCTCACCTTTGTGATATGCTGGAGGTGTGGTATCAAGCATGGTGTAATGTGCTTATGTGATTAAAAAACATTTTTTCAGTTTTATAAACTTACTTATGTACTTGCAGATCTCTAAGCCAAACACCAAATAGAGTATACCACTCACCATGGACCTGACATCCATGTTTCCAAAGAACAAATCCTGTGTCTCACTCTATCACAGAGCAACATAGAGTGCTATATACATTCACATACTCAAAGTACTCATGTATGCAGCATTATCAAGGGCAATTCCAGATTCATTCACATACCCTTGTATTCCCTAACACAGGTATTGAGATATTCATTCAGCCACTTATGTATACATTTACAGACGAAGGTACTCAAACAGGCAGTCACATAATGGCAGATGTAAAAAGATATCTCATGTTGCTATTACAGGTGAACACCAACAGTCACTCAGATATATAGGCATAGTGACACAATTTTTTCATGTATCCACAAAAATACTGTTTTCGTTAAGGGTAAAGCCTGCTAGTGCAGAGCCTGTCTGTGCTGTGTCACTGGCCATTGAAATTGACCTGTAAAACCCCATTTGCAAGTCTCAATCTGACGTTTTAGTGCAAATGTCTCACCATTGTGATGTGCTGGTGATATGTGATCAAGCATGGTGCAATGTTCTTAAGTGATTAGAAGCATACTCTTCAGTTTTAGAAACTTATTAATACACTTTCAGACCCCTAAGCCAAGTACTACATTCAATATACCATTCACCAAGGAGCCTACATTCATGTTTCTAAGAGATACTTCTACATTCACTGACATACCCAGAAAGCGATTATATATGCAGCACTAGCTAAGGTAATTGTTGACCTCTGTATTTTTCTATATTCACTAAAACAGGCACTTATATGTATAAGCTAGTAGGGACATAAATTTGTCATTTATGCAGACAAATAGCGCTTTAATCATGGGTGAGACCTAGTGGTGCAGAGTCTGTGCTCTGTCGTTAACCACTCAAATTGGCATGCGAAACCTCTTTCTTAAGTCTTAAACACATGTTTTATTACAATTAGCTGACCTTGGTGATTTACTGTAGGTATCCTTTCAAGCCCAGTACATTGTGCTTAAGTGATTAAGAAGTATACTTTTCAGTTTTAGAATCTTACTCAGGCACTTGCAGACCTGTAAGCCAAGCTCTTCATAGAGCTTACCATTCATGAAGGAACTGACCTTAATTTATCCAAAGGATGGAGTTTGTGTCTCAGCCAGTGACATAGCAATACAGAGACATCTCTATTCACTTACATACACAGAAAGTATTTATATATGCAGCACTATCAAAGGAAATTTCAGACACACTCACATACTCGTGTATTCTGTATGATAGGCACTCAAGTATTTGTTCAGCCACTTACATAGATATTTACAGAGTAATACAGGTACTAAAACAGGTAGTGACATACCAGCAAATGTACTAAAACATCTCATGGCACTACCACAGGTGAACTTCTACATTCATTCAGATAATAGCAAAGTAGTGTTGGCCTACTTGTGCAGAGCCTGAGTGCGAACTGTTACTGCCCACTCCAGCTGGTCTGTAAAATCCCTTTGTCAAGTCTTAAACACACGTTTTAGTAGAAATTATTCACCTCTGAGATTTTCTGTCGGTATGCCATCAAGCATGGTGCTTTGTGCTTAAGTAATTGGGAGATGTCCTTTTCAATTTTAGAAACTTACTCATGCACTTGCAGACCCCTAAGTCAAGCATTACATAGAATATAGCACTTGGCAAGGAACTGACTTACATCTTTGAAAAGCATGAATCCTACATCTCAGTCACTTATAGAATTGCACAGACAGTTCTATAGTCAGTCAGATAGCCACAAACTATTTACATATGTGCCAATATTAAAACAAATTCTGCATACAATCGTGTAGTACTGTATTAGCTAGGCGACCTAGTAAGTTATTTGTTCACTCACTGAGATACCCACATACAGTGCCATATAGATATTAAAAGATACAGTAACATACTAGCAGATGTACTATAACATGTCATGGTACTGTTACAAGTGGACACCTACACGTATTCACATAAATAGCCAATAGTGGCACAATCATGTCATTTATGCCGAATAATTCTGCTTTAATCATGGTTGAGGCCTACTATTCCAAAACCTGTGTGTTGTGTCACTGGCTACTCAAATAGGTCTGCAAAAGTGCTTCCTGATGTCTTAAAGCTATATTTTACTGGAAATAAGTCAGCTGTGTGATACTCTACATATATGCTATGAATCATGATAAGGCAATTCATTATATTCTACTTCACTATTTAAAAGGAGAAAATATGTCAAAAAAAGGAACGTGTTGAGTGTATAGGTCATAAGGCCTTAGCGCTGAAGAGGAAGTTATTTATTTTGATTTTAAACAGAATGAAAACACATAGGCCCTCATTCCGACCCTGGCGGTTTGAAACCGCCAGGGTGGAGGGCAGAGGAAGCACCGCCAACAGGCTGGCGGTGCTTCCTGGGCCATTCTGACCGCCGCGGTCAGAAAAGGGGAACCAGCGGTTTCCCGCCGGTTTTCCCCTGGCCCAGGGAATCCGCAGCGCCGCCATGGGGATTCCGACCCCCTTCCCGCCAGCCTCTTCCTGGCGGTTTATACCGCCAGGAAGAGGCTGGCGGGAACAGGTGTCGTGGGGCCCCTGGGGGCCCCTGCTCTGCCCATGCCACTGGCATGGGCAGTGCAGGGCCCCCCTAACAGGGCCCCACAAAGATTTTAGGTGTCGGAATGACCGCCATAGTTTTGAGTATGAGGAGAAAAAGGCAAAAGAACTAACAGTGGCAAAGTTAGAAAAGGTTTGAGATGATGTGCAGTTTTGTTTCTTTGCATCTGAGCCGGAGTGCTGAGAAAATGGAAACTTTGAATGTGCAGGTGTAGCCGAACAGGTGATATTTATTACTGTTGATGACTTTCATGAAGAGATTAGAAAGCTCAAAACAGACTGTGTTTGTACGTCTTGTCGATGCACTCACTTCAAAACTCAAACTCGTTATGTTATTGTGTCATCAAAAACTGAAGAAGAAAACAGAGATAAGTAGCGAGAATTTGCAGCTTATTTATTTGTAGGAGAAAGCTTTGATTGTTGCAAAGGGCAAATAATATAAAAGTACTGTTATAATTGATTAGAGGAGAATAAAATGCCACCTAGAGCAGTGTATAACATGTTAGAACTAGTTTCTATTCCACAAAAACGTCAAGACTTGAATGTTTAGGTGTCTCTACTTATACAATGTGTACATCCATTTCAAGCAAATGTCCGTATGGAGCCAAAGACAGGAAAGTTACCTCCAACTGATGGTTCTAAAAAGTATAGTTGTTTATTTACCATAATCCTTTAAGCAGAATGTTGAAACAGTAGTTGTGGAAAGAGATTTGGAAGAAGGACTTGTAATTCTAGTCAATAGTGTGCCTGCTAAGAGTAAAAGGATATGCAAAGAGTTCGTAGAGAGTAGTAAAGTTAAGAAAACAACATTATATCTGGTAGAAAATAACATTTACTATAGAAATATAGATGCTCGTCAGGATATTTCACATATAGATGATGATACCATCAAGAAGCCAAATTGAAAAGCTGGATCGAACGAGAACTGACACAATTTATGAACACTACAGTATTCATTCTCTATATTCTAAAGAGATTATTGGAGATGCAATTGAGCAATTTCAAATGAAGAATACAAAAGGTGCTCCATTAAGGGTGTTGGATAAAAGCTTCATTGTCTTCCACATCTGTTTCCTACTAAAGTAGGTAGGAGATATGATGACTGGCCTGTACAAATACCGGCAGAAGAGTACAGATCTACTAGACTATATTCAGGGGACCATAGATTTCAACAGTGTAATCCTTATATATTTCATCTACTATTCAAGAGCGACTTTTGTAGGTTATCTTTTGTAGTAAATCACTTTCTAAAAACAGGCGTAAATTTGCAGAACCTGACAGCAAAGGAATTTGTTGATAAAGTTCATGGAAAAGATGAACACCTTCAACGCAAGTTAACCAATTTGATGGGATGTCATCGTGGTACAAATTAATATCAGTATCCTTGCCATGGTAAGCTGAAATGCATGTTGAGAAATGTAGGATCACCTACTTGGTTTGAGACACCCAGTTGTGCTGAGCATGCATGGGATGATCTCCTTGATTTCTTACAAGAAGCAAGCTCCAAATATTAAAGCTATCCATCTGAAAACATCAGGAGCACTCTGTTCATTGGATTCTGCAAACATTTGTGGATATTTTAACTACTGATTTCAAGCAATAATGGCTTTCATCTGTAACAAAACAAATCCACCTCTTGGCGAAGTAAAACTGATTTCTTTTGGCGAAGAGGTAACAAGCTACAGGTGCTCCACATATTCACATTCTGTTATGGGTAAAAGGTGCACCAAAGTTTGGAACAGACCGTGATGAGTCTGTTTTGTCTTTTATAGAACAGCATGTAGCATGTGCCATCCCAAAAGAAACTTCTGAGAAGGGATTGAGACAATTTCTTAGATTTCAAAGTCACAGGTGAGGTAAATACTGTAGTTGAAAATATAGATCAAACGCAATATTTAATACACAATTTTGTTTTCGATTTTCACATCCTGTTATCTCAGATGGAAGAGTGAATAGCTTTTTGTCTGCATAAGACATACATTGACACGGAAATCACTGAACTGAAAAATAAGTGAAACCTCAGAAGAACAGAAGCTTCAAAATACACCTGTTATTCTGAAGATGTGGAATGCAAATATGGATATACAATTTGTTGCACATAATTCTATTGAATAAAGACAGAAAAGACAGAGAAGAAAGAGATGTGGGAAGAGATTTCAGCAGAAATGAGTGTCACTAAAAATTGTTCAGTTTTAGTTATAAAATGCTTTCGCACAGGGAAATTGGATCTTATGAATGAGCAGATAGGTTTAGCTCTGCAAATTTGTTCTCTGTGTCTAGAGGAATTGTGTGAGTAAGCTTAGGCCTTGCAAACAGTCATAATAGAGTATTAAAGTATTTTACATAAACAGAGTATGTTGCAGACAATGATCCTGAGAGTACAGACATTCTAAAGACTAATATGCTGGACACGTACTACCCAAGAAGAAGTGTCCATATTGAAACCATATGTCTGTGTGAAGTACTTCAGCATTACACATATATAGCTAATGACACTGAAAACATTGAAAAAGGAAGATTTGCAGTTAGTGGATGTGATGGTTGTTTGGTAAGACACAACAAAAGAAATCTAACAAATCACACAAAACTTAGTTGCCAAACTCCAGACTGGAAAGAGTTTGTCTACTTGTCACTTTTGCAGCTGTTCAAATCATGGCAAGCTGAATCAGATCTACTTGGACATATGAAGATTAATTCAGTGCTGTGAAAGACACTATTCAGTGTTCTGTCTTTTCAACATACTTACAGATGTTGAAAGATGAGGTTTAACAAAAAAGAAACTACTGCCACAGAAATAGCCAGGGAGAGTTCTCAAAGCAGCCAAAGTTCTGCACCAGCAAATCAAGATCCTCTTGGGGAACTAGTAATTCAAATTGAAGCAGCTATAGCAATGAATTAAGTAGAGATTGCTTTGCAGAAGACAGGCAAGAGAGGAATTGTGGATTTAGAACAGTTAGTGAAACAACTGAACAATGAACAGAGAGAAATTTACAACTAAATTAAAAGTAAAATAGAACACGGGATTTCTTCTTGACAAAATTTTTTTTGACTATCCAACATATAAACCAATATTATTGTATATCAGTGGACAAGCTGGTACTGGAAAAAGCTTCCTAATTAAAGTTCTCACTAGTTATCTACAGAAAACTACTGATTCAAATTTGTCATGTGTAGTAACAGTACCAACAGGAATAGCTGCTCATAACATTAAAGGAATTGCTCTGCATCGACTACTAATGTCAACTGTTGAACATGACAATAAACGGCAATATCAGAAGTTATTTGGTTATACCTGCCATGAAGTATCAAGGGTATTGAAAAAGATTACTCTTCTCATCAGTGATGAAGTGAGCATGGTATCGAACATAGTGCTTGCTTTTATACACTTAAGGATGCAGCAAGTTTTAAGAACAAACTGTGATGTATTATTTGGAGGAAAACATTTAGTTGTCTTTAAGTGACCTACTTCCATTTTCTTTTTTGTTTGTTTTATTAAATTTTATTGCAAAGAAAAAAACATTTACTCATCATTGTGTCAAAATAGGGAAGAAGAAGCGAGAGAAAACGAGACAAAAGAAGAAAAGCAAACATAATATGTTCAGCAAAGTGAACCCATTGCTATACAGACTCTATATCACGCTTAGATCTATCCCTTTCAGGTATTTAATCAATGATGCCCAATTTCGTTCCCACCTACACCTCTTCTTCTACCCTTTAAGTCTGTATAAGCTCAGTTCAATACTATGGACCGCTCTTAACCTCCATGTTTCAAATGTCAGAATCTCTTTTTTAATCCAGTCCGTGGTTATAAACAACCGAAATATCGCCATTGCCATATATAAAAAGTATTTTTTTAATTACATGTCCCATATTTTCCAGTGGATCCGTCACTCTTAACAATACCATCGCTGGTGATAGTTTCACATTTCTTCCAGTTATATCACTAAGAAACAATTCTAACTCACCCAAAAAACGGTTTCAGCCTGGGGCATGTATAAAACATATGCAATATCTCTGCTTCCATCCCCCACATTGATTACACTTCCCATCTGATCTTCCCCATTTCCTCAATTTTACTGGTGTGTAAAATAGGTTGAATGCTGTCTTATAATGCTGCGTTTTCAAATCAGCTGAAAAGAAAGGTCTTTCCTGCTAGCTTTAATGACTCACTCAGCCACCCCCCTCCTTACCCACACAATTAACCCATCTATCAATCTGTTGTTCAAGGTCGTCTTGTTGGGCATCTATTAACAATGTATATAGCATACCTATCTTCTCCCCACGACATATAGCCTCTATTAATGTTATCTTATCCGTTAATGGCATAACCTGTCTATGACGATGGAGAAAATCCCATATTTATAAAAACTTAAAAAATGGGTCTTTGGTAAACCGTATTGTATCAGAAGTTCCAAGAAAGATTTACAGTGTGAGTTTACACATAAATCCCCAAACGTCCTTTCTCACTTGAAGTCGCCAAATTGCCAGAATAGGATTCCTAAAAATAGAGCAGGGGATGACTGAGAAACTCAATGAAGTATATATGGTAATCTTAGCCAGCCCCATCCTTCGTTTTAACTGTACCCAAACCTTATATACTGCTTGTAAGGCTTTAAATCTTACTTTTTTAAAGTAGCTAGGTTCCTCAAATGTTGACAGCCACCCCCACCCAGCATCATTTCATACAAGGAAGGTTGCGCTTCTTGATTACTTTCTCTGACCTCACCCATTGTCAATTCATCCATATGTTGGAGGCAGCAGGCATAATAATATAATGTAAAATTAGGAACTGCCCAGCCTCGACATTTAGGAAGCGTCATATATTTCATTGCCCTCCTTGGTTTGGCATATCGCCACAAAAAGTTACTACTTATTGTTTCTAATTTGTTTAGCCAGCTTTTTGCAATCTCTAAAAGAATCGCACAAAATAAGTACAATACTTTTGGCAAAATCATCATTTTCAATACATTACAGCGACCCTCAAATGATAAATATAGATAATTCATTCTATCCAAGTCACACTTCACTTTACTTAACAGAAGGGCCAAATTGAGTTCCACCACCTGATTAACAGCAGCAGTAATTTTTATCCCCAGATAGCCTCTGCCACCACCCGCTTGTCCTTCACCAGAGTGTGCATTGATCATACAATCTGTGTCTTATCTGCGTTTAATTTGTATATGCAGTATCCCCCAAAGTTTCTAGCCACCTCTTCAGTTTCCTTAATAGTCCTCTCTGGGTCAGTTGTTATTACTGCTACATCATCCACATTAGCAAACACCTTATATTCTTCCCCATGATGAGTCACTGGCTTACTGTTTATACACCTCTCCAATTTGGACAAAAAGGGATCTATATATAATGCGAAGAGCAAAGGGATGAACGGACATCCCTGTCTGGTACCCCTGGAGATCAATATGATACCTGCTTCCAACCCTCCCACACAAACTTGGGCTTTGGGGGCCTTATATATGGCTCTAATAGCTGTTAAGTAACCTTCGCCTACTCCCTCCAATATGAAATTCCAAGACACACGATCAAATGCCTTTTCGGCATCTAATAACACCAAGCCAAAAGGTGTCTGATACGTTTCAGCAAGATCAAATAAGGAGATTATTCTTCTTATATGGTCAACCTTTCCTCTGCTGGAATAAACCCATGCTGTCTTTTACAGACTAGCATGGATATAACTTTTGCCAGTCTGGTTGCTAAGACCTTTGCATAAATCTTCCCATCTACATTTAACAATGAGATTGGCCTATATGATCCAGGAGAGTTTGATGGCTTATTTTTTTTTAAACACTATAATATCAGCATACTCCCAGGATGATGGAAGGACAACCATTTTTCAAAACTCTTCTGCATAATGAAACAAGGAATTCCCTAGGTAGTATTGGCAATGTAAACAGTTGATTAAACTTTGAGTAGAAGGAATTAGTAAAAAAACATATGCCAAGCATCTGATATTGAATGGTGAGAGAAACTGAAAGACATTAGGCTAGCAGTTCTTACAAAAATGTGCTTTGGAAAGTCACCTAATCAGTCTATACGCATCTGACATAAATGCACCAGAACTAAAGTTCAGTTTCATCAAAGAAGACAAATCTATAGTTTGTTTATTGCCAACACTTCACGAGTGCTAACATTTTAATGACAAATTACTATAACTGGAGAAAGAAGACATTTTGGAAATTATAGCTATTGATAAAATGGAACGTCAAGGAGTCACAATACTATTGACAGCTAAACTCTAAGCAAAATTGGATTCTTTGAAGAAATCTGAATAAAAAACTGTGGGATTAGAAAAGCATTTCTGTGTCTGCAAAACCTATTAAGTACAACGTAATTTAAATGTTGACGAAAGCTTAGTAAATAGTGCAATGGGTAAAGTTATTGATTTCATTAATTTTCCAAATTGAGGCAAGTTAGAGTATTTGGATATAAAACTTGAACAGTTAGATAATGTCAAGAAGATTGGCTGGTGTACTGTAGGGTGTTTGCTTGTAAACGATTTATACATCCAACAGCAACAGTTTCCTGTCTCTTTAGCATATGCAGTAACGATGCATAAATCACAAAGTTTAAGTGTAGGTGCAGCTTTGGTTAATATTGGAAGTTCGGTATTCAAAGAAGGAATGTCATATTTAGCATTGCCACAAATTAGAACTTTGTCCGGTTTGTTTTTAATTGACTTTGATGAGAGCAAAGTTGGAGTTGACATAATCTGTGTAAGAGAGTGTAATCGGTTAGGGAGTCTATACGCTCCTCATTTAGGCCAGTACCCTGTTTATGAGAAACTGATACTCTGCCCAAAGCGGAAGATTACAAAACAGTCTTCAGATGCTCAAGAAAAGAAAGGACAGAAGGACAACACATACAGTGCAAAGAAGAAACAAACTGGAAAATGATAGTAAAATTGTAGGTTACCAGTTAGAAAACAGTTCAGGTGCCAATTGCTATGCAAATGTCATTCTCAATGTACTATTCCATTTACCCCATGTAGTAAACCAGATTGAACAAAAGTAAGATAAGAGAATGTCTTTTTGCTACAACATTTAATGAATCACAGAAGTGTAACACATTCTGCTTCAGGGATCCAAGATCTTTCAGCTATATAAACTAGATCAATAATATTTACTCTCAGCACTCAACATGATGCACAGGACTTCATTATGGTTATGCTTGGAGTCTTGAAGGAAGAAGAAGAAGTAAATATTGATGATCTTTTTAGACTCCGTTACAATTTGGCCTGTGACTGCGAAGACTGCTCTTTTATATCTAGCAATGAGATTAACTCTGAACAATTTCTCTACTTAACATCACCAGAATGTAAAAGTGTACCTTTTGACAAATTCTACAGAAATAGTAACCAAAATATGACCTGCCCAAGCTGCCGATCTGACTTTCTCTCTACACAGTTTTTGCAAAGAACAAGAAAATACCTTATACTAATGCTACAACACTGCAGACCAGATGGTTGCGAATTGAAAACTCAAATTACAAACTTTAAAGCTGGACACATATCACTTTCTGGAGGAACTTTACCTACTTCGGCAATCATCTCTCATGAAGTAGTTACTACAACTTCTAGACACTACACTCTATTTTAAAAAAGTAAAAGTGGATGGACAGTATGCAATGACATCAACCTAAAATAAAAACAAAAACATCTGTTCAAACTACCAAACTCATATATTCTCTTGCTTCAACAAAAGTTGAAAGGTAAAATTGTGGTTAAAAAGTGGTTTATCTGTTTATTAGACATTATTCAGCCTATTAAGCACAGTGTCTTTTAAAAAGATCTTTAAATGTCAGGAGTCCTTTTAATATTCTACGATTGAGATAATATATATCAAATATATACAATACTTTCTAATTAAAGTGTAAACCTGGAACAATATACTCCAATTACAGCAGATCAAACTTGAAACAATAACATTTCTTCAAAAGTAAAAAAAAATCCCCTTTTGTTTTCCCAATGAAAATTCTACATCCTAATTGAGGAGAAAACTATAGAGTGAGATTTGTTATGCTTGGATTATCAACACCTGAGACATCATCTGGCCTACCAGGGATGATGTTTTCCAGAAAGACTTGTAAAATAGAAAACTATGTCATATTTATTCTTGATATTGTACCAGATATAATGCTAAAAAAATATTAAAATCTACTTCTTTAGATCATTGCAGTAACTGGACAGAACGCCAATGATTAAATAAATTTAGTGAGTCAATGCACTGTGTTACTTATTTGTAGGGATCTACTGTGCAGGCAGATTAGGGGTCTTTATTACAATCCATTGATTGTTTTTTTTCCCGCACTGTTCAAAGATTATGCTTTATACAAACCATTGTTATATGGTGAAAAAGTATAAAAGCTGAGAACAGTGAAAAAATCTAATTGATATTTTCGCTACATTGTAAGAATGCTTTACAGTAATGCGTTGAATATTATTATATTTGTTTAAATGTGGAGATTAAATATTAACATATTTTGTTTTTCCCCAATAGTTGCTGCAGTTGAACAATGTTAGGTATCTCAAAAGACTTTTGAAGAACATACATATTGTTGACAGGTATCATGGAGACTGCTTTTAAGCATAAACATGATCTTGCTATAGCTTTCTATTAATTTGTGTGCCTATTTCCTAGTAAAATGTACAGTTTAATTAAAGCATCTTTCAGGCGAGTACACAAACATTTAACTTATTGTTCATAGAAACAGTCACACAACTATTAACTCACTTATACACTGCTCATACACTCACTTACTCACCCATACACTACTCATGCACTCAATCATCTATACACCGGTCATGGAACCAAGTAAGCACCCATACATGCACTTATGCATTGAGTCAATCACCCATACATCACTCACTCTTGCACCCATACACCACTCATGCACTAATTTACTAACTGATACATGCACTCATACAGTCAATATCACATTCATGTACTTATGCACTCATTCAATCACCAATACATACACTCAGCACTCACTTACGTATCCATACATTCTCTCATGCAATCAGTCAGTCACCCATGCTCCACCTATGCACTCATTCGCTTCACTCACCCATATGTGCACTCACTCAATGTCCCATGCACCACTCATGCACACAGTCACTCATCCATACATGCACTCGTACACAAAGTGAGTCACTTTTCTGCCATCGCTTACTCACCACACATAACCCATTCATTAATTAATTCTCTCATGCACACACTGCTGCACCAGTCAATCACACAGTCACAACTGATACACACAATCAGTCATCAATGCACCACTGATACACTCACTTACTCACCCATACAGTACTCATACACTCAGTCACCTATACACCAGTCATGGAACCACTCACTCGTCTATACACTCATGCATGCACTCAATCACCCATAAAGCACTCATTCACTCACTCACTCACCCATTCATGCATTCACACACTTTTTCAGTTACCCATTTACCGCTAATGCACTCACCCACCCATACATGCACTCATGTACACACTTATCTATAGAGCATTCAAGCACCCATTCATGCACTCATACACACACTCACTTACTCAGTCATACATGCACTCATGCACTCACACTATTAGCCACACAACACTCATTCTTTCACTTACTTGCCTGTAAATGCATTAATGCACTCACTCATTTACTCACCATATATCACTCACACTCTCATTGACTCAGACACACACTCTTGCACCTACTCACTCACCCATACATGCACTCATGCACTCATTCATACATGCACTCAGGAAGTCAGAAAATTAGCCATACAAAACTTCATTCACTCCCTGACTAGTACATGCACACATGCACTCACTTAATCACCCATATACCACTCATACACTCACTGATTCAAACACTCACTCTTTTACTCACTCACTCACTCGTACAAGCACTAATGCAATCACTCACTCACCCCTATAGCTCTCACACATTTGCTTACTCATACACACACTTGCATTCACTCACTCACTGATGCATGCCCTGAATCACTCACTCATTCACCCATATGTCTCTCATACATGCTGTCACTCATACACACAATGGTACACTCACTCACCCACTCACTCATCCATACATGTACTCCTACGCTCACACAATCAACCATATACCACTCATGCACTCACTCATATACACATGCATGCACTCACTCAGTCACATATACAAGCATTCATGAAGTGACTCATGCACCTATATACCAGTCATACACTCACTCACTCATACACACACTCTTGCACTTACTCACTCATATATGCACTCATACACTCACTCAATCAGCCATATACCACTCATACAGTCACTCACTCATACACACACTGTTGCACATCCTTACTCACCCATACATACACTCACACACTCACTTACTCATTCATACATGCACTCATGCAGTCAGACAATTAACCACACAACACTCATTCACTCACTCATTTGTACATGCACTCACACACTAATTTATACACACACTCTTGCACTCACTCACTCACTCATACACTCACGCAATCACCCATATACAACTAATACTCACTGACTCATAGACACACTCTTGCACTCACGCATTCGCTCATACAATCACCCATGCAATCACTCACTCACCCATATAACTTTCATACACTCACTGATTCATACAAACACTCTTGCATTCACTCACTCATATATTCACTGATGAACTAACTCACTCAACCATATACCTCTCATTCACTCTGTCACTCATTCAAACACTGTTGCACTCACTCATACATGCACTCCTGCACACACACAATCACCCATGTACTGCTCATGGTCTCACTCACTCATACACACAGTTGAACTCACTCAGTCACTCATACCACCACTCATACAGTCACCCACTCACCCATATACCAGTCACACACATACTCATACACACACTCATGCACTCACTTGTACATGCACTCATATACTCACTCAATCACCCATATTCCACTAATACACTCACTCACTCATACCTACACTCTTACACTCACTCACACAAGCACTTTTGCAATCACTCAATTACCCATATAGATCTCATACAGTCTCTCACTCATACACACACTCTTGTATGCACTCACTTGTACATGCACTCCTGCAACCAGTCACTCACCCATGTACCACTCACACATTCACTCATACACATACTCTTCACTCACTCTCTCATTCATACATGCACTTACGCACTCACTCAATCACCCATATATCACTTATGCCTCACTCAATCATACATTCACTCTTGCACTCACTCATACATGCACTCGTGCATTCACTAAATCACCCATTCACCACTCATACACTCACTCATACACATACTCTTCCACTCACTCACCCATACATCACTTATGCAATCACTCACTAACCTGTACACAGTCATGCAGTTAGTCACCCACATGCAGCTTCTTTCTGATATATGCACACACATGAAGCTTATCTCTTTTTTAACCATGAAATGCAGTTCCAAAAATAACCTTTTTTCTTCAGTTTTTCTGGAACTGTTTTTTTTTCTAACATTTTATCATTTTTGTTGTATTTTTTCCAAACAAAATGAAAACAAGAGGAAAAATCATTACGAGAACAAAGAGAAAAATAGCAAAAAAACTGCTCAACGTAACAGAAAAAACTTTAGCAGGTATGTTATCTTGCTGTCTTTAAAATAACATCAAATGACTGCTCACCAGCTGTCAGACTTGTATTGCAGTCAAGGCAGTAGGTTCCAATACGCCTCAATTCAGGACAAATTTCTGGTTGTTTGTTTACAACTTCTGCTGGAACTCGTTCTCCAAGAGTAGGTGGTGCAGCCCTGGAAGTGAATGGTCACTCTCCCTCTCTCTCTTTTTGTGCTCTCCTCAGGTCTCTCTTATGATAATTGTACCACAAGAGTACGTTTTATTGCTGCCCCTTAAAACAGTCTTATTGCACAAGCTGTATTTTACTAACTTAGCTGCTGTTTTGAATTCTCCGGAAGGAATTGTAAAATAGACCTATGCAATACTTCGCCCTCTTTACAACCCTGGCGGTAAATCCCACTTACTGCTGTGCTGACAGGCCCCAACATACCGGGGCCACTGTGGAAATCCGCTACAGGTATTATGACCCACATCTAGAAATCCGCCACAATACATACACCCACACAAGACCGCCACAACAAAGGTCAGTGATAAACTGGCGATAGCAAAACCCACACGTCACGCCAACAGGAATACGTCCACAGTATCACAGCCCACGAATCAACGCGGCGGTCTTTCAACCCCGTTAAACCATTGGCGGTACACACCTCCGCGCTCAAAATACACACACACTTACAAAACACAACCACATTGGACAATTCAAAATACACACACCAGATACACATACACACACCACACCCACACCACTATAAAAAATACCCACATTACCCACAACCCCTTACAACGGAAATTTTGGAGCAAGCAGCGAGAGAGAGAATAGCAAAGACAACACCAGCATCCAGAGGCACACAACACCATCACTCATACAACATCCACACACCTCAAAGAACACACACCAACACATCACCCCACACATCACATCAACCATCATCTCACACATCAATCACACCACATCATGGCACCTCAAAGACACCCCAGGTTTTCTGAGGAGGAGCTCAGGGTCATGGTGGAGGAAATCATCCGGGTAGAGCCACAGCTATTCGGATTACAGGTGCAGCAGACATCCATTGCAAGGAAGCTATGGCGGAGAATTGTCGACAGGGTCAACGCAGTAGGACAGCATCCAAGAACACAGGATGACATCAGAAAGAGGTGGAACGACCTACGGGGGAAGGTGCGTTCCGTGGTATCCAGACACTAGATTGCTGTACAGAGGACTGGCAGTGGACCCCCACCTCCTCCCCCACAACTTACAACATGGGAGGAGCAAGTCTTGGCGATCATGCATCCTGAGGGCCTCGCAGGAGTAGCAGGAGGACTGGACTCTGGTAAGTCAAATCTTTACTACTCTATCACCCACCCTACCTGCCTGCCATCACAAACACCTACCCCAACCCTCACAACCATCACCCCAACACCTCACAGATACCCCACTATCACAACCCACACATCCCAAAACCAAGCCCCGCATGTGACAACAATGCATGGACACCCATTACAGACCTGCATGGACACCCATCACCAAAGCATGTCCAGTAGAGAGACACAGCCAGGGCACACAATGCCCACTCACACAAGGGCCAATACAATAATGCAAGCACAGGATAAGGGGGAAACCCACCCATTGCACAAGATGGCACACACAGATACAATAACTATGCATTTACACCCCAACAGGACCCCTACCCAACGTCACTGGAGAGGAGGTGCCAGTCATATCCAGTCCCCCCCACAGAAGAGGCCCACAGTGATGACAGCAGCTCTGCATGCCTGGATCAAGATGACCAGCCCGGCCCATCAGGGACCTCTGGACAGTCGGTTCCCCTGCCACAGTCACAAACCACCACTGAACCTCCCCCCTCAGGCAACACCATCATAGCACCCACCTAGCTGGCCCATGCCACTGTCCCCAGGACACGTCAATCAGCAGTGTGTCTACCACTACAGGGACCCCAGGCGAACAACAAACACAGGACAATCAGGGACCTGGGGTCAGTGGCAGTGGGCACACAGTTCAGGGGACAGAGGCACAGGACACCAGGGACGCTGGGAGGACTGCTGTGTTACAGAGGGGGGACAGGCCCAGGGAACCCACTATCCACGAGGCACTCTCCAACATCAATGGAGCCCACCACCATTCCCAGGAGACCATGGGCATGGTACTGGCCAAATTTCAGGAGACCCAGTGGCTGCAGGAGGAACAGTACCTGGAGATCAGGGAGGACTTGAAGTCCATTAACACCACCCTGGTCACCATTGCAGGGGTGCTGGCAGACATAGACAACACAATGAGGGAGACAGTGGCACACCAACGGGCCCCTGACACTAGCCTGAACGATGAACAGCCCTCCACGTCTGCCGGTGCTAGTGGACAGGAGGTCCCGCCACAGGACCAACAGGCCACCAGCACCCCACCCCCTGCAGAAGGAGAACCACCCCGCAAACGGTCCCTGCGATCCAGGCACAAGACAGAGAACATTGCCAAGACCCCCGCCCGGAAATAAGACTCTCCTGATTGTCACCCTTCTGTCCCACTATGTCACTCTGACAACCTTTAACTGCCATTGCTTTACTTCCTATGCCCCCTTGGACAGTGCACCTGTGAGACCAAGAGACTGGACTGTACCATGGATATTCCTCCACCATCACCCCAGCCGATTGCACATCCCCCTCCACTTATTAGCACTGAAATAAACACCCTTGAATCACAAAACAATCTGGAGTCAGTCTGTACTTTCACAAATGTGTTATTACAACCTCTCTGACAAATAGCAATGTTAATGTTCATTTGCACATACCAAAGTATGACAGTTGTTAGGCAGCAGTGAACATAGCAGAAGGCAGAAGGTGGTACCCAGATCTGTGAAAAGGAAAGCCAAAGTGAACTGTCAGGGTCCATACACAGAAGTAAAAAGGCAGACTTATACAATGTCCCACAGTAGTCTGATGTGAGAGGAGCAATGCCAGTCTCTTACCTGTGTCTCACTGGACGTATTGCATGATGATGTTGTTTCGGTTGTCAATATCTTCTTCTTCTGCGACCTCTTCTTCACTGTCCACAGGCTGCACAGCTGCCACAAGACCAGCATCAGGCACATCCTCCTGCAGAAAAGGCACCTGGCGTCGCAATGCCAGGTTGTGCAACATACAGCATGCCACGATTATCTGGCACACCTTCTTCGGTGAGTAGTATAGGGAGCCACCTGTTAGACGGAGGCACCGGAATCTGGCCTTCAGGAGGCCAAATGTCCGCTCTATAATCTAGCTTGTTCGCCCATGTGCCTCATTGTAGAATTGCTCTGCCCTTGTCCTGGGATTCCTCATTGGGGTCAGTAGCCATGACATGTTGGGGTAACCAGAATCTCCTGCCAATATCAAGGGGTATCTGTTGTACATACACCAACCCTTAGGGGCTCTCCCATACCCAGACACCTATTCAAACTGTGTGGGGAACTTGAGCTCACTTATTAGCCACACACAGTGCCTCTGGAGTTGGCCCATCACATAAGGGATGCTGCTATTCCTCAAAATGTAAGCATCATGCACAGAGCCAGGATACTTAGCATTCACATGAGAAATGTACTGGTCCGCCAAACACACCATCTGCACATTCATAGAATGGTAGCTTTTACGGGTTCTGCACACCGGTTCATTCCTGCGGGGTGGGACAAATGCCACATGTGTACCATCAAAGGCACCAATGATGTTGGGGATTTGTCCCTGGGCATAGAAGTCACCTTTCACTGTGGACAAATCCTCTACCTGGGAGAAAACGATGTAGCTGCGCATGTGTTTCAGCAGGGCAGACAACATTCTGGTCAACTCGTTAGGGAACATTGGCTGTGACATCCCTGATGCCATGGCCACTGTTGTTTGAAAGGAACCACTTGCCAGGAAATGGGGCATTGACAGGACCTGCACTAGAGGGGGGAATTCCTGTGGGATGGCGGATAGCTAAATTTAGGTCAGACTCCAACTGGGCACACAGTTCATGGATTGTGGCACGTTCAGGTCTGTAGGTGATAATGATGTGTCTGTCTTCCATTGTCGACAGGTCCACCAGGGGTCTGTACACCAGAGGATGACGCCATCTCATCAGCTGCCCTAGCGGATGGGCCCTATGGAGGAGAATGGTGAGCAAAGAGTCATATACCACATAGGTTGCACAAGGGTGTTCTGCACTATAGTGATTTAATCGGAGTGTGGCGCTGTCTGTCCGTATTCCTGCTCAAATGTGCTGTGACGCAGTTAGGTGCCCTGCCATGTGCCCCCCTGAAATGGCAGCTGCCTGACCTGTAAGGAGGGACAAGGGGAAATGAGGTAACTGCGCTGGCGTTGTGCATCGTCGCGGTAGGCGGTCGAAGACCGCAGCACAATTCGGCATTGGTTATCATTGGGCCCTATGGGTTCCAGGAGCCAATGACGATTTACGCCGGCGGTGACGGTACCCACCTCCGCGGACATGACCGCCATTTTCTCTCCGTTCACTCACTTGATACCTGACCGTTAACAGGAGAGGACCTACACTGCAAGTGCTGCTGTGACCTGAGTCTGGAAGCGACAATGGCTACAGTGTATGGGGAAAGGACCTCTGCCTTCAACGTTTAGGAGTTGGACGAACTGGTGGATGGGGTCCTCCCCCAGTACAGGCTAATCTACGGTCCTCCAGACAAACAGGTGAGTACACTGGATGGGACATGAATGTATGGAGTGGTCCAGATGGAAGACACATGGTGGGGGGGTCTGTGGCCTGCCTGTGAGGTTGGTCGGTGTATGTGTTTCAGGCATGGGTGGTAAGTTGTGGCCAATGAGTAAGAAGAACCAGACGGGGGAGTAAGTTCCATTCTTACTTTACCTTTCCTTTAGGTCAGCGCCCACGAGAAGAAGGATATTTAGCGTGCCATCGCCAAGGATGTGCGGACCCTGGGGGTCTATCATAGGCGGAGCATCCACTGCCGCAAGAGATGGAGGACCTGCGCCGCTGGAGCAAGAAGACGGCAGAGGCCCAGCTGGGGATGGCCTCCCAACGTGGAAGGGGTGCCTGTCGCACTGTGACCCCCCTGATGTTCCGGATCCTGGCGGTGGCATATCCGGAGTTGAATGGGCGCTTGAGGGCATCACAGCAGCCACAAGGGGGTGAGTACAGTCTCATTCAGCTGACTCTGCGTGCTGTACGAGGTGTCTGGGTGGGGATGTGGGCTGTGGGTTCCCCTAGGCCAGGGTGAACTTGCTAGGGTAGGTCCCTTGTTAGGCAGGCTCTGTGCCACTCCAACCCGAATAGTGGTAGTGGCCATCGACAACTAGTCAGGCTCCTGTGGGTTTCAGGTGTGCAGCAAATGGGGTTAGGCATAGTCCCCCATGGGCAGGTGATTTTCCTAAGAACTGTTAGTGCATGGCCTAGTGCACAGGGCTGCTCCCTGTGTGTTATATCCGCCAACGGTAGTGGTGTTGCTGGCATTGACCATGTGTGTCCTCTGTCTTTCCCCCCTTTTTGTTTTGTCACCCTGTCCTTGTGTGCATTAGCATCATCTGGCGAAGGAGCAGTGGCACCGGAGCAGAAGGGAGCTGCAACCCACATGGCCCAGGAGGGTGAATGTACGGAGTCTGAAGGCACCAGTGGGAGGGAGGGCAAGGGGAGATCCACGATGGGGACAGGAGGGGACACCAGCGACAGCGACTCCTCCTCTGATGGGAGCTCCCTTGCGGTGGCGGGTACATCTATGCCCCCAGCAACAACAGGTACAGCTGCCAGCACCGCCCTCCCAGCAGCTCCTCAGTGTGTTTCCCGTGCCCGCTCACCCAAGAGGGTGGGCATCTCCTTCGCCCCAGGAACCTCAGGACCTGCTCAGTCAGCCCTGCTGCCCTCAGTGAGGATACTATTGACCTCCTGAGATCCCTCACTGTTGGGCAGTCAACCATTCTGAATGCCATCCAGGGTGTCAAGAGGCATTTGCAGCAAACAAATGCATACCCGGAGGGCATTCATTCTGGTGTGGCAGCCCAACAGAGAGCATTTCAGGCTCTGGCCTCACCACTGATGGCAGCCATTGTCCCTGTGTCCAGCCTCCCCCTCCAACCTCCACTACCCAGACACAATCCCCTCTACCTCGGCCTCTCCCAAGTACACCATCAGACCAGCATGCACACACTTTCACACACAAAAGTGGCTCAGGCAAACATAAGCATCACACAACCCACAGGCACTCACACAAGCACCATTCCATGCAGACACAACAACATCCACTGCCTCCACTGTGTCCCTCTACTCCACGTCGTCCACCTCCCTCCCCGCCTCGTCTCCATTCACACCAGCATGCACTACAGCCTCAGCCACTACTTCCATCACCAGCACACCCATCACCACACACCGCTCACGTGCAAGCACCACCCCCACTACCATGCACACGTCCCCTGTGTCCTCTCCCAGTGTGTCTGTGAGCCCTCCACCGAAAGTACACAAACGCCGGCACACACCCACTCAACAGCCATCCACCTCACAACAGCCTCCAGCCCATGCACCTTCTCCCAAACTCAGCAGACGTACACCTCCTACAACCACTACCTCTTCCTCCACTCCCAAACCCTCTCCATCTTCCCGTCCCAGTGTGTCTAAAAAACTTTTCCTAGCTAACTTTGAACTCTTCCCTACACCTCCCCCCGTCCTTCCCCAAGGGCCAGGATGTCTAGATCCCAGCCCAGCACCTCAGCCACCAAATCCTCATCCAGTGTGGTCCCTGCAAGTCTGGGAAAATTGAAGGGGGAACCCATCAGGGCTGCCAGTGTGCCACCTAGTGCGGCCAAGGACCAACCTATTCCTCCACCTACCAAGGTAAAGAAGGGGCCAGCATGCCGCAAAGAAAACCTGCACCAACCACCCAGCAAGGCCTCCTCCAGAACCAAAGAGGAAAGTGCCAAGGACCCAGCAGAGACTTCCAAGGTGGGGAAGGGAAAAAGAAGCAAAGGGAAGTCAGCTCAGGCCACGGAGCCTCCGGGTGAGGGACTGGTGTCACCCCTTTTGCAAGACAGACCAGCAACCTGTACGGTGGTGGTCATCGCCGCAACGCCTGCCACCTGCACTGCCATCTGCACCACCACCTGCATCGCCACCTGCATGTCTGCTGCCTCTACTACAGTCACAAGCATCATCCCCAGTGGGCAGCCTTCCGAGGCTGCAGGAGACGGCCTGGTGTCTCCCTCCACAAGGGCAGACACCTGCACCACCGACAGCATCTCTGCCGCAGACATCGCCGCAGCCACCGTAACCTGCCCTGTGACATACCCAGCCATTGCCACTACAGCGGACATCAGCAGCATCCCCAGTGGGCAGGCGTCTGAGGCTGCAGGAGATGTCCCGGACCCTGCAAACACTACATGAGGCACCACCACTTGCACTGGCACTACCAACAGTTTGCATCCTAAGTCATCGCAAGGAGGAGTGTGGCTCTGCCTCCATGGAGTATCATGTTACCTATTACCGGTACATGTTGTGGCTCAGACTCCCATGTGAGGGAATGGGAACTGCCACACTGCTGGTGCAGCATCACTGGGCACCAGGCCCCCTCCAGAACCAGTGGAGAACAGCATCCACTCACCCAGTCCTTGGCAGGATGAAGCACTCTGGGCACCAAGCCCCCTCCAGAACCAGTGGAGAAAAGCATCCACTGAAGAGACTGTGGCTTTGTACTCCCCAGGATAAACCAGTGGTCAAACCACCCATTTGAGAGACTTGAGAGACTGTGGCTTTGCACTCCCCAGGATAAAGCAGTGGGCAACCCACCCACTTGAGAGACTTGAGAGACTGTATCTTTGCACTCCCCAGGACAAAGCAGTGGACAAACCACGCACTTGAGAGACTTGAGAGACTGTGGCTTTGCACTCCCCAGGATAAAGCAGTGGGCAACCCACCAACTTGAGAGACTTGAGAGACTGTGGCTTTGCACTCCCCAGGACCAAGCAGTGGGCATCGAGCCCCCTTTAGGAGCAGTGGCGTCGTCCCATCATCCGGCTGAGGTGCCCACCCTCTCCTTCCGCCTGAGGTGCCTGATTTTTTTCGACCTGATGCCCCTGCAACATTCTCTCTGTTTTGAGGCAGGTGTCGTGTGTGGGCTTCGCCCATGTATTTTGGGACCACTGGTCCACGAACATTTAATGGGACTGTGTACAGACTTTTTTACTTGCTGTAAATATTTGTATATAGTGATGATTTAAAGTTATCTTGGCCTACCTGATTGTACGATTATTATACTTATTAAACTCAATTCCTTTTGCCCTTGCGTTCTTCCAGGGGGTTACGGGGTATAAATGTAATGTTGCTGCATGTTTTTGTGTGTATGGTGTTGTGGGTGAGGGTGGGGGTGTTACATGTTGCATGTGTGTGTCACTCTCTCTTTCCTCCCCCCCCTGTGTGCTAGGTGCAGTACTTACCGTCATTGTCGCCGCCGTCTTTGATGTTCTTGGTAGATGAGGAGGTAAAGCAACATGGGCAGGACCTGTAACTCGGGCTGCATGGCATCCTGGTTCCTCGTTGAGTGTCGAGAGGTGAGTGGTTTCTGTTCCAAAGACTGTTTCCGACGTGCTTTTGAAAGCTGGCGGATTGGTGCCTTGTAATGGGGTGGGCAGTACATTGTCTTCCGCCTGTCTGTTGGAGGTTACCGTGCGGTGTTTGTTTCTACCGCCGTGGCGGTCAGAGTGTTAAAGTGGCTGTCTGTGTTGGCGGTTTCCGCCATGGTCGTGATTCAATTTTTTTTACCGCCGGCCTGTTGGCGGTATTACCGCCGCTTTATCACCAACCGCCAGGGTTGTAATGAGGGCCTTTGTCTTTTAGGGGCTGGCTCATCATCACTGGATTCTCCTTGATGTTGCTCCTGCTCCTGCTCCTGCTACTGTGGTTGCTGAGGGACCTCTTCCTGCTGACTGCCTCCTCTTACCATTTTGTGTGACAAAACAAATCATAAAAACACCTGCAATTCAAAGGGTTGCTTTAGTACTATAGAACACCTCCAATCAAAAGCTCAAATCTCAGATGGAAGATTCAAGAAGGACTTCCTTAAACGACTGATAAAGTCTGTTTCCAGGTCACATGATTTCAGAGATGACTGTCGTCATCGCAGCATCGTCATGATGATCGTCAGCTTCACAATAATATAAAAAACACAGAACTAACCATAACATTTCTTTAAATTGTAGTAGTTTAAACACTATGGCCCTCATTATGACATGATAAATCCCACTTACTGCTGCGGTGACGGCCGCCAACATACACCTGCGGAGGCGAACATCCGTTCGCCAAATTTTGACACACACACCAATCCGACAGAATACTGCCACATACACCAATCCGCCAGCCCAGATGTCAGTGCTAAAGTGGCAGTACCAAACACCCATGATGTTACGCCAACAAAACTACACCCATCACATTATGACCCACGAATGCCCACAGTGGACATTTAATGGTGGTAAACCATTGGTGGTACACACCGAACCGCTCAAAATGGACACTCATATACTAAACTACACAGCATTGGCCAATACCAAAATTCCAAAAACACACACCTGACACTAAAACACACACCACACCCAGCCTTCCACAGCACTATAAAACACACACCCACATTACCCACAACCCTTTACAAATATAAATTATTGCCACCAGACTGACACCAAGACCACTGCGAGAACTAGACACACACACACCACATACACCCATTCATCCCTCACGTACCCCACTTCACACACCCAACCTCAGTACCCAACACCCACATACTTACACACACCACACAAAACCCATGTCCCCACAAAGGCCCCCCCGTTTCACAGATGAGGAGTTGCGGGTCATGGTGGAAGAAATAGTCAGGGTAGAGCCACAGCTGTTTGGAGCACAGGTACAGCAAATATCCATTGCCAGGAAGGTTGTGCTATGGTGGAGAATCATGGACAAGTTGAACTACAAAAACAAGGGACGACATCAGGAAGAGGTGGAATGACCTACGGGGGAAGGTACGTTCCATGGCAGCAAGGCACCAGCTCACCATCCAGAGGACTGGCGTTGGACTCACACCTCCTCCCCCACAGCTCATAGCATGGGAGGAACATGTCTTAGCATTACTGCATCCTGAGGGACTCACTGGAGTTGCCGGAGGACTGGACACTGGTCAGTCAACATTTACTACTTATCACCCCCATACCTCCATGCCATCTCACACCCTCACCCTCACTCCCATCACTCCACTCCATCCCACACACTTCACCTACACATATGACTAACACCAATGCCAAGCCCTGCATCATATACCAATGCATGGACAGCCCTCCCAACCCTGCATGGACACCCATCACAAAAGCATGCACAGCATGGAAAACTAGCAAGCACAAAATACATCACCATACACAAACAAAGGTGTCAGGGCAACAGCAAAAATAGAGAGGAAGCTAGGGATGTACAATGTTTCGCAGACATGAAGCATAATCTACCACTTACATCACCACAGGTGCCCCAGCCAATGTAAGCAGAGATGAGGTGCCACGACAAGCCAGTCCAGTGATGACAGTAACTCTGGACTTCTGGATCTGGATGAACTACCTGGCCCATCAGGGACCACTGGTCAGTCGTCACCCCAGCCCACTCCCAGTCAACCACGGAGCCTCCCCCTCAGTATCCAACACCACAGCACCCACCCAGCATTCCCACACCTCTGTCCCCTGGGCATGTCAATCAGCAGTGTGCCTACCTGTGCAGGGACCCCATTCCACACCTCACAAGCAAGACAATCAGGGACCTGGGGCCAATGGCAGTGGGCACACCATTCAGGGGACAAAGGCACAGGGCAACGGGGATACTGGGAGGACTGCTGTGCGCCAGGGGGAGGACAGGTACAGGGAACCGACTCTCCAGGAGGCACTCACCTAGATCATGGGGGCCTTCCAACTATCCCAGGACACGATGGGCCAGATCCTTAACAACATGCAGGAGAACAAGAGGATGCAGGAGGAACACCATCAGGAGATCAGGGAGGAGTTGCAGGCTCTCAACATCACCATAATCTCCATAGCAGGGGTGTTGGCAGACATTGCCAACAGCACACCAGCAGGCCACTACCACTAGCCAGTCTATTGACCAGCCATTTACTTCCGCTGCAGCTAGTGGGCAGGAGGACCCGCCACAGGACCCACAGGCCACCAGCACTCCCCCTGCAGAAAGTGAACCACCCGCAAACATGACAAAAGCCAGAGACACTTGCCAAGACCACCACCAGGAAATGAGACTCTTCTGATTGTCCCCCTTGTGTCCCCCCCTGTCACCTTGTCCACGTTAAACTGTCTTAGCTCCCTAGGACACTGGGCCTGTGCTACAAACAGGCGGGAACAATACCCTGGACTTTCCTCTACCATCACCCCATTCCATTGCACTTTTCAGTCAATTATTTGCACCACAATAAACACCCTTGAACACAACTTGAGTGACACCATTTTATGTGTTGAAAATGTGCATTTATAGGAACAGTCACATCTAGTGCAAATGATCTGAACACTGTGATAGCATACAAATAATGTCCTGTAGCTGTCTGCAGTAAATACATCAGGATACTGTTGTCATATCACCAACATCTGTAAAAGGACAAGCCATAGGTGACAGTAAGTTGAGATGCAAAGGAAGTGAATGCCGTCATGCTACAGCCACACAGAAAACATCAGTAGTCAGAGCAATGGTCAGTTCCACTGTCTCACCTGTGTGTCATTGGAAGTATTGTTGTATAACTGATGTTCTGTTGTCCTCATCCTCACTGTCCTCAGGGTCCGCTGCTGCCACATGGTCATCTCCTGTTCCCTCCTCCTGCAAAAAAGGCACATGTCTTCTGAGGGCCAGGTTGTGCAACATGCAGCATGCCACTACTATGTGGCAGACCTTCTCGGGTGAGTAGCACAGGGATCCACCTGTCAGATGCAGGCATCTGAACCTGGCCTTCAGGAGGCCGAAGGTCCTCTCAATTATTCTCCTGGTTCGCCCATGTGTATCATTATAATGGTTCACCGCCCCTGTCCTGGCATTCCACACAGGGGTCAGGAGCCACAATAGGTTTGGGTAGCCAGAGTCACCTGCAAGTATTGAGGGACAACATTTTGCCTTACACTATGCTATGGGCATAACACTCTAAGGCATACACTGACATACAGTGGATGGGGATTCTGGCTCATCTATTAGCCACACCCTGTGCCTCTGTAGTTGGACCATCACATTTGGGATACTGCTATTCCTCAGAACAAAAGTGTCATGCACCGACCCAGGATACTTGGCAGTAACGTGAGAGATGTACTGGTCCACCAGGCACACCATTTGCACATTGAGTGAGTGGAAACTCTTCTGATACCTGAACACCAGTTCATTCTGGCGGGGGGGACAAATGCATATGTGTACCGTCAATCGCTCCAATAATATTGGGAATATGTCCCATTGCATAGAATCCTGCTTTCACACTGGCCAAATATTCCACCTGGGGGAAAGAAATGTAGCTGCACATTTGTTTCACCAGGGCAGACAATACCCTTTCCAGCACGATTAAAAACAATGGTAAAACATTCCTGCTGCCAAGCCCACCGTCACTTGGAAAGAGCCAGTTGCCAGGAAATGGAGCACTGATAGAATCTGCACAAGAGGGGGATCTCAGAGGGATGACTGATACCTGATATCAGGTCAGGCTCCAATTGGGCACACAGCTCTGTGATTGTGGCCATTTCCAGTCTATAGGTGAGTATAATGTGGCTGTCCTCCACGGAGCAAAGTCCACCCATCTGTGGTAGTGGTAGGTATCTAAGGGATATAAGAATGAGTAGGATGTCACAATTTGTACAATGGAACCACCACCTCAGTGTGCATACAACATTGGAAGATCTTTTGTAGTACACCACCATGAAATGCGACCGCCTGTCCTGTATCTAGGGACAGGTGGAAGTGAGGTAACTCCGCCGAAGTTGGGCTATGGGGTGGAAGATGGCCTTGCACCGCCGTGCAATTCATCATTGGCAATTATGGGTCTCTATGGAGTATGGTTGCCAATGGGGATCAGCGTCGGCGGTGCCGGTGTACACCGCCTTGGACGTGACCGGCATTTTCTGTCTTCCACCTAACATAATTCCTGATTTTCCACAAGACAACACCTACACTGCGTGTTCTACAGTGACCTTTGTCTGGAACCTACCATGTCCCTTGAGACCGGGGAAAGGGCCCCTACCTTCACTTCGATGGAGTTGGAGCAGTGGTGGATGGGGCCCTGCCCCAGTATGGACAGCTGTATGGGCCTCCAGCCCAAAAGGTGAGTAAACCTTGGCCACAATGCATGTGGGAGGGTTGCTTGGAGATGTGTGTGCAGGCATCATGTCATATGTGGGGCGGTATGTCTGGTGGTAGTGGACATGGTGTGTGCTGGACGATGTGTGTGCTAATGGAGTTGGAAACGGGATTTGGGGGCAATATGTGTGACAGGCTGGATTGTATGTGTAATGCTGTCCTCCTGTCTGTATTCCTTCTGCAGTTCAGCACCCATCAAAAGAAGGGATTGTGGTGTGCCATCGTCAAGGCCCTGCAGACCCTGGGGGTCTACAACAAGTGGAGCACGCACTGCAGGAAATGGTGGGAGGACCTGAGACACTGGGCAAAGAAGACCACGGAGGCCCAGCTGGGGATACTGGCGGTGGCCTACCCAGAGCTAGATGGGCGCTTGAGGACATCACAGCAGCCACAAGGGGGTGAGTACAGGGGGCCTTACTACAATAATTGTTAGGTGGCATGGGATCCAGGTGGTAGTTGTGAGGTAGTGGGTGCCCCTTAATGCCAGGCCAGGCATTGCAGCATGATTCAGCTCAAGGGTAATGGGTGTACGGCAAATGCAGGTAACCTAGCTCGTTTGCATTCCATGTCAGTCGGGGCTTTGTGGGCCCCAGGAGGTGTACAGTTGGTGGTGTTTGGCCCTCATCTGCCAATTCAACGCCAGTGCAATGCATAGTGCTCAATCCTGATCCCTGTGTGTGACAGTGCTGTGTATGCCAACTGTGGTGTTGGTGCTGTAATGGACCCAGTGCTACCTTTCTCTCCCTCCTCCCTTCTCCTTCTGTCATCCTGTGCATGTGTGCATTAGCATCATCTGGCAGAGGAGCAGGGGCAATGGCGACAGAGGGAGCTGCATCCCACAGAACCCAGGAGGCAGAGTCCACCGACGCCCAGGGAACCAGTGGGACGGAGGGCAAGGGGAGCACCACAGCAGAGACAGGAGGTGACAACACTGACTCAGATACCTCCTCTGATGGAAGCTCCTTGGTGGTGGTGGACACCTCTGTGACCACCCCAGCTGCAGGTACAGCTGCCACCCCTGTACCAGCACCGCCCTCCCAGTAGCTCCTCAGCAACTTCCTCGTGCCCCCTAACCCTGGAGGGTAGGCATCTCCTTCACCCCAGGCACCTCAGGCCCTGCCCCACTGAGCCCTGCTGCCCTGAATGAGGAGGCTATTGACCTCCTGAGATTCATCTCTGTAAGGAAGTCAACCATTGTGAATGCATCCAGGGGCTGGCATCCCAGATGCAGCAATGCATTCCTGGAGGGCATCCATAGTGGATTTGCAGCCCAACAGAGGTTGATTCAGGCCCTGTTCCTACCGTCTCCCCTCTCCAACTACCACCTCATAGGTCCAGTCTCCTCAACTCCACCCCATCCCATACACACATACAGACGAGCATGCACACAAGAGTGGTCCAGTCAAACATAGGCACCACACTTAATTCCAGAAGCACTCACACAAACAACAGACAGTTGCACACACATCACATCCATTGCCTCGACTGTCTCCCCCTCCTCCTCCTCCTCCACCTCCTTCACAGTCACGTCCACACTCACACATGCATGCACTGCTTTAACAGCCACCACCAGCAGCACCACACCAAGCAGCACACACACCTTACTAGCAAACACCTCCACAACATCCATCCACGTGTCCCCTGTGTCCTCTCCCACCCTGTCTGTCCCCCCCCTCCTAAAGGACACAAACGCAGGCACTCAGATACCCAACAGCCATCCACCTCACATCAGCACACTGCCAATGCACTTGCACTGAAGTCCGGCAGATGTACTCCTCCAACAACCACTCCCTCAACCTCCACTCCTATCCCTCCTCCCACGCCCTACCCCGCCATCCCTAAGAAGCTTTTCCTTGCCCAACTTGACCTCTTCCATTCCCCCATCCTGCATTTAAGAGCAGGGTCCCAACAACCCAGCCCAGCACCTCAGCCAAACAGTCCACGGGGACACTGGAGGCACCTCCTGGTAATGGAGGCAAGACAGTGAAGGTTCCCACCCCACCAGCCGAGAAAGGGAAGGATCCCACTCCACCAGCCAGGAAAGGGAAGGATCCACACAACAAGCAAGAAGCCCTCACCTTCAGCAGAGGCTGCCCAAGAGACACCTCCCCAGCAGAGACAATGCAGCCATCACCTCCAGCAGAAGGCATGTTGGCCACCCTCCAGGGACCTTTGTACATGGAGCTCCCTCCAGGAGCAGTGGGCAAGTTCCCCACTTCAGAGACTGTGACCTTGCACTGCCCCAGCATTGGGAAATGGGCTTTGAGTACCCTCCTGTAGCAGTGGGCAAGTTCCCCAACTCAGAGACTGTGACCTTGCACTCCAAAGCATTGGGAAATGGGCCTGGATCCCACTCCAGGAGCAGTGGGCAAGTTCCTGACTTCAGCTGAGATGACTCCCACCCCCTCTCCTCTGAGGTGCCTGTCCACTTCCGAGATGTTGCCCCTGCACAGTGTTGTGCGGAATTCGTCAGGATCACGTGGGGCTTGGACTGTGCCCTGTGGCCATGTGGGCCTTCTATACTTTGGACTGGGCATTGGCCCTTTCTGGACAGTTGTTCAGTTATCTTTGTTCTAAAATTAGTTCATATGGTGGGTGTTGCCTTGCTAATACAATGTCAGTGCTGCTGGCCCGTAGTCCTTGTATCATTACGCCGTGCATCTTGTTCCATTGGTTTACGTCTGCAGCTGGTTGTGTGTATGGTATGTGTGTGTCTGGTGTGTGTTGTGCGTGTGTTTGTGTCACTTTCCTTTTCTTCCCTCCCTTGTGTGCTAGGTGGCTGTAATCGCTGTTGTCTTCTTCGTCAGCATTGGTGTTCCGGTGGAGCATGGCGTTGAAGAGCATCGGGAAGACTTGCAGTTACGGTTCCATGGCGGTGTTGGTCTTTTCTGTGTCTCTGTTGGTGAGTCTTTAGTCTTCTGTGATGTGTTTCCACCAGGCTTTTGATGGCATTGATACCGTCCTGGAAATCCTGGCGGTTTGCAATGTCATATTATGGTGGGCGGTTGCTTGTCTTCTGCCTGGCTGTTGATGGCTACCGCCATGGTCAGTGGTGTTAACGCGCTGGTGGATAGTGTGGTACATTGGCTACCTATGGGAGTTATCACTGCCATGGTCACATTTTGGCAGCAATTACCGCCAGCCTGTTGGTGGTATTACCACCACTTTAACAGTCACCGCCAATGTCAAAATGAGGGCCTACATTATCAAACAGAAGTTGTGAAACGTTAATTACAATATGTATATATATATATATATATATATATGTGTGGTTTTTTACTTTTCATAATACATGCTACGTTCACAAGTTTTCAATTAAACCGGAACATATTTTGTGGCGAATTCGCAAAGAATAAGCAAAATTAGGAAAAAAACACACTTATCGACATATGGAAACAAATAGGAATGACAGAGAGCCAACCAAAAAAATATTCATTTACTGCATTGATTTCACAATGTTACATATTTTTTCCTATTCCTAAGAGCTGATGCTTGCAGATGGGTGTTCCTCTCGTGCTGTAATGAACCATAATAATATCCTGATAATCTTACAATCCTTCTGGATGTAGTTACCAAACTACTGCTTAATTTTTACAATAATGTAAGACTGGAAAGAATTGCGCTCTCTCCTTTAAGTTATTATTCAATGTACCAGACACATACTCACTAGCTTGCCCATACAAACACTGATACAGTCAGTTAATCACTTATACAGCATTCATACACCCACTCACTCACTCATACATGCACTTATGGACTCACTTACTCACCCATACATGCTCTTGTGCTCTATGTGTCACCCATAAAGCACTCATGTAGTTACTCACTTCCTCCATAGATGCACTCACTTCAACACACACACATGACTTATATGCTAACTCACACAAAAATGCACTCTTAGTGCCACTCACTCACTCATAAATGCACACATACATTAACTCCATCACATAAAGAGCACTCGTGCACTCTGACAACTATCAATACAGCTCTCAAGAAGATACTTCCTTACCCATAAATGCATTGAAATGGTTTTTCAGTCATGCCTGGACTCACCCACTTGCCCCTAAATGCACTCATGCACTCACTCACTCATACATGCACTCATGCACTCTCAATCATCCATTCATGCACTCATACACTCTTTCAGTCATGCATGCACCACAGACACACTCATTCACCTACACATGCATTTATATACTCACTCATCCATACTTGCACTCATACACTCAGTTATACATACACACACACACTCATACACTCTTTCGGTCAGTTGTGTATCACTGTCATTCATTCACCCACCAATACATGCACTCATGCACTTACTCACTCACCCACACCTCCTCATACACATAGTCACGGATACACACACTCTTGCAGTCACCCACTCACCTATGCAGACACTCATGCACTTAGTCATAAACTCATACATGCACTCATGCACTGTTAGTTAGCCATACATACACTCACTCACCATACAAGCACTCATGCACTCTCATCCATACATGCATTCATGCACTCACTCAATCATTTATCAATGCACACATGCACTCTGTTAATCACCCATACAGTCACTCATGCACTCACTCACACACCCATATTCTTCTCTGTTGAATAGTGGATTATTGGGAAGGGGAGGTAAGTAATTACACTTAGCAACAAGCCACTAACCCCCACTTAGATCCAGTTAGGCCTCAATAAATTAAACCCAGCTCAACCCTTGGTAGCTTGGCAACGAGCAACCAGGCGTCCCACTACTTTCCTACCTCTGAAGGTTGCTCTACCTCCATCTGCACCGCCCAGGCTTCAACGGACTTGATCATCACAGCCTTCCTAAGGTTGTTAGCAGCAGGTAATCCCCTCTTTCTGCTCAGCTGCAGTGAGTGTGGGCAGGCTAGCCGGATCAAGCTCCATGGTGGCCCTTAAAGTTTGTGTCACTTAAAAAAAATTAATCAGAGCAATTTAGAAAAATCAAAAATTAAGTAATTAAAAAATTAGTCCAAATTTGAAAAATCAAAAATGCATTTGCTCTAGGTCAATTTAGAGGATTTTGTAACTTATGTCACAAAAAAATGTAGTGTGATATTAAACACAAGTACTGGATCCTGCCACTGGGCACCAGAAAAAGGTTAGAAAGTGAATTATTGGTAAGGGCAGGTAAGTACCTACACTTAGCAATAAGCCGCTAACCCCCACTTAGGTCCAGTTAGGCCTCAATAAATTAAACCCAGCTCAACCCTTGGTAGCTTGGCATCGAGCGACCAGGCTTAACAGGTGTCTAAAGCATTTAATATCAACAAAACAGTAAATATGTAAAACACAAAACACAGTAAAAATCAAATGCCAATTTATCAAAGTAGATTATATACCTATCTTTAAAATTACACCAAAATGACAAAAATCCAATGTAAGAAACCAGAGATATGATTTTTTATTTTTAAAGATTAAAAGTCATTCTAGCGCTTAGAAGCAAAATGTGTTTGAAGGGTTAAAAAAGGTCACACTGGATGGGGACAAAGTCAAGAGTGCAGGTCACCCACAATGTAACACTGTTACACTTACTTTCAGAAGTGTTTTTTGATACAGGAAAGCGGTCTACAGCACCAGCAAAGGGTTCAGAGGATCTGGTTTGGCTCTTGGGGTCTGGGACTATAAGACCCAAAATTCACCTCTTCAACTTATGGAGTTGCTCTAAACTTCTGGATCTTCTTACAGGGGTCCTTTTTGGATATTTAAAGTGTCAACAACTTGATCTAAGGTTCCAGAAGCTACAAGCTCCTTGGGAGTTAGGACTACAATTCCCAGAATGCACCTTATCAGAATCTTCAAATGGCCACTGGACGCTGGTCAGCTGGGCTCTGCATGCAGGGCTTGATGCAAGCGACTATGGACAGCTTCTTTGCACATCTAGCAAATAGGGAGTCCCTTCCTGAAGCAGTAGAAGACAGGCAAATTCCTTTTAGTGGTGAAGATCAAGTGTGCGGCTGGTGCAGTCCTTAAGAGTACAGTGTCCAGGTGCAGATCAAGGGTCCAGCAGGGCAGTCAATCTTCTTCTTTGTCTTGTTCCTTGTAGGGATCTGAGGTGTGGGTGCAGCTCTGTCTTATATATCCTTGCTCCTGGGGTGAAAAGCAGGGGAGCCCGACTGTCCAATCACAGGCAAGCCACTTCCCCCTTTGATGATCACTTCCTGGGAAGTGTGGCAAAAATCAATCCCAGGGAGCAACATTCTGCAAAATCCCACATGGCTGAAACTGATTTTTGGAGGTTATATCTGGCTGAGCCCACCCACTGGTGTGGCTAAAAATCAAACCTCTCACCTGCCCTTCCGAATCTAATCAAGATTGTACCTAATTGGGGTTGCAGGAAATGGGGGAGGTCCTGAGCTGTTCCAAACGTCCTTTCCTGCCTTTGAAGACCAGTTTGGCTGCTCTCCCCCCATACTGTTTCACCATCTGCTGAGGCAGATCTCCTCCCCCAGGCACATCCTTTGTGTTCAGCCCAGGCCAATTCACACTTCATCAAGGCAGCCTGTCCAGGCTGCCAGAGACTGGCCAATCAGAGAAGGGCTCTACAGAGCTGAAGTTGGCAACTTTCAGGTAGAGTTTTAAAACTATTTACCTGAACTAGCTATATTAAATCCAACAATGGCAAGTTGTGGGATTCATCATAACAATTAATTTGATACCAGTCTCTAGATGTCTGGCTCTGATGGGGACTTCATTAATTAAAATAAAGCCTCCCCATTTTAGTCTATAGAGGTCATTCACTACAGCGAGAGAAAACCAAATATGGCTTTTTTACCTCACCATGGCTAATAAAACAATTTTACAAGGCCCCTGCTTATAGATACATGGCATCCAAACCTAGGGGCATTTAGGGGTAACATATATGTATAAATAGTTTAAGACTTTGGAAGGGCTTTTAATTCCAAAGTCGCATTTGCAATAAACCTTTAAAATGACACCGGGCACCTCAGCTTTCCACCCATGGATGGACCACCTATGCTGGGGTCCCTAAATGTACATGTCCTACCATATACTAGGGACTTCTAAGAATATTGACATAGCCAATAATAAATAGCCTAATGTTCATACTCGTTTAACACAGAGCACAGGCCCTGGGCAGGCATCATCAGAGTCAGGAAAACATCATCAAAAAGTGAAAAATGGGGGCATAAAGTTAGGGGGCTCTGTTTCCTCACACTCTCATAAACTCACTCACTTGAACACACACTTTTGCACTAACTCACTCACTAATACATTCTCTTATGCACTCACTCACCTATATGCCTCTCATACACTCTGTTACGCATACCCACACTGTTGCACACACTCATAATGCACTCCTGCTCTCACTCAATCACCAATCTACCACTCACACACTCACTCACTCATACAGACACCCTTCACTCACTCATATATGCACTCAACCTCTCACTCACTCATACACTCACTCATACACACACTCTTGAACTCACTCACTCATTTATACACTCATGCACTCATTCAATAACCATATACTACTCATACACTCACTCATACACAAACACTCTTGCACTCACTCACTCACTCAAACAGGCACGCATGCACTCACCCATACATGCACTCATACACTCTTTTATTCACCCATGTAACACTCACTCACCCATACATGCACTCATTATCCCCTCCTAATCATGGAGCCATCTATGCACCCACTAGCTCACTGATGCACTCACTCACTAACTCATACATTCATTCATGCAGATAGACAATCACACACAACACTCATTGACTCACTCCCTTGCCCATACTCACACAGTCAAACAGCTACTCAGCTAACTTTTTATTCAATCATAGACAGATTCATACACCCAATGACTCACCCATACATTCACTCACACAGCCACTTATAGAATTATACACACTGGTACATTCAGTGACTCACCCACACACTCACACACTTAGGGCCAGATGTAGCAACTGAAGAATTTGCAAGTTGCAAAGTGCGAGTCCATGCGACTCGCAATTTGCAACTCCCAAATTCGTATGCAGTACGGTGTCTCAGACACCGACTGCAACTCGCTATGGGGTCGCAATGACCCACCTCATGAATATTCATGAGGTGGGTCGCAAATTGCGGCCACTTAGCGAGTATAGGCACTCGCTAACATGGAGGCCTGCTGACGTCAGCAGACCTCCATGTTCGTGACCTGCTTTTAAATAAAGCAGTTTTTTTTTTTTTTTAAGTGTAGCCCGTTTTCCTTACAGGAAAACGAGCTGCACTTAAAAAAAAAACGAAACCTTTAGTTTCGGTATTTTTTCAGGGCAGGGAGTGGTCCCTTGGACCACTCCCTGCCCTGAAAAAATATTTTTGGGTCCAGTCACAAACTGGAAGGGGTCCCATGGGGACCCCTTCCAATTTGTGAGTGGGTTACCATCCCCTTGAAGTGGATGGTAACTGCGATGCCATTTGCGACCGCGTACGCGGTCGCAAATGGTATTGCATCCCACTGCGACTCGCAAATAGGAAGGGAACACCCCTTCCTATTTGCGAGTCGGAAATGCATATTGCGAGTCGGTAACAACTCGCAATATGCATTTCTGCATAGCAAACCCACGTTTGCGACTCGCAAACGGCGATTTTCGCCGTTTGCGAGTCGCAAATGGTTTGCTACATCTGGCCCTTAGTTTCTCACCAATGTACCATCTTATGCAATCACTCACTTCCTCATAAATACGCTTAAGCACTCAATCACCCATACATCACTCATGCACTCTCTCAATCACCCATACATGCACGCATATACTTACATAATCAACCATACAACACACACCCACTCACTCACAGACCCACTCAGACACTGACGCACCCTCTCACACACCCAGTCAGACCCTCATGCACCCACTCACAGACCCACCTAGGCATTCATGCACCAACTCACAGAGCTACTCAGACTCCTGCACCCATTTACAAAACTCACTCAGAGACTGTTGCACTCGCTCAGAAACCCACTTAAATACTCATCCATTCACTTACACACCCAGTGAGAGACTTACACACCCATTTACAGACCCACTCAGAGACGTACACTCCTAGCCACAGCTAAACTCAGACACTAATACGCCCATTCAGAGATCCATACAGTTACTCCTACACCCATTTACACAACCATGGACACACCCATGCAATCACTTGCACACCCACTCACAGGCCCATACAGCCAGTTACACAACACACAAATCCACTCATCTACCCACACAGAAACCCATATAGTTACTTGTATACTCACTCAGCTACAGATGCAGCCCCTAATACACCCACTATCAACGGTTACAATTTACAGTTTGGAAAAGGATTTTAAAAAAACAATAAAAATTCACTGAAGAAAATAAAAGGTTTCAGGGATGTTATAGTTAGGAAATACAAAACAAACATAGAAATTCACTGAAAAACCAAAGGTTGCATGGACATTATAGATGGGAAATAGAATTAAAAAAGGAAGTAGAATTAAAAAAACATAGGAATTCACTGAAAAAAAACAAAGGTTACAGGGACGTTGTAGTTAGGTTTTGAATTTACTCACCCAAAACCATAGAAATTTAGAAGTTATAGTTACCTGAGCTAACTATATCTTGCACCCCCTTAATGCACTGCTTATGACCTCACATATTACATCACTCATGACATGGTCAGTGACATCATTGATTACATCACCAATCTGGGTGGAGCCTAAGCACAGCTGTCATAGCGAGATCTTATTGGCTGTCAGCACTTCAACCAAGAAGTGCTGGCAGCCATGTTGGGACCAATATACATATTAGCACCCCATTGAAATGCATTGTAGGGAATGGCAGGTTTTGAATGTCATAAAAAGAGAACATATGAAAGGTGATAACATATTTTAGTTACAGTACAGTATAAATCATTTGCTGATGGTATCATACTAATTTTAGGAATTGTGGTGTGTTATGAGGTGATTTTACTCTGTGAAAAAGACTTCTGCTGGGACTTCATGAATCAGGTTGAGAGAAAACTGTTTTCTCATGATTTTCCCATAGAGGGTATGGAAGGTGCTCCAGAAGCTAAAATGAAAGGATATTTTCTGTAAATGAAAGCTATCTTTCTCAGCCATATGAGAATGTAGTCTGACATTCTCAGTAAAACATTTATTGAGAAATTTCCTAGCTATCATGAAGGATAGTTTCAGTTCTATTAAGGACACGGAGTCGGGGATTATGCATTTCTTTCTTCACTATTTATTAACAGCCAGTTCAAAGTTCAACATGAAAAAACATAATACTGCATAACCCGTGAGTCCAACACCTCTTGATGGTAACCACTGTTCAAACTATTGACGCATGAATGTCCTATATATATATATACTCCATTCTCCGAGTCCCTCCTCGACTTCACTGCGGTCAAAAGTTAAGGCACCATCAACCCGTCGCTGCATCCGTTCCTAAAAGGGTACTGCAATCTTTGTAAAAAAACGCAGCTCACAACTTTTTCAAATCTAAGGTGAAAGAAAACCCACCTACAACCACATGTCATAGTAAAGCAGAAAACACATTTCTGTCCTGAATCAGTTAAACAGTAGCAATCCATATGATATGCAGGTTACATCAACTTAGAAGAGTAGTCTTAAAATTGCATACTACCTCTCATGTCAATCCTGGTTCCAATGTCTGATCCAGGGGGCGACACAAAAAACTGTGTCAGGTGGGATAATCCTCGCCTCTATGTCCTTAATAGAATTGGACAGTTTCCTTCACAATAGCTAAGAAAGTTCTCATTCTATGTCAGGACCTGAGGTGAGGATTATGCATGTTCAAAGCTTACTCACCACCAGCGAAGCCGCTTTGTGAATTGGTTTAAAATAGAATCTTTTGAAAGTGAGCTCTGACGACCAGTAAGCTGCTTTCATGATGTCCTCCAATCTACTACCTACCTGGATGGCCTTGGGGGCCATGGCACCCCTAGTGGAGTGTGCTCCAAAACTTCACACATTGATTCCCGCTTCTGTCATAATCCATTTTACCCACTTCGCTATGGATGGGGAAGACACTGCTTTAAAAGGTTTCTTGATAGAGATTAACAGATGTCTTTCCCCCGGGGGACTGTACTATGCCGTTATCTTCTCATAAGCCTTTAAGCATCTGACCACGCACAACTTAGGTGCACTCTTAAAAGCGGGATAAGTTACTGACCTGGTATTACATTTGGTTCTCTGGGATATAATGAAAGTTACTCCCTCAGGCAAAAACACCCTCACCGAGATAGCCAGAGCTCTCACAACGGATACTCTTTTACAAGATATGATGCAAAGCAGCTGTATTGCTACATGCACTACGTGCATGTGGCAGCACTACGTGCAAGGTAAACAGTGGTGCAGAGTGTGGACCATTGGCCTCTGCTTTCATTGGCCTTCGCTTCCATTTTGGTTCACGACTCCATTTTGTCGAGTCTGGTTCGGTGCGTAAGGCACTGTTCTGTGTTTTTCCACAAGCTTCGGCAAGCTGAAGGGTGGGGTGTTTTTCTGCTCAACTTCGCTCCATCTGCCTGGTACGAAGGGCGCTATTTACATTCCACGAGCTATCAGTTAGAACAACAGGGGGATGCGCCTGTACACAAGGAGGAATGCAAGCTGCCTGTACACAAGGAGGAATGCAAGCTTCACCTTGGAGTCCTCTCCTGGGAACTTGGCCCGTTCTGAGGAGACGTCTCGAAGGGTGAACAAGGTACCGCCGATTGCACAATTTGTAAAGGAGGGGGTCTTTTTCTAGAAAAGACTCCTGGGCGTTAGTAAATACTATAAAAGTTGGGGGCCTGGATGGGCTGGTTTAGGAACTCTCTTCTGGGTTGGACGCAACGCCAGGAGGACTGATTGTCCCGAACAGAGGCTCCCTGTGCTAGCTGATTTGGGTTCCCCAGCTTTGTGTACGGCGGAGGGATGCAGACGCTCTTTTCGGTGAAGCTTTTCAATTTATTAAGTGTATTGTGTGTGCGCGCGTAATGTGTACTTATTCTTGCAGTCATTTTCATGCTATTGAGCATTGAAGTATATTGTGTGTGCGCGCGTAATATGCACTTATTCTTGCAGACATTTTCATGCTATTGAGCATTGAGGTATATTGTGTGTGCTTGTATTCACAGAGTGCTTATATCTTTATCATTATTCTCATGTTATTCTCCTGATGTATATATAGATATATATATTAGTGTGGTTTAGTTTTGCTAGCTGAGAACTTGCCCCTTAAATAAACTTGATTATTCTACTTACGAAGGTGTTTGAGAGTGATTGCTTTACATTGTGCCTTAAAATATCCTGAAGTGCATAGTTTTGATATTCTGAAGAGTAAAGCAGCACAAATTGGCGTAGTCGTTTGCAGGATTCAAAAAAAAAAAAAAGGGAAAATGCTTAATAAGATCAAAGCAAGCTCAAAAGCAGGTTCTCATGTAGCAAATCCAGACATAGAAATACCAGGGTGGGAAACTGCCCCGTATAAACTTTTAGCTCAGGAATGGTCACGTTGTGCTGGTTTGTGTGAAAATTGGAATGCGTGTATGTTGAATGTAGAACCTGAAGATCTTCTTATATGTTAACAGAAAGTTTCAATTGACAAGGGAAGGGAGATTTGTGCGTTGGGGAGGTGAGGCTGGATCTTGCTTTCTGCGTACCGAAAGTTGTATGAAAAATGTTTACAGTTACAAAAAGACCACGAGCAGCTGGGGAAGGAGTTAGTAGAAGCCCGAAATTCCTCTACCATGCTAGCTTGTCAAAATAAATTATTAAGTGATAAGTTGGAAATGTACCAACTGGTTGCAGAGAGAACGGCCGTTAGCGTAGCTAAATATAAACACAAGAAACGAAGAGGGAAAGTTAATAAAAAGAAGGTGCATTTAGCTATCTCTCAGGCAGGATTAGCCTTTGACCCTGAATTTTGGGATGGAAACATCTGGGATACATCTGATTTTTCAGATGGGTCCGGGGGCGATGACTGCCAAGATGTTAGACAGGAGAAGACAGAGCGCAGGAATGTTGTCCGTGCGCAGCCCATATATCGGCGAAAGTTACAGCATAGCCCAGCTAATCCTGGAGGGGTGATGTTGGATGCCCTGGAGGATTATACACAGCAAGAACTAAGTGATGTGATAGACAGATTTCGACGGAGGTCTGGGGAAACATTGCTTACGTGGTTGGTGCGGGTGCACGATATGGGGGGCCAGGGGGTCCAATTGGATCACGGCGACGCCCCGAGGCTTTGTATGTTAAGTACAGACCCGGTTATTCAAAATGAGTTTAGAACCTATCCAGGGAATGGTCCCATGACCAATTTGTTAGAGCTAGCTGCGCAAGGGTGTGCTCAGAAGTATCCGACAGAGTCAGACTGGCCGCCTAATGATAAACCTTGGTATACTTTGAGAGATGCAGTACAGAGATTGAAGGAAGAAGGGATGAAAACAGCTATCTTTATGGGTAATGCCCATGATTTGATGAATGGAATTTTAAGTGTGTCTCTGCGAAACCGGCTGATTAGGGCCGCTCCTCCTGCATATAAGCATGTCATCATGACTTTGTTAATTAATCAGACGGGTAACCCATTGTCTCAGGTGGTAGAAGCGGTGCGTGAGTTAAGTGATTTAGGAGAATGGGCTAAGCCAGAGAGGAATTCACGGTCTGAGAATCGTACTGATAACAACAGGGTGACAAGGCGAGACATGTTTCAGGCCTTGCTGCGAGATGGGGTGACCAGGAATGAAATTGATGGGATAAGCACCAAGGACATGTGGGAAATGTACCGCAAACGCGGTTTGGATAAAAAGGAGGGGAGCAGGAAAGGGAACAAGAAGGATAACAAAGTGGTGAACCAGAGAAAGGCAGGAGGGGAGGAGCGTGAGGGTGAAAAGGGAGAGAGAGGGAGAGAACCCCACAGTAGAGAGAGATCCCCAGAGGACGGAAATTGGGAGGAAGAGCACCGAAGCGCAGAGGGAACCCGGAGCAGGGAGAGAGACCGGGAACTGACAGGTTCTGGGAAAACTCGAGGAAGAGAGTGGGAGAGGGAGCTGGTAAGCTCAGAGAGGTTGCGAAGCAGAGACAGGGAGGAGGAGTTCCCTGAGAATTACCGCAAACTGTATCCAGATTTGACTTGGGCAGACTCTGATGTGCGCAGAGTGAAAATAGATTAGGAAACAGTCCAAACTCCGGTGCAGGGATGGGCTCGCAAAGATAACAGACCTCATGTCAAAGTAGAAATTTATTGGAAACGTGGAAATGTTCAAAAAGTTCGAGCCCTCGTTGACACCGGAGCGGAGGCCACTTTGATTCATGGCAATCCAAGAAAATTCAGGGGACAGTACTTCACCATTACGGGATTGGGCGGAAAAGAAACCCCGGCAGTGCAGATAGTGGTTCCCATGAAAATAGGGGCACTTCCAAAGAGAGAATACACTGTCCTGATTGTGCCCATTCCCGAATACATTATTGGAATTGACATTTTGAAAGGAATGACCCTACATTTGGAAGATGGATGTTATCAATTTGGTTCCAAAAGATTTATATCAATAGCCGCCGCAAGGGTGGGGCTGTTGAAGATTCCTCCGGTAACACTTCCCCAAGCTACTAAGGTGATTCAAATGAAACAGTACAGAATACCGGGAGGACATGAGGAGATTAGCCAGACTATACATGATTTACTAGAGGCCGGGGTAATAGTTCCCATCACCACTGCGTGGAATAATGCCCTCTGGCCTGTTCGTAAAAGTGATAACAGTTGGAGGATTTGCATTGATTATCGCCAATTGAATAAACATACACCTCCTCTGACTGCAGCGGTCCCAGACACCATTACCTTGATTGAGAACATACAGAAACACAGTGGGACTTGGTATGCAGCCATTGACATTGCCAATGCCTTCTTTACGATACCAATAGCTACTGAGAGCCAGCCTCAGCTGGCATTCCAGTGGGCGGGCGTCAGTACACCTTCTGTAGATTACCCATGGGATATTTACATAGCCCCACTATCTGCCACCGGCTGGTGGCAGAGCATTTGGATGAAGTACCAGTGGTTCCTGGAGTGCAAATTTCTCACTATATAGATGACGTGATGATGCAGGGAGAGACGCAAGAACAGGTGCAAATTCAGCTAGACAGGGTGGTGGAACATTTGCAGAATAAAGGGTGGGAGATTAACCCCGAGAAAGTGCAGGGACCGTCTCAGAGCGTGAAATTTTTGGGCATTCAGTGGAATCAGGGACACAGAGAAGTGTTGCCAAAAGTGAAACAAAAGATTAAGGAATTCGCAGTACCGCGAAATCGGAAGGAAGCCCAGAGTTTTATTGGACTATTCGGGTATTGGAGACAACATATACCCCATTTGTCTCAGATTTTGGCCCCATTGTACAAAGTTACACAAAAGAAAAATGCGTTTGAATGGGGAGAGCAGGAGCAGCGCGCGTTTGAATTGGCGAAAGACGCCATTCAGCATGCTTTGGATTTGTGGCCGATTCGAGAGGGAGACATTGAGTTGAATGTGACAGTCCAGGGGCAGTATGGCAATTGGAGTTTATGGCAAAAACAAGGAAGAAAGAGGGTGCCCCTGGGATTTTGGACAAAGAAGTTACCTGAGGCAGGAGAGCGGTATACTCCCTTTGAGAAGCAGCTGCTGGCCTGCTATTGGGCCCTGGTTGATACTGAGCAAATTACACTGGGACACAATGTGATTTTAAGGCCTGAAATTCCCATCATGCAGTGGGTGATGAGTTCCCCAAAAACTCATAGAATTGGACATGCGCAAGAAGCCAGCATTATAAAATGGAAATGGTATGTCCAGGACAGGGCACGAGCGGGTCCAAAAGGGACCGCCGTTTTGCATGAGCAGGTAGCGCAGGCTCCAGTGGAGAATTCCGAAATGTTGCATGATGTACCTTCAGTGTGTGAATCCCCAGTAGGGTGGGGCCAGCCGTTCGCAGACTTGTCTGCAGATGACAAAAAACATGTGTGGTTCACAGATGGTTCAGCAAAATATGCTGGAGCGAAAAGGCACTGGAAGGCAGTGTCCTATAATCCTGTTACCAAGAAGCTTTTGACAACTACAGGACAGAGAAAAAGTAGCCAGTATGCAGAGCTTTATGCCGTGTATCAGGCTTTAAAACAGGAGCTACCCGGAAAATGTCACATTTATACAGATTCCTGGTCTACCGCCAATGGGTTAGCTACTTGGCTTCCCACGTGGCATGCACATCAGTACAAAATCCATAACAAAGAGGTATGGGGGAAGGAGTTATGGCAGGAGATCTGGGAAATGTTACCTCAAAGCACCGTGACTGTCTATCATGTGGACGCTCACTGTCCAACTGATTCATTAGACCGATGGTTCAATTGTCTTGCAGACGATCGAGCCAAGATTCAAGAGGCTGAAGTGGAGGCGCAGAGTTCTGATTTGGTGGGAATGGCTAAATGGGCACACCAGAAATGCGGACATCTTGGAGAAAAGGCTACTCACAGGTGGGCTGAGATTAGAGGGATGCATCTTCCCCTAGATTTGATTAAAACAGCGATCATTGAATGTCCCATTTGTCAGCATGCACAGCACAGACCGGTCCCACAGGTGGTGAGAGGCCAGCTAGGTAGAGGTAAATTGCCAGGACAGATTTGGCAGATTGATTACATTGGACCAATGCCAGTGAGCAGAGGGTGTCAGTATGCCTGCACTGGGGTAGACACTTACTCTGGTTATCTCATAGCCTTTCCCTGCAAGCGCGCAACTCAGCAGAGCACCCTGAAAACACTAGATCTGTTGATTCTGTACTATGGGGTGCCACTCCAGATTCAAAGTGATAACGCCAGCCACTTCAAGGGCAGACTAGTGCAGGACTATTGTGCACAACGCAATATTGAGTGGATTTTTCACATACCTTACTACCCACAAGCAGCGGGACTGATTGAGAGAATGAATGGGTTGCTGAAAGAACAATTGCGTAAACTGAATGATGGGACACTGAAGGGGTGGAGGGATAATTTGTATGATGCTTTGCAAATTTTGAACAACCGACCCCTAACAGATGCCGAGACACCTCTCATGAGAATGCTGACACCTGCTTTACAGATTAATCCGTTTACAACAAGCAATACCATTGTGTATTGGGAAACAGCTCCAGGAGCTTTGGCCCCATATCGAGCTACACCAGAATCTGCAGGACTTGACTTGCATGCTTTACACATGCATCGATTGAAACCTAGAGACATCACTCTGATTGAAACTGGGGTGGGAATTCAGATTCCCCCTGAGCATTACGGTCTGATCGCCCCTCGATCTGGGCTTGCCTTGAGGGGCATCCAAGTTTTAGGAGGCGTGATCGATGCAGACTACCAAGGCGAGTTGAAAGTCATTCTTTTGAACAGTGGTGACACAGACCTAGTGGTGCAACCTGGTGATCGCGTTGCCCAAATTGTCATCATGCCGGTTTATGGAGGTGTTGTTAAGAAGGGGAGCGCCCCAGCTCTTCTCACTGTGAGAGGCAAAGGAGGGTTTGGATCTACTGACAAGAACCCAGGGGCCAAAGTGTGGATTGAATCCCCAAATAACCCTCCTCAACCCGCTGATGTCATCGCCACTGGACCAGTCAATGTCCTGGTAGTTATGCGACCTGGTCAAGACAGATGGGAACATGTTCCCGCTGATAAATGCTATCTGCGAGAATGATAATACGTGTTTTGTCCTTTGTTCTTTTCAGATCATCCTGTGGAGTGCCTGTGCCATGAGTGTGGTGTATGGAGCCCGTTCGGGAGACTCCACCGGGGAGCGGGAGGGGCTCATAGCCCAAAAATTCAACTGTCAGCCGCAGATGCCAACGCTGCTGCATCAACCGAACAATGTTTGGATTCATCTAGCGCAGGAAGTGCTGAATATATCTCACTTCTGTATGAGTAACATGCAAAGCGTTCAAGATTTGATTACCACTTGTCTAGTGGCAGTGCCCACTCCTGCTGCTGTATTATTACACATCTTTAACAATACAAACCAGGATGGAATGGTGGATGTGAGTGACGTTCGCTCCCATCTGTCACTCTATGAGTACTGCCGTCATTGCCCGGAGGTGGGCAGGCGGTTGTGGAGGAACATGACATCTATACTCACGTTTAACATCTCAAGTGGGGATGTGTGCTATTCATTGACCTGTGATCCTATGAAAATAGGTAAATGTGCTCTGCTCAAATTGGAGAAAAGAGACAAAAACTTAACTGCTGCACAACGGACGTTGTGCCACTCACGGAATGACCTAACCTGTTTGAATATAAATAATTTGATGTTTTGCCAACATGTGGTGCCTGCTGCCAGCCACATTCAAAATGTTAAGTTGCCTAAAGGTTGGCTCTTTTCTTGTGGTAATCTTTCTTTTACTTATATTCCAGCCAATCTAACCGGAGGGCCTTGTGCCTGGTCACGCTTAGGCTTTCTCATGTTTCCTATGGATACTGCTCTACACCCTCGCTATACCAGAGACACTATTCAATTACCTACGGACTGTGATTCTGAAATTTCATTGTTGTCCAAAACAGAATATGTTAGTTTAGCTGGTTCTATCGTAGGGGTGCCAGGACTTGCAGTATATAATACCAGAGTTATTAATAAACTTGCATGTTTAGTAGTCAAGAATATTAACTATACATCAGCTGCCTTAGCTGAGCTGTTATTAGATGTACAGGGAATTAGAAGAGCTGCTTTGCAGAATCGCGCTGCTATTGATTATTTACTGCTTAAACACAACCATGGCTGCAGTGATTTTGAAGGATTATGTTGCTTCAATTTATCCGACCACTCCATATCAATCAACTCCCACATAGAGGCCCTGCATAAGTTGGTGAAGGGGGTGCAGCAGGATGTTGACAAGGGGTGGTGGGATTGGGCTTTTGGATGGCTGCCTAATTTAGGCCAACTGCGTTATATCTTTGGTGTAATCATTATCATAACAGTTATTTTAATTTCATTATGTTGTTGTATTCAGTGTGTGCCTAACCTTCTATCTCAGTGTCGCCCAAGAGCATTGCCATTTCAGCTTATAGGATATACTTAGTTGTAAGTTGGCCAAATGGTCCAAGGGTGGAAATGTATTGCTACATGCACTACGTGCATGTGGCAGCACTACGTGCAAGGTAAACAGTGGTGCAGAGTGTGGACCATTGGCCTCTGCTTTCATTGGCCTTCGCTTCCATTTTGGTTCACGACTCCATTTTGTCGAGGCTGGTTCGGTGCGTAAGGCACTGTTCTGTGTTTTTCCACAAGCTTCGGCAAGCTGAAGGGTGGGGTGTTTTTCTGCTCAACTTCGCTCCATCTGCCTGGTATGAAGGGCGCTATTTACATTCCACGAGCTATCAGTTAGAACAACAGGGGGATGCGCCTGTACACAAGGAGGAATGCAAGCTGCCTGTACACAAGGAGGAATGCAAGCTTCACCTTGGAGTCCTCTCCTGGGAACTTGGCCCGTTCTGAGGAGACGTCTCGAAGGGTGAACAAGGTACCGCCGATTGCACAATTTGTAAAGGAGGGGGTCTTTTTCTAGAAAAAACTCCTGGGCGTTAGTAAATACTATAAAAGTTGGGGGCCTGGATGGGCTGGTTTAGGAACTCTCTTCTGGGTTGGACGCAACGCCAGGAGGACTGATTGTCCCGAACAGAGGCTCCCTGTGCTAGCTGATTTGGGTTCCCCAGCTTTGTGTACGGCGGAGGGATGCAGACGCTCTTTTCGGTGAAGCTTTTCAATTTATTAAGTGTATTGTGTGTGCGCGCGTAATGTGTACTTATTCTTGCAGTCATTTTCTGGCTATTGAGGTATATTGTGTGTGCTTGTATTCACAGAGTGCTTATATCTTTATCATTATTCTCATGTTATTCTCCTGATGTATATATAGATATATATATTAGTGTGGTTTAGTTTTGCTAGCTGAGAACTTGCCCCTTAAATAAACTTGATTATTCTACTTACGAAGGTGTTTGAGAGTGATTGCTTTACATTGTGCCTTAAAATATCCTGAAGTGCATAGTTTTGATATTCTGAAGAGTAAAGCAGCACAGCAGCATAGCTAACTTAGCCTACAGTTCTTTTTTTGAGAGATACTGGTTGTCCCTCCAAGAGGACAGGAGTCGTAACACTATATTGACATCCCAAATATCCGAATTATGAGATTTCGGAGGCCTAGGCATCCTGCGGCCCTTGAGTAGCTTGTAAACCCTGGGCATTATAGAGTGGAGGATGACCCGCCGAGAACGCTGATGTAAAGGACCTAGCAGTATGAAAGGCCAGATTCAGCCAATTCTGCTAGGAAGTTTAGGATATCTGTAATTTGAGCCCTATGGGATTGAAATGTCTCTCCACACACCAACAAACCTGTGGGTTCCATGCTGATCTATATCTCTTAAATTTACCTGGGTCCCAAGCCTGACAGATGAACTTTTCAGCCTTTTTCGAAAGTCTGTTGTCTTCGCAACCACTCCTGAAATTCTCCATGTCATTAGTTTTAGATGGTTCTGAAGAACCAGAGGGTGTGGCTGACCCCGAGGGTCTAAGAGTATCTGCGGGAATACCGGGATAAGGAGTGGATAGTCATGAGAGAGTTCCAGCAGGGTTGAAAACCACACTTGTGATCTCCACATTGGAGTTATCAACACTACCGATGCCCTCTGACGACGCACTTGAGCTGTCACTCTCTGTAATCAACAGGGAGGGAAGGCAATTGCTTGTTCCCTCCCCCACTCATGCAGGAACGCATCCACTGCTGACGCCCCTGGCTCCAGTTGCCAACTAAAGTACCTTGGCAGTTGGGTGTTCAGTCTGGATGCAAAAAGATCCACTGAGCATGCTCCCCATGAGCGACAAGAAGACGCTCCTGCCCAATCGCCAGTCACTGGTATCTTCCAAATATCTGGAGTTGCAGTCCGCCAGAGTATTCTGTGTACCCGGAAGCTATTCTGCCATCACCGAGATTTGATGTTGGTGGCAGTAATGCCAAAAGTCCACACCAGTTCCACCAAGGCCCTTGATCAAGAGCTGCCCAGGTGGCTGACACATTGTCCATTCTCAGGCGGATGCAACAAGATATTTTGTCTCGCATCAGAGACCTGATCGTAGAGGGGCCCACCAGGAGTTCCAAGCAGTTGATATGGAGTTTGAGTTCCTGTTGAGTCCACCGGCCTCACATTGAAATCCCTCCACATCTGGCCCCCCCAGCCCTGATGGCTGGCATCTGACTCTATGATCACATCGGAGAGGACCCAAAGATCGCTCTGAGGTTCCATGCCTACATGTGGTACAGCCACCATTGAAGCTCTGTCTTTGCCTCCTGAGAGAGGACTATCAGGTCAGAGGAAGTCACTCCCTGTCAGAGGTGCCGCGCCTTCAACTGCTGCAATGTCCTGTAATGAAGGTGTCCTTTGAAGATGGCCAATACTGAGGAGGAAAGGAGCCCCACAATTATGGCCAGTTGTCTGAGGAAGATCCTGTCCCTTCTCATAACCTTCTCCAGCTTCTTCCTGATCTTGGGGGCTGGAAGGCTGAAAGAAGCTGCATTGGAATATATGAGAAAACCCAGAAAGGTAATTGCCTGGGAGCCTGATTTCTCCCGATTTATTATGAACTCCAGTTCCTGGAGCAAAACAATAGTCATGTTTGCGTGACACAGAAGTTGGGAGCAAGACTGATCCATAAAGAGGATATCATCCAGATAAATTATCATGCGCACCCCTTGAGTGCTGAGGTGCTCCACCACTGGTTTTTGAAGTTTTGGGAAGCACCAGGGAGTTGGTGACAGTCCGAATGGGAGAGACCTGAACTTAAATACTTGTTGCCTCCATATAAACTGCAGAAACGTGCGGTGTGGAGGAAAAATCGGGACCGTGAGGTATGCATCCTTGAGATCCAACCATATTATCCAATCCCCTTGCTAGAGAAGGTCCCTGAGCATGTGACTGCCCTCCATCTTGAAATGTCTGTATACCACCCGTTCGTTCAAAGCCTGTAAGTTGACGACCGGGCAGAAACCTTTGGCTTTTTCTCCATCAGGAAGATATTGCTCAGGGAACCCTTGGGGTAGAGGACTGGTCTGTGGATGGCCTCTTTCACCACAAATTCCTGTACCTCGGAATCTATCAGTGCCATGTCTGTCTCCGAGAAGAAGATAGGTTTCAAAGCTGACCCTTGTACTGGGGTTCCCCACAATTATATGTGGAAGCCTTCCACTGTCTCCAACACCCAGGCATCGGAGATGATGTCTGCCCATCTGTATGCAAACCTCTGTAACCTCCCCCCCAGGGCCCGAGGGTAAGAAGAGGTAATGCTTACTGCTAGGTCCTATGGGCGCATTAACTCTGCCACAGGTGCCTCTGCTGAGTCCTCCCTCTTCCCCAACTGGGGAAGAATGTGCCCTGTTGGCCATTGCACCAACCATTGTTCCTTTTGGCGTAGGTAGTACTGGGGCCTTGTTGGTTGGAGCAGCCAGATGAGCGGCCCCTGACTCTTCCAGCCCCACCAAAAACTTTCCAGGGAAAAATCTTTTTGATTGACTTCCATGCTTTATCCAGCGCTGAAAAAGTTGCCACATATTTTCCCAGTTCTTTGACAAAGAGGTTGCCAAGCAGGTGGCCCTGGGCAACTGCCCCTGCCTGCGAGCTGGAGAGCTTCCCCAATTTAGGGTCAATCTTTATTAGTAGGAAGCGGCACCTCTCCGCTGAGATGGAGGTATTGGCATTACCCAAGATACCAACTGCTCTCTGGGCCCAGCCTGCCACAATGTCCGTAGGCAGGGTTCTGCATGTGTGCTTTGCCTGCTTGGCCAGTTGAATGATCCGTGTCAGGGTCACACCTAAAAGTTTGTCCTGGAACGCTCTCCAGGAACGATCAATGCCCTTTTTTGGGTCCTTGATGTATTTTCAGAAGAAAGTACACAGTTTTGGATCAATGTCCGGTGAAGCCGCCACTTTGCCTACAAGAGGAGGGTGAGGGCACTCCACCCTCAATCTGGCCCAAACCTCCTTTTCAAGGGGCTGTCTGATCTTGCTGGCCACAAACTCTCCGACTTTCTGGTCCGGTCACCACTCTGAGGATCTGGGGTGGTATATGCCCTCAGGATCAAAAATGTCCGTAGCGGACATGTCCTCTTCTTCAGGGTCTGGCGTGGCCGTAGCTGGGCACCATAGCTGACAGGAGTCTTGGTCCTCGTTTGAAGATGTATTGGCATCTGTTTCACCCTCTCCCTGTATGGGTGACCCATCCTCGAGGTCGGATATGAGATGAACACTGTCACCAATCTCTCTGGGCCATACATTTTCCTGGCAGGGTGATTGCTTTAACGTGTAAGGACTCTTATAGAAGGTTTGGTGAGCGTTCAATGCCTTTCGGTGCCCTGCGTCACGCTTGTGCAATTTCTTGGAAGCTGTTGCCCTGCTGTCACCCTGGCCAGCTCCCGTATCCTCAAACATGCCTGCCCCATTGAGACCTGAGCCAACAGCTAGGCCATGCTCTCCTGTAGAGGGGTCAGGGCCTGTGCAATGGCCTGTGATAGAATAGCATATATCTCAGGAGGGGGCAGCGCTGAGAGGGTCCTTCCTCAGAGGGCATATTGGGAGAGTTTTCATGGTCCCTTAGGGACTGCATCACTAGAGGGTGTAAATACACAAAGGCAGATAGGAAGAAATTCCTGGCAGAAAAATGCCCAGAGGATACTATGGGCAGCCCCCCTGCACTCCTTCTGTGAGAATTATAGGCACTAGCCTCTGTGCGCATTCACCGGTGTTTACCCACTAAAGGGCCCTGATGGGCTATTTCGACTGGAAGGTGGTGTTCAGTGGGGGTTGGAGGGGTTTACCAAATAAGTTCTGTCCCCAACAGGCTCCTTCCCCTAAGCGCGATAATGAAACGATTGAGTACCTTCGACTCGATCAGTTTCACAGACGAGCTTCAAGTTTCAACAGCGGCGCAAAAGAGCACCCTCTGGTGGACCCGAAGTGTCACCAAGAAGCAAATCTGCACTCAGGCTGCTGCCTGCCGTGTGACCGGTTCACAATACACAGCTTTAATCAAAATACACAAAAGTCAGGCAATAATGCAGACAGGTACAAAATACAATCTCAAAAATAGATATGGTTAGTTAGTAAGAGAGTATGGCTTAACTGATGCTTGAGCAATGAAGAAAGAGGAGACACTCGGAGAACAGAGGATATATAGATGGACATTCAGAGCGTGAATGGATTGGACAATGGTTACTATGGAGACGTGTTGGACTTATGGGATATGTAGTATTATGTTTTTTCTTGTTAAACTTTGAACAGGCTGTTAATAAATAGTGAAGAAAGAAATGCATAATCCTCGGCTCCATTCCTCGCATAGAATTCCAGGAGCAGCCTGTCAGTTAATTCCCTTGGGTTCTACTGCAGTCTCCTAGAGTGTTCTAAAAAACAGCTAGAGCGCTAACCATCTTACTTATGATAAAAGTTTGGCACACCTTAAGCCATCTTGATTGAATGTGGTAAAACTTAAAACATTTAATTTAGAAAGGATCAGAATGAGGGGATTCATTTTTTCACAGAACCTATGGTTAGTGCTGTAGGAAGAAAAATTAGAACATGTTTTAAGTGAGTTCTCAAATATCTTCCCCTTCTAATTCATTAATAGATTCTCACATGCAGACCGAAACATGCACTTCTAACAGTAGCTGCAGACTGCCGGCTTTGCAAGAGTGTTGTAATGAGCAACTAGAGTGCTAACATGCTGAATCTACACCAAATGTGTAGCACATCTGAACGCCATCTTGATGGAGCCCAAGTGGAAAACTGAAAGCATTTAGCACTGAGGATACTGCAGTAAATGAGGAGCTCAGGGAACTCATAACAAATAAGTCTCCCAAGATGGCTACCAGAGGAAAAAAGAGCCCAAATGCAGCACAAATATCACCCAAATGTAACCCAAGTATACCCAATGGCAAAAGTGTTCAAAACACTTAATAGTTTTCTTTTTTTGCAGTTTTACATAGTGCAGACTTGACCCGAAGGTATTGGAGTGTTTCACATGAGCATCAGGTACATTACGCTAGGACACAGTCTTTTTGGTTTTAGGCATGGTGAGGTGAAGGTGATTTGTCCAGAATCACAGGATGTCCAGCTGACGCCAAAACTCGAACCTGGTTCCCCAGTTGCAAAGTCTACAGCTCTGCCATAATGCCACATCCTCTCCGTAAGTGGGACATATAATTAAGTGATCAGTAGGACAAAAAAAAACATAAAGACAGGAAATTATGCTTTGTAGCTATTTGAGAACGCAGAAAATATGTCCTCATTTGAGCTTTTTAGAGCACTAACCATAATGTCTATGGGAGTAAGACCCTCTCATTATTATGATTTCTAAAGGAAATCCTCCAAGTATTAGAGTTTGATTGAAGCAAAATGACTTCAGCCGTGCCTCACTTTTGAATATTGAATGTTAGCAAACTAATTGTTCATTAGAATACTGTTGGGAGGCAGAGGTCAAGGGCACGGACTCTGATAATTGAGGGTAGGGAGGAGGGAGAAGAAGCAACAAGTTGACCTTGCTGAGCAGGCAGGAGGGCCATGCAGTGCAGGCTGGAGGGGCAGTGGCTGCACAACGGACCATGAAGGGCAGGGGAAAGGGGGACAGAGGCAACCAGCCAACCATGCATGACCAGCAAGGGAGGCTGTGGCAATATAACAGATCATTGAGGGCAGGAGGAAGAGGCAGTGGCAGTACTATCATACAAGCCAACAGACCCAATTCAGACAGGAGACCCCTGATGTTTTTAAGTCCAAAAGGGCTTCACTTTATCTGTTGCCTGCCTAAAGCTCCTCCTTTCTAATGTAAGTCAATGGGGAAAATCATTTCCCCAGGTTTCTTTTCAAAATCTTCCTCTTACCATGTTCAAAATGTTGAAAAGTATGGTAGATTGGATCACGGATGGCAGGAGGAATGGAGTAGGAACATGAACATATATAATAGAGGGCAGGAGGGAGATGAGCAGGGGCAGAGAATTAACCTTACAGGGCGGTGTCGGGTTGGCACAGCACCGTACACCACACAGGGAAAACGGGATGGCAGTGCAGCATAATGGACCACGGAGAGCAAAAGGGAGAGGGCAGGGCCATGCACATGGACAACAGAGAGCAGTGGAAAAAGAGGCAAGGACAGCAAGCTGATCATACCAGACAGACTGGAGGGACAGTTGTGGCATAACAGCCCATGAAGGGCAGGAGGGAGAATGCAAGGGCACAACAATGTAACATACAAGGCAAGAGGGAGGGAATAGGGGCTTGCACCTGGAAAACGGAGAGCAGAAGGCAAGGTGACAGGTGCGGGAACAGCAAACTGACAATGGAGGTCAGGCCAAATGGGCACTGAAAGCACAACACACCATGAAGAGCAACAGTGAGACTATAATGGCATATACACAGACAATGGTGGGAAGGTGGGAGGGGGTCAGGGGACAAAAGCTGATCACACAGGGCAGATGGGAGGGGCTGTGGCTGCACAGAAGATCAGGCATAGCCAGCAGGAGGGTTAGTAGCAGCATAACAGCCATTGTGGGCAAGAGGGAGATGGCGGGGGCATGCACAAAGGGCCATGGAGGACAAAAGGGGATGGATACAGAGAAAAGAGTGCAGTAAGATGCCTATCAAAATGCACGGTGGTGGGTAAGACTGGCATCTTACTTAACGTTAAAAGAACCCTTGAAATTCACTGAAAAAACGAAGGTTGTACGGATGTTACAGTTAGGAAAAAGAAATTTAAAAACTTACAAATTCATTAAAAAAAACAAGTCTACAAATATATTATAGTTAGGTTCAGATTTTACATGCACAAAACTACAGAAATTCAGCTGTTATCGTTTTAGTTATTTCAAGTAACTATAACTCTTGCCCTAAGGTAACTATAACTCTATAACTCACACCCTTGCCATGCACTGCTAATTACCCCAGATATTACATCACTCATGACATCTAATACGATGAGTAAACTGTGCATGCCAAGGGCGCGAGTTATAGTTACCTCAGGGCACGAGTTATAGTTACTTGAAATAACTAACTATAACTGCTGAATTTCAATAGTTTTGTATGAGTAAATTCAGAACCTTACTATAACATCCCTGTAACCTTCGGTTTTAGCCGGTTTAAAAGTACATTAGGCCTCAAATTCCAAACCCACACCTCTTTTCACATTCTTAGCCCTCTAGTTTCATGCCTGCATAAACAGGAGTGTTTTCCACTTTGAAAGTGAAAGCAGGTACAAAGATAGGACCCCAGACTCACTCTTCAGTTCACTCCTGGACCTCGAGAGGCCCACCAGAAGGGCTGCCTTGTACTTCAGACATCTTGTCTGCTGCCTGAAGTGATCCTGCCCTAGCAGTGGTTCATCACCAGTCCTGGACCATTGGAAGTGGTGCTACAAGTACTGAAACAACCAAAAACAGAAACTTGGGACTTATTCCCAACAAGTGCTCTGTAAACCGACACGTGACGGAGACCTACAAGATCGTCATACAGCGGACGGGGTATCCATCACATTTGTGACGGAGTAACCCATCCGCCAAACTAAATCAGGCCCTAAGTCTCAGCATAGAAATCTTCACCATAACTTCGTCCAGCGGCTTCCCAACAATGATGCCTCCTCCTCAGACACCACCAGTTGCATTGCCCCGCTGAACTTTAACTTCTCAGACATTTTTCTTCAAAAACATTCTTCTAATTCTGAAGATAAAGTAAGACCTGGTCCAATCTATCTTGTGCATCTGAGCTGCACTTCATCGCATTTGCTCATAACTTTTAACTTTGTCCCGATATCCTGCAACTAGGTGTCCGCAGTTGTCTCTTTGATCGTTTATGCACCATTTTTCACTAAAAATATAAAAAATTTATATCTCGGTTCTATTGATTGGATTTAATTTGTTTTGGTGTGAGATTATTTATTACATTTTTCTCCATTTTCATAAACTGGTGTGGGATTTTTCCAGTCTTGTGTATTACTTTGTTATTGGTCACATGCTATATACATACATAACACATTGCCACTAAGTTGAGTGTGGCTGCCTTTGCGCCAAGCTACCAGATGATTAAGCATAGGTTAATTTGGTGACTTTTGTGGTTCATCCTGACATTGTTTATGTTTTTGCTTGAGAAGGAGTCCTCATCCCCTCAACCAAGAAAAACGATTTCCTATAGGAACTCATGGAAAATATACACTCGTTCTTGCAGTCTCAAGCTCTAACTATAATTTCCATGACAAAAAGACCCACCTCACATGCTTAGTTCTATACAGCTTTGATTGCATCAAGATGGTTCCAGGTGGGCCTCACGGTTGTCTTGAATAGTAAAATGTTCGCCCTCTGCTTGGTCTTTAGGGCACTGTGGCAAACAAGCAGTTGATTACTATGGAACTCATAGAAAATGTGTCTTCATTTTAGCATTTGATAGCCCTAACCATAGTTACTATAATTCCCATTCAAATTGTTCATTTCTTAAGAAAATGCTTCAGGCATTACATCTTTGATTCCATCAAAATGGCTTCAGGTGTGTCACACTTTTGTCAGAAATACGGAATGTTCTCAATCTAGCTGCTCATTGGAACATTTTGGAACATTGCAGTTCATCTCTAGCAATTAACTGACAGTCTGCTACTGGTGTTAAAAGTAAATGTATCAGTTTGCATGTAAAAATGTTTTACTGATTTGGATAAGAACAATATTTGAGAACTCAGAGAAAATGTGTCATCCTTTTAACTTTCTAAAGTAGGAACAATATTTTCTACGACAAAAAGAAACTCTCTGATTTTGTACTTTACTAACAGAAATATTTTATGTTTTACAGCTTTGATTTCATTAAGATAGCTTCAGGTGTGCCACACACAGCTGTCACATATACAGAATGCTAGTGTGCTTGCTGTTCATTAGATCCCTGTGGGAAGCTACAGTAGAACACTGGGAAACCATCTGACAGGGCACTGCTATTGTTAGAGATACGTGCTTTACTCAGAATATCAGACTCTACTTTCACCAAGCTGAGACTGAAAGTGTGACTTTACAGAACATGCACTCCCATTTTAGCTTCTGAACTACCTTCCACAACCTCTAAGAGAAAATCACAATAAAAAACTGTTTCCACTCAGACATGGTTCATCAAGTTCCAGCAGCATTTTGATAGGGTGCAATCACTTTAGACCATACAATAGTTCCTAAAATGTATTTGGTACCACCAAACAAATGAGATATCTGTTATCACCCTTTATATGTGCTTATTTTTGTTACCTTCAAAAACTGCTTTCACTACATGCACTTCAATATGGAGCACCTCCCCAAGTGCTGTAAGGGCTGCTACATCATGGTGTCCATGTTATAGTCAGCCAGTCATGGGGGTAGTGAGGGTGCTTGGAACTTTCCACATTCCCCTAGTGTTCGAGATATGCTATTCATTTTCAGGTTGAATGGACTAAGGGCCAGTTTTATAAAATTTCTATTTTCCATTTCCTAAATAGTGAATCCTAAGAAATCGCTATTTAGGAAATGCAAAATAGAAAGTAGAAAAATAGAGATTTCCTAATAGCAATTCCTACAGACTAGAAAGTGCTATTAGGAAATCGCTATTTAAGAAATGATACACCATTCATTTCTATAGGCCTAAAGGACCATAGATGTGACTAGTTTTGCCCCTTCAAAATTTGCGAAAATGCAAATTAGGAGATGCAAACCCCCCAAGAAAGTGGTGCACATGTAAAGCGCACAAATGCCCTATGGGCATTTACATGCTACATGGCACTTCAAATATGTATTTTGGATGCATTTTTAAACACCCACCTGGTTACCAACAACTTGGAGTCAATGGTAATAACACTTCCTAATTGCCCATTTTGCATTTATGAAATGCTTAGTACATGAGATTAGGAAATCACAATCATAAATTCCCTTTTCAGATGTACAAAGGCAAACAGGGAAATGCAAACTGCAATTTCTACCCATTATAAATCACATTTTGCGATTCCCAAATAAGAAATTGCAACTACGGATTTCCTATGTCCTAAACATATGTACAAAGCATTTCCTAAATGCGAAATGGGCATTTCGCAGACCATTACGACCGATGTACTGTTTCTCCATTTACTCTCAATTGGTCAATTTCTCTAAAGTTACTCCTTCTTCATCTTGATCAACTTGGAACTCTGTGTGGTAGTTGCAGCTGTGAAGCCTTGACAGAATGGAATCATCTTAGCACCCAAACATCTATAGTACGAAGGAGCTGAGAGTTTTCTGCAAGGAGAGGGGGCTGACTGCGAAGAGGAGATCCACAAGGCTGAATCTTGAGACATACTTATATTGTTATGAGGAAACACACTGGGTAGGGACAATATCAGATGACTCTGGGGAGGAACCCAGTGGAAGTGTTAAGGATGTAAGGCCTTGGAACCTCCTAGAGGACCCCAAACCAGAAACTCAAGAGGGCAGTGGCCTTGAGGAGGAAGCATGAGAGGGGAAAATTACTTTGCAGAGGCTACAGAGGAGAGAGGGGAGCCCAGACAGAGGGAGTCCCCTGCTGGATCTACTGCTGGAAGAAGTGTCTCCTCCCAAATACTATTCCCTGAGGAGTTCAAGGAGAGACAGGTTAAGAGGGATTTGCAGCTGCAACTGGCTCAACCAGATGCAGAATGGAGAGGAACTGAGGCTGACACAGCCCTAGCGGAGGAGAGAAGAGCTGAGGTGGAGAGAACCTTAGCCCAGGAAAGCAAAATGATTTTAGCTCATGAGCTGAAGTTAACAGAGCAGAAATTGGAAGCCAGGGGCTGAGTTCAGCTCAGATGGTGGCAGCAAAGGTACCAGGTCTAGTTTTGAAGAAAAGGTCCACATACCCAGAGACATGCTTTCTAAGGAGGGGTGACATACAACAGTGGGCTCAGGCATATGAGCTCTGAGGGGCGCAAGATCCCTGAGAAGAATTGGGGAACTGGCTCAGGGAGTCATAGTCCTGTTGGTGGTAGGGACATTCTACTGGCTCTATAAGGGAGTGACAGGGAGAGGTATACCCCCATGGAGGAAGCCCTTGTCTGGGAGTATGGAGTCAACCCAGAGAAGGGTAGGTTGAGATTCAGGGACAGTCAGACACTGTCTAATCAGATGGGGGATGATGTGAGGTACTTTTCCAAGGCACTGGATGGTTGGGTGAAGGGTAGTATGGTAAACACACATGATGGGCTGTAGAATTGGATTGCTGGAAAACATATGTTCAGTCACAGTTTTCCAGAGCTATGCCAACACATGGTGGAGTGTGAGTTCTCTGACCACAGGGAACTTGCACTGAAGGCAGACCTCTGGGTGAGTACCAGATGGTCTGAAGAGGCATTGGGGATGAATCCTAACTGGAGTGAGTCAGGATTTCCCCTTCAGAGTGAGTAGGAGGGTTGCAGTACCCCAGACAGTTCCCAGTGTAGTAGGGGGAGAAGGGTCCCACATCCTTTCCAAGAGTAGGAGAAGGGGTGGGACTGGGTAGAGGCCCCAGGTACCTTATATCCAGCCCCAGTGCTTGGATTGCTCCCAGAAGGGGCATAGGCAGAGGAAGGGGGTCTGTACCAGGAGACCATCTGCTGATGTAGTCCCATAGTGTCAGGAGAACTTGGGGGGCGGCTGTCACAAGCGTCCCACCAGTTCTGGTGACAGGCAGCACCATTCCAGAAAGAAGGGTGCAGAAGTCCAGATTGAGGTGTGAGAGGGGGAGACAGTCCCCAGAGGAAGAACCAGTGGGCCAGGAGTTACCAGATCTGAGATCAGAGCTCTCCAGGAATGGCCCTGGTGGTGCCACTTTGGCTTTGGGGGCTTGATACTCTGTCAGATGGACAGGGGTCAGGAGATTGCACCAGGCAGGCTCTCACACAACACATGAGGAATGTGTTGTACCCCCCTGGAAGTTCTGGCTTATCAGGCACATGCTCAGCCTAAGGGTACACACCCTGGTCTGGAAGACCAGCCTCAGGATACCACCCCTGAACTGGTGGGAGAGGGAGTGGGCAAAAGGTGCAAGTCACCTGGGGCTATAGCCCCCCACTCTGAGAAACCACAGACGTTAGAGAGCCCTGGAAGGGCTGAGACCTGGCTTTTATCACTGACAGCTGTAAGTGGCCACTATGGGTTGCTGTCCTTGTTGAAAGAGTTTCCCTTGAGTTGGGGACAGTAGTCACAGCCCAGTGGTGGAATGGGCCACACCACTACATTGGCCATAGTGGTACTGTCTGCCCACTAGGATACATCTGTGAGCAAAATAAGGTTAGGTGCTGTACAGATAGGGTCCAAAGGTGAGAGAAGGCTTCCCTATTGGTTAGTTTAGTGGGTCCTGAGATTATGTGCAGAGGAATCCAACTGTGCTCAGAAAGGTATAGAACTGGAACGCACCTCTGCTGTTGCTGGCCAGAGTTAATGTTCTATCGCTCTAAGCAGGAAAGTCTATCAAGTTATTGATTGATCTACCCTGGCTTTAGACTAGAAGGGGGTTGTGTTGGACCTGGTCCTTTTTGCAGGGTAACCCCAAACTTTTTGCATTCTTCCTCCTAGTTTTTCTGACTTATTTTTGTTGGTGTTAGGACTCTGGACACTTTACCACTGCTAGCCATTGCTAAGTTGCATATGCTCGCTGTCAAAAACTATTGATGTTTGGTTTATCCATGATTGGCACATTTGATTTACTTGTAAGCTCTTAGAAAAGTGCACTATGTGTGCCCAGGAGCTGTAAATCAAATGGTACTAGTGGGCCTGCAGCACTGATTGTGCCACCCACATGAGTAGGCCTGCAAACATGCCTCAGACCTGCCACTGCAGTGTCAGTGTGTGCAGTTTTAAACTGCTATTTCAACCTGGCAAGTGCACCCACGTGACAGGCACAAACCTTCACTTTTACTGCATGTAGGTCACCCCTAAAGTAGGCCCAAGGCAGTCCCTTGGGCAGTGTGCAGTGAATTTAAAAGGTGTGGCATGTACTGGCATGTTTAACATGTCCTGATAGTGAAATACTGTACATTTCTTTTTTCAGTATTGTAAGACCTATCTCTCCCATGGGGCAAAATAGGGATTGGGTAGAAATATCTTTTAAGTGTAATTCCCCATTGAGAGCAGATAGAGATATGGAGTATGGGGCCCCTGAGCCTGTCTTCAATCCACGTCTGGGCTGTGCTGATTGACAGTTCCCCTTATGCATTCTACCCAGACAGCCATAAACATAGGACACTCAGGCGGTCATTACAACATTGGCGGTAAAAGCCGCATACCGCTGTGCAGGTACACACACTGCCACAGCAATTATGACCCACATTTCGGAATCTGCCAAAATTCAGACACCCACACAAGTCCGTCGCAAAGCCAAGTTATGAATTATACAGCAGGGCACGATGATCTGGCACACCTTCTTTCGTGAGTAGAATAGGGATCCACCTGTCATATGGAGGCACCTGAACCTGGCCTTCAGGAGGCTGAAGGTCCACTCGATCACCCTCCTAGTTCGCACATGGGCCTCATTGTAGCGTTCCTCTGCCCTTGTCGTGGGATTCCTCACTGGGGTCAGTAGCCATGACAGGTTGGGGTAACCAGAGTCACCTGCAAATGGTGAGGGACAACTGTTAGACACGCACTAACCTGGAGGGATATCCCCAGACCAAGACAACCATTCCCACTGACTTGCTTCCAGGTGCTCACCTAATAGCCACACACAGTGCCTCTGGAGTTGACCCATCACATAAGGGGTGCTGCTATTCCGCGGGATGTAGGCGTCATGCACTGAACCAGGGAACTTGGCATTCACATGGGAGAGGTACTGGTCTACCAAACATACCATCTGTACATTCATCGAATGATAACTCTTCCGTTTTCTGTACACCTGTTCACTCCTGTGGGAGGGGGGAGGGAACAAAGCCACACGTGTCCCATCAATGGCACCTATGATGTTGGGGATGTGTCCCAGGGCATAAAAATCACCTTTCACTGTAGGCAAATCCTCCACCTGAGGGAAAACAATGTAGATCCGCATGTGTTTCAGCAGGGCAGACAACACTCTGGACAATACGTTGGACAACATAGGCTGGGATATCCCTGATGCCATGGCCACTGTTGTCTGAAAGGAACCACTTGCAAGGAAATGGAGCACTGACAGCACCTGCACTTGAGGGGGGATTCCTGTGGGATGGCGGATTGCTGACAACTGGGTACACAGTTCCTGGATTGTGGCACGGTCAAGCCTGTAGGTGATAATCAAATGTCGCTCCTCCATTGTCAACAGGTCCACCAAAGGTCGCTACACTGGAGGATGCCGCCATCTCCTCACATGTCCCAGCGGACGGTGCCTATGAAGGACAACAGCGATCACAGAGTCAAACAATTCAGAGGTACGTACCCACTGTTTACACAGAACACCTATCATACACAAAAGGTGGCATGTATATGTGTTGAGTCTAGGCCTAGGTATGAGTGATGCAGTTGGAAATGAAGCCATGTGGGCCCCTGAAATGGCGGCTGCCTGACCTGTAAAGTGGGACAATGGGATGTGAGGTAACTGCGCTGCCGTTGTACAGCGTCGTGGTAGGCGGTCGAAGACCGCGGAGCAATGCTGCATTGGTTAACATTGGACCCTATGGGTTCCAGGAGCCAATGGCGATGTACGCCGGCAGTGACGGTACGCACCGCCGCGGACGTGACCGCCATTTTCTATCACTTCAATCACTCGATACCTAATCTTCGACAGGAGAGGACCTACACTGCAAGTGCTGCTGTGACCTCGGTCTAGAAGAGACAATGGCTCGAGTGTCTGGGGAAAGGGCCCCTGCTTCACATCGGAGGATTTGGAGAAACCCGTGGATGGGGTCCTCCCCCCTTACACCCTACTCTACGGTCGTCCAGACAAACAGGTAAGTACACTGGCAGCATGCTGTATGGGCTATGCCTGTGTGGAGAGGGCTGGATGTAAGAAGGAACGGATGAGAGTGCTATGTGCATGAAAGACGGTGAATGCATGTGCCACATGGCAAGGGTAGGGATGGGGGCCAATCACTTCGACGGTGCAGTTGGTAATAACTTCTCTTTTTCCCCTGTACATTTTATGTAGGTAGCACACACCAGAAGAAAGATATTTGACGTGCCATCGCCAAGGACATACGGACCCTGGGGGTCTACCACAGATGGAGCACCCACTGCTGGAAAAGATGGGAGGACATTCGCCGCTGGAGCAAGAAGATGGCGGAGGCTCAGCTATGGATGGCCTCCCAATGTGAGAGGGGTGCCCGTCGCACCATGACCCCCCTGATGTTCAGGATCCTGACGGTGGCCTACCCGGAGTTGGATGGGCGCTTGAGGGCATAACAGCAGACACAAGGGGGTGAGTACACTCTCATTCTGCTGACTTTGCGCGCAGTGGAGGTGTCTGGGTGGGGGAGGAGGGCTGTGGGTTTCCCTAGGCCAGAGCGAGTTCCGTAGGCAAGGCCCCTCCGTATGTCAGGCCATGTGGCACCCCAGCCCACCTCTGTAGAGTGCCAAGTACAGGTAGTCATGCCCCTGTGTCATCTATGTGTGCAGAGGTCGTCCATAGCCTTGTAGGCCATTTCCCAGAAATTGAACAGTGGAGCCCAAGAGCGCGGCGTAGTGCAGGGGGCTTCTGTGTCTGTCGTGTCGGGCAACGGTAGCGGTAATGCATGCACTCAACATGTCTTTCTTCTGTCTCCCCACCCCTTTTTATGGTCTCCCTGTTCTTGTGTGCTATAGCATCATCAGGGGGAGGAGCAGTGGCAACGGAGCAAGAGGGAGCTGCATCCCACATGGCCATGGAGGGCGACACTACGGAGTCTGAATTCACCAGTGGGACGGAGGGCGAGGAGAGCTCCACGGCGGGGACAGGAGCTGACACCAGCGACACGGACTCGTCCTCTGATGGGAGCTCCCTTGTGGTGGCGGCAACATCTGTGCCCCCGCATCTACAGGTACAGCCACCACCCCACCTACCAGCACCACCCTCCCAGCAGCCCCTCTGCCTTCGCCCCGTGCCCGCTCACCCAGGAGGGTGGGCATCACCTTCGCCCCAGGCACCTCAGGCCCTGACCCAGTCACCCCTGCTGCCCTCAGTGAGGAGGCCATTAACCTCCTCAGGTCCCTCACTGTTGGGCAGTCTACCATTTTGAATGCCATCTAGGGTATAGAGAGGCATTTGCAACAAACCAATGCATTCCTAGAGGGCATTAATTCTGGTCAGGCGGCCCTTCACCAAGCTTATCAGACTCTGGCCTCAGCACTGATGGCAGTCATTGTCCCCGTCTCTAGCCTCCCCCCTCCAACTTCCTCAATCCGACCCAATCCCCTGTACCTCAGCCTATCCCAAGCACATCTACAGACCAACATGCACACACCTCAACACACAAGGGAAGCTCAGGCAAACATAAGCACCACACATCCCACAGGCACTCACGCAAGCATCACACACATGCAGACACAACAACATCCACTGCCTCCACTGTGTCCCCCTCCTCCTCGTCTCTCTCCTCCCTCCCAGTCTCGTCTACACTTACACCTGCATGCAGTACCTCTACAGCCACTACGTCCCTCTCCGGCACACCCACCACCACACCCGCTCACGTGCAGTCACCACCCCCACTACCATTCACACGTCCCCTGTGTCCTCTCCCAGTGTGTCTGTGATGCCCCCTCCCAAGATATACAAACGCAGGCACACACCCACCCAACAGCCATCCACCTCACGACAGCCTCCAGTGCATGCACCTTCACCCAAAGTCACCAACGTACACTTCCTACAACCACCACCTCTCAAACCCCCTCCAGCTACCCGTCCCAGTGTCTCCCAAAAACTTTTCCTGTCCACCCTTGACCTCTTTCCCACACCTCCCCCACCCCGTCCGTCTCATAGGTCCCGAACTAGCACCTCAGCCACAACATCTCCGGGACCAGTGGTGCCTGTAGTCACCAGAATGTGGAGTGCACTGGCCACCAGGGCAGCCAGTGTGGCACGGAGCCACAGCACAGACAGTCCACCACCTGTGAAGCATCAGAAGTTGGCCAGTGCCCGGTGGGAGAGGGGGAAGACTCCAGCCACCAAAGCTGCTCCCAGGGGTCCCGTTGGGAGTGTGGAGTCAGCTGTGACACCTTCCAAGGTGGGGAAGGGCCACAAGAAACCCAGCAAGTCTGGGAAGAGCTGCACGGCGGAGAAGACCGCCATCATCCCAGCTGCCCAGGAGGCCACCGCCAGCACCAGCCCAGCTGCCCAGGAGGCCACCGCCAGCACCAGCCCAGCTGCCCAGGAGGCTACCGCCAGCACAGGTCCAGCTGCCCAGGAGGCCACTGCCAGCACCAGCCCAGCTGCCCAGGAGGCCACCGCCAGCATCACCCCAGCTGCCCAGGAAGCCACCGCCAGCACAAGCCCAGCTGCCCAGGAGGCCACCACCAGCACAAGCCCAGCTGCCCAGAAGGCCACCACCAGCACCAGCCCAGCTTCCCAGGAGGCCACCGCCAGCACAAGCCCAGCTGGGCCATGAAGGACCGCCATCAAAAGGCCTGTTGGGCCATGAAGGACCGCAAGCGCCAGCCCAGCTAGGCCATGAAGGACCACCAGCAGCTGAGACCCTGCAATCGAGGCCGCCATCTGAGGCACCGCTGAACAGGGCACCGCCATCTGAAGCACTGCTGAACAGGGCACCGCCATCTGAAGCACCGCTGAACAGGGCACCGTCATCTGAAGCACCGCTGAACAGGGCACCGCCATCTGAAGCACCGCTGAACAGGGCACTGCCATCTGAAGCACCGCTAGCCCATGAGCGGCAGGGGCACTGACGCAACTGAGTCCGTCACGGGGTGAATGATGCACTCTGGGCACCATGCCCCCTCCAGAATCAGTGGAGACTGACATCCACTACCTCAGTCCTTGGCAGGATGAAGCACTCTAGGCACAATGCCCCCTCCAGAACCAGTGGAGACTGACATCCACTACCTCTGTCCTTAACAGGATGAATCACTCTGAGCACCATGCCCCCTCCAGAACCAGTGGAGACTGACATCCACTACCTCTGTCCTTAACAGGATGAAGCACTCTGGAGACTGTCATCCACTTGTGAGACTGTGGCTTTGCACTCCCCAGGATTGAACAGTGGGCAACCCACACACTGTAGAGACTTGAGAGACTGTGGCTTTGCACTCCCCAGGATGGAACAGTGGGCAGCCCACCCACTGTAGAGACTTGAGAGACTGTGGCTTTGCACTCCCCAGGATTGAACAGTGTGCAACCCACCTACTGTAGAGACTTGAGAGACTGTGGATTTGCACTCCCCAGGATGGAACAGTGGGCAACCCACCCACTGTAGAGACTTGAGAGACTGTGGCTTTGCACTCCCCAGGATGGAACAGTGGGCATGTGGCCCCCTCGTGGATTTGGGGTCGTGCACTCAACCGTCTGAGGTGCCCCCCTTTTCCCTCCCCCTGAGGTGCCTGTTTTCTTTCTCTCTGATGCCCCTGCAGTGTTCTCTCGTCATGGTCGGGGATCTTGTGTGGGCCTCGCCCATACCGTGTGGTCCCAGTGTTCCACGGACTATCTTAGTGCACTACCTGGACTACTATGCTGTCTCACAGCTGCAAAATCGATACATTGGCTGTTTCACTGTAGTCCCATCAACAGCACATCTGGATTTTCCAGGTATTGTCCCTGGGTGACAATTTTTCATCTACCCTACACCGCAGTAAGGAACTGAGGCTGCATGTCCAGAAATTGATACATCGCTTTTCTTGTGAGGAAAGAATTGACGCATTACCTTCCCAGCCAGTACGGAACTGAAGCATTACCTCATCTGTGAGGAAAGAATAGATGCTTCACCCCCCCCTCCTCAGTGCAGTAAGAAACTGATGCATTGCTTTGCTTTTTTTTATCACCTTGAGTCACGCATTGTCTTTGTTTTTGAGGCATTCCACGTACTTTGTGATAAAGAGATACATCAACTGATTCCTATGGATTAAGACTTGCTTAAACATTTTAAAATAGATATTTACTCAGATAAATATTGGCTATTTTCTAAACTGGTTGGAGTCCTTTTGTGGTATTTTTACTATGTTACTGTGTGCGTGTCTGTGTGTGTGTATACAAATACTTCACACATTACCTTTGAAATAAATCTAACTGCTCAAGCCAAGCTACGAAGGGGGTGAGCAGGGGTTATCTTGGCTTTGTGACTCCCTTGCTATGATTACAGTGAGGGTCCCTATTTGGACAGGGTGCAAACCACTGATAACTGAAGACCCCATTTCTGACAAGGTTAATGACTGCCCCCCTCCTATTTGTGCTGCGCCAAAAAACTCCTTAAATTATCTAAGACACTTTAATAACATTACAATGGCATGTCCCTGCCAGTTGCACTGTCATGCCAGACCTAAAACTCCATGGTGGTTAATGACTGTCCTCCTCATGTTTTTACTGCCAGAGAAAATTCCATAAATTCTCTAAGACACTTTAATAGCATTACAGTGTCATGTATGTGGCACTGACAATTCAGCCTTAGGCCACTGAGTGAATAAACAAAATGATCACATGTGTTTGGTGAGCTAGCACTTTTTTGATGAAGCCCTGTCAAAACATGTAGTCCTTCCTCACTACACGTCAGTGGAATCAAAGCACCTCTCCTAGTATTCTCACATAATTGTCTGATAACAACTTTGCTGGCAAGTCAGACTATAACTAAACTAAAATGGGGTATAAAAACCAAACCTGAGTGAATAAAAAGCAATTCAAAATTTCACAATGACACATCTTGGTAGATGCATTATTGACCAAGGACTCCAAGGCGTTCTACAGTTTCTATGCATGTAACACAGAAAACATGCAAAACAAAGTAAACACCAAAATTCAGGCAGATACATGGATAGAACACTTCAAAAAAATATTCTACAATGACAAGTCTGAACATGATGAAGAAACTGGTTGAAGGCACCAGGACAGTCATCCAAATACACCCTGATTAAATGAATCATATACAAATAGATTCCAAAGTAATTGAAGGTGTAAAATAAATACATCTCCTGACCCAAACTAAATTCTGCCAGTAAAATAAAGAAAACAGGCACACGTTAATACAGTCTGATTCTTGCCGTTGGTTCTTTTATTCCGTTTTACACAAAAATCTCAAACTTGACTCAGCCCACCAATACATGTTTCGTCTTGGGCTTTCACCCTAGGACTTTGTCAAGGCTTGTAATGGCTCTTTGCCTGCGCTTTCAGACATTAGTAATGTATTCTCCTCCAGTACGTCAATCACATCCCAAGAAACTGACCCCGAGATCACCAATTTGGGGTTTGTAGTGTCGAATCGGTAAACCTTCAAAATGTATAACTTCGCGATTACGCTCTGTCTGTATCCAACGCTCGAGCGTGATTGACGTACTGGAGGAGAATAGCACCAAAGTGTACTCTGGATACCAATCTCAACATTACTATGACATAGCAATGATGGTAGAACTATTACAAATAGGTATTTAATCCACATCAATTTACAGTACAACATATACATGTGAAGTCCACGGTATCGTGTACAGGTCTGTGTTAGACAGATATAAGTTACAACATTAGTGTGCCCTACCTAGAGATGTCCCACAGTGCATACTCATGTGTCCATCCCAGTGCCCCATGACATACTGAGTGATAAAAAGCAGCAGCTGAGGGATGACCATAAGTCACACAACCATCCAGGGAACCTGAGTTTGAGAAAGACAGGTTGATTAGCAGGAATGATGCTTTGGAGTAAGTGTGACTACAAGTGCACACCTTCCTCCCCCCGGTGAATCCATGACCTATGATCCTTTTCTCTAATATGTTAAATACTGAAGCTAACTGATAATAAGGTGTAGTATGGTTATATAATAACACATTAGGGGTGTGCATTAGCACATTCCCCATTGAAGGAGTGGCACCAGGGAGACACTCTTGGTCCTGATAAAAAGCCAAGGGGTAGGCTTGAAACATGTAAGAAAGGCAGGTTCATTAAACACCTCCCCACCTTCCAATCACCACATTTTAAACCATACCGCTACTAGGGTAGTTATTAAAACATTAGTTTACCTGGGAGGCAGGTATTTTTGATCCTTTTTATGATCCCCCTACTCCTACTACACACTATTATAAGGGTTCACACATGAAGTGCTTCCACGTAATCCGTTGGTCGCAGCATGCCTCCTTCTGCAGCGGAACGGGATGGACCCAATGATGAAACATGCCACCAAGGGGGTAACCTTAATGGGCGAGGATTTTCCAGGGAAACTAATCAGTTTCCTAAAGATATTTTCTGGAGGATTAACCCTGTAGATAAGGGCTGGGCTTTCGTTTGGCTTAAGATACTTAGGCTGTCATTACAACCTTGGTGGTCAGACGAGGCTGACCACCAAGGCTGAATCGCCAGTTGGCCGCCCATGCGGCCGAAAACCCACCGGCCGCATTTGGACATCCTCGCTGGGCCGGCGACAATGTGGCGGTGCGGCGGGTGCAGCAGCACCCATCGCACTTTTCACTGTCTGCCAGGCAGACAGTGAAAATCGCGACGGGGATGTGCCTGGAGGCCCCTTGCACCGCCCATGCCAAGTGCATGGGCGGTAAGTGTCTACTGCCATGGACAGGCTGGCGGGAAGGGGAGTCAAAATCCCCAGGGCAGCGCTGCCCTGGCGGATTCTGACCACTGGGACAACCATGGCGGTAAACCGCCAAGCCCAGCGGTGTGACCGCGGCGCTACCGCCACAGCCAAAATATGGTGATTTGTACCGCCAGCCTGTTGGCGGTACGATCGCCACTCAACCCTGTTGTAATGAGGTCCTTAATCGTGTAGGAGGGTAAGCCCTTGCTCTTGAAACTTTCCTCTTTACTCTCCCTTAGTACATTTTATTTCTTATTACAACATAGGCAGAGCTAATTGAGATCAATTATGTGATTGAGTTGGACATTATGGGTTTTAAAATCAAACTGTGTACCTTGGAAGTACCTGAACGCTACTGAGTTGTTCTTTCTATATAATTTAACAGGCATACAGAGACTGATGAGGCTAAAAAGTGACAACTTACACCATGTTGAACACTTAGGGGGTGATTCTGATTCTGGCGGGCGGCGGAGGCCGCCCGCCAGAATTCCGCCCCCAAAATACCGCGCCGCGGTCAAAAGACCGCGGCGGGTATTTCAAGTTTTCCCCTGGGCTGGCGGGCGGCCGCCAAAAGGCCGCCCGCCAGCCCAGGGGAAAACGACCTTCCCACGAGGATGCCGGCTCGTAATCGAGCCGGCGGAGTGGGAAGGTGCGACGGGTGCATTTGCACCCGTCGCGTATTTCACTGTCTGCCAAGCAGACAGTGAAATACTTGTAGGGGCCCTCTTACGGGGGCCCCTGCAGTGCCCATGCCAGTGGCATGGGCACTGCAGGGGCCCCCAGGGGCCCCGCGACCCCCCCTACCGCCATCTGGTTCCCGGCGGGCGGACCGCCGGGAACTGGATGGCGGTAGGGGGGGTCGGAATCCCCTCGGCGGCGCAGCTAGCTGCGCCGCCTTGGAGGATTCAACAGGGCAGCGGTACACTGGCGGGAGACCGCCAGTGTTGCCGGTCTGACCGCGGCTTTACCGCCGCGGTCAGAATGCCCTGCGGGGCACCGCCGGCCTGTCGGCGGTGCTCCCGCCGACCCTGGCCCCGGCGGTCTAAGACCGCCGGGGTCAGAATCACCCCCTTAGCCTTTAGGAAAAATACCCATTTCAGTAGCTGAAATCCCTCCTGCTGTGTGGTTAATCTATGACTTTATCTCATTGCCAATCTCTACATTTCAATTTACACCTTGTTTGAAATGTTATCAAGTCGGCAGAAATGAAGCTGTAGGGGATAGTTTTGATCAAGAGTCGTGGGTTTTACCTTTCAGTTAAACATGTCTGAGTGGGGAAACTGAAGTCTTCCTTGTTGGAAAGAAAGATTAAACTCTGTTCGGCTATTCATAACTTTGTAAAGAGGCAATGCTGCATGGCGCGTGCAATGAGTCCATGGCCAACCTGGCATGTTATCTGAAAGGCACACAAGTCTCCTTGATTTGACAGCATTCTGATTGCTCTCGAATAGGAGTTATTAGGTCCTGAAAAAACAATTTTTTTGTAGGATGAAACCCGGTGTCCCATATGTGGTGACAGTCTCCAGGGTTGTGACCTTCTATGGCAACACATTATTACCACCCACACTCATGTTTGGGAAATTACCTTTTGACATTCCATCCCTATTTTCAGTGTGAATTTTGATAAGCTGAGCCAACTGAAAGCCTTATTATTTCAGAAGGATATTTTTTTAACATCTACCCAAAGGACTTTTGATCTTCAAGTTGCAAGGTCTTCTGCTGAAGACCAGGCACTGTTGTGCACTAACTTGCTGCTGCATTTTGGTGAACTTGTTCACCGAATATATAATGCCTCAAATAATGCAGGAGTAGTACACTTGTTTGGAGCGATTGGGTCAGGCTTTGTGAGCACATTCCAGACTGTATTCAGGGTGATACTGTCCTTTCTGCATTTTTGGGTTTCAAGAATTTTTGGAGGCATACCAATTTTATTATTGCTGTTCATTGCTATTTTGGGCCTATTTTTGTTGCTCCGCAATGGATGTTCCACCTTGAGGCCAAATAGGGATGAATCTACCACACATCCTGATGTGTCATGAACGCCAGATACAGTATTTCATAGTGTCTTTGGTGTAGGAATTGAACGTGAACTGGCATTTGTCATTTAAACCTGTGTGGTTACAATGTGTACAGTCTGTGTTCCTCTGTCTGCTGTGCCGTTTTGAGTGTGCACTGAATTTGTGTCTGGCTGTGCAATTGGTTCAATCTGAGGCTATGAACCTGCATTTGAGGTTTCTTGAGGAGCCACCATCAGGGTTTTCCCACAAGGCTGCCATTGCTGCTGGATGCGCACTCTGAGCCATCACTTCTGGTCAATATAGATGCTTCATTTCCAGGATTCCTGGAATCTGGCTATAACATTGCAGTTAGACCATCAGCTGGATTTGACCATATCTCTTTATTGAAACTTGCTTCTCAGGCCACGGGGAATCATTTAGGCTTTTGATTCATGCCCTTGTGTTTAAACAAATTGTTTTGTATTTGTTTTTATTGGCTTTTCAATTGGCATATTTTTATATCTGCCTTTTGTTTCCTTTATTATTAAAGTGCATTTCACATTTTATACATATATTTGTTTCATATACACATTTGAGGCTAGTTTTTTATGGTTTTATTTTAATTTGAGCATAGTCTCTCATGGCCAGAGGACAGTGAGGTAAAGCACAATATGGCCTGCTTAGTACCTCCATTTTAATTTAGCATTTTTTTTAATGGTAACCTTTAACATGGCTTCCCACTCATGCAATAGTGTGCTGAGAAATCACTGTACATGCAGCTTGTTTCTTGTAAGCATTGCTGTCATCCAGTCTGTACAGTCCATCCATGGCTTGGCTCACAGATCACAATGCCCTAGTATTGTTCCGGTCCATGTAGGCAGCTCCTCACTTACAGACATATTATTGCATCAGCCCTACACCTCTGACACAGTGTGACACAAAAGGTGTTTGTATTAGAAAAACTCCCTCTGCATCCCATTCAACAGAGGAGCACTTCTGCTAAGATTATCCTAGAATGCGGCACACAGTGGAAGGGATGCAGGCTTGCTGACTCTGATGCTGACGCTGTCCTCTATCCTGCATAAGACAATAGCCTGCACTACGCCAGACTTGCTTTCTGGCTTCTTGGTTCATCTTACCCTGGTATGGTTGGTTAAGGTATCCCAATTGATCTGGCAGATGGTACACCCAATATGCTCTTGATGGCGTAGGTAGTAAAAGATAGGAGTGTACCAACATAATATCATTATCATGGTTGAAGTATTTACCTTTTTCACCATTTTCATAATGCTAGCTACCATGCTTTTTCTCGTTTGTCTAATATTTGCAGCCCCTATTTTTATGCAAGATTAGGATTGTTGCAATAAATGTTTGAAATTACATTTCTGCATCTTTCTTGCATCTAATCTTGGGTATGCAGTGTCACAACAAAAAGGTAGATTGTTTCCACAAAATCCATGTGAATCTGAGTAGTCATGTTTGAGGTTGCAAATACCAACTGTTACTCTGGTGTGTTTAGGGGTTCAGATGGGGCACTGTGAGCTATCTAGGAACATTGTAAATATTTCCTGATGGTATAGGCAGACTGAGTCCCTGTACACTGATGTTTATGTTGACCTGATACACAGTCCTACTTGATTTGTAGGAACCCTATAACAAACACACATTGATAAATACAACAACCCCACATATACAAAAAACACTTAGAAACACACATGCAGCCCCCAGATTTACACACTCACATATCCTGATTCCCCTACACCGCCCCGCATGTGCACCAATACACACTCCCAAATACAACATTCACATACAACAATCCTCATGCACACTTCCACACACCCCAAACACACAGCACATACAACCCCACATTCCCACACAGACACAAAACACATACAAAGACTCACACCCACACTCACACACACAAATACTCCCATATGAACATACACACGCAAACAGCACCCATGCATTCACACACTTACATGCCCTGAAAAACACAGTCACACTGCCCATTACACAGTTACTCACACATATACAGAGATACCTAACACCTACATACATACACCTTACCCTACATTGATACATAAAACCTCACATATACACTCTTGCAGACACACACTGTCATGTCCATGCACATGCCTATACACAGAAACACCTTCACACACACACAACGCACATACCCTCACACCCCACTCTCACACAGCTGTATACACATTCACATACACTCACACACCTATAAAGACATTCAACAGTTATATAGGTACAACACACACCTATAGGGATCCATACACCAGTGTGTGTGTGTGTGTATATATATATTCACTGAAAAAAAAAGGTTACAGGTAGGTTATAGTTAGGTTCCTAATTTACTCGTACAAACCCATAGAAATTTAGCAGTTATAGTTAAAGTTCTTGCAAGTAACTAAAACTCATGCCCCTAAGGTAACTATAACTCACGCCCATACCATGCACAGTTGTCTCCTCAATAATCTTATTGCAAATGTTGCAGTGAGAATATGAAATATGGCAAGGAATATGTCATCAATGATATAATATGAGGATTTTGCTCTGGAGGCCCACCAGTGCTAAGCGGTCAGGGTGTCCCAATCCTAGCCTTTTTTCTTTTTTTTTTTTAAACTTTTTTTCTGGGACTTGACTCAAGATTTGACAAACGGTGCCCAAGATATAAGCAAGTCAAAAATGCTTTTTCTATGGAAACATGGTCCTAACTAGAACTACCTGGTGGTGATATATGTTTCCTAAATCTCATTCTTCAATGATCGAAGGAAAAGAAAAGTGGCACTCTTGAGCCTTGTCACTGGGTAGTTATAGTCAGGTCTGCTGTTCCATAGGAAAAGTGTTTTTGTGTTCCTAACAATGTTGAATCTCTACAAAACTTTCCTAAAAGGCGCTACTTTTATACTAGTTAACCCAAACGAAAATGCAAAAATGTTACAATCCAGAGAGACATTTGGGGGGAGTTAAAAAAAAATGCCTGCTTGGCTTCATTTATTGATTATAAGAGCCTGCACCAGGCTGTGTTCAGAAAGGGGAGGAGGGTTGCATGCCCACCCCTCCCTGAGTCTACAGAGGCCCCAAGAAGCCCACTTCCAGGGCCAACATTAATTATTTTGGGTAGGGGAGGTGCATGGTCCCCCTCCTTGAGTCTTGAGAGTCATGAAGAACCTATCCCTGGGGCCAAATAAAGCTTCTATGTGGAGGTGGCAAATAGAACAGCAGAAATTCTTTAATTTATCTATATTCAACACACCGTTTCTGTCACAGGTAAATAAACTTTGTGTCTGTTTCTCTCATGTAGAAATATTTACAGAGTAATATAATACAATATTAAATAATGAACATTATGGTTGCAAAATGTCTTATACATTCAGTAATACTGCCTGATACCACTGATTTATGTATTCATGAAAATTGTATACATTTTGTGTGTTTAGTTTACATGGTAGAACATGTGGTATTAATACCATGGAGAAGGGTAACAGAGGAGCAGCTAGATATCTGCTGAAAGAATTAGTATACTGTATAATCTTGTAGAGAACGCTTTTGCAGTGAAAAGAAAGTTGTTTAGACAAATGTGTGTCATCTCTAAAAACAGAAGTGCTGTCAAAGGTAGCATATCAATAAATCAAACCTTTGTGGAATGTTTGAGGGAGAGTGGGAACACACTTCAAGTACAGAGGCTTTTTTATTTGACGAAAGCTATTTTCAAGTGAATATTTTAGTGTCTGCAGTTGAAACAGATGGTGGTGCATAAGAGGAGAACCAAGGTACAGCAATACAAAAGAGACATTAGTACCTAGAAACCAAGAAATTGTAATTACAAATGTGATTTGACAACATGTCTCAGCTGCTCTTGTGTGCCAGTGTCAATGCAGCAAAGCTTGTAGCATAAGACAAGACTCAATTGACAAGCTTTGTTTATTATTTTAAAAGATTCAGCAGTAGAACTGTAAAACAGAAAATTAGAGTTCTATAAACACTTGATCTCTGCACAGTTTAAGAAACTAGTAAATCTTCCAACACATTTGTTTATTTGTTTATCTAGGCAGGTATGAGACAGTATTTTTAAAAAGAATTTGGATGCTGTCTGTCCATCACACAAAGATGTTCACTCTTGTCAGGAGGTTGTAGTATAATGCTCTGTTACATGGCACACATTCAGGTGTTACAAATATTACAAAATTTGTTGAAATTACTTACTTTGCTCCTGAAAGACAAATTGAAGGAAATTAAGACAAACGAGATTGAGTTAGGTAACCTTAGGAATAATTGTGTGTACAAAATATGCTTGTTGCAGTCATACTTACTACAAAGCACAAACCAGAAAAGTTGATATTTATGCAGGAACTGAAGAAAGTGACCTTATCCAGTGGTTTACACCTTCACTGAATTTAGGGGCATATTTTTACTTTTTGATGCAAAACTGCACTAATGCAGTTTTGCATCAAACAGTTTAGCACTGGCTTGCGCCATTCCAGAGTGCCAGCCAGGCACCATATTTATGGAATGGTGCAAGCCGTTGCAAAGGGTGTGCTAGCGTAAAAAACATTATGTTAGCCGGGTGGGGGTGGCGGTATGGGAGAATGGGTTTTTTCACCAAAAGATGACGTTAGGCTGGTTAGAGGCAAGCAAATGCCTCTAACCAGCCAAGTGTCATTTTCTGATGCAAAACCATCCATACCACATGACTCCTGTCTTAAAAAAGACAGGCATCATGCCGACCACCCCAATGGTAAGCACAGAGGATCAGTGTCCCCTAGGCATGGCCATTGTGCCCTGTGCCATGCAGGGGGCCCCAAGTTTGGCCCCTGATGGCACTTTAATTTAAAAAAAAAATACTTACCTATACTTACCTGGCAATGTGTCCCCCATCCTCCGGTGTCCCTCTAGTGTGGGTGAGGGTGTTCCTGGGGCTTGAGGAGGGCACCTGTAGTCTCATTCCATGGTGCTTAACCATGGAAATGGGTCCACAGGTCCCCTAACACCTGGTCTGAACCAGGCATTAAATAATGGTGCAAAGAAAGCTTCGCACCATTATTTAGCCCTCCTCCCACCCGTGCATCATTTTAGAACGGGGTATAAATATGGAGCTATGGGATTAGTACAATTTTTTAGATGGGAACGCCTACCTTGCATCTCATTTACGCAAAGTAGGTGCACACATCAAAAAAATGGTGCAAACTCCAATATTTTGACATTAGACGTGTCTAACATCAAAATATAAATATGGAGTTTGTTTTGCACCGAGTTTGCATAAAACAAATGAAGCAAATTTGACACAAATGGAGTATAAATATGCCCCTTAGTCTCTAAGGAGCAGTTTAATCTATGTATTAGCCAGGTTGTGTACAAGCATAGCATAAACAGACTGGGTGATGATATAAAGCCTCCATGGGGTATTCACAATAAGTTAGAAGTTTTTCTAACCCCTCCAGAACTTTAGAAGCTCAATGTGTATGAGGGTATTCTGATACAGACAATATACCCTTTCTAAGCTATAATATGAATGCTGCCAAAATAAGGGAAATTCCCTCCAACTGAGTGAGTAAAAGGACTCAAAGTAAAATTCTTATTTTTTCCACCAGACTTTAAACAGAATATTGAACTTCGCATTGTAGACTGAGAAATAGATAAATCACTAGTGTTTCTAGCAAATGGTGTGCCGTCAAAGAATAACAAGATTTGGCAGGAAGTTGTTAGTATTGAGAATGTAAAAGTAAAGTCATGGAGTACCTCAAAGAAGAAAACATGCTCTTCAAAGATGTAGATGTAGACCAGCATATAAGTTCACTGAATACACACTCTTCAACGTCTAGTGATAGTAGACAGGTTGAAAGAGTAAATCCTGGCAAAGCAGAGAGGATATATAAACATTACAGTATTCACCCTCTGTAACCTAGAGATGTAATGCATGTTACATTACAATGTTGGCAAATAATGCCCGCTAAAAGTGAACTCATTAGTGTGTCAGAAAAGACTTTAGATGTGTGTTGCTAGCTACATTTGTTTCTAACAGGGAAATGAGGTTGGTAAGAGGATCGTCCAGTGCAGTTTCATGCTTCAGAGTACAGATCAACTGGACTATGATCTGAAGATCCACTGTTCCGAAAAAACATTCCCTATCTTTTTCACCTCCTCTTTGAAAGTAAATTGCCTGATTTGTCATATGATGTAGTACTTGCGGTGAAAACCGGAGCATGATTCCAAAATATGATTACCAGAGATTTTGTTGACAAATGTTATGATAAAAATGACATTTCTGAGTTAAAACTCATTGAGCTGATGGCATGCCAATTTGAAATGATGAATATATGTTCCGGTGCCAGACCGATCTAAAGTGTATGTTTCATCTCCAAATAACAAGAGAATGGTGATCTATGGATCCAGCAAAGGTGTGTAGGTACTTTAAGCATAGATTTCAAGCCATCCTTCACTTCATTTGTAACTAAAAAATAACCACATGTGGGTGAGGTCATTGATTTCTTTTTGCTGTGAGTAAAAGATGCACCAAAGCTTTGTAAAGATACTGATGAGTCAGCTTTGTCATTCATTGAGAAGAATGTTAGATGTGCGATTCCAAAGGAGTATCAGAAAAGACCCTTTAAACAAAAAGTATTGTGATTTCAGTACTACCAATGTGGAAAGTATTGTCATCGAAGATACAGAGCCAAAGGGAAGTACTACTCAAAGTGCCGCTTTGGTTTCACAAGGCCTGTTATCTCTAAAGGAAGACAGTTTCATGTCTACAGTCAGACATACAGTTACTGGCACCTATACCTATTGTTTTAGGAGGATTGTGTCTTCTAAACTAGTTAATGCCACAGTCCTGTCATTTGTCTATGTAAAATGCAAATGTGGACATTCACTGTAGCAGACAATTACATTGCTGTTGCTTGATACATTACCCTACACAAAGTCTGAGAAGATGGAAATGAAAGAGGTGTGAAAAGAGATCTCAGCAGAGAAATTTTTAAAGAAGCAGTTGCATAGTTGTAGTTTGGAAATGTCTTCTTACATGGAAGTAAGCTCTTTTGAGGTCTTTGACTGATTGAGTTCATCTACCACATATTGTAAAAGCAAATTGACCGTCTGCATTAGTTTATGCCCAGCTTCTACACAGAAGACAGTGTTGTAGTCCTTTGCTGAGATTGAGTGTCTTGCTCACTCTGATCATGATAGCACTGAGATCGCCAAAAGCAATATGATGGACACATATTACCCAAATTGTAGTGTTCATTTAGAAACCCTGTGTCGGTTCTACAAATTGTTTTGCTTTCATTAATGACCGAGCTGAAATAAATCTCTGGAAAACACTTCTCAGTTCAAAGAAGACATTTATTCTTATTATTTCACCACGAGGTTCCTAAAAAGGAGATTCGCATGTTGAAAGCACACGTTTAAAAATAGTCACAGCAATGAAAGGAAACTATACCAAAATGATTCTCAACTGCAATGTACACAGCGGATATATGTATTTATATTATATTATGCAAAGCAAGTAATGAAGTAAAAATTAATCACCGTAGGGCCTGCCAAGCTTTTCATCTTTCTCATGCCAGCAGGACGATGAAAGAGATTACCACCCTCATGGGACAGATATCAGGCATCTGACGTTAAGAATCCTGGTTGAGGCCACTCTCACTCTCGCTGTCGCACTGGGTCTTTTTATATCTTAAAAAAACAGAAGGAGCTTTTTGGAAAAGCCCCTCATTTAGCAATTCAAAACATGCTGGCTAGTTTAGGTCTGCTTTGAAAATAACAGGTTGGTATTTGGCCACAATCCCAAGATGCTAAATCAAAACAAGGCAGTTTCCTGCCGTCTGAGTACATCCTTATCAACCAAAGACCTTGGTAAAAAAAAAGCATGAAAACAAGCACAGTTGACAATGTGGAAAAGTACAGTCAGTTATAACATGACGGTGTCTAATGCTACAATAAAGTCAATAGGCAGCTGAACTGAATACAAAATGTAGTCTGCAACTGGTGAACACTAGACAACTAATCCATGTGCAAAGAGGTGCAACACGAACTCAGTGGTCAAGACACATATTTCACTACACAAATACAGAACCAATGTTGAACAAAACATTGGAAACATTGGAAATTATGAATTTGCTGTTTCCTGTTGTACTGGTTGTTTATTGAGCCACACCAAAATTAATTTTGTCAGCCACTGTAAACTCAGTTGTCCTATTACAGATAAAAGAGAATTATTTTATTTGGCTCCTCTGCAAGTTTTTAAACTTTGGTGTACGGAGGATGAACTGTTAGGTAAATAGGACTACATGCAGCTAAAGACCACATTGAAAGTTCAGTGTTTCATATCTATCTCATACAACATAAAAGGTAATACTTTGCACTGTCTTCTGACATTTCCATGGGATCATTAGGACAAGCTAGAGTACCATTTTTATCTGGTGAAGATTGGCATGAAGCATCAACCATTCTGAAGAAACTCAAGGTTATAATAATCAATATTTCCTGATGGTATAGGCAGACTAAGCCCCTGTACACTGATGTTTATGTTGACCTGATACACAGTCCTACTTGATATGCAGGAACCCTATAACAAACACACACTGATAAATACAACAACCCCACATATACAAAAAACACTTAGAAACACACATGCAGCCCCCAGATTTACACACTCACATATCCTGATACCTCTACACCTCCCCACATGTGCACCAATACACACTCCCAAATACAACACTCACATACAACACATACACATTGAACAATCCTCATGCACACTTGCACACAACCCAAACACAAAACACATACACCCCCACATTCCCACACAGACAGAAAACACATACAAAGACTCACACCCACGCTCTCACACACACACAAATACTCCCATATGAACATACACACACAAACAGCACCCATGCATTCACACACTTACACGCCCTGAAAAACACAGTCACACTGCCCATTACACAGTTAGTCACACATATACAGAGATACCTAACACCTACATGCATACACCTTACCCTACATAGATACATAAAACCTCACATATACACTCTTGCAGACACACACTGTCATGTCCACGCACATGCCTATACACAGAAACACCTTCACACACACACATACCCTCACACCCCACTCTCACACAGCTGTATACACATTCACATACACTCACACACCTATAAAGACATTCAACAGTTATATAGGTACAACACACACCTATAGGGATCCATACACCAGTGTGTGTGTGTATATATATATTCACTGAAAAAAAGGTTACAGGTAGGTTATAGTAAGGTTCTGAATTTACTCGTACAAACCCATAGAAATTTAGCAGTTATAGTTAAAGTTCTTGCAAGTAACTAAAAGTCATGCCCCTAAGGTAACTATAACTCACACCCATACCATGCACAGTTGTCTCCTCAATAATCTTATTGCAAATGTTGCAGTGAGAATATGAAATATGGCATTGAATATGTCATCAATGATATAATATGAGGATTTTGCTCTGGAGGCCCACCAGTGCTAAGCGGTCAGGGTGTCCCAATCCTGGCCCCTTTTCTTTTTTCTTTTTTTTTTTTTTTACTTTTTTTCTGGGACTTGACTCAAGATTTGTCAAACGGTGCCCAAGATATAAGCAAGTCAAAAATGCTTTTTCTATGGAAACATGGTCCTAATTAGAACTACCTGGTGGTGATATATATTTCCTAAATCTCATTCTTCAATGATCGAAGGAAAAGAAGAGTGGCACTCTTGAGCCTTGTCACTGGGTAGTTATAGTCAGGTCTGCTGTTCCATAGGAAAAGTGTTTATGTGTTCCTAACAATGTTGAAACTTTCCTAAAAGGTGCTACTTTTATACTAGTTAACCCAAACGAAAATGCAAAAAATTTTACAATCCAGAGAGACATGTGGGGGGAGATAAAAAAAAATGCCTGCTTGGCTTCATTTATTGATTATAAGAGCCTGCATCAGGCTGTGTTCAGAAAGGGGAGGAGGGTTGCATGCCCACCCCTCCCTGAGTCTACAGAGGCCCCAAGAAGCCCACTTCCAGGGCCAACATTAATTATTTTGGGTAGGGGAGGTGCATGGTCCCCCTCCTTGAGTCTTGAGAGTCATGAAGAACCTATCCCTGGGGCCAAATAAAGCTTCTATGTGGAGGTGGCAAATAGAACAGCAGAAATTCTTTAATTTATCTATATTCAACACACCGTTTCTGTCACAGGTAAATAAACTTAGTGTCTGTTTCTCTCATGTAGAAAAATTTACAGAGTAATAGAATACAATATTAAATAATGAACATTATGGTTGCAAAATGTCCTATGCATTCAGTAATACTGCCTGATACCACTGATTTATGTATTCATGAAAATGGTATACATTTTGTGTGTTTGGTTTACATGGTAGAACATGTGGAATTAATACCATGGAGAAGGGGAACAGAGGAGTAGCTAGACATCTGCTGAAATAATTAGTATTTAATCTTGTAGAGAATGCTTTTGCAGGGAAAAGAAAGTTGTTTAGACAAATGTGTGTCATCTCTAAAAACAGAAGTGCTGTCAAAGGTAGCATATCAAACCTTTGTGGAATGTTTGAGGTATAGTGGGAACACACTTCAAGTACAGAGGCTTTTTTATTTGACTAAAGCTATTTTCAAGTGAATATTTTAGTGTCTGCAGTTGAAACAGATGGTGGTGCATAAGAGGCGAACCAAGGTACAGCAATACAAAAGGGACATTAGTACCTAGAAACCAAGAAATTGTAATTACAAATGTGATTTGACAACATGTCTCAGCTGCTCTTGTGTGCCAGTGTCAGTGCAGCAAAGTTTGTAGCATAAGACAAGACTCAATTGACAAGCTTTGTTTATTATTTTAAAAGATTCAGCAGTAGAACTGTAAAACAGAAAATTAGAGTTCTATAAACACTTGATCTCTGCACAGTTTAAGAAACTAGCAAATCTTCCAACACATTTGTTTATTTGTTTATCTAGGCAGGTACAAGACAGTATTGTTTAAAAGAATTTGGATGCTGTCTGTCCATCACACAAAGATGTTCACTCTTGTCAGGAGGTTGTAGTATAATGCTCTGTTACATGGCACACATTCAGGCGTTACAAATATTAAAAGATTTGTTGAAATTACTTACTTTGCTCCTGAAAGACAAATTGAAGGAAATTAAGACAAACGAGATAGAGTTAGGTAACCTAAGGAATAATTGTGTGTACAAAATATGCTTGTTGCAGTCATACTTACTACAAAGCACATACCAGAAAAGTTGATATTTATGCAGGAACTTCAGAAAGTGACCTTTTCCAGTGGTTTACACCTTCACTGAATTTAGGGGCATATTTATACTTTTTGATGCAAAACTGCACTAATGCAGTTTTGCATCAAACAGTTTAGCACTGGCTTGCGCCATTCCAGAGTGCCAGCCGGGCACCATATTTATGGAATGGTGCAAGCCGTTGCAAAGGGTGTGCTAGCGTAAAAACAATTATGTTAGCCGGGTGGGGGTGGCGGTATGGGAAAATGGGGTTTTTCACCAAAAGATGACGTTAGGCTGGTTAGAGGCAAGCAAATGCCTCTAACCAGCCTAGTGTCATTTTCTGATGCAAAACCATCCATGCCACATGACTCCTGTCTTAGAAAAGACAGGCATCATGCCGACCACCCCAATGGTCAGCACAGAGGATCAGTGTCCCCTAGGCATGGCCATTGTGCCCTGTGCCATGCCTAGGGGGCCCCAGGTTTGGCCCCCGATGGCACTTTAATTAAAAAAATAATACTTACCTATACTTACCTGGGAATGTGTCCCCCATCCTCCGGTGTCCCTCTAGTGTGGGTGAGAGTGTTCCTGGGGCTTGCGGAGGGCACCTGTAGTCTAATTCCATGGTGCTTAACCATGGATATGGGTCCACAGGTCCCCTAACACCTGGTCTGAACCAGGCAATAAATAATGGTGCAAAGCAAGCTTCGCACCATTATTTAGCCATCCTCCCACCCGTGCATCATTTTAGAACGGGGTATAAATATGGAGCTATGGGATTAGTACCATTTTTTAGATGGGAACGCCTACCTTGCATCTCATTGACTCAAAGTAGGTGCACACATCAAAAAAATGGTGCAAACTCCAATATGTTGACGTTAGACGTGTCTAACATCAAAATATATATATGGAGTTTGTTTTCCACCGAATTTGCATAAAACAAATGAAGCAAATTTGACACAAGTGGAGTATAAATATGCCCCTTAGTCTCTAAGGAGCAGTTTAATCTATGTATTAGCCAGGTTGCGTACAAGCTTAGCATAAACAGACTGGGTGATGATATAAAGCCTCCAAGGGGTGTTCACAATAAGTTAGAAGTTTTTCTAACCCCTCCAGAACTTTAGAAGCTCAATGTGTATGAGGGTATTCTAATACAGACAATATACCCTTTCTAAGCTATAAGATGAATGCTGCCAAAATAAGGGAAATTCCCTCCAACTGAGTGAGTAAAAGGACTCAAAGTAAAATTCTTATTTTTTCCACCAGACTTTAAACAGAATATTGAACTTCGCATTGTAGACTGAGAAATAGATAAATCACTAGTGTTTCTAGCAAATGATGTTCCGTCAAACAATAACAAGATTTGGCAGGAAGTTGTTAGTATTGAGAATGTAAAAGTAAAGTCATGGAGTACCACAAAGAAGAAAACATGCTCTTCAAAGATGTAGATGTAGACCAGCATATAAGTTCACTGAATACACACTCTTCAACGTCTAGTGATAGTAGACAGGTTGAAAGAGTAAATCCTGGCAAAGCAGAGAGAATATGTAAACATTACAGTATTCACCCTCTGTAACCTAGAGATGTAATGCATGTTACCTTACAATGTTGGCAAATAAAGCCCGCTAAAAGTGAACTCATTAGTGTGTCAAAAAAGACTTTAGAAGTGTGTTCCTACCTACATTTGTTTCTAACAGGGAAATGAGGTTGGTAAGAGGATCGTCCAGTGCAGTTTCATGCTTCAGAGTACAGATCAACTGGACTATGATCTGAAGATCCACTGTTCCGAAAAAAAATCCCTATCTTTTTCACCTCCTCTTTGAAAGTAAATTGTCTGATTTGTCATATGATGTAGTACTTGCGGTGAAAACAGGAGCATGATTCCAAAATATGATTACCAGAGATTTTGCTGACAAATGTTATGGCAAAAATGAAATTTCTGAGTTAAAACTCATTGAGCTGATGGCATGCCAATTTGGAATGATGAATATATGTTCCGGTGCCAGACCGATCTAAAGTGTATGTTTCATCTCCAAATAACAAGAGAATGGTGATCTATGGATCCAGCAAAGGTGTGTAGGTACTTTAAGCATAGATTTCAAGCCATCCTTCACTTCATTTGTAACTAAAAAATAACCACATGTGGGTGAGTTCATTGATTTCTTTTTGCTGTGAGTAAAAGATGCACCAAAGCTTTGTAAAGATACTGATGAGTCAGCTTTGTCATTCATTGAGAAGAATGTTAGATGTGCGATTCCAAATGAGTATCAGAAAAGACCCTTTAAACGACAAGTATTGTGATTTCAGTACTACCAATGTGGAAAGTATTGTCTTCGAAGATACAGAGCCAAAGGGAAGTACTACACAAAGTGCTGCTTTGGTTTCACAAGGCCTGTTATCTCCAAAGGAAGACAGTTTCATGTCTACAGTCAGACATACAGTTACTGGCACCTGTACCTATTGTTTTAGGAGGATTGCGTCTTCTAAACTAGTTAATGCCACAGTCCTGTCATTTGTCTATGTGAAATGCAAATGTGGACATTCACTGTAGCAGACAATTACATCGCTGTTGTTTGATACATTACCCTACACAAAGTCTGAGGAGATGGAAATGAAAGAGGTGTGAAAAGAGATCTCAGCAGAGAAATTTTTAAAGAAGCAGTTGCATAGTTGTAGTTTGGAAATGTCTTCTTTCATGGAAGTAAGCTCTTTTGAGGTCTTTGACTGATTGACTTCATCTACCACATATTGTAAAAGCAAATTGACCTTCTGCATTAGTTTATGCCCAGCTTCTACACAGAAGACAGTGTTGTAGTCCTTTGCTGAGATTGAGTGTCTTGCTCACTCTGATCATGATAGCACTGAGATCGCCAAAAGCAATATGATGGACACATATTACCCAAATTGTAGTGTTCATTTAGAAACCCTGTGTCGGTTCTACAAATTGTTTTGCTTTCATTAAGCCGAGCTGAAATAAATCTCTGGAATACACTTCTCAGTTCAAAGAAGACATTTATTCTTATTATTTCACCACGAGGTTCCTAAAAAGGAGATTAGCATGCTGAAAGCACACGTTTAAAAATAGTCACAGCAATGAAAGGAAACTATACCAAAATGATTCTCAACTGCAATGTACACAGCGGATATATGTATTTATATTATATTATGCAAAGCAAGTAATGAAGTAAAAATTAATTACAGTAGGGCCTGCCAAGCTCTTCATCTTTCTCATGCCAGCAGGACGATGAAAGAGATTACCACCCTCATGGGACAGATATCAGGCATCTGACGTTAAGAATCCTGGTTGAGGCCACTCTCGCTGTCGCACTGGGTCTTTTTTATATCTTAAAAAACCAGAAGGAGCTTTTTGGAAAAGCCCCTCATTTAGCAATTCAAAACATGCTGGCTAGTTTAGGTCTGCTTTGAAAATAACAGGTTGTTATTTGGCCACAATCCCAAGATGCTAAATCAAAACAAGGCAGTTTCCTGCCGTCTGAGTACATCCTTATCAACCAAAGACCTTGGTAAAAAAAAGCATGAAAACAAGCACAGTTTACAATGTGGAAAAGTACAGTCAGCTTTAACATGACAGTGTCTAATGCTACAATAAAGTCAATAGGCAGCTCAACTGAATACAAAATGTAGTCTGCAACTGGTGAACACTAGATAACTAATCCAGGTGCAAAGAGGTGCAACATGAAGTCAGTGGTCAAGACACATATTTCACTAGACAAATACAGAACCAATGTTGAACAAAACATTGGAAATGATGAATTTGCTGTTTCCTGTTGTACTGGTTGTTTATTGAGGCACACCAAAATTAATTTTGTCAGCCACTGTAAATTCAGTTGTCCTATTACAGATAAAAGAGAATTATTTTATTTGGCTCCTTTGCAAGTTTTTAAACTTTGGTGTATGGAGGATGAACTTTGGTGTATGGAGGATGAACTGTTAGGTAAATAGGATGAACTGTTAGGTAAATAGGACTACATGCACTACATGCACACCAAAATTAATTTTGTCAGCCACTGTAAACTCAGTTGTCCTATTACAGATAAAAGAGAATTATTTTATTTGGCTCCTCTCCAAGTTTTTAAACTTTGGTGTATGGAGGATGAACTGTTAGGTAAATAGGACTACATGCAGCTAAAGACCACATTGAAAGTTCAGTGTTTCATATCTATCTCATACAACATAAAAGGTAATACTTTGCACTGTCTTCTGACATTTCCATGGGATCATTAGGACAAGCTGGAGTACCTTTTTTATCTGGTGAAGATTGGCATGAAGCATCAACCATTCCGAAGAAACTCAAAGTTATAATAATCAATATTTCCTGATGGTATAGGCAGACTAAGCCCCTATACACTGATGTTTATGTTGACCTGATACACAGTCCTACTTGATATTTAGGAACCCTATAACAAACACACACTGATAAATACAACAACCCCACATATACAAAAAACACTTAGAAACACACATGCAGCCCCCAGATTTACACACTCACATATCCTGGTACCTCTACACCTCCCCACATGTGCACCAATACACACTCCCAAATACAACATTCACATACAACACATACACATTGAACAATCCTCATGCACACATCCACACACCCCAAACATACAACACATACACCCCCACATTCCCACACAGACAGAAAACACATACAAAGACTCACACCCACACTCACACACACACACAAATACTCCCATATGAACATACACACACAAACAGCACCCATGCATTCACACACTTACACGCCCTGAAAAACACAGTCACACTGCCCATTACACAGTTAGTCACACATATACAGAGATACCTAACACCTACATACATACACCTTACCCTACATAGATACATAAAACCTCACATATACACTCTTGCAGACACACACTGTCATGTCCACGCACATGCCTATACACAGAAACACCTTCACACACACACAACGCACATACCCTCACACACCACTCTCACACAGCTGTATACACATTCACATACACTCACACATCTATAAAGACATTCAACAGTTATATAGGTACAACACACACCTATAGGGATCCATACACCAGTGTGTGTGTGTATATATATATATATATATATATATATATATATATATATATATATATATATATATATATATATTCACTGAAAAAAAAAGGTTACAGGTAGGTTATAGTAAGGTTCTGAATTTACTCGTACAAACCCATAGAAATTTAGCAGCTATAGTTAAAGTTCTTGCAAGTAACTAAAAGTCATGCCCCTAAGGTAACTATAACTCACGCCCATACCATGCACAGTTGTCTCCTCAATAATCTTATTGCAAATGTTGCAGTGAGAATATGAAATATGGCATTGAATATGTCATCAATGATATAATATGAGGATTTTGCTCTGGAGGCCCACCAGTGCTAAGCGGTCAGGGTGTCCCAATCTTGGCCCATTTTCTTTTTTCTTTTTTTTTTTTTTTTTTTTTTTACTTTTTTTCTGGGACTTGGCTCAAGATTTGTCAAACGGTGCCCAAGATATAAGCAAGTCAAAAATGCTTTTTCTATGTAAACATGGTCCTAACTAGAACTACCTGGTGGTGATATATATTTCCTAAATCTCATTCTTCAATGATCGAAGGAAAAGAAGAGTGGCACTCTTGAGCCTTGTCACTGGGTAGTTATAGTCAGGTCTGCTGTTCCATAGGAAAATTGTTTTTGTGTTCCTAACAATGTTGAATCCCTACAAAACTTTCCTAAAAGGCGCTACTTTTATACTAGTTAACCCAAACGAAAATGCAAAAAATGTTACAATCCAGAGAGACATTTTGGGGGAGTTAAAAAAAAATGCCTGCTTGGCTTCATTTATTGATTATAAGAGCCTGCACCAGGCTGTGTTTAGAAAGGGGAGGAGGGTTGCATGCCCACCCCTCCCTGAGTCTACAGAGGCCCCAAGAAGCCCACTTCCAGGGCCAACATTAATTATTTTGGGTAGGGGAGGTGCATGGTCCCCCTCCTTGAGTCTTGAGAGTCATGAAGAACCTATCCCTGGGGCCAAATAAAGCCTCTATGTGGAGGTGGCAAATAGAACAGCAGAAATTCTTTAATTTATCTATATTCAACACACCGTTTCTGTCACAGGTAAATAAACTTAGTGTCTGTTTCTCTCATGTAGAAAAATTTACAGAGTAATATAATACAATATTAAATAATGAACATTATGGTTGCAAAATGTCCTATACATTCAGTAATACTGCCTGATACCACTGATTTATGTATTCATGAAAATGGTATACATTTTGTGTGTTTGGTATACATGGTAGAGCATGTGGAATTAATACTATGGAGAAGGGGAACAGAGGAGCAGCTAAACATCTGCTGAAAGAATTAGTATATAATCTTGTAGAGAACACTTTTGCAGTGAAAAGAAAGTTGTTTAGACAAATATGTGTCTTCTCTAAAAACAGAAGTGCTGTCAAACGTAGCATATCAATAAATCAAACCTTTGTGGAATGTTTGAGGGATAGTGGGAACACACTTCAAGTACAGAGGCTTTTTTATTTGACGAAAGCTATTTTCAAGTGAATATTTTAGTGTCTGCAGTTGAAACAGATGGTGGTGCATAAGAGGCGAACCAAGCTACAGCAATACAAAAGAGACATTAGTACCTAGAAACCAAGAAATTGTAATTACAAATGTGATTTGACAACATGTCTCAGCTGCTCTTGTGTGCCAGTGTCAATGCAGCAAAGTTTGTAGCATAAGACAAGACTCAATTGACAAGCTTTGTTTATTATTTTAAAAGATTCAGCAGTAGAACTGTAAAACAGAAAATTAGAGTTCTATAAACACTTGATCTCTGCACAGTTTAAGAAACTAGCAAATCTTCCAACACATTTGTTTATTTGTTTATCTAGGCAGGTACGAGACAGTCATTTTAAAAAGAATTTGGATGCTGTCTGTCCATCACACAAAGATGTTCACTCTTGTCAGGAGGTTGTAGTATAATGCTCTGTTACATGGCACACATTCAGGTGTTACAAATATTAAAAAAGTTGTTGAAATTACTTACTTTGCTCCTGAAAGACAAATTGAAGGAAATTAAGACAAACGAGATTGAGTTAGGTAACCTTAGGAATAATTGTGTGTACTAAATATGCTTGTTACAGTCATACTTACTACAAAGCACAAACCAGAAAAGTTGATATTTATGCAGGAACTTAAGAAAGTGACCTTTTCCAGTGGTTTACACCTTCACTGAATTTAGGGGCATATTTATACTTTTTGATGCAAAACTGCACTAATGCAGTTTTGCATCAAACAGTTTAGCACTGGCTTGCGCCATTCCAGAATGCCAGCCGGGCACCATATTTATGGAATGGTGCAAGCCGTTGCAAAGGGTGTGCTAGCGTAAAAAAAAAATTATGTTAGCAGGGTGGGGGTGGCGGTATGGGAGAATGGGGTTTTTCACCAAAAGATGACGTTAGGCTGGTTAGAGGCAAGCAAATGCCTCTAACCAGCCTAGTGTCATTTTCTGATGCAAAACCATCCATACCACATGACTCCTGTCTTAGAAAAGACAGGCATCATGCCAACCACCCCAATGGTCAGCACAGAGGATCAGTGTCCCCTAGGCATGGCCATTGTGCCCTGTGCCATGCAGGGGGCCCCAAGTTTGGCCCCCAATGGCACTTTAATTAAAAAAATAATACTTACCTATACTTACCTGGGAATGTGTCCCCCATCCTCCGGTGTCCCTCTGGTGTGGGTGAGGGTGTTCCTGGGGCTTGAGGAGGGCACCTGTAGTCTCATTCCATGGTGCTTAACCATGGAAATGGGTCCACAGGTCCCCTAAAACCTGGTCTGAACCAGGCATTAAATAATGGTGCAAAGCAACCTTAGCACCATTATTTAGCCCTCCTCCCACCTGTGCATCATTTTAGAACGGGGTATAAATATGGAGCTATGGGATTAGTACCATTTTTTAGATGGGAACGCCTACCTTGCATCTCATTGACGCAAAGTAGGTGCACACATCAAAAAAATGGTGCAAACTCCAATATTTTGACGTTAGACATGTCTAACATCAAAATATAAATATGGAGTTTGTTTTGCACCGAATTTGCATAAAACAAATGAAGCAAATTTGACACAAATGGAGTATAAATATGCCCCTTAGTCTCTAAGGAGCAGTTTAATCTATGTATTAGCCAGGTTGTGTACAAGCATAGCATAAACAGACTGGGTGATGATATAAAGCCTCCAAGGGGTATTCACAATAAGTTAGAAGTTTTTCTAGCCCCTCCAGAATTTTAGAAGCTCAATGTGTATGAGGGTATTCTGATACAGACAATATACCCTTTCTAAGCTATAATATGAATGCTGCCAAAATAAGGGAAATTCCTTCCAACTGAGTGAGTAAAAGGACTCAAAGTAAAATTCTTATTTTTTCCACCAAACTTTAAACAGAATATTGAACTTCGCATTGTAGACTGAGAAATAGATAAATCACTAGTGTTTCTAGCAAATGATGTTCCGTCAAACAATAACAAGATTTGGCAGGAAGTTGTTAGTATTGAGAATGTAAAAGTAAAGTCATGGAGTACCACAAAGAAGAAAACATGCTCTTCAAAGATGTAGATGTAGACCAGCATATAAGTTCACTGAATACACACTCTTCAACGTCTAGTGATAGTAGACAGTTTGAAAGAGTAAATCCTGGCAAATCAGAGAGGATATATAAACATTACAGTATTCACCCTCTGTAACCTAGAGATGTAATGCATGTTACATTACAATGTTGGCAAATAAAGCCCGCTAAAAGTGAACTCATTAGTGTATCAGAAAAGACTTTAGAAGTGTGTTGCTACCTACATTTGTTTCTAACAGGGAAATGAGGTTGGTAAGAGGATCGTCCAGTGCAGTTTCATGCTTCAGAGTACAGATCAACTGGACTATGATCTGAAGATCCACTGTTCTGAAAAAACATTCCCTATCTTTTTCACCTCCTCTTTGAAAGTAAATTGTCTGATTTGTCATATGATGTAGTACTTGCGGTGAAAACAGGAGCATGATTCCAAAATATGATTACCAGAGATTTTGTTGACAAATGTTATGGCAAAAATGACATTTCTGAGTTAAAACTCATTGAGCTGATGGCATGCCAATTTGGAATGATGAATATATGTTCCGGTGCCAGACCGATCTAAAGTGTATGTTTCATCTCCAAATAATAAGAGAATGGTGATCTATGGATCCAGCAAAGGTGTGTAGGTACTTTAAGCATAGATTTCAAGCGATCCTTCACTTCATTTGTAACTAAAAAATAACCACATGTGGGTGAGGTCATTGATTTCTTTTTGCTGTGGGTAAAAGATGCACCAAAGCTTTGTAAAGATACTGATGAGTCAGCTTTGTCATTCATTGAGAAGAATGTTAGATATGCGATTCCAAATGAGTATCAGAAAAGACCCTTTAAACAACAAGTATTGTGATTTCAGTACTACCAATGTGGAAAGTATTGTCATCGAAGATACAGAACCAAAGGGAAGTACTACACAAAGTGCCGCTTTGGTTTCACAAGGCCTGTTATCCCTAAAGGAAGACAGTTTCATGTCTACAGTCAGACATACAGTTACTGGCACCTATACCTATTGTTTTAGGAGGATTGTGTCTTCTAAACTAGTTAATTCCACAGTCCTGTCATTTGTCTATGTGAAATGCAAATGTGGACATTCACTGTAGCAGACAATTACATCGCTGTTGTTTGATACATTACCCTACACAAAGTCTGAGAAGATGGAAATGAAAGAGGTGTGAAAAGAGATCTCATCAGAGAAATTTTTAAAGAAGCAGTTGCATAGTTGTAGTTTGGAAATGTCTTCTTACATGGAAGTAAGCTCTTTTGAGGTCTTTGACTGATTGACTTCATCTACCACATATTGTAAAAGCAAATTGACCGTCTGCATTAGTTTATGCCCAGCTTCTACACAGAAGACAGTGTTGTAGTCCTTTGCTGAGATTGAGTGTCTTGCTCACTCTGATCATGATAGCACTGAGATCGCCAAAAGCAATATGATGGACACATATTACCCAAATTGTAGTGTTCATTTAGAAACCCTGTGTCGGTTCTACAAATTGTTTTGCTTTCATTAATGACCGAGCTGAAATAAATCTCTGGAATACACTTCTCAGTTCAAAGAAGACATTTATTCTTATTATTTCACCACGAGGTTCCTAAAAAGGAGATTAGCATGTTGAAAGCACACGTTTAAAAATAGTCACAGCAATGAAAGGAAACTATACCAAAATGATTCTCAACTGCAATGTACACAGCGGTTATATGTATTTATATTATATTATGCAAAGCAAGTAATGAAGTTAAAATTAATCACCGTAGGGCCTGCCAAGCTCTTCATCTTTCTCATGCCAGCAGGACGATGAAAGAGATTACCACCCTCATGGGACAGATACCAGGCATCTGATGTTAAGAATCCTGGTTGAGGCCACTCTCAATCTCGCTGTCGCACTGGGTCTTTTTTATATCTTAAAAAACCAGAAAGAGCTTTTTGGAAAATCCCCTCATTTAGCAATTCAAAACATGCTGGCTAGTTTAGGTCTGCTTTGAAAATAACAGGTTGGTATTTGGCCACAATCCCAAGATGCTAAATCAAAACAAGGCAGTTTCCTGCCGTCTGAGTACATCCTTATCAACCAAAGACCTTGGTAAAAAAAAAGCATGAAAACAAGCACAGTTTACAATGTGGAAAAGTACAGTCAGCTTTAACATGACAGTGTCTAATGCTACAATAAAGTCAATAGGCAGCTGAACTGAATATAAAATGTAGTCTGCAACTGGTGAACACTAGACAACTAATCCAGGTGCAAAGAGGTGCAACACGAAGTCAGTGGTCAAGACACATATTTCACTACACAAATACAGAACCAATGTTGAACAAAACATTGGAAATGATGAATTTGCTGTTTCCTGTTGTACTGGTTGTTTATTGAGGCACACCAAAATTAATTTTGTCAGCCACTGTAAACTCAGTTGTCCTATTACAGATAAAAGAGAATTATTTTATTTGGCTCCTCTGCAAGTTTATAAACTTTGGTTTACAGAGGATGAACTGTTAGGTAAATAGGACGACATGCAGCTAAAGACCACATTGAAAGTTCAGTGTTTCATATCTATCTCATACAACATAAAAGGTAATACTTTGCAGTGTCTTCTGACATTTCCATGGGATCATTAGGACAAGCTGGAGTACCCTTTTTATCTGGTGAAGATTGGCATGAAGCATCAACCATTCCGAAGAAACTCAAGGTTATAATAATCAATGATGTTAGCACAGTTTTAAATCGAATGCTACCCGTTGCTCATCTGAGAATGCATGAGGTCCTCAGAGTTGACTATGACAATCTTTTTGAAGAAAGCATGTTACGCTCTTTGTGGATCTTTTTCATATGACCCTCTGTCAAATGTCAACCAGTTTTTCACAAAGTGCTATGTGAACAAAGCAGAAATTCTTCAAGTAGCATGGGAAAAGGTAATATATTGGGTACATTTCCAATACAGATAATTAAATATATATAAAGGAAGGATTGCAGAGGTGGAATATAGAGATAAATTGAAAGACATTAGAATAGGAGTAGTCTCTAAAAAAGTAAAAGTCGGCTTTTGAGAGTCACACTTTATCTACCATTTTCTTATTCAAGCAGCTGTAATGGAGAACCTCCTTGAACATTACAAACATATTTTGTGCCTTATGCCAACATTATATGAGTGTGCATGGGTTAATGCTGAAATGTTGCTGTTAGAGCAAGAACAAAACTTCCCTCTAGGTCAAGCAGTGGTGAAAAAACATATGGGACTTGAAAAATCAATGTCTCAAAGTATTGTGGTAAACAATACAGGTGACAAAATAACTTGTGTCAAATTTTTTTTTTTTTACCACAATAATGTGCCCCAATACTTATAATGGTAGATTCCATTGGAAAACAACCTCACTGACACTAATGCCATCTAAAAATATACAAAAAAAACACAATGTTTAATGTAAAGAGACCTTAAAGCAGTAAATGTTAAATATTTTAATATAAAAGTATAAGATAATGTAAATTATATAGTCCACTAATATTTAATACTATATATAATTATAAACTTATATAAACACACAAGTATATGTGTTTGTGTTTATATAAATATACAAATATGCATATATATAGTTACATAAGTATAAATATTCATGCACACCTATACATATATATAATGCACACACAATAAAATTATCAAACTATAAACCGTTCAATAATATATTTTGTGCCAAAAGCCAACATTAGATCAGTGTGCACAGGTTAATTCTGAAAATGTTGCTGTTAAAGCAGGAAAACATTTTTAATCTTCCCTCTAAATATAAGATGGCGCATTAAAGCTTAAATTAACCACTAGGTCAAACAGTGGTGAAAAAAACAATAGAACTTGAAAAATCAGTGTTGTATGCAGATCACTCACAAAGTATTGTGGTAAACAATATTGTGACAAAACTTTGTGACAAAAATGTTGTTTACTACAATTGTACTCCACTACCTATAATGGTAAGTAACAAAATATTGAAAAAAGTAGCTCTAACCTTAATATAATCTAGAAATATACAAAAATACCAAGAGATCTTAAAGCAGTAAATGTTAAATATTTTAATATACAAATATATGATAATGTAAATTATACATTCCACTAATATTTAATACTATACACAATTATATACTTTTATAAACACACAAATATATGTGTTTGTGTTTATATAAATATACATATCGGCATATATATATATATCACATATGTATAATAATTATATATATATTATATATATATATATATATATATATATGTATATATATATATAATATATATATATATATATATATATATATATATAAAAAAAATACACACGCAAGAAATCTATCAAACTATTAACCATTCAAAAACAAAAAATATATTAATTAACTTGGAAAATAAAATGTTAAATCCTAATATGCATTAAGATACAAGAAAACATTAAGATACATTTAAAAATAAAAACAGATGGCATAACATAGAAAAACAACAGTGCTATAAAATCCATGGAACCACTATTATGAAGTCCAATAGTATTAAATATACTATTCCCACTCTAAACAGTGCGACAGTAGGGAAAGTGTTGGATTTCAGAGGGTTTAAAATTACTATTCACACTCCAAACAGTGCAACAGCAGGGAAAGTGTTGGACTTTGGAGGGATTAAGTGTAGTGTTCTCACTCCAAAAAGTGCAAAAGTAGACAAAGTGTTGGATTTCAGAGGGGTAAAATGTACTACTCCCACTCCGAAAAGCACAACAGTATGGAAAAATGTTAAATTAAAAGGGTAAAATTTAGTATTCACACTCCAGTCTGTTCAATAGTATGGAAAGCAATGGATTTCAGGGGTGGGTGAAATGTAGTCCTACCACTCTAAACAGTACAACAATAGGGAAAGTTTTCAATTGAAAGGTTATTTTTACTTTCAATTCATACTCATTGCATATATGAGTAACACCAGTCGCCAGTACGTAGTTATAGATAGGGCCTAGTTTTCATAGGAAAAGTGGGTTTTTTGGGTGATCATTTTGGCACTGTTCAATGAATGCTCACAAAATTTGCAAAACTAGTTTGCCACTCACTTCAACTGCTGACTTGAAAGTTTTGAGGATACTTCATCAAGTGGGGTTAGAGAAAAATTGGGTGTCCCAAAATGCTTTTTTCCATTCAACTTTCCATTGGGATTTTGAACACAATTACAGCCCTAACCACTGGATGGAATTACACCAAATGTAACAGAAAGCTAGATCTTGGTCCAGAAAATATGCTGTTTGTGATTTGGTGTAAATCATTTCAGTAATTTTTGAGAAATCAAAGGAAAAATAAGTATTGGTTTCTAGGGATGCAGAGCCTCTGAGGAACCGACAGTCCCTGTCTGGATATCTGACTGGCTGCCAACACTTCAACCATGAAGTGCTGGCAGAAAGTTTGGGACTCCGAATGAACTGTGTCCCAAAAATAAAGTAAAACAAAAAAGAAAAGGGGGCGGGTAGGAATACCCTGACCCCCTAGCCTTAGTGCTGGGTCCCCCAAGGAACCTGTGTGGGCAAAAAAGCATTTGTTTCAATTTTTTGCATGAAACCATGGTAGATCTGGTGAAGATGAAAAAAAACAAGTGAGGGTTCCAGTGCTTGCTTAATTTAAGCCCCTGGGTAGGCCAGGGCCAGGGGAAGCATATGATATGATTATATTTTGGGAGGGGGTGCATGCAGCTCCCTTCCCTAAGGGCCCTTTGTGCTCCAGGGACCACCACCACCTCACCAGGGTTTTTAAACATTGAAATACAAGGGGGGGGACCTTTAAAGGACCCGGGATTACCACCTTCCCAGGGCTTATATGCAATAGAAGGAGGCAACACGGACCCCCCCCCCTTTTGCTGGCAAATTGCCCCAGGAACCACCACCTCCCTGGGGCACACAGGTTGTCAAAAGGGGAAGGGGGCCATGTGTCCCCCCTCCCAGGATGATTATAACCCCGGATTCGCAACCTCCCCAGGGACGGCCCTTTGGAAACAAAAGGAGGGGGCCCGCAGCAGGAGCAGAAAAACTTCTCCCTGTCACTGGGAGCAGATTGTTCATGAAATGATGGCTCCTGCATGCAGGGAGCAGCCTTTTTTAGCTACTCCCAACATGTGGAAGTAATACCAGAGGCAGGGAGCTAGCAGGGACTTTGGGGGCCTTGAGGTTCACCTGACAATTCCATCTGAAATAACATGGAGTAGTTTGCATTGCTGCTCTTATGAGCACACTAACATAAGTTGTGGCAGAAAATCATGGGTTCTTTCTTGTAATCTGGTGTTAAGACCAGAGATTGTGGTTCTTCCTTTTAACCACTATGAGTATGTAAAATGACCTAGAAGCCCCACCTATTTGGCCCCACCACATATACCTTAGTGGTATGCAACGGCTTCTGGCCTTTTTCCAGGATGATGGAAAGATTACCTAGGGCCTGTAAATTAAATGATTACCAGTGGGCCTGCAGCACTTATTGTGCCACGCACTTGAACGGCACCATAAAACATATCCTAGGCCTGCCACTTCAGCCTATCCTGCCATATTGACTTGGTATTAAAGCCTCCTTGCCAAGCCTTAAACTACACTTTTATTACATGTGCCACCCTGAAGGTAGGCGCTGAGTAGCCCATATGGCCGGGTGCTATGTAATTTGAAGGTCAGACATGTACTTGTAAGTTTTATATGTCCTGGTAGTGAAAAACTCCCAACTTTGTTTTTCTCTACTGTGAGGCCTGAACCTCTCATAGGAAAATATAGGGGATTCCTTATTATATATAATAAGCTGTTATTCCTTATTGGGAATCTGTCATGTGTAGTACCTATGGAATAGTAATGATGAATCCTATTTAGTGGCAAAGTTGGATTTATTGTTACAATTTTGAAAATGACACTTTTTGACGGTTGGCATTTTTCTGCTTTTAGCCCTGGGTGAAGCAGCCTCGTCTGGGGTGGGGAAAAAACTGGGTTTTGTGCATTCCCTCCAATCAGCCACACACAATAGGAGCTTAAGTGTGATGTAATTAACTAGCGTAATGGGGAGCTTTCACAGCAGAGTACTGTGCTGAGGGTGCCCCCTAGAGCTTGGGTACCCCCAGGAACTGCAGTGGCCTGTGTTACACCTCTGGGACCCACATCAATTGAACTCAACACCCATATTGACTCCAAGGACCAGCTGACTGCTATCCTGTTTTCTGAAGTCTCAAGGAAACAAAAGAGTTTGAAAACACTTGCTTCAGCACCTGGACTCTGTCAAACTGTGAGTTTTGCCCTGCCAAGTGATGCTAAACCAGTCCTGGGCTGTTGGAATTGGATATTAACTACTGCTCTAGTCGAAGCAATGCATCACCTCTGCTGTGGGGATCAGAACCAGCTCATCACCCCTATTGCATGGATTAGAACCAGGGAATCAGCCCCCACTGTGAGGAGGAAATCTCCCCATCTTTGCTACTGCGTGGAAAGGATAAACACATTGCCTCCACTGTGGAGATTGACACTGACACATCGCTTCAGACTGCTCCCCCCATCATCAACATCGACGCAACCAGGATTAAGGTACTTTTATATAGCAGGTCTCACTGGGTTCCTGTAGCTGGCTTGTGCTTCATCATGGTTGGCTTGAACTTTTGATTTTGTCCTGGTCCAGTGCGACCAGATGTCCCCAGTTGGCGCTTCTTGCTTCAAAGTGCCATTTTGCAGTTCAATCTTTAAAAGTTCATAACTTAATTTTTACATATTGGGTTTTTGTTGTTTAGGTCCTGTTTTGTTCATTACATTCAGCTCTATATGTCTAATGAGGTGTTATTTCTTTTTGTGTGGTATTTGCACTGTTGTACTGTTTAAAGTATTAATCAAATACTTAACACATTGCCACTAACACAGACGCACATGCACATGCATACTTCTAATAATACAAACCACTTTGCACACGCACACACACACGCACACACACACACACTAACATAGAACAACACACAGACACATATATATATTCCCCAGATATGCACAAGTCTAACACTTGTACACACATAGAACATATATGCACACACACACACAAATATTACACACAGACATGCACATACAGTCTGACACACACACATATCCACACAAGTCACACACCTTTACACACACTTATAGATAATATCCACTCTAACACACATACACACAAAAACAACACACATAGGCAGTCACCGACATAGCACATGGAAATGTTTTGGTACATGGTCACAAACATACACACATGCCCTTCTAAGCACCCACACATGCACTCCTATACACATCTAGGCATATATAAACACACATACACATGTATTATCATACACAAACACTCACACACACACAAGGAATCATCTCAAGCACATGCATACACTCTGTTATAGATACACACACATCAACGCACTCACACATTCTCTTATATGCACTGTGCCACAGAGAATCACGCACATACATATACACAGGACAGCACAATACACGTACCTTTTATCATTAAGACTAGAGTGCTGTAGCAAACTATTTTTATATATCAGCATAAATAAACACTTATGATATACAACGCAAACCTTTTCTATTTTTAACCAGCTTAGGCCTGTCTTAAAAGTACAGCTTTTTCATTTTTTTGTAAAGTTTTTTTGGATTTTTAACTTTTTGGAGGGAATTCAACTTGACAAAAAAAAGATGTTTGAATTTATAAATGTAATTCATCATCATCATCATCATCAATATCTCTTTATTCTATTGTATCTCGCAATCATAAAAGCAGGTAATACATACAAATAACACCAATCGACAATCACATAAAAAAGAAAAGAAGAGAAATGTAAAGTAGATCAAACCGTACAACAATTGGTTTCATATGATAAATTCACTGCAAAAATCTAAATTCATATATTATTCTTAAAGACAATATAAAATCGATAAAACAGTGTAATTAAAGAGAAGTCTGGCTTAAAAAATTATAAGAGTTGAAGACCTCCCTGGTTTACCTTATAATAAGATCTGGCCTTAATTATTGCACATAAATATGAAGCTAATCCATTACAAATCATAATTGATGGAAGAGACAACAAGTAAATAAAAGCTGGGCGACATTGTTTAAAATGCATAGAGTTTAAAAGGGGAATCACGAACACTTTCCTCAACTCAGAATACAATTTACAAAACAAGACAATGTGCATGGTACTTTGATCAGACACTGAATCACAAGGGCATTTTTCCAGAGCTAAAGTCCAGTCATTGGTGTGCGGGAAACTGACAAGGCGATGGAAATTCGCTAGACTTAGGCGTGTGAGGACATATCGATGTCTCAGGTTCAATACATATTTTAAATATGGTTCCATACCATCAACTTGCTGCAGCAGAAGATTCCTCCTTACACTAGATTTCTTTGCCTCGGTGGGCCACCTCAAATCGGCCAGATGGGTAAGGCAGATAGTTTTCAAATTTTTCCTAGAAATTGTTTTCATTTTCTCTGGAGTACAATAAAGCTTGGGATGGCCCAGGATCTGTGAGAAAGTTCTTTATATAGTTCAGCCATGGGATTTTCACCAAATAGGCTAATAATTGAACATCTTTTATGATAGCCCTTTTCAGCCTAGCGGAGTCAGAAGTCCAAACTTTGTGCCAAAGTAGAATTGGTTGCATATTTATTAGATCTGTAATGTATGTTACCCCCGTTTCTGTATGGCACACCAAAGTTGAGATAGATTTTGGAACAGTTAGGATACACTTTAAAAAATCATTTTCAACTAGCTGTAGGGCATTACAATTCCTATATCCCCAGAGACCTGCCCCGTACAGTGCAACAGAAACACATTTTCCATTGTAAATTGCCATCATGTCTTTAGGGATAACCCTACCAACCTTTTTAGAAACAAATTTAACAGCCATAATAGTTTTCATGAATAGTAATTTTCTAGACCTCATAGCTTGCAACCAGGTACCTTTGTTGTCAAACATGACGCCTAAATATGAGAAGGTTTCTGTATCATCTAGTTTCACTCCTTTTCACATGAGTTGGGTTTTGTTTGCAGTTTTTTTACCACATGTCATGGAAAAGGTTTAAGAATAATTAATTCTGAGGCCTAAGTCTTCCATGTAATTATCAAAGGTTGTTAATAATCGCTGCAAAGCTACTGGGTTACGTGCCATCAGAACAGCAACATCTGTGTATAAAAGTGCTGGGATCTTTCGGGGGCCAACTTATGGGAGATCTCTACAAGCAGTGGATAGTACCTCCTCTAATTTATTAATATATAAAGCAAACAATAGAGGAGCTAAAACACAACCTTGGCGTACCCCCCGTCTTAAAGAAAAAACTGAGGTACATTCCCCCTAAGACCCGTAACGTACCCTAGCATTAGCTCCAGTATATAGTTCCCTGATTAAATGAACTATGGTGATTTCTACCCCCATATCCAATAAGATAGACCAAAGTTTGCTTTTGATCACACAGTCAAAAGCTGAGGTCAGGTCCATGAAAATAAGATATAAGGCTCCTGACTTAGCCTTCATATATTTACAGATTATAAAATCTAGATTCAGGGCCTGTTCCATAGTCCCTATCCCGGCCCTGAAGCCATATTGTAGGTCAGAGAGAATATTGTTGGTTTCCGTCCATTCCCGAAACCTGTTTAAAACACTCCGTTCAGCAATCTTTGCAAGGGTATCAAGCAGTGAAATTGGGCGATAACATGCAGGATTTTAGCGATCTCCTTTTTTAAATATTGGGACAAAAATGGACTCTTCCCAGGTTGGAATAAAGGCTGTGGTGCAACAGGCTTGCAAGACCTGTGTCAATAGTGGACCCCATAGCAAAACATTGGACTTATAGATGTCAATTGGAACCCCATCCGGGCCTGGAGCTTTTCCACTCTTACTCACGTTGATAGCATCAGTAACCTCATTTAAGCTAAATGGTGGAGTAATAGGGTAGAAATCCAGTCTATGGGCATTTGAGTCCGAGGCTAAGTTGTTTGAGGAATATATTCCAGAAAAATAGGTAACCCACTCCTCTCCTGTGATGGCTAATTCAATAGTTGGTGACGTTCCATCATACAGAAGGGGGGAATTCACAATCCTCCAGAATTTAATATTATCGTTCTGGAGACTTGCTTCGTGAAGTGTGTGCCAGGCCTCGTTTTTTAGGGTCTGTTTCCTATTTTTTATGGCTTTGTAATACTTTTTCCTGAGGAGATGTTTATCAGGGTTTTGGCTATGTAAGTTCTGTTTAAGCCTCTTGTGGGCTTGTGTACATCCACTATCAAACCATCCATTTTCTCCCCGAGATCGAGATTTACCTCAACTTGCAGTGAGAGCCTGTTTGATTCCAGTGGTGATTGCAGTGAATGCTTTGATACAATCCTGTGGTCTGATGTTATCTGATAGGCAAATTTCAAACTCATTAGTGAATTTACTCAACAGCTGTGTCATAAAGTCTATTGGTTCAATCTGTGACCACCGAATAGTATAACCATTTCTTGCACCCAGTTCGATGTTCACTACCTTCTCTACTGGACCCTTATGTTTTTTTGTAAGCTGAGGCAACATGAGGCTTAAGCTTTGAGGGTAGTGGTCACTAAAGGCGATATCATGAATTCTATACTCAGATATACAAAAAACAAAGTTATTAGACACTAGCATAAAATCAATTATTGTATTAGCACATCTTCTATTAAAAGCTGGTTTAAGCTCTAAATTACTATCATTTAGGCTTTTACATAAAAGGAGGTCAAATTTAAACAATGCGTCGTTCAGCAAATTACTGTAATGATTATGTATAAAATGAAGTGAATCTTCATTCCCTCCTTTGCCAGAGGAAGAGGATTTCACATCAATTTGAGGGCACAGGTGTACGTTAAAATCACCCCCATACAATAAAAGTCTCTTTATGTGAGGACTCACATACACGATCCAGGTCATCCTGCAATACCCTAATTATAGATAAAAATCTTAGTTGGGGGGCATTATTATAAAAATTAATAATCACCAATTGTGCTATATTTTTTAATTTGCATTTGATCAGTTGATAAAACGTGTTAGAAATTAAACTAATGTGCTTTATTAAATCAAACTTATTGGAGATAAAAGTACACAATCCACCTTTCGCCCTACCCCGTAAACCAGGAACTGCAGGGGGGTGAAATGTCCTAAACCCATTTATGTAGATTGGATCCACTAACCAAGTTTCTTGTAAGCACACATAGGAGAAAGGTCTGATGAAAGCTAACCAATCCTTGTTCTCAATTTTAGTGCGCTAGCTGCAACGTTCCAAAATAAAATATAATCTCTCAATGTGTTTATGCCCTGTCCCAAAAGTGCATGTATTGTTGCATTCATTGATGGTGGGGGGATATTACTCTCTATATGAGATGTGGAAGTTGATATAAGAGAGGTCATTTGAGCAGGCACTCCATCTATTAAGGATTCATCGCTAACATTCTGTCTTAGTGATTTTCCCGTAACCATCTTTTCGACTCCTGTACTCCCCACCAGACCATCACCACACTTCAATAGATCAGGTATAGTGCTTGTAGGAATATACCTGATCCTGCCCACTCCTTGATCCATTGACAGTCATTCGACTTCTTCTAAGGAAAGGGCGTGAAATCTATTCTATTCTTGGTGGGGACCGTGTAGTTTCTCTCAAGTCTGCTTGATTGTTTAGCAGAATTCAGGGTAGGTCGATCGTGCTTAACATTACAATTATAAAAGAAACCTAAAGGAAAGAGTGAAATGCCATGATCGGGAATCTGTCGCAAACTTAAATTTCTCAGAATGTCTTCGACCAGATTTGGAGTTTTAAACAAGAGCACCACGCAATCACCTCCACATTTTTTGGGATTTCTGCCCACCCATTTTACCCTTCTGACCATTTTAATATCCTCGAAAAGAGATTCTGTCATACCAGGTTTCATGCGTGTCCCTATTCAGTTCAAGGATTTATTTCTCAAAGCTGACCATGTTTCGCTATTATCCATGGAAAGGGTAGGGACATTTGCGAGAACTACCACGTCGGGAGTTGCCGCAGGAGGAAGATCTAATGTGTCTCTTGGTGTTGGAGAAATGTCCTGGAGAGGTTTCAGTCTGTTCTGTGGTTCCGAACCATTAAAGTTCACCTTTAAATGTTGGGAGCTTCTGATACTGGTTGATCGAAAACAAGAGTCTGCATGTCGTTGGGGGATCTGAGGGATGGTAGGTGGGTGTTGACACTCTCTGCGGGAGGTTGGATTTTGAGTTGAGTCTATGTCACCACTGTGTTGAGTAATTACAGGTGTTACGCCTAAAGGCTGAGCCTTCTTTAGATTGAGCATTAACTCTACATTTTCCTCCACTTGGGTCAGACGCTTTATCATTAGCTAAAAGGATGACCTGACTAGATGTTCCAAGGCGTTACTAGTGTCTAAAGTGTGAGTTTTTACTTTTGCTGTGGACTGTTTAGGCTTCTGACCAGTTTTAGTGTTTTCACAATCAGTTTGGGCTTCTTCAGTAGATTGGACGCCGAACTTGCCATGTCTGTTTGTGTCGGTAGCTCTTGACTAAGAACTCTACCCTTCCTAACTGGCTTAGGTTTCCTTATGCATTTAGGTGAGGGTGAATGCTCATCTATATCTGAGATGGACTAATTTAGGAAGTGAATGCATCCATTTAACCCTTTGGTTTGAATCCCGCATTCCGACAACTTAGTCGGTTTTGGAGATGTTGATACTGGCGAAGGTGAGTTATTAGAAGATCCCATTGGGCCCTTCTGAATTAGTATCTTTTCCTCAACGTTAGTAATCTGTTTGTAAATAGCACCCATTGCTCCTAAGATAAATGTTAGTATTGAAGAATGGTCTTTCTGAGAAGTAATATCTTTTACACTAAGTTGCTTCCTCTTACCCATTTTTAGCAAATGTTTGTACTAAAAAGGTCACCCAATATTGCTCTGAAGCACTCCTGGGTAAAAACTAGAGCTAACACAGGTAGAACTACCTGTCTAGAATCCTAATACCGGCGCACCTCCAAGTCCACAGTCACAGAGAAGATGTCGGGGGGGCCCAGCCCAGCCTCTTCCTGGCGATGACGGGCGAAGGACGGGCCCACTCTTGGCCCGGGCTTTGCCCGGCCACCGCCACCGCGCGTCCCGCGAGGCGGGAGCGCAAACAAGTCTTTATGGGGGCTCCTGGCCCTGCCCCCTGTTGCCGTCGTGAAAACGCGCTACCTGCGAGGCAGGAGCGCGATCAAGTCTTTATGGGGGCTCCTGGCCCTGCCCCCTGCTGCCGCCATGAAAACGCGCTACCCGCGAGGCGGGAGCGCGAACAAGTCTTTATGGGGGCTCCTGGCCCTGCCCCCTGCTGCCGCCGTGAAAACATGCTACCCGCGAGGCGGGAGCGCGAACAAGTCTTTATGGGGGCTCCTGGCCCTGCCCCCTGTTGCCACCGTGAAAACGCGCTACCCGCGAGGCGGGAGCTCGAACAAGTCTTTATGGGTGCTTCTGCCCGTGCCCCCTGTTGCCGCCGTAAAAAAATATATAAAACTACTGGCATGCCTGGCCCCTATGTTTCACAACAAGCTTCTTTCGTGCTAAAACACTCTTCTCTCTAGGGACGACAACAGTAGAAAAACAGTTGCAAAATGTTGGTATGTGGCGGTATCCTGCCACAATGTTAGTTGGTTGACAGAGTTGTACTTCTTAAACTATGTCTCCTGGTGCAACCCCACAGATGTGCATGAGGTGAATAGCTTTAAGATGCTTCCACATCCCGGAAGTGTCAAACAAATATTGTTTTGAATTTCCCCTGCTAAATTGAACTTGGCACAACTTGCATGTCACAAATTTACCATTTATTATTTTGGTCTGGTTGGTAGCCTTTAAACTAACAGACTACTGAAACCTTTGGTGGATTTGGAGTCTTCTCCTCTTCCTCCATCTGTTCACAGTGGTCTTCTTGACATGCCATAATGTTGTACAGTTGAAAACCCCCAAAACTTGGGAAGATTCCAAAACAAACAGGAAGACCCTCCACTGCAAGTGAACATATCCATCTGCAGTTCCCAAGTGAACTAAACAAAGGAGGCAGTGAGCCAATCAGAGTCTTCCATTTGTGTGTCATAAGCTCTGTAGAGGTCACACAACCATTATGCGCTAATTCCATGTGCATGTAAAATGAAAAAACTAGGAACGTTTTCAACATATACAGTAAAGTACTTTGCATATATGACCCAGCTAGAGAACGTCTAGGCAGAAAACTAAGTAAAAATATCTCTTTCATAGTAAACATTTTTTTTTATCTTACAGTAGTTCTATGGAACCTAGACAGACCCCAAAACTGTAGGTTTGCAGATCTGCCGCAAGTCTAAAAAGTTAGGCCTATTCAGCAATTCTAACTGTTATTTGCTTCCTGTTCCGAGGTCACAATGGATCCGCAGATTCAGCAATTTCTTAAAATGATGTATTCAGTATATAACAGAACAATGGTTTGTGAGCCTAAAGGTTTACTACTAGGCATACCAAACTAATATAGTTCCCAAATAGTGATTTCTCAAATGATTTCATTTTTTTTCTCCAACTTTTACAAATCCGCTATGGCATCATGGTGGCACGGCAAACCCAGCAGCAGAACTGGATGCTTCCTGGTCATCATCCAGTTGTTGACTTCATAGATCTGCCCTACCAATGTGCCTGGGATTAATAGCTTTAAGATGCTTCCACAAACCAGAAGTGCCAAATGAATATTGTTTTGAGTTTCCCTTGCTAAGTTGTTTTTGCCACAATTTGCATGTAACAAATTTACCATTCATTTTTTGGTTTGGTTGGTAACCTTTAAACTCACAGACTACTAAATCATGTTTGTGGATTTGGAGTCTCCTCCTCTTTCTCCATCTATTTGAGGTGGTCTTTTCGACATGTCATAATGTGTACAGCTAAATAAAAAAATAAAAACATTAAAATTCCAAAACAAACAGGAGAGCTTCTCACTGCAAGTGAAAACACACCAAAGTGCAGTTCCCAAGTGAGATAGAGAGATAGAAAGGGAGGGTACTTTCTCTAAAACAAAGGAGGCAGTGAGCCAATCAGACTCTTCCATGGGTGTGTCATAGGCCTTGTGGAGTTCACACAATCGATCTGTGCCGATTCCACAGCCATGTAAAATGAAAAACGAGGCGATTTTTCAACATTTATGGAAAAGTAATCCATATAACATACACAAGTTAGAGAATGTTTAGACAGAAAACTAAGGGGAAATATCTCTTTCACAGTAAGCAGACCTTTTTTTTTTTTAAAGGAGTTCCAGGAACGTCAACAGACTCCTGTTCTGCCACAAGTCTAAAAAAGCAGGCCTATGCAAGAACTCTAACTGGTTTTTGTTCCCTGTTCCAGGGTCACTATGGCTCAACAGATTCAGCCATTTTGTTTAAATGATCTATTCAGTTTATAACATGTTAGAACAATAGTATGTGAGCCTAGAGGTTTACTACTAGGGACACCAAACTAAGATAGTTCCCAAATAGTGATCTCTCCAGTGGTGGTAATTCTGTTTACCAACTTTTACAAATCTGCTATGGCATCATGCCAGCACCGCAAATCCACTGCCCATCTGAAAAAAAACTCAAGCAACATTGGTTGGTTGATTTGTAGAAAATAACCTCTACCTCCCTAGACAGGAGGTTTCCACCCTTGGTTAGTTGCTTGTGTGCACCACTCTACTGGAAATAACTGGAGTGGTCAGACATCGATCATGTAGAAACACAGGTGTGCGAACGACGGCAAACAGCTGACCAGGGCAGAGAATGAAATAATTGCAGCAAGGGCATCCACGTCATCTACAGTACTGTTGTTAGCACCTGGAGGCAAAGATATACCTTAGATGATCCAATGACTTACTGCAAATGTATCCCAGATGCAGAAAATGATTATGGACTGCTCGGAATACAAAATAATGTTCTGTATTGGAAAACCGTTGATGCCTACTTTTATTAAGGCTGTAATTGACAATAAATGCTGAAAGCATGTTTTTTACTCCACAACTTCCAGAACCCGCAGTGTGTTACTTTGTAAAATACAGTGGAGTTTCATAAAAACTCCATGAGAATCCGCGGTGTTCCGTCCCCCTCTAGTCAGAACGTAAAATCCCTTCAAAGGATGGAAAAACCATGTGTATCTTTTTCCTAAAAGCTACCAGTACGAACACCCTATCACCCTCATCATAAATGTTAAAGAAGGTACAAGTTGCTCACCTTGGCACACTGCGTGCAGACCCCAAGTATGTGGCTCATCCAGGAGCTTCACTTCACAAGTTCCAGACATTTTCATCATAACCTCTGAATGAATATGTGTGCATGCGACTGTGACATACAAACTGTTGTTAGAGGGTGCCAGCATATATGACGCCTTGGTCTCTGGCATTAAGGCAGCCATCTTGTGGCCATCTTGGAACATAAGTCTTTCTATGCTAGGGACTACTGAATAGTATTCATTATTCTGAATGTGTTGCCAACATGTAACAATGAAACACACTGAATTACAGCTCCACTGTGATAAACAACATGTTAAAACCACAACATTGGGTGATAAAATGAATATTAAGCACAGTACCATGGTATGAACATAAAAACCATAGAATTACATCTCAAAGGAGACGTTTAACCACAGCATTGGGCGATACATGGAATCTGTTTAACCACCGCACCAGGGTGATAAAATCAAACATTCAACAACAATATCACAGCACAAGGATAATAACACATAATGCATTTAACCATAGTACCAGTGTGATAGAATGGTACATGTACGCACCAGCGTGATAACCCATAGCACGTTTAACCACAGCACCAAGGTGATGATACAGAGCAAACGTAACTACCTAGATGATGATACTGAGAGCGCGTAGTTTATATAACCTATATTAGAACGAAATATCTATATATTAATGTGTGACGCTACTACATAGAAAACTATAATAATAGCGATTTTGCTTCAACAGGTACTGAAATTGTGACCACGATGAGTGGCCACCAATGTAGACGCAACTAATAATGATGAATAAAATGTTTATGTTATGTTCAATTAAGCTCATATTAGCGTTCGTATTGTTGAAACTGTATTGAATTTCTTCATAGGCCTCAACTTAGCGTGAGCTGCAGTTTAGCTTCCCAGCTCTCATATTAAAAGCATTTTTCTGTTTTTCCAGTGTGCTGACTCACAAGGGGCCATGACCCTGTAAATGTTATTTTTCTTCAAACTTGGAAGACTAATGTATCCATGACGAATCCGTTCTCAGGCGCATCTTTGGTGCCCTGAAATAAATGTTTAAACATATTGAAACAAGTGTAGATTAATGTTATGTACAGGGTTACTTATACCGGTGAACGACAAAAACTGCTGACCAAAGGATGTGCCAAGAGATGCCAAAGGATGAAGTAACGCCGGATGTGCCACCTCCGAAGACGTCAATTATGAAGGCCAATTAACAATCTCTAAAATAACCTGGTTTGACAATTGGGATTACCAAATGCATAATTTGATAGGTTCAAGATAGTGGAGTATAGTAAGTGTCCAATAGAATTTTGGGGGAATGTACTATGAAAAAGGAATAAAAACTCGTGTCACAGAAGGGTCATTAGAATTAGGTAGGGAATGCTATTGATTTTATCCAGAAACTCTGTCACTCTGCCTGGTGACTTGAGACTTTATTAGAAACCATCCTCACCCATAGACTGCCATTTACACTTTTTCTCCTTATGAGGGAAGTGTCCACTTTTGCCCTTTAGTTAAGTCCTGATCGATGGCGAATTGACTGATGTCCTGAAGACGAAGACTGAACCTGTGCGCTGACCTAACCTTTGGAGGGTAATTATGACAATGCAAATTGTAATTTGTCTGTTTGCTTTTCCTTTCTAGGTACCAACTGTTAAATTCTGACAGAGACCATAGTTAGATGTTTTCCAAATTGGTGTTCTAAATTGTTTTGCATGAAGCCCAACATGCCAATGCTAATCAGCGGTTAGGACAGGTGATCACTAAATTGATGCAAATAGACAAACGACTGACGTTATGCTATGTTGAACTGACGCATATTTGACACTTTGCTGTATTCAGATCTATGTTTGCGCCGTGTTACACTCTGATGTTTGTGATTTTTGCCTTAATGAAATCTTACCAAAGTTGCCATATTGTGACTATGCTTTTATGTTTCTTGGTGTTGAGATTAACGCGTTTGCTATTAGATTGTAATTAATAGGGAATAAAATTCATAAAATTCTACTAAACAAGGTGTGATTATTCATGAGTGAAAGGTCATGGTAGCGTCTGGAATTGATTAATGACTTTGACTAAAGTGAAATGTATTGTTGTGATAAATATTGATGACATTATTGATGTATTGATTGACATATTGATTAGTTATCTCGTCCTACGGTGTCTCTCAACTGGGTCAAAAGATTCATTGGCCTAAAACAAGTCCCAATGTGTAATAAATTAACATAGAGGGACGCGTTAACAGTTCTGGTAGCAGAGTGACGGTTTGGCCCTTTGGGGCCCTAGGACGAAGATTCGCTGTTTAAATTGTTTTTCTGTGATAATGCAAATTGGAAGTATGATGTGTTTCTAAATTCACCATGACCTTCCCAGGAGCTCAGAGCCTGCCTAAGTGAGTTAGGAATGTTCTCGGCGTCATAGTATGTGTGATATAGGGTTTTGCACTTGCTCAGCCTATGCCTTTTTGCAGGTGATTGTGAAATTTGTGTGTATTCAGGCCAGGTAAATGTTGTTTTAGTAGGAGTGGGCGTACTCCGCGGTATGAGAGTAGGGAAGTCGGCGTACTTTATATGAGTGTGGCGCTTTGTGCTTAAAATTATCCACGTGGTTGGTTGTTTATGTACGGACCCGTCGTGGTCTAAGACACCGGAGTATATTGACAAGTGTAGGAGACACTTGGGTGTATGTTGTAATCTGTGCAGTTTAATAGGTCAATCGGGCATGATTGACAAGTCGAGTTTGAGTCAAATTGTATGTGTGAAACCTTCGATGGAGATTTGGCGAGCTCTAAAGTCCACTAGGGCGAACCATTGACAAGTCGAGAGTAGAATTTGTGGGTCGAATTCTGCTTACTTATGCGGGGACTGTGAAAGAGAGAGTAGCGGCCGAGGCTTCAAGTGAAATCTCTGTAAAGTTCTGAAGCGAATGTGTTACCCTTTCTGTAGTAAACCGGCAGATTTGTATTGTTGTTAAAGGTGCTCGTAGTAATTTTGCATTAGCTTTGTGTGAATTCAGTGAGGGGCGGACGAGCCGCAAGACTTTGTCAGCTGCAGTGTGTGAGTGTGACGTCAGTTGTGCCGCACTGAGATAGGTCAGTTGTCGAGAGGGGTCGCGCACGGATTGGCTGCCATCCGTGAGAGGCAATAGGTTGAGAAAGGTGGGTGAAGAGTGTCCTGGAAACTAAGTCATTTTCTGATTAAATACAAATGAAGAGAAAACGCAGAAATGAATTTTGTCAAAGCATTCAAGAGCACTCTGAAAGGAGACGTGTATATTATGGCAAATGATGGGGAGCCTACACCGCCTGAGGGTACTCCAGCTTACATAGTTATGGAGGAAAAAGGTGTTGCACCCTGTTTATGGATGAAACAGTGGCGTAAATTAACAGAGAGAGAGGGATGTTTAGCGTTCCCAGAACATGGGACGTTTAATCCAAAGGTGCTAGAGAACTTAAGGTGGATGCTAAGTACACAAAAACCACCTCCGAGGCCAGCGCAATATGAGGCGTTTAGCAATTTGGGACTTAATGGCTCTTAAACATAGACAAGAGAGGTTCCAGAGAAGATTGAAAAGGGCAGAAAAGTCTTATGCAGAAGCTAGGTGGGATAATGAGAAGAAACTGTGGAGACGGGGAATTGTTGATGGGCTGAAACTGTTCCCAGCAATAACACAGGGAGACGAGACGCAGGGAAAGAAAGCCACCTGTAAAACAGATAAGGATTCTAGTAAGTCTAAAGAAAATAAGAGACCTTGGGAAGAGGAAGATGGTTCAGACGATGAGGAATTCATGGACCGATTATTACATGATCTCCCACCACCTTATGCGGTGAGCGACAGTGTTCCAAGCACTAGCGTGGGTCCTGGGAACCAGACGCAGGAGAAGGGAGTTACTGATACAATACAAACTAGTGATACGACTTCGATACAGAATGGTGTCAGTGTACCCACTGCTCCAGACATGCAGATACAGTGGCAACCTCCACCACAGATACAGAGGATCTATCCAGACGTCCCAGTACTTGAGACTACTACAAATCTGATAGTGCCGCCAGACCCGATATATACAAAATCGAGGTTAGTGCAGATTCAGTCAACTCCGAAATTACTGTCTCAGCCACAACCACAGCTGATACCAGGGTACAATCGAGTAGCTGGTCCTCCGTTAATTCCTGTCCTGGGTACTTTGGAACAGACTTATGGGGTTACTGCTCCACGAAGTTTGGGACCGGGTCAGACACCTGCTGCAATATCGTTACCAATTACTGTCGGTCCACCAGTGCCATTATACGCACAAGGCAAATCTGGTGCATGTGATCAGGGAGTAATAACCCAAGATGCGATAAGAGGAACGCCCATGGGAACTCCCCAGATAATGGCCCCAGGAGAACAAGCAGTTGAAAAGCCGAGGTCCTTGATAGACCTTAGCCCAGTGGAAGCACCCTTGGAAGCAATACGTCAGGCAGGGCTAGGGGTTTTGACTTCACAGAAAATAAGTATGAATGCTTCACAGTCACCCATGATGCAGGCAGGAAACATTTTGCTGCAAGGTTTTACAGTACAACAGCTAAATGAGTGGCTGGAAAAAACCTATGCTTCACAAAAAACTACAGTGACTACCATAGAACTGGAACAGGTAGGGCAAGATGACTACCTGAATTTTGTGAGACTGGGAGTTGAAGCTGCTGAATTAGTGGACGGAACCATGGGGGTAAATAGACTGGAGTAATACACCGAAGCAGAGTTGAGGCATCTGTGTCCTAAGATTACTAAAGAAGTGGGCAAGGTGCATCAGAGATTAGCGAATCTAGCCGACAAATACAATATTGATATTGGAAACACCAAACATTTGAAGAGAAGTTACAGACTAGATTTTGATTCGAAAGATATTGAACACATGAGGTCTGCCGGAATGAAGGCGCATTTAAAAGAACTTTTGCAAAGTGCGCAAATTTGGGGTGCATTAGAAAAATGGGAAGGCAGATGGGCAAAGAAAAGAGATAAGGAAAAAGGTGACAGTCCAGGGTCAAGTCAGACCAAAGTTTCACCCGACACAGAATCAGTAAAAATACTACCCATGAGAGAAACAGCTGGTGGTGTTTTAGTACATGTACCATGGACCAGAGGAAACATCTTATCCTTTACTAACGATTATCCCAGATTGAGGGAGAAACCGATCGAGTGGTATCAGCAAACAGACAGGTTTGTGAAGCTTGCGAAGTGTCTCTGGGAAGACTTGAATACCTTGTTCGAGATCATTGTTCCGCCTCATTTGTGGCTCGAGTGTAAAAGAGGGGTAGATTGGCCGGCGAAGGAGCCGGCAAAGGATAAGGTGACCGGAGCTCCCTCTGAGGAGGTGATGAAGTATTATCATAAGGTGATTGAATTTTTGAAACAAAAGGTGTCGCCGAAGGTGACTGATTGGCAGAAGATTGACCGGACCTCACAGGAGGTTAAAGAATCAATACATGCTTACTATGAGAGGTTGTTAAAGGCATTCAAACATTACAGTGGTACTGAGACTATTGAGCCAAAGGACATGAACCATCTCGTGTTCAGATTTGTTGAAGGGCTGAGACCAGAGGTCAGTCAAATGATTAAGAATCATTTGATTTGTTGGCAAGCGAAGCCAATTGATGAAGTGTTGCAGTATGCGAAATACTATAGTGCCGAAATTGAGTTAAAGCAGAAAAAGATGAAAGAGAAGGTGATGGTGATGCAGATAAGGGCTGAACAGGCAGGAATACAGAGAAATGGAGTCCAGCATATGATACAGCAGCAGCCGCAAATGAATGGTGTGTTTCAGGCGCAACCGAGAGGCCGAGGTCGAGGTTTTGTGAATCGCGGTCCAGACTTGAATACGGTTGCGGTTCAAAATGACGTACAAGGGGTGAAAAAGATGTCACCATGTCACGCGTGCAGGGGTGTGGGGCACTGAAAACGGGAATGCCCGAATGTGGTGCAGGATGGTGTCGTCCAACAAAGCACTAATGTCGGTACATTACAAAATGTAAAAGGTCCAAAACTGAGAAATCAAAATCCGAATTTTCAAAATAACATGGTACAGATGCAAGGGGTACAGCCCATGCAGCAGTTGCATATGCCGCGTGTTCAGCCAGCACAGATGCAGCCAGTACAACAGCAGGTTCCCATGGTACCTAGATAGCAAATGCAATTACCAATGGCTCCGATGGGACAGCAACAGGTGATGCTTCCTCAACAGGTCACAGGTCAGGTAATGAGTCAAAATAACACAGTAGAGCAATTCCCATTGCGAGGTGAAGATGGAATGAATGAGGAGTGGTCGGATGACAGCTTCAGACAGTGAAGAGTGCAGGCTTGCAGCATCCTTAGAGGTAGATCAGAGGGGACCCTATGTAGAGGGAAAGGTAATGGGTCACAAGGTTTCATTCTTTGTTGATACCGGAGCTACACGCTCTACAGTCAGAAGTGCAGAGGTTCAGAAATTACCACTTTCGGGGCGTTCCATAAGGGTAGACGGTGTAGCAAACCAATATCTGACACACCCGATTACAGATCCAGTGCAAGTTGAGATCGGCAACTTCCAGGGACTACATAGGTTTGTAGTCTGTGATTCAAGTCCAGTATCCTTACTGGGAAGGGACTTGCTGTGCAAAACAAAATGTTTGATTACATGTACCAATGATGGAATCGAAGTGCAAACAAACAGTGATGATGAAGGAGATGAAGGCCAGTTCTCAGAATTAGAGACAGGACTTACAAATGAGGATTACCCTTTGATTACATTATTCCCGGTGCTTACAGTAATTGATCTACCTTCCGAATTACAAGGAACAGTGACAGAAAATGTGTGGGATTTGACAGGAAAGGAAGTGGGACTGATAAAAGGAGTAGAACCAGTTAAAGTACAGGTGAAGCCGAATGCAGTGTTTTGTCACGGTTTTCACTGGGCCTACTGTCTAAGTTGATAAGGGTTGGGGAACGACCCCGGTTCCGGCAGGTTCTGCTCTGGCCGCGGTAGGGGCGACCCCTTCCGGTAGCCACGGTGCTGTTTGACAATAGCAAGCCACTACAGTCCGTGCCCTCCAGAAGAAGTCCCAGAGGAAAAACCCCAATAGGGTAAAAAACCTCAACAGGAACTCCCTGAAACAGAAGGAGGACACCAAGGCGTTAGAACTGAAGATCCAAGGGTACAGGAAGACTGGAGACGAAGACAGGTCAGGAAATACTGGATTCACAAGAAGAAACCAGCCGGAGCGTGACTACCACCAAAGGAGTGTTGCAACGCAATGAACAAGCAGCTGAATTCCCCTTATATACCCTTAGACAGGAAGTAGGAAACAGGAAGTAGAAACACCACCATCTTGGATTGGGGAAAAGAGTATAATAGTGAATAAAGCACATGCGTCCAAACACAGAGAAACAATGCATGCTGGGAAGAGAGGAAGTGGGCAGCATGCTGGGAAAGAGAAAAGGCAGGCATAAAAACACCACCATGTGCAGGTATTCGGCTTTTGCCTGTAAATACTGGTAAGTGGTGAAGCAGAAGTGTATGCAAAATAGTCTGAATGTAAAGCGCACTAAATGCGCTATGCGCAGCAGGTCTAAAACCCACTCGGGTCTCAAGTCCCGCCGCGTCTGCCCTTGCGGCAGAAACGAAAGGAGGGGGCGCGGCGAGTGCTGCGACCCCTGACCAGGCTCGCGGCTTCTCCCGCGGCCTGTCTGCAAGCCGCGGCTTCTCCCGCGGCTTGCACACAGGCCGCGGTATTTAACAAATGCCGCACCGTGGCGACCTGAGCCTGCGGCTGCGGCCGCCGCGGCAGCCGCCGCGTGACAGTAAGTCCCCCCGAGGCCCCAGGTTTGTGAGGGAAGAGTCGAAAAAAGCGACGGACCAAAAGAGGGGCATGAACTGAAGGGGCATCCTCCCAGGAACACTCACTCATAGGGTAGCCTTTCCAATGAATAAGATATTGGAGGCGCCCATGGAAAAACCGAGAGTCACAGATTTCCTGGACCTCGTACTCGGGCACATTATCAACCAACAGAGGGGGAGGACAGGAGAATTGTCTGTGAAAAGGATCAGGAAGGTAAGGTTTAAGTTGAGAGACATGGAATACAGGGTGTATCTTCCAAGTCCGGGGCAGGCGAAGACGCACAGACACTGGGTTGATCTTTTTGAGAATCAGGAAGGGACCATAAAAACGGGGTTTGAATTTGTTCTGAGTGAGTCGGAGAGGTAGGAATCTAGAGGAGAGCCAAACTTTATCATGGACCTGATATTGAGGAGCCGCACGATGTCTCCTATCTGCTATCCTTTTCATGCAGGACTTAGTGGCCACAAGGTGGGAATGGATAACACGTTGGACACCCTGTAGCTATCCAACATAGGAGGATATGGCAGGAAGATTGGAAGTATCTTTCAGGGGAGTTGGAAAGGCCTTGGGATGGAAACCGTAGGAGCCATAGAAAGGGGAGACCTTCGAGGCGCTGTGTATGGAGTTGTTATAGGAGAATTCTGCAAGCGGTAAATAGGTAGCCCAATTACTCTGCGTAGCATTGCAGAAGCTATGTAAATATTGTTCGAGGCCTTGATTGAGTCGTTCCGTCTGTCCGTTAGTTTGAGGATAGAACCCTGATGATAAGGCCACTTCGATTCCCAAGGTCTTACAGAATTGATTCCAGAATTGGGAGATATATTGAGGACCCCTATCCGATATAATGACCTGAGGTAATCCATGAAGTCGAAAGATTTCTTGTGTAAAGATTTGACCTAAATCATTTGCCATTGGCAACTTTCTTAAGGCCGTGAAGTGAGCCATTTTAGTGAAGGAGTCCACGGTTACCATTATTATGTGATTTCCCTTTGAAGAGGGTAATGAGCACATGAAATCTGTGGAGATGGTGTGCCATGGACCTGGGGGAACTGGTAGTGGGCGAAGTAACCCTACTGGTTTAGTACGGGTGTCTTGGCTTAAGCACATATAGGACAGGATGATACATATTCTTCCGTATCTGTCTTGAGAGTTGGCCACCAGAAGGAGCGAAGCAGAAGTTCTTGAGTAGCTTTCAATCCTCGATGACCTGCGATGGGGGAATCATGGCACATACGTAAGGCTTCAGTCTGTACTCGTTTAGTGGGTAAGAACAGGGCCTTATCATGATAGTAATATCCTTGCTCTACATGAAGTTGCGGCCGCAACTTATTCAATTCTGTGTCTTCTAGACGGGCATATTCGGACCTGACTTGGTCTAAAAAAGTCTGTACTAAACCAATGATTTTGTTATTGTCAAATAGGTTCTGAACAGGAGAATCACTGCACTCAGGGTAACGTCGGGACAAGGCATCCGCCAGGATGTTCTGAGAACTAGGGATGTATGTGATATAAAAGTCATATTGGCTAAAAAAGAAAGCCCATCGAGCCTGCCGGCTATTCTGACACTGAAAGTTTCTTAGGCACTGTAGATTTCTGTGGTCTGTCCGGGCTTCAAAGGGTTCTTTCCAGCCCATCAGAATGTGTCTCCATTCTGTGCATGCGGTCTTTAAGGCGAGTAATTCACGTTCTAGCACGGAATAGTTCCGTTCTGAGTCGGATAGGATATGGGAAAGGTAGAATACCGGGTGGTCTAAATCATCATAGTCTTGTCTTTGCAGTAAGGCAGCCCCAATGGCTCTTTCGGATGCGTCTGCGACCACAATGAATTGATTGCTGGTGTCTGGGTGTCGTAGAATAGGGGCTTGAATAAAGGCTTTCATTAAGTCTTGAAAGGCTAACTCTGCATCTTGTGTCCAACAAAAGCCCTTTCTTAGATGGTCTTTTTTGAGGGTTTGAGTAATATAGTTGGTTCTCTGTGCAAAGTCTGCTATAAATTGTCAATAAAAATTGGCTAATCCCAAAAAACACTGAGGGGGTCATTCCAACATCGGCGGTAAAAGCCTCTTACCGCTGTCAGAAGACCGCCACCATACCGCCGCGGGCGCGGTAAACCGCCACGGTCATTCTGACCCACAACAGGCAAACCGCCAAAATACAGACATCCACTAAAGTCCGCCACACCAAAGGTCAGCGAGAAACTGGCGATGACCAAACCTCCACCGTCACGCCAACAGAAATACGCCCACACTATCACGACACACGAATCCACGCGGCGGTCTTTCAACTGCGGTATTCCATTGGCGGTATACACCGCCACGCTCAAAATACACACACTCTTACTAAACACAGCCACATTGGACAATTTGAAATACACACACCTGAGACACATACACACACCACACCCACACACCCAATTAAATATAAAACACACACCCACATCACCCACAAACCTCCACTCCTAGAGAATCGGTACCACGCACTGAGAAATAGATATCCGAGCACCCAGACGTGCATATTACATTCACCCAGCAATATTACCACGCACTTCACACAACACACCAATACACATCACCACACTTAGCACCACACAATCCACCCCACACATCACCCACACCACCCCATGGCACCGCAAAGACACCGCAGGTTTTCTGAGGATGAACTCAGGGTCATGGTGGAGGAAATCGTACGGGTAGAGCCACAGCTCTCCGGAACAGAGGTGCAGCACACCTCCATTGCCAGGAAGATGGAGCTATGGAGCAGAATAGTCGACAGGGTCAACGCTGTGGGACAGCACCCAAGAAATAGGGACGACATCAGGAAGCGGTGGAACGACCTACGGGGGAAGGTGCGTTCAATGGTATCCAGGCACAACATCGCGGTTCAGCGGACTGGCGGCGGTCCACCACCTCCTCCCCCAGAATTTACAACATGGGAGGAGCAGGTCTTGGCGATCCTGCATCCTGAGGGCCTCGGCGGAGTATCTGGAGGAATGGACTCTGGTAAGTCTCATCTTCACTACTTCATCCCCCACACCCCACCAGCATGCCAACTCATACCCACACCCTCACCCCCATCACACCTACTCCTTGCAAATGTCTCACCATCACAACCCACCCATCCCAACCGCAAGCCCTGCATGCGACCACAAAGCATGGACACCCATCACCAAAGCATGCCTACTGCACATCCCCACCCCCCCCAAACCACCGTCACAAAAGCCCCCACACAGGAATGCAAGCACTAGGGTACACGGGCACCCACCCATTGCACGCTATGGCACACACAGATGCAATAACCATCCCTTTATACCCCTGCAGGACCCGAACGCCACGTCACCGCGCAGGAGGGTCCACAAATGTCCACTCCACCCCCAGAAGAGGCCCACAGTGATGACAGCACCTCTGTCGACCTGGATCTAGATGACCAGCCCGGCCCATCGGGGACCTCGGGACAGTCGGTTCCCCTCAGACAGCCACAGGCCACAGCAGACCTTCCCCCCTCTGGGAACACCAGCACAGCACCCCCCCAGCGGGCCCATACCTCTGTCCCCAGGACACGTCAATCAGCGGTGTGTCCACCACTACAGGGCACCCAGGTTAACCCACCACCCCAACAACAACAGGGACCTGGGGGCAGTGGTAGTGGGCACACGGTCCAGGGGACAGAGGCCCAGTGAAACAGGGGAACTGGGAGGGCTGCTGTGCGACAGGGGGGGACAGGCCCAGGGAACCCACTCTCCACGAGGCCCTCTCCTCCATCATGGGAGCCTGCCATCATTCCCAGGAGACGATGGCGACGGTACTGGCCAGGTTTCAGGAGATCCAGCTCCTGCAGGAGGAACAGTATTTGTGGTTCAGGGAGGAACTACGAACCATCAGTTCCACCCTGGGCACCATTGTAGGGGCTCTGAATCTGATAGTCACCACATTGCGGGACACTGTGGCACCACAAAGGGCCCCTGACACTAGCATGGACCAAGAACTGCCTACCACCTCTGCCGGCGCTAGTGGACAGGAGGCCCCGCCACAGGACCAACAGGCCACCAGCACCCCACCCCCTGCAGAAGGAGAACCACCCCGCAAGCGGGCCCTGAGATCCAGGAAGAAGACAGAGTAAGATGCCAAGACCCCCGCCAGGAAAGGATACCTCCCTGATTGTCATCCCACTGTCCCACATTGTCACCCTGTCCATACTTAAACTGCCCCTGCTCCACTTTCCACAGGCATTTGGACAATGCACCTGTGATACAAATAGTCTGGACTCTGCCATGGACAATCCTCCACCATCACCCCTCACCGATTTGCAACCACCCACCAATATAGAGCACTGTAATAAACACAGTTATTGCACAAAACAATCAGGAGTCTGGCTGTGATTTTGAACAAATGTATTAGACATTAACGTGCCAAAATGCTTATTTACATTGTGATGCCAACATACCAATGTCACACAGCTGTAGTTCATGGGGAAACAAAGCAGATGTCACGCAGTGGGGCCCACATCTCTGAAATCGGAAGGGAAAGTCACAACTCAGTTTCCATACGCTGGGGGAAAAGGACAGACAGTAGAGAGGTAGTAGTGTTTAAGTATATGTAATATGCCGGTGTGTATTCTCACTTGTGTGTCATTGGAAATACTGCTGTATTACTGTGTTCCTGTTGTCTATGTCGTCTTCTTCGGGTTCCTTGTCTTCACTCTCCACAGGCTCCACAGCTGCTACAACACCACCATCTGGACCATCCTCCTGCAGAAAAGGCACCTGTCGTCGCAAAGCCAGGTTGTGAAGCATACAGCAGGCCACGATGATCTGACACACCTTCTTTGGTGAGTAGAATAGGGATCCACCTGTCATATGGAGGCACCTGAACCTGGCCTTCAGGAGCCCGAAGGTCCGCTCGATCACCCTCCTAGTTCTCCCATCGGCCTCATTGTAGCGTTCCTCTGCCCTTGTCCTGGGATTCCTCACTGGGGTCAGTAGCCATGACAGGTTGGGGTAACCAGAGTCACCAATTAGCCACACACGTTGCCTCTGGAGTTGACCCATCACGTAAGGGATGCTGCTATTCCGCATGATGTACGTGTCATGCACTGAGCCCGGGAACTTGGCATTAACATGGGAGATGTACTGGTCTGCCAAACATACTATCTGCACATTCATCGAATAATAACTCTTCCTGTTTCTGTACACCTGTTCACTCCTGTGGGGGGGGACCAAAGCCACATGGGTCCCATCAATGGCACCTATGATGTTGGGGATATGTCCAAGGGCATAGAGATCACCCTTCACTGTAGCCAAATCCCCCACCTCAGGGAAAACGATGTAGCTGCGCATGTGTTTCAGCAGGGCAGACAACACTCTGGACAACACCTTGGAAAACATAGGCTGGGACATTCCTGATGCTATGGCCACTGTTGTTTGAAATGACCCACTTGCAAGGAAATGGAGCACTGACAGCACCTGCACTAGAGGGGGGATCCCTGTGGGTTGGCAGATTGGTGACATCAGGTCTGGCTCCAGCTGGGCACACAGTTCATGAATAGTGGCACGGTCAAGCCTGTATGGCAGTATGACATGTCTTTCCTCCATTGTCGACAGGTCCACCAGCGGTCTGTACACAGGAAGATTCCGCCATCTCCTCGCATGTCCCAGCGGACGGTGCCTATGAAGGACAACAGCGAGCACAGAGTCAATCAACCCACAGGTACGTAACCACAGCTTGCACATAACACGATTCTCACTCCAATGAATGCTTTGTATGAGTGTTGATGCGAGGCCTAGGTATGTGAGACGCAGTAAAAAGTAAGCCATGTGGGCCCCTGAAATGGTGGCTGCCTGACCTGTGAAGTGCGACAATGGGATGTGAGGTAAATGCGCTGGCGTGGCACACCGTGGCGGTAGGAGGTCGAAGACCGCGGCGCAAAGCAGCATTGGTTAACATTGAACCCTATGGGTCTCATGAGCCAATGACGATGTGCGCCGGCGGTCGCGGTACGCACCGCCGCGGTACGTACCGCAGCGGTCGCGGTACGCACCGCCGCAGTACGTAACGCCGCGGGCGTGACCGCCATTTTCTATCTGCTTAATCACTCGATACCTGATCTTCGACAGGAGAGGACCTACACTGCAAGTGCTGCTGTGACCTCGGTCTGGAAGAGACAATGGCTCATGCGACTGGGGAAAGGGCCCCTGCCTTCACAGCTCAGGAGTTGGAGAAACTTGTGGATGGGGTCCTCCCCCAGTACGCGCTACTGTACGGTCCTCCAGACCAACATTTTAGTACTGAGGGAGCATGCTTTATGGGCAATGCCTGTGTTGAGTGGGGTGGATGAAAGATGGTGGGGAGGGGAGCGATTGAGGCATGCATCAAACGACGGTGAGAGCATGTGCCACATGGCAAGGGTAGGGATGGGGGGCCACTCACATTGAATATGCAGAAGGTGATGATTATTTTTCTCCCCCTGTACATTTCACATAGGTCAGCGCCCACCAGAAGATCGATATTTGGCGTGCCATCGCCAAGGACGTCCGGACCCTGGGGGTCCACCGCAGACGGGGCACCCACTGCCGGAAGAGATGGGAGGACATCAGCCGCTGGAGCAGGAAGACGGCAGAGGCTCAGCTGGGGATGGCCTCCCAACGTGGGAGGGGTGCCAGTCGGACTTTGACCCCCTGATGTCCCGGATCCTGGCGGTGGCCTACCCCGATTTGGATGGGCGCGTGAGGACATCACAGCAGACACAAGTGGGTGAGTACACTCTCATAGGTGGGGGAGGAGGGCTGTGGGTATCCCTAGGCCAGGGTGATTTCTGTAGGCTAGGCCCCTCCGTAAGGCATGGCCCTGTGCCCCCGCACCCCACCTCTGTAGGGTGCCTAGTACAGCTATTCATGGCCCTGTGTCATCTATGTGTGTAGATGTCGTCCATAGGCTTGTAGGCCATGTCCCACGGATTGAATAGTCGACCCCAAGTGCGCGGCATAGTGCAGGGGGCTTCTGTGTCTGTCCTGTCCGCCAAAGGTGTCGCCAATGCATGCACTCAACATGTCTTTATTTTCTCCCCCCCCCTTTTTTGTGGTCTTCCTGTTCATGTGTGCATTAGCATCATCAGGCGGAGGAGTAGTGGCATCGGAGCATGAGGGAGCTGCATCCCACATGGCCATGGAGGGCCATGCAACGGACTCCGAATTTACCAGTGGGACAGAGGCCGAGGGGAGCTCCACAGCGGGGACTCGGGCAGACATCAGTGACACCGACTCGTCCTCTGAAGGGAGCTCCCTTGTGGTGGCGGCAACATCTGTGCCCCCCGCAACAACAGGTACAGCCGCCACCCACCGCACCAGCTGCCCCTCAGCGTTTGGCCCGTGCCCGCTCACCCAGGAAGGTGGGCATCTCCTTCGCCCCAGGCACCATTTTGAATGCCATCCAGGGTGTAGAAAGGGAGGTGCACCAGAGTAATGCATACCTGGAGGGCATTCATTCTGGTCAGGCTGCCCTTCAGCGATCGTTCCAGACTCTGGCCTCAGCACTGATGGCAGCCATTGTCCCTGTCTCTAGCCTCCCCCCTCCAACTTCCTCCACCCATACCCTATCACCTGTACCTCTGCCTATCCCAGACACACCATCAGACCAGCCAGCACACACCTCAACACCCAAGGGAAGCTCAGGCAAACATAAGCACCACACATCACACAGGCATTCACCCAAGCAACATCCACATACAGACATACCAACACCCACTGCCTCCACTGTGTCCCCCTCCTCCTCGTCTCCCTCCTCCCTCCCTGTCACGTCTCTACTCACACCTGCATGCACAACATCTTCAGCCACTACGTCCCTCAGCAGGACACACACCAAAACACCCCGCACATGTGCAGTCACCACCCCCACTGCCATTTACACGTCCCCTGTGTCCTCTCCCAGTGTGTCTGTGACCTCCTCTTCCAAGATACACAAACGCAGACAGCCACCCACCCAACAGCCATCCACCTCACGACAGCCTCCAGCCCAAGCACCTGTACCCAAAGACACCAAACTTACAACTCCGACAACCACAACCTCTTCCTCCACTCCCATACCCACTACACCTACCCGTCCCACTGCTCCTAAAAAGGTTTTCCTGTCCAAACTCAACCTCTTTCCCCCAACTCCCCCACCCCGTCCATGTCATAGGACTACAGTCAGCACCTCAGCCACGACAAAACCGGCCCCTGTCATCACAGTCTGCCATGGACTGTGGAGTGCCCCACCCTCCAGGGTAGCCAGTTCGGTACGAAGCCAAGGCACAGGCAGCTCACCCCCGGAGAAACATCCAAAGATAGGCAGTGGCCGGCGCGAGGGGGGAAAACACCAGGGACTAAAACCCCTACCATGGCTCCAGCAGGAAGTGTGGAGACAGCTGGCACACCGCCCAAGGTGGGGAAGGGCCACAGGCGATCAGGGAAGGCTGGGAAGGGCAGCACGCCCGACTACACCGCCATCAGCCCAGCTGGCCAGGAGGGCCCCGCCAGCCCCATCCCAGGTGGGCAGGAGGCCACCAACAGGCCCGGCAAAGCTGCCCAGGAGGGCCCCGCCAGCCGTAGGACAGCTGCCCAGGAGGGCCCCGCCAGCCACAGGACAGGTGGCAAATGACCTCCCCGCCATGGCGGAATCCGCTGCACTGGGCCCTTCATCTCAAGCACCGCTGAACTGGACACCGCCGTCTCAAGCACCACTGCACTGGGCCCTTCATCTCAAGCACCGTTGAACTGGACACCACCATCTCAAGCACTGCTGAACTGGGCACCACCGTCTCAAGCACCGCTGAACTGGGCACCGCCGTCTCAAGCACCGCTGAACTGGGCACCGCCGTCTCAAGCACCGCTGAACTGGGCACCGCCGTCTCAAGCACCGCTGCACTGGGCCCTTCATCTCAAGCACCGCTGAACTGGGCACCGCCATCTCAAGCACCGCTGAACTGGGCCCTTCATCTCAAGCACCGCTGAACTGGGCACCGCCGTCTCAAGCACCGCTGCACTGGGCCCTTCATCTCAAGTACCGCTGGCCCATGAGCGGCAGGGGCTGGCCCGCATCTGTGTCGGGCAGGGCTGCACGAAGCACTCTGGGCACCAGGCCCCCTCCAGAACCAGTGGAGACTGTTATCCACTTGTGAGACTGTGGCTTTGCACTCCCCAGGATGTGACAGTGGGCAGCCCACCCACTGTCTGGACTTGTGAGACTGTGGCTTTGCACTCCCCAGGATTGAACAGTGGGCATAGAGGCCCCTCGTGGATCTGGCGTCGTGCACTCATCTGGCTGAGGTTCCCCCCTTCCCTTCCCCCTGAGGTGCCTGTAGTTTTGCTATCTGATGCCCCTGCAGTGTTCTCTCCGTTGGAGTGAGGTATCCTGTGTGGGCTTTGCCCATGTGATTTGGGCCCAGTTGTCCACGAACAATGCCTGCTACAATGCTTGGACTTGTACATTTATGTATATAAGAGTTTTTGATATGTATATATATTTTTTTGGCAGTAATAGAACATATTCAAATGTTTAGAGTCATTTCCTTTTGTCTTTGCATTCTTCCGGGGGGTTTGGAGGGTGTCACTCTGATGTGTTGCTATGCATTGATGTGTGTGTTGTAGTGGGTGAGGGTGGGTGTGTCGCTTATGTGTGTACCCGTGATAATTTCCCCTCCCCCCTCCCCTGTGTCATAGGTGCAGTACTCACCGTTGTCTTCTGCGCCGGCGTTCGAGCTCCTGGTAGAGGAGCAGGTACACTATCGCTGGGAGTATGTGGAGTTCGGGTTCCATGCTGTCCTGATTCCTCATGGGCTGTATGGAGGTGAGCGTTTTCCCTTCGAAATGGCTGTTTCCGCCGTGTTTTTATCGGCGGGGCTACCGCCCCGGAAAAGGTGGCGGATTGGTAGGTTGTGATACAGTGGGCGGTACATTGTCTCCCGCCTGTCTGTTGGCGGTGACTGCCGCGCTGTTTGTTTGTACCGCCGTGGCGGGAGGTGTGTTGATATGGCGGTCGCTGTTGGCGGTTTCCGCCAGGGTCGGAATTCCATTTTTATTCCCGCCAGCCTGTTTGCGGTTTAGCCGCCGCTTTAACACCGACCGCCAGGGTTGGAATGACCGTCTGAGTCTCCTTGATGGAAGAAGGAGATGGCCAATTCAATATAGCTTGCACCTTTTCTGAATCCATGGCGACTCCGGTCTGGTTAATGCAATACCCCAAGTATTTTACGTCCGTCTGATCAAACTCGCACTTTTCCGGTTTGCAGAATAGATGGTGTTGTCGGAGTCGCTCTAGAACTTGGCGAACATGCTTAGAGTGTTCCCCTGGGTGAACAGAAACATTTTAAATATCGTCGAGATAAACCACTACTGTTTGTTGCAAAAGATCGGAAAAGATAGAATCCATGAACCATGGAAGGAGCATTGGTGAGTCCGAATGGCATTACTCGATATTCGTAGTGACCAAAAGGTGTTCTAAAAGCGGTCCTCCACTCAACACCTTCTTTAATTCTTTTTTTTAATTTTTTTATTTATTTTATTAAAGGTAAAAACAGTAAAAATATATAGTGAATATTTTCACAATTTTTCCTTTTTCACATTAAATATTTCTGTAATGGGTACATACATGAATGCAATCTAATGACAATTTCTAGCCCATTAAGTGTGACATCATAAGCACTTTCGGGATGGTAGTCTTGCAGCAAAGGAGCGATGAATAGGGGTGTCTTATGGGTTAAGAGTGGTGGAAGATAAAGAGAAAAGGGGGAGAAAGGGGGGATTAGGAGGGTTAGGGGAGGGAGAGGGGTTGCTGAGTGTGAGGACTATTGGATGTATAGGAGAGGGGGGTTTATTGTCCCCGTGTCAGTCGTTATACTCCGTCCGTCGTGGCTTCTCTCTCGAGGACGATCGGTTTTAAGGTTTGAGCTCCCTTTTTTTTGGATATAGGATGACATGAGGGTAAGGGTTCTTGCCTCTATTGGGGATTGATGCTGAGAAGAGACTGCATAGGAGAGGGGGTGGTGAGGCCGTCCGTAGCGGATTGTTCATTATTACACAGTCTTATTTTAAGTTGTACGTTCTTCTTGCGTATTTTGGTATCCAGGAATAGGTTATATGGGGGGACCAGGAGAAGATGTTTGCTTGCTCGATCCTGAGTCTAATGTGGTTATCTAAGTGGGACAGCTGGGAAGTGAAAAAGGAGAGGGGAAAGAGTGGGGTGAACAGTCATATAGGAGAGGGGAAGAATAGAGGAGGGAGGTGTGAGGAAGTAAACGATATGGGTTATAAGGGGGATCATTATTTCTCTCAAACCTTTGGTCATTGGCCCTCCGCCATCTGTTTTATGACTTTGTCAAAAATGGATGCCAGACTTCCTCAAATTGTTCTGTTTGGTCCTGTAAGTTATAGATCACTCGTTCATGGGTGGCTGTTTGATACATGGCAGTCATCCATTCTGTCGGCGTGGGGGCAGTGCTACCCCTCCAGTGCCGAAGTACACATATTTTGGCTGTGGCAAATGCGGTGTGTAGTAACCTTTTTTGGGTACGTGTTAGGGAGGGTAATATGCGTATATCATGTAGGAGAATAAGTGATGGAGGAGTCAGGTTTGGGATCTGGATAATATCCAGCAGGGTATGACGTACTGCATCCCATAAGGGCTGAATCGTCGGACAGTGACATAGGATGTGGAGTAAGTCGCAATGGGGTTCTATACATCTCCAGCACTTTGCATGTGTTAGCAATCCAGCCCTAAAAAGTTTGACGGGGTCCAGTACCAATCTTGTAGAACTTTAAATAGGCAGAATTTTAGTCGGGCTTTGCATACTCCCCTATCAAGGGCTTCTAGTATGTCTGACCATTCTTCTTCTGTGTAGGTTAACCCAAGTCCATCCTGCCATTTTAACCGTAAACGCTCAAGGAGGGGTTGCGAGTAGAGATGATTTGTTAGTAAAGGCCCGCCATAACGCCTTTGTGTCGGCCCCATTTCTGAAGGTAAGTAACAATGGGTGAGGTTTTACACGTCCATGGGGGAGCCCCTAGTGAGCTGAGCACACAATGTTTGAGCTGCAGGTATCGCCATTCTTGATTACTATGGATGCCGAACTCTTCCTGGAGAGAGGCGTAAGTTCGTAAGTTATTTCCGTCTATTATATGGGATATGTTATGGATTCCTGCCTCAGTCCATTGGGGCCACAAGAGGGGTTTCCCTCCTATTTTTATGTTTTTATTCCCCGCTATAGGGGCCTGGGCGTGTAGAGAGGGATGTATGTCCAGCAGGCGATGGGCTCTGCACCATGCTGTGTCAGTAGCTTTGAGGATGGGGTTAGGCGGGGAGGGATGGTCGGTGTATACCCCTCCCATTGTGTGCTGCCCTCTTAGGAGTCTCTCTGTAACCACCCATTGTGGTGGATCTGGCGTATCTGGGAGAGTGTATGCTAACTGTGAAAGTTGTAAAGCTAGTGAGTATTGTTCTATTGAGGGTAGGCCTAAACCTCCATAGGGGCGTCGGGCTAGGATAGTTGCCGGCTTCAGTCTCGGGCGGAGGGAGCACCACGCAAAGGCCCTCATAGATGCGTCAATCGAACGAAGTATCTGGAGGGGTACCTGTAGGGGGAGCATGCCCAAGACGTATGTAAAGCATGGTAATGTAGTCATTCTAACTGCTTGAGTCCTTCCCCACATCGACAGACCCAGTAATGACGATTTAGCAAAATCCAGTTTCATTTTTGATATAAGGGGATCTAGGTTATCTCTAACTATATGTTCCAGGCCTCGGTTGATATACGTTCCTAGGTATTTAAGGCGAGTCGGCGTCCATTGGAATGGCAGACCATGCACTGCTGCTCTCGTTGTCATGCGGGATAGAGGCAGTGCTTCACTTTTGTCCCAGTTTACCCGGTATCCAGATATAGGCGCACATTCCTCTATGGTAGAAAGCAGTGTGGGTAAGGAGGTTTCTAGTTCAGTCAGGGTTAGTAGGATGTCGTCTGCGTAGAGATAGATTTTAGATAAGCCCCCGGTTATTTGAATACCTTTTATCTGTTGGGAGTTCCGTATAGTAGCTGCCAAGGGTTACATGGCTAGTAGGAATAGGAGTGGTGACAGGGGGCAGCCCTGACGAGTGCCTCTTCCTGTGGGGAAGGGGTGTGATAAGAAACCTCCACAGTTAACCTGTGCTGAAGGGTGGTCATATAATAAGTGGACTTTAGAGATGAATTGTTCTCCTAGGCCAAAGTGTTTCATGGTGGCGAATAAATGGGGCCATTCGATGCGGTCAAATGCTTTCTCTGCGTCTAGGGATAATGCAAGGGCTTCGTTGGGCATATTTAGAGCTACCAGTAGTGTATGATAGAGAGTGCGCATATGGTTTCTGGAGGAGCGGCCGGGTACGAACCCCACTTGGGTGTTATGGATCAAAGATGGTATCACTTTGCGCAGGCGTGCTGCTAGAATGCTAGCTAGGAGTTTGACGTCTCCATTCAAGAGAGAAATGGGGCGATAGCTGCCACAAAGAAGGGGGTCTTTCCCTGGTTTAGGTAGAACGACAATTGTGGCCCTGTTGGATAAGGCTCATAGGGAGCCTACCTGGCATGCTTCGGTTAGTGCTCCATGGACTGCGTTGATTGCCTCTTCTCCGGCCCACTTATAGAATTCCGCAGGGAATCCGTCCTCTCCTGGAGATTTATGATAGGGGAGGTTTGTTACAACTTGTGTTATCTCCTCTCTGCTTATATCACCGTCTAAGAGGGTTCTGCCTGCTTCTGACAAGCGGGGTAGATTGGCCGTCCTAAGAAATGTCTCTATCTGTGTCTGATCGGACGACGTTTCCGGCGTGTAAAGGTGCCGGTAGTATTTAGCAAATTCGTTCACGATATCTTGTGGGCGAGTTAGCACTGCCCCCGATGGGGATGTTATGGCCGAAATGGCGGAAGCTGCCTCTCTTTGTCGGAGCTGGGCCGCTAGGAGGCGTCCTGCTTGCTCTCCTTGTTCGTAATGACGGTCTCGCAGTTTTTGTAGTGCGAATTCTGCCTGGGAAGTGAAGAGTTCATTGTGTGCTATTCTGGCTTGTTCTAGGGAGCGGCGTAGTCTAGGGGACGGTTGGGTAGTGTACTGTTTAGTGAGATTCTGGATTGTGGTCTCCAGGATGGTTTGACGGGCAATTCTGTCTTTGTTGGCCAATGCTGCGTCTCCCATCATATTGCCTCTCAGTGTCGCCTTTGCAGCTGCCCATAAGATCCTTTTGGAGGTCACTGTATCTTTGTTCTCTGTCATATATGTAGATACGTGTGCTCTTAATTGTTCCTTCCCTTAGGGGGAGCGATATCTGCGCACGGCCAGGCACCACGGTTTTCAGCCCGGAGGTGACAAGCCTATCTGAATCAGAGTTAGTACTGGGGAGTGGTCTGAAAGGCCACTGTCTAAAATACTGGAATCCAGCACTCCGGGGATTACAGTGTGTGACACCAGAAAATAGTCCAGGCGTGATTGGGTGCCGTGGACGGCCGATAAAAAAGTGTATTCCTTGTCTTTCGGGTGTTGTATTCTCCAACAGTCCACTAAGCCGAAGTCTGTCGTTATGTCTCTCAGGAGAGCTCTATAATGGTTGTTGCCTATATCAATGGGACCTGTCCTGTCCAGTATTGCGTCTTGGGCTAGGTTCCAGTCTCCCCCGATTATATACCGGGCTGTCCCGATTTCTGTCAAGATGCGATTTAGTTGTAGGAAGAATGTGTGTTTTGAACCGGTTGGTGCATAGACGGAGCCCACGCATAAGAAAGTGTTCCCTATTTTTAGTTTAATGAATGTGTATCTTCCTTCTGTATCGCTCCATGTTTTAATGATTGTAATCGGGAGAGATTTTCGTATTAATATCGCCACCCCGCACTTGCGAGGTGTACTGCTCTTAGTTTCTTGGCTTGCCTGTCAGCAGCTATGAACGACCCTCCCTACCCAGTCCCGGTTAAGCTTGTCAGATTCTAAAGTATCAAGGTGGGTCTCCTGTATTAAGGCAATGTCTGCTTTTTTGGATTGAAGGTAAGATAATATTTTTTTCGTTTAACATAGCTCGTCATGCCATGTACGTTCCATGAGAGGATACGCAGTGGCCGTATCCCTTGGAGAGTTCTTCTCGACATCTTTGAACAGGTGTACTGGGTCACGCTTGTTTCAGTGTCAACCCTAGCAGGGGAGGGGGGGGGGGACGTGTCACCTAACTCTTTTGTTCAAATAAGAGTTGTGTTTGTTATGATACATTGGGTTATGGGAGGAGGGGGTGCATCTGGCGGGGGTCGGAAATGCACTCTATGGAAGAGGAAATGAGAGAAAAGGTAGGGGTTGGAGGGGGGGAAGAGGCGAAATATGTAGGAGAAGAGGGAAATAGAAAGAAAGGGAAGAGAGAAGAAAAGAAAAGAGAAAAGAAAAGAAAGGGACGAAAGGCTGGAGGACCTTCCTCCTTAGCTAGTTCCGTAGACAGTGGGTCCGGTTCCTCTCGGGGCTCACGTGTCGACGGGATGGTCCCTATCGGGGGCGGAGGGGAGCGCCGGGAGGGGAAGGGCAGGTGACAGTCGGTTGTCCGCCTGTTAATGACAATGGGGTGCGTAGGGATCTTAGCTGTGTATTGAGAGTCAGGGGGTAAGTCTAACGCATGTTGCCGTTGGGTTGTGATGGTTGTCATGTTATGTTTGATCGTTTATATGACTAGGATATGTAGTATTGGGGGTAAAGAGAGTGGGAGGGTAGTGAGTTATCTTGTGGCTAGGTAGTATTACCGCAGGTTACGGTTATCTGTTTGTGAGAGGTGGCAGCCGGCTGGAGGGGAGGAGGAAGGGATGGACGGGAAAAGTTTGTACAGGGTGGGGCTTGGCGCATATTACATGATTTCTGGTGTTTCTGGAAATAGGGGGAGGTGAGGGGGTACATGAATGGTGTAATGGGGGGGAGGGGTCCTGCAGTGGTATTGTCAGACGAGGACAGGGTTTACAGAGAGGAGAGGGTATTCAATTAGGAAGATTGGGGCGGGGAGGGAGTGGGAGCAGCATGGGTGGGGGCGGGCGGAGTTATATAGCGTTAGTACCTTTGTGGATAGAGGTGCAGAGAGTTTCAGGTACACAGTATACCCCGGATCCCTCTCCCTCACCCCAACATCAGATTTTTATCTGCTTCAACATTATTATGACCTATTGATTCTTATTAACATTACACATCCTTGTGGCTGTTATTAATTTGTTATGTTATGAGCTGTGGATCTGAATATCGGTCTATGTGTCGTGCGGTGGGCAGTCAATGCAGCATAGTTCTGTGGCATGCGAGAGCATTGTGTGGCCTGCCTCCTTGCTGATATCCTATCTGGTATTATTACTTCATAATACTGTTATGGGGTGTATGATAAACGGGTGCCGACCGTTTAGTAGGGTGGTGTTTATTGCCCTTATAGTTGTTCTTTCTAGAAGGGGTTCGCAGGCGTTCGTGGTGAATGATCTGTGAGCGATTGAGTACATCCCGGATGGGGGGGTATGTACCTTATATGTGTTGCGATACCTTGATGCATGGGATCCCGTGTAGTTGTACTATGCTATTTTGCGTCTTTTTGTTCTGTGGGTTTGGTGTGTGGTGCTAACAGGTCTATTGATATTCAATGGGTCGTATTATGTTACATGTGTCTCGAGGGATAAATTAGAATATCCTTTTATATCCCAGTTGCGGTCCCGTAGGTCCTGGTCTAGGCTCTTATGGAGTCCGGGAGAAGGGGAGGGAGTCTAGTCCTTACGTAGGTATGTGTGTTCTTGTCATACACCCAGGGCGAGTAACAGTTTTTACCCATTGTAAGACCTTATACCGGGTTACAGTGTATGTGTGCTTTTGGAATGTCAAGTGTAGACGACTATATTAACGATCATAAGCAATTATAAACAATTATAAAGAAGGCACGCATTTGTATGAACTAATTGGGTACTCATCCGTCTCCAAGTTCAAAAGCTTCTACGATTGTCTTGGTTTAGGCAAATGTCTTTTTTGTGTGTGGGATAATGTCTTCTTCTCAGGGGGGCATAGTCGTTGGTTTCAATGGAGAGCAAGATTTGTCCCTTTCCGACAGCTGGGTGTGAGTTACCACTGCGTGCAATACTTGACCCCAGTCATCATGAGATCTGACCATTCTCTCTATGTCTCTGCCTCTTTGTCCAACTCCAGTGTCACATTCGGCTGTGTCCGTCTTTTCCTGTCCTGGGGGTAGGTTTCCTTCGTTGTCGCCTCCGTTGTCATGTGAGCCGCTTGTACTGGTAGAGTCCATTGATTGGGCTTGGAAGGAGTCTAGGAATAGTTGCAGTTCCTCGGGGTTGTAGAAATCCTTAGACACTCCGTTTTTAGTGACCCACATTCTTGCGGGATCGAAGAGGCCATATTTTATCTCCAATTGGCGCAGTCGGGGTCGTAGAGCTAGGAAGGCCTTTCTGCGGTCATTTGTTTCCTTAGAGTAGTCGGCGGTTATGCGGATGTCATACTGATCCAGTTGGAAGGGTCCGTGTTTGCGTGCCGCTTGAAGTATTTGACGAGTCTGGTTGTGCCGTAGTAAGCACGCAATGATTGGTCGAGGTCTTGAGGAGTTGCCGGGGCGCTTTGGTCCTACTCGGTGCGCCCGTTGGAATTCTATTGGTGGGTCAAAGTCCAATGAGGTCAGTTTTGGAAGGATAGGTCTCAGGAAGGATTGCACGTCCACACCTTCTTCATTTTCCGGTATCCCATGTAGGCGAATGTTATCTCTCCAGCTCCTATCTTCCATGTCCGTTAGCTTACTCCTCAGATAGAGGAAGTCTTGGTCTCGGTCCCGGGACATGGTGGTCTGTGCCTCTACCAATCCCATGCGTTGTTCCAGTCCAGTCACTCTGGATTGAAAGCCTGCAATTTCAGCTCGCATGGATTTAGTCTCTAGCGTTAGTAAAGCTATAGAGGCGTCCATCCCCTCTATGCGGTGACTGACAGTGGTGGTTTCCTGTAATATCCTATCCCTTGTTGTGGAGTGGCTCTTTTCTGCCATTGTGGTGGATTCAGTTGGAGGTGATGATGTTTGGGGGTTGGTTGAGGTAGAGGCCCCCTCCAGAACCAGTGGAGACTGTTATCCACTTGTGAGACTGTGGCTTTGCACTCCCCAGGATGTGACAGTGGGCAGCCCACCCACTGTCTGGACTTGTGAGACTGTGGCTTTGCACTCCCCAGGATTGAACAGTGGGCATGGAGGCCCCTCGTGGATCTGGCGTCGTGCACTCATCTGGCTGAGGTTCCCCCCTTCCCTTCCCCCTGAGGTGCCTGTAGTTTTGCTATCTGATGCCCCTGCAGTGTTCTCTCCATTGGAGTGAGGTATCCTGTGTGGGCTTTGCCCATGTGATTTGGGCCCAGTTGTCCACGAACAATGCCTGCTACAATGCTTGGACTTGTACATTTATGTATATAAGAGTTTTTGATATGTATATATATTTTTTTGGCAGTAATAGAACATATTCAAATGTTTAGAATCATTTCCTTTTGTCTTTGCATTCTTCCGGGGGGTTTGGAGGGTGTCACTCTGATGTGTTGCTATGCATTGATGTGTGTGTTGTAGTGGGTGAGGGTGGGTGTGTCGCTTATGTGTGTACCCGTGATAATTTCCCCTCCCCCCTCCCCTGTGTCATAGGTGCAGTACTCACCGTTGTCTTCTGCGCCGGCGTTCGAGCTCCTGGTAGAGGAGCAGGTACACTATCGCTGGGAGTATGTGGAGTTCGGGTTCCATGCTGTCCTGATTCCTCATGGGCTGTATGGAGGTGAGCGTTTTCCCTTCGAAATGGCTGTTTCCGCCGTGTTTTTATCGGCGGGGCTACCGCCCCGGAAAAGGTGGCGGATTGGTAGGTTGTGATACAGTGGGCGGTACATTGTCTCCCGCCTGTCTGTTGGCGGTGACTGCCGCGCTGTTTGTTTGTACCGCCGTGGCGGGAGGTGTGTTGATATGGTGGTCGCTGTTGGCGGTTTCCGCCAGGGTCGGAATTCCATTTTTATTCCCGCCAGCCTGTTTGCGGTTTAGCCGCCGCTTTAACACCGACCGCCAGGGTTGGAATGACCGTCTGAGTCTCCTTGATGGAAGAAGGAGATGGCCAATTCAATATAGCTTGCACCTTTTCTGAATCCATGGCGACTCCGGTCTGGTTAATGCAATACCCCAAGTATTTTACGTCCGTCTGATCAAACTCGCACTTTTCCGGTTTGCAGAATAGATGGTGTTGTCGGAGTCGCTCTAGAACTTGGCGAACATGCTTAGAGTGTTCCCCTGGGTGAACAGAAACATTTTAAATATCGTCGAGATAAACCACTACTGTTTGTTGCAAAAGATCGGAAAAGATAGAATCCATGAACCATGGAAGGAGCATTGGTGAGTCCGAATGGCATTACTCGATATTCGTAGTGACCAAAAGGTGTTCTAAAAGCGGTCCTCCACTCAACACCTTCTTTAATTCTTTTTTTTAATTTTTTTATTTATTTTATTAAAGGTAAAAACAGTAAAAATATATAGTGAATATTTTCACAATTTTTCCTTTTTCACATTAAATATTTCTGTAATGGGTACATACATGAATGCAATCTAATGACAATTTCTAGCCCATTAAGTGTGACATCATAAGCACTTTCGGGATGGTAGTCTTGCAGCAAAGGAGCGATGAATAGGGGTGTCTTATGGGTTAAGAGTGGTGGAAGATAAAGAGAAAAGGGGGAGAAAGGGGGGATTAGGAGGGTTAGGGGAGGGAGAGGGGTTGCTGAGTGTGAGGACTATTGGATGTATAGGAGAGGGGGGTTTATTGTCCCCGTGTCAGTCGTTATACTCCGTCCGTCGTGGCTTCTCTCTCGAGGACGATCGGTTTTAAGGTTTGAGCTCCCTTTTTTTTGGATATAGGATGACATGAGGGTAAGGGTTCTTGCCTCTATTGGGGATTGATGCTGAGAAGAGACTGCATAGGAGAGGGGGTGGTGAGGCCGTCCGTAGCGGATTGTTCATTATTACACAGTCTTATTTTAAGTTGTACGTTCTTCTTGCATATTTTGGTATCCAGGAATAGGTTATATGGGGGGACCAGGAGAAGATGTTTGCTTGCTCGATCCTGAGTCTAATGTGGTTATCTAAGTGGGACAGCTGGGAAGTGAAAAAAGAGAGGGGAAAGAGTGGGGTGAACAGTCATATAGGAGAGGGGAAGAATAGAGGAGGGAGGTGTGAGGAAGTAAACGATATGGGTTATAAGGGGGATCATTATTTCTCTCAAACCTTTGGTCATTGGCCCTCCGCCATCTGTTTTATGACTTTGTCAAAAATGGATGCCAGACTTCCTCAAATTGTTCTGTTTGGTCCTGTAAGTTATAGATCACTCGTTCATGGGTGGCTGTTTGATACATGGCAGTCATCCATTCTGTCGGCGTGGGGGCAGTGCTACCCCTCCAGTGCCGAAGTACACATATTTTGGCCGTGGCAAATGCGGTGTGTAGTAACCTTTTTTGGGTACGTGTTAGGGAGGGTAATATGCGTATATCATGTAGGAGAATAAGTGATGGAGGAGTCAGGTTTGGGATCTGGATAATATCCAGCAGGGTATGACGTACTGCATCCCATAAGGGCTGAATCGTCGGACAGTGACATAGGATGTGGAGTAAGTCGCAATGGGGTTCTATACATCTCCAGCACTTTGCATGTGTTAGCAATCCAGCCCTAAAAAGTTTGACGGGGTCCAGTACCAATCTTGTAGAACTTTAAATAGGCAGAATTTTAGTCGGGCTTTGCATACTCCCCTATCAAGGGCTTCTAGTATGTCTGACCATTCTTCTTCTGTGTAGGTTAACCCAAGTCCATCCTGCCATTTTAACCGTAAACGCTCAAGGAGGGGTTGCGAGTAGAGATGATTTGTTAGTAAAGGCCCGCCATAACGCCTTTGTGTCGGCCCCATTTCTGAAGGTAAGTAACAATGGGTGAGGTTTTACACGTCCATGGGGGAGCCCCTAGTGAGCTGAGCACACAATGTTTGAGCTGCAGGTATCGCCATTCTTGATTACTATGGATGCCGAACTCTTCCTGGAGAGAGGCGTAAGTTCGTAAGTTATTTCCGTCTATTATATGGGATATGTTATGGATTCCTGCCTCAGTCCATTGGGGCCACAAGAGGGGTTTCCCTCCTATTTTTATGTTTTTATTCCCCGCTATAGGGGCCTGGGCGTGTAGAGAGGGATGTATGTCCAGCAGGCGATGGGCTCTGCACCATGCTGTGTCAGTAGCTTTGAGGATGGGGTTAGGCGGGGAGGGATGGTCGGTGTATACCCCTCCCATTGTGTGCTGCCCTCTTAGGAGTCTCTCTGTAACCACCCATTGTGGTGGATCCGGCGTATCTGGGAGAGTGTATGCTAACTGTGAAAGTTGTAAAGCTAGTGAGTATTGTTCTATTGAGGGTAGGCCTAAACCTCCATAGGGGCGTCGGGCTAGGATAGTTGCCGGCTTCAGTCTCGGGCGGAGGGAGCCCCACGCAAAGGCCCTCATAGATGCGTCAATCGAACGAAGTATCTGGAGGGGTACCTGTAGGGGGAGCATGCCCAAGACGTATGTAAAGCATGGTAATGTAGTCATTCTAACTGCTTGAGTCCTTCCCCACATCGACAGACCCAGTAATGACGATTTAGCAAAATCCAGTTTCATTTTTGATATAAGGGGATCTAGGTTATCTCTAACTATATGTTCCAGGCCTCGGTTGATATACGTTCCTAGGTATTTAAGGCGAGTCGGCGTCCATTGGAATGGCAGACCATGCACTGCTGCTCTCGTTGTCATGCGGGATAGAGGCAGTGCTTCACTTTTGTCCCAGTTTACCCGGTATCCAGATATAGGCGCACATTCCTCTATGGTAGAAAGCAGTGTGGGTAAGGAGGTTTCTAGTTCAGTCAGGGTTAGTAGGATGTCGTCTGCGTAGAGATAGATTTTAGATAAGCCCCCGGTTATTTGAATACCTTTTATCTGTTGGGAGTTCCGTATAGTAGCTGCCAAGGGTTACATGGCTAGTAGGAATAGGAGTGGTGACAGGGGGCAGCCCTGACGAGTGCCTCTTCCTGTGGGGAAGGGGTGTGATAAGAAACCTCCACAGTTAACCTGTGCTGAAGGGTGGTCATATAATAAGTGGACTTTAGAGATGAATTGTTCTCCTAGGCCAAAGTGTTTCATGGTGGCGAATAAATGGGGCCATTCGATGCGGTCAAATGCTTTCTCTGCGTCTAGGGATAATGCAAGGGCTTCGTTGGGCATATTTAGAGCTACCAGTAGTGTATGATAGAGAGTGCGCATATGGTTTCTGGAGGAGCGGCCGGGTACGAACCCCACTTGGGTGTTATGGATCAAAGATGGTATCACTTTGCGCAGGCGTGCTGCTAGAATGCTAGCTAGGAGTTTGACGTCTCCATTCAAGAGAGAAATGGGGCGATAGCTGCCACAAAGAAGGGGGTCTTTCCCTGGTTTAGGTAGAACGACAATTGTGGCCCTGTTGGATAAGGCTCATAGGGAGCCTACCTGGCATGCTTCGGTTAGTGCTCCATGGACTGCGTTGATTGCCTCTTCTCCGGCCCACTTATAGAATTCCGCAGGGAATCCGTCCTCTCCTGGAGATTTATGATAGGGGAGGTTTGTTACAACTTGTGTTATCTCCTCTCTGCTTATATCACCGTCTAAGAGGGTTCTGCCTGCTTCTGACAAGCGGGGTAGATTGGCCGTCCTAAGAAATGTCTCTATCTGTGTCTGATCGGACGACGTTTCCGGCGTGTAAAGGTGCCGGTAGTATTTAGCAAATTCGTTCACGATATCTTGTGGGCGAGTTAGCACTGCCCCCGATGGGGATGTTATGGCCGAAATGGCGGAAGCTGCCTCTCTTTGTCGGAGCTGGGCCGCTAGGAGGCGTCCTGCTTGCTCTCCTTGTTCGTAATGACGGTCTCGCAGTTTTTGTAGTGCGAATTCTGCCTGGGAAGTGAAGAGTTCATTGTGTGCTATTCTGGCTTGTTCTAAGGAGCGGCGTAGTCTAGGGGACGGTTGGGTAGTGTACTGTTTAGTGAGATTCTGGATTGTGGTCTCCAGGATGGTTTGACGGGCAATTCTGTCTTTGTTGGCCAATGCTGCGTCTCCCATCATATTGCCTCTCAGTGTCGCCTTTGCAGCTGCCCATAAGATCCTTTTGGAGGTCACTGTATCTTTGTTCTCTGTCATATATGTAGATACGTGTGCTCTTAATTGTTCCTTCCCTTAGGGGGGAGCGATATCTGCGCACGGCCAGGCACCACGGTTTTCAGCCCGGAGGTGACAAGCCTATCTGAATCAGAGTTAGTACTGGGGAGTGGTCTGAAAGGCCACTGTCTAAAATACTGGAATCCAGCACTCCGGGGATTACAGTGTGTGACACCAGAAAATAGTCCAGGCGTGATTGGGTGCCGTGGACGGCCGATAAAAAAGTGTATTCCTTGTCTTTCGGGTGTTGTATTCTCCAACAGTCCACTAAGCCGAAGTCTGTCGTTATGTCTCTCAGGAGAGCTCTATAATGGTTGTTGCCTATATCAATGGGACCTGTCCTGTCCAGTATTGCGTCTTGGGCTAGGTTCCAGTCTCCCCCGATTATATACCGGGCTGTCCCGATTTCTGTCAAGATGCGATTTAGTTGTAGGAAGAATGTGTGTTTTGAACCGGTTGGTGCATAGACGGAGCCCACGCATAAGAAAGTGTTCCCTATTTTTAGTTTAATGAATGTGTATCTTCCTTCTGTATCGCTCCATGTTTTAATGATTGTAATCGGGAGAGATTTTCGTATTAATATCGCCACCCCGCACTTGCGAGGTGTACTGCTCTTAGTTTCTTGGCTTGCCTGTCAGCAGCTATGAACGACCCTCCCTACCCAGTCCCGGTTAAGCTTGTCAGATTCTAAAGTATCAAGGTGGGTCTCCTGTATTAAGGCAATGTCTGCTTTTTTGGATTGAAGGTAAGATAATATTTTTTTCGTTTAACATAGCTCGTCATGCCATGTACGTTCCATGAGAGGATACGCAGTGGCCATATCCCTTGGAGAGTTCTTCTCGACATCTTTGAACAGGTGTACTGGGTCACGCTTGTTTCAGTGTCAACCCTAGCAGGGGAGGGGGGGGGGACGTGTCACCTAACTCTTTTGTTCAAATAAGAGTTGTGTTTGTTATGATACATTGGGTTATGGGAGGAGGGGGTGCATCTGGCGGGGGTCGGAAATGCACTCTATGGAAGAGGAAATGAGAGAAAAGGTAGGGGTTGGAGGGGGGGAAGAGGCGAAATATGTAGGAGAAGAGGGAAATAGAAAGAAAGGGAAGAGAGAAGAAAAGAAAAGAGAAAAGAAAAGAAAGGGACGAAAGGCTGGAGGACCTTCCTCCTTAGCTAGTTCCGTAGACAGTGGGTCCGGTTCCTCTCGGGGCTCACGTGTCGACGGGATGGTCCCTATCGGGGGCGGAGGGGAGCGCCGGGAGGGGAAGGGCAGGTGACAGTCGGTTGTCCGCCTGTTAATGACAATGGGGTGCGTAGGGATCTTAGCTGTGTATTGAGAGTCAGGGGGTAAGTCTAACGCATGTTGCCGTTGGGTTGTGATGGTTGTCATGTTATGTTTGATCGTTTATATGACTAGGATATGTAGTATTGGGGGTAAAGAGAGTGGGAGGGTAGTGAGTTATCTTGTGGCTAGGTAGTATTACCGCAGGTTACGGTTATCTGTTTGTGAGAGGTGGCAGCCGGCTGGAGGGGAGGAGGAAGGGATGGACGGGAAAAGTTTGTACAGGGTGGGGCTTGGTGCATATTACATGATTTCTGGTGTTTCTGGAAATAGGGGGAGGTGAGGGGGTACATGAATGGTGTAATGGGGGGGAGGGGTCCTGCAGTGGTATTGTCAGACGAGGACAGGGTTTACAGAGAGGAGAGGGTATTCAATTAGGAAGATTGGGGCGGGGAGGGAGTGGGAGCAGCATGGGTGGGGGCGGGCGGAGTTATATAGCGTTAGTACCTTTGTGGATAGAGGTGCAGAGAGTTTCAGGTACACAGTATACCCCGGATCCCTCTCCCTCACCCCAACATCAGATTTTTATCTGCTTCAACATTATTATGACCTATTGATTCTTATTAACATTACACATCCTTGTGGCTGTTATTAATTTGTTATGTTATGAGCTGTGGATCTGAATATCGGTCTATGTGTCGTGCGGTGGGCAGTCAATGCAGCATAGTTCTGTGGCATGCGAGAGCATTGTGTGGCCTGCCTCCTTGCTGATATCCTATCTGGTATTATTACTTCATAATACTGTTATGGGGTGTATGATAAACGGGTGCCGACCGTTTAGTAGTGTGGTGTTTATTGCCCTTATAGTTGTTCTTTCTAGAAGGGGTTCGCAGGCGTTCGTGGTGAATGATCTGTGAGCGATTGAGTACATCCCGGATGGGGGGGTATGTACCTTATATGTGTTGCGATACCTTGATGCATGGGATCCCGTGTAGTTGTACTATGCTATTTTGCGTCTTTTTGTTCTGTGGGTTTGGTGTGTGGTGCTAACAGGTCTATTGATATTCAATGGGTCGTATTATGTTACATGTGTCTCGAGGGATAAATTAGAATATCCTTTTATATCCCAGTTGCGGTCCCGTAGGTCCTGGTCTAGGCTCTTATGGAGTCCGGGAGAAGGGGAGGGAGTCTAGTCCTTACGTAGGTATGTGTGTTCTTGTCATACACCCAGGGCGAGTAACAGTTTTTACCCATTGTAAGACCTTATACCGGGTTACAGTGTATGTGTGCTTTTGGAATGTCAAGTGTAGACGACTATATTAACGATCATAAGCAATTATAAACAATTATAAAGAAGGCACGCATTTGTATGAACTAATTGGGTACTCATCCGTCTCCAAGTTCAAAAGCTTCTACGATTGTCTTGGTTTAGGCAAATGTCTTTTTTGTGTGTGGGATAATGTCTTCTTCTCAGGGGGGCATAGTCGTTGGTTTCAATGGAGAGCAAGATTTGTCCCTTTCCGACAGCTGGGTGTGAGTTACCACTGCGTGCAATACTTGACCCCAGTCATCATGAGATCTGACCATTCTCTCTATGTCTCTGCCTCTTTGTCCAACTCCAGTGTCACATTGGGCTGTGTCCGTCTTTTCCTGTCCTGGGGGTAGGTTTCCTTCGTTGTCGCCTCCGTTGTCATGTGAGCCGCTTGTGCTGGTAGAGTCCATTGATTGGGCTTGGAAGGAGTCTAGGAATAGTTGCAGTTCCTCGGGGTTGTAGAAATCCTTAGATACTCCGTTTTTAGTGACCCACATTCTTGCGGGATCGAAGAGGCCATATTTTATCTCCAATTGGCGCAGTCGGGGTCGTAGAGCTAGGAAGGCCTTTCTGCGGTCATTTGTTTCCTTAGAGTAGTCGGCGGTTATGCGGATGTCATACTGATCCAGTTGGAAGGGTCCGTGTTTGCGTGCCGCTTGAAGTATTTGACGAGTCTGGTTGTGCCGTAGTAAGCACGCAATGATTGGTCGAGGTCTTGAGGAGTTGCCGGGGCGCTTTGGTCCTACTCGGTGCGCCCGTTGGAATTCTATTGGTGGGTCAAAGTCCAATGAGGTCAGTTTTGGAAGGATAGGTCTCAGGAAGGATTGCACGTCCACACCTTCTTCATTTTCCGGTATCCCATGCAGGCGAATGTTATCTCTCCAGCTCCTATCTTCCATGTCCGTTAGCTTACTCCTCAGATAGAGGAAGTCTTGGTCTCGGTCCCGGGACATGGTGGTCTGTGCCTCTACCAATCCCATGCGTTGTTCCAGTCCAGTCACTCTGGATTGAAAGCCTGCAATTTCAGCTCGCATGGATTTAGTCTCTAGCGTTAGTAAAGCTATAGAGGCGTCCATCCCCTCTATGCGGTGACTGACAGTGGTGGTTTCCTGTAATATCCTATCCCTTGTTGTGGAGTGGCTCTTTTCTGCCATTGTGGTGGATTCAGTTGGAGGTGATGATGTTTGGGGGTTGGTTGAGGTAGAGGCTAAGCGTTTGTGTTGGAGTGCTTCCGAGAATAATAACTGTCGTGCGGGTTTACTGGCGTATTTTTGATTCAGTTTGTTACCGGGCATTGCCTCGATAGTCCGCCTGAGTCTTCTGCTTAGTGTACTGTTCTCCCTCCTCTAAGTCCAGTTGGGGCATGGGCTTTTCTTTGGCAGTTGATTCTTACTTCTATTCTAGCCCTTCCTTTTTTCCCCCTTTTTTCCCCCGTCTCCTTGCCCTCCTCTGAGCGTTTTCTTTTATTTGTGGTTCTTCGTTTTCTTCCGTTGCCTTTTCACCCTTTAACTGCTGTGCCAAAGTTCAGCGACCTGACTTTGTTTTCGGTTACATCCTTGTCGGTTCCGCTATGGTAGAATTGGTGTGGGGATTGTCACAGCCCAGAGTATTTATGGGGGTTTGGTTGCTTTCCCCTGTACCTGACTCTTTTGTGGTTGTTGTTACGTGCAGGGAGCGATGGGGGAGTGTGGCCTTCTCTGAGCCCTTCGCCTGTCGTCTGGGCTGGTCGGGGTTGCACGTGGCTGCGTTCCTGTGGGGAGAGGGTTGAATGCGGTATATGTGCTTGTCGCCGCCTCTCTGCTCCTCGTTTGTCTCTCTGCCCCTTTTTTTCTCCACTTTACACTTTCCTTTCCTTTCCACCGTGCCCCCTCTTTTCGTCTCTCCACCTCATCCTGTTTGTCCCCATTTATTCCCCTCTTCCCCTCTAGCGTCTCCTCTGTCCTCTCTTATTCCTTCAATGATTATGGGGGGGAAGAGGAGAGGTAATTGCGCTTGATATCTCCGTGGGGGGGGTGTTCCGATCTTCCGTTGGTTTTTGGTTTATGGAGAGCGGGGGGGAAGGGTGACGATGGAGGTGGGGGAGAGATCGTACCTTCGTCTCCATTGGTTTGCGCTTTTTCGGTCGTCCCGGCTCTTCTGCAGGACCGTCGCGGGTCTTTGACGCCTCAGCAGATATCCTCGGGAGATCTCAGTATCTCGTGTAGACTACTCCTCACGGTCCCGTGGCTCGTCAGTCTGTTCCACGGCCGCACCATGTGCGGCTCTCCTTTTACGCGGCTCCGCCCCTCCAGCCAGGCCCTCTCCATCGGGAAGGAAGGGACTTGGGCAGGTCGCGAGATCTTGGCTCCCCGGTCGCCCTCACGGTGTCTCCAGGCTTCGGACCGGGGCACAACGGTTATCGGAGCGGGTGTCACCGTGCACAGTTTGTTTTCTTGCCATCTCAGCGCCCCCACCGGCCCCCGTGTTCGCCGCGACGCGGAGATCTCGTATTAGGCGGCCATCTTTCTTCGTGGCCCGCCCACGCCCCCACCTTCTTTAATTCTTAAAAGATGGTAGGCTCCTCTGAGATCCAGCTTGGTGAATCTTTTTGCCCCTCTGACTGCTTCTAGGATGTCCTTAATGAGGGGTAACGGGTACCGATCCTTAATAGTGATTCTGTTTAATCCTCTAAAATCAATACAGGGACGCAAATCTTTAGTCTTCTTAGGAACAAAGAAGAGAGGGGCCCCTACAGGTGAAGAGGAGGGAACAATCAACCCGCTCTGTAGGTTCTCATCAAGGTATTCCTTAAGAATCTGCTTCTCAGGTTCTGTGAGAGAGTGCATTCGCCCGAAAGGAACCACTGTATTTGGTTCTAAAGGAATGGCGCAATCATATTCTCCATGGGGTGGCAGTTCAGGCTTTTCTGGCTTCTGGAATACGTCAGCATATTCCTGATATTGCCTGAGAACTCCCTGTAGGACGTTAATAGAGCATCCCACCTTAGGGGGTGCTGTTAGAAGACCTTTTGGGGACTAATAATCTCCTGCTAGGTAGCAGTGGTGCTGGCAAAAGTGAGAGGATAAAGAAATAGTTCTTGTTTCCCAGTTGATGTAAGGGTTGTGTCGTGTGAGTCATCGAATGCCCAGGATCATGACGTGGTGTGGTGATGAAATTAAATCAAACGAAAGGTTTTTTTGGTGTTTCCCAAACTGTAGGCAGAAAGTAGGGGTGGTATATTGTACGGGTCCTGAGGCCAAGAGTGACCCATCCACCGTGTGTACTTGTTCTGGTACTTCCTTAGGTAGTTGTGCTATCTGTCGTTCTTTGGCCCATGCTTCATCTAAATAGATGCCACTGACTCCGCAGTCTAATAAAGCCAGGGTTCTTTCTTCTCGGCCATCAGTCAAGTGAAGGATAGCTGGTAAAAGAAAAAGAGCAGTTCCTTCCTCCCTGGAAGAACAAATGGAAGGTATTTCACGATATCCCGTCCTCACCCTTCTCACTGAGGACGGGAGTTGGCGTTTCCCAAAGGCTTGGTTGGACGAATGGGACAGGTGCGAATTAGGTGACCAGCTGCACCACAATATAGACAAAGTCCCTTTCTTCGTCTGTTTTCTCTTTCACTAGCTGATAAAGGTCCTCGAGCCGTATCAATTTGCATTGGCTCTTCTTCAGTGGCTCCCTTGGGTTCAGGACGGACTTCCTCGGTACGATGAGAGAAGGTTCGAGATGTCACTGAGTGTGATGGCAAACGACTCTTCCTTTTCTCCATTCTTCGTTCATTCAAGCGATATTCTATAGTCAGAGTCTGATCCATCAATCCTTTAAGGTTCTCTATTCTAGCAGAGTGCACCAGTTCGTCCTTAATGTCCTCTCTGAGACCTCTGCGGAACAGTGTCACCAAGGTACGTTCCACCCAGGATGTTTCTGCTGCTAATTGTCTGAAACGGGTGATGTATTGTAATACATCTTGATTCCCTTGTTGGATATTGCAAAGAGCTTCTTCTGCTGAAGCCTCGAGTCCAGGGCGCTCAAACATCTGTTTAAAGGTAGTGACAAAGGTGGAATAATTAGACAGGCAGGGATCATTTCTTGTCACTAAATGAGTGGCCCAAGCCAAGGCTGGCCCCGATAAGGCGCTAATCAAATACCCCACCTTGGTCTTGTCTTGCACAAATTGCGAGGGTCCAAGGACAAAGTAAACCGTCAAGGCATCCAGGAATTCTCTCAATTTGTTAGGCTCCCCGGAGATACGAGGCGTAGTGGCAGATACTGAGGGGACATCAGTGGTCCTGGATGCAAAGGCTTGTCGATAGATGGTATTTTCAGTACGTAGCTGTTGGAGTTCTTGAGCCTGTTGTTGTATTGTCATGAGCAGGGTCTGGCTGGTGGGTTCCGTATTTGCCACTGGATTATCCATGGTTCCGGACTGCAACTGGATTTTTTGGCGTTGCAATCTGTCACGGTTTTCACTGGGCTTACCTTCGAAGTTGATGAGGGTTGGGGAACGACCCCGGTTTCGGCAGGTTCTGTTCTGGCCGAGGTAGGGGCGACCCCTTCCGGTAGCCACGGTGCTGTTTGACAATAGCAAGCAACTACAGTCCGTGCCCTCCAGAAGGAGTCCCAGAGGAAAAACCCCAATAGGGTAAAAAACCTCCAACAGGAACTCCCTGAAACAGAAGGAGGACACCAAGGCGTTAGAACTGAAGATCCAAGGGGATAGGAAGACTGGAGACGAAGACAGGTCAGGAAATACTGGATTCACAAGAAGAAACCAGCCAGAGCGTGACTAAAACCAAAGGAGTGTTGCAACGCAATGAACAAGCAGCTGAATTCCCCTTATATACCCCTAGACAGGAAGTAGGAAACAGGAAGTAGAAACACCACCATCTTGGATTGGGGAAAAGAGTATAATAGTGAATAAAGCACATGCGTCCAAACAGAGAGAAACAATGCATGCTGGGAAGAGAGGAAGTGGGCAGCATGCTGGGAAAGGGAAAAGGCAGGCATAAAAACACCACCATGTGAAGGTATTCGGCTTTTGCCTGTAAATACTGGTAAGTGGTGAAGCAGAAGTGTATGCAAAATAGTCTGAATGTAAAGCGCACTAAATGCGCTATGCGCGGCAGGTCTGAAACCCACTCAGGGTCTCAAGTCCCGCCGCGTCTGCCCTTGCGGCAGAAATGAAAGAAGGGGGCGCGGCGAGTGCTGTGACCCCTGACCAGTCTCGCGGTTCTCCCGCGGCCTGTCTGCAAGCCGCGGCTTCTCCCGCGGCTTGCACACAGGCCGCGGTATTTAACAAATGCCGCGCCGCGGCGACCTGAGCCTGCGACCGCGGCAGCCGCGCCGTGACATGTTTCTTCAGGTGCCACAATATCATATGGCACAAGACGTTCTTATTCAAGTGTCACAAATAATTGCAGATTTTCTGAAACAGGGAGTCCTGAAAGAAGTATTGAGCAGCCCATGTAATTCACCGATAATGGGTCTGAAAAAGCCTTGTGGGAAAGTTCGAATTGTGCAGGATTTGAGGAAAATAAATGAGATTGTGGTAAAGTGTTGTCCCATAGTGCCCAATCCAGCAGTGATCATGTTTCAGGTTCCGTGTGATGCTGAATGGTTCACCGTTATAGACTTGTCACAAGCTTTCTTTTCGATACCTCTTCACGAAGACAATCAGTTTTTATTCAGTTTCAAATTCCTGGATAAAGTGTACAGTTGGTGTAGAATTCCTCAAGGGTTTTCTGAGTCACCTTCCATTTTTAATCAGATATTGAAAAAGGATTCAGAATCCTTAGTACTGCCTTTTAACTCGACTTTAGTGCAGTACATCGATGATTTGCTGATTGCATCCAAAACAAGGGATAACTGTAAATATGACACAATTGCCTTACTGAATCATTTGGGAAAGAACGGACATAAAGGGGATCATTCTGACCCTGGCGGTCCAGGACCGCCAGGGCCAACGACCGCGGAAGCACCGCCAACAGGCTGGCGGTGCTTCTGGGGCCATTCTGACCGCGGCGGTAAAGCCGCGGTCAGAAAAGGGAAACCGGCAGTTTTCCGACAGTTTCCCGCTGCCTCAGGGAATCCTCCACGGCGGCGCTGTAAGCAGCGCCGCCATGGGGATTCCGACCCCCTTCCCACCATCCTGTTTCTGGCGGTTTTCACTGCCAGAAACAGGATGGTGGGAATGGGTGTCGTGGGGCCCCTGGGGGCCCCTGCAGTGCCCATGCCACTGGCATGGGCACTGCAGGGGCCCCCTAACAGGGCCCCATTAGGATTTTCAGTGTCTGCTTGGCAGACACTGAAAATCGTGACGGGTGCAACAGCACCCGTCGCACACCAGCAACTCCGCCGGCTCCATTCGGAGCCGGCTTCCTCGTTGCTGGGGCTTTCCCACTGGGCGGACGGGTGGGCGGGCGGGCGGCCTTTTGGCGGTTGCTCGCCAGCCCAGCGGGAAAGTCAGAATGACCGCCGTGGTCTTTTGACCCCGGTACGGTCTGCTGGCGGTTCCCGCCAGGCGGGCGGCTTCCGCCGCCCGCGGGGGTCAGAATGACCCCCAAAGTGTCACCCAAGAAGCTGCAATACTGTCAGAAAGAGGTGAAGTACTTAGGGCATCTGATTGAAAGAGGGTCTCGAAGAATATTGAAGGAAAGAATAACAGCCAGTTTGCAAATGAACCCTCCAACAACAAAGAGGGATGTCAGGATGTTTTTGGGAATGGTGGGCTACTGTCGCCAATGGATACCCAACTTCTCGATTATCTCAAAACCTTTGATAAAGCTGACAGGGAAAGAGATCAAGGATGAGCCGTACACCATAGCTTTGTCCAAAGAAGAGCTTGAGTGATTCATGGAGTTGAGAGAGTGCATGTGCAAGGCACCAGCTTTGGGTATGCCTGATTACACAAAACCTTTTCTACTGTTTTGTCCTGAACGTGATGCTTGTTCTTTGTCTGTCTTGACACAGGTCCATGGAGGTGCAAATCGCCCTGTAGCGTATTTTTCAGCTACCTTGGACCCCGTCGCAGCAGCCTTACCGGGTTGTTTGCACGCAGTTGCAGCAGTTGGTCAGAGCCTTACACAGTGCGAAGCCATAGTCATGGGATACCCCCTAACAGTAATGGTTCTGCATTCAGTTGACATTTTGTTGACTCAAACTAAAACTCAGCACATGACAAATGCCCGTCTTATTAAATATGAGACAATTATACTGGGGTCACCTAATGTTTCACTAAAACGATGTACTGTGTTGAACCCGGCAACTCTACTTCCTGCTGAGAATACTGAAATTAACAATGAGGAAGAATTTGAGCATGATTGTCTTGAGGTGACGGAATTATTTACCAAGCCACGACCAGATATTCAAGACACACAGCTGAAAGAAAATGATTGTATCATGTTTGTTGATGGGTCTTGTTTAAGAGATTCCGTCGGAACACTGAGAGCCGGTTATGCTGTATGTACCATAGCTGGTATTATTGAAGCATCCTGGCTTGAAAAAGTGTTTTCCGCACAAGTGGCAGAACTAATCGCCCTTACCAAGGCATGCCACGCAGCTGTGAATCTGAAAGTCACTATCTATACTGACAGCAGATATGGATTCGGAATTGTACATGATTTTGGCCAACTGTGGTCACAGAGAGGTTTCATGACCTCTTCTGGTTCTCCTGTGAAAAATGGTGAACAAATAAAGGATTTGTTACATGCGATTCAGCTACCTCTTGAAATTGCCGTGGTGAAATGCAATGCTCACGTCAAGTCACAAGACTTTGGCCCGTATTTATACTTTTTGACGCTAAACTGCGCTAACGCAGTTTAGCGTCAAAAAGTTTAGCGCCGGCTAGCAGACCGCCGCTGCCTGGTGTGCATGGAAAAAAAACACGTACACCAGGCAGCGCCGGCGTTGGGGAAAATGGCGTTAGGGCGTCTTAAAAATGGTGCAAGTCAGGTTGACTCTAAAAAATCGCCTCCACCCGATTTGCGCCATTTTTAACGACGCCCAGACGCCATTTACATGACTCCTGTCTTAGTAAAGACAGGAGTCATGCCCCCTTGCCCAATGGCCATGCCCAGGGGACTTATGTCCCCTGGGCATGGTCATTGGGCATTGAGGCATGTAGGGGGGCACAAATCAGGCCCCCCTATGCCCAAAAAAAATATAAAAAAAATAAAAAATTATACTTACCTGAACTTACCTGAATGTCCCTGAGATGGGTCCCTCCATCCTTGGGTGTCCTCCTGGGGTGGGCAAGGGTGGCAGGGGGGGTCCCTGGGGGCATGGGAGGGCAGCTGTGGGCTCATTTTGAGCCCACAGGTCCCTTAACGCCTGCCCTGACCCAGGCGTTAAAAAGAGGCGCAAATGCGGGGTTTTTTGCCCCGCCTACTCCCGGGCGTGATTTTTGCCCGGGAGTATAAATACGACGCATTTGTGTCGCAGTCATTTTTTTGGACGGGAACACCTACCTTGCATCTCATTAACGCAAGGAAGGCGTTCACGCAAAAAAATGACGCTCTTTCCTCATACTTTGGCGCTAGACGCGTCTAACGCCAAAGTATAAATATGGCATTAGTTTTGCGCCGAATTTGCGTCGAAAAAACGACGCTAATTCGGCGCAAACGGAGTATAAATATGCCCCTTTGTGTCCATGGGAAACGGCTATGCAGATCAACTCGCAAGATTTTGCGCATTGAACTGTATATCGTTCGAAGACCAGTGGGAATTGTTACCGCAAACTGAAAATGACACATGTTTGAACCTTGCATTAAGGGTAGTCGATACGCTAGATGAACTTAAGACACTACAAGGTCGTGCTAGTAAAGAGGAAAAACGCTCTTGGCAAAGAATGCAATGTGTACAAAGGGCTGACGACTTGTGGGTATCAGAGGAGGGGAAACTAGTTTTACCAAACAGTCTTCTGTCCCAGTTCGCAAGGTTATACCATGGACAGGCTCATCTTGGGAGAGATGCAATGATCAGGTCATTCAAGATCGATTGGTTTAACCCGAAGTTCAGACATGCCACAGAGGTTACCTGTCACAGGTGCATCATCTGTCAACAGATGAATGCCGGAAAAGGGACTGTGGTAACTTTGAGCCACATTGGGAGAGCTGGTGGTCCTTTCAGCAAAATACAAATGGATTTTATTGAGATGCCTGTTTGTGGAGGATTGAAGTACGTGTTGGTGATTGTGTGTGTTTTCAGTCACTGGATTGAAGCCTACCCCACACGTAGAAACAACAGCCTCACAGTTGCAAAGCTGTTACTTAAAGAACTAATTCCAAGGTTCGGGTTTCCGGTCTCTATAGAATCAGAAAGGGGCAGACACATCGACAATGAGGTGATTAAACTTCTATGTGCCGCACTAGACATTGAACAAAAGCTGCATTGTAGCTACCGCCCTGAAGCATCAGGACTAGTAGAGCAAATGAATGGTACTCTCAAATCAAGAATGGCAAAGATGTGCGCAGCTACCAATATGAAATGGCCAGATGCATTGCCCTTAGTACTGATGTCAATGAGGAACACCCCTGATAAGGAAACAGGACTATCTCCCCATGAAATCCTCATGGGTAGAGCTATGAGGTTACCCACAGTACCAGCAAATGCTCTTGTGAATATCACGGATGATATGGTGTTGGACTACTGCAAAGGTTTGGCTGATGTGATTCGCTCTTTCTCTCACCAGGTAGAAGCTAACACATTGCCACCGATTGGAGATCCAGGTCACACCCTACAAGCCGGTGACTGGGTGGTTGTCAAGAAGCACGTGAGAAAGTCGTGTTTGGAGCCGCGCTGGAAGGGGCCATATCAAGTAATCTTGACAACAACTACTGCTGTGAAACGTGCAGGCGTTCCAAATTGGATACATGCCAGTCACACAAAGAAGGTAATGTGTCCAACTGACGAGGAACTTGAAGTTTCCGGCACAACAGTTCCAGAAAGAGAAGTCTCTGGGCTAGAAAACAGCCAAGAGGGAACTGAGACTGCAGGAGAGCCCACTGAGAACAGCCTTGTCCCTCAAACTGTGAGTGAGTTCAAGAGAGGTGACAAAGAGTGCCTATCTCAGTAGAGGCAGCAGGAGAACTAAGTCAAGGAGAGGTTGTCCAGAAATAGACGAATACGGGTTAGAACTTGAACCCGTTACAGATCCAGAAGAAGAAGAATCAGAAGAAGGGGAAATAATAGAAAGAGACCAGAGCAACCCGGCATCCCCGAGCCAGTTGCAGGTCCATCAAGTGAAAACACCATATCACAAGAGGAGGGTGCTGTTCAGCGTCCTGAAAAGACATATCGGAAGAAAACGCATAAGGGTGATAACTGGCCAGAGAAACCACTTTTAAGGATAAGAAGCATACCAGATGAAACCATAACAGAGGAAACTGAGACATCCCGAGTGGAGGATCTAAGTGAAGGAGAACTACAAGGTGAACGCAGGTTGAAGAGAAAGAGAGTCGCAAACAGAAGATATACAGGTCCTGAATGGGCGTATGCTACAACATCTGAATGGCAACAAGAATTCCTAGCTTTCTGTTTTGATCGAGAAGTACCAGGCCAATACTACAGCACCTGAACTAATGCAAAGATAAGACTTTTGTTAAAATCGAAAACTGAGAATTGAAGAAAGAGACTTATAAATTACCGGATGTGATATTAGAACCTGATTTGACTTCGAGAAACCTGATTATGACAAGCTGCTAACCTGATTTTACGAAGGGGTCCTGGAGCGAGTGAAAATGCTGTAAATACACGCTGAGAAGGAGAAAAAAAAAAAAAGCTCTATATCATCCTCGAGTTGATTGTTATCCTGCTATTTGATTCTATGCAGACATGGCTTATAATAGAAGTAGTAATAAAGGAAGTAAGGTGTGTGGTTGGTTAAGCCTTATAATAGGTATTGTGTGTGCAGTAATAATTGTGGGAGTGATTGTGGGAATGCCGTGGTTGGAGAAAAAGACTATTAACGCTACTTCAAAACCTGAAACTACAACACTAACACCATGGGAAAGGTTCGAGCAGGATGCAAGGCACTTGCATGAGGGAACTAATTCAAAGGGGGAACTTTCTACTAATGTCTTCTATCGCTTGCTGAATGAATATGTGGAGACCATGGATGCGAAAGACTGTTATGTGTGTACCAAGATTCCTTCATCGGTGCAAGAAGGGGTTACCTACCATAGCCTTCCTCTAACATACGGGATTAGCTGTAGCTTGCTACTAACCAGATTCTATAATCAAGAGCATGTGCAATACTTTTATTCAAATTTGGATGTTGTGTTTTCCTTTGTGCCTGTGATTGAATTCTTGAACAAGCTAGCTAAGGAACATGATATAAAAATAGTTAGAGGATTCTTTGAACCAACGCTTACATTTGGGACAGCCTATGCACATCGCAACAATCTGACCTACATATTGTCTCCTGTAGAGAAAAGCTTTTTAGATCACACTGATGATAGACGCAAAGCATTAAAAGAAAGATTAGAAAAAGGATTAGAAAAACGCACGTATGCAAACGATTATGCTTACACCGCAATCAAAACACAAGGCAAATTAGATATAGATGCATTGCATGTAGGTAGGCTTTGTCTATATAGGCCAAAATCTGAGCAAGACAATTTGTTTGTGGGAACAAGTGAATGAAGACATGTGTTTTTGTTTCAGAGTAAATGGACATTTATGCTGAATGGACAGGATCCGGCGATCCCTTGGATCTACTACATCTGTGGGCTTAATGCTTATTACCGTTTCCCTAAGGGATGGTATGGGACATGTTATTTGGGAATAGTTTTCCCAAAGATTTACCAGATTGATGACTTAAAGCAAATACCTAAAACGTCTGAACTACAACATGCTAGACAAAAACGAGAATCAGTGGCGGCTGTCATTGATGATATATTTGGAGCCATAATCCCTTCAGTAGGGGTTATATTGAATTCCATGAAAATTCAAAAGTTGTCTACTATTGTGGATAACATGCTGACAAACTTTACAGGAGCTATACTCCTGATGGATACTGAACTTGCTGCAGAAAGAGCTATGACTCTTCAAAATCGGCTTGCTTTAGACATTCTTTTAGCAAAGATTGGAGGGGTCTGCAAGATGCTCAATGAGCGTCATTGCTGTTCATTCATTCCGGACAAGAGTAAAAAGATTAGAGGTATGCTTACTAACCTAACTAGAGATAGTGCAGATTTGAAAGATTTGAAGGAACTTGGAGTGTGGGAAAAAATTGGAAAAGGAGTTGCCAGAGTGGGAAACTGGTTTACCAACATATGGAAGGGGGTACTTGCAAAAATACTAGGAGGTCTATTAATTGTTCTGGCCTGTCTATTAGGATTATGAGGAGCATGCAAAATTAATTATAAAATTAAGAAACATTGGCCAAAAAGAACCAGGAGAAATGAAGAAAGTGAAAGAGAGAAAATGTTCAATGAAATTTGGGAGAGCTCACACAGGGGACAAGATGTTGAAATGCGCATTATGCGTACAGTGAAAAATTCAAGTGAAAGGTCAGAGAGAGAGGTTTGTGTGATGACGAGCGTCATCAGAGGAGGGACTGGGAGAGCGTAGTTTATATAACCTATATTAGAACAAAATATCTATATATTAATGTGTGACGCTACTACATAGAAAACTATAATAATAGCGATTTTGCTTCAACGTGTACTGAAATTGTGACCACGATGAGTAGCCACCAATGTAGACGCAACTAATAATGATGAATAAAATGTTTATGTTATGTTCAATTAAGCTCATATTAGCGTTCATATTGTTGAAACTGTATTGAATTTCTTCGTAGGCCTTAACTTAGCGTGAGCTGCAGTTTAGCTGCACAGCTCTCATATTAAAAGCATTTTTCTGTTTTTCCAGTGTGCTGACTCACAAGGGGCCATGACCCTGTAAATGTTCTTTTTCTTCAAACTTGGAAGACTAATGCATCCATGTCGAATCCGTTCTCAGGCGCATCTTTGGTGCCCTGAAATAAATGTTTAAACATATTGAAACAAGTGTAGATTAATGTTATGTACAAGGTCACTTAGACCGGTGAATGACGAAAACTGCTGACCAAAGGTCGTGCCAAGAGATGCCAAAGGATGAAGTAACGCCGGATGTGCCACCTCCGAAGACGTCAATTATGAAGACCAATCAACAATCTCTAAAATAACGTGGGGTGACAATTGGGATTACCAAATGCAAAATTTGATATGTTCAAGATAGTGGAGTATAGTAAGTGTCCAATAGAATTGTGGGGGAATGTACTACGAAAAAGGGATAAAAACCCATGTCACAGAAGGGTCATTAGAATTAGGTAGGGAATGCTATTGATTTTATCCAGAAACTCTGTCACTCTGCCTGGTGACTTGAGACTTTATAGAAACCATCCTCACCCATAGACTGCCATTTACACTTTTTCTCCTTATGAGGGAAGTGTCCACTTTTCCCTTTAGTTAAGTCCTGATCGATGGCGAATTGACTGATGTCCTAAAGACGAAGACTGAACCTGTGCGCTGACCTAACCTTTGGAGGGTAATTATGACAATACAAATTGTAATTTGTCTGTTTGCTTTTCCTTTCTAGGTACCAACTGTTAAATTATGACAGAGACCATAGCTAGATGTTTTCCAAATTAGTGTTCTAAAATTGTTTTGCATGAAGCCCAACATGCCAATGCTAATCAGCGGTTAGGACAGGTGATCACTAAATTGATGCAAATAGACAAACGACTGACGTTATGCTATGTTGAACTGACGCATATTTGACACTTAGCTGTATTCAGATCTATGTTTGCGCCATGTTACACTCTGATGTTTGTGATTTTTGCCTTAATGAAATCTTACCAAAGTTGCCATATCGTGACTATGCTTTTATGTTTCTTGGTGTTGAGATTAACGCGTTTACTATTAGATTTTAATTAATAGGGAATAAAATTCATAAAATTCTACTAAACAAGGTGTGGTTATTTGTGACTGAAAGGTCATGGTAGGGTCTTGAATTGATTAATGACTTTGACTAAAGTGAAATGTATTGCTGTGATAAATATTGATGACATTATCAATGTATTGATTGACATATTGATTAGGTATCTCGTCCTACGGTGTCTCTCAACTGGGTCAAAAGATTCATTGGCCTAAAACGAGTCCTAATGTGTAATAAATTAACCTAGAGGGACGCGTTAACAATACCATGGAACATGTTTAACCTCAGGACCTGGGTGACAGAATGGTATATGCTTACTACAGAACATAAGCACTGGGGTGATACTCAAAACACAATAGACATAGGGGGTTATTACAACTTTGGAGGAAGTGTTAATCCGCCCCAAAAGTGACGGTAAAGTGACGGATATACCACCAGCCGTATTACGAGTCCATTATATCCTATGGAACTCGCAATACGGCTGGTGGTATATCCGTCACATTTGGGACGGATTAACACCTCCTCCAAAGTTGTAATAACCCCCATAATGCCAGGACATTAACATGGAATACTTTTAACCGTAGCACCAGTGTGACAACACTGAGCATGTTTAACTATGTCACCAGCGTAATAATAACATCAAACACAGTCAATGTGATAACATGAAACACAAAAAAATGCACTATTGTGCCCTATCTGTTTACAGGCACGGCTTAATTTCTGTAGCCACTACATCTAGTTCTCCATTGCTTGCTCCAGGTGCTGCAGTTTCTGGAAGGCAAGCTGGGGCTCCACATGCGGGCCAGGGCATCTCATTGTAATGTGTTGGCATTGTACTGCTCTGTGGTGGTGCTCTCCTGGAAGCTTGCATCTTGCTCTGGCAGTACGAAGATGTAGGTGTACTGCCCATGCTGGATAGAGTTGTACCCTATACCACTGCCATCCGTCCTCCTCCGCTGGTAGTTACCCTCCCCACAGGCAACTACTGAAGTCATTAAAGCGACTGTCAGCCAAGCGTTCATATTATCTGCCTCGCACTTTTAAGGGTGCCTTTGTCCGAGCTCCTGCTCACCATCGCTAGTGAAAATGTGAAAGGAAAAGAAACTATGAGACACATGCAAAAGTGCCAGTTCATATGTTAGTTTTGGCTGCAACCAAGTTTTATTTCATAGTGATGCTGGTCCTCTTTCTGACATGCCATGCCATTACTACACAGTAGCTGTAAATGATGGCTTCCTCCCTCTGCAGTCCAACAGGCGTGTCCCTGTTGTTACATGTGCATGCCGCAGCTTCACTGCTACTGTCGCTTATATAGCAGCACTTCTCCTATCTTGTAGATCTCTGTGCTCTTTATCAGGGCTAAACCATGTGCAGCAGCACTACTCCATCCTGTCAGATCTCAGAGTTTCAGTCAGGGTGGGACCGATTAAAGGAATGCATGCCTCAGTAGCCCCTTTGCAAAGGAGAGCAGGTGGTACACTATAGAGGGATAATTTTACAGACTGGATACATCATGACCTCATTCATGCATGAAGGACCAACCCCTATCCTGCCCTGTCACTAAGTTCCTGGGTGGACTTGCCCCCAGACCAACTTAGCATGCAACTCATTCTGGTGTTTTACTGACTCTGATGGTGCCCTGGACACTGCTAAACAGCTAAACTGCTAAACAGTCCCAGGGCAACTGCCCTGATTAAAATGAATATGCAAATTGGACTAATTATAATTGGCTGTATCAACCTATCTATAAGTCCCTAGTATATGGTAGGACATGAAGGTTTAGGGATCCCAGCATTGGTAGTAAACCCATAGGTGCACTGATGTGGTGCATATCATTCTAAAGGAATTAAAAGTACTTCCAAAGTCTTAAACTACCTTATCTTTACATAGGTCACCCCTAAAGTGTGCCTGAGGTGCCCCCATGGCTGTGTGCAGTGTAACTAGAAGCAGGAGCTTTATAAAAGATGGTTTATAAGCCCTGGTGAGGAAAAGAGGAAAAAGAAAATGCTACATTTACTTTCTCTCATTGTAGTGAATGGGCTACATAGGCTAACATGGGGAGACTTTATTTTTAATTAATAAAGTCTCAAAAGGAGCTACATAGTTCAAGTTTGGTATCAAACTTACTGTTCTATTAAATCCAACAACTTGCCAGTTTCAGCTCTGTAGTGCCCTTCTCTGATTGGCCAGGCTTCCCTGATGAAGTGTAAAGTGGCCTGAGCTGAACACAAAGGAAGTGCTTGGGGGAATAATTGCCTCAGCAGATGGTGAAACAGTATAGGGGAGAGCAGCCAGACTGAACTTCAAAGAAGGGAAGGACATTTGGGCCAGCAAGTGGATCTCCCCCATTTCCAGCAAAACCAGACAGCCAGGGTCCCCTTATTAGATTAAGAGAGGGCTGGAAAAGGGCGTGTAAAGGTAAGGTTAGCCACACCAGTGGATGGGCTCAGCCAGACCTAACCTCTGAGATTGAATTTTTGCCATCTTTGGATTTTTTTAGAGTGTTGCTCCTTTGGATTGGTCACTCAAGAGGGTGGTGGCCTGCACTTGATTGGTCAAGAGCCCCCCTTGCTTTCCACCCCAGGAGCAAGGATAAAATTGGCAGAGCTGCATCCCGCCTCAGATCCCTACAAGGAACAAAGACAAGAAAAAGAAGGACTGCCCTGCATTACCCCTGACCTGCACCTGGACACTGCACTCTGAAGGACTGCACCAGCTGCACCCTTGGGCTTCACCACTAAAATGATTTTGCCTGTTTTCTACAGGTGGTAAATAGCTGATCAGAGTCCCCTGCATCAAGCCCTGAAGAAAATGACCAGCTGACCAGTGGTCCTTTTTGGATTTGGGCCACATGCATTCTTAGAGTTGGAATCCTAACACTCAAGGAGCAACTTAGAGCTTCTGGAAACTTGAGGTCAGTTGTGAAGGACCTTCAAAGACCGCCTGGAAGAAAATCCATGTGTTTGGAGAAGATTAGAGCACTTTTGGAAAAAAGCTCCATAAGTGGACCGACCTGTCGTCGTGAGTCACGCCGGCTTACGTCAACAGCAACCCGGCCTGACTTGAGGTTCATCAAAGCTCATCAGCCCTAGACTTCCAGGAATCTAGCGGGGGCTCATGGAAAGGCAGTCTGATGATGTTGGCTCAAAATCGGCTTGCTTTGGAGGGTCGTCTGATGTGGGAGTGAAAAAGCTCCAGAAAGGTTTCCACGTCCAAATGTAAAAAGTTGACGAGGCTTCCTGTGCATCGCATCCGAAAAGGGATCCAGGGAGGTCGGATTCAATTTCATGTTCAGCCCAGATGAAGATTTCCATCACAAAAAATCATCTAAGTCCAAAGGTGGAATTCTTCACTGAGGTCTCCTGTGACGGATATCTAAAGAGGACTCCAGGGAGGCCGGATCCGACGTGAGACTTCATCACGGTGAAGAAAATCTTCAAGAAAAAGGCTAAGTTTGAAGGTAAAACTTTGTCGAGGCCTCCCGCTCACTGAGGCTGAGCAGGGCTCCATCGTGGTCAGCCTCAAATTTTTACTTTCCCCCAGAGAAGTGCAATCAGATGTCCAGATTGGTGCTTTTGCCTGTGTGCCCTAACAACATTTAGGGGGTCATTACGACCTTGGCGGGCGGCATCAGCCGCCCGCCAAGATCTGACCGCCATGCGGCCGCCAATGCGGCCGCACCCCCGCCGTGGCCATTTGGAGATCCCCGCTGGGCCGCCGGGCGGAAACCTGGTTTCCGCCCGCCGGCCCAGCGGGGATCACGCCCGCAACATAGGAGCTGGCTCCAAATGGAGCCGGCGGTGTTGCGGCCGTGCGACGGGTGCAGTTGCACCCATCGCACTTTTCACTGTCTGCACAGCAGACAGAGAAAAGCCGCATGGGGCCCTGTCAGGGGGGCCCTGCACTGCCCTGCACTGCCCATGCCATGCCCAGGGGCCCCACGACTCCCCATACCGCCAGCCTTTTCCTGGCGGTTCAGACCGCCAGAAAAAGGCTGGCGGTCGGGGAGTCGTAATCCCCTGGGCATTACATCCGCCGGGGCCATTGTGGCGGTAAACCGCCGGCCCCGGCGGTGCCACCGCGGCGGTATACGCCGGGAAGCACCACCAGCCTGTTGGCGGTGCTCCCGTCGTTTTGGCCCTGCGGTTGTAATACCGCCAGGGTCATAATGACCAACTTAATCTTTAAAAATTCATATCTCCGGTTCCCTTTATTAGATTGTTGTTATTTTAGTGTCATTTTGAAGATAAAAGTCCAATCTATTTTTATAAATGAGAGTTCTATTTTTATTGTGTTTTACTTATTTACTGTTCTGTGATTTTTAAATGCTTTACACACCTCTCTCCCAAGTTAAGCCTAGCTGCTCGTTGCCAAGCTACCAAGGGTTGAGGTGGAATTAATTTATTGAGACCTGACTGGACCTAGTGGGGGTTAGTGGCTTATTGCTAAGGGTAGGTACTTACCTGCCACTACTAATAATCCATTTTCCAACACACCCTTTTTGATTCCCCCTAAGAAATAATTGATAACAGCACCATACACATGATGAAATAATGATGGAACCATCTGGGAGCACAGCTAGACATTCCTTATTCATGCCTTTGCTCCCTTATGAGTGACATCAGTGATAATATTTTCTTTTCATCATAGTACCACTTTAAATCATGTTATGCCTTTGAAATCTTATGTAACTTGGCAACTCAGTTATTCACATAATGGCAACGTTTAAAGCAAATCTAGCCCAATGCTTGTTGTCAAGATAACCTCTGACTACTTGGGCCTCACCTAGGTAAGCCAGGAAGCACATGTCAACTGTCTACAACCACCTGGGCTTCACCCAGGTAATCCAGGAAGCACGTGTCAAATGTCACCAACAGCTGCTTCTGTAATTGATCTTCCTAATGGAAAAAAGACAGTTAAGAAACATGTGCAATTACAATGACTAACAAGTTCCTCTGTTTTCCCCATGTGTTTCTTTGCACCTGGTCCAGGCCGGTTATAAACGCCGGCGTTTAAGACTAAATCCTGCTTAGCCTTGTTTAACTTGTAAGTAATGCTTACCTGTCTCGAGTCTTTGACAGCCTTCCATTCCCAGTGCCAGTCCTCTCTGCAGTGGCATCCATGCCTTCACATCGACTGGCTTCTCCTTGCAGCAATGCACTTCCTGAGTTCAGACTTAGGCCCTCATTACAACCCTGGCGGTCGGTGATAAAGCGGCGTTAATACCGTCAACAGGCCGGCGGTAAAAAAAATGGAATCATGACCACAGCAGAAACCGCCAACACAGACAGCCACTTTAACACACCGACTGTCACGGCGGTAGCAACAAACACCGCAGCAGTTACCGCCAACAGCCATGCGGAAGACAATGTACTGCCCACAGCATTACAACAGGCCTATCACCACCTTTTCCAGGGAGGTAACAACGCGATCAAAAGCACGGCAGAAACAGAACACAGAAGGGAATCGACTCACCTCTCGACACTCAAGGAAGAACCATGATGCCATGGAGCCCAAACTGCAAATTTTTACAATGCTGGTGTACCTCCTCATACACCAGGAACACTAACGCCGGCGAAGACCACCACGGTGAGTACTGCACCTAGCACACAAGGGAGGGGGAGGAAAAAGAGAGTGATACACACACGCAACACCCCCACCCCCACCTTCACCCCCAACACCATACACACAAACAGATGCAACAACATTACATACACACCCCGTAACCCTAGGAATAACGCAAGGACAAAAGGAATGGAGTAAAATTAGTGTAATAGTACAGTTCTAGATAAATACGTCCTTAAACCAATAAATAGTATGTACAATATATACAAAAGGAGGGGCAATGCCCACTCCAAAATGTCCGTGGCCCCACGGTGCCATAAAACATAGGCCAAGGTCACACTTGTATCCTGCCTCAATACGGAGAGAACACTGCAGGGGCATCAGGTCAAAAACAAGATGGGGAATGGGGGAGCACCTCAGCCGGAAGATGGTACAATGCCACTGGCCTGGAGGGGGCTCCATGCCCACTGCTTGGTCCTGGGGAGTGCAAAGCCACAGTCTCTCTAGTGGGTGGTTTTCCCACTGCTTGGTCCTGGGGAGTGTAAAGCCACAGTATCTCTAGTGGGTGGTTGGCCCACTGTCTGGTCCTGTGGAGTGCAAAGCCACGGTCTCTCTAGTGGGTGGTTTGCCCACTGCTTTGTCCTGGGGAGTGCAAAGCCACAGTCTCTCAAGTGGGTGGTTTGCCCATTGCTTGGTCCTGGGGAGTGCAAAGCCACAGTCTCTCAAGTGGGTGGCTTCTCCACTGGTTCTGGAGGGGGCTTTGTGCCCAGTGTGCTTCATCCTGCCAAGGAGGTGGCGAGTGGATGCCTTCTTCCACTGGTTCTGTAGGGGGCTTTGTGCCCAGTGTGCTTCATCCTGCCAAGGAGGGGGTGAGTGGAGGCCTTCTTCCACTGGTTCTTGATGGTGCTTTGTACCCAGTGCACTTTATCCTGGATAGGGCAAGGTCACAGTCTCTCACCTGGGTGTCACACCGACAGGTGTTGCGGGGGCCAGGACACACTGCAGCCCATGTAGTCACTACTACACACTGCTCGCCGGCGGTAATGGCTGCTCAGTGGATGGCATTTGCGCTGCAGGTGGCGGTGCTGTCAGTGGTGGTGGGAGGCTCCAGCCCTTTCCCTGCAGCCTCGGATGGCTGCCCACTGAGGCTGCTGCTGCTGGCAGTGCGGTGCTGGCCGCAGTGCAGGTGGTGGTGCTGTCAGTGGTGGGGGGAGTCTCCAGCCCTTCCCCTGCAGCCTCGGACGGCTGAAGTGCCATGGCTGGTGTTGTGTGCCCCTTCCTGCCCTTGGCAGATGGTGGTGCCTCCTTGCTTCTGCCAGCTGATGTTTTTTTCTTGCCCTTGCTGGATGGTGGTGCCTCCTTCCCCTTAGTGTCTGGTGGTGCCTCCTTCCCCTTGCTGGATGGTGATGCCTCCTTCCCCTTGGTGGCTGGTGTCCCCTTCTTGCCCTTGCTATGTTGCGGCCCCTTGGAACCTCTTACACACGTAGTAGCTGCAAAAACCACAGTAGCCATGGACTGGGTGGCTGAGGTGCTGGGCTGGGTTCTAGCTGCCCTGGCCCGAAGTGAAGGACAGGGTGAGGGGTAGGGAATAGGTCAATGGTGGCGAGGAAAAGCTTCTTAGGGACACTGAGGTGGGAAGAGGGTGAAGGTTTGGGAGTGGAGAAAGAGGGAGTGGTTGTAGGAGGTGTCAGTCTGGTGTGTTTGGGTGCAGGTGAATGGGCTGGATGCTGTTGTGAGGTGGATGGCTGTTGGGTGTCTGTGTGCTTGCGTTTGTGTACTTTGGGAGGAGGGGTCACAGACACAGTGGGAGAGGACACATGGGACGTGTGCATGGATTTGTGGGTGGTGACTGCCAGTAAGGGGCGTGTAGTGATAGGCGTGCTTGTGATGGAGGTAGTGGATGAGGATGTAGTGAATGCAGGTGTGAGTGGAGACGCTACTGGGAGGGAGGAGGAGGAGGGGGACACAGTGGAGGCAGTGAATGTTTTTGTATCTGCATCTGGATGGCGCATGTGTGACTGCCTGTGGGATGAAGTTTGGTGCTTGTGTTTGCCTGAGCCACTTCTGTGCGTTGATTTGGGTGAATGCTGATCTGAATGTGTGCTTGGGATAGGCTGGGGTTGAAGGGACTGGGACTGGGTAGAGGAAGTTGGAGAGGGGAGGCTAGAGACAGGGACAATGGATGCCATCAGTGAGTTGGCCAGAGCCTGGAATGCTCTCTGTTGGGCCGCAGTGCCAGAGTGAATCACCTCCTGGTATGCATTTGTTTGTTGCAAATGCCCTTCTAGACCCTGGATGGCATTCAGTATGGTTGACTGCCCAACAGAGAGGGATCTCAGGAGGTCTATAGCCTCCTCACTAAGGGCAGCAGGGCTGACTGGGGAAGGGCCTGAGGTGCCTGGGGCGAAGGAGATGCCCACCCTCCTGGGTGAGCGGGTACAGGAAAGACGCTAAGGGGCTGCTGGGAGGGTGGTGCTTGTACAGGGGTGGCATCTGTACCTGTAGTTGGGGTGGGCACAGAGGTGTCCACCACCGCCAGGGATCTTCCATCGGAGGAGGAGTCGCTGTCGGTACTGTCCCCTCCTGTCTCCGTCACGGTGCTCCCCTCGCCCTCTGTCCCACTGGTGCCCTCACCGTCGGTGGATTCGGCCTCCAGGCCCATGTGGAATGCAGCTCCCTCCGTCACCGGTGCCTCTGCTCCTCCGCCAGATGATGCTAATGCACACAAGGACAGGGTGACAAAGCAAAAAGTGGGGGAGAGACAGAGGATACACCTGGCCAATGCCAGCTGCAACACTACAGTTGGTGTACACAACTCACAGGGAACAGCCCTGTGCACTAGGCCATGCACTACCAGTTACAATGCTTGTCACCAGCCCATGGGGGTACAATGTCAAACGCCATTAGCTGCACACCTGAAACTCACAGGACCCTGCCCAGTAGTAGATGCTCACCAACATTATTGTGGTTGGAGTGCATCTGAGCTTGCCCATCATGGAACCTACCCTGCCATGTTCGCCCTGGCCTAGGGGCACCCACAAGCCACATCCCCCACCCAGGTAACACCTTAACACGTGTGTGAGGCTGACCTGGCTTATAGTGGATACCTGATGGTACTTACACCTTGTGCAAGGTCCAGTTATCCCTTATTAGTAGATTAGTAGTGTTCTAGCAGCTTAGGCTGATAGAGGTAGCTATGGAAGAGCAGCTTAGGCTGAACTAGGAGACATGCAAAGCTCCAACTATACCACTTACATCATTGGACACTATATCATAAGAAAAACATTACTCAGGGTTACTAAAAATAAAGGAACTTTATGTTAGTGACAATGTGCCAAAAATATCTCAGAGGATATAGGGCCAGATGTAGGTACAAATCAATTTGCGACTTGCAAATTGCGAGTCCTTCCGACTCGCAAATTGCAACTCGCAAACTGGTATGCAGAAAGGTGTCTCAGACACCTTCTGCGACTCGCTATGGGGTCGCAAAGACCCACCTCATAAATGTTTATGAGGTGGGTCGCAGTTTGCGACCTCATAGCGAGTCTAGGCACTCACGGGGATGGTGGCCTGCTGGAGACAGCAGACCACCATGTCCGTGACTGCTTTTAAATAAAGCATTTTTTTTTTCTTTTTGCAGCCCGTGTTCCTTAAAGGAAAACGAGCTGCAAATAGAAAAAAATACAGAAACCTTTTTTTTTCCTTTTTTTTCAGAGTAGGCAGTGGTCCATAGGACCACTGCCTGCTCTGAAAAAATAATTTTGTGAGCATTCACAAAGGGGAAGGGGTCCCATGGGTACCCCTTCCCGTTTGCGAATGAGTTACCATCCACTTCAAGTGGATGGTAACTGCGAGTTGATTTGCGACTGCTTTCGCGGTCACAAATCAACCCTACATCGCGATGCGGTCGCAAATAGGAAGGGAACACCCCTTCCTATTTGCGAATCGGAAACACATTTTGCGAGTCGGTACAGACTCGCAAAATGTGTTTCTGCATTGCGTGAGGCCTTTTGCGCCTCACAAACGGCATTTTCCGCTGTTTGCGAGGCGCAAAAGGCTACCTACATCTGGCCCATACTCCCTTAGGAGGTAAGCAAAATACACAAAATAGCACACAAACCAAAATCAGGTAAGTAAAACAGTCAGAAAGTAGTGCAAACACTGTAGAATACATTAGGATGCAATAGGCCTAGGGGCAACACAAACCATATACTAAGAAAGTGGAATGCGAACCACGAATGGACCCCTAGGCTAGTGTAGTGTGTAGAGGGTCGCTGGGAGTGTAAGAAAACACTAAGGGTGTACAAAATACCCCACCCCAAGACCCTGAAAAGTAGGAGTAAAGTGATACTACTTCCCCAGACACACACTAAACTCGTTATAGAGGATTCTGCAAAGACCACAACAGACTGCAAAGCACTGAAGACGGATTCCTGGACCTGAAGACCTGCAACAGAAGGGGACCAAGTCCAAGAGTCGTGAAAGTGTCTAGGGAGGGCAGGAGCAAAATGGCTGCCTCTGGATGGAAGAGCTGAAGATTCTGCAACAACAAAAGGTGCCAGGAACTTCTTTTTGCAGAAGATGTCCCTCGGAGTGCTGGAGGATGCAGCACTGTTTCTATGGAGAAAGACCACAAACAAGCCTTGCTAGCTGCAAAGGTCACGGTTGAAGATAAAGGGTGCTGCCCGGGCCCAGGAAGGACCAGGATGTCGCCACTTGGGAGAGGAGACAGAGGGGGCCCTCAGCAACACAGAGAGCCCATGCTCAAGAAGGCAGCACCCGCAGAAGTCCTTCAACATAGGTTCAAGAAAACTGAGCACGGTGGTCATCTCAACACTACAAAGGAGGGCCCACAAAGCCGGAGGTCAACTCAGGGAGTTGAGCAATGCAGGAGTTCTGGGGACCTGGGCTAGGCTGTGCACGAAGGATTCCTTGCAAAAGTGCACAGAATCCCTAGCAGCTGCAGTTCACACAGTGCACAGGATTACTGTCTGGAGAGGGGAGGCAAAGACTTACCGCCTCCAAATTTGGACAGTTGGACCACTGGACAGTCTGGGTCACTTGGGTCCACCACCTGTGTTCCAGGGGCCATTCTCGTCTGGATGAGAGGGGTCCCAGAGTACCGTTGACACTGAAGTTTGGTGCCTGCTGGAGCAGGGGGAAGATTCCGTCGACCCACAGGAGATTTCTTCTTGGCTTCCAGTGCAGGGTGAGGGCAGACAGCCCCAAGAGTATGCACTACCAGGAAACAGTCAAGACAGCCGGCAGGATTAGGCGCTACAATGTCACTGGTAGTCTTCTTGCTACTTTGCTGCAGTTTTGCAGGCGTTCTGGAGAGGTCAGCATTCGATCCTTGGCAGAAGTCGAAGAAGGAGATGCAGAGGAACTCTGGTGACTTCTTGCAAGTTGTTATCGGAGGAAAAACCCACTGGAGAGAACCTAAATAGCCCTCAGAGGAGGATTGACCACCTAGTGAGGTAAGCACCTATCAGGAGCGGTCTCTGATGTCACCCGCTGCCACTGGCATTGTGGTCTCACACCTCTGGATTCAAGATGGCAGAGGTCTGGGACACACTGGAGGAGCTCTCTGCACCACCCCTGGGGTGGTGATGGACAGGGGAGTAGTCACTCCCCTTCCTTTGTCCAGCTTCACTCCATAGCAGGGACTGGGGGTTCCCTGAACTGGTGTAGACTGGCTTATGCAAGGAGGGCACCATCTGTGTTCTTAAAAGCATTTTCAGTGGCTGGGGGAGGCTACTCCTCCCCAGCCCTTAACACCTATTTCCAAAGGGGGGGAGTGTAACACCTCTCAGAGGAAATACTTTGTTCTGCCTTCCTGGGACTGGGCTGCCCAGACCCCAGGAGGGCAGAACCCTGTCTATGGGTTGGCAGCATCAGTAGCTGCAGAGAAAACCCCAGAGAGCTGGTTTGGAAGTACCCGGGGTCCATAGTAGAGCCCAGGAGATGCATGGGATTGGCACCCCAATACCAGATTTGGCATGGGGGGAAAATTCCATGATCTTAGACATGTTACATGGCCATGTTCAGAGTTACCATTGTGAAGCTACATAGAGGTATTGACCTATATGTAGTGCACGCGTGTAATGGTGTCCCCGCACTCACAAAGTCCAGGGAAATTGCCCTGAACTATGTTGGGGCACCTTGGCTAGTACCAGGGTGCCCTCACACTCAATAACTTTGACCTTCGGTAAATGAAGGTTAGACATATAGGTGACTTAAGTGCAGTGAAAATGGCTGTGTAATTACGTGTGCATTATTTCACGCAGGCTCCAATGGCAGTCCTGTGCAAGGGTTGTCTGAGCTCCCTATGGGTGTGAAAAGAAATGCTTCAGCCTAGATGGATCTCCTGGAACCCCAATGCCCTGGGTACCTAGGTACCATATACTAGGCACTTTTAAGGGGGGTCCAGTGTGCTAATTGAAATTGGTAAATGAAGTTACTAGCCTATAGTGACAAATTTAAAAGCAGAGAGAGCATAAGCACTGAGGTTCTGATTAGCAGAGCCTCAGCGACACAGTCAAGAACTGTACAGACACACACATTAGGCCATAAACTATGAGCACTGGGGTCCTGACCAGCAGGATCCCAGTGAGACAGGCAAAACCATACTGACATACTTGTAAAAATTGGGGGTAACATGCCAAGGAAGATGGTACTTTCCTACATTGATTAATCAAACGTATCTAAAGCCAGCATTAATATTTGGATCACTCTCATGACTGAAAAGACATTAGAGAATACTGGTATTTCCTGTAATAGCTGCACCTTCCTGGATCTTGTGCTCATAGTTGTTTTTCAGTCCATGTTTTCTCAATCAGAATCTGATGTTATTGTTCTAAACACTTTTGGGACAATAATCTGATTGCTATTGCATATTTGTATATGAACCTTGAACTCTTGAGAATCTTGAACTACTGTAGAAGTTGAAGTAGTTTTGTTGTGATTAACCCAGTTATTTTCTCTCAGTGAAATACTTGTACATGATAATTCCAGTTCATGATAATTTCTGGATAATTCTTAAATCACAATGGGGAATGTTTGTAGTGTGAATTATTGGCATGTTGATTTAACATTAGTTAATGCCAAAGACCTGTTTAGTTTTTACTGTTTTAAAGTGTGGTTTCCTTAAAGGGAAATCAGAGTCCAGATCCTTGTATCTGAATAATCCTGATTCCCAGTGTCCTGAATCCAGAACCAGATTCCAGATATCATTGAGCCCAGCAGTGCCCAGGGTAGAGAAATATGCGAATCTGCAGAAGTCCTGGTATTTCCGTTTTTCTACCTCATCACAACCCCCTTCACCTTGGAAACTCCTAGGGTTGCAATGTGTCCTTCATTGCTGTCCTATCAGTTCTCATTTGGATTCGGAGATTATCATCACCCCATCAGAACCACCTGGAGTTCAGGTGAGTGGCTCCTAACAGAAATCCCTCTTCACACAATATAAAAACCAAGTTGGATGTTCCAGAGCTCACTGTATGTGCTAAATTTCTGGCTATCTAGATCTGAAGTGCACTGAAGGGATGGAACAATATTGAACATGGGTTTTTATGGCAGCCTTTCCTCACCAAGGCCCCTGGTTTCATTTACTTATTTAATGTCCGTGTGATAAGATTTCCCAGGAATCTTTAGCACATTTCCTGTTTTAGTTCAATTTTTATGTCCATCCAAGATTGTGCTATTTGCTCCCATTATTACGCACTTTCCGCTCAAGATCCTACAAAGAATATTTACGGTATCTCCAGCTTTTAGACTCAGAATATTGTTGTTTATGTGTTATAAATTACATGTGCCAAGCCCTTAGAATCAGAAAAGTGTTGGTCATTGCTAATTTCTTTGAAATTTGAACAGCTATATGTTAGTTTGTCACCTAGCTGTAACCAGACTCATTTTGGTGGTTGAAAGAATTATGATTTTCTTTTGTGTCATCTATTTTATGTGATGGTTTTATTGATATTTACATGTATATTAACATATTGTACTTTGCATTGTATTATTCATTTATGGCATTACAGCCAAATATAGTTCTTTTGACTGACTGACTGACTGGCTCCATATATTAGGTAGTTACACTTATAATGATACTTCATTTTGGTGAGGGACTACCCTCTGTACAAACACCTATGTTAAAGACAAAGGGCCTGATTCAGAGTTAAGGGGATAGGGTTACCATGTCACAAATGTGAAGGAAATCCCACCTGTTGTATTATGATTTCCTTAGGATATCATAGAAACGTAATATGTCGGATGGGATATTGTTCATGTTTGTGTCAGGGAAACCCCATCCGCCAAACACTAAGGTCCTCATTATGAGTTTGGCGATCTTTTGGGAAGACCGCCGCAGTGGCGGGCACCAAAAGACCATCATGTTGGTGGTCATCCAACCACGGTATTAAGAATTACACTGTGAAGTCTGCCAAAAAACAGCCAAATATCCCAATCCGACCAGGACACTGAAGGACGGAAAAGAGGCAGTCCCAGTACTAGCACCACAGCCCAACACAAATCGTCCCATCAGATTATGATCCACAAATTACGACAGCGGTTCTTCCATTGTGGAAAACCATTAGCGGTGCAAACCGTGGTTGCCTCAACTCACACCTGAACACAACACCACATGGGACATTTTGAATATCCACACCTGACACACACTCAACATACCTACACACTTCACTATACACCCCTACACAACCCACAATCCTTTGCAACCAGAACTTCACTCACAGCCACAGAGGAGAAATAACCACCACAGATTTACTAAAATAACTGTTGCTACCCACACACATTTCAACATGCGTACATCAGACACCTGCACAAAATACACAACACACAATTAACTTTCACACACAACACAAACAACCGTCACCCACTCACATCACAGCACCTACACCTCATTACTTACCTCTGGTACAAATTTCCACTTTTTTAACACTACTTTACCGTCTTTACCACCACTACCATGTCCCCAGAAAAACACCCATGTTTCGCAGATGATGAGTTGAGGGTCATGGTGGACGAAATTGTCGAGATGGAGCCACACCTGTTTGGAGCACAAGTCCAGCAAACATCAATAGCCAGGAAAATGGATTTGTGTCAAAGAATAGTTGACAGGGTCAATGCTGAAGGCACCTATTCATGCAAAAGGGAGGATATCAGGAAGAGGTGGAACGACCTCCCGGGGAAGGTGTGTTTCATGGCATCCAGGTGCCATGAGGTGACAGTACTGAATACTGGCGGTGGGCCTCCCACTGGTGGTGGAGAAGTGTGGCTCAATGGTTAGAACAGCAGACCCTGATGCAGAGGTCTGGCCTGGCACCAGGGTTCAATTCCCGCCAGGGGCACAGTCACAGACAAGGGCAGGCTCCTCAGCTCTTCTCCTTGGCAGATGTTCCTCTTGATTCCGGAGTCTGGAGTTTTGGATCCAGTACTTATACCCCATTCTGCCTTCGAAGGAGGCAAACATCAAAGGAAAGTCTCTGTTGTTCAGAAGATCCTGCCTTGCCAAGGCCAGGCCCCAGACACACACCAGGGGGTTGGAGACTGCATTGTATGAGGGCAGGCACAGCTCATTCAGGTGCACATGACCACTCCTCCCTCCACTCTAGCTCAGATGGTTCATCAGGATATGCAGGCTACACCCCAGCTCCTCTAACCCAGGCAGGGAATCCACAAACAGGAAGAGTCACAGAATGGTTAAAGCAAGAAAATACCTACTTCCTAAAAGTGGCATTTTCAAACTAACAATCTAAAAACCAACTTCACTAACAGATGTATTTTTAAATTGTCAGTTCAGAAACCCCAAACTCCAGATTTCTATCTGCTCTCAAAGGGAAACTACACTTTAAGGATATTTAAAGGCAGCCCCCATGTTAACCTATGGAAGGGATAGGCCTTGCAACAGTGAAACCGAATTTGGCAATATTTCACTGTTGGTACACGTAAAGCACATCAGTGAGTGTCCCTCCTTTAACATACACTGCACGCTGCCCATTGGGCTACCTAGGGCCTACCTTAGGGGTGCCTTACATGTATGAAAAGTGGAGGTTTAGGCCTGGTAAGTGGGTACATTTGCCAAGTCAAATTGGCAGTTCAATAGACACTGCAGTGGCAGGTCTGAGCCATGTTTACACGGCTACTTATGTGGGTGGCACAATCAGTGCTGCAGACCCAGTGGTAGCATTTGATTTACAGGCCCTGGGCACCTCTAGTACACTTTACTAGGGACCTACTAGTAAATCAGATATGCCAATCATGGAAAAGCCAATTATACATACACTTCACATAGGAGCACTTGCACTTTAGCACTGGTCCGCAGTGGTAAAGTGCCCAGACAACCACAAACAGCAAAAACAGAGTCCTTCAAACAGTCAGAACATGGGAAGCAGAGACAAAAAAAGACAGGGGAGACCATGCCAAGGATGCCAGGTCTAACAATCTTCATCAGGCTCGTCATCACTTGGCAAATCTGCATTTCCTCCCACAGGTTCTGCTGGCTCCCCCTTGTCTGGTATGAATGGAATCTGAAATCTTAAGGCAAGATTGTAGAGCATGCAGCAAGCAAGAATTAGGTGGCACACCTTGTTGGGTGAGTAGAGGAGGGCTCCTCCAGAAATGTCCACGCAGTGAAATCTTGCTTTCAGGAACCCAACCGTCCGCTCCATGACACGCCTTGTCCTTCCATGGGCCTCACTGTAGCGGACTTCCCCTGGTGTGGTTGGGTACCTCACTGATGTCAACAAAAAAGGACGGTTTGGGTAGCCAGAGTCCCCTGTCAGGAATACTTACAAAAACACATGTACATAGACATATATCTTGGACATTCACATTTGTGATAGTATGAGAGAAGCTTAGCAAACACACATGTCAAATATGACTCACCAATCAGCCAGGCCCTCTCTGTGTAGAGTCGTGTCATCAGCAGTGAGATACTGCTGTTCCGCATGACAACGGAATCATGGACTTATCCTGGAAACTTGGTACAAACCTGTGAAATGTACTGGTCTGCCAAACATACCATTGGGACGTTAATTGAGTGGTAATTTTTTTCTGTTCCTGTATACCTGTTCATTGGCCCTGGGGGGAACCAAAGCTACATGGGTGCCATCTATGGCTCCAACGATATGTGGAATGTGTCCCAAACCATAAACCTCTGCTTCACATAGGCCAATTCCGCACATTGGGGGACACTTGATGTAGCTGTCCAGGTCTTTCAACAATGCACACAGTACATCCTTCAAAACCAGACAGAACATGGGCTGAGATATCCCTGCAGTTAGGGCTACTGTATTTTGATAGGACCCAGTGGCCAGGAAGTGTAGCACCAACATGACTTGAACAATGGGCGGTATGCTATTGGGGCTGCGAATAGCAGGCATCAGAACTGGTTTCAACTGATCACAGAGATCAATGATTGTATCCCTATTCAAGCAATAGATCTGTATTATGTGTCTTTCCTCCATGGTGTCCAGGTCTACTAGCGGGCGGTACACTGGAGGTTGTCCTAATTAGATTGTAGGTGACTTTGACAATGTATACATAATGCATATGTTCAAATATAAGTCACACATATCTCCATATGAAGTCAGCTACAACAAAAGACATTACAGGTACAGTATCTTTCAATGCATCCTGACAGTCACCTTAATTCAGATTCCATGTATCCTTTGTTGTGCTAGACATTCATATTTATCTGTGACTCTCAGTGCAACCTAGTTTACATGTGACCCATATTTGTTGCCCCTTTACTCCATTGCCGTCACACATAGGATGTTGAGAAAAGGATTTCATTTATATTACCACCAATTCCTCCGTTACCCATCCTTTACTACACACATACACAATTAGACTACTAAACATGAAGGCAGCACTTACTAATGGTTCACACAATATAGAGAATCATCAATGATGCATATACCATAACTTTTCCCTACATATAATTGCCTCAAAATGTCAGCTGCCTGGCCTACTTTACTGGACATGAAGAAGTGACCTGACTCCACCAGCAGATGTCGTCATGGCGGTAAGCTGTCACAACCGTGGTGCACATTCTCATTGGAAGACATTGCTGCCGTTGGCGGACCTGGGCCAATGCCGATGTCTGCCGATGGTGACGGTCATGTTCTTGGCGGACGTGCCTGCCATTGCCTGCTGTAATAGTCACTTGACTCCTGGCACTGCTGCCATCAAGGCCTCCACTACCTGAACTGCTTTGTACTGCCTCTGAGAGCAATCATGCCACATCCTGAAGTTGATAGGGCCCCAGCCTTCACTCCAGAAGTGCTGGAGAAGCTTGTGGAGGAGGTCATACCCATGTGTGAACAGCTATATGGTGCACCAGAGGAGAAGGCGAGTCAAAAGGTATATCAATGTGTGAGAGGTGGAGTGGATGATGGTGTACATGAAATGTGCAGTTAGTGAGGGATTGGGCAATAATGTCTGGGTGTAAATTAATGTGTACATATGCCAAGGCAGACATCTAGCACTGATACATGGTAGCTAGTGTGTAAACTAACTTCCTTTATACACAACATAGATTGCAGCATGTACTACAATAATGTTGTGAGAAATGTTCATAGAGACATACCATGGTAAGGATAATAATGAGGCCTGGTCATATGTGTTTTAGTCAATAAGAGGTACTTTTCATGCATGTCATATGGGAGAGTACACTCCACACTTGGGCTGGCTGTAGATGGTAAATTGTGAATGGGTTTAGACTGAGAGGAAGGGTATGTTTGCCTTCTTACTGTGACCAAAGTGTTCAGACCACTTGCGTTTGGATGGTGTATGTAGACATAACTTTTTCCTTTTGTCTGCGGTATCCATGTAGATCAACACCCATCAAAAGAAGGGAGTTTGGCATGCCAGTGCCAAGCAAGTACGGACCCTGGTAGCCACAGCCGGCTGAGCACCACAGTAGGAAGCTGTGGGAGGAACTGAGACGCTGGGCCTGGAATGCCACAGAGGCCCAGCTGCGATGTCCTCCCAACGAGGGAGGGGTGCCCATCAGACATTAACCCCTTCCTGATGGCTTGCATATTGGCAGAGGCCTACCCCGAGTTGGATGAGTGTTTGAGGGCAGCACAGCAGCCACAAGGGGGTAAGTACTGATTGCACACATGTACATCCCTCTGCCAGTTCAGTGGATGCTGTAAGAGCATTTAAGCAGTGACAATGTGGTACGTGCTAAAGGCAAATGGTCCCCTTGGTACAGTTAGGTTTAAAAGTTATAACATTGACATACAGGTGTGGAGCTTCTAGTGTGCATAACAACATTAAACTCACCAGTATTGACTATATTGTATTGAAGCATGTGGTGATGCACATGTTACAGTGTCATGTGTGTGCCACTATACTGCTCCATATATAACATGCTGGGTCATCCTTACCACCTCTGATCCATATTCCAGGTATCCTATTGGTAAGTTGTTCAGGTCTTTAGTCTCTGTCCATTCCTATCACACTGGATCTAGCACTATGCGCAACATAGGGTCTGACAGGTGAGAAACAGGCCAACTAATCATGAGTTGTGACCTAGATGTAAAGTTGATGTGAGGGTGTGATCTCCATCAGCAAATTTGAATGCCATACTTGCTACACTTACTCAGAAGTGTGAGGAGGTGTCCCAGCTGTACATTGGAATACTGGGATGTTTAACCCCTTCGCTGCAAGGCCTTTTCCCCCTCAGGTGCCAGGACTTTTTTTGGCTATTTGGGGCAGTTTGCGCTTAGGCCCTCATAACGTTTTGTCCACATAGGCTACCCACGCCAAATTTGCATCCTTTTTTCAAACATCCTAGGGATTCTAGAGGTACCCAGAGTTTGTGGGTTCTCCTTAAGGAGACCAAGAAATTAGCCAAAATACAGCCAAAAGTTTTTGTTTTTTTAGAAAAATTGGAAAAAAGGGCTACAGAAGAAGGCTTGTGTTCTTTTCTCTGAGAATGGCATCAACAAAGGGTTTGCGGTGCTAAAATCACCAGCTTCCCAGCTTTCAGGCACAGGCTGACTTGAATCAGAAAACCACAAGTTTCAACAAAATTTTGGCATTTTACTGGGACATACCCCATTTTTACTATTTTTTTTGCTTTTAGCCTCCTTCCAGTTAGTGACAGAAATGGCTGTGAAACCAATGCTGGATCCTTGAAAGCTAAATGTTTCTGAAAAGTAGACCTAATTCTGAATTCACCAAAGGGTCATTCGTGTAAATCCTACAAGGTTTTCCTACAGAAAATGACAGCTGAAATAAAAACAAATTGAAATTGAGGTGAAAAAAACAGTCATTTTTCTTCAACTTTTTACTGCAATGTCAGATTTTTGAAAGCAATATACCGATACGTCTGCTGGACTCTTCTGGTTGTGGGAATACATGGACTTGTAGGTTCATCAAGTACCTAGAGCCAATAAATGAGCTGCACCTTGCAATGGGTTTTCATTCTATACTGGGTATACAGCAATTCATTTGGTGAAATATAAAGAGTGAAAAAGAGAAATCAAGAAAACCTTTGTGTTTCCAAAATGGGCACAAGACAAGGTGTTTTGAAGCAGTAGTTATATGCACATCTCTGAATTCTGGGGACCCCATTCTAGCATGTGAATTACAGAGCATTTCTCCAATAGATGTCTTTTTGTACACACTGTCTTACATTTGGAAGGAAATAATGTAGAGAAACACGAGGGGCAATAACACTTGTTCTACTATTCTGTGTTCCCCCAAGTCTCCTGATAAAAATGGTACCTCACTTTCGTGGTAAGGCCTAATGCCCACGTCAGGACATGAAACATGGACACATCACATTTCCCCAAAGAAAACTGACGTGTTTTTTGCAAAGTGCCTAGCTGTGGATTTTGGCATCTAGCTCAGCCGCTACCTAGGGAAACCTACCAAACCTGTGCTTTTTTGAAAACTTGACACCTAGGGAAATTCAAGATGGAGTGACTTGTGGGGCTCTCACCAGGTTCTGTTACTCAGAATCCTTTGCAAACCTCAACATTTGGCCCAAAAAAAAAAAACAATCTCACATTTCAGGGACAGAAGGTTCTGGAATCTGAGAGGAGCCACAAATTTCCTCCTACCAAGTATCCCTATAAAATCGGTACCTCACTTGTGTGGGTAGTCCTAGTGCCCGCAACAGGAAATGTCCCAAAACACAACTTGGACACATCACATTTCCCAAAGAAAACAGAGCTGTTTTTTGCAAAGTGCCTAGCTGTGGATTTTGGCCTCTAGCTCAGCCGGCACCTAGGGAAACATACCAAATGTGTGCATTTTTTAAAACTAGACACCTAGGGGAATCCGAGATGGGGTGACATGTGGGGCTCTCACCAGGTTCCGTTACCCAGAATTATTTGCAAACCTCAAAATGTGGCCCAACAAATCTTTTTCCTCACATTTCTGTGACAGAAAGTTCTGGAATCTGAGAGGATCCACAAATTTCCTCCTACCCAGCGTTGCACCAAGTCTCCTGATAAAAATGGTACCTCACTTGTGTGGGTAGGCCTAGTGCCCGTGACAGGAAAAAAATGAAAACCTGTAGAGATTGAGGGGATAGCACAGTGAGTTGATAAGCACATATTTTTATTTTACTTGGGAGACTCAGGGGAATGCTTGGTGGTAGGAAATTTGTGCAGGAGCAGTGATCCTACAAGTAAAAGTGAGGAAAATATGCTTTTTAAAGCAAATGTTGAGGTTTGCAGAGGAGTCTGGGTAATAAAATGTTGGGGGATCCATAAAGCCACATCTCCCTTGCCTCCTTGGGGTGTCTAATTTTAAAAAATGTCTGGGTTTGGTAGGTTTCCTAGATGAACGCCAGACCTGGGACCAAAAACGTAGGTGCCCCCCCCAAACACAGGTAGTTTTGTAATAGATCATTTTGATGTGTTCACGTACTTCTGTGATGTTCCAAACACTACAATTGTGACAAGAAACGCACTTAGGATATGTTAAAAAGACCCCTCACCCACCAACCAAGCTGGTGGCATTCTTCATCATCGGGGTCCCACCCGAGGCACCTAGCGTGTCACAGGTGGGCAGGCGGCGCCTGAGTACAGCAGAGCAGGTTTTGTCATTTTCACCACACATGCTGCTTGGATTTGGCACGAGGGTGAGTGATGGTTCAGTAGATCAAATCTTATATTCAAAAGATTTAACAAAAATGAAATGTACTGTTAATAACAGAAAGGCCCAAAAACTGAACCACTGACTCACAGCTCGTGAGCTGTAAAGCTGCAACAAGGCACCAACCACTTTACAGTCCATTCACACTTCTTTCATACATGACATGCACAAGACCATTCACGCCGCCAGCCACTAGCCCAGCACATTACAACACTTGCATCAACAGACAGAGTCTCTCAAGGGCCCATCACTTTCATATGCCCACATGCCTGATACAGCAATCACACGAGCTGATGGGAGTGTGTGGACTGGCGTTTGGCTGGCACTGCCAGCCAAGCGCCACTCCACGTACACCGCCAGCCAAGCGCCACTCCATGCACACCACCAGCCCAGCACCACTCCACACACACCGCCAGCCATCCCCCCTGTACGCACACCTCCAGCCAAGCACCACTCCACACACACTGTAAGCCAAGCGCCACTCCACGCACACCGCCAGCCAAGCGCCACTCCACACACACCGCCAGCTAAGCACCACTTCGTGCACACCATCAGCCAAGTGCCACTCCACGCACACCACCAGCCAAGCGTCACTGCACGCACACCACCGGCCAAGCACCACTCCATGCATACCACCAGCCAAGCGCCACTCCACGCACACTGCCAGCCAAGCACCAGTCCATGCACACCGCCATCACTTTTTTTTGTTTTTAAACAACAAAGAAACCACTAACTAATTATAAATAAGTACAAAACTACAATTACAAAAACTCTAACTGAATACATGACAGTAATGCCAACAGTGAAACTGAACATATAAAAATATAAAACGGCAGTTTATGCTCACAGTAGTTCCCAGTAATTCTTCTGTGTGTGATAACTCCTGAAACAGCCTGCCACACACAGCCCAGGCTTTGAAGGACAGTCCGGGCAGGCCACCCGGCTTTCCATGCGGATACCTCTTTGGGCACAGACTCTACATTTCTTAGAGGGAAAGTCTTTTTTGGGAATGGGAGGAATCTGATCAAGAAAGTGGTGATGTTTCAATCTAGCCACATTCTTCACAGCTGCTACTTTAGGAACTCTTGCATGATCTACCATAACAAGGCTCTCTATCACTGACTCCTGAAATTTAACAAACTTCATCCTTGACTCAGGGGAACAATCCTTAAACACAATAAAAGCATTAAAAGTTGCTAGATTGAACAAATTAATAGCCAACTTTTTATACCACACGTAAGACTTACGAACAGCAGTGTAGGGTTCAACCTCTGATCTACTCTATCAACACCACCCATGTGCTTATTGTAATCTAAAATGCACACAGGTTTACGCATGTCAGCAACTTGATCCCAAACAGACACAGGTGAAGTACTCTCATCATTGATGGTAGTTAGCATGTACACATCCCTCCTGTCTACAAATTTCAGAGCTAGCAGCTCATCATTCTACAAGGAACTGTACTGTCCCCTCTCAAGTTTTTTACAGACAAGCTCCCTTGGATAGCCTTTCCGGTTAGAGTGGATTGTACCACAAACAACAGTGTCCACTTTGAACAACTCCTTGAACAACTGAACTCCAGTGTAGAAGTTATCTACATACAAATGGTGACCTTTGTTAAACAGTTGTCTACCAAGTTCCCACACAATTTTCTCGCTAACTCGAAAAGTGAGCGGACAACCAGGGGAGTCAATACTGGAATCCCTACCAGTGTAGACCAGGAAATTATGAACACATCCTGTACTACTTTCACACAGCATTTAGCAATTTAATTCCATACCATGCCCTCTTGCTAGGAAGGTACTGCCTAAAAACTAAACGACCCTTGAACAGGACCAAAGACTCGTCCACACTTATTTTTTTGCCTGACACATAGTCCTCTGAAAACCAATCTACAAAATGACCAAAGACAGGCCTCATCTTAAAAAGACGGTCACAATCGGGGTGATCTCGTGGTAAGGCTAAAGCACTGTCAACAAAATTGCAGCATCCGAAGAAGAAGCAAATACAGATTACGAGTCATACAAATTAGTCTGCTCAACAATCTCTTCCAAAAATACATCGAACATAACATCTCAAAGAAATTGGCAGGCAAAAAGTTTTCCATATTTACTCTACACCCTGGGAGACTAGTAAAGGAAGGCAACTATGGCTGCTCCATGTGTGGGGCAACCCAGGTGTCAGGTCTTCCAATGGGAAGCCTTTCAGCCGCTGGCTGCTGCACCATTGGCACATTGATGTCCTCCTCGAAAACAGGTCCTTCAGCTGCATTGAGATTGGTTTCCTCATCAGAAGACTCCTCTTGGACAAACATCTCACTGCCAGAATCTCTCTCTTCCTCTTCTGCCTAAGATGCAGAGTCTGTCTCATAATTATGGTCAAAAGACGACTCAAAAAGCATGCCAACAACCTGCTGAGCGGTCACTCTGCGGCTAGCCATGATCCTTTCTAAGAGTGTAACGTGACAAAGGGGCCAACAACAACCCGCACTGTCTAAAATAAGTAATAAACAAAGTGTGGCTTTATCACAAAGAGTTATGTACTCAAAAACTATACCACTCACTTGCCTGAAAAAGCGAGACTCATCAGCAACTAATCTGCACAGACACAGAAATCACCAATGATATCCCACCGAAAAGAAAAAAGAAAAGCCTATTAGACATAAGACAACACAAATATCCTTGTGCACAAATCTAAGGACAATTTCACACACAATCCTGCATTTAGTACACCACCTAAAAACATGTCATTCATGCATGGCAACAATATTCCTTTGGAGTAAATTTACTTACCTAAAACATGCAACTACGCAAACCGCAGGTCAACCACTGCCAAAACGAGCCACATCAAAAGAAGCAAAAGCTTTGAAAAACAACAAAAAAGAGAAATAAACTGTCATAATCACAAATGCAAATACTTCACCAGTTGAGAAACACCCAGCCACTAAACATTTAGACATTTTCCCTGGTGTCTAGTGGTCTTTAGGCAGATGGGCCGAAACAAAAACTAAGCCGATCTGCCTCCAATGGGACAGAAATGGCCACCAGTACTGTGCTGAATCCTTTGCCCAAGGGGCCACCCCCACACACAAAGCACACACACACAAGATCCCTGGTGCGAAATGGATTCTGCCCCCCTTGGGGGCAGATGGGCCAAAAATAAAAAATAAAAAAGGACGGTAGAACTGCCCAAAAATGTTTCTCCCCCTTTGGCTTAGAAAAAATTAGTTGATCTGCCCCCAAAGGGGGCAGAAATGGCGTAAAATATTATGCTCCCTTCGGGGAGTGGCCCTTGCCCAAGGGGCCGCCCGCACAAAAAACATACACACACAAAGAAAATCCCTGGTGCATAGTGGATTCTGCCCCCCTTGGGGGCAGATAGGTCAAAAAAGGCCAATCCACCCCCCAGGGGGGCAGAACTGGCCAAAAGTGTTTCTCCCCCTTTGGGGGACAACCCTTGCCTAAGGGGCCGACACCCACACAAAAAACAAACAAACCGCAGAACATCCCTGGTGCCATTGTTGGTTCAACCACCACTGGTGGCAGATTGGCTTAAAAAAAAAGATCTGCTCGCGGGGGACAGAAATGGCGTCAAATATTATGCCCCCTTGGGGGATCAGCCCTTGCCCAAGGGGCTGCCCCCGCACAAAAACACACACAAAGAAAATCCCTGGTGCCTAATGGATTCTGCCCCCTTGGGGGTAGATGGGCCAAAAAAAAAGGCTGAACTGCCCCCAAAAGTGTTTCCCCCCTAAAAGTGTTTCTCCTTCTTTGGAGGGTGACCCTTGCCCAAGGGAAGGGGCCACCCCCACACAAAAATAACAAACAGCAGCACATCCCTGGTGCCATTGTGGCTTCTATCCCCCCCCCCCCCCCCCGGGAGGGCAGAAACGGCATATCAAATTATCTCCCCTCGGAAGAGTGGCCCAAGCGCTTCCACCGAGGGCTGGGTGCAGGACGTAACGCTTACATCCTGGGCACTGGAGCGGTGCTGCCCAGGACGTAACCGTTACATCCCATGCACCCGAGGGGTTAATCAGGGTGGACCTCCTGCATGATGATTAGTACAGTGTTATTTCTATAATCCCAGTGCAAGACATGTCATGGAAATGTGAGTTCTGAGTTTTTGTCCCATGTACATGGTAATGTGAAGGTAAGCGTTCAGCCTGCTAGTCCCTTAGCCAATATATTGTGGGCATGTTACAAGGCGCAGGAGAGCTCCTAAATGATACGATATACACCTTTTGAGCCAAAATCATGTGTTCATTGTAATTCCTGCCTTTTTCCACATTTGTGATCCAAGTATGGCATACTTATTGTAGCTATTCTGAATCTGTTTAGATGGATGTTAGTATGGCTTAGCTCATTTTGCACTGATTTCATTGTGCTGCTGGTTTTGTTGTTGATATTCACATGTTGGTGGACTGGTATATGTTAACAGTCAATTTGCTGCACTTTAAGTGTATATCTCAATGATGGTCACTTACAAGCTTGTTTTTGTCAGTGTAACTTTACTCCAAAGATGTTAGGTTAGTCATGTCTGAAGTGCTGAATGTCATGTTGTGATTTGGATAATGCTGATGTGAGTATGATGATCACCAGTATTATTAGTTTTGTTTGTGGCCTTCATGCACATGACAGGTGTGAATTGTATTGAAGGTGTTGGTATGGTTCCTGGGGTTGTCTGTGGGTGCTGGGTAGGCCCAGGTTGCTGTAATTGACTTTGGTTACTACGTGATGATTGCAACGATGAGAAGGTTCACAACGTGTATATCAACCTTACTAAAGACACTATTGATACATGTGTTGTTGAAATGCATTTGAAATATTTCTACTCCAACTTTGGATATGCCAAATGGAGAAGGTGCATATGTGTTTTCTACACTTGTGAAAGTAATGAACACATTTACAAGTAACAATTGTGATTGCTAAGCAACATGCTGTGTTAGAATTGGAATGTGATGAGATAACTTTCATAGGACATAACATCTGTTAATGGGCTGAGAAAGTGCAGATTTGAAGTATGTATGAATGTGATATCACAGCCAGCACTAATTCCCATTGATGGATTATAGTTTCACAGTGATACTGCGTATAGGGATACACTTTTGATGTTGACAATTCATCTTATGCTGCTGTAGGGGTAGTTATAGCTGCACTGATAGGATGTTGATGTAGTGTTCAGATAGATATTTTATGTTGTGTGTGACAATTCTGTCATATATGGTAGCGGGATTAGGTTGTTGTGGCATGATTATGGTTCAAAATGGTTCCTACCTGGGGGTGTTTTACACAGAGATGTGATGTTACTGTTGTGTACGTTGTAATGTAAGAATGTGATGACCCTACTTTTCTTTCTGTTTATCAGCCTCAGCATCGGCATGCAAAAGAGACAGGGCATAGCCGTGTTGGGAAGTTGCTGGCCACAGGGCTTGAAGTCACAATACTACCTACACTGAGGGACACAGCGGCCCGAAGGCGATGGGAGTGCCACAGGGAGACAGGATCAATGTCATCATCTTCAGAATCCTCCTCCAGTGGGCACTCCCTGGCAGTGGCGGACCCATCTGGTACCACCCCAGCACCATCGCTATCGGCAACCCCCCTTTCTACCACCGCCCTCCCTGTAGCTCCTCACCCAGTTGGCTGTGCCCGCTCACCCAAGAGGGTGGGCATCTCCTTTGCCGCAGGCTTCTCTGCCCCTGCCACTGTGAGCCCTGCTGCCCTCTGTGAGAAGGCTTATGATCTCCTGAGGTACATCTCTGTGGGTCAGTTGAACATTGTGAATCCCATCCAGGGACTGGCAACTTAGATACAACAGAGTAAGCTAGAGTAAGCCAGACATCCCCACCCAGCCAAAAAGACCCAGGGTATCCGGATACCTCTAACTTTTCCCATTAGATTATTTATTTCTGCTGGCCTCAACATTTCTGTACATGTTGCGGCCAGCCAATAGACTTACTCAATCCTGCAGGGCCATCTTGTCCCCATGGGAGCAAGGCTGCCAACAGGAAAAAACCTATTCACCTAATAAGAATACTCAGTTTTTTTTTTAAATGGAAGTCTACTGGTGCTCCGGGGGGGAGAGGGGGTGCAGGACAACTGTCCAAATAGCTCTATTTTCTGTTTCCTTATTTTTCCTTAATTTCTCAGAATCTGCTAAACAGATTTACACCAAATCACAAAGATCATGCTTTCTGGGTAAAGATCTCGCTTAATGCCAAATTTGGTTTCATTGTGTTTAACCGTATTCAAAAGTCCCCATAGAAATTGCATGTGTAATTGCATTTTGGGACTCCCCTTTTCCTTAACTCTCACTTGGCACATCACCCCAGAACTTTCCAGAAAGAAGTTGAGATGGATGAACTTTTTTTTTTTAAGTTTTGGAAAGATTTGTCAAACAGCTCCAAGTTGTTGGCAAATCAAAAAAACCTCTTTGTATGGAAACTCTGACCTAACTCTAGCTACATACTGGTAACTGGCATCTGTCACACCCAGTATTGTCAGGAATTATGCAATTTCAGGTTTTGCTGTGATGTTATCAGTGAAAACACAGAACATGTTATGAGTGATGCAATATGTGAGGTAATTAGCAGTGCATGCCAAGGACACATGTTATAGTTATTTTAAGACACAATTTACTTGAGATAACTGTAACGAGCGTCAGTGGTTTTATTAGTTTTAAAAGGGCTGTTTAAACTGACAATTTCACCTAATTATAAAGTCCCTTTAACATTTTATTTTTCAGTGAGTTTTTTTAATGTAAGAGTAAGATATGCTTACAAATCCTAACTATACCATTACCTTAACCTTTTTTTCTTCTATAAATATCTTTTTTTTTTAAACATAAAGTAAGATGTCCTTCACAATGAAGAAACAGTGTAAAATGTGGGGTTGGGCACAGAACCTGCCCACAGCCAGGCTCTGCACCCAACCACCCATGGCACCAACCCCACTGCTGCTCACAGATTGTGTGGCATGAATTTGGCACAGGGCTTGGCCACACACAATTCCTTTATAGGCACCCAGTCACCCACCACACAAGGCTTTGGCCATGTACATTGTGGAGTAGGGTGTGGCCCTGCTCCCAACCCACTGCTGCTGTGGATGGCTGACTATTTGATGTAACAATAGAAACTGAGACATTTTAAGTAAGCCAGACTTACTGGCTTTGTCGAAGGGTCAACATACAAAAGGTGATCACCCAATTGGTTCTATCAGGAGGTCAACACATCAAAATATGTAAAGGAGAGCTATTGGTTATGACAAAAAGTCACCAATAACTATAATCAAATGTATATGCCTTAAATTCACACATTGCAAGGTGTGTGCCAGAGTCACCAGATCCTCAGAGTCTGTGCACATTCCCAACACATCCACCACTGAACAGCTCCAAAACTCTGATAAATAAATCACAGAGACTGAGAGAGTTCAAGAGGGGAAGAGGGGATTAGGAAGGGAACAGCTGGGAAGGAGACCTGTAGTAAGAAAAAGGTTAGAACACACAATATGAAAATTATATCTCCTGAAATCAATACTAGACTATGATTCTAAGCCTAGTCACTCTGAAAACATGAACAATCTAAGAGTTAAGTATAGAAAGACTAAGTTTCAAGATGGCTGGATACCTGTAAGGGAATCAAGATGAATTAAATGAAAACTTTCTTATTCAAGTACTTTCCTTTACATGAGAATCAGAAAAAACATTCTGACTAAATTTGAAACCAGTCCTATAAATCCTGTTTTGAGAATGTATACTAGGACCATACAATATTGCATCTAGAAACTCTGGCCTTCTGTGTACTCTTAAAATGTTTCAACACAAATTGCGCATATTGCATATATATATATATATATATATATATATATAGATATATATATATATATAGTAAACACCATAAAAGGATTGTGCACCATGAATAACACAATATGGATTCAGGAAACAAATCACATAACTTGTCAACTCGAATATTACATAATAAATATCTTAGAATAGTGGCATACAATAAACAACATGAAATAAACTCGAGGAGAGAATCGTGCGTCGTGCCGATTCGAGTGTCACCATGTAAAATACAAAGAAATGGTAGCATGCAATGAATATCAAAGTCAAATCATCATTAATCGAATCGCACGTCTTGCCGATTCGTAAAACATAATGTAAATGTCAAGAAATAGTAGCGGACAATGGACAACAATGTTTAAACACCATAAAACGAATTGCGCGTTTTGCCGATTCTTAAGCCACCATGCCAATGTCAAGAAATGGTAGCACGCAATGAATAACAAAGTCAAACCTTTATGAAACAAATTGTGTCTTGCCTATTTGTAAACTACCATATAAATGTCAAGAAATGGTAGCGCGCAAGTAATCTGTTACTCATTTAAGAATTAAAACAAGAATATGAAAATTCTCAATAACGGTGTCGGAACAGTCCAACCACCGTCTTACCGCCTGGAACAATGATCACCAATGAAGGATGAAGAGCAGAAGACTGGAAGATCCAAATAGGCCACCAGGACAGGAGCTCAGGAAGAAGCTGCTGCTCTGCACCGGGACCTCTGAATAGTTAGCACTTGGAGTTGGGCTGGCTCTCTTTTATAGAGTCTTGGCCCAGCCCAGAACCACGCCCAGACATGTTGCAGGGAAAGTCTCTGGAAGGCCCTGGAAAGTGGCCACACCCTAACACACTCTGAAAACCTGCAGCAATACATTGCAAAGGAACAGTATTTGTAAACATATTAAAAATACGTTTTCAGGATTGAACTCTGCAATGCAAAAGGTTAAACCACAACATAACAGCACAATGCATAAATTACGTTGTTTTCAGAGTGCTGGGTTTTTGCATTTTTGTCGCCAATAGAGCGCGTACTGCTCTGGTGTTGACAGTACTCCCCTCTCCCAGACGCGCTCTAGGGCCTGGTTTGCTTGGATTAAGATGATGAAAGCGTCTCACAAGTACTAGAGCCTGAACATCAGATGCGGAAACCCATGAGTTACTTTCAGGACCATAACCTTTCCATGAGATTAAGTACCATAGATTACGCCCTCTCGGTTTAGAATCTAACACTTTCTTGACTTCATATTCTTACTCCCCTTGTACTAGAACAGGAGCTGGATGAGGGTGGACCTTTTGGACTGCCTTTTTCAAGAGGGAAGTGTGGAACACTGGATGAATCCGTAAGGATCTGGGCAATTGTAGTTTATAGGTCACCGGATTGATTTGCTGAAGGACAGTATAAGGACCTGTGAATTTGGGGTTAAACATGTGCTTCTTCTTGAAGTCTATATGTTTTGTGGAAAGCCACACTTTGTCACCTGGTTGATATTGCGGTCCCTCACAATGTTTCTTGTCATAATGCCTTTTATATTTATGTTTGGCTTTTTCTAAATGCTGATGAATCAGATTCTGGGTTTGATGTAAATGCTGAATGGTTTCTGACACAGCTGGAGTAAGAGAACTTTCTTGAGGAATTGTGATGGGTAAGGTGTCAGGATGATAGCCAAATAAACCAAAAAAGGGTGTAACGCCAATAGAAGTGTGGAATGAGTTATTGTAAGCTAACTCAGCTAACCAGAGCATAGATGTCCAAGAATGAAGTGCCTTATCAGTGTAGGAACGTAGGTATTGTTTCAAAGTCTGATTTAGTCTCTCAATTTGACCATCTGTTTGAGGATGGTGACCAGTAGATAGCGTAGATGTCACTTGGAGTGTTTTACACCATGTCTTCCAGAAATTGGAGGAAAATTGTGACCCCCCGATCGGAGAAGATAACCTTTGGCAGTCCATGATAACGAACCACTCTGTTCAGTAAAATAGTTGCCAATTCACTAGAAGTGGGCAATTTTTTACAGGCGATGAAATGTCCATATTTTGTGAGACTATCTACTACCACCAGAATTACTGAATGCTGTTGAACCACTGGCAGACCGGTAATAAAGTCTAAGGAAAGGTGCTCCCTAGGACAACTTGGGGTTGGAAGTGGATGTAACAACCCTTTTGGTTTTGAATGACTTGTTTTAATGCGAGCACAAACTTCACAGTTGTTTACCATTGCTTTTATATCTTTTGTTAGGGTAGGCCACCAAAAATAGCGTTGGATCAGTTCAAGAGTTTTAGGAGTACCTGGGTGACCTGCCGTAGGTATAACATGCAACCAATGAAACACTATCTTGCGAAGTTTGGTAGTGGGTACAAACAAACGAGCGTCATGAAAGGGTAAACCTTGCTTGATTGACCTTTTGGGATCTGCTTGGGCCCATGTTTGCCATTTTTCAACAGTGAAAGAGTTGGGAATTTCTTCAAAGAAATCTTCAGTTTTTATGATACAGAGAACCTTGTCAGGAGCAATGATAGCTCTGTAGGCTTGAAATGCAGGCAACGTGGTAGACTCTTGACGGGACAAGGCGTCAGCCTTGCGATTATCTTTACCAGGCTGGAAGGTTACTACAAAATCAAATTCGGCAAAAAAAAGCATCCAGCGTTATTGCCGAGGGGTCAAAAGTCTGGCGGAACTCATGAATTGAAGATTACGATGATCAGTATATACTGTGACAGTGTATTTGGCACCCAACAAATGATGTCTCCATTCTTTAAAGGCATCACAAATCGCCAGAAGCTCTTTTTCAGCAATGACATAGTTCTGTTCGGCTTCGTTCAACTTCCGAGACATATAAGCTACAGGATGAAGTTGACCAGTGTCTTTATTTCCTTGTGATAAGACGGCTCCTATTGCTACATCTGAAGCATCAGCTTCCCACCATGAAAGGTTGATTCGCATCAGGATGAGTCAAGACTGGGGCAGTGGAGAAAGCTTACTTCAAAGTCGAGAAGGCTTGATCAGCTTCTGGGGACCATACAAACTTTTCTTTCTTTTTTAGTAGCTTAGTGATTGGAGCCACTGTCTGGGAGAAATGATTTATGAACCTCTGGTAAAAATGTGCAAACCCCAGGAAACATTGTACATCACGAACAGTCTTTGGGGTGGGCCAATCAGATACGGCTTTTACTTTCTTTTCTGCCATCACCATACCTTGAGGGGTAAGAATAACCCCTAAAAACTCAACTGTGGTAACATGAAACTCACACTTGGTTAGTTTGCAATATAAATGGTATTTTCGAAGGTCTGCAAGAATTTTCTTGACATGTTGGACATGTTCGTTTTAATTGTCTGAGTAGATCAAAATGTCATCGATGTAGACTATGGCAAATATGTCAAGGTACTCTCTAAGAACGTCATTCAAGAAAAATTTAAATGCTGCTGGAGCATTACACAGACCAAAAGGCATGACGGTGTATTCAAAAAGGCCATATCTTGTCTTGAGCGCTGTTTTCCATTCGTCAACCTCTCTCATTCTGACCAAATGATAAGCACCTCGAAGGTCAAGCTTCGTGTAGATGTTTGCTCTCTTTACTTGTTCCAATAAGACCGGAATTAGGGGTAAAGGATATTTATTCTTGATGGTGACTTTGTTCAAACCCCTATAGTCGATGCAAGGTCGAAGTTCTCCATTAGCCTTTGGAGCAAAAAACGAAGGCGAAGCCGCAGGAGACTTAGAGGGGCGAATGAAGCCATTCTCCAAAAATTGATCTAGGTATTTTCGTAAATGTTGATTTTCATGTTCTGACAGGGCATATACACGACAGTTGGGAAGTATCGCACCTGGGGCTAGATCAATTTGACAGTCATAAGATATATGAGGAGGTAGAGTCTCTGCTCCTTTCTCATCAAATACATCTTTGTAAGATGAATACTGTTTGGGCAGCTGAATTTCTTTCTCCGCGGCAGTAGCTATGTAAGAGTTGCAAACTTTTGGTACTTGAATCTTTTGGAGACATTTTGTTCATTACATAGCGCATATGAGAAAACGATTTTCGTTCTGGCCAATTGATCTCCGGATTGTGATGAGTTAACCATGGCAAGCCGAGGATAATCCCATGTTGGGGAGCATGGATCACGTCAAGGATGATTTTCTCTTTAGGTTTCTTTCTTTGATTCTTATCTTCACAAATCATCGACAAAGGGATAGTCTGAAGAGTTACCAGACCTCCAGTCAAGAGTTTTCAATCGACTGCCTGGATGATTTCTGGGGTCTTCTTTTCAATACATGGGATCCCCCATGCACAAACCAATTGGACATCAACAAAGTTCCCAGTAGCACCAGAATCGACTAGAGCTTTTTTGAAATAGATCTTTTTCTTGACCTGAACTCTTATTTACAGTTTAAGATGTCTAGATTGTGAAGGGTCCACGGTGACACCCAAGAGCAACCCTTCTCTGCATCTTGGGTGTTTAAGTTTTCCAACTCTACTGGTGCATTGGCTGCGACCTTCTGAAATGGACCTTGCTTGTTCTTTGGTTTGATTGGACAATCTTTGGCAAAATGACCTTTTCGCCCACAATAAAGACATTGTAAATTCTTTCTGCTTAGGTCCTTTTCATCTATGTTCAAAGGTCTTCTGATGGTTCCAATTTCCATCGGTTCCAGCGTTCTTTCTTTCAGAGTTCTTGAGTCTCTGTTATCATGAAGACGCCATGAATATTTTTCAATCTTTTTGCGCGTTCCTTTATGTTCTGCTAAACGATTATCAAGTCTCAAGACAAGATTTATTCATTCTTGACAGTCTGTAGGTTGTGGGTCGATTTGCACTACAATATCTTTTAGTTCCTCTTTGAGTCCCTTGTAAAACAAGACCGTTTGTTTGTCTTCAGGCCAGGATGTCTCGGCAACCAGCCGGTTAAAGTTGGCTAAATACGACACTAGGTCTTGATTCCCTTGGCGTAAATCTAATAATTCACGATCTGCTGACTGTGTTACAGTTCTACGATCAAAAACTCTCTCAAATTCACGAACAAAATTTCTCCAGTTGTACAACAAGGGACTATTTTTACGCACAAGAGGAATTGCCAATTGTTGGACTTTTGCTTATGCAGGGTCATCCCCAGTCTTTTTCGCCTCCTGCCTCCTATTTTTTTCTGACATGTTGCTGTTGGCTTTTCAACTCTGAGCACTTTACCACTGCTAACCAGTGCTAAAGTGCATATGCTCTCCTGTTTAAATTGTATGTAAGTGGTTTATCCATGATTGGCATATTTGAATTACTAGTAAGTCCCTAGTAATGTGCACTAGAGGTGCCAGGGCCTGTAAATCAAATGCTACTAGTGGGCCTGCAGCACTGGTTGTGCCACCCACATAAGTAGCTCTGTAATCATGTCTCAGACCTGCCCCTGCAGTGTCTGTATGTGTATTTTTACACTGTAAATTCGACTTGGCAAGTGTACCCACTTGCCAGGCCTAAACCTTCCCTTTCCTTACATGTAAGGCACCCCTAAGGTAGGCCCTAGGTAGCCCCAAGGGCAGGGTGCAGTGTATGGATAAGGTAGGACATATAGTAATGTGGTTTATATGTCCTGACAGTGAAATACTGCCAATTTCGTTTTCACTGTTGCAAGGTCTGTCTCTCTCTCATAGGATAATATGGGGGCTACCTTTAAATATGATTAAAGTGTAGATTCCCCTAGAGAATAGATGGACATGTGGAGTTTGGGATCCCTGAACTCACAATTTAAAAATACATCTTTTAGTAAAGTTGATTTTAAGATTGTGAGTTTGGAAATGCCACTTTTAGAAAGTGAGCATTTTCTTGCTTAAACCATTCTGTGACTCTGCCTTGTTTGTGGATTCCCTGTCTGGGTCAGTTTGACAGTTGGGTTGTTTTTCACCTCACACCAGACAGTGACACAAAGGGAGCTGGGGTGTGATCTGCATTTCCTGATTAGCCATCTCTGCTAGGAGGGAGGGGTGGAGTGGTCACTCTCATCTGAAAGGACTGTGCCTGCCTCTGACAATGCTGTCTCCAGCCCCCTGGTGTGTGTCTGAGGCCTTGCCTGGGCAAGGCAGGATTTCACCAGAAGGTGTGAGTCCCCTTTGAAGAAAGGTGACTTCAAAGACTAAAATGGGTATAAGAAGGGCACCCAAACTTACAAACTTTAGAAACACTTCTGGAATCAAGGGGAACCTCTGCCTGGAGAAGAGCTGATCGCTGAGGAACAAGTGCTGCCCTGCCTGTGACTGTGCTTTGTGGAGCTTTCCTGCAGTGCTGCTTCTGCCAGAGTAAGAGGGCAAAGACTGGACTTTGTGTGCCTTCCATCTTGAAGAAGAAATCTCCAAGGGCTTGATGTAGAGCTTGCCTCCTGTTATTGAAGTCTCAGGGATAGCAAAGACTTCTGCCTGCCAGCACCTGGAGTCTCTGGAGAGACCCCTACTCTGCTCTGTGGTGCCCTTCCAGTTCCTGGGACCCTGAAAGGAGAGGCTGGCAGCCTAAGGACAAAAATACACGCACCGAGTGCCGTGCGGAGAAAAGATCGACGCGAATCCGATCGCGGCTGAGAAAACGACGCGACGCCGGCTCCGCAGCTGAGAAACGACGCCGCAGGAAACGCGACCGGAGAATCGACGCCCGGAGCAGGAGAAACGACGCGCAGCATCGCTGACGAAGGCTGAGAGATCGCAACCAGCGCCGCGGGACTTTCGGACCGTCGCGTGGCTGGCTTTTTCGACGCGCCTCGCCGTGCAGGGTTATTTTCGACGCACACCGCCCGTGCGGGGTTATTTTTGACGCAAACCAGGTACATTTACACGCTAGCAGCGCTAGTGTGTTGTTACAACTACCTAAAGACTCTTTTTATTTTAAACCTTTAAAAAATCATAACTTGACTTGTGTATGTTGGATTTTTGTCGTTTTGGTCTTGTTTTGTCTAGATAAATATTTCCTATTTTTCTAAACTGGTGTTGTGTCATTTTGTAGTGTTTTCATTAAGTTACTGTGTGTGTTGGTACAAATACTTTACGCCCAGCACTCTGAGGTTAAGCCTACTGCTCTGCCAAGCTACCAAGGGGGTAAGCAGGGGTTAGCTGAGGGTGATTCTCTTTTATCCTAACTAGAGTGAGGGTCCTTGCTTGAACAGGGGGTAACCTGACTGTCAACCAAAGACCCCATTTCCAACATTGGTGACCAGCGGTCGGGATTTGGACTTGTATTTGTACTTGACATACAGTAATTAAGTGTACACTACTGTTTTGATCTCAGACCACTACGTGACCACATACTACTTGTCTTGTGATTCTGCTTTTTGTTCTCTGATGTCCTCCTGGAAGTATTGCTAATATTTTTGGACTTTGTTTTTTTGGTTGTGAAGCCTTGGCAGAATGGAAGTCAATTTCTGGCACCTATTTATATATAAAAAGTGGCAGCTTAAAGCATTCTGCATGGAAAGGGGACTGGCTGTGAACAGGAAATCCAGAAGGGAGGATCTTGAGTCAGCCCTGTTTCAGTATGAATTGAAACGTTGTCAGGCAACACCACCAAATGAGTCTGAGGAGGATAACTACTCTGAGGAGGAGGATAACTACTCTGAGGAGGAGGGAACAGAAAGAGATGAGTGGCTCCTAGCTCGAATCCGGAGTCTGGAAGAGCTAGATGCAGAGCTTGAGAGGGCTGAGGAGGAGAGAGCCTTAGTCCTGGAAAAAGAAAGGATTGCAGCTCAAGAGCTGAGCTGTGAAGAGCTGAAGCTGGAGGCCATGAGGGCTGAGTCCAGTTCAGATGGTGGCAGCAAAAATCTTGTATCCAGTACTGCTGAAGAAGTGCACATGCCCAGAGATGTGGTGCCCTACTTGAAGGAGGGAGTTAACACACGCCAGGAGGTTCAGGGGTATGAGGTAGCTCCAGTGATGCACAGGGTCCCTGAGGTGGATTGGGGAACTGGCATGGGGAGTCATATTCCTACTGGTGGGAGGGACACTCTACTGACTCTAAGTGAGAGTGACAGGGAGAGGGGTTCCCCCCAGGTAGAAGTCCTGGTTATGGAGTGTGAAAACATCCCAGAAGAGTGTGGGTTGAGTGTCAGGGACAGTCAGGTACTGTCTCACCAGTCTCAGGAGGGTGATGTGGGGTGCTTTTTCAAAGCAGAGTCACTGGATGGTTGGGTGAAAGGTACTTTGGTTAATTCATGTGAGGGGCTGAGTGATGTAATTGCTGGAGAGCATATGTCTAGTCCTTATTTTCCAGAGCTATGCCAACACCAGGTGGAGTGTGAGTTCTCTGACCCCAGGGAACTTACAATGGAGGCAGACTTCTGGGTGAGTACCAGAGAGTCTGAAGAGGCATTTGGGGGTGCTCCTGAGAGGAGTGGTCTAGGTAGTTCCCAACCAGGTGAGGTAGGGAAGGATTGTAGTGTCCCAGGTAGGTCCCAGTGTAGTGGGATGGGTGAGGGACCCCATGTCCAGTCTCAGAGGAGAGGGAATGGGGATGGGTTGAGGCCCAAGGTGCCCGAGATCCGGTCCCAGGTCCTGGAGGGTTCCCTGCGGGAACCCCAGGAGGGGAGCCTAGCCTGTACCATAGGGCCATCTGTTGAGGGAGACCCCACAGTGTCAGGAGAACTTGGGGGGGCGGCTGTAGCCAGCGTCCCACCAGTTCTGGTGTCTGGCAGTACCACTCCTAGTGAGGGGTTGCAGAAGTCCAGACAGAGGGTTGAGAGGGGGTTGCGGACCCCAGTGGAGAACCTGGAGGGTCAGGGGTCAGCTCTGAGTGCAGAGCCCCCCAGGAATGACCTTGGTGAGACCATTTCTGGGCTGGGGGGAATCCAGACTCTGTCAGATGGGCAGAGGTCAGGAGACCTGCGCCAGCCAGACTCTTGTATGGCCCTTGGGGAAAGTGTTTCCCTTGTGGGGGGTAGGTGTGCCCCCCAGGAAGTCCTGGTGCGCCAGGCAATGATTCAACCGCAGGATGGTGACTCTGGGTTGGATGATCAGGTTCAGGGGGTAAACTCTGACATGATGGGGAGTACGTGTGCTCCCAAGGAAGTCCTGGTGTGCCAGGCAGTGGTTCAACCGCAGGGTGGTGACTCTGGGTTGAATGATCAGGTTCCGGGGGTAAACTCTGACCTGATGGGGGGTAAGTGTGCTTACAAGGAAGTCCTGGTGTGCCAGGCAGTGGTTCAACCGCAGGGTGGTGACCCTAGGTTGGATGACCAGGTTCAGAGGGTAAACTCTGACCTGGTAGGGGGTAGGTATGCCCCCCAGGAAGTCCTGGTTTGCCAGGCAGTGATCCAGTCTGTGGGTACAGACCCTGGATTGGGAGGCCAGGTTAAGGGTGTCCCCCCTGACCTGGAGGAAGGGGCTACTGCTAACAGTGCCCCTACCATGTTGTCTTCTGGGGGGGCCACTCCTAGTTGGGTGGTTCAGGACCCCAGAAGAGAGGGCAGGGGGAGGGAAGCCTCACCCCTGGCCCTGGTCCAACCTGAAGGTACAGACCCCAGGTTGGAGGATCAGTTGCAGGTTAACATCCCTGCACTGATGGAAGAATTGTGCAGGACTGCTTCTACAAGCACCCTGACAGTTTTTGACTCTGGGGGTGCCGCTTCTGCAGGGAGGGTACAGAGCCCCAGAGGGGAGGACCAGGGTCAGGTTAACATCCCTGACCTGGCGGAAGAGAGAGTGGTCAAAGGGTGCCAGGCACCTGGGGCTACCACCCCCCACTCTCCACAGTCACAGTGGTTAGAGAGGCCTGAGGTCGGGCTCTCATCCCTGACAGTTGTCTGGGGCCACTGTGGCTTGCTATCCTGGTGGACAGAGTTGCCCCTGGGGGGGGGAGGACGAGAGTCACACCCCGGGGGTGGAGTGGGCAACACCACTGTGTTGGCCCTGGTGGTACTATCTGCCCATTGCAATACATCTGTGAGCAAAGTAAAGTTAGGTGTTGCACAGATGGTGTCTGTAGATGTGGAGAAGGGTTCCCCATGGGTTAGCTTAGTGGGCCCTGAGAGTATGGACAGAGGGATCCAACTGGAGTCAGGAAGGCGTAGAACTGGAACATGCCCCTGCTGTTGTGGGCCTGGGTCCCTGTTCTATCGCCCCAATCAGGGAAGTACATCAAGGTATTGATTGTTCTCCCCTGGCTTTAGGCTGGTAGGGGGTCGTGTTGGACTTTTGCTTATGCAGGGTCATCCCCAGTCTTTTTCGCCTCCTGCCTCCTATTTTTTTCTGACATGTTGCTGTTGGCTTTTCAACTCTGAGCACTTTACCACTGCTAACCAGTGCTAAAGTGCATATGCTCTCCTGTTTAAATTGTATGTAAGTGGTTTATCCATGATTGGCATATTTGAATTACTAGTAAGTCCCTAGTAATGTGCACTAGAGGTGCCAGGGCCTGTAAATCAAATGCTACTAGTGGGCCTGCAGCACTGGTTGTGCCACCCACATAAGTAGCTCTGTAATCATGTCTCAGACCTGCCCCTGCAGTGTCTGTATGTGTATTTTTACACTGTAAATTCGACTTGGCAAGTGTACCCACTTGCCAGGCCTAAACCTTCCCTTTCCTTACATGTAAGGCACCCCTAAGGTAGGCCCTAGGTAGCCCCAAGGGCAGGGTGCAGTGTATGGATAAGGTAGGACATATAGTAATGTGGTTTATATGTCCTGACAGTGAAATACTGCCAATTTCGTTTTCACTGTTGCAAGGTCTGTCTCTCTCTCATAGGATAATATGGGGGCTACCTTTAAATATGATTAAAGTGTAGATTCCCCTAGAGAATAGATGGACATGTGGAGTTTGGGATCCCTGAACTCACAATTTAAAAATACATCTTTTAGTAAAGTTGATTTTAAGATTGTGAGTTTGGAAATGCCACTTTTAGAAAGTGAGCATTTTCTTGCTTAAACCATTCTGTGACTCTGCCTTGTTTGTGGATTCCCTGTCTGGGTCAGTTTGACAGTTGGGTTGTTTTTCACCTCACACCAGACAGTGACACAAAGGGAGCTGGGGTGTGATCTGCATTTCCTGATTAGCCATCTCTGCTAGGAGGGAGGGGTGGAGTGGTCACTCTCATCTGAAAGGACTGTGCCTGCCTCTGACAATGCTGTCTCCAGCCCCCTGGTGTGTGTCTGAGGCCTTGCCTGGGCAAGGCAGGATTTCACCAGAAGGTGTGAGTCCCCTTTGAAGAAAGGTGACTTCAAAGACTAAAATGGGTATAAGAAGGGCACCCAAACTTACAAACTTTAGAAACACTTCTGGAATCAAGGGGAACCTCTGCCTGGAGAAGAGCTGATCGCTGAGGAACAAGTGCTGCCCTGCCTGTGACTGTGCTTTGTGGAGCTTTCCTGCAGTGCTGCTTCTGCCAGAGTAAGAGGGCAAAGACTGGACTTTGTGTGCCTTCCATCTTGAAGAAGAAATCTCCAAGGGCTTGATGTAGAGCTTGCCTCCTGTTATTGAAGTCTCAGGGATAGCAAAGACTTCTGCCTGCCAGCACCTGGAGTCTCTGGAGAGACCCCTACTCTGCTCTGTGGTGCCCTTCCAGTTCCTGGGACCCTGAAAGGAGAGGCTGGCAGCCTAAGGACAAAAATACACGCACCGAGTGCCGTGCGGAGAAAAGATCGACGCGAATCCGATCGCGGCTGAGAAAACGACGCGACGCCGGCTCCGCAGCTGAGAAACGACGCCGCAGGAAACGCGACCGGAGAATCGACGCCCGGAGCAGGAGAAACGACGCGCAGCATCGCTGACGAAGGCTGAGAGATCGCAACCAGCGCCGCGGGACTTTCGGACCGTCGCGTGGCTGGCTTTTTCGACGCGCCTCGCCGTGCAGGGTTATTTTCGACGCACACCGCCCGTGCGGGGTTATTTTTGACGCAAACCAGGTACATTTACACGCTAGCAGCGCTAGTGTGTTGTTACAACTACCTAAAGACTCTTTTTATTTTAAACCTTTAAAAAATCATAACTTGACTTGTGTATGTTGGATTTTTGTCGTTTTGGTCTTGTTTTGTCTAGATAAATATTTCCTATTTTTCTAAACTGGTGTTGTGTCATTTTGTAGTGTTTTCATTAAGTTACTGTGTGTGTTGGTACAAATACTTTACGCCCAGCACTCTGAGGTTAAGCCTACTGCTCTGCCAAGCTACCAAGGGGGTAAGCAGGGGTTAGCTGAGGGTGATTCTCTTTTATCCTAACTAGAGTGAGGGTCCTTGCTTGAACAGGGGGTAACCTGACTGTCAACCAAAGACCCCATTTCCAACACCAATTAGCTGCATCCCCAGACAGATATGATAACAAGAAAGCTACTTTGGAATGGGCATTGGGGAAAGTATTTGGTGTGCAGGTGAAGTGTAGTTCCACTTGAACCAGGAAAGATTGCGCTTTCAAAGGGTCACCTGAAAAACGTTCTGGGGGAGATAAAGGAATTGCAGAAGGAACATTTAGGGAAATCGGATTACTTCCAGAAGCCTGAGAAGAAGTACCTGGCCAAGACACACCTGTGGGACTTTGTTCCTCTTCTCTACCTTATCTTGCAACTGACTCACTCTCTCTGCTAAGCTAGTTGTCAATTCTTTGGATGATACCACCTCTGCTTGGAGCTGGGTGATAGCCTTGACTAACTTGTCTAGCGTGGCCATGCTGAGAACATACACAAGCCAGGAGGATAATAATTCGTGGGCTCACTATTCTGTCAGAGTCACCAGATCCTCAGGGTCTGTGCATGTTCCCAACACATCCACCACTGAACAGCTCCAAGACTCTGATAGATAAATCACAGAGACTGAGAGAGTTCAAGAGGGGAAGAGGGGATTAGGAAGGGAACAGCTGGGAAGGAGACCTGTAGTAAGAAAAAGGTTAGAACACACGATATGAAAATGATATCTCCTGAAATCAATACTAGACTATGATTCTAAGCCTAGTCACTCTGAAATCATGAACAATCTAAGAGTTAAGTTTAAAATGACTAAGTTTCAAGATGGCCGGATACCTGTAAGGAAATCAAGATGAATTAAATGAAAACTTTCTTATTCAAGTACTTTCCTTTACATGAGAATCAGAAAAAACATTCTGACTAAATTTTAAACCAGTCATATAAATCCTGTTTTGAGAATGTATACCAGGACTATACAATATTGCATCTAGAAACTCTGGCATTCTGTGTACTCTTAAAATGTTTCAACACAAATTGTGCATATTGCAGATATATATATATATATATATATATATATATATATATATATATATATATATAGTAAACACCATAAAAGGATTGTGCACCATGAATAACATAATATGGATTCAGGAAACAAATCACATAACTTGTCAACTCGAATACTACAAAATAAATATCTTAGAATAGTGGCATACAAGAAACAACATGAAATAAACTCGAGGAGAGAATCGTGCGTCTTGCTGATTCAAGTGTCACCATGTAAAATACCGAGAAATGGTAGCACGCAATGAATATCAAAGTCAAATCATCATTAATTGAATCACGCGTCTTGCCGATTCGTAAAACACAATGTAAATGTCAAGAAATAACAGCTCACAATAAATAACAAGGTCAAAGTACAATGAAACGAATCGCGCTTCTTTTGCCGATTCTTAAACCACCATGTAAATGTCAAGAAATGGCAGCACGCAATGAACAAAAAAATTAAATCCTCATGAAATGAGTGGCGCGTCTTGCCAATTCGTAAAACATTGTGTAAATTTCAAGAAATAGTAGCGCGCAATGGACAACAATGTTTAAACACCATAAAACGAATTGCGCGTCTTGCCGATTCTTAAGCCACCATGCCAATGTCAAGAAATGGTAGCACGCAATGAATAACAAAGTCAAACCTTTATGAAACAAATCGTGTGTCTTGCCTATTTGTAAACTACCATATAAATGTCAAGAAATGGTAGCGCGCAAGTAATCTGTTACTCATTTAAGAATTAAAACAAGAATATGAAAATTCTCAATAACGGTGTCGGAACAGTCCAACCACCGTCTTACCGCCTGGAACAATGATCACCAATGAAGGATGAAGAGCAGAAGACTGGAAGATCCAAATAGGCCACCAGGACAGGAGCTCAGGAAGAAGCTGCTGCTCTGCACCGGGACCTCAGAATAGTTAGCACTTGGACTTGGGCTGGCTCTCTTTTATAGAGTCTTGGCCCAGCCCAGAACCACGCGCAGGCATGTTGCAGGGAAAGTCTCTGGAAGGCCCTGGAAAGGGGCCACACCCTAACACACTCTGAAAACCTGCAGCAATACATTACAAAGGAACAGTATTTGTAAACATATAAAAAATAAGTTTTCAGGATTGAACTCTGCAATGCAAAAGGTTAAACCACAACAAATCAGCACAATGCATAAATTACGTTGTTTTGAGAGTGCTGGGTTTTTGCATTTTTGTCGCCAATAGAGCGCGCACTGCTCTGGTGTTGACAGTTTGATAATAGTAATTGTCTCATATTATTTTTAATAAAGCATTTGTATTAAAAGCATTGCACATGTGTTGGACTATTTTTTTGAAACATTTTTAAGCCACAAGGTGTATCCATAAAATCATACACAAAGGTCCTCTGCACTCTTGCTGAAGAGCAAGCAGCTCCAGCTCAAAGTGCTTTTAAGAAATATGGTAAGCTCTCCTAAATTCATGGATTTAATTATTCAAGAGATTTACTGAATTTCCTGCAGCCCCATATCACATTAAAATAAAAGGTTAGTGATGCATGTCTAGGGGCACCACCAGGAATAAAAAATATTGTTGAAAAAATGCTCTACAGCATTATGGGGCACTCCTTCAACAGAGCAGTTAATAATAAATGAGTGGCTCCTGCCACTCTGCTCATTTATTATTATTTTACCATTTTATTAATTTTGTCCAAGTAGGTTCCCCAGTCCCTACCTGGGACACTCACATCACTTAAAATGATGAAGGACACGGGGATGCACCAACACCCCATAGCTCATGCATGCATCCCACCACCACCCATACTGGTTACCGTTGGGAGGATCATTTATTTTGTTAACCGTGGGTATCCTGGAGCCAACCTAGGGGAACCCACAAAATCTTTAATCATTGGGGGCCATGGGAGGAGCCCCAGAGCATGTGCAGCCCGTGGCTCCTGCTGGCTCCCCAGTTACATCCATGAAATGAGCCACCCTAAACATTTTAAGTGGCTCCCGCAGTGCCTTTCTGAGGCACCCACAACACCCCTCTGTCATTGGGGGCAGAAAGGGAGCCACAAGAGCACCCAGTCTGGTGCTGACAGCCGCCAGCTCATTCACTTTGCTCCAGCCTGGATAGGAGAAGCATTTCTGTCTGCTCCCAGGCCGGAGCAAAGTTGTACAGGGTATACCTGAACTCACCAGAACAGAAAACAGCAGTGCTGCATGGCATCCCCAGAACACTGCTTAATAGGCCCCATGGGAGGGGGTTCCCAGGGCTGATCTATGGCACAGGGAGGGGGGGCTGTATGCCCCCTCCCCTAACAATATTAATGGCCTTGGGGGATAGAGTGAATAGAGCCTCCTAAAGGCTTGGGGGGCAAGTGCCCCACCTCTCTAATAATGTTAACGGCCCTAGGGGTATAGGGGTCCCCAAGCCCTCCTAGAGGCTCAGGGAGAGGGACATGTGATCCCTACCCAAAACGGCCCTCTCCGCTTTCATTTAAATGCAGCACTGGGTTGGGGTAGCCTGAGCCATAAAAATGCTCGAGGAGTGGGCTGCAGGATATGATTATATTCTATACCTTGTTTATTTTCACTGGAATGACATAAATATATTTATGTCATGCTATTTGTAGAAGCAGATTAGACAATTAAGGATTTCTGCTTTAATTAATTAAAGTGAGACACAAATGTAATGTTTGCATTGTGTTTAATAATGGCATTTCATAGGATGTCAAGAGTTGTATTCGTTTTAAGTCTGCAAAAATAAGATATGTATGGCTTGTAGTGCTTGCAACTAATTCATCTGCACCCCACCTGTGCACTGCAGACCTCAGATCAGACCTTCATTTTTTGATTAACAGTACTACATTCAGTTAGTTTCTTGCTTTGGAATATTCTCAAATGTATTTTTTTCTGTTTATGACATCCCTTGAGAAGACGAATTACAAATGTGTACAATCAATGGCCACATTCATAAGCGGAACAGAAGTGCTGTTTATATTTTTACTGTGGTATTGTTTTTGTTCTCATACAGTTTCAATGATTAGATGTAGAGTAAAAGTCATTCCATTTTTTGTTTGTTAAATATTTTTTATTGGAAGATTCAACAAATGAACAATAAAATGATTATTAGGAGAAATATAAGATAAATAACAAATATGTGTAGTGTTGAAACGGGTAATTAGGAATATTGAAGTCTAAAAAAGGCAACATATTAAAAATAACCAGAATCATTTAATTTTTTATGTAAAAAAGAATAGAAAAGAAAAGTGAGGAATAGCAAAAGAGAAGACAGAGAGAGATAAGTGAGTACAGATTAGATTATAGATAAGTGGGAAGACAGATAAGTAGTGAAAGGAAACCAGTAAAGATCAGATTTGATCTTTTGGTAAGTAGTCAATGGAGATACATTGGATATTCTATGATTGTCACAAATAAAGTTCCACCATGTTAATACAGATATTTTGGAAGTGTCTTTCCAGCATGGAAGTATAACCTTAAAAGCAATAGCAATGAGGGGGTCTAACAACCTAGGTTTGCGAGAAATATGCATAAAATTAGGCGACATACTGCCCAGGAGCACATTTTGAATAGATAATTGGACATTGTGTTTGAATATGTGTGTGCATTTGAACCAAAAATCCTTCCAAAAATCAAAACCATGGGGGCAATAATACAGTAAATGAGTTATAATGCCATTAGAGATGGAGCAAGACTAGCATAAAGAGGAGGAATTTCGATCAAATTTAGTGCTACATTCAGGAGTCATAACAGCCCTTTGTAAATAAAAAATTAAAGATTGTGTAATACGAGCAGCTCTGGAGGTATTGAACAGCTTTAGCCAAACTGTATTCCACAGCTGAGTAGTAAGCGATACAGGAAGGTCCTTTTCCCATAGTAATTCATTGAGGGTTTTTGAGCATGAACTTTTAGGGGATAATAAAAGTTTATAAATGAGTGCAGCTTTAAGAACAGAATTGTGGCTAATGTTATATAGTGGTGTTGAAGGTGTAATTGTTGTAAGAGAGGTAGGAAAATTATTGGTGTTTAAGAAAGACTGAAGAACAGAAGACATAAGCCTATATTCTTGAAGAAAAGAGTTTGGTAAATTGTACTGTGTTTGCAGTTCAGTATAAAGGTATAACAGAATTATGACTTATCAATTGATGAACAAATAAAATATCCTTTTCTTTCCAATGTTTAAAGTAGAATGATATGCGATGAAATGTAATAAACTTATTATACCAAATAGATGAGTAAAGGAACTGTGATGAAAATCTAAACCTTCTAAAACTATTGTATGCAGTTAATGTTGGGAATACTTTAAGATTGGATATTTAGAAATGTAAGCACAATTAGACATCAAAATTACATCTTTAAAAGATACATTTTTGAGTAGTAATCTTTCAAGTACAATTCAACACGGCATAGGGGAAATATGAGAAGTATTAATTAAGTCCTAAAATTGTCGGATTAAAAATGTAGAGTGGTATAGTTTAAAATCAGGAAAACGAAGCCACCTTCATTCTTAGGACGTTTAACTTTAGACAAAGCTACACAAGCGTGTTTATTATTCCATAGGAATTTAGTACAAATAGAGTTGATCTGGGAAAAATAATAATTTGGCATTTTAAAAGTTGTCATAGAAAGTGTATAAAGGACATGAGATACGATCATCATTTTGAGGGTATCCAGTCGTCCCCACCATAAGTGAAGAGGAGCCGAGGCGGAAAGCAATTTTTTAATTTTACTTTTTAAAATATTAAAATTGTGACTAATTATACTGGAAGTATCAGGAGAAAATCAAACATCTAGATATTTAAGTTTGAAGGGACGCCACGTAAAATTAGTAGTAGTGAACATGTATTGAGAGCACAGATAATTCAAAGGTAAGGGTTCTGTTACAGACAAATGCAATTTATAGCCAGATATGCTAGACTGTAGTTGAATTTCATTTAGAAAGTGTGCTATACAGGATTGGGGGTTAGACATATATACAAAAACATCATCATCATAAGCCGACAATTTGATTTCAAAGGTATTATGGGTGAACCCAGAAATACATATTTGTGCGAATACGCTCCAGAAAAGGTTCTAAACAGAGAATGAAAAGCAAAAGGAGAGAGGGCAACCTTATCTGGTACCTCTGTGTAGAGTGAAATATGGGGAGAAGCATCCATCAACAAAAATACTGGCATGGGGATCAGACTATAATAGTTTAATAAATGAAATAAAATGAGGGCCAAAACCAAACCATTGAAGAGTGAGAAACATAAAATGCCAATGAATACATTCAAAAGCCTTTTTGGCATCCAGAGCTAAGGCTGCAAGAGGGGATTTAAATTTCTTAGCTGATTGCAAAATATTAGAAAACAACCTGGCATTATCAGCAGCAAGCCTGCCTTTAACAAAACCGAACTGATCAGATTTTACAAGACGGGGAATTACATTTTCAAGAAGTGATGCTAAAATCTTAGCAAAGATTTTGCAATCATAATTAATTAAGGAAATGGGACGATGATCTTTACAAATCGTATGATCCTTATCTGGTTTAGGAATAAGCACAATTCGTGCTTCCAGAAAGGAGCCACCTGCTTTTGAGTTGGAAATGAAGGAATTAAAAAGTTCAGGGAGTTTGGGGCCAAAGATTTGAGAAAAGGAGGACAGTAGTCCTGTAGAAAAAAACAAAGCTTTTTTTAAGGATGTAATGGCAGCAATTATTTCTTGAAGTGTTATGTCAGGTTCAAGGGGTTCAAAATGATCGGAAACAGAAGGAGGTGTAGGAAGGTCATTAAAAAAAAATGTAATGTCATATTCAGGAGGATTAGTGTTTTCAGAATACAAGGATTTGCAGTCATTTTGAAAAACATCAGAAATATCAGAATCAGAGAATGGAATGATATTAGTGAGTTCATTATGAACTGGCCCAATGTTTTTGTGTTCGATTTAACTTCAAGCAGGATATTACATGCATTAATAGTGGCAAGTTTATTGAGGATAGATTTAGCCCCATTTAATTCATGTAAAGCAGATAAGGATTTAGAGGTTTAGTAATAATGATTGAGTACTTTGAATTGTTGTAGTAAACTAAGATATTGAGCGTTTATACTTCTTTTCGGCTTGGCGGAGAATGTGATGGTAAAGGCCCGGAAAGCTTTAAAAGCATCCCAGTTATTAGAAATAGAGATATCTTTGGAATGATTAAATTGAAAAAAATCAGAGATAAAAGCTGTGGCTTCTGTAATGAAATGTGTATCTGATAAGAGATAATTATTAAATCTCCAGTGTCCTTTTTAGAATTATTTAGAGATAAATCAAAAGAGGATAAAACAGGGGCAATAAAAATGGATCCAATTTCGGAGGATTGAAGGGAAGGAGGTAGGGATTTAGGGCCAGATGTAGGTAGGAAAAAATTAGCGAGTCGGAAATTGTTAGTCGTTGCGACTCGCAATTTCCGACTCGCTAAATGGTATCCAAGTAGAAAAAACGACTTCAATTTGCGACTCGCAAATGAAGTCGCACCGCAGATTGCGAATCCGCTGTTTGCGAGGTCGCTTTTTGCGACAGCGCTAAAAACAAACACGCAAATTGCGAGTGGGTGTTGCAAATTGCGACTGTGCTGCAAATTGAATGCAGGTACAGCAGAACACTCTGGAAAACACTTCCTGGCTCCTGATGATGACATCACAGCCAGGAAGTTTGCAAATACACCTGGGAGGAGGAAGGACCACACCCATTTTCAACTGCTACACTGCAAACAGGAGGAACAGAAGCTACCATGGCAGAGACACCAAGAAAGCACAAATTGAAATTTGCTGAAAAAAGAGCTGGAGGTGCTGACTGAGGAATGCTGCCAGCACCATGAACAACTTTTTGGGAGGGCAGCCCTCAGTGTGCCAGAGGTGGAGAAGAAAAGAATCTGGACCGAAATACAGGACAAGGTGAACTCCATGGGTGTCAGCCACCGGAGTATAGAAGAGTTGAAGAAAAGGTGGTATGACCTGCGCTCCCGGCCCAAGGAGAGGGTGGCAGAGCGGCTCCGGGAGATGAGGGGCACTGGAGGGGGACCATCCACTATACCACCACCCACACCCCTGGAGGAAAGAGTGGAGGAGACCTTGGAGCCAGAGACAGTTTGTGGGATGGGAGAGCTGGACACTTCAGAGCCAGGACCATCAACCGGTGAGTACCATGAGACATGCATGTACACCCATATATGCCATACCCCCCCACCTTGTACACAGCAGCATGCACAACCAAAATAGCTCCATTTCAGAGTAGCAACCACCTGCATGGTGCATTGTGGGCAACGTAGTCAAGTAGGCAGTTGATAGGCAACAGTTTATTAGGAAGCAGATAACAGATGGTAGATACTGACTGTGTGTTCCCTATGGCCCACAGGTCTCCCACACGACACCAGCTCCAGCCAAAGCGTCCAGGGGCCACAGGTCAGCCACCAGCCTGCAGAGGATTCAGGACCAGCCAACACAGGGACCTGCACCACACAAACACAGTCCCCACATGATGCACCAGTTGCCATACTGGGTGATGAGCCAGCCCCCGGTACCAGCCACAGTGCTGGTGTAGAGGACACAGAGCCTCCACTGCGTCGCAGGCGACGTCAAAATGTCCATCCAGTGCCGCAGGCTGAGTCAGGGGATGCCTCGATGTCGGCCACCGAGGCTGCACTCCTACGTGGTCAGCGCCTGCAGACACGGGAGATAAGGAAAATATCAGGGGCCATGCGGCACATGGAACAGAATCAGAAAAGTGGGCTGCAACTTGTAGACACAGAGCTGCAACTACTTAATACCCATGTAGGCGACCTTGCACTCTCAATGAGACAACTGGTGGCAGAACTCATCACTGAGAGAGAGGGTGCAAGGCGCTGGGCCAGGCAGCTAATGCACTGGCTGGACCGCGTGTCTGCCTCCATCGTCAGGCTGGCAGTGAACACCACTGGCCTGTCACTGTGCATGGTCTGCCTCAAGGTAGACATGGGCCACTTTGCCAGTGATGTGGCATGTGGATTGGGCCGTCTCAGCCACGCCGTAGATCTCATGGAGGCACGACAGGTGGCTTGGGGCCCGGCAGACACGCCGCAGGACAGCGAGGAGGGCTCCACCGTGAGCAGTGTCTCTGCCAGTGACACCAGGGTGTTGCGCAGTGGTAGCGCAAGGCAGGGCACTGCTGACACACCAGGGACTAGCCATGCTGGGCGAGGCCGGCGTCGAGTGTGAGCTCCGCACTGTCCTGGAGTAGAGGCACATGAGGTCAATGTGTCCTCATGCCAGGTGGACTATTACAGCCCCTGAACTGTAGTTTATGTATATAGTTTTTTTGGTGCACATAATTAAATTCCTTGCTTGTTCCACTTCACACCTGGACTCTTTGTGCGTGACATTAGTGAGTGAGGTGACAGTTAGCACGTACCTTCCAAAGTATTGGTTTGCAATGTGGTCCGTCTCAGTCTGCCTTGATTTGCAATGCTTCTATCCCCATGATGGCGATGTGGTAGCTCTTGCTCTTCATCCTCCGAATCTGGGTCTTCTGGGGTGAGAGGTAGCCCACGTCTGGTGGCAATGTTGTACAGGATAGCGCATGCGCCAACGATCTTGAAAGCTGTTATCGGGGTATACTGGAGGGCACCTCCACTTCTGTGGAGGCATCTGAATCTGGCCTTCAGCAGTCCAAAGGTCCTCTCTATGATATTTCGGGTCCTCCTATGTGCACTGTCGTATCGCCTCTCTGTCTCATTGCTGGGTGTTAAGTACGGGGTAAGTATCCATGGTCGTAGCACATATGCATTGTCACCTGTTTGGCACAAAATGTACAATGTTAGCTGGGCATAGATGGGTTCCACATTGACCTGTGTGTATGTCTGCAAGGTGTATTCAGGTATACCTAGGAGGTATCCGTCTCCAAACTCCCCAAGTTCTAGACGTTGGTGTATCCCACTGTGCCTGAAAATGTAGGAGTCATGTGTGCTCCCTGGAAATTGGGCAACCATGTCAGTGATGACATAATGTGCGTCACATACCACCTGGATGTTCAGTGAGTGGGTGCACTTCCTGTTGCAGAACAGATATTCCAGATTTGCAGGAGGGCATATTTGTATATGTGTCCTGTAAACACACCCTATGGCATGGGGGAAGTTGGCAATCCTGTAGAATTCCAACTTTGTGCTGTTGATTTCTACCTCATTCCTGGGTAGGTATATGTATCTGGAAATGTGTGTGAGTAAGGCATCTAGGAATGCTCTGGAGAACCGTGAGAGTGCACTTTGGGTTACCCCACCTGCCACGGCAATGACCCCCTGATAGCTACCCGAGGCCAAGAGGTGCAGTGAGCATAGCACTTGCACATGTGTAGGGATGGCGCAGCCGCGCACAGTCTGGCGTTGAAGCTGCGGATTGAGTAACTCTATTAAATCTAGTTTTGCTGCACTGCTAAGTCTGTATTTATCATAAATCTCCTCCTCAGTTTGTTGGAAAAGTGTCTGTCTGGTTCTGTATATCTTCTCCTGTCTCTGGCTCCTCCTCCTCATCTGCTGTGCGGCATGGGCTCTCCTCCTCCTTGCTATCACATATATCTCCGCCATCTTGAGTAACCCAGGTGCTTTCTGGGTCACCTTTTATACTTTGGTTCTGGTTACCACCTGCTCTGAGTTAGTGGTAAATTGGAAGTGCAAAATGGGCTTTTTGCGACTAGTCGCAATTTGCGAGTGGCTATTGCATTTGGTTTGCGACTCGCAAATTGCGACCTCCTATTTGCGGGTCGCAAAATGGGGTCGCTATTTTTGCGAGTCGGTAATGGCTTGCGTCGCATTTTGCGATTCGGAAATGGGATTTTTGCATCCCATTTCCGATTTTGCGGGGTCGCAAATTGTGATTCGGGCCATTTGCGACTCGCAAAAGTTTGCTACATCTGGCCCTTAGTAACTAAAATGTAATCAGTCCTTGACTTAGTATGATGAAAATTAGAGAAAAACGTAAATTCATAAGCATCAGGGTTACAAATCCTCCAAACATCAAATAATGGACAAGAGGCAATGGCCGACTGGAATGCTTTGTGGCATTTATCAGGGTTAAATTTATATTTGGATTTCCTATCAATAAAGGGGTCTAGTCATTGGTTAAAATCTCCTGCTATGATGATGTCAGGATTATCAATATTAAACAATTTTATTTTAATAGAGGTCCAAAATGCAGGATCTGGTTTAAAAGGACCATAAATATTAAGAAGTGATATTTGTTTATTGAAAATTATAACATTGGCCAGTACCCATCGTTCATCATTATCACATTGAGTCGATACAATCTGTACATTTAGAGAGTTATGGAACAGTATAGCAACACAACCTTTACGATTAATGGCAGCAGAGAAGGCAACCTGGCCTACCCACTGTCTTTTTAACTTAAGTGATTCCACGTCATTACAGTGGGTTTCTTGTAAAAAGGTAACATGAGGGTTAAATTTAGACAAGTGAGATAGTATATTCTGTCTTTTAATTGGGTGTCCCAGACCACGAACGTCCCACGAAACAACATTAAACATACTGAGAATTAAATTGACAAGGGAGACAGGAATATGGATGAAGAGCTGCAAAAAACATGAAATGAAAGACACTGTTTATGATAACGACAAAGCATATAGACATAGTAATTTTTACATTGACACGTAAAAAAAAGAAATTAAGGAAGAATGTTTATAAATACATAAAGAAGAGAGAAGGGGTAAAAGGGAGGGACAGAATATTGATAGAAAGATGAAAAGCCTGATCAAAGATAGAGATCCAGATCTGAGGTAAAGAATATAAGAAATGAGCATGAGACGTGCTGGCACCTGAACAAGAGGAACAGCAGAGATAAATTAAAAAATATATATATATAAAAAAAAGCCATTATAGTAATAAGAAACAACTAGTAATATATATGTGCATCATAAAATGATATTAAAAACATTATGCATTGGTATTTGACGAAATACTCTGAAGAAATGATTTCACCTTCACAGGATCCTCAAAAGATCTTGAAGTGCCCTCGTCAGTAACTTTACATATACAGGGATATAGAATGCCATTATGTAGATGTAACTGTCTCATTTGAGGTCGAAGGCCAAGAAATTATTTTCTTCTGGTTTGTGTCGTATTCAAGAGATCTTGAGAAATGAAAATGTTATGACCAGACCAAATAAGACAACGTTGATCTTTAGTAGCTTTCAAAACACACAATAGGTCAGTGAATTCCAGAAATAACATTATGATGCCTCTCGGAACTAGATGAGTGGGGTTGAAGGCGGCCAAGACAATGTGCTTGTTGAATATTCAGGGCTGGGATATCTTGGAGACCTAGCAGGTCAGGTAAGCAAGGAGATCATGGCCCTCAAGGTATCCAGGTATGCCATACAGGCGAAGATTATTCCTTCTATTTCTGTTTCAAGGTCTTCAGTGTGTATTTTAAGTTTTTGAATTTCCTGCTCTAGCACAGGGATCTTAGTAACCTCATCCTGAAGATCACTAACTTGTTTTTCCATTTCAAACATCTTCCCTTCCATAGTAATCCAGGGCCTTCGATTTTTTGCAATTTTTCGGTAGTTGCAGACATAAAAGGTTTAAGGCCCCTCACTTCATCAAGTATAGTATCCAGAACAGGGTTGTGGGAGGAAATAATGAGTACTGGGGGGTCGTCTTTGGCCCTTTCAGGTTTCTCTCTAGATGAAGAGGGTTTTGAAGAAGCGATGAGAACACTGGCCATTGTGACAGATTGCAGAAAACCCTTTGAAATCTTGCAAAGACTCCTGGTTCTGCCCATATACTATGTAATAACATGTATGTGTAGTTTTCTTTGATAGTATACGGTGAACAGATAGTATTGGAGCCGAGAATCCAATAGTGCAGTAGAGGACAATATCCAAGAGAATCTATGCAAGCCCTCACAAAGGAAAATAGATGAGGCACTTCTAGAGCGCAATGAAAGTATGTAGGGAGAAAGAGTCACTTCATATTAAATCACATTTACGTGACTCATTGGTAAAGTATTTGACTGTCAACATATATAGACTCATTCACTGCTTCAGTATGAATTATTACCCCTCTTTATATTGATGAAATTGAGAGAGACGAAACGCAGGCAATGCAAAAATGAAATAATGTTACCAAACATCTGACAGGAACTCACCGCTGCCACTCCAGGATGAAGAATGGGGTTAGAAAGGCCTCCCCACTAGTTGAAAACATTGCCAAAATAAAGCAGTACATGAAGAGAGATCTCGTTCAGAGCAGTACAAAAGTATTAGACCAATGCCTTATCTCAAGCGCACTAGTAAAGAAAAAGAAAAAGTAAACATGAGTAGTGCACAAAAGGGCGGCAGTTTGCATCTTACAGGAATTCGCTGTGATTCCATGATGAAAGATAGACTCAGAAAAGCCTTCCTATGTAACCAAAATGAGGCCACAGCGAAACAAAAGATGAGGAATTTCCTCAGTGAGATTACTGCACAAGCTTTAAAATAAAACGAAAGGACCACGTTGGCACGGAGCTCAGCAGTCCGCCGCCATCTTGATGTAATGATTAGATGCAGAGCAGAAGTCATTCTACCACGTCATGTATTTTCTAATTTACTATTGGTGTATATAATGTAACTTTGTGGGTCGAACCACAGTAACTGTCTGACTTCTCTTTTTGAAAGAGTATTAAAATCTCAACTTTTGGGAAACAAGCTGAGTCTTTCTCTGACACACCTAAAGAGCAGATTTCATGTTAGTCTGTTTAACATTCTGAACTTAGGAAATGTTCCAGATTCTCTCATTCTAGTATTTGCTGAGCAGTCCTTAAGACAATTGGCAATTGAATCATATTTTGGATTGAACTAGGCCGTATTTGGTATGGAAATGGAATATATTATGGCTTGAATTCCACTGCCAATGATATTTTGCATTTATTTGCATTATGAATATTTTGAACTGATTGATTAACTACACATCTTTTTGCCTTCTACAATAGTTCTTACATTTTAAATAAACATTCATGGTTTGTGCTTTGAGCCTTGCCTAGCATGGATTTTTTGTGTTCATTTTTCAATGTGGATTTGTTGGAGCTTTACTGTTATTTTTATTTATGGCTCTGGTCTTTAAGGAGACGTACACAGCCCGATCCATCAATCGTAAGTTTTGATGAAAAAAGAGCTGACACTAGAGAAAATTAAAGAGGCATACGTTTTCAGTACTTAGAGCAATTGCTCTTGTAAAAAGCCTTTACACATTACACACGTTTTACTACAGTGCTGTGGTCAATTTCCATTTTATTAACACAGAAAATGAAATAAGAAAATACTCGTTGGTGCCTCGCAGATTGATTGTTACACTGATGTTTCACAGTGAAACAACTCATCTAATGGTAAAGACATTAATGAGCCACTGCATGAATGTAATCTCTTGCATCCTAATTTTGGGTAAATACCTTACAATTTAGCATCAGTGAAGGTTAACACCCATTTTCCTTCAACACATATTTTTGTGTAAATTATTTTACACTTATATTTGTCCGTTGGATAGCGTTTAACATAATTGGTTTCTCCTTAAATTAAAAAAATGGTTTAATTACATACGTAAGAAAAAGAAGAGTCCTAATAATAGGTGAAAGAGAATGTAGGTCCTGATTTAGGAATTGGCGGACAAGTTAGTCCATCAAAACGGTCATGGAAATCTCATCCTCTGAAATTTAAATCCATTATTTCCTATGGGATTTAGATTTCAGCAGACGGGATATCCATCACCGTCGTGACGGAGTAACTTTTCTGCCAATATCTAAATCAAGGTCTTAGGTTCATCTGCAGCAGCGTTGTCTAAGCAGTCAAAAAATACATTCTTTAGCAGGGCCGGACTAGTAACTCAAATCAGCCTTAGTAAAGTTTGTCAGATCAGCCCCTTCAGGGTGTATAGCGAGCAAACCGGACCGCTACAGTGGTGCTTGGGCCCCCCCCAGGAAAAGGTGTGAAAAAATGGCAATAATGGTGCATTCCACAACACATTCTTCATTATATATTCAATTGTATTAGTTTAAGCATAGTAAATGATGACTTTACAGTGCATCAGGATTCAACAATCTTTATTGGCGCTCTTCAATTATTCCCCCACTATCACTTTCTAACAGTGTCTCTCATCTCTCCATAGTCCCTCTCTCACATTTATTTCATTTGTTTTATACCACTTCTCTTACCAGGGTACGGTGTTGGAGCACTTTACATAACAAACACCCAGAGCCACAATGAATCATACATGTGTAAATCAGTGTATAGAAAATCCTACATAAGACTAAGGTGACTACAAGGTGTAGGATTCACATGTCATCCACACTTGTAGGCATTTTTTAAGAGTGCTTGGTCTGGGGAAGCAGAAGCTCAGTAGTCAGATCATAACACAGTGGTTAGGGTTGACTTTTTGAGTAATAACAATGTATTTCTCCCCAACTAACCCCTTTTTAGCAAAATTAGGATAATCAATGACTAGAAAAAACATAACTTTCAAACCTGTAACATGCAGTTTTCATACAGCTCTTTGATGGTCGTTCATAGATCACTGTGCTGGATTAGGGTCATAACTTATGCACTGCGCAGTAACAAAATGATCTCTGTGATAAAAGTAGTATCCCACTCTGCACTGCACATAAAATACTGTTCTGTGATATGCACAGTAAATGTTCTTTGCAGCAATCATATTAATCCTCTGCGCTACCTTAGATGAGTCAAAACTGTCACTAGACAAACCTTCAATCTCTCTCCAGCAGGTACATTAATCACCAGAGTTACCTTTGACACTTTTATTGTTGTCTGAAAACTGGTGGATATACAATGAACTCTGCAGTGCTTTTAAAACTGCTACGCTGCTATAAAAATGGCCCCAGTCACAAAAGAAGCACCCACCCTTCCAGCCTCCCGGGGAAATGCCCAATGCCTGGTACAGTCAGTCTGGCCTTGCTCATAATCTGCCTCAAAAAAGATTGAATAAGGGTAATGTGTAGACTACTCATTATTAAGCTGCTAAAGTAGGTGTTGTTCAATCACTTGTAGATTTTACATTGAGGGATTTTCAGAAACTTTTCTTCAGAAATAAGTGACTAAGGGCCAGATGTAGGAATGGTTTTGCATGTCGCAAACAGCAAATTTCGCTGTTTGCGATGTCCAAAACCCACATCGCGATGCCCAATTCCCGTTTTGTGAGTCAGTAATCTGGTTACCGACTCGCAAAACCGGACTGCGAGTCGCAATTAGGAAGGGGTGTTGCATTTAGCGATGTACGTATTAAGCGATTTCTTATTTGCGATTTCTAAATGGAAGAAATCGCAAATAAGAAATTGGTAATTAAGAAATCGCAAAATTGTGATTTCTTAATAAGAAATCACCATTTAAGAAATCCATGTCCAAATGCAGCTGGAGGCCCAGGTGGAAGTGATTAACAGGGTTTGAACACAACCTGAGCCCTAGCTTAGCTACAGGGAGAAGGGGGAAGCCCAGACACACTGCTACAGACACAAGGAAGGAAGAGACCATACCATGGTTGCAGAGGAGACAAGGGATGCTGGAGGCAGCAGGAAGCTAAAAATTTAATTTTCGGAGAGGGAGCTGGGGGTTCTCACTGCAGAATGTGTGGCTAACATTGACAGGCTTTTTGCAAGCATTTTGGTGTCCCTGAAGCCCAGAAAAACAAAATCTGGAATGATATACAGGAGAAAGTGAATGCCTTGGGAGTCATACAGAGAGGTCTATCCCTGAGATGTGCAAAAGATGGTATCCCCTGTGCTCCGGGGCAAAGGAGAGGCTGACTAGCAGGATGGTTGAGGGGCATGCAGCAGGAGGGGGACCATCCACCCAATCTCAACAGACTGCCATGGAGCAGCTCATAAAGGGCACACTGGAACCTGGCAGTGTTACTGGAGTTGGAGAGATAGACACCTCACTCTCAGCAGCCACCAGCCAGGGTAAGTGACATACCTGTATGTTGTTTGTAGACTACACTATTAGGCAAACAACAGTAGAGAGCTTAAAGCCTGGACTACTCCAGTCAGATGTTCCAACTACTCATCCAATGTATCTTGGCAGATGTAGTGCATTCCATCCCCATGCTCTATAGTGTGCCAATGGCAAATGTAACAATCAGCCACAACTCCTGCAACATAAACACACAAATCACAACGTCACAATATTATTGTTTCCAAAACAGTATAATTTATTTATACTAAATGTGTGCTGCATATGTGTCCAGCAGATCCCAGCCCAGATGCCACAGTCTCTGCAGCAGCTACTGATCCAGCCATGGAGCCGACATTAATGCCATCATCTGGCCCATCCAACTCGACACCAACAGCAGTGAGAAGTTAGACCACAGCACTGCCAAGCTTCAAAGACAGTGAGGTAAAGCAGTCCTCCGCAGCTGATAATGCAAGAGCTGACCCAAGTCCAGTCAACATGGTAACTGGGTTCACTCTGTCAGCTGCAGCATGTTCAGCCACATATGGTGGTCTGGAGAGGGCAATTTTCAGAACTCAGCACCTGCAAAACAGGAAAATCAGTGTTATGATCAGAGAGCTGCAGCACCTCACCAAAACAGTTGAAAAGGGGCATGAGCGCTGGATCAGTGCTATGAAGAGAGAGCACAGGCAGCAGCTTCTGCATCATAAACAATTAATAGCCAGATTTGATGCCCACATCCTGTGCAATGAACTGGCGGGCCAATACTACCTTCAGGCTGGCCAGGCATACTATCAATGTAATGACAGAAATTTCACATTGCTGCCAGGATGTCGCCAGGGGCCTTGTGAAGATGACAATGGCTCTTGAAAGTCTCCAGACCCACATTTTCACTCTGTCAGCAAACCCACCAACCGCTGGGAGAAAGGATGGCTTGAGCATAAGTGGGGTGTCTGCCCTGGACACCTGTGCCATTAGGAATGATCCCCAACAATGTTCTGAAAGTGATACGACTGCAGGACCTAGGAGCATTGTGACTGGGAGGAGGAGTACAGGAAGGGAACGTAAAAAATAGGAAGACATGGCACATTCCATGTTGTTATTTTTTTGCATGCATACAAATCTTTTTCTTTGTACAGTTTTATTTTTTTTAATGACAACATTGACCCTGAATTAAAAGTGGTGAATAATTAGTGCACCAAGCACTAAGCCAAATGTGAGTTCCCTCACTGATACCATGACATGGCCTGCCTTACCTCAGAAGTATTTGTTGGTGATAACTGTGCGTGTAGCCCATCCCTCAGCTGCATGTCTGCTGTCCTGTTGTCCCTGTAGTAGCTGTTGTTCAACATCAGAATATTCGTCTGATTCCAGTTCAATGGTGACATCCTGTAGTCCCCTCCACATTGCTATGTTGTGCAACATGGCACAGGTTTCTATTATCTTACAGTATGTTTGTGGCCTGTATAATAGTGCACCTCCTGTCTTATGGATCATACTGAAGCGGGATTTCAGTATGCCAAATGTCCTCTCTATGACTGAGCGTTTTGCTTTGTGTGCCTGGTTGTATCATTGCTCACTTGGGGTCCAGGCAGTCGGGTAAGGTGTAAGGATCCATGGACGTAAGGCATATGCACTGTCCCCTTTGGGGCATGGTTGGATAAACCATTAGACAAGTTGACACATACATGACTACTGTGTGCAATGAGTATGTGGTAAACGTACCAAGCAGGAATCCATCACCAAATTCCCCCATGCCAGTCGGTTGTAAATTCCACTGTGGGGGAACATGAATGAATCATGTGTACTGTCTGGGTACCTAGATACAAGGTCTGTGGTGACACAGGAGGCATCACAAACCATCTCCACATTCAGGGAGTGTGTGCTCTTCCTTTTTCTATAAATATATTCTGTTTCTGAAGGTGGGCATATGGCAATATGTGTTGCGTCCACACAGCCAATTACATTGGAGCACTGTGCCATCCTAAAGAAATTCAATTTTGTCTGCTGCAATGTTTGTTGGGTGTTTGGGAAAAAGATTGGAGCAACTTAGTACTGGCTTTAATTGTGCGAAGCTTTGTGATGACAAACATTTATTCTTTTTGAGTGGTAGTGCAGTGTTAACAACTGAGATGTGAAGTGTGTTCTTTTAATTGTAATTGTATTTATATAGCACTTATTAAAGAAGAGGTGTTGAATGAACTGTTATGCAAAAGTAATTGTGTTACATACAGTATGGGTATTACTAAAATCTATGTTTAGGAAGCAACATTTTACCTTGAAACTTTTTGCACATTTTGTAGCAGTACATCTTATACTGTGTGTAATACATATTTGAAATAATGACTTCCATATTCACAGGGCTTTCATTCAGTTATGTCCTTGTAGAGTAAAAAATATGCAAGTCATTATTCTCCACTACATCAACTAAGATTTAATTCTGTGGCTATCTGGTTACACACAGACCTCTGCAGTTCATTAAGTAACAGTTAATGCATATACTGTTTAATATATGTAGTATAGTGCATTTCCGTATGGATAACAACTTGTTTTATTCATCATCATCATCATCATATACTTTTTTCAGTATTTTACAGTCACAAAAGTAACAACCACAATAATAAGCACAATAAGAATTTTAAAAGTGGATAAAAACATTTAAAATATATCTCATAATATGCAAAAAGGATAAAACCAATAATTATGAATTAAAGACATCACAGTCCTTTCCTAAAATATACCTCAAGTCGGTTGTGGCCCTAAAAGCTGATCTTCAACCTACGTAATTAACAACCAGATTTTGTTTCAGATAACCCTTACAAGAGGACTTGCATTTTTTAAACAGAAGAACTAGCCCAAGGCTTTAGATCTAATAGCCCAGCTCCACCTGAGATATTTAGAAATTGCACATACACTGGCTGAAGCTGCTCTCTGCGCAGCAGCCTCAGAGCGGTAAAGATTTGTCTACATCTCAGCTGTTCACAAATTGGAATGATCCAAATCTTCCTAGGCTGCGCATACTCAGGACGGAAAAACATAAAGTAGATCAGAGTTTCATGAGTCTGGTAGCATGACGGTCAGGCAGTATTCAGGGAGGGGTTTTAATTCCATTGTGCCTGCACAGGAAGAAGGGGAAAGAGTACCATAGCAAAATTTGAAGTACAATTGTTTGGCCCTGGGAGAGTGAATATAATCTAAAAAGGATTCAAAAGTGGTGTTGTATTTAAAGTTTTAAATGTCAGTTAGGGAATCCAGCTTGGCATTCCTAAACTCACTCTGGAAGAATGGGTCCCAATACACCTGCCTTCACAGTATTTACAGTCAAAGATGTAACTGAGTGGGAGTAGACCAAATGTCGTCTCCTAGTTCAAGCTGAATTAGTATCAGCTTTACATAAATAAACCACTTCATTTTCTCAAAGACATCCAATAGGACCACTTCTTGAAAGGATTTGTAATCAGCAAGGACAGGAGAATACCTGCCCCAACATACAAGTGGTATAAGCCGGACCTTGTGGGATATTGGCATGATTCCCATGTCATGTTGTAATGGTACTAAAGGGGTACTTTTGGGAAGACTGACTAGACCCCAAAGAAAGGAGTTTTCGGCATCCCCAAGTTGAGTCAAGTTAGCATCCTCCCACAACTCAGGCCCATAAAGTGCACTTCCCTCAGCCTTAGTACTATATACCTTGAGCAAGGGGATGTGTGCCTGACTCTAGAAGATCTGTACCGTCTCGTGATGGCTGCAGCGTGCTCAGTTAGGTTCAAACTTCTCTTTTAAATCTGAGAGCTCCATGAATTGACCCAGTAGACCTGAATCCCAGATCATCAAATTTAATTTCCCTTTCCAATGGATTGCCCTCTAGATTAACAGTACGCCTAAAGAACATATATATGGACTGATAGCCATAAATTTAGTTTTGGAATGGTTAATCTCCAGCCCCTGGTCAGAACAAAAGGACACAAACCTATTCACTACAAATTGCAGGCCACTTGGCATTTTAGACACCAACAGTGTATCATCTGCAAATAGCAGAAGTGAAATCTTGTGACTCACCGCCAAGGGAAATGTAATTAGGACTGTCCTTTAAGAAGGTGACCACACACATTTCATGTCAAAATAAGGAGAACAGGCTACAAACGAGAAGTATACTCCTATCTGCTCTGTCAGTTCATCTCCCGAACCCCAACAAACTTGGGCATGTGTGTCTTTGTGTAAGTGCACTAAGATATCTAGGAGATCATAAGGCACCCCATTGTCCTTCAAAACTGTCCACAACTTACTGCGGGGACTAAGTTGAAAGCAGATTTTAGGTCCAAAAATTACAAATGGGACTTTTGGAGAACCATGGTTTTCCAGTATATAGTTAGGAACCTAAAAATCTGATCTACTGTGCTCATATGTCTCTGGAAGCCAGCTTGAAGGTATGAAAGGGTCTGATGTTCCTCTATCCAGATCTCTAATTTTTCCAGAATCTGATTGGCAAAAACCTTTGGTGTTACATCAATGAGGCTTAATTAAGGGTACAGTGTCTGGGGCCCTTTCTACGAACAGGTTGGATCTCTGCTGCCTTCCAACTGTCAGGAATGCTGACACAGCCAAAATATAATTTGATAGTTTATTCAAATATAGGGCCTAGCAGTTAATGTTAGCTAAAAAAAGATCACCTGGCACCGCATCAGGACAAGCAGCTTTCCCCCTGTTATGGCCTGGATGGCATGCACAGTCTTCCTCAGTTCAATCTTTAATGGGAGGAAAGTCAGAACCTCTCAAAAGCATTGAGAGGGTCCCTTCATTAGATGACTTCCCTTAGAGACCAGAAAAATGGTTGACACATGCTTCGGGAGAAATAGAGTCAGCAAACATCTTAGGGATCTAGCTCTCTCCATTAGCAAGGAGCCTCCACATTTATTTGTGTCTTTACCAATAGAAGCCTCGTAGATATGTTCCCAAACTTGCACATCCCACTCCTTACTTGTATGCTGTTGGGATAGGCTATACTATCTTAGCTTTGCTTTAATTAGACAAGTATCACCACTTTTCAATGTGTAACGCTACTCCTTAGCATGACTGCAATCATTGTTGAACCAATAATTTTTGTACTTTGCACTTGTGCTGTGGGGCTTTAAAGGTTCCTCTAAGGTATTAAATAGATCTTTGTTTATAAGTGAAATGGCAGAGCTTCTATTCTGTGCACAAGAAAAGTTGTCTAACTCGAAAAGTGCATCATCAAGGGCTGAGCCCATCCTCCCCCTAAGGGTTTGCAAACACTCCATTTTACCCCAATTCACTCTCTGCCTACTATTAGTGGGTAATAGATTGTTAGATAGTGACAGTGGGAAATTAGCTAGATGACAAAATAAACCCTTCATAGTACAATGAAGAGCATTATTGTCACTACCACGCCTATTCAAAACCCTCATATCATTCATGCAGCCCCAAAGAGGGAGACTAAATAAAATATAGTTGATCCTGGACATATGGCCTCGGAGGTTTAAAGTATAGCTAGCTTGTGGATCAGAAGGGGTACGTCCTTTACAGGCCCTCAGACAATAGGTAAAACAAAAGGACAACACCTAGTATGCTGCATCAGTCCAGCGTTTCACAGGAGGGAAGTTTGCGCATGAACTGCAAATCTTCCTGCAATACAGGGGAAATACCATTGGTGTCAATAGACTTGAATATAGAAATAAGGTCCCCCACTTCAATTACCAGATCCTTATTGTCAAAAAAGTCCATGTGGGTGGAAAGATCCCAGATCGTCTTCGAGTCTCCCCTCCTCGACTCACCCGATTATGAACGTTATACCATAAAATATGTGGGCGTCATTTCTAATAATTGATAGACCTAAAATGTCTTTTTAGGGGATTTGTAATAACTGTATTTTAACATTAACCCAAGTAAGGAGCCCTCCAGAGGGGCAACCCCTGCCAGATCCACTAGCCGGGATATAATATGAAACATAACTTGACCTGCAGGCAGCTTCCGAACTCCATGTTTCCTGTAGGAGGCACATATTGAATTGATCAATAAATGCCCCCACCCAGGGTGGTTAAGCTTTGATTTCAAACCAGCTACTTTCCAAGCTAAAACATTCAACATGGGCAGATTACTTATACTGTAGAAGGGTTTACAGATGCCCCACTTAGGGGACCAGAATCGCTGGCAAGCCCAATTTGCTTCTTCTCAGCAGATCTAGGAGTGCTGAGTCAACCTCCTCCAGGGCTTCAAAGCAATTTGAAACAGGAATTCCAAAGGGGCTCATAACACTAGGACAGACACTAGGCGTTACACGTCCAAATGAAACAGATTGTGGACCAGGCCTGGTCAGACGATGGAGGGGCCTCATAATGGAAGAAGCTTTGTGGAAATACCCTAATGGTAGCAAGTAGAAGCCCTTCTGAAGGCCTTACAGCAGTCAAGTAAAACGTTATGCACAATCCGGGGTGACCTGAAGTTGATTACTTTGCAATTTCCATGATGATCCACCATACCTAGCCAGCCCACTCTAAAAACCAAAAGAATATCATTAGACAGGTAAAGGGGGACTTTTCTATGTTGGACCAACCAATTCAAACAGTTATTTGTAAGCTCTTCCTGCCCCTCCATTCGGCCCAACAACAATTGCGGCTCACCTTATAAAGTTACTACGTAGGTGGAGAATGAGGGCAGCAGGTGTATCACCGGGTGTGTCCGAAAAACAGTGTGATTGCTGCCTGAAGTTTCTTTTCCGCGTTACCCTTACAACTTTGCAGAACCCTGGCCCCCAGCAAGGGATCTGCGACATCAGAGGAGCAGTTGGCATCAGAAGACTCAGCTGGAAGCCTCGAGGAAGCAGTATGTTGAAGGGCTAGACATGCACAACGGGGAATATCTGGACCATCAAGGCCCGATCTCACTGAAGGGTTGGAAGAAATAGCAGGTGTGTCCTTGGTTACTTAATAAAAGCCCGGAGTGGCTGAGTCTGAATGTCCTTAGTGCCACTGATTCCGTTTTCAATGGCTTCCAAACGGGCCAAGATGGGAGAGAGTTCAGCTGACATGATGGATTTAATTTTCCCAAGATAATCCTCCAGCAGGTCCTTTAGCCATGGTGCTGACAAGTGAAAGCCGGTAAAGTGGGTACTGAAGAGAGGCTAGCCAGACTTGAAGGTGTTACGGAGGATAAATTACATTGGCACTGTTTAGCATTTCTCGTGGGTCGGCTGCAGGAAGTCTGCTGTACTTCCTTCTGGCCAGTCCCTTCAGCCTGAGAAGTAGGAGGCGGACTCGTCGTTTGCAGATAAGTGGTCATCAGCCTGACGATAGCACCTGTGCAGAACCAACAGACAGGGTGGCTTCTTGGGTTGGTGAAAAGTCAGTGTCCAGTGACAACCTTCTTTCAGTTGGGGGCAATTTCAGTCAAGATTATCCCCCCAGCCCTGTGCAACATCTTGTCAATACTAGTTACGGGAGGGGGAGACATAACAGGGGGAACACCCATAACTTTCCTTTTACCCATATTGATTGTGTGATGTCCCAATACTTGCATTGGAATTAGAATAGTCTCTTAAAATACACAGAAATACGATGCTGGGAGAATAGAGCAGTCTGTTTCCACTTGCAGGTGCTTTAATAAGCATCACTAAACCTAAGATAAAAAGACACTCACCTTGGGGTCTGATTTTCAGAGGGTAGGCCCAGCCAAGCCTCAGCCAGGCACAGCCAGGCGCAGATGAGTCCGCTTTTGGTCCGAGCGCATCCTGCATGTGTCCCACGCTGTGGGTATCAGAAGCACGCTATATAGCACTCAGGTCTGCCCCCTCGGGGCCAAAAGGTACCTCCAGGTGCACAACAATGAAGGTTAATAGAGCATAGGTGAAGTTGGGGCTCGAGTCCCCCCTTGTCAGTAATGTAACCCACTCCAGATGAAAGTGCCGACCAGCAAACCAGTGTCCTGCACTATGGGTATCAGAAGCACGCTATAAGACACTCAGGTCTGCCTCCTCAGGGCCAAAAGCACCTCCAGATGCACATCGATGAAGGGATTCCTCCTCTCCTATGGCCCTAGGTGAAGCTGGGACTCCTAGTACCCCAATGGCGGCAATAATGTAACCCGCTGCTGATGATAGCACAGACCAGCAAACCACCGACCCCTAGTTTTATTTATTTTTCATTTTAACTGCGCGTTAGTTTTCAAATTGCACTTTGGCAGCCCAATGCATATATTGTATGGTAGTAGGCTTGTCAGGAACGAATGAGAACGCTGCAAAGCCTGATTTAGTAGGTGGTTGTGAAGTGGCCTTGTAAAGTGGGAGGCTTCTCAGGAACAAATGAGCGCACAGCAAAGCCTAATTTAGTAGGTGGTTGGGTTGATGCTTTCTTTCAGATGCAGTGAGTGGAATTATCTTTGATGTGAAGCTGTGAGAAGCATTTGGAGCCATCCATAAATTAGGCCAGCTCATCACATGTGAGATCGTTGCGGTCTCAAAATCTGCAGTCAGACACTGCAAACAAATTGGTACTTTCCATAGATGTGGATCCGAAAAGAGGAAGAATTCTCAGTTTTGTAATCTTGAAACCAGATGTGGCAATGTTTTTGTTAGAAATCGGCTTGGAACGGATTCAAGCTAAATTTGGCCTTTGATAAATAAAAAATAGTGTTGCATAGGTGACCTGTTATATCTTTGTTGTGTCCGTGGGAAAAAGGAAGCAAAGCAGAAAGCAGAGTGAACTTGTAAAACAGAGTTTATTCGCCAGAACCAACACCGACGTCCTCCAGCAGCAAGTTCCAGTCTCAACAGTAACTGTCCGACTCGAATGCCGTGAGATCATCAGAGAACCCTGCAGGCAACCATCCGTAAAGGTGCACGCCACTTACATGTGTACACCGCTGTAAAATACAACACATCTTCCCCCTCCACAATAAACAAACAAAACTTACAATGAATAATACTAACATCTTAAACTGACACATACTGGTCTATAATACATTTCCCTCAACATTCGCCTAATACATTACATATTGACTTAAATATTTAGGTCTAACAATATTTCTTTTGGGCCTATCAACCTCACCCACCAGATTTCTACCACCCAACCTCTCAACTTCACCCAGAACATCTGCACCCTCCATACTCAAATTCCCACTCTCATTTTGCATCCTGCTATCCTGCACATATTCACCAGAACCACCTTCCTGAACACTAGTACACCCCATACTCAAATTTCCTCTTTCTTGTTTTTCTCTGCAATGCCACACATTTTCACCCAAGCCCACCTCTTGAGCATTAACATCATGGCCACCACAGTCAAATTCACCTCCAACCCAAACACTCGAATATTGCACATCAGGAGCCACACGTCACTTTCACCACATTCCTCTTGCTCCACCACTTACCATCCTCCACCAAAACAGAATGCTTTGATACTCGTAAACCTTAGTGGCTGGAAAAAAACTCGACACCCCACTTCTCTTACCCCGAGGTTTCTTCATTCAAACTTCATCACCCACACTAAATTGAAGATCCATAACTCTTTTTAAATGATCATATCTCGCTTTGCTTCTAATTTGCTGTTTCTCCACTCTATCTTTTACTTGACTGATATCTGGTGCAACACCCCACTTCAAAATTTCCTGTACTACCCACTCAGGAGACAGCTCATTACAAGAATGTCTACCTTTTATTAGTACAAAAGGGGCTACACCTGTAGTAGAATGTGGCATGTTATGATAACACCAAGGGCCATATGTACGAACACTTTTTCCCATAGAGACAGAATGGGTAAAAACCTTTGCTACATCTGGCCCCAAATCCTTTCCGCCACCATATCCTGTACACACTTCCCCGAATTAATGGCCATTTGTATAGTCTCCTTGAAAATTCTATTTACTCTCTCAACTAGACCATTACCTTGCAGACTATATAAAGCAGTAGTAAGATGCTTAACATTAAGCCACCTCAAAATTTCAACCATTTGGTGCGATACAAATTGTACACAATTGTCTGTAACCAAGCACTTGGGAATTCCCTCCCCATGGAAAATCTCCTTCAAGAAACCAATCGCACTGGCGGTATTAGGTTCCCTTAACAATTTATATGAAACCCATTTGGAATTGTAGTCTACAGCTACCAACACATATCTCTTGCCAGCATTCAAACCCCTTATGGGACCAATAAAGTCCAATCCTAGTTTTTGCCAAGGCTTATCAGGAAATGACACAGGACATAATGCCATTTCTCTTGTGTGCAAACTTTTATCAGCCCCCCTGCAAACAGAACAATTCTTAATCGCCAGCTCCACTTCCAAATCCATACCAGGCCACCAGTGATACAATCGCAAACGTTTTCTTGTACCAGTAATCGCTAGATGTCCTTCATGAGCCAAAGTTATCAATTTATATCTTAACTCACTGGGAGGTATCAAACGTTCGCCCCTCATAACCAAATCATCCTCCACATTCCTCCTTGACTTTACCAAAAGGTCTAATCACATCACGAACACCACTTCCTCCGGGCAAACGCTCACAAATATACTTCTGAAGCAATAGAAGAGAATTATCCTTATCCACAGCCTCCTTCCAAGCTTGTCTGGAAATGACCCCGCCTGACACGAACGTGTCATCAATCATCCCCACAACAACATCCTCATCCTCAGTCTGCTTCGACTCACAAGGATTGTAAACAGGACACCTGGATAGAAATTCTGCCCTGCAATTATTTCCACCAGCTATGTGCTTCATCTTCATGTTAAATTCACAAAACTTGGCTAACAACCTGGTTAATCTAGGACTAGTTTTATTAAACACTTTATCATTCCATAAATAAACCAAAGGTTTGTGATCTGTCACTAGAGTAAATTCTCTCCCCCCACACATACGTTGAAAAGTGATTGGCTCCCCAAACACACGCCAAAGCCTCTCTCTCAATCATGCTGTATTTCACCTCAGCCTCAGAAAGTCACCTGGACGCAAACGCAATAGTGTGTTCTCTACCTTCCACCATTTGACTCAAAACAGCTCCCAGACCAATCACACTTGCATCCACGGTAATGATAGAATGTACGTCCTCCATGAAGGGTTGAAGTGCAGGAGCCCTCATAATGAGAGTTTTGAGTGTAGAGAAAGCTTGCACCTGCTCATCCTGCCACTGAAATTTCTCACCTTTCCTCAAAATCTTCTTCAAAGGCTCAGTCTGAAAAGCAAAATTGTGCACAAACCGGGAGTAGTACTCACAAAGACCCAAAAAGATCTCAATTGGTCTTTGTCATTAGGTGAATGTGAGTTACCAACGGCGACCCTTGACCCTGCTTCAGGCAGGTCGCTCCCCTGCACCGCATGCCAGTGTTGCCGCTGCTCCAGGCTCCCTATTTTATCTGGCCTGCTCTCCCCGCCGCTGCGTCCCTGCGGCCCCGCTCCCCTCCCTCCACTTCAAACTCCTTTTAACCCGCTGCTGCTTCCCTGTGGCCCGCCCCCCTCCCTCCACTTCAAACTCATTTTACCCTGCTGCTGTGTCCCTGCAGCCCCGCCCCCTCCCTCCTCTTCAAATTCCCCTTTTCCCGCTGCTGCGTCCCTGTGGCCCCACCCCCGTTCACCCATTCGCTGCCCCCTCCCTCCTCCCTGCTGCCCCCCCCACCTCCTATTATATGGCAGCTGCTGCGCCCGTACCATCCAGACTGCACCCAGCGCTAGGACCCCTGGTCCCCAAGACCACCACGGCCAGAAACGCCATTACACCGCTAGCACCCTCCGTGCAGTCAACATCGGACGAGCACACGCCTGCTTCCTGGCCTCACCTAAGCACACCCAGGGACCCTTCACCTGCCGGAACTGCAACTTCACCAGCTGCCAAATTGCCAAACCTCCTATCGAGCCTGACCGCAACTACCTCCAAAGCATCCTACTTAACACCCGCTCTGCACGCAAACACGCCGTTGAACTCTGGGACCTGCTCGACACCTCCACCCCAGACGTCGCCTTCCTGACGGAGACCTGGATGAACACCTCTTCGGCCCCAGACATCGCCATAGTCATTCCGGATGGCTACAAGATCACCCGCAGAGATTGCACCAACGGAGTTGGAGGTTGTTAGAAATGGGGTCTTTGGTTGACAGTCAGGTTACCCCCTGTTCAAGCAAGGACCCTCACTCTAGTTAGGATAAAAGAGAATCACCCTCAGCTAACCCCTGCTTACCCCCTTGGTAGCTTGGCAGAGCAGTAGGCTTAACCTCAGAGTGCTGGGCGTAAAGTATTTGTACCAACACACACAGTAACTTAATGAAAACACTACAAAATGACACAACACCAGTTTAGAAAAATAGGAAATATTTATCTAGACAAAACAAGACCAAAACGACAAAAATCCAGCATACACAAGTCAAGTTATGATTTTTTAAAGGTTTAAAATAAAAAGAGTCTTTAGGTAGTTGTAACACCACACTAGCGCTGCTAGCGTGAAAATGTACCTGGTTTGCGGCAAAAATAACCCCGCACGGGCGGTGTGCGTCGAAAATAACCCTGCACGGTTATATGCGTCGAAAACAACTCGGCACGGCGATGCGCGTCGAAACAGCCAGCCACGCGACGGTCCGAAAGTCCCGCGGCGCAGGTTGCGATCTCTCAGCCTTCGTCAGCGATGCTGCGCGTCGTTTCTCCTGCTCCGGGCGTCGATTCTCCGGTCGCGTTTCCTGCGGCGTCGTTTCTCAGCTGCGGAACCGGCGTCGCGTCGTTTTCTCAGCCGCGATCGGATTCGCGTCGATCTTTTCTCCGCACGGTGCTCGGTGCGTGTATTTTTGTCCTTAGGCTGCCAGCCTCTCCTTTCAGGGTCCCAGGAACTGGAAGGGCACCACAGAGCAGAGTAGGGGTCTCTCCAGAGACTCCAGGTGCTGGCAGGAAGAAGTCTTTGCTATCCCTGAGACTTCAACAACAGGAGGCAAGCTCTACATCAAGCCCTTGGAGATTTCTTCTTCAAGATGGAAGGCACACAAAGTCCAGTCTTTGCCCTCTTACTCTGGCAGAAGCAGCACTGCAGGAAAGCTCCACAAAGCACAGTCACAGGCAGGGCAGCACTTGTTCCTCAGCGATCAGCTCTTCTCCAGGCAGAGGTTCCCCTTGATTCCAGAAGTGTTTCTAAAGTTTGTAAGTTTGGGTGCCCTTCTTATACCCATTTTAGTCTTTGAAGTCACCTTCCTTCAAAGGGGACTCACACCTTCTTGTGAAATCCTGCCTTGCCCAGGCAAGGCCTCAGACACACACCAGGGGGCTGGAGACAGCATTGTCAGAGGCAGGCACAGTCCTTTCAGATGAGAGTGACCACTCCACCCCTCCCTCCTAGCAGAGATGGCTAATCAGGAATGCAGATCACACCCCAGCTCCCTTTGTGTCACTGTCTGGTGTGAGGTGAAAAACAACCCAACTGTCAACTGACCCAGACAGGGAATCCACAAACAAGGCAGAGTCACAGAATGGTTTAAGCAAGAAAATGCTCACTTTCTAAAAGTGGCATTTCCAAACTCACAATCTTAAAATCAACTTTACTAAAAGATGTATTTTTAAATTGTGAGTTCAGGGATCCCAAACTCCACATGTCCATCTACTCTCTAGGGGAATCTACACTTTAATCATATTTAAAGGTAGCCCCCATATTATCCTATGAGAGAGACAGACCTTGCAACAGTGAAAACGAAATTGGCAGTATTTCACTGTCAGGACATATAAACCACATTACTATATGTCCTACCTCATCCATACACTGCACCTTGCCCTTGGGGCTACCTAGGGCCTACCTTAGGGGTGCCTTACATGTAAGGAAAGGGAAGGTTTAGGCCTGGCAAGTGGGTACACTTGCCAAGTCGAATTTACAGTGTAAAAATACACATACAGACACTGCAGTGGCAGGTCTGAGACATGATTACAGAGCTACTTATGTGGGTGGCACAACCAGTGCTGCAGGCCCACTAGTAGCATTTGATTTACAGGCCCTGGCACCTCTAGTGCACCTTACTAGGGACTTACTAGTAACTCAAATATGCCAATCATGGATGAACCACTTACATACAATTTAAACAGGAGAGCATATGCACTTTAGCACTGGTTAGCAGTGGTAAAGTGCTCAGAGTTGAAAAGCCAACAGCAACATGTCAGAAAAAAGTAGGAGGCAGGAGGCGAAAAAAAGTCTGGGGATGACCCTGCATAAGCAAAAGTCCAACACGACCCCCTACCAGCCTAAAGCCAGGGGAGAACAATCAATACCTTGATGTACTTCCCTGATTGGGGCGATAGAACAAGGACCCAGGCCCACAACAGCAGGGGCATGTTCCAGTTCTACGCCTTCCTGACTCCAGTTGGATCCCTCTGTCCATACTCTCAGGGCCCACTAAGCTAACCCATGGGGAACCCTTCTCCACATCTACAGACACCATCTGTGCAACACCTAACTTTACTTTGCTCACAGATGTATTGCAATGGGCAGATAGTACCACCAGGGCCAACACAGTGGTGTTGCCCACTCCACCCCCGGGGTGTGACTCTCGTCCTCCCCCCCCCAGGGGCAACTCTGTCCACCAGGACAGCAAGCCACAGTGGCCCCAGACAACTGTCAGGGATGAGAGCCCGACCTCAGGCCTCTCTAACCACTGTGACTGTGGAGAGTGGGGGGTGGTAGCCCCAGGTGCCTGGCACCCTTTGACCACTCTCTCTTCCACCAGGTCAGGGATGTTAACCTGACCCTGGTCCTCCCCTCTGGGGCTCTGTACCCTCCCTGCAGAAGCGGCACCCCCAGAGTCAAAAACTGTCAGGGTGCTTGTAGAAGCAGTCCTGCACAATTCTTCCATCAGTGCAGGGATGTTAACCTGTAACTGATCCTCCAACCTGGGGTCTGTACCTTCAGGTTGGACCAGGGCCAGGGGTGAGGCTTCCCTCCCCCTGCCCTCTCTTCTGGGGTCCTGAACCACCCAACTAGGCGCGGCCCCCCCAGAAGACAACATGGTGGGGGCACTGTTAGCAGTAGCCCCTTCCTCCAGGTCAGGGGGGACACCCTTAACCTGGCCTCCCAATCCAGGGCCTGTACCCACAGACTGGATCACTGCCTGGCAAACCAGGACTTCTTGGGGGGCATACCTACCCCCTACCAGGTCAGAGTTTACCCTCTGAACCTGGTCATCCAACCCAGGGTCACCACCCTGCGGTTGAACCACTGCCTGGCACACCAGGACTTCCTTGGGAGCACACTTACCCCCCATCAGGTCAGAGTTTACCCCCTGAACCTGATCATTCAACCCAGAGTCACCACCCTGCGGTTGAACCATTGCCTGGCACACCAGGACTTCCAGGGGGGCACACTTACCCCCCTCAAGGGACACACTGTCCCGAAGGGCCACACAAGAGTCTGGCTGGCGCAGGTCTCCTGACCTCTGCCCATCTGACAGAGTCTGGATTCCCCCCAACCCAGAAATGGTCTCACCAAGGTCATTCATGGGGGGCTCTGCTCTCAGAGCTGACCCCTGACCCTCCAGGTTCTCCACTGGGGTCCGCAACCCCCTCTCAACCCTCTGTCTGGACTTCTGCACCCCCTCACTAGGAGTGGTACTGCCAGACACCAGAACTGGTGGGACGCTGGCTACAGCGGCCCCCCCAAGTTCTCCTGACACTGTGGGGTCTCCCTCAACAGATGGCCCTATGGTACAGGCTAGGCTCCCCTCCTGGTGTTCCCGCAGGGAACCCTCCAGGACCTGGGACCGGATCTCGGGCACCTTGGGCCTCAACCCATCCCCATTCCCTCTCCTCTGAGACTGGACATGGGGTCCCTCACCCATCCCACTACACTGGGACCTACCTGGGACACTACAATCCTTCCCTACCTCACCTGGTTGGGAACGACCTAGACCACTCCTCTCAGGAGCACCCCCAAATGCCTCTTCAGACTCTCTGGTACTCACCCAGAAGTCTGCCTCCATTGTAAGCTCCCTGGGGTCAGAGAACTCACACTCCACCTGGTGTTGGCATAGCTCTGGAAAATAAGGACTAGACATATGCTCTCCAGCAATTACATCACTCAGCCCCTCACATGAATTAACCAAAGTACCCTTCACCCAACCATCCAGTGACTCTGCTTTGAAAAAGCACCCCACATCACCCTCCTGAGACTGGTGAGACAGTACCTGACTGTCCCTGACACTCAACCCACACTCTTCTGGGATGTTTTCACACTCCATAACCAGGACTTCTACCTGGGGGGAACCCCTCTCCCTGTCACTCTCACCTAGAGTCAGTAGAGTGTCCCTCCCACCAGTAGGAATATGACTCCCCATGCCAGTTCCCCAATCCACCTCAGAGACCCTGTGCATCACTGGAGCTACCTCATACCCCTGAACCTCCTGGCGTGTGTTAACTCCCTCCTTCAAGTAGGGCACCACCTCTCTGGGCATGTGCACTTCTTCAGCAGTACTGGATACAAGATTTTTGCTGCCACCATCTGAACTGGATTCAGCCCTCATGGCCTCCAGCTTCAGCTCTTCACAGCTCAGCTCTTGAGCTGCAATCCTTTCTTTTTCCAGGACTAAGGCTCTCTGCTCCTCAGCCCTCTCAAGCTCTGCATCTAGCTCGTCCAGACTCCGGATTCGAGCTAGGAGCCAATCATCTCTTTCTGTTCCCTCCTCAGGGCCACTGCCCTCCTCTTCGGAGTAGTCCTCCTCCTCAGAGTCATTTGGTGGTGTTGCCTGACAACGTTTCAATTCATACTGAAACAGGGCTGACTCAAGATCCTCCCTTCTGGATTTCTTGTTCACAGCCAGTCCCCTTTCCATGCAGAATGCTTTAAGCTGCCACTTTTTATACATAAATAGGTGCCAGAAATTGACTTCCATTCTGCAAAGGCTTCACAACCAAAAAACAAAGTCCAAAAATATTAGCAATACTTCCAGGAGGACATCAGAGAACAAAAAGCAGAATCACAAGACAAGTAGTATGTGGTCACGTAGTGGTCTGAACTCAAAACAGTAGTGTACACTTAATTACTGTATGTCAAGTACAAATACAAGTCCAAATCCCGACCGCTGGTCACCAATGTTAGAAATGGGGTCTTTGGTTGACAGTCAGGTTACCCCCTGTTCAAGCAAGGACCCTCACTCTAGTTAGGATAAAAGAGAATCACCCTCAGCTAACCCCTGCTTACCCCCTTGGTAGCTTGGCAGAGCAGTAGGCTTAACCTCAGAGTGCTGGGCGTAAAGTATTTGTACCAACACACACAGTAACTTAATGAAAACACTACAAAATGACACAACACCAGTTTAGAAAAATAGGAAATATTTATCTAGACAAAACAAGACCAAAACGACAAAAATCCAGCATACACAAGTCAAGTTATGATTTTTTAAAGGTTTAAAATAAAAAGAGTCTTTAGGTAGTTGTAACACCACACTAGCGCTGCTAGCGTGAAAATGTACCTGGTTTGCGGCAAAAATAACCCCGCACGGGCGGTGTGCGTCGAAAATAACCCTGCACGGTTATATGCGTCGAAAACAACTCGGCACGGCGATGCGCGTCGAAACAGCCAGCCACGCGACGGTCCGAAAGTCCCGCGGCGCAGGTTGCGATCTCTCAGCCTTCGTCAGCGATGCTGCGCGTCGTTTCTCCTGCTCCGGGCGTCGATTCTCCGGTCGCGTTTCCTGCGGCGTCGTTTCTCAGCTGCGGAACCGGCGTCGCGTCGTTTTCTCAGCCGCGATCGGATTCGCGTCGATCTTTTCTCCGCACGGTGCTCGGTGCGTGTATTTTTGTCCTTAGGCTGCCAGCCTCTCCTTTCAGGGTCCCAGGAACTGGAAGGGCACCACAGAGCAGAGTAGGGGTCTCTCCAGAGACTCCAGGTGCTGGCAGGAAGAAGTCTTTGCTATCCCTGAGACTTCAACAACAGGAGGCAAGCTCTACATCAAGCCCTTGGAGATTTCTTCTTCAAGATGGAAGGCACACAAAGTCCAGTCTTTGCCCTCTTACTCTGGCAGAAGCAGCACTGCAGGAAAGCTCCACAAAGCACAGTCACAGGCAGGGCAGCACTTGTTCCTCAGCGATCAGCTCTTCTCCAGGCAGAGGTTCCCCTTGATTCCAGAAGTGTTTCTAAAGTTTGTAAGTTTGGGTGCCCTTCTTATACCCATTTTAGTCTTTGAAGTCACCTTCCTTCAAAGGGGACTCACACCTTCTTGTGAAATCCTGCCTTGCCCAGGCAAGGCCTCAGACACACACCAGGGGGCTGGAGACAGCATTGTCAGAGGCAGGCACAGTCCTTTCAGATGAGAGTGACCACTCCACCCCTCCCTCCTAGCAGAGATGGCTAATCAGGAATGCAGATCACACCCCAGCTCCCTTTGTGTCACTGTCTGGTGTGAGGTGAAAAACAACCCAACTGTCAACTGACCCAGACAGGGAATCCACAAACAAGGCAGAGTCACAGAATGGTTTAAGCAAGAAAATGCTCACTTTCTAAAAGTGGCATTTCCAAACTCACAATCTTAAAATCAACTTTACTAAAAGATGTATTTTTAAATTGTGAGTTCAGGGATCCCAAACTCCACATGTCCATCTACTCTCTAGGGGAATCTACACTTTAATCATATTTAAAGGTAGCCCCCATATTATCCTATGAGAGAGACAGACCTTGCAACAGTGAAAACGAAATTGGCAGTATTTCACTGTCAGGACATATAAACCACATTACTATATGTCCTACCTCATCCATACACTGCACCTTGCCCTTGGGGCTACCTAGGGCCTACCTTAGGGGTGCCTTACATGTAAGGAAAGGGAAGGTTTAGGCCTGGCAAGTGGGTACACTTGCCAAGTCGAATTTACAGTGTAAAAATACACATACAGACACTGCAGTGGCAGGTCTGAGACATGATTACAGAGCTACTTATGTGGGTGGCACAACCAGTGCTGCAGGCCCACTAGTAGCATTTGATTTACAGGCCCTGGCACCTCTAGTGCACCTTACTAGGGACTTACTAGTAACTCAAATATGCCAATCATGGATGAACCACTTACATACAATTTAAACAGGAGAGCATATGCACTTTAGCACTGGTTAGCAGTGGTAAAGTGCTCAGAGTTGAAAAGCCAACAGCAACATGTCAGAAAAAAGTAGGAGGCAGGAGGCGAAAAAAAGTCTGGGGATGACCCTGCATAAGCAAAAGTCCAACAGAGGTGGAATCGCCATTGTCCACAAAAACACCATCAGGGTCACGACCTGTACCGACGACACCCTCAGCACTGCCAAACACCTACACTTCCAGATCCACACCAACCCCAACACCACCCTCAGAGGAACCCTCATCTACAGACCCCCCGGACCATAGCCTCAGTTCTGCGACTCCATCGCCGACCTCGTCAGCAGGCACGCCCTAGTCTCCGGCGACTATGGCCTCCACGGGGACCTGATCTTTCACCTGGAGAATAACAACGACCCCAACTCCACCACCCAAGTCGACAAACTCGCCACCCTCAGACTCAACAACCCCAACTCACTCCCCTGGCCACACGCTGGACCCCATCTTCTCCGCTAGCCCCCACGTCACCTTCAGCCACACCACCGAACTCCCATGGACCGACCACTGCTGCATCCACTTCACCTTCCAGAAACCCACCACGCACCACCGCACCCAACAGATCCCCCGCCGCAACAGGAGCAAAATCAGCCAAGACCAGCTGAACACCAGCCTCACCCAAAAACGACCCACCAAACCCACCAATCTCGACCTCGCCGTCTGCAACCTCTGGCGCTGGATCGAAGACCACGACAACACTCTCACCCCGCTCAATAAACCTTCCAACAGAGGTGCCAACAAGCGAGCCAGCTGGTTCACCTCAGACCTTCGAACCTCCAAGCAAACCTGCCGAAAACTGGAGAGAAAGTGGCTCCTCGAACAGACACCAGACAACCATGCCGCCTTCAAGAACGCCATCCGCAATCACCATCACCTCATCAGATCTGCTAAGAAAACCTCCTTCAAAGACCGCCTGGACAACAATGCACACAACAGCAATGAGCTCTTCAACATCGTGAATGAACTCTCCAACCCCAGCTCCAGCACAAACGACATCCCACCTTCACAAGGACTGTGCAACTCCCTCTTCGCCTTCTTCCACCACAAGATCACAGACATCCATGACAGCTTCAACAGCCAGACCACCCCACCAATCACCGACTCCTCAGACTCTCCACCCACCTTCAACTATGACCCCCTGCTCGTCTGGGCCAATGTGAACTAAGACGACACAATCAAAACAAAGGGCACCATCCACTCTGGATCTCCATCAGACCCATGCCCGCACCAAATCTTTAACAAAGCAAGCACCACCAACGCACCCCACCTCCGCAAAATCATCAACATCTCCTTTGAGACCGCGACCTACCCCAAGAGCTGGAAGCATGCTGAGATCAAATCCCTACGCAAGAAACCCATGGTGGACCCGAGAGACCTCAAGAACTTCCGTCCCATCTCCCTGCTCCCATTCCCGGCCAAGGTCATCGAAAAGATTTTCAACAGACAACTGACCCACTACCTCGAAGAAAACAACATTCTGGACCCATCCCAGTCATGGTTCCGCAGCAACCACAGTACCGAAACTGCCGTCATGGCCACCAACACTGACGACATCAGGGCCCTGCTTGACAACGGCAAAACCGTGGTCCTCATCCTCCTGGACCTCTCGGCCGCCTTCAACACCGTCTGCCACCGCATCCTACGCACACGCCTCAACAACACAGGGATCCGAGACAAAGCTCTGGAGTGGACCACCTCCTTCTTCTCCAGCAGAACCCATAGCGTCCGCCTCCCCCCTTTCCGCTCCGAAGCCTCCAAGATCATCTGTGGCGTTCCCCAAGGTTCGTCCCTCAGCCCTACACTTTTCAACGTCTACATGGCCATACTCGCCCACGTCACCTGGCTACACAACCTCAACATCATCTCCTACACCGACGACACCCAACTGATCCTCTCCCTCACCAAGGACCCCCTCACCACCCTCCACGAAGGTATGAAGGCCGTCACCGAATGGATGAGGAACAGCAAACTGAAGTTGAACTCAGACAAGACAGAGGTCCTCATCTTCGGCGCAAACTCCTCAGAATGGGACGACTCCTGGTGGCCGACCGCTCTGGGAGCAGCCCCAACACCCACCAACCATGCATGCAACCTGGGCATCATCCTCGACTCAGCACTCTCCATGACCAAGCAAGTCAGCGCCGTCTCCTCATCCTGTTTCAACACCCTCCACATGCTCTGCAAAATCTACAGATGGATCCCCACAAATGACTGCAACGCATGCAAAACGCCTCCGCACGCCTGATTGTCGATGCCCACCGCCACAGCCACATCACTCTCCTTCTGAGAGACCTACACTGGCTTCCTGTCAGCAAAAAGATAACCTTCCAGCTCTTCACCCACACACACAAGGCGCTCCACAACACCGGTCCAGCCTACCTCAACAGACAACTTACCTTCTACACCCCATCCCGCCAACTCCCCTCTGCCGACCTCACCCTCACCACCGTCCCCCGCATCCGAAGAGCGACTACCGGAGGCAGATCCTTCTCCCACTTTGGCGCCAAGACCTGGAACACCCTTCCCTTGCCCCTACAAAAGACCGAAGACCTGTTGACTTTCAGGAATCGGCTCAAAACCTGGCTATTTGAGTAGTAGCAGCACCCTCCCCCCCCCAACACCTTGAGAACCTCACAGGTGGTAGTGTGCTCTACAAATGATTGATTGTTTGATTGATTGAATGGCAACTAACAAATCCTTCTTGGGTAAAATTCCCTGAGCAGAAATATTGTGTCCTAAATAATCTACTGAGTCAACCATGAATTTGCACTTCTCCTTACTGACTGTGATCCCATGATCCACCAAGATTCCTATGACCCTATCGAGATCGCGAACGTGTTCCTGAACAGACTCTGAACCCATCAAAATATCGTCCTGATAAGCCAAGATGCCACGTACATCACCAAACAATTGATACATTAACTTCTGGAAAACAGATGCCACGGAAGCTAATCCAAAAGGCATCCTCAGAATCCGTAAGCACCAAATGGCGTGACAAATGTTGTGAGACAAAGAGACTCTCTACTCAGTTCCACTTGATGATAGGCAGGCTTGAGATCTATGACAGTGAATACTTTCATTCCCCCAATTGTATTTTGGGCAAGGGGAAACAATCCACCAAAATGTTCTTGTTCAATGACCTCAAATCAACACACAGTCTCAAATCTCCAGTTTTTCTTAAATGCAACAACAATCAGAGAAACCCATTGGGATGAATCAGCAGGTTCAATAACACCTTCATCACATATAATACGAAGGTGCTTTTTTAACATCCCTCTAATGTTCAACGGTATATTCCGTACTTTATGCACCACAGGTGTCTACAACACAAAAATATTTATTGAATTCTAGAATCATAACAGTTCACAACCAGCTGATCCCTGAGGTACTGATCCAGGGGCCCCAAAAGTTCACAAGTGGGTGCTAATACTCTAAGCTCAGCTAGGAATCTGTCAATTGATTCATGCTGAAATTGTTTCTGAGTGAAAAATTTATGTCGCTCCACAATACTGAAATCATCCTTAAAGTGGTTCCCAAGTCTATTCACAGCTTCTTTGAAGACACCCCAATTCTCAGCAGACAAAGGTTACACTTGAGGTTGATGATCAAATATTCTCTGCCCCTCAGTTCCAAGACAATTGTACCAAATAACTTTCTTCCGAACAGCAGAAAAGTTGACTCCATCAATCACCACCAAATAACTTTCGAAAGACTTATACCAGTGTTGCCATTTAATTGTGGGAATACCAGGTACAGGTAAAAATGCCACTGGTAAATTTGCCGTTTGCATGTTAAGAGCAAAAATTAAATTAACTGCTAAAGTTGGAAGAGGAACAGGTGCTTTTGACAGTTAGTGAGACTCTGAAAGCGTGTGCGAGTCACCGAAAACTCTCCCTGTCAATCCCTCTGTAACAAAGTACATGAACAGTATAGCATATCATAGGAAACTGCTCAACCTAAAGTGTGTGAATCACTGTAAATTCACAAGAAGATTGTGCTCCTTAAGTTTCCTCCCCAAGGTGTGCGATTCGCCTGTTTTCCAAGCCGCGACCATTCAGATGTAGAACTTAGCCCAACAGCTGTGATAAATTCCTTCCTCCTCTATGAGAATTACTTTCACTGTACTCCAAACAAAGGAACATGCCAGGCTCAAGCATGCAGCAGGAGTCAGCTCCAGCTGAGATAATTGCTCTCACTTTGCTAAGCCGTAGTCAAGGCAACAAGGCTTGTAAACAACTGGTAACTGTGCCGTGCTCGAGTGCTCGGATATGGAACTGCGAGCGCAAAGAAACAAAATCTCAACAGCGTCAATTTCAAGAAAGTCCTAATTCCACTTTAGAAATCCTGCTTCGGAAAGGCAGGTAGTTTCATTCCCAGGACTGATATGCTTTAATTGAATTTCACCTTCCTGGAACAAGTAACTGAAAAGCTGCAAGGACAGCAAATGGAAAAAACGTTGCGTAGGTTGTGATGGTGTTGGTTGAAATCAACTTCTCGCCAAATAAATGTTGTGTCAGTGGGAAAAAGGAAGCAAAGCAGAAAGCAGGGTGAACTCGTAAAACATAGTTTATTCATCAGACCCAACACCGACGTCCTCCAGCAGCAAGTTCCAGTCGCAACAGTAACTGTCCGACTCGAATGCCGTGAGGTCACCAGAGAACCCTGCAGGCAACCTTCCATAAAGGTGCACCACCACATACATAACAACATATATACACCACTGTAAAATACAACAATCTTGTTATTATTCTTTAAAATGCTGCGCATGTTATTATTCAATATTATGGAGTAGCTGTCTTTTAATGTTCTAGATTGGAATAGAGGACCTGGGAGAGGGAGCCTGTACTTGATCATTATCTGTTGGGGTGAGTACTGTGCTCCTGGAAATAAAGAGACCTCTCAGACTTCACCATCTTTTGGAAGTGGTATTGAAATGAACAAGTGGCGATGAGGTGGAGAAACACTTGTTACTATACGGCACAGGCACAGTGTTTTCTCCATCCAAACCCATCTAATAATATATTGGAATTTGGATTGAAATTTCACCACAGTATAACAAGTTGTCAGTAACTGTTCTCAATAGGAAAGAACTAGTACATTGAACGCAATCATCGGATTTGGTAATGTACTGTTTTATATATAAAGTTACTTAGAACGCTAGAGATTCTTCAATCGACTGTTAGCGAGTGTCATTTTCAAACTCCCTCCGTGTGACGTATCTTTTCATGCTGGGCCCCTCACGAGGCGTTACTTTACTTGAGCAGTCTAATTTAAACAAATGCTGCACGCTGCACTGTGCATCAGACAAAGCAAGCAGTCTAATTTCAACAACGTGCCATGTGTCAGACAAAGAAATAAAATATTGCCTGAGTGTGTGTATGGCTCAACCCAAAATACAACTTGCTAATTGTTCTTGTACTCACTATTTATGAACTGACGATCCAGCGCTTCTCTATGCACTTCTGCCCAAACATTTCTATACTTCTCAGGAGAGGTCTCCCTCTGCTGCAAGTTACAAGAGGGAGAGTAAAGGATAGAGAAATAGGACTACAAACATCATAAAACTAGAAAGGAGATTCAGAGATTTACACTCTATTGTGAAATACACTTGCTAGACTTGGCATCCTTGGCGTGGTCTCCCTTAACTGATTGCCTCTGTTTCCTAGGTTTTTGATGTGTGCTGGATGCCGTTTTTGCTATTTTTGACACTCTGGGCACTGCTATCCAGTGCTAAAGTGCACGTGCTCCTATGTAAAATGTATGTGTATTTGGCTATCCATGATTGGCACATTTGATTGACTAGTAAGTCCCCAGAACAGGGCACTAGAGGTGCTAAGGGCCTGTAAATTAAATACTACTAGTGAGCCTGCAGCACTGGTTGTGCCTGTAAATATGGCTCAGACCTTCCACTACAGTGTCTGTGTGTGCAGTTTTAAACTGCCAGTTCGACTTGGCAAGTGTACCCACTTGCCAGGCCTAAAAATGCCCTTTTCATACATGTAAGGCACCCCTAAGATAGTCCCTCTGTAGCCCCCTGTGCATAATCCAGTGTATGTTTAAGGTAGGACACATTCTAATATGTTTTATATGTCCTAACAGTGAAATACTGCCAAATTTGGTTTTCACTGTGCAACGCCTATCTCTCTCATAGGTTAACATGATGGCGGCCTTTAAATATTATTAAAGTGCAGATTCCCTTTGGGAGCAGATAGAAATGTGGAGTTTAGGGTCTCTGAACTCACAATTAAAACATATTTTGGTAAAGGTTGTTCTTAGACTGTGGGCCTGATTCTAACTTTGGAGGACGGTGTTAAACCGTCCCAAAAGTGGCGGATATACCACCTACCGTATTACGAGTTCCATAGGATATAATGGACTCGTAATACGGTAGGTGGTATATCCGCCACTTTTGGGACGGTTTAACACCGTCCTCCAAAGTTAGAATCAGGCCCTGTGTATTTGAAAATGGCATTTTCTTGCTTAAACCATTATGTGATTCTGCCTGTTTATAAATTCCCTCTCTGGGTCAGTTTAACAGTCTGGCTGTTCACACCTCTCCTCTAGACAGTGACAGGAGTGGTCACTTACACCTTAAAGGGCTGTGCCTGCCCTCACACAATGCAGTCTCCAAACCCCTGGTGTGTGTCTGGGGCATGGCCTGGGCAAAGCAGGATCTTACAAACAAGAGGGAATTTCAATTGAAGTTTGCCTACTTCAGAGGCAGAAAGGGGTATAAGTAGTGGACCCAAAACTCCTGAAAATTAGATCACTTCTAGATTCAAGAGTAACCTCTGCCAAGGAGAAGAGCTAAAACGCTAAGGAAAAGTGCTGCCCCTGCCTGTCACTGTGGTTTGTTGGGCTATCCCGCAGTTGCTGCCTCTGCCTGTGAAAGTGGACAAAGACTGGACTTTGTTGTGCATTCTTGCTTGAAAAGAATCTCCAAGGGCTTGAATTGAGCTTGCCTCCTGTTGTTGAAGTCTCAGGGCCATCAAAGACTTCCCCTGCCAGCACCTGGACTCCCTGATGACACTCCTGCCCTGCCAAGTGGTGCCCTATCCAGTCCCTGAGCCCTTGAAAGGTGAAGATGGCAGACAACTGAAAACCCACACACAGAACGCTGTGCGGGGAAACTTTTGACGCACCGTCCGCAACACGGCTGATAAACGACGTGCCGCTGGCTTCGCGGCTGAAATCAACACTCTACCTTCATCATGGCTGGGAGGTCGACGCATACCAGTTGGAGAAACGACGTGCAACACCTGCATACAGAGGCTGATAATGACACGAAACCCACGCAGCACGGTTTTCTGATACCGTGCAACCGGATTTTTCACCCATCATCCCTGGGCGTCCAAATCAACTCGACTCTGCACAGATCCGAGGTGCCTCGTCTGGAAATCAATGCATTGCTCTCTTACGAGGGAGAAAATCGATGCAGCTCCGACCCAACAGGAGAAGGAAACGATGCACAGCCTCACTTGCGAGTAAGGAATCAACGCATCGCTACCCATTTCTGATGCACGTGCAGCTTTATTTTTGATGCTAAACAGGTACTTTGTGTAACAACAGCATTCTCACTGTTTGCTAAGGATTAAGAGTCATATTCTTTTGAAAAGTAATATATTGACTTGTGTATGTTGGATTTTTGTCGTTGTGGTCTTGTTTGATTTAGATAAATGTTACCTATTTTTCTGACCTGGTGTGGGGTCTATTTTGTAGGTTTCACTATATTACTGTGTGTGTTGGTACAAATACTTTACACATTGCTTCTGAAGTTAAGCCTGCCTGCTCGTGCCAAGCTACCAAGGGGGTGCGCTGGGGATTAACTGAGTGTGATTCTCCTTTACCCTGACTAGAGTGAGGGTCCTTGCTTTGACAGGGGTAACCTGACTGCCAACCAAAGACCCCTTTTCTAACAACATTGCTCAGTGATTGGCACAATGATACTACATCTTTACTTCATCAGCAATTTGCACGCTTTAACGCTAAAGTCGTGCAGATCTTGGTATACAATATTCCCAAGATCATCAATGATTTGCACATATAGATGCACATCAACAATGTTATGCAGATACTTTCAGTGATTTGCACATTTATAGCAAACCATCAGTGCATTAGCGATTTACACTCTTTTATACTACATTGTGCAGATCACTATATACAATTTTCTCAACATCATGAGTGTTTTGCACACTTATTTATGCACATCAACACTATTATGCAGATCTACATTTAGCAATTTGCACATTTATAAGGATATAAAAAAGGAAATAAGAAAAATGCAGTTTGAACCGCCAACCAAACTCCTTCAAAACAAAGGTGATTTACAGATTCTTTGGATGCAAAGGAAAGAAGAGTTTTAACATATATGAAAGCAATTGATAATGATGATGATGATATGTATCAGGAGCAGAAAAAATATTTAGTTACAACCTTAAAGTTTTGATGGTACAGCGATTGTCATTGTGGGTTATGTTGAAACTGATATTTAAAGGGAGGAGCGTGACAATAAAACTATATTTTGCACCTAAGGGATTAAATGTATTGGGTTTGAAGGACCAGTGGAAGTTGGGAATAATATTGAATCCTCTTAGCCATGAGCCTGTGCTGGTAGTGGAGAACTGTGGGGAGTAAGAACTGATTGTGTCCTAATTTCCAGAAGTATTCACCTAAAAACGTGGAAAACTGGATGAATATACTGTGAGAAAACATGGCTGATTGCAGAGGCCCCCTAACTTTTTGCCCCCATTTGTCACTTTTTGCTGGTGTTTTCCTGACTCTGATGGTGCCCTGGGTACTGCTAACCAGTCCCAGGGCCAGTGCTCTGAGTAAAATCAATATGCAAATTAGGCTAATTATAATTGGCTAAGTTGACCTACCTATAAGTCCCTAGTATATGGTAGGGCATGTAGGTTTAGGGACCACAGCATAGGTAGTGCACCCATAGGTGCACTGCTGATGTGTCCAGTGTCATTTTAAAGGCAGGCCTTCCTCGCTGGCTGCTTTTAAATTAAAGTTACATGCAAATTCGACTTTGGAATTAAAAGTAGTTCCAAAGTCTTAAACTACCTTATTTTTACATGTAAGTCACCCCTAAGGTGTGCCCTATGTGCCCCTAGGGCAGGGTGCCAAGTAACTATAAGCAGGGACCTTATAAAAATAGTTTTATAAGCCCTGGTGAGGTAAAAACAGCAACATTCGGTTTTCCCTCATTGTAGTAAATGGCCTCCATAGGCTAGAACGGGGAGACTTTATTTAAATTTTTAAAGTCCCCTTAAATGATGGATACCAAGAGTTTGGTATCAAATTAATTGTTATAATAAATCCCACAACTTCCAGTTGTTGGATGTAATATAACTTGTTCAGGTAAAGTGTTTTAAACTTTACCTGAAAAGTTGCCAATTTCAGCCCTGTATTGTTTTTGCTGCTGTGCTTTGATTGGCCAGCCTCTAGCAGCCTGGCCAGGCTGCCTTGATGAGGTTTGAAGTGGCCTGGCTTCACACAAAGGAATGTGCCTGTGGGAGGGAATCTTCCTTCAGCAGATGGTGAGGCAGGAAGGGGGAGGGCTGCCAAACTGGTCTTCAAAAGGCAGAGAAGGACATTTGGAGCAACCAGCAACACCCCCACATCCTGCAACCCCAGACAACTAGGTGCCCCCTTGATTAGATTAGGAGAGGGCAGGAGAGGGGTGTGTTTATGATTTTTAGCCACACCAGTGGGTGGGCTCAGCCAGATGTAACCTCAAAAAATCAGATTCAGCCATGATGGATTTTTGGAGAATGTTGCCTCCTGGGATTGATTTTTGCCACACTTCCTAGGAAGTGGTCATCACAGGGGGAAGGACCCCGTACCTGATTGGAGAACCAGGACCCCCCTGCTTTTCACCCAGGAGCAAGGATAAAACTGGCAGACCTGCACCCACACCTCAGTTCCCTACTACATCCAACAAGGAAGAACTACAGAAGAGGAAGGAATGCCCTGCTGGACCCCTGTCCTGCACCTGGAACCTGCACTCAGAAGGACTGCACCAGCTGCACACTTGGGTTTCACCACAAGAAGGACTTTGCCTGGCTTCAACTGGTTCAAGGAGGGACTCCCTGTTTGCTACAGGTGAAAAATTGCAAACCAGAGTCCCCTGCACTAACTCCTGAAGAAAGCGACCAGCTGACCACTGTCCAGTGGCCAAAAAGGAGTTTACGCCCGGTGCATTCTGGGAGTTGTAGTCTGCACCCCCAAGGACCATCTCAGAACTTCTGGACCCTTGGGGTGAGCTGTGGACCTCAAAAGAACCTTAAAAGTACATCTGGGAGAAGCCCCAGAAGTTTGGAGAAGTTTGGAGAACTTTTGAAAAAAAGCTCCATAGATGAACCGACCCACCGCGGCAACTCTAGCCGGCTTGCCTCAACCGCGACCCGGCCTGATTTGCTGGTTCGTCCGAAGGTGAAAAGTTGACCGGGACCTCCCAGCCAACGTATCCAAGGAGGGCTCCAGGGACGTCGGATCAAGATCCAGGTTTACCCCCGGTCGAACAATTTTCACCTCGAAAAAATGACTACGTCCGAAGGTAAAAATCTCCACCGAGGATTCCTGCGTCGCGTATCCAGAGAAGGGCTCCAGGAGGTCAGATTGGACTGGCAGGTTCGTCCCGCTGAAGAAAATCTTCAAAAAAGAGACTAAGGGGGTCATTCTGACCCTGGCGGCCGGTGACCGCCAGGGTCACCGACCACGGGAGCACCGCCAACAGGCTGGCGGTGCCCCCGAGGGCATTCTGACCGCGGCGGTTCAGCCGCGGCCAGAAAGGGTAAACCGGCGGTCTCCCGCCGGTTTACCACTGCCCTTGTGAATCCTCCATGGCTGCGGAGCGCGCTCCGCAGCCATGGGGATTCTGACACCCCCTACCGCCATCCTGTTCCTGGCGGGTCTCCCGCCAGGAACAGGATGGCGGTAGGGGGTGCCGCGGGGCCCCTGGGGGCCCCTGCAGTGCCCATGCCCATGGCATGGGCACTGCAGGGGCCCCCGTAAGAGGGCCCCGCAAAGTATTTCAGTGTCTGCTAAGCAGACACTTAAATACGCGACGGGTGCAACTGCACCCGTCGCACCCCTGCAACTACGCCGGCTCAATTCTGAGCCGGCGTCCTCGTTTTAGGGGCATTTCCTCTGGGCCGGCGGGCGCTCTTTTGGAGAGCGCCCGCCGGCCAAGAGGAAATGTCTGAATGGCCGCCGCGGTCTTTTGACCGCGGTGCGGTCATTCAGCGGCGGTACCTTGGCGGACGGCCTCCGCCGTCCGCCAAGGTCAAAATGACCCCCTAAGTGTGAAGGTAAACCTTTAACCGAGGCCTCCCGCGGCCTGTAGCCGAGCAGGGCTCCATCACGGTCGGCCTTAAACTTTGACTTTGCCCCAGTCGAGGTGCAACCAGATGACCCGATTGGCGCTTTTTGTTTCTATGCGCTAAAAAAAAAAAAAATCTTTACAAATTCATATCTCTGGTTCCCCTTATCCGATTTTATTCATTTCTGTGTCATTTTAAAGATAAAAATATAATCTATTTTTATACATTGGCTTTGGATTTTTAAACTGTTTCCTGTGTTTTATTTAATTACTGTTTTGTGATATTTGACTGCTTTACACTCTGGCCCTCATTCTGACCTTGGCGGGCGGCGGAGGCCGCCCGCCAAAGTCCCGCCGTCAGGTTACCGTTACCGTTCCGCGGTCGAAAGACCGCGGCGGTAATTCTGACTTTCCCGCTGGGCTGGCGGGCGGTCGCCTTCAGACCGCCAGCCAGCCCAGCGGGAAAGAGGCTTCCACGATGAAGCCGGCTCGGAATCGAGCCGGCGGAGTGGAAGCTGTGCGACGGGTGCAGTTGCACCCGTCCCGTATTTCACTGTCTGCGCAGCAGACAGTGAAATACATGTAGGGGCCCTCTTACGGGGGCCCCTGCAATGCCCATGCCAGTGGCATGGGCACTGCAGGGGCCCCCAGGGGCCCCGCGACCCCCCCTACCGCCATCCGGATCTCGGCGGTCCGACCGCCGGGATCTGGATGGCGGTAGGGGGGGTCGGAATCCCCGCGGCGGTGCAGCAAGCTGCGCCGCAGCGGAGGATTCAATGGGGCCGCGGTACACTGGCGGGACCCCGTCAGTGGTGCCGGTCCGACCGCGGCTTTACCGCCGCGGTCGGAATCCCCATTGGAGCACCGCCGGCCTGTCAAAGACCGCCAGGGTCAGAATGACCACCTCTGTCTCCTAAGTTAATCCTTGACGCTCGTTGCTAAGCTACCAAGGGTTGAGCTGGGTTTAATTTACTGAGACCTAACTGGACCTAAGTGGAGGTTAGTGGCCTATTTCTAAGTGTAGGTACCTACCTGCCCTTACCAATAACCCATTTTCCAACATTTTTGGTGAGCAGTGGTGGGATCCTGTACTTGTGTTCAGTATCACGTTACAGTTTTAAGTAAAACAAATTAAAAATCCTTTAAATTGTCCTAGTGCAAAAACTGTTTTTATTTTTAATTTGGATTAATTTCAATTATTGAATTTTTGTGATGTTTCTAAATTCTTGTTTCCAATTTTTGCAAAAAGTTTTTGTTGACACAAAACTAGGGAACCATGGAGCTTGATCTGGCTAGCCTACCCACACTGACAGTAGTCCAGCTTATGGGGTTGTGTACTGAAAGAGGGTTGCCTGCAACCACTGACCTCAGGAAGCATGTCCTGATCAAATCCCTGACAGCTTGGGCTGAGGCCCAAGAGGTAGACCCAGAGGAAGCTCCAGAGGAGGGAGAAGTAGGGGAGGATGCTAGCTCTAACCACTCAGGGGAGGGAGGGCATCTGAGCCTAAGTGAGGATGAGGAAGACCGGTCCTCATTACATACAGTCACTAGGGGCAGACCCAAAGCTAGTTGGGGGAAGGGGGTGCCTTCAGGAGGAGAGAACCTGTCCCTCAGAGAAAGAGAGCTGGAGGCCCAGCTAGCATTCATAGCTTTGGAGGCAGAGAAGCTGGCCCTAGAAAAGAAAAAGTGGGGAAAGAGAGAAAAAATAGATGGTGGCAGCGACAGAGAAGTTGAGGTGTCCATGGGTGGAGGGGGGGGGTTCCCCAGATTACCCAAGGGGGTGGTTCCTGCTTATGTAGAGGGGGATGACATAGACAAGTGGTTGGAGGCCTTTGAGAGGGCACTCCAAATGAGAAGGGTTAGGCCTCAATACTGGGGTTCACTTTTATGGGAGTTTGTCCCCAACTCAGGGAGGGATAGGCTTCTGACCTTAAGGGGGGAGGAGGCAGATTCATACCCTAGTATGAAGAGGTGCTTAGCCAAGAAGTTTGGTCTGACCCCAGAGCAGTACAGAATGAAGTTCAGGGACACCCAGAAGGTCAGTACCCAGTCTTGGGTTGACTTTGTAGACACCTCACTTAAGGCACTAGAGGGCTGGATTATTGGTAACAAAGTAAATGCTTATGAGGGGTTATACAATCTGATCATGAGAGAGCACATCTTGACCAATTGTACCCAAGAAAGGTTACGCCAGCATCTAGTGGACTCTAACCTGACCAACCCTAGAGAGCTAGGGGAGGCTGCTGATGAGTGGTTGAGAACCAGGGTGGTTGTCAAGTCCCAGGGGGGAGACTCCAAGAAGGGGGGGGTCAGGTCCCCAAAAACCTAAGGAGGGAGGTGGTAAGGCCACCAAAGAAACTCCTTCTGTACCCCAGAACCCTAAGAAGGAGGAGAGTAAATCCCACTCCCAATCTGACAAGCAGAGACAGGGAGACCCAGGGATTAAAAAAGCTCTTGGACAGTAAGGCTTGCTTTGACTGTCAGCAGACAGGTCCCTTCAGAGGAGATGCAGCCTGTCCAAAGAAGGTGGTTAGCACTGGGCTGTCCAGTGTAGCCATGGAGGAGGACTCCTCAGATGATGAAGTCCTTCTAGCATTGAGCTGGGAGACAGGACCAGATGGTAAGCTGGTGATCCCTGAGGGTGGGAGTAGGCACTTCCACCCCATTCAGGTGAATGGGATCCCTACCACTGGCCTGAGAGACACCTGTGCCAGTCACACTATGGTGAGTGACCGGTTAGTGAACCCGGACATGTATGTCCCAGGAGAGACCAGGAAAGTCAGGATAGCCATGGGGGAGGTCACCTCCAAACCTGTAGCCATAGTGCCCTGTAGGAAGTTGGCTCTGTATGTACTATTTCAAAGTAAGAAATAGCATGCACAGAGTCCAAGGGTTCACCTTAGAGGTAAGATAGTGGCAAAAAGAGATAATTCTAATGCTCTATTTTGTGGTAGTGTGGTCGAGCAGTAGGCTTATCAGAGGGTAGTGTTAAGCATTTGTTGAACACACACAGGCAATAAATGAGGAACACACACTCAATGACAATTCCAGGCCAATAGGTTTTTATATAGAAAAATATCTTTTCTTAGTTTATTTTAAGAACCACAGGTTCAAGATTTACAAACAATACTTGAAATGAAAGGTATTTCACTTAGGAACTTTAGGAACTTTGAATTAGCAAAATGGCATATAAAGTTTTCACACAAATGGCAATAAGCTATTTTAAAACTAGACACAGTGCAATTTTCAACAGTTCCTGGGTGAGGTAAGTATTTGTTAGTTTTGCAGTGAAGTAAACCACCTACAGGGTTCAAAGTTGGGTCCAATGTAGCCCACCGTTGGGGGTTCAGAGCAAGCCCAAAGTTACCACACCAGCAGCTCAGGGCCGGTCAGGTGCAGAGTTCAAAGTGGTGCCCAAAACGCATAGGCTTCAATGGAGAAGGGGGTGCCCCGGTTCTAGTCTGCCAGCAGGTAAGTACCTGCGACTTCGGAGGGCAGACCAGGGGGGTTTTGTAGGGCACCGGGGGGGACACAAGTCAGCACACAAAGTACACCCTCAGCGGCACGGCGGCGGCCGGGTGCAGAGTGCAAACAGGCGTCGGGTTTGCAATTGGTTTCAAAGGGAGACCCAGGGGTCTCTTCAGCAAAGCAGACAGGCAAGGGGGGGCTCCTCGTGGTAGCCACCACCTGGGCAAGGGAGAAGGCCGCCTGGGGGTCGCTTCTGCACTGGAGGTCGGATCCTTCAGGTCCTGGGGGCTGCGGGTGCAGTGTCTTTACCAGGCGTCGGGTTATTAGAAGCAGGCAGTCGCGGTCAGGGGGAGCCTCTAGATTCCCTCTGCAGGCGTCACTGGGGGGGGTCAGGGGGGTCAACTCTGGCTACTCACAGGTTCGTAGTCGCCGGGGAGTCCTCCCTGTAGTGTTTTTTCTCCACAGGTCGAGCCGAGGGCGTAGGGTGCAGAGTGCAAAGTCTCACGCTTCCGGCGGGAAATGTGGAGTCCTTTTAAGGATGTTTCTTTGTTGCAAAGTTGTTTCTTCTTTGGAGCAGAGCCGCTGTCCTCGGGAGTTCTTGGTCCTTTTAGATGCAGGGTAGTCCTCTGAGGCTTCAGAGGTCACTGGACCCTGTGGAACGCGTCGCTGTTGCAGTTTTTCTTGAAATGGGGAGACAGGCCTGTAGGGCTGGGGCCAAAGCAGTTGGTGTCTCCGTCTTCTCTGCAGGGCTTTCAGGTCAGCAGTCCTTCTTCGTCTTCAGGTTGCAGGAATCTAGTTTCCTAGGTTCTGGGAAGCCCCTAAATACTGAATTTAGGGGTGTGTTTAGGTCTGGGAGGGCAGTAGCCAATGGCTACTGTCCTTGAGGGTGGCTACACCCTCTTTGTGCCTCCTCCCTAAGGGGAGGAGGGCACATCCCTATTCCTATTGGGGGAATCCTCCAAAATCAAGATGGAGGATTTCTAAAGGCAGGGGTCACCTCAGCTCAGGACACCTTAGGGGCTGTCCTGACTGGTGGGTGACTCCTCCTTGTTTTTCTCATTATCTCTCCTGGACTTGCCGCCAAAAGTGGGGGATGTGTCCAAGGGGCGGTATCTCCACTAGCTGGAGTGCCCTGGGGCATTGTAACACTAAGCCTGAGCCTTTGAGGCTCACTGCTAGGTGTTACAGTTCCTGCAGGGGGGAGGTGTGAAGCACCTCCACCCAGAGCAGGCTTTGTTTCTGTCCTCAGAGAGCACAAAGGCTCTCACCACATGGGGTCAGAAACTCGTCTCTCAGCAGCAGGCTGGCACAGACCAGTCAGTCCTGCACTGAACAATTGGGTAAAATACAGGGGGCATCTTATGCCCTCAGTGTGCATGTTTTAATAAATCAAACACTGGAATCAGTGTGGGTTTATTATTCTGAGAAGTTTGATACCAAACTTTCCAGTATTCAGTGTAGCCATTATGGAGCTGTAGAGTTCGTTTTTGACAGACTCCCAGACCATATACTCTTATGGCTACCCTGCACTTCAATGTCTAGGGTTTTGCTTAGACACTGTAGGGGCATAGTGCTCATGCACCTATGCCCTCACCTGTGGTATAGTGCACCCTGCCTTAGGGCTGTAAGGCCTGCTAGAGGGGTGACTTACCTATGCCACAGGCAGTGTGAGGTTGGCATGGCACCCTGAGGGAAGTGCCATGTCGACTTAGTCCTTTTCTCCCCACCAGCACACACAAGCTGGCAAGCAGTGTGTATGTGCTGAGTGAGGGGTCCCTAGGGTGGCATAAGACATGCTGCAGCCCTTAGAGACCTTCCCTGGCATCAGGGCCCTTGGTACCAGGGGTACCAGTTACAAGGGACTTACCTGGGTGCCAGGCTTGTGCCAATTGTGGAGACAATGGTACATTTTAGGTGAAAGAACACTGGTGCTGGGGCCTGGTTAGCAGGGTCCCAGCACACTTCCCAGTCAAGTCAGCATCAGGATCAGGCAAAAAGTGGGGGGTAATTGCAACAGGGAGCCATTTCCTTACACAAGCCCCCCCCAGCCCACAGGCCAGGAGACTCAGCCAAAGCTGGGAGAGTTTTCCTAGTCTGTCAGACGAGGAAGAGTAGAGGAAATAGGCTGGTTTGTTGCAGGGCCTACTCTGCCTTACATCCTCCTGTCCAAGTCATTCCCTCTGGGGACCTGACCCACTTCCACAGTGATAGGACCTAGTCTGAATTGCCTCTTGTCTGTGCTTTTAATGTCTTCACCCATTCTCTCTAGTTTGGGGTTAGAGGTGTCCACCTCTTCTAATCTTATTTTAGCCAGGGTCTCCCCTAGCTTACCCAAAGAGGTTACCCAGAGCTGGAGTAACCCCACCATGACCAATAGGGTCAGGGGGCCTAACTTGCTATTTGGCATGGGGTCAGACCACCATGCCAAGGATAGTGCAGCCATAAAGGCTAACACCCAGCAGAGGCCACTGACAGCTGTCAGTGCCCAGAACCACACCTTTAGCACTTCACCTGCAAGGGGAGGAACTAAGTTACAGGCTTCTTTGGGTTCAGGGTGCCTGTCTGCTGTGTAAGAGTGGGGGGTTACTACATCTTGTAGTAAACACCCTTATTCCACTCTTTCTTCTGTTAACTGAGGAGCCACCCACTCAGGTTTAACAGTTGCCTGACTAGCCAGGACTTCTTGTGGGTCAGGTTGGACTTTACCAGTGCCATTTCTGGAGTTTTCCCCTACTGGAGCAGAATCTCCTTGGCTTGCTGGAACCTTGGCTAAAGGTTGTCCACCTTTCCTACTTTGTTTTCCTTTCTTTTTCTTTTGGGGCCTACTTGCAGTTAGTGCAGGGGTAGCACCTCCAGAATCCTTGGGAGAGGACTGGCACTCGACCAGTTCCTCTCTTGGGCTCTGACTAACCTTTGGTTAGTCATTTCCAAGGAGACAATCAAGGGGGAGGTCTGTACTGACTACCACCCTTCTCCAGCTAAAAGTCCCACCCACTTCTATGGGCACAAAAGTCACAGGCCCATCAGTGACCCTGTCTGGGCTAACTCTTACTCTGGCAGTCTCACCTGGGATGTACTGGTTTGAGAACACCAGCCTGTCATGCACAATAGTGTGACTGGCACAAGTGTCTCTCAGGGCAGTGGGTGGGATTCCATTCACCAGTAGGTGGTGGAAGTGTCTACTTCCCCCTGGAATCTCCAACTTTGAGCCCCCCTGAACCTAATCCTGTACTCCTCAGTGGAGAATCCAAAGCCCTCAATCAGGGTAGCCTTCATGAGGTCATAGGATTCTGCATCTTTTGCAGAGAGTGTGAGGAGTATATCCCTACACTTTCAAGTGAACATTTCTCAAAGGAGAGCACCCCAGTGAGATCTGTCTACTTTTCTGGTTGCACAAGCCCTCTCAAAAGCTGTGAACCATTTGGTGATGTCATCACCATCTTCATATTTAGTTACAATCCCTTTAGGGATTTTTAGCATGTCAGGAGAATCTCTGACCCTATTTAAGTTGCTGTCACCATTGATGGGACCTAGGCCAATCTCTTGTCTTTCCCTTTCTATGGCTAGGAGCTGTCTCTCTAAAGCCAATCTTTTGACCATCCTGGCTAACAGGAGGTCATCTTCATTGAGGCTGCCCTCAATGCTTCCAGAGTTGCTGGACTCTCCTGTGAGAGAAGCAGCATCTCTGACTATCACATTTGGAGTCAGGGTTTGAGAGACCCTGGGCTCCCTATCTAGGACTGGAGGTAGGAAATCCTCCAGATCACTAGGGCCCCCCTCTGTGAGGGCATCATCAGAGGGGTTGTTTTTAGAAAACTCTGCCAAAAGCTCCTGGAGCTGTACTTTGGTAGGGTTTGAACCAGTTTTAATCTTTTTGATTTTGCAGAGAGACCTTAACTCTGACATCCTAAGATGCAGGTAAGGGGTGCGGTTGAGTTCCATCACTATCTCTTCTGCAGCAGACATTTTGTTTCTAAAAGTTGGAATACTTTTAAAGAATCTAAAACTATCTCTAGAACTTAATTCAAACTTTTATAAAACTTTTAAACTCTAAAAGAAATGCGAACATGGACTAGCACAAGGCCCTAGCAGGACTTTTAAAAATTTAGAAAAATAGCTCAAATTTCAAAAATCGGTTTCTAATGCCAATTTTTGGAATTTAGTTGTGTGATCAGGTATTGGCTGAGTAGTCCAGCAAATGCAAAGTCATGTACCCCACCGCTGATCCACCAATGTAGGACGTTGGCTCTGTATGTACTATTTCAAAGTAAGAAATAGCATGCACAGAGTCCAAGGGTTCCCCTTAGAGGTAAGATAGTGGCAAAAAGAGATAATTCTAATGCTCTATTTTGTGGTAGTGTGGTCGAGCAGTAGGCTTATCAAAGGGTAGTGTTAAGCATTTGTTGTACACACACAGGCAATAAATGAGGAACACACACTCAATGACAATTCCAGGCCAATAGGTTTTTATATAGAAAAATATATTTTCTTAGTTTATTTTAAGAACCACAGGTTCAAGATTTACAAACAATACTTTAAATGAAAGGTATTTCACTTAGGAACTTAGTTTTCACACAAATGGCAATAAGCTATTTTAAAACTAGACACAGTGCAATTTGCAACAGTTCCTGGGGGATGTAAGTATTTGTTAGTTTTGCAGGTAAGTAAACCACCTACAGGGTTCAAAGTTGGGTCCAAGATAGCCCACCGTTGGGGGTTCAGAGCAACCCCAAAGTTACCACACCAGCAGCTCGGCCGGTCAGGTGCAGAGTTCAAAGTGGTGCCCAAAACGCATAGGCTTCAATGGAGAAGGGGGTGCCCCGGTTCTAGTCTGCCAGCAGGTAAGTACCTGCGACTTCGGAGGGCAGACCAGGGGGGTTTTGTAGGGCACCGGGGGGGACACGAGTCATCACAAAAAGTACACCCTCAGCGGCACGGCGGCGGCCGGTTGCAGAGTGCAAACAGGCGTCGGGTTTGCAATTGGTTTCAAAGGGAGACCCAGGGGTCTCTTCAGTGAAGCAGGCAGGCAAGGGGGGGGGGGCTCCTCGAGGTAGCCACCACTTGGGCAAGGGAGAGGGCCACCTGGGGGTCACTCCTGCACTGGAGGTCAGATCCTTCAGGTCCTGGGGGCTGCGGGTGCAGTGTCTTTACCAGGCGTCGGGTTCTTAGAAGCAGGCAGTCGCGGTCATGGGGAGCCTCTGGATTCCCTCTGCAGGCGTCACTGGGGAGGCTCAGGGGGGTCAACTCTGGCTACTCACAGGGTCGTAGTCACCGGGGAGTCCCCCCTGTAGTGTTGTTTCTGCGCAGGTCGAGCCGAGGGCGTCGGGTGCAGAGCGCAAAGTCTCACGCTTCCGGCGGGAAACGTGGAGTCCTTTTAAAGTTCTTTCTTTGTTGCAAAGTTGTTTCTTCTTTGGAGCAGAGCCGCTGTCCTTGGGAGTTATTGGTCCTTCTAGATGCAGGGTAGTCCTCTGAGGCTTCAGAGGTCGCTGGACCCTGTGGAACGCGTCGCTGTTGCAGTTTTTCTTGAAGTGGGGAGACAGGCCGGTAGGGCTGGGGCCAAAGCAGTTGGTGTCTCCGTCTTCTCTGCAGGGCTTTCAGGTCTGCAGTCCTTCTTCGTCTTCAGGTTGCAGGAATCTAGTTTCCTAGGTTCTGGGGAGCCCCTAAATACTGAATTTAGGGGTGTGTTTAGGTCTGGGAGGGCAGTAGCCAATGGCTACTGTCCTTGAGGGTGGCTACACTCTCTTTGTCTCTTTGTGCCTCCTCCCTAAGGGGAGGAGGGCACATCCCTATTCCTATTGGGGGAATCCTCCAAAATCAAGATGGAGGATTTCTAAAGGCAGGGGTCACCTCAGCTCAGGACACCTTAGGGGCTGTCCTGACTGGTGGGTGATTCCTCCTTGTTTTTCTCATTATCTCTCCTGGACTTGCCGCCAAAAGTGGGGGCTGTGTCCAAGGGGCGGGCATTTCCACTAGCTGGAGTGCCCTGGGGCATTGTAACACAAAGCCTGAGCCTTTGAGGCTCACTGCTAGGTGTTACAGTTCCTGCAGGGGGGAGGTGTGAAGCACCTCCACCCAGAGCAGGCTTTGTTTCTGTCCTCAGAGAGCTCAAAGGCTCTCACCACATGGGGTCAGAAACTCGTCTCTCAGCAGCAGGCTGGCACAGACCAGTCAGTCCTGCACTGAACAACTGGGTATAATACAGGGGGCATCTCTGTTTTAATAAATCCAACACTGGAATCAGTGTGGGTTTATTATTCTGAGAAGTTTGATACCACACTTCCTAGTATTCAGTGTAGCCATTATGGAGCTGTGGAGTTCGTTTTTGACAGACTCCCAGACCATATACTCTTATGGCTACCCTGCACTTACAATGTCTACGGTTTTGCTTAGACACTGTAGGGGCATAGTGCTCTTGCACCTATGCCCTCACCTGTGGTATAGTGCACCCTGCCCTAGGGCTGTAAGGCCTGCTAGAGGGGTGACTTGCTTATGCCACAGGCAGTGTTAGGTTGGCATGGCACCCTGAGGGGAGTGCCATGTCGACTTAGTCATTTTCTCCCCACCAGAACACACAAGCTGGCAAGCAGTGCGTCTGTGCTGAGTGAGGGGTCCCTAGGGTGGCATAAGACATGCTGCAGCCCTTAGAGACCTTCCCTGGCATCAGGGTCCTTGGTACCAGGGGTACCAGTTACAAGGGACTTACCTGGGTGCCAGGGTTGTGCCAATTGTGGAGAGAATGGTACATTTTAGGTGAAAGAACACTGGTGCTGGGGCCTGGTTATCAGGGTCCCAGCACACTTAGTCAAGTCAGCATCAGTATCAGGCAAAAAGTGGGGATTAATTGCAACAGGGAGCCATTTCCTTACATGCCCCTAGAGAGGGAGGGTATCCTTGATTGGGTTAGGGTGGTAGTCAGTACTGACCTCCCCCTAGATTGTATCCTGGGCAATGACCTCCCAGAGGTGACTCTGGTCCCAGGTGGGGCGGTCGCCCAGGGCGCCCCCCAACCCAAAGTCCTGGGGCGTCAGTCCCTATAGTTAGGAGACAGGGGTCCCCAAGAAAAGGAAAGAAGAAAAGGAAGGGTAGGCCACTCTTAAAGAGAGTTCCAGGGAGCCAAAGGCCTTCTGCCCCAGTAGGGGGGGAGCCCAGAGTTGGCACTGGTGAGGCCTCACCTGACCCCAAGGAAGTCCTGAGTAGTCAGGCAGCTGTCCAGATGCAGGGTGTTGCCCCTGCACTGACAGAAAGGAGAGTGGAAGGAAGGTGCCTGCCACAGGAGGTGGCAGCCCCCTACTCTAGACAGCAAGAGGGGTGCCAGGACCCCACAGTTGCCCCTAAAGCAGCTCAGCCACCTGTCAGTGGAGAGCTTAGGGTGTGGTTCTGGGTACTGACAGCTGTCAGTAGCCTCTGCTGGGTGCTAGCCTTCCTGGCAGCACTGCACATGGCCTGGGAGGGAGACCCCAGGGCCAAAAGCAAAGTAGGCCCCCTGACCCTGTTGGTCATGGTGGGGTTGCTCAAGTGTTGGGTGACCTCTTTGGGTAACCTAGGTGTTGCCCTAGCAAAGTTAGGAGAAGGGGAGGTGGGCACCTCACTACCCAAGTTGGCAGAGAGAGAGGAGGAAGACCCCCCTAGAGGGAAGTTTCAGTTTGAGATGGGTCCTTTCACTGTTGGGATGGCTTCACTACCCAGAGGGAGTGACCACGGCAGGAGGATGTAAGGCAGAGTAGGCCCTGCAAAGGGACAGCCAGTTTTCTTCACTGTCTTCCTCACCTAACAAGCCAGGAAGACTCTCCCAGGGTTGGGCTGAGTCTCCTGGGCGTGTGGGCTGGGGGGGCTTGTGTGAGAAAACAGGGCTGATTGCAGAGGCCCCCTAACTTTCTGCCCCCATTTTCCACTTTCTGCTGGTGTTTTCATGACTCTGATGGTGCCCTGGGTACTGCTGACCAGTCCTGGGGCCTGTGCTCTGTGTAAAATCAATATGCAAATTAGGCTAATTATAATTGGCTAAGTTGACCTACCTATAAGTCCCTAGTATGTGGTAGGGCATGTAGGTTTAGGGACCACCGCATAGGACTGCTGATGTGCCCAGTGTCATTTTAAAGGCAGGCCTGCCTTGCTGGCTGCTTTTAAATTAAAGTTATATGCAAATTCGACTTTGGAATTAAAAGTAGTTCCAAAGTCTTAAACTACCTTTTTTTTGCGTATACGTCACCCCTAAGGTGTGCCCTATGTGCCCCTAGGGCTCGGTGCCAAGTAACTATAAGCAGGGACCTTATAAAAATAGTTTTATTAGCCCTGGCGAGGTAAAAACAGCCAAATTTGTTTTTCCCTCATTGTAGTAAATGGCCTTCATAGGCTAGAATGGGGAGACTTTATTTTAATTTTTAAAGTCCCCTTAAATGATGGATACCAAGAGTTTGGTATCAAATTAATTGTTATAATAAATCCCACAACTTCCAGTCGTTGGATTTAATATAACCTGTTCAGGTAAAGTGTTTTAAACTTTACCTGAAAAGTTGCCAATTTGAGCCCTGCATTGTTTTTTTCTGATGTGCTTTGATTGGCCAGCCTCTAGCAGCCTGGCCAGGCTGCCTTGATGAGGTGTGAAGTGGCCTGGCTTCACACATAGGAATGTGCCTGTGGGAGGGAATCTCCCCTCAGCAGATGGTGAGGCAGGAAGGGGGAGGGCTGGCAAACTGGTCTTCAAAGGCAGAGAAGGACATTTGGAGCAACCAGCAACACCCCCACATCCTGCAACCCCAGACAACTAGGTGCCCCCTTGATTAGATTAGGAGAGGGCAGGAGAGGGGTGTGTTTATGATTTCTAGCCACACCAGTGGGTGGGCTCAGCCAGATTTAACCTAAAAAAATCTGATTCAGCCATGATGGATTTTTGGAGAATGTTGCCTCCTGGGATTAATTTTTGCCACACTTCCCAGAAAGTGGTCATCACAGGGGGAAGGACCCTGCACCTGATTGGAGAACCAGGACCCCCCTGCTTTTCACCCAGGAGCAAGGATAAAACTGGCAGACCTGCACCCACACCTCAGTTCTCTACTACATCCAACAAGGAAGAACTACAGAAGAAGAAGGCCTGCACCTGGAACCTGCACTCAGAAGGACTGCACCAGCTGCACACCTGGGCTTCACCACAAGCAGGACTTTGCCTGGCTTCAACTGGTTCAAGGAGAGACTCCCTATTTGCTATAGGTGAAAAATTGCAAACCAGAGTCCCCTGCACCAACTCCTGAAGAAAGCGACCAGCTGACCACTGTCCAGTGGCCAAAAAGGAGTTTGCGCCAGGTGCATTCTGGGAGTTGTAGTCCACACCCCCAAGGACCATCTCAGAACTTCTGGACCCTTGGGGTGAGCTGTGGACCTCAAAAGAACGTTAAAAGGACATCTCGGAGAAGCCCCAGAAGTTTGGAGAAGTTTGTAGAACTTTTGAAAAAAAGCTCCATAGAGAGACCGACCCGCCGCGGCAACTCTAGCCGGCTTGCCTCAACTGCGACCCGGCCTGATTTGCTGGTTCGTCCCGGTAAAGAAAATCTCCGAAAAAGAGACTAAGGCCCTCATTCCACCGCCTGCCTGGCGGGAACCGCCATATGGCCGCTCCGCGGTCGGAAGACCGCTGGGGCCATTCCGACCTTCCCGCTGGGCCGGCGGGCGCTAACATTGTTAGCGCCCGCCGGCCCAGCGGGAAGGCTGCCTGCAACACAGAAGCCGGCTCCGAATGGAGCCGGCGGTGTTGCAGGTGTGCAACGGGTGCAGTTGCACCCGTCGCGCTTTTCACTGTCTGCTAAGCAGACAGTGAAAAGCTTCATGGGGCCCTGTTAGGGGGCCCCTGCACTGCCCATGCCAGTGGCATGGGCAGTGCAGGGGCCCCCAGGGGCCCCAGGCACCCGTTCCCGCCAGCCTGTTCCTGGCGGTAAAAACCGCCAGAAACAGGCTGGCGGGAAGGGGGTCAGAATCCCCATGGCGGCGCTGCTTGCAGCACCGCCATGGCGGATTGGGCCAACCGGGGTTAATCCGGCGGGAAACCGCCGGACCCGGTTTTCTGACTGCGGCTTTACCGCCGCGGTCAGAATGGCCCAGGAAGCACCGCCAGCCTGTTGGCGGTGCTTTCCGTCGTTCGCGGCCCTGGCGGTTTTTACCGCCAGGGTCGGAATGAGCCCCTAAGTCCGAAGGTGAAAAGTTGACCGTGACCTACCAGCCAGCGTATCCAAGGAGGGCTCCAGGGACGTCGGATCAAGATCCAGGTTTACCCCGGTCTAAGGATTTTCACCTCGAAAAAACGACTAAGTCCGAAGGTAAAAATCTCCAATGAGGATTCCTGCGTCGCGTATCCGGAGAAGGGCTCCAGGAGGTCGGATTGGACTGGCAGGTTCGTCCCGCTGAAAAAAATCTTCGAAAAAGAGACTAAGTGTGAAGGTAAACTTTTAACCGAGGCCTGCCGCAGCCTGTAGCCGAGCAGGGCTCCATCACGGTCAGCCTTAAACTTTGACTTTGCCCCAGTCGAGGTGCAACCAGATGACCCGATTGGTGCTTTTTGTTTCTAGGTGCTAAAAAAAAAAAACATCTTTACAAATTCATATCTCCGGTTCCCCTTATCTGATTTTATTCGTTTTTCTGTCATTTTAAAGATAAAAATATAATCTATTGTTATGAGTTGGCTTTGGATTTTTAAACTGTTTCCTGTGTTTTATTTAATTACAGTTTTGTGATATTTGACTGCTTTACACTCTGTCTCCTAAGTTAAGCCTTGACGCTCGTTGCCAAGCTACCAAGGGTTGATCTGGGTTTAATTTACTGAGACCTAACTGGACCTAAGTGGAGGTCAGAGGCCTATTGCTAAGTGTAGGTACCTACCTGCCCTTACCAATAACCCATTTTCCAACATATACCCATAAAATCAGGTCTAAAGTAAATGCTAAGCCTATGATACAAAAACTCAAAAATGTTCCTAATAATGTGAGGGAAGAATTGAAATAGATGCTGTTGGAGATGGTTAATGAAGGAGTGATAGAAGAGATATAAACATCTATCATCTAAGTGGGTGCCTCCAATAGGTTTGGCCCATAAGGCTGATAATTCATTGAAGTTATGTGTGGATCTCAGAGCTACAAATGCAAATATTGTGGCAGACTATCACCCTCTGCCAAATATAAATGAAGTAATTTGCATGTTTAATGGAAATTTAATATTTTCCACAATAGATTTGAAGTCGGCGTATCATCAAATTGAACTGATGGAAAACTCTCGCCACTTTACAGCATTTTATTATGCTGCATGGGTTATTCCAATTAAGTGGATGCTATCATCAAGGCTCATGCTCCTGACAATCGAGAAAAATGACTGTCTTTTGCATATGATAGCAAGTTCATTACAAATGTTTCTACTAAATGGAGCCACTCAGGGAATTTACCCAGAAAAATGTTATGTATGTATGGACGGATAAACAAAAATCTGCATTTGAAATTATTAAAACAGAAATTGCCAAAGCACCCACTTTAAAACCTTTCAGGATGAGGATACAATGTATTGTTACTATAGATGCTACTATGTTTGGTATTGAGGGAGTCTTATTCCAGGGCTGTGGTAATGAGATGTGGCATGTTTGCCCCTCGAACACTCTTGGACACTGAAAGAAGATATGCAGTTATAGAAAAATAATTATTAGCATGTGCTGGGCCATTTAACATTTTCGAATTTACATATGGGGCTCACGCTTGTGCTTAAGATAGACCATAAATCTTTGCTGAGGATTCTTTCTCTTGGAGGGGATTGGAATGCCACAACAAGTAAAGCTGGATTTATATCAAAATTACAAAAGTGCTGTTTTACTGTGGAGTATGTGCCTGGAAAAAATATTGTAATTGCTGACTGCTTATCACTTCTTCCTCAGGAGAGTGTTAAAGGTGACTTGTGAGAGGTTAAAATGGATGTGATTACTGCGATGTCAGAGTATGTTCCAGACAAGTTGAAGGGCATAGAGGAAAAACGTGGGAGGAGGTTGATGAAGAAGATTTGATGTTACAAAAGTTCAGGAGATGTATAATGGAAGGGTGGTCTAATAAAAGAGATGTGCTAGCAGAAATTATGCCTCTGTAAAAGTTGGAAGGTGAACTTATTTTTAAGAATGGAAAGTGTATTCCTCCTAAAGGCATGCAAAAAGTGAATATATGGTTGCCACATAAGTGACATCGAGGAATGTCTTTCATGAAAATGCTTATACGCACTTGTTTTTGGTTGTCAGGGCTAAATACAATGGCTGACAGCGTGGTGGGAGAGTGTCAGGTTCATGTAAATAGTGAGAAAATGTTGAAACCAGCACCAGCTCCCCTCCAGCCTCACTATAAGGAAAATGGGCTGCATTTAATTAAAAGAAGATTGCTTTATTTAAAAGCAATCACAGGCATGGTTGTCTGCTGACCCCCGAAGGCCACCATCCCTGTGATGGCTGCGATTCCTAATGGGTTGCAAATTGTGCACTACCTCATCAATATTCATGAGGGAGGTCTATTTGCAACTCACTAAGAATCACAATTACAACTCAAATGAATTTCATACATTGGAAATAGGGATCTCCTAAATGCAATCCACAGGAAATCGCTATTTCTTACCTTTGTACATGTGGTCCTATATCTTTTTGCAGAATAAAAGTAATTCCCCTCTCTATCATTCATATTGAGACTGTGGGACACTAACACCATGAAACTTACAATATGGAAATATATTTACCTAACTGTAGAGCAATCGCTTAATATGTAAATGCATTACACAAGTGTAGACTATTTGCCAGTTGTGCATACATTGGGACCTTATTGGATGGTAATAACAACTCTGCAGGGTTTCACATACTAGCTTTGTAGGATGTCTTTTGTGTACATCAGGAAGAGTTTCAGCACAATGAAACATATTTCAGTGCAATGAATTAATTTTACCAGTGGGTAACAATGTGATATAATTCAATGTGGCATGTCCATTTTTAACACCAAGGCAAACAATAGTTTGTGGGTTGAAAGTGTATCATATGTGCAATGTTCTTGGCTTTAAACCACATTTGCAGTACATGAGGAACTTGTAAAGCTCAATAATGATTAGATAGCTGAAAACATATGCCACAAAAGGTATTTATGGGGAAAAATGGTAACAATCAGCAAACTATCATCTAATCATTGCGGTTAACATAAGATTTACATTTGGAACTAACCTTTGGAAACCCACCAATTGTTCATGTAAATGCTGGTTACTGTTCATGTACCAAAAGACATCTGCCATGGTGTGACCAATGCAAATAATAGTTTGTGTGATTGCATTTCATGTGTAAACAGCTGCTGTACCATAGACGGGTTGCTGCGTTTCCTGGGACAAGTGCATAACAAAGGTACAATTAGATCGCCATTCTTGTCATGTAGACTGGAACCATCTTTAAAGGGAATCAGCATCATGAATTTAGTGAAATGTCCTACACCACTGAGCATAATGATTTCAATCACTTAATTTGACAAAGCACTGGGAAAATAAATACAAGCCTGTTGGTCTTATAAGACAACACTATCAAACATATCCTGCACAGATTTACCCTGTGTGCCTTTCCTTAAAATAGCCCTTAATGTTTTGAATAACTCTTTGATGAGAAGGAAGTAAAGGAAAATTATTTTGAAATGTTTGAATGTATGAACTAACCAAACACAGCATAATCAAAGGTACATGTTTCCCTTCCAAAATGATAGAGATATTCTGTTCATATACATTAGTGGACCCCCATTACTAAAAAAAAAAAGTCATTAAACTAATGGTAACTCGGGAGGTTAGAGGAACGCAAATGTGATATGTTTATGTATCAAGTATTGTTGGAACACATCATTTCATTTTATTAATTCATTTCAGCATCTTACTTGCTGCAGTCTTTCTAAACTTGGTGTTACTCCACCGTCTACTGAATATGCACCCATTGCACCTCTCCCTAAATGTACTGTGCCGAGTACGGATAGTGCCAATTGATGGACCTTAGAGTTTGGCAATCTATGCAACCCTCCTTGTCCTTTCATATTCCATATACCTGACTCCTAGTTTCTGCCTATGTAGTCAATTCCTCCTGTGTTACCAGCATTTGCAGGTCCCCAACACTGTGCCTGTTTAAATTAAGTTAATCTGTTTCAGCTGGCCGTAAAACATTAGACACATAGGTGAGGGACCACACCCTCTGGGATGTTTACTCAATAAATCAATCAATCAATATTTGTAAAGTGCGGCTACTCACCCGTGAGGGCCTCATCTAAACAGTCATGTCTGAGGTTCTTCCTGAAGATGGTGAGCGACAGGCTTTGTCTGAGTTGCAAGCAGAGGTTGTTCCAGCTCTTTGCAACAGCGTAGGTGAAAGATCGTCCTCGGGCGGTGGTTTTGCGGATGCGAAGGACAGTAGCCAGGGCCATCTTGTCGGAACAAAGGGATCTGGCGGTGGTGTGGAAGGAGATGGGGTGATTCAGGAGGCTGGTCCTGGATGTGTATGGCCTTGTACGTCTGGGTGGGAAGCTTGAAGGTCATTTGCATCTCGACCGGAAGCTAGTGGAGGGTCATCAGGTGTTGGGAGATGTGTTGTCGGCGAGGGAGGTCCAGAATGAGTCTGGCAGCGAGTATTGGATGAGCTGAATTTTTGTTATGTTCCTAGTTGAGGTGCCAGCATAGGGTGTGTTGCCGTAGTCAAGCTTGCTTGTGACTAAGGCATTGTGACAGTCTGTTCGGATCCATCTGAAGATCTTCCGTAGTTTGCAGAGTGCATGCCAGCTGGAGGAGGCAACAGAGTTTACCTGGCAGGTCATGGATGGGGAGGAGTCGAGGATGATTCCTAAGTTGCGGGCATGCTGGGTCGGTGCAGGGGGATGCTGAGGGATGTGGGCCACAAGGAGCCATCCCAAGCTGAGGTGGCATTTCTGAAGATGATGAGATCTGTCTTGTCGGAGTTGCCCTTGAGGCAGCTTCTCTCATCCAGGTAGCAACAGCTTCCATGCCTGCGTGAAAGTTCCTTTTGGCCATGTCCGGGTCTTCGGTGAGGGAAATGATGAGTTGTGCGTCATCAGCATATGACACGATGTTCATACCGTGACTTCTGACGATGGCAGCAAGATGGGCCATGTATACGTTGAACAATGTGGGACTCAGTAAGAATTCTTGTGCGACATCGCAGTTGACTCCTGTGGGTCTGGGGGTGTAGGGCGGGAGACTGACCCTCTGCGTCCTCCAGGAGAGGAAGGAGTGGATCCATTCCAGGGCTCTTCCGCGGATTCCTATGTCCTGGACTCTGGTGCGCAGAGTGCTGTGGGAGACCTTTGCTACTACATCAGCAAAAACAGCCCCCTTCCCCATATCATCCACAGCATTGGATTTTATAATGGCACTTGCTTGAGTAAGGCTAACGCATTCAGCAATTTTGCAATTAAGGAACCATATTGTATTTCTTTTCCTTGAGAGTTGAGAAATTGTCTCTCTTTCCATAGTTTTCTGAAATTATGAGCCATGCCCAGGGCATAGTGGCTATCAGTATAATTGTTCACCTTTAGCCCATTACTTAATTCATGTGCTATAGTCAATGCAATAATCTTGACAGCCTTTGCAGAACATTGTTATGTTTTACATGTTTCCACCACAGTTTCAAGGGTAGTAATGGCATATGCTGCCTTTGCTCTACCATCTGGCAGTTCAGAGCAAAAGCCATCTACCCACAGGTCTCTGTCCCTTTGTTATAACGTGGTATCAGGTAGGACTACTTTTCCTCTGGTTTGGTCCTCTGTTATCAATGCACAATAGTGGGGTATTTCATAGTCAGATGTTGGCAAAGGTAGTAGTGTGGCAGGATTAAGAGTATTACGTCTATGCATAATTACACTGGGTACATATAGGCCTAATTTGTAATGTCTACCTTTTTAGTGAGATTATCTGGCCATCCTATCGCCCTCCCTTTTAATACGTTTTTTCATTCTCATGTACTTCCTTGTCTCTACCGCTGACTGTACCACAGACTGAACAATGGAAACAAGCAGGGAGGGGCTTGGGCACGGCAGACATCATTAGCATTGGATGCCACTTTTCCGCATGCATAATGGAGGGCACCAGTCTTGGCTGTAACCCCAGAGTGTGTGGTTGTTGTGTTGTTAGATTCCTGCATACTGCAAGAAATGAAAACAGTAGGGCTAGAGGGAACTCACACTTAACCACATTAATTTGTGACTTTACTGGTTAACATCTGTATGGAAAGAGGTTTTTCAATCTCATTCTGGTCCCTTTTATTGTGGTGAGCCTCTTTCAGCTCCTGAAATAAATTATACTGATGTGCACGCCACTCTTGCACTTTAGTAGCCACATCAAAAATTACACAAATAAGTGCATAGGCCATCATGATGGGTAGGAAGTAAGGATCATCATATTCTGATGCCAGACAAGACTATTTGTCACAAGGAAGGGAGCTTCTTTATTTTCTTGGGAACATTTATGAATAAAATTGTAGATTTTTTTTTCATTATTTTCTTGTTATTTTACTCATACAAGAAAAAAACATATACAGTATGAGGAAGCATATATACCTGTCATGGTACTACAGGACCTTACTTAACAACTACTAATAATCAAATGTAATGCATATTTAATAATTTGCAGAAGAAAAAATGAAAACATGAGAGGAACGATACTACAAATGAAGCAACAGAGAAAACCCTGCTATAAAATACTTCTATAGAGATCTCGATATCCTTCTAAAATGTAAACCTCAAAATATATAATTGCAATGAAGTGCTACAATCCCAATGATTAAAAATGCAGCTTGCGTACCGAGTTCCGATTTAAGTGCAACAGAATAAAGTGCCATGTGGCATATGCAATAAAATCCCTCCAATCTACTGGAATTAAAATGTTACATGTTTTTAAAAAAAGGGACCACCTATGATCAATTCCAATGAAGTGCAAACCATTAATATGAGTAAGAATGCAGCTGGCAATCCAAGTTCTGATTAAGTGTGATAGAATAAAGTGCCATGAGTCACGGAATCTCTTCAGATCCACTAGAGTAAAGTGTAAAATGCATTCAAAATGAATTACCAAAAAACAGAATGGATACAGTTCAGGTACGATGTGCTCCATGCTACTAAAAGCAGGTGAACTTGCATACCAGAACAATTAGCAAGAGCTCCTAATGGGGCAGACCAAGCATGGTCTAATAGAGGTTTGATGAAGTAAAGTGCAATACGCAGCATGAAAAACACTTAGCAGTAATTGCTAATAGAGCCGCTCCAACCCGAAATGGATTCAAGGGTCTCAGAATAGGACCAGATCGATGTGAAACAATTTTTTGTCCTTAACATTTTCTCCCACCATCTCCGTATTATAGAGACCGGGCTGGTTCTCCAATTTTGAAGAAATAAAGGCCAAGCTACTGTTAACACAATTGAAATAAACAATTGCCATGCCTTATTGATTTTCCATCTCTCCTTTGACACCCTAAATATGCTAGGCTGGACTCAGAGACCATAGTCATCTTTACTCTTGTACTAATAGTGGAGAATAGCCCCTCCCAAAAATAACATAGTTTTGGACAGGTATAAAATATATGGAGCTAGCCCCCCGCATCACCCCTTTGGCAGGAAAAACATAGGTCGTGGACATCAAGGTACATTCTATGCAGGGCACTACAAGTGTAGTATGCCAACCATTAAGAGAGAAAGGGCATTCCCTTGAAATTTGCCACTCTCAAGACTTGTCTCCCATCCTCGAGATAGCCTGTCAATCTTCCTTCGTAAGTCACATAAATTCTTTTGAGAAACCTAGGAATAACATCCTGACTTGAAGAGCTACACAGCAACCTGTACCAGTTTACAATACCAGTGAGCCTGCTCTCAATCAGTGGGAGGTTAAATTTCAACAAACAGAGAAATAAAGCATCCCAGTTGACCAGGTCAAGCGCCTTCTTGGCGTTGACCATAGTTACTGCTGCAGGCATTTGGTTCCATAAAAATACATCTATTACATGTATCTAAAAATTTGGATTTGCAGCCATGAGACGATTTGAAACAAAGCTGCTCTGATCTTTGTGAATCAATGCTCTGCCCGTTGGAGTAATACGTATGGTCTATATTTTAGTCAGAAGCTTATCGTCATGGTTAAGCAGATTAATTGATCTCTAAGATTTGACGTTTGATGGAGGTTTACCTTTTTAAATAAAACTAACAATAATAGATTCTTTGAAGGAGAGGGGGGCTACGCCACACTTTGTGATATAATTAAATAGCTCAGTTATAAAAGGCACAAGTTGCTGTACAAAAAGCTTATAAAATTTGGAAGGAAAACCATCATTCAATCAATCAATCAAAAACTTTATATAGCACGCTACTCACCCGTGAGGGTCTCAAGGCGCTTGGTGGGGGGGGGGGGGGCAGGAGGGTCACTGTTCGAACAGCCATGTTTTGAGGTTTTTTCTGAAGAGCAGGAGGTCTTTGGTTTTGCGGAGGTGGGTGGGGAGGGAGTTCCAGTTTTTGGGGGGCGAGGTAGGAGAAGGACCTGCCTTCTGTGGTGGTGCGTTGGATGCGGGGGACTGTGGCTAGGGCGAGGTAGGCTGATCGGAGGTTGCGGGTGGGAGTTCAAGATCAAGAGACAAAATCATCATGAGTTGTTAAACAGATCTACTGTCCCCAGAAGGGGCAGATGCTTAATCATACACACATTTTAACCATAATTGATCACTTAAATTGAGAACTCAATTGGCTAAGTTCTGGGGAAGCTCCTGGGCCTCTCCAGTGTCAGAAAAGGAATGAAATTGTCCATTCGCCAAGACTTTAAGCTTAGCCTGTTAGACAATGGATGCCTTAGTACCCCTGGCTTTAAAGTAGTCAATCATCCTGAGGAAGTCTCTTTGTCTCTTCAGCGTGGTTACAGACATATTTGAGAACATTTTAAACTGAGCCACCTCCAAGGTTGGAAAAGTTCTCTATTAAACAGTTTGTCAGGATGGAATCTTTAACTCTATAATTGGCAAAATTCGCAAAAATTGTTTCAGGATAACTGTCATTAGCAGGGGGCTGAGCTGGCACCCTGTGAGCCCTAGTAATAGCCAAGTCACCCACTATCTCAGGCATTGCCATTCTCAGTAAAGCATCCACCCATTCAGGTACTTTCTGGCCCTCACCCCCCTCTGGTACCCCTACTATCAACAGGTTTGATCGCCTGTTGTAATTCTCTAGGTCTAGTAACATCATCAAATAGACATCTATTCCTTTCCAGCTGGTTTACCTCCTACTGCATAGACCCAACCTTATCCTCTAGGTCGGAGATTCTGGCATCTTTCTCCTTCAGTCTTCACAGAACCTTGGCCATTACCACCTTGATCTTGTCCAGGCGCTCATGGAAAGCTGCAATTTCCTGTGTCTGTGTCGCTTTTAACTCTCTCATCTCCATGAAAACGATTTCAAGTAAACTTTTACAGATGACTCAAAACCACCCTGAAAGTCTCCCATTGTCTGCTGTACACTGTGGGTCCTTGGTGCAGCTCTGCACTCTGGTGACACCTGTATTGCCTTGATTGATTAATCACTTGTGTTCACAGACGGAGATACAGCTATCACCAGGGATGCCTGTTATGGTTGAGAAAGAAGAAACAATTGCTCATTGATTTCCATTGCTTGAGGTGCTAATGGAGCATCTGTCTGTCTACTGCCCTTTATTTATTTAAAGAACAGAAGGTACCGCTTAGAACTGGTTGAGTTTGAAGCAGCCTTCACTGCGATAGTGCCATTTCCTAGTACACTGTTAGTAACTGTGCCCTCTAGGCCAGATGGAGATGGAGAGTCCATTAGCTTAAGAACTGAAAATCTCCCCCTCAATTTTAGACCTTTTGTTACTCTCTGTTGATTGCTGGAAGTCCCAGCCTTCTCTGCCTCGAGATTCATAGATGGCGACAGGTACAACCCGCATGCTTTGCTGCTAGCACACTCCTCCAGCCCCCTATCCTGGAAGCTCACTCAGACTGGCCGCAAGCACCACTGATGCTGAGGGAGCACCGCGTTACAGAGCTGGCAATAATGGCATGGACAGAAATGGCATGGTGTGGTGGCAGCTAATGGACAATTCCGGCTCCTTCTTTCGGTTTGGGAGGACGAGGACCAGGAGCATGATCTTAGAGCACAGGGAAAAGCACAATGAGCCCTCCTGCATCTGCAGGAGAAGCAACACGGTTTTACGTAATGTTTTCTCCAGGTCTATATAGGTGAGAGCGGGCCACCACGAGGAGTTGGGTGGGAAGTGACTAATCATCTGGGTAGATTACACCTGTGGGCAGCGAGTGGGCCTTTTCTAGTTGCACCAAGTACAGCACTTTGAAGTAGATGCAGTAAGAAAAAGGAGCACAGGGGTAATTTTGATGCCAGATACTGCCTGTGTCAGTGGAGCCGTCCTGTGGTCATATCTTTGGAGGTCAATCATCAGCAATCATCAGCTAAAGGGCTCAGCTTCCAAAAACATTGTAATTCGCTTGTTTCCTACTGTCTGAGGAGGATTTTATAGCTGCTATGAGGTGCAGTATTTAAACTCTTTACAAACTCATAGCTTGAGTAGAGGTAGAATTGGCCCCCTGATAATAGGATTTAATCAAGCACGAACTCGTCACAGTATGCAAACACTCCAATGAAAAACGGTGAACTCTACTGCCGCAGCGTTCAGCCAATCCATCCATTTCAGAAATCGAAGCATAAGGGGCCCAAGTTAGGGTGGTCACTAATGGGGCTAGCAGCAACGTGCAACAAAGGATGGAAGCTAAAGTATTGGAGAGAGTTTGATGAACATTTATTAATTGTGAAATATGTTGTACAGTGTATCCTTATGCATTACAAACTGGGAGTCACAAATTGCAAGCTCTTTGCCTGCTAATTGAGAAAACACGTTTGCTGAAATTAATTCTGAATTCCTAGCATAAATCATCTTGATTATTGTCTTCCAAATTCTTTGCATGTGAATTTGTGAGAGAAGAACAGATCTGTGTAGCAGTTTCCTATTTTTGCCACTTTCCTGACAGTCTTGAAATTCTCTATTGATCATATGAACAGTGTGCAATGTTTTTAGAAAATGAGCAAACACTAATCGATCAGCTGCAAACTCACCCTGCAGTTTAAAAAAACATTCACACTCCAGTCAAGGTGATAGATTAACAAGAGGCAAAAGATAGAAAATACACAATAAGGATACAGGGACAAAGAATTGCTGCACAGTATTAACAGCCAGATACAAAACAACATCAATTCTTCAGACGTAGGAAGTGTACACATAAAGAACAGCCACTAGAAGGACCACAGTCTAGGTATCCTTGATACAAAACCACCATAAAAAAACATATGAACAATTTCTACGTCATAATCATGTAAGCATGTTCCTGTTTCATACCCTCTCATTTGGCACATAAATGTATCCCCTATGTGGTGACAACCTATATGAAGTAGATAACCTAGAATAGGAGCATATAGGCAATAGTAACTATATGGCCTCTTGACATATATACATCTTCAACCTATTGTCTGCTGACTCCAGGAAAGCAATCCCATTTGGAGGTGTACACTTCAGGACCTCAAAGGGACCCAGTCCATCCCCTCAACCACGGAACTTCTGTTCAGATGGACTGGCCATTGTGAACAATAACAGTGCCTCCATCTGTAAATGCAGAGTTTCTATAAATGACAAGCAAAGTAGCAGAGTACAGATGTGGAGAGTTTATTTAAAACTCAAGTTTGCGAGTAATGGGACACCCAGCTCCCTAGCAACTCTACCATTCATAGACAGTCTCCTGTTATTTATACAGTCTTGATTACATAAGTTAATATTACACAACCTGGCTCATCACCAAACCAGGTGTGTGCAAGGTTCAGTCTTATTGGCACAAACTTACTCAGCCCGGGATGCCAGTTAAAACGTCTGCCCAAAGTACACATGAGTCACACATAGATAACAGAAGACAAAGTGATAAAGTTTTCTGAGAAACTCAATGATAATCAAAAGGGTACTTTAGCAAGCTACAAGTCAACAGCACATAAGATGGAGGTCTTTATAGAAAATGAATTCCAAAGTATGTATACTCCTATATATGTATTTGCAAGTGCAGTACTCTCTCTCTCGGACTGTGGCGATGCCTTCCTCTGATGCCATTTGATGCCAGATATAACAACAGCTGCCCTGAAAAAACACTACGCTGTTGGGGCACAGCCTGCTCGTTAGCCAGGTGGACCTGTGGTGGTGACTACGGCTGTTGAACTTCGCCCCAGCACTATATAGCATTCTGGATGAACCCTTGTACTTTCTGCATTGATGGGAGGAGAACCCCCACTCTTGCATGACAAACCACAGGAGCATGCGGCTGCATCAGCATGTCATTGTGGGACCTACCTCTGGGGTAGGCAGTGGACTGTGCTGTTTGTGTAGTGCTCTGCCCCCTGCAGCTTACTGGTAGGGTAGCAGAATCAAGCAGGCCTGGTCTTCCCAGCAGTTCAAGTTCACGCTTGCCCCCGCCACATCACAACGATGGAACACACTCAACATCTATGGCCTGAAACTCTGCCACCCCCATCAGAGGCAACCACCACAAAACCCCTCTTGTGGCTATCCCGACAAATTAGATGCCATCCTGAAGGCAATTGAGGCCTCCAGGTTCACCTGAAGGCAAAAGTAGAAACCGTCTCAGAGGTTATTAACCTATTGTGTGATGGTTGGCGCAAGTGAGCTGATAGGATTCATCGCTATGAATAGGCGACTACAGAACTACAACCCTGTGCTTTAAACCACCAGAAACAACTTAAAAACATGAAAGATTGAGTTCATTTCCTCAAACAAAGTGCAGAGGACACTGAGAGGATAGCTTGGCTTAGTAACATGAAAGTGGTGGGTCTGGCAGAGAGTGAAGAAGGCCCAGACATGGTGGTCTTTCCAAATGCCATGTTCAAAGCCTTGGGGTCTTCTTGTGATCTCACACTGTTCTTCTCAGCTGAGCGGGCTCACTGGTACCATCTCTGCCCCCAAAAGTGGGTGTGCCTCCTTGCCTGGTAGTGACAAAACTCCTACACTTCAAGGATCAACACCCTCCTCAAGCAGGAGCTGGAATCTGAACCACTTCTAAAAGATAACCATAGGCTTTTCAGGTTCTCGGACTACACCATAGCCAGCCAAGTTAAAGGTCATCTTTGTAAACAAGGCCTACGTCTTCACTGATCCTCCTGATGCCTGAAACTGAGCTGAGGCCCAGACTCCTTTCACACAAAGGCCCGGCCCCATGGATGGCCAAGAAACACCATCAAAATTCCGTTGCTGCTGCTGTCACCACCTCAGGGCCAAAGATGGACCTCCCTCTGTGCTAGCGACCTAATCCTCAGATCAGGTCCTGAGTGGCCTTAGCCTGGCCCTGCGTGAGGTGCTGGCCTTCTGCAATCACCACGTGGTCTCCTCCGGTTCTCCCTTGGAAGACTCATCTTGAAAGTTTCCACATTGACTTCTTTTTGGGATCATGACTGTTGCTTAAAGAGACCCCCAAATGGCTACCAAGCTGAAGTAATGAGTGTCTGCGAGACATCTCCCACCCGGCCCGGAGGGAAGAGCAGGGCTGGATTTTCATCAAGGGTCCTGGACTACCTAGGAACTAGAGACATAGCCTGCTGGGACCTAAGAACAGTCTCCTGGGACTCTTAACTCTATAATTTTTACAGCCCTGCCACCCTTGTTTTATGAATGACCTGGCCATACATCCGGTTTCCAATTCATGGTCTATGTCCCCTCTGTTATCCATCATCAGAGGGTCTTGCCTGTTTCTTGCAACTCGTCGACCTCACCAGACCCCGCCTATAGTACCCTCTTTCTTGGCACGGTTAACCCCTTTTTCTGCCTGATGTCAGTGTGTTTGACTGTGTTCACTGGGATCCTCCTAACCAGAGCCCTAGTGATTATGCTCTCTCTCGAAAAGTCTGTATTTCACCAACAATTGGCTCACTGGTGCCCCATTATAAGTCCCTAGTATATGGTATCTAGGTACCCAGGGCATTGGGGATCCAGGGGATCCCTATAGGCTGCAGCATATGTTTTTCCACCCATAGGGAGCACAAGCACCCTTTCACTGCCACTTTTCACCCCCAGAGGGCAAAGTGCCAAGTACCTGTATACTCCACGAATTCAAGGCCCATTTTTCCCGACTTCATGAGTGCAGGGACGCCATTTTACATGTGTACTGGACATAGGTCAATACCTATGTCCAGCTACATAAAGGTAACTCCGAACACAGGCATGTTTGGTATCAAACATGTTGGAATCATACCCCAAGGCTTTTGCAAGCTTTGTTTGTATGATTCCAGGCACTCTAGGGGACCCTTAGAGGACCCACAGTCTTGCCATTACAGCCTTCTGAAGATTTCCAGGCAACCCAAGCTGCTGCCACCTCCCAGACAGGTTTCTGCCCTCCTGTAGCTTAAAAAGCCCAGGAAGGCAGGACAAAGGATTTCCTTTGGGAGAGGGGTGTTACACCCTCTCCCTTTGGAAATAGGTGTTACAGTCTTGGGAGGGGTAGCCTGCCCTAGCCACCGGAAATGCTTTGAAGGGCACATTTGGTGCCCTCTTTGCATAAACCAGTCTACATCAGTTCACGGACCCCCAGTCCCTGCTCTGGTGTGAAACTGGACAAAGGAAAGGGGAGTGGCCACTCCCCTGTCTATCACCACCCCAGGGGTGGTGCTCAGAGCTCCTACAGAGGGTCCCTGGGTTTTGCCATCTTGGATTCAAGGTTGGCAGGGAACTCTGGGAACATCTGAGTGGCCAGTGCTAGCAGGTGACGCCAGAGCCCCCTCCTGATAGGTGGTCACCCAGCTAGGTGACCAATCCCCCTTTCAGGGCCATTTAAGATCTCTCCTTTCGGTGGTTTCTCAGATTCAGATTGCAAGACTCCAGCAGGAATCCTCTGCACCCTCCACTTCGACTTCTGACTGAAGAAACTGCATCTGGACTTTTCTGGACTCCACAAGCTGCAACAGAGAAGCAAGAAGCCATTTGCAACACTGTATCCACAGCTCCTTACAGCAACAGCAACATTTCCCCAGTTGTGAATCCTCTGAGGACACCCCGTCTTCAGTCTGCATCAAAAGGAAGAAGGACTCTCCCTTGGGGTGAAGGAGTCACTCCCCTGCTTCTGCAGGAACCAACTGCAACGACGACCCGCTGTGTGGATCCCCCCTCCTGCTGAGCTGCAGGATCCTGCATCATGGGTGGTAGACTGAAGTGGCCCTAAACGTCCTCTCTTCCAGCTGTCCAACTTGGGTGAAGGTAAGCCTTTGCCTGCCCATGCATGACAGCACTGCAGTGCACCACGACCTTTGCAGCTGCCAAGGCTTTTTGGCATTCTTTCCACGAGATCTTTGGGTATCCTGAAGCTCCAGCCCACAGCACTCCATCCTGTGATGCACAGCTCCCTGAGTGGTTCTCTGGCGGATTGGGAGCCTTTTTTTGTAGTGCTGCATGGGCCTCTTCTGTGACTTTTGTGTCCCTGACCTGTGGGACTCCTGTGAGCACTGCCTGGTCTTCTGTGGGCTCTCTGTGTTGCTTAGGGCCCCCTCTGACTCCCTAGCACCATTTTCCGCTAGCCACGAGCTTTGCATGTGCCAAGGCTTGTTGGCAGAATCCAAAGACACAAACCCAACTGCAATCCTCCTTCTGGGCATCACCTGCATCATTCAGCAACCTGACTTTGTCTTCTTCCGTGCAGTGCTGACTCTTTTTCTTCACCAGTGGTTCACTTCTTGCACCTTCATCCTGGTGGGTAGGGGCTCCTGCCCTTCCTGGACTCTGCTGCACTTCTTGGACTTGGTCTTCTTCTTCCACAGGTCTTCTTGTCCAGGAATCCACTGTTGGTGTCTTGCAGTCTCTTTTGGTTTTTGCAATAATCTTCTTTACTTCCCTGTGTGTGTTCTGTGAAACTTACTGTAATTTACTCCTGTTTTCCTGGTCACTGGGGTGGGTTGTGGTACTCAACCTTGGGCTTTCCTAGTACTTCTAGCGGCCCTCTACACACTACAGTTACCTAGGTGGGGGGCCGTCTTTTGCATTCCACTTTCTTAGTATATGGTTTGTGGTCCCCCTAGGCCCATTTCTCACTATTGTGATTTTCACTTATTGCACTGTTTTCTAACTATTTTCATGTCTATTACTGCATATTAGTGTATATATTTTGTGTATTACTTACCTCCTAAGGGAGTATAGCCTCTACGGTATTTTTGGTATTTGTGTCACCAAAATAAAGTGCCTTTATTTTTGTAACTCTGAGTGTTTTCTTTCATGTGTGTAAGTACTAAGTGTGACTACAGAGGTATTGCATGAGCTTTGCATGTCTTCTAGATAAGCCTTGGCTGCTCATCCACAGCCACCCTTAGAGATCCTGGCTTCTAGACACTGACTATACTACACAAATAAGGGATACCTGGTATAAGGTGTAAGTACCATAGGTACCACCACACACCAGGCCAGCCTCCTACACCGCACTTCCATAAAACAATGGTTTGACAGTTTGGGCAGCGGGCCCGTGACATTCTCTTTTTTGATGTTTTTACGGATTGACCAGGCTTGTTCTTCCACCCCAATCAGCACACTTTGGCCTTCCCTTCTCTACCCTCCCATTGGACCCCAACACTGCCATTCTCCCAAATCACCACCCTCCTGTGGAAATGTCTGCTGGGACAGCTCTCTATGTAATAACAAGTGGTCAGTCCTACCAAATTATCTCCTGGAACATAAAGGGCATTCACACCCCCTACAAACACTGCAAAATACATTATTGTCTTAAACATAGGAGAGTCCAGATAGCCCTGCTTCAAGAGGTCCACCTTACCAGAGTCTGTGGTCTCCTGCTTCAGAAGCAATGGAGAAGGTCAGGTTTTCACCACTAATTTCTTCACCTTTGCTTGAGATACACTGATCTGGATGAGAGAGGAAGTCCTCCTAATGATGGTGTCCAAGAAGATAGACCTATAGGGTTGTTTTGTCTAACTGGTGGTGGTCTTTGATGTCTTTCCACCAAGTAGAGTTTATGCCCCCAACTCGGACCAACCACAATTCCTGCACTGCCCATCATCCCACCTGGACTCCTGTACTCACTTGTCCTGGTAACTGGGGGGATATTTTAACGACATTCTGGATCCAGAACTGAACAACTCCCATCCCCCTCCCATAACCCAAACCATCGCTAATGGCCAGGACTTAGGAGCATGGCTTTGCCAATGTTCTTTGTTGGATATGTGGTGACATCACTACCTGAGTCTCCACCTCCACTCATTCTACTCCCCAGTACATGCTGTATATGCTTCCTTTGGCTGACTGGTTGACTCCTTAGACTTGTCTCACTCCATCTATTCCCTAGACTACCTGGATCGAGAACTAATGGACCATAGCCCCCAGATAGCTGATGTGAACTGGGGAAAACTGATTTCCCCTCCTTCCCACGTGGAGCTTATAAACCTCCATTCTCTAGAACCCAACCTTCTTGAAAAAGGTTTAGGACAGCATTGTTGATTGCTTTGAGCATAATGAGGGCTCTGCGTCTTCACCCTCCGGGGAGTGGGAGGCCTTCTAAGTGGTGATCAGGGCCTTTTGCTCCGTGGTGGTCTCAGGGCAATAAAAAACACTTCTTAGAGACTTTGATGCCTGTAAGCAAGAATACATAGAAAAAGAGCAGGGAATAGTTGAGGATCCATGCTTCTGCCCCTTGTTTTCCAAAATACAGGAGAATGAGTACCAACTCCTGAAACATCTGTACTGCTGTGACTACACATCATATACGGCCTGCACTCACTCGGAGGGCAGCAAATCCGCCATCTCAGCATGGTTGGTTAACATGGTTGGTTAACAATGACTCCTGATTCCATAGATAGTCTTGGTCTATGACCCCACTGGTGCCCTTCTTAATATCTAAAACTATATCTGAGTGTCAGAATGTGTTCACTACCTATTATTCTACACTTTTTACCCCCCCCCGGTGGGCTCTTTGGGATGGTGATACATGTCTACCTGCCAGGACCTCCCCTCCCCTGTCTGCTTCCAGAGGAACGAGTGGGCCTTGATAGCCCCATAAGGGAGCAAGATGTTTGTGCAGCAATAATGGGACTGGCAACCGGGAAGACCCCAGGACAGGCGGCCTCCCTGAGGCATCCTAACCCCTACACTATCCAAACTTTATGACACAGTAGCCAGAGAGGATTTCTTTCCTATCACACTTCATGAGGCTTCTCTCTTGTCCTTACAGAAAACCCAATAAGGAACCTACTAATCTTGCTTCATACCACCCAATAACTATCCTAAACATGGACTAAAAGATCTGCCTGGTTGACCAAGCCTGACAAGTTGTACCTCATTAGATTCACACAGACAAGAACAGGATTGTTCCTGGCAGGAACACCTCCATTAATCTTTACCGCCCCTGCAGGGTTATGGAGGCTGTGCAAAGGTCTTGGCCTGGGGCAGCTGCATTGGTGTTTGACCTCCACAAGGCCTTCCATAGACTGCACTGGGACTTCCTATTTGGGTGTTGGAGAGGATTGGCAATGACCCCACCTCACTTCCTTAATCCGGCTGATTTACATGGCTCTCACTGTGTGGGTACGCTGTGGCAATTAGTTGACCAAGTCCATACCGCTGGGCAGTGTCTGAGATAGCACCGCCACCTGTCCCTTCTTCTGTTTGCCTTGGTGAAGGAATCCCTGGCAGCCCAGTCTCAACAACAGGTAGGGGACTGGGGCATACCCTTTTGGACACCATGCACATCATCTTGTTTAATGCTAATGATGTCCTCTTTCATCTCAAAGACGTCACTGCCAATTGTTCCCTGATCATCCAGCTTTTAGCCAAGTTTAGATCAGTTGGTACAAATCATGCTTGTTCCCCTCGTCACCGGCAATGCTCTCAACTCAACTTGATCTTGGGAAGGACCTGATTTGCTAGGATCCCACTTCCTTCCTATACTTGGATATCAGAATCTTCTTTTGCGGGATCTCATATGGCAGAGTTCACGTTGGCATGTGACTTCATCAAAGCCCCAATTGCCCATTGATAGGGGCATCCTTGGAGCCCCCAACTTTGAATACTATTTCCCAAGGGACCTGGTCCAGTGGCCGCATATTTGTTGGCAGGCCGATACTTAGAAGATTATAAGTACATCTGACCATACACTGTCCCCAGCATCTCTCCTCTAGAGACTGCTTAACAAGACCCGAAACCCTTCGAGCCCCCCCCACAATTTGCTTTAAGTGGCCCTTATGTGTTTTTGTAGGGTGCTATAGCTCACAAAGCTGATGGCCCCTTATGCACCAGCAATTTACAGTAGAAGGGTGCAGCAATAGGGCATTGTTGGAACAAAACAATGTTCCATCTGCTTTGCTTTTTGACCCTCCAATTCAATAGGAGCACCAATAATACAGTGCTGGTGTTTCCAAGCAAGGTTGTGTGACCATATGTCAAGGTCATTATAATCAACCTACAGAATCAGTGCAACCTCTACATCACCTACATTGTTAATGTAAATATAGATTTGCTATTCATAACTCCACATTCACTTACCCTAAAGTAACTGTAGGAACGTGGAGTGTTATGCACTGACGCTGGTTAAGCTTCACTGTCTAATATTCTCACAAAACCTCAAAGATGGTCTCTTAGATTCACAATAATAAACAATTAGCTCAGTCCTGAGAGTATAGCAAAGAGCGGTCAGGCTTTACTAGAGGAACATGTGTTAAGCATTTCAGAGTACCAATACCAATATGGACGATAAGTCATTGACATGACGCAAAATAAATCCAACACCAATTTATATAAACAGAGCAGTTGTTATATAAATTTAGACACTAAAACAAAGAAAATCAGTTTCATATAACCAGAATTATGGATTTTAAAGGAGAAATAAAATCAGTGCATTGACAAGCTGTCAAATCCCACCATTGCGGTCAACATGAAAAGTCATGAGTAACACTCGGTCACTTGCAGGGTGAGCTCAGAGGAACCCACTCGTGGTTAAAGTTGTGCAGGTCTCCAGACCAGGCTGTGGCAGCTAGATCAATTTTACCTGGCTTGTAGGCCCCAGGTGCAGATGTCTACTGTCTGTCCTTGGTGCTCAACATGGGAGCCACAGGTGCTAGAAAATGGCACTTGTGATACTAGATCACTTGCAGTCGAGTTCATGGGAGCCCACTGGAGGTCAAATTTGTGTGGACCCCTGGACCGGGGTTCACTGGGCAGAACAACTCCACCTAGTCTCGGTGTCTTGGGTGAAGAGGTATCTTTGGCTGTCCTTGGAGCTTTGCAGGAGGTGGGGGTTGCTGGTTTTACCACTGAGATGGTGCTGATGAGGAAATGGATGCAAAGACTCGACAACGGAACCACAGGTGGCGTCGGGTGAAGGTGTTGCACTATGCTCTCAATTTGCAACATTGAGTAAAGGATGGTGATGACTAGACTGGCCACCAACAAGCCTTGGCAGTGGTACGGTAGAGGAGAAGCTCTTTCCCTTCTGGAGGTCCAGTGGAAAATGGTAGCCGGCTGTAACCAGGCAGGTAGCTTGACTAAACTTCCCAGAATGCACTTGACCACCAGTCTTTGGACAATCCCTCAGAGGCCCAATGGCCAGCGCTTCTTCAGTTCCAATGAGTACTTTTTACCTACAGTGTCACTAGTCCAAGGGAGTTGGTCCTTGCCTTTGACTCACAAAGGATTCCCTCTTGCTGGGGAGGGCAGTATTTGATCCAGGGCAAGCATTAGTTCAGCAGTTCCAGGAGGTTGCCACAGGTTTACGGTATCACACCTTTTGTTAGTGCAAGCCCCTTTTGTCGTCCATGCGGCTGTTCTCTTTTCCTCTTGTCACAAGTTGTTGCAGATCTGAGGTTCTGGTGCCAGGGGAGCCCCTTAAATCCTAGATTCCTAGATTTACGGACTTTAGCAGTGTAGGTGCAAGTAGGTAATGGGCTACTAGGCCTAGCAGCTAATCCATCGCTGAGATGACCATATCAGGTGGGTTGTGGTATTGTTTCTACCCAGAACCCTCTACTATGCCTCTCGCCAAGACAACAGAAGTCTTCTTTGAATGTACAGTCCAGGGTGCCCACCCTAGAGCTGTGGCTAGCCTTCTGGGGGTGTAAGCCTCCTGACTAACTAATTTTCCTGCCTGCTCTTGTGCAAATTTGCATGGGGGCCAGGGGACAGCTTTGTCCTCCACTGGAAGACAACCTGTCTGCATATCAGAGGTGGTGTGCTTTTTGAATCTCACCCTCTTGATGTGCCACTTCACTAGCGTTCCTGGGAGTGAGGAAGGTGTGACCTCCTTCCCGTCCAGGTCATTTTCCTGAATCCTGGATGTGTTCACATATCTGCCCAGGGGGTCAGAATCCTGTTTTGGTGGTGGCAGCTGTGAGCTGGCGGACAGAGCACAGGAAAACAGGGGTAACTTGGTGGACAACTTCAAGGGTTCTTTTCTGGTGCCATGACACCTTACCCTTGACACAAGATTCATGTCAGGGGTAAGAAGGCACATTGTTTAGTACCAAACATGACCCACTTTGGTGGTACTATAATCGAGCTGGTGACTTCGGGTTTGCCTGTGTGCCAGCCTATGTTATCCTATGGATCGTCGGTCAATTATAGTATCCTTTAATGGAAAAGGTGTCTATAGGGGCATATATGTCTGTATCTTTAATAATGCACCATGCCCCCTGGTCTCTGAAAGCCTACCTTAAGGGTGATTGATGTTAATTAATGCCAGTCCTGGGCCTGTGTCACGTATGGTGTAGACACAGTCGAGTTGAGCAGTTTGCACTGCTCCTGCAGTCTGCAATGGCAGGCCTGCTGTCAGTAGTTTGCTTGGTTCACGCAAGGTAGCATGCCCAGTGCTTCAGGCACTGGTGACCTGTTTAGCACCCATGCCCCGGGTACCACTGGTACCATATACTAGTGACCTATAATGGGGTTAAAGTACTTGCCAATTGGGGATACCAATTCACAGTTACCATTTTAGGGAGGGAGCACTGGCACTGGGGCTTGTTGAGCAGGCTCCGGTACACTTTCAGAGTCACAACCAACAGCATCTAGAGGAAAACGTGGGGGGTAACCATCCAATAAGGGCTCTTTCCTAAAGTACCTTGTTGTTGGGCAGATTAATGTAGTGATAGCTAATGTTTTGTCATATGTGTCATTTTATAGATTAATAATGATGATGAGCCTTTTATAAAGTGGTTGAGTACTCTAAGAAAGGGATTCCTGGTGCTGTATTGCATGAAATATAGTGATCACTCCTAAAGTAGACTTGGACAATAAGCTCCTGAGTTTATTTGGCACTCCAGGACCCAACTAAAAAAACATGAATATGCCAATCCTAGAATCACTGGGCCCTGCGCCGAGATGCCAGTTGGCAAAATGAAAAGATGAATTAGTCTGTGCAAATTAAATAATCACTAAAGATCCTATTTAGAGTTTGGAAGATGAGGATGTCCTGTCTGCTCTATAACAAGTGTTTTATAGCCTATGACACTTGCAATACCATATGCAACAACGCTAAATAAGGCCCTTAGAGTCTCACAAAAACCTACATATTCTAGCCCACAGTACCCAAGGTCAAAGCAAAAACCAAATAAGTGGGGCAAGAATCAACACATGTATAGCCCTCCAAAGCATATAATTTTCCATAGCTGCTAATTTTCCATGCACAACTGGACATCTGTCGGTAGGCCACAATCCAAGCCACCTTCCAGATCCCTCATTTTTAGAGTGGCCACCACTCTCAAACCAACAATGTACACCCTTGAAATGCAGAACATGGTGAATGTAAAATATTCTCACATAAAATTGCCTAAGAGACTAGGATCATTGTCTCAAAGTAGTTTACAAATGTCTTACAATGGAATACAAAATCATTCATAGAGAGAAAACTAACCTAAAACATTTAGGTGTAGTGTTGGTACATGTAGGGGAACAATCTTTCAAGAATTTGTAGAAATGTTCTACATTTCATTGAAGATTGCGATTAGGTGTTGCTAATCCCAGTTTAACCAGTCATTTGTCAAGATAGCTGTCTAAAGGGGAGTACAACTTGCTTTATTCTAAGAGATATTCAAAATGGCCTACTTCTACCGAGTCAACCTATTTTCCTAAAGGGGGATCTCAATCTCTGAGAAGATAAACAAAACAACAAACTCTCCCCAGTGGTGATAGCATCCTGAATGCATCCAGAATCTACTAGGAAAAAAAACAACTTAATTATTTGGTGTGACAGTGGATTCTGACTCACTTTAATCATAATAAATGTTTTTGATTTTGGAACAAACACTTATTTATCTCTGTTGGGAGTGTGCCTCTTAGTCCCTATGAGTTCTGGTGAAATGGTTTGTGAGCTAACTACTAATATATGCCTTTTAAAATAAGGCCAGCTACTGTGCAGCTGGGGTAAAAGGTCTTGTGGTAGTTACACAGGAACACATATGCATGCACATATACAGACATGCCAGCTGATCAAGTGGGATTACTGCCTAATTCAGCCTGTTAATTCCATACATATATCCCTAATTCTTTTTGACTATAGCTGTGCCCAAATATCAACTTCACATTGGTTCAAGCTAGAGAAAATATCAACGTCTCTTTATATACGTTTAAAACAGTAGCAGGTGCAAATACAAAATCAATTTGGCCATACCCGTACTCCCTTCTGTCATCAGCATCATCATTATAAAATATATTGTGACAGTACGGACAGTATAAAGGCAACAGAGAGGCGTTGATATTGCTCAGGTAAGTGATTTATTCAAATTAAAGGGTTAAATGTTCGTTTTCAGGGAGTATGGGTTTTTAGATTTAGATAGGGTTCTTCGTCTTTGACTGATGGATTCTTCTGTCTTTTTTTTATCTTCTCTTCCAGGTTATTGCTCCGGTGTTTCTCTGCTGATTCCAGTCTCTGGATATCGAAAAACAGAAGGACAGAAAACGCTACGGTAAGTGGGGTGGAAATTACATCTGTTTCTCTCTAAACTATGACAGACTGGGAAAAAATAAGGGAAAAATAAGGGAAAAGGGTGGGGCTGTGCCAGTGAGGAGTTGAGGGGGACCAAGTGACCACTGTCTGGGGTTTTTCTTAGTGCCCGTAAAAGTGTTTCACACGTGGATCCCGGTGTCTTTCAAAATCCTCCCACTCAGCCCTTTCGCCATCCCCTTTCTCCCCCTCTAATTCCCCTCCCCAGTCCCTTTCCCAGTAGTGTCCCATTTGTGAGCCCACAAGGGATGTACCTTGTTAAGCCACGACCCTTCAGGGTCGTGGCTGGCGTTCTCGTGGTCCGAAAATTGGTCTCCTTCGACAGGGTTCACCGTGTCCAGCACCTCGGTAGACGCGGGATCTCTTCTGTCGGGTTTTCCGGGCCAGCCGTCTCTGGAAATCTCCTCCTCGTCCTCGGGTTTCTTCCTCTCTTGTTCCGCTGCCCTCTCTCCTCGATTCTCCTCCGGCTTCTCTTCCCTCTACTCCGTGCTTCCCGGGCTCTTCAGCGTCCCGGGCCGGAAACCCCCTAATGTTACCCCGGCAACCTCGGGACGCCTGCCTCTCTCTGGCCGCGTTGCCCGGGAAACGCCGGGACGCGGAAATGCGTATCGGAGGCTTCCGAAACGTCACTTTCAGGACGTCCTTCCCTCGTGAACGGGAATACCCGGTCACATATATATTTTTTATTATAAGATATATAATCATAACAGTAACCGGGTTATTCGTTGTCTGGGGTGAAACCCTATGCAAGTAACAGCCATAATCTTTGTCAGGGGTGAACTAGAAAAAGTCACTAAATTAACATGTGTCCAACCCTCTGGTGGTTTGGCACAAAGCTGTCAGGCTTAACTTAGAAGCAATGAGTAATGTATTTCTGCAGCTCACAAACAGTAATAAAGTGAAGCCCCAGCACAAGAAAAATCCCAAACAAATTTAGAAGAAAATAGAGTAAATTTCAATTAATGAAATAACGCCAACATGAACAAAATTCTGTCAGTAGAACCAGAGTTATAAATGTTCAGTGTTAGAGGTAAAAATAGCGCCTAGAAACATACAGGGGGTCATTCTGACCCCGGCGGGCGGCGGTCACCGCCCACCTGGAGGGAACCGCCATTCGGCCGGCCCGCGGTCAAAAGACCGCTGGGGCCATTCCAACTTTCCCGCTGGGCCGGCGGGCGCTACCTAAGGTAGCGCCTGCCGGCCCAGCGGGAAAGGGGCCTGCAACACAGAAGCCGGCTCCGAATGGAGCCGGCGGTGTTGCAGGTGTGCGACGGGTGCAGTTGCACCCGTCGCACTTTTCACTGTCTGCCAGGCAGACAGTGAAAAGCAGGCTGGGGCTCTGTTAGGGGGCCCCAGGACACCCGTTCCCGCCATCCTGTTCCTGGCGGTAAAAACCGCCAGAAACAGGCTGGAGGGAAGGGGGTCAGAATCCCCCCGCCATGGAGGATTAGCCCAGCCGGGGGTAAACCGGCGGGAAACCGCCGGCCCCGGTTTTCTGACCGCGGCTTTACTGCCGCGGTCAGAATGGGCAAGGAAGCACCGCCAGCCTGTTGGCGGTGCTTCCGTCGTCCCCGGCCCTGGCGGTCCTTGACCGCCAGGGTCGGAATGAGGGCCACAGTGTCTGTCACGGTAGCACTGGACCAGAGTAGGTTGCAAGTTCAGGTGGAGCGTGGGTCGGTTACAGGACCAGGTTAGTCCAACTGAAAAGTTACCTTCTCAAATGTCCATACAAGGAGCTGCTGGTGGAGGTGTGCATTGGCAATAGCCACAAAGAGCCCGTTGTCAGTGTGAAGAGAAGGTCAGGCATAATGAACAGTCGCTGTTGTAGTGTGAAGAGCCAATCATTGCTTTAGCTTCATGTTGGCGGTCATTGCTGGAGCTCACGTTGCTAAAGTCCTCAACAGTTACTGTTGATGTGAAGAGCAGAATGTCCTTTAAGACTCACTTGCTGAAGTCACCAGTGGTCCCTGTTGGCACGAATAGCAGGTTGATGCTGGAGCTTCACAATGGTGGTTGCCACAGACTGCAGATCTCTGGTGCAAAGGGTTCTGTAATGCCTGGTGACAGTCTTTGTGGTGGGAGTTGCCTGGCTACCTCCAAAACTAGTCCCATGGTTCTGGCTCCAAAATATCTTAGGAGGAAATGGTAAGGGCAGGCCTAGTTTCAGGGTCCTTTGTGTGTGCTATAGACTGAGCCCTTTGAAATGTAATCTAGGTGGGTATAGCTCCTCTCCAGCCATCGTGTAAGGAAGACCCTCTTCCTCTCCACATAGGGTTCCTTAGACTCACTGTCTGGAAGCAATGCACAGCCCACAACAGCAGAGGCATGTGGCCCAGGTCCCTGGCAGAAAGGTACAGTAGGACGGGAAAATGCCAACTTTCTAAAAGTGCAATAACTTTCTAAAAGTAGCATTTTCAAAATTGTAACAGAAAATGTGAGTACCAATATAGAGGATGGTAAATACATTCGATTTGAGTGTAAATCTTTCATCTCTATCCACTCCCAATCTGAAGTTAGCAAAAGTAATAAAGTAGCCCAGTGTTTTTCCATGAGAGAGATAGGCATTACAGCAGTGAAAAAAGACCATAGGAGTTTTTCACTGCCAGGACATGTAAAACTTAAACGTGCATGTCTTATTTATAGAATACCATGCACCCTGCCCTTTGGGCCTCTAGGGCCAACCCTCGGTGTGACTCACAAGTATTGAAAAGGAAGATTTAGGCCTGGCAAAGGCTTTTTTACCCAGGTCCAAGTTGCAGTTTAAAACTGCACTTCAGGCTGCAGTGGCATGACTGGGACATGATTTACAAGGCTACTTTATTGGGTGGCAAAATAAGTGCTATAGCCCCACTAGTAGCGTTTAATTTACCAGCCATGGGTACAGATAGTACCATTTAATAGGGAGTTACAAGTAAACTAAATGTTCCAGTTAGGTAGAGGGTAAATTTACCGGGTTTGAAGGACAGAGTACAAACACTTTAGCACTGGTTAGCAAGAGTAAAGTGCACAGATTCCTAAAGCCAGCAAAAACAAGTTCAGCAAAGTAAGGGAGTGAAGGCAAAATGTTTTGGGGAAATACCAATCCATGGATATCAGGTGATGTGCAGGTCTCACATATAACTATAGAACTATACAAGCAACATTAAAAACAATTGGACAAGTCATTACATAAACAGTTAGAGAGACATTGAAATATGACATTGCACGATGCATTTAAGGAAAGAGCCGTCCATCAGAAGAACCTTATCACCCCTTGTAGCTAAAAAAAGTGTAAAGGAGGGGCACATCTTCTAAAATTCTTTCATTTTAAAAAGGGAATTAAAAATCTCCTTGTGTAAAATTCATAAATTTTACAAAAAACATGAAATGTAACAATGTTTGTTTGGACAAACCATCCCAAGGGCAAATGCCAATACTGAAAATGCCATAATGACCAATCAGAAAACGCAAGAAGATTTGACATTCTGGCTTCAAGTACATTGGGTGCTGCAGTATTTTCTATATTAAGAATATGACATTGAACTACCCTGCTTGGCAAGTTAATTGCTTCATTAGCTAGCAGGTAGATCAATGCTTCCCCCAGACCACAGGCCCATTTAGAGAGAATTAGCCAGCTCCTGGGAGAAGAAGAGGGTTGGGAAGAAATCTGCATCGGCTAATTGAACTACATTGTGCAGGGGGATGAATCGGTGGTGGAGGAATAATCTTCCCTCTTTGGATTTGAGCACACACTAGTTCTATAACTCTCCACTTTTAAACCACTGCAAAAGGGAAGAACTCTGAGAAGCACAGAGAGCTGAAGAATTCAAGGAAGGATAGCACTTGAGTGGATGAACAATTGCCTGGAGTGAAGGAACACTTGTACTTTCTTGCACCCAGATGGACTTTAATCACATGGACCAGAGTACTGGCTCGCCACTCCCTCTCGAGGGCAGTAGAGAGTGGATTTGCTGGGTACTTTGGAGGAGAGGGATCCAGTGGAACTTTTTGTATAAAATTAATAAGCTGTACAAAAAACATGAAACACAACAACATCTGTTTTCGACAAATCATCACAAAGGCAAATGTCAATATTGGAACCAATGACGAAGCAGAAAACACAACACATGCATTCTGAGAGCTCAAACTTACCCTAGACATATCAGAGAGATCTTTCCTCTCCACTGTACCTATGAGTTGAAACATATCTCTATTTCATACAGCAATATTTTTCTGTAAAGCTGCATGGTATTTTCAGCACAGTGATGTCACTGTGGTGTGCTCCTGAACAGAAACAGGTTTCACCATAAAAATCACGAGAAAGACATAAAACTCATTGGTCATCCGGAGGTCCAAATCCATATGACATGGTAAGTAACTGTCATGGTATTTGTAGTAAAAATGTTCCAAATTTTAAGCATTAACACACACACACATTTCCACTGGAAAAACTATAGGTTAATGTGTTATTATAAGTTACGCTATACTTTGGTGAAAATGTCAATCATGAATGCCATTTTACACTCAAATAAGCTCTTCTTATGAATTCCTATATTATTTCACTCATGACATGTTGAATTGCATCATTGATGATATCTTAAATTTCATAATTTATAACAACACAGGGCATGGTGGAGGCACAAGTTCTGTTTAGCTCAGTAAGCTGTGGTAAATTTCAAAGTTTTTTCAAGTTTAAAATTTACCATTTTAACTAACATTTTCACCTGACTAGGACACCTAACTATGGCCCTGATTTATATCCTGGCAGAGAGAATACACTGTCACAAACTTGATGGATATCCTGTCCACGTATTACAATCCCTATAGGCTATAATTGGATCATAATACGGCGGACAGGATATCTGTCATGTTTGTGATGGAGTAACCCCGTCTGCCAGGATCTAATTCAGGCCCTATGTTTTTTTCAGTGGCAATATAAGTAAAAAAATAACATTTGAAACTCAAAAAAACACTCAAATCCAGCAGTTATAGTTAACTGAAAAAACTGTATCTCATTCCACATTGCACAGTGTTGTCTTCATTTATGTCATTTGAGATGTCATTAGTGATGCTATCAATTATGTCATAGAACAATTCATGAATCATGTAATATGCGAGGTCATAAGCAGTGCACGGCGGGGGCATGAGTTGTAGTTTCTTGTATGATGGATCAACTAATGCGCGAACCATGCATGTCTGAACAACGCGATCGGAAAACAACGGATGTGTTGTTACCACGAATGTCTTTACCGCGCATGCCTTTACAATGATTTTTCATTGTAAAAGCATGTCTAATAAAGGCATGTGTGGGAAGGCAATGCGTGGTTCTAGCATTCCACAGCACCCACCTCCCTTAAAACATAACTACCCCGACTCTCCCACCTACCCCAAAAACAGTACTACCATGACACCCCAACCCCAACACCACCCACCCACCCTGAGCCCTAAAACCTTCCCGACCACCCACCTGCCTTAAAAACATCTGCACCCCACCCGCCCTAAAATCAAAACTACCCCAGCCCCCCACCCCGTCCCTAAAAAAACCTACCCTGATCTCACACCCCTAAAAATAAACCTACCCCACCCCTAAAAACAAAACTATCCGACACCCCCACCCCACCCATAAAAAGAAAACTACCCCGATACCCCACCTACCCTGAACCCTAAAATCTACCCAGGCCCCCACCCCTGTCCCTAAAAAGAAAACTACCCCTCTCTACTCTGACACCCCCACCAACCCCTAAAAACAAAACTACTAACCCCCACACCCCACCCCTTAAAACAAAACTACCCCGACCCCTCACCCCACCCAAAAACCATACTACCTCCAACCCCCACCCTAAAAACCAAACTACCCAAACCCCCACCACTAAAAGTGAAGCTACCCCCACCCCGCCCTTAAAAACAACTAAGCCTCATACCTCCACCCACCCTGAGCCCTAAAACCTTCCCTGACCCCCACCCCAAAAATAAAACTACCCCGCTCTAGGAGGCTGGACTGGCTTGTAGTGAGTACCAAGGGGTACTTAAACCTTGCACCAGGCCCAGGTATCCCTTATTAGTGTAGAGGGGTGTCTAGCAGCTTAGGCTGATAGAAAAGGTAGCTTAGCAGAGCAGCTTAGGCTGAACTAGGAGACGAGTGAAGCTCCTACAGTACCACTAGTGTCATATGCACAATATCATAAGAAAACACAATACACAGATATACTAAAAATAAAGGTACTTTATTTTTATGACAATATGCCAAAGTATCTCAGTGAGTACCCTCAGTATGAGGATAGCATATATATACACAAGATATATGTACACAATACCAAAATATGCAGTAATAGTAATAGAAAACAGTGCAAACAATGTATGGTCACAATAGAATGCAATGGGGGCACATAGGGATAGGGGCAACACAAACCATATACTCTAGAAATGGAATGCGAACCACAAATGGACCCCAAACCTATGTGACCTTGTAGAGGGTCGCTGGGACTGTAAGGAAACAGTGAGGGTTAGAAATACTGTATAGCCCACCCCAAGAACCTGAAAAGTGGGTGCAAGGTGCACCTAAGTACCCCAAAGAGCACAGAAGTCGTGATAGGGGAATTCTGCAAGGAAGACCAACACCAGCAATGCAACAACGATGGATTTCCTGACGAGAGTACATGTGGAACAAGGGGACCAAGTCCAAGAGTCACGATCAAGTCGGGAGTGGGCAGATGCCCAGGAAATGCCAGCTGTGGGTGCAAAAAAGCTGCCACCGGATGGTAGAAGCTGTGGATTCTGCAAGAACGACAAGAGCTAGAAACTTCCCCTTTGGAGGATGGATGTCCAACGTCGTTAAGAGGTGTGCAGAGGTGTTTCCGTGCAGAAATACCACAAACAAGCCTTGCTAGCTCCAAGGGTTGTGGTTAGGGTTTTTGGATGCTGCTGTGGCCCAGGAGGGACCAGGATGTCGCCAATTGCGTGAGGAGACAGAGGGGGCGTCCAGCAAGACAAGGAGCCCACTCAGAAGCAAGCAGCACCTGCAGAAGTGCCAGAACAGGCACTACGAAGTGGAGTGAACTGGAGCTCACCCGAAGTTGCACAAGAGGGTCCCAAGAAGCCGGAGGACAACTCAGGAGGTCGTGCAATGCAGGTTAGAGTGCCGGGGACCCAGGCTTGGCTGTGCACAAAGGAAATCCTGGAAGAGTGCACAGGAGCCGGAGTAGCTGCAAAACACGCGGTTCCCAGCAATGCAGTCTAGCATGGGGAGGCAAGGACTTACCTCCACCAAACTTGGACTGAAGAGTCACTGGACTGTGGGAGTCACTTGGACAGAGTTGCTGAGTTCATGGGACCTCGCTCGTCGTGCTGAGAGGAGACCCAGAGGACCGGTGATGCAGTTCTTTGGTGCCTGCGGTTGCAGGGGGAAGATTCTATCGACCCACGGGAGATTTCTTCAGAGCTTCTAGTGCAGAGAGGAGGCAGACTACCCCCACAGCATGCACCACCAAGAAAATAGTCGAGAAGGCGGCAGGATCAGCGTTACAAGGTCGCAGTAGTCGTCTTTGCTACTTTGTTGCAGTTTTGCAGGCTTCCAGCGCGGTCAGCAGTCGATTCCTTGGCAGAAGGTGAAGAGAGAGATGCAGAGGAACTCTGATGAGCTCTTGCATTCGTTATCTAAGGAATTCCCCAAAGCAGAGACCCTAAATAGCCAGAAAAGGAGGTTTGGCTACTTAGGAGAGAGGATAGGCTAGCAACACCTGAAGGAGCCTATCAGAAGGAGTCTCTGACGTCACCTGCTGGCACAGGCCACTCAGAGCAGTCCAGTGTGCCAGCAGCACCTCTGTTTCCAAGATGGCAGAGATCTGGAGCACACTGGAGGAGCTCTGGGCACCTCCCAGGGGAGGTGCAGGTCAGGGGAGTGTTCACTCCCCTTTCCTTTGTCCAGTTTCGCGCCAGAGCAGGGCTGAGGGATCCCTGAACCGGTGCAGACTGGCTTATGCAGAGATGGGCACCATCTGTGCCCATCAAAGCATTTCCAGAGGCTGGGGAAGGCTACTCCTCCCCAGCCCTGACACCTTTTTCCAAAGGGAGAGGGTGTAACACCCTCTCTCTGAGGAAGTCCTTTGTTCTGCCTTCCTGGGCCAAGCCTGGCTGGACCCCAGGAGGGCAGAAACCTGTCTGAGGGGTTGGCAGCAGCAGCAGCTGCAGTGAAACCCCGGGAAAGGTAGTTTGGCAGTACCCGGGTCTGAGCTAGAGACTCTGGGGATCATGGAATTGTCTCCCCAATGCCAGAATGGCATTGGAGTGACAATACCATGATCCTAGACATGTTACATGGCCATGTTCAGAGTTACCATTGTGACGCTATACATATGTTGTGACATATGTATAATGCACGCGTGTAATGGTGTCCCCGCACTCACAAAGTCCGGGGAATTTGCCCTGAACAATGTGGGATCACCTTGGCTAGTGCCAGGGTGCCCACACACTAAGTAACTTAGCACCCAACCTTTACCAGGTAAAGGTTAGACATATAGGTGACTTATAAGTTACTTAAGTGTAGTGGTAAATGGCTGTGAAATAACGTGGACGTTATTTCACTCAGGCTGCACTGGCAGGCCTGTGTAAGAATTGTCAGATCTCCCTATGGGTGGCACAAGAAATGCTGCAGCCCATAGGGATCTCCTGGAACCCCAATACCCTGGGTACCTCAGTACCATATACTAGGGAATTATAAGGGTGTTCCAGTATGCCAATGTAAATTGGTGAAATTGGTCACTAGCCTCTTAGTGACAATTTGGAAAGAAATGAGAGAGCATAACCACTGAGGTTCTGGATAGCAGAGCCTCAGTGAGACAGTTAGTCATAACACAGGTAACAGATACAGGGCACACTTATGAGCACTGGAGCCCTGGCTGGCAGGGCCCCAGTGACACATACACTAAAACAACATATATACAGTGAAATATGGGGGTAACATGCCAGGCAAGATGGTACTTTCCTACACAACCCCCCCCCCCAAACGAAGGACAATAAGACTAGCCATGACCTGATGAGTCTTCATTGTCTAAGTGGAAATATCTGGAGAGTCCATCTGCATTGGAGTGGGTACTCCCAGGTCTATGTTCCACTGTATAGTCCATTCCCTGTAGGGATATGGACCACCTTAACAATTTAGGGTTTTCACCTTTCATTTGTTTTAGCCAAAGTAGAGGTTTGTGGTCTGTCTGAACAATGAAGTGAGTGCCAAACAGGTATGGCCTCAACTTCTTCAGTGCCCAGACCACAGCAAAGGCCTCCCTCTCTATGGCAGACCAACGCTTTTCTCTAGGGGTCAACCTCCTGCTGATAAAAGCAACAGGTTGATCCTGGCCCTCAGAATTAAGTTGTGATAAGACTGCCCCTACCCCTAATTCAGATGCATCAGTTTGGATAATGAATTTTTTGGAGTAACAGGGGCTTTTCAGGACAGGTGCAGAGCACATGGCCTGCTTCAGCTCCTCAAAAGCTTTCTGACAGTTTGCTGTCCATAATACCTTTTTAGTGATTTTCTTAGATGTGAGGTCATTAAGAGGGGTTGCAATGGAGCCATAGTTCTTTATGAACCTCCTGTAGTACCCAGTGAGGCCTAAGAAGGCTCTCACCTGAGTCTGAGTTGTAGGGGGCACCCAATCTATAATAGTTTGGATTTTCCCCTGAAGTGGTGCAATCTGTTCTCCACCTACCAGGTGTCCCAGATAAACCACTTTCCCCTGCCCTATCTGGCACTTTGAAGCCTTGAAAGTGAGGCCTGCCTTTTGCAGGGCCTCCAAAACTTTCCATAGGTGGACCAGGTGATCATCCCAGCTGGAGCTAAAGACAGCTATATCATCTAGATATGCTGCACTAAAAGCTTCCAGCCCTTGCAGGACTGTATTCACCAACCTTTGAAAAGTGGCAGGTGCATTTTTCAATCCAAAAGGCATTACTGTGAATTGGTAATGGCCTCCAATGGTTGAAAATTCAGTTTTTGCTTTTGCATCCTCTGATAACTTGATCTGCCAATACACTGCAGTCAAATCAAAGGTGCTTAGATACTTGGCAGATGCCAGTGTATCTATTAGCTCATCTGCCCTGGGTATAGGGTGAGCATCAGTTTTGGTTACCTGGTTGAGACCTCTGTAGTCAACACAAAATCTCATTTCCCTTTTACCATCTTTGGAATGAGGTTTTGGTACAAGTACCACAGGAGAGGCCCATGGACTTTCAGAGTGCTCAACCACTCCCAGTTCAAGCATTTTCTGCACCTCTTGTTTTATGCAGTCTCTGACATGGTCAGGCTGCCTATAGATCTTACTTTTGACAGGCAAGCTGTCTCCAGTATCTATAGTGTGCTCACACCAAGAAGTGGTGCCTGGCACAGTAGAAAAGAGTTCAGAAAACTGACCCAGGAGATTTATGCAGTGGTCTTTTTGCTCAGCAGTAAGACAAACTGCCAAAACTACACCCTCCACTAGAGCATCTTGTTCTGTGGAAGAGAAGAGATCAGGGAGAGGGTCACTCTCTTCTTCCTGTCCCTCATCTGTTGCCATGAGCAGGGTGAGATCAGCCCTGTCATAGTAGGGTTTCAGGCGATTGACATGGAGCACGCTAAGGGGACTCCTTGCAGTGCCTAAGTCAACTAAATAGGTGACTTCACCCTTTTTCTCAACAATAATGTGGGGTCCACTCCATTTGTCTTGGAGTGCTCTTGGGGCCACAGGCTCCAAGACCCACACTTTCTGCCCTGGTTGGTACTGAACCAAATCAGCCTTCTGGACATGCCATTGCTTTTGGAGCTCTTGGCTGGCCTGAAGGTTTTTACTGGCTTTTTTTATGTACTCAGCCATCCTAGATCTTAGGCCAAGTACATAGTCCACTATGTCTTGCTTTGGAGCTTTTAAAGGTTGTTCCCAACCTTCCTTCACAAGTGTTAGAGGACCTCTTACAGGGTGTCTAAATAGGAGTTCAAAGGGGCTGAAGCCCACTCCTTTTTGGGGTACCTTCCTGTAAGCAAAAAGGAGGCAAGGTAACAGGACATCTCATCTCCTGCGGAGTTTGTCAGGGAGTCCCATTATCATTCCTTTGAGAGTTTTATTAAACCTCTCAACCAGTCCATTTGTTTGTGGATGATAGGGTGTGGTGAACTTGTATGTAACACCACATTCCTTCCACATGGCCTTTAAGTAAGCAGACATGAAATTGCTTCCCCTGTCTGAAACCACCTCTTTTGGGAAGCCCACCCTGGAAAAGATTCCCAGGAGGGCCTTTGCCACTGCAGGAGATGTAGTGGTCCTTAGAGGGTTTGCTTCAGGATATCTGGTGGCATGGTCCACTACCACCAAGATAAACCTATTGCCTGAAGCAGGAGGAGGGTCAAGGGGGCCAACTATGTCAACCCCTACCCTTTCAAAGGGAACCCCAACCACAGGCAGTGGAATAAGGGGTGCCTTTGGGGTGCCACCTGTCTTGCCACTGGCTTGACAGGTTTCACGGGACTTACAAAATTCCTTTGTGTCCTCTGACATTCTAGGCCAATGAAACAAGGGGACAAGCCTGTCCCAAGTTTTCATTTGCCCCAAATGTCCAGCTAAGGGAATGTCGTGGGCTAGAGTTAGGAGGAACTTTCTGTATTCCTGAGGAATCACCAATCTCCTGGCAGCTCCAGGTTTTGGATCCCTTGCTTCAGTATACAAAAGGTTGTCCTCCCAGTAAACTCTGTGAGAGTCACTGACATCCCCATTTGCTTGTTTGACAGCTTGCTGCCTTAGACCCTCTAGTGTGGGACAGGTATGCTGTGCCACACTCAGCTCCTCCCTGGCAGGCCCCCCTTCACCCAAAAGCTCAGCAGTGTCTGCTTCCAGCTCCTCTGGTGTAGGTTCTGCACAGGGTGGAAATTCTTCTTCCTCAGAAGTTGAATCCACTGTAGAGGGAGGGATAGTAGGTAGTGTTTTACCTTTACTAACCCTAGCTTTAGGGAGCACTTGGTCCATTCTTCCAGGATCCAAGTCACCCTGTCCTTTTTGCTTTTTGGCCTGAGCCCTGGTTAAAGCAAAAATATGCCCTGGAATGCCCAGCATTGCTGCATGAGCCTCCAACTCCACTTCTGCCCAAGCTGATGTCTCTAAATCGTTCCCTAGTAGACAGTCTACAGGTAAATCTAAGGCAACCACAACTTTCTTTGGACCAGTACCCCCCCCCCCAGTTGAGATTCACAACAGCCATGGGGTGGCTAAGAGTGTTGTTATGAGCATTGGTTGCTTGGTACTGGTGACCAAGTAGGTGTTGTTCAGGGTGGACCAGTTTCTCTATTACCATTGTAACACTGGCACCTGTGTCCCTGTAGGCCTGAACCTCAACACCATTTATTAGGGGTAGTTGCTTGTACTTATCCATATTAAGGGGACAAGCAACCAAGGTGGCCAAATCAATGGCCCCCTCAGAGACTAACACAGCCTCTGTGGTCTCCCTAACAAGACCAACCCCAACTAAATTACCAAAAGTGAGCCCAGCTACTCCCTTGGATTGGCTATTAGTAGGTTTGCTCCCACCACCACTGTTATTACTAGGGGCACTAGGTGTAGCAGCAGGGGTTGTAGTGGTAGTAGGCTTGGTGCTTTTCTTTGGACAACTGGGATCTGTTGTCCAATGGCCTTTTATTTTACATAAATAGCACCATGGTTTCTTTTCCTTGTTTTGATTTGAAGAGGATTTGGGCCCACCACCCCCACCAGAGCGTTTTTGTGGGCCTGATGAAGACTCATTTTTAGATTTGTCCCCACCCTTGTCAGAAGACTTACCATCCTTCTTCTTGCCATCCTTGTCACCCCCTGTATGAATTTTTCTGTTCACCCTTGTTCTGACCCATTTGTCTGCCTTCTTTCCCAATTCTTGGGGAGAGGTCAGATCAGAGTCTACCAGTTAATGGTGTAACAAATCAGACACACAATTATTAAGACTATGCTCTCTCAGGATTAAGTTATACAGGCTTTCATAGTCAGAAACTTTACTGCCATGTAACCACCCCTCCAAGGCCTTCACTGAATGGTCAACAAAGTCTACCCAGTCTTGTGAAGACTCCTTTTTGGTTTCTCTGAACTTCATCCTGTACTGTTCAGTGGTTAAGCCATAACCACCAAGGAGTGCATTCTTAAGAACTGTAAAATTATTGGCCTCACTTTCCTTTACAGTAAGGAGCCTATCCCTACCCTTTCCACTGAAAGATAGCCATAGGATAGCAGCCCACTGCCTTTGAGGGACATCCTGTACAACACAGGTCCTCTCAAGTGCAGCAAACCACTTGTTAATGTCATCCTCCTCCTTGTAAGGGGGAACTATCTTATGCAGATTCCTAGAATCATGCTCTCTTGCAGGATGACTATTTGGAATACTGCTGCTGCCACCATGGGGTCCTAACCCCAACCTCTGTCTTTCTCTATCTAAATCAAAGGCTTGCCTATCTAAATCCAGCTGTTGCTTCTTGAGCTTCAGCCTGGATTCTTCCACTCTCAATATATTGAGCTCCCTTTCTAACACTCTGTCATCAGGGTGGGTGGGTTGGGCATGCCTTGACACAGAAGAATGGTGAGAATGAACAGAGGGAGACCTGTCCCTAACAGATGGCACTCTAACATTCTGGCCTACAGAAGTAACACTCCTACTGTGATGAGAAGTAACACTTTTACTGTGATGTGAAGTCACATTAGTACCAGCTATGCTAGGTGGCCTGCTAATGGGCAGGTTTGGAAAGTTTCCTTCTAAGTCCTTTGCTAGGGGTGCCCCAGGATCAGATTGGGAACCATCAGCTAATCTCTCAACAGAAGTGCCAACTAAGGTCTTATCTTGTTCAACGAGCATATTAACCAACAGTTATCTAGAGGGATTCTTCCCTACCCCTAAACCTCTATCAACACAGAGACTCCTTGCTGCCTTCCAGCTAAGGTGGTCATATGCAGTCTTGGACAGATCCAGAGTTTGATCTGTACCAGACATAATAGAAAAGGTTTAAGGGACAGAAAAAGAGAGAAAAAGTTTTCAGAACTTCTTAAAGGACAGAAAAAAAAACTTTTAAAAACTTTTTAAGAACTTTTTTGAAAGTTTAGAGGCACTTTTCAGCACTTAGCAAAGAAGTGAGAGAAGAAAAGCAACACTTTTTGGTTAGGTGTACATACACTGAACTTGTTTTGTATATTTTTCTCTTATGAAAAGTACAATATGACAAAGTGGTAAGTAGTTGCAAAGTACTTATCCCACCGCTGCACAACCAATGTAGGAGGCTGGACTGGCTTGTAGTGAGTACCAAGGGGTACTTACACCTTGCACCAGGCCCAGGTATCCCTTATTAGTGTAGAGGGGTGTCTAGTAGCTTAGGCTGATAGAAAAGGTAGCTTAGCAGAGCAGCTTAGGCTGAACTAGGAGACGAGTGAAGCTCCTACAGTACCACTAGTGTCATATGCACAATATCATAAGAAAACTCAATACACAGATATACTAAAAATAAAGGTACTTTATTTTTTTGACAATATTCCAAAGTATCTCAGTGAGTACCCTCAGTATGAGGATAGCAAATATACACAAGATATATGTACACAATACCAAAATAGGCAGTAATAGCAATAGAAAACAGTGCAAACAGTGTATAGTCACAATAGAATGCAATGGGGGCACATAGGGATAGGGGCAACACAAACCATATACTCTAGAAGTGGAATGCGAACCACGAATGGACCCCAAACCTATGTGACCTTGTAGAGGGTCGCTGGGACTGTAAGGAAACAGTGAGGGTTAGAAAAATAGCCCACCCCAAGACCCTGAAAAGTGGGTGCAAGGTGCACCTAAGTTCCCCAAAGAGCACAGAAGTCGTGATAGGGGAATTCTGCAAGGAAGACCAACACCAGCAATGCAACAACGATGGATTTCCTGACGAGAGTACCTGTGGAACAAGGGGACCAAGTCCAAGAGTCACGATCAAGTCGGGAGTGGGCAGATGCCCAGGAAATGCCAGCTGTGGGTGCAAAGAAGCTGCCACTGGATGGTAGAAGCTGTGGATTCTGCAAGAACGACAAGGGCTAGAAACTTCCCCTTTGGAGGATGGATATCCCACGTCGTGAAGACTCGTGCAGAGGTGTTTCTGTGCAGAAATACTGCAAACAAGCCTTGCTAGCTCCAAGGGTTGCGGTTAGGGTTTTTGGATGCTGCTGTGGCCCAGGAGGGACCAGGATGTCGCTAATTGTGTGAGGAGACAGAGGGGGCGTCGAGCAAGACAAGGAGCCCACTCAGAAGCAAGCAGCACCCACAGAAGTGCCGGAACAGGCACTACGAAGTGGAGTGAACTGGAGCTCACCCGAAGTTGCACAAGAGGGTCCCACGAAGCCGGAGGACAACTCAGGAGGTCGTGCAATGCAGGTTAGAGTGCCGGGGACCCAGGCTAGGCTGTGCACAAAGGAAATCCTGGAAGAGTGCACAGGAGCCGGAGTAGCTGCAAAACACGCGGTTCCCAGCAATGCAGTCTAGCGTGGGGAGGCAAGGACTTACCTCCACCAAACTTGGACTGAAGAGTCACTGGACTGTGGGAGTCACTTGGACAGAGTTGCTGAGTTCAAGGGACCTCGCTCGTCGTGCTGAGAGGAGACCCAGAGGACCGGTGATGCAGTTCTTTGGTGCCTGCGGTTGCAGGGGGAAGATTCTATCGACCCACGGGAGATTTCTTCAGAGCTTCTAGTGCAGAGAGGAGGCAGACTACCCCCACAGCATGCACCACCAGGAAAACAGTCGAGAAGGCGGCAGGATCAGCGTAACAAGGTCGCAGTAGTCGTCTTTGCTACTTTGTTGCAGTTTTGCAGGCTTCCAGCGCGGTCAGCAGTCGATTCCTTGGCAGAAGGTGAAGAGAGAGATGCAGAGGAACTCTGATGAGCTCTTGCATTCGTTATCTAAGGAATTCCCCAAAGCAGACACCCTAAATAGCCAGAAAAGGAGGTTTGGCTACTTAGGAGAGAGGATAGGCTAGCAACACCTGAAGGAGCCTATCAGAAGGAGTCTCTGATGTCACCTGCTGGCACTGGCCACTCAGAGCAGTCCAGTGTGCCAGCAGCACCTCTGTTTCCAAGATGGCAGAGGTCTGGAGCACACTGGAGGAGCTCTGGGCACCTCCCAGGGGAGGTGCAGGTCAGGGGAGTGGCCACTCCCCTTTCCTTTGTCCAGTTTTGCGCCAGAGCAGGGCTGAGTGATCCCTGAACCGGTGCAGACTGGCTTATGCAGAGATGGGCACCATCTGTGCCCATCAAAGCATTTCCAGAGGCTGGGGGAGGCTACTCCTCCCCAGCCCTGACACCTTTTTCCAAAGGGAGAGGGTGTAACACCCTCTCTCTGAGGAAGTCCTTTGTTCTGCCTTCCTGGGCCAAGCCTGGCTGGACCCCAGGAGGGCAGAAACCTGACTGAGGGGTTGGCAGCAGCTGCAGTGAAACCCCGGGAAAGGTAGTTTGGCAGTACCCGGGTCTGAGCTAGAGACTCGGGGGATCATGGAATTGTCTCCCCAATGCCAGAATGGCATTGGGGTGACAATTCCATTATCCTAGACATGTTACATGGCCATGTTCGGAGTTACCATTGTGACACTAGACATATGTCGTGACATATGTATAGTGCACGCGTGTAATGGTGTCCCCGCACTCACAAAGTCCGGGGAATTTGCTCTGAACAATGTGGGAACACCTTGGCTAGTGCCAGGGTGCCCACACACTAAGTAACTTAGCACCCAACCTTTACCAGGTAAAGGTTAGACATATAGGTGACCTATAAGTTACTTAAGTGTAGTGGTAAATGGCTGTGAAATAACGTGGACGTTATTTCACTCAGGCTACACTGGCAGGCCTGTGTAAGAATTGTCAGATCTCCCTATGGGTGGCACAAGAAATGCTGCAGCCCATAGGGATCTCCTGGAACCCCAATACCCTTGGCACCTCAGTACCATATACTAGGGAATTATAAGGGTGTTCCAGTATGCCAATGTAAATTGGTGAAATTGGTCACTAGCCTCTTAGTGACAATTTGGAAAGAAATGAGAGAGCATAACCACTGAGGTTCTGGATAGCAGAGCCTCAGTGAGACAGTTAGTCATAACACAGGTAACACATACAGGGCACACTTATGAGCACTGGGGCCCTGGCTGGCAGGGTCCCAGTGACACATACAACTAAAACAGCATATATACAGTGAAATATGGGGGTAACATGCCAGGCAAGATGGTACTTTCCTACACCCGCCCCTAAATTCAAAATTACCCTGACTCCCCACCCTGCCCTAAAAACAAAATTAACTCCACCCGCGCCTAAAAACAAAACTACCCTGACCCACCCACCCTGCCCCTAAAAACAAAACTACCCCACCCTAAAAAACCAAACTACTTGACCCCGACCCTACCACTTGAAATCCAAACCACCCGACCCCCACCCCTGAAAACAAAACTACCGGTCCCTAAAAACAACTACCTTGATACCTCCCCCCACCCTGAGCCCTAAAGCCTTCCCTGATTTTTTTTTTCTCCATAAATCTGTTTATTAGTATTTTTATCATTACACTGCTTCATGTTTTTGCATTTGCTTCGTTATGACATAGTATGGTGTGCGTTTTTATATCATTACATATCTGTTAATGTATCTGAGATGCATTGTTGCAGCATATTATACAGCATATACTTTCAATCAGTCAAATATACATTTAGGGGGTCATTACGACCTCGGCGGTCTTTTTGCAAGACCGCTGAGGGACCGCCGTGCGGAAGACTGCCGTATCGGCGTATTATGACTGTTGGCTGCTCTCCGTCGTTATTCAGACGGAGAGCCGCCAACAGCCATAGTGATGGGCGGCGGGGAAGTGGAGGTTGCTCCACCTCCACCACCACGTCAACAGAACACTGCCCACCGAGTCACGTCCTGATTCGGCGCGGCGGTGTTCTGTTGGTGGTGTGGTGTCGGCGGAGCTGCCCCCATGGCTCGCGTCCCCTCCCGGAGGATCGACGGACCAGGTAAGTCGATCGTCTGTTAGGGGAGGGGGGTGGGGGGGTGTTGGGTGTTGTGTGCGTGCATGGGGGTGTGCGTGTGTGTATGTAGAGGGGGGTGTGAGTGCGTGTATGCTTGCAGGGTTGTTGTGTGTATGGGAATGAGTGCGTGTATGTCTGTGGGTATGCCTGTATGGATGTGTGCGTGTATGTTTGAATGTGGGTGTGCATGTATGAGTGTGTGTGTGGATGTAGGCATGTATGTCGGGGTGTGCGTGTGTGTGTGTTGGTGGTGCCTGCATGCGTGTCAGGTGTGTGTGAGTAATGTTATGTTGGGGGTCGGGGTGGGGAGGGGGGCCCTGCTACCTTTGGGGGGTGGCAGGGGTGGTGGGGGGTGTAGGGGAGGGAGTCGGGGTGGGGGGTGGAGGAGACCCCTATCAGTGCCAGGGAAGGAATTCCCTGGCACTGATAGTGCTTACCGCCATGGGGTGAAACCGCTGGAAATCCACGGCGTTAAGCCGGGTCCAAATACCGCCGGCGGTATACTGATGGCCGCCGGGCTGGAGACCCAGGTCTCCAGCCCGGTGGTCGTCTCCGCCCTGGCGGGCGGGACGGAAAACCGGCGGATGACCGCCATGGTCATAATACACCAAAGTAAGACCGCCAGCCTGTTGATTGATTAAATAGGCAGAGATTATGAATTTTATATATGTTAACATTCGAATAAAGGGAAAAAAAAGGAGGGAAGTTAACATTAACAATTTCCGGCAAAAGACACTTTTACATATTACACTCATATAATTATTTCCTAATCAGGTTGGGGTTCACATTGTTGCGAATCAGCTTACTGAAGAGGAGTTGGGCCAGGTGCCACGTCAAGTAGATGTTGTCACTTTAATTCCCAGTGTCGGGGTCTGTTTGGCCAACTTTTCATACTTAATTCTCCCATGTATTGGGTTTTTTCATCAGAGGGGCGCCCGCTTATGTTATTCCACTCCCTTTTCTGATGGGCATAATCCCATATTACACAGTCGTAGCAGCATTCCCTCCCAGTTGGCGGACAATGAAAACTGTCTCAACCCCAAGGCTTACTCTCACGCCAGCGCCGTGCCCTCAGCCCCCGCCCACACCTCAAGAGAACAGTTCCAGGCTTGTACCGGTGATGGGTCATATGATTTCCATCTGCGGGTCACTAAGCGCTTTGCTACAATGAGTCCTGAGTCTGCGAAGCATACTTCTGCTCTGTGGTGTTTGCTTCAGGGGAATAATCCTAGGATGCATGCTTCCCATGTAAAAGGTATTCATTGTGTTATACAATCAGATGGGTTGTCAGTCACTGCTCTCCAGTAGAAGTCCAAGTCAGGACAGGACCACAGCATGTGCAGTAAGTCTGCTCCGATCTCGCGGCATCGGGGACAAGCCGCATCTCTACGAGCGAAGTATCTGTTCACGCGGGCTGGCATGAGGTAGGCTCTGTGCACTATGTAATACTGGATTAAGCGAAATCGAGAATTGCGAGGCACGTTAAGGTGGCCCGAGAGGGCAGACTTCCATTCCGTTAACGCGATTGAATCGCCAGTGTCTGTTTCCCATGTCACACGTAGCGTTTCATTTTCAAGGGCAGTCTGGGATCTCAAAGCGCCAGCCAGCCAGCTAATCAGGGGATGTCCCCGACCCACCACCTGCAGGTACTGAATCAGCAAATGGGTGGGAGGAGCAACTGAGATGTCTCCCTATTTGGATCTCATTGCCCCTATCAAGGAGCAGTGTAATAAAAACTGGCCAGGTGGCAGTCCCATCTCCTGTAGCCTGGCGAAGGGGAGCAGTTGGGTTTCTTCATAAAGATTTCCCAGTGTGTACAATTCTATTTCGTACCATGTGCATAGTTCGGATTCTGACGTGACTCTGGTACCTCTTGGTGTGCCCAATAATGCCTAGGCCAGTGCAAAAAGAACTATCGAGTCTGTGAGGCGGAGTGATCGATGGAAACATTTGTGAGCTACCCTAAGAAAGAGTTGTCGTGGGGACCGCGTTTGTGTGAGTGGGTTTAATAAGTGTTGTATCTGTTGGAGTGACCAAGGTCTACTCTCTGATGCTGTGTCCACGAGCTGACCATCTGCCAACCATCTGGATATCCACTGAAGCTGAGCCGCTAGGTAGTATTGTTCCAGGCTAGGGACTGCTCGTCCGCCCTTGTCTGGCGGCAGGTACAGTTTTTTTAAAACAACTCTACAGCGGCCACCATTCCAGATGAATTCCCTCAATCCTGTCTCCAGAGCCCTGAAGAAACCAGGAGAGATATAGGGCCTGATTCTAACTTTGGAGGACGGTGTTAAACCGTCCCAAAAGTGGCGGATATACCACCTACCGTATTACGAGTTCCATAGGATATAATGGACTCGTAATACGGTAGGTGGTATATCCGCCACTTTTGGGACGGTTTAACACCGTCCTCCAAAGTTAGAATCAGGCCCATAGTGTGGGAGGTTAGAGAAAAAGTACAAAAGTCTGGGTAGAACTACCATTTTCAGGAGTGCTATCCTGCCTGCTACTGACAGCGGTAGTGTCCTCCAGAAGCTCATTTGGGATTTGACCGAGGATACAGCCCTTACAAGGTTGCCTTCATATATGTCTTCCTCGCGGTGATGAACTCGGACACCCAGGTATCTGAATGTGTGTGGTTGCCATGGAACGGAGTTTCCCGCAAGAATAAGTCCGGGGTCCTGGGTCGAAGGGAAAGAGGCAAGACTTAGACCAATTTACCCTCTGGCCAGATGTTAGCGCAAATTGTTGTAGTAGTGAGCCGGCTTCAGGGGGGACTCGTGTAATGTCTCGGAAGTATAGGAGGAGGTCGTCAGCGTACAGTGAGACTATGTGGATACCGTCCCCTAATGGGATACCCCAGTTACTCCCTTCTTTACGCAAGGCCGCTGCCAAGGGTTCCATAGCAAGTGAGGACAACAATGGCGAGAGATGACAACCCTGTCTCGTGCCCCTGCATACCTGGATCGGTTCCGATATCTCGGATCCTAACCTCACCCGGACTAGTGGTCTGGTGTATAGTAATTTAGTTAGGCGAGTGAAGAATGGGCCTAATCGGAACTGTCGGAGTACTCTGAACAGATAGGGCCACTCCAAGGAGTTGAAGGCCTTTTCCAGGTCTATAACAAGGCAGCCTGCTCGTGGCCAATCACGTTTCGCATATTGCATGACTCGGAACAACCTTCTTATATTGTGGACGGGCCGGACAAACCCGTTTTGATCCGGGTGTATCAAACCCGGCACTGTCGGTGCGAGGCGCGTCGCTAGTATTTTGGCTAATATTTTATAATCGGTGTTCTGCATTGCCAATGGTCTCTACGAGCCCATGTCTACCGGGTTCCTCCCGGGTTTAGGAAGGGAGACCAGTAATGCTTCCCTTTGAGTGGCCGATAAACAGCCCTCCCGTTCAGCTGTCTCGTAAAGATTTAGCAATTTGGGCGCCAGCTGCACCGCGAAGGCCTTATAAAAGTCAACTGGGAGTCCATCTGGGCCTGGCGTTTTGCCGGACGCAAGCTCGTGGATACTAGATCTAATCTCTTCAAGGTTGAGGGGTGCCTCAAGTGCCACAAACTGTTTGTCTTCTAGATGTGGTAGCTCTACTCTGGCAAGTAGTTCCACGCCGGAGTCGCCTTCAGGAGTTGCCCTCGAGGCATAAAGTGCCTCGCAGTGTCTCGCAAACTCAGTGTGCATCTCCCGGGGTGTGTATGTTAGTTCCCCAGCTTGTGAGAGGATTTCCACTATCGTTTTCCTCTCACAGTCCCGTAGAATCAGCCAGGCTAGGAGCTTGCCTGCTTTATCGGCAGTGGCATGGGTTCTTGCGAAGTGTGCGGTGTTGTTTAGGCATCGCAGGCGCTCTAGTAGTGACAGGTGTTCGGCGCGTATTGCTGATAGTCTTGAGTCATCTGGCTAATTGTTAATTGCTTCCCTCTCTGGTTGTAACAGGTTTTGCTCTACTCTAGTCAGTTCTCGCTCAACAGAGCGGCGCAGGCTGCACTGGGCTCCCAGGCAGTGTCCTCGTATGAAAACCTTGAATGCGTCCCACTGTATCAAGCCCGACAAGGCTGTGCTGTTATTTTGTTAAAAAAATTCTGGGATTACAGCGCTCAATGATGCTCGAAAAGCAGCATCCTCCAGCAGCTCCGGTCTCAACTTCCATGTGGGAATGGCCGGGCTGGGTGATCCCCAGCACAGTCACGCAATCAGGGGGTTGTGGTCAGAGTGTGTGCACCCTAGGTACTCCGAGTTCACCACCACCGGGGCAAAACTTGTGGTACAAAGTATTCTATCTAGGCGTACTTGCAGGGAGTGTGGAGCGGAGTAAAAGGAGTAAACCCTGTCTATCCTATGTCTTTGCCTCCACACATCTACTAGTTGCCCTAGTTGGATCCAGTTTACCAGGCCATTCGAGGCTGTCACCGCCGGTGAGGTAGGCAGCGGGGGAAAGGAGCGGTGTTTGGGGCATATATGGAGCCCAATACAACCATGCGCCCTGCAAGTTTTCCCTTAACTAGCACAAATCTTCCCTGTGGATCTACGACCTGTTCTTCCGCCGCAAAGGGGGTACCAACTCTAATCCAAATTAGCACACATTTAGCATATGCTGAGTGTCCTGTCGCATATAATTGTCCTCTCCAGCGCTGGTGCAGTCGGGGGATCTCAGGGCTCGCTATGTGTGTACCCTGTAGGAGTGCTATATGAATCGAGTGACGTTTGAGGTAGGAGTAAATAGCACATCGTCGCTTGGGGGTGTGAATACCTCTTACATTCCAGGTGATTATTGTGTACATGGCCATATTGGAAGCTTTGGGCTGTCCTGCATGTCTCCCTGTCCGCCCCTCCGAGTAGTATCTCATCATTGTTTTTCCCTTCCCCACTGAAGGCCAAGGATTCGGCAAGTGTCAGCCGGCAAGAACAGAACACAACTAATGCCATCGGAGCAGATAGACAACAGGTCAACGCCCAAACACAACAACAAAACCGATAACGTGTTAACACACATCCATACATTATGTGTCTCCACTGCTAGGAGCTTGGGGGTATGCCAAGTTCACAAAAGGGGGGGAGTACTTCAGGCATAAGCCTTTTCTTGTCCGGTTGTGGCAGATAAAAGATAAGGATGAAAGAGGGGAACACAGGGGGAGCTCCATTTCCCCTAGTCTTAGGTGAGTGTAGCGTCCGGGAGTGGGGGTCAGGTCGCCCAGAGTGTACATGGTTGCTTGTTGGCCATTGTATTTGTTCAGCGGTAAGGTCTATTAACCTCCCATCTCTCAGGTCGCATCCATGCAAACATCCTTGGCTTGGTGGCACCCGCTGTGCGTGGTCTCTAGGCATTGTTTGAGGTTTCCTCAAAAAAGTTCGTCTGCAGAGGCCGGCATCACAGAGGGCCCTCCAGTATGGTCTGATTCAAATAGTTGATCCGGTGTGAGAGGACGGTCACTGGTCGGCTGTGAGAGTTCTGTGTCTGATCCCGAGGGGAGGGGCGACGTAATGATCGTTTCGGCTGTGTGAATCGCTTACCTTCTCTCCTGGATTAGTTGTTCTAGGTCTGGAGTGCATTTCGTTGATTCTGCGCGAGTCGTGTTTCTCCTTCGGTCCCTTCTGGTGCGGCTGCGCCGGGGTCGAGGCATTGGTCCTGCTCGTTCTGGTGCACCACCAGAGGATAGTCCAGATGATTCAAGCCATTCCCATGCTGCCTCTGGAGTGGAGAAGAAATGCGTTTTATCCTCTGTCACAACTTGTAATTTGGTGGGGAATAGCAGAGAGTAGGTTAAGCCTAGGGAACGTAGCTTACGCTTCAAAGGCAGGTAAGAGGCTCTGGGGGTGATTCTAACCCCGGCGGTCTTAGACAGCCGGGGCCAGGGTCGGCGGGAGCACCGCCGACAGACCGGCGGTGCCCCGCAGGGCATTCTGACCGCGGCGCTTTGGCCGCGGTCAGTGCAGGAAAACCGGCGGTCTCCCGCCGGTTTTCCGCTGCCCCTTTGAATCCTCCAAGGCGCGCAGCTTGCTGCGCCACCGAGGGGATTCCGACCCCCCCTACCGCCATCCAGTTCCCGGCGGTCCGCCCGCCGGGAACCGGATGGCGGTAGGGGGGGTCGCGGGGCCCCTGGGGGCCCCTGCAGTGCCCATGCCACTGGCATGGGCACTGCAGGGGCCCCCGTAAGAGGGCCCCTAAATGTATTTCACTGTCTGCTGCGCAGACAGTGAAATACGCGACGGGTGCAACTGCACCCGTCGCACAGCTTCCACTCCGCCGGCTCGATTCCGAGCCGGCTTCATCGTGGAAGCCTCTTTCCCGCTGGGCTGGCGGGCGGCCTGAAGGCGGCCGCCCGCCAGCCCAGCGGGAATGTCAGAATTACCGCCGCGGTCTTTCGACCGCGGAACGGTAACCTGACGGCGGGACTTTGGCGGGCGGCCTCCGCCGCCCGCCAAGGTCAGGATGAGGGCCTCTGTCTCTTTGTACCGCTAAGGTATAGTCAGGAAATAACATGATCAGCGCGTTATCCACTTGGGGAGGCGGACCGGCTCTCACTGTTCTCAGTATAATGTCCCTGTCTGCGTAGTGGAGCAGCCGGATGATGAATGGATGCGGGGCTTTGCCCGGTGGCCTCGATCGAGCCGGGATGCGATGCGCACGTTCCACAGAGAAGAAGGGAGTAAGTTCACCTTCTGGTACCAATTTTCCAAGTAGGCCACCGGGTCTCATTCTTCAGCGCCTTCTGGTAGATTCACTACCCGGATGTTATTTCTTCTGGAGCGGCCCTCTGCGTCTTCGACTCGGCATTCCAGTTCCGTCACCCTGGCCTGTATGTCTTCCATTCCAGTTTTCAATTGGGTGGTCACGGGCGTTAGTTCATTTACTGTGGCCTCAATTTCTTTGGTTTTGTCTGTGAGCTTACGCTGGTCTGCATGAAGCAGGACGAGGTCACTCGCCACTTTATCTATTTTGGCTTCCAACGACGTATGGGCACGTTCCAGCGAGTCTTCAATGCGCTCCACCGCTGTGAGTACTGCTTCTAGTTTTTGGCTGTCCTGAGTTAACAAATCTTGTGTTTTCCCAGCTCCTGTGCCAGAGTGCAAGCGCCCTGTTCCAGCCATGTTCCAGTTTTTTTTTTTTTTTTTTTTGAGGGGAGGAGGGGTTCTGCTGAGTCATGGGTCGTTGACCACTGTTGTGTCGGCTGCCGTACGTGCATCGTCTTCCAGTCTGGTTTCAACTGGATCAGTGGGGGGTGAGGTATGTATCTCACCACCGGGTTAGCGCAGTTCCGCTCCATGTCTCGTCTCCAATGCTCTCCTTCGGTCTGTGCTATAGTTTCCTCCCTGCGACTGAACCTGTAGAGGGAGGTGCAGTTTGTAACATCTCCGATGTAGCACTCTGCGTGCTCCTGACCGCTAGTTTGCACTACGTACTTTAGTGCGGTCCCTGCTCATCAGGCACCCGAGGTGTGCAGTGGGAGGCCGTGCCCGCTTGTCCGGGGGTAGAGAGCAGCCCCCCCGCGACAGCACGAACAGCCCGGCCAGGTGGTTCTCTCCACTCGGTTCCTCGACACCTAATTATTCGCCTTTGGGGTGCTTTGCAGTGTTGCGTGGGAGCTGATGCGTTTAGTAACCACGTAGATGTAAGTCAAAGGATTCCCGCGGGTTCAAAGGAGGCCCAGATCTTCTACCACTCAGCCGTGTTCCCTTCACCTCTCGATGCGGAATCCCAGGTGCCAGGGGGGAGACCTTCTCCTATTCAGGGCTATGGCGAGCTGCAGGGGGGAGAGGCCATTCGTCTCCCCAGGTTCTGAAAGGGGCGCAGGGGTATCGCTCCAGTCCACATTCAGTCCCAATATGGGGCCCACGCCTTCTTACTTGTCATCATTGGGGGGTGCCCCTCCTCTCCCCAAACAAGACTCATCGGCTGCCAAGGTGGGGTGATCCAGTGGTCCTCAGGTTTGGAATTAGATGAGGGCCGCTTTAATTGCTTTCATCTTTTGGGCCGCTCTGCTTCACGGCTTGATCTTCCTATGAGGGTACTGTGTGGCATCTTTGTTGCGGGGCACTTGTTTCTTTGAGGCCGCCCCGCGCTGCCATCAAATTCTTCTATGCGGTTTGCGGCCGGGAGGGGGGACCGGAGGGGCTCAAATCCAAGCGCTCAGCTCAGCTTGTTCCGGTCGCCTCCTCCGTCCCAGCCGCCTTGCTCAGCAATCCAGTTTTTAAGCGCAGCGTGCGCAGTTGCGGCAGCCCCGCCAGCACAGGCCGCCTCTCACCTCTGGGCCGCTCTGTCCCGCAGCCCAGGACCCGAACGCGGCAAGCGCGGTCGCAAGGCCGCCTCTTCTCCTGTGCGGGGAGCCCCCTGCTCCTCGAGCGCCATGTCCTGGGGCACCGACTTCATCGTATATATACGTATATATACATATATATATATATTATTATATATATATAATAATGTGGCGATAGTTGGCACTCAGCCCTTCTTAAATTCGGGCCCAAAGGTTACAGGGAAGTTATAGATAGGTTCTGAATTTACTCGTACAAAACCATAGAAATTCAGCAATTATAGTTAGATTTCATTCAAGTAAATATAACTCACATCTTAAAGTAACTATAACTCGCACCCTAGCCATGCACAGTTTTCTCATCAATAATTTTACTGCAAATGTTGCAGTGATACTATCAAAGATGCCATAGAAGATCTCATCAATGATATAATATCTGAGGTAATTAGCTGTGCATGCCAAAGGCGCAAGTTATATTTACAATAGTGTGTGTGTTATAGTTACTTGAATAATCCAGGATATTCAAAGATAATTTGACCCTAAAACACCCCCATATCACACCCCTGGGATCAGAGTACCACCATCCCGAGCCCTCATACCACTTATAATTTCTTATCATTTCTATTTTGAGCACCGGGGACCCTCTCTGATAACATAAATGGCGGCCACACCTTTCAAGTCAGGTTGTGGCCAGGCAAATACAGAGCTCTTTTTTTTTTATAAACAAGTTTTTATTGCTTTTAAAGAGAAAAGAAAAAAAAACAGGTAAAGTACACAAATAATATACTTGTCTCGGCCTGTTTGGTACAGACTGGATTACCAATTCTAATCTGTCTCTTCTATACCAGGAATACATTGGGATTTCCAAAGCTACATATCCAAATAATACAGAGAGAAGGAAAGGTGCAGGCACACACAGTCACGGGGGCAGAATTAACCTAGTAGACCCGTCCATTTCCCCCAAATCTTCTCATGCTTTCGGGGGCATCCCCTTGATTCATATACCACTTTTTCTTGGGCTGCACACCAGTCCACTCACCGTCTCCATTCCTGAAGGGAGGAGCCCTTGGCAGTATTCCATGCGGCCGCAATGTCTCTATTGGCCACCAGGGTGGCCACTCCGACCAAAGTCTTTTCCGCTCTAGACCCCTCCATGTCCTCCGTAGCACCCAATAGCACAATTTTTGGGGTCAGCAGTTGCGAAGTTCCCATAGCGCTGTTCAGCTCCTGGTTTATTCCCCCCAGTACACTCGGATCAAAGGGCAAGACCATACCATATGGAAGAAGTCGGCCGGGCCCCCACCACACTGTGGGCACTGAGCAGAGTTGCGGACACCCATCTTGTGCAGCCTATCGGGAGACAGATATGCTATGTGTAGGAAGTAGTATTGTATCGCCCTCAACCTTGCCAACACAGCCAGCACTCGGGGAGCCATCAGTGCCACAGCCCACTCAGTCTCTTCAAGTGGTACCACCTACCTCTTCTATTCACCCCTAAGGTGACCTAGATCCCCAGGTGCATTATTTACTAACATTCTATAAATTTGGGAGACGCCCTTCTTCTCCAAACTTTCCCTGAGTGTTTTAGCCTCAACAGGATTGAACTCCGGCACGGAGTCCGCCTCGTTCAGGTGCATACCAATGGAATGCCGGAGCTGGAGATACCTAAAGAATTGGTTCGGGGACAATTGGAACTCTTGTTGTAGTTCCTGGAAGGACTTAGGGCCAGATGTAGCAAAGTATTTGCACGTCGCAAACGGCGAAAATCGCCGTTTGCGAGGTGCAAATGCCTCTTTGCTATGCAGAAATGCATATTGCGAATCGGTACCGACTCGCAATATGCATTTCAGAATCGCAAATAGGAAGGGGTGTTCCCTTCCTATTTGCGATTCGGAATGGAATGCAATACCATTTGCGACCGCATATGCGGTCGCAAAGGGTATCGCAGTTACCATCCACTTCAAGTGGATGGTAACCCACTCGCAAATTGGAAGGGGTCCCCACGGGACCCAAAACATTTTTTTCAGGGCAGGTAGTGGTCCAAGGGACCACTGCCTGCCCTGAAAAAAACCCGAAACTAAACGTTTCGTTTTTTTTTTTAAGTGCAGCTCGTTTTCCTTTAAAAACTGCTTTATTGAAAGCAGTCACGAACATGGAGGTCTGCTGACTACAGCAGGCCTCCATGTTTGCGAGTGCCTAGACTCGCTATGGGGCCGCAATTAGCGACCCACCTCATTAATATTAATGAGGTGGGTCATTGCGACCCCATAGCGAGTTGCAGACAGTGTCTGAGACACCGTTCTGCATACCAATTTGCGTGTTGCAAATTGCGAGTCGGAATGACTTGCAATTTGCAACTCGCAAATTGGATTTTTCCTACATCTGGCCCCTAATCCTGTTCCATTTCCACACATCTCCCACCAGAGAAATGCCCAGCGTGTCCCACTTCACGAATCCGCCCAACTTGGCTGTTTCTCTCAACCAGTTTCCGTGCCACAATGGAGTTTACAGAGTGACCACTTTGCTCTACCTGGCGTGCCTTAGTGCCGCGCGCCACTCTAAAAAAAACGCCTTGGTGATTGGCTCCAGCTCTTTGGGGATTGGCGCACCGTAAAGAATGTCTAGGGTACGGGGGTACCTCAATGCGTTCAGCTCCACCTGATATGATGGATCTGACCAACCCCCATTGAACCAATTGTGAACCACCAGGAGCTGCGTCGCCAGGTAATACAGGTACGGATCTGCCATGCCCAGCCCCCCATAGTACACTCCTCTGTGGCAACTCTGGGATGCTACCCGGTGTCGCACCCCCCCCCACAGGAAGGAGGTAGTGATTCCCTCTAGCTTTCTAAACCATGAGTGGGAAATAGCAAACGGCAGATTTTGGATCACATTTAAAAGCTGTGGCAGGACCATCATCTTATACAAACCTACACGGCCCAGGACATTCAGCAGCAATGTTTGCCACAGCCGAAGATCTTCCCGCACGCGAGACACCAGCGGTGTCAGGTTCAGGGTCCAGGATAGCTCCGGGAATAGTGCGACCCATATCCCAAGGTATTTAAAACTTAGCCTGCGCATAGGCACCACCTCTTGCCAGTCGAAGCAATCCCGCAATCACGCCAGAGGGACCAACACCGATTTAGTAGGGTTCATCTTGAGCCCGGAAGCCTCCTCAAAACACCAGAGGAGGTGGAAACTTCGAGGACCGGTCACTCCCGGATTCTCCATGAATAACAGGACATCGTCCGCATATAAGGCCACTCGGTCCTCACACGAGGGGCCCCACTTCCATCCTCAGTATATTGGGTCGTACCTTATCATTCTTGACAAGGGCTCAATGGCCAGAGCAAAGACGAGAGGAAAGAGGGGGCAACCTTGTCCAGTTCCCCGATGGATCGGAAAGGCCGCAGATAAGACTCCATTCACCTGTACACGCACCGTAGGTTTATTATACAGGGTCTGGACCATTCGGCAAAACCTTGGTCCAAAGCCGGCCCATCGGAGCACCGCGAGGATGAACGCCCAGTCAACGGAGTCAAAAGCCTTCTCGAAGTCTATGAATAGAAGGGCTAGATTCTGAGGCAATCGGTGTCGCCCTGCGAGGGCCACTTGGAGCCATTGAATACAATGACGCATGCTGCGCCCGGCCATGAATCCACACTGATCCGAGTGTATCAGCAGGGGCATCACCCTCTTGAGACGGGAGGCCAGTATTGCAGCATAAATCTTTACTTCACTGTTAATCAGGGATATAGGTCTATAGTCCGCGCAGTAAAGGGAAGGGGGTTGGGTTTTAGGCAATACGACAATGGTGGCTACATCCAACCCTTCCGGGAAAGAGCCCTGTTGGTCCACTTCTGCATAGAGATTCGCGAGATGCGGGATCAGGTCTTCCCTAAACATCTTATTGTATTCTGGAGGAAACCCATCTAGTCCGGGAGTCTTTCCCACTCCCATCGCTGTAATGGCCTCACCAATTTCCGTTTCAGTGAAAGGTTCCTCCAGTGTCCGGTCCTCCACCGCGGGCAGCTCCGGGAGCGGAATAAACACCAAGAATTGATCGGAAGTGTCCGATCTCTCTGGATTAGCCTCTCGATACAGGATCCTGTAATAAGCAGTGAACGTCTCAGCCACTTCCTGGAGCTTGAATACATGCTCCCCATGCTCATTGCAGATTTCAGGAACGATTCGTGAAGACTGCTGTTGGGATATCAACCAATATAGTAGTTTCCCTGTCTTATTCCACCATCCGTAGACCCGGGCCGTGGAAGCGCGCCACATGTGTTTAGCCGCTTCTAGGGCTTGACTGCGAATCTCCTCTTGTATTAGCAGGAGTTGTCTAGTTATCCGTTCGTTTGGGTGTGCCTCCTGTTCTGCCTCCAGATGGCTTGCACGGGCCTACAGCTGGGTGATTCAAGAGGTCCGGGAGCGCTCCCGAGCACGGATCAGACCTTTTGCCATCCCTCTCATTACCACCTTGCTCGACGCCCACAGGGTCCCGGACGACCTCACCGAGCCCTCGTTAATACTAAAGTACTCGCGTAACGACTCCTTTAGGCTATTGACATAGTCCTCGTCCTGCAGGTACCAAGCGTTCAGCCACCACATGGGGCGGCTCAACGGGTTTGCGTGGCCCACACTGAACCGGATCGGTGCGTGATCGGAGATCCCTCGCGGTAGAATCTCGATGTGGGAAAGGTGACGGCACTCAGTGGGCGACATGAACAGCAGGTCTATCCTAGATTGCGTATTGTGAGCTGCGGAGATGTGCGTAAATTGCTTGCGCCGCGGATGCCATGCTCTCCTGGTGTCGCATAGCCCCGCCGACGACATCCACCCAGATAGGCTAGTGGCCATGGCCTGTCTATGGGCCGATGACCCCCCACTCGTGTCCAATCCCTGGGTTTGAAACTGCATTAAAGTCGCCCCTAGTACCGTGACCCCAGGGGGTAACTCCATCAGTAGTCGTGTCAGATCTCCTAGGGTCCCACGCACCATGTTCGGGGGGGCATATACACTCACAACGTTCAGTGTTCGACCCTCTATCATCCCCGAAATCACCACATATCTCCCCTGCGAGTCTCTCCACTCCTGTATCACCACCATTGGTAGCGAGCGGTGCAGCACTACTGCCACCACCCGTGAGTCTCTTGTGAACCCCGCATGAAACACCCTGTCAAATCCTTTACGGGCCAAAAAGGGGCAGTGATTTCCAATGAGATGCGTCTCCTTTATCAGGAGCATATTGGGTTTGTGTCTGTGGACGTGAGTAAGCACTGCTGACCTTTTAATCTTATTGAGGAGTCCATTGACGTTCCAAGATATAATGTGAGTCGTCCCCATTTACTTTGTTTGTTTGTTTATGGACCTTCTTCAGTCTTCCCTCCCTCGGCTCCCTTTGTGTAGCCCAGAGTTGGTGCAATTCATCCTGCTCTTTGTGTAGTCCCTGCTTTGACGTCCTACCACTGCTAATCCCTGCTGGTATGTGAGGCCACAAGTCAACAATAACTTCAGATAACACTAACAACCCGTTGGCTGAATACAAACAATCATACCCCCAACTCCCTCCCCACGCCATACTTCCCCCCAGAAGCATCTGTCGCCCAATACAAACAACTCACTCCCGAACATAGTGAGCTGATAACTCTTATTGTCTGAGCTGTGGTGGACCCCTCCATTGCTGAGGATTAAGAAGTGTTACGTTATAAACATATGCTCTGTGACCCCATCCTGGCCACGAGCCTTCTTGGCCATGCCCTCCCCTCTCTGGAGGGGAGTCACAACACCGGGCTCCGGGAGAGATCAGTGTCATCCGTCGCTGCAGGGCGCAGCTCCCCAGAGTCCCCAGTCTGCAAGCCACTTCCTGCGCCCCTGGCTCTTCTGCTGCCGCCGACCCGGGAGGCGTCTCCTCCGCAGATCCCCGGGGGAGCCCAAAAGCGAGGCTGTTCTTTCTTTGCACCTCCTAGAACGTGTCCTCCGACGGGACCCCTTCCGCCGCTGTATCTGGCTGACTTTCTGCTGTCCAGTGAAGGCCTGCCGCTGCTCTCCCCTCATAGAGCCCAGCGGGACCTCCTCTGTTAACCATGTCCAGGCCTCACTGGGGGTTTCGAAGAAATAGGTCTTGTTGTTGTGGACCACCCTTAGTTTAGCCGGGAAAACAAGGCGGTAGGGCACATCCATCGCTCTTAGTTTTTGTTTTACCTCTATGAACAAGCGGCGCTGCACCTGAACGTCTCTTGTGTAGTCTGGGAACACCATGACTTTGGTTCCTTCACAGTGCAATTCTCCTTTCGAGAGCGCCGCCTGAAGTATTGCATCTCTGGCTTTGAAATTGAAAAGGCAGAGAATCACCGGCCGTGGCGGGGAGCCCGGCGGAGACCTGGCCTGCAGGGCCCTATGCGCTTGTTCAATCCCAAACTAGGGTGTTAGGCAATCCCGGGGCATCCAGGATGGGAACCATTCCTCCAGTAATGTGGCCAGGGAGGAGGCCGCGGTGTTCTCTGGAAGTCCCACAATTCTAAGGTTATTGCGGCGGGATCTATTTTTGCCGTCCTCCGCTCTGCGGTATAGTTCTGCTGTGTGGGCTGTTAGCGCTGACACCTGTGTTTTGAGGGCAGTCAGGTCGTCCTCCGCTGTAGAGATTCTGGACTCCGCTTCTGTGATCCTGGCTGTTGCATTGCGGAGATCCTGGCGTACTAAGGCCACATCCACCCTAACCTCTCCGATCTTAGCCTCCACCACTTCCTGGGATGACTGGATAGCCTGAAGGATGGCCGCCAGATTGCTGTTTCCAGCCTGTTTCCCATCACCACCCTCCGCCATTCGATCTTCTTTTCGTGCTCCACTGGGACCAGTGGGAAATTGGTCTATGTGCGTCTGCGCTGCAGCCGGGCGGGTCTGCCTGTCTTTGCCCATTATGTCTGCTGCGCCCGTGTCTGCCTGTGAGCCTGCTCCTGGACCATGCCCCATGCATCGCTTTTCGTTGGGCCTCGGAGCCAGTCCCTCGCTGGTATACCACCAGCTGTCGCCACTCTATGCCCACTGATGCCCCAGGAGGGGGTTCCCACCTTTGCTAGTGAGCCTTGAGTCCTCGCCTCCTCAACGTCTTCATCGGAGGCACAGATCACCAATTTCTAACTCCACCGCCCCTTGGGCCGAGGTCCTGCACCCACACTCAACCACAGGGGCTCCCCTCCTCGTCCCACTCCAAGAGCATTTCCCCCGTAGGCCTGCACCACCGTCAATCCTCCAGGCACTCCAACCCCCAGGGCGTTCGGCGTCCAACGAGATGTGGGGCGGTGGGGGGGAGGCACCTCATCCGCCACCTTTAAACCTTTCCCCCGAGGGATGGGTCTCCGCATTAGCTTCGCTTCCTCCTCGTCTTCCAACAAGCCCCCCCCGGTCCACAACCAGGACGAGGGGGGGAGGGGAAGGGGGAGAAACCCCGACCAAAGCAGCTGCCACTCACCAATGTCCCTTGATCCCGGGGGGGGGCCCGGCCACACGCAGTCCCCTTGCTTTGTTTCCACCCGCCGGGGTGCTCTATGTCTTGTTCGCGCCGCCAGCCCTGATTCAGCCGGTAGTCCCATTTTGGCCTCAGCGGCCTGGCTCTTTTCCTTCTCCTTCCAGGTCAGCGGGGGGGCAACCCGCCGCCCAGTCACCTCGCCCGCAGCACGCCCCCTGTGCCATGCAGCCGAAGGGGCCGCTGACCGCCACTCTAGCCAGCCAGAGAGCCCGCCATTTTGTGCGCGGGACGGTCCGTGTGATTTTCACTCCCCCGGGAGCCGCGGGCCTCAGAGCGTGGATCGGACACCCCGGGTCCCGCTTGCGACCACCCGAGGTCTCCCTTCTTTGCCAGGGAGGGCCACCGACAGCCTCCTATGCGGCTGGAGCACCCGCCATTTTGTGCAAGGGACGCTTTGTTCGATCTTTGCTCCTCCTGGAGCCGCGGGCACCGGGAAGCGGGTCAGACACCCCTGGAGCCTCCCACAGCCATCCGAAGTCTCCCCTCTTCACCGGGGAGGGCCAACGATGGGTGCTTTTTCAGCGGATGACGGAGGGGTCCGGAGCACTACGATAGTGCGACCACCATCTTGACGCTCAAGGCACGCCCAGCCCAAATACGGAGCTTCTATTTGCGTGTGCATTCGCAAAAAATCTGGAATGGTCGCAATATATCCATGAAGGATCTGTAGCCCTACATATACAAATTTATTGTCCCCTAAATATCTCCAAAACTACTGAATGGATTTCCACCAAATAGGTGGAAGTGTGATCTGCATAAAGAAAGCTAGCTTTCTAACACATTTGGTGTAATTCTGACCAGCGATTCAGACTGTAGTTGTGTCTACAGGTCCTAGGGGTTTTAACATGGGAAACACAATGGTTTAGACTCCCCTTTTTCATGGCCCCTGCTTGATGGTTCACCCCCAAAACTTTCCATGTGCAACAAGAATCACAGGGCCACTTTTTTTAGAAAATGTTGTGAAGATTTGTCAAACGGTACCATAGATATAGGCAAGTCAAAAACGCTTTTTCTATGGAAACATGGTCCTAACAATGACTACCTAGTGGCGACCACCAGTCGGTAATATTTATACATATATATATTATACACATATATATATTCGCTGAAAAAAACAAAGGTTAAAGTAACATTATAGTTAGGTGAATGTGTCGGTGACAACATTAATCTTTTGAACTTAAAAAACAACACAGAAATTTGGCAGTTATAATTATCAGAGCTTCCTATAACTTGTGCCCCACCATACAGTGCTTCTCACCTCACATACACATATGGCATCACTCTTGACATGTTCTATGACGTATGTCACTGATGACGTCTCAGATGACATCACTGATAACATCATCCACTGAGTGTGTTTGTTTTATAGTTTTCAAGGTGGTGGCTAACTACCATATTACTTTTCTACCTAATTTTGTACAGCCTGTGTCCAGCTATTTAGTATAAATGTTTACAAAATGCATGTGCCCCTAAAGGACCCTATGTGTGTAGAGGTACTAAACACTTTATAAATCTTTGTATTGAAAAGCGACAGCTGACTTGTGTTCATATATTCAACACAGGTTTTTGGTACTACAGAAAATGTTTCCACCATGGCAAAGATTCTATGTACTACATATTAAGTATTGTAAGCAGTTTTGAGTTATTAGACAGGATCGCCTCAGCAAGACAATTTCTACTTAACATTGATGACTGTATGCACCAGTTCCTAACCTATCTACATGTGCTTGTTTTGCCTCAGAAGATGGGCTCTCTGTAAAGTTTTCACCATACTGTGAAGTCTGCAGGTAGTATGATCTTTAGCACCTTCAAAACTTGGGGCCAGATGTATGAAACTTTTTTGCACTTGCAAACGGTGCGAATCGCAAAAATCGTCTGTTTGCGAGTGCAAAAAAGTGGTCTGCGATGCATGAAAGGCATTCGCAGACCAAAAATAAGAAATCGCAAAAAGTGAAATTTTTTGCATTGCGACCTGGTTTTGCGAGTCACAATTTGTGATTCAGTATTTCCAGTAGGAAACTGCGAGGAGCAAATTGCGAGTCGCAAAATCCAAGTCACAAAGAGATGCATCAAAAAATCGCAAATTGCGATTTTTCGCAGAATGGCATTTTGCACATGCAAAATACCACTAACTGAAACCAGGTGCAACCTATATAAAGAGGCCCAGAATGACTCAGACTCTTTTCTACAATGGCTTCACTCTACGTCATGGCGAGGAGGATGAGGATCTTGGCAGGTTTGAGGAGAGGGAGGAGGAGACAGGAGCGCATTTTCAGAGTGCGCATTGCACTTTTTAACCTGACAGAGGAGGAAATATGTGAGAGGTATAGGTTGAACTCAGCCATGATACTTGATCTGATAGCTGAGCTGCAACCCATACTGCAGCGCAGAACACTAAGGACTCACAGCATACCCACCCATGTGCAGGTATTATGCTCCCTCCACCTAGTCGTCTCAGGGAGCTTTCAAGGGGTCATAGCAGCAGCTGGAGGGGAATCACAGAGTACCCTCTCCAGATTTTTCAGTGCATTTATCAACGCCATGCTGAGCAAACTACAACAGCACATCAGATTCTCCCACACCCCACAGGAAATACAGCAGACAAAAATAGATTTTTACCAGATAGCACAGTTCCCCCACGTCCTAAGTGCCATAGATGGGACACATGTGGCAATCTGTCCACCATCCGCCATAGAGTATTTGTACCGCAACCGGAAATACCAACATTCAATGAATATACAGGTGATATGCAATGCCTCCTACATCATTACTGATCTCGTGGCCAGGTACCCAGGGAGTACACATGATTCGTACATCTTTCGCTACAGCGGGATTCACACAAGACTGCTACCTGGGGAGTTTGGTGAAGGATATCTACTAGCTATTGTCCCTCTATACAATGGCGCATTGATGGCATGCTGATGTCAGATGGCCCACTTCTTATCATACCCTCTGTCCCTTCCAGGAAACAGTGCCTATGCAGTGCGCACCTACATGATGACTCCCTACCTCAATCCTGCAACACATGCAGAACGGAGATACAATGCAGAACACAGGGCAACCCGCAATGTGGTGGAGCGCACATTTGTACTGCTGGAGAGTCGCTTCCGGTGCCTCCACAAAAGTGGAGGGGCACTACAGTACAGTCCAGAGACGACATGTAGAATAGTGGCTACTTGTGCTATCTTGCACAATATAACTACTACCAGGGGCATACCTGTAGAAATATGTGATACTGAATCTGATGAGGATGATGATCCCATACCACCCCTACATCCAGCAGACAGGACCAGTGAAGCAGAGGGAAGGCAAAGGCGTGCCGACATCACACACAACCATTTCAGACGTGAGTATAAATGACTCAAATCCTCTGACAACTGTACCTGTAGTGAAATAAATGTATTACTTTAAGTCAGGTAATGTACGTGTGAGGAATAGCAAAAAAAAATTAAGTGATAAACTAGAAACAATGAAGGACCTGAGTAATGCACTATAACATCATACTGAAAACATAAGTCCACTGGCAGCTACAGTCATTTTTTGCGGCCACGCACACCACTCGGGTGCCCAGTTACCCCACTGGCACCTCTATTGTCCGCCTCAGTGGCAGTGCTGTGCCTGGCACTGCACCGTCTGGTGTCCAATGCTGGTACAGCTACACTGCTGAGGCTGGAACTGTCCTCAGTGTCCCCCAGTGCAAGCTCACTCAGTGTGGCTGACCTCTGTCCCATTATGTGGTCGATCACATTGGTGATCTGCACCAGTCCGTTCACAACATCCCTGCTGCTGTGTGCTGCCTCCACTTGTGCAGCCACTGCACAACGGGCAATCAGTGCATTTGCATTTGCCATCCTGTTAGAAGAATAACAGAAGCTGCCAAACATGTTCCTAAATCTGCACTCCTGTCTGAGCTGGCTCACCCTCTCATGGCGCAGCTCCTGGCGGAGTTCACGGACAGCACTTGTGAGGTCTCTGGTGTCCTGTGATGCCTGCACCTGTCCCTCACGCAGCTGTTCTATGTTGGCATTGAGGGTCTCAAGTTGGCGATGCAGGCCCACCATGTTGCTGTTATGTTGGCGCAAATTATTTTCTAATCCCAGGATCCTCTTGTTTTGTAGGCACTGCTGCTGCAACATAGCAGCTTCCAGCCCACCAAATACGGAGGGACCCTCAACTGCCTCCTGCTGCTGTGCCCCGGAATTTGTCACCATCCTGTGTGGTGCTGTGGTCTGCTGACACCTGACCAACTGCATCTGGCTGCGCCTGCCTGTTGGTGATTGTGAAATTGGCCCTTCCTGCTGCTCATCTGAGTCTTGGCTGAGCTCTGGCAGTGGCAGTGCCCTGGGCCTGCGTCGGACAGGCACAATGGTGAGAGACCCACTCGTGTTGGAATCGGAGGCCTACGCGTGCTGATGCTGTGGCTGCTGGGCCTGGCCCACTTGCAACGACAATATGCAGCATGTCAGTTATGTTTGTTACATTCACGGTCACACAATGGTAATAAAGGTACAGGTACTTCTCTACACTGTGTTGTGTGTGTTGGGTTCCTCTGGGTGTCCCTCTACTTAAATACATTATCTGTGCTACTTTCAGCTCTGGGTTGTGGACTGCCACTCCCATAATGCATTGTTGTGCTGCTTCTAAGATGTGGACTGGACTACTTCTCACATTGTTTAACATTACTTGCTAATTGGGGGCTTTTGTGCATACACATATGGGGTTACAAATCAATATTGCACTTCCCTTGGCTGGTACTTGGTGTGCCGGAGGTGTCTATGTCTGTGACCCCTGTCAAAGCTTCAGGGAGGGGTGTGGACTCAACGAGGTCCTCTAATGGGGTGGATGGTGCCTCTGTGGGTGGACCGCCTCCTGTGCCCCTGGCCTCCTGGAGTCTCCTTGCCACCCTCTCCTTCGCACGGGACCGCAGGTCATACCACCTCTTCTTGATTTCTTCTACGGAGCGCTGTGCCACTCCAATTGCGCAGATTTTTGATTGGATATCCACCCATAGTCTCCTTTTCTCACTCTCAGGCACCTGGAGTGAGCTTTTTCCAAAAAGGCGGCCATGGCTCCTGACCACCTCCTCTGTCAGCACCTCAAGCTCCTGCTCACTGAATTTTAGCTTGCACTTTCTTTCTTCCTTCTCCTGTGCTTGGGCTGAGGTGTCCATCCTTGCTCAGGTGTGCTGCCTCCTTCAGAGTGCTGCTCTGTGTGGCTGGGCTGCTCTCTCTCAGGATGCTGGTTTGGGTGTGGCACCTGAAACTGCCTGGGATGACTCATTTCCTGCTGGTGATGTCATCAGGCTCCTCCAGGTGTGCTTTCTCGAAACTTCTCGCAACTTGCAATTTTTTTACCGAATCACAAAAAAATCGCAATTTGCGAAGATGCAAATTGCGATTCGGTAAATGGGCCTCGCAAACCACAAATTGAGATTTTTAAGAAATCGCTAATTCCGAATCGCAATTTTGTTACATGGCCAATTACGACTCGGAAATAGCGATTTCTTAAAAATCGCTATTTGCGATTCGCAAGGCCATTTTTCATACATATGGCCCTTGGTTATTTTAAGTGAATAGTCGCTCTTTAGAAATGTTTGCATTGAGTGTACACTGTGTTTAGTAGATACTTTTTAATTCTCTGTGGTGTATGCCACATGAGAGTTTCACTGTCTGCAAACAGTGTGGTACAGAGTAAACTCTCTCCATAAACATTGCTAACATTACCCATTTTTCTACCCAGTTCGGTCAAAAATCATTATTCTGCAAGTTTAAAACCAGTCATAGAAGTACATACAATAAATACAACATAAAAACAGATTACTTAAAATTACATTAAAATATCCCAGCTGCTCTCATGAACCAAAATGTCACCCATTTAAATCAACTAACAAATAATGCTCTTCCTCAGATGCACGGCCTTCATTACACAAAGGGCAACATTAAAGCACAAAAAGTGGTCAGCAAGTGCAAACGGATATTCCATTGCTTTGTTATGGTTTCTAATATTATATACAAGGAAAAAAGGTTTAAGATAAAAACATCTAAGTTTTTTATAAAAATCACATAAGGGCGTAAAGTTTAAGGTGCTTTGTTTTGACACCCTATCACATGGGAACAGCGTAATATCAGGAGGGCAACTCTTCATTTCAGGAAGAGCAGCCAAATGATGAACCGTCCCCAATCTGAATCTGGCCACAACATAATGATACTGAGGGCCGTATTTATACTTTTTGGCCCACAACTGCGCCAACGCAGTTGTGCGTCAAAAAATGTAACGCCGGCTAACGCCATTCCAAAGCGCTATGCGGGCGCCTTATTTATGGAATGACGTTAGCCGGCGGAGCTGCCTGGTGTGCGTAAAAAAAAATGACTTACACCAGGCAGCGCCGGCGTAGGGGAAAATGGAGCTTGGGCGTCAAAAAATGGGGCAAGTCAGGCTGAGGCAAAATTTTCACCTCAACCCGATTAGCGCCATTTTTTTGGACTCCCAACCCCCATTGAAATGACTCCTGTCTTAGCAAAGACAGGAGTCATGCCCCCTTGCCCAATGGCCATGCCCAGGGGACTTATGTCCCCTGGGCATGGTCATTGGGCATAGTGGCATGTAGGGGGGCACAAATCAGGCCCCCCTATGCCACCCAAAAAAAAAAAAAAAAAAACTTACCTGAACTTACCTTAAGTTCCCTGGGATGGGTCCCTCCATCCTTGGATGTCCTCCTGGGGTGGGCAAGGGTGGCAGGGGGTGTCCCTGGGGGCATGGGAGGGCACCTCTGGGCGCCTTCCGAGCCCACAGGTCCCTTAACGCCTGCCCTGACCAGGCGTTAAAAAATTACGCAAAAGCGGCTGGACGTCATTTTTTTTTACCTGCCCACTCCCGGGCGTCATTTTTGCCCGGGAGTGTAAATACGGCGCACATGCCTCTGAGTCATTTTTTAGAAGGGAACGCCTACCTTGCATATCATTAACGCAAGGAAGGTGTCCATGCTAAAAAATGACGCAAACTCCAAGATCTTTGGCGCTAGACGGGTCTAACGCCAAAGTATAAATATAGAGTTAGTTTTGCGTCGGATTTGCGTAAAAAAAAACGACGCAAATCCGGCGCAAACAGAGTATAAATATGCCCCTGAATGTTATTGAAACAGGGTAAGAAGTACTGTCTGCCCTCCCTAGGAATAAGGCATATATAAGAGGCAACTATTGATTTATTTGCCTCTTTTCTCATTCTATGGGCATATCCACCTTTACAAAAATGTCCATAATGTGTCTCTCAGAAAGCGATAAAACATTAGGTGGGTCTCACCAAACTGACATGCTAAAAAAGGGAACTAAAAGTAATATTCAACTATGAAAGCCAGGGGATAAGGGAGACATTATCCAGGATTAGACAATCTAAAATTATCGTTTTCGTAAAACTTGTTTCTTTCTTCGCCCTTATGGAGAGCCATGGAACCAGGGGTTTTATTGAAAGCATATCCTCTAGAAACTGCAAATGAACCTCCTTGTGTACAATCAAGGATGACGCAGAAGTAGGTAAACACAGAAGACGTTTCAAAAAATTATTTTCCTCAAAATGGAGAGGGTTACTTGGGGTATAACAGCATAATCGTGCCCAGTATGTGACAGTAGATACTACCCTGGCCATATATATATCTCCATCATCTCCTTGATTGGGCAGGTGCCCAGTTTATTTGAGAACCTGAAAACCCCATGAAAACACCTCCTCATCCTAAATATGACACTTATCACCTGCTGACCCCACATACTTGTAAATAAAACCTTCAAAAAACAAAAGGAGTTTTCTCCAGAAACTGGGGACTCACCAATAAAAAATGATCTAAATTTTTTTTACTTAGTTCCACTTAGCATTGAAAAGGTTTCAGATGTATTAATCATACTTTTTTGATGCCATAAACTCTCCAAATTCATTTATCAGCTTCAGTAGGCCTATAGGTGACTCAGATAACAACACAGTGTCATCAGCATACAACAACACCAGAATAGGACAGCCGGAGAAGCTAGCAACATCAGCCGACAGGGCCTGCAGGGCTTCATCAATTCCATTAGGAAAAAAAAGTGAGAACAATAGAGGGGCTAAAACGCAACCTTGTCTAATACCTCTCCCAACCCTAAATGAGGGTGAACATTCACCCTGGGGGCCAAATCGCGCTTGAGAAGATACATTACAACCTTGGCGGACGGTGTTAAAGCGGCAGTAAAACCGCCAACAGGCTGGCGGTAAAAAAATTTGAATTAGGACCATGGCGGGAACCGCCAACAAAGACAGCCACTTTAACACTCCGACCGCCACGGCGGTACAGACAAACAGCGCGGCGGTCACCGCCAACAGACAGGCGGAGGACAATGTACCGCCCACAGTATCACAACCTACCAATCCGCCACCTTTTGCGGGGCAGATTCACCGTGGATAAAAACACGGCGGAAACAGCCATTTCAAAGGGAAAACGCTCACCTCTACACACTCCACGAGGAAGAGGGTCACCATGAAGCCAGAACTCCATATTCTGCCAGCGATAGTCTTCCTGCTCCTATACGAGGATCATCAACGCCGGCGGCGAAGAGCACGGTGAGTACTGCACCTACGACATAGGGGAGGGGGGAGGCAAAAACACAGGGACACACACAACCAACATCCAAACCCCCACCCGACCCTCACCCACTACAACACACACATCATTGCATATCTATACATTACAGTAACACCCCCCAACGCCCCCGGAAGAATGCAAACACAAAAGGAAATGAGTTGAACCATTGTAATATATCAAAATACAGGAAGAAAATATATACATATATACACTATCAACAAAATATACACCACGATTAGTAGTGCAGGTAATGCACCATTCATTGTCCGCGGACCAATGGGCCCAATATGCATGGGTGAGGCCCACACAAGATACCAAAACGGAGAGAAAACTGCTGGGGCATCAGATAGGAAGACAACAGGCACCTCAGGGGGAAGGGAAGGGGGGGCACCTCAGCCGGATGAGTGCACCACGCCAGATCCATGAGGGGGCTCCATGCCCATTGATGTATCCTGGGGAGTGCAAAGCCACAGTCTCTCAAGTCTCTGCAGTGGGTGGTTTGCCCACTGTACCATCCTGGGGAGTGCAAAGCCACAGTCTCTCAAGTCTCTACAGTGGGTGGTTTGCCCACTGTTCAATCCTGGGGAGTGCAAAGCCACAGTCTCTCAAGTCTCTGCAGTGGGTGGTTTGCCCACTGTACCATCCTGGGGAGTGCAAAGCCACAGTCTCTCAAGTCTCTACAGTGGGTGGTTTGCCCACTGTTCAATGCTGGGGAGTGCAAAGCCACAATCTCTCAAGTCTCACAAGTGGGTGGTTTGCCCACTGTACCATCCTGGGGAGTGCAAAGCCACAGTCTCTCAAGTCTCTACAGTGGGTGGTTTGCCCACTGTTCAATCCTGGGGAGTGCAAAGCAACAGTCTCTCAAGTCTCTGCAGTGGGTGGTTTGCCCACTGTACCATCCTGGGGAGTGCAAAGCCACAGTCTCTCAAGTCTCTACAGTGGGTGGTTTGCCCACTGTTCAATCCTGGGGAGTGCAAAGCCACAGTCTCTCAAGTCCCTGCAGTGGGTGGTTTGCCCACTGTACCATCCTGGGGAGTGCAAAGCCACAGTCTCTCAAGTCTCTACAGTGGGTGGTTTGCCCACTGTTCAATCCTGCGGAGTGCAAAGCAACAGTCTCTCAAGTCTCTGCAGTGGGTGGTTTTCCCACTGTACCATCCTGGGGAGTGCAAAGCCACAGTCTCTCAAGTCTCTACAGTGGGTGGTTTGCCCACTGTTCAATCCTGGGGACTGCAAAGCCACAGTCTCTCAAGTCTCTGCAGTGGGTGGTTTGCCCACTGTACCATCCTGGGGAGTGCAAAGCCACAGTCTCTCAAGTCTCTACAGTGGGTGGTTTGCCCACTGTTCAATCCTGGGGAGTGCAAACCCACAGTCTCTCAAGTGGATAACAGTCTCCACTGGTTCTGGAGGGAGACTGGTGCCCAGAGTGCAGCACACACCCCTTGACGGTCCCGGTTGCGTCACTGCCCCTGCCGCAAATGGGCTAGCGGTGCATTCCATGGCAGTCTTTGCCTTGTTCAGCGGTCCCTGGCCTGTTCAGTGGTGCTTGCGTTGCCAGTGTCAGACCTGTTCAGCGGTGCATTCCATGGCGGTCTTTGCCCTTTTCAGCGGTCCCTGGCCTGTTCAGCGGTGCTTGCGTTGCCAGTGTCAGACCTGTTCAGCGGTGCATTCCATGGCGGTCTTTGCCCTGTTCAGCGGTCCCTGGCCTGTTCAGCGGTGCTTGCCAAGGCGGTCCTTCATTGCCCAGCAGGGCTGTGGCTGGCGGTCTTTCATGGGTCAGCTGGGCTGTGGCTTGCGGGGCCCTCCTGGCCAGCTGGGCTGTGGCTGGCGGTGGCCTCCTGACCAGTGACTCTTGGGGCTGGCGGTGGCATCCTGGCCAGTGACGATGGGGCTGGCGGTGGCCTCCTGGGCAGTGACTCTGGCGGTGGCCTCCTGGCCAGTGACGATGGGGCTGGCCTCCTGGGCAGTGACTCTGGTGGTGGCCTTCTGGCCAGTGACGATGGGGCTGGCGGTGGCCTCCTGGGCAGCGGGGATGATGGCGGTCCTCTCCGCCGTGCTGCTCCTCCCAGACTTTTGAGATTTCTTCTGCCCCTTCCCCACCTTGGGAGGAGTCACAGCTGAGTCCACACTCCCCCCGGGACCCTTGTGAGCGGCTTTGCTGGCTGGAGTCTTCCCCCTCTCCCGCCGGGCACTGTCCAACTTCTGGTGTTTCACAGGGGGGGACAGGCTGTGCTGTGGCTCCGTGCCGCACTGGCTGTCCTGGTGGCCGGTGCACTCCACATACCTGTAACAACAGGCACCACTGGTCCCGGAGATTTTTTGGCTGAGGTGCTAGTACATGACCTATGAGTTGGATGGGGGGGTGGTGGGAAATAGGTTAAGGGGGGCCAGGAAAAGTTTTTGGGAGACACTGGGACGGGCAGATGGAGGGGGTTTGGGAGTGGAGGAAGAGGTGGTGGTTGTAGGAGGTGTACGTTTAGTGGATTTGGGTGCAGGTGCATGGGCTGGAGGCTGTCATGAGGTGGATGGCTGTTGGGTGGGGGCGTCACAGACACACTGGGAGAGGACACAGGGGACGTGTAAATGAGATTGGGGTGGTGAGTGCACGTGAGCGGGTGTGCTGGTGGATGTGCTGGTGCGGGACGTAGTGGCTGTAGTGGTAGTGCATGCAGGTGTGAGTGTAGACAAGACTGGGAGGGAGGAGGGAGATGACGAGGAGGGGGACACAGTGGAGGCAGTGGATGTTGATGTGTCTGTATGTGTGTGATGCTTGCGTGAGTGCCTGTGGGATGTGTGGTGCTAATGTTTGCCTGAGCTTCCCTTGTGTGTTGACGTGTGTGCATGCTGGTCTGTAGGTGTGCTTGGGATAGGCTGAGGTACAGGGGATTGGGTCGGGGTGGAGGAAGTTGGAGGGGGGAGGCTAGACTCAGGGACAATGGCTGCCATCAGTGCTGAGGCCAGAGTTTGCAGGGTTCGATGAAGGGCAGCCAGAATGAATGCCCTCCTGTAATGCATTTGTGTGTTGCAATTCCCTTTCTATACCCTGGATGGCATTCAAAATGGTAGACTGCCCAACAGTGAGGGACCTGGGGAGGTCAATGGCCTTCTCACTGAGGGCAGCAGAGGTGACAGGGGCAGGGGCTGAGGTGCCTGGGGCGAAGGTGATGCCCACCCTCCTGGGTGAGCAGGCACGGGGCGAAGGCTGAGGGGCTGCTGGGAGGGCGGTGCTGGTAGGGGGGGTGGCGGCTGTACCTGTAGAAGTGGGGAGCACAGATTTTGCCGCCACCACAAGGGAGCTCCCATCAGAGGACGAGTCCGTGTCGCTGTTTGTAGATCCTGTGACCGCTGTGGTGCTCCCCTCGCCCTCCGTCCACTGGTGTATTCTGAGTCCATTGTGTGGGCCTCCATGGCCATGTGGGATGCAGCTCCCTCGTGCTCCGGTGCCACTGTACCTCCGCCTGATGATGCTGATGCACACAAGAACAGGGAGACCACAAAAAGGGGGGGACGACAGAAGAAAGACAGATTGAGTGCATGGCTTACCGCTACTGTTGGCGGACAATACAGACACAGCAGCCCCCTGCACTAAGTAGCGCTGTTGGGCTCTACAGATGCAATTCCTGGGAGATGGCCTACATGGCTATGGACGACATCTGCACACATAGATGACACAGGGGCATGAATACCTGTACTTGGCACTCTACAGAGGTGGGCTGGGGTGCCACATGGCCTGCATTATGGAGGGGCCTAGTTTACGGAACTCGCCCTGGCCTAGGGAAACCCACAGCCCTCCTCCCCCACCCAGACACCTTCACTGCGCGCAAAGTCCGCTGAATGATAGTGTACTCACCCCCTTGTGTCTGCTGTGATACCCTCAAGCGCCCATCCAACTCAAGATAGGCCACCGCCAGGATCCAGAACATCAGGGGGGTCATGGTTCGACGGGCACCCCTCCCACGTTGGGAGGCCATCCCCAGCTGAGCCTCCGCCGTCTTCTTGCTCCAGTGGCGAATGTCCTCCCATCTTTTCCGGCAGTGGGTGCTCCGTCTGTGGTGGACCCCCAGGGTCTGGACGTCCTTGGCGATGGCACACCAAATCTCCTTCTTCTGGTGGGCGCTGACCTACATGACATGTACAGGGGAAGAAGAGAAGTCATTACCAACTGCACCATCTAAGTGATTGGCCCCCATCCCTACCCTTGCCATGTGGCACATGCATTCACAGTCCTTCATGCACGCAGAACTGTGCCCCCTTCATTCTTACAACCATCCCTCTCCACACAGGCATAGCCCATACAACATGCTCTCTGTGTACTTACCTGTTGGTCTGGAGGACCGTAGAGTAGCGTGTACTGGGGGAGGACCCCGTCCACGAGCTTCTCCAACTCCTCTGCAGTGAAGGCAGGGGCCCTTTCCCCAGACGCACGAGTCATTGTCTCTTCCAGACCGAGGTCACAGCAGCACTTGCAGTGTAGGTCCTCTCCTGTCGAAGATCAGGTATCGAGTGATTGAACAGATAGAAAATGGCGGTCACGTCCGCGGCTGTCACGTCCGCGGCGGTGCGTACCATCACCGTCGGAGTACATCGTCATTGGCTCCTGGGACCCATAGGGTCCAATGTTAACCAATGCAGCATTGCGCCGCGGTCTTCAACCGCCTACCGCGACGGTGTACAACGCCAGCGCAATTACCTCACATCCCATTGTCCCACTTTAGAGGTCAAACAGCCGCCATTTCAGGGGCCCATATGCCCTAATTACCAGCTGTGTCATACAGATCTCGGCCTTGCCGCACAACACAACTACAGGCCACATTTTGTGTATGAATGGTGTTCAGTGTAGACTGTGGGTACATACCTCTGAGTTGTTTGACTCTGTGGTCGCTGTTATCATTCCTAGGCACCGTCTGCTGGGACATGTGAGGAGATGGCGGAATCCTCCGGTGTACCGACCGCTGGTGGACCTGTCGACAATGGAGGAAAGACATTTGATCATCACCTACAGGTTTGACCTTGCCATAATCCAGGAACTGTGTGCCCAGTTGGAGCCTGACCTGATGTCAGCAATCCGCCATCCCACAGGGATCCCCCCTCAAGTGCAGGTGCTATCAGTGTTCCATTTCCTAGCAAGTGGGTCATTTCAAACAACAGTGGCCATGGCATCAGGGATGTCCCGTCCTATGTTTTCCAACGTGTTGTCCAGAGTGTTGTCTGCCCTGCTGAAACACATGCAGAGCTACATCGTTTTCCCTCAGGTGGAGGATTTGCCTACAGTTAAAGGTGACTTCTATGCCCTTGGACATATCCCTAACATCATAGGTGCCATTGATGGGACCCATGTAGCTCTGGTCCCCCCCCACAGGAGTGAACAGGTGTACAGGAACCAGAAGAGTTATCATTCGATGAATGTACAGATGGTATGTTTGGCAGACCAGTACATCTCCCAGGTAAATGCTATGTTCCCTGGCTCTGTGCATGACGCCTACATCCTGCGACGTAGCAGCATCCCTTATGTGATAGGTCAACTCCAGAGGCACCGGGTGTGGCTATTAGGGGACTCTGGTTACCCCAACCTGTCATGGCTACTGACCCTAGTGAGGAATCCCAGGACCAGGGCAGAGGAACGCTACAATGAGGCACATGGGCGGACTAGGAGGGTGATCGAACGCACCTTCGGCCTCCTGAAGGCCAGGTTCAGGTGCCTGCATATGACAGGTGGATCCCAATTCTACCCACCAAAGAAGGTGTGCCAGATCATCGTGGCTTGCTGTATGCTTCAAACTTGGCTTTGCGGCGACAGGTGCCTTTTCTGCAGGAGGATGGTCCAGATGACGGTGTTGTGCCAGCTGTGGAGCCTGTGGACAGTGATGAGGAGGAAGCAGAGGAAGAAGCCATTGACAACAGGGACTCAGTTATCCAGCAATATTTCCAGTGACACACAGGTGAGAACGCATTCCTGCCTACTACAAGTACTTTCACACTTCTACCTCTATCCTGTCTGTCAATTTCAACCAGTATATGGTAACTGAGTTGTACATTTCCCTTACGCTTTCACAGGTGTGGTTTCCAACGTGTGTCATCTGCTTAGATTCCTAATGGACTTGAGATGTGTGACATAGGTATGTTGACATTACATTTGAAAACGCATTTTGTCACTGTCATTGCTAATACACATTTTCGAAATCACAGACTGACTCCAGATTGTTTTTTTGCTTGAAGGGTGTTTATTTAAGTGCTAAATATTGGAGGGGGGTTGTAAAATGGGATGGGGTGATGGTGGAGGAATGTCCATGGCAGAGTACAGTCTATTAGTCTCACAGGTGCATTGCCCATATGGGCTTAGGAAGTGGAGCTGGGGCAGTTTAAATATAGACAGGGTTACAAAGTGGGACAGTGGGATGACAATCAGGGTGGTCTCATTTCTTGGCGAGGGTCTTGGCATTGTGCTCTGTCTTGTTCCTGGATCTCAGGGACTGCTTGCGGGGTGGTTCTCCGTCTGCAGGGGGTGGGGTGCTGGTGTGATGGTCCTGTGGCGATGCCTCCTGTCCACTAGCGCCGGCTAGTGTCAGGGGCCCCTTGGAGTGCCACAGTGTCCCTCCTGGTGTTGAGTATTTCCTTCAGCACCCCTACGATGGTGCCCAGGGCGGAGCTGATGGTTCTGAGTTCCTCCCTGAACCCCAAATACTGTTCCTCCTGCATGCACTGGGTCTCCTGAAACTTGGCCAGGACCGTTGCCATCTTCTCCTGGGAGTGGTGGTATGCTCCCATGATGGAGGAGAGGGCCTTGTGGAGAGTGGGTTCCCTAGGCCTGTCCGCCCGTCGCACAGCAGCCCTCCCAGTTCCCCTGTGTTCCTGGGCCTCCGTCCCCTGGACCGTGTGCCCACTACCACTGCCCCCAGGTCCCTGTTGTTGTTGGGGTGGTGGGTTATCCTGGGTTCCCTGTAGTGGTGGTGGACACACAGCTGATTGACGTGTCCTGGGGACGGAGGTATGGGCCCGCTGGGTGGGTGCTGTGCTGGTGTTACCAGAGGGTGGAAGCTCTGTGGTGGCCTGTGACTGGGTGTGGGGAACCGACTGTCCCGAGGCCCACGATGGTCCGGGTTGGTCATCTGGATCCAGTTGGACAGAGCTGCTGTCATCACTGTGGGACTCTTCTGTGGGTGGGGTGGAGATGTCTGGACCCTCCTGTCTGGTGACGTTGGGTAGTGGTCCTGCAGGGGTGGAAAAGCATGATTATTGCATCTGTGTGTGTCATGGTGTGCAATGGGTGGGTGAGCGTGTACCCCAGTGCTAGCATTCCTGTGTGGGGGCTTGTGTGATGATGGTTTGAGGGGGGTGTTATGGGTATGTGCAGTGGGCATGCTTTAGTGATGGGTGTCCATGCTTTGTTGTGTCATGCAGGGCTTGGTGTTGGGATGTGTGGTTTGTGTTATTAGTACATTAGTGAGGAGTTGGAGTGATAGGGGAGGGGGCGAGGGTGGGGGTCTGTGATAGCATGCAGGTAGGTTGGGGGATATGGTAGTTAAAGGTTTGACTTACCAGAGTCCATTCCTCCACCTACTTCTGCGAGGCCCTCAGGATGCAGAATCTGCTCCTCCCATGTTGTTAGTTGTGGGTGAGGAGGTGGGGGTCCGCCGCCAGTCCGCTGTACAGCGATGTGGTGTCTTGAGACCACGGAACGCACCTTCCCCCGTAGGTCGTTCTACCTCTTCCTGATGTTGTCCCGATTTCTTGGGTGCTGTCCCACTGCGTTGACCCTGTCGACTATTCTTCTCCATAGCTCCATCTTCCTTGCAATTGAGGTGTGCTGCACCTGTGCTCCAAATAGCTGTGTCTCTACCCGGACGATTTCCTCCACCATGACCCTGAGCTCCTCCTCCGAGAACCTGGGGTGTCTTTGCTGTTCCATGGGGTGGTGTGGGTGATGTGTGGGGTGGTGTATGTGGTGATAAGTGTGGTGACATGTAATGGTGTGTGGTGTTTTGTGCGTGGAAGTAGTGTGGGTGATGGTCTGGTGTGCCTGTGGATGCTTGGTAGTGGTTTGTAGTGTCTCTCTCTGGCCTTCTCTCTGTAATTGTGGTCAGAGGGGTTTGTGGGTGATGTGGGTGATGTGTGTTTTATAGTGTATTGGGTGTGTGGGAGTGGTGTGTGTATGTGTATCAGGTGTGTGTATTTCGGATTGTCCAATGTGGTTGTGTTTTATAAATGTGTGTGTATTTTGAGCGCGGCGGTGTGTACCGCCAATGGAATACTGCAGTTGAAAGACCGCCACGTAGATTCATGTGTTGTGATAGTGTGGGCGTATTTCTGTTGGCGTGACGGTGGAGGATTTGTTTTCGCCAGTTTATCACTGACCTTTGGTGTGGCGGACTTGTATGGGTGTCCGGATTTTGTCGGATTTCGAGATGTGGATCGTAATAGCTGTGGCGGAATTCCGCGGCCGCGGCGGTGTGTTGGCGGTCTTCTGCACGGCGGTAAGCGGCTTTTACCGCCAATGTTGTAATGACCCCCATGTTCTCTTATAGGTGTGTAGGAAAACAAATGGTCTTCCTCGGCACACCAAGGGAGGACAAGTTTATCCAAAGCATAGAATGGTCAACCAAGACGAACGCACTGCTAGATCAACAAAGCAAAGGTAAAGGGATCCCGGCTTGGTCCTAGTATATTTCCCAATCAACAGGTCCACGTTTACACAGTGTTCGACCAATCCAAGATCCATCCTAAAACTATACTGTGCATCTAATAAAATAGAGTTGCCTGCACCCACTCCTCAAGCCTCATTAGAAGAATCCTACTCATCAGTTTTATGGAGCAGTCTAAGAGGGGAAATAGGCGGGTAACACTTTGGGCCTGCTTTATCCCCCTTTTTGTAAATAGGTACAATTATTGAAGCAGCCCAATATAGGGGAATCTCGTTTACTGCCACCGCATTAAAGACCCTAGTCAAAATAGGGCCTCAAAAGTCGCTAGCTGCTTTAAAGGCATCTACTGGCACCCCATCAGGGCCAGGAACCCGAATGGCTGCACTAAGCTACAAAGCAAGGAGAACCTCATCAAAGGTAATAATTAGGGATAGAGGGTTCCAGATTGAGATACCCACACACTCCGTTACCCTACAGGGCTCCTGGTTCCCTTTGAAGATATCAGAAAAATAGGTTACCCAAGCTTCCCAGGGGACATAGGAGTAAAGCTCTGGGATTACATCATTTTTTGTGAAGGGTCATTAACTGTGTCTCAGAAGAGCTTAATATACTTTGTTTGAGTAGTCAGTTTCAATTTAGCCCAGGCATCTTCCTGTAACACTTTCTTCCTTGCTGCTAATACATGCTTGTAAGATTTACGTAGTGACCTGATAACCACAATGTCTCCGGGTGAGCTATGAAAAGCCTCTTAGCAGATCTGGGAGGGCTGAGTACATGAACGGTCAACCACTCACGATTACTAACTTGAGTAGATCTTGGAGCCCATATCAGCAAAGAGCTGATACAACTAGTAACCTGGCTAAAACTAGACAACATTTCTATGGTCTACCACCTCCCCAAAGCAGTAATTAACTTCTGCTATACTCTTGATTATTACTGTTCATAGAATACTGTTAGGCTCTATTTCTGACCATTTAATCCTTACGCTGTTAGGCCTAACTGGATACATATTAGGAATGCTGGTAGGTAGCTCACAATTGTTGTTCCAGAACAAAAGGGGTAACATGATGAGGTTATGATCACTTATTACATTAGTGATGAAACTAGGGGTGCCAACCAAGTTGCAGTCAGATACCAAAACATGGTCCATAACAGTATTAGCATTTCTACCAACAAAAGAAGGGATCTGCTCCCTGTTAGAACCCCCATTACAATCAGATATTAGATGGTCATATTTGTACATTATCAAGTTCAATGCATTCCCATAATCATTGTGGCAAAAATGTGTGATACCATCCTCATCCAAACTGGAGTAACCACATATTTTGTTCTCAGGAAGGGGACAATGCTGTATAATAAAATCTCCAGCCTATAGCAAGACACATTTAGTGCGATAGGGCGTAGGAAAGTTTCCATGCCAAAGTCCAGGACTTGGGCACCTTGCTGCTGGAGGTGTCAAATACATTAATGTAAAAGTTGATCATCACCACATCAGGTCCTTACTTTGCTACAAGCCACAGGAATAAACAATGTGGTACTATTGAAGCAGACATTTTAGCTGTAACAGGTAGCTTTTTAGATACTAATATCTGGAGCCCACCTTTCGCCCACCCCACTTGAGGGGGTACAGTTCACACATCATGTTTCCTGTGTGCAGAGAACATCAATATCCCTAGGAATACAGAACCAATCTAATGAGCCCAGCTTATTCTGCAACCCACAAAGATTCCACATGGCAAATTTTAAAACACCTTTGTATTCCTGACTGAGTAAACTCTCAGGGGGTTCCACAAATGGTGGCACATTAAAACTACAGTCATCATCTCTAATATTTACAGACACCCCAGTGTTCCCTGTTGTACAGCTCTCAGGACCAGTTATGCATTGTGTTTTAAAGTTCTGCAAAACTACAGCAGAATCCATCAGTGATGCCCTGTTTCAATCCTCACAACAGTGGGAAAAGTGGACCCCTCTATGTACAAGTCAATCAGTAGCCTGCAATGAGCGCAAAAACTAATACCTATTGGACATGGCTTTTGGTGAAAAATGAATAAAATTATGCCTTGGCCTCTGTCAGTTAGTTGAATTGCCATTGTATAGCAGTTTGTTACTTCACAGATGTCAGTAGAAAAACCTAATGGGAGTAACTCTATATTCCATGCTGATGGGGTAATTGCCATCGATCTAGATAAGGATTCTCTTGCAAAACTAGGGTGCTTAAAATTGATAATCATGCAATCCCCACTAAAGATTTTCCTTAACCGGTCAATCCATCTTACTCTTCTGGTCATCAGGAATTGCTAGACTCCATTGGCTGGAAATATGGAATTTGCACTAAGCCACTGAACAACTTCATTATTTAGCACACCCGAAGATTCACTTGTACCAGGGGTCAAAGATGGAACATTAACCAGAATTGCCACATAGGGGAAGCGGGCTGGAGGCACATTAATGGTAACTGGGTCACCAACAGTCACTGTTGAGTTGCTACTAGGGCAGATTAATGATGGTATACTTGTCTGATTGTCTGGCCGAGGTTGCTGGTCTGATTGTGTAGTGGGTGTAGGCATTAATGGTATTGGCAGCAAGACACCATCTAGGGAATTGAAAAAAATAGGAAAAGTGCCTGATGGTGCAGCAATGGCTCTACTACTGACTGACTCGTTTCTAATGGGCCCAAAACCTCCTTCAAATGTGGAAGGATCCAGCAGTTTTTGGCAAAGGCGGAGGAAGAAGGGCCTTCAAAATGCCAGATCTAATTGGGCTAATACTATGCAAGAGCTCCTCAATATCTGCCAGCCTCTTTGTGATAGGTGAAAACAAATCATGCATTAATCCCCAACATTTTCAAGAAAGGTATCCTGGAAAACAGACAACAACTCAGATAAAGACGCATTGCTATGGGCATGATAATTGACATTGTTAGAGCCTAATAAAACCGTAGTAGAAAGAGGCCCTCTTTTTACACCCTGAGGTATTTTCTTTTTGATGGGGGCCACCATCCGGGGCTCTGTCTTGATGTAATACTAATGGTTGGCTAGGGATTTGTTCCGGATCGCGGTCAGTCTCTACTGACTGAAGTGGAGTATTCGGTGCAGCTTGTTGAGAATTGCTGGTGAACACGTTACAGTATTGAACAATTACCTCTGGAGGCAATAAGGCATTAGAAGCCAAAACATCAGTGGCAGACAATCATCGTTCTGCACTCTCTATTTCTTGATTAAGGACTCCCACTGTTTTTCTTATATAACCATATAACATAGAATCACCAGCTTTTACAGAGGAGGGAACTTTTCTTTTGACCATAGTTAGTGCATCAAAAGGTGGCCCGCCTGCTCAAAAATAACAGAAATAAAACACCAAGTGCACAGTACCTCAAAGAGAAACCTACAAGATGAAGCCAAGGGGGTGGCCCAGCCCAGGCTTGTCTGTCCATGTACAAGTGCAGACGGGCCCACTTTTGGCCCGGTCTTTGCCCGGGCATACACCCGGGAGTGTGTCGGATGTGTCCTCCGTGGCGGGGCTGAGCACTCTGATTTAAAGCACTCCCCAGTGCATTACAGCTGTGACGGGTGGGCAGGTGGATAAACGCAGATCGTGCTGTGATAGAAAGTGGTGCCTGTAGTCATTTAGCTCCGCAGAAAAGCAGCTCTCTGTGCTGTGGGACCAAGCACTGTGATTTAAAGCACTTCCCAATGCACTACAGCTGAGATGGGTAGACAGGTGGATGAACGCAGCTCCTGCTGCAATGCAACGTGGTGCCTGTAGTTACTTAGCCCAGCAGAAAAGCATCTTCTTGGTTATTTAAAGTGAAGAGTCGCTCTTTAAAAATGTTTGGCATTGAGTGTAGACCGTGCTTACTTAGTAAATGGTTTTATTATTCTGTGGTGTATTTTTCAAGAGGGTTTCACTGTCTACAAAGTGTGGTACAGAGTAAACCCTCTCCATAGAGTAAACACTGCTAACAGCACCCACCTTTCTACTCATAGGATGTCTGTAGTAGGGCATTGGTTATGTAAAAGGACTTGAGTAGCTGGAGGAACTTGGTTTTCCCTTAACAGTTGTATACTACTGATGAAGTGTATTGTATAAGTCATTGTTACAAAGAACACAAGTTTTCTTTACTTATGGTGGTTGTATGTATGATAGCAGTAAAACTTCATTTTAATCTGAGTTATTTTGTACTTACTTTCATAGCTCTAATGGTATATCTGTTTGAAGAACAGTGTGTACAAAAGAAACTTGGATTATATCATCAGGGATGTTAAAAGTGATGTATTTCGAGATGTCATCAGTGATGTCATGAATGAAGTCATAGAACATGTCATGAATGATGTAATATATAAAGTCATAAGCAGTTCATGTTGAGGAAGCTAATTTTAACTGGTGAATGTCTGTGTTTTTTTAGTTCAAAATGTCAATGTTATCACTGACAAATTCACCTAACTATAATGTTACCACTTTAAACTTTGTTTTGTCAGTGAATTTCTATTTTGTTTATACCAATTCCTTGTATTACACCTAACTATAACGTTACTTTCACCTTTGTTTTTCTTCAGTGAATTTCTAGGGTTCATTTGTAAAGTAATATTTAATTACCATGTCTAAATGTAACCCCCTGATGCACATTGCTTCAGCTATGTGCAGCAGGGTGGTTGAAAGGGCCAGGCTTTGTAGCCAACCACACACATGCAGCCAACCCCACGCTATGCACCACGTTTTGCCATGTGCAGTGGTAGGTTGGTCACAAGGCCTGGCCTGCGGACAGTAGTGGCTGTTAGCAACATTTTTTTCATGTTGTTGGCAGCCAATCAGAGCGCTCACTCTTGCATGAGTCAGAGCAAGATGGTTCAATAGGACCTAAAGCTCCCTGGGCCAATCAGAATGCTCTATTTTGATGCTGCTGCTACCATGAAATTCTCTTAAGACTCTTGCGGCCTCAACCATCTAGATATACAATTACTTTTAACCCTAATCCCTCAAAAACGACTGAATGGATTTATGTAAAATCACAAAAAGTACAATCTGCAGACCAAGATCTAGCTTCCTGCTGAATTTGGTGTAATTCTATTCAGCAGTCCTAAAGATGTGTAAGGAAATGAATGGGGGTTTTGTGCTTTGGTACCCCCCGTTTTTTCCCTTTTTTCGTAGCCCTCGCTGACGGATCACCCCCATACTTTCCATACACAAACTAGTCAAAAGGCAGCACATTTTGCAAAAGTTTTGTGGGCATTCGTCAAATGGTGTTGAAGTTATTAGCAACACAAGAACTGCTTTTCCTATGGAAAAGTGATTTTAACATTAACTACCTATTCTCTCTCTCTCTCTCTCTCTATATATATATATATATATATATATATATATATATATATATATATAACCTTCTAGGTAGGAATACAGTGCTATACAAAAAGCATTTTTTTTTACTTGCCTATATCTTTGGTACAGCTTGACGAATCTTCATAAAACTTGCCCAAAAAAATGTGTCATTTCCGTCAGCTGCTGCCTGGAAAGTTTTTTGGGGGGTCCAACCGGGGAAGGAGGGGGGCAGAGAAAAAAGGGGGGGTCTGAAACACATTTTCCTGGTCCAGAAAGAGTGTTTGGTTCTGTTTTGGTGTAATTCTGTTTAGTAGTTTATAAGAAATTAAGAGGAAAACAAATTTGCATGTCTAGGGACGCAAAGCATTTGTGAACCCTAATGATCTTGTGCTGAGATCTGATTAGCTGATAACACTTCAACAACAGAAGCTGTTAAAGTGTTGTCAGCCATCTTGGGACTTGGCTTCAGCTGAGTCCCAAAAAAAACTGAAAAAAAGAAAAAGGGCCATGATGCGGACCTCACTGGGGCGATCTTGTAAATAAAGTGAGGGCCCTGTGGCTACTCCACTGCCCCAGGGACCACCCACCACACCCCAGGGCACATGTTTTAAAAAATAAAGGGGGTGCTCTCAAGGAGCCTCTGATGGCCATGGGACTGCCATCCCACAGGGCCAGCTCCTCCTATGTCATGGGGTGCCCATGTCAAAATCCAAAGCTTTCATCTCTGTCCCCTGCACACGTGCAGAGGACAGAGATGAAATGCTTCAGCAAGCAGGGAGAAGCTATCAAAGCAGCACCGTGCTTGCTGTAGCTTTGGCACTGTGGGGGGTAGCCTTAAAGCTTCTCCCACAATGTCAGATAGCCTGTATGGGCATTGTTCTAAAAAAAAAAAGAGTAGGGATGGTGGGGGGAGCCCCTGAGGGCTCCCTAGCAGTACCACACAGCTGGTAAAAGGCTTTACAATAAAAATTAAATACATTTTTCAACAAATAGAAAAATAAAAGTAGGTGGTGCGAGAGACCCCTTAAGGGCTCCCCCAACGGTCTCTACTTTTTTCTATATTTTTTTCACCACAAAGCCCACAAAAAAGGCTTAAAAAATAGAAAACTCCCACAGTTGAGGTTGAAGGTCGGAGAGCTTCACACTGACTTTAATGGGTTTGAGTCCAGCTGGACTTATTGTCCTTTGTTTTGTTATGTTTTCAGTTTAAACATTTTTACTTTTTAAAATATATTAAATAAATGTTTTTGTTAAGTCTAACAAACATATCTCATTCTAAGTAAATGAGAAATGAAAGCCTAAAAAAATCTCACTTTCATTCTCTCTTTCTGTCTCTCGGCTAAAGGGCTGTGCACAGCGTGGGTTTGGGTGGTTGGGGAGTGTTGGCCGCAGGGTCTGGCTGCAGGCCAGATCTTGCTGGCAACCTCCTCTGCGCATGGGGGAAGGACATGCAAGGATGGGAGCTATATTATACATTAAAAAATCCTAACAATTCACTGAAAAAAAACAAAGGTTACATGGACATTATAGTTAGGTTCTGAATCTACTCATACAAAACCGTAGAAATTCAGCAGTTAAAGGTACCTCAGCTAACTATAACTGGTGTTCCTATAATGCACTGCTTATGAACTCACATATTACATCATTCATGACATGGTCAGTGACATCACTGATGACATCTCACACAAACAGTCATATACCTACTCATTTGCTGGTACAAACTGTTGTATACCCACACACACACATATACTCACATACTTATTCAGCGATGCATAACACTAGTGAAATACAGACATTCATTCAGTCAAACAGCCACTGACACAGTCACTCACTCACTATACACTAATAACTGAGGTATTTACAGACTCATACAGTTACTTACACACCCACTCAAACACCCAATGACACACCCACTCATATTCACGCACCCCATTAATAGATCACTATTCTAGTGACACATCCAGTTGATCAGCTGTGGAAACGGGCACACCCACACACTCACCCATACAATCTCTGAAATAGTCACTGACTAATTATTAAAGTCACTTACACACTCAATCACTCAACTGTGCAACAATTCACACATCAACACACTCACATGGATAGGCACTTACATACCCACTCAATCACCCATACAGCCATTCACACAGCCACTCACTAACCAACACAAGTTCTCGCACAGCCACTCACTATCCTATATGAAAACAGACTCACCCACTCAGTTTTCAATACAGCTGCTCATACACCCACTGACTCATGCATGCAGTTACTGACACAGCCACTCAGTTATACTTACAGCCATACAGTAGGTGAATCACCAAGACACTCACCAATACAGTGACACCCATTCACTTACCCAGACAACCACTCTGACACCCACTCACTCACACATGTAGCCACCCACAGACCCACTCACTGAATGTAATGCAGCTCATGTGTGTGTGTATATATATATATATATAAATATATATATATCACCTAGTGGCGGTCACCATTAGGTAGTTATAGTTAGGACCTAGTTTCTATAGAAAAAGTATTTTTTTACTTGCCTATATCTTTCGCACCAGTTAATGAATCTTTAAAAAAATGTCCAAACAAAGTCACCAGTTACGGCCGCTGCTGTCTGAGAAGTTTAAGGTGATCCGTCAAGCTGGGGTTAAGAGTAAGGGGCGGTCCCAAAACTCTTTTTCCCCATTCATGTTTCTATAGGGATTTTGAAGAGCGATAGCACAGAAACCACTGGACTGAATTACACCAAATTGGGCAGAAAGCTAGGGAATGGTTTAAAAAGTGACCTTTTTGGGATTTGGTGTAAATCCATTCAGTAGTTTTTGCGAGATTAAAGAAAATCCAAATTTGTATATTTTGGGATGCAAAGGCTGTGCGAACCCTCACAATCTTGTGCTGAGTGACAACACTTCAACAAGGAAGTGTTGGCAGCCATGTTGGCCGAATCCCAGAACAAAAGGTAAAAGATAAGAAAAGGGGTCAGGGTAAGGACACTCTGCCCCCTTAGCCCTGGTAATGGGATCCCATAGCCCCCCCAGGGCAAAAGATTATTTTTTAAAAACATTTTGGCAGACATTGCAGTGGGTCAGCAGATCTGCCCAAAATTCCCCCCCAAATAAACAGGTGAGGGTTCCCCTGTCCTCTTTTATAATAAGCCCCAGGTGGGCTAGTTCTCAGGGCATTCTTTTTTTAATGCATGGGGCCACCTCCTTGGGGCTACAAACTAATTCAATGGGGGGCTGCTTAGCCCTCCTTCAGAACACCAAATCCGCAGGCGTTCTTTAAATGTGATGCTGGGGCCTTGCCTCTGCTCCAAGGACCACCACCTCCCTAGGGAATTAAACAAATAGGTTGGGGGGGTGCATGCCTCCACACTGCCCGGCGGACAGCCAGCTCCCCAGGGCTTAAAGCAATTATGATAGGGGCACAAGGACACCCCACTGCCTCGGGGACAGCCACTTCCCCAGGGCAATACTAGAAGAGTGACGGGGTCCGTTTCGGACCCCCGCAGCCCTGAGGACCGCGACCTCTGCGGGGCTACTCTTGTTGGAGGGAGGTTTCATGGCCCCCTCAAGGAGCCACTGATGGCCCTGGGTCAGCTCCTGCTATGTCACCGGGTGCTCACCCCTTGGACATAGTTGTTTGCTTTGGCAGTTGAGAGCTCCCACCAAGCAAAAGCAAACAAAGTCCAGTTTCTGCAAGAGAGAGCTGTCAAATAGCTCGCCATTCCAGAAAGCGAACCTTTCATCTGTCTTCCCTGCAGGCAAATATGTGTGCAGGGAAGACAGATGAAGACATTACTTACACAGCAGGGAGCTGCTATTGAAGGCAGCTCTTTGCTTATAGGATCAATGTCGGCTCCCACAGGACATGGGGAGCTGGCTAGGACTGCGGGGGCCTTAAAACTCTCCTCGCGGTCCTGTCACTCTCTCTCTCTCTCTCTCTCTCTCTCTTTCTCTCTCTCATCCCATAATAGGGTGGAAGAGAGTGAGAGAGAGAGAGAGTCATTGCAATGGTCTCTCCATGTAATGACATAAAAAAGGGTTAAAGTCACAGACCTTCACTCTGAAAGTTGAAGATTCTAGTCCAGGTGTGTCTGAAATGTTGACACAAATTAAAATATGGAAACTACCACAAAGTTTCAGTTTCATAATGAAAGGTGATCTCACTCTTTTTAACTGACATATACATTTTCTTTTGCATTAGTCCAGAAGTATTTTATTCTAAGTATACCATTCAACAAAGACTAAAAAACTCACTATCTCTTTCTCTCTCACTTTCTCTCTGCCTCTCCATTTCTCTTTTTCAATCTCTTCCTCCCACTCACACACCCATTCAGACCCTTAAGCACTCACTCACAGACCCACTCAGAAACTCACACACCCACTCTCAGTCACACTCACTCTCATACACACAGTCACAGACCCACTGAAACCCTTAAGCACCCACTCAGAGGCCCACACAGACACTGACGCACACCCTAAGACAGAAATGCACCCACTCTCACACCCAGACAGACACTCTCGCAGCCAGTCTCACTGCTACAGAAACCCTCTCACACCTATTCTTACACCCAGAGAGACAAGCTGCGGCCAACTACTGCCACGCATGGCCAAACGTCCGTGCGCAGTTTGGGGTTGGAGGTTAATGAGTTTAGCTGCAGGGTCTGGCTGGGTAGATTAACGTATAGTAATGAAAATTACTTTACGTTAGTAAAACCATAGGAATTCACTGACAAAACCAAAGGTTACAGAGACGTTATAGTTAGGAACTAGAACTTTAAAATAACATAGAAATTCACTTAAAAAACCAAAGGTTAGAGAGATGTTATAGTTAGTGTCACATTTTAAACATATGAAACCATAGAAATTCACCTGTTAGAGTTATCTCAATTATCTATGACTCATGCCCTAAGGTAACTATAACCCTCACCCTAGCCATGCATTGCTAATTACTCCACAAATTAAGGCACTCATGACATCTTTGATAACATCGTTTATCATATCAATGCAAAATCTGCAGTAACATTTTTGACAAAAAAATGTGCATGGCGAGGGCACGAGTTATAATTAACTTAGTGCATGAGTTAAAGTTACTTGAGATAACGTTATAGTTAGGATGACGTTTTACCCATACAAAACCATAGAAATTCAGCTGTTATGGTTATACTTATATTTATCTGAAGAAACTATAACTTGTGCCAGAAAGTTACTTTAGGCCAAGAGTAACAGTTTCTTCACATAAGTATAACTATAAGTACAACTATAACTGCTGAATTTCTATGGTTTTGTATGGATAAAACATCAACCTAACTATAACGTTCCTATAACTGTAAATATATTTATATACCACATTCAGGTTTGGATCACATGACCTGTGATGCAGTTCATTTCATTCATAAATGTCATCACATCATAAATAAAGAAAGACTTCATTCATGTTTAGGCGGTAGTCTAAAATAAACATAATAATGTAGATTAATCTATGTTTTAAGTGCACATTAATTTTCAACGGTCATTCCATTTTTTTCAAGCTTCAAATTGCTATTTAAACCTATTTAGACACACCTTTGCAAATGTTTCACATAATAGCAGTTCATTGCCAAATCAATAAGTGGTGGCAAGCTGTTGTTCAATTTTTTTCAATGCCAATTAGAAACACTATCAAATCAAATAAAAAATTCACCATCATTTCTGATTGCATCAAGAAATCCACTTCTTAAATTGAAAAGAAGTCCCATCTGAAAAACCAATAAACACAAAAGAGTTTCATCAAAAGAAGTAGCTCAATGTTTAACAACAAAAAGGTTATCTACTTTCTAAGAGATAAAAGTCACACTCATCAAATTAAAACTCAATTGAGGATTTACAGGTCACTCTTATATTCCATAAAAGGGGCCAGGGAGCTGAAATGTATCTCAAGCATTCTTACTTTTTATAAATGCACCTGTAATTCTTCATCCAAATTTATCCCTACTGGTGCAATGCATCGGGCTCACAAAATGAAATTGGATTCTGATCTTCAGGGAGATAATAACCTATTGCCTCATCTCGGGTGTTTGGATACCGAAGAATTGTCATAGTATTTAACTTTTTTGATTGGACTTCTTTACAATTTAGGAGGTGGATTTATTGATGCAATTAATTGTGTTAGCTACTTACCTGCAAAACGTGATGTATTAATGAGTCAAAAGGCTGCTTCTGCCATGAAATCAGATAACAATTAAACAAGTTTGGATGAAAAGCATTCTAATCATGTATGTTGTATGAATGATGACTTTCTGTGATATTTATGATGAGATGACGTTTATAAATGAATTGAACTACAGCACAGGTCATGTGATCAAGACCCGAGTGTGGTCGAAATGTGTCATTTTCTTTGTAAGCCAACATAAAATATTGGCTTAAATATCCTGGCTGGAGTGGCTTGTGTTTTCCACCATTTGAACACGAGTATGTGTTTCATCAACACAATTGACAGCGGTGTGTGAAGCCCGCGTAGGAGCCCAGGCCCGCCAGGCAGGGCTTAACAGGGTTTAAATGATTTTGTATGTATATATATATTCATATATATATATACATATATATATATTTAAAAAAAAATATATATAGAGAGAGAGCAAAAGAATCACTGATGCATCTGATAAAACAGTAGCACTTTGATAGCAAGAGAAGATTGTCTCTCTTTTTATATGCACTAGCACTTCCTTCATTACTTGAAATATCAGTAATTAAAATCTAGAACCTTGTACAATTAAAAGATGCGGCATGTAAATACATACAATGCACTTTATAAAGCATAAACACTTTAGAACATGTAAGAAATGAAATCCCCGCATATATGCATGAATGCTTCTGGAATTAGTCATTTTTTACATTCTCCAGCATTATTCATTAACTTCTCAGAAAAATGTGATGGTAAATTCAGAAGTGCAAAACATTTCATAGGAGAATATAAATGAGCTTGTGTATACAAATGTCTTGTCATTTAAAAGAGAAAAAGGAAAAGATGTTAGAATATTTTCTCTGTCCACCAATTACCAAAATCAGGCTAAAACGTTATTATGTTTAAAACCAATAAGCGTTAATGTAATGAAAGACAAATAGACCAAAATGTTTGTTGGAAAATGGGTTATTGGTAAGGGCAGGTAGGTACCTACACTTAGCAATAGGCCACTAACCTCCACTTATGTCCAGTTAGGTCTCAGTAAATTAAACCCAGCTCAACCCTTGGTTGCTTGGTAACAAGCGTCAAGGCTTAATTTACGAGACAGAGTGTAAAGCATTCAAATATCACGAAACAGTAATTAAATAAAACACAGGAAACAGTTTAAAAATCCAAAACCAATTTATCAAAATAGATTATATTTTTATCTTTAAAATGACACAAAAACGACTAAAATCGGATAAGGGGAACCGGACATATTAATTTTTAAAGAATTATAGTTTTTTAGCACCTAGAAACAAAAAGCGCCAATCGGGTCATCTGGTTGCACCTCGACCTGGGCAAATTCAAAGTATTAAGGCCAACCGCGATGGAGCCCTGCTCGTCTACAGTTCGCGGGAGGCCTCGGTCAAAAGTTTACCTTCGGACTTAGGGGGTCATTCCGACCCTGGCGGTCCATGACCGCCAGGGCCGGGGACTGCGGAAGCACCGCCAACAGGCTGGCGGTGCTTCCAGGGCTATTCTGACCACGGCGGTAAAGCTTCGGTCAGAAAAGGGGAACTGGCGGTTTCCCGCCGGTTTTCCCCTGGCCCAGGGAATCCTCCATGGCGGCGCTGCTTGCAGCGCCGCCATGGGGATTCCGACCCCCTTCCCGCCACCCTGTTTCTGGCGGTTTTCACCGCCAGAACCAGGATGGCGGGAACGGGTGTCGTGGGGCCCCTGGGGGCCCCTGCACTGCCCATGCCACTGGCATGGGCAGTGCAGGGGCCCCCTAACAGGGCCCCACAAAGATTTTCACTGTCTGCTTAGCAGACAGTGAAAATCGCAACGGGTGCCACTGCACCCGTCGCACCCCTGCAACTCCGCCGGCTCCATTCGGAGCCGGCTTCCTCGTTGCAGGGGCTTTCCCGCTGGGCCGGCGGGCGGCCTTTTGGCGGTCGCCCGCCGGCCCAGCGGAAAAGTTGGAATGGCCGCCGCGGTCTTTTGACCGCGGGGCGGTCATTCGGCGGTGACCGCATGGCGGGCGGCGACCGCCGCGGTCAGAATGACCGCCTTAGTCTCTTTTCTGAAGATTTTCTTCAGCGGGACGAACCTGCCAGTCCAATCGGGCCTCCTGGAACTCTTCTCCAGGTAACACATCGCGGGAATCCTCAGTGGAGATTTTTACCTTCGAACTTAGTCGTTTTTTCGAGGTGAAAATCCTTGGACCGGGGTAAACCTGGATCTTGTTCCGACGTCCTTGGAGCCCTCCTCGGACACACTGGCTGGGAGGTCCCGGTGAACTTTTTACCTTCGGACTTAGGGCCTGATTCTAACTTTGGAGGATGGTGTTAAACCGTCCCAAAAGTGGCGGATATACCACCTACCGTATTACGAGTCCATTATATCCTATGGAACTCGTAATACGGTAGGTGGTATATCCGCCACTTTTGGGACGGTTTAACACCATCCTCCAAAGTTAGAATCAGGCCCTTAGTCTCTTTTTTGGAGATTTTCTTTACTGGGACAAACTTGCAAATCAGGCCAGGTCAGGGTTGAGGCAAGCCGGCTACAGTTGCCGCGGCGGGTCGGTCCCTCTATGGAAAGTACTCCAAACTTCTCCAAACTTCTGGGGCTTCTCCCAGACGTTCTTTTAAGGTTCTTTTGGGGTCCACAGCTCACCCCAAGAGTCCAGAAGCTCTGAGATGATCCTTGGGGTGTGGACTACAACTCCCAGAATGCACCTGGCGCAAACTCCTTTTTGGCCACTGGACAGTGGTAAGCTGGTCAGTTTCTTCAGGAGTTGGTGCAGCGGACTCTGGTTTGCCATTTTTTACCTGTTGCAAAAAGGGAGTCCCTCCTTGAACCAGTTGAAGCCAGGCAAAGTCCTTCTTGTGGTGAAGCCCAAGTGTACAGCTGGTGCAGTCCTTCTGAGTGCAGGGTCCAGGTGCAGGCCAGGGGTCCAGCAGGGCAATCTTTCTTCTCCTTTAGTTCTTCATTGTTGGATGTGGTAGGGAACTGAGGTGTGGGTGCAGGTCTGCCAGTTTTATCCTTGCTCCTGGGTGAAAATCAAGGGGTCCTGATTCTCCAATCAGGTGCAGGGTCCTTCCCCCTGTGATGACCACTTCCTGGGAAGTGTGGCAAAAATCAATCCCAGGAGGCAACATTTTTCAAAAATCCATCATGGCTGAACCTGATTTTTGGAGGTTACATCTGGCTGAGCCCACCCACTGGTGTGGCTAAAAATAATAAACACACCCCTCTCCTGCCCGCTCCTAATCTAATCTAATCAAGGGGGCATCTAGTTGTCTGGGGTTGCAGGATGTGGGGGTGCTGCTGGGTTGCTCCAAATGTCCTCCTCTCCCTTTGAAGACCAGTTTGGCAGCCCTCCCCCTTCCTGCCTCACCATCTGCTGACTGTAAATTCCCTCCCACAGGCACATCTCTTTGTGTGAAGCCAGGCCACTTCACACCTCATCAATGCAGCCTGGCCAGGCTGCCAGAGGCTGGCCAATCAGAGCACAGCAGCAAAAATAATGCAGGGCTGAAATTGGCAACTTTTCAGGCAAAGTTTAAAACTCTTTACCTGGACAAGTTATATTAAATCCAACAACTGGAAGTTGTGGGATTTGTTATAACAATTACTTTGATACCAAACACTTGGTATCCATTACTTAAGGAGACTTTTAAAATTAAAAGAAAGTCTCCCCATTTTAGCCTATGAAGACCATTCACTACAATGAGGGAAAAACAAATTTGGCTGTTTTTACCTCACCAGGGCTTATAAAACTATTTTTATAAGGTCCCTGCTTATAGTTACATGGCACCCAGCCCTAGGGGCACATAGGGCACACCTTAAGTGTGACTTATATGTAAAAATAAGGTAGTTTAAGACTTTAGAACTACTTTTAATTCCAAAGTCAAATTTGCATATAACTTTAATTTAAAAGCAGCCAGCAAGGCAGGCCTGCCTTTAAAATGACACTGGGCACCTCAGAAGTGCACCTATGGGTGCACTACCTATGCTGTGGTCCCTAAACCTACATGCCCTACCATATACTAGGGACTTATAGGTAGGTTGACTTAGCCAATTATAATTAGCCTAATTTGCATATTGATTTTACACAGAGGACAGGCCCTGGGACTGGTTAGAAGTACCCAGGGCACCACCAGGGTCAGGAAAACACCAGCAAAAAGTGGAAAATGGGGGCACAACGTTAGGGGGCTTCTGCAATCAGCACTGTTTTCTCACAATGTACTTTACAATGATGTGTTGGATGATTTAATGATTAGGCCAATGTGATTAACACTGTGGCGTCAAGCAGTAAAATGGAAACATGAACTTTACTGTTTTATATATATATATATATATATATATATATATATATATATAAATTTGTGTGTATATATATATATATATATATATATATAGATGCAAAAAAGAGAATAGAGAACTCTGGGTAGTTCCCATGTTTAGGTGGAGAGCAGTTCCAGTAAGGAGCACCCTGCAACACCAGCGACACTCTAGATTTGCTCACCTCAAATGTCTGTTTATCTAATAAAGTTTTTAAGCATTGGATCAGCACAGTGCTATCCACGCCGAGCTAGATAGTGACAAAGGTGGTCATTACAACCCTGGTGGTCGGTGTTAAAGCGGCGGTAAAAAAATTGCAATTATGACCGTCGCGGAAACCGCCAACAAAGACAACCACTTTAACACTCCGACCGCCACGGCGGTACAAACAAACAGCTTGGCGGTCACCGCCAACAGACAGGCGGAGGACAGTGTACCGCCCACAGTATCACAACCTACCAATCCACCACCTTTTCCGGGGGGGGATTCACCGCAGACAAAAACATGGCGGAAACAGGACTTCGAAGGGAAAACGCTCACCTCTACACACCCTACAAGGAGTCTGGACGCCATGGAACCCGAGCTCCAGATCCTGCCAGCCCTCATCTTCTTGCTCGTCTACCAGGAGCACGAACGCCGGCGGCAAAGACAACGGTAAGTACTGCACCTACGACACAGGGGAGGGGGGAGGGAAAAAACAGGGACACACACACGCAACACCCCCACCCCCACCCTCACCCACTACAACACACACACTAATACAGCATGATACATCACAGTTACACCCCCCCAAGCCCCTGGGAAGAATGCAAAGACAAAAGCAAATGAGTGTAACCATTGTAATCTATTAAAATCCAGGACCCAAAAATATATATACACTATAAACAAATATATACACCAAGAATAGTAGTCCAGGTAGTGCTCCATTGAAGTCCGTGGAACACTGGGCCCACACGGCATGGGAGAGGCCCACACTCAATCCCCGAACATGACGGAGAGAACACTGTAGGGGTTTCAGATAGCAATAAAACAGGCACCTCAGGGGGAAGGGAAAGGGGGGGCACCTCAGCCGGTTGAGTGCACGACCCTTTATTCACGAGGGGGCCTGCCCACTGTTCAGTCCTGGGGAGTGCAAAGCCACAGTCTCTCAAGTCTCTACACTGGGTGGGTTGCCCACTGCTGCATCCTGGGGAGTGCAAAGCCACAGTCTCACAAGTCTCTACAGTGGGTGGGTTGCCCACTGTTCCATCCTGGGGAGTGCAAAGCCACAGTCTCTCAAGTCTCTACAGTGGGTGGGTTGCCCACTGCTGCATCCTGGGGAGTGCAAAGCCACAGTCTCACAAGTCTCTACAGTGGGTGGGTTGCCCACTGCTTTATCCTGGGGAGTGGAAAGCCACAGTCTCTCAAGTCTCTACAGTGGGTGGGTGGCCTTGTGCCCAGAGTGCTTCTTCCTGCCAAGGACAGAGGTAGTGGATATCTTTCCACTGGTTCTGGAGTGGGCCTTGTGCCCAGAGTGCTTCTTCCTGTCAAGGACAGAGGTAGTGGATGTATCTCTCCACTGGTTCTGGAGGGGCCTTGTGCCCAGAGTGCTTCATCCTGCCAAGGACAGAGGTAGTGGATGTATCTCTCCACTGGTTCTGGAGGGGGCCTTGTGCCCAGAGTGCTTCATCTTGCTTGTGACGGACTCAGTAGCGTCAGTGCCCTTGGCGCTCATGGGCCAGCAGTGCTTGTTGCTGCGGTGTCCTTGGCAGCAATGCTTGTGGCAGCGGTGTCCTGTTCAGCTGTGCTTGTGGCGGCGGTGCCCTGTTCAGCGGTGCTTGTTGCGGCGGTGTCCTTGGCAGCGGTGCTTGTGGCGGCGGTGCCCTGTTCAGCGGTCCTTGTTGCGGTGGGGTCCTTGGCAGTGACTCAGCTGCTGGCGGTCCTGTCTGGCCCAGCGGGGCTGGTGGTCCTTCATGGCCCAGCGGGACTGGTGCTGGCGGTCCTGTCTGGCGCAGCGGGGCTGATGCAGGCGGTCCTTCATAGCCCAGCGGGGCTGGTGCTGGCGGTCCTGTCTGGCCCAGCGGGACTGGTGCTGGCAGTCCTGTCTGGCCCAGCGGGGCTGGTGCTGGCGGTCCTGTCCTGGGCAGCGGGGCTGGTGTTGGCAGTGGCCTCCTGGGCTGGTGCTGGCGGTGGCCTCCTGGACAGCAGGGCTGGTACTGGCGGTGGCCTCCTGGGCAGCGGGGAGGATGGCGGTGGCCTCCTGGGCAGCAGGGATGATGGCAGTGGCCTCCTGGGCAGCGGGGATGATGGCGGTCTTCTCTGCCGTGCTGCTCTTCCCAGACTTGTTGACTTTCTTGTGGCCCTTCCCCACCTTGGAAGGTGTCGCAGCTGACTCCACACTCCGACCTGTACCCCTGGGAGCGGCTTTGGTGGCTGGAGTCATCCCTCTCTATCGCCGGGCACTGGCCAACTTTTGATGCTTGACAGGTGGGGGACCGTCCGTGCTGTGGCTCCGTGCCACACTGGCTGCCCTGGTGGCCGGTGCACTCCAGATTCCGGTGACTATAGGCACCACTGGTCCCGGAGATGTTGTGGCTGAGGTGCTAGGTTGGGACCTGGAGAGTCGGGCCCTAGGAGACTGACAGGGTGGGGGAGATGAGGGAAAGAGGTCAAGGTTGGACAGGAAAAGTTTCTTGGGAACACTGGGACAGGTAGCTGGAGGGGGTTTGGGAGTGGAGGAAGAGGTTGTGGTTGTAGGAGGTGCTCGTTTGGTGACTTTTGGTGAAGGTGCATGCGCTGTAGGCTGTCGTGAGGTGGATGGCTGTTGGGTGGGTGTGTGCCTGCGTTTGTGTATCTTGGGAGGTGGCGTCACAGACACACTGGGAGAGGATACAGGGGACGTGTGAATGGCAGTGGGGGTGGTGCCTGCACGTGAGCAGGGTGTGGTGGTGTGTGTGCTGGTGATGGAAGTAGTGGCTGTAGATGTAGTGCATGCAGGTGTGAGTGTAGATGAGACTGGGAGGGAGGAGGGAGACGAGGAGGAGGGGGACACAGTGGAGGCAGTGGATGTAGGTGTGTCTGCATGTGTGTGATGCTTGCGTGAGTGCCTGTGGGATGTGTGGTGCTTATGTTTGCCAGAGCTTCCCTTGTGTGTTGACGTGTGTGCATGCTGGTCTGAAGGTGTGCTTGGAATAGGCTGAGGTAGAGGGGATTGGGTCTGGGTGGAGGAAGTTGGAGGGGGGAGGCTAGAGACAGAAAAATGGCTGCCATCAGTGCTGAGGCCAGAGTCTGAAAAGCTCCCTGAAGTACTGCCTGACCAGAATGAATGCCCTCCAGGAATGCATTTGTTTGTTGCAACTGCCTTTCTACACCCTGGACGGCATTCAAAATGGTAGACTGCCCAACAGTGAGGGACCTGAGTAGGTCAATGGCATCCTCACTGAGGGAAGCAGGGGTGACTGGGGCAGGGGCTGAGGTGCCTGGGGCAAAGGTGATGCCCACCCTCCTGGGTGAGCGGACATGGGGCAAAGGCTCAGGGGCTGCTGCGAGGGCGGTGCTGGTAGGGGGGTGGCGGCTGTACTTGTAGATGCGGGGGGCACAGATGTTGCCGCCACCACAAGGGAGCTCCCATCAGAGGACGAGTCCGTATCACTGGTCTCAGCTCCTGTCCCCGCTGTGGAGCTCCCCTCACCCTCCGTCCCGCTGGTGAACTCCGAGTCCGTAGTGTCGCCCTCCAGGGACATGTGGGATGCAGCTCCCTCCTGCTCCGGTGACACTGCTCCTCCGCCTGATGATGCTAATGCACACAAGAACAGGGAGGCCACAAAAAGGGGGGAGGGGGGAGACAGAGAAAGACATGTTGAGCGCATGCATTACAGCTACCGTTGGCGGACACGAAAGACACAGAAGCCCCCTGCCGTATGCCGCGCACTTGGGCTTCACTGTTCAATCCCTGGGACATGGCCTACAAGGCTATGGCCGACATCTGCACACATGGATGTCACAGGAGCCTGACTAGGTGTACTTGCCACTGTACACAGGTGGGGTGGGGTGCCACAGGGTCTGCCAGAACAAGGTGACCTAACTAGCACACTCGCCCTGGCCTAGTGAAACCTACAGCCCACCTCCCCCACCCAGACACCTCCACTGCACGCAAAATCAGCAGAATGAGAGTGTACTCACCCCCTTGTGGCTGCTGTGATGCCCTCAAGCGCCCATCTAACTCCGGGTACGCCACCGCCAGGATCCTGAACATCAGGGGGTCATGGTGCGACGGGCACCCCTCCCACGTTGGGAGGCCATCCCCAGCTGGGCCTCCGCCGTCTTCTTGCTCCAGCGGCGAATGCCCTCTCATCTCCTATGGCAGTGGGTGCTCTGTCTGTGGTAGAACCCCAGGGTCCGGACGTCCTTGGCGATGGCATGCCAAATATCCTTTTTCTGGTGGGCGCTGACATACATGAATTGTACATGGGGAAAAGAAAAGTTATTACCAACTGCACCGTCACAGTCATTGGCCCCCATCCCTACCCTTGCAATGTGGCACATGCACTCACCGTCATTTCATGCATGCCTCAATTCCCCCCCATCTTTCATCCACCCCACTCCACACAGGCATTGCCCATACAGCATGGTAACGGTGTACTTACCTGTTTGTCTGGAGGACCGTAGAGTAGCATGTACTGGGGGAGGACCCCATCCACGAGTTTTTCCAACTCCTCCGATGTGAAGGCAGGGGCCCTTTCCCCAGACGCATGAGCCATTGTCTCTTCCAGACCGAGGTCACAGCAGCACTTGCAGTGTAGGTCCTCTCCTGTCGAAGATCAGGTATTGAGTGATTGAACAGATAAAAAATGGCGGTCACTGACCCACAGGATTCAATGTTAACCAATGCAGAATTGTGCTGCGGTCTTCGATCTCCTACCCCAACGGTGTACAACGCCAGCGCAATTACCTCACATCCCATTGTCCCACTTTACAGGTCAGGCAGCCGCCATTTCAGGGGCCCACATGGCTTAATTTTTAACTGCGTCACACATACCTAGGCCTTGCCTCAACACTCATACAGGCCAAATTTCTGATTATGATTCGTGTTCTGTGTAAGCTGTGGGTATGTACCTCTGAGTTGGTTGACTCTGTACTCACTGTTGTCCTTCATAGGCACCGTCCGCTGGGACATGTGAGGAGATGGTGGCATCCTCCAGTGTACAGACCGCTGGTAGACCTGTCGACAATGGAGGAAAGACATGTGATCATCACCTACAGGCTTGATCGTGTCACAATCCTGGAACTGTGTGCCCAGCTGGAGCCAGACCTGATGACAGCTATCCGCCATACCACAGGAATCCCCCCTCAAGTGCAGGTGCTGTCAGTACTCCATTTCCTTGCAAGTGGGTCATCTCAAACAACAGTGACCATAGCATCAGGGATGTCCCAGCCTATGTTTTCCAACGTGTTGTCCAGAGTGTTTTCTGCGCTGCTGAAATACATGCGGAGCTACATCGTTTTCCCTCAGGTGGAGGATTTGCCTACAGTGAAAGGTGACTTCTATGCCCTGGGACATATCCCCAACATCATAGGTGCCATTGATGGGACACATGTGGCTTTGGTACCCCCCCACAGGAGTGAACAGGTGTACAGAAACCGGAAGAGTTATCATTCCATGAATGTGCAGATGGTGTGTTTGGCAGACCAGTACATTTCCCATGTTAATGCCAAATTTCCTGATTCAGTGCATGACGCTTACATCCTGCGGAATAGCAGCATCCCTTGTGTGATGGGTCAACTCCAGAGGCACCGTGTGTGGCTATTAGGTGAGCACCTGGAAGCAAGTCAGTAGGAATGGTTGTCTGGGTCTGGGGATATCCCTACAGGTTAGTGTGTGTCCAATAGTTGTCCCTCACCATTTGCAGGTGACTCTGGTTACCCCAACCTGTCATGGCTACTGACCCCAGTGAGGAATCCCAGGACAAGGGCAGAGGAACGCTACAATGAGGCCCATGGGTGAACTCGTCAGATTATAGAGCGGACCTTTGGCCTCCTGAAGGCCAGGTTCAGGTGCCTCCATATGACAGGTGGATCCCTATTCTACTCACCAAAATTGTGCCAGATCATCGTGGCCTGCTGTATGCTTCACAACTTAGCTTTGCGATGACAGGTGCCTTTTCTGCAGGCGGATGGTCCAGATGGCGGTGTTGTTGCAGCTGTGGAGCCTGTGGACAGTGAAGACGAGGAAGCAGAAGAAGAGGACATCGACAACAGGAACTCGGTGATCCTGCAATATTTCCAGTGAGACACAGGTAAGAATACAAACCTGCTTACTACATGTACTTTAACACTATTACCTCTCAACTGTCTGTCGTTTGCACCCAGTGTACGGTCAATGAGTTGTCACTTTCCCTTACCATTTCACAGATGTGGGTCCCACTGTGTGACATCTGCTTTGTTTCCTCATGGACTAGAGCTGTGTGACATAGGTATGTTGACATTACATTTGAAAGAGCATTTTGACACTGTAATTGCTAATACACTATTTTGAAATCACAGACTGACTCCAGATTGTTTTGTGCTTCTAGGGTGTTTATTTAAGTGCTCAATATTGGAGGGGGTTGTAAAATGGTGAGGGGTGATGGTGGAGGAATGTCCCTGGCAGAGTCCAGTCTATTAGTCTCACAGGTGCATTGCCCAAATGGGCATAGGAAGTGGAGCTGGGGCAGTTTGAGGATGGACAGGGTGACAAAGTGGGTCAGAAGGATGACATTCAGCGTGGTCTCATTTCTTGGTGGGGGTCTTGGTATCGTTCTCTGTCTTTGTCCTGGATCTCAGGGACCGTTTGCGGGGTGGTTCACCCTCTGCAGGGGGTGGGGTGCTGGTGTGGTGGTCCTGTGTCGGTGCCTCCTGTCCACTAGCGCCGGCGGAGGTGGTGGGCAGTTCATCGTCCAGGCTAGTGTCAGGGGCCCCTTGTAGTTGGTGTTGAGGACTTCCTTCAGCACCCCTACGATGGTGCCCAGGGTGGAATTCATGGATCTGAGTTCCTCCCTGAAGCCCAAATACTGTTCCTCCTGCAGGCACTGGGTCTCCTGAAACTTGGCCAGTACCATTGCCATCATCTCCTGGGAATGGTGGTAGGCTCCCATAATGTTGGAGAGGACCTCGTGGAGAGTGGGTTCCCTTGGCCTGTCCTCCCCCTGGCGCACAGCGGCCCTCCCAGTTCCCCTGTGTTCCTGGGCCTCCGTCCCCTGGACCGTGTGCCCACTGCCACGGCCCCCAGGTCACTGTTGTTGTTGGGGTGGTGGGTTATCCTGGGTTCCCTGTAGTGGTGGACACACTGCTGAATGATGTGTCCTGGGGACAGAGGTATGGGCCCGCTGGGTGGGTGCTGTGCTGGTGTTTCCAGAGGGGGGAAGCTCTGTGGTGGCCTGTGACTGTGTGAGGGGAACTGACTGTCCAGAGGTCCCCGATGGGGCCGGCTGGTCATCTAGATCCAGTTGGACAGAGCTGCTGTCATCACCGTGGGCCTCTTCTGTTGGTGGTGTGGACATGTGTGGACCCTCCTGTCCGGTGACGTTGGGTAGGGGTCCTGCAGGGTTATAAAAGGATGTTTATTACATCTGTGTGTGGCATAGTGTGCAATGGGTGGGTGACCGTGCACCCCAGTGTCTGCATTCCTGTGTGGGTCCTTGTGTGATGGTGGTTTGGGGGGTGTATGGGTATGTGCAGTGGCCATGCATTGGTGATGGGTGTCCATGCTTTGTTGTTGCATGCAGGGCTTGGGTTTGGGATGTGTGGTTTGTGATTTTGTGACATTTGTGAGGAGTTGGAGTGCTGGGGGTGAGGGTGTGGGTATGTGATAGCATGCAATTAGGGTGGGGGATGTATTAGTTGAGATTTGACTTACCAGAGTCCATTCCTCCATCTACTCCTGCGAGGCCCTCAGGATCAGAATCGCTAAGACCTGCTCCTCCCATGTTGTCAGTTGTGGGGGAGGAGGTGGGGGTCCGCTGCCAGTCCGCTGAACCGCAAGGTGGTGTCTTGAGATCACGGAACGCACTTTCCCCCGCAGGTCGTTCCAACTCTTCCTGATGTCATCCCTATTTCCTGGGTGCTGTCCCACTGCGTTGACCCTGTCCATTATTCTTCACCATAGCTCCATCTTCTTAGCAATGGAGGTGTGCTGCACCTGTGATCCAAATAGCTGTGGCTCTACCCGGACGATTTCCTCCACCATGACCCTGAGCTCCTCCGCAGAGAACCTGGGGTGTCTTTGCCGTGCCATGGGGTGGTGTGGGTGATGTGTGGGGTGGTGTGTGTAGTGATAAGTGGGGTGATATTTAGTGGTGTGTTGTGTGAGGTGCGTGGACGTTATGTGGGTGATGGTATTGTGTGCCTGTGGATGCTTGGTAGTTGTTTGTAGTGTCTCTCTCTGGCTTTCTCTCTGTAATTTTGTCATAGGGGTTTGTGGGTGATGTAGGTGTGAGTTTTATATTGTAATGGGTGTGTGGGAGTGGTGTGTTTATGTGTATCAGGTGTGTATATTTCGAATTGTCCAATGTGGCTGTGTTTTATATATGTGTGTGTATTTTGAGCGCAGCGGTGTGTACAGCCAATGGAATACCGCGGTTGAAAGACCGCCGCGTGGATTCGTGTGTTGTGATAGTGTGGGTGTATTTCTGTTGGAATGACGGTGGAGGTTTTGTTTTCGCCAGTTTATCACTGACCTTTGGTGTGGCAGACTTCTGTGGGTGTCTGAATTTTGGCCTATTCCGAGCAGTGGGTCATAATGACCGTGGCGGAATTCTGCTGCCGCGGCAATGTGTTGGCGGTTTTCTGCACGGCGGTAAGCGGCTTTTACCGCCAATGTTCTAATGAGGACCAAAGTCTTTTGCTATTTGTACAGCAAAGACTTTAAGCATAGGTTTGACACAGTGTTAACCTTGCCGAGCTGTAAAATGACAAAAGCCATTTACCACTCCAGGCACAGTATTACAGCTTTGGACTGGTAAAATACCGTCCAAGCCAACCTGAATGAGTAAAAGCAACCCCTGACATGTGTTTTGCTCTCATTAGAGCACATCAGAGAGGTTTAGCTTCATCCAGACACAAGGGAGCACCCAGTATAAGTCAAAACAAATCCCTTTCAGGGTTAGAGTGACGCATAAATTATGCAAAAAAGAGAATAGAGAACGCTGGGTAGTTCCCGAGTTTAGGTGGAGAGCAGTTCCAGTAAGGAGCACCCTGCAACACCAGCGACACTCTAGATTTGCTCACCTCAAATGTCTGTTTATCTAGCAAAGTTTTTAAGCATTGGATCAGCACAGTGCTATCCACGCTGAGCTAAAAAGTGACAAAGTCTTTTGCCATTTGTACAGCAAAGTCTTTAAGCATAGGTTTGACACAGTGTCAACTTTGCCGAGCTGTAAAATGACAAAAGCCATTTACCACTCCAGGCACACTATTACAGCTTTGGACTGGTAAAAAAAAAATAAAAAAAAAATATATATATATATATAAATAAATATATACACGTATATATTATACAGAATTTCTTCGCATTAAACTCCAGAACAAAGCCCACACACCAGGAAACTGTTGCAAAATGTATTTTATGCTCACGCATATCGACCATCTGATCTTCGTCAGAGCAAACATAGTGGAAACAATGTTGCCACATTTAAAGGCACATTTTCAGCATAAACATAAAAGAAATACTTCAAAGTCTTAACACTGTTACTTTGTTGCCCTTGCCCCAATTGTTATGGCACATCAAATGTATACAATATTACATCCCCGCGCCAATACATCTTATGAAACTAGCGAAGGTGGCTAACATTTTTTTTAGGGCTGCAATTTCCCATATGAATTTTTGACATGACTACAGCCCTAACAGGTGGACTGAATTGCACCACATTTGGCAAAAAGCCACATCTTAGTCCCAAAAGAGAAGAGTGCTTTTTGTAATTTGGTGTCAATATGTTCAGTAGTTGGAATTATTAAAGAAAAAAGATGTATGTATACCTAAAGATGAAGACCACCGCTGATCCACCTCAGTTGATTTGCGGATCCACGTGCCAGTAGCAATGCCTTGATTGGCAGGCTGCAACCTGAGAGAAAATTTGCTGCTGCCATTTTTTTAATCAGGACACGGTCCCTGGGGGGAGGGGATAAAGATTAAATAGATATTAGGAAATAAGGGGTTAGGATAGTGGTATCCTGACCAAATGGGATTGATGGAGGAGTATGTGAAGGATCCCTCATGGGCAACAAATTGCGCAAAAATGTTTTTTTGGGGAGGGATGTGTTTCTGCTAATTCACACCAGTGCTCAACATGTCCCCCATGTGAGTCTGTATCAGATCCAGACCCCAATTACAAAAACATACACCCACTCACAGACCCACTCACACACTCACTCACATGCCCACACAACTACTCACATACCCACTCACACATCCATAGAGTCACTCACACCCAAGCACACACCCATACAGTCACTGATACATCCACACAGAGTCCCAGAGAACCACTCAAACACCCACTCACAGGGCCACACAGGCACTCACACACCCACTCATACAGCCATGTATATACAGTCATACAGCCACTTACACACCCACTCATAGACCCAAAGAGCCACTTACACACCATTCAGAGACCCACACAGCCACTTACACACCCACTTGCATACCCACCCACCACACACTCACACACCCTCTCACATCCCACAACCACTCACACACCCGCTCAGAGACCAGAAAACAACTGATACACCCACTCACATACCCATACAGCTACTCACATACCCTGTCACAAACCCATACACTCACAGATACATCCACTGAGCTCCCATACAAACACTCACACACCCAATCACAGACCCACACAGGCACTCACACAACTACTCCAACACCCACTTACACACCCAAACAGCCACTCAAATAACCACTCACACACCCATACAGCCACTCACAAACCCACTCAGAGACTGAGAAAACTGCTTACACACCACCTCAAACACCATTTATCCACTCACATGTCCAGTGAGAGACCCAGAAAACAAATCACTCACACGCCCATTTACACAATCATACTGCCATTCACACACCCATTTACAGACTCATACAGCCATTCACACACCGACGTACACACATGGTGAACCACTCACATATCCACTCACAGGCTCACAGACTCACAGAGGCACCCACACACTTACTCACACAACCACTCATGCAGTCAATTGCACATCCATACAACCAGTTGCACACCCATTCAGACACCCAGAAAACCCCTTGCATACCCAATTCACACACCCATATTGTCACTTACATGCCCACTTACAGACCCAGAGAACCACTTACATACCAATTGACACACCCACACAAACACAAACAAACCTCTCACACACCCACCACACACTCACACACCCAGTTATTCACCCACACAACTACTTACACATCTATACAGCCATTTAAATACCCACTTACAGACCCAAAACACCCACTCATGGAACCATTCACACAACTACTCACACACCTTTACAGCTACTTACCCACTCACAGTTCCAGAAAACTGCTCTCATACCCATAGAGGCACTAGACATCTACTCACACACCCACTCAGTCACTTACACAGCTACCCACACACCCACACACAGGCAGTGATTACACTTATAGAAACTGCAAAAGCAATTGTTTGAATTAAATGTGTTGTTGTTTTAGTTTTAAATGTGTGCTTGTGGTTGGGAATAGATCCGTGCATCCATAAAATAAGAAAATGGGAAAGACCTGGTGCATTGCATTTATAGAAAGACTTCATAAGTTACCCTCATTTTTTAGCTTTAGTATATAAACTATATAATAAAAATGACTGTGTGAATAAAATGTATTTATAAACTTGTTAAAATGTCTATGACTAAATTAAACTTATGGTTGAAATTGTAGTAAAAAAAAGTGAAAATCACAAAAAAAAAAACTTTACAAGGGTATTATGATTAGGAAATGGCATTTAAAACCATGGAAATTCACTGACAAAAACAAAGGTTAGAGGGATGGTATAGTTAAGAAATAGAATTATAAAACCTTAGAAATTCACTTAAAAAAACAAAGATCATAGGTACATTATAGTTAGGCTCAGATTTTACACACACAAAACCATAGAAATTCAGCAATAATAGTGACTTGAGTTAGCTATAACTCGCTTCCCCGCAATACACTGCCTATGACCTCATATATTACATCATTCATGACACGGTCAGTGACATCACTGATGACATCTTGAAAAACATCAATAATGACATTGCAGATGACATAATCCAGCAAAGTAAATTTCAATATATTTCATAAAACATTATTTCATTTTTTTTTTAAATAAGAGGAAGACACAGTTGAGAGCTGTACTGCACAGAGCTTACTATAACCTTATCAGCTACTCAATTCAATCATCTAAAAGACAGTTATCAGCAGATCATTCAGTCTCTTCTGAACCACTACTCTTAACATTAATGACCAAAGTAAAACAGCTAACCGTATAGGCTAGTCTATTGGAAACCACAACATAACCATTGATGAACCTGGAAAGAAGTTTTAGTGCAAATGTCAGATTTACACAAACTACAACATACAACGAGTAGAGAAGTAGAGAAGTCTTAGCAAACAGGCCAATGTGTCAGTAAAAACATGAAAGATGATTCTTTATACTGCAGAAAGGTGTGAGCGGAAGGCTAGTATGTTGTAAATGTCTACTACACTGAGCCATCACCCTTGCGAAACATCTTAATGAACAGATGAATGAATTGCAATCTACTAGTACAGTCATTCATCACAAAGGACAGAGGTCTAAGCAAACTGGTCAGAATGTCATAAAACAGAACAATGCTCAGCCATTACTGTGGAGTGAAGCCTCAAAGAACAGCTTAGACTGCCACAAAGCACTACTATAAGCATACATCAGCAGGGGGCATGTGTCATTGTAGAGGCCAGTTCACTAATAAATAGCACACCAGCTTTAAAAATGGGATTATAGATCAGATGACATGTGTTACAAATAGTATCACTCTTTAGTAGGACAGAAAGAATAGCAATTTAACATATACAGTAGCGTAGTATATACTTTAAGACTCAGCAACTTTTACAAAACACTTGCTGGATGATGTCATCAGTGATGCCATTTGAGATGTCATCACTGAATGTCATCACTGATATCACTTACCATGTCGTGAGTTATGTAATATGTGAGATCATAAACAGTGATTGCCGGGGCATAATTTATATGTAGCTCAGGTAACTATATCTGCTGAATTTCAATGGTTTTGTGTTTGTAAAATCTGAGCCTAACTATAACATCTATGTAACCTTTGTTTTTACTAGTGAACGGATAGATAGGTGGATGGATGGATAGATAGATAGATAGATAGATAGATAGATAGATAGATAGATAGATAGATAGATAGATAGATAGACAGACAGATAGATACAAGAATACGAATCCTTAAACACGTGTGACAGCTTATTTTACATCTCACTGCAGTACCCGTAATTTGTCATCTGAAAACATACATTACTTCCTGAATCAGTCTAGTATGTACGTACATAACAGATGCATGCACTTTCAACATCAATGTTACTCATTTTATCATATGAAAATGAAGGGTTCACATAATCAGCTTGGGGACAAATGTCCCTAATCAGACAGCATACAAGAGAATTTTATTCAATTTACAGATTGTCAGCAAGACAACGGCTTGCTGAGATAAAGGAATGGAAAAAATTAACCATGCTTAAATCCAGTTCATCATAGAAACCATATGTCCATATGACAAACACATTAATGAAATCCAGGTTCTGCCACACACCCCAACGAATCCATCTTAACCGCAACAAATGGCACTGTTTGCTGCACCTGGAGCCCAGGGCTCACACAAGGGAAAGGAACCCAGCTCAGAAAGGTTAGCAAAAAAGCAAGTAACCCTGAAAATGGAGGCAACACAACAATACCAGACAAGGATAACATCCCCGGCTATTTAGAAAAGCGTCTTGGAACAAAGGTTCACAATGCCCAGTAACAATGACAGGAAGGTAAAGCAGAAGGTATGTGTAGGCCACAAAGGGTCCATGCGGACTATAGATGTACCACTGTAATGTTTATAAAAAAGCACCTTGGCTAGCATGATAAAAGATGGGAAGGCAAAGATGAAAACAATTATTTTAGGAATTATTATGTCACTATCCACCAGATGGACAAAAGTTTAGCACTTTGATAACCAGTCCCAAATTGTTAGCTAAACTAATTTTTATGTATAAAAGGCCATTTGTTGCTATCTTTAGTGAACCAAATAAATTCAGAATTACTAATTTTGTAACACCAGATAGCAAATCCTCATGCGAGATTCCTTTGAGTAATTAATTATTTGTATGTATAAAGCATTCACAACTTGCAGGTAGTCACAGACTGATGAATTTGCATGTGAAATGTAGCATCAAATTGAATTTGGTGGTAATCAGACTAAACCTTTATCAACAGCCCCAGAATACACCAGGCCCTTTCACAATGGCTGCTTTGTATGTGATGGCAACAAGGATGCAAGTACAGCTGGTCTGAAGAGTAGGAGGAGACCGGAAATGATTTTAGGTATCAAGTTTACCGTTTTTGAACAAACAGAACAGGGATTATTAGTCAACTTATTTTAGACCTAAGAGGGTAGCTTAAGCCAATTCTAGAAAAAAATACTGATAGGAGCAGTGCCATACATACTAGTGTGCAAGTACTGTGTTGCCTTCCCCTATTAGCCATTGGTAGCTACCAGGGTGTAATTGCACTGGTAGCTGGTGTTACCCAAAGTGCCTTGTCACATTTATTTAGATGGTTTTGGATGTGATGTTGGAAAAAATAATACTCCACACATTAAATTATCCTGCACCATTAGTTTGACCCTCTTATATATTCAGGAACAGGTTCAGTAAATTTCCAGGATCATTTGCTTAGATGTTTGTTAGACCCTCACACATTCTATTAGTGTTATGATTCATCATCGGGTCTCATCCTGCCCCCTAAATACCAAGAGGGACTCTACCATATACCAGGGTGCACTTTTAGACTTTGTGGTACTAAAAGGAGGAGAAAAACCCTTTTAGATACCCTTTCTTTTTGGTTTATCAGAGGCAAAGGTTAAACATATGAATTTTAGGTGTCTCTAAGGGAATTAGAATTGTTACACCTGTTTTGTCAACATGTTTCACCCTTTCACAATGGCCTTTCGGGACATTTGAAAAAATGATCTATTTTAATTTATAATAATGTATAATCCTGTCCCTAATGTCTTTGTGAGTGCAAGCACAAACACACATTATCATGAGATCATCATTTTCCAGAAGAGTTGAGTTTATATTAATCTTAATGTCTAGAAAAAATAAAATATTAAGCAATCAATGATTCCTGGTAATGTCAAAGAGCACATGTTGTTGCAGCATATTTTGAAAGGTTTTAAGGAACTTGTCATGGGTAAATGGACATCAGCTGTGTGGTCAGTGTTCTGTTTGTAACCTTATGTCTGCATCAAAAACAATCAATCTAGGCTTGCCCCGACTATGGGAACAACACCACCACAGAAATTGCAATTCCACAAATGTAATTTACATGATTAGATGCCCATGTGATCTAATGTACATTGGGATGACTTCCCAAAAAATAAAAATAAGTATCGGTGAACACCAAAGCAATATACAGTGCATGCAGTCTTCCACTAAGATTACAGTCCATTTCTTAGCTTTGGGACTTTCAGAAAAAAGATCTGAATAGATTATTTTTGAGTAAATGCCTCCAAATACCAACATAACAGGAAAGTTAATGGCACAAGAATAAAAGTGGGTTTACAGATTGGAAACCCACATTGAGGGGCTCAAAAGATAATGTTCTGTGGAATCAGCTAAATTCCATGAATTAAGTATGAACATTCAGAAACCATCATCCCAATTTATCATGGAACTTTACAGAACCTGTTCCTGAAAAAGTAACATGGTCAAGCTAAGGGTGCAGGATAATTTAATGTGTGGAGTTCTATACTGAGAGGGAAAATGTTTCCAGCTCCCTATACAAAGATTAGTGGTAGTTCTCTCTACCCTCCTTCCAGGATTCTATGTTCATATAGTCCAGGAGGTTCAATGAGATGCAGTCAGATTTAGGACAAAATAATAATCATATATATTTTCTAACAAACTATAGAACTTATAGCAGGCAAAATTATTTTTATCATATTGCTCATTTACCACATGTAAGTGGCTGTGTAGACAGGACTTGTGCAGCAGTCTAACTGCCAAATACAAATATGTACTTGAATAATAATCACAGAAATATCCACTCTTTGAATGTGCAGGTTGTGCACGATGTATCCGCATAATTAATGATATTGTTGCATGCTTCCAAGGTAGCACCAAGACTCTTACATCTTTGCACACAGTCGGACTTTAAATTGTCTATCTAGAGAAGACTTTGATGATCAGTATTTGATTGGTAAGTGGCTTGGGGCATCGTAACACATATCAAGCCTTGGTGCATTTAAATAATTAGTAACACAAAAAAAGTCTTGTTCTAGGAGACAGTGTTTATGCCTTACAGCCTTGGATTTTGACTCCATATCTCAATCTAAACATGTGAAGTTAGTGATGTTACAAAACTGCTCACAAATGAACATGCTCTGTAGTAGAGAGGACAATTGGACTTCTGTAAGGAATATTTCAGTGTCTACATAAGAGTGGTGAGGCACTGCAACATAGCCCAGACACATGCTGTAAAATCATGGCAACCTGTGCTATATTGCATAGTAGAGCTACAGAGAAAGGGATTCCCACTGTTGATCCTGATTCTGACACTGAAGAGAAGAGGCACATCTACAACCTCGTCTATCACAAGATTATTCCAGAGCTACTGATGGAAAAGCTCAACGTGCAGACATACCTACTCAATTTTTTTGAAGTAAGTTTAAAAATAACAGTGTGCTTGAAGCATAGGACAACTGTTATGCTGTAACAGAAAACAAAGTCAACCTTTATTTCATGTTTTTGAATTGTATTTTATGTACAAAAAATCTATCAATGTGTTGAAATTGATCATATTTCAATTTGTAACAAAGGGCAAATCACGAATTGAAAAGTAAAACTAATTTTTCTAATTCTTTTTCGCTGCTTATTTTGTAGGCACTGTACGGCAAACATGGAGGCCTCTTAACCACTCAAGTCTGAGGCTTCAGACTCATCATTAGGTGTGGCACAAGCAGAGGATACTTGGATGGAAGCACCGGGATGCTGCTGTGCCTCATGCACGATTGTCTTTCCCCGAAAGAAATTTGTAGTGTATCCCTGGGGTTGGAATATTCTTCAGGGTCTTCTGCAAAATCTGCAGTGTTGAAACTGTTGGTATGCATCTTAAAAGCACAGAGGTTGACATAGTGGGTGGAGGCTCATTGCCTTCCTCCATGTCAGAGTGACTATCTTAAGGTGCCCCTGCTTCTGACTTTTGCCCTCTAGTCACAGTACATCTGTGTTATATACACATATATACATTTATGTTAAGGTGGTGATATTTGAATTAAAAGGGTAAATTAAATCATTAATTTTCAAATCAAGCTACGAACTTCTAAAGTGTTTTCTTTCAAATTTCCTAATGTATACATCATTGTTAAACAAGTCTGAATGTATGTTTATAAGTACACTTAAATGTGTGTACTACATCTTCAAAATGCAATATTAATATCAATCCAAAATTAGTTTGAAGTGGAAGTTCCAATTTGAAAAATATAAAATTAGTATTTGTTTCTAAATAGAAGTTTTCATGTAAACCTAAGTATTTTTACACTTAAACCTTTATATCTAAAGGGTGTTGTAGAGCTAATAATGGCTGTAATACCCACAAAACTGTCAGGATTTAAGGTGGGAAGCGCGTTGCTGCCGGGACCTTGCCGGGACTTTGCCGGGACCTTGATTGAAGGGCAGCAGCCCTTTAAATTACTTTCGCGCTCCCGCCGTCGCGGGAAGCGCGTTGCTGCCGGGACCTTGCCGGGACCTTGATTGAAGGGCAGGAGCCCTTTAAATTACTTTCGCGCTTCCGCTGCGCGGGACGCGCGTGGGCGGCACCCGGGCGAAGCCCGGGCCAAGGGCAGGCCCGTCCTTCGCCCGTCATCAACCGGAAGAGGCCGGGCTGGGCCCCCCCCTATCGTCTACTCCTTCCGCCTGTGGTAATTCCATCTGGGTACTGTGTCAGATACTGTGTGAGTCTGTTATTAAATATGGGGAAAAGAAAGACTAATGTTCAGAAGGGGGAAGCAGGGTCCAACTCCCTTCAGTCCTCCATTACTAGTTATTTATCTTCTGTGATGGGGGCCATTGAATCTGAACTTGAACATGTAGAAGAAAGGATTGGGGCTGTTCAAAGTACTGTTCAACACCCCCTCTTGGAACCTATCGTTCACATTTCCACCTTTCCAAGAACTGGTCCTTTATCACTGATTTCGCCTCTGAATACCAGTCAGTTGGGCGTCAATATACTCCCCACTACCGACCGAATCAATTCTTCTCCCTTTTAGCTACTCCTCCTCTTGAAAGCTCTTGCTCTCAGGCCGATTCTCCTCCTTTGAAGAAGAGGAGAGCCGGGAAAAAGCCCAAAAACACAAAAAAGGCCCTGGGCTCCAAAAAGAAACTACCTACCTTCCCGGCCCAAAGTGACCAACCCCCAATCTCCTTGGCCTCCTTCCCCGAATGCCCTCTGAGTAAGGATGCTCCTGAAGATTGTTCTAGTTTTATTGACCAGACACTCAAATCCTTTTGCGCAACTCTAGAGGCAAACATTACCACTCTGATCGCTAGGAAGCTTGATTGCTTTTGTAATGACGTGACCAGGTTTTTATCTAGTTTTTAAAAACCAGGTCCTTTATGTACGGGAATACATCATAGCCCTGAACCAGCCCATCAATCCACTCCTCCCTCTACTTTGGTACCCCAAGGTGTAAGTAATTCTTCGCTTGATCTACAAGCCGTCTCTGGTCAAAGAACTCATGTTGACAACCCTGTATTAGGGCCGACAAGGGAAGTTTATTCCTCTAGAAGGGAAGTTTATTCCTCTAGGACACATGACAAAGGTCCAAATAAACTTACTAACCATGCAGACTTTTTACATTTACCACCTGCCTGCAATCCGTACGTTCTGGTTCTCTCAAACGTTCCTCCTCTGGAGTGCTCCAAACAAGAAGATACCCACTCCCTAATTAGAAAAGCTGGTCACTGGTTGAACTCCAATTTCAAACCTAATTGTTTTCATAATGATAAGATTCTCATGGCCCGAAGAGTAAGGAGGGTAGGATATTCCAAGGTATTGGAGGAGGGAGACTATGTTGTTTTAAATTTTGCTAATCCTCGTTCAGTAGACCTTTTTTTGACCAATTTGGGCCACTGTATATGTCAACTAACAGGATTCAAATACATCCCCTGTGTCATTTTTACGACCCTGTGCTCCTACCAAACCGCACTGTCACTAATTCAAGTATTTACAGACCAGACCCAGAAAGGCTTCATTTACAGGTTACTGTACCCTCTAGCAACCAGTTCTCGACTCTTAGTCACCTTGACGAGAACGATTGACTATCGGTGATCCACCCCTGTTCTTCTAACATGGAGAGACCGAAGGCTGGGAACGTCGACGTTGAATGTACCTGGGACACAGGAAAGCCTGAATTGGATCTGAAAGTTCCTATAAATACTAAAGTTCTAATGTCATGTCCTGTGTCTAGACCATTAACTCTGCTTAGCTGGAACATAGCAGGGCTGCGATCCAAATCTGACAATTCGGACTGGAAGAGCTTTATTTCCTCCTACGATATAATTTGTCTACAGGAGACCTGGTCCAAAGATACGTTCCTTCTGAACGGTTTCACCTCTCTGTGTCAGCCAGCACTAACCTCCCAAATGGGGAGAGCTAGTGGCGGCCTTTTAGTTCTTGTCTCCGTACATCTTCCACTTTTAAATGTGTCTTTAATCTGGTCTTCCCTTTATTTTATGGTTGTCTTGGTCTCTATTAGTGGCCTAAAGGATATCCTAGTTTTAAATTTTTACAATAACATCCCTCGGGGCCTCCTTATGGGTCATCTGGAAGAGGTAACGGACCTCATAGATTCTTCACATGTTTTGCAGAATAGTGATCTAGGGCCAGATGTAGCAAAAATAAAAATTGCGACTCGCATTTTGCGAGTTGATGCGACTCGCAAAATGCGAGTTGATGCGACTCGCAAAATGCGAGTCGCAAATTGGAATGCCAGAAAAAAAAGCGATCCGATTTTGCGACTCGCAGCCGGACTCGCAACGCTGTGTGCGAGTCCGCAGTTTGCGAGGTCGCTGTTTGCGAGTGTGCAAAAAACGAACTTGCAATTAGCGAGTGGGTGTCGCAAATTGCGAATACCTTCAAAATTGCTTGCAGATGCAGCAGAACACTCCAGAAAGCATACCAGAACACCCTGGAAACACTTCCTGGCACATGATGATGACATCACGTGCCAGGAAGTTAACAAATACACCTGGGAGGAGGGCTCAACAGTGAGCAGTGTCTCTGCCACTCACAGTAGGGTGCTGAGGAGTGGTAGACACAGCACCATGGACGCAGCAGGGACCAGCCAGGCTGGCAGGAGGGGCAGGAGATCATAGATAACAGCCAGGACAGATTCATGTGGCACATGGCGTTAATGTGCCACATGACTGGTTGGCATTTTCCTGCCCATGGACAATTTCAACTTGTATATAGTTTCTTCATGACATTAATAAAACAGTTATTTTTGTTCCACTTAACAAATGGTTAATAGGTGAGTATGGTGGGAGTTGACACGTACCGTCCAAAATATTGCGTTGCAATGTGGTCCCGTCTCAGTCTGCCTTGATTAGCTAGACTCCTATCCCCATGATGGCGATGTGGTTGTTCTTGCTCTTCATCATCAGGATCTGGGTCTACAGGGGTGAGAGGTAGCCCACGTCGGGTGGCTATGTTGTGGAGGATGGCGCATGCGACCACAATTTTGAAAGCGGTAATGGGGGTGTATTGGAGGGCGCCTCCACTGCGGTGGAGGCATCTGAATCTTGCCTTCAGCAGTCCGAAGGTGCGCTCGATCAGGTTCCTGGTCCTCTTATGCGCACTGTTGTATTGCCTCTCTGATTCAGTTCTGGGTGTTAAAAACTGAGTCATGATCCAAGGCCTGAGAGCATATGCACTGTCACCTGTTGGGCACAAAAGTACACGGTTAGGAAGTCCAGATTGTCGTGCACAGTGACCTGTGTGTATGTCTGCAAGTGTCTGTGGCTCTCCCTAGGAGGTAACCGTCTCCAAATTCCCCACGTTCCAGGCGTTGATGTATCCCACTATGCCTAAAAATGTATGAGTCATGGGTACTGCCAGGAAACTTAGCTACGATGTCCGTGATGACATAATGGGCATCACAAACAACCTGTATGTTGAGTGAGTGGGTACACTTCCTGTTGCGGAAAATGTGTTCCAGATTAGCAGGGGGGCATATTTGAATGTGTGTCCCATCTACACACCCTATGACATGAGGAAAGTGGACAATGCGGTAAAGTCCAGCTTGGTGCTGTTAATTTCTGCCTCATTCCTTGGTAAGTATATGAAGTGAGACATGTGCGTGACTAAGGCATCTAGGAATGCCCTGAGGAACCTTGACACTGCACTTTGGGATACCCCACCTGCCACGGCAATGACCCCCTGATAGCTCCCTGAGGCCAAGAGGTGCAGTGCGCATAGCACTTGCACATGCGTAGGGATGGCGCAGCCACGCAGAGTCTTGTGTTCTAGCTGTGGTTTCAGTAAATCTATTAATTCTAGAATGGCTGCGCTGCTAAGGCGGTATTTGTCCTAGATCTCCTCTTCAGTTTGCTGAAAAAGAGTCTGCCTGGTTCTATATATCTTCTCCTGTCTGTGGCCCCTCCTCCTCCTCTGCTGGGCTGCGTAGACTCTCCTCCTCACTGCTATCAGGTATATCTCCGCCATCTTGAGTAACCCAGATGCCTTCTGGGTCCCCTTTTATACTTTGGTAATGGTTACCACCTGCTCTGAGTTAGTGGTAAATGGGACATGCAAACTGGGCTTTTTGCGACTAGTCGCAATTTGCGAGTTGCTATTGCATAAGGTTTGCGACTCGCAAATTGCGACTTGCAATTTGCGGGTCGCAAAATGGGGTCGCAACAGATGCGACTCGCAAACGGGTCCCATCGCATTTTGCGAGTCGGAAATGGGCTTTTTGCATCCCATTTCCGATTTTGCACTGTCGCAAATTGCGAATCGGCCCGTTTGCGAGTCGCAAACGTTTGCTACATCTGGCCCCTAATTATTATCTGGGTGGGCGATTTCAATACTCCTCTGTGCAGCAAAGAACACATGGACCTGTGTGCCTTTCCTGCCGAGGGCAGAGAGTCAGTAATTCATTTTAACCATACATCTGAAGGAGATGCCTTAAACCTTTTTACTTGTAAATTTGATCTGGTTCATGTCACCGAGAAATTGGCCCCTGACGCCTGTAATACACCAACCTTTACAGGGAATTTGAGGGGGAGCATTATCGACTTCATACTTATCAGCTCCTCTGATTTTTATGTAATTCAAGAATTTAAGATTACGCCTCATTGTGCGAGCGATCATAACCCCCTTAGCATTATATTGGACCTAAAAAATGTCCAGGCACCCAAGAATAAAAGCTTGAGCGCTGCTACTGTTTATAATCCAAATTGTGGCATACGTCTAAAATGGGACAAAATAGATCCAAAATTTTTTTACCAGGAAATTGTAAGAAGTAGGTCTGACTCGATTCATATGTGTCTGTCCCAGCAGTTAGATTCTGACCGCATAGTGCGTGAATTTGAATCTTTAAGCATTGACATCTCACGCGCCCTGGCGGCGGACAGGCCCGCGAAAGGGCCGGTGGCCCACAGATGGTTCGATTCTGCGTGCTCATCTGCCCACAAAAAACTCAAAGATGCACTTAAAGCAGTTCCTCTCTCCCGTCAATTAGTTAAAATAGCCAGAGCCGATTATAAGGCTGCCATTAACAAACGGAAATCAGAAATTAGGTCTAGGGCCTGGGGCGAACTTTTGGCTGCATCTGAGCAGAAGGATACTTCTAAATTCTGGAAAGTGATAAATCACTCTTTCTTTTCTGGTAACCACTCTTTGGCCAATGACTGTCTTATTGCTGAGGACGTCTGGTTAACTCATTTTAGGAAAGTCTTCTGTTCAGGAACTTATGAGAATTTGCATGTAAATCCTTCTGCACCATTTATTTTAGACTCCAAAACTAAGGCCCCAAACATTATTTTTGACCTCTAAGAGGTCAAAAATGCCATTGATAGATCAAGGCAGGGAAAAGCTCCTGGCCCCGATGGGGTTCCCGCTGATCTTTTTAAATCAGAAATTGATCTTTGGGGTCCGTTAGTTACAAATGTGTTGAATAGTGTGGTAAATAGTAACGTGCCCCTCTCATGGAAATCAGCTATTATTGTTCCTATCTTCAAAAAAGGAAATAGACAAGATCCTTCTTGTTACAGACCAATTTCTCTTATCGATTCGACGGCAAAGATTTTAGGTAGCGTGATCCTGTCCCGTTTAGAAGATTGGGTGTCCGAGGCCCAGATTTTATCCCCTATTCAATTTGGTTTCAGACCTGGTGTAGGCACAGTTGAGCAAGTCTTAAACTTGCAGCTGATACTCAGCAAATACGTGACAGTCAAAAAAGAGTCTATTCGCATGGCTTTCATTGATCTAACCAGTGCCTTTGATATGGTTAATAGGTCAAAGTTATGGCAAATTTTGGAAGCCTTAGGCTGCGATCCGCCTCTATTGGAGCTTATTAAACGCCTACACACAGACCTAACGATTTCTGTTCAGGCCGGCTCACATGGGCAGAGAACCTCCCCCATCCCGTCAACTAGGGGTGTAAGGCAGGGATGTATCTTAGCCCCTTTTCTTTTTCTGATTTACATTAATGGGCTCTATGATTCACTGTTAAAACATGCAAAGGACATACCGAAGATGGGCCAGAGACAACTTCCAGTTTTATTATATGCTGACGATGCAGTTTTAATTGCGTGTACTGCAAACGGTTTACAGGGACTACTGGATGTATTTTATGATTTTATGTTGAACCTTGATCTGAAAGTAAATTACCCCAAGACTTTCGTTATGACTTGTGGCCCACGCAATACAAAGTCTAAACAATTTACTATGGGAGGGCACACTCTTATTAAGGTCAAAGAATTTTGTTATCTAGGCATGTACATGAGTTCTTCCTTGTCCTGGAAGACACACATTAATTTTAAGCTCCAACAGTTGATAAGGAACAACGAAGCAATTTTTCGCTTTTCAAATAAATTAGGTCACAGACCCCCTGCACAGTTGAAAACTCTTTATAATTCCAAATGCACTGCATCAGTCCTTTATGGGGCAGGCGTCTGGGGCTATAATAAAATACCGTCTCTTCAGAGTGTTGAAAATAAATTCCTGCGCAGATTATTGTTGGTTCCAAAATGCACCGCAAATATAATCTGCCATGAAGAACTTGGTCAGTGCTTTTTGGAGGACAGGGTCTTTATGGCCCCCCTACTGCTCTGGATCAGATGTTGGTCAAACCCTACGGCAAGTTTGGTCCAAGACTGTATCTCTGATTGTCTACAATTGGAAAATTCAAATAGGATTCCCTGGCTTATGTTTCTGCAAAACTCTTTTGAGAACCTAGGGCTTAGATACATGTCTGATGATCCTCATTTGTTAACCACAAACTCTAGGTCTGTTTTGAAGTCTACTTACTCCAAGCACATATCAGAGCAGAGATGTTATAGTTCCCTGAAATTGAAATCTTTTGATTCCTACTCTCGGATTGTGACTGTTCAATGCCTTGAACCGTATTTGACTTGGTTTTCAAGTTTTAGAATAATTTCCTTTTTAACACTTTTTAGACTTAATCTAATTCATTTTAAGGTAGCTTTCCCCGAACCATGTTTCTGGAAAAAGGACTTACCACTTTGTCCCTGTGACTCCAAATCAACTCAGAGCACTTTGCACTTTTTTCTTTTTTGCCCTTTATACGCTGCTCCTAGAGGGGCCTTTATTTTACCCACGTTACGCCTTCTTAGACCCATTCATTATAAGGAAGCCCTACTATATCTTCAGAGATTGCCTGATATTCAAATTTGTCATCATGTATTAGACTTTGTCACAGCTTCTTTAAGTATTAGGAAAAGGCCTACTCCTTTTGAAAAAAATTATGTATGTATAGTATATATTTTAAAGCTAATATTTGTACTTTTCTGACTTTGTGATTTTTAATCATGTCTAGTATATTTATCTATGTATGTCAAGGGGTTTCAGATTGGATGCTCATGTGGTGTTTTCAGCAATGGTTTTAAGTTGTATTTTATACTATTTATAGATCGGTAAATGTGTCTTGGTTTGTACTTTTATGGCAATTGCTGAATAAAGTTTATTTGACTGACTGACTGAGGTGGATTCAATATATTCCTCAAAAGATGTTGGTAGTGGCTAAATTTAGGGCCCTCCACCTACAGTATATCACATGGTTCACAATTTTTGCTTTGGTTCTGGGTCGCACATTGTACCATCTTTTGCAAATCTCTTCAATTGCAAACTAAGTAACTCTCACATTTTTTATTTTTTATCCAAAATCACCTTCCAGATTTTGTTCTTTTGGGACCCTCCCAGAAATGTAAAGGATCTCTTCCCAAAAAGCTCATCCTTTGGAGCCACTACTCTTCAGTGAGTACCTCCAATTCCTTCCCGCTGAATTTGGGTTCCTGCTTCCTACTTCCACCATCCTTAGCAGCTTCCTTTTGTGACATGTTTTCGATATATTGTTATTTCAGGAAAAATCCTTTCACTGTTTCCCCAGAAAACAATGCCTGTCTTTCTCTATATTCCCAGCCCTCTTAAGAGATTGTGTATTTCAACATTTCCTTATTATAAGGTCATCAGAAAGTACCCAAATGCGACTACCGCACTTTCATGATACATTTTGGGTCAGATGAATCAAGGTTCGCATTTGCGAATACCAAATAGCGATTTTTACCAAATTGCAAACTGGGATTCTCAAAATACGAAGTAACAACACCATCGAAGACATTTTTGTGATTTCTTCAAATTCGCAATCGGAATAGCGAGTACCAAATAGTGATTTGGTCAAATAGTGAATAGGTATTTGGAAATCACAAATTGCGATTTTTGTATTCTGGAGCAGCTTGATGACAACACAACCAGGAAGTGAGTCAGTGCATGCTGTTTCTGGAAGCCTGAGCCACAGGAGCAGGCAGACGCAGCACAGTACCAGGGAGGCACTCAGGAGAGTCAGCCAGGACCAGAAAAAACTATTGCCACTGATGAAAATGGGAAGGACAAAGGAGAGAGACAGCGAAAACTGAAATTCAGTGAGCAGGAATGGGAGGTGCTCACAGAAGAGGTGGTCAAGAACCATGACCGGTTATTTGGCAAACACTTACTACAGGTCCCAAAAAGTGAGAAGAGGAAAATGTGGACTGACATCCACACCAAAATATGCACAGTGGGTGTTGCTCAGCGTTCCATCGAGGAGATACTCAAGCGTTGGTTCGACTTGCGATCACATGCCAAGGAGAGGGTAGCAAGCAGGCTGAAGGAGGCAAGGAGCACTGGAGGAAGACCACCCATCCAGACACCATCCACATCCATGGAAGACATGGTGAAGTCAACACTGCTTCCTGAAGCAGTTAGTGGTGTCACTGACATTGCCACCTCAGGCACACCTGGCACCACCAAAGGTAAGAGCACTATTTATTTGAATCACCATATGTACATGTACAAATGCCCCTTAGAAAATAGCAATAGCACTATGCACAGTGATAAGTAGTCCATGCCACATATTCTATTCAACACAGCAATGCCTTATGGGAGTGGTAGTCCATACCACAAAATTGCATCTACTACATAAACAACAATATAGTGTAAAACCAAACAAAGAACTAACAACACAGACAATTAGAGCTACTATACCAGGAGAAATGTTTATCATGAAAGTAGCTGTGAGATTACAAATCCAAGGTGAACATAATGAATTACATGCTGTGCATTATTGTTGCAGATGTTCCGGGCTCTAACGCAGCAGAAAGTGGAAAAGGGGGAAATGACGAAAGTCAACCACATTCCAATTCACACACCAGTGATTCCATCGTACAAGCACCAACTAGATGCAGGGCAAGAGTGTTACCCCTCCCTGAGTTTACCCTGGACTCCAATGAATTGCAGGAAGAGGTACCCACCCCATCCCAGATGTGAGAAGCACCGACAGACAGCAGTCCCTGTTCCAGCGTCAGTCTACTCCCCTCAGGAGGTGTCGAGAAGAAGGCAGATAGTGCACAGAGGAAGGTGAGGGCCCATCACTGTTTGGTGGCCTTGAGGCATCCATGTTGAAAGTGCAGCACCTGCAATGTAAAAACATGAGATCAATGCACAGGCAGTAAGTGTCTATCGATCACAATATGGGATCAATGCATAGGCAGTTGGTGTCTATCAATAACAACCTGTGCAAGCTGCGTGAGGTACATTAAGCGACAGCGGAACATGTAAGTGAGATGACAATGCCATTAAGGAACTCTGCACTGTAATTCAGGCGGGGCATGTCACCCACCATAGGCGCCATAACCAATTGATTGGCAGGTTGGATGGGTCAAGCAGATCTGTAAATCAGCTCACTACCCCAACTGCTTTGGTATTACAACTTGCTGTGGGCATGCAAGTAGAAATGGCACATTGTAGTTGGGATGCTGCATGAGGACTGGTGCAAGTCACCAAAGTATTGGAGACAATGAAGACAGCCTGGAGTGCTACAAACAGCGAGCTGGGTGGTGGGGATAGTGAGGAGCTCTCTAGTCACAGCAGTATCACAGCCCTTGTGATGGATCCTTGGCATCACAGTTCCAGACACAGTACTGTCTCTGAACCCGCAACAAGAGGTGCCACTGAGGCCACTGAGAGTTCAAGTGGAGTGCGTGGACATAAAAAGTAATGTGGAGAAGTGCAGGGGACCTGCTTATCATGTAGCAATGTTTTGATACTATGATGTCAATAGTGTCACACTGAAATTGGGACCTGATTGAGTATTTTGTATACCTATGTCCTATTCACACATATATTACCTGAAGTCAAGGCAATAAATGTGATACCTAGAGCAATAAATGAAAGTAGACGTGGTGTTGTCATTAGTTACATCAGAAATAGTTGTGCGTAATCTCAGCACTGGTTCTGTTTGCTGGGTGAAAGGGTGGCAAGGGGTCATCATTCTCATCTGATTCTGGCTCTGTGGGTTCCACGGCATGCCTCTTGTTGTTGCGATGTTGTGCAACATTGCACACGTGGCCACGATTTTGCAGGTGGTTTACAGTGCGCCCCCACTCCTGTGCAGGCATCAGAAACGACTCTTCAGTGGGCCAAAAGTCCTCTCCATTGCACTACGTGTCCTCCGTTGTGCTGCATTGTATCTCCTTTCACTTGGCGTGGCAGGATTGAGATTGGGTGTTAAGATGAAGGACCGCACTGCATATGCACTGTCTCCTAGAATGACAGGAGAGTAAAATTAGTTATTGTTATCTGAGACATCACATAGACGTTATGCAACACTGTTCACTGTTACATTAACAAGTAGGTATCCTTCACCAAACTCCCCAGCAAGAAGTCTTGTGTGTATTCCACTGTGCCTGAAGATGTAGGAATCATGTGTGCTACCTGGGTATCTGGCCACAAGATCTGTTATTATGTTGGAGGCATTGCATATGACCTGGATGTTCATGGATCGTATACTCTTCCTATTCCGATATACATACTCTGTGACAGATGGTGAACAGATTGCTACATGTGTCCCATCAATGCAGCTAATGACATTTGGAAATTGGGCATCCTAGTAGAAATCAAATTAGTTTTTTTGCAAATCCTGTGGGGTGTTGGGAAATTTTATATGCAGATGGATTTTGGTTAACATGGCACTTAGAAATGCATTAAAGTAACATGAGAGAGCACTTTAAGATACACCTCCAGCTGCCGCCATAACCCCTTGTTGGCTTCCTGAGGCTAAGAGCTGCAGGGAGCATAATACCTACACATGAGTGGGTATGGCATTGGTTCTGTGTGTGTGTCACTGAAGTAGGAGTTGTAAATCAGCTATTAAGTCAAGCATTATGGCAAAGTTCAACATGTACTTGTCAAAAATCTCCTCCTCTGTCTGTTCAAATAGGGTAATACGCACTCTAAAAATGTGCTCCTGTCTCCTCCTCCCTCTCCTCAAACCTGCCAGGATCCTCAAGCTCCTTGCCATGACGTAGAGTGCAGCCATTGTTGAATAGAGCTGATGCATTCTGAGCCTATTTATATAGGTTGCACCTGTTTACCACCTGATTTCAAATCATGGTAAATTGCACATGCAAAAACCCTTTTTTGGGGCGACTAATCGCAATTTGGGAATTCTTGTTAAATTGATTTGCGTTTCGGTAATTGTGAATCGCAGTCTGCAATTCACAAAATTTAGGGCAAGATGTATCAAGGTTTTTTGCATTCGCAAACGGTGCAAATGCAAAAAGCCTTTTCAGAATGTATGAAAGACATTCTGAACGCAATTTGAAGGAATCGCTAAAATAGCGATTCCTTAAAATTGCGACCCTGTTTAGAGAGTCACAAATTGCGACTCTCTAAATAAGAAATCGCAAATAAGGATTCCTTATTTGCGATTCCTTAGCACATATATGAAGCAATTCCTAAATTCGATTTGGGCATTTAGGAATCGCTATTTACCACCAAGTTGAAATTGGTGGTAACCATGTGCAAATTTAAAAAATGCATTTAAAATGCATTTTTCAAATTTACATGTAAAGCACACATGCCCTTTTGGCATGTGTGCACCTTACATGGTGAAAAACATAATTTTGTGGTGCAGCAGAGGGGGCCTTAGACCCCCAGCACCCTGGGGTTTTGCATTTCCAAAATTGCGATTTCTAGTTCAGAAATCGCAATTTGGGAAATGCAAAAAATGTGCAGATATGGGCCAACAGGCCCATAGGTGCGAATGGGGCCGGTATCGCAATTTACTATTCTGTATTATAGCATTTGCGATTTTTAAGAAATCGCTATTACCGATTCGCAAATGTGATACATGGCATTTTGCGAGTCGGAAATAGCAATTTCTTTAAAATCGTAAATTCCGAATCACAAAAGACCTTCATGATACATCTGGCCTTTAGTCACTATTTTAAGGAATTACTATTTTAGTGTTTCCTTACTATTGCACTGCATATGCCTTTCATACATTGTGAAAGGCGATTTTGCATTCGCAAACAGTGGAATTTACAGATTCGCAATATTTGCGAATGCAAAATCCTTTGATACAGCTAGCTCTTGCAGTTTTCCGATTCGGTTTTTGAGAATCGGTATACTGCAAATGCAAATCATTCCGAATCACTAATTTAGCATATAGTTATATGGTACATAATAAGTACTGATTCCCAAATTGCGATCTGGAATTTATTGCAATTTGTGAATTGGTATTCAGGAGCTTCTTATATGGGCCTATATTATTTATTTTTTGTTATGCTGCTTTTTATGGGTTTTTCTCGGATATCGAAAACTAAATTAATGATATAATATTTCTTAAAAGCATGTTTTTGAATTTTTAGGTATTGTGTTTTAGAGTTAGGTTTTGTTTGTTAATTTACCATTTTGGTTTTCATGCTGTGCGTATTTTAGTGTGCCTGCCACAGATTCAAGAAAGTGTAGTCCCTGATTGTTAGGAAAAGGTGGTTCTTTGCAAGCTAGCATTTCAGGCACTGTCTTGTTTGCCTTTTTATTTTAGTCTTCAGTTGTGTAAGGGGGTGCATTCTTGCCAGCTCTTACTAGCTTTGTTCTTGTTTTTAAGTATCTCTATGAACGGATGAATTGTTAGGTGCGTCCTTCTAAGAGCTCCTTTGAAGGAATTGTGACACTCTTCTACTGCATTATTTTTGTTCTCTCTTTGAGAAAGTGTGTTGTTGCACATAATCTACCGGGTAATTTGGTGCTTGAGTTGGCACTTGTGACCTGTGCAGTTCAGACATGCAACCCAAGCATCTTCAAAATTGTCTACTAGTAAGGACACTTTTTGCTTAAAGAGGGACTTTATGAGTAACTGATAGGCTCTACTTACAAGAGGGCCAACTGCTTACTGATCTCTGCACAAATCCGTTATTGCGAGAGATTGGATTTATGAGTAGGGTGGTATTAATTACATCAGGTAATTACCAGGTGTGTTAAAATTCTTACCCTTTGTTTAATTTCAGCATTTTAATTGTTATGCTTATACTTACTTTTCTTTTTGCCTTTTTGGTTTGTCTATTGTCTGACTTTTTCTTTCATTCTTATTTGTTTGTATTCACTTCTTCAGGCCTTTTTCTGTATTTTTTCTGTTTCTCGTCCACCTCGCGCACACAAAAAACAACACCACAACAACAAAACCTGAAAATCACTCCCTCAAAGGGGGAGAAGAGGATACCATAGAGGAAGTTGTCTATCCCTCGGGTTTCCCCAATCTGAGAGCCGTGTAAGATCGTCATATACCACGGAAGGTGTAATCATTGGACATCTTTTTGGCTCACACTTGTATTTTACCAAGCCTCATTAATTATTCCAACCGAATCCCCTTAATCAGGGGTCCAAAACATGTTATTTTTGGAGAAATCTCCCACAAGGTCCATTCTAGATATGTAAGAAAGGGCATTAAACCATTCTGAACACCGGGGAGGGACATCAGCCATCCATTTCCTGCTGTTTTTCCTTTGGGCAGACGTACCATATGGAAAAGGAAGTTAGACGTATCCTTACTGACTCTTGCTGTGTCCTCAGCTGCCCCAAAGATAATTAATCTGAGGCTCACCTTCGGATTTGTCCCCAGCATGCCTGAAATGGCCTTACCATGCTCTCCCAGTATTCTTGGATTCCCTGGCACTCCATGGACATATGGATATTAGTTGCCTCCTTGAGCCCAAATGTAGAACATTTAGTGGGGTCCCCTTTTCCCATCTTTGCAGCCCTGCAAAGATGAAAAGACAGGTTTAACAATGCTAAATAGAATTTGCATTGATGCTTGCCATAGATCATGGAGCTGCTGCTTAGGTAAGTGTCCTCCCCAGATCTCATCTATGAGTATAAGTCTCCATCCAGATTTTCCAACAACTCCAAATACCAAGCCAATATTTCCTTCTTTCCCAGCAACTTATTGTGAAGCTATTCCTCCAAATGATTATAGGACCTAATATCGGAGCCCAAATTCTGAGACCAGCTTTTTAGTTGAAAGTACTTAAATCTGGAGAGATTTCCCTCCATTAAAGCTGAAAGCTCATGCCAGGAGAGAAGCTTGCCAATGGATGTAAGTTGTCCCCATGTTAGGATGCCTGCTGACCTTAGGCCTTAAGGGGGGTAGACCCAGCTCCTTTAAACCCTCCTTCTCCCCTGAAGTTAGTGTATTCAGACAGCACGCAGCTGCGGGAGTCTTTTTTTGTGACACCTCTTCACACTCATATGTGTAGGACTAGTAGCACATATTGCGGAAATCACAGGGCTCACTTTCTCAGCAGAGGAGGTTGAAAGAATCTTAGCATCAACAGCCCCATTTGGTGATACACCCACATCTGGCAATATAGGTGATAGCAAGGATTGGGATGAACTTAACACCCTTAAACGAGACCGGGCGCAGACCATGATCCCAGGTATCATGATGACTAAATACCTGAGTGCAAGTGCAGTACCACAGGGCCTAATAGTGAGGAACAAACCTTTAATTTTCAAAAAATGACAAGAATTTAAAAAAAGACTGGTCTCTAATATTGCACTCGTGATTGGTTGATTTTGATTATAAAAACAGCCACACGTCTTGCAGAAGAACTCAAAGGTGAACTCCTCACCATAGAGGTTCACCTAAAAGCATTCATGTCAACAGGGGCCCTAAAAAAACGCTTAGAGGAGCTGAACCAATCTATCAATGAGTATGACGTATATCTACAACAGACTAAATACCAGAAACTCAAGAAAGATGTCAGTAAATTCTCCCATGAAAAGGTGTACCCCTACATTATAGAAGACTATGGCCCTCATTACAACCCTGACAGTAAATGCCACCTACCGCCATGCTGATGGCCGCCAACATACCGTGACCACAGTGGTATACCGCTACGGGTATTATGACCCACACAGAGAAATCCGCCACTATACAGACACTCACACAAGTCCGCCAGACCAAAGGTCAGTGATAAATTGCCAGTACCAAAACCCACACCGTTACGCCAACAGGAATATGCCCACAGTATCAGGACCCACGAATCACCGCGGCGGTCTCTCAACCGTGGTAAACCATTGGTGGTATACACCGCCACGCTCAAAATACACACACATACAAAACAACACCACATTGGACAAATCAAACTACACACACCTGACACACATACACACAACACACACACACACACACACCACTATAAAACACACACCCACATTACACACAACCCTTTCAACGAAAAAAAAGAATGCCGACTGAGAGAGAGACAAGCCAAGAGCACCCACCCGATCTGAGCCACAGAACACCATCACCCATACACCATCCACGCACCTCAAAGCACACACCACAACACATCACCCCACACATCATCCCACACATCCTCACACATAACACTCACACCACATCCATGGCACCCCAAAGACACCCCAGGTTTTCAGAGGAGGACCTAAGGGTCATGGCGGAGGAAATCATCCAGGTAGAGCCACAGCTATTCGGATCACAGGTGCAGCAGACGTCCATTGCAAGGAAGATGGAGCTATGGCGGAGAATATTGGACAGGGTCAAAGCTGTGAGACAGCACCCCAGAACAAGGGACGACATCAGGAAGAGGTGGAACAACCTACGGGGGAAGGTGTGTTCCGTGGTTGCAAGACACCAACTGTACAGAGGACTGGCGGTGGACCCCCACCTCCTCCCCCACAACTAACAACATGGGAGGAGCAAGTCTTGGCAATCATGCATCCTGAGGGCCTCGCAGGAGTAGCAGGAGGACTGGACTCTGGTAAGTCAAATATTTACTATTATATCCCCCACCCTACCTGCATGCGATCACAAACTCCTACCCCTACTCTCACCCCCATCACTCCACCACCTCCAATATACCCCATTATCACAACCCACCCATCCCAATACCAAGCCCTGCATGCCACACCAATCCATGGACCCCAATCACGGACCTGCATGGACATCCATCATCACAGCATGCCCATTAGAGAGAATCACCTAGCCCACAAAATCACCACTCACACAAGGCAAGGCTGACGGGGCAATCACAACCATACAGGGAAACACACCCATGGACAAGATGGCACACGCAAATACAATAACACTGCATTTGCATCCCCACAGGACCCTACTCAACGTCACCCGAGAGGAGTTGCTAGCTACTCCAGTCCCCCCAGAAGAGGCCCACAGTGATGACAGCAGCTCTGCACGCCCTGATCACGTGACCAACCTGGCCCATCAGGGACCTCTGGACAGTCGGTTACCCTGCCACATTCCCATACCACCACAGAGCCTCCCCCCTCAGGAAACACCCCCACAGCACCCACCCAGCAGGCCCATGCCACTGTCCCCAGGGCACATCAATCAGCAATGTGTCCACCACTACAGGGACCCCAGGCAACCCCACAAACCCACAAAAATCAGGGACCTGGGGTCAGTGGCAGTGGGCACAAGGTTCAGGGGACAGAGGCACAGGACAACAGGGAAGCTGGGAGGACCGCTGTGCCACATGAGGAGGACATGCCCAGGAAACCCACTCTCCATAAGGCACTCACAAACATCCTGGGAGAATACCACCATTCCCAGGAGGCGATGCTCCAGATACTGGCCAAGTTGCAGGAGACCCAGCGGCTGCAGGAGGGACAGTACCTGGGGAGCAGGGAGGACCTCAAACACATCTATACCATCCTGGTCACCATTGCAGGGGTGCTGGCTGACATGGCCAACACCATGAGGGAGGCAGTGGCACACCAATGGGCCCCTGACACTAGCCACACCAATGAACAGCCCTCCACCTCTGCCGGCGCTAGTGGACAGGAGGCCCTGCCACAGGACCAACAGGCCACCAGCACCCCCCCTGTAGGAGAACCACCCCGCAAACGGTCCCTGCGATCCAAGACCCCCCCCAGGAAATATGACTCTCCTGATTGTCACCCTTCCGTCCCACTCTGTCACCCTGACCACCTTGAACTGCCATTACTCCCCTTCCTATGCCCATTGGACGATGCACCTGTGATGCTAAGAGACTGGACTCTAACTGGACATTCATCCACCTTCACCCCAGCCCATTGCACATCCCCCTCTACTTATTAGCACTTCAATAAACACTTGGAACGAATACAAATCTGGAGTCTGTCAATTGATTGAAATATGTATCAGTACAACATTCTGAAAATATTGCAATTCATATGTACAGTAATTAATACATTGGTATGACCTTTAGTGGGCAGCAGTAAACATACCAGGAGCCAGAGTGTGCCACAGAGATCTGAAAATAGAGATGCCAAAGGGTACAGTAAGTGGCCATAGACATAGGGAAATCAGGCTGCCATGTACAATGTCCAACAGAAAACTGAAAAGTAAAGTGAAATTACAGTGGAGTAGAGTGAAATTACAGTACCTCCTGTGTGTCACTGGAAGTACTTCTGTATGATATTACTTCTGTTGTCCACATCTTCTTCCTCTGCCTCCTCTTCCTCACTGTCCACAGGCTCCACCGCTGCCACAAGACCATCTCCAGGCTCACCCTCCTGCAGAAAAGACACTTGGCATCTCAAGGCCGGGTTGTGCAACATGCAACATGCAATGATGATCTGGCACACCTTCTTTGGTGAGTAGTATAGGGATCCACCTGTCAGATGGAGGCACCTCAACCTGGCTTTCAGGAGGCCAAAGGTTCACTCAATTATCCTCCTTGTTCACTCATGTGACTCATTGTAACGTTCCTCAGCCCTTGTCCTGGCATTCCTCACTGTGGTCAGTAACCATGAGAGGTTGGGGTAACCAGAGTCACCTGAAAACATCGAGGGACAACTGTTAGACACACACTAACACTTAGGGACAACCCCATACCCAGACACCAACATATACCGGGTGGGGACCTTGGGCTCACCTATCAGCCACACCCGGTGCCTCTGGAGTTGAGCCATCACATATGGGATGCTGCTATTCCTCAAGATAGAGGAGTCATGGTCAGAGCCAGGAACGCACCATCTGCAAATTCATAGAGTGATAGCTTTTTCTATTCCTGACCACCTGTTCATTTCTCCGGGGGGTAGGGGTACGAATGCTACATGTGTACCATCAATGGCACCAATGATGTTGGGGATATGTCCCAGGGCATAAAAGTCAGCTTTCACTGTGGCCAGATATGATGTAGGTGCGCATGTGCTTCAGCAGGGCAGACAACACTCTGGTCAACACGTTTCAGAACATTGGCAGAGACATCCCTCATGCCATGGCCACTGTTGTTTGGAAGGAACCACTTGCCAGGAAATGGAGCACTGACAGGACCTGCACTAGAGGGGGGATGCCTGTAAGCTGGCAGATAGCTGACATCAGGTCTGGCTCCAATTGGGCAAACAGTTCTTGGATTGTGGCCAAATCAAGTCTGTAGGTTATGATAATGTGTCTGTCCTCCATTGTCGCAGGTCCACCAGGGGTCTATTCACTGGAGGAGGTCTCCATCTCACATGCATCCTCAGCGGTCAAAGCCTAGGGGGTAAAACGGTGAGCAGAGGGTCATAATCACATATCTACTGCAATAATGATGCATCTCTTCATTTACAGAACCAGTATGTGAATCCGAGAGTCAGTTGATGTGCCAATGTCTGCTCTGACGCAGTTAGATGTCATCGCCTGGCGGCTGTCTGACCTGTGTGGAGGGAGAAGTGGAAATGAGGTAAGTCCGCTGGCGTTGTGTGCCATTGCGGTAGGTGGTCGACGACCTCAGTGCAACTTTGCATTGGTTATCATTGGGCCCTATGGGTCCCAGGAGCCAATGACGATGTACACCGGCGGTGATGGTACGCACCGCTGCGGACGTGACCGCCATTCTGTTCACTCACTTGCTTCCTGACCTTCAACAGGAGAGGACCTACACTGCAAGTGCTGCTGTGACCTGTGTCTGGAAGCGACAATGGCTCATGTGTCTGGGGAACGGGCCCCTGTCTTCACTGCGGAGGAGTTGGAGAGACTTGTGGATGGGGTCCTACCCCAGTACACTTTACTCTATGGTCCTCCAGACCAACAGGTAAGTACACCTTGAGCATGATGCGTGGGCCATGAATGTATGAATTGCTGTGTGTGTAAGACCCATGTAGGGGTGAGTCTGAGGGGTCCTGGGCAGAGTGCTGCATGTATGGTGGTCGTGGATGGGAGGGATATGGTGGGCCATGAGTGTGACGGTCCGGATGGAATTATTAATCCCTTCTCTGCTTTATTTCTCCTGCAGGTCAGCGCCCATCAGAAAAAGGGTATTTGGTGTCCCATCGCCAAGGAGGTGAACACCCACTGCCGCAAACGGTGGGAGGACCTGTGCCCTGGGCAAGGAAGACAACGGAGGCGCAGCTGGGGCTGGCCTCCCAAAGAGGAAGGGATGCCTGTCGTACGCTGACCCCCCTCATGTTCTGCATCCTGGCGGTGGCCTATAAGGAGTTGGATGGGCAATTGAGGGCATCACAGCAGCTACAAGGGGGTGAGTACAAATTCAGATTCATGATTTAGCACGCATTAAGGTTTTACCTGGGTGGGGGATGTTGACTGTGGGTGCCCCTAGGCCAGGGCGAACATGGTGACTAGCATTGTAACTGGTAGTGCATGGCCTAGTGCATAGGGCAGCTCCCTGTGTGTTGTGTACGCCAACGGTAGTGGTGTTGCTGGCATTGACCAAGTGTATCCTGTCTCCCCCCCTTTTTGTTTTGTCACCCTATCCTTGTGTGCATTAGCATCATCTGGCGGAGGAACAGAGGCACCGGCGACGGAGGGAGCTGCATCCCACAAGGGCCTGGAGGACGACTCTACCGAGGGTAAGGGCAACAATGGGATGGAGGGCGAGGGGAGCACCACGTTGGAGACAGGAGGGGACACTACAGACAGCGACTTCTCTTCCAATGGAAGCTCCCTGGCAGTTGCGGACACCTCTGTGCCCACCCCAACTACAGGTACAGCCGCCACCCCCCACCTGCACTGCCCTCCAAGCAGCCCTTCAGCATGTTTCCCGTGCCCGCTCACCCAGGAGGGTGGGCATCTCCTTTGCCCCAGGCACCTCAGGCCCTGCCCCAGTCAGCCCTGCTGCCCTCAGTGAGGAGGCTATTAACCTCCTGAGATCCCTCACTGTTGGGATGTCAACCATACTGAATGCCATCCAGGGTGTCAAGAGACATTTGCAACAAACAAATGCATACCTGGAGGGCATTCACTCTGGCGTGGCAGCCCAACAGAGAGCATTTCAGGCTCTGGCCTCTGCACTGATGGCAGCCATTTTCCCTGTCTCTAGCCTCCCACATCCAACTTCCTCTACCCAGTCCCAATCCTCTCAACCCCAACCTATCCCAAGCACATCTTCAGACCAGCATTCACCCAAATCAACACACAAAATTGGCTCAGGCAAACACAAGCACCACACTTCATCTCACAGACACTCAAACAAGCACCATCCCCCATGCAGACACACCAACATCCATTGCCTCCACTGTGTCCTCCTCTTCCTCCACCTTCCTCCCAGTAGTGTCTCCACTCACACCTCCATGCACTACATCCTCATCCACTTCCTCCATCACCAGCACGCCCATCACTACACACCACTTACTGGCAGTCACCACCCCTACATCCATGCACACGTCCCCTGTGTCCTCACCCACTGTGTCTGTGACCCCTCCTCCCAAAGTACACAAACGCAAGCACACACACACCCAACAGCCATCCACCTCACAACAGTATCCAGCTAATGCACCTGCACCCAAACACAGCAGACAGACACCTCCTACAACCACTCCCTCTCCCTCCACTCCCAAACCTTCAGGCCTGGTGGCTACCAGCACACAGCCAGCACCGCCATCTCCCCCGCGGCCAGCACCTCCACTTGCACCGCTGACATTAGCACCACTGGCAGCAGCCCCAGTGGGCAGCTGTCCGAGGCTGCAGGAGAAGGGCTGGAGCGTCCCCTGCCACAGGCAGCACCCCCACCAGCACATCACTACACCACTGTGCAGCTGTAGCCGCCAGCGGATGGACTGAAGCCCTGCCTCCACACACTATCATGCATCCTGACCACTGCAAATCTTGTGGCTCTGACACCCAGGTGAGGGACTGTGACCTGCCACCCCCAAATTGCTGCATCACTGGACACAAAGCCCCCTCCAGAACCAGTGGAGAAAGGCATCCACTCACCCTATCCTTGGCAGGATGAAGCAGACTTGGACAAAGCCCCCTCCAGAACCAGTGGAGAAAGGCATCCACTCACCCTATCCTTGGCAGGATGAAGCAGACTGGACACAAAGCCTCCTCCAGGACCAGTGGAAGAAGCCATCCACTTGAGAGACTGTGCCCATGCACTCCCCAGGACCAAGCAGTGGGCAAACCACCCACTTGAGAGACTGTGGCTTTGCACTCCCCAGGACCAAGCAGTGGGCAACCCACCCACTTGAGAGACCTACCCACTTGAGAGACGGTGGCTTTGCACTCCCCAGGACCAAGCAGTGGGCAAAGCACCCATTTAAGAGACTGTAGCTTTGCACTCCCCAGGACATAGCGGGGGCATGGAGCCCCCTCCAGGACCAATGGCGTAGTACCATCTTCCACTGAGGAGCCCCCCCTTCCCTGTCCCCCTGAGGTGCCTGTGTGTTTCTGACCTGATGCCCCTGCAGTGTTCTCTCCATTTTGAGGCAGGAGTCAAGTGTGGGCTTGACCTATGTGTTTTGGCCCAGTGGGCCACAGACTATTTTTGTGTGGACATTGTCCCTCATTTTGCATATTTTGTATATATTGTACATACTGTTTATTTATTTATGAACATATTTCTCTAGAATTCTAATATTACACTAATTTGACTCAATTCCTCTTGTCCTTGCTTTATTCCAGAGGGATACTGGGTGTATATGTAATGTAGTTGCATGTGTTTGTGTGTGTGGTGTTGGGGGTGAGGGTGGTGGTCGGGATGTTGCGTGTGTGTGTCACTCTCTTTTTCCTCCCCCCCTCCCCTGTCTACTAGGTGCTGTACTCACCGTGGTCGTCATCGCCACCATTGGTACTCCTGATGTATGAGAAGGTAGACCAGCATGGGCAGGACTTGCAGCTTGGGCTCCACGGTGTCCTGGTTCTTCGTTGAATGTCGAGAGGTGAGTGGTTGCCCTTTCAAGTACTGTTTCCGCCATGCTTTTGATGGCGTTGGCAGCTCCCCTGAAAAGCTGGCAGATGAGCGGGTTGTAATTGGGTAAGCGGTACATTCTCTTCTGCCTGCCTGTTGGCGGTTATCGCCGTGGTGTTTGTTACTACGCTGTGGCGGTCAGAGTGTTAAGGTGGCTGTATGTGTTGGCTGTTTCCTCTGTGGTCGTGATTCAATTTTTTTTACCACCGGCCTGTTCGCAGTATTACTGCCGCTTTAACACTGACCGCCAGGGTTGTAATGAGGGCCAATGTATCCTCAGGATGGAACCCAAGGTATAACACTGACTCATCCAACTCAGGCTCTAGCAATTCCGACTCTAACACAACATCATTTTTTTCAAGTAGGGGTCGAAATAGGAGGGCAAGGAGAACAGGCTTCAGCTCTGGGAGAGGGTGGCCTATGTACCGCATGTAAGAATATGTAATGCAAGGCCCTTTTGTGCCAGGCCCTTTTTCACAAGGTCCCATGCCACCTCACGGGTACCCTCTACCTTTTGAACATTGGGGTTTGCAGGGAGACCATCACCCACAGTATTAAACTTTTTTAGGGACTAGCCAAGGACGCCCGAAGGGCAGGACAAAGAGACAGTCTCAGGTCCATGGGGCACCGGACGTAGAACAGGGGAGAATGCTGACCCGGAGTATGACAGTGGAGAACTCACAAGGTCGGGACACCCAAGTGGGCCCAAGCAACCACACCATTTAATTGTTAACTTGAGTGGTCTGACACTTACACCTGCACAAACAAGCTCCTGGAGAAAGATTTAGGATTTGTCCCCACTGCCCCGTTAGACAAATTCAAGTTATGTATGGAGGTCAACTAATTCATCAGGAAGGTTAAGCTTAGATCCTACTTTAGGGACCGCCCATCCACTGTGGGCCCCTTTATGGGTGACACTGGTCTACGCCATAAATCCTCTTTCACACCACCTACTGCTTCTATCCCAGTGGAAATCTTGGCATTTGAACAAGCGGTCATGAAAGATATCAATGACATTGCTCCTACCTCTCAAAGGGTATTCCATAATACAACAAGGGGAGAAAAGAAAGCACTACAAGACCTAGCCAACAATACAAGCATAGTTGTCAAACCAGCAGACAAAGGGGCGCCCTCATCATTCAGACCATAGACAAATATAAGAATGAATGCTTAAGACTGCTGGGCAACTCACAGAATTATGAGAAACTACAAGAAGATCCAACTGTTTTTCTGCAAAACAAGATCAGCAGTATGGTTGAGCAAGCACTGGCACATGACTGGATTTCCCAGAAAAAGGGTGAGTTCCTGATAAACAGGAACCCAGTGACCCCATACTTTTACATTATTCCCAAAATCCATAAAAACCCGGAAGCACCACCAGGGAGACCCTTTGTGTCTGGCATAAACCCAGTTTTGGAACCCATGTCCAGTTTTGCTGAAGTTTTCTTCAGAGCCATAGTCCAAACACGGACACGTAATTAGACACCATGGATTTACTGTGTCTCCTTAAAGACAGGCCTTTCGACCCTACCGTGGAAACTCTATTGGGTTTGGATGTGGAGAGCCTGTACATCAGTCTACCTCACTCTGACACTTTACGCATTATAGAGGAGGTCATTTTTTATATAGACTGGGAGTACCAGACACCACACAACTTGGGGCCAGATGTACCAAACGTTTTGCGACTCACAAACGGCAAAATCTGCCGTTTGCGAGTCGCAAAACGCGTATCCCAATGCAGAAATGCATTTTGCGAGTCGTTACCGACTCGCAAAATGCATTTCAGACTCGCAAATAGGAAGGGGTGTTCCCTTCCTATTTGCGAGTCGCATTGGGATGCAATACCATTTGCGACCGCATATGCGGTCGCAAATGGCATCGCAGTTACCATCCACTTCAAGTGGATGGTAACCCAATCGCAAATTGGAAGGGGTCGCCATGGGACCCCTTCCAGTTTGTGATTGCACCCCAAAATATTTTTTCAGGGCAGGGAGTGGTCCAAGGGACCACTCCCTGCCCTGAAAAATCCGAAACTAAAGGTTTCGTTTTTTTTTGTAGTGCAGCTCGTTTTACCTTAGGGAAAACGGGCTACACTTCAAAAAAAAAAAACCTGCTTTATTGACAAGCAGGTCGCTAACATGGAGGCCTGCTGACGTCAGCAGGCCTGCATGTTAGCGAGTGCCCATACTCGCAATGGGGCCGCAATTTGCGACCCACCTCATGAATATTCATGAGGTGGGTCATTGCGACCCCATTGCGAGATGCAGAAGGTGTCTGAGACACCTTTCTGCATAGCAAATTGCGACTTGCAATTTGCGAGTCGCACGGACTCGCAAATTGCAAGTCGCAATTTGCAAGCTACCTACATCTGGCCCTTGGTTCTGGAATGCTGCTTCTGGGCATTAACCAAGAACTTTCTCAGTTTTGAAGACACTCTGTACCTTCAGAACATGGTACAACCATGGGAAGCAGCTTTGCTCCAAGTCTAGCAGGTCTTTACTTTCACCATCTGGAGACGGAAATAATTCTTAAAACCACCAAGCCATATAGGGAAAACATCACTATATGGAAAAGATACATTGATGATAAACTAGTCATTTGGAAAGGGGAGGAAACACGAATAGCCCCTTTTTTCGCATGGCTCAACGTGCAGGATCAGTTCCTGAAATTTACTCTAACAAAGAGTAAAGAACAACTAGTTTTCTTTAACCGTAACATTATAGCAACTAATGGCACCCTAAAAACCACCACCCATAAGAAACCAACTGCTAAGAACTGTTTGCTATTATTTGACAGTACACACCCTCCCCATTTGCGAGAGAACCCTCCCTTTGGCCAGTTCCTCAGACTCAGGAGAAACTGTCCTGAGGTATCCGATTATAAACAGCAAGCCCAGAACATTGCATCAAAACTGGAGGCTAGAAATTACCCCCCCACCGCCAGAATCATCAACTGTGTCTTGAAATGAGCATGCAATAATAACAGAGAGGCCCTTTTGGATTCCCCTCCTCAGAAAGAAAAAGAGGCAAGGCCCATATGTATTACGACATTCAATGTAGCCTCCAACTTGGTGATTAGGATTATCAACAGACATTGGGGCATTTTAAATAGCGGCCGTTTGGACCTTCTTAAACCTAAGTTTTCCCATAGGCGTGGCAAAATCATAAAGGACTTTCTGGTACACAACTGACCACGCCCACCCAAGAGAGGGTTGACCACCACCAACCTCCTACCACCACCAATAGGACATTACCCATGCGGCAATTGGAGTGTGTGCCATTTGACAAGCGCGACTAAGAGGGTTATTTTTAATAACAACTCCACATGGGAAATCAGGGGTTTTACTAACTGCAACCCCCAAGGTGTAGTCTATATGATTACATGCCTATGCAATCTGCATTACATACGAATGACTACCCAGAAAGCATAAATTTGCATTGGGGAACATCGCAACGTAAGGTGTGGCCGTGCCACCACAAAAATGTCCTCCCATTACATCAATAGCGCACACACAGTAGATGACTACCAATGGGTCATCCTTGAACATCACATGGAGGTTAGGTCTGAATCCTTCCTTCTCGAAAGGGAACAAAGCTGGGTTTTCAAATTATGCACCCATTAACGTGGTCTGAATGAAAATGTCCCATGGGGACAACTAATGCAACACTAACAACTGTCCCCCTCATTTGAATGTCCAATACCACACGAAGATATACCTAACATAGATTCCTTGAAATCACCAACAAGGTAATTTATAATCATTTTTCTCTAGCCCTAACATATGGCAGCTATCTTTTCGTGTATATGTATATATATATATATTTTTGATTATTCTTTGTGGCTCACTGGTCACCTCCCTTCTCTCTTTTCTCTCTCTTTTCTCTTCCCCCTTGCCCCCTTTCTTCCCCCCACCCTTCTATCTCTTCCTTTTTTTCTTCTTGCCCCTTTTTTCCTTCATCTTTCTTTTCCTTTTTCCTTTCCCTCTTTGTTTCCCCTTCCCAAACACCCCAAATCCACACGTCCCCCTTCCCCAAAACCCCATTTTTCTCTTCCCTTCCCCCCAACCCTTCATCCCCGTGTCTCCCTTTCCCCTACCCTTGCCTCAGTTTCTAATACTGGTGGCGTACGCGTAATTTTTTTTCTCGCACAGGCACCCTGAGGGGTACCCGTAAGTCGGAGCCCTCTCAGTCCTCCCTTAGGACACCGACGACCACCATTTTCGGAGGTTGTTGGTCTAGTCCTTGATGTGCCCATGAGTTGGGACGCGTGAGCAGTTTTCCTTTACAAATACCGGATCCCAACTGGGACAGTGGTGTTATTCGGGCCCCAGCGAGATAAGAAGTAGGCATACTGGCGGGAGTGTTGCTCTGACAAAGTAAGTGTACGCAATGCTCTTGACCACCTGCAGTGGTAACAATGTGCTCGGTGACTCTGACTTTTACCAACTATATCTTTCAGTGTGTAACTACAAGCACACCTCCCCTCCCAGAGGACCTAAGATGCAAATAGCATAGATACTGAAAGTAGGTCACGCATGCACCACATGTGTTTTCTTTAGAGGTACCTCACCTGTTTAAGTGTTTTGTGGTGTTTCTTATGTGTAGTACGTATATTTGTTTTTTTCTGTATGAATTACAAGTGCCATTTGGCTGGGTTATGGTGACAATAGACTCTGAAACACGTAGACCACCTAGGAGGACAGGTACATAATGTACCCACCCTCCCAAAACCCCTTTTTGACCATACCACCCCTGTGAAACATATTAAATTGGTAATATCATCCAGAGAGTAGTATTTTTAACTCACCAAGACCCCACCACTCCTATCCCTTTGTAGTATTCACATTGTTGAAACCAACAGTGCTCCCAAATTTTCCGCTGGTCGCAGCACGCCTTGTTCTGCAGCAGAACGGTAAGAAATCCAATAATGAAGCATGCCACCAAGGGGTAACCCTGGGGGGGTGAGGGTTTTTCAAACAAAGATTTGTTTTCTCCCTGTGGAGGTTTCCCGGGCTGGGTCTTTATGTACGTATACTGAAGCCTTAAGGAGGATTAACCCAGCTCCTTTAAACCCTCCTTCTCCCCTTAAGTTAGTGTACAAGCTGACCTAATCAGTAAGGCCAATTTATCATTAAGGCATTCCTGGGTGTCTGTTGAGTCCTAGATAGGGGCTAGTTTGGCTGTAATATTCCAGCTTTAAGCAACATCTTTTGCAGGACCACAACCTAGCCAATGCTTGTAATACTTTCAGATGCACTTTTTTAAAGTACTTAGGCCCTCATTATGATGTTGGCGGTAAAAAACGCCTATCGCCGCGGCGATGGCTGCCAAAAGACCGTCTCTGCAGCTACCAGCCGTCCACCGTATCATGACCACAGTCAGATTTCCGCCAGAAGGCTGGCGGCGGATGGGTGTAAGTTGGTGCTGCTGCCAGAGGCAGAACCACGCCAGTATAACGCCACCAGCCGCATTATGAGAAATAATACGGCCTGGTGGTGTTCTGCTGGCAGATGCTGCTACTGTCAGCAGCACGGTCCCGTCTCCTGCTGGAGGACCCCCTAAACACAGATAAGTGGATGCTCCGACAGGGGAGGAGGTTGGGGGTGGTGTGTGTGTGGGGGTGTTTGTAAATGTATGTGCATGTGTGTATATAGGTGTGTGTTCTGTGTTGTATGTGGGTGCATGTATGGATGTATGAGTGCATGTATGTTGTGTTCTGTGAATGCATGTGTGCGTGTATGTATGAAGGTGTGTGCGGATGTGTGTATGAATGGATGTATGCCTGCGTGGATGAATGTGGGAATAGGGGTGTGTATGCGTGTGTGCGTGTGCAAAGGGAGTGGCGTGAATGAAGGGGGGTTTGGAGCGGAAGAGGGGTGGGGGAATCTGGGGAGGGGTTGGGGGTGTGGAAGACCTCTATCAATGACATGGAAGGGATTCTGTGCCTACCGCCATGGTTTTCGTGGTGGTAAGGAAGCCACGAAAACCATGGTGGTAGGTGGGGTCATTATCCCGCAGGCAGTACAGTGACGGCCGCTGGGCTGGTGATTGATATCTCCAGCTCAGTGGCTGTTACCGCTGTGGCGGTCGGGGTGGTACATTGGCGGTTTGGCTACAGCCAAACCACCAATGTCATAATATGGTGGAAAGTACTGCAAGCCTGCTGGCAGTACTTTCCACCATATAACCGCCGACCGCCAGGGTTATAATGAGGGCCTTAGTGTCCACAAATTTAGACAGAAAGGCCCTCATTTCGACCTCAGCAGTCTTTTTTAAAGACCGCCAAGGTACCGCCGTGCTGAAGACCGCCAGTACAGATGGTTTTCCATACAGCGTAATATGACTGCTGGCAGCCCTCTGTCCTTTTTCGGACAGAGAGCCGCCAGCAGCCATACTGGCGGTCGGCGGGGAAGTGGAGGCTGCTCTACCTCCACCGCCACGTCATCAGAACACCGCCCACCGAATCACGTCCCATGATTCGGTGTGGCAGTGTTCTGGTGACAGGGTGCTGGTGGCGGAGCAACCCCCATGGATCCCGTTCCCTCCCAGAGGATCACCGGACCAGGTAAGGTGATCGTCCATTAGGAGAGGGGTTGGAGGGGTGGTGTGTGTTGTGTGCGTGCATGGGGATGAGCGTGTGAGTGTGTAGAGGGGGTGTGTGAATGCGTGTATGCATGCGGGGTGGGTGTTTTGTGTTTGGAAATGTGTGCGTGTCTGTCTGTTTGTATGTCTATATGTATGTGTGCGTGTATGACTGTTTGTGTCTGTTGGAATGTTTGTTAGTATGTGTGCGGGTATGTGTGGTGGTAGTGTCTGTGTAGGGGGGTGTCGATGTTTGGGGGGTAGGGAGTGGGATCCTGCCACCTTTGAGGGGTGGTAGGGGGGTTGTGGGTGTGGGGGGCTGACTCGGGGTGGGGGAGGGGGTGGGTGAGACCCCTATCAGTGCCAGGAAATTAGTGCCTACCGCCATAGATTTTGTGGTGGTACAAAACCCCACAAAATCCATGGTGTTATGCAGGGCCGTGATACGGCCGGCAGTGTTGTGACATCTGCTGGTCTGGAGACCAAAGTCTCCAGCCCAGCGGTCGTTACCACCCTGGCGGTTGGAGTGGAGAAAAATGACGGTTTAGCATGGCGGTCGCGGCCATGCTTGTAATGCCATTTTGTTTCCGCAGGCCTGTGGGTGGTACTAATGCCAATTCTCCACCGACCGCCAGGGTTGTAATGAAGGCCAAAGTGTATGTTAGTGCCTTCAAGAACTTTCAACATGGCTCTGAAGAACAAACCAATCCCCAAACCATCTGGGGAGTTAAACAGCATTCTGACATTCTACAGTTTAGAGGCACAAGAATAGATTTGTAGATCCGGAAGTATCAGAAACCCACCTTGCCCCCTCCTCTTCAGAGCTTTTTCCATGAAAGTCTTGCACCCTAATATGCCCAGGTAAAATAATTAAGGCCTGATTTAGAGTTTGGTGGTGGGGGTTACTCTGTCACAAACGAGACAGATATCATGTCTGTGTATTACTATCCCATAATAGCCTATGGCGATCGTAATACAAATAACAAAAGAGCGTCCGCATACAAAGCCACTTTATTCTCCCAGTCAGAGCATGCAAATGGAACTATGGAAGAATCTCTTCTAATCTTAGGAGCTAGCAGCTCAATACGGCAATAAAAAAGCAAAAGTGAAAGAGGGCACCCAAGCCTAATACATTTAGGGCCTGATTACAACTTTGGAGGAGGGTGTTAATCCGTCCCAAATGTGACGGATATACCACCCGCCATATTACAAGTCTATTATATCCTATGGAACTTGTAATTCGGTGGGCAGGATATCCGTCACATTTGGGACGGATTAACACCCTCCTCCAAAGTTGTAATCAGGCCCTTAGATATCTTAAAAAGAGAAGTTTGCATGCCATTCTCTGGTACTCCAGCTGAAGGGGTGTTATATATCAATTGTACTGCTCTACATAAAAGTTTCTCCCAGCTTGTAGTGTTGTAAAATAGTGGCAAAATTGTTCCAATTGTCTTTATCAAAGGCTTTTGCAGCGTTTATGGTTAAAACTGCTAATGACATGTTAAACGATGTGGTCAAGTCTAAGGAGCCACTGAAGCCATATGTTAGTTAATGCAGGAATTTCCCTTTTACAAAGCCCCTCTGGTCCTCATGCAACAGCCCCCCAACCACTCCACTCAACCTTTAAGCTAAAACCTTCACAAATATGTTATAAATGCTATTTAAGACCGAAATAGGTCTGTCGTATTCACAGATAACTGGCCTTTTCCTATTGTAAGGAAATGCCTCCTTGGCATGGTTACCCCCTGACTTTTTGCCTTTGCTGATGCCAAATTATGATTTGAAAGTGTGCTAAGGCCTGCTAACCAGGCCCCAGCACCAGTGTTCTTTCCCTAACCTGTACTTTTGTTTCCACAATTGGCACACCCTGGCATCCAGGTAAGTCCCTTGTAACTGGTACCTCTGGTACCAAGGGCCCTGATGCCAGGGAAGGTCTCTAAGGGCTGCAGTATGTCTTATGCCACCCTGGGGACCCCTCACTCAGCACAAACACACTGATTGCCAGCTTGTGTGTGCTGGTGGGGAGAAAATGACTAAGTCGACATGGCACTCCCCTCAGAGTGCCATGCCAACCTTACACTGCCTATGGCATAGATAAGTCACCCCTCTAGCAGGCCTTACAGCCCTAAGGCAGGGTGCACTATACCATAGGTGAGGGCATAGGTGCAGGAGCACTATGCCCCTACAGTGTCTAAGCGAAACCTTAGACATTGTAAGTGAGGGTAGCCATAAGAGTATATGGTCTGGGAGTCTGTCATACATGAACTCCACAGCACCATAATGGCTTCACTGAAAACTGGGAAGTTTGGTATCAAACTTCTCAGCACAATACATGCACACTGATTCCAGTGTACATTTTATTGTGAAATACACCCCAGAGGGCATCTTAGAGATGCCCCCTGAAAACATACCCGACTTCCAGTGTGGGCTGACTAGTCTTGCCAGACTGCCACACACCACACATGTTGCTGGCCACATGGGGAGAGTGCCTTAGTCACTCCGTGGTTAGTAACAAAGCCTGTACTGGGTGGAGGTGCTTCTCACCTCCCCCTGCAGGAACTGTAACACCTGGTGGTGAGCCTCAAAGGCTCACCCCCTTTGTTACAGCGCCCCAGGGCACTCCAGCTAGTGGAGATGCCTGCCCCCTTCGGCCACGGGCCAACTTTTGGCAGCAAGGCAGGGGGAGATAATGAGAAAAACAAGGAGGAGTCACTGGCCAGTCAGGACAGCCCCTAAGGTGTCCTGAGCTGAGGTGACTCTGACTTTTAGAAATCCTCCATCTTGCAGATGGAGGATTCCCCAATAGGATTAGGGATGTGCCCCCTCCACTCAGGGAGGAGGCACAAAGAGGGTGTAGCCACCCTCAGGGCTAGTAGCCATTGGCTACTAACGCCCCAGACCTAAACACACCCCTAAATTGAGTATTTAGGGGCTCCCAAAACCTAGCAAGATAGATTCCTGCAACCTGAAGACGAAGAAGGACTGCTGACAAGAAAGCCCTGCAGAGAGGAAGGAGACACCAACTGCTTTGGCCCCAGCTCTACCGGCCTGTCTCCCCACTTCAAGAAAAACTGCAACAGCGACGCGTTCCCTAGGGTCCAGCGACCTCTGAAGCCTCAGAGGACTACCCTGCATCTAAAAGGACCAAGAACTCCCGAGGACAGCGGCTCTGCTCCAAAGAAGAAACAACTTTGCAACAAAGAAACCAACTTTAAAGGACTGCATGTTTCCCGCCGGAAGCGTGAGACTTTCCACTCTGCACCCGACACCCCCGGCTCTACCTGCGGAGAAACAACACTACAGGGAGGACTCCCCGGCGACTGCGACCCTGTGAGTAGCCACAGTTGACCCCCCTGAGCCCACCTAGCGACGCCTGCAGAGGGAATCCAGAGGCTCCCCTGACAGCGACTGTCTGCTTCTAAGAACCCGACGCCTGGTAAAGACACTGCACCCGCAGCCCCCAGTACCTGAAGGTCCCGACCTCCAGTGCAGAAGTGACCCACAGGTGGCCCTCTCCCTTGCCCAGGCGGTGGCTCCCTCAAGAAGCCCCCCCCCCCTTGCCTGCCTACTTCGCTGAAGAGACCCATGGGCCTCCCATTGAACTCCATTGCAAACCCAACGCCTGTTTGCACTCTGCACCCGGCCGCCCCCGTGCTGCTGAGGGTGTACTTTTTGTGCTGACTTGTGTCCCCCCCGGTGCCCTACAAAACCCCCCTGGTCTGCCCTCCGAAGACAGGGGTACTTACCTGCTGGTAGGCTGGAACCGGGGCACCCCCTTCTCCATTGAAGCCTATGCGTTTTGGGCACCACTTTGACCTCTGCACCTGACCGGCCCTGAGCTGCTGGTGTGGTAACTTTGGGGTTGCCCTGAACCCCCATCGGTGGGCTACCTTGGACCCAACTTTGAACCCTGTAGGTGGTTTACTTACCTGCAAAACTAACAAATACTTACCTCCCCTAGGAACTGTTAAAATTTGCACTGTCTAGTTTTAAAATAGCTTATTGCCATTTTTGCCAAAACTGTACATGCTATTTTGCTGATTCAAAGTTCCTATGATACCTAAGTGAAGTACCTTTCCTTTCAAGTATTGATTGTAAATCGTGAACCTGTGGTTCTTAAAATAAACTAAGAAAATATATTGTTCTATACAAAAACCTATTGGCCTGGAATTGTCTTTGAGTGTGTGTTCCTCATTTATTGCCTGTGTGTATGTACAACAAATGCTGAACACTACCCTCTGATAAGCCTACTGCTCGACCACACTACCACAAAATAGAGCATTAGAATTATCTCTTTTTGCCACTATCTTACCTCTAAGGGGAACCCTTGGACTCTGTCTATGCTATTTCTTACTTTGAAATAGTACATACAGAGCCAACTCCCTACATTGGTGGATCAGCAGTGGGGTACAAGACTTTGCATTTGCTGGACTACTCAGCCAATACCTGATCACACGACTAAATTCCCAAAATTGTCATTAGAAACTGATTTTTGAAATTTGAGCTATTTTTCTAAATTTTTAAAAGTCCTGCCAGGGCCTTGTGTTAGTCCCTGTTAGCATTTATTTTAGAGTTTAAACGTTTTGTAAAAGTTTGAATTAAGTTCTAGAGATAGTTTTAGATTCTTAAAAAGTACTCCAACTTTTAAAAACATAGGGGGTCATTCTGACCGTGGCGTTCGGCGGTGAAGCTGCGGGAAGACCGCCAACAGGCTGGCGGTCTTTTTTTGTGAATTCTGACCATGGCGGTGACCGCCATGGCCATCCGCCGCTTTACCGTTCCGACCGCCATGGCGGTCACGACCTCCGGGCTGGAGACCTGGGTCTCCAGCCCGGCGGTCGTCACAAAACGCCGGCGGTATTCCAACCCGCCTGACCCTGGCCTACCGCCATGGATTTCATGCGGTTTGGGACCGCCATGAAATCCATGGCGGTAGGCACTATCAGTTGCAGGGAATTCCTTCCCTGGCACTGATAGGGGTCTCCCCCACCCCCAACCCCCACCACGACTCCCTCCCCTACCCCCCCACCACCCCTGCCACCCCCAAAAGGGTGCAGGACCCCCGTCCCCCACCCCGATCCCCAACATATACACACACATACACACTTACACGCATGCATTCATACACGCATATATGCACATACACACACCCCCCGCATTCATACACGCATACATGCACATACACACACCCCCCGCATTCATACACGCATACATGCACATACACACACCCCCCGCATTCATACACGCATTCATGCACATAAACATCCCCCGCATTCATACACGCATACATGCACATACACACACCCCCCGCATTCATACACGCATTCATGCACATACACATCCCCCTGCATTCATACACACATTCACGCACCCTCTCCACATACACACACGCACACCCCCAGGCACGCACACAACACACAACACCCCCCACCCCCCTTCCCTAACGGACGATCACCTTACCTGTTCCTGGTGGTCCTCTGGGAGGGAACGGGACCCATGGGGGCAGCTCCGCCGACGCCACCACGCCAACAGAACACCGCCACAGCGAATCACAGGTCGTGATTCGCTGGGCAGTGTTCTGTTGGCGTGGCGGTGGAGGTGGAGCTACCTCCACTTCCCCGCCTGCCGCCAGTATGGCTGTTGGCGGCGCTTCGTCCGGAAACGGGCGGAGCGCAGCCAAGAGTCAGAATGGCCCGTGCGGAAGACCACCAGCACTGGCGGTCTTCCGTACGGCGGTCCCTCGGCGGTCTTACTGAAAGACCGCCGAGGTCGGAATGACCCCCATAATGTCTGCTGCAGAAGGGATAGTGATGGAACTCAACCTCACACCTTACCTGCATCTTAGGATGTCAGAGTTAATGTCTCTCTGCAAAATCAAAAAGATAAAGACTGGTTCAAACCCTACCAAAATACAGCTCCAGGAGCTCTTGGCAGAGTTTGCTAAAAACAACCCCTCTGATGATATCTTCACAGAGGGGGAAGCTAGTGATGTGGAGGATTTCCCACTTCCAGTCTAGATAGGGAGCCAAGGGTTTCTCAAACCCTGTCTCCACAAGTGATAGTCAGAGATGTTGCTTCTCTCATAGGAGAGTCCAACAGCTCTGCAAGCATTGAGGGCAGCCTCAATGAAGATGACCTCCTGTTAGCCAGGATGGCCAAAAGATTGGCTTTGGAAAGAAAGATCCTAGCCATAGAAAGGGAAAGACAAGAGATGGGCCTAGGTCCCATCAATGGTGGCAGCAACATAAATATGGTCAGAGATTCTCCTGACATGTTGAAAATCCCTAAAGGGATTGTAACTAAATATGAAGATGGTGATGACATCACCAAATGGTTCACAGCTTTTGAGAGGGCTTGTGCAACCAAAAAAGTAAACAGATCTCACTGGGGTGCTCTCCTTTGGGAAATGTTCACTGGAAAGTGTAGGGATAGACTCCTCACTCTCTCTGGAAAAGATTAATAATCCTATGACCTAATGAAGGCAAACCTGATTGAGGGCTTTGGATCGCCAACTGAGGAGTACAGGATTAGGTTCAGGGGGGCTCAAAAATCCTCGAGCAAGACCTGGGTTGATTTTGTTGACTTCTCAGTCAAAACACTGGATGGTTGGATTCATGGCAGTAGTGTAAATGATTATGATGGGCTGTACAATTTATTTGTGAAATAACACCTGTTAAGTAATTGTTTCAATGATAAACTGCATCAGCATCTGTCAGACCTAGGACCAATTTCTCCCCAAGAATTGGGAAAGAAGGCGGACCATTGGGTCAAGACTAGGGTGACCAAGACTTCCACAGGGGGTGACCGAAAGAAAGGGGTCACAAAGACTCCCCAGGGGAAGAGTGTTGAGACATCCAAGGGAATAAGTAAAGGGTCTTCTACAGGGCCCCAAAAACCAGCTCAGGAGGGAAGGTCCAAAGCCTCTTCACAATCCAATTTTGGGTACAAGGGTAAAAACTTTGATCCCAAAAAGGCCTGGTGTCGTAGCTGTAATCAGCAGGGACACCAAACTGGAGACAAGGCCTGTCCCAAGAAAGGTTCCACTTCAAACTCTACTCCAGCTAACACTGGAATAGCCAGTCTCCAGGTGGGATCAACAGTGTGCCCAGAGCAAATCAGGGTTCACACTGAAGCTACATTAGTCTCTGAGGGTGGGGTGGACTTAGCCACACTGGCTGCCTGACCCCCCAATATGCAAAAATACAGGCAGCAACTCTTAATTAATGGGACAAATGTAGAAGGCCTGAGGGATATAGGTGCCAGTGTCACCATGGTGACAGAGAAACTGTTTTCCCCTGGTCAATACCTGGCTGGACAAACTTATCCAGTCACCAACGCTGACAATCAGACTAAAGTACATCCCATGGCTATGGTAACTTTAGAGTGAGGAGGGGTCAATGGCCTGAAACAGGTGGTGGTCTCCTCAAATATCCCGGTAGACTGTTTGCTTGGAAATGACCTGGAGTCCTCAGCATGGGCTGAGGTAGAACTCAAAACCCATGCAGCCCTGCTGGGTATCCCTGACCTGGTGTGTGTCAAGGCAAGGGCACAGTGCAAGGCTCAGGGTGAAAAAGTGGTGTTGGAGCCTAGAAAAAGGGCCCAACCCTCCAAGAAAAAAGGAAAGAATACTGGTGAACCAGCTTCAACACAACAAGAGAAAGAGAACCTCTCTTCCCAGGAAGAAGTTCTGCCCTCTGAGGGAATTGAGCCCATGGAGTTGGAACCTTATCAGGTTGAACTCTTAGGCCCAGGGGGACCCACAAGGGAACAGTTGTGTAAGGGGCAAGAACCCTGTCCCTCTCTTGAAGGCCTTAGGCAGCAAGCTGCTGAAGAGACCAAAAGAAAGATCATTGGAACACATAGAGTCTATTGGGAAGATGGACTCCTCTACACTGAGGCAAGAGATCCCAAACCTGGTGCCACTAGGAGAGTGGTAGTGCCTCAGGAGTTTAGGGAGTTTATTCTAACCTTAGCTCATGATATTCCACTTGCTGGGCATTTGGGACAAACCAAGACTTGGGAAAGGTTAGTTAACCATTTCTATTGGCCCAACATGTCCCAGAAAGTAAAGGAGTTTTGTGTCTCCTGTGCCACTTGTGAAGCCAGTGGTAAGACAGGTGGACACCCAAAGGCCCCCCTCATTCCACTTCCAGTGGTGGGGGACCCCTTTGAAAGAGTGGGTGTGGACATAGTGGGTCCACTTGAACCTCCCACAGCCTCAGGGAACCAGTATATCCTAGTGGTAGTGGATCATGCCACTAGGTACCCTGAAGCAATTCCCCTTAGGTCCACTACTGCCCCTGCAGTAGCTAAAGCACTCATTGGTATCTTTACCAGAGTGGGATTTCCTAAGGAGGTGGTGTCTGACAGGGGTACCAACTTTATGTCAGCATACCTGAAACATATGTGGAATGAGTGTGGGGGGACTTACAAATTCACCACACCATACCATCCCCAAACCAATGGCCTTGTAGAAAGATTTAACAAGACATTGAAAGGCATAATCATGGGCCTCCCTGAAAAGCTCAAAAGGAGATGGGATGTCCTCTTGCCATGTCTGCTTTTCACCTACAGAGAGGTGCCTCAGAAGGGAGTAGGGTTTTCCCCCTTTGAACTTCTGTTTGGCCATCCTGTAAGGGGACCACTAGCTCTTGTAAAAGAAGGCTGAGAGAGACCCCTTCATGAGCCTAAACAAGATATAGTGGACTATGTACTAGGCCTACGTTCCAGGATGGCAGAGTACATGGAAAAGGCAAGTAAAAACCTTGAGGCTAGCCAACAACTCCAGAAGATGTGGTATGACCAAAAGGCTGCTATGGTTGAGTTTCAGCCAGGGCAGAAAGTCTGGGTTCTGGAGCCTGTGGCTCCCAGGGCACTTCAGGACAGATGGAACAGATGGAGTGGCCCTTACCCAGTGCTAGAAAGAAAGAGTCAGGTCACCTACCTGGTAGACCTAGGCACTAGCAGGACCCCCAAAAGGGTGATCCATGTGAACCGCCTGAAACTCTTTCATGACAGGGCAGATGTGAATCTGTTGATGATAACAGATGAGGATCAGGAAGCTGAGAGTGAACCTCTCCCTGATCTCCTCTCCTCAGACCCTAAAGATGGCTCAGTAGATGGAGTGATCTATTCAGACACCCTCTCTGGCCAACAGCAATCTGACTGTAGGAAGGTCTTACAACAGTTTGCTGAGCTCTTTTCCCTAACCCTTGGTCAGACACACCTATGTACCCATGATGTGGACACAGGAGACAGCATGCCTGTCAAAAATAAAATTTTCAGACAGTCTGACCAAGTTAAGGAAAGCATCAAAGTGGAAGTCCACAAGATGCTGGAATTGGGAGTCATTGAGCACTCTGACAGGCCCTGGGCTAGCCCAGTGGTCTTAATCCCCAAACCTCACACCAAAGATGGAAAGAGAGAGATGAGGTTTTGTGTGGACTACAGAGGACATAATTCTGTCACCAAGACAGATGCCCATCCCATTCCGAGGGCAGATGAATTAATTGACAAACTAGGTGCTGCCAGATACTTAAGTACCTTTGACTTGACAGCAGGGTACTGGCAAATCAAAATGGCACCAGGAGCAAAAGAAAATACTCCACACCTGATGGGCACTATCAGTTTACTGTTATGCCCTTTGGTTTAAAGAATGCCCTGCCACCTTCCAAAGGTTGGTAAATCAAGTCCTTGCTGGCTTGGAGTCCTTTAGTGTAGCTTATCTTGACGATATTGCTGTCTTTAGCTCCAGCTGGCAGGATCACCTGGTCCACCTGAAGAAGGTTTTGAAGGCCCTGCAAGCAGCAGGCCTCTCTATCAAGCCATCCAAATGCCAGATAGGGCAGGGAACTGTGGTTTACTTGGGACACCTTGTAGGAGGAGGCCAAGTTCAGCCACTCCAGCCCAAGATCCAGACTATTCTGGTCTGGGCAGCTCCAAAAACCCAGACTCAAGTCAGGGCATTCCTTGGCTTGACTGGGTACTACAGGAGGTTTGTGAAGGGATATGGATCAATAGTGACACCACTCACAGAACTTACCTCCAAGAAAATGCCCAAGAAGGTAAACTGGACTGTACAATGCCAACAGGCCTTTGACACCCTGAAACAAGCTATGTGCACAGCACCAGTTCTAAAAGCTCCAGATTACTCCAAGCAGTTAATTGTGCAGACTGATGCCTCTGAACATGGGATAGGGGCAGTTTTGTCCCAAACAAATGATGATGGCCTTGACCAGCCTGTTGCTTTCATTAGCAGGAGGTTACTCCCCAGGGAGCAGCGTTGGAGTGCCATTGAGAGGGAGGCCTTTGCTGTGGTTTGGTCCCTGAAGAAGCTGAGACCATACCTGTTTGGTACTCACTTTGTAGTTCAAACTGACCACAGACCTCTCAGATGGCTAATGCAAATGAAAGGTGAACATCCAAAACTATTGAGGTGGCCCATCTCTCTATAGGGAATGGACTTTATAGTGGAACACAGACCTGGAACTGCCCATGCCAATGCAGAAGGCATTTCCAGGTTCTTCCACTTAGAAAATGAAGACTCTCTTGGGAAAGGTTAGTATCATTCTCTTTCGTTTGGGGGGGGGTTGTGTAAGGAAATGCCTCATTGCCATGGTTACCCCTTGACTTTTTGCCTTTGCTGATGCCAAGTTATGATTTGAAAGTGTGCTAAGGCCTGCTAACCAGGCCCCAGCACCAGTGTTCTTTCCCTAACCTGTACCTTTGTTTCCACAATTGGCACACCCTGGCATCCAGGTAAGTCCCTTGTGACTGATACCTCTGGTACCAAGGGCCCTGATGCCAGGGAAGGTCTATAAGGGCTGCAGCATGTCTTATGCCACTCTGGGGACCCCTCACTCAGCACAGACACACTGCTTGCCAGCTTGTGTGTGCTGGTGGGGAGAAAATGACTACGTCGACATGGCACTCCCCTCAGAGTGCCATGCCAACCTCACACTGCCTATGGCTTAGATAAGTCACCCCTCTAGCAGGCCTTACAGCCCTAAGGCAGGGTGCACTATACCATAGGTGAGGGCATAGGTGCAGGAGCACTATGCCCCTACAGTGTCTAAGCCAAACCCTAGACATTGTAAGTGCAGGGCACCCATAAGAGTATATGGTCTGGGAGTCTGTCATACACGAACTCCACAGCACCATAATGGCTACACTGAAAACTGGGAAGTTTGGTATCAAACTTCTCAGCACAATAAATGTACGCTGATGCCAGTGTAAATTTTATTGTGAAATACACCCCAAAGAGCATCTTAGAGATGCCCCCTGAAAACATACCCGACTTCCAGTGTGGGCTGACTAGTCTTGCCAGACTGCCACACACCAGACATGTTGCTGGCCATATGGGGAGATTGTCTTTGTCACTCTGTGCCTAGTAACAAAGCCTTTACTGGGTGGAGGTGCTTCTCACCTCCCCCTGCAGGAACTGTAACACCTGGCGGTGAGCATCAAAGGCTCACCCTCTTTGTTACAGCGCCCCAGGGCACTCCAGCTAGTGGAGATGCCCGCCCCCTCCGGCCACAGCCCCACTTTTGGCGGCAAGGCCGGGTGAGATAATGAGAAAAACAAGGAGGAGTCACTGGTCAGTCAGGACAGCCCCTAAGGTGTCCTGAGCTGAGGTGACTCTGACTTTTAGAAATCCTCCATCTTGCAGTTGGGGGTGGGAGATGATGAGGAGGGGGACACAGTGGAGGCAGTGGATGTTGGTGTGTCTGTATGTGTGTGATGCTTGCGTGAGTGCCTGTGGGATGTGTGGTGCTTATGTTTGCCTGAGCTTCCCTTGTGTCGTGAGGTGTGTGCAGGCTGGTCTGATGGTGTGCTTGGGATAGGCAGAGGTACAGGGGATTGGGTCTGGGTGGAGGAAGTTGGAGGGGGGAGGCTAGACACAGGGACAATGGCTGCCATCAGTGCTGAGGCCAGAGTCTAAACGGTTCGATGAAGGGCAGCCTGACCAGAATGAATGCCCTCCAGGAATACATTTGTGTGTTGCAACTCCCTTTCTACACCCTGGATGGCATTCAAAATGGTAGACTGCCCAACAGTGAGTGATCTGAGGAGGTCAATGTCCTCCTCACTTAGGGCAGCAGAGGTGACAGGGGCAGGGGCTGAGGTGCCTGGGGCGAAGGTGATGCCCACCCTCCTGGGTGAGCGGGCACGGGGCGAAGGCTGAGGGGCTGCTGGGAGGGCGGTGCTGGTAGGGGGGTGGCGGCTGTACCTGTTGAAGTGGGGGGCACAGATGTTGTCGCCACCACAAGGGAGCTCCCATCGGAGGACGAGTCCGGGTCGCTGGTTGCAGATCCTGTGACCGCCGTGGTGCTCCCCTCGCCCTCTGTCCCACTGGTGTATTCTGAGTCCGTAGTGTGGGCCTCCATGCCCATGTGGGATGCAGCTCCCTCGTGCTCCGGTGCCACTGCATCTCCGCCTGATGATGCTAATGCACATAAGAACAGGGAGACTGCAAAAAAAAGGGGGGGGAACAGAAGAGACATGTTGAGTGCATGCATTACCGCTACCGTTGGCGGACAAGACAGACACAGCAGCCCCCTGCACTACGTTGCGCTGTTGGGCTCTACACTGCAATTCCTGGGAAATGGCCTACAAGGCTATGGACGACATCTGCACACATAGATGACACAGGGGCATGAATACCTGTACTTGGCACTCTACAGAGGTGTGGGGGGCCACAGGGCCATGCCTTACGAAGGGGCCTAGCCTACGGAACTCGCCCTGGCCTAGGGAAACCCACAGCCCTCCTCCCCCACCCAGACGCCTCCACTGCGCGCAAAGTCAGCAGAATGAGAGTGTACTCACCCCCTTGTGTCTGCTGTGATGCCCTCAAGCGCCCATCCAGATCAGGGTAGGCCACCGCCAGGATCCTGAACATCAGAGGGGTCATGGTTCGACAGGTACCCCTCCCACGTTGGGAGGCCATCCCCAGCTGAGCCTCCTCCGTCTTCTTGCTCCAGCGGCGAATGTCCTCCCATCTCTTCCGGCAGTGGGTGCTCCGTCTGTGGTGGACCCCCAGGGTCCGGACGTCCTTGGCGATGGCACGCTAAATATCCTTCTTCTGGTGGGCTCTGACCTACATGAAATGTACAGGGGAAGAAGAGAAGTCATTACCAACTGCACCATCAAAGTGAGTGGTCCCCATCCCTACCCTTGCCATGTGGCACATGCACCCACCGTCTTTCATGCACGCAGAACTCTGCCCCCTTCCTTCTTACAACTAGCCCTCTCCACACATGCATAGCCCATACAGCATGCTCCCTGTGTACTTACCTGTTGGTCTGGAGGACCGTAGAGTAGCGTGTACTGGGGGAGGACCCCGTTGACGAGCTTCTCCAACTCCTTCGCAGTGAAGGCAGGGGCCCTTTACCCAGACACCCAAGCCATTGTCTCTTCCAGACCGAGGTCACAGCAGCTCTTGCAGTGTAGGTCCTCTCCTGTCGAAGATCAGGTATCGAGTGATTCAACAGCTAGAAAATGACGGTCACGTCCCCGGCGGTGCGTACCATCACTGCCAGCGTACATCGTCATTGGCTCCTGGGACCCATAGGGTCCAATGTTAACCAATGCAGCATTGCGCTGCGGTCTTCGACCGCCTACCGCGACGGTGTACAACGCCAGCGCTGTTACCTCACATCCCATTGTCCCGCTTTAGAGGTCAGGCAGCCGCCATTTCAGGGGCCCACATGGCGTAATTACCAACTGCGTCACACATACCTAGGCCTACTCTCAACACACATACAGGCCAGAATTTGTGTATGAATCGTGTTCTGTCTAGACTGTGGGTACATACCTCTGAGTTGTTTGACTCTGTGCTCGCTGTTGTCCTTCATAGGCACCGTCCGCTGGGACATGTGAGGAGATGGCGGAATCCTATGGTGTACCGAGCGCTGGTGGACCTGTCGACAATGGAGGATAGAAATTTGATCATCACCTATAGGTTTGACCGTGCCACAATCCAGGAACTGTGTACCCAGTTGGAGCCAGACCTGATGTCAGCAATCCGCCATCCCACAGGAATCCCCCCCTCAAGTGCAGGTGCTGTCACAGCTCCATTTCCTTGCAAGTGGGTCTTTTAAAAAAACTCTGGCCATGGCAGGGATGTCCCAGCCTATGTTTTCCAACGTGTTGTCCAGAGTGTTGTCTGCCCTGTTGAAACACATGCAGAGCTACATCGTTTTCCCTCAGGTGGAGGACTTGCCTACAGTGAAAGGTGATTTATATGCCCTTGGACATATCCCCAACATCATAGGTGCTATTGATGGGACCCATGTGGCTTTGGTGCCCCCCCACAGGAGTGAACAGGTGTACAGGAACCGGAGGAGTTATCATTCCATGAATGTACAGATGGTGTGTTTGGCAGACCAGTACATCTCCCATGTGAATGCCATGTTCCCTGGCTCAGTGCATGACGCATACATCATGCGGAATAGCAGCATCCCTTATGTGATGGGTCAACTACAGAGGCACCAGGTGTGGCTATAAGGTGACTCTGGTTACCCCAACCTGTCATGGCTACTGACCCCAGTGAGGAATCCCAGGACCAGGGCAGAGGAACGCCTCAATGAGGCACATGGGCGAACTAGGAGGGTGATCGAACGTACCTTCGGCCTCCTGAAGGCCAGGTTTAGGTGCCTCCATATGACAAGTGGATCCCTATTCTACTCACCAAAGAAGGTGTGCCAGATCATCGTGGCCTGCTGTATGCTTCATAACTTGGCTTTGCAACGACAGGTGCCTTTTCTGCAGGATGATGGTCCAGATGGCGGTGTTGTGGCAGCTGTGGAGCCTGTGGACAGTGATGAGGAGGAAGCAGAGGAAGAAGACATTGACAACAGGGACTCAGTCATCCAGCAATATTTCCAGTGAGACACAGGTGAGAATACATTCCTGCCTACTACAAGTACTTTTACACTTCGACCTCTCTCCTGTCTGTCGATTTCACCCAGTGTATGGTCACTGAGTTGTCACTTTCCCTTACGGTTTCTCAGGTGTGGGTCCCAACGTGTGTCATCTGCTTAGATTCCTCATGGACTAGAGCTGTGTGACAACGGTATATTGACATTACTATTTCCTGGAAACTTTGTCACTGTAATTGGAAATACACTATTTTGAAATCACAGACAGCCTCCAGATCTTTTGGTGTTTTAGGTGTGTTTATTAACATAAAAAATATTGGAGGGGGAAGTTAAATGGTGAGGGGTGATGGTGGAGGAATGTCCATGGCAGAGTCCAGTCTATTTGTCTCATAGGTGCATTGCCCATATGGGCATAGGAAGTGGAGCTGGGGCATTTCCAATATGGACAGGCTGACAAAGTGGGACAGTGGGTTGACAATCAGGGTGGTCTCATTTCTTGGCGGGGGTCTTGGCATCGAACTCTGTCTTGTTCCTGGATCTCAGGGACCACTTGCGGGGTGGTTCTCCATCTGCAGGGGGTGGGGTGCTGGTGTGGTGGTCCTGTGGCTGTGCCTCCTGTCCACTAGCGCTGGCGGAGGTGGTGGGCAGTTCATCGTCCATGCTAGTGTCAGGGGCCCCTTGGAGTGCCACAGTGTCCCTCCTGGTGTTGAGTATTTCCTTCAGCACCCCTACGATGGTGCCCAGGGCGGAGCTGATGGTTCTGAGTTCCTCCCTGAACCCCAAATACTGTTCCTCCTGCATGCGCTGTGTCTCCTGAAACTTGTCCAGAACCGTTGCCATCGTCTCCTGGGAGTGGTGGTATGCTCCCATGGTGGATGAGAGGGCCTCGTGGAGAGTGGGTTCCCTGGGCCTGTCCGCCCCCTGTCGCACAGCAGCCCTCCCAGTTCCCCTGTGTTCCTGTGCCTCCGTCCCCTGGACCGTGTGCCCACTACCACTGCCCCCAGGTCCCTGTTGTTGTTGGGGTGGTGGGTTATCCTGGGTTCCCTGTAGTGGAGGACACACAGCTGATTGACGTGTCCTGGGGACGGAGGTATGGGCCCGCTGGGTGGGTGCTGTGCTGGTGTTACCAGAGGGTGGAAGGTCTGTGGTGGCCTGTGCCTGTGTGAGGGGAACCAACTGTCCCAAGGCCCACGATAGTCCGGGCTGGTCATCTAGATCCAGGTGGACAGAGCTGCTGTCATCACTGTGGGCCTCTTCTGTGGGTGGGGTGGAGATGTCTGGACCCTCCTGTCTGGTGACGTTGGGTAGTGGTCCTGCAGGGGTGGAAAAGCATGATTATTGCATCTGTGTGTGTCATGGTGTGCAATGGGTGGGTGACCGTGTACCTCAGTGCTGGCATTCCAGTGTGGGGGCTTGTGTGATGATGATTTAGGGGGTTGTATGGGTATGTGCAATGGGCATGGTTTAGTGATGGGTGTCCATGCTTTGTTTTTGCATGCAGGGCTTGGTGTTGGGATGGGTGGTTTGTGATATTGGTACATTTGTGAAGAGTTGGAGTGCTGGGGGTGAGGGTGAGGGTGGGGGTATGTGCTGGCCTGCGGGTAGGCTGGGGGATGTAACAGTTAAGATTTGTCTTACCAGAGTCCATTCCTCCACCGACTCCTGCGAGGCCCTCAGGATGCAGAATCTCCAAGACCTGCTCCTCCCATGTTGTTAGTTGTGGGGGAGGAGGTGGGGTCCGTCGCCAGTCCGCTGAACCACCTAGTGGTGTCTTGAGACCACGGAACGCACCTTCCACCGTAGGTCGTTCCACCTCTTCCTGATGTCATCCCGATTTCTTGGGTGTTGTCCCACTGCGTTCACCCTGTGGACTATTCTTCGCCATAGCTTCATCTTCCTGTGCTCCAAATAGCTGTTGCTCTACCCAGATGATTTCCTCCACCATGATCCTGAGAACCTGGGTGTCTTTGCCGTGCCATGGGGTGGTGTGGGTGATGTGTGGGGTGGAGTGTGTGGTGATAAGTGTGGTGATATGTAGTGGTGTGTGGTGTTTTGTGCGTGGAAGTTGTGTGGGTGATGGTGTTGAGTGCCTGTGGATGATAGTTTGTGGATGGTGGCGTCTCTCTCCGGCCTTCCCTCTGTAATAGTTGTCGTAGGGGTTTGTGGGTGAGGTGGGTATGTGTTTTATATTGTATTTGGTGTGTGGGAGTGGTGTGTGTATCAGGTGTGTGTATTTCAAATTGTCCAATGTCGCGGTGTTTTGTAGAAGTGTGTGTATTTTGAGCGCGGCGGTGTGTACCGCCAATAGAATACCGCAGTTGAAAGACCGCCACGTGGATTCGTGGGCCGTGATAGTGTGGGCGTATTTCTGTTGGCGTGCCGTTGTTGGTTTTGTTTTCGCCAGTTTATCACTGACCTTTGGTGTGGCGGTGTTGTGTCGGTGTCTGAATTTTGTCGGATTCCGAGATGTGGGTCATAATAGCTGTGGCGGAATTCCACAGCTGCGGCAGTGTGTTGGGGGTCTTCTGCACGGCGGTAACCAGCTTTTACCGCCAATGTTGTAATGACCACCTTAATTCTTACAAAACAGTGAGAATGCTGTTGTTACACAAGCTACCTGGTTAGTGTAAAAAATAAAATAAAAGGTTAGCGATGCATTGATTTCTTTCTCACAAGTGAGGCCGAGCGTTGTTTCCTTCTCTAGTCGGTTCGGCGGTGTGTCGTTTTTCTCCCTTGCAAGAGAGTGATGTGTTGATTTCCGGACGGGGCACGTCGGACCCGCGCAGAGTTGGGTTGACTTGGATGCCCAGGGACGATGTGTGGAAAATCCGGATGCACAGTATCAGAAAACCGCGCTGCGTGGGGTTTGCGTCATTATCAGCCTGCATAAGCGGGTGATGGGTATAGTTTCCCCACCGACAATGCGTCGATCTCCCAGCAGCGATGCAGGTGGAGCGTTGATTTCATCCGCGAAGCCGGCAGCACATCGTTTATCAGCCGCGTTGCGGAAGGTGCATCAAAAATTTCCACACACAGCGTTCTGTGGTGAATTTTCTGTTCTTGTCTGCCAGCTTTACCTTTCAAGGGCCCAGGGGCTGGCTGGAGCACCACTTGGCAGGGCAGAAGTCTCAGCAGAGAGTCCAGGTGTTGACAGGGGAAGTCTTTGATGGCCCTGTGACTTCAATAACAGGAAGCAAGCGCAGTGCAAGTCCTTGTAGATTGTTCTCAAGCAGGAATGCACAACAAAGTCTATTCTTTGTCCCATTTCACATGCAGAAGCAGCAACTGCAAGATAGCCCAACAAAGCACAGTCACAGACAGGGGTAGCACTTCTCGTCAGCTATTCAGCTCTTCTCCTTGGCAGAGGTTCCTCTTGATTCCAGAAGTGATTTGATTTTCAGGGTTTTTCAGTCTACTAATTGAACCCCTTTCTGCCTTTGAAGTAGGCAAACTTCAAAGGAAAGGCTCTCTTGTTTGTAAGATCCTGCCTTGCCCAGGCCAGGCCCTCAACACACACCAGGGGTTTGGAGACTGCATTGTGTGAGGGCAGGCACAGCCCTTTCAGGAGTGAGTGACCCTCCCCTCCCTCCCAGCACAGATGGCTCAACAGGGTATGCTGGGTACACCCCAGCTACCTTTGTGTCACTGCCTAGAGAAGAGGTGCAAACAGCCCAACTGGCAAGCTGACACAGACAGGGAATCCACAAACAGGCAGAGTCACAGAATGGCTTGAAGTTGGTGGTAAACTGTGAATGTTTTGTGACCACATTTTAGTTGCATTGCAAGTTGCTATTAGGAAGGGATGCCTTAATACACCCCTTCCTGGTACTGAATCTCAAACCTATTTTGCAATTTGGTACTAGGTTACTGAATCACAAAATAGGGTTCGTACATCCCAAAATGGTATTTAGATGTCGCAAAGGGTCCCATTCTGTGATCCGGACTGTTTGTGACTGCTAAAAGCCTTCATACATCTGGCCCTATGTTTCTGTTTTAATTAGTTAGAATCTGTTGTGGGTCTCTTCTTTACCCTGTCTCCATATTTCACTGTTTGCCTTGTCCCGCGTTCTGACAGCACGCATTCAGACCTGTCTTGTATATGCAGATTCCTTGCTTTTATTCTATGTTCCTGTTCTGGTTGTGTATTCCTCTCATGTCCTAGTTAATGTTCAGATTTCAAGTCTTGTGTATTCCAGTCCTATCCCTTACCCTTATTTTGACCTGCACCCAGTTCCTGTTTCTGTCTACCTTCCACAACTCTACCCTTTGTCTTATGTGTTTATGTTATTATCCAGACGTACATTGCTTTAGCACAGAGAACCACCCAGCGCTCCTTCTCCATGGGAGCTGATAGTTGTATCCCTGAACTCTACAACAATAATCTGTTCCTTGCCTTCTTGTGAGATTTGTTTTTTATCTCACAGAAAGATCACTTTTGATAAGTAGAAAAACTGTCATCAATGACAGTTCGTCTTTTGTTTCCCTGCTTTTGCCTTCCTAATGTTTGTACTGGTGTTATTTGCGTAGTTTCTCTGGCAGGCTTCCACTTTACTATTCAATGCCGGTTTCAACCTGCTTCTGTCCTGCATTCCTCCCAGAGTTCATATGGTTTGTTGTTTATGTTTAACCTCTTCTCTAGGAAACTTTTGTACCGACACAGAGGAAGAACCTCCTTTGATTTGTTCAGTAAACAATATTTGTGTAGAGAGATGGTGCTGATGTTGAAGAATGCAAAGTACTTTTTGAAAGTAGATCAAATAAATGTGCCATCAGATAAAGTAACACCCTGATTTAAAGCCACTGTCTGCATTTAAAACAACAGGGGGAGTGTTTCAATTCATTTTTTAAGTTAAAAGGCCCAGCAGTTTCATCATTATGCACAGCAGACTATCCTTCCAAATAAAGACAGAGAATATTTCCTTAATAATATAAGCATAAAAAAGGTAAAGGATAGAGACAGTAATCAAACAAACCAATCCATAGGCTGAAGCCAGCAAGCTTTAGCCCTACAAAAAATACATAGGGCAGGGATTTCAACTAAATGGCTACAATTAAGATATTTCCAAAACAAAAGCATATTAAACCCCCATCGCACCCCTTAGCCCACAAAGTGCAAATGCATAATTATTGAGACAGGTACCTGAAAAAAGAGGAGGCTACCCATACTGTAGCTAGCACATATTTTACAGTCTTCATTACCATCCCAGAGCTATTCCTGGGGCATCAGACCCTGAATCCAGTTACTAAATGCAGCTCAAATTCTGGCCCCCTACGTGTGCTTGTTTGACCCCTTACATTTATACAAGTTAATTTCCATGTTATACACCATTAACAGTATTGATCCCCATGGTGCGAAGGTTGGGGGTTAGGGTTGATCCATTCAGATGCAATACACAAGTGGGCAACAAGTATAGTGATAAATAGTAAAAAAAAATTCCCTCCTCAAAACCTCACAATCTTCAGATCTGTCGATCACACCCAGAAGCATCATAGCAGGAGAAATCCAGACCTGCCCATCGATAATCAAGCCCAAAAACCTTTTAATATCCTAATTCAATGTTTCTAGTGTGAGTCATGAATAAAACATACAAATGATGTCAGCCTGCTCTAAGCCACACCTATTACTTCTACTACTCATGCCACCAAACCTCCTGCCCGTTTTAGCTACCTTGGCAGGCATGTGGTAAAGGTTAAAGATTAGCCTTCAAATGTTGGCTTCTCAGGCCTGCTGTTAATAACACCTAGTTGTTCAGGTCCAATGACTCCTGAAGATAGAGACACGCTGACCCAGACTTAGCCCCCCCACTTAGAATTTTGCATTTCTATGTCATCTCGCTGACTCTGTACCAGTAATTCATAGAGTAGGCCTATCTTATCCCACCTTCTCAAGGCCTCAATCAGAGGGATCTTTACCACTGAGTGTCAATCTATTTTCCTTTTGATAAGAAAGTCCTGTAACTGAAGGAATTCAAATAAACCACCCCTAGCCAAACCAAAGACCTTCTGTAGTTCTGCAAAATAATAGAGTTGGCCATTTGCAAGATAAATCTTCTAAAACTGTGAGTCTTTTCCGTGCCCATCTACCTTAATCACATCCTGAAAAACAGGTGGAAAAATTGACGATGTACATAAAGGTGTATAAAAATGGAAGTGAAAAATACCTACTCGCCACCAGATCTAGTTCCAGACCTTATACACTGCTCTGAAGATCTTAAACATAGTCTTCTTATAATAACTTGGTTCTATATTTGTAACCAAGCATGCTATAGCTTCAACTCTCAAAATCAGCTCATAAATAGACCAAGACTCTGCTGCATTCATACGAGCTAGCCCATCCACAATCAGGATTCCCATATGTTGCAGCATACGTGCCCAATATTCAAAAGTAAAGTTTGGGACTGACCGCCCACCCCGTGACCGCGGCAAGGTCATATATTTAGCTGCCGTCCTTGGTCTCTGATACCCCAATAAAAAGCTGAGACAACCACTCTCCAGTTTAGCTAACCAATATTTGCTAATTTCAAGTCAAACAGTCCTGAAAAAATACATTGGGGAGAATAGCCATCTTCAATACATTACATCTCCCAACTAACGAAAGATGGAGATGGTCAATGCTCTCAAGATCATGTCTGTTGTTATGACATAAAGGTGCCAGATTCAATTCAACCAGCCCATCCAGCGCTGGAGTAATTCCAACTCCAAGGTTTACAGCACCTACCACAACGATTTGACCCCTGATGTTGGTTCTTTCAGCCCATAACACCTGGATCTTATCCTCATTCAGTCTCTATCCTGAGAGTGCCCTGAACTGCCAAGGTTGAGCTTCTATTACAGGTAGAGTCACAAAGGGATCTATGGTGACTACCGCAATATCATCAGCATATGCAAGCACTTTATACTCGACTGACTATAACTGGTTTGATACATGGGTTGTTCTCCAGCTTTACTATAAAGGGGTCTATATATAAGGCAAATACTAAAGGAGAGCATGGACAGCGCAGATGAGTACCCTTATAGATCTATATGTGATCCGACTCTAGCCCCATTATTTTTATCACAGCCCTTGGGGCCTTGTACAAAGCCTTAATGGCCTTGATAAAGCTTCTACTGAACCTCTTCTATTCTAATACTGCCTAGAGAAACTCCCACGACACCTGGTCCAAAGCCTTTTCAGCATCCAGAAAAAATAGCCCCAATTGTGTCTTTAGTGCTTCATCCATATCTTAGAGGGTGATCACTTTTCTTATGTTATCTGCTGTGCTCCATCCAGGATTAAAGCTGTGTTGTTTGAGTGATACTATTGGTGAGATGACCCTGCCTAACCAATTTGCCAGAACCTTAGCATAAATCTTCCCATCAACATTTTAAAAAAGAACGGCCTGTATGAGCTGGGGAGGAGAGGTGGTTTGCATTTTTTCTTTAAAATTATGTTAGTCAGTTCCCATGACAGTGGTATTGATCCCGCCTCTGCCTGCAAAAGGTCTGGAGCATATTTTGTCAAAGTTCTCTAAAAACATTTTGTAGAATTCCAGAAGAAGATTGTCAGGTTCTGTAGCTGTCTCTGCGGCCAAAGAATTTATCACTGCAGAGAACTCATCTGGTGTTATTGGGGAATCTAATATCCCTTGATCTTCTTTGTCTAAACTAGCAATGTCCATAAAGTCAGAAAGTCCTCCTAGCTACCAGTTGAGCATTTAGGTCCTTCTGTAGACAGGTGCGGGAAACTGGTAGCCTATTGCAGTACCCCCCCCCACACACACTTTTTGCCTGGTTTCTGGATGCAACATGGACTGCTAACCAGGTCCCCAGTGCCAGTGTTCTTTCCCTAAAATTGCAAAGCTATTGATACAATTGGAAACACCTTAAGTCCCTAGTAAATGGTATATAGGTACTCAGGACATTTGGTATTAAGAGTAAGCCCCTGAGGGGAGCAGCACAGATTGTGCCACCCTCATGGGCCATGCATCCAGCTGTACACAGTACTGCCATTGCAGCCTAAGTGTCCTGGTGCAATCCTAAGATGCAAACTCGACATGGCACACAGCCTGTGTGCCCTGTCCACTACACACTGTATGCAATATAGGTAAGTCACCCCTTTGGCAGGCCTTCCAGTCCTAAGGCAGCGTGCACTATACTGTATGTGTGGGCATAGATGAATGAGCAATATGCCCCTACTGTGTACCTCCCAAACCTGGAACATAGTAAGTGAACAGAGCAGACAATTTAAATGCCTGTGCTGGACACTGGTCAGTACAAGTTTCACAGCTACACAATGGCTTAACCGTGGGTCGTTTGGTATCAAGCAACTTGGAATGATAAATCCAATCTGGGTCCATTATTGGATTTATTGCAAAAATGTACCCAGGGGCCACCTTGCAAACCTAACTAATAATGACATGGTTGCTGGTTGGTCACAACCAGCGTGCCACCACGAAACAAGATTCTGGAACCTTGGGGGGAGAGCTCCTGCTCTCTGGGTCCCAGAACAAAGCCCTTCCTGCGTGGAGGTGTCACACTTCCTTCCTCAGAAATGTGCACTGCACTGCTCGTGAGCTTCAAAGGGATTACCACCTTTGAAACTCAACCTCAAGGCCTGCCGCTAGCAGCAGATGGCTGCCCCAGTTGCAAACCTCCAATTTTGGTGGGAGCAACAGCCAGAAAATGCACAAATGTCAGGAAGAGTGGCCACCACCAACTTGCACCAGCCCTAATGTGTTGAATGGGATGTCACCCCTCCATTTCATTTTCCTCCACCTTGCATGGTAGGAAAATAGCATAAAAGAGATAGGGAAGTGACCTCCATCCATAGGAAGCGGTCACACAGTGGGTGTAGCGACATTAAGATAGATCACCCATTGGTCACTACTAGGTACTTCCCTAAATGCCCACTAAATACAGTATTTAGTGGGCACCCCTAGACCAGAGATTCAGATTCCAAGGACAAAAGAAGATCAGCAATAAAGAAGACCAAAGGCTTGAGAACTGAAGTTCTGTTGCACCAGGAAGAACGTGACAAAACCTGCATGCTGCACCCAGGACTCGAGAATTGCCACTGAGGGGTTGCTCGGGCATCAGAGAGACTCTACAACACTGCAGAGGACCTCCACTTCTCTAAAAAAATTCCGAAGCGCTCTCTTCAAAGCGAAGGCATCACTCTCCTGCTACACAGACCAAAAGACCAGTGAAGTCCAGTTCACTGTCCGGCTGCTGACCAAAGAACCGGATACTGCAGGCAGACTAAATTTCACCCAACAGACAACAAGGACAAAACCTACCAGTGTGCCACATTTGTTGGCACTGTGATATCCAGTGGCTGAACCGTGCCATAGCCCCAGGTATTGGTCACTCAACATCGGACACCCACATGGACAGTCCACTCTCGATTGAAAAAAGACCAGGACAAAGCCCCAGTCGAGGGACTTAAGAAGCCAACAAAGCCTCCCAGCAGAGTGCCCCTGCTGACCTGCAAGCGTCCCTCAACGCGACCTACCTCCTGCTCCCAAGGGCACCTTTGCACACAGCCCCTGACTCACTGATTCACTCTGTACCGGACCAGCCTCTGCCCTGTGCTGAAGGTCCAGCTGTGCCCCAAGGGTCCCCCACCCCTTGTGACCTCAACACTCCAAGGGAACCCACCGGACTCACCTTGAAGTCCACCTGTGTAGTGGTGTTCCAAGTGCTCCCCTGCAGTGGCCTGGCACCAGCTCCAAAGACTTTCTGTAGCTCCTCACCTCTTAAACCGGGAGATGCCCGAGCTTCTCAAGCTGGTCTGGAGGGCCCACCAATGATCTCAACTTACAATCGAGAGGAGTCATTGGTAAACACATTGCCTGAATTTATATTCATTTTAAAGTATGTCTTCATTGATTCTTATGGTGCATAATTACGCACAGAACTGAGAAATTTTCAAAAAAAATTCAATTCGTAACATAAAAAGTACTTACTCGATTTTGGTAATCTTGGTCTTCGAAAAATTATAAAAATCTAAAGTATGCTTGTAATTTGGTCCCAAGTTATTCTTTTGAGTGTGTGACTTCATTTATTTATACTGTGAGTACAACAAATGCTTTGGACTTCTCCAAGATTAGCCTAACTGCTTGACAAAGCTGTCATAAAAAATTAGAGCATTTGGTGGTCTAGCTTTTACCACTTTAAACCAATGTGTGGTTGCTCGGACCCTCTGCACAGTGTGCCTGGTTTAGCACACTACATTGAGGGTCGGCCTCCTACAATAGGGCTTGTCAAAATCTCTAAAGACCCTAATGATATCAGGAGGAGATTAAAAAGTCATCCCCTCCTGGTCAGATACAGCCACTCTACAATTCTCTACTTCCTTCTGTCCAATCTGCCTTTTTAACAATCTCTCGGTGGTCTCCCTGTATTCTTAACATTCTGATCGGAAGTGATGAAATTTCAAAGCCGTTTTTCTACTAAAGTACTGGTTAATCTTTGACTTCAAAATGGCTATTTCCTGCTGAGTCTCTTGAAGATCCAACCCCTTAGTCAACCTCAAGATCAGTTTCTCCTCTGCTGAAGAAAGCTCCTTATATAACCCACATATCTCAATCTGTCGCAACTTCTTCTGATGTAAACTGAAGCTCAGGGACTCCCTTCTAATTCTTGCCTTTAAGGCGTCCCACACAAGGTCTCTATCATTGTCCAAGAATCGCCTTATCCAATCACTCATATGGTCCACATATAACACATCTAGTAACAGCTTTCTGTCAAAAGTCCAAGATCTCCATGGTCTCAGAATATCCATCACTGGGACCTCGAGGACTGGTGGACTATGATCTGAAATAACCCTATGAAATTTTTCTATCTTAGCTTGGTTGACTAAAGCTGTAGAAACAAAAAAATTGTCTAGCCGGGCCAACTTGCCATGTGGAGTGCAATAAAACATGAAACCTGGATCCGGGGCCTTGTATTTATCCTGTAAATCTGTAAGGCCATGATCCTTCACCAAACATTGCAAAGCCTTATATACCACCAGCTTCCGCCCTAAATACTGTTGACTCACAGCTTGGTCACAAGATGGAACTTTAAATCTCCACAGAGAATAAGAGGGGAGGGTCATAAGGTCAAATCCAAATTCAACAGATTGAAAACTTCAGCCTCATCCATATTAAGACCATATACTGAACATAGCATCAATCATGCCTCCCCAACACAACACTTTACAATAGCACATCGGCCCATCTTGTCCACAGCTGTACACCTTGCTAAACATAGAGGCGTGTTAGCAAGAATTGCCAGCCCCCTAAAAGTGAAGCTTTGTTGCGTGCAAACCAATAATGAGAAACACAAATCTGTAAAACACGTCCATTTATTCCAAGGGATGTGGGTCCCTTGCATGCACACATTATCTGGCCTCATGACCCTTAATCCCAATGCAACACTTCCCCTCTTAGTCTTATCGTTGAGGCCACAGATATTCAGTGTACAGATACGCAACTTATTCCCTGCCATCTTGCAGAACGTTATTACCCTACCTCCACCAGCACGCCTTCGCCAACCCTAACATAAATCAAAAGAAGAAAAATACCATCTTGAATCAAAATGAGTTAGAAACTAAACAAAGAAATATACCAAGTGAGACTGCCCCTGCCAATCCAGAAACTTGCCAGCTTCTGCCCTCCCTTCTACCCTAGCCCAACTTTGCATTGTTTTACCCCCCATCCTAATCAACTGTTTGCTTCTGCTGAGGGGTATACAAATGAACTTCCAACATTTTACCCCTGTCTCCCTAACCCCTCTACCTCCTCTGACCCCCTCTACCTACCACTGCATCCTACTTACATGACCCCACCCTTTCCTTACTCCCCCACAACCTACTAGAAGTAGTTGGACCACCCCGGTCCGTTGATGGTGAATGCCCTCTCTCCATCCCGAGGCAAACTAACAAAACCAGAAATAAGCCATATTGCCCCCTACATAGAACCCTATAGAAAACCACAAGCAGAATGTGCTGCTCCCTCTTCAACCACATTGCACTAATCACATAAACATGTGGACATAGACCTTTTGTCGTACTCTAACCAATCCATCTCTTTCCAGGCATGATTCATCCAACACCCCAAACCCATGAGCCTATTTAATACAAAAGGCTTACCAGCCTGCACTTACACCTTATGTCCCCATTAGCACCATTAACCCGAGTAGGCTAGGGTCGGAGTAAGCACCCACCATCAAATACATCAAGCAAACTCAATACAACCTTAACATCAATTAAAGGCTCAGTAGGCTCAGTGAGCTACATTAAGAATAATTCGACCATTATCAATCTAGCTGGAGCCAGAAACCAACCTGTCAAGAACCTCTTTGCCTTAACATCTGACGTGAAAAAATAGGTTCTGTCATGGTAAATAACTTCCAATTTAGCAGGGTTCATTAATTAGGCTTGGGGTCCCTTCTCCTGAAATGGCTGGAACATTTGTCTAAGACGCTACCTTCTCTCAACAATGAGGTGGCAAAAGTCAGGCCTGACGAAAAAGTACACCCTTCAAATGTTCGCTTCCAATCCAGGTGAGCAAGGTCGAAAAGTGCCTGAAGTAGCAAAAAGTTACCAAGCTATATTAAAACTGCCCTCAGCCTCCATCCATCCTGCACAGCCTGGGAATTTTGCTTAAAAGGAAACCTGTGACCTTGCTGAACCTCTGCATCCCAGTTCCACTCGAAAAGCCCCGGAAAAGCCCCCTTAAAGAGTATAACAAGGTACTTGCGAGTATCATCTCCTTCCACCCATTCAGGTATACCCAACACTCTGAGATTTTTTCATCGAAGTCTGTTCTTGAAATCTTTGAGCTTCCACTGAGTATCAAGCATTTGGGCCTCGAGTGACTCAGCAGTTTTTCTTTGAGCCGCCGTCTCACTCTCAAGGGTTACAATCCTGCTCTCTACATCCACTATCCACTCAGAAAATTCTGTGCAAGTCTTAGCCACTAGGCATATAGCACAATGCAGTTTCTAACTATCAGCCTGTGTCTCCACTTGGTGAGCCATAATGTTTTGGTAGATTGTTTCCATGAGACTGAGTCTAGAAAACTGGAGACTAAAGTGTGTCCCCCAGAGCATCTTTCTCTAGGCAGGGTGGCACTGAGTAGTCCCATAGCAGTTTGTGGTTCTTTATAGCCTCCTTTTGGCTTTCTTGCAAAGGAGCTTCCCTCCTTTTCACTGTACATCTGAATGTATCCCAGGGGTGACAAAGCTCAACGCTCCTCCATACTACTCAGATCACTTAAAGTATTGCCCACCAAATTCTCTCTATGGCCCCTACCAGGTGACTCTACACCCTCATCTGACCATTCTGGTTCATCTGAGAGGGAGAAAGAGTGCTCTCCTGGTTCCATTTCCATACTAGGCTTTGTATGTGAGCCTATGGGGGTCTTTGCATATGACAAGGTTGCATCTGATTTACCATATATGTCCAGTAAAGCCACTTGGGAAGCCTCCTCTCCCGACCCCTGTTCAGCCTCTACTATCAACCCCCTCCATCATGACATCTTGAGGCTCTTCTTTCAGCATCACCACCCCTGTCACTGAGCTCATGCATGTGCATTAAACATGCCTTTTACATACTGCACATCCTCGTCTGAAGCAGAGACAGTGCCTGTAGCAACTATAGCAGCAACGTATCCACTGGGGCAACTGTAGCAATTGAATCAGCTGAAACAATTGTAACAGCTGAGATAGCTGTAGAAGCCATGGTATCTCCAACAATAGTAGCCACTCCACCCGAGCCACTGAGACCTGTGGCTGACTGGGCTTCTTAAAAACTCTGTCACTCATCCCGCATATACAGCTGAACATGTGGCTCTACAGACCCCTGTCTCAGGGCCCTGACACATCTGAGTTCTGCGGGCTGACTGGGCTTCTTAAAAACTCTGTCACTCATCCCGCATATACAGCTGAACATGTGGCTCTACAGACCCCTGTCTCAGGGCCCTGCCACATCTGAGTTCTGCGGGCCAGGCTCCTTTCTAGCTAATAGTAAGCTGCCAGTGTGTGTTTTGGAGCCCTTTGCTGCCTTTGGAGCAATTGTCAGCGCACTGTGAAGTCCACAGTGTTCGCAGCTTCTCAGATTCCATAAGCAAGTCCGCAACACGTCTGATTGCCCCTGAGACCCAGTGCCTGGACTCCCACCTGGACACACACCACGAGGGGACCTCCTCTTCCTCCAGTAAGCAGACAGACAGTGGTATACTCGCTACTAATGACCCCATCCTCATTCCAATCAGGGGAGTACAGCAGGGAGCCAGGTATCTTTAACTTTTAGGCTCAGTCAGGAGGAGAATTGCTCCACCACCTCACACAACCACCATCTTGCCTCACCCCTCAGAAGTGTTTCAATTCAATCACCTTCCTTTCAGTCTCGCTAGTGCAGCCAGTGTATTTGAATGCATCATGGCGATATATTCAACATAATATTGTGTTCTTTCAGTATAAGATACTGGTCTTTGGTGAAACTGCAGAATAGCAAATTATAATTTTGAAACAGATACTGTGCAAATTGGACAAAACTGGTTTTGAGAAAGTGTCATTTCCTGCAACAGGAGGTGAGATGTCTGTGATATACGATTTGGGCTCAGGGAGTAAGGCCAAAAGGAGATTTCGTTGACGCTGTAAGGGAAGCAGTACATCAACAATATATAGATGAGCGGAGATCTTTTATGGGTTTTATAGAATATTATGCAAAGTTTGTAAAGAGATTTGCGCATAAGACTGAATCAATGAGATTCAGAATCATTTGTGTTGTTACACGTGCAGGAAGATGCTTTAAAATTAGTTAAATACGACATAGCTAAGGCTGAAATTTTGACGCAATATGATATTAATAAAGACCTGTCTGACTGTGGATGCAAGCGCATTGGAATAGGAACGGTTTTGGTCCAGATTAATGGGGAACTGAGAGAACAATGACTTGTATGGCTGCTTATTGATAGATGCAAAGAGAAGATACTCTCTCATTGAGAGGGAAGCACTGTTGGCTGTATTTGCCTTGGAGAACTTTTAGAACCTACATCTGGGTGTTAAGTGTAACTCTCAGAATTGACCATAGGCCCTTGTTGAAAGTATTGTTACAGGTGGATCGATGAATGTGTCAGCTAGACTAAAGACCCTGGCTTCAAGACATTTCAAGTATAAAATAGAATATATATGGGGTGGTGCAATAAACAGGCAGGCTGCCTATCTCAGTAACTATTGTCTGTATATGGAGAGGGTGACACTATAAATGTTTAAGAAGTGATTGTCAGTGTTAATGCTGTACTAGCAGAGCATAAAGGAGAAATAACACAGGATGTGTGCTCTTGAAGAAGACAAGCTTTTAGAAGAAGTTTACAAATTGTTGGTGAAGACGAGGAGAATGAAAGAGATTTGTGGAGAGTTGATGTGAGACCCTATTGAAAAATCTTGAAAGAGTTGTCTATTGGTGGGAATGGCATGTTGATGCATGGAGAAAGATGCATTCCTCCAGTAACGTTAAGGAAAAATAATATGTGATTTGGCACATGAAGGACACTTATCTTAAACGTTAATGGCCAAGCATCTGAAGGAGAATTTCTGGTGGCCAAAAATGTATGAGGATGTAGTGAATTAGGAGTGTGCTTGTAAAGTATGTAAGAGGAGTGTGAAGAGATAAAAGGTTGGTGTTGGTAATGCCCAAAACATAGAAGATGCTGGTAAACCCTGAATGAGAGTTTGTTTTGATTTTAGAGGACAATTGCGTGGGTTTGCACACTATTTAAGGTTTTCAGTGGTTATGGTTGATGTGCACACAAAACACATGGATGTTTATCTAGAGAGTGAAATAACAGCTTCTACAATGATCAAAGTACTTAGCAAAGTTTTTACTATGGAAGGTGCACCAACATATTTTGCCACAGATAATGGTACAAAGGTAACACTGAGAGAAATAAGAATCTTCCTGATTCAAACTGAGGTGAGGCATTGCAGAAGATTGTTATATAACCCACAGGCAACTGGCATTGGGGAGAGGGTGAATAGGTTTTTTGAGGGAGTGAATGAATTGGCATTCAAGTGCAAGCTGGGGTTTGAGAATGCAGTACTGGAAGCAGTATGGTTGAATCGGATGTGTCAATATTTATCAGGTCAAACGATATTCATGATGATGAGAGGTAGAGAAGGGCAAGCAAAATTGGTTCCGGGGTGGATGAAAGAGGAAGATGGAAAGATTACAGGGAACATGGAGACTGTAGGAAGGAAAGTTGGCTGAAGAGTGATGATTGGGCTAAAGTGAATCCAAAAACAGATCGGAATAGTTTTCTTGAAGTTCAAAGTTCTTGAAGTTAGGTGCAAAATGTGAAAGGAAATTATGTGGTGTTGTCCACTGGACAACATTGGAGCAAGAGAAGAGTTACTTCTTATCAAAAGAGCACTGAGAAAATGGAGATTCTGAGAAACATTGAGGATGATGGGTGCAGTGGACTAATGCTCATGAGTGATGCTGAGAGTGTGGGTGGTTCAAAACGGACTGGTGCTCCAAGTGGAGATGGGGATGGGAATAAATCACCAAGAAAATTACATTTTGGGCAAAATGTAGAACCACTGAGAGTTAATCCCAAAAGAACTCATAGGATGCCAGCTAGGTTAATGAGGTGTGTGAGATGATTTGGTAGTTCACCCTTTCTAACACCTATCTGAGTTTTTTTTCAAGCAGGCGGGGTTCTTTTTGTTTTTCATTACTAAATGGTTACTGCATGTAAGTTATTTTTGCACAACTGTTTGGACAGGGTTCCTTGTGTGTTTTGTTTGTGTAAATTTTATGTTGGTTACCTGCTGTCTGCTGTGTATTGTTATATATGTATGTAGTCAGATGTTGTACTTCAAATTAAAGTGTGGAAAGGAGGTAGGATATGTAGTAAATTATATTTGTGTGTTTAGCCTGCAGTGGAATGTAGTCATCTGCATTTCAGGGCGGTTGCCATGGAGCTCTAGGGGAAGTCAGTTGGACTGCTGAATGGCAGAGAGGCGTTCCTTCTGGTGTCCTGTGCAACTCAATAAACCTGTATTTCCACTTTCTACTTTGAAGTGACTCAGGAGTCCTTACTATACTTTGTCTTGTCCTAAAATCAGCTGGTGTCCCTGGCAGATTGTCCTGAATTAACTAGATACCTGACACCATTAACATCTGCTTGCCCCATGGCCCTGTGAAAGGGGTTCTCAAAGTACAGCAAAGGTTCTTAACCTTGTGACCTCTGTGGGCCCCACTGAATCACTACTACTCGACCTGTGCTACGCCCATTAACATCTGCTTGTACTGTGGCCCCTTTGAAGGGGGTTCCAAGAGTAGATGAGCTGCTCTTAACCTTTTAACTTCTGTGGACCACACAGAATCACTAATGGAAATGGCCCACCATAGCCTAAGCAATTTCTATGAACTGAACCTCAAAACAATATACAAAAATACAGAAACAAGGATATATCAAATGAATACAAAAAATGATTACCTATTTTAATACACCTACAAAAATAAACAAAAATATTATTTTAAATTTTAAATGGGTAGTACACGCCTTTCAAAATGTCATCTTCCTTCAAAAGGATAAAGCAATATGCTAGACGTCAGACTATCATTTTGGCTTTTTTGCTCCTACTTCACGGTGTCAGTTTTCAGAGCATACCAATGCCTTAAGTCAAGCCACCAATTGTCCTCACTAGGTTCTGTTTGCTGTACTTTTGTAACATCCACAAATCAGCCTACAAAATGGTATCATTTTCTTAGCTCTAATTTCAAATTCCTTCACATTTACAAATCATTTTAAAATTACTCAGTTTCACATTTTTCTTTCATTTCTCTGTATACTTTATTTATCTGCTATTTAAATTTCGATGCTTAGAAGTCGTGAAAGTCTTTCTTTAATTGGAAAATAATGTTTATTCATTTGTGGTTAAGTTAGCATAAGGAGGCTGCATATCTTCATTACTAGGCCTGGGCCTGCTTTCACTGTTATCCATTTTAAAGTTGCTGAAAAATGTGGCTTTTAAATTTGCATGAGCATGTTTCCTGCAAGCATGTTTCTCTTCAGTGTTGCTTTAGTGCCTTAGGAGGAAGGCATGTCAGGATGTTCTCATATGTTATAATATTCACGGCCTTTTGCGTAGGCGGTCTCCATGCTTAATTCACTTTGAAAATTTGCTACTGTTAAGAGTTGCAAAACTCTTTCCTTATGAACTAATTCTTATTATAAAAATAAATGTTCTCAAATATTACTATCTCACAATTGGCTTTCTTTTGATTAATTATTGATGCTGATTTACCATCTCACAATTGGTTTTATTTTGATTCATTATTGATGCTGATTTCAATCTGAGTAACTACGTTTTGCCTTCTGTAAGGATTCTTAATAAACTTTTATGGTCTTGACTTTGAATTCTGTCCTGTGAGGAATTCTTTATTTGTGCAAAGGTTCTCACATAGCCCCAATTTTGCGCATGTGTGCAGTCAATGTATTAGTGAATAGTGCTGACAAGGCTCACAGTATTCCTTGGACCTTGTAGTCATTTTGTCAGGTGCCTGCAATCAGCCTTTTAAATATGTGCATGTGAAAAAGTAGATTATTAGTTTGGGTGTTTGTGCTACCTCATCATGTAAATTTGTCACTATTCTGTGTCAGGCCCAGTTAAGTTTACCTTAAATTGAACCTCAGCTGGGTAGCTGTGGCACAGGAAGAACAGGCTTAACTCAAAGGAATAGAAGTACAAAGCATTTAATCAATACCAAAACAGTAAATAAGTAAGACAAGTGACATAATAAAAACCCTCCTCCAATTTCTAAAAATAGTAAATATTTCTTCTTTAAACACCACCATGACATAAATCTGATTAAGGGAACTAGAGTAATGATTTTTGCTAGATGCTAAAAAAATCACTTCAGTTCTCTCAAAAAGTTATATAAATCACTGCTTTTTACTTGTAGCGGTACTCTACAACCCTTAAATTGAAGGGTCGTGCAAAGTCAAGGTTTCTAGCCGACCCCAAGGGAGCGCAGGTCGGATGCAGCAGGTAGGTTAGTCCAGGACAAGGGTTTCTGGTTCTTTTTCTTATCAACTGAGTCTTCTGCAGCTTGAGTCCAGTGTTGGGTTTGACACGATGAACTGGCAAAGTATGGTGAGCATTCAAGGCCACCTGCAAACCAGAGAAGTAGAAGTAATGTATGAGCCTCTAATTATGTGCCAGAAAATGTTTCCTTTTAGCTTTAGGCTCACAAGTTGCAGCTTTCTTGGGAAAAAGAGTACACTCCAGCACCAACCAAGAGTCAAGGAATTCCTGGGGGCTAGAACTCGATCTTACGGCCTGCACTAGCGGTGTCCATGGCAAGTCCAGCAGTGCCTGGCCAGCTGGGCACTTTGAAGATGCAGGGCTTCTTAGCTTTTGTGTCCCTGAAGCTTAACAGGATGTCCACTCACTGGTCTTTGGCATGACTGGGAGCAGGGCCACCCCTGGTGGTTTCTCCTTCCAGGAGGCCATCATCAAGAGCAGCCCTTTCATTTCTGATGTCCTGTCTTAGTTCAGCAGATGCTGTCTTTCTTGGTGCAACCTTTCTTTCTGAAGTCCACAGGTTCAAGAGGCACAGTCCTTTTGTTCTTTCTGAGTTTAGTAGTAATCCGTGCCTGGTACCCAGGGGTGCCACTTTCCTGTATATTTTGAGTTTTTGGGTGGGGAGGACTCTCTAACCAATGGGAGTAAAATTCCCAAGGGCAATCTTACAAACTCCTAAATCATCTCCTGGGGATATTAGCACTAAACAATCCCACAGTTACAGATAGAATGAAAATGGCAAACCAGCCACAAAATCAATGAGAGACCAACCTACAAGGCCGCACTCAAATGCAATCACCAGCAAATAAGAAACATCAACAAAAAACTACTAGTGGATATTATCAAAGAAAGCTCCAACAGCTTCAAGGAGATCTTCTCTATTGTCAAGCACTTCACATCACTGTCAGTCACCTTCAACAAATTCATAACCTCCCAACAACTCAGCGACAACTTATCAAACTTCTTCCAGTGCAAAATTGCAAGCATCTACAGCAACGTCACATACCAACCCAACTCCGGAAAACTCATTGTCAACCTACGCAGCAAAAGAACGATGGATTAAACCCAGATCTATGACTGGGGGTGAGTGTTTGACAATGTTCAGCATTCCGTCCATCACTTGGTGTTTTTGCTTTGTCGCCCTAAGTGGGAAGGGTATGCCCAGACGTGGGTCCCGTGCTTCCCATGCCACTGGTTTCAAGCTAGCCTGGCTGATGAGGGGTGAAACCCCGAAACCGGTCCCAGGATGCTTGTTTCCAGTCCAGTGAGGACCTGGCTTGGCAGTTCGGTCTGGACTGTTCCCATGAGGAGCAGGGTCAAGACTGATTTGCATATGGCTGGGTCCAAACTGGGGTGGCATGGTGAGCAAAAGAACGATGGATTAAACCCAGATCTATGGCTGGGGGTGAGTGTTTGACAATGTTCAGCATTCCGTCCATCACTTGTTGTTTTTGCTTTGTCGCCCTAAGTGGGAAGGGTATGCCCAGACATGGGTCCCGTGCTTCCCATGCCACTGGATTCAAGCTAGCCTGGCTGATGAGGTGTGAAACCCTGAAACCGGTCCCAGGATGCTTGTTTCCGGTCCAGTGAGGACCTGGCTTGGCAGTTCGGTCTGGACTGTTCCCATGAGGAACAGGGTCAAGACTGATTTGCATATGGCTGGGTCCAAACTGGGGTGGCATGGTGAGCAAAAGAACGATGGATTAAACCCAGATCTATGACTGGGGGTGAGTGTTTGACAATGTTCAGCATTCCGTCCATCACTTGTTGTTTTAACCTACGCAGCACCAACCAAGCTGGACAACTGAGTGAATGGACAACCCAAACCAGCAATGAAACAGTGTCAATCATGCGCACCATCCATTCAGGGACCCCAATGGCTCCATGCTACCACCACGTCTACAACCCTCACCACCAATCACCATCACCCTGGCCCACATCATCAACATCTTGATCATGTCCACCACTTTACCGGATGAATGGAAACTTGCCAAAATGAACACCAGCCTCAAGAAGCCTACAGCTGACCCAAATCAACTGAGCAACTTCTGATCCACATCCCATTTCTCCTATCCAGCCAAAGTGATTGGGAAGGCAATCAACAAGCATCTCACAATCCACCTCAAACTATAGCTGCTCCTAGACAACAGCTAATCAGGGTTCAGAAAGAATCACAGCACCTCTCTGTGGCTGTCAACCCTATCTCCCACAAAGCCCTCACCAGAAGACACCACAAGATTGGCATACAAGGATCCACACTCAAATAGATATGCTCCTTTGTCTCAGGAAGAACCCAAGGTGTCAGGCTCCCACCCTTCACAAAGGAGATCAAGAACCTAATATGCAGAGTCCCACAGGGATCGGCATTCCTTTTCAACATATATATAACACCATTAATAAACATCATCCAATCACAAGACATCACAAGACATTACCATCATCACCTACGCTGATGATGCCCAACTCATCCTCTCCCCGACATACAAGACCACCACCACCAGAACCAGATTCACTATCTTCATGACCATGGTAGCAGGCTGGATGTAAACTAACTGCCTAAAGCTTAGCTCCAACAAGATGGAACTATTGGTCTTCAGCAACAAGACCTTCCCATGGGACACCCACACCCACTGACCACACAAGAAATCTAGGGCTCATCATAGATAACAAGCTTAACATGGTGGCACAAGTCAATGCAGTGAGCACCTCCTGCTTCCACATCCTTACCATGCTACAGAAGATCTTCAAGCGGCTGCCACAGAATGCCAGACGGAACTTCTTTCAACCACTCATCACCAGGACACCAGGAGGCCGGACCACAGCAAGACTCTCTGTGCTGGAATCTCCAAACAACTCCTTCAAAGATTACAGAGCATCCAGAAGGCTGCTTCAAGGCTCTTACTCAACCTCCCATGTCACACACATCACACCGCACCTCAAGCAACTTTACTAACACCCCAATCACAAGAAGAGCCAATTTAAACTTTTCAAGCACGATACAGTTTTACAGACTGGCAGTTGTTACTTTCCTTTCACCCAGAAAAGAGTCTATCACACCTTCCAAGTAATAAATTATCATCCATTTGGCATGCACAGCGCACATCATGATTGCTTGCTTTGCAGGTATGTTTATTTATTTATAATGATTGTACCATTCACAATAGAAATGTAATCATTAAATGACACCTATCTTTGCACAGCTCTGCAAGAATAAAGCTGTGGTGACTAGGTGGACTGACATTCATGAAGTGTAATCTCTAATAGAAATTTCTTTGTAACAGAATGTAACGAACACAGCTTGGTTTAGAATGCACTTCAGATATTTTTTTATATGTACTGTTTTGTAATACTACCAATTTGATTATTTATTCTGGCATTAAATTGAGAGTCAGAGCGGTCAAATATTTAGATTTCCTTAGGCCTTTGTCCACTGGCTCATTTTGGTAGAGCACCAAAGCTGTGCGGCAACTGCAGAATTAAAGGCTGCATTTAATGCAAGCAGTGTGTTTTTTTAACACATGTGAGAGATACACTCAGAAACAAATGTATAAATTAATAAGAACAGAATGACCACGGCAAACAGGATGGTGCAAACACAGTTCAAATTGAGGACAAGTGTCCCTGGTATTCAGGTTCCGGATGTGGGTAGCAAATCTGAAGAGTCCTCAGTTGGTGATGTAAGTGTCTTTATTTGTAGGCCCAATTCGCCACAGATTTACGTAGTCTTCCAAGAACAGCCAACACGTGTTTCGTCACACAAGTGACTTTATCAAGGCTGTAAAGCAGTAAATGATGTACAAGGTATGTGTGAGTAATCATGGGTAAGTATGCTTAGTCTAAGTCCACGAGGGACAGGTGCCCGTGTTATGCTTAACCCAAGTGAATGTGTACACACATCCATGTCCGTGAAGTCAAATTAGGTAGGCATGGCAAACCGTGGTGAAAATTGTGAATAGTAGTCCAATATGTAAAGGAAAGGACAGTTAGGAAGAGGAGAAAGGTGAGGAAGAAGAGAACAACTCCTTATTCGAAACCGTGTGTTGGATTGTGATAATAAACAAAAAAAATTGTCCCGAAGAGAAGTGATTCCTAGGTGAAGTCAAGAACGTGGAGTAATAGGAGAAAAGAGGTAGCTACGTAAAAGAATTGGGTAGGGAGGTAAAAGGTCATACCTGGGCCGATTGGCCAGGAAAGTAAGTAGTGGGTAGAATCGATGGTGTTGTACGCGAGTAGTAAAGATTTGATTGGCTGGCAGTAGGTAAAAGATGATCCAGTAAACGAAGGTAAGCAAGATAGGCCTTGATAAGCCTCGATTAGGGTCCTGCGTGAGTAACAAGGTAAACGTGAGGAAAACAAAAAGAAACATTTGTAGTGGCTCGCTATATCAATTAAGTAAACCTATGGGCAACTAGGAAAGAAAAGGCAGGAAATGCTGGTGAAAAAACTATGCGCCATATTTGTAGAGCAATTTAAACAAGTCAGTTGGTGTCAGAGGTAATCCAACTCATAGGTGAGGTATTGGTAAGCAAAGTGCGAGCGTATATAAGCATGCCAAGCTGAGTGAATCAATAATGGTAAGAGAGAGTGTCAAACGGGGCATTAAGTATGCTAAAGGACACAGTATCATGAGACTGTGAACGGCAAAATAATTAATAGTAAACGCTTGTAGAAGTTAGGCTAAGGCATAGGATAATAGCCCCGTAAAAAATAAGCGCGTGGGAAGACCAGAAGGTGAAAGGAAATAAGTCCAATTTGAATAGAAAAATCACTGAATAAGTCAAGTGATAAGCAACATTCTGGGAGGGCACAGTGAATTAGGGGGTATGTCAGACGACAGTGAGGAGAAAACTGCCCCTAACGCGTGTCAGGAGAAACAGGTACGTTTAAAATAATGGGAATGAGGATTGAAAACGATGTGGAAGCGTAGGGAGGCAAATGGGGTAAACAAAAGCCAGTAATGAATGTTAATGGAAGAGTCGAGGTGGCAATTATAGAAGGGAGAGGCGCATGGTGCTGAGTAACACAAAAGGAGACGGGAGAGTCAAACGCGACAAACCGCGTGGCAGCGGGTAAAGCCTACCTGTAGGGATGGTGAGCCGATCGTAGTCTGCCGAAGAAGCGCGTCTCGGTGTAACCGATGCTCCGCGCTCATGCAATTAAATATGTTGGATAGGCAGTGACAGGGCAGAGGGACTAATTGAGAAAACCGAATTGGAAGTGAGTATGGACGCGGAAAGGTGGCGGCCATCTTAAGATGGCTAAATTCATTAATAAAGGATGGTAAATGTTGATGTGTTGAGGAATATGAATGGTTAGAGAGTGATAAAAGAATTGTGTAGAGAAAAAGGAAAGAAACCTATAGTCGTGGATATGCTGGTGCCATGAGTAGGTGAGGCAGATAGTAAACAAGGCAATATTGATATGTACAAACTAAAGTTAGCATAGTCAATCTCAATGGTGTCCAGTAGGGGAATACAATGTAAACGAGTATTGGACGGTCCAGATGAGTAAGTACTGGCACAGAATTTAAGTAGTGGTTAAATATACAGGCATGAGTTTACATAGACAAGATAAAATAAAACAACAAGGTAAGTAGTACGGAGGCCAACTAGCCCCCTTGTGTGACCAAAATTCAAGTGAGACATAGTACCATTCAACAACAGATGTAACGCGCCTGGTTGTGGCAAGTAAATATTAATGCATAGTTAAACATTTGATAAATTTACAGAAACAAATACAAACATACATTAGTATGGTGTAGTGTGGTGAAATTGTAACGGCCCGGGAGCCCCCCGGCCTTAACACATTTCAAGACAGGAAAAAATGCAATTCACGATCAGTGTTAAGTCCCTGTTCCACTGCACGAAGTTTTAAAATCCATTTCGCCTCGCATTTTCGTAGATCCTTGGTTCTGTCACCACCTCTGGGTGAATTGGCAACATGAGCCACTCCATGAAACCTGACCTTGGTGAGATCCCTCTCACCGTGTAGAGTATTGAAGTGTACAGCCAGTGGGTAAGTGGTGTTAGAGTTCCTAATCGCTCTCACATGCTCCTGAATACGTTCCTTGAGTGGGCGTATTGTGCTGCCTATGTAGATAAGACCACATACACAGATAACACAGTACACTGTGAATCTCGTATTACAGTTGATAAAGTCATTGATGTGGTAGGTGGTCTTAGTGTTGTAGGAAAAGGATGTGATCTTATTGAGAGCCAGAGGGCACGATATGCAGCACCCACATTTGTAGAAGCCCTTTGGCTTGTCTGGAATCCAGGTAGGGGGAGTGTTTGTGTGTGGGAGGCGAGGAAACTAGGACACAGAATGTTTCTAAGTGTACGTCCTCTGCTATGTGTCATTGTGGGTGAACTGTTGATGTAGTCCTTGAGACATGAGTCTAACAGTAGTAAGTGCCAGTGTTTTTTAAGAATGCGATGTACCATTTTGCTGGCAGGGCTCTACTGTGTGATGAAGGAGACAGGACGTCTGGTAGAGTCAGTTTTAGGAGACTTTCTGGTCCTTCTGATGAGTAGAGAGTGTTGGTCCTTGGAGGAGATGCGATTATTGGCTGTCGATATGAGTTTGTTTGTGTAACCTCGTGCCCGAAAGCGTTGTTTCAGGTTCTCGAGTTCCTGGTTGAAAATGTCAGTGTTGGTACAGTTACGTTGAACCCTAACCATTTCACCGTAGGGTATTGCTCTAATTTGTGTAAAGGGATGAGCACTCTGTGCGTGTAGAATGGAGTTACAGGCTGTCGGTTTTCTGTACAGTCTGGATGTTATTTTATTGTCGGTGATGTATAGAAGGAGATCTAGGAATTCAATCTGGGCACATTCAACCTTATGTGTGAATGTAAGGTTAAACTCATTATTGTTAAGGTGGCATGTGAGTGAGTTGAGGTCGGACATACTACCTGTCCAGATTACCAGAATATCATCGATGTATCGCCCCCAGTACAAAACATGTTGGGTAATGTGTGTCGGACAGTTGGACCAAAGGTGTACCTTCTCGAATTGGCCCATGTACAGATTAGCATAAGAGGGTGAAAATTTAGCTCCCATGGCAACTCCCTGGCATTGTTGGTACCAGTTCCCATTGTGTATGAAGAAATAATTCTCCAGTACTATGCGTGTGAGATCGAGTAGCATGAGTGTGTGCTCATATAGTGTGGCATCTCGCACGCTAAGAGTGTCTGATAGCATCCTAAGGCCCATTTCAAGGGGAATAGACGTGTACAGTGAACTGACATCGAGGCTAACAAACCGACACTCATCCGTCCATTCAACATCTTCAAGTTGACATAGTAAGTCCCTGGTGTCTTGGATGTAGGAGGGAAGCCTATACTCCAATTCAATTGAACCCTCTCCCTGCCATTTCAACTCTCATTGCAGACAAATTGACTCATTGGAAAAATCTCTGTCTACTCTCTGACCTTGAATATAGATACCTGCTTGTCTCGGCACCCCGGGCACCGTGCATATACATTCTACCTAAGGTACACAAAACGAGCAGCTTTCCACCGGGCAGACCCATAATCTCGGGCATCGGCTCCCCAACGGAACCCATCTCGGAATACATAGATTCCTTTCTCCAGCCCATGGTACGCAACCTTCCCTCCTACATCCAAGACACCAGGGACTTACTATGTCAACTTGAAGATGTTGAATGGACGGATGAGTGTCAGTTTGTTAGCCTCGATGTAAGTTCACTGTACACGTCTATTCATACACAATGGGAACTGGTACCGACAATGCCAGGGAGTTGCCATGGGAGCTAAATTTTCACCCTCTTATGCTAATCTGTACATGGGCCAATTCGAGAAGGTACACCTTTGGGCCAACTGTCCGACACACATTACCCAACATGTTTTGTACTGGGGGAGATACATCGATGATATTCTGGTAATCTGGACAGGTAGTATGTCCGACCTCAACTCACTCACATGCCACCTTAACAATAATGAGTTTAACCTTACATTCACACATAAGGTTGACTGTGCCCAGATTGAATTCCTAGATCTCCTTCTATACATCACCGACAATAAAATAACATCCAGACTGTATAGAAAACCGACAGCCTGTAACTCCATTCCACACGCACAGAGTGCTCATCCCTTTACACAAATCAGAGCAATACCCTATGGTGAAATGGTTAGGGTTCGACGTAACTGTACCAACACTCACATTTTCAACCAGGAACTCGAGAACCTGAAACAACGCTTTCGGGCACGAGGTTACACAAACAAACTCATATCGACAGCCAGTAATCGCATCTCCTCCAAGGACCAACACTCTCTACTCATCAGAAGGACCAGAAAGTCTCCTAAAACTGACTCTACCAGACGTCCTGTCTCCTTCATTACACAGTACAGCCCTGCCAGCAAAATGGTACATCGCATTCTTAAAAAACACTGGCACTTACTACTGTTAGACTGATGTCTCAAGGACTACATCAACAGTTCACCCACAATGACACATAGCAGAGGACGTACACTTAGAAACATTCTGTGTCCTAGTTTCCTCGCCTCCCACACACAAACACTCCCCCCTACCTGGATTCCAGACAAGCCAAAGGGCTTCTACAAATGTGGGTGCTGCATATCGTGCCCTCCTGCTCTCAATAAGATCACATCCTTTTCCTACAACACTAAGACCACCTACCACATCAATGACTTTATCAACTGTAATACGAGATTCACAGTGTACTGTGTTATCTGTGTATGTGGTCTTATCTACATAGGCAGCACAATACGCCCACTCAAGGAACGTATTCAGGAGCATGTGAGAGCGATTAGGAACTCTAACACCACTTACCCACTGGCTGTACACTTCAATACTCTACACAGTGAGAGGGATCTCACCAAGGTCAGGTTTCATGGAGTGGCTCATGTTGCCAATTCACCCAGAGGTGGTGACAGAACCAAGGATCTACGAAAATGCGTGGCAAAATGGATTTTAAAACTTCGTGCAGTGGAACAGGGACTTAACACTGATCGCGAATTGCATTTTTTCCTGTCTTGAAATGTGTTAAGGCCGGGGGGCTCCCGGGCCGTTACAATTTCACCACACTACACCATACTAATGTATGTTTGTATTTGTTTCTGTAAATTTATCAAATGTTTAACTATACATTAATATTTACTTGCCACAACCAGGCGCGTTACATCTGTTGTTGAATGGTACTATGTCTCACTTGAATTTTGGTCACACAAGGGTGCTATTTGGCCTCCGTACTACTTACCTTGTTGTTTTATTTTATCTTGTCTATGTAAACTCATGCCTGTATATTTAACCACTACTTAAATTCTGTGCCAGTACTTACTCATCTGGACCGTCCAATACTCGTTTACATTGTATTCCCCTACTGGACACCATTGAGATTGACTATGCTAACTTTAGTTTGTACATATCAATATTGCCTTGTTTACTATCTGCCTCACCTACTCATGGCACCAGCATGTCCACGACTATAGGTTTCTTTCCTTTTTCTCTACACAATTCTTTTATCACTCTCTAGCCATTCATATTCCTCAACACATCAACATTTACCATCCTTTATTAATGAATTTAGCCATCTTAAGATGGCCGCCACCTTTCCGCGTCCATACTCACTTCCAATTCGGTTTTCTCAATTAGTCCCTCTGCCCTGTCACTGCCTATCCAACATATTTAATTGCACGAGCGCGGAGCATCGTTTACACCGAGATGCGCTTCTTCGGCAGACTACGATCAGCTCACCATCCCTACAGGTAGGCTTTACCCGCTGCCACGCGGTTTGTCGCGTTTGACTCTCCTGTCTCCTTTTGTGTTACTCAGCACAATGCGCCTCTCCCTTCTATAATTGCCACCTCGACTCTTCCATTAACATTCATTACTGGCTTTTATTTCCCCCATTTGCCTCCCTACGCTTCCACATTGTTTTCAATCCTCATTCCCATTATTTTAAACGTACCTGTTTCTCCTGTCACGCGTTAGGGGCAGTTTTCTCCTCACTGTCGTCTGACGTACCCCCTGATTCACTGCGCCCTCCCAGAATGTTGCTTATCACTTGACTTATTCAGTGATTTTTCTATTCAACTTGGACTTATTTCCTTTCACCTTCTGGTCTTCCCACGCGCTTATTTTTTACGGGGCTATTATCCTATCCCTTAGCCTAACTTCTACAAGCGTTTACTATTAATGCTTTTGCCGTTCACAGTCTCATGATACTGTGTCCTTTAGCATACTTAATGCCCCGTTTGACACTCTCTCTTACCATTATTGATTCACTCAGCTTGGCATGCTTATATACGCTCGCACTTTGCTTACCAATACCTCACCTATGAGTTGGATTACCTCTGACACCAACTGACTTGTTTAAATTGCTCTACAAATATGGCGCATAGTTTTTTCACCAGCATTTCCTGCCTTTCCTTTCCTAGTTGCCCATAGGTTTACTTAATTGATATAGCGAGTCACTACAAATGTTTCTTTTTGTTTTCCTCACGTTTACCTTGTTACTCACGCAGGACCCTAATCGAGGCTTATCAAGGCCTATCTTGCTTACCTTCGTTTACTGGATCGTCTTTTACCTACTGCCAGCCAATCAATTCTTTACTACTCACGTACAACACCATCGATTCTACCCACTACTTACTTTCCTGGCCAATCGGCCCAGGTATGACCTTTTACCTCCCTACCCAATTCTTTTACGTACCTACCACTTTTCTCCTATTACTCCACGTTCTTGACTTCACCTAGGAATCACTTCTCTTGGGGACAATACTTTGGGGGTCATTCAGACCCCGGCGGGCGGCGGGAGCCGCCCACCTGGAGGGAACCGCCATATGGCCGCTCCGCGGTCGAAAGACCGCGGAGGCCATTCTGGCTTTCCCGCTGGCCTGGCGGGCGACCGCCAGCAGGCCGCCCGCCAGCCCAGCGGGAAACCCCTTCCCACGAGGAAGCCGGCTCCGAATGGAGCCGGCGGAGTGGGAAGGTGCGACGGGTGCAGTTGCACATGTCGCGAATTCCAGTGTCTGCTGAGCAGACACTGGAATTCAAAGTGGGGCCCTCTTACGGGGGCCCCTGCAGGGCCCATGCCATTGGCATGGGCACTGCAGGGGCCCCCAGGGGCCCCACGACACCCCTCACCGCCATCCTGTTCCTGGCGGTCGGAACCGCCAGGAACAGGATGGCGGTGAAGGGGTCGGAATCCCCCATGGCGGCGCAGCAAGCTGCGCCGCCATGGGGGATTCCCAGGGCAGCGGAAAACCGGCGGGAGACCGCCGGTTTTCCTGGTCTGACCGCGGCCAAACCGCCGCGGTCAGAATGCCCTGCGGGGCACCGCCAGCCTGTTGGCGGTGCTCCCGCATCCCCGGCCCCGGCGGTCCTTGACCGCCGGGGTCGGAATTAGCCCCTTTGTGTTTATTATCACAATCCAACACACGGTTTCGAATAAGGAGTTGCTCTCTTCTTCCTCACCTTTCTCCTCTTCCTAACTGTCCTTTCCTTACATATTGGACTACTATTCACAATTTTCACCACGGTTTGCCATGCCTACCTAATTTGACTTCACAGACATGGATGTGTGTACACATTCAGTTGGGTTAAGCATAACACGGGCACCTGTCCCTCGTGGACTTAGACTAAGCATACTTACCCATGATTACTCCCACATACCTTGTACATCATTTACTGTTTTACAGCCTTGATAAAGTCACTTGTGTGACGAAACACGTGTTGGCTGTTCTTGGAAGACAACGTAAATCTGTGGCGAACTGGGCCTACAAATAAAGACACTTACATCACCAACTGAGGACTCTTCAGATTTGTTACCCACATCCGGAACCTGAATACCAGGGACACTTGTCCTCAATTTGAACTGTGTGCACCATCCTGTGTGCCGTGGTCATTCTGTTGTTATTGCTATTGTGTACCTGTTACGAATATCTGTGCCTATTAGGGTAGTTAGGCACCCGACCCATCGAGCACCAATGTTTAATTTTCACTGACTCTATCTATTACTTGTGTTGTTACTCCACTGAAGTGCGGCTGCTCTCACCCTTACTACCTTTCGATTATAAATTAATGAGGTTTGATTTGACCAGCTGCACTTGGAAGGACACGGTCAACCAGATAATCAAACACAACTGGTATTGGGACACATTTGTATTTAGTAGTTTCTTCTTTACTTATGACGTGCTGCTTTTAAAGTTTGTTGCACTCCATTTCACTTTTATGTTATTTTAGCCCTTTATTATATCGTGCTAAAGTTAAGAGAGAGGGGTAGAAGAAATTACCAAGATCAAGTGGAAAAAGTAAACAGTCATTGTCAGAAGACGGGAGCAAAATAAAAAATGAGGAGTGAATAGGAATTTCTTGGAAATGTTATAGTTAGAGGAAAGTGGTGCAGAAGCTTTGAGAGAGGAGATGAGAGCAAAACACAAAAGCAGGGGGAAAATAGACATGAAAAAGGGCAATGTATGATGAAAATCTGTTGTAAGATGAACCATTTTCCTAATTTAGTTTTAAAAAATTGTTTGACAAAAGAACCCCCACCCAGGCCCCTTTGCAGTACACAGACTTACTGACTGCCTGGCTCCCTCCATGACGATTGGTTCTAGTTTGATATAATTTTTCTAGGGCATCGCAGTCCACTGAATTTGTTGATTCCACTCTTCATGAACATTAAAAAATGATAATTGAAATGGCTGAATTGATCTTGACCCAAAAGTATTTTTTGATGATGAGTGGAATTAACAGATTCGGGGGACTGTGATATCTACAGGTTTGTGCCCTCTTATGCCAATCTTTCTATGGACTACGTTGAGAGGGTGCATGCCTGTGTCCCACTGGCAACGGAATAGATAGATTTCATTTTTTTTTCTGGAGTTGCTTTATAGATGATGTTCTCTTAATCTGCCCAGCTCATACTGAACAATTAAAGAGATACTTACAGTACCTGAACAGTAAAAATCTGAGTGTACATTTCACCATGTGACGTGATAAGAACTCTAGCATTTTCAAGTCATGGAGTCTATCCAAAGTACTTTGTATAGAAAAAATACTGCTACACGTAGGGGGTCATTCCAATTGCGGCGGGAACCGCCAAATGGCCGCTCCGCGGTCAGAAGACCACGGAGGCCATTCTGACTTTCCCGCTGGGCCGGCAGGCGCCCGCCAAAGGAGCGCCCGCCGGCCCAGCGGGAAAGGCCCTGCAACATTGCAGCCGGCTCCGAATGGAGCCGGGGGTGTTGCAGGGGTGCGACGGGTGCAGTTGCACCCGTCGCGATTTTCACTGTCTGCAATGCAGACAGTGAAAAACATTCTGGGGCCCTGTTAGGGGGCCCCTGCACTGCCCATGCCAGTGGCATGGGCAGTGCAGGGGCCCCCAGGGGCCCCACGACACCGGTTCCCGCCATCCTGTTTCTGGCGGTGAAAACCGCCAGAAACAGGCTGCCGGGAAGGGGGTAGGAATCAAGCAGCGCCGCCATGGAGGATTCTCCCAGCCTGTTGGCGGTGCTTCCGTGGCCATGCCAGGGTTGGAATGAGGCCCATAGTATCTTAAGGACAGACAGTTTTCATCCTGGTTCAATTAATATAGGAATACCTTATGGAGAGACGGTAAGGTTATGCAGAAACTGAAGTGAGGAAGAACATTTTGAAAAGGTAGTTGAAAATCTAAGAAAAAGGGTAGGAGTACAAGAGTACAATAACACCTTGCCGGCATGAGGCTAAAAGAAGAATTCAAGCAGTACTCTGGTACAGAAAACAAAACATTTAAATGAAAATAGACTATCCCTGATTACGATGTTCGGGCAGGAATATGATAACATTCACAAGATATTAAAAAACATTGGTCACTCTTGTTAGGTGTGGGGAGAAACCACTGGTAACATACAGGAGATGCAAGACTTTGAAGGAAAAAGTAACAAAAGAGTATCTGCCACTAGTTAGATCAAATGGTGTGGATTGATTACCTGATCCCCTCAAAGTTTTATATTTGTACCAATTGCAAAATGTGTGAGTTCACTCTGAATAAAATTAAGAATTTCAGACACAGTACAGAATGAATATTAAACATTAACAAAATCAACTATAACAGTTTTTTTTGTTATTTATATTATGATTTTTGGATGTTCAAGAATGTATGTAGAAGTAGAAAGTGAATGCTCAAATTTAGAATAGAAGTGCATGCTAGGACAATTAGAAATCAAGACCCACATTAATCATATTAGAGATTTCCATACAGATGATCTGAGTTTTAAGTTTCATGGGTTTTGAAAAAATACACAAGGATCCAAGGGGTGGTGATTTGGAGGTCAGGCTCCTCCAGACTGAGGCTAAATAGATCAGCAGTGTGAGATCTGTGGAAAAAATGACTCAACATTGAAAATGAGTTTCATTATGTTCTATAAAGTTGCAATGCCTTGGTCAGAGTTATCTGAAGTTGAAGAATGATGTAAATGGTTTTTGGAACTGCAGTTTAAGGATGAAGTTATTGAAAGAGGTGTGACTGCACACTAACTAGTTGTGTTCCTTGTATCACAAGTGTACTAGCTATGGGACACTCTTGATTCTTTGAGAAGTGCTGGGATGAATGGCAGCCCGAGCTTATAGACAGTTCTGTCAACATCTGAATAAGGGTTAGTTACGCTGGAAGCGCTGCAATACTCAGAGCCTGAAGATTGACAAATGAATAGGAGTTTGCTGGCTTGTTATATCTGGATTTGCTAAATGTAGTAGTGAGTTGGATTAATGTATATTTTATAGTAATGGTTATTTTGTTTAGACAAGTTGTATGGTCTTTATGAGTTGTTATGAAATCAAATAGGGATGACATTCATTGAGATCAGAGCCCACCAGGTGTTGATATTTTGATATTATATGTTTTAATTGGGATATGGTTGATCACATTGGAAACCACGAGGAAAAACAAATAAATTGCCTGCTAACTGGATGGGTCGATATAAGAAGGTGATTAATTGGTCAAGAGAAAGAACCAATAGGGATGTGTAGAATTTAAGCTGTGTTGGGAATTAGCTTGATTCTATAAATAGATTGGTTAACATTGGGACTTGAGGTAGCCAGCTGGCTAACAGAAAGACCCAACAGTGATATTTTGAAACCAGGCATTGCTTAGAATAGAGCTGACCCATTGGAAATCACAACGGGAAATGTCTTTCTCAATTTCCTGTTAACTGATTGGGTCGATGTGAGAAGGTGGTTAATTTTTCACGAGAAGGAACTAATAGAGATGTGTAGAATTTAAGCTGTGCTGAGAATTAGCTTGATACTATAAATGAATTGGGCTGTTAGACCATAGACATTGAGCTTGTTGGGTTGGCTGATATTGGGATTCAAAGTAGCCAATTTGACCAGAGAAGATATTCTAATACTTGACATAGGTGACACTAGAGCGGACAACTTTGGAAATCAGAATGGAGGATGAATAGATTCTTTGCTGATAGGATAGTTTGATCTAAGAATTCTAATTGGCATTTTGGAGGTATTTAAAGTGAATTCACAATTGTGTCCCTACATACCAGTCGTGAATGAAGGAGTGGACGCACCAGGACCAAGATAAAGATACGGTCAGGAGAAAACACGGTTTGGGGCAATTTTATGTTCCTTTGAATTAAAAGGGCTGAGATTAGATTTATTTTCTTGGCGGTATATTGTATTGAAGGTGATTCTATCTATGATTGCGGGAAAATGGTTAAACAAAAGTTGGCTATTGGGGAAATAGGTGGTTTGTCATAGAATTGGAAATTGAAGCTTATAACTTCCTATTTTTCCCTTCCATTTATACAGGAGTTTTCAGTGCCTATGATCATCTATGATCTGCAATATTGTAATCACCTAAAACTTTGTGAAAGCAGAAAATAGAACATGGTGATATTAGTATTAAAGATACATGTTTTGTAAGGACTATATTAAGTCATTTTCATAAATAAACTGTTAATGGGAATCAACAAATTAAATATGTTATACTTGGGTAGTTTCTTTTTCTATCAGAGAATGTAGGACTGGGGAAGAAGGATATTAATTCTGTAACACTTTGAAATTTGAGAGTTTGATTATTCACAGTCAGTGAGGGGTTCTTCTAAGATGGGTCGATAATCCGAAATCATTGTAAACATGATATGAATAGACAGAAATGGTGCGAGTCTAAAATGTATTTGTTGGGTTATTAAGTATTTATTGTCTTTTTAAATATAGCTTTCGTACATATTTGTGTCACAGCCCTGATGAAGTCCTTGTTGGAGGATGAAACGTGTTGGCTGGGCTGAATGTATCTATTTTGTGAAGAATAATCTTTTTTGAAGACTCACCTTTAAGTAATTTCGTGTGTGTAAGGATTAATGGAAGAATTTTTTGAAGCATCTGGAAGGATTTTGCCACAATTAAACTGTCCTTGTGTTCTGTAGATGGATATTATCACAATGCCCCAGTGATTATTTTGGCAGAGCTCCCCCTTTCTATTTTATTTTGTACAGTACAATGCTTGTGAAAAGTGGGGCCTTTTTTGAGATGTAGCTCTGAAGATGTAAATTTGAGCATTAACACATATGTAGTCAAGGCTAGCCTACAACTTCTGTGTTTGGATTGAGTCTTTTTTTACAAAAATGAAGGTTGACATGGTTACATTTTAAAAACTCAAAATAAGTTTAAAAATATCCGTAAAGGAAAAGTCTGCCACACAAAATTACTTTACATGGTTAAACAATGGTACTTGGAAATTCTGGATATTATGATCCTCTGGTGGAGGTACTTAAAGTAGACTCCAAAATAATACTGATTGGAATATGGATAAAAAAAGAGGAAACATGATGCTTATGAAAATTATGACAAAAAGAGACATTGCTATTTAGTAGGATATTCCTATTGCCAATATCATGGCCCTATGTATGAAATTAGAGAAACCAGTCTATAAAATAGGAACAGTTCACCAAATTGTAGAGGAAGTGGGCAACTAATCAATGAAAGCAGCATATGAAATGAGACTGAGTTGGTGGGCAAAAATACAAGCTCTTGCACTGTGTTCCAGGAATTAGAATATCACCACAAGGTAATCTTCACATTTCTCTAAATCTTACCCATTCTTGCCCCAGATAGTATACTGGGGTAAATTCCATCTCAAGAGTGTGCTCCAGGAGAAACATTGAAAACTTGAGTATCTGCGCGTCTTGAAGTTCTGGCATTCCCACTATTCCCGCAGACACGGCCAAGCTGAACATAAACATAGACTAGCTGCTAGACATGATCATCAAGAGGAAACAATAGTGAGCACCCGTAGGTCCAAAATTCCAAAACAACACTCTCAGTTCCACCACAAACAAATTAAAAGCTGTAGGGAGAGACAGACTGCATCCTCAGTCCAGGAGGAAGGCCCTGGTTCTGAAGTAAACAAATTATTAAAATGATAAATCAGTACCAAAAAAGCCACTCCACCAACTGAGAAGGTGAAATGAAACTCCTGCCCACCAGAGCATCCTGGGGCCTGAAGTATGCAAATTAGATACTGGGAAGCAGCTTGAAAATGGGAAACAAAACCAGGGACCCTGAGTGTTTCTGACAGGCTCAAACACAACCATGCCCAACAGAGATGAACTGAAGAAACATAATGAAATCAGAAAAAAAGGAAAATGCATCATTCAAGAAGGAACAGTCCCTTGAAGTGAGTTGAGAAAACACTGGAGAAGCGACACCCCCTTAAATGAAAATGGTTTCTACCAAATGACTGCAGAGCAGTTTCAGAAACAAGGGCAAAGTGAGATCACAAACATTTAAGGAGGATATTCTTAGAACTTATATGTTCCTCAGTTGACACTGCTTGTACATCCCAAGAGGTGAACCAAGCACAGGCTAAGAAGTGATGATGCTCAAGACAGACGTGGGACTGGAAGAGGAAACAAAATAAAAATACAAAGGGTACCAGCAGACCTCCAAAATCTGTATACAGAGAGCAGTACAACCATCAGAAATGAAGAGGACCCCATACCAGACCTAACTATGACCAAAAGAGAAAGATGGAAGCTGTGTCTGCAACTCAAAAGCAAATCCCACAGGGCTGAGGGAAACTGAACAAATCAGACCCAATGGCTGAAAACACACCCTGCAGGAGTGTCAACTCTGCCCAACATCAAAAACAGTACCACAGCAATCAGGACCATGCCAACCAGAACAGGGCAATCTGCCCAACTAGCAAAATAATGGTGCAAACAATACCACCATCTTAAAAAGAAGGGAACGGCTTACCTGCCTTGTAGTGTGCTGATAGAACCTCAGACCCAGCCCCAGAAAACTGCCAACCAATCCAATCCTGTATATCCACACAAGAATAGACTGACTCAAGGAAAACCCCATTGGAAGGATGAATAGAGAAATATTTCAGAGGGTACTTACAAAGGGAGATCAAAAGTCTGAGAGGGTCTTCCCATGACTCAAAGCCACAAACAGAGGTTGAAAGGCAAACACACCATCAATGGTGTCACCGTTTTCACCTCAGGAAACCTGTTCCTGGGCCTGAAGAAACTGAAGGAGAAAAGACTGTGCTCTTGAAGTCTCAAAGTACCTGTTCCACTTGCCAGATGCACTCACAACACAAAAGGGATTAGGCAACTTTTTCTGATAAGTGAAGTCCTCAATTGCCTGTAGGTACGACCACCAGATCTACAAGACGTTTCAGCAAGGAGCCCAAAAGAATATCCAATTGTCTTCTACTTGAAAGAAGAAACACTGAAGCAGACATACAACTATTGCAACTCATACGGTGCACCAGCAGATTAAAAAAAGAGAGATCTCAGGAGAGGAGTAAGTCCAAGTCATCAGAAAGAGGAAAGCCATGAAGACAGAATACAAAATCAAACAGGTCCCAGACACTTAGGGCCATATGTACGAAAGCTTGTTCCCATAGACACAGAATGGGTAAAATCCTTTGGTACATCTGGCCCTTACTTCCACCAAAGATCTCCACTGTATCCACTCCGCCTCCTTAGCCACAACACATACATGTAATGCTGAAAAGGCCTGCTCCATGCTAAGGCAGGGATCAGGCACAAATGCTGAGAGGACTAGCAGCATCCATCTGCCCCAAAAACAATCTAGGATGCTAACTTATTTTTTCTTTTTTCATATTAGTAGTGTACTGGACAAGAATGAAAGGCAATGTAAACAACCAACATGAGCTATATGACCACCACCCAAGGGTAAAAGGAATTCACTCCCACTAGACTGGAATGGGGAACTCGTGAGCCAGTCTTAAGAGTTTCCAAAACCCCATGACAAATCATTCAGAAATACAGTCATAGGATCTCTGAAGGCCAGCACTTAAAAATTTATAGCTTGGGCATTCAGGCTCCAGCAATTCTCTGATATTGCCAGGGCCACTTGCAAACACACAGAAGAAAAGGTAAAGCTGACACTGAACCTGGCAGCCGTGCCCAATCACAGCATTACAACGTGAGAAACACACAGCTGAAATGTAAGTCCACACATATACAAAGAAAAATAAATATGGATAATCGTAGTGAGATATAAGGAAGAAGGCCCACACCCAAAGGGTGCATAAAGGGCAGGTGGGTTTAAACTGCACCAAGGCCCAGGAAGTGGGGTGCCAAACACAAACAAAAAAGGCAGGAAATGGCACCACAACCCTAGGAGGGAGGGAAGGGGGGAAAAGAAAACAGCACCAAAGCAAGCAAAATGGCACAATTCCAGCCGGCCAATGGGAGGCCCATGCAGGATTCACAAATTACCCTGAGGGCAAATTAAGCCCATCTTAAACACAGTAAGTGCCTGTGTCTCCTCACTGTTACTCGGTGGGACAGGCGTAACACCATGAAGAAGAGGAGCAACAATCCTCACTGTGCGGAGGAAGGACGGGGAGCCCAGCAGGAGAAGAGAAGGCCAAGCTTGGGGCAGCCCTCAAAAACAGTGCAGGAAGTAGGAGGATTGCAGTCTGCCTCAGAAACAATTGATCACAGGTCTGCTTCCCACGAGGCTTGGTGTACAGGGTGAGGATCGCCTGAAGTGGTGCGCAGCTTGGGATCAAGCGTTCTTCCCTGCCTGGAGGAATCACTTCCATGGCATCTCAGCAGCCCAACTGAGTACACCCCGAAGGTGAGAGGAGAAGGAAAGCCAGGCCAAAGCACTGCAACCACAAAGGTGAGGAGAGCCCACTTGAGTTGGTATACATGGCTAGGCTGCAGGCTGCTACGGTAACAAGCCCTGCTCTCAGTCCCGACCGAAAAAGCTCATGGAGGCCTTACGAGGGTCTTTTTCCTGATGGTTAAATGAGCAGGACCCACATGTGAGGACAGAGGTGAGAGGAGCATCCTGAGTCTCGTGTGACTAATTAAAAGGGAGGCAAGAGCCTTGGGGAGCAGCTCTAGAGCATTTCCAAAGCAACGAGGAACAGGCAAGCAGGCTCATTGCCCACGCAGCACTCTTTTTTTGTGGTAAGTGAAGGCATCCCCGCCCACAGGGATCAGAACAGCAGAATTGAATATGAGCAATCAAGAGGCCTTGTATGGACCTGTTATCATAGGCAACCATCCAACGCCACCACCATCGCACCCCCTTCAGCCTTAACCAAATAAAAGCTAGCATAAAGGATACACAGAAGCAGTAATGATTACAATTCTCTATTACAAGGGAGCATAGAAGGAGCACAAAAGGATGGCTGAAAAGGGCACTTGACCCATAATGCTAAGTTAAGCCAAGAACACCGAGAACCAGTATTAACTACAATTATCTCACACAAGCAAACACAGAAGGAGCAAGTGGGGACATCCCAAAAGGGCAACGCAACCTGCAGTGCAAAGGCAAGCCAAGATTATACAGCTAGCAGCCGGGGACACCACACCAGGAGTGAAGCGATCAGTGACCTGGCTATAAAAGAAGGGGCACCAAAGAAAAGGTGCACGGACAGACAAAGCCATTCAGAGCAGTGGGGACTGCCAGCTTGGCGATGAGACCCGGCAGCGATGTATAGATTCAACCGACTGAGCAAAGATGGGAGAGCCAGGCAGCAGAGTACATGAGGACAAGATTGATGAAATCCTTTGGGCTACAAGAGAAGCAGCAGCCATGCATGGGAATTAATGGCTACCAAAGAAGCTGAGAGGTGATCAAAGTGGATGGCACTGCCCAGAGGAACCCAGCAACAGTGTGGAAAGCAACAATAGTTGCAAAGATCTCCCTGAGTAGAGGGAAGGTATAGGGAGCCTAAAAAGTGACAGCACAATGCAGCAGGAGTGGCAAGAAAGCATTGAAAAGAAGGAGGCAAAGGAGCCTGGGGCATAAGCCCTGACAGCATCACCTAGTACCAGCAAAAGGGCTAGGATGGCAAATGGTGAGCAGATAAGCCCATTTGTACAAGCATGCTGGGAATCGTTTGCACTACTGCTATTTGCCAGCCAACTCAGGAGGGTCAGGCACACAAGTGGGCCATAGCTTTAAGTCCCACAGGAGCTGGGAACAGCAAAGGGAGGGCCAGGTACCCCTACAGGCTCCACCCAAGGCATATAACTTAGCCGGAACAAGCAATATCAAGCACCAACCACCACTGAGGTATTAGAATACGCATCAGGGGAAAAGTGCAGGACCAGTTAAAGGGTGGGTTAGCACTGGAGGATGAGCAAACAAAAGGGGCTTGCTAGAACACCAATACATAGTTACCAGGACCACAGGTCTAGCTAGCCTGATACACATAACAGTAAAAGAGTGTGTCTGACTCAAAGAATTCATAGACATTTTTTCCCTGCTGGAGTTTCAAATTGATGGGTTGGATTTGGCTACATGCGACAAGAAGTAAGAGGACAGGAACGAGAGGGCGTGCATCAGGAACGAAAGGAACCTTGGTAATTGGCTGGATGCATTCAGGATTATGGCTTGCATAATAGTAGAAAAGTTCCCCCACTGTGCAAAAGATTTATGGTTGTATGACTCCAAGAGACATGAAGTACACAGGCAATTTGCAGGGGGCAGCTGTCTAGATTACTACAAAGGTTTTAGATTAAAAATGTAGGCACACCCAGTCATGGAATTGTACAAGGAGGATTTATCAGGATAGATGCATAAGATCCTGGTAGCCAGGGAGGCCCGGGCCTGGTCCGGGAAGTCTGAGTAGGTCTTTTGCGGTGCCCACTTCAAGGATAACATGGTAAACAGAAGTACTTTTTTAAGCAGCAAAACTATTAAAGTTGGAGAGGAGGGCCACAAGGGAAGGGCGATTTGCTTCAAGTACGAAGGAGATGAATGCACCTGGGGCCCAGTTTGTGGGGGAAGTTACCAAGTGGTTGACTGCAAAAAAGGTAAAGGAGACAGAGAGAGGGATAAGAAAGGGAATGCTAGTAAGAAGTAGCGTGGAGTAGGTTGAAACACAATGAACATGGAGGGGCTGTCAGCTAGTCTGTTCTCCCATCAATACCCATAGATTGAAGCAGCTAGCTAGTTAATATGACAATAAGAATAATGATTTCGAGAAAGGATTCAAAAGTCCAGTAACAGATCACATTACGTCAGGGAGGCAAAAAAACTCCACTCATCTCTCCAACATCACAAGATAGTGAGAAAGAAGATTCAGAAAGAAAAAGAACTGAGCAGGGTAGAAGGCCCCTTGAGCACGAAGCGCCCTCCAGGCCTGGTGATTTTCCCTCTTGGGGTGGTACCCAAGAAGGAACCTGGCCGACACTGATTAATATACTGCTTATCATTCTAGGAGGGTCAGTTAATGAAGGGAATCAATTCTGAGGATTGTGCGGTTCGCTATGCATCTTTAGATGATGTAATTGATCTAGTGCATTTGGTTTGGTGGGGAGCCCTGATGGCAAAGGTGGACATTGAGTGCTCTCAGAAAGCTACCAGCTCCTGGATTTCAAATTTGAAGGGTAAACTTATTTTAACAAGGCCCTTCCCATGGGTTGTACCATTTCATGTGCCTATTTTGAGCAATTCAGTATATTGCTTGAATGAACACTACACACAAAACTTCCAGGTGTCTTCTCAAGGAAACTCACTCAGTTGACCAAGGAGCTACAAAACAAACACCAGCATGCCAGATTGAGCTAGGCAGTGAAAGAGAACCTGAGAACCTGATTAACCTTTCTTCAAGATTTCAATGGAGTGTTCATTTGGAGGCCAAGCTGGGTATCAGATCGACAAATCACACTGTTCGTGGACACACCAGGCAGTCTGGGCTTCAGGGCAACCGTAGGAGACAGATGATGTGTGGAGAAATGGCCCAAAGAACAGACCACATCACGGATAACCAAGAACATAACATTCAGAATGTATTTCCCATAATAGTGCCACTGACAATATGGCACGGGAGACTGAGAGACATGAAGTTAAACCTACTATCAGAGAACCAAGCAGTAGTGCACGCAATCAACAGCGGGGCAGCCAGGTATTCATGGATGCCCAGTCTTTAAGGCACATGGTGAAGATGCAGATAAGAAGCAACCTGGAGTTGGGGGCAAGGCATGTACTATGGGTCAATAACGCTCACACAGATGAGCCTTCTTAATTCCAGATGGAAAATTTCAGAAAATTGCCCCCAACAACAGAAAAAGCAATAACACATTTTCCAGAGGAGCTCTGGTCCCTGGTAGATGTGACCTGTCCCAGCTGATAGAGCATGCCCTTGCATCCACAACAACATAGCGGTAAACATCATAGACAATGACAGTGCAGAGTGACACTGGGCTACAGTCTTTCAAGGACACAAGAAACACAACGGGAGATGCAGAACAATTTGTAAGGTGGGCATTTGACCAGAATAAATCTAAATCATAGGCACAAGCTCACCTGGTGGCAATAATGCATTTTTACAAGCTCTCTACTGGAGAGGATCCCACTGCTTCACTATCTTAAGGCAGTGTTAAAAGGTTGTCAACTTCTTGAGGAGAAAAGGCAGCCCATTGAATTCAGCACCCTTGGACATTTGACAGGGGTCATGGCCCAACTTGACAGATGCCTCTGAGGTCAAGTTATTTATATCAGTGCTTACGGTCGCATTCTTTGGGGCATTTAGCGTGAGTAAGCTGGTAGCACCATCCAAACATGAGGTGGGGGGCCTGTAGAGATAACATTGAGAAGATGCTAGACAGACCAGTAGGCCAAGGGAACACTGATAAAACTACAGTGCATGTCAAACCAAAGTCCATGCCCAGATGCATGAGTACTTGGTGATCTGCCCAATGGGGGAATGCCCCCTTTGCAGGCACAGCAATTTGGAGTGCCTGAGCAAATTCTAGTTTCAAGCAGTGCTGAAGAAGGTGCTCACCCAGGGCTGCCAGCATAAGAGTTCAGTACATACTCATTCTGCATTGGAGTGGCAATAATGGCAGCAAGAATGGGGATTTAATATGGAAGGCATGATGGGATGGGCAGGTGGCATTCCAAGCATACAGGATATACATAAGCATCCCACAAGAAGGGATCCATAAATCAACAGCACGGACCTGCTCCCCAGCACACTTTGTTCCCTATCGCACCGCGACTGAGCTAACTCTTAACAAGCTGACACTGTTTGTCTTGGCAGAAGACAGTCGTGCACCAGTGTCCATTGTTGAACACTCATTTATCTGAAAGACCCAGGACTGGTGAGTGCGGGGGAGTGACAGCCTTCCCAGGCCCTGCAAAACAGATATCAGATGGATTTGGTTGTCTGGAAAATGCTGGAGCCAGCTTGTGGGCTACTCTGGAGAAGTTGCACAAGAAGCACCTAGCCAAACCAGACCTGCTTATCATGCATCTAGGGGGGAATGACTTGCTGCAGTTGGGAGAAATGACCTAACCATGGCTGCCAAGTTATTTGGTAGCACCAGCTTGACATGGTTGAAAATTGTGCCTAGGCAAAGATGGAGGGGAGCCTGATCCCTCAGGACTCTGGAAAAATCCAGGAAAAACCTCATGTGACAGTTGTTAAATACTGCTGGGCAAATTGGTGGGAAACTATTAGGCACGGCCTGTTCAATCTGAGGTGCCTCTACAGTGATGGAGTGCACCTCTCAGAGGCAGGAATGAGGTATTCTGGGCCAATCTATAGGCTGCCATGGCACTGACAAGGTGCCTCTAACTAACAAGCCATTAAAGTGGGGAGCTGCCTGAGAATGTAAGCCAGCTAGCAGCATGGGGGTCAAGGAGATAAATGAGAGGAGCTTAAGGAAGGCTTGAAAGTCCACCCCAATCAAGGCAAGGTAGAAGACTAGGCAACTCATCTTGGGATCCCTTAGAGCAGGGTAAGGTGGTCAGAGATTGGGGGGCACAGAGCACATCACGTGCAGCCCAGGCCCGCAGGGACAGAGGACCACACCGAGTAGGTGAAGGTATTTATTTATGCCTAAAAGAGATTGTGGATTTAGCCCCTGACTCCACGCACAGACAGAAAGTAAGCTTCAGCTCCAAGACTCCATTTGACATTGTTAACCATCAAGATGATTTATGCCATGATTTATGACTTTATGACAAGTCAACAGAATTCATGTCTATTTTCCTTTATGGCATGAAGTATGAGGACAAATGTAGCTTAAGGGGTTTGATTTATGAGGCCAACTACAATTGACAGTTATGTTTTTATGGTGAATGAACATTCAGGATGATGTATGACCACAAATAAAGTTGATGCAGGGGACCTCTTGTTAATCTATCTGATGACTAAAGCTGTTGCCATATACCTCAAACACATACAAAAGTGTAGCGTTTCATTCAGAATGGGAGTATCTGCATGCAGGTTTTTTTGCAACATCGCAACACAAAATAAAATGATGGACGGAGTGTTGAAACTTTTCAAACACCCACCCCCAGTCACAGATCAGGGTTCAATCCATCATTATTTTGCTCACCACGTCACCCCAGTTTAGACCCAGCCATATGCAAATCAGTCTTGACCCTGTTCCCCATAGGAACAGTCCAGCCCGAACTGCTAGGCCAGGTCCTCCCTGGACAGGAAACAAGCATCCTGGGACAGGTTTCAGGGTATCACCCTTCATCAGCCAGGCTGGCTTAAATCCAGTGGTGCAGCGAGCAAGGGATCCATGTCTGGGCATACCCCTGCTACTTAGGGCGCACAAAGCAACATCGCAAAATAAAATGATGGACGGAGTGTTGAAACTTTTCAAACACCCACCCGCCGTCACAGATCTGGGTTTAATCCATCATTATTTTGCTCGCCATGTCACCCCAGTTTAGACCCAGCCATATGCAAATCAGTCTTGACCCTGTTCCCCATAGGAAGGGTTTTTTGCACCAGCTGCTGCCCTCTGAGCGGAGCTTTGGGCATTGGCATTCATTCTTTACAAATTAAGCACTGGCCAACCAAGATGACATCTGTAGTCTTGCTACCTCTATAAAAAACAGACATCCAGTAACAAGATGGATAAATCCAAGAGCAGATCTCTCCTGGTGTCAGGGAACACTAACTTCAAAATTGATTCCCATGTAGCGGGGGTCCAGCACAAGAGGCTCAAGCAGACTGCAAAGATGAAGGATCAAGCCCAGTCAGCATACCTCCAGAGCCCCTCATCCTAGCAAGACAAGAAAAAAAACAGGATAATTGCTGGTAATGCCACCCATTTGGCACACAGCTGGTATAGCCTGGATTACATTTTCAGGATTCATTCTGAAGTTACAGCCTCGAGGTTGATGCACCTTGTAAGTAATTATTGTGACAAGGACACATGACCTAAAAGTAATTTGTGGCCCACACGGAACTTGAAGAATTCACTAAAATGATGGAGCAAATGTATATCAGTAATGTTTTAAATGCTAACTGAACAAGTATTGACCTCATCCTTGAGACTATTGCATGTCCTAATTCCTTTCAGCACTGCTGTAAAGAATCAGCAAAATGCTAAAGATACAGTACAGAAGGGTCAAAAGAAAAAAAGCACATAAACACAGCTGCAGCAGCTGCTTCATTGTGTAAGCGCACATATATGATGACCTCAACACATACATGCATCATTAGGCATGCACACTCCTAAAAAAAAAAATGCAGACTACATTATTTAATTTACCAGTTCGAGATGGATTGCTGAATGAAAAAGAAATAGAAGTGGCACAAAAGTGTTTTTAAGGTAGGGCTGCTGGCACAAATTTGCTGTCTGTTGCTTCCCCACCCCCCAAAAAAGTATTTTTTTGAAAAGAGGAGAAAATAGATGGAACATACATGTAGTCTCATGCCATGCTTATGAAAGAGAAAAAAAGAGTTCCCTAAAAGTGGGCAGTGTATAGATACAAATCAAAATGTGATGTGCTCCAGGGGATATACAAACAAAAGATGGAATAAGATGGATATGGAAAGTCACTGATTAAGAAGCAAACAAATGATTCATTTACAAAAGCGATGTGTGGTGAGAATATGCCTGGTCGTTTGGGAAATAAAAAGAGATTAGGCTATCAAAAGAAACACATATTTCTAATAACAACATAGTGGTGTGGGTTGATCTTAGAGTCTTGCTAGGGCACAATTATTTTTGCTTTATGTCTGTGGCCTATCCCCTATCACTCAGTTACATTTTTCATTTCTTTTATTCATTTCATTATATTTCAGAATGGCTTGCTTTTAGCGGGGATGATTTTAATTTTCTAAACGGCTGCTTTTCCCAAAAGCATTGTTGTCAATTCCTTTGCCCAACATTTCATTCTGTACCTCTGCTCATGGGTGTACATGTTGATTTACCTAGTATTGCAGGCCCAAGAGTAAAGAGCCAAACTTCTAAAAGTAGACATATTATCACATCAGGCCTGTTCTCAGAACACTACACATTTTATTATAAATACATTACAAAGGCCAAAGAAGGTTAGAGGAGATTCCAGCCAGAGCCATTGCATGCCGTCCACCATCTTGTCGACAGCTACTCAGACCCTGGGTTTGTCTTCCAGCTAATCAGGAGGATTGCCAGTAGAACCACTGACTCACTCCTGCCGTACCCCTCCTTTAGACCAGGATGGGCAGAAGGGCTATAAACCGACATGCTCTCAGGTTTAGAGATTAGGGGGTAGGTAGAAATCACCAGATTCATGCTTATTCCAGGATGTTGGCACTGTTCATAATTTTCACACTAATGGTCACAATTACCTCTGTGCTATGTTTCATGCTCCTAATAATCGCATCTCGTGTTTTATATACTAGGATGCAGACACTTCAATAAAGTGTATTGAAACTTTTCCTGCATCTCTTCGTTGTCTTTAGGTGTATGAGACTGAGAGAGCGTAGCTTATATAATCAATATTAACATGAAATGTTTATGAACTAATGTAATAATGCCGCATAGAAAACGTATTAATGTATTTTACTAAACGTGCGCTTGAAATGTGCCCACGGAGAGTGGCCATCAACATACACGGGGACTAATGAAACTGACTAATAATTATGAAATGTTTATTAAAATGTGATTTTTCATTAATATTGAAAACCTATATGCTAAAAGTTTTGCTAATGAATCATTAGGCCTTAGTTAGCATGAGTCGAGGCCTAGCTGCCTGACTCTCATATTAAATGTGTTTTTCTAGCTTGCAGTGTGCTGACTTGCTGAAGGACATGAACTCTTGTTTTTCCAAAGCTAGAAGATGAATGTAACTGTAGTAGATCCGTAGATCTACTGCCTGCCGTACGGCGTCTCCTCTTCTCCTCTCATCCTTTGGGTTCCCTCAAGATTTCCCTGAAGTGCCTTGCGCCACACGAGGCTCTTGGACCACACAGACCAGATGGCAGTCGGGCAGTCAGGCAGTCAGGCTGCCAACAAGCGGTAACTGAAGGCAGCAGCAGCAGACAGCCAGAATGAAAACTGCTGCTAGACCAAGAACAAGGGGGCAGTGAGGAGTGGTCGGGCCCACCCGTCCCAAGCTAGTACTGTCAACAAGCAGGGGCCAGCACAAGGGCCAACAACGGGATCGACCTGTCCTGGCCAACGAAAATGCCAGCAACACCGCTGGTGGAAAAGCAGCACAATACGCAGCAGAATCTAAACCGCGATCCACCTCTACTCGCCATGAACCGATGTGAGCCGTGAGCCACCCGGCACTAGCGTCGGCAGCCAGTGAAGCAGGAAGCACAACCAAGAACTAAGAGATGTGTTAGTGATGGAGAAGTAGTGGGAGATATATTTGGTACATTGATCCCGTCTGTAGGTGTGATTATGAGTGGTTTGAAAATTAGAAAGCTGAATGTGATAATGGATAAACTAACAACGAGTACAGCAAGTTCCTTATTGGTTGTAAATACTGAGATGGCAGCTACAAGATCTATTGTTTTTCCGAACCTACTTGTGTTAGATCTTCTTCTCGCAAAAGACAGTGGAATCTTTCAGATGCTAAAAGTTCAGCAAAGCTGTACTTACATCTCAGAAAAGAGTAAGGATTTAGAGAAAAACATTCAGAACATTAATGGCTTGAAGAAGGATTTTGAACAGTTTGAAGAAATAGGTGCACGGGAAGCATTTGGAGATGGGTTTGCTGCTGTAGCGAGATGGTTTCAAAACTTAGGAAGTGGAATGGTGGGTTTTGTTCTGAAGCTGTGGTTGCTCATTGCTTTTTGTGCAATAGTTATAGTTGTACGTTTTTAAATTTTCCAGAGGATGAAAGTTAAACAGGCAATAAAAGGAAAGAGAGCAGATGTGGAGCTGAAAGAGAATCTGTGTAAATAGTATGATGATATGAAGCATCTGAAGAAGTCTAGATGGAAACTGATGTAGACTTCAAGGTTTTGATCAGTCTCATTTAAACATTTTATCATGACTTAATTTGTCATCTCAGGGGGTATTGGTGATGCATAATTTTGGTTGCACCATCATGCGTTATGGAAGTGTTATAATAATGTCACCAGCAATATATATATATATATATTGTGGCCCATATTTATACTTTTTGACGCAAAACTGCGCTAACGCAGTTTTGCGTCAAAAAAATTAGCGCCAGCTAACGCCATTCTGAAGCGCCATGCGAGCGCCGTATTTATTGGATGACGTTAGCCGGCGTTAGGCGCCGGCGCCGTCTGGTGTGCGTTAAAAAAAAACGACGTACACCAGGCAGCGCCGGCGTAGGGGAAAATGGAGCTTGGGCGTCAAGAAATGGGGCAAGTCAGGTTGAGGCAATTTTTGCGCCTCAACCCGATTTGCGCCATTTTGTTTTCACTCCCAACCCCCATAGAAATGACTCCTGTCTTAGCAAAGACAGGAGTCATGCCCCCTTGCCCAATGGACATGCCCAGGGGACTTCTGTCCCCTGGGCATGGTCATTGGGCATAGTGGCATGTAGGGGGGCACAAATCAGGCCCCCCTATGCCACAAAAAAAAATAAAAAAAATACTTACCTGAACTTACCTTAATGTCCCTGGGATGGGTCCCTCCAGCCTTGGGTGTCCTCCTGGGGTGGGCAAGGGTGACAGGGGGGATCCCTGGGGGCATGGGAGGGCACCTCTGGGCTCCTTCAGAGCCCACAGTTCCCTTAACGCCTGCCTTTTGCAGGCGCTAAAAAACGGCGCAAAAGCGGCTGTATGTCATTTTTTTTGACCCGCCCACTCCCGGGCATGATTTTTGCCCGGGAGTATAAATCCAACGCACATGCCTCGGAGTCGATTTTTTAGACGTGAACGCCTACCTTGCATCTCATTAACACAAAGTAGGTGTCCACGCTAAAAAATGACGCTAACTCCATGGACTTTGGCGCTAGACGCGTCTAACGCCAAAGTATAAATATGGAGTTAGTTTTGCGTCGAAATTGCGTAAAAAAAACGACGCAATTCCGGCGCAAACGGAGTATAAATATGCCCCTGTGGCCCATATTTATACTTTTTGACGCAAAACTGCGGTAACGCAGTTTTGCTAAAAAAAATTAGCGCCGGCTAACGCCATTCTGAAGCGCCATGCGGGCGCCGTATTTATCGAATGACGTTAGCCGGCGTTAGCTCGACTCATGCTAAGTAAGGCCTAATGATTTATTAGCAGAACTTTAACATATAACCTTTTATTATTAGTGCAAAATCCTATTTTTTATATAATATTTCATCACTATTAGTCAGTTTCATTAGTCATTGTATATATTGACGGCCACTCCCCGTGGGCACATTTCAAATGCATGTTTAGCAAAAATATATTAATAAATTTTCTATGCAGCATTATTACACATTAGTTCATAAACATTTCATGTTAATTTCTAAGCATATAAGCTACGCTCTCCCAGTCCCTCCTCTGAAGACACTTGTCATCACACAAAACCTTTCCCTACACAACCTTTCATTTTCTTTAAATTGTGCATCTCAATGTCTTCCTCCCTATGTGATCTTTCCCAAATTTCTTTGAACATTTTCTCCTTTTCTTTTTCTTCTTTTCTTTTATTATGTTTTGCCAAATCTATTTTGATTCTTTTATTAATTTTGCATGATAACCATAATCCAAATAGACAAATCAGGACAATCAATAGACCCCCTAATATTTTTAGCAAGAACCCCATTCCAAATACCACTAAACCAATTCCCTACTTTGGTAATTCCTTTCCCAACTTTTTCCCAAACTCCAGGTTACTTCACCTCCTTCAAATCTGCACTATCTCTTGTTAGATTAGTAAGCATACTTCTAATCTTTTTTGCTATTATCAGGAATGAATGCACAACAATGGCGCTCATTAAGCATCTTACAGACTCCGCCACTCTTCGCTAAAAGAATGTCTAAAGCAAGCCGGTTTTGAAGAGTGATAGCTCTTTCCGCAGTAAGTTCAGTATCCATCAGGAGTATAGCCCCTGTGAAGTTTGTCAGCATGTTATCCACAATAGTAGACAACTTTCTAATCTTAATGGAGTTTAAGATAACCCCTACTGAAGGAATGATGGCTCCAAATATGTCACCAACGACAGCAGCCGCTGTCTCTCTCTTTTGTCTAGTATGATGTAATTCAGACATTTTAGGAATTTGCTTTAAGTCATCAATTTGGTAAATCTTTGGGAAAACTATTCCCAAATAACATGTCCCATACCATCCTTTAGGAAGACGGTAATAAGCATTAAGCCCACATATATAATAGATCCCAGGGATCACTGGATCCTGTCCATTTAACATGAATGTCCATTTACTCTGAATCAAAAACACATGCCTACATTCACTCGTTCCCACAAATAAAGTGTCATGCTCAGATTTTGGCCTATATATGCAAAGCCTTCCTACATGTAATGCATCTATAGCTAATTTACCCTGTGTCTTTATTGCAGTGTAAGCATAATCATTTGCAAGCGTGCGTTTTTCTAATCCCTTTTCAAGCCTTTCCTTTAATGCCTTTCGTCTATCATCAGTGTGATCTAAGAAGCTCTTTTCTACAGGTGTTAGTAAGCAGGTTAGATTATTGTGATGCGCATAAGCTGTTCCAAATGTCAGCGTCGGCTCAAAGAAACCCCTAACTAATTTTATACTTTGTTCCTTAGCTAATTTATTTAGAAACTCAAACACAGGCACAAAGGAAAACACTACATCTAAGTTAGAATAGAAGTATTGAACATGTTCTTAATCATAGAGTCTTGTTAACAGCAAACTACAGCTTATCCCGTATGTTAGTGGCAGACTATGATAAGTAACCCCTTCTTGTACTGATGAAGGAATCTTTGTGCACACATAGCAGTTCTTTGCATCCATTCTGTCAACATACTCATTCAACAAGCGATAGAAGACATTAGTAGATAGTTTCCCTTTTGAATTAGTTCCCTTATGCAAGTATTTTGCATCCTGCTCAAACTTCTCCCATGGTGTTAGTGTAGCAGTCTCAGGATTTGAAGCATTGTTAGTCACTTTCTTATCCACCAATGGCATTCCCAAAATCGCACCTAGAATTATTATTGCACACACAATACCCAGAATAGCACTCAACCAACCACACATCCTACTTTTATTACTATTATCACTAGTATAACTCATGATCTGTAAAGAATCAGAAAGCAGAATAATGCAAAACAAACAATCAACTTGAGGATGATATAAAAGCTCTTTTTTTTTCTCTGTGCAAAGTCTCTCTTTCTCTCTGCGAGTATTTACAGTGTTTCACTCACTCCAGGACCCCTTTGTCAAATCAGGTTAGCAGCTTGTCATAATCGTTTTTTCAGAGTCAATTCAGGTTATCAGTGTCACATCCGGTAATTTATCAGTCTCTTTGCTCAGCTTTTCAGCTCTCAATTTTAATTTCAATTTAACACAGTCTCTTTCTAGAGTTAAATTCATGTACCGTGATATTGACCTGGAACCTCTCGATCAAAACAGAATGCCAAGAATTCCTGTTGCCATTCAGCTGATGTTGCATATGCCCATTCAGGACCTGCGTACCTTCTGTTTGCGACTCTCTTTCTTTTCAGTTTGCGGTCACCTTGCAACTCTCCTTCACTGAGATCCTCTTTCCTGGTTGTGTCAACTTCTTCCTCTATTGTTTCATTAGGCATCACTTTCTCTCCTACAGCTTGTGGCTCTGGCCAATTATCTCCTTTAAGTGTTTTCTTTCTGTTTGTCCTTTCAGGACGTTGAACAGTGCCCTCCTCTTGTGTTATGGTGTTTTCTCTTGATGGCTCTGCACGCGGCTCAGGAGGGGTCAGAACACCTCGACTTCCTTCTGCCTCACTCCCTTCGCCTTCCGGGTCTGTTATGGGCTCAACTTCAAACCTGTATCCGTCTGCTTCTGGGGGAACCTCTCTTTGCGTCGGTTCCCCTGTTACCTCAACTGAGATAGGCTCACCGTCACCCCTCTGGAACTCATTTTGAGTGACTAAGCCGTCCTCAGCGGGTTCTCCTTCAGTCTCAGTTCCCCTTTGAATACTCTCCGGCCCTGAGACTTCCTTCTCTGCAGCTGTTGTTTTGGACACTTCAAGATCCTCATCAGTCAGACACGTCACCTTCTATGTGTGACTGGCATGTATCCAATTTAGAAGACCTGCACATTTCACAGCAGTAGTAGTTGTCAGTATTACTTGATATGGCCCCTTCCAACGTGGCTCCAAGCACGACTTCTTGACAACAACCCAATCACTGGCTTTCAGGGTATGACCTGGATCACTTATCGGTGGCAATGTGGTAGCCTCCACCTGGTGAGAGAAAGAGCGGACCATGTCAGCCAGACCCTTGCAGTAATCCAACACCATATCATCTGTGATATTCACAAGAGCATTTGCAGGTACTGCGGGCAATCTCATAGCTCAACCCATTAGAATTTCATGAGGAGACAGTCCTGTTTTCTTGTCAGGTGTGTTTCTCATAGACATCAGTAGTAAGGGCAATGCATCTGGCCACTTCAAATTGGTAGCTGCGCACATTTTTGCCATTCTCAACTTCACGGTAACATTCATCTGCTCCACTTGTCCTGATGCTTCAGGGTGATTACTACAATGCAGATTCTGCTCAATGTTTAATGCAGCACACAAGAGCTTAATCACCTCATTGTCAAAGTGCCTGCCCCTATCTGATTCTAAAGAGATTGGGAATCCGAAACGTGGTATTAACTCCCTAAGCAGCAGCTTTGCTACTGTGAAACTGTCATTCCTACGTGTAAAGTCCAGTGACTCAAAATGCACACAATCACCAACATGTACCTCAGTCCTCCACACATAGGCATCTCAATGAAATCCATCTGCATTCTTCTAAATGGACCACCTGCTCTCCCAACGTGGCTCATATTCACCACAGTCCCTTTTCCTGCATTCATATGCTGACAGATGATGCACCTGTGACAGATAACCTCTGCAGCTTGTCTGAATTTTGGATTGAACCAATCGATTTTGAACAACCTGACCATTGCGTCTCTTCCAACATGTGCTTGACCATGGTAAAACCTCGCAAAATGTGACAAAAGACTGTTTGGCAAAACCATTTTTCCCTCCTCTGAAACCCATAAGTCATCAGACCTCTGTACACATTGCATTCTCTGCCAGGAGCGTTTCTCCTCTTCACTGGCACGTCCCTGCAGTGATTTTAGCTCATCTAATATGTCGACTACTCTTAATGCAAAGTTTAAGCATGTTTCATTCCCAGTTTCAGGTAACAATTCCCACTGGTCTCGAAACGCTATACAGTTCAATGCGCAAAACCTTGCAACTTGATCTGCATATCCATTTCCTATTGACACAAAGTCTTGTGACTTAACATGAGCATTGCATTTCACCACGACAATTTCAAGAGGTAACTGAATCGCGTGCAACAAATCTTTAATCTTTTCACCATTTTACACTGGAGAACCAGAAGAGGTCATGAAACCCCTCTGTGACCATAACTGGCCAAAATCATGTACAATTCCAAATCCGTATCTGCTGTCAGCATAGATAGTGACCTTTAAGTTTTCAGCTGCATGGCATGCCCTAGTAAGAGCAATTAATTCAACCACTTGAGCAGAATACACTCTTTCAAGCCAGGAAGCTTCTAGGATACCAGTGATTGTACACACAGCATATCCGGCTCTCAGTACTCCTACTGCGTCTCTCAGGCATGAACCATCAACAAACATAAGGTGATCATTTTCTTCCAATTGGGTATCTTTAATGTCTGGTCTTGGTTTGGTACACAGCTCTGTTACCTCCAGACAATCATGTTCTATTTCCTCGGCATCATCAATGTCTGCATTTTCAATAGGAAGAAAAGTTGCCGGGTTCAATACAGTACATCTCTTAAGGGAAACGTAAGGTGACCCCAGTATAATTGTCTCATATTTTGTAAGACGTGCATTCGTCATATGCTGCATTTTGATTTGGGTTAACAGAATTTCAACTGAATGGGGAACCATTACTGTTAAGGGGTGTCCCATCACTGTGCCTTCACATTGAGTGAGGCTTTGACCAACTGCTGCAACTGCACGCAAACAACCCGGTAAGGCTGCTGCGACTGGGTCCAAAGTAGCTGAAAAATATGCTACTGGGCGGTTTGCACCTCCATGGACCTGTGTCAGGACAGACAAAGAACAAGCATCACGTTCATGACAAAACAGTGTGAAAGGCTTTGTATAATCAGGCATCCCTAAAGCTGGTGCCCTGCACATGCTTTCCCTCAGTTCCATGAAGGCCTTCATCTCTTTCTCGGACATGGTTATAATATCCAGGTCATCCTGAACTTCCTTAACAGTCAATCTCACCAAGGGTTTAGAGATAATCAAGAAGTTGGGAATCCACTGACGACAGTAGCCCACCATTCCCAAAAAAACATCCTAACGTCTCTCTTGGTTGTTGGGGGATTCATCTGCAGTATAGCTGTCACCCTTTCTTTGGATATTTTTCTTGACCCTTTCTCAATCAGGTGACCTAAGTATTTCACCTCTCTCTGACAGTATTGCACCTTCTTTGGGGACACTTTGGGGGTTATTCTAACTTTGGAGGAGGTGTTAATCCGTCCCAAAAGTGACGGAAAAGTGACGGATTTACCACCAGCCGTATTACAAGTCCATTATATCCTATGGAACTCGTAATACGGCTGGTGGTATATCCGTCACTTTACCATCACTTTTGGGACGGATTAACACTCCTCCAAAGTTAGAATAACCCCCTTTATGTCCATTCTTTCCCAAATGGTTCAGTAAGGCTATTGTGTCATACCTGCAGTCATCTTTTGTTCTAGACGCAATTAACAAATCATCAATGTTCTGTACTAAAGTCGAACTGAAAGGCAGTTCTAATGACTCCAAATCCTTCTTCAATATCTGATTGAAGATAGAAGGTGACTCAGAAAACCCTTGAGGGATTTTGCATCAACTGTAAACCTTATCCAGGAATTTGAAACTGAAAAGAAATTGGCTGTCCTCACGAAGAGGCACCGAAAAGAATGCTTGTGACAGGTCCACAACTGTGAACCACTCTCTATCACACGGAACCTGAAACATGATCACTGCTGGATTTGGCACTATGGGGCAACATTTTAGCACAATCTCGTTTATTTTTCTAAAATCTTGCACAATTCGAACCTTCCCACAAGGCTTTTTCAAACCCATTATTGGTGAATTACACGGGCTACTCAGCACTTCTTTCAGAACCCCTTGCTTCACAAAGTCCGCAATTATCTGTGCTACCTGAATGAGGACATCTTGTGCCATGTGGTATTGCGGTACCTGAGGAAACACTGCATTTAGCTTTATCTGTACTTTAACTGGTTCTACTCCTTTTATCAGTCCCACTTCTTTTCCTGTCAGATCCCACACCTTCTCTGTCACTGTTCCCTGCAACTCGGGTGGTAAGTCAGTCACTGTAAGCATTGGGAATAAGGTTATCAAAGGGTATTCCTCCTTTGCGGTCTCCATTTCTAATTCTGGAAACTGACCGTCATCTCCTTCATCATCACTGTTTGTTTGCACCTCAATCCCTTCATTGGAACAGGTAATCGAACACCTTGTTTTGCACAATAAATCGCTTCCCAGTAGGGATACAGGACTCGAATCACAGACTACAAATTTATGTAATCCCTGGAAGTTACCAATTTCAACTTGGACCGGGTCTATAATTGGATTTGTCAGGAACTGATTTGCTACTCCTACCACTCTTATGGTTCATCCCGAAAGTGGCAATTTCGGAACCTCGGCACTTCTGACTGTAGAGCGCGTAGCTCCTGTATCAACTAGGAACAAAACCTTATGACCCATCACCTTTCCCTCTACATAAGGTCCCCTCTGGTCTACTTCTAGGGACACTGCAAGCCTGCACTCCTCACTGTCTGAACTATCATCCGACCATTCATCGTTTATTCCATCCTCACCACGCAATGGGAACTGTTGTACTGTATTATTTTGACTCATCGTTTGGCCTGTGACCTGTTGAGGAAGCATCACCTGTTGCTGTCCCATTGGAGCCAATGGTATCTGCATTTGCTGTCTAGGTACCATGGGAATCTGCTGTTGTACTTGTTGCACTTATGCTGGTTGAACACGCGGCATTTGCATCTGTTGCATGGGCTGTAACCCCTGCATCTGAACCATGTTATTCTGGAAGTTCTGATTTTGGCCCCTCATTTTTGGACCCCTCACATTTTGAAATGTACCGACATCATTGCTTTGTTGAACAACACCATCCTGCACCACCATTGGGCATTCCCGTTTCCAGTGCCCCACGCCCCCGCACGCATGACATGGTGACACCTTTTTCATCCCCTGCACATCATTTTGAACCACAACAGTATTCAAGTCTGGACCACGGTTCACAAAACCTCCTCAACCTCGACCTCTTGGTTGTGCCTGAAACATTCCATTCCCCTGCGGTTGTTGCTGCTGCACCACCTGCTGTATTCCATTTCCCTGCATTCCTGCTTGCGCTGCCTTAATCTGAATCACCATCACCTTCTCCTTCAACTTTCTCTGCTTCAACTCAATCTTGTAACTACAGTATTTTGCATACTGCAACACCTCATCAATCGGCTTCACTTGTCAACAGATAAAATGATTCTTAATCATCTGGCTAATTTCTGGTCTCAGCCCTTCGACAAACCTGAACACAAGATGATTCATATCTTTCGGCTAAAATACCTCAGTGCCACTGTAGTGTTTGAACGCTTTCAACAATCTCTCATAATAAGCATGAATCGACTCTTTGGCCCCCTGTGATGTTCGATCAATTTTCTGCCAATCAGTCACTTTCGGTGACACTTTCTGCTTCAAAAATTCAATCACTTTATGATAATACCTCATCTCCTCTGTAGGCCAATCTACTCCCCTCTTGCATTCTAGCCACAGGTCAGGTGGAACTATAATCTCAAACAGGTTATTCAAGTCCTCCCAAAGACATTTTGCAAGCTTCACAAACCTGTCCGTCTGCTGGTACCATTCTTTTGGCTTCTCCCTCAACCTGGGGTAGTCATTTATGAATGACAGGATGTCACCCCTAGACCACGGTACATGGACTAGAAACCCTGCGGCTGTTTCTCTCATTGGTAAAATTTTTATTGTCCCCGTGTCTGGTGCGGCTTTAGTCTGCTTTGGTTCCGGACCATCTCCTTTCTCTTTATCTCTTTTCTTTGCCCATCTGCCTTCCCACTTCTCTAAGGCTCCCCAAATTTGTGCGCTCTGCAGGATTTCTTTAAGATGTGTTTTCATTCCGGCAGATCTCATATGCTCGAAATCTTTAGGCCCAAAGTCTAATCTGTAGCTTCTTTTCAAATGTTTAGTACTTTCAATGTCTATGCGGTATTTATCCGCCAGGTTTGCCAACCTCTGATGCACCTTGCTCACTTCTCTAGGTTTTTTGGGGCACAGATACCTCAATTCTGCTTCCGTGTATGACTCTAGTTTGTTCAACCCCATTGTTCCTTCCACTAGCTCCATGGCTTCTACGCCCAGTCTCACAAAATTCAGGTATTATCCCTCTCTGAACTCTCTGCGGTCCCTGCAGTCGTTTGCGAAGTGTTGAGCTTGTCTAACCACTTGTTCAATTGCTGCGCTGGTAAACCTTGCAACAAAATATTTCCTGACTGCACCAATGGTGTCTGTGTCGTATTGGTACTCCTTATCTGTGGGGTTAGCGCACCTAACCCTGCTTGCCTCATTGTCTCCAAAGGATCCCCAATTGGACTAAAGTCTAACAAGGATCTAGGTCCTTCTGCTGTCTGTTCTCTTGGTGTCATTCCTTGGGAAGTTCCTATGAACCCTCCTCTTATCGCCTCTTGGGTCATTACTCCCTGAACATATACTCCAGGCTTACCTTGCGCATACAGCGGTACTGGTGGACCAACAGTAATTGGCAGTGATATAGCAGCTGGGGACTTACCAACCCCCAAACCCTGTGGAGCATTAACTCCCATAGCTTGATTCATCATTGGTGCTGTAGCTACTGACTGCGGTCCTACAACTGTATTGTAACTCGGAACCATCTGTTGCTGCGGCTGGGGCAGCAACTGCGGAGTTGGCTCAATCTGCACTAACTTTGATCTTGTATATATCGGATCAGGCGGCACCATCAGACTCGTAGTTGTCAGGATAAAACCTTTTAATCTGTGGTGGCTGCAACTGTATCTGCGTGTCTGGCGCAGTGGGTACACTGACACCATTCTGTATCAAAACTGTATCACTTGTCTGCACTGTATTTGAGATACCCTTATTTTGTGCCGGGTCTTCAGAACTCACACTAGTGCTCTGTGCGTTGTCATTTATGGCATATGGTGGCGGGCGATCATGTAACAACTGATTAAGAAACTCTTCATCGTCTGAATCATCCGCGTCTACCCAGGACCTCTGAGTCTCCTTTGGCTTACTAGAGCCCTTATCTGTCTTACAAGTGGCTTTCTTTCCCTGTGTCGTCTTCTTGTGTTATTGGCGGAAACATTTTAAGTCCGTCAACTATTCCCCTTCTCCACATCCTGCTCTCATTATCCCATCTAGCCTCAGCTAGTCTTTTCTGCTCTTTTCATTCTCCTTTCAAATTTCTGCTGTTCTGTTGTATGGCCATCAAATCCCAGATTGCCAATGCCTCATACTGAGCTGGTCTCGGAGGCGGCTTTTGCACACTTAACATCATTCGTGAATTTTCCAAAATTCTTACATTAAACGTTCCGTATTCTGGAAACGCTAAATATCCTTCTTTTTCTGTCAATTTGCACCACTGCCTTATCCAAAGACATGGCGCGACTCCCTTCTCCTCCTTTACGATATAAGCTGGAGTACCCTCAGGCGGTGTAGGCTCCCCCACACTCGCTGTAATGTATGTCTCTCCCCTCAAATCACTCTTTAGAGCCTTGAAAAACTTCATTTTTGCATCTTTTATTTTGTTTAGAATCTAATCAGGAAGTGACTTTAATTCCCAGAACACTCTTCACCCACCTTTCTCAACCTATTGCCTCTCACGGACGGCTGCCAATCCGTGCACGACCCCTCTCAGCAATTGACCTATCCCAGCGCGGCACCACTGACGTCACACTCATACACACTGCAGCTGACAAAGTCTTGCGGCTTGCCTCCTCACACAAAACTAATGCAATATATTGCGAGCACCTTTAACAACAAAAACCCAAATTTGCCGGTTAACTACAGGAAGGGTAACACAATCGCTTCAGAACTTTACAGAGATTTCACTTGAAGCCTCGGCCGCTACTCTCTCCTTCTCAGCTCCCGCACTCGCAAGCAGAATTCGACCCGCAAATCCTACTCTTGACTTGTCAATGGTTCGTTCTAGTGCACTTTAGAACTTGCCAAATCTCCATTGAATGTTTCACTCACACACTTGACTCAAACTCGACTTGTCAACCACGCCCGATTGACCTATTAAACCGCACAAATTACAACATAAACCCAGGTGTCTCCTACACTTGTCAATATACTCCGGAGTCTTAGACCACGGCGGGTCCGTACATCACCAACAACCACATGGATAATTTTTTTGCAGAAAGCGCCACACTCACCTAAAGTTCGCCGACTTCCCTACTCTCATACTGTGGAGTACGCCCACTCCTACTAAAACAACATTACCTGACCTAAATTCATACAAACTTCACAAATCACCTGCAATATGCATAAGCTGAACAAGCGCAAATTCTACACCACACATGCTAAAACGCCGAGCACATACCCAACTCACTTAGGCAAGCTCCGAGATTCCGGGAAAGTTATGGGGAATTTAGAAACACATCATACCTCCAATTTGCATTATCTCGAAAAACAATTCAAAACAATAGTCCTCCGTCCTAGGGCCCCAAAGGGCCTAAACCCTCACTCTGCTACCAGAACTGTTAAAGCGTCCCTTTATGACTAATTTACTCACTTTGGGACTCGTTTTAGGCCAATGAGTCTTTTGACCCTGATTGAAGACACCTTGTAACGAGATAACTAATCAGCATGTCAATCAATAAGTCAATAACATCATCAAAGTTCACAATAATAAGACAATTCAAATTAGTCAAAGACATTAATACAACTCAGAAGCCACCATGACCTTGCAGTCATGAATAACCACACCAATTTAGTACTGTTATATGAAGTTTATTCCCTATTGATTACAATTCTACTAATAAGTTTATTAATCTCAAAACCAAGAAACACATTAGCATAGTCACAATATGGCAACTCTGATAAGATTTCATCAAAGCAAGAATCATGAATATTAGAATATAGCACGGCGTCAACATAGGTTATCCTTAGCAGAGTATCATTATCACGTTGTTCAGCACAGCATAGATTTCAGTCATTTGTCTATTTGCGTCGGTTTAGTGAACCCCTCATCTAACCACGAATTAGCATTGGCAAGTTGGGCTTCATGCAAAACAATTTAGCAACACCAATTTAGAAAATATCTAACTATGGTCTCTGTCAAAAGAAGCAGTTGGTACCTAGAAAGGAAAAGCAAACAGACAATCACAATATCATTGTCATATAGCTAAGCTATTGGGTCAGTACTCAGATTCAGTCTTCGTCCACAGGGCATCAGTTGATTTGTCATCAGCTGGGAATTCAGCAAGTCAGGTAAAAGGGGCACTTCCCTCATAAGGAGGTAAAGTGTAAACGGGCAATATAAGGCAAGAATGGTTTTAAGAACCATACAGCAAAGTCTCTATGCAGAATGACAAAGTGTCTGGGTCATGGCAAATCGCAACAGCATCTCCCCCTCCTCTATCTCCTAGTCTCCTATTCTAAATTACTTCCTTGTGTCAAGGGTTTTTATCCCATTTTCATTGTACAGTCCCCTAATTCTTCATTGGTCGAGGGGTTGCACCCCACTATCTCCAGCCAATAGGTTTTCAATTATCTCTTCAAATTTGTCACCCCATAACTGTTCTCACGTAGTTTATTGGTCCTTATGATTGACGTCTTCAGCGGGTGGAATGTCCGGTATGATTTCATACTTTTGTGGTCCTTTGCACATCTTCAGTCAGTGGCTCCATTGTCTGTACCGGTTTAGGTGACCTTTTACCTGCAAGCAGTCTACACTGTTGCATTCAGCAAGAATGTTTCCCTAAGCAAGTCGAATTTCATGAGAACGGATCTACTACACTTACATTCATCTTCTAGCTTTGGAAAAACAAGAGTTCATGTCCTTCAGCAAGTCAGCACACTGCAAGCTAGAAAAACACATTCAATATGAAACCAGGCAGCTAGGTCTAGACTCATGCTAACTAAGGCCTAATGGTTTATTAGCAGAACTTTAACATATAACCTTTTATTATTAGTGCAAAATTATATTTTTAATATAATATTTCATCACTATTAGTTTCATTAGTCATTGTATATATTGGCGGTCACTCCCCGTGGGCACGTTTCAAGTGCACGTTTAGCAAAAATATATTAATACATTTTCTATGCAGCATTATTACACATTAGTTCATAAACATTTCATGTTAGTTTCTAAGCATATAAGCTACACTCTTCCAGAAGCATTTTGTGAAAAAGCATCACTTTTGTGAAATGCTAGCCAGTTATATAGAATGTGATTAGATACAAATACTCAAGGGGGAAGCCATTAATAGTGATAAAACAGGAATGTGTAAAGAGAGAAGTAAGAGGATACAGAAACGTGAGGAGTGCTAATCCTGATAATGTGAAAAATGTAAAGTTTACATAGAAGGGCATGAGGGCATACAAAGGCTATTGTGAGCATGTGGAATGCTTGTTAATTGTGACCAAGAATGAGTTGTACAAAGTAATTTTACGGCTACAAACTCAGGCAAAATCACAAGTTTTATGACCACAAATGTCTTTTTTTGCTATATACTACACCCATTCTGCAAGAAGAAAAAGCATTGGCAAAATGGGTTAACTAAGCATTCTGAATCACAATTAGGAAGGCAGTCCTTTCCTAATTGCAATTCAGAATGGCACATATCATTAGTTTGTGACTTCAATTGCAGTTGCAAAACATTGAAGAGTTACTGACTTCTCAAAAGAGGTAGTTGTGGGTGGGATCCCTGGGAGCCAAACTGGCAACAAATCTTTAGAGCTCCTGATTTGGCACCCAATAGTTCTTCAACCAGGTGAAATGCTCTGTATGCTAAGGGCTGCTACAATGGAAAAAGGTGCAATGGCAAAGAGGCTAAATACGGGATGTTATTTTCGTTTGGTGATGCAGTGGTGGTTATTTGACAACGACCGTCCTCTACATCTCCCAGGCCTAAGTGCAGAAGTGCATACTGAGGCTAATGGTGGCACTCTTGTTCAACTACATTCCTGGCTGGAAGAAGGGAGATCGGTTCAGAGGCGTCTGAAACAAGAAGCACCTGAAGCGTCTCTGAGGACAGCAAGACAATGGTGTATTCTTAGTAGACTGGAACTGAGTCTCATTTGAGCATCAGGGCAGGTGGGTGGAAACTGGGAAGGACGAGCTGGCAGTATGCTTTTTCTCTGATCTGGGGTGAGCAGTGGCGGGAAGCACAGCTGTTGATACCCCATTGGGAGCTGTCCTTGGCCCTCAAGGGACACTCTTCATACAGAACCGTTTACAACAGCTTTTCAGTGATAGTGGCCCTTTGTTGACAGCATACCTGCCCCCTTCCATTGCTTACCAATATGAGAGCTGCTACAGCTGCAGATGACAGGCGAACCAAGCATTGACCAAGATATTTGGTCTGTCCTTTTTTTATAGCTACAGTACCAACAAGTAATTACTAGATGTCATTCTCTAGACAGAAACAACAGCTTGAAGTCTTTAACAAGGCTGCCGCCCTTCAAAACTGTTTTAGTTTCGTTCAAGTCAGAAGCAACTGCTTAACAAGTCTGCCACAAAGCCACAATAACACAAGTGTTACTAAATGTTAATCTCAAGTCAGATGCAACTGCTTCAAATGTCCTTCATAAACTTGAGGGTGTGTGTCACCAACATAAAAATATACGTCCACACTTTTTCTACTCCAATAAATAGTGCTTATTTTGTATAGCATAATTCTATATGCCCATGCAGGTAAACGCTGGTGAATCACAACTTTTATTAAATGTTTTTATTACTATGAAAGGCTCATGAAGACGATCTAGAATACATGGGTACTAGCAGCAAATGGTTATGTCAAACATATCATTCAGAAACTTTATTTGAGTGGTATTATGAGCTATGCTAAATGTATGTGTGTGTGTGTACGTTTATGTGTATATATATGTATAAAATGTATGTGCATATATATATGATTATATGAATGTGTATATATAAGTATACAAGTATGTGTGTGTGTATGTATATATATATATATATATATATATATATATATATATATATATATATATTTCCAACAGGTTTTCTCAGTGTTTAGGAGCTTGATCACTTACAGGATGGCAACGGCATTGCAGGGATGGAGCACCCTCGCCAATATATTCCATCAAACCTTTCCACAGTAGAGAAACGCCGTACTCCGGTGAACAATGATGTGGGGCACTTTATTTCCAAAATTACATATTCTTGCTTTCCTTTCCTGACGCGTTTTGGCTGTCACTACCAGCCTTAATCATAGGTATGTGGTTTCTCCGGTTTGAAAATAATCACATGATAAAGCCAACCAATCATTTATACCATGGCTTTAAAGTCACAGAGGCTGTCAAGACTAAGTGATCAAGCTCCTAAACACGGAGAAAACCTGTTGGAAATTGAGTTGTTGGAGCCGGTATCTGCCCGTTTTCACTGCACATAATACGGAGGTACGGGGACACCGACCAGGAAATGAATTAATGTAGCAATGGGGGAAACTTGGCAAGGGAATGTGAATCTGATATTTTATCTTATTCACTGGTGAACTGTTTGTGTGTTGCACCGAAGAAAAGCACAGGTCATCTTTAATTGAAAAACGTATGTATGAGGCTTATAAATCAGGAACAGCCGTAGTGCAACTTGAACAATGACATTTAAAGAAAGCAGGAAGATATTTATTGCAAAGTCTTTTGAAATTACGTGAAGGACGTTGTAAAGGAAACTTAGCAAGGTCATGTTAAGAAAGAAAAATGCAGCAATAATACGAAGATAATTATAAATTTAGAGTGTGCTTTGATATATTATATAAAAGAAAAAGACAGTGCGGAAGTGAAACTAATAAATAGCACTCAAGTTTGTAAAAAGGTGACAAAGACTCTGTGACTTTAAAGCCATGGTATAAATGATTGGTTGGCTTTATCATATGATTATTTTCAAACCGGAGAAACCACATACCTATGATTAAGGCTGGTAGTGAAAGCCGAAACGCGTCAGGAAAGGAAAGCAAGAATATGTAATTTTGGAAATAAAGTGCCCCACATCATCGTTCACCGGAGTACGGCGTTTCCCTATTGTGGAGAAGTTTGATGGAATATATATATATATATATATATATATATATATATATATATCACCTAGTGGCGGTTAGGACCTAGTTTCCATAGACAAAGCATTTTTTTCTTGCTAATACCTATGGCACCGTTTGATAAATCTTCACAAAATTTTCCCAAAAAATATGACACTCACTTCATCGTCTGTCTGGAAAGTTTCAGGATGATCAGTCAAGCGGGGGCCAAGAAAAAGGGGATCCCAAAATGCTTTTTCCCCATGCCTTTTTACATAGGGATTTTGAACAGGAATAGCGCCCGAACCACTGGATGGAATTTTATTAAATTTGACAGAAAGGTAGCTCTTGCTCCAGAAAGCACCCGTTTAGTCATTTGGTGTAAATCCATTCGGTCGTTTTTGATAAATTAAAGAAATATATATAGCCACACAAAGGCGCCACAAACCCTCCCACTAGTGCTGAGATTTGATTGGCTACCAACACTTAACAAGGAAGTGTTGGCAGCCATCTCGGGACTCGGCTTCAATGGAGTCCCAGAAAAAAAGAATAAAAAAAGAAAAGGGGACAGAGTGGGCACACCCTGACCCCTTAGATCAGGTGCTACAGTCCCAGAGGTACCCCCAGAACCAAAATCATTTTTTTTTTTAATTTTCAGTGGGAGTCGCAGCAGATCTGCAAATCCACCAAAACATTTTTAAAAAGTGAGTCCTTGTTTAAATGAAGTCCTTGGTTGGGCCCAGTTCCTGTGCATTGAAATTTTGAATGCAGGAGGGCCACCTGGCCCCTTGCAGCTCAAGGGACCACCACCTCCCCGGGGCTGTCGGGCCTGCAAACCCGGATATGCCCCAGTAAAAATACTCTGAGTGGATTATTTGCCTTTGCGGGGACCAATGCTTGTTTACAGAGACCAATACTTGTTTGCAGAGTTGGAACTAATGCTTGTTAGAGACCAGTGTTTGTTTGTGAACATGTATTGCACAAGCCTTCAGCATCCCCGTGTCTCAGACTGAGTGTGGCTCCCTATGAGTCAGACTGGGTGTAGCTGGATGCAGCAGGAATTTAAACCACAATCGGCCTGAGTGAATTGCTTGCTGTATAGGTCATTGGCTGCAAAGAAGGAATCTCTGCTTCTCCGCTTTTGATCTTCACTTCTGTTCTGTCCAGCATCTTGGAGGCCGCCTCTGGAAGAAGAAGAGACCGAGGGAATTAACCCTTAAAGAGGCAGTATTGGTCTGCACGCGATTTAAGAACATTTATTGATAAAACTTGAAACTTGCTGACTTGAAGCTTGATAAGTGAATGTTCCAAGATGTGATGTACCTAAAAGGGCACATCTTTGAGTCCAAGGTCATTGGGATGTTTGCAGCTCATCATGCTATAATGCTTATTGTAGATGCTTGCATTATAACACAGAAATGAGTTTCTATTGAACAACTGTTATGAAAATGATATACTATGAATACGTTTGTTATTGCTCATTTTAATGTGGCATTACTATTGTTGTTAGTGATACAATGTACTACAATTACAGGTATTAACGCTGAGTTCAATGTGGCATTTGCATTATTATTTCAAATTGTTGCTGGTGATGCGGAATATTCTGTGCTTGGCTTTTAAACGAAGTTGAAGCTTATCTCTGTGATGCTCAAAATGATGCTGTGATGTAACAGTGATAAACTGGTTGTGCATGAAGTTGAATGCTATTGATTAACCCTTTGTTTTCATAGTATTACAACATTAACAGTAATCCTTGATATTAACCCTATATTTTCAGTGTGATTTAAACACTGAATTACGTTCCTCACAATACTAGCACATTATTCTGATTAACCTATGGATATCTGGGGAATCTAATTCCCTGAGAGTTTGTTCTTATTATTGTTACCTATATAAATGTCTATGAGTCGAGTGAGTCAGCGTCTTGGGAAATCTCATCAAGGTGAAACACACAAGATATCCATTGAACATCAAGGAACAGCTCGGAAGGCTTAATGGAGGTGACGAGAGATTAATCTGGTATCACAGCAGGAGTAGTTAATGACAGTATAGGAGGTTCAAGGCTCTTATTTAATTACAGCTAATCCACATTGTTTCTGAAAGTTTCTAGAGAGAGGGACAGCCATCAGAAGCGGTAAAGGGGACCCCAACAGGTAAATCCAGCTTGCAGATCATATAACAGTGGAGTATACATGGGTTATGAGATATTAGTTATTTGACTGATATATACTTTATCATAGGAAAGACCGTCTCTTCGACCATCACTAGGTATCTGGATCCAGCCCTGCCACTCCAGTGTCTCTCTCCGTCTCCCATCACTCCTGTTGGAAAGTAGGTCATTGGTTACAGCAGGTAAGTACCTATATTTAGCAATAGGCCACTAACCCCCACTAGGTCCAGTCAGGTCTCAATAAATGAATCCCGCTCAACCCTTTGTAGCTTGGCAATGAGCGACAAGGCTTTACTTAGGAGTCAAATTTGTAAATTATTTAAAAAATCACAAAAAATTACATGAGTAAAACACAAAAAACAGTACAAATCCAACACCAATTTATAAAAATAGAGTGTATTTGAATATTTAAAAAGACACTAAAATGATTAAAATCCGATAAGGGGAACCGGAGATATGAATTTTGAAAGAACTAGTGAATTCTAGCACATAGAAACTAAAAGTCCCCATCTGGTTATATGTCACACTAGACCGGGGCAAAGTCAAAGTTTGAGGCAAACCACGATGGAGCCCTTCTTGGCTACAGCAAGCAGGAGGCCTCGGTCAAATATGTACCTTCTGACTTAGGCCTTCTTTATGAACATGGTGGTAAACACCGTACCACCTGCGGTGGCGTTAACAACCGCCAACAGATGTGCGGCCCGAACCGCCAAATAATGAACCAACTGAAACACAGGCATCCTGAAAACCACTCGCCGCCAGCAGAGGAGTGCCGACAACAATGGCAGAGCCCACCCACAGGCCGACGGAAAGGCCCTACCCGCCCATCAAATAATGAAGCTGTAGACCGCCATCAGTTCCAGGGCGGGAACCACCGGCAAGCAAAGCCAGGCGGAAACGAACCAAATATAAGGAAACACTCACCGGACGCTCACACAACACGCCGAAGTAGACATGGAGAGAGAGTTGCAGATCATGCCAGCCCTGCTCCTTGCCATATACCTCCACTACCGAGAAAGCTGACGAAGACCACGACGGTAAGTCACGCAACCTACTAAACAATGGACGAAAGGGCACAGTTACATACCCACCCACTCCACCCACCCTGCAACGCTCCCACAACCCTTTGCAGCAGCACAAGCAATACACCCCACAGCAAGAGGCACTTCCAACCTGCCCAAAGTACATACATGTGCCCAACACCCCCAAACAATGAAACCAGAGACCACAGATCCAGAGTGTGCCTTAAACAACACAGACCACACATTAACCTTTATTCTGCTCACTGAGCAACAGAAGTGCATATAAGGCCAATGGCCAGTCCAGAGTTAAAGAAGTCCGATGGGCCACAATTGCCCCAACTTGACTCCCACAAGTGCAATGGTACTCCACCTCATAGGGGCAACAATGGGGCATCCAGGCACCTCAGGGAACAGAGGCAAGGGGTGGTGGGGGTGGGCACTTATGACTGGAAGGGAGGGACTTAGATTTACATTTGGAAGGTGGAGTGGGCTTGGGTTTTGTGACAGCAGCTGGTGGAGCGGACATGGCCTGGGGTGCGGCAGATGTTCCTGGGCCAGCATGGGGTCTCTTCCTCACAGGGGAGGTAGTACAAGAATGGGAAGGGCGGACAGGGGCGGGCTGTGACATGGGAGGAGTGAACAGGGCAAGGAGGTGGGCACGTTTAGGGATGAGACGGAGTGGGGCAGTGGGTTCAAATAGGTCTACACAGGATAGGAAAAGTGTCTTGGGTGCAATTGGGGTGGACCTAGAGGAAGGCACTGGAGTGGAGGCAGAGGGAGTGGTGGTGACAGGGGTAGGTGTGCATGATGTGGGTGCAGGTGACTGGACAGTATGCTAAGGTGTGGTGGACATGTGATGGGTGGGTGTTTTGGTGCGTTTGAGTGTCTTGGGAGGATGGGGTGGACACCATGGGACAAGACAGGCTGCCAGTGTAAATGGATGTTGTCTGGGTGTCTGCAAGTCTGGTGAGTGTGCTGCATGTGTCAACTAAAGTCGTTGTGGTGAGTGCAAGTGTGGTGTCTGGGGTGCATGAATGCATGTTTGCTAATGTGGTGACTGCAGGAATAGGGTCAGCAACATTGAAGGAGGGTGCAGTGCCTGTGGGTGTGCATGTGCAGGGAACAGGCAAGGAGGTTGAAAGGTGGACACACTGGGAGAAGTGGATGTTGGGGTGTGTGCATGTGTATGTTGGCTGTGTGTATGTCTGTGGCGGGAGGTGTTGTGTTTGTGTTTTGAAGTGTGCATCTTGTGTATTGAGGTGTGTGCCTGCGTGTCAGAATGTGTGCTTTGTACGGGTGAAGGGAGTGGGGTGCTGGAAGGGGTAGAGGTGGATGGCGGGGGGACGGAATGACCAGGGCCAGGGACACTGGCTGCCGTCAAAGAGGAGGCCAGAGCCTGAAAAGATCTCTGTAGGCCAGACACAGCACCGTGAATGCCATCCAGATAGGCATTGGACTGCAGCACCTCTGATGCTAGCCCCTGGATGGCATTGACGATGGTTGTCTGCCCTGCAGAGATGGTTCTCAGGAGGTCAATAGCTTCCTCTGTGAGGGCAGCAGGGATGACTGGGCCAGGGAATGAGGGGCCTGGGGCAAAGGAGACACCCACCCTTCTGGGTGAGCGGGCACTGGCAACTCGGTGGGGAGCAAATGGGAGGGCGGTGATGATATGGGGGTGGCAGAAGATGACACACTAGGGGTGTGCCCACTATGGTCTGGCACCACCAGGGAGCTCCCATCGGAGGAGTTATCAGAGTCACTACCTCCAGTGGTCTTAACTACGCAGTTGTAAAACCCTCATCAGCATAATGCAGGCTCTATTTTCCCTTAAACACCCATAGGCATGAAACAATATACATTACCTCACCTGAATAGTCCTGATATATCACTGTGGTCATGTTGCTGTAATGTCACACATACTGAGCATTTGTGTCATCAACAATCATACCAGCAGTGCTGAATGAGAAACAATGTGTGCAGATGTATGTGTGTTCCTCACACGTGTTTTCAACTCCTCCTAGGTACAGACCCTTGTGGCGATGGAGGGCCCCATCGGTGTACTGACTACTTGTTGATTTGCAGACCATGGTGGAGAGTCACTTCATTATCAATTACAGACTCACTTGTGCTAATATTTATGAACTTTGTGCATTACTGGATCCAGCAGGTTTTTCACAGCCAATGTTTTCCATTTTACTGTCCAGATTCCTGACTGCATTTGTACGACACCTGCAGTCCTATGTGAGGTTTCCCCAAAGTGCTGACCTCCCTGCCATCAAGTCAGACTTCTATGCCTTTGCCAACATACCCCATGTGATAGGTGCCATCGATGGCACCCACACTACTATCATCCCCCCAAGAGTCAGTGAACAGGTGTACAGAAAAAAGAAGAACATTCATTCCATGAACATTCAACTGGTGTGTACTGCAGACCAGTACATCTCACATGTGAATGCCATGTTCCCTGGATCAGTCCATGATTCCTTTGTGCTAAGGAACAGTAGTGTGCCACACAAGATGGAACAACTACAAGAGGACAGAGGATAGATCATAGGTAGGTGTTTCTGACACTTATTGCCACATAGCAGACAGCCAGGCTGTCTGCCACTGAGGGTTGTCATTGACAGTCCTGATTTGCCCCCTTTTTTAGGTTATTCTGGCTACCCCAACATGCGTTGGCTCCTGACATGAGTGAGGAATCCTGGAACAGATGCAGAGAGGAATTACAATGAGGCCCATGGACGTACTAGGAGGGTGACAGAGTGCACACTAGGTCTCCTGAAGGCTAGATTTCGTTGCCTACATATCTCTGGCAGTTCCCTGTCCTATGGGCCTGAAAAGGTGTGTAGAATAGTGGCAGCCTGCTGCAAGCTGCACAACGTGGCTGTGAGGAATTCTATAACCCTCTTGGAGGGGGAGGGTGCTGTATATCCAGACCAGCTTCCTAAGAGAGGGGATGAGAGTGATGGTGATGATGAGGCGGGGGAAGATGCACATTCCAGGACCCAACTGATACAACTCTACTTCCAGTAACTATGTGGGACTATTCGATGAGATTGCTGTCTGCGCAGTATACTGTCAGTGTGCCTTTTCACCTAGGGGGGTGTTGGGTCAATAGTCATTGCCACTGTGACCAGGTCTGCATTGGACAGGTAACATTATAGTATAATAGTTCAACACATCTGTAGACACAACAACATGTTATGCGTGTGGTGCATTTCCTGCTACTCAGATAATAATAAATGATTTATGATACAGCTGCATCCATACTTCACTTTGTTTAAACATAATGGCAGAGGACTTTGTAAGTAATAGGTGAACTGGTATTTTATTTGGTGCAGGGATTACATCATGCAGATTACAGTGATGGGAGTGGGCTACTGGTGGTTGTACAATATGGCAACATGGTCGCATCATTTGTTGGCAGTAGTGATATGTCCATCTATGTTTACAAGTGTTTGTTGTTGTTTTCACATGGTTTGGTCATTGATTCAGTGGGACACTTGGAGGACAATTCTTGCCAGAGTCACTTCTTTGAGGGGGCCTTGGTCTTGGCAGGTGTTCCAGTGCCATATCTGGGCCTGAGGGACCATTTGGGTGCCTGGTGTTGGCCTATACGGGTTGAGATGCATGTCTCCTGTGTGTCCTGAGAGGATGGAACATGTCCAGTTGCTGCTGATGCTGTTGTTGTCCGGTCTGTAGCTTGGCCTGTAGTAGGGGCTTCCTGGTCTGTGTGGGCCTCAGGCTGAGTTGGGACAAGGTGCAGCAGCGCACCTGCTATGGTGGCATTGTGCAGTTTCCACTGCTCATTGGCCTCTTGGTGGTGTGCTAGCTGCATCCTTTGACTCTGCTCCAGGGAGGATACTATCTGGGCCAATCTGTCCTTGGTATGGTGATATGCTCCCAGGACCTCAGTGATCACGTCCTGGGCTGCAGCATCAATCCTGTGACCTCCCCCCGGGCCACCGATGCCCTCCCACTGGGCATAGCCCCCTGTGCCTGTGTCCCCTGCACAGGTCTGACGGTACCACGTGTACTGGGGCCATTATCTTCCTGCCTGTTGGTAGGGGGTGACTGTGGCCTCTGTCCATGTGTTCCACCAGTCTGTGGCCTGGATAAACAGGTGTGAGGATGGTTGCCCTGGGCTGATGTTGTTGGCTGGGTGGTAGGAGTGTCAGTGGTGTCCTGGGTGGAGCTGCTGGATGATGACAGTCCAGGACTGTGTGAGGGGCCAGGGTGATCGTCAATGTCCAGTGTTCCATCCCCAGTGTCCTGGGAGGTGTCTCTGTCTCCCTGTGGGGCACTGACACTCCATGTCCTGTCCGTCAGGGTGGCATGGGTGGTGGTGCCTGTTGGGGGGAATGGACATGTCTGTTACAATTGCATGATCGGATGGGGTGCACAGGACTGGGCAGTTTTGTGCAGGTTTTCACACTTTGGTGCCATGCAGGGTGTTTTTGTGAGGTTTGCTTTGCATTTTGCTTTGGATGTGGAGGTGAATTGTGGGTGCTGTAGGCCATTGTGATTCCTTGCAGGGGTGGGTGGCTGTGCACAGGGGGAGCGATGTGGGGCTGTTAATGGGTTTGTGGGTATGCAGGGGGACTGGATGTAGTGATTGTGGGCTGGGTGGGGTAGTGGTCTTGGTGGGTTTTAGAGGGGTGGGGTGGTGCATGCATTACAGGTGTGATTGATATGGGGTAAATGTAGACGACTTACCCGAGTCTATTCCTCCAGTGAATCCCTAAGGGTGCAGGGTGGCCAGTACCTTTTCCTCCCAGTCAGTGTAGTCAGGTGGTGTTGGTGGAGGTCCTCCCCCAGTCTTCTGGACTGCAATGTGGTGCCTGGATGCCATGGACCTGACCTTCCCACGCAGGTCGTTCCATCTCTTGCAGATGTTATCCCTGGTGCATGGATGGTGTCCCACTGCATTGACCTTGTTGACTATTGTCTGCCATAGCTCCATCTTCCTGGCGATGGGTGTGTGCTGGACCAGTGCCCCGAATAATTGTGGCTCAAACTTCAGTATCTCGTCCACCATGGTCCTTAGCTCCCTTTCTGTGAAGCGTGGGTTTTTAGGGGGTGCCATGGTGTATGTTGTGAATGGTGTCTTGTGTGGATCTAGGTGAGGGTGCTGTTGTGTGGTTGGGTGTGTGAGTCATGTGATGTGGCATTCAGTGTCTGCCTGTAGTGTTGTCCATCTGGCTTCTCCTATTGGTGATGCAAAGGATTGTGGGGTGTGTCTGTGAGTGTTTTATAGTGTTGTGGATGTGTGTCAGGTGTGTGGGTTTCAAACTTGCCAATGTGTGCATTTCTTACTGTTGGGTCCACTTGCCACCCGTGGCGGTCTGTACTGCCAATGGTCGTTCGGTTTCCACTGACTGCCGCGTTGATTTTTGCTTCATTATTTGGAGGGTGGGGTGTTTGTGTGCTCGGAGGGGGCGGGGTGAGAGGTCCAGCATTTCCGCCAACAAGGTCCTGGCGGTGACTGGTGGCAGGGAGATTTTTGTCAGTTTCTGAATTTTGCATCATTATATGGCGGTTTCTGTTCACCGCCAATGGCGGTCTTCTGTTCGCCATCGCCACTGTGGTCGATGGTGTTTACCACCGTTTTCATAATGAGGGCCATAGTCTTTTTCTTAAAGATTTTCTTCAGAGGGGCAAAGTCACCAATCCGATCCGACCTCCCTTGGGCCCTCTTCGGATACGTGTTGCAGGAGATCTGGATGAAGAATTCTACCTTCGGACTTCGAATTTTTTTTAGGATGGAAATCTTCGTCTGGGCCAAAGCTGAATCTTGATCGGAAATACCAGGAGCACACTTTGGATACACTGCACATGAAGTCCCGGTCAAGTTTTTACGTTCGGACTTTGTCACTTTTTTGGAGCCTCTTCCTACTGATGGGGGTCGACCCTCCACAGCAAGCCAATTTTGAAGCAAGGTTGTCGGATCACCTTTCCAGGAGCCCCCGGTGAAATCCTAGAAGTCTGGGGCTCCGGAGCTTTTTAGCAGGACAAACCTGCAAGTCAGGCCGGGTTGCAGTTTGAGTGAGCCAGCTTGTCTCACCACGGGGGTTGGTCCCATTATGGAGCTTTATTCCAAAAGTTCTCCAAACTTCTGGATCTTCTTCCATAAGATCTTTGAAGGTCCTTTAGGAGTCCACAACTCACCCCAAGGTTCCAGAAGCTCTGAGCTGCTCCTTGAGTGTTATGACTCCAACTCCCAGAATGCACCTGGTTCAAATCCAAAAATGACCTCTAGACACTGGTCAGCTGGCCAGTTTCTTCAGGTTTTGATGCAGGGGACTCTGGTTAGCTATTTTCCACCTGTAGCAAACTGTTGAACCAGTTGAAGACAGGCAATGTCCTTTTAGTGGTGAAGCCCAAGTGTGCAGCTGGTGCTGTCCTTCAGAGTGCAGTGTCCAGGTGCAGGCCAGGGGTCCAGCAGGGCAGTCCTTCTTCTTCTGATGTTGTTCCCTTTAGGGGTCCGAGGTGTGGGTGCAGCTCTGCCAAATGTATCCTTGCTCCTGGGATGAAAAGCATGGGGGGCAACTGTCCAATCACAGGCAGGCCACTAGCCTCTTGGATGACCACTTCCTGGGAAGTGCGGCAAAAATCAATCCCAAGGAGCAACATTCCTTAAAAATCCAAAATGGCAAAAACTTAATTTTGGAGGTTAGGGCTGGCTGAACCCACCCACTGGTGTGGATGGAAATCCTTAACACACCCCTCTCCTAATCTAATCAAAAGGGTGCCAGACTGTCTGGGTTTGCAGGAAATAGGGGAGGTCCTGAGCTGCTGCAAATGTCCTTTCCTCCCTTGAAGACCAGTTTGGCTGCTCTCCTTCCATCCTTTTTTACCATCTGCTGAGGCAGATCTCGTCCCCCAGGCGCTTTCTTTATGTTCAGCCCATGCCACTTCACACCTCATCATGGTAGCCTGGCCAGGCTAACAGAGGCTGGCCAATCAGAGAAGGGCACCACAGAGCTGAAAATGGTAGCTTTTGGGAAGAGATCTAAAACTCTTGCCCTGAACTAGTTATATTAAATCCAACAATGGCAAGTTGTTTATTATAACAATCAGTATGAGGCCAAACTTGCCATATCTAGCACCTTTGGAGACTTCATCAATTAAAATAAAGTCTCCCCATTTTAGCCTATGGAGCCTATTCAGTACAATGAGGGAAAACGAGTTTGGCTATTTTTCCTCACCAGGGCTTATAGAATATATTTGATAAGGTCCCTGCTTATAGTTACACCTCACCTAATCCTGGGGCACCTAGGTCACACCTTAGGGGTGACTTATATGTAACAATAAGGTAGTGTTAGACTTTGGTAGTACATTTAATTCCAAAGTCGAGTTTGCATGTAACTTTAATTAAAAAGCAGCCAGCAAGGCAGGCCTGCCTTTACAATTACCCTGGGCACCTCAGCAGTGCACCTATGGGGGCACTTCCTATGCTGGTGTTCCTAAACCTACATGCTCTACCATATGCTAGGGACTTATAGGTAGGTTGACAAAGCCAATTATAATTAGCCTAATTTGAATACTCATTTTACACAAAGCACAGAGTCTGGGACTGGTTAGCAGTACCCAGGGCACCCTCAGAGTCAGGAAAACACCAGCAAAAATTGAAAAAATGCAGGCAAAAAGTTAGGGGGCTTCTGCAACCAGCCCAGTTTTCTCACACATCCCCTTTTCACCAGAATGTTGCGGTGCTGGTCATGTGTATTTAAGTAGGAGGCATGCAACGTTTGGATGGAACTGGGAGCAAACAACTTGGTCAACATTGTGTCTCCGTGGGACGAACAGGTTAGTGCTTGAAGATCATCTAAGTAAATGCAGGAGGTCCATCTGGCCCCCCTGCTGCCCCCAGGACTTCCACATCCCCAGGGCTATCATCTGAATAAATGTGTGGTGGGGCACCTGGTTTATGGTGTAAACCTTACTAACTCATCCAGACAAAAGTCTCCACTCTTACTGGGCCCAGACCTTTGACATAAATAACAATTAATCATGAACTGTAAATCAAAATGACTTTATCACAGATTCAATTTCAATCTTTGGTAGTCAATGTTGAGAGTTGGTGGGAGTTTTAAAGTTTTATTTTAACATTTTCAGTGAGTACATATTTATTATTCAGCAACAAATGATCAATGAATACATAATAAATATCAATCATTAATATCATAACAAACGCAAAAAGCGTGTTCCATAAAGGAAAAAGTCCCTATTCTAAGCTATGCAGACTGACAGAAAAGCTTCAGTTAAAACCCACAAAGAGCTCTATATTCGAGAAGTGAAGCATTAATTCTCAAATCATGAGGCAGAATTTCCCATAAAGGGAGGTTCAAGAATCTTAGTAGAGTCTCAGAGCAGCATAGATTCAGTCAGTGAAAATAAAGAGTTTCTCAGAATGAATCTGAGAAGAGTCTGCAAAGGGCACTGCAAAGTATCTGAAAAGTCAGCAAAGAGTCTGAGTAAGAAAAATAGATCTGCCTACTTTAGGAATGCACATGTTTATAAGATCTTCATATCACTAGTAGAAACAATTAGTTGCAGTCTGCAGCAGCTCATCCAATCAGGTGGTGGAGTCATCATGGGAACAGGAAAGCTTCCGACATCTAAGCAGTATAGAGACAATAGATCACAGATGTTAAACTTTAAGAAAGAAATATTTTCTGAAACATTCGGTAAGTCAGGAAAACATTCTCAGCATTCACTTACTATAAAACAACTACAGTTAATGGTTAGGCCTCTGCATTACACTATTAGCTAAAGGGTTTGTCACCCTTTCAAATTAATGTACAGTTCATGTGAAACATTCTACAGAAACTAAACATTTGGGGCCAGATGTATCAGGGTTCGCATTTGCGAATACCAAATAGCGATTTTTACTGAATTGCTAACTGGTATTCACAAAATGCAATGTAAAAACACAATTGCAGATTTTTTTGCGATTTCTTAGAATTCGCAATCGCAAATAGCAAGTAGCAAATATCGATTCAGTAAAATATCGAATCAGTATTTGGAAATCGCAAATTGTGATTTTTGTGTTCTAGAGCAGCTTAATGACATCACAACCAGGAAGTGAGTCAGTGCATGCTTTTTCCAGAAGCCAGAGCCACAGGAGCTGGCAGAAAGACCCAGCACAGCACCAGGGAGGCACTCAAGAGTGTCAGCCAGGACCAAAAAAAAATATGGCCTCTGATGGGAATGGAAAGTGCAAAGGAGAGAGAAAGCGTAAACTGAACTTCAGTGAGCAGGGATTGGAGGTGCTCACAGAAGAGGTGGTCAAGAACCATCACCAGTTTTTTGGCAAACACTCACTACAGGTTCCTGAAAGTGAGAAGAGGAAAATGTGGACTGAGATCCAGATCAAAATATGAAGGGTGGGTGTTGCGCAGCGTTCCATCGAGCAGATACGCAAGCGCTGGTACGACTTGCGATCACTTGCCAAAGAGAAGATAGCAAGCAGGCTGAAGGAGGCAAAGAGCACTGTAGGAGGACCACCCATCCAGACACGATCCACCCCATGGAAGACATGATGGAGTCAAAACTGCTACCTGACACAGTTAGTGGTGTCACTGACATTAACACCTCAGGCACACCTGGCACCAGCAAAGGTAAGGGCAGTAATGATTTGAATCACCATATGTGCATGTACAAATGCCCCTTAGAAAATTGCACTGGCATTATGCACAGTGATAAGTAGTCCATGCCACATATTCCATTCAACACAACAATGCCCCATACCCCAAAGGTGCATCTACCACATAAATAGCAAGATCAAACAGAGACATAACACAACAGACAATTAGAGACACTATGCCAGGGGAAATGTTTATCATGAAAGTAACTGTGAGATTACAAATCCTAGGTGAATATCATGAATGACATGCTGTGTATTGTTGTTGCAGATGTTCCAGGCCCTAACGCAGCAGGAAGTGGAAAAGGGGGGAATGACGAAAGTCAGCCAGTCTGATTCAAACACCAGTGAGTCAATTGTACAAGCACCAACCAGACGCAGGGCAAGAGTGTGTTTACCCTGGACTCCGATGAATTGCAGGCAGAAGTACCCACACCACCTCTAGAGGTTAGAAGACTGACAGACAGCAGTCCCTGTTCCAGCATCAGTCTACTCCCCTCAGGAGGTATTGAGAGGAAAGCAGACAGTGCACAGAGGAAGGTGAGGGTCCATCTCTGTTTGGTGGCCTTCAGGCATCCATGTTGAAAGTGCAGCGCCTGCAACGTAAACACATTAGATCAATACACAGGCAGTTTGGGTCTATCGATCACAACATAGGATCAATGCACAGGGAGTTGGTGTCCCTCAATAACAACATGTGCAAGCTGCGTGAGGTACAGCAAGCTACAGCAGAACACATAAGGGAGATGACAAATGCCATTAGGGAACTCTGCATGGTAATGCAGCAGGAGCCTGTCATCCACCAGAGCCCCCATCATCAATTGATGGGCAGGTTGGTGGGGTTCAGCAGATCTGTCAATCGGCTCACTAGCACTACTGCTGTGGGCATGCAAGTGGAAATGGCACATTGAAGTCTGGACTTTGCTCAAGGATTGGTACAGTTACCAATGTATTGGAGACAATGCAGACAGCTCAGAGTGCTACAAACAGCAAACTGTGTGGTGGGGATAGTGAGGAGCTCTCTAGCCTCAGCAGTGTCACAGCCCCTGTGATGGATCCTAGGCATCACAGTTCCAGACACAGTTCTGTCTGTGAACCCGCACAAAGAGGTGCCACTGAGACCATTGAGGTTCAAGTGGAGTGCGTGGACGTAAAAAGTAATGCAGAGAAGTACAGGAGACTTGCATATCATGTAGCAAGGCATTGATACTATGATGTCAATAGTGTCACACTGTAACTAGGACCTGATTGTGTATTTTGTGTACCTATGTCCTATTCACACATATATTACCCGAAGTCAAGGCAAAAAATGTGATACCTACAGCAATAAATGAAATTAGATGTGGTGTTGTCATTTCTCACATCTGAAATAGTTGGGTGTAATCTCAGCACGTCTTTCTCTGCCCTCTGCTGCACTGGTTCTGTCTGCTGGGTGAAGGGGTGGCACATCATCCTCGTGGAAGTATGGATCTGTGGGTTCCACTGGTATGCCTCGTATTGTTGCGATGTTGTGCAACATTGCACATGTGGCCACGATTTTGCAGGTGGTTTCTGGTCTGTAGTGCAGTGCGCCCCCACTCTTGTGCAGGCATCAAAAACACCTCTTCAGCAGGCCGAGGTTCTCTCAATAGTGCTACATGTCCTCCTGTGTGCTGCATTCTATATCCTTTTACTTGGAGTGGCAGGATTGAGATAGGGTGTTAACATTAAGGACCACACTGCATATGCACTGCCTCATATAATGACAGGATATGATGTCACATTGTTATCTGTGACATCACATAGGCGTTATGAGACATTGTTCACTGTTACATTACCAAGTAGGTATCCTTTGCCAAACGCCCCAGCAAGAAGTCTTGTGTATTCCACTGTGCCTGAAGATGTATGAATCATGTGTGCTACCTGGGTATCTGGCCACAAGATCCGTTAATATGATGGAGGGATTGCATATTGTGAGAAAGTAGCCTATTTCTAGCATGGTTACCCCCACTTTTGGCCTGTTTGTGAGTGTTCTTCAGTGTGTTTTTACTGTGTCACTGGGATCCTGCTAGCCAGGATCCCAGTGCTCACAGATAAAAACCTATATGTCAGTGTGTTTTGCCTGACTCACTGGTATCCTGCTAGCCAGGACCCCAGTGCTCATAGTTTGTGGCCTAACATGTTTGTTGAAAGTAGTGCTTGACTGTGTCATTGAGGCTCTGCTAACCAGAACCTCAGTGCTTATGTTCTCTCTGCTTTTTAATTTGTCACTGTAGGCTAGTGACTTCATTAATCAATTTCAATTGGCACACTTGACCCCCCGTATAAGTCCCTAGTATATGGTACCTAGGTACTTAGGGCATTGGGGTTCCAGGAGATCCTTATGGGCTGCAGTATTTCTTTTGCAACCCATAAGGAGCTCAGACAAACCCTTTCACAGGACTGCCACTGCAGCCTGCATGAAATAACGCACACATTATTTCACAGCCATTTTCACTGCACTTAAGTAACTTAGAAGTCACCAATATCTCTAACCTTCACTTGCATAAGGTTAGGTGCAAAGTTACTAAGTGTGAGGGCACCCTTGCACTAGCAAAGGTGCCCCCACATAGTTCAGGGCCATTTACCGGGACTTTGTGAGTGCGGGGACGCCATTACACGCGTGCACTACATATAGGTCAATATCTATATGTAGGTTTACAATGGTAACTCTGAATATGTCCATGTAAGGTGTCTAAGATCATGAATTGCCCCCATTCCAAATCTGGTATTGGGGAGACAATTCCATACATCCTGGGGGCTCCACTATGGACCCCCAGTACTGCCAAACCAGCTCTCTGAGGATTGCACTGCAGCTACCGCTGCTGCCACCTCACAGACCTTCCTTCCTTTGGGAGCAGCGTTTTACACCCTCTTCCTTTGGAAATAGGTGTTACAGGCTGGGGAGTGGTAGGCTCGCCCAGCCTCTGGAAAAGTTTTGAAGGGCACAGATGGTGCCGTCCTTGCATAAGCCAGTCTACACCGGTTCAGGGACCCCTCGTCCCCTGCTCTGGCACGAAACTGGACAAAGGAAAGGGGAGTGACCACTCCCCTGTCCATCACAACCCTAGGGGTGGTGCCCTGAGCTCCTCCAGTGTGTCCCAGCTTTGCAAGGTGTGGGGGCACTCTGGAGGGCTCTGAGTGGCCAGTGCCAGCAGGTGACGTCGGAGACCCCTCATGATAGGTCCTTACCTGATAAGCCCCTCTCAGGGCTATTTACAGTTTCTCCTGTGGGTTCTCTTCAGATTCTACCTGCAAGTTTCCAGCAGGAATCCTCTGCAACTATTACTTCATCCTCTGACCTCGGATCAACCGCAGCCCACTCTAGGAACCGCTGTAACAGAAACAAAGTGTCCACAAGGGAAACTTTTCTTCTGCAACTTCAGCTCCAGCCAGCAACTGCAACAGTTTCCACGGTGTGCATGCTCTGAGGACTTCCTGTCTTCACCCTGCACCAGAAGGACCGAAGGAATATCCCGTGGGGTGACGGAGTCACCCTCCTGCTCATGCAGACACCTTCCAAGTCGACGACCAGTTCTCTTGGATTCCTCCCACAGTGATGAGCGTGCTCCTTGGAACACAGAGGATGGACTGGATCGACACAGACTGTCCTGAGGTCCTGATGTCGCAATTTGGACGAGGTAAGACCTTGCCTTTTCCCAGAACGACAGTACCCCTGTGCACCACATCTTCTTCCTCTCCTGAGGACTCTGTGCACTATTTGCAAACTTCCTTTGTGCACAGCCTGGCCCAGGCCCCTTGCACTCTATCCTGCGACGCTCAACTCGCTAAGTTGTTCTCCCGCAGCGTGGGACCTTCCTTTGTAGTGCTGCACTAACCACATTTTGCTATCTGGTGCTCTGAGGGCTCTCTGAAATGCTGAGAGCCCCCACTTCCTCCTCACACAGAGTTGGGGCCCCCAGGTCCCTCCTGGGTCCAGATAGCGCCTAGTTGATGCAAAACATGACTTTGTCGTAACCAAGGCTTGTTGGTGACTTCCAACACAAAATCATGTCTGCATCCATCTTCACGTAGTGGGACATCCTTTCCATCATGCAGGAACCCGCTGGCACCTTCTTAGGGTTCACTCCTGTAGTCTTCATCCAACCGAGACTCTTCTTTTGCATCCTCTTCTGGGTTGGCAGGGGGTCCTGTCCTTCCTGGAACTTCTTTCGACTTCTGGACTTGATCCCCTTCTTTTGCCAGTCTTCAGATCCAGGGATCCAGCAGTTGTTGTTTGCAGACTTGGTTGATTAGTGCAATAATCCATATCGTGTGGTGTAGAGTTTCCTAAGGAAACTAGCACTACTTTACTCCTGCTTTTCTGGGCTCTGGGGAGGGGTAATTTACTTACCTTTACTGTATTCTTACTCTCCCAGCGATTCTGCACACACTACACTTGTCTATGGGGGAATTCATAATTCACATTCCACTTTCTTAGTATATGGTTTGTGTTGCCTCTAGACCTATTTTCTCCCATTGCATTCTATAGCATTTCCTATTGTTTGCACTATCCTATGTCTTATTTTGGTGTCTAGGGTATATATTGTGTATAATACTTACCTCCAGAAGGAGTATTGCCTCTAAGATATTTTTGGTACTGTGTCACCCAAATAAACTGCCTTTATTTTTGGTAACACTTAGTATTGTCTTTACTTGGGTATAAGTACTGTGTAACTATAAGTGGTATTGCATGAGCTTTGCATGACCCCTTGTTCACCCTAAGCTGCTCTGCTATAGCTACTTCTATCAGCCTAAGCTGCTAGAACACTACTACATTTCACTAATAAGGGATAACTGGACCTGGTATAAGGTGTAAGTACCCAAGGTAGCCACTACAAACCAGGCCAGCCTCCTACACATATGAACTGGATGTTCATGGAGTGTGTACTCTTCCTATTCTGATATACATAATCTGTGGCAGATGGTGGACAGATTGCTACATGTGTCCCATCAATGCAGCCAATGACATGTGGAAATTGGGCTTCCTGGTAGAAATCTGTTAGAAATGGAGTCTTTGGTTGGCATTCAGGTTACCACCTGTCCAAACAAAGATCCTCACTCTAGTCAGGGTAAAGGAGAATCACCCTCGGCTAACCCCTGCTCACCCCCTTGGTGTCTTGGCACGAGCAGGCAGGCTTAACTTCAGAGTTCTAGGTGTAAAGTATTTTTACCAACACACACAGTAACTCAGTGAAAACACTACAAAATGACACAACACAGGTTTAGAAAAATAGAAGATATTTATCTAAACATAACAATACCAAAACGACACAAATCCAACATACGCAAGTCAAGTTATTCATTTTAAAAGCAAAAGAGTCTTAAATCCTTGAGAAAACAGTAAAACACTGTTAACATTGAAAAGTACCTGAGTAGCGTCAGCACAGGTGAGTGAAAAAGGTAAGCAGTGTATCGATTTTTCACCAGGAAATTAGATCATGCGTCGTTTCTCCTTCTCCAGTCAGGTGGACGTGCGTCGATCTAGGCAGCACTCAGGTCCGGGCAGGCATTTCATAGTTTTTCCGCACCCAGGAAGGTTTGCGTCGAAAATCCTACTACACGGTATCGGCAAAACCACGCCATGTGGGTTGCGACATTATCAGCCTCTGTCAGCAGGTGTTGCACATTGTTCTTCCAGCTACATGCGTCGATTTTCCAGCCGCAATGCCGCTGGAGCGTCAATTTGTGCCGTGAAGCCGGCGGCGTGTCGTTTGTTAGCCACGTCTCAGAAGGTAAGTCAATATTTTCCCTGCACGGCAGTCTGTGCGTGGATTTTCAGTCTTGGTCTGCCAGCTTCACCTTCCAAGGCCCCAGGAACTGGATAGGACACAACGTGGCAGGGCAAGAGTCTCAGCAGAGAGTCCAGATGCTGGCAGGAGAAGTCATTGATGGCCCTGAGACTTAAACAACAGGAGGCAAGCTCAGGACAAGCCCTTGGAGATTTCTTCACAAGCAGAAATGCACAACAAAGTCCAGTCTTTGTCCCCTTGCATAGGCAGAAGCAGCAACTGCAGGATAGCTCCACAAAGCACAGTCACAGGCAGGGCAGCACTTCTCCTCAGCTCTTCAGCTCTTCTCCATGCAGAGGTTCCTCTTGATTTCCAGAAGTGATTTAAAGTATGTGGTTTTGGGTGGCTTTGCACTATCCTATGTCTAATTACTTACCTTATTTTGGTGTCTAGGGTATATATTGTGTATAATACTTACCTCCAGAAGGAGTATTGCCTCTAAGATATTTTTGGTACTGTGTCACCAAAATAAACTGCCTTTATTTCTGGTAACACTTAGTATTGTCTTTACTTGTGTATAAGTACTATGTAACTATAAGTGGTATTGCATGAATGTTACATGTCTCCTAGTTCAGCCTAATCTGCTCTGCTATAGCTACCTCTATCAGCCTAAGCTGCTAGAACACTACTACATTTCACTAATAAGGGATAACTGGACCTGGTATAAGGTGTAAGTACCCAAGGTAGCCACTACAAGCCAGACCAGCCTCCTACACATATTCCCTGGATGTTCATGGAGTGTGTACTCTTCCTATTCTGATATACATACTCTGTGGCAGATGGTGGACAGATTGCTACATGTGTCCCATCAATGCAGCCAATGGCATGTGGAAATTGGGCTTCCTGGTAGAAATCTGTTAGAAATTGAGTCTTTGGTTGGCATTAAGGTTACCCCCTGTCCAAGTAAAGATCCCCACTCTAGTCAGGGTAAAGGAGAATCACCCTTGGCTAACCCCTGCTCACCCCCTTGGTGTCTTGGAAAGAGCAGGCAGGCTTAACTTCAGAGTTCTAGGTGTAAAGTATTTTTACCAACACACACAGTAACTCAGTGAAAACACTACAAAATGACACAACACAGGTTTAGAAAAATTGAAGATATTTATCTAAACAAAACAAGACCAAAATGACAAAAATCCAACATACACAAGTCAGGTTATTCATTTTAAAAGCAAAAGAGTCTTAAATCCTTGAGAAAACAGTAAAAACACTGTTAGCGTTGAAAAGTACCTGAGTAGTGTAAAAATAATACGCACGGGTGAGTGTGCATCAAAAAAGGTAAGCGGTGCATCGATTTCCCACCCACAAATGAGATCATGCGTCATTTCTCCTTCTCCAGTCGGGTGGATGTGCGTCGATCTGGGCAGCACTCAGGTCCAGGCAGGCATTTCATAGTTTTTCCGCACCCAGGAAGGTTTGCTTCAAAAATCCTACCGTACAGTATCGGCATAACCGCACCATGTGGGTTGCGACATTATCAGCCTCTGTCAGCAGGTGTTGCACATTGTTCTTCCAGCTACATATGTTGATTTTCCAGCCGCGATGCCGGTGGAGCATCGATTTCTGCCGCGAAGCTGGCGCGTGTCGTTTTTCAGCCATGTCTCAGAAGGTACGTCAATATTTTCCCCGCACTGCAGTCTGTGCGTGGATTTTCAGTCTTGGACCGCCAGATTCACCTTCCAAGGCCCCAGGAACTGGATAGGACACCACTTGGCAGGGTAAGAGTCTCAGCAGAGAGTCCAGGTGCTGGCAGGAGAAGTCATTGATGGCTCTGAGTCTTTAACAACAGGAGGCAAGCTCAGGACAAGCCCTTGGAGATTTCTTCACAAGCAGAAATGCACAACAAAGTCCAGTCTTTGTCCCCTTGCATAGGCAGAAGCAGCAACTGCAGGATAGCTCCACAAAGCACAGTCACAGGCAGGGCAGCACTTCTCCTCAGCTCTTCAGCTCTTCTCCAGGCAGAGGTTCCTCTTTATTTCCAGAAGTGATCTAAAGTCTATGGTTTTGCGTGCCCTTCTTATACCCATTTTGGCCTTTGAAGTAGACCTACTTCAAAAGGAAAGTCTCTCTTGTTTGTGAAATCCTGCCTTGCCCAGGCCAGGCTCCAGACACACACCGGGGGTTGAAGTCTGCACTGTGTGAGGGCAGGGACAGCCCTTTCAGGTGTAAGTGACTACTCCTCCCCTCCCTCCTAGCACAGATGGCTCATCAGAATATGCAGGCTACACCCCAGCTCCCTTTGTGTCACTGTCTAGACAGAGGTGCAAACAGCCCAACTGTCAAACTGACCCAGACAGGGAATCCACAAACAGGCAGAGTCACAGAATGGTTTAAGCAAACAAATGCTCACTTTCTAAAAGTGGCATTTTCAAACACACAATCTTAAACCCAACTTTACTCAAAGATGTATTTTTAAATCGTGAGCTCAGAGACCCCAAACTCCATCTCTATCTGCTCCCAAATGGAATCTATGGTTTAATCATTTTTAAAGGTAGCCCCGATGTTAACCTATGAGAGAGGTAGGCCTTGCAACAGTGAAAACCGAATTTGGCAGTATTTCACTGTCAGGACATATAAAACACATTAGTATATGTCCTTCCTTAAACATACACTGCACCCTGCCCATGGGGCTACCTAGGGCCTACCTCAGGGGTGTCTTACATGTAAGAAAAGGGAAGGTTAAGGCTTGGCAAGTGGGTACACTTGCCAAGTCGAATTGGGAGTTAAAATCAGCACACACAGACACTTCAGAGGCAGGTCTGAGACATGTTTACAGAGCTACTAATGTGGGTGGCACAATCAGTGCTGCAGGACCACTAGTAGCTTTTGAGTTACAGGCCCTGGGCACCTCTAATGCACTGTACTAGGGACTTACCAGTAAATCAAATATGCCAATCATGGAAAGCCAATTACATACACATTTTATACAGTAGCACTTGCACTTTAGCAATGGCTAGCAGTGGTAAAGTTCCCAGCGTTACAAAAACGGCAAAAACATAATCCAGCACACATCAACAACCTGGGAAACAGAGGCAAAATGTTAGGGGAGACCACGCCAAGGATAAAAAGTCTAACAAAATCAAATTCGTTTTTTTGAAAATCCTGTGGGGTAATGGGAAATTTTATGTGCAGATGGATTTTGGTTAACATGGCATTTAGGAATGCATTAAAGAAGTGTGAAAGTGCACTTTGAGATACACCTCCAGCTCCTGCTATGACCTCTTGATAGCTTCCTGAGGCTAAGAGGTGCAGGGAGCATAATACCTGCACATTCGTGAGAATGGCATTGGTTCTGTATGTGTGTCGCTGCACTAGGGGTTGTAAATCATCTATTAAGTCAAGTATTATGGCAGAGTTCAACCTGTAGTTGTCAAAAACTCCTCCTCTGTCCGTTCAAATAGGGTAATGCGCACTCCTCCCTGTCCTCAAACCTGCCAGGGTCCTTATCCTCCTTGCCATGACGTAGAGTGCAGCTATTGTTCAAAAGAACTGATGCATTCTGGGCCTCTTTATATAGGTTGCACCTGTTTACCACCCAATTTCAATTTGTGGTAAATTTCACTTGCAAAAATCCATTTTGCGACTAATCGTAATTTGGGAATGCTTGATTCATTGAATTGCGATTTGGTATTTACAAAACCCAGACAGCTATGCACAAAATCTAGTACCAATTTTAAGGAATTGCTATTTTAGCAAATCCTTATTATTGCACTGAGAATGCCTTTCACACATCGTGAAAGACAATTTTGCATTTGCAAATGCTGGAATTTACCGATTTGCGCTATTTGCGAATGTAAAATCCTTTGATACTTCTAACCCTTAATACATTATTACATCTTGTGAGAACTATCCCTGTGAGAAGGTGGAAATCTAATAATTTCTCTTAAGTCATACATTTCTCAGCACAGTTGCACCATTGAAAGTTTCATATCTCACATTCCTGAACTAGGGCACGGTTCTGAAAAAGAAGAGAAAAATGCTGATATCTATGAAAACCTAGCGCTCCCATTTGTGTTTAGAATAAAGATTTTCATCTTGGACCTACATGGTAATCCGACATGTTAATTGCATTATAAATTTCCATTATTTAAAACGCTCATTCAACCTCCTCCCTCTGATGCTTTCTAACCATCATAAAAATTAATTAACAGATGATTTCAAAGTACACTCTCATTTTCAGTTCAGTCTTTTCTTTTTCTTAGTACATGTTATCTTTCGTTTATCCTACTGTATTCTTTTTCAATGCAAACGCTTGGTTCTAAATCTCTCTTTATCTGCGTATTTCTTTCTCTGTTCTCTTTCTTTTGCAGAATAACTTTTTTTGCTTTCTATACTACTAATGTAGTCAGGAAACACTCAACAACAATTAATATAGGTGCTACTATAGCTTTGAGGATTCCTCCTCTTGCTCCTCCTATTGTAGAAACTCCCTTTTTGAAACGTTTTTGCAAAGCTAGTGGTTGGAAATCAAGTTTTAAGTCTAAAATGTTCTTTGCATACAATTGTCTTTGTCACGTCATGTATGCATGTGAAAAAATGTTCATCCTTTAATATTATGCAGACTCTGGCTTTCTCTGCGAGTAACAGGTCTGAAGCATATCTATTTTGTAAAACCATTTATCTAATAACAACTAATTCTGTGTTTTCAACTAATAACGCTCCAGATGTACTGGTTTCCAGTTTGTCCACTACTGTTGAAAACTTTCTAATCTTTTTGTCATTTAGTATCACTTCCACTGTTGAAATAGCTCCTAATATGGCCCCCACTACTTGAGTTCCTTCCTTAACACTATGGCCCACATTTTGACCCTGGCAGTCTTTTGACCGCCATTGTTAATGGGGTGGTATCTCCGCCGATAGGCTGTTGGTGTATATCGCCACATTATGAGTGTGGCGGATTGGCCACTGTTAAACCGCCATATCTCCATTCATACCACGATCCTGGTATGAACCGCCGGGCCAGAGATGTGCATCTCCAACCCGGCAATCCACACATGACCTCCAGAGGTATAATGAGGAGGCCTATCACCATGTTTTTCGCAGTGGTGCCACCGCCATGAAAACCATGGCAGTAGTGGTACCGGTGACAGGAAATTCCTTCACTGTCACCGGTAGAAGGCTCCCCCACCCCAGCAATCACCAAATCCCCCCACCCATGTAGAATGACAGCGCCCCAACCCACCACCCCCCCTAGAATGACAGCCCCTCTGCCCCCCTCTAGAATGACAGTGCCACACAATCCCCCTCCCTGCAATCTGGCACCCTCACACTCCCACACGACCACGCATACACCCATGTACCACCACTTCCATACATGCATTCACTCACACTCATCCATACACCCATTCAATCACAAATGCTCACACGCATTCACTCACACATACTCACATGCATACACACTGACATACAGACACGCACTCACTGTTACATACATAGATGCATTCACTCACATGTATAGAACTACGCATACACAACACTCACAGACGCATACACACATGCACACACACACATTCATACACACATGCAGACTCCACACACTCCCAAAACACCCCCTACCCGCCTCCTGTGTCCGACACCCGACCTACCTTGTCCAATGATTAGGACATCCCGCAGGGAACAGGAAGGGGTGGGCAGCACCCGCCAGCAGGACAATGCAGGTGGTAGCACCGCCCAGGCACTTCGTTCGCCAGCATGGCTACTGGCGGATTTCCACCCTAAATGTGGCGGAAATCCGTCAGTAACCATATTATGGCGGGCGGAAGACCGCCAGCACTGGCGGTCTTCTGGCGCCCATTGCTTTGGCGGTCTAGGTTTGAGACCGCCAAAGTCATAATGAGGGCCATTATGTGAATCTGTGTGCAGGTGTCATTGTCTAAACATTTAAACTCTCTACTTTATACATCTTTGGAAAAATCAAACCTAAATAACATATACCCTCCCAATCGGAAGGTAGTCTGAAGTATGCTTTCTCTCCACAAATAAACTAAACTCTAGGTATAGTTCAGAAACAAAACGCCAAGGTCCAATTCTCCCTTCCTCAAAACTGCCCAGTTTTGTTTTTTAACAGTGGGTAATCAAAAAGGGGTATGGACCAGTTTGCCCCAAGTCAAAAATGAAGATCCACAGGAATCGAGATCCCACTTAAATAGTATCAAGATTATAATGAAATTTAAAAATTGTGTTCATCAGAGAAAATGCGTTTTTGAAAGCAGATAGCCTGATTTGGAATACAAAAGTCCTGGGTATAGTCCTGCAATCGATTTCATGGCGTTCTAAGCGGGCGCCAATATCCAACATGGCGCCCGCTTAGAATGCCGTGAAATCAATTGCAGGATTATACCCAGGACTTTCGTGCTACAAATCAGACTATCTGCTTTTAAAAATGGATTTTCTCTGATAAACTCTAGGTATAGTTGGACCAGCTCCCTGTAAAATTTGCCATGACCTTCCTGATAATTCAAATGTAAGCTCACAATTACTATTCCCTACAGGTCTCTTTCTATTTTTAAATCTTCTTCTAAAAACACATTCTTTCCCCATATGTCTCCTCTCTAACTTTAATTTTGGATAAAACATTTTTCTTCAATATTCATTTCGCTCCTTTTTTCAAACATTCTTCAAATAATCCTCATTTTTATTAGTACTGCATGTAAAGTGTGTTCTTCTTTCCTTTATCATAGTGATACACATTTCTCCTTTGGGCTCAGTTAGCAGGTTATGTTATTCTTGTTTGCCTTAACAGTGTCTATAGGAAGAAAGGGTCTAAGTTAAAGCCAAGCTGTCTCCAAGTATTTTACCTGTGGAAGTAAATTCATGCTATTCTGTAAAGATACTTTTGAAAGAATCATGTTGAAGTTAGAATACTAATATTCACAATGTTGGTGTCTATAAACTAAACTAAGTAATATACTGAATGTAGTAGCATATGCAGGAAGAATGTGATGGTATGCCACCTCCTCATCAGCCGGCAAGGGTAAGTGCACACACATAACGATCCTTTGCAGCTAATGCTTGTGTATTCCCTTGAAGTAATCTAGAATAAACATTTGTTGAATAATCTTCTTTCATGTGATCTACAAATGAGGCTTTCAGCTCACCCTCAACAATGTCAGGAATTAATAATTATGTTAGTAAATGAGAATACAGACTTCTCTTTCTCTGGTGTAAAGTGTATCTATAATGCTATAGCTAATAAAACTACTAATAAAAATGTAATAACCATTATAACCTTGCATCTCGCTCTGGTTAGGACACATTTTCTCAAAAGTCAGATCTTTGAAACAAGAAGTGTGGCAGTAAGTTAATTATTCATCTTCAATTACTTAATTCACAAACAGTCTTTATTTTTCTTACTTTTCTTCGTAATTCAGTTAGTTTCTTGCAGCTTTATTACAGCAATCTTCATATAGTCTTCCCGAGCCAAACATTATGTTCTTATAAAATATTTCCCTTACTCTTCTACTGCAACCTTAGGCCTAGGATAATCTTCTTAATTCTTTTTGCGTCACAAAATATCAATTGTAATTTTTATTTCAGTTTATTAGCACTGTTCATTCAATTAATTTTTCAGTGACTAAATTCAAACAACCTTAAGTGGCTCAGGTAGTTCTTTTTCCCCCTCAAGCAAATCTAAGATTGGATATTTTGCACTTGGCTCACACAGTAAGCCCATGCAGGTGCTAAACATATCTGATGAGGTAGTCTTGTTCTTTTGGCTCCACTAAGCATTTGTTGACCTCCTTCTGTGTCACTTATACTGCCTGACTCTCCTCTCCTCATCAATTATTGGTGGTATGGATCCAACTGACACATTGATTTCGATTTCTTTCATCTGTAGGTTCTTAGCAATTTAGCGTTGTGGGCATCTCTTTTTTAATTTAATTCAGTACTCATTCCTTCCTCTGTTGCTCTGACTGTGTCTCAACTGTGCCTTCAGTCTGAGTTCTTGTTTCTCCTCCTTCTATACCAAGATCCCCAATGCCACTCTGTGAGATATACAAGAATTGGCTTTCTTTACCTTTCTTCAGTTCTTCACCCTTTTCTTTTTGCTATTGTGCTACTTGCTGTTTTGTTCGTTGTACTTGTGCAACTTGCACAGTTTGCAGAGGTACAGTCACCCCTGTCCTTAGTTATGGCTCATAGAACACAATTTCTTAATGGGAATCTCTTAACCTTTGGGTATGCAAGTCATGCACCCTGTTTGGCATTCCAACACATTTAACAGCAGTGTTCATGATTAAAATCACCTGGTAGGGGGATTTACACCTTGGCTGAAGACATACTTTCTCGTATGTTTCTTGATTAGTACCCAGTCCCCAGAACTCAAATCATGGCACTGCTCATGATGCAGATTTGAATTGATAGCTTCAACCTGTGGAGAGACAGAACACACCACATCAGTCAACCCTTTGCAGTAATTGAGTACAGTGTCATCTTTTGTGTTCACTGCCCAGACCCTAGGAGGGCAGAACCCCGTCTGTGTGGTGGCAGCAGCTGTAGCTGCAGTGCAAGCCTCAGAGAGCTGGTTTGGCAGTACTGGGGGGTCCATGGTGAAGCCCCTAGGATGCATGGAATTGGCTCCCCAATACCAGATTTGGAATGAGGGGACAATTCCATGATCTTAGACATGTTACATGCCCATATTCGGAGTTACTATTGTGAAGCTACATATAGGTATTGACCTATATGTACTACATGCGTGTAATGGTGTCCCCGCACTCAAAACGTCTGGGGAAATGGCCATGAACTATGTGGGGGCACCTTTGCTAGTGCAAGGATGCCCTCACACTTAGTAACTTTGCACCTAACCTTCAGCAAGTGAAGGTTAGAGATATAGGTGACTTATAAGTTACTTAAGTGCAGTGAAAATGGATGTGAAATAATGTGTGCGTTATTTCATGCAGGCTGCAATGGCAGGCCTGTGCAATGGTTTTTCTGAGCTCCCTCTGGGTGGCAAAAGAAATGCTGCAGCCCATATCGATCTCCTGGAACCCCGATGCCCTGGGTACCTAGGTACCATATACTAGGGGCTTATAGGGGCGGGGTCCAGTATGCCAATTGAAATTGGTAAATATAGTCACTGGCCTACAGTGACAAATTTAAAAGCAGAGAGAACATAATCACTGATGTTCTGTTTAGCAGAGCCTCAGTGACACAGTTAGGCACTACACAGGCATACACATTAGGCCACAAACTATGAGCACTGGGGTTCTGGCTATCAGGATCCGAGTGAGACAGGCAAAACACACTTACATATAGGTTTTTGTCTATGAGCACAGGGGTCCTGGCTAGCAGGATCCCACTGACACAGTACAAACACACTGACACACACTCACAAACAGGCCAAAAGTGTGGGTAACCATGCTGGAAAGAGGCTACTTTCCTACAAAGGAGGACCTGGATTGGCAGCTTGGGCTGGACTGTTTACATTGGGAACAGGGTCAAGACTGATTTGCAAATGGCTGGGTCCAAACTGGAACAATATGGGTAGCAAAAAAACAATGGATTTTGGCTCAGATCTCTGTACTGGAGTGAATGTTTGACATTGTTCAGCATTCCATCCATCACTTGTTCTTTTTGCATTTGTCGTCCCACGTGGGAAGGGTATGCCCAGATGTGGGTCCCGTGCTCCCCATGCCACTGGAGTCAAGCTAGCCTGGCTGATGAAGGGTGATACCATGAAACCGTTCCTAGAATGCTTGTTTCCAGTCCAGGGAGGACTAGGCTTGGCGGTTTGGGCTAGACTGTTTCCATGGGGAGCAGGGCCAAGACTGATTTGCATATGGCTGGGTACAAACTGGAATGGCATGGGTCGCAAACAAAATGGTGGATTTAGGCCCAGATTTCTGTTTCTGGGAGGGAATGTTTGACATTGTTCAGCATTCCGTCCATCTCTTGTTGTTTTTGCATTTGTTGCCTCAATTGGGAAGGGCATCCCAGATTTGGGCCCTGTGCTCCCCATGCCACTGGAGTCAAGCTAGCCTGGCTGATGAAGGGTGATACCTTGAAACCGGTCTTAAGATGCTTGTTTCCAGTACAGGGAGGACTTGGCTTGGCAGTTTGGGCTGGACTGTTCCCATGGGAAACAGGGTCAAGACTGATTTGCATATGGCTGGGTCCAAACTGGAATGGCATGGGTAGCAAAAAAACACAATAGATTTAGGCCCAGATCTCTGTACCGGGGTGAATGTTTGACAATGTGCAGCATTCCGTCCATCACTTGTTCATTTACCTATAAACATCAGCATTGAAAAGACAGTGGGGGTTATTCCAACTTTGGAGGAAGTGGTAATCCGTCCCAAAAGTGACGGTAAAGTGACGGATATACCACCAGCCGTATTACGAGTCCATTATATCCTATGGAACTCGTAATACGGCTGGTGGTAAATCCGTCACATTTGGGACGGATTACCACCTCCTCCAAAGTTGGAATAACCCCCTGTGTCCTAAGAGGCCACAATTGCACAATAACATGCTACCTCATCTGCATATCTTTTGCCTACAGTGAAATAACCATTGTCACTCAATTTTATCTGCACATTTAACAGCAAATTCAGTTGAGAGCTGTAAAGCTTCCAATAATCGTCCCACATGTTCATCATTCCTAAATGGTGAGCCAGATGATGACACAAAACCTCTTTCTGACCATATTTGTCCAAAGTCATGGACTACACCAAAGCCATACTGAGTATCTGTAAATATAGTAACTCTCATTTAGGCTCTGATTTATACTTTTTGGTGCAAAACTGCACTAATGCAGTTTTGCACCAAAATATTTAGCACCGGCTTGCACCAAATCTGTGCACCAGTCGGGCACCATATTTATGGAATGGTGCAAGCCGGTGCAAAGGGTAGGCTAGTGTAAAAAAATAAAAAGACGTTAGTCGGGTGGGGCTGGTGGTATGGGAGAAGAGGGTTTTGCACCAAATAATTATGTTAGGCAGGTTAGAGTAAAACAAATGCCCTGATTTTTACTTTTTGGTGCAAAACTGCACTAACGCAGTTTTGCACCAAAAAGTTTAGCATCGGCTTGCACCATTTCTGTGCACCAGCCGGGTACCATATTTATGGAATGGTGCAAAGGGTAGGCTAGTGTAAAAAAAATGACGTTAGTCAGGTGGGGCTGGCGGTATGGAAGAAGGGGCTTTTGCACCAAAAAATGACGTTAGGCAGGTTAGAGTAAAAAAAAAAGACTCTAACCTGCCTAGGGTCATTTTCTAACGCAAAACCATCCATACCACATGACTCCTGTCTTAGAAAAGACAGGAGTCATGCCCACCACCCCAATGGCCAGGACAGGAGACCAGGGTATGGCCATTGCACCCTGTGCTATGTGTGGGAGCCCATTTCAGGGCTCCCTATGGCACTTTAAAAAATAAAATAGAATACTTACCTGTACTTACCTGGGATGGGGTCCCCCATCCTCCGCTGTCTCTCTGGTGTGGGTGGAGGTGTCCCTGGGGCCTGGGGAAGGCACCTGTGGGCTTATTCCATGGGGTCCCACCATGGAAATAGGCCCACAGGTCCCCTAACACATGCCCTCACCCAGGAGTTAAAAAATGGTGCAAACCAACCTTTGCACCATTTTCTGACCCCTCCTCCCTCCCGTGCACCATTTTTGCACAAGAGTATGAATATGGCGTTAAGGCCATATAGTCATTTATTACATGGGAACACCTATCTTGCATCTCATTAAGGCAAGGTAGGTTTCCACGTTCAAAGAATTGGCTTTAACTCCATAAATTTGGTGCTAGATGGGGCTAGCATTAAAGTATAAATATGGAGTTAGTTTTGCACCAAATTAGAGTAAATAAAAATGATGCTAATTCGGTGGAAACAGAGTATAAATTTGCCCCTTAGGCTGTTGAACTGACCTGCATGTTCTGGTAATCAATCAATCAATCACTGCATTTGTAAAGCACGCTACATACCCGCAAGGGTCTCAAGGCGCTGGGGAGGGGGAGTGCTACTGGTCGAAGAGCCAGGTCTTGAGGAGTCTTCTGAAGGCCAGCAGGTCCTGGGTCTGTCGTAGGATGGTGGGGAGAGTGTTCCAGGTCTTGGCAGCGAGGTAGGAGAAGGATCTGCTGCCGGCGGTGGTTTTTCAGATGCAGGGGACTGTGGCGAGGGCGAGGTTGGCTGAGCGGAGGCTTCGGGTGGGGGTGTGGAAGCTGAGTCGGTTGTTGAGGTAGGTGGGTCCGGTGTTGTGCAGTGCTTTGTGTGCGTGGATCAGGAGCTTGAAGGTGATCCTTTTGTTGATGGGGAGCCAGTGCAGGCCTCTCAGGTGGAGTGTGATGTGGCTGCGGCGGGGGACATCGAGGATGAGTCGGGCCGAGGCGTTCTGGATGCGTTGGAGTCGCCTCAGGAGCTTGTTTGTAGTTCCTGAGTAGAGGGCGTTCCCGTAGTCGAGTCTGTTGGTGATGAGGGCCTGGGTAAAGTTTTTTCTCGTGTTGAGGGGGATCCATTTGAAGATCCTGCGGAGCAGGATTTTGCAACTTGTGCTGAGGTAGTACCTTACAGCCAGTAGGTTTCCACAATGTCTTGAATTGTGCAGACAGCGTAAGATGCTTGCAGGGAGCCATCATTTGCTCTTAAACATGAGGCATCAACAAAAAGAACATAATCATGTCTAAATAAAGGCTCATTTCTTATGTTGGGTCTTTGCTTGGTTCATGAATCTGTGACATTAAGACTGTCATATTCAAATTTATCAGATACTTTCAGGCATGGGGAGAAGGGTATTGGGGTTCAAAACATGGCAATTGTTCAACATCACATTGTCCGATGTGAGAATTTGCTGCTCATATTTTGTTAACCAGGAATTTGTCATGTGCTGGGTTTTGGTTCTGGTAAGCAAAATCTCAACCGAATGAGGGACCATAACGGTTAAAGGATGTCCCATCACTATGCTTTCACACCTTTCAAGACTGATGTTCATTACAACTTCTGATTTCAGACAACCAGGCAGCCCAGCGGTGACAGAGTCAGGTTTACTTGAAAAATAAGCCACTGGCCTTCTTTCCTTACTGTGTAGTTGAGTAAGCACTGAGAGAGTGCAGCCCTCCCTCTCACTACAAAACACTGCAAACATTTTTTAAATAGTCTGGAATTCCTAGTGTTGGGGCACGGCAGAAACTTTCTCTTAGCTCTAGGAAAGCTAAGTGCATGCATTTGTTGTCCCACCGAAACAGATAACGCACACATCTGTGTGTCAGTCTCAGTAAGGGGCATATTTGACTTGTTTTGTGCTGAATTTGTGTCATTTTTTTAATGCAAATTCGGGGCAAAACTAACTCCATATTTATACTTTGGCACTAGACCTGTTTAGCGCCACATTTATGGAGGTAAAGTCATTTTTTGGACTTGAAAACCTACTTTGCATAAGATGCAAAGTAGGCGTTCCCGTGCAAAAAATGACTCTATGGCCTTAGTGCCATATTTATCCCCCTGTGCTAAAATCACGCACGGGAGGGAGGAGGAAGGGTCAAAAAATAGTGCAAAGCTTGCTTTGCGCCATTTTTTAATGCCTGGGTGAGGGCAGCGTTAGGGGACCAGTGGGCCTATTCCCATGGTGGAACACCATGGAATGAGCCCACACGTGCCCTCCCCAGGCCCCAGGGACACCGCCACCAAGACCAGAGGGACAGCAGAGGATGAAGGACCCCATCCCAGGTAGGTATAGGTAAGTACAGGTAAGTATATTTTTTTAAGTGCCATTGGGGGCCCTGAAATGGGCCCCCTACATGGCACTGGGTGCAATGGCCATGCCAAGAGGACCCCGGTCCCCTGTGCTGGCCATTGGGGTGGTGGGCATGACTCCTGTCTTTTCTAAGACAGGAGTCATGTGGTATGGATGGTTTTGCATCAGAAAATGACTCTAGGCAGGTTAGAGTCATTTTTTTACTCTAACCTGCCTAACGTAATTGTTTTGTGCAAAACCCCCTTCTTCCATACCCCCAGCCCCACCCGACTAACATCATTTTTTTTACGCTAGCCCACCCACCGGCTTGGAACATTACATAAATATGGTGCCTGGCTGGTGCACAGAATTGGTGCAAGCCAGTGCTAAACGGCCCTGTTAGCGTCCTTGGAAAGGACACAAACAAGGCCGGGAAGGTGTAGGGGGGACCTGGGCTTGTGCACCAAATGATGGTGCTACAATGCTTAGAGACAAAAAAATTGCCACTAAGCAGTCTAGTGCCATTTTCATGCACACAAGCCCCATCGACATGGCTCCTGTCTCAGTAAAGTCAGGAGCCATGCCCACCACCCCAATGGCCATAACAAGGGGACAAATGTCCCCTGGGCTTGGCCATTGGTGCCGTGCAGGGGACCCCAAGTCAGGGCCCCCGAGCAGTGTTGGACAAAAAAAAACTTACCCGGACTTACCTTTCGGGTGGGTCCCCATCCGTAGGTGACCTCCTGGTGCGGGTAGAAGTGTCCCAAGGGACAGGGAAGGGCACGTGGGGGTAATTTCCATGGTCTCTGACCATGGAAATCTGCCTCCAAGTCCCCTTATGCCTGCCCATACCCAGGCGTTAAATAATGGCGCTAAGCAGGCTTAGCACCATTATTTAAGGCCCTCCTCCTACTGTGCGTGATTTTGTGCACAGGAGGATAAATATGGCGCTAGGGCCTTTGAGGCATTTTTTTCCCGGGAACACCTACCTTGCATCTCATTAAGGCAAGGTAGTTTTCCTCAGAAAAAACATTTTGTTAGCTCCAATATTTTGGCGCTAGACATGTCTAGTGCCCAAAAATACATATGGAGTTCAGTTTGCGCCAGATTTGCACAAAAAAATGATGCTAATCCGGTGCAAACAGAGTATAAATATGGGCCTTTATGTCCATTCCCAGCTGCGCAATTTAGGAGCACAATGGTATCCTATTGCTTTATGCACCAAACAGGTCATCAATGTACTGCACAAGGACTGAATTACAAGACATCTGAAATGTTGTGAGATTTTTCTATAGAATATGAATTAAACATTGGAGGCCTTGCAATATACCCTTGTGGGACTTGAAACCATGCTAATGCTCTCTCTCAAAACACAAATGAGAATAGGAATTGGCTTTCGTTATGAAATGGAATCAAAAAGAAAGCCTGAAAAAGGTCCACAACAGTGACTGGTGTGCAGTCACTGTACAACAGTGATTTTGCTGTCCACGGAATTTGATAAAGTATGGTCGCTGGATTTGGTAACACGGGACAACATGGGATAACTATGTAATAATGTTTTTCAAATCTTGAACTATTCTAACCTTCCGATTGGGCTTCTTTAATCCAATAATTAGTGAATTGCATGGACTCCTAACTATTCCCCTCAAAATCTCTTTCTTCAAAATGTCTTCAATTATTGGTGTAATTGCTGCCACTTTTTCTGGGGTCAGATGATATGGTGGTGGTCTCTGGAAAATCATATTTGTCTTAACTGTAATGCGGATTGATTTTACACCTTTGATTAGTCCAAAGTCTTTCCATGCAAAATATCACACTTCTGGATTTACAGTGTCTCTCAAATCAGGGGGCAATTCCTCTACAGTTCTCACTGGGTAAAGCCCTATAGTATCTTACTGAGCTCACATAAACTCAATGCCCAAATCATAGGTTTGGGAGTCAACACTATTAGACACAATAAATTGTGCATTCTCCATTAGGTGCAAAAGATTGTGCAATTAAACTTGCACAACAAATCATGTTCTAACAGGTTACAGGACTCGAGTCACACTGGTGATTTTCTTCAAATTAACCTATTTTAATAGGGACTTCTGAAACTGGATTTGTGATCTGGTCATTTGTAACTTCGACAACATCGATCTTCTTTCCCCAGAGGGGCTGGCCTGGTGATATCAGCTGTTCTAACAGTAGAACAGTTGTCACCTGTGTCAGTAAGGAATGACACTTGTTGGCCATTTGTCTCAACTTCTACCAATGGCCCACTCTGGTCTACGTCTAAGACTGCGACAAGCATGCAATCTGTCTCCCATCTCAAATACCGTCAACGTGATGTATCAGAGTCAAAGCTCTCACTGTCCTGCATGGGAAAGTGTTGAAGCGTGTTTTGATTCTGGACCTGAAATTTATGTTTTTTTACTTGGGGCATCAGGTTCATGTTAATTTTAGGTATTCTCACATTCTCTTGAACCATAGTGGCTTGTCAAACCTGCATCATTGGAACCTGAGTTTGTGTTGGCACATGCATTTGCTGAACAGGTACATTTTGCATCTGCAGCTGATTTCCTCCTTGCATTTAATTATTAGTATTCAATCAATCTGGATTAAGCCTACACTCCCCTTTCCAATGCCTGACCTTGTTACAGAAGTGACAAGGAGTCATTTTCTTTAACGTTGCAACATCTACACCTGTAATCATTTCAATTGAAACTAGTCAACCTCTACCCTGTGCACCAATTATACCTCCTTGCACACCTTGCAGTCCAGCTTGAAAACGAACTCCATGCATGTCATTCTGAAAACTGACACCTTGAATTGCACCAACATTCCATGCAAGTGAATGATTCTGAAAACCTTTCTGAGCTATCTTCGTCTGTGCCAGCATAAACTTTTCAGTTTCATCTCCTGTTTATTAGTGCAGTACTTGGCATATTCAGAATCTCATCTAACAACTTTGTCTTCCAACAAATCGCATTCTGCTGTATGTGTTAACTAATCTCAGGTTTCAAAGAACAAACTGTGAATAAAGAATCTACCACCTGTACAGGGAGTACTAATGGCAGCATTATTGACTTTATTCTTATCAATTCCTCACTTTCACGTTCAATAGTGGATTTTAAAATTAAATCTCACTGTGCCAGTGACCATAACCCTTTGAGTATAAAATTATCTTTTAAAACTAGAGTAATCTTACCTAGGACTGCATACAAAGGGAAAGAGGTGTTTAAAAAAAATTCTGGCCCTCGCATGAGGTGGGAGAGGGTAAACCCTAACACTTTTCATGCGAACCTTATAACTCAAAATAAGGCTGACTTCAACACTTGCTTGTCCCTGCAATCCACTCCATTCCACCTTATAACTGCCTTTGAATCTTTAAGCTGTGCTATTTCTGAGGCACTGATGTGTACCCAATATCCCAAAGGTGCAAAACCTCAACGGTGGTTCAATTCTGTCTGTACGGCTGCCCATAGAGATCTAAAGTCAGCGATCAAAACTATTCCATGTAATCGGGATTTAATTAAACAGGCCAGGGGCCGATACAAATCAGCCCTTGAAGAGAGAAAGAATGAAATACGCACTAGCGCTTGGGAAGACCTTATGGCTGAAACAGAACTACGGGATCCCTCTCAATTTTGGAAGGTGGTTAATCACCCATATTTCTCAGGAAAGGAAAATAGGGACGACGACTGTTTGATACCAGAGGGGGTTTGGGTAGACCATTTTTCATCTGTATTTCAATCTGCAAATAATCCTAATGATGGAGGGGAGGTATGTGGCCTCCCATGTTCGGCTACTCTAAATCCAACTAAGAGCGGCATTTTACTTGAGGCACACGAGATCAGTGCAACAATAACTAAAATGAAACTAAGGAAAGCTCCTGGCCCCGATGGGATACCGGTGGACCTATTTAAATCTCTACCTGATCTGTGGGTTCCATTAATCACAAATGTTCTGAACAGTGCTATTCAAAGAGCCATCCCCTCCTCATGGTTAATGGCAATAATCGTCCCGATTTTCAAAAAGGGTAATAGGCTTGACCCTTTCTGCTATAGACCCATCTCTTTAATAGACTCCACGGCAAAGATACTGGGGACTGTCATTCTGACCCGGCTCGAGGATTGGGTTGTAAGGACAAACATTTTATCGCCAATTCAATATGGGTTTAGGCCTGGATTAGGCACAGTGGATCAGGCCCTAAATTTACATCTTATCCTCAGTAAATATGTTATTGCTAAAAGGGAACCTATCCACTTAGCATTTATAGATCTGTCCGGTGCATTTGATATGGTGAACAGAGCAAAACTGTGGGACATAATGGATACAATGGGGATTGAGCAAGATTTGCTGGATTTGATCAAACACTTATACTCTGACCTCTCCATTTTAATTCAGTTTGGACAACACGGCGAAAGGTCTAACCCCCTTGTTTCCAATCGAGGTGTTAGATAGGGCTGCACACTGGCACCTTTTTTGTTTCTACTGTACATAAACGGCTTGTATAATTGTTTGGTTCAAAATGGTAAGGATTTCCCAAGGATGAGTTTTAGACAATTGCCAATTTTATTATATGCCGATGATGCTGTTTTAATTGCCCGCACGGCCAATGGCCTACAGACTCCCCTGGATCTTTTTTTAACACACATGCGAGAGCTTGATTTGAAAGTTAATTTTAAAAAATCACACGTTATGACCTGCGGTCCTAAAAATACTCGTACCAGATGTTTTAGAATGGGGGGGAACACTTTGACAAAAGTTAAAGATTTTTGCTATCTAGGTCTGTATCTAAGTTCCACTCTGTCTTGGAAATTCCATTTGAATTTTAAGTTTCAACAACTGGCAAGAAATGTTGAGGCAATCTTTCGTTTTGCCCGCAGACTAGGGCATAGACTGGTCCACCAGATCCTCACGCTCTATAACTCTAAATGTGTTTCGCGGCGATTTATGGGGGCGGCCTCTGGGGATATACCAGTCCAAGCATTCTACAGCTTGCAGAGAATAAATTCCTTCATCGGTTACTTATGGTACCTAAGAACATAGCGAACATTTTATGCCATGAGGAACTGGGAGTCTGCTACATTACAGATTTGATAGATATTGCCCCACTTTTGCTATGGATAAAAGTATGGTTAAACCCGGCGGCTACTTTAACACACAATTGCGTAAAAGATTGTATTTCATTGACAAACTGTAACAAAATTCCATGGCTAAATTTTGTTCACAATGGCTTCCGAAACTTGGAGTATATGTATCTCAAACCAGAGCTCCTGCCAGCTAATGCGAAAGAAATTGTTAAACTTCGACATAAAGAGCATGTTATGAATCTTAGATACCAAGTGGCAGAGAAATTGAGTTCTTTTAATTCATACACACAAATTCTATCATCAGACTTGCTAGAACCTAATTTTGTCTGGTTCCCAACGCCTTCTTTATACTCCTTACTGGTACTTTTTAGATTTAACCTGATCCACTTTAGAGTGGCGTTCCCGATAAAATGCGTGTGGGAAAAAACACTACCATGTCCTTGTGATAACTTTTCGAAACAAAGCACTTGCCACTTTATTTTATTTTGTAAACTTTATTCAGTTCCCAGGAAATCCTTTTTATTACCCATTTTGCGTAACTTGCACACTTCTTCCTACAAAGAAGGACTGTCTGGCATCCAAAGCCTCTCATCCAAACAAATGGGCATTTCTATTCTTAGTTTTATTAAATCCGCTATCACCATTAGAAACCGATATGAACTGGTAATGTGACTATTTATTAAGAGAAATTATGCATTGTCTTATTACTGCATTGTCTTATCATTATATCATTATATACGCTTTTATAAATGTTCATTATCTTATACTGTTTTAGTAAGCTTGGGTAATAAGCTTAGATTTAATAGATTTGCTTTTTATGAATGCTATAAGTACTGTATTTTATGATGACTTTTATGTATGCATGTATAATTTTATGGCAAAACGCCGAATAAAGTTATTTTGACTGACTGAATAAAGAATCCTATATCATTCGTCTGAAGATGCATTTGACCTGCATGCTGCTGGAACACTTTAAACAACTTCTTATAATACACATAAACAGACTTGTTCACCTCCTGTTTAACCTCACATCATCCAAATCCTTTGGAGGAACTCTGCCTTTCAGGACAATCATAATCACCTGATTGTATTTATCTATCACAGCAGGTGATGTTGCATGAGTGTGGGAATCTCTCAGTTGCTCTGAATTTGGCCAGTGTACAGCAATTTTACATTCAAACCATAAATTGTTCAGAAAAACAATATCAAAGAATGTATTCAAATCCGTCCACAACACTTTCAAAATCTTGACAAATCTTTCAACCTGTGTGTGCGACTGCATGGAATTATCTCTAAACTTGGAGAAATTGTTGATCTCCGCTATTCCAAGGCTTATTAACATACCATCCACCAGGTATGTCTCTTAATGAATAAGCCAAAGCCTCTCCATCTTCTAGAGGGACCTGGAGGTGACTTTTTCTTTACTTCAGGTGCCTCTGTGGATTTATCTTTCTTTTCATACTTCTTTGCACCTTGCCTTCCAATTTTTCAAATTCACTCCGTCAGTGGATGCATTTTACTAATTCAGTGATGCGCAATTGCATTTCTGAAGAATGTATTGTCTTGATTCATCAACCAAATCTACCCTGAACCTTTTCTGCAATGGAATCCTTGTTGAGAGGTCAACTTAGTTTTTATTTGATAATCCAATCAATTTGTCAAGTACAGTTACAGCTCACCTAGTAATTTCCTTGCTCAAATAAATCAGTTATTTTTCTTGGTATTGATTCACATGATCCTAATCCAAAAACCATCCAATTATTTCTTCCAATTCTATATTAAACCTCGAGACAGAATGGAATCTCTCTGTACTCTGACAGCTTCCTCACGCCACAGGGGAAGATTTTTGGTGTGCACATTTCTACTGGCTGTGCTGTGATAACCCCAGCAACAGGTGCTGGTACAGTCACAATAGAAGCACTAATCCCTGTAGGCATCACTCCCTGCACAGCCTCAACTTGGGAAGGTATTTTTTTTGTATAATAGGCCATACAATAGGCTGTGTCAAAGAGGGTTGTGGTACATCAGGTTGTGCTACAATGGCTGAGTCATTGGCAATGGTCTTTCAATTTGATATACATTTGGATTAGCAGGGGCTGTGGTCACTCTCACATTATTAATTGTCATTCCATCAGTATTTGTCACAGGATCCACATAAAGTGGTGGATGTGCAGCCAAAAACTCATCCAAAATATGATCTCCTGAATCAGCATGAGCGCCTGATCTTGTTTCTTCTTTTGTCTCTTTCTCCTCTTTAATCTTTTTCTTCTTTGGGGTTTTCATGTTTTTCAGATTGCTCATTTTTCTCATTTGCTGTTGAAGGGTATAATCTAACTCCTTCCACTATACTCTTTCTCTACCTTTGCTGTTGCTCATCCCATTTTGCATCTGCGTCATTTCTCACTGCTCTCTTTGTCGGTCTTTGGTATTTCTCTGTATTCCTAGTGTGAGCAATCTTGTCCCATGCACTTAGGGGCATATTTATACTCTGTTTGAGCCGGATTTGGTTCATTTTCTTACGCAAATCTGGAGTAAACTTAACTCCATATTTATATTTTGACGCTAGACATGTCTAGCGCCAAAATATTGGAGCTAAAGTCATTTTAATGCGTGCAGAAAACTACCTTGTGTCAAAGAGATGCAAGGTAGGCGTTCCCGGGCAAAAATGACTCAAAGGCCCTAGCGCCTTATTTATCCTCCTCTGCAAAAATCATGCACGGGAGGAGGAGGGCCTTAAATAATGGCGCTATGCCTGCTTAGCACCATTATTTAACACCTGGGTCAGGGCAGGTGTTAGGGGCCCTGTGGGCCTTTTCCATGGTCAGAGACCATGGAAACAGCCCAGAAGTGCCTTTCCCTGTCCCCAGGGACACCCCCACCCACCCGCACCCACACCTGGAGGACACCTAAGGACGGGGAGACCCATCCCAGGTAAGTATTTTTATTTTTTTTACAAAGTGCCATGGGGGGCCTAACTTAGGGCCCCCTACATGGCACTGTGCCCAATGGCCATGCCCAGGGGACTTAAGTCCCCTGGGCATGGCAATTGGGCTGGGGGGCATGACTTCTGTCCTTACTTAGACAGGAGTCATGTCCATGGGGGTTGTGCGTGGAAATAATGACGCTAATCAGGTTAGAGTCTTTTTTTTACTCTAACCTGACTAGCTCCATTCTTTCACTTACAACCTCCAGTTTCCCCTCCACCCAGTTAGCATCAATAATTGGGATGCTAACTGGGCCTTACCGCTAGCTAACATCATAGCTTAAATATGACGCCCGGCTGGCATTCAGAAATGGCACTAGCCGGTGGTATACGTTTTGACGCGATCCTGCCTAATGCAGGTTTGCATCAAAAAGTATAAATCAGGGCCTTAGTGCTTCTAATTATGTAGGTCTAGGAGGATGCCTCGTGTCACAAAATGCTTCTCGTAGTCTGTCTATAATTCTTAAATTAAATGTACCAAATCTAGGAAAGCTCAATGGACCTTCTTTCTAAGTGACCTTGCAACACTGGCAAAGTCATACATGTGTGTGTAACCATTCTTCAATCATCATATGGTAAGCTGGTGTACCCTGAGGAGGTGTATTGTCACCCTCGTGTACTAATAATAGTCATGTCACCTCTTGTTAAACTTCTAACAGCTTTGAAAATTGTCATGATTTCAAATTTAAATCAACAAATGATGAAGTCCAAAATATAAATCTTTAATGTTTTAGTTCTATTTTGATTATGTAAATAAATAAGAAAGAATATTCTTTTGGGCACAGCCACCCTTCATTAATGCCATTTTTACTCATAGCAACATCTTTTGTCTTTAAGCTGGGAGTAGGATCACTTGATAGTTCATTGTAATGGGCTATTTTATACAATTGTTTAAGTATTTCATAATTGTAGTTTGTTCTAGCCATTAAGACCATCCACCCCCCCTTGTCTGCAGATTTATAACAATATATTACAGACAGATTGTAAGTTTTGGAGGGTGAGTTGCTGGTCTGAAGAAAAGATACATTTTAAATAGTGAGGTTTTTTTAAACAGCAGATCAATCTCAATAAGAACTGTGGCCCTCATTACAACATTGGCGGTAAAAGGCGCTTACCGCCGTGCAGAAGACCGCCAACACACCACTGCGGCCGCGGAATTCTGCCACAGCTATTATGACCCACAGCACGGAATCCGCCAAAATTCAGACACCCACACAAGTCGCCACACCAAAGGTTAGTGATAAACTGGCGAAAACAAAACCTCCACTGTCATGCCAACAGAAATACGCCCACACTATCATGACACACGAATCCATGCAGTGGTCTTTCAACTGTGGTATTCCACTGGCTCTACACACCGTCGCGCTCAAAATACACACACATATACAAAACACAGCCACATTGGACAATTCGAAACACACACACCTGATACACATACACACACCATACCCATACACCCAACACAATATAAAACACACACCCACATCACCCACAAACCCCTACGACCAAACTCCCGAATGAAGGACAGAGAGAGACACCACAAACAGCTACCAAGCATCCACAGGCACACAATACTATCACCCACAGAACTTCCACACACCCCACACAACACACCACTAAATATCACCCCACTTATCACTACACACACCACCCCACACAACACCCCAGGTTCTATGAGGAGGAGCTCAGGGTCATGGTGGAGGAAATCGTCCGGGTAGAGCCACAGCTATTCGGATCACAGGTGCAGCACACCTCCATAGCTAGGAAGATGGAGCCATGGCGCAAAATAGTGGACAGGGTCAACGCAGTGGGACAGCACCCAAGAAATCGGGATGACATCAGGAAGAGGTGGAACGACCTACTGGTGAAGGTGCGTTCTGTGGTCTCAAGACACCACCTTGCGGTTCAGCAGACTGGCGGCGCACCCCCACCTCCTCCCCCACAACTAACAACATGGGATGAGCAGGTCTTGGCGATTCTGCATCCTGAGGGCCTCACAGGAGTAGATGGAGGAATGGACTCTGGTAAGTCAAATCTTAACTATTACCTCCCCCACCCTACCTGCATGCCATCACAAACACCCACCCTCACCCCATCACTCCTACTCCTCACAAATGTCCCACTATCACAACCCACCCATCCCACCACCAAGCCCTGCATGCAACAACAAAGCATGGACACCCATCACCAAGGCATGCCCACTGCACATACCCATACACCCCACTAAACCACCATCACACAAGGTCCGACACAGGAATGCAAGTACTGGGGTACACGGACACCCACCCATGGCACACACAGATGTAATAAACATCCTTTTATACCCCTGCAGGACCCCTACCCAACGTCACCCGACAGGAGGGTCCACACATGTCCACACCACCAACAGAAGAGGCCCACAGTGATGACAGCAGCTCTGTCCAACTGGATCTAGATGACCAGCCCGGCCCATCGGGGACCTCGGGACAGTCGGTTACCCTCACACAGTCACAGGCCACTACAGACCTTCCCCCCTCTGGAAACACCAGAACAGCACCCACCCAGCAGGCCCATACCTCTGTCCCCAGGACACGTCAATCAGCAGTGTGTCCACCACTACAGGGAACCCAGGCTAACCTATCACCCCAACAACAACAGGGACCTGGCGGCAGAGGTAGTGGGCACACGGTCCAGGGGACGGAGACCCAGGAACACAGGGGAACTGGGAGGGCTGCTGTGCGACAGGGGGAGGACAGGCCTAGGGAACCCACTCTTCACGAGGCCCTCTCCTCCATCATGGGAGCCTACCACCACTCCCAGGAGACGATGGCAACGGTACTGGCCAAGTTTCAGGAGACCCAGCGCCTGCAGGAGGAACAGTATTTGGGCTTCAGGGAGGAACTCAGAGCCATCAATTCCACCCTGGGCACCATCGTAGGGGTGCTGAAGGAAGTACTCAACACCAGGAGGGACACTGTGGCACAACAAGGGGCCCCTGAAACTAGCATGGACGATGAACTGCCCACCACCTCTGCCGGCGCTAGTGGACAGGAGGCACCGCCACAGGACCACCACACCAGCACCCCACCCCCTGCAGAGGGAGAACCACCCTGCAAACGGTCCCTGAGATCCAGGACAAAGACAGAGAACGATGCCAAGACCCCCGCCAAGAAATGAGACCACCCTGAATGTCATCCTTCTGTTCCACTTTGTTACCCTGTCCATCCTCAAACTGCCCCAGCTCCACTTCCTATGCCCATTTGGGCAATGCACCTGTGAGACTAATAGACTGGACTCTGCCATGGACATTCCTCCACCATAACCCCTCACCATTATACAACCCCCTCCAATACTGAGTACTTAAATAAACACCCTTGAAGCACAAAACAATCTGGAGTCAGTCTGTGATTTCGGAATAGTGTATTAGCAATTACTGTGGCAAAATGCTCTTTCAATTGTAATGTTAACATACCTTTGTCACACAGCTCTAGTCCATGAGGAAACAAAGCAGATGTCACACTGTGGGACCCACATCTGTGAAATCGTAAGGGAAAGTGACAACTCAGTGCCCATACACTGGTTGAAAACGACAGGCAGTAGAGAGGTAGTAGTGTTAAAGTACATGTAGTAGGCAGGTTTGTATTCTTACCTGTGTCTCACTGGAAATATTGCAGGATCACCGAGTTCCTGTTGTCCATGTCCTCTTCTTCTGCTTCCTCGTCTTCACTGTCCACAGGCTCCACAGCTGCAACAACACCGCCATCTGGACCATCCTCCTGCAGAAAAGGCACCTGTTGTCACAAAGCTAAGTTGTGAAGCATACAGCAGGCCATGATGATCTGGCACACCTTCTTTGGTGAGTAGAATAGGGATCCACCTGTCATATGAAGGCACCTGAATCTGGCCTTCAGGAGGCCGAAGGTCAGCTCTATTATCCGCCGAGTTCGCCCATGGGCCTCATTGTAGCATTCCTCTGCCCTTGTCCTGGGATTCCTCACTGGGGTCAGTAGCCATGACAGGTTGGGGTAACCAGAGTCCCCTGCAAATGGCGAGGGACAACTGTTAGACACACACTAACCTGGAGGGATATCCCCAGACCCAGACAACCATTCCCACTGACTTGCTTCCAGGTGCTCACCTATTAGCCACATACAGTGCCTCTGGAGTTGACCCATCACATAAGGGATGCTGCTATTCCGCAGGATGTAGGCATCATGCACTGAGCCAGGGAACGTGGTATTCACATGGGAGATGTACTGGTCTGCCAAACACACCATCTTCACATTCATGGAATGATAACTCTTCCGGTTTCTGTAGACCTGTTCACTCCTGCGGGGGGTACCAAAGCCACATGGGTCCCATCAATGGCACCTATGATGTTGGGGATATGTCCCAGGGCACGAAAGTCTCCTTTCACTGTAGGCAAATCCTCCTCCTGAGGGAAAACGATGTAGCTCCGCGTGTGTTTCAGCAGGGCAGACAACACTCTGGATAACACTTTGGAAAACATAGGCTGGGACATCCCTGATGCTATGGCCACTGTTGTTTGAAGTGACCCACTTGCAAGGAAATGGAGTACTGACAGCACCTGCACTTGAGGGGGGATTCCTGTGGGATGGCGGATAGCTGACATCAGGTATGGCTCCAGCTGGGCACACAGTTCCGGGATTGTGGCACGGTCAAGCCTGTAGGTGAGGATCACATGTTTTTCCTCCATTGTCGACAGGTCCACCAGCGGTCTGTACACCGGAGGATGCCATGTCCCAGCGGATGGTGCCTATGAAGGACAACAGCGAGCACAGAGTCAAACAACTCAGAGGTACATACCCACAGCTTACACAGAACACGAATCATAATCTGAAAATTGGCCTGTATGTGTGTTGGGGCTAGGCCTAGGTATGTGTGACGCAGTTAAACATTAAGCCATGTGGGCCCCTGAAATGGCGGCTGCCTGACCTGTAAAGTGGGACAATGGGATGTGAGGTAACTGCGCTGGCGTTGTACACCGTCGCAGTAGGCGGTCGAAGACCGCGGCGCAATGCTGCATTGGTTAACATTGGATCCTATAGGTCCAGGAGCCAATGAGGATGTACGCCGTCGGTGACGGTACGCACCCCCGGGGACGTGACTGCCATTTTCTATCTGTTCAATCACTCGATACCTGATTTTCGACAGGAGAGGACCTACACTGCATGTGCTGCTGTGACCTCGGTCTGGAAGAGACAATGGCTTGTGCAACTGGGGAAAGAGCCCCTGCCTTCACATCGAGGAGTTGGAGAAAGTCGTGGATGGGGTCCTCCCCCTGTACACGCTACTCTACGGTCCTCCAGATAAACAGGTAAATACAGTGGGAGCATGCGGTATGGGCTATGCCTGTGTGGAGTGGGGTGGATGAAAGATGGGGGGGAGATTGAGGCGTGCATGAAACGACGGTGAGTGCACGCGCATCATGGCAAGGGTAGGGATGGGGGCCAATGACTGTGACGGTGCATTTGGTAATAACTTTTCTTTCCCCCCTGTACAATTCATGTAGGTCAGTGCCCACCAGAAAAAAGATATTTGGCGTGCCATCGCCAATTACGTCCGGACCCTGGGGGTCTACCACAGACGGAGCACGCACTGCCGGAAAAGATGGGAGGACATTCGCCGCTGGAGCAAGAAGACGGCGGAGGCCCAGCTAGGGATGGCCTCCCAACGTGGGAGGGGTGCTTGTCGCACCATGACCCCCCTGATGTTGAGGATCCTGGCGGAGGCGTACCCAGAGTTGGATGGGCGCTTGGGGGCATCACAGCAGCCCCAAGGGGGTGAGTACACTCTCATTCTGTTGATTTTGCGCACAGTGGAGGTGTCTGGGTGGGGGAGGTGGGCTGTGGGTTTCACCCGGCCAGGGCGAGTTTAGAAGGCACCCCACCCCACCTCTGTACAGTGCCAAGTACACCTAGTCAGGCTCCTGTGTCATCCATGTGCGCAGATGTCGTCCACAGCCTTGTAGGACATGTTCCAGGGATTGAACAGTGGAGGCCAAGTGCGCGGCGCAGAGCAGGGGGCTTCTGTGTATGTCGTGTCCACCAACGGTAGCGGTAATACATGCACTCAACATGTCTTTCTTCCGCCGTTTCCCCCCCATTTTTGTGGTCTCCTTGTTCCTGTGTGCATTAGCATCATCAGGCGGAGGAGCAGCAGCAATGGAGCAGAAGGGAGCTGCATCCCACATGGCCCTGGAGGGCGAGACAACGGACTTGGAGTTCACAAGTGGGACGGAGGACGAGGGGAGCTCCACGGCGGGGACAGGAGCTGACACCAGTGACACGGACTCGTCCTCTGTGCTCCCTTGTGGTGGCGGCAACATCTGTGCCCCCGCATCTACAGGTACACCCCCCTACCAGCACCGCCCTCCCAGCATCCCCTCAGCCTTTGCCCCGTGCCCGCTCACCCATTAGGGTGGGCATCACCTTCGCCCCAGGCACCTCAGGCCCTGCCCCAGTCACCCCTGCTTCCCTCAGTGAGGAGGCCATTGACCTCCTCAGGTCCCTTGTAGTGAATCCTAGTTTGTTTTAATGGGATAACAGGAGTTAGCTTAGCCTCTGGCTTGCAGACTTGTGCCCCCGTCACCCAGTGACTTTTAACCTACTTAGCTTGCTCTGTCTTAGCCCATTTAATTATTTATTTCTTCTAAGATGGCTGCCTTTTTTATGGTTAGGCCACTTCTTATGGGTAACATTATCAGTGTCACCACGCCAAGGGGTCAAGATCAAGCACCAAAGACAAACAAACAGTAGGTGTTCACACTTAGGGATTTTCCCTCTCTATACTTTCCAGGGATTGTTTATATGAATTGCCGTCCCAAGCATGTCTGTTATCTATTGTTTAGGAACACACCTACGTCAGGGGTTCTTGTAGATCTGTATAAATACATCACACTTTAGACAGATAATCAGAGGGATTCCGACCAGAGGGCATCGCCACCATCGCTGATACCGATGCTGCAGTCGTCCTGACGCTGACCCAGTCTTCGTGTCCCTGCGGAGTCTGAGATAGAGACCTCATTCCAAGGTAAAGAGGGTTGGGGGCTCCTCTCATGGACATGGCATTGGCAGATTAGGGTTAACAAACCCAGCTCTCCTTTAAGTAGGAGGTTAGGCCTTTCACATTCGGGTATTAGGGCATATTACATCTCGTATGTCTTTTCTACGTATTGCAAGATGGTGGGGGTCTTTGTAATAATGACTCTCATCTTCACAATTCTGTTTCTTACATTATTCATTATCCTAATCATTGCAGCCCATGCAACTTATCGCAAATTGCAGTTATGTTAAATAAAAACTATTGAAACTCTACTGCATCTTTGTCATTGCCTGTGTTTGTATGAGACATGATATATCTGTGAGAAAGGGGTAATCTCCGTTTAACCACTACACTCCCTGAGATGTCTTATTCTCGAGTCCATGCGTAACGGCTGCCATAAATCACCTTTTACTATTGAGTTTCTGGTGAGATGCTGCTAGTGAGCCGGTAAGGTTGGGACCACAGTTGCGATTTGTTGTAGGAAAGGCGTAGTCGCCTACAAACAAAAGTACTGTCATCCTTAAACCAGCAGTCTTGCTCAGAGCAAGAGTCCAAACTACGACACCCTCACTGTTGGGCAGTCTACCATTTTGAATGCCATCCAGGGTGTAGAAAGGCAGTTGCAACAAACAAATGCATTCCTGGAGGGCATTCATTCTGATCAGGCGGCCCTTCACCAAGCTTTTCAGACTCTGGCCTCAGCACTGATGGCAGCCATTGTCCGTGTGTCTAGCCTCCCCCCTCCAACTTCCTCCACCCAGACCCAATCCCCTCTACCTCAGCCTATCCCAAGCACAACTTCAGACCAGCATGCACACACTTCAACACACAAGGGAAGCTCAGGCAAACATAAGCACCACACATCCCACAGGCACTCATGCAAGCATCACACACATGCAGACACACCAACATCCACTGCCTCCACTGTGTCCCTCTCCTCCTCGTCTCCCTCCTCCCTCCCAGTCTCATCTCCACTCACACCTGCATGCACTACATCTACAGCCACTACTGCCATCACCAGCACACACACCACCACACGCCGCTCACGTGCAGTCACCACCCCCACTGCCATTCACATGTCCCCCGTGTCCTCTCCCAGTGTGTCTGTGACGCCACCTCCCAAGATAAACAAACGCAGGCACCCAACAGTCATCCACCTCACGACAGCCTCCAGCGCATGCACCTTCACCCAAAGTCACCAAACGAACACTTCCTAAAACCACACCCTCTTCCTCCACTCCCAAACCCCCTCCAGCTACCCGTCCCAGCGTTTCCCAAAAGCTTTTCCTGTCCAACCTTGACCTCTTTCCCACACCTCCCCCCCCGTCCGTCTCCTAGGGACCGACTCTCCAGGTCTCAACCTAGCACCTTAGCCACAACAGCTCCGGGACCAGTGGTGCCTGTAGTCGCTGGAATCTGGAGTGCACCGGCCACCAGGGCAGCCACAGTAGCACGGAGCCACAGCACGGACAGTCCCCCACCTGTGAAGCATCAAAAGTTGGCCAGTGCCCGGCAGGAGAGGGGGAAGACTCCAGCCACCAAAGCCACTCCCAGGGGTACAGGAGGGAGTGTGGAGTCAACTGAGACACCTTCCAAGGTGGGGAAGGGCCACAAGAAAGTCAGCAGGTCTGGGAAGAGCAGCACGGCGGAGAAGACCGCCATCATCCCCGCTGCCCAGGAGCCCACCGCCATCATCCCTGCTGCCCAAGAGGCCACCGCCAGCAACTGCCCTGCTGCCCAAGAGGCCACTGCCAGCACCTGCCCTGCTGCCCAAGAGGCCACCGCCGGCCACCGCCAGAACCTGCCCTGCTGCCCAAGAGGCCACCGGCAGAACAAGCCCCGCTGGGCCAGACAGACCGCCAGCACCAGCCTAGTTGGCCCAGAGAGGACCGCCAGCACCAGCCCCGCTGGGCCAGAGAGGACTGCCAGCACCAGCCCCGCTGGGCCAGAGAGGACCGCCAGCACTAGCCGCGCTGGGCCAGACAGGACCACCACCACCAGCCCCGCTGGGCCAGAGAGGACCACCAGCACCAGCCCCGCTGGGCCATGAAGGACCGCCGGCAGCTGAGTCACTGCAAAGGACACGCCGCCACAAGCACCGCTGAACAGGGCACCACCGCCACAAACACCGCTGAACAGGGCACCGCCGCCACTAGCACCGCTGAACAGGGCACCGCCACCACATGCACCACTGGCCCATGAGCGCCAAGAGCACTGACGCTACTGAGTCCGTCACGAGCAGGATGAGGCACTCTGGGCACCAAGCCCCCTCTAGAACCAGTGGAGAGATCCATCCACTTGAGAGACTGTGGCTTTGCACTCCCCAGGATTGAACAGTGGGCAAACCACCCACTTTAGAGACTTGAGAGACTGTGGCTTTGCACTCCCCAGGATTGAACAGTGGGCAAACCACCCACTGTAGAGACTTGAGAGACTGTGGTTTTGCACTCCCCAGGATTGAACAGTGGGCATGTGGTCCCCTCGTGGATGTGGCGTCGTGCACTCAACCTGCTGAGGTGCCCTCCCTTTCCCTCCCCCTGAGGTGCCTGTTTTATTGCTATCTGATGCCCCTGCAGTGTTCTCTCCGTCATGGTCGGGGATCTTGTGTGGGCCTCGCCCATACCGTGTGGGCCCAGTGTTCCACAGACTTCAATGGAGCACTACCTGGACTACTATTCTTGGTGTATATTTTGTTTATAGTGTATATATATATATATGTATATATATATATATATATATATATTTTTTTTTTTTTGCATACTTGATTTTAATATATGAAAATGGCTACACTCATTTTCTTTGGTCTTTGCATTCTTCCAGGGGGGTTGGGTGGGTGTAACTATAATATATCATGATGTATTAGTGTGTGTGTTGTCATGGGTGAGGGTGGGGGTGGGGTTGTTGCGTGTTGCGTGTGTGTGTCCCTGTTTTTTCCCTCCCCTGTGTCGTAGGAGCAGTACTCACCCAGGTCTTCGCCGCCGGCGTTCATTCTCCTGGTAGAGGAGCAAGAAGATAAGGGCTGGCAGGGTCTACAGTTCTGGTTCCATGGCGTCCTGGTTCCTCGTGGGGTGTGTAGAGGTGAGCGTTTTCCCTTCGAAGTCCTGTTTCCGCCGTGTTTTTGTCTGCTGTGAATCCACCCTGGAAAAGGTGGCGGATTGGTAGGTTGTGATACTGTGGGCGGTACTTTGTCCTCCGCCTGTCTGTTGGCGATGACCGCCGCTCTGTTTGTTTGTACCGCCGTGGCGGTCGAATTGTTAAAGTGGCTGTCTTTGTTGCTGGTTTCCGCCACGGTCGTAATTCCATTTTTTTTACCGCCGGCCTGTTGGTGGTCTTACCGCCACTTTAACACCGTCCGCCAGGGTTGTAATGAGCACCTGTGTTTTCAAAAGTTAAATTGTCTATGGTAACCATATGGAAAGAAGGTGATCTATAATGCAAATCTTTAGTAACAAATATAGGTAAAGTTTCATTGACTGAAAAATAATGTTTCATTGGATGCAGCGAAAGAAACAGTACATCTCAGTACAGTACAGTACAGTACAGTACATGCCAAAGATCAGTTCTAAGAGTTGGGACAAATGATATAACAGCACTTAATACTAATAAGTCCATTTCAGATAAATGATGAGATGAGAGGTTAAAGATAGTTATGGATAAGTCATTTACAGTACCCATTTTGGGTTTGTCTCCAGGGGTTCACATGTTCTTGTACCAACCTCTTCTGCCACCTCTCTGTCTTTGACAAGGGCCTGTACCCCTCTATTCTTGACCTAAAAACGTGTTTGGATGTAGATGATTGGTCACTGTAGGCCAGAGCTGGGAACTAGATACAGTTTGAGCACTATCTGAATCAGATCCTGTATCTGAAAAACATTGTTTTGGGGGGTGTTGAGAAATAGCGTGATGTTTGAGAAAAGTATGTTCTTTCTTTGTTATATTTCTTTACATCTTTTGGGAGCTTATCATTTTTTCTTGGCTATGTTGATTGTCTCGAATTCTTTAATTGTATTTTCTACAATTTCAAGTAAACTCTTAACCTGTAATTGAGTAGTCAGTGAAAATCTTTTTCTATCACATCAACCACTTTCTTGATTGGATTTGTTATATGTGTTTCACAGCTGTCTCAATACTGAGGATCATCCATGTCATAAAACATTTGTTTGCAGCAAAGCTACAATGTTTCAGCATTCTCTGTGAGTTACAGCATGCTGCTCTTTCACAAGAAGCACATTCACACACAAAGTTGTTCCCACTGGTGCCAGGGATTACTATTGTAATGTGCTTTTATAAGACCAAGAAACATTTTTGCCTTTAGTCGTTTTGTTTTAGATTGATAACCACTCTGCAGTTTCCCAAAAAATAGTGTTTTGAAAAAACACAAGAAAACAAAATGAGAATTGCCTAAAGTCTGCAGGGGAAATGGAGACTTATTGGCTTTACCAATGCAACTGCCAGCTTTGATGATTGATTAATAAGAAAGCATTCCTAGGGAAATATAAATATTAACATTTCAGCAGGAGTTATAACTTAAAATACAGAAAAGCCTTCCTTTCACTTTTATTTTCCTTGACAGTTGTCTGCTACTGACCCTTTAAAGCTAATTGTAATTGGTTCACAAACAAGTTGCCAAATGTCTATCCCATTTCATTTGGATCCATTGCTAAGTGGTAATATACTTCCAACTTCATCATCATCCAACAACAAACATATATGTTGACATAACAAGAGACCCGGGCCCCTAAAGCAAACAAGGAAAATGGTTCTATCTGCCCCTTAGTTGTGAAAGTCATAATTGGGGTGCAGTGAAAATTGCCCACTATTGAGCCCCAGTGCCACTTCACTTGCTATTCTTAGATTTTTGCAACCCTAAATGTACAGACATATGTCAAGCCTTATCCTTCAAGCACCTATTCACTTACATTTGCAGACATACAACTGATAACCTAACCCCGTGAGTAAAAAGCTTACCTTTGACATCAGAGTCCAAACTGCAACACTCAGTTTCTAGTTCCTGCAGGCCAATCCTTGCATTGAGTCTTATGAGACTCATACAATCTGTAAGACTGTATTGAGATAATGAGAATACATATTAGCCTGATCCATAGACCCTTTCCTGAACAGTCACCATTAGCACACTTCTTCGGCCCTCCAACAACTGCCAGATTGTGCCTCCCTATTCAAATTGTCCTCAATGGCACCCTTTAGTACCCCCTGCTTTATCCATCACCCAATTTCTGTAGCTCTCTAAACTTTCCCTGCTTCATTTTATATGCAGAAAAATAGGTTATGCAGAAGAGCAACCACCTTCACCTAAGCTCGAAAATACCACATACCATGTGGGAAAACTTTCATTAAGTTTTGGATTTTTAGCCAACAGCACTTTCTATCCTGGGATCTTTAAGCCTCTTGCGGTATTTTTTCAGGTGTATTCAGGTTGCTAGGTCTTGCTTCTAGCAATTCAGGTTGTTATCCACTGCTAACTCAGATCTCTGTATTATAGGTACCCCAAATTGACAACTAAGTACAAGACTCACGTTCGTACAGCAGAACACTTGCTCCCACTTGAATAAACCATTGTCCAGTCAGTGGTTTAGTTTTTAAAAGTGAAACTTTCTTTAATGTGCTCAAAGCTAAATACTACACATAAAGTTGCAAAGTTACAAATATGGTACGACATATGCCGCAGAGTAGATATAATTAGGACCACGCCCCTATGGGAAAATTATTTTTTCATTTGCTTATAACTTTGTTGCCATTTGAAGAATCTTCAGGAAACTTTCCAAACAAAGATCATCTACCTCAGTTTTTTCATAAAAAATTGTGGGGTGATCCATCTAGTAGAGGCCGAGAAAAAGAGAGGTCCCAAAATGTGTTTTCCTTATTCAATTTTCAATCGGAAAGTTAAACATCAATACTGCAAAAACAGCTGAACTGAATTATACTAAGTTTGGCAGAAAGATAGATAAGGGACCAGAACGCATGCTTGTTTGTGATTTGGTGTAATTATATTCAGTTGTGTTTGACAAATTAAGGTCCAAAATGCATATATATAGAGGGACATGGTCCTCTGCGGTGTGGATCCAAAAGATCTGAAGATAAGATCTGATTGGCTGTAACCACATCAACAAAGATATGGCGGTAGCCATTTTAGGACTTGGTGACTCAGTCCCCAGTCTTGCAAAAACAATAACAAAACCTATAGAGGTAGGATAGTGATCCCTACCCCTTAAGGCCTGCTGCCAAAAATGTTCTTTTTTTTTTTTTTTACATGACTGTGGATCTGCAGAGGAGCCACAGTTCCATTAAAAATAAAAAAAGGTCTGGCGTGGCTATGGTGAGGAATCATGTAGTCAGTCTCTTTCTGAGTTCCTCTGGTGTGACGGCCCTCATGCCTGTGATCCCTGTTATGGCCAAGAGGAGCGCACATTAATTGGCAGATCAAGGGAGGGCATCCTCCTGCCTCTATGATGAGCTGGGCATGGATCACCAGGGGCACAGAACTCCTATGATTGGGAGCATCTTTCGAGTCCTAGGGTTGCCATACCCTTTTCCCAAGAAGGCAGCAAACAACATGCTGGACTGGAAGGAGGAGTTGGCATGGAGCCAGAGTGACTGCAATGCTCAACGGAGGCCGTAACTGACGACTGTTTGGTGCACCCCCCATTGTAATTGACTTGGGCCACATTGCTGGTGAGTGTGGGGGTGGTTGGGGGCCTTCTGCTACAGCCGCACACAGCAGGCCAATGCCCAATGTCGCTGGGAGCGTGACTCTCCCTTGTCCCTCATCAAGTGGAGGGCAAAGTCCTGTGGGTTGTAGGAGGCTGGCCTGGTTTGTAGTGGGTATGTTGGGTACTAATACCTTATACCAGGTCCAGTTATCTCTTATTAGTAAAGTAGTAGTGTTCTAGCAGCTTAGGCTGATAGAGGTAGCTATAGGAGAGCAGCTCAGGCAGAACTAGGAGACATGCAAAGCTCATGCAATACCACTTATAGTTACACAGTACTCATACACAAGTTAAGACAACCAAAAGACTCCAAAAATAACGGTAGTATATTTGGGTGAAACAGTACTAAGAATATCTTAGAGGCAATACTCCTTCTGGAGGTAAGTATTATACACAATATATACACTAGACACCAAAATAAGGTAAGTAATTAGACATAGGATAGTGCAAACAATAGGAAATGCTATAGAATGCTATGGGAGAAAAGAGGTCTAGGGGCAACACAAACCATATACTAAGAAAGTGGAATGCGAATCACAAATTCCACCATAGACAAGTGTAGTGTGTGCAGAATCACTAGGAGAGTAAGAATACAGCAAAGGTAAGTAAATTACCCCACCCCAGAGCCGATAAAAGCAGGAGTAAAGCACTGCAAGTATTCTTAGGACACACTACACCTCGTGATATGGATTATTTCAGTAATCAACCAAGTCTGCAAACAACAACTGCTGGATTCCTGGACCTGAATACCTGCAAAAGAAGGGGACCAAGTCTAGAAGTCGAAAGAATTTCCAGGAAGGACAGGAGCCCTGCCAACCCAGAAGAGGATGCAAAAGAAGAGTCCCAGGTTTGATGAAGACTACAGGAATGCACCCGAAGAAGGTGCCAGCGGGTTCCTGCATGATGCAAAGGATGTCCCATGATGTGAAGATGGATGCAGACATGATTTCATGTTGGAAGTCGCCAACAAGCCTTGGTTACAACAAAGTTGCGTTTTGCATCAAAATGGCGCTGGCTAGACCCAGGAGGGACCTGAGGGCATCAACTCTGTGTGAGGCGAAAGAGGGGGCTCTCAGCACTTTAGAGAGCCCTCAGGATGCCAGGCAGTACCCACGGGAGTACCAGGACATGGGGACAAAGGAGGTGCAAAACGATGTTGGTGCAGCATTACTAAGAAGTGTCCCACGCCGCCGGAGGTCAACTCAGTGAGTTGAGCATCACAGGATAGAGTGCTGGGGACCTGGGCCAGGCTGTGCCCAAAGGAATTTTGCAAATAGTTCACAGAGGCATCAGGAGGTGAAGAAGATGCTGTGCACAGGGGTACAGTCGCTCTCAGGGAAGGCAAGGTCTTACCTCCTCCAAATTACGTCAGCAAGACCTCAAGACCGTCTGTGTCGATGGGGTCCACCCCCTGTATTTCCAGGAGCATGCTCGTTGCTGTGAGAGGAGTCCAGGAGTACCGGTAGTCGACTTGGAAGGGTGCCTGTGTGAGCAGGGGAGTGACTCTGTCACCCCACGGAGATTTCTACAGTCCTTCTGGTGCAGGATGAAGACAGGGAGTCCTCAGAGAGTGCACACCATGGAAACTGTTGCAGTTGCTGTCTGGAGCTGAAGTTGCAGAAGAAAAGTATCCCTTGTTGATACTTTGTTGCTGTTACAGCGGTTCCTGGAGCAGGCTGCGGTTGATCCGAGGTCAGAGGATTAAGTAGTAGTTGCAGAGGATTCCTGCTGGAAACTTGCAAATAGAATCTGAAGAGAACCAACAGGAGAAACCCTAAATAGCCCTGAGAGAGGGATTGGCTACCTTATCAGGTAAAGACCTATTAGGAGGGGCTTCTGATGTCACCTGCTGGCACCGGCCACTCAGAGCCCTCCAGAGTGCCCCCACACCTTGCAAAGCAAGATGGGTGAAGTCCAGGACACACTGGAGGAGCTCTGGGCACCACCCCTAGGATGGTGATGGACAGGGGAGTGGTCACTCCCTTTTCCTTTGTCCAGTTTCGTGCCAGAGCAGCGGACAAGGGGTCCCTGAACCGGTGTAGACTGGCTTATGCAAGGAGTGCACCATCTGTGCCCTTCAAAGCATTTCCAGAGGCTGGGGGAGACTACCCCTTCCCAGCCTGTAACACCTATTTCCAAAGGGAGAGGGTGTAACACCCTGCTCTCTGAGGAAATGTTTTGTTCTGCCTTCCTGGGATGGAGCTGCTCAGACCACAGGCAGGCAGATTCCTGTCTGTGAGGTGGCAGCAGCTGTAGCTGCAGTGCAAGCCTCAGAGAGCTGGTTTGACAGTACTGGGGGCCCATAGTGGAGCTCCCAGGATGCATGGAATTGACTCCCCAATACCATATTTGGAATGGGGGGACAATTCCATGATCTTAGACATGTTACATTGCCATATTCGGAGTTACCATTGTGAAGCTACGTATACGTATTGACCTATATGTAGTGCACAAATGTAATGGTGTCCCCGCACTCACAAAGTCCGGGGAAATGGCCCTGAACTATGTGGGGGCACCTTTGCTAGTGCAAGGGTGCCCTCACACTTAGTAACTTTGCACCTAACCATCAGCAAGTGAAGGTTAGACATATAGGTGACTTATAAGTTACTTAAGTGCAGTGAAAATGGCTGTGTAATAACGGGTGCGTTATTTCACACAGGCTGCAATGGCAGGCCTGTCAAAGGGCTTGTCTGAGCTCCTTATGGGTGGCAAAAGGAATGCTGCAGCCCATAAGGATCTCCTGGAACCCCAATGCCCTTGGTACCTAGGTACCATATACTAGGGACTTATAAGGGGGGGGGGTCCAGTGTGTCAATTGAAATTGGTAAATTAAGTCATTAGCCGATTGTGACACATTTAAAAGCAGAGAGAGCATAAGCACTTAGGTTCTGATTAGCAGAGACTCAGTGACACAGTCAAGTACTATCCTGACACACACATTACAAACTATGAACACTGGGGTCCTGACCAGCAGGATCCCAGTGAGCCAGGCAAAAACATACTGACATACAGGTAAAAATGGGGGTATCATGCCAAGGAAGATGGTAATTTCCTACATGGGTCGCTCCAACCTTGCCTTGAAGTTTGGAAGTGGCCCACAGCATACAGTTGAGTGATTCCTCTTTGCCGCCTGTGGGGTCCCTGTATTTGTTCTCCATGCTGCAATAAGGGGTCTGTGATGTCATTTCCAGATGGCCAAACTTCTTTCAGGCAAGCATGCTTTTGGATTGACTGGATGTGGCTCTACGTGGGACCTTTCTCCTGTGAAGTTAGGGTCCCCCTGTGGGTAGACGAGGTTTCCTTGGGTTTTCACTGCTCCAGGCTGATGGCACTGATTGTGAACTGGCTGCTGTCATCCCTGTCCTTAGAGGTGGATGATATTGCCTGCATGACAATATAGACTGGTTGATGCTTGGCTAGTCACTTGGGTCCCTGGATGGAGCTATGGGTGACAAACCCAGGGATATATAGATTTTGACTTTGCCACACTGACATGCGGGATGGCATGATTTAGAGTGTCTTGGATGTACTGTTACAGTCTCAGTTGACCCTGCAGTGCCCTTTTCCCCTCTGTTCATCTTTTGTCACCACTACTGGGAATGTGTCCTGATGTCTCCTAAGAATGTGACACTCTCCAAGAGCCCTAGCATTGTTGAGCTTCTGCAACATTCTTCTAAGCCCAGTGTTCTGGACTCATGGGTGATGATAACACTGGCTCCCTTCCAATAGGCCATTCCAGATGGAGTGGCTTTGGCGACCAAGGCTGACATTCATAAAATGATGGACGAATTTCATAAGGATTTAGGAGAGAACAAGGGCAAATTCCACCCTGCCGTCTTTAAGTTAGACCAGCATCTGCAAAAGATTGACCATAGGGTGGACTACCTTGAGGTAGCGATGGCAGAGGAAAAGCACAAATCGGATGTCCTTAATACTAGGTTAAACAAGCTTGAAGAGTATTATGAACTCCTGCAGGACAAAATAGACTATTCCAAAAACAGCTCTCCCAGAAATATTGTTCGCATTCATGGTGTACCGGAGTCCGTGACAGTCCCAGAACTGCAGGAATATGTCCCTGGGCTTGTTTCATACCCTGGTTGCTGCTCTGGAGGATCAATTGCTTGAACTTGACCTGGTTCATAGAGTTACCAACGCTTACCAGGTCTGCAATAAAACTCACTCCTGATGTTTTGATCCGGGTTCACTTTTTTTGCATTAAAGTTGATATCTTGAAAGCTGCTTGAGATAAGGATTTGCTGGTTTATTGGGGTTCAACAGTACACCTTTACCAGCAGGACTTACTATTACACACTTTAATGAAGCGTAAATCATTTTAACTGGTCACAGAACATAGTCACACTAGGTAAATCTCCTATCTGTGGGGGTTCCCCTTTAAACTCCTTTTTCACTAGCAGAACAGCCTTGTGGCTCTCACCTCTGTCATTGAGACCCTGAAGCTGTTTGAGATATCACCTGCGGAAGGGGATCATGCGTGCTCTCTGGAGTCAGCCTGCTTTGGGTGGCAGAAGCAGCAATCCTGGAGATCACAGAGGCATCGAGAGGGATGTTCCACCAAAACAAGAACACTTCCCGGTGGTTAGATATACAAGGAGTTTAGTTGATTCTCTCAAGGCGTAGTACGTTAGTGCTGTAACTTGATTAATGTTGCCCTCTCTTCCTTTTCCTCTCCCCTTTGTTCGCTTTAATTTACATATATGGTTTTACTAGTCTGCTCCTGCATCACTGTGGTGTGCGATTTTCCTTGTTTGAGGGTTTGGGTGGGGGGCAGGATACCAGGAGGAGCTGGCGCCTTCTTTCTTCTTCTCTGAGTCTTTTAGAAGGGGTTGCATTGTCTTGGGGAAATGTGGTGTGGGTTTTTTTGTGCATCACTTAGTGGTTTGGTATTTTTTATTTTAGTTTTTGCAGTTGCCTTTGTTAACCCATTGGGTTTGTTGAGAGGGGAGGATGGCAAGATTTGACTTTTGTTGACAGGTTTTTGTTGTGGATTACTTTTTCTATATTGGTATTGTTTTTCTTTTTTTTTCTTTTTTTGTTAATTATTTTATTGTTTTGTATGTTGATTCCACTGGGGCAAGAGGCAGAGATTTGAGTTGTGTGGGGTGGTCCCATGTGGATGTTCGTTAACTGCCATCACTCTCATGGCAGTTGGCCTACCTTTACTTTTTTTGGTCTATCAATGTTGAGGGCCTATATTCCGCTTGCAAATGCAAGGCATTGATCTGTTGGCTGTCTTCCAGAAGGGTTGATATGGTCCTGCTTCCGGAGACCCACCTGTTATTAAACAATGTTTCCAGGATCGGGTCACATTTTTACACCCGGCAGTTCCATTCCTATGCTCTTAGTAAAATTAAGTGGGTTACGATTCTTATCTGGGTAATTTTCCAATTGAAGGTGACCTCTACCAACAGGGATAAAGAGGGGAGATGGATTATGATCTGTGTCTCAGATGGAATTACCTCGTACTCCATAGCTTCCATTTACAGTCCTAATTACGATAGGGCTCCTTTCTTTACTTCTCTGTTTCCGGCCGTGGGGGCAGCCCCTGGTCATCAATTGATTCTAGGAAAGGACTATAACGCAACTTTGGACCCAACCATGTATTGCTCAAACGCCTAGTGGGGAGCGTCCCACCCTCCAAAGTCCTTGGCTCAGGGTATTACCAATTTGAATTTGACAGATATCTGGCATCATCTCTACCCCGCAGTTGGGGTTAATCTTATTTCTTGATCGTACATAAAACATATTGCCATATCGATGTTTCTTGATTTCTGCCTCCCTTATGTCCAGAGTGGTCGACGCGACTGTTGGGTCCCAAGTACTATCTGACCATGCTCCCCATCACGTTGTCGATTTTGACTGAGCCATCCTGGTCACAATCGTATCGACCATGGAAAATTAGATCACTTTTCGTGACCCAGTCCTTGGTTTTCTAATATTAAGGAGGCGCTTGAACGCTATTTTGCTGAAAACTGACTGATGACCTTTCCTTGGCCCTTATCTGGGATGTTGCTAAGGCTGTGTTTTGAGGTGAGTTCATAACACATACCACCTCCATTTTCCATTTTTGTAAACTCCAACAGGTGGAACTAGAGGAGACTATCCACAAGTTGGAGATGGAACATAAATAGACAGCCTCACACCTTGTCTATAGGAAACTTCGTAAAGTGAGAAGGGATTTGGTGGCCATACTGAACAAAGATGCCACCTTTAAACTATTGGAGACCAAACAACTGTACTATGAAAAAGGGTACCAGGCTGACAGGCTGTAGGCGTATAGAATTAGGTAAGCCTGAGCTTAGAATTATATTAAAGTGATTACACCGGAGGGGGGGCTCCTTTTTGTCTTCCGATGATTACGCTTGCAATGCTTTTGTCTCCTTCTTTAGGGAACTATACCAGGGGGACATTTCAGACTCTGCTAAACAAGATGATTTCTTAGCATCTCTCCATTTTCCAGATGTATCTGATGATGTGATTGAGGAGTTTGACTCTCTCCTCACAGAAGAGGAGGTGAGGGCCACCAATAAGTCTTCACAAAAGAATAAAACTCTGACCCCGAAGGTTTCCTCAATTCCTTTTATGATTCTTTCAGTGGGTCGCTGGTCCCTCATCTTCAAAGGTCTTAAACTCTTTCCTAGACACTGGTTTGGTCACTGTCTAAGATAGAGTCTACCCTCTCTATGATACTAAAACCATCTAAACAACTGCCTCAATGTGGGTCATACAGAATGATTGCACTCTTGATTAGCGACGTCAAGATATTTACTAAGATTATGGGGAATTATTTGCCGGGGGTGTTGCCCGACCTTATATCCCTTCCCCACAGTGGTTTCATATGAGATCGACAGATGGGAGATAATACTCGATTTACAGTCAATGCCATTGACCAAGCCACACAAGACTGGGTTTAAATGCTTCTCCTGTCCTTGGATGCTGAAAAAGCCTTCAACTGGGTGGACTGGCCCTTTTTGACCAAGGTTCTATCCAGGACGAACTTGGGCTCTCAGTTGAAGTCCTACATTCTTGACAATTTTGTGTCATCATCCATGAAGATTAAGACTCAAGATATTCTGTCCGACTAGATTCCGCTGTCCATGGGCACACGTTAAGAGTATCTACTTTCCCTGCATTATTTGCCCTCTGTGTCAAGCCTCTTTTCCAGAAAGTCCAGGTGCTGTAGCTTTTTATGGGTGATACACAATTGAAAATGGCAATGTTTGCTGATGGTATACTTTGTTTTTTAACCAACCGTTTGCTTTTTTGGATGAGCTTGCAACCACGTTGAATGCCTTTCAAGAGATTTCTGGATTTCAAATTAATTACAAGAAATCAGTTGGTAGTGGTGTAGGTCCTGTGATGTCTTCTATTGCAACTATTTCTTTCCACCTCTCATTTATGTTGTCAGGATTCTTCCACTTCAGATACCAAGGTCAGTGGTTGTGGTGATCCAGAAGAAGCTTTGGTCCTTTATATGGAATGATAAACTTTCATAGTTCTAAGTCAGTTCTTTACCCCCTTTGTGGGAAGGGGTGTTTGGGGTCCCAAATGTAGCCTGTCATATCATGGCTGCCTAACATGTCAAGGCTTTGGACTGGGTTTCTGTTTCCGTTAAGCCTTGGGTCCGACTGGAAAAAATTAGTGAGTCAAACTCCTCGTAAGTATTTGATGTGACTGCTGCTCCACAGCCTTCCTTCTGCTGGCACACTCTTAACCTCCACCTTATCTACTCTGCACTATTGGAGGCAGGCTGTCCGTACGCGTCAGTTCAAGCCCTGCCTGTCCTCTCACACCTCACTTCTGGGTAATCCGGATTTCCCCCATGGCTTGTTGGATGTGCGGTTTCACAGGTGGAAAAGGGGGAAGACCTCACTCTTCAAAATCTGTATGCTGGCAGTGCGCCCAAGACCAGGTATCAGTGTGCAACTGACTTTTCATTACACCATACTAATCTGTATAGAGTTACTCAGTTTCTCCATTGGGCTCTCCGGCCCGCCACCCTTCAAGGAGGAACATAGGAGTCCAATTTGTTAAAACATAGTCTGAGTGACAGAGATAAATGGAAAGAAATATCTAATTTTACAGGGTCCTAGAGGGCCCTCTAGATGTGACCAGGACAAGCTATATTAAACAATGGCAACTGACCTGGGCATCAAGATTAATGAAGGGTACAGGAGTGCCCTCTGGCGGGGCACCTAAATCAGGGACAGTGCTTATACATTTCTCCTGTGCTGATATCTCGCTCCAGCCCAACTGTCTCACATGATGGAATTAGACGATAGTTGTTGGCGGGTGCAAGACTTGTGGCACACTTTTTCACATGCGGTGAGAATATCCAATGGTCTCTGACCTTTGGAAACATGTGTTTCATCACATTTCTGAAATTCTCCAGCTCACTTTCTCCCCTCCACCCTCTACAGGCACTCTTGGCAGACCCAGTCGAAGAGGGACCTTACCCACATAATCCCCCTTTGTGTAAATTAATTACACATTGTCTGGTGGCAGCACACTTGGTGGAACTGTGGTGGGCTAAGATCTGGGATATTTATGCTATGGAGAGCCTGACTGCAACTGTGAGAGATACGAAGTTGTGTTTTGTTGAAATATGGAACCCCCCCTTTCTGACTTTTGTGAACAATAGCTTTATGGGTCAGATACATGTGCGCCTACAGGGTTTGGTAGCCATTGCATGTCTTGTGAGTTGAGACGGAGTGGAACTGGTCTGAATGTATGTCTGTCTGGGGATTCTGTTTTCCCTCTTTTGGAAGGCGGTTTGCCTAAGAATCACTGTATGTACCCATTGCTTTATTTCTATTTTATGGGTTATTTTTTCTCTTTTTAGAATTCCTGTAATGCTTGCTCCTGGTGGGAACACATATTGTTTCTGTTTGTGTAATGTGTTTATTTTTGTTGCTGCAAAATTGACAAATATAATCGTTTAAAAAAAAGAAAAATATTGTGTGGGCTCCCAGCCCTTCCTAGTTTTAAACCACCTCCAAGTGGGCCAGGGGTGGGGGGTACTTTAAATGTCATTTTTTAGAAAGTGTGCATGTGGCTTCCCTTCCTGAGACACTAGCAGGGCCCGTGGACCCCATCCCCTGGGCCATATTATATTTTTACAGGGAGAGAGCATGCAGTGCCCTTTCTTGAGCAAGAATAGGGCCCATGAACCCCAGGACCGCAACACAAATTGTCATGGATGCCCTGGTCCCACCTGGGACCCCTATAGCAATTGCAGACCCGTTACCCCTTCTGGCTCACCCAGCCAGGGTGCAACCGAAGCTGGCTACATTGACTTTTCTCTCTACCTTTAAGTAATGGGTCCCCCTCCCCCTTATTTTAGGTAGTGACCCTGGGAGAAGCTGTCCCCAAGGCCTAATAGGATTCATTGGTGCCATGCAGCGGCATTGCTTTAATCCGCAAAGACCAGCTATTTATGCTGCTGTTTCTGGGTGAGAGCAATATTTTGACCTGTTTCCCTGCCACAGCATATATATATATATATATATATATATATATATATATATATATATATATATATATATATAAATCAAGAAAATCTTTCAGCGTGTCTGCATCCTTATATGAAAATATTTATTCGGCTACACGTTTCAACCCAGAAGGGTCTTCGTAATGGCCTCATTTGAAAAAAATTGTGCCCAATCCACCATAAATATATACAGCAACCATAACAGACATTGAAAAAATACATATATACTCTCCCACATTCTTCTGAATCAGCTATATGCATGATTAAAAATGTAAACAATGTTATTTATGGTCCAAAAAAATCTCAAAATAATACAAATAATTCCAAATTCATTAATGTTATGCACATGGGTAAACTATTTTTCAATACATTTTCTTTTGCCCAAAGTATAAAGGCCAAGTTGCCTATTTCATTCCAATTATAGGTCTTTATATAGAGAGTATAATTATATTAATTAATTTATGAGTCATGGTTGATCAACCATGACCATATCACTCATGTCATTTTCACATTGTATGTAACAGACCATCACTGATACCTCAGCTTTATAATTGTCTAAAAGAAAAAGTTTAATAAAAGAAAAAGGAAAATGAGAAATATCCCAACATTAAATAAAATAAAATAAAAAAATGCCCCAAATGCACACATTTCTTCGTATATTTGCTCTGTGTGATTCAGTGGAAGCGCATAAGAAGTATAAACATTACATTCAGTATAAAACTGGCAATCTTCAAAAACAAATAAGAAATAAGAGGAAGACAAAATTAATGAAAAAAAAGAAGAGAGAAGGGGATGAAAGGGCGAAAAGAAACGAAAAGAAAAAGAAGGAAAAAGGGAAGAGAAGTGAAAAAAGGAGAAGAGAGAGAAAAAGGAGAACTAAAAATGAGAGCAACCACAGTAGTGTATGCAGTGATAGATACAGACAATGGGTGCCATAAAAAATGCTAATACTTCCACATTAGCCGACATGTACATGAAGCCCTTCATCCTCATTTAACCCTCCAGACGATTTACTACCGAGTCGGTGATATATTCTGATTCTTTAACTCTCGGTCTCCTTTCTCTATCTCAGCCGCGTAGTCTTCTCAATCCTATCAATGCCAAAAAGCAGCAAAAGATCAGCATCTTGGTTATGAACTTTAGTCCAATGTCTGGCAACAGGATTTTTCACTTCTCTTCCCTTTTTCCTTCTTTTTCTTTTTTTTGCCATTGGGCTTCGGATCCCCAGGTACCCTGTGGGCACACCTGCTGATCAGCAAAGGATTCATTTCCCTAGATAGTTATATTTTTTCCTTTAATAATTTAAAACCTACTGTACAGATTTGCACCAAATAACAAAAAGAAATCTTTCTGGACCAAGATCTAGCTTTATGTCAAGTCATGTTCAAAAACTGGAAAATCCCACATAGACATTGGATGAGAAAAAAGTATTTTGCACACCCCCGTTTTTGCTCAGCTCCCACTTGACAAATCACCCCAAAACTTTCTAGATAGCAGTTGAACTAATTAGCATGACTTTTGTAAATATAGTTAAGATCATGAAATGGCGGCAAAGTTACGAGCAAAACAAAAAATGTCTATGGGAAAAGTTGGGTCTAACTATAACTACCTACTTGCTATTGCTGATAGGTAATATGTATATGTATATATATATTCCAACAGAAGACAACAAAGCCGCATAGTCGTGGCCACTGCGCGGCAGACGGAGACGGGGTCGCTACCCCCAATAAATTCAAACAAAAAGGTCCACAGCGCCTGGAGCCGAAATATAGCAGTACGTTAAAGACAAGTCTCCATCACTCGAGAGATTCGTAATGCAGGCCTATTTTTGGGCTTGTGGGAAGAACAAATAGTGAGTAATATCAACCTATATGAAACTCATGTGATTCTTTGGATCAGATATATCGACGACATTTTTTGTATTTGGCAAGGAGATGAGAATACAGCACAGGTATTTGTGAATATTTTGAATGAGAATACATTGGATTTGAAATTCTCTAGCAGGATTGATCCGAACTCCATTGATTTTTTGGATGTTTGGATCAGTGCTGATAACAATAAATTGATGAGCACTCTTTATCGTAAAGAGATTGCAGGAAATAGTTTGCTTCATGCAAGTAGTGGCCACCCAAGAAATTGATACAGAGTATCCCATTTGGAGAAATGTTACGCGCCCGCCGTAACTGTAGTTCTGATCAAGCTTTTTTCGGCGAAATCAAGGTTATGACTGAGCGATTTCTCCAAAGGGGATACAATAAAGGGGTGCTTGATCAGGCAGTGGCTAGAGCTTCCCGAATCAATAGATCTAATCTACTGATTAGGAAGAAACAATTCAACATACAACAGCATCAATCAATTAGATTCATTACTACATATAACAATGGAAGTAATGAAATAAGAAAGATTTGTTCAAAATTTTGGCCTGTACTAAAAACTGATGAGACTTTTGCAAATGCCCTGGGGGAGTCTCCACGCTTCACTTTCAGAAGAAATAAATGCCTTAATGAGTCTCTTTGTAAATGTCTTATTTCACAACCCAGAATTGAGAACCCTGTCCAAGGATTCTTCATCTGTGGCAGATGTAAAGCGTGTAAGAATAGTACTAATGTAAAAAGTATTCAATTTCCAACTGTTTCCACTCCTTTTGTAATTCGTAAACATGTATCATGTTTGACAGACCATTGTGTTTATACTCTAATTTGCCCTTGTAACAAATTTTACATAGGAAGTACTATACATCCTGCTAAGAAACAAATTCTTGAACATATGCGAGCAATTGATCATGTAGATAAGAGCTATCCAATAGCAAGGCATTTTAGAGATTTTCACAATCGAAGAGCTGACCTTTTGAGATTTGCTGTTTTAGATCAGATCCCTGTAAGGGAGAGAGGTGGAGATAGGGTGCTGGAATTAAGGAGACTTGAATCTAAACTCATAGTTGGTATGAGTACTCTGCATCAAACTGGACTTAATATGGACGAGGAATTGTCAATACATATTGGTAATTAGAGCTCCATTGACTTTCGTTATAATAGTTTTTATATATCAAGAAATGTTTCCGCTACGTTTCCCTTCTCATTTTATCTGTACATACTTTATTTTTCAGATTTTTTTATACAGTGTATTATTTTGATTATGATATTATTCTCCCTTTTTTTCTTTAGGTGGTGTAGGTATGAATATTTCAACAAGAAAGACCCTTGATGTTTCCTTACATCTTGGAAACACAAAAGAGCTATTATATCCTTTTTTTTAAAAGAAAAATTATTTTCAGTAGTATATTTTTCTTATATTTGTATTTCACTTCATATTTAATGTATATTTCTAATTTCAACAATGAATTTCTATAGTTATTAGGCTTCTCTATAAGAACTATGTTCATTAAGAACATAGGTGTAGTATAGCTATATTTAATACACTACTTTCTGGTATTATTTATAATTAAATATGTATTTGTGCTTCATTTCCATACAGTATGTATTATATATTTTTAATATGAATACACAAACAATCAGGATTTGGCACATTACATAGTAATTAATAAATATATTAATGGTTATGAGAATTGTATTGATTTAGCGCTAATACTATTTGGTATCTGTTATGCGAATATAGGAATATATAAGGTTGGATTATTCACTGATTATTAATATTCTTCTTTAGAAATCGATTTGTATTTGTTTCTGCTTAGTTTGGTCATTTAAAAATGGCCGACAAATTTTTATGTGTGTAATGGGGAGGTTTTTCTGTTAGTCCTTTCTTTATTTTGTTTATATTTAACTCTTGGCATTTGATGTATTTAAACTCGAAGTAAATGCATGTTCTGTTACCTGTGAACAAATACATTTTTTATTTCCGAAACGAGTTGGGTTTTTCACCAATAAAAAACCTGCATTACGAATCTCTCGAGTGATGGAGACTTGTCTTTAACGTACAGAGCACTGCTATATTTTGGCTCCAGACGCTGTGGACCTTTTTGTTTGATATATATATATATATATATAATGTGTATATATATATATATATATGTATATATATATATGTACACATACAAGTACACATATATATGGTTTTACTGAAAAAAGAGGTTAAAGTGACTTTATAGTTAGAAATATTATTATATTTTATTTTTTATTAAAAAGAAAGCGTTAGACGTCCACTGAAAAAAATCAAAGGTTAAAGTGAATTTCTAGTTAGGTGAATATGTCAGTTGCAAAATAACGTTTTGAATACTAAACACCACATAAAATCACTAGTTGTAGATAGCAGAGCTAATTTTAACTTGGGCCCCCTCCAACCATTTCTATTGATCTCGCGTATTACATTACTTAGTACTTGTTCTATGATATCATTTATTACATCACTGATGACGTATCAAATGACATCTCATCTCAAGAGTTTTTTTTACATACAGTAATATTTTGGTACCATATGTAATGCTAACCCACCCCTGCCATGCATGGCCTTTAGTCCTGCGTGGCATGGGGTTAGCCACAGGGCTTGGCCTCCAGCCAGGCCCTGGGTCCAATCCTCCACCCTGCAGGCAGTCAACCACTCATGAGGCCTTCAGCAGTGCACAGCAGGGGTTTGCCACAGGGCCTGGCGCCTGGGAAAGCACCGTGGCTAACCTCCCTGCAGGCAGCCAAACCCACACAGGGGAGGGGCAGCGTATGGTTGACCTTCAGGCCACAGGAAACCCATTCACTGGGGTATTTTTTTAAAGGGGAGAACCCCACACCCCAGGGCCACATTTCATAAGGGGCGGTAGTCATGTGACCCCTTCCCCGAGCCTTCTTAGGCCCTGGAAACCAGAATCCCCAGGTTTACATTTTAATAATAAAGCAGAGGGGGGACCCATGGCCAAAACTCCCTGTGCCTTATTGGGTCCTGGGGACCCCATCCCCCGGGGTCAAATTTAAAACATTGAGCAAGAGCTACACAGACCCCTCCCCAAGTGTTATTGGTCCTTGGAGATCCCATCCCTATGGGCCAAACCCAATGAAAAAGGGAAGGGGTTTGCTTTGGGGGTCCTTCTGGGTCCCCCCAACTGGGTTTGTGGGCAGGCTATCCCTACCCTTCCTCATTATATTATTTTTTTTAACTTCAAGAAAGGTGACAAAGTCTATGAGCCCTATAATGGCTGCCAGCAACATTTTTCTCATGTTACTGTCAGTCAGCCAGAGCACTCACTCCTGCAGGAGTATGACTCCCACAGGAATGAACTGGCCTAAGAGGAAAAATGCTCCCTGGGCTAATCTAAATGCTCTTTTTTGTAAAATTGGGCTTGAAGGACTATTGCGTGAATCCCTCGGACCCAACCATTCAGATACAAAATTATTTTTGAACCTTCATTTCTCAAAAACTACTGAACAGATTTTCACCAAGTCACAAAAAGCACAATCTGCGGGCCAAGATCTAGCTTTCTGCAAACTTTGGTGTAATTCTGTTCATCAGTTTGAGCGGTAGCGCTGCCTATATAAGTCTAATGAACATGCATGGGGAAATTTGGTTTTGGAACCACCCTTTTTTCTCGGTCCATGCTTGATGGATCACCTCACAACTTTTTACATGTATGCATAAATTTGTGTACAAATTATCAACCTAACATGCCGGAGCTCCATTGCAGATGAGAGTCTCTGCAAAACATGCATTAACATTTCTGAAGCCAGAAATAAGATGGGCATGGGATGTATGATGCATAAAGTTATTTAATGTGCAGCAATTGTCCAACGATTTTCCAGTCAAAGGAACCTTTGCCAAGCCCTTGTCCAGCAGAGCGAGACCCACCACCTTTCAATATAAATAACAAAGATGTTCATGAACATACAAATAGTTACTACTCATAACTTCAGACAAGGTGACATGAAAACGTATTGCACCTTTATGTTTAGTGTTCTTGTCTGGGCCTATGAAATGACCTTTTTTTAAAAGGTTCTAGTGTTTGGCTGTGATACATCTGATCCTGTTGGACTCCCTGTTATAAGTGGGAATCAGGTAAATACATTCCTTCTCTGACTTCTCAATATTATTGATTCTCTTAGAATTTGGAAACTAGAGCTGATTACTATCCACTAGGGTAACTTTCTGGTTTGCCATTCTTAAAGTCTTATTCAAGTATTTTCTAATCCTAAACCTAGTCTCAAGATGGGCCCTTTCCCTCTGAAATGCAGCCTCAGTGTTGCATTTTTCTTAGTCCTCAACATTTCCTCATACGGAAAAGCGGTAATGAGATTTTTGGGTGGTAGCTTTTGTAGTGGAGGACACTGTTTCCAGCTATTTCCTTCCTATGTAAACTAGTGCACACTGTGCGTCCCTCCACCTTAACACCAAGAAACTCAGTCTCACTCATACTCATCTTGGATGTACGTCTTAAATTGGAAGGATTTTGGTGGAGGATGTCAATAAATCTTTTGGCTTTCTCCTTTGAACCATTCCAGATTTTAAAAAAACAAGTTGCCAATATATGTGTTCTATGTTTGGTGTACTCTTCACTGGAATCTTTCCAGACCAGCTCCTCCCACCAGCTCATCACAAGATTCCAAAGATGGTGGTGAAGCATGTGCCCATCACAGCACCTTTGAATTCTCTATAACAGACACTGTCAAGAAAGATGTGCTCTTTCAAGCAGTACCTGATCATTGACTACAGCATCCTGTTGGGATCATATAAATGTGTGGGTCTGTCCCTCAGAAGATGCTCACAGGCTCTCACACCAAACTCATGATCAACACAAGTGTATAAGGATTAGACATTCATAGTAACCCATTACGTACATATAGTCCCAATTGATATCCTGCATTTTTGCAAGGAAGTGGTGCTGTTTCTGCAATATGACGGGAAAAGAAAGTGATGCATGTAAATTGCCATGATTCCAGTAAAACCTCATTTGAGGGCACAACAGTTCTTCCTGAAGGCTTTTCTATGTTTTTATGGATTTTAGGCAATAAATAGAAGCATGATGTCTTAGCGGTGTAACTGAATACAAAGGCATATTTATCAAAATCAATGAGGCCTTGATCACACCATTCCATAAGGAATTCATAATATTTAGTAATGGATGCCTTGTAGGCACTGTGAGTGACAACCTCATAACAATCTGTCTTTCTGAGGTGACTGTGTGATTCCTTTTCATACATACATGCGTCCATAATCATATCATTGACTTGGCAGAGCAAAAGAAAAGCTGCTCCCGTGGGGTGGGAGCAATGCCGGCTCCCGCTAGCACGTAAGACAGGTGCTTCCAGAGGAGCTGGCAGGTCTGTGAGGACCTTTAGGCTTCCCACACAGCCCCTGACCTTATCTATGCAGTGGAGTCCCCAGTGTGGCCAGAGAGGGACACAAGAATTAAAAAATATATATTTTTAAAGTACCTGGCTCCTGTGCTGCCCGAAGGAATGGGGTCACTTGCAGAAGGCGGGTGGTGACGCTGGAGCCCTTAGGCTCAACCTGTAACCCCATCTTAAACAAATGTTGTGGGGTGCCTTGCGTGGGCACAGGGCTACCCAGATTAATAAAACAAACTTTAAACAATTGCCAGCTCCTGCACAGCCCAAGGAATAGGGCCGCTTGCAAGGAGCTGATGGGGCTGAGGTGATCCTGGGTCCTGGTCCCCGATGAAAATTAAATATGTGGGTGTCCCGAAAAAATAAAAAGTAAATAATAAATGAGTGGCTGGACCCACTCATTTATTCACTACTCTAAGCAAGAAGCGCCCCATAAGGCCCTAGATCTTCTTGAGACTACATATGCTCTTGCTGGTGGTGCCCCTAAAAGAAGCAGCAGTACCACAAAACATTTGTTTAATGTCGTGGGTGCTGCAGAGAGTACAACAGTGTCCCAGCATGGCCCCATGAGAACTTACCATATTATTACCATATTATTAAAGCTAAATCTAGTGGTTGCCAATGTGTGCCTTAAAAAATGTCAAAAAAACTCAAAGAGATGTTAATGCTTTTTTAAAAAGGCTTTATTCAAAATATTTTGTGACAATCACTTTTATTAAAAATTGAAATGTGAGAATTTATTAAATATACAGTTGATTTTAAGCATTGGTGCCTTTTTGAGAAAGCCAGTATGTCTGTCGTAGTTAAAATGACACCCTTTATTATATTATTACACATAGTGAGCTGTGCACACCAGCAGGCAGTGGCTGGGGCAGTACCTGGCAGCAGGTCAGGCCCTGTACCAAATCCCCACTGCACACAGCTAAAAGTAATGCGCAGTACAAGGTTGGCTGCCAGCTGGGAGTAGGCCAGACCCGGCCCTGTGACAAACACCTCTCTCTGCGCATGGCCGCATGCCCTTTGAAGTTGCCCTTTGAAGCTGTATCACCATACACAGATGATGCTTAGAATGATGGACTACAGAATGTGTTCATCTTCAATAATTAAATTTTTAGACAAGAGCTTACAGTGATGGGTACCTACTTCACCCCCAGCTATGCTAATTTGCATATGGGCTGGTAGGAGGGGCAGGTGATCCAGACCCCGATATGGAGGAGTGGTCAGATCACATAGTGTTAAGGAAAGGCCCACAAATCACCTTTTTGGGAAATAGTAAGGAACTGAGAGTGAGGCAAGTGACTTTATTAGGACAATCAATCAGCACATACTAAATATGGAGTTTACAGCAACCATCAGCAGAGCAGAAATAGAATTTGTAGATGTCAAAGTCCAATAAGATGAGGGGAAAATTAACACCACAATATATACCATATAGGAATCATACTTACATAAATAGTCTCTTACATGTTCAGAGTTTCCACATTATACTATTAGAGGAAAGCATCCCACACTGTGAATTGGTATCTGCTAAAAGAAATTGTATCACTTGCAAGGCATACAAGGAGTTTGGGTTTAGATATCATGCTCCGATTCAAGGCAACGGGATACAAGTGCAGCACAAACAACAGATCTGCCTATTGAGTGAATAACAAAAAAGGAGATTATTTAGCTTGATAGAAAAAAACAAACCATCCAGCCCACACAGAGAAGTATCACGATTGATAAAAACATATAACAGGGAGCACTCCACAATATGGTACATTATGAGAAGGCATTGGCACTTGATAAAGATTGGCCCCATAATGGGTAAGGATGTCCCCAATGGCCCTAAGATCACTTTTCAAAGAGCAAAATCTATAAAGGATTATTTACAGAGAAGTTAAATAACAAGTAATAAACCAAAATGGTCACCAATGAAATCATGATTTTACAAATGCAAGGTTTGTAAAGTATTTAAGAATGGGGAAAACATTTGTGCACAGATCAACCCTTTTTTGAAGAAAAGGAAACCCCTGAAGGGAGTTTATAACTGTGAGACCGAGATGTCATTGTAGCTGCTGACAGGTTCATGTGCTATGAAATGCATAGGCCATGCAAAATTGCACAATTTATAAACAAGTAATTCAAAACATAACAGCCATTAAGAATAGAGATAACAGCTACCTTGTAGAAAGACATTTCTGGGAAACCACAAAAGAGATGAGAAGGGCTTAAGATACATGATTATAGATTCAATTCTATTTGTGCAAGAAATAGAGAAGGGACCCTCAGGAAGTTAGAATCAAGATATATTGTAGAACTAGACACTAAGGAACAGAATGCTCTAAAAATCATGAAGAACTGTTTATACATTTGGGATAAAATATGGAAATATAATGTGTATGCTATCCTAACATGAATGGTAGAAGAAGTCACATGATTGTTGCTTTGTTTTTAAAAAAAAGGTTATTTTCTTTTGGATGGATTTCTGTATGGTAAGGAAGGAGTACTTATTTTGAAAAGCAGTGAAATTGACCAAAGACATTGAGAATTATAAATTAATTTCAGAACTCTAAATGGCACCTACAAGGTGAATTATGAATGACTTTTGGAACTCTAAATGGCACTACAAGGTGTCCCACTTAAGTGGTATACTGGGAGGCTTGTTTATTATGAATTCAGGACACAAATGCTGCTACAATAGTAATAATTATGAGCCCACAGAAGCATGGAGGAAATGACTTTTTATGTTTTAAATTATTTTGAATTATTCATTGGGTGCAGATATTGATATTGTGTAATCTGTCTTTTCAACAACAGCATAACCTGAAGAGGATCTTGAGTGTAAATAGTCTTTTCTTTATTTTGATAGCATATTTACATGTAGTGACGGTATAAATGGTATAGTAAAAAGGCACCCATTTGTTTGTGAGTAAGGCTATAGAGGTAACTGAAGGGTGTAGGGTCCCAGAGCAAGCAGTAAACAGAACTTTGCTTGGAAAATTCCTCTTAGGTATTCGGGCACATTTTATGGGATTCTAAGGAAGGTGTGTATATATATATATATATATATATATATATATATATATCCAACACGAAAGAAAATGTCGAAGCCCAAATTCAGAGTCATCTAGGGCATTTATTCTTAATATGGCCTGCACAATTCAAATCCTCCTTCCTAACGTGTTTCAGCTATTATGCCTTGATTACAGGAAAAGGTTTAAAAATAATCACATTCAGGTGCTTTTGAACTCCAATGTCACATGATCCAGTAAATACTTTCCTACATCTCCCATAATGCACCAGACATATTCTTTATGATTCATGTTCTCACTGCAGTGTCTCAATATTACTTGTTGCTGGTACAATTCATTAAATATTGCTTGAGTAGCATTTTCCATAATATACCTGACACATTATTTATAATTTGTCTTTTCACTGCAGAGTCTCACATTATACATATTTCTAGTACAACGGTGCATGTATTACAAATTAAAGCAGTCTTGTGCATTAATTATATTTCCATTCCTATGACGATTTTCAAACCTTAAAATAGTCACTGCTGACTTTTTTGTCGTTATGATGCCAGGGAATCTGAACTTGTAGAGGGAGAGTGAAATCATCTCTCCTTCCTCCCTTTCTTGTCTCAGTAACAATAAAATATCCGGTTAAATGCATTTAACAAGCGGGTCATGCCCCTCATCCTAAATTCCAACACAGACTCCTCTATGGTCTGGGGCCCCCAAACCTGCAGGGGGGCTTCAAATCATTCAAAGCCACCCTGCAGGGTTGGGGGCCCCGACAATGGAGGAGTTTGTGTTGAAATATATATATATATATATGTATATATATATATATATATATATATATACACATATATATATATTACTTTTCCCTGAATAAAACAAAGGTTAAAGTGGTGCTATAGTTAAGCCTTCTAATTATATAAAAACTCTGGTTTTACAATAAAATGAATCTGTGAAATGTACCAGATATAGTTTACTACGCACACTATAACCTGAGCCACCACCATGCACTGCTTATTCCATCACATATTACATCATTCATGGCATGGTAAATGATGTAGCTGCGCTCTAAAGACCAAGTGCTTGTCCCCCTGCTTACTTGCTTCAGGCACAAAAAAGCAGAACAACTTCTTCCATAATGCTTGACGTTTTCTTCGTCCTTTTGCCTTATTACTTTGACAATTCATGTCTCTGGTTCCCCTAAACCTATTTCAGTGTTCTTGGTGCCTTTTTGACCATAAAGTTTCTCTCTATGTTTCTAAATTGGTTTGCCTATTTTAGCATGTTGTGTTCTCTAATTTAAAAGTTGTTGGTACTTCTTGAGATTAACATGTTCTTTTCTGGGTATTGCAGGCTGCTTGTGCCATAGCTACCAGGGATTGACCAGAGACCTTCTCAGAACCTGGGGGGTATAATTACTAAAAGTTTATTCAATGCAGGGCAGCAAGCAAAGTTGCTGCACTGTGTTGCTTTAATGGTAGAGAGCTGAAGAGTACCATATCTACTAAGTTATGCCCCCCTTCTAGTGCTGGTGCACGTAAGGTGCATGTATGGCTGCAGAGCACCAATAAAGGCACTTTGCACCATGGTACAAGGGTGCCTTGTTTTGGGCGGTGTTGGTTTTGGGCCTTTCTCCAAGCTCATCCCCAAACTTTTTGACTTCCTCCTTCTATTTTTGCTGAGTTTGTTTTTGTTGGCCTCTGTGAACTTTACCACTGCTAACTAGTGCTAAGGTGCTAGTGCCTTCTGCTTAAAACATGATAATATTGGCTTATACCAACTTAGCATATCTAATTTACTTATAAATCCCTTGTAAAGGGCACTAGGTGTGCCCAGAGCCTATAGGTTAAATGCTACTAGTGGGCCGCCAGCACTGATTGTGCCACCCACTGAAGTATCCTTGTAACAATGTCTCAGACCTGCCATTGCAGAGCTTGATTGTACAGTTTTGAAGCACCATTTGAACCTGGCAAAATATGCCTTTTGCCAGGCCCAAATTTTTTATACGTACAAGTCATCCCTATGGTAGGCCCTGGAGAGCCCAGAAGGCAAGGTGCAATGTATTTAAAAAGCAGGGTATGTACTTTTAAGTTTAACATGTCCTGGTAGTGAAAACCTCTTCAATTTGTTTTGCACTCCTGCAGACCTTTCTCTCCCATAAAATAACATTGGAGTTGCCCTATTACAATTTATAAGCACAATTCCCAAAAGGGAATAGATAATTGTTTCAAGTTTGGTGTCTCTGAAATCACAACTTAAAATCCTAACTTATGGTGGAAGTTGGATTTTAAATTGTAATTCTGAAAATGCCACTTTTAGAAAGTTGGTATTTTCTTCAGTTAGCCATTTGGTGCCTGCTGGCTGTCTCTCATCCCATGTCTGGGTGGGTGACACCTGGGCTTTGTGCATTCTCTGTAGACAGCCAGACACAACAAGAGTTTAAGTGTGACTTAATAGATCATCCTGGCAGGATGGAGGGGGATCTGGGCACAGCTTCACTTACAACTGAATAGGCTGTGTCCTATCCACACACAAATGGCTACATACCATCCTGTCATGAGTGTGGAGCCAGGGCATGAGCTCTGTGTACCTAAAAGGCCTGTCTTTGAAATCTCCCCTACTTCAAAGGAACCACTGGGTATAAGAACTGGACCTCAGACGCCATCACTTCAGTATACCTCTGGACCTGTGAATACTCTGCCAGAAAGAAGGACTGCTGTGCTGCTGAAGGACTACCACTCTGTTGGACTGCTACTTTGTTGGACTCTTGCCTTGCTGTGCTGCTCTGCTGCCTGCTGTTCCCCTGTCTGGGTGAAAAGGACTGTTCACTTGAACCCAGAGTGACTCCAAGTGCTAGCTGGCTGGCCTCCTGATCTGAAGCTTCACAGAAATAGAAGCCTCACAACCACCCTCTTCTGTACCTGGACACTGTCATCTGTGAGTCTACCCTACCACATTGTGCCACCCTAGTCCTGGACCCTTGGAAGTGGGCTTAAGGTGTTTCCCAGCAGAGCTGACTCATCTGCTGAGCGAAGCATCCCGAGCAGAACCAAAACATCTCCTTGGTGGAGCGGCACATATCCGAGCAAAACCTACTCATCGCCGCAGCACAATGCTTTTTCTGCTGCAAGCTCCTTTCATCTCCTATTGACAGTAAGCTCAACGACAATGTCAAAACTCTGTCACACAACTTCACAGCTCATCAGAATCGTCCCAATGCATCCTCAAGGCTGGCTTTCACATTACAAGCCCTGTCAACAGGATGTTTGATTTTGATGCAACATGACCTTGCTCCGCAGCCTTGGAAACAACACACTGCCTCGACTGCACAAAGCATCTTGTTTCAGGCAACTCTCTGCAACCAAGATTGAAGAAACATTGATTCAGCATGCCTAACTGGGACTCTGTAGCTGGCCTGCACTCCATTGCAGACAAACTGAACTTTTGACTGTGTCCTGGTCCGGCACAACTAGATAACCCCAATAGCGCTTTTTATTCTTGACGTTATTTTTACTTAAAGCTATGAAAATCAATGTCACCAGTTGGATTTTGTCATTTTAGTCTTGTTTTATTTATTACATTTTGATCAGTTTTCTAACCTGGTAATTTTGTTTGTGTGGTGTTTTCACTATTTTACTGTTTGAAGTGTTGCACAAACACTTTACATGTTGCCACTAAGTTAAGCCTGCCTGCTTTTTGGCAAGCTACAAGAGGGTGAGCACAGGTTAATGTGGGATTTGCTTGTGCCTTACCATGACTAGGATTGTGGTTACTGCTTGAGCAGGGTTCATACCCAAGTCAACCAACAACCAAATTTGTAAGAGGCAGAATTGTTTTTCTGCACAAAAACAATTCTAAGATGCATTTTCCTCTTTCTATGTGTGATGCAGACTGCATCACAGGTAGTAAAAGGAATAAGGAGGAGAAATAAACATGTCTTCTTGCTATGCCATGGTTGTGATGGCATTTCATTTTGTAGCTATCCTGAGTTTACTGATTGTGCCAAATTCCAGGAATAAATGCACTGGGAAGCTCATGCTCCACCCGTGGAACACCTACCACTATGAAATGTAATATAGCAACCAAGCATAAGACACTGCATTACATAAAATGTCTTTGCAAAGTCATGCAAGGCAGAGCATGTCACCTCTTGTGTGGCTTTGTGTATCTTACTTAAGCACAATGAAAGGACAACACAAAGGCTTAGTAAATGTTAGCGTTTGTTTTGACCTACCCTTGGGGGGTTTATTGAATTGGCCCCAAAATTAATAACCCCATGAATGCACTGGAAATATCATCCTCCACCCATGGAACACCTACCACTATGAAATGTAATACAGCAACAAGACGCAAGACATTGTGGCACATATTTATACTCTGCACCGGAATTGTGTCATTTTTTTTATCCAAATCCAGCGCAAACTTAACACCATATTTATATTTTGACGCTAGACCCATTTAGCGGCAAAAATATGGAGTCAGCGTCATTTTAAGGATGCTTGAAACCGCCTTGCATCAATGAGAGGCAAGGTAGGCATTCTAGTCCAAAAAATGATTCAAACACCTTAGTGCCATATTCATCCAACAGGGCACAAATGACGCACGGGTGGAAGGCGGACCCAAAAAATGACACTAAGCCCAATTTGCATCAAATTTTTACTCCGGGGACAGGGCAGGCATTAAAATGAGGCAAACACACCACTACTTAAGGAAAACACACACAAGCAACATCATAGCACAACAGGACAACATGGAGGTGCTACTGATGCAGCTTGCTAGACGACGCAGAGCACAGGAACAACAGCAGCAGCCACCACCACCCGATTGTGGCCCCCAAAGGCAACGCAGAAGGCAGGAGATGGTCTCAGGAATAAGACATCCCTCCATTGCCTCAAGTACCAGGACATCATCCGGGGGTATAGACTCAATTGGGAAGCCATACAGCAACTGCTGCACCAAACTGAGCCACAAATATCAGCCAGCCTGCAGACATCACACAATATACCACTGGTGACCAAGCTGCTAGATGTCCTGCATATGTTGGCAAGTGGCTCATTCCAAACAATGGGTGCCCTTGTCGATGGGGTATCACAGCCCTCATTCTCCACCTTCCTGCCCAAGGTCTAAGCCCAAGGTCTTAGATGCCATCCTCTCCCTCACACCCCACCACATTGGCTTCCCCAACACGCAGCAGAAGCAGCAGGAGATAAAACCGGGGTTTTATCAAATCCTTGGCTTCCCGCATGTGCTTGGTGCAATTGACTGCACCCATGTCTGGATCGTACCACCTGCAGCAACAGAGCATCTATTCTGGAACAGAAATCACACGCACTCTATCAATGTGCAGGCCATAGTTGACCACCAGGGATTGTTCACCAACATCTTGGCCAGGTATCCTGGGAGTGTACATGATTCCTTCATATTCCGCCAAAGCACAATCAATCAGCACTTCCAGGATGGACAATATGGGAATGGCCTTCTTGTTGGTAAGTCCATAAACCTAACAATATACACACAGCACAGCAACCCTGTAGGACACACAAAACATACACCACTACATTGACACATGGGCAGGAAGACACTGAGGTGTGACAAAGGTAGCTATGTTGTAGACCCTGACACAATGGGATACACACCTATGGACAAATGACGGCTACCACAAACATTAGCTGCCACTCTAGAGCTACAAGGGACCAATGTCAAAGCACACAGTGACAATGACGGCCTGCACTGGAAGTACAACTTGGAAGATGAACCATTTACAATTATATTAGGCCACAAAGTCAATCCAACACCCTCCCAAGCAGTATGTAGCGTGGAAGGGGTGTGCAATGTGTGTTGCTGAAGGTCATGAGACACATATCATGATGATGCTGACTCACGTAGGTGACACTGAACTACTGAGGCATCATACATCACTCCTGGGGTGCTGTTGCCAGGTAGCAATAAGGAAGTGGACTGTGCTATGTACACATATTGATGTGCCATTAATGCAAACTTCACACTGCTGCACACACACTGAAAGAGCCAATTGTCCATCAAAATAACTTATGTACAGGGAGATGGCCCTTCCTGCAAAGATACATCCACCTCCACAAGGCAGTTAACCAGGTTGCCTAGAGCAAGTTTGGTAGTGTAGGTGCACGGTTGCACGTGAGCCACTGGCAGAGGGAACGACAGAGGTTTGCCTAGAACCAAGTCACACATGGGACAATTGTGCATTGTCAATACTGAACACCTCAGTGCTGCCGACTTATGGAGATGTGTTGTGCATTGTCACCAAGGCACATCAAAGGGCCTCACTGTTGCATCTCATCTGCAATGACATATGTCTAATTGGATGGGAGGTCCGGGCCATGTAGTGTAACCATTTTACCACCACATCGGAATCTATTGTGTGTGTGGATGTATCATGTCCCCTCCAGTGAAAGCACACAAAAACATGTTGGACACTACACAACGCATGGTACATACATACTTATCAGCAGTTTGGAAACATAATCATAGATCCCAAGTCAATGATCCAAACACAAGCTGTCAAGTCAAACAACCCACTGCAGAAACAAACTCACAGAAGCCCAGGATCTCACAAAATACCACAAACACATATGAGTCACAGACAACACAATATATCAAATGCCATGCTTCATGACATTCCTGTTGCAAGCACTAACTCACTCCTATTATCTTTTGCAGCAGATCAGGGTTACAGGATCCAGCCATGGATCATGACACCATTCCCCAACCCAAGCACAGCAGCAGAGCATGCCTATAATGAGGCACATCGGAGGACAAGCACCATTGTAGAAAGGACCTTAGGCATCCTGAATCCCAGATTCAGGTGCCTGGACATCTCAGGAGGCAGCCTCCTATCTGCCCCACACATTGTCGGCAAAATCATACTTACATGTGCTATCCTGCACAACATTTGTGTGAGGAGGACCATCCCCCTATATGAGCCCGAGCCAGGACTGCCTGAGGAAGAGGAGGAGGAGGAGGAGGAGGATGGTGCTGGGGAAAATGAGGGGGAACATCAAAATACAGCTGCATGAATTCACCGCAGACAGCAACTTGCTCAAAATCTTTTCATCCAATAGTCACTCTACACACCTTGTTAGGATATGTAATTAAACAACTTACTTGATCACATAATCATGCTTTGGTTTCTTCTTTCTCCATCACATGTTCTTTAGGAATGTGAGTATTACCTCAGGGAGCATGTTACAAAGACAAGTTTGACTACTTCTGATGCAACATCACATGTGATGCATATGATTGTACAGCAAACATCAAACACATATAAAAATACTCATCTTTTGAATTTCACATGTGAAGAATAACATCAATGGACCACAGCATTTGGCACACATCCGCGTTGCCAATATGGCCTACTGTAGCACATGACACACAACTATGACATCTCCAATCATAAGGCAAATAAGCGCCCCATACATGAGGCAGTGGATGTGAAATATCAGTGGAAACAGGAATGTATGAACAGACCCCTGACATTAGTAAATGTGACATTTGCAATCTCTGCAAGGAGCTTGTGTGACAAGGGGGGAATCATTTCTGAAAATGGATAGCATGAGTGTCCCAGGTAGGACAAGCAATGTTTACAACACATGCCCTGCGCAGTCGATCCCTGGAAGTAAGTCCTGTCACTGCCAAGTGTTAAGTCTCTGCCCTCCCATATATAGGGGGCACTGTAAATGGATTATCTGTACCCTGGGAATCATCATTAACACTCACCAGAGTCCCTTTCTGACTCTATAGAAGAACTACATTAGCTTGCATGGACATCAGGTCCTATAATTAACTGCCTGGTAGTCGGTAAGAACTGTAATCTTCTGTCCATTGCTTCGTATGGGAAAAGACCGGCTGTCCCTTTATACCGGATTCTCTCCTCCAGGACTTGTGGGAGACTGAAGCTGCACACAACTGTGACCTCTCTTGTGCATCCCAGCCATGGGACTCTGCCCTGGCCTTGCTGCAGCCTGGAACTGCTTAGAAGATGTCATTCCCTAAAGCTCCTCATCGTGCATTGGAGTACGATTCCTTTATGTTCCAGACACCTTGCTGGATTGTGTTAAAGTCCTGATTACGCCTGAATCTGCTCTCTGTTTACCCAGTCCTGTTCCTGCTTGTTCCAGTCAGAGTCTGCTCCCTGTTTCTCATCCTTGTTCATGTTTGTTTCTGCCAGAGCCTGCTTTCTGTTTCCCAGACCTGTTCAAGCCTTTGCAGCAACCTGAGCCTGTTCCCCGTGCCTGGCTTTGCCTCCTAGTTGGTTCCCTTGCTTTCTGTTTCCTCTTGGGTTATCGTGTCTGGTAAGTGTCCTATCAGTCCTTACCTGTCTAGAGGTGTTTACCTTTGTATTTGGACTGGCACCTGGTTTCCAGGAGGCAAATCCAGCCCCCATCCTTTGTCTAGTGTTGCATGTAGTCATTAGTGCCTAACAGTGACAGTGTGCTATGGCTGTATTCCAGGAATTGCCACTGTGTCTCCAGCCGGACCCACAAGGGATAGTCTTGTTTATGTAAGTACAATCCTTGTTTGTGCCCTAAGGGTCCAGACACAGAATCACTTCTGCTGCCTCCTTTCTATGGGGCTTGTGTTTGTGACTAGCTGTAAGATTAATCTGCACAGAGACACTGACGTTCTTTGTTGTTGTGGGAAGTTCCGAGCCCTACCTTGTGAACAATCTTAGTGTTAAGCCCTGCATGTTTGTCCATTACTGACCTGTTCCATATTTGTTCACACTAAGGTTGCTCTGCCTTCACATTTCTGTTTTCTCTGCCTTACAATAGCTGGCCTTTCCCCTTGTATGCCTTTAGCTGTTCTTCTGCTTTGGTACACTACTTCCTTGCAAGATACTCTGTGAACTCAAGGGGTGGCCCTAACAGACGCCTGACTAGACCCAAACATATACACGTGGCCGACATGTGGCTAGTTCACACACAAGTCACCATGAAGTCGTAACCAAAAATTAATGACATATGGGGGTTAACATATCCGACATAGCACTCATCAGCCATCCTCAATCATCCCTGAGTTGTAGTTGTCGTGTGAAATGTAATGTCCCCAATGTCAAACAACTACACACATCAAATGAGTCAACACATATTACAAACACATATCATCACTGTTATAGATCACTGATTGCCATCAGATGTAGATACCCATTTGTAACACATTCATACATGAGCATTACGTCCAATGTATTGCATGCCATTCCTTCAGAAACACACATATTGTTGTTACAGATCATTCACACACAAAACACACAGTTGCATGCTCTACCACATGTGGCCAACCACTATACCACACACTGCAGGCCATACCATCCTATCTTGATCTTGATACAGGGTGCATGCATGTTAAATAATTGAAAATCACGCAATCACAGTTTGAGTCAAAAATGTTGACGCAAATATGTCGAAAAGCCACGCAAACGCTAACTAAACATACATGGGCTCTTAGCGTTAATTCCACCTGTACACTACACGCATGCAAATATCAATTAAATTTGAAGTTTACAGGTAATGCGTGCTATTTTAACGCACATGTAGGTTATGCATCGAAAATATTCACGCAAACATCGTATGAGTCAAAAAATACACGCATGACGGAAAACGGGCCACAAAGGAGACAGGAAGTGATGTAATAGGAAATCCTGTTTACAGGCATGGTACAGTGGGTGTACTTTCACTTTCACTTTACAGTCTGTGCTTTTTCTTGACTGTGTGGCTGTGTCTCGGTGTTGCTGGTGTCTGAGTTGCATTTCTTGTATCGTGTTGAGTGTCTCTCTTTTGTATATTCTGTTTTTTATTGTACCTGTGTATGTGTTTTTGTGTAGTTTAGTGTCTTTTGGATTGTATTTTGCTCTGTCGGGTGTCTGTTTGGGGGTTAGATTAGTTGGATTTGTTGGGATTTTTAGGTTTGGACTATAAGTTTCCTTTTTTTACATTTTTTTTCCTCCTTTTTTACACTTTTTCTGTTTTGCTCTTTGTGCAAGGACATGTTGGGAAGGGCGAGGCTGACACGCATGTGGGAGGAGGAGCTTGGGGGCTTTGTGTGGCTGGTGTGCCACTTTCTGCCACTAATGCTGGAGAAGTGTGGGCATGTGATACAGGGGTATCACACAGAGGCAAGGCAGCTGTGGTGGGGCAAGGTGCTCGACCACCTCAAACAAGTATTCCACACGTGCAGGAAAGAACACCAGCTGAAGCATCACTGGGCTGACCGGATGGCCAGAGAGCAGGATCTGCTGGACCACCTGGGTGTGGTGATCGGTGGCCCTGTGGTGAGTATCACATTGACAAATCTGTACAGTAAAGTGCTCCTGAGTGACAGTAGCAGATGTCTTGACGTGCTGCATGCAATGTTTGTGGCCATGTTGAATGCAAGCAGAACAAACTGTTAGTGTCCCAGGACTGAGATGTAGTCCACATGTTTATACATGTTAACAATGCTGTCCTGAGGTTTGTTTAGTCATGTACGACAATCACTCATGGCCACATGTATCAAGCTATTTTGAATTGTCACAAACTGCCTAGTTTTCAGATTTTGTGTGTTTACGTCAAGAAAAAATGTTTATTCCAATGCACCTCCCCAATTTTGCCATTCTGCAATCACATTGCCTAATCACAAAACAGGGTTTGCTAGTGGCATTTAGGAAGGGGTGTTTCCTTCCTCTTAGCAAGTCACAGTCCGCTGATTAATTGTTTAGTGACCGCAAATACTGGCACTAAAGAATTGCAGTTACCACCAGTTTCAAGTTGGTGCTAACCCATTTGCAAAAGGGGAGGGGTCACCCTGGGATCCCTTCCCCTTTGAGAATGCATGCCCAAAAATAGTTTCAGAGCAAGAATTGGTACCACGGATCACAAGCTCACTCATATAAAATGTTACACACTGTTTGTACAGTGATCTGACATTGAGTATATATTTCCTTTCCATGTCTTACAGGTGGACCTGCCCCCTATACATAGGTGGGTGGGTGGGGGTTAATATTGGGGTTTTGTGTATTTAAAAAAGTTTTTTTTTTTAAATACAAAAAAATATATATTTGTTTAGTATTAGTTAGCATATGTTTAGGTTAGTATATGTTGTCCTACATGTGTCTTGTCATATAAGGAGGGTGGGGGCAAATGTTTAGAGTGTGCGGTTAAATGTAGTAAGTAAGCTTAGCATAAGGTAGTTAGGGCCATTTGTGGGTAATGTTTAGTTAGGATAGATTAGGTTAGTATAGGTGTGTTACATAGTTTTAAGTTCCATTGCTTACATAGTTATTAAAGATTTAGGTGCTCCCTTACTGCATGTGTCATATGCTTGGGGCTCAGGGTCTTTGCATGAGTGTACAGTGGCCAATTGTCTGTTGGCCTGTGTATTCCGTCCTGCCTCCACATCCCTCTCTTGACATGTTAATTCCCACTTTCAACTGAGCTGTCACATTGGCAGCTACAACAAATCTAAATATCAATGCATCTGACATCCATTTTACCCAACACTCCAGGTGGCTTTGGTTCCCATGTATTGGACAGGTAGGTGTGCTTTTTAGGCTGTAATAGTTTTGAGATCCTGTGTCAATATGTTGGGCACTGTGGGAAGTCTGCCTGCAGCCTGAAGTTAATGTCAACACTCCTAAACTGAGTATTGCAAATTTCAGATGAGGTCAAGTATACACATTTCACGCCTATGTGTTTTACTTGTACTCTCAGCTGAGGTCATTGGCCAAACTCTCTTACACAGCCATTCCTGCTGTATGTTGTGGGTGAGGCATGTATGTTTTAATGCAAATGTCACATAGACAATGACTTGCTTGTAGGGGATGTGGCCAGCATTGACTTTCATCTTGTAGATACCTTGGCCCTGATTTATACTTATTTAGCTATTCATTTGTGTACTTTTTTGATGCGAAAGCAGCTCAAACTTACAAAGTACAATGATATTTTTTAAGTTTGAGCAACTTTTGCATCAAAATAAGGATAAATCAGGGCCCTTGTGCACTCTGGTATTGACACTCTGTGACCATAGCCATATTACATGCATCACAAAACTCCAGCAAGGTAGATGTGTCACATTACACAGAGACAAAGTGGATGTGTAGGTGCTGTTTATTTAAAAGTGCTGTAGTGCAATATTTACATAGTCCATGGCTGCTAACTGTTCTGCAGATGTCAGCATGCACATGCTTATCCCCTCAAATCTGGCTGCCATAGCTTGCATCCCCACCTGCACCTCTTTGGCCAGCTCCCACTGTACTCCCACTACTGTCCTCTCAAAGGTGGTCCCTGTGTCATCAGAGTCCTCAGCTGGCAGGTCGTACTATTGGGATGGTGGGTGGGTCCTCTGGGATGGCTGTTACATGTTTGCTCCTCCTTGTGTCTGGAGGGTTCCCAGGACATCTTGGAGGGTTTCCTGGCTGATGGTTGTCATCTGGTCATCCAGGTCATCAGGGTAGTCCAGGACAGACAGATCCACATGAGAGCCATCGTCCTCTGAAATGTGATACTGTACAGTTATTATGTCTGTGTTGTGCCAGTTGTAATGTGACATCACTGACTTCCTATTGGTGGTACATTGTCATGTTGGTTCCCATGCATTGTTCCTGTCATTAATGTTTGCAGTCTCTCAGCCCTATGCCCCACCTGCATGTCACATGTAGTATGGGCAGTTTGGGCAATTGTCTGCGTCACATCTTCTAGGTGTGGGTTCTGTCCAAATTGTGGCTTGCCACCTTCTTGTCCTCATCAACCCTCCCTCTGCTTCAATTAGCATGGTGAGGCCTTGCAGTCATTGTTGGTGTGCTGATGCCACAGCACCACACATAACAACATGGCCCTGTCCCATCATTTTTCACATACACCTTTGCGGTACTGAGACCTAGCAACATACCATGTATGGCATTTACATGAGACAATACAGGTGTTACCATTAGTAGTTCCTCATGTTGATATTTGTGTATGTGTGCTACATTGCATTGCACTGATGGGCCTTGAAGAGATCCATTTCCTCTTGTGACTGTGCAGGTGTGTTTGCCTTCCTACACACATATGTCCTCCCCCACAATGCAGTTGTCTAAACACTATGACACCTGAGATGTTGCATGGTGGCATTGCAGCTATTGTGACACAGGCACAGGGGTAAACCCAGGAATGGGCACCATGGGTATGAGATTACTGCTGTGTACGTCATTATGTATTTGATAGTGCCTGATGGTTATTGAGTCTATGGACATAAGCAGTTGACAGGAGTTGCACTTGGATAGGGATTGATGGGGATTGATCACGTAGTCATACTGAACCCTCATTTTGAGTGTGTTTGTGCCATGGGCCCTTAACTGGCATTTCCAAATGACCAGCGCACACAGCACAGGTAGTAGTGGCAACTGTTGTCAATGGTAAATGCTGCTTGAGCCAATGGCCTGAGACTGGGCATTGTCCTCTAGTTTACATTCTGACAATTCCAGCTGTCCTGTGACACCAGACCAGTTTTACATTCTACCCTACCCTCCTGGTCTGCTTCAGCATTTCCAGCAGCCTTGGCATGGCTGTATACCCCCATGCAAAGGTTGTTAGTGTTGTGTTGTGCTGTGCCCCGGATGCCCATGCACAGCCCATGCACCTGGCATGGGCAGTGTAGGGAGTCCCGTGCCATGCCCCTTTGCCCTTTCCACTGCCTTATTTTCAGGGCTGACATGCATTATGTAGTAGGTATTTGCCTCCCCCTTCTTGCACTTGCCATTTAGGCATTTTTGCCCCCACGCAACTTTCCCTGCATATGTGTAATTTCCTGGTAGTCTGCGCTGTCCGGTCCTGCGATACCTGTGACGATTTCCTCTGGGATGACCGCTGCAACCATCTCATCCATCTCATCCAAGTCCTCTTGCGGTGCTGTACTCCCACCTCTGGTCTGCAGTGCTGCCTTCCTGTTTCTTGCCGTTTTGTCCTTTGTCCTGTGCTTGAAGTCATGCCAGCGTTTCTTCCACTCAGTGACTGTTCTCCTGACCTCTACCACACTGTTAATCTTGTCCACAATCTGTTGCCAATTGCCTCTCTCCTCCCAATTGGCAATTTAGAGGTGATGAAGAGTTGATGCTGGTGCTCCATCACTTCTCTTACCAGAATTGCATGCTCCTCTGCACTGAAGCGACACTTCCTCTTCTTCTTGTCTCTCCCCTGGGTCTTTTCTGTGTCCTCCTGGCTGGTTTCTGGTTGTCTGGGGTCTCCCTGGGGTCTCTCTTGGCTTCTGGGATCCATTTTGGGGCTCCTTAGCACTGTTTGCTCCGTTTGCATCGCTTTTTGATGTTATTACGTGGAAAAATGGCGCATATCTATTTTACAAAGTTTTTTCATGTTGCAAACCAGATTAGAGTCATTTTTCCTGCGTTAACGTTATTTTGCCTTACGACATGGCGCAATGATTAGCGTCAGGGGAAAGTACTCTTACCTATTCTTAGTGCCACCCAGCGTCAAAGTATAAATTTGAAGCACGGGTGTCATTAAGAAATTATGCTAGCCAGCACTAACATTTTTGACACTGCGTTAGTGCAGTTTTGAATCAAAAAATATAAATTTGCCCATGCATTACATAACCTTTCTTTACAAAGTCATGCAAGGCAGAACATGTCACCCCTTCTGTGGCTTTGTGCTTCTTACTTAAGCACAATGAAAGGACAACACAAAGGTTTAATACATTTAGGCATTTGTTTTGACCTACCCTTAGGGGCTTTATTGAATTGGCCCCAAAAAGAATAACCCACAATAACACAAATTTACACTGTTTCCCAAGCAGGTCTCCCTTGCAATACATAAAAATCCCCAGAGCCTCTTCTGTACCACACTTTCTAAGTGATTGAAAAAACATGCCTGAATATTTGAATGGAGTAGAGGGGTTTCCTTGTCAGGTAATCCTGATCTTTCAAACACACATTCCCATTAAGGGTAAGTATGCTTATCCCTGGCCTCCTATGTACAGCACGGTTGCATGACACAACCATGCATGCCGGAACCACGCGTGCCTTACCAATCCGGGCGGAACATCGACTGCGTCTTCTCCACGTACGCCTTTCTCACGCATGCCCTTAGAATGAATTTCACTTTAAAAGCATGCTTAGTAAAGGCATATGTGGAAACAGCATGTGTGGTTGTGTCATTCGACCCCCCCTCTTAACCTAGAAGCTACCCCCCAGCCCGGAGGCCCAAAACTACCACCACCCTTAATAAGTAAACTGCCCAGATCCCCCCACCCACCATGAGCCCTTAAGCCTTCCCCCACCCTTAACAACTAAACTACCCTGACCCCCAGCCAACCTAAGCCATTAATAAAACTACCCCAATTCACCACCCCTGCAATAAAAAACTAAACTACCCCAACACCACCCACCGGCTCTGAGCTCTAAAACCTTCCTCACCCCTAATAACTAAACTACCCTGACCCTTCCACCCACCCTAGCCGTAAAACAAACTACTGTACCCCCACCCCTGCCTCTAAAAACTACGTAGACACCCCCACCCGCCCTGAGCCCTAAAATATTTCCCACCCCAAAGAAGTAAACTACCCGAACTCCCCACCCACCCTAAGCTCTGGAAAATAAACTACCCTGACCCACTCCACGACCACCCCTAACAACTAAACTCCCCCAACCCACCCATTTAACCTAAGCCCTAAATCTACCCCCACTGCTAAAAACTACCCGCAAACCCTAACCCAGCCTCACTGTGTACTTTCCTGATTCTTCCTCCTCTCCTCTCTTCCCTCTTCCAGCCCTTCCTTAAACATTCCCCACTCTAAAACCTATCACACGGCCCGCCCCACCCAACCCCTAAATAATAAACCACCCTGACCCCTCACCCACCCTAAGCTCTAAAAATTAAACTTCCTCCTCTCCTCCCACCCTTCATTAAACCTTCCCCACCCCTAAAAAATAAAATAACCCGCCCCTAAAAAATAAACTACCCCGCCGCAAAAAATAAACTGCCCCAACCCCCTCTTCCCGCCCCTAAAAAATAAACTACCTCAACTCCCACACTCCCTAAGTCCCTAAAAAATAAACTTCCCCAACACACCCCACCCATAAAAAAAAACATATCCGACCCCCACCCACCCTAAACCCTTAATCCACCCCATCACTAAAAACTACCCCCTAACCTGCCCCAGCCCCACTTACCTCACCACACCCTCTCCTGATCCACTAGACTACTCTCTGTCTTTTTCTCTGCCTTAACCATGCATATGCATGGTTTGGCACAAGCGTGGTTAAGGCAGAGAAAAAGGCAATTGTTATTCAGACAAGCGTTGCACCGCGTGCATGCTTACGGCCTGAGTGGTTCTGGTTGCATTGTAAAGGCTTTTTCCCTATAGCACATATACTACCACTGAGATTCCAAAAGCAGAATCTGTATGATACACCAGAAGTTGACAAGTGTTAATAAATCTACCAGGGTTGCAGAGGAAATGTCATGCATGTTAACATGCAGGTATTTGTTTCCCTAATCTCAAGACTTGTATCAGTGCACCATAGTTTATGCCAGCAATAAAGTAGTCAAAATAGCTACACTTCACACTATAATTTTTTTAAGAAACCCACTGTAGTACATGTTGTGGTTACCATCCAAACAGGGGGCAGTGAAGATTTCCACTTTGCGATCAATCATGTTCAGATTTATTAATAAAGTGCATGGTTAATTAAAACAATTACACATACATATACATAAACACCATTTCAATAAGTGTAAAAAACAGAGGTGAGTAAAAGGTGAAAATAACACAATCAACAGGTGCTGAATGAGGGTAAACATATAATTATTAAGCAAAGCGTCCAATTATTGACGGAAAGTTACTTCATTGAATATACTATTTCTGTATTTAATATTCAGCATTCCTTACACTTATGTAAATGCTTGTTTTCGGCACTAGTAATTGCACACCTTTAACGACCCTTATGTTCAGGCATGTGTGTTCACAGGGAAGGCCCTGTATCAGTTCCTGTCTGTAGGTTCTTATTCCTGCTCGGTAAACGGGCCCCTGAGAAGCTTCTTTTTTTCAGGTAGTAACACAGAGCAAACATAGGATGTGGATCAACGTCTCCTTGCCCTTCCCACAAAGCCTTCACTTGTCACCTTCAGATATTCTGGACCAGCATGGAATCCAGTCCAAGATTGTTTGAACCCCAAAGCGAAGGCGCATAAATTCTATCTTCAGGTAAAATGGATATCCATGATCAAAATATTGGTGAGTTTCTAAGTGTTTATAAGAGTTGATAGCTTGCCAGGCATATGCCTTCTTTGCTTGGGTGACTTTTTCCTCCTGTAGAGAATGTGATCTTGCAATTCAATTCACGTTTCTTGAACTCTTTGCTTGAGATCTGCAAATTCCACAGGTTTCCTACATGAAGGGATTGAATTGGGACTTTTAGGAGATCATTTAATGCTGCCTTTGAGTTGAGGGTGTTTTTTTCCTGCCAGACTCAGGCAGATACAGTGTTGGGGTCGGCCTGATGGAACTCATGACACATGTGGAGAAAGGCACTTTTAAGAGCTCAGCTGCATTTCATTAGGCCAAATTCAATAGGCACCTGAGTCTCTGTGTAGTAGTTTGTAAAGTAGGCATGTTCTTAACAGTTCATAGTGAATGTTATATTTATCCACGTTTGTTTTATTTCCTTTTGTTTTATTTCCTTGTGCATGCGTCTGTGCACAAGAGCATTCCTTTGTATTCTATTTGGAATGCATTGTTTGATTTATGAGTCAGTTGCTTCTCTATGCTTGCTCATGTCAGCCAGCCTCTCAGCTGCTGGGAACTTTACTAAGAATAAACAAAACATTTTTCCATCTTGCTTTTGAAGCTTCATTACAACATTTTGGCGATGAGCGTTCCCAGCAGTGCCAGTCACATCGGAGGAAAATTACGAGTTTGTTGAATTAGCTACTCACATTTTATTTACTACAACTACAGGACTTTGGCTTCTCTTCAACTGTCAGTCGGTAGGAAATGGATGTTTGTTAACTTCAGCTAGCTCCCTGATTTATTGACTTGCTCAGTGTGGGTCAGCAATTAAGGCTGTTCTCAGCTTGTTGCTTTCCTTCTAAGCTACGGGTTTACATTTCAAATTCGGAGCCCTGGCAGCACTTATTTAACAGCCAGTCTTCCGGCTGGAACGTAACTTACGTGACCCCATTTTGTTTTCTTTTCATTGTATTCTTCAAATTAGTCACACATAACGTGACTTGAGTTTCGTTTTGCTCAAGATGTCAGCAACCTAATTTCATTATTCAACTGTCAAAAAGTGAGTACCAGCTCCTATTTTTTGTTTGTTTTTGTTTTGTTTCTGATTTGATTATATAAATATATATATATATATTTATATACATTTATTTGTATTTAACAATGCAACGGTGTTGTAATCCACCTCCCCCACTACGACAAAATCCAGGGGATGTACCCATGAAGTGCAGCAAATGGCATGGTTTATTTAATAATTATATGATTGCCATTGATGGAAATTCGTTTTCTGCGACTAGGAAAAAAGGGCTACTATTAAACGTTATTGGCACCGAAGCTCAGGAAATATTTGATCATTTACCTCCACATAAACCACCTGAATGAACTGATATAAATGATTATGATGTTTTTTCTGAAGCTTTGGACAGATTACAATTACATTTCACAGTTGAACCAAATGTAGTTACAGAACTTTTTAACTTTTATTCACGGCACCAATTTTCCACAGAACCTGTTGAAGGATATGTGGCTGCTCTTCGCATTTTGGCTTCAACTTCTGATTTTGGTGCCATTACTGATCAATATATTCGGGATCAAGTTATTATGCACTGTTATAACAAATAAATTCAAGAACAACTTCTGAGACCCAAAAATCCATCACTCAAAGAAGTAATAGAAGTTGTTAAAGGTATTGAAAGGTCAATACGATCGTGTAAGACATTAAGGGGGTTATTACAACTTTGGAGGAGGTGTTAATCCGTCGCAAAAGTGACGGTAAAGTGACGGATATACCACCAGCCGTATTACGAGTCCATTATATCCTATGGAACTCGTAATACGGCTGGTGGTATATCCATCACATTTGGGACGGATTAACACCTCCTCCAAAGTTGTAATAACCCCCTAAATGATGACAAAGATAATCATCTTGAAGTAGCTGCCATACGCAATGTCAACAAAAATAAGTACAGCAAAGGGTACAACAAAAATAACCTAAACAAATTAAAATGTATGCAATGTGGATCAAATTTGCATTCCAACAAATCAATCTGTCCTGCCTTATTTAAAGAGTGTTTCAAATGTGGTAAAACTGGACATTTTTCGACAGTTTGCAGATCTCAAAGGAATGTTAATTTGATTGTTGGAAAACAATTGGAGACTGAACATGGAATCCAAGATGTTGAAAGTGCAGTCTTGATGATTACAGAAGATAAGCCTAAACAACATAATTTTTTTGACACTGACATTAACAACCAGATATATACCTCCAAAGTGCGAAGTTATCATTGATGGATTCTCAACTATAATGCTAGTGGATTCTGGATCACCTTTTTCTATCATATCTGAGGCATTTTTCAACAAAAACTGGTCTGGATGGAAGTCGGAGAGCAATGACATTAAAGCTTATGGTTACAGTCAGACAATAATTAATATTTTAGGTTATTTTGTAGCTTCTATTTCTTGTCATGATCACATTATTTTAGGTCAAATTTATGTTGTTGACAAAGGACAGCATGTTTTGGGATGGAGGCATCAAGGTAACCTTGGAATGGTTTTGGATCCATCTGCTGATGTTCCGGTGTATTGCATGACCATAGAGCAAGGTATTGAAGTGATTATTTCAGAGTACAACAATGTCTTTAGAAAAGAATCGGGTACTGTTGAAGGATTCACACATAACATTAAATTGAAAGTGGGAGCATTACCAGTCAGACACAAGTTGAGAGATGTTCCACTTAGTGTTAGGAAATAACTTGGTATTTTGCTTGATCAATTACTTAAGGATGGTGTCATTGAACCAGTAGACTCCTCTGAATGGGTTTCTCCCATAGTTTAGTTAAAAAAAAGAGTGGGTCTTTGAGATTATGTGCAGATTTGAGATCATTAAATAAACAAATTATTATTGATTGCCATCCCCTACCGAAGATCCAATAACTTTTTGCACTTTTGGGTGGAGCAACGTTTTTTACATCTCTTGATCTCAAATCAGCATATCATCAGATTACTCTTGATGAGGAATGCAGACATTTAACTACATTTATAACTCCAGAAGGGGATTTCAGATATACCCGCATGTCGTTTGGGTTGGCATCCGCTGCATCCGTATTCCAAAAGCTTATGCATAGGCTATTTGGAAACATTGATGGAGTTATGGCTTTTCAAGACGACATTCTAATTTTTGCTGATACCATTGATTCTCATAATATGAGATTGTCAAAAGTACTGTCAGTTTTACAAGAAAAAGGGATGACACTACAAATGGAAAAATTTAAATTTTTAACACAGGAGGTAGAGTATTTAGGACACACCATATCTTCGAAGGGTATAGCTCCTAAAGCTTGTTTGTTACAAGCTATAAAAGAGATGGGCATACCCTCTGATAAAGATCAATTAAGATCTTACCTGGGTTTGTGTGAATTTTACTCTAGGTTTGCGTTTCATTTTTCCCAAATAGCGTTGCCTTTAAGAAATTTACTTAAGAAAGGAGTAAAATTTACATGGTTGAGTGAACATCAGGAGGCATATAATAAACTTTAAAAAAGCATTATTGAGGCCGCACCATTGTCTCAGTTCTGTCAAAATGTATGTTGTGCTGTTTACGTTGATGCCAGCTCTGAAGGGTTAGGGTCAATACTTACTCAGAAAAATCAAGTCACAGAAAATTCTGCGGCTTTCGCTTCAAGACCTTTCAGTTTCTGAATCTAAATATTCAACTATTGAGAGAGAAGCTTTAGCATGCACATGGGCAGTGGAACATTTTAAAACTTATTTGTGGGGCAGAGAATTTACCATTAAAACAGATCACAAACCCTTATTAGCATTGCTAAACAGTAACGGTACTGGTAGAGCATCTTCTCATCTAGTCAGGATTTTGTCAAAAATATATGAGTATAATTTCAAAGCAGTACATATTCAAGGAATTCTCAATTGTGTGGCTGACTGTCTATCCAGATTACCTGACAATACCGTTAAATTGTTTCCTGAGACATTAGAAGAATGTGTGGTTGCTACTATAGATGATATTTTACCCCTATGTAAGGATGAGTTTTCCAAGGATGCCTGGTGTAAGAGTTGTAGTGAGGATGAAGAATTACAAAACATTCAAACATTTTGTAACAAAGAATGGCCTTGTGAAAGGGTATTGTCACCATCTATGCAGATATGTTGGAAGGTCAGAAATTCAACTTCAGTATCAGGGGATTTAATCTTTAAAGATGATTGTGTGATTCCCCCTAAGGCGCTTCGCCCCAATATTATTGAGTTATCTCACGTAGGACACTTAGGGGAAACCTTAACTAAAAATAAAATAAGAGAAATGTTTTGGTGGCCTTATATGGATAGGCAAATTTCAGGATTTGTCAAACAATGTGTCATTTGCTCTAATTCTGATAAGTCTCTTGTCACCAGTAAATGTGTACCTGTTAAATCTGAGTTTCCAACAAGACCATGGAAGAAAGTAGCATTGGATATTTTGGGACCGTATGATAATCTAGCTAGGTGCAAGATGTATATCATTGTACTTATTGATTACTTTTCTAATTTGGCAGAGGTCAAAGGGATTGCTCAACCCACCACTGACAGTGTTCTAAGATTTTTAAAAGAATGTTTTTTTTATGAGGAGTTACCATCCAGCATTGTCACCGGCAATGGTACACAGTTCACATCCTTTAAGTTTCAGGAATTCATGAAAGTCAATAATATTTTGCAATTAAAAAACTTCGCTTTATTTATGCTCCAAATATGAATGGCCTTGTAGAAAGATTTAATAGGGTTATTGTGGAGGCTGTACAATCGGCCATAATAAATAGGTTTAATGTCAAAGAATTTGTTGAAGAAAAGATTTGGGCATACCATTCGTCCTCCAATTTGACAACTGGGTTTTCACCATTTTTCATGCTCAAAGGGCGTGTTCCACGCACCACTTTATCCCCTGCTTGGTTGAGAAAAGAATTGCCCATTATTGACCTTAGAAAAATGTATTCTGAGGCTAAAACAAAAGTTGACAAGAAAAATAAGGGATTAATTATTGATAATACTAAGGTGAAAATTGGAGATTTTGTCAGGATCAAACTTCCTTATCGAGTGAGAAAGGGTGAGTCAAAGTTTTCAAAAGCATTCAAGGTTGTATGTGTGGGAAAAACCTCAGTCAAGTTGAATAATGGTTCATGGTGGAGTCTAAGCAGAGTTGCTAAAGTCACAAATAGTACTGAAAAACATGATGCTAATTCATATACGGATTTGTCTTCAGGGGTGATGAAGAACATTTGTATGGATAAATCGCAATACTTTTCTCTTTCAGATATTGAACGTGACAGTAACACAGAAAGATCTCAGTTGACACCTGGTATTGTGGGTAATGAGGAGACCCTATTGATTGCAATGAGGACTTTGAGATTATTGATTCCACTTTTGTGCCTATTTTGCCAAATGTCAATCAGCAGGATAATGTACAAGTCAAAGATTATGTCCATGAAAGAGTCAACAATGATAGTGTAGATCTTCCTACCCAAAAAATATGCTGATTTTGTTTTGTGCTAAGTTATTTATTTATGATTTTTATTATAATATTGAAGAGAGGAGATATGTAGTAGTTTGTAAAGTAGGCATGTTCTTAACAGTTCATAGTGAATGTTATATTCTGTGCACAAGAGAATTCCTTTGTATTCTATTTGGAATACATTGTTTGATTTACGAGTCAGTTGCTTCTCTATTCTTGCTCCTGTCAGCCAGCCTCTCCGCTGCTGGGAACTTTACTAAGAATAAACAAACAAAAAATTCCATCTTGCTTTTGGAATTTCATTTCAACACTCTGCAGTATAAGATGGAAGTTTAAATGTTATCCGATAAGCCTTGGCTACACGAGTTAAGAGTTTTTACTATCTTCTCTCCCACAGTTTTTGCATCATATGCTTATACTGGGCAATAGCTTCGCTGAGAAAAACTATTGTGGTGGCTTGGGGATGGGACCATGCAGGGTTTTATCTAGGTTCAGGAAGCCAGATGTTAAGGAAACGGCTTTCGACTTCATGGCCTAAATGTGCAGTAGAAAGAAACCTATTGAGGCAAATACCACTAGTAGATACCTGTACTGTCAGGAACACACAAGCAGGGTAGCACCAAAGTACAAGTGTCAGGTGATCTGATCTTCTTCATGAGCTTGACTACTTTGGTTCTAGAGAGATTCACTTCTAGTTTGCTCAATTGAGTGTAAATGAATAGACTGTTCAGTAGGTGCTGCAACCCAACCAGAGTCTGCCTCAGTAAAAGGAGGTAATTGCCATACAGGATATGTGTCATGGGAAGAACACCTAGTTTAGGTGAAATATTTGTGGAGGACCCAGACCCAAAGCTTTTCTGAGTGGTCTTTTCTGGCTGCCCACACATCCCGCTTGTAGTTCTGGTGCATTGCTCTTTTCTTTTCTGCTGGGATTCTGTCTGCAATCTTTCCTGTACAAAGAATTCTTTGCAGTGATAATCCATTTTGAGATACAGAAAAGAGGATTCCGTTTGATAGTAACCGCCTTCACTGAGATCTTATCATAACAGAACAGGCTTAACAGCATCTCTCAGCTTGCTGACCATGCCTCTTCTCGCAACTGCCCTTCGTTGTCAGGGTGAGTGAGGGTATTAATTTTTTTCAGTGAATTTCTATGTTTTTTTAACATAATTTTTATTATTATATGTTATTCCAACCACCTCCGTGAACGGCCTTCAGCCAAGCACGGCGCAGTTGGCAAATGGCCATGAACTCAACCCCTATACCAACCCAAGCCGATGCTGCACAAACCCATGTGGCCAACCCCTATAACAACCCAAACCTGTGCTGGACATGGCCTTTGGCCATGCGAAGTGGGGGGTTTCCACAGGGCCTGGCCACTGCAGGGCTTGGCCTGTGGCAAGGTGTTGTGGCCAACCACCGTAACAACCCATTCCCATGCTGCACATGGATGTTGGTCGTGCAGAGCAGCAGTTGGCTGCGGCCCGTCTCTCTGGATGTGAGAATAGGTGTGACAGTGTGTATCTGGGTGTAAGAGTGTCTGTGAAAGTGTCTGGGTGTGAGAGTGGGTGTGTCAGTGTCTTAATGGGCCAGGGAGGGTGTGTGTCAGACGTGTCCTTTGGGAGCTGACATTGCTCCCCTAAATCAGGGAGCTGCTTTTAATCGCAGCTGACTGCTTGCAAGAGCAATGTTTTAATCTGTGTTCCCGGCATGCGTATTTGTATGCAGGGAAGACAGATGAACACTCTGCTTTCTGCAAGTCAGGACAGTTTGACAGCTCTCGCTTACAGAAAGCAAAGTTTGTTTACATTTGCTTGGTGGGACCTGTCAGCTCACACCAAGCAAAAGCAAACAGCTATGTCTCAGGGGTGGGCACCCTGGGACATAGCAGGAGCTGGTCCTGGGGGGTGGCGGTTCCCAGGGCCTTCATTAGCTCTTTGAGGGGGGCCACAGGGCCCCTCCTCCAACTGCGAATTTAGCCATGGAGAGGTGGCCCTTCCCGGGGCTGTGGGAGTCCAAAACAGACCACTTTTCTTTTTTTCATGCTTACCCTGAGGAGGTGGTGGTCCATATGGCTGTGGGGGGCTATGCGGCCCCAATACATTAGATTGAACTAGAGCCCTAGGCAGGTGGTACTCTCTGGGGGTGTGGGGGCATTGCGTGCCCCCCTGCATTCAAATACAAACAAGCCCCGGAGAGGTGGCTGTTCCCGTGCTGCAGTGGTCGTGCAGCCCCCCACGCTGAAATAAAAGGAAACCCCGCACAGGTGGTGGTCCCCGGGGCTGCGGGAACCCACGTGGCCCCTCCACATTCTCTTTCATGAAAGCCCTGGGGAGGTGGCAGTCTCCAGGGCATTAATAAGCCCAAGAAGAGGTCCCTGTGTGCCCCCTCCTTAATTTTATATTTCTCCATGGCCTTGCCCAACCGGGGACTTTAAAAGAAATCGTGGAAGACTGCATTTGTTGTTTTAATTTTTGCCGCAGGTTTGCGCCGACAAAGCAAATTCACAGAATTTTTTTTTTTTAACATGCTTTTTTGTTCTGGTGGGGTCCCTCAGGGACCCCAACACTGGAGCTAAGAGATTAGGGTTTCTCTACTATGACCCCTTTTATTTTTGCATTTTTTGTTGGGATTCGACACAAGCCGAGTCTTAACATGGCTGCCCACACTTCCTGGTTGATATTGTTGGCAGCCAACCAAAGCAGTGCATTTCCCTGTACGAGCTCATCATTATTTGCGAAGTTGTCACAGCCAGAGATAAACAATTTTATTTTCCCTTTAATTTCTAAAAAAATACTGAACGGATTTACACCAAATATCTGGGTACTGAAAGCTAGCTCTCTGACAAAGGTGGTATAATTCCGTTCAGTGGTTTGGGCTGTAGTTGTGTTCAAAGGTCCCATGGGAATAAACATGGGAAACACAACTTTTTTGACCCCCACCTTTTTCTCGCCCCCCCACTTGATGGATCACCCCGAAGATTTCCGTGTGCAACAAGAATCCCGAGCACTTTTTTGGAACATTTTGTGAAGATCTGTCAAAGGGTGCCAAAGATATATGCAAGTCAAAAACGCTTTTTTCTATGGAAGCATGGTCCTAAATATAACTATCTAGTGGCGACCGCCACTAGGTAATGTGTGTGTGTGTGTGTATATATATATATATATATATATGCATGAGGATAAGGGCATTTTTACATTGAGGAGTAGATAAATGGATTGGATGGTAAGTGGGCAAGGGCATTTGTGTTGTAAGGGTATTTTAGGGTTCACGATGAGTAAGGGCATTTAGATGGTAAGGGAATTTTTAGGGTTTACAGTGGGTAAGGGTACATGGGTGGTAAGGATAATTTTAGGTTTTAGGGTGGGTAAGGGTATTTTGGTGGTAATAGTGTTTTTAGGGTTTATGGGTCGGTAAAGGTTTTTTGGGTGGTAAGGGTTTTTTAGACTTTGGGTGGGTTAGGAGTTTTGGTTGGTAAGGGTATTTTTAGGGTTTAGAGTGGTTATAGTTATTTGGGTGGTAAGGGTGTTTTGGGGGTTTAGGGTGGGCAAGGGCATTTGGGAGCTAAGGGTATTTAAATATTAAATAAATATTACCTTTTGTAATATAGTTAAACATATCTGTAATGGTTGAACACATTTATATCTGTTTTCTCTTTTCAAATAAACACTTTTGTATGGTGATTCATTTTTTAACATAAACTTCATGTTATATATGTATTTATTTTAAAATTATATTTATGTTTGTAATTATTTATTCTAATGTATTGCCTAATATTATTCTTCGTATTCTGCTATTTGTCTTAAGTATACTAGTTAACAAAACAATTAAGGCCACTTTAATGATTATAATCCTAAAACAGTTGGTTATGTATTTACCTATATAATACTGATACTTGTGAATTTAGTATTTCTGTATTTCACAATATATGTATATAAAGTTGACGATGTTGTGGTCAGTGTTTTGACTACAGTATTTTTGCTGTTGAAATTTTGTCATACAACTAGTATTCATTCTCTCAAGAAGCATTCAGTAGAGGCTTGTGGATTTTAAAAGGGATACATCAAAAATTTGGGATCCAAGTACAATGAGCAAGAGAGACAACTTAATCTCAATAAAGACGTTGCATGGGGGTTTTCCTTCTTGTGAGAAAATGTGGTAAATGGATTCAAATAGTGCAGTTTACAGTATTCTTTTCAAGAAAACATACAGATTTTTTAAAAGAACAGGTTGAAATGGGACATTTCATAACTCAAATGTCAAGGACAATTATTTGAAGCATGCCAAGACAGTACCTCAGATGCGAGAAGGAACCCCACTACTCCCTAGCTGAGCATAAACACACATACACACACACACACACACACACACCCAAAGTGTTTCCTACTTGTAACACATGTTTGCTCCACAGATACCTATGCATGTCGTCATGGAATGAAAAAACAAAAAACTGGAATGCACATGAAATCCTTAGGAATCAATGGTCTGTGGAGGGGAAACAAACACACCCTCCACAGACAACAAGCTCTCCTCTGTTCAAATTGAGAACCTTTTTTAGAGTTTGGTGGATGGGATAATCCATCAACATTGTTGCAAATTACTTGGATATATATTACAAGTGTATATTAAACTATACCACTTGAACTAGAGTGAACTGAATATTTTTCATGCTTCTGATGGAGTATCTTGTCTGACGAAGTTTAAATGAAACCTTAAGTCCAATGTTGAATGAATGTTGTTCATGCTGGTGGTAGTCAAGGAAGAGACTGTCACGGTTTTCTAAGAGTGGATCTAATTCCCTCATTCACATTTTGTGGTATTATCTTAATTGGTACCTGTAGCTCTCTATACACATGGGTCGGGTAGGCACAGCAATGCATGAGAGTGCTTCTGAGAGTGGCAATAACTGTGTTGTGATCTCTTTTCTATCTTTGCCACCTGGAATGTTATTTATGCCTGTGTTCATTTTGAGTAAGATATCCCTTGGGTCTTGTTTTGTCTGCATCTTAGTGGTGCTACTCAATAAATATTCACCTGTTCCTGCTACGGATGACTACTTCTGGATTTGTCAAGAAGCCATGGGGATGGAACATAAGTTGTCATAGTCGGTGGGGTTGGTTTATGGTGTCTGGGTCAAGCCTCACAGAGGCCCTTTAGCATTGTCAGATCCTTCTTCAGGTGCAGTCGGTCTTGTAGTCTGGTGCTTGGGTCTCAAACACCTGTATGCCTCCGAGTTCACATAAGCATCTACAACATGGACACTCAGGAACTAATTATGAGGTGACTCATGGGAGCCCCCTCCATGTCTATGGGATGTTGTCTGGGTTAGTGAATCAGTTGCAAGGTGTTGAATGCAGGTAGAGTGGCTAGGACATGGCACTCGGGTGGGGCAGGTAAACAGTGGCACAAATGGACCAGAGCAATTGGCAGTTGTAGGAAGCTGGCCCTTTATATGATGTGCTAAAAAGAAGTACAATGTACAGAAAGTCCAGTGGATCCCCAATTGGTTTACAGAGGCAAAAGTAGATATGAATTATGATCTATTTTGTGGTAGTGAGGGGAAGACATTAGGCTTATTAGAGGGTAGTGCCAAGCATTTGTTTTACTCACAGAGGCCCAAAAATAAGATACACACTCAAAGAGTAAATGCAAGACCAATTTAGAAAAATAAAAATAATTTTTATATATGTTTCAAACCCAAGAACTTCATAATCAGGTAAGTAGACTTTTATGCATAAATGCTTTGCAGTTTCCGAAATCAACACTTAGTGCAATTCTCAGTTCTCACAATGTTATACTATGGAGGAAATCATTGTTCAGCACACACACGATTAAAAATGACTTACAAGGTCGAGCTCAGGGAACAAAGGTAAGTTCTGGGCACTAATTAGAACCACATCAATAGGTCACACTGGGCAGCACTGGGGCAGCCAGGTGCAGGGGTGCAGTAAGGCATGGATTGCCCAGTGGTTCTCTATGAGAGTAGGATCTTGTGATAAACAGGTTGCAGACTCTGGCTAGGATGCCAGTCAGGGACAGAAATCAGATAGGTAGCAGACTTGGGTTGCTCAGGGACCTAAGTGCACCTTTGGTCCTTTTTTCCTGGGCCCAGGGGCGACGGATGCAGGGTTGTCCTTAGGCATCAGGATTCCTCATCCAGGAGCACTCGTGGTCAGGGGGCACTGTGTGTTGAGGCTGCATATGTGATTGGGCAATCTGGCAGGGGTGGACCCAGGGTATACTTGAGCCTTTAGGAGCTTGGGGACATTGTTGGCACTAGTGACCCATCTCATATTAGGTCAGGGGCGAGGGACGTAGTGCTTGCTGGAGGTGTCAGGCTTTCTCACACCACAAGGTTGTGGGAGAGGGGGCCTGCTAGCAGAGGCTGCAGGCATCCTGGGTGACTCCATGATGGGTGAGACCACACTCAACTTAGTCTCTGGACAGCTGGGGAGCCACGTTGGCACCGTTGATTGGCTTCAGCTTGGGTCCTGGACATCCAGTGCAGTGGTCACTTCAGGTGTCGGGTCTTTGGGGTTCCAGCAGCTGCAGTCTTTTTCCTGAAGTTTTTATTGCAGAGCAGGTCCTCTGCTCATGGGAGACTTGAGTGTTTATGGAAGACAGGATGCGTCAGCTTTTTGGGCAAAGTCCTTTGAGGTCAGCAGGGAATCCAGCATGGTCAGCTGCTTCTTCTTTTCTTCTTCTGGTGGTGCAACTCTGCTTTGTCCTTGTCCTCTTAGGTCGTCAGGATCTGAGTTCTAGAATTCAGGGGTGTCACCTAAATACTCAATTTAGTGGCGTCACAGGGAGTGCCAGGTGGTAGCCAATGGGCTGTCCACCTTTAGGGTGACTACACCCTTCTTTCGTCCACTTCCGTTGGGAAGTGGGCATACCTCTAAACCTAAAGGCCTAATTCCTTCCAAGCAAGATGAAGGATTTTGAAAAGTGGTGTCCACTTTAGGTCATCTACCCAAGTGGTGGGACTGGCATGAAGTTGGCACACCTAATCTGCCTAATTTTCCCATCTGTGCTGCCACCAAGAGTGGGGTCAGGACAGGGTGGTTGGTCATCTCTGCCATTTAGAGAGACCTGGGTTGCACTACAAAGGACGGTAGACCTTTGAAGCTCCCTACCCTGGAATTTCCATACTGCCCCTTCAGGGGCAGAAACACATCTGTGGTGGCTGAACTGATCAGAACCTGACAGCACATTAGTAACTGGTAGGTTTTCAGGGGGCACCTTTAAGGTGCCGTTTGTGTGCATTTATTAACAAATCCATTACTGGATTCAGTGAGGGTGTTTGTGAGATGTTTGATACCAAACATCCTGGGGTTCAGAGAAACCATCATGTAGCTGGCGATGGTGCAAGGATGCCTGTGTTGGCGCTGGCAGCTAAATTTAGCGCTAGCGCAGGGGGAAACGCAGGGTTGCGCCGTATTCTCTTAAATACAGTGCACCCCTGTGTTTCTAAAGTGACGCAGTGTGGCGCTGCCAATTTTGGCACAGCACCACACTATGCCACTTCTCTTTAAATCTGGCCTTTAATTTCCAGTCTGGTAAGTAGCAAAAAGTGAAACCACATGTGGCCCTTACCACCAGTCCTAGAGGTTACTTAACCATCAAAAGAGCAACTGGACTCTTCTTCCAGCCCACCCCCTCTCATGATGACCAAAAAATTGTTGCCACTTACATTCTACACATTGACCTGCACTGCCCAATGACATTTTAATGGACTGGAAACTCGCCTTGGACCATAGTGATAAGGGCTTGAAACAGAGCTAATAACCATGCCCACCACAGCCACACTCATATGGAACTCAGATTTCGGCTGACAAGATATTCGCCACACTTGTGACGGAGTAACTTGTCCACTAATATCAAAATCGGGCCTATTAATACCACAATACAAAACATATGGACAAAGTTAAAACAATATGTAAAGGATGCCAGCCCAAGGGCTAAAGTATAGAATGTCCAAGAAGTGCAGCCATGTTGGTTTTGAAAAGTGGACTTGCAGATCTACCTTCCTCTAGATTCAGTACTGCCCTCAGATGCTCAATTGATGTTTCAGTCCCCTCGTTAGCAATTCATAGAGACCATCCTGCGGACTTGAAGGAAGTCCAACCATTTGCGGGCACTACACTTAAATACAATTACACCTAGGGCAATCAACACACTACATATTCTACACTTTCCAAAAATGGGGATGCCATTCTGGACTCCAGGGAGGGGGGCACACTACAACCCCTGGTGACCTTTGTGGCAGGAGCTGCCAATGTGCCTGGAGGTGCATTTCTGCTGTTGGAGTTCCCCCTGCGTGGGACGTCATTTTGGACTCCGAGGGGGGGGAGGGGCTGCACTACAACCCTGAGTGACCTTTGCAGCAGAGGAGGAAGACGCCATCGCACCTGGAGGCGCATTTCTTGCTGTTGATGTTCCTGCTTTGTGGGACATGATTCTAGATGCTGGGGGGCCAAACTACAACCCCCAGTGACCAATGCTCCGGGAGATGCATTTCTTGCTGTTGGTGTTCCTGATGTGCGAGACGCGATTCTGGACTCTGGGGCAGCTGCACTACAACCCCAAGTGACCTCTGCTGCATGGGGAGGAGCTGCCAACACCGCCAACGTGTCTGGAGGTGCATTTCATGCTGCTGGTGTTCCCACTGCATGGGATGCAATTCTGGACGCCGGGTGAGGGCGCACTACAACCGCCATTAGCCTTTGTGGCAGCGGGAGGAGCCACCAATGCTGCCAAAGTGCCTGGAGGTACATTTCTTGCTGCTGGTATTCTCACTGTGTGGAACTCGATTCTGGACACCAGGGAGGGCTGCTCCACAACTCCCAGTGACCTTTGCGGCAGTGAGATGAGCTGCCAACACCCCAATGCGCCTGGAGGTGCATTTCTTGCTGTTAGTGTTCCCACTGAGAGGACGTGATTCTGGACCAAGGGGTCCGCACTACAATCCCTAGTGACCTAACAGCAGGGGGAGGACGAGCCACTGGAGGTGCATTTCTTGCTGTTGTTGCTCCTGCTGTGTGGGATGCAATTCTGGATGTTGGGAGTCCACACTACGGGGTGTCACCCAGTGACCTTTGTGGCAGGGAGAGGAGCCACCGATGCTGCCAATGCGCCTGGAGGCACATTTCTTGCTGTTGGTTTTCCCTCTGTGTGGGACGCGATTCTAGATGCCGGGGGGGGGGCACTACAACCCCCAGTGACCTTTGCGGGGATCTGCAACGTGCCTGGAGGAGCATTTGTTGCTGTTGGTGTTCCTGCTGTGTGGGTCGCGATTCTGGACTCTGGGGAGAGCGCACTATAACCCCCAGTGGCAGATGGAGGAGCTGCCAAAGTGCCTGGAGGTGCATTACTTGCTGTTGGTGTTCCCACTCCTCAGAGGTAATTCTGGATGCCGGGGGAGGCACACTACAGCCCCCAGTGACCTTTGCAGCAGGGGAGTAGCCGCCAAAACACCTGGAGGTGCTTTCGTTACTGTTGGTGTTCCCACTGCACGAGATGCAATTCTGAACACCGGGTGGGGGGCCACACTACAACCCTGAGTGACCTTTGCCACAGAGGAGAGAGACACCAATGCGCCTGTAGGCGCATTTCTTGCTGTTGGTGTTCCTGCTGCGCAGGGCATGATTCGAGATGCTGGGGGGCCGAACTACAACCCCCAGTGACCAACGCATCTGGAGATGCATTTCTTGCTGCTGGTGTTCCCACTGCACAGAACGCGATTCTGGACACTGGGGGGCTGCTCTACAACCCCCAGGGACTTTGTGGCAGTGAGAGGAGCTGCCAACACCACCAATGCACCTGGAGGTGCATTTCTTGCTGTTAGTGTGCCCACTGAGAGGATGTGATTCTGGCCGCGGGTCGAACTACTACCCCCAGTGACCTTTGCGTCAGGTGGAGGATCCACCAAAGCGCCTGGAGATGCATTACTTGCTGTTGGTGTTCCCGCTGCACAGAGGTGATTCTGGATGCCAGCGGGGTACACTACAACCCCCAGTGACCTTTGTGGCAGGGGGAGGAGCCGCCAACGCACTTGCAGGTGCATCTCTTGCTGCTGGTGTTCCTGCTGCATGGGGCATAATTCTGGATGTCGGGGGTTTGCACTACAACCCCTACTGAACTTTATGGCAGGGGGAGGAGCCGCCAACGCCACCAACGTGCCTGGAAGCTCATTTCTTGCTGTTGGTGTTCCCGTTGAACGCCACACCTTCTGGTTCTGTGTTGCCCATGTGAGAGCTGAGATTTTCTTGATTAAATGTTTAGTCTTCATGTAATTATACTTACAGATTAATGTGTGAATTAATCTAATAATAATATTGTATTTAAAAGAGTTGTGACTAACTAAATGTGATGCTAACTTAAGCTGATGAAATTATTTTGTCTTTACAAAGAGAGTGTGTTTCTTAACTAGAATAAATGTCAGAATTAAACGTGTATTTAGTGGCATCTGCTTGACTGAAGTAGAAGCAGATGCAAGGTCACTGTGCAATGCAAGCTGTATAAAATGTTTCTAGTGTGTTCCGTAGTCTGACTGACTTCATTGTTTGTAGTTATGTTTCTAACTTGTATGTCTTTCCTCGAGGGAAAAGAAATGGTGTGGTAACATATTTTGTAATCATTTTCCTGTGACTTCGTATTCCGGTGGAGTGAAAACAATGGATACATAGATGAAGCTGGAGAAGAGGATATACAGAATACAAATGTTTTAGTTTAGATTTCATCAATAAAATAACAGCAAATAGAAGAGCTTGGAGTAAACAAATTGTATAATTTTGATATCTGTTAATGTTCGGATTGGTCATAACTTTCTCACCTCATGCTTTATCTAATCATTTTCATTTAACAAGTTTAATTTAATGTTCAGTCACCATTGTTTGTGGGTCATCCTTCCTTGGGATTTTTGTGTATCCTGAGTTCTAGAGATTCTATTACCTTATGATCTGTCACTTTGACATTTCGGCCCTGATTTGTACATTTTGACGCAAACCTGCATTAGCGGAGCTTCGCGTCAAAATGTATACTGCTGGTTAGCGCCATTCCTGGACGCCATCCGGGAGTCATATTTAAGCTATGACATTAGCCGGGTGAGGCATCGGGGAAACTGGAGATTGTGTGTGAAAGAATGGTGCTAGTCAGGTTAGAGTAAAAAAAACTGACTCTAACCTGATTAGCGTAATTATTTCTATACACAATCCCCATGGACATGACTCCTGTCTAAGTAAAGACAGAAGTCATGCCCCCGGCCCCCTGGGCATGGCCAGTGGGCACAGAGCCAGGTTGGGGGTGCCAAGGTAGGCCCCCCTATGGCATTTTGCAAAGCAAATAAAATAATTACTTGGACTTACCTGGGATGGGTCCCCCCATCCTAAGGTGTCCTCCAGGTGTGGGTGTGGGTGTCCCTGGGGGCAGGGAAGGGCACCTGTGGTCTGTTCCCATGGTCTCTGACCATGGAAATGAACCCACAGATCCCCTAACGCCTGCCCTGACATAGATGTTAATTAATGGTGCAAAGTAGGCTTAGCCCCATTATTTAAGCCCTCCTCCTCCCGTGCATGATTTTTGCACATGAGGATAAATAAGGCGTTAAGGTCTTTGAGTCATTTTTTGATAGGGAACGCCTACCCAGCATCTCATTGGCACAAGGTAGTTTTCCGCACGTAAAAAATGACTTGAACTCCAATATTTTGATGCTAGACATGTCTTTAGCCAAAATATAAATATGGAGTTAAGTTTGCGCCGGATTTGCGTCACACAAATGACGCAAATCTGGCTCAAACAGAGTACAAATATGCCACTTCTTGTTTTCCAGATAGTCTATTGACATTCTGGTATTTTATTAGGTTATGTCTGTTTAATTCTGAACTTATGCTTAGGTGGTTTAGTGTATCTTATAGTCCAAATTCTAAGCCATCACCCCTACTCTTATTCCTGTCCTGATGTTGGTGCATGATGTTGCTGTCCACTGATGAAGTAGACATTGTTGCTGATTACCGTAGTGATTTGGTAAATGGATGAGCTGTGAATTGTTATTTGTCTTTTGTTTTTCAGGTACCAGCTGCAAATGTTTATTCACTGCTGCTGCTTATTATTATTATCTTTGATAGTGCCAAAGTTAGATGTTTTCTAAATTTGTGTTATTAAAACGTTTACATGATGCCCAACATGTTGATGCTAATTAGTGGTTAGTGAGGTGCTACTCACATGCTCATGAATTGTCAGTGGTATTTTTGTTTTATCATCATCAGATGTATTTGATTTCTCTTGCTCAGATTTTGTTACTATGGTTTTGTGTAATAAACATTGAGGTTAATGGGGGTCATTATGACCCTGGCGGTCGGTGATAATGGGGTGTTAATACCGCAAACAGGCCGGTGGTAAAAATAAATGGGATTATGACCACAACAGTAAGCGCCAACACAGACAGCCACTTTAATACAACGACCGCCAGGGTGGTAATGGCCGCTGGTCTGGAGACTTCGGTCTCCAGCCAGGTGGCCGTTATAATCCCACCTTTGGGATTATGACCCCACCTACCGCCATGGTTTTCATGGCAAGCGTACCGCCATGAAAACCATGGAGGTAGGCACTATCAGTGCCAGGGAATTCCTTCCCTGGCACTGATAGGGGGTCTCCCCCGCTGCCCTCCCCAGTGTCCTTCCCCACCCTCCCCATCACCCTTCTGACCTCCCCCCGACATACAAACACCTACATGCACAGACATACACACGCATACACAGAAGCATACCTACATTCACCCAAGCTTGCACACATACATTCCCACACACCGCAACACACACCAACATACTTTGGCGCACACATGCATTCACTACACACAACATACACGTACACTTACATTCAGTCATTCTCGCACTCATTCAATGCACTCACACTGCATGCATGCATACCAAAACATACACACACACCCACACACATAAACAACACCCCCACACATGCACACAACACCCCCACCCCTGCTTGCAGGGGGTCCTCCGGCTGGAGAAGGGACGCGGCGCTGCTGTCAGCAGCAGCGTCCGCCAGCAAAGCACTGCCAGGCCGTATCATTGCTCATGACTGGTGGAGGAAATCATTGTCCGACATGGCAGCGCCTTTGGATAATGATCTCTTTTTCCACCCGCCTTTCCCTGGCGGGTTCCCCCACCAGAGAAAGGCTGGAGGAAGGGGTGCTCTGGGTTCCCCCTGGGGGCCCCTGCTCTGCCCATGCACTTGGCATAGGCAGTGCAGGGGCCCCCGTGCAGTGCCCCACAGCGCAGGTCACTGCCTGATTTACCAGCAGTGATCTGCACAACAAGAGCTGCTGCACCCACCTCACACCAACATTGGCGGCAGTTCCATTTGGAGCCTTTGACAATGTTACGGCCCTTTTCCCTGCTGGGCCGGTGGCCGGAAACACTGTTTCCGTCCACCGGCCCAGCGGGAAAACATTATACGGCTGGCAGGGGGGAGTCGCCCTGGCAGTCTTCTATTGACTGCCAGCACTGATCTTGGTGGTTTTTACCAGGAGATCATAATGAGGGCCTTAGTTTTTGTTGTAATTTGTTTATTTATTGGACCAATCGGGCGTGGTTGGTAAGTCGAGTTTGCAAGATAAATTTAGTGTTTGGGAATTTTCAACTGAGATTTGGTGAGTTCTATGTGCACCAGGACTGTCTCCATTGATCAGCTGAGGGTGAAATTTGCAGGTCGAATTTTGCTTGCGAATCTGAGGAACTGAGGAAAAAGAGTAACTGCAGAATAGAAAGCCGACATTTAAATTTAGAAGGTTCCTGAAGCGATTGTGTTACCCTACCTGTAGTAAATAGACAAATTTGTTTTATTATTGTTTTTTCTGGTTTTGATGACGTACTAGCAAACCTAATGCAAAATTATTAAGTTTGAGTGTTTTTGAGTTTAGGAGGACAAGCAGCAAGACTGTGTCAGCCACTGCATGTAAGTGTGACATCAGTTTTTGTGCCGCACTGGGATAGGTTGGTTAGTGAGAAAGGTTGCGCACAGATTGGTAGAAAACCGTGAAGCACTACTGGATGAGAAGGGTGTCAAAGAGGATTGTGGGATTGTAGTCACTTCCTGAATATTGATTTTTGAAATTGATTTTTGTGGAAAATTAAGTTTTTCAAAGCTTCAAAAAATGCTCTTAGAGGAGATGAGCATTTTCTGGCATGGAAAGAGAGATTTGTCCACCAGAAGGTACTGCGGTATATATCGTAATTGAGGAGAGAGGTACTGGAGCATGTCTTTGGTTAAAACACTGGATTAGGATTACAAAGAAAGAAGGTTGGTTAGCTTTTCCTGAAAATGGTACATTTAATTTGAGAACTTTGGAGAATTTGAGACAGAAGATGTATGGTCTGAGACCTCCACCAAGACCAGCTCAGTTCGAAGCTTTAGCGATCTGGGAGCTAGTAGCTAGACAGCTACGGTCTCTGAAATTTGAGAGAAGAATGAGAAGGGCAGAGAAGTCACTAGAGGAAGTGGAGACTTGATACCTTACAAGGGTTTAGATTGTTTCCAGCAAAGTCAAAAGACAATGAATAGGAGACAAATAAGATTTCAAAGAAGTCTAAAAAGAGTTTTTTCAGTGCGAGGAGCAGACATCAAAAGAGCCTAAAAGGGTTTTGTTTACTGATGATGAATCAGATGATGATGAGTTTATTACACAGATTTTGAGAAATCGCCCACCACCATATGTGGCTCAAGAAGGTTCAAGTACAAGTGGTATAAATCCTACTGCACCAATACCAGCTGTAGTGATACAGAGTTCAGTTTAGAGTGACCAGAACACAACTGAAAGTTCTGTACAGGTCAATCATAACGTGAATCAGAGTTCGGGACAGATTTCACAGAGCTCAGGACAGACTAGTCCTTTAGTGCAAATACAGATGCAGAGTAGCTTTAATCAGTCAACAGACAATAGACAGCTACCAAAGATTACTTTTCCTGTGATTTATCCAGTGTTATCTTTGAGTCAGAATACACAGGAGCTGAGATTGATTCAAAAGGAGCCTACTCTGATATTATTACCACAGATGCAGAATATGGGAATATTGAAGTCTCAGAATGTAGAAACTATGAGCCCAGATGCGATTTCAGCACAAATTACATTTGGTCCACCTATGCCTTTATATGTTCAGGGCAACAGAGGTGTAGCGAATCAAGGAGTTCAAAGTCAGAATGGAAACATTGGGTTAATGTCATTTATAGGACAGACTCTAAACAAGTCAAGATCTTTAATAGATTTGACTCCTGTTAGAAATTCTGAAATAACTGGATCATACAGTGGCCAGGAGAGGAGATTGTTAACACCGCAATGTGGGACCCCAATGCAGCAGCAGTTACCAAATGTTCAGTCTGATAATATTTTATTAAAGGGTCTGACTGAACAGGAAATAATGAAATGGTTAGACGATTTGAGTGTTTCAAAAGTCCTAGAGAGTCAAAGTAAGGGAAATTAAGTTTTAAACAAAACAAGATTGTCAATGGAAGCAGGTGAACTTCTTGAAGGGACAATGGGAGTAAATAGACTTGAATCATGTACTGAAGCTCAGTTGTATCAATTAATTATAGAGGGAGCAGCTGAAGTACATCCACAATTACAAGAATTAGCAGACAAATACGAAATAGATCTTCCAAAAACAAAGAACCTGAAGAGAAGTTATAGTTTACATTTTGAGACTAAAGATTTTGAACACATGAGATCTGCAGAGATGAAAACACATCTTAGAGATTTACTTGAAAGAGTCCAATTCTGGAGAGCACTAGAAAAATGGGAAGGCATATGGGTCAAGAAAAGAGAAAGGCCAAGGAAAGGTTCAGATAATCTTCTTGTGGATATAACGCAAACAAGAGAACCAGTAAACATTTTGCCGATGAGAGAGACTCCAGGAGGGAATTTTGTACATGTACTTTTGGAGCAGAAGTGATATTTTCTCTTTTACAAATGATTACCCCAGGTTGAGAGAGAAACCAGTGGAATGGTATCAGCAGACAGATAGGTTTGTGAAGCTTGCGAAATGCCTGTGGGAGGATTTGAATATTCTTTTTGAGATAGTGGTTCCAGCAGATTTGTGGACTGAGTGTAAAAGGAGTGTAGATTGTCCTACAAGTGAACCGCAAAGAGATCAGAAAACAGGTGCACCATCTTCTGAAGTAATGAAATATTACTATAAAGTCATTGAATTTCTGAAGACAAGAATTACGCGGAAAAACATTGATAGGCAACGCATAGATAGAAAAGCTCAAGAAGGGAAAGAATTGATTCATGCATACTATGAGACGTTGTTAAAAGCTTTTAAATATTACACTGGTAAAGGCATGATTCATTTCATTTGTTGAAGGATTAAGACCAGAGGTTAGCCAGATGATTAAGGGTCCTTTGATTTGTTGGTAAACAAAACCGATTGATGAGGTGTTACAGTATGCAAAATACTGTAGTGATGAGATTGAATTGAAAAAAAGAAAGTTGAAAGAGAAAGCAATGGTGATGCAGATTAAAGCTGCATAGACAGGGTTTCAAGGACATTTTCAGCAACAGCAGCCACAGGTAACTGGTATGTTTCAGAATCAAGGCAGAGGTACAGGACGTAGTGGAATGACACTTCCGGTTGTTAATCAAAGTGTGGATTTGAATTCTGTGATGAGGCAAAGAGAGAGCAGCAGGGAAAGATAATTTAACCTTGTCATGCTTTTGGGGCAATTGGACATTGGAAACGGCAGTGTCCAATGCTAAGTTAGGGAAGTGTTGTTCAGACAAATGGTGTCAATACTTTTCAGAGCATGAGAGGACTAAGAAAGAGAGGTCGATTTCAAAATTTTCAGAATGATGTAAATCTGATGCAGGGTTTTCAACTCTTACAACCAATGCAGCATGTGCAAAATGTACAGCAGATACAGCCACAAGTACAGATCGTGCCTGCCCAACAAATTTTAAATCCCTAGACAATTACAAATACAGCAGAGCCCTATGTATCAGCAACAGGTGATGCTTTCTCAGGTGTTCACAAGTCAGAAATTAAACCAGAGTGACAATACCGTACATCAATTTCCTTTACATAGTGAGAATGAAATAAATGATGTATGGCTGTCAGATAGTTCAGATGAGGAGGAGTATGTGATGGCTGCATCACTAGAAGTTGATCAGAAAGGTCCTTATGGTGAAGGGAAAGTGCCTGGTCACAAAGATTATTTTCTGGTTGATACTGGAGCTACACACTCAACAGTGAGATCTGCAGAGCTTCCAGATTTACCGTTGTGAGGGAAAACAGTTCAGATTGTGGGAGTTGCAAACAAACATTTGGCGAATCCTATTACAGAACCAGTTATAGTTAAGATTGGTAATTTTGAGGGTTTGCACACATTTGTGGTTTGTGACTCAAGTCAAGTTTCACTCCTGGGAAGAGATTTGTTGTGTAAAGCAAGATGTTCAATTACTTGCATAGATGAGGGAATTAAGATGGAGACAAACAGTGATGGTGAAGATCCAACACTAACTGTTAACAATGAGATGGTGTCTGGGGAATTTCCTTTGATTAGTTTCAATGAGCCAGAGGTTGACAAAGCACCTTTGATTAGTTTCTTCCCAGTTTTTTAAATAAAAGATCTTCCGGTTGATTTGCAGAAGACTGTTAAGTCTAAAGTTTGGAATCTTTCAGGAAAGGATGTTGGGTTAATCAAAGTAGTAGAACTAGTCAGAGTTGCAGTGATGTCGAATGTGGTTCTGCCTAAGACTCCACAATATCCAATGACAATTGAAGCAATCGAGGGTGTAAGACCTTTGATAGAGCAGTTTGTGGAGAAAGGAATTTTGAAGGAAGTTTTGAGTAGCCCATGTAATTCACCGATAATGGGTTTGAGGAAACCACATGGGAAAATTCATCTTGTACAAGATCTGAGGAAAATAAATGACATTGTGATTGCGGCCCTCATTACAACCCTGGAGGTTGGTGATAAAGCAGCGGTAATACCTCCAACCGGCGGTAAAAAAAATGGAATTATGACCATGGCGGAAACCGTCAACACAGACAGCCAGTTTAACACACCAACCGCCATGGCGGTATCAACAAGCACTGCAGCAGTAACCGCCAACAGCCAGGCGGACGACAAGGTTCCGCCCACTGTATTTTGACACACCAATCCGCCACCTTTTCCGGGGCAGTACCAATGCCATCGAAAGCACAGCAGAAACAGTACACAGAAGGGAAATGACTCACCTCTGGAGACTCAAGGAAGAACCACGACTCCATGGAGCCCAAACTGCAGGTGTTCCCCATGCTGGTCTACCTCCTCCTACACCAGGAATACCAACGCCGGCGACGACGACCACAGTGAGTACTGCTGCCTAGCCCACAGGGGAAGCGGGAGGAAAAAGAGAGTGACACACAAGCAACACCCCCCCCCCAACACCATACACACAACCAGATGCAACAACATTACATATCCACCACGTATTTCTCAGGAATAATGCAAGGACAAAAGGAATAGATTAAATGATTGTAATAAGATAAAATACTAGAAATACGTCCTCAAAAATCAAAACAGTATTTACATATATAGAAATGGAGCGACACTGTCCAGTCCATACTGTGGGCCACGGGGTGTGGCCAGACGCCGATGGTGGAAGAAGTCTCCTCGTGAGGCTCCCGCCAGTAATCCTCCACCCCGGTACATCCTGACTTCCAGATCGGATCCAGTCCCTGCTATCACATAGCCTGAGGTGCAGAGAGGCCCCCGAATCAATTGCGGGGGAAAAAGGTGCACTCAGCGCCCCAGACTCGGGCAGTTCGGGCGGAGCGGCTGGAGACCGGGCGGAGTGCAAGATGGCGACCCCATCCTGGAGAGCAGAGTTGGAGGTCCCGGCGGCGGCGAGTGCAGCATGAAGCGATCGGGATCCCCGAGGAATACTGCGGACCATACGAGAGGTGAGGCGGGGAGTGGTGGCCGTTCTGGATGAGCAAGGGGCCGTGGAGTGCAGAGAGCTGGTGGAACACGGCAAGCAGGTACACACAGCAGGGCCCGATGCCCAGGGGCAGCAGAGCCCCGGAGAAGCGGTGATAGACCCCCTGGGAACAGGAGGGGCCCCGGCACAGCAAAAACAAGCATGGAAGAGGGCCGAAAGAGGAGAGGGCCCCAAGATCCGACTACTGCAGAGCAGGGCCTCCCCGGAGAAAGCGGCGGCCTAGTAGCACAGTAATCACACAGAGCCAAGCACGCCAACGTGGTGAATTCTGCTGAAGGACCAGGGAAGCGCCCAGCACCCCGAAGGGAGGATCGCAGGGGAACTGACCCAGAAAGGGCCCAGGAGGGGACACCCTACATGGAGGGAAGAGGCACACCATAACCACCTCTAGAGCAGAATGGAGAGATAATTCGAGAGAAGAAAGCATAGGAGGTATCCCCATAACAGGGGGGCTTCCAAATACAGTGTACACCAGGAATCCCTAAGTGACAAGGACTTCTGGCGGTAACGTGGACCAGCTGGGACACAGACTTGGGGAGGCGGCAGCGAACACGAGGCTGACCAGCTCACACTAGCCTCAGGGGGACGATTCAATAGATCCAATAGATCACGCAATTGGAGGTGAGGTGACTGGCTATTTTCTGCGAGCAGGAGAGGAGGGGGCTGGGAGCCACTAGCGATGCGAAGGACTGCAGTGACTATCCTCTGGTCATGAGAGACGTAGCAGCAGGGCCCAGAAATGGGGAAAATTGGTCACAGGAAGGATATAGGACAGAAGGAAGGACCTACCGCAGCACCAATGGCAGACCTGCAGGGAACCAAGAATATCCCTTCCGTGGGGAAGACTGGAGACTCCACCCTTCAAGACGTACTTCAAGCCATAACGGCATCTCGTGAAGCCCTGGAGGGGAAAATTGATGCTTTGGCCACCGATTTAAACATACACAGAGACGATTACCGTCGCCTAGCTGAAAGTATCCACCACAGAAAAACAAGTTATGGAACTCTTACCTGAGGTTAGAGATGCATCCAAGCTCACGTAAATAATGGAGAAGCGAATCCGGGACTTTGAACTTCACGCAGAGGACGCCGAAAATAGTTCCCGGTGAAATAATATCCGGGTAGTTGGCTTACCAGAACGCATTGAACCAAATAACATGGTGGAGTTTCTAGAACGATGGCTTATAGAGGAAGTGGCAGAAGGCGGACTCTCCCTCTTTTATGCACTTGAGAGGGTGCACAGGGTCCTGGCGCATCCCCCTACCCCGGGGGCCCGTCCGAGGCCAGTCGTAGCTCGGTTACTGCATTAAAGGGATAGAGACTATTTGCTCAAAGCAGTAAGAACGGGGACCACATGATAGACAATTACATGATCCGTATCTTCCCTGATTTTTCGCGGGAGGTACAGAAACAGAGAGCAGCTTTCAGAGAAGCTAAACAGAAATTGTGCAAATTGGGGATTCAATACGGGATGCTGTTCCCCACGAGACTTAGAGTGATGTCCGGTGGGGGCACACAGTTCTCTACCACAGCAGATGAAGTATGGCAGTGGATTGATTCTCAAGCTCAAATGTCAGAAAAGGACTGTCTAGCTGAGACCTTGCACCCGAGGCCCCAAAGGGGTACCAGGCATAGAAGGAATCATAAATTGGGGAGTCCATTCAGTAAACAGATGTAAAAAGAATGTCAGAAAGCAATGAAAGCAGTGGCATCCCTAAGCGGATCGGACCTCGGCTCTCACCGTGCGGATGAGGAACTGGAACATTCAGGATCGGATTTGGATTCAGAAGGGTCGCGAGTATCGAATGAGTCGGGACCCGAGGTGACTCCTGGGATGTCGGACTGCATCATCTGACCTGCTCGGCCCTGGACTTATCTGGAAGACTCAGTGCGGTCATCATATGGCTGCCAAGAATCCTTACCCCTGCAGGGGCCAATAAAATGGCTGCAACAGGCCGAATCTGCAGGAGTGGGACTGGACCCGTGAAAAACCCTGAGGCTTTGCAAACGGCGTGGGGGGATAGGCAAAGTGGTATAGTCCTCTCTAAAGAACTTGAGGACCGTCCCAGCTTTGATAGATAAGCAGAAGTAGCTGTTTTAGTTTGGATGAGAGTAGTTCAAGCTTTTGTCCTGAGGATGGGGAATTGGGTAGTTTATTGTTGGGTTCAGACTATTGGGCGATGCGAGTCTCAAAGATTAATAACAATGGAACTGGGGAAATGGTGCGGGTGGATATGGTTGATGCTGATTGTGGGACTGAGTGGAGAGCAGAGACATCTACGGTTACTCCTTGGTGATGGCTACATTAGATTCGTATAAATTCCTTTCATGGAATGTCTGGGGCATGCACACGATGGTCAAGAAATATAAGGTTTTTTCATACTTACAGAGGAGAGGGATCCAGGTAGCAATGCTCCAGGAAACAAACTTAACACTTGCTGAGGGGAAAGCACTACAGAAGCGGTGGAGGGGCCATGTATACTATACTACATATTCTGCTTTTGCTAGAGGGACCTTGATATGGATACGGGCTGGGGTCCCATTTTAGTTTCTAGAAAGCCCTAGTGATCTTGAGGGGCGCTTTGTGGCTATTTGGGGAAGACTGGAGGGTAGGGAGTTAGCTATGATCAATGTTTACGAACCTAACTCTGAACAGGGCGCGTTCTTCACACGCCTTTCGGGCCTGTTGGCCACATACCTGCAACATACCTTGGTCCTGGAGGGGGACTTTAACTGTGTGGCAAACCCCGACAAGGACAAATCACACCCTCCTTTGCGCGACTCTCCACTATCGAGAGTGGCCAGACAGTTTACATCATGGCAGACACATTGGGGCCTAGTGGATGCGTGATGGAAGTTACACCCTGACGACAAGGACTACTCATATTTCTCTTATTTACATGATCTACACATCAGGTTAAATGCATTCTTGTGCACACCAGATGTATTCCCACATATACATAATACTGAATACTTGGATCGCACGATCTCTGATCATAATCCACTCATGTTGTCGCTGAGGTGGGGCCTGACTCTCCTCCGCATCCCCACATTGAAACTGAAACCAGAATCATTGGAGGATACAGTATATCAAGGAGAGATGAGACAGCACATTACAATTTTTTCAGATAACGAGGACACAGCCAGCAATCCTCTAATAGAATGTGACGCCTTTAAAGTAGTGATGAGAGGAAGGTGCATAGCGGGAGTGGTGGGGGTACGAAGAACGCTACTGGGGGACACCGTGAAGGCAGAGCATAGATTGAGAGAAGAGGAAAAGAATAGACCGGAGGACCCAAACTTACAACAGACCATACTAGAGCTCAAAGAAACAGTGGCAGAGTGTGTGGAACGCCTACGCTGCTTTGATTATAGGAACTATATTGCTAGAGCTCATGGGGAGAGAGAAAAGGCAGGCCGGATGTTGGCATGGCAGGTGTCACCATCTCAGAGATGCTCAACCATTTATGGTCAGGATCAAATACATGTGCATTTCCTCACCTACTGTGAGCGACTATACAAAAGCACCCTTCAATGCGATAGGGGGCTCATAGAGGCCTATTTAGCCCAGACGCAGTTCACACAGCTACCACCAGCAGGGCAGTTGGGAGAGGCCATTACCCAGCAGGAAATCAAGGGAGCCATTAAGGATTTAGCTCAGGGGAAGACACCGGGGACGGATGGCTTCCCAGTAGAGTTTTATGCCACATACGTAGACCTACTGGTCCTGAAGCTTGAGGTTCTATATAAGACTGCAAAGGAGCGGGGAATACTGCCGGCAACGGCTCAAGAGGCAATAGTGGTGCCACTAGTAAAGCCTGGTAAAGACTCTACGAAGTGCAGTGCTTAGAGGCCTTTATCTATGTTAAATTTGGACTACAAGATACTCAGTAAAATGTTGGCAACTAGGCTCCTCCCGCATATCACACATTTGATTCACCAAGATCAGGCAGACTTTGTCCCAGGGCGAAACACAGCGCATAATATACGCCGGCTGCTGGCGGTACTGAGGGACTCCGATCAGGATGATAAGATGGCCGGGGTGCTAGCTGTGGATATTGAGAAGGCTTTTGACAGCCTGGAATGAGAGTTCCTATATGCCGTGATGGCCAGAATGGGTCTGGGTCCTAGGTATATTGCGTGGGTGCAGTTACTATGCACCAAACCTACAGCCAGAGTGCACACCGGATGGACAATTTCAGGGAGCTATGCTGTGGAAAGAGGCACTAGAAAGGGCTGCCCTCTGTCGCCCTTACTCTTCACTTTGGCGATGGAGCCACTAGCAGCTGCGGGCAATCTGGAGGAGGAGGCCAGGGTGTAAGAGCGGGGGAGGGCGACACCAAATTTCCTTATATGCCGACGACCTGTTGATTTTTTTGGATGACATGCAGAGAGACCTGCCTCGAGCACAGTTAATGCTCTTTCAACTCAGGGCGCATTCGGGACTGGGAGTAAACTCAGATTGTTCCCATTGAGGCCTGTAGCCGCACCCACTGAGGAGGTAGGTAGGGTCCAGTGGGAATCACAATGCCTCTCTTATTTAGGAGTTAAGATGTACCATGACCCGCAGGATATCCTGGAAGGAAATGTAGGGAGAGCGTTGCAGTCTGTCAGGGCCAATATGGCTTTTTGGCAAACATTGTCAATATCTGTAGCAGGTAGGGTAGCGCTTCTAAAAATGGTTGTCCTGCCTAGGCTACTATACCACTTCACTGTCTTGCCATGGTGGTGGCATTCCTGTGGGGTAGTGGCCGGAGAAGAGTGGCGTTGGCTAAATTACAGCGACAGTGCACGGACGGTGGTCTGCCAATCCCAGATTTTGAAGCATATTACTTGGCAGCACAGCTCCAATTGCTTACACAGTGGATTGCAGGTAGAATGGACCCAGGGATAATAGCAAGACCCTTCACGCCTCCGAGGGCGAGGCTGATGGAGGTGGTATTTTTGTGGGTTTTTTTTAAATATTTTATTGGTTTTATATTTCAGATACACATTACAAGCTGTTCGATTGTCATCCACAGGATTCAATTTATCTGCTTAAGAGGAAAACATGTAACATCCCCAAACCCCACACAATAAACATGTCTCGGAACACTATTTAACCTTTAGTATCATTTCTTGCTGCATTAGCTGAAAACTTTAGCGTATGCTAAGTAGCTGATGGGAGGTTGCGTGTGTCGCCAGTGTGGGCCTTTTGCTGCTGGATCTGTACCGCTTGGTGGCTCGGAGTGGGCCCTGCAGATACTGATAATAACGGAGATTGGATGTTTGCCCTGTATGTTATAGTTGTTATTGTGCCGGTGGGCTAGTGGACTTTTAGGGAAGGGGTGATCAAGCCAGTTCGGCGTTGATGTGCTGAGCGTTGGATTGTGCTTTTTGTAGGGGATGCGCAGGGGATTTGGGCTGCTTATTAAATCTGTGCATTCCCCGGTTCATGGGGGCTTATCATCATCTTTGGCCTCGAGTTTAGTTACCAGTGTTTCCCAAGCGGCACACCCTGTATGCTGTTGTCCCTCCTGCGCCAACTTCTTTAATACCTGGTATTCCGTGCGGGCCCAGCGTAATGTTAGGTTGCTCCAAGATTTCCGATCGGGTGCTGTGGGCGCCTTACAATGCATAGCTATCAATCTTTTGTACATTAAGCAGGCTAGGTCTGCGAATTTGTGCAGGTGTCTTTGTTTTTTAGATTTTGACATAAGCCCCAGTAGGCAGGATTTGGGTTCTGCTGCCAGTGCAAGTCCCGTTAGTTCGGAGATCTCCTGGACCACCTCCATCCATGCTTTTTGTATGTCAGGGCACTCCCAGACCATGTGATAGAAGTGTGCTAGCGGCGCTTTACATCTAGGGCATGTCGGATCTGAGTCTGGGAACATACGCTTTATCCTAGCAGGGGACAAGTATGTTTGATGTGTGTAGTTGAACTGGGTGTACCTGAATCTGGGGTTCCTTGATACTATTCGGGCATGGTGCAGAGCGTTCGGCCACTCGGCTTGTGTGATCGGCCCAGAGAGAACGGAATTCCAGCTCTCCCTGGCTTTCTCCGCGTGTGGCTCGGGGGGTTTATTAAGGATTTTGTATAGACTAGATGTTACTTTTATTTGGGCTTCACATTGTAGAATATGGTGGATTACAGGGGAGGATTCTGGTTCTATGGTACCTGCCCCCCACGTTTTCTTTAATTGCATGTCATATGGAGTGATATGTCAGGAATTGGCCAGGATTTATCTCGGTAAGGGCCTTTAAGGCCTCGAACGACATTAGCTTGCCGTCTTCAAAGCAGTCGCCCACTGTCTGTACCCCCGCCTCTGTCCACACTGCCGTCACTTGTGTGCTCGCCCTGGTCCACTCCAGGAGGTGATCCAACGGGATGTATGGGGAGTAGGGGAGCCTGAAACCCCCGCCCTGCACATATTTAACCCAGCAGGTGTGCGCCACTGCCATCAGTGGGTTAGCAGTGTTTGCCTTGGAGTGTTTGGATGCCAGCCACTTTAACAAGGGGGTTTCTTTTAACCAGGTCCTCAGCCGCACGGCTTCCGCCAGTGCCGGTCTGTGCATCCAATTCTGAACCTACTGTAGCTGTGCGGCTGTGTAGTAGCGTTCGAAGTTGGGGGCCCCCAGGCCACCCACGTCTACCGCCCGCTGCAGCGTGGTCAGAGCCACCCGGGCTCTGCCCCCGCCCCAGATGAGTTGCAGCAGCGCTGTATTCAAATTACTGAAGAAGCTTTTGGGGATAGTGATCAGTAGGGCCGCAAAGTAGTATAGCAGCCTGGGCAGAATCAGCATGTTCGCGATCGCCACCTTCCCAGCGGAGAGAGCGGTAGCTTGTTCCAAAACTGCAGCAAGCCTTTTGTGGAGGCCAGCGCCCTGCCCAGGTTCCAGTCTCTGAGATCTTCTGTGTTATGGTATATGTTTATCCCGAGGTACTTAAACGTTTCAAAGCACCATTTCAGGCGCCCCAACAAGGGGGCCCCTTGTCTTTTGGGTGGCCACTTTACGAGCGGGAACGCACATTACTTTTCCCAGTTCACCACCAGGCCTGACAGGGCTCCGAACTCAGCGAGTAGAGATATTACTGAGGGGACAACCTCATAGCCTTTCCGGATATATATTAATGCATCATCTGCATAAAGCGAGATTGTGTGGTGGACCCCGCCCCTGACTATTCCCCAGCTGCGTTCCATGGAGCGTACTCTTGCCGCTAGTGGTTCCATTGCTATTGCAAACAATAGCGGGGATAGTGGGCAGCCCTGTCTCTTTCCCCTAGTGATCGAAAAACTGTCGGAGATCACCCCGCCTGCCTTCACCTTGGCTTGTGGACCAGAGTACAGTGCCCCACCCAGCATATGTAATTGAGGCCTATTCCTATGAGGTTCATTTTGGACAGCAGAAAGTCCCACGCAAGCGTATCAAACGCCTTTTCAATGTCCAGCGAGAGCACCATTTCTTCGTATGCATCTGGGGGGTGTCTCCCATTATGCACAGTAATCTACGAATATTTAAGAAGGTGTTGCGCCTTGGTATAAAGCTGTTTTGATCGTCATGTATTATGGTATGCATGATAGGGGCTAGTCTATTTGCCAACATTTTGCCTAGTATTTTGCAGTCTAAGTTTAGGAGCGATAGTGGTCTGTAGGATTTAACATCTGTGGGGTCGCGGGCCTGTTTATGGAGCACCACTATCATGGCTTCTCTCTGTGATTTGGTCAGGTATTCATTAGCCCACGCTTCTTCGAACACCTTCAGCAGGTGGGGTTTTAGGCAGGACGAGTAGGCATTGTGGTACTCCAATCGGAGGCTGTCTGTGCTAGGCGCTTTATTCCTGGGCATCTGCGCTAGGGCTAATTCTATTTCTCCCATTGTCAGGGGGGCTTCTATTGTTTCCCTGTCAGTTTGTGCAATCTGCAGTAGGAGAGATCCAGCGAGAAAGGACTCGAGTTGCGTGGAGGTGCGTGAGGTGCGTTTGGTATATAAATTTGAGTAGTATTCTCTAAACGTTCCGTTTATCTCAGCTTGTGTGGTAGCCATGCCGTGTGTGTCGGTTCGAATGGCCCTGATTGGGGACTGCTGTCTATCCTCGCGTAGCAACCACGCCAGCATTCTGCTCGATCTGTCCCCTTCTGTTTGCAGACGCATTAAATGGTAGTTATAATTGTGGCAGCGGAGTTTTCTGTCAGCCTCGTTATATTTTGTTCGCCTTTCTTTTAGGACTGTGTGGGGGATTTCTCCTCACGCTACTGCTGTCTCTGCCGCTCTAAGCTCCTTTTCTAGTTTGCCGATTTCCGTCTGTAGAGTGCGTTGTACTCCCCACGTGGAGGATATGCATAATCCGCGGATCACTACCTTGTGTGCATCCCACTCTATAGCTCGTGACGTTGCGTTCATGGCATTTGCCTCCAAGTACTGACTTAGTGTGGATTTCAGTGTTTCGGTGAATGCTTGGTCTTGTAAAGCTTCCACTTGCAGTCGCCAAGTGGGAATCGCCTGTCGTGTCCTGCCCCAGTTCAGTGTTACTCTCAGTGGTGCATGATCCGACAGTGTCTTCGCTAGGTATTCTGACTCACCGAGCAGTGCTCCTATATCCTGGGAGCCCCATATTATATCTATTCTAGTGTGGGTTTTGTGTGGGACTGAGTAGAATGAGTATTCCCTCTGTTGCGGATGCCCTAAGCGCCATAAGTCATGTAGTCTCATAGCGCCTGCCCATTCCTGCAGTGGGCCTGGGGTTTTCCTATTTACCAACGAGCTCGCTTGGGCATGGGATCTATCTAGTGTTGCAATTGGGGTGCTATTGAAGTCTCCGCCCCAGAGGGCCAGGGCCATTGAATTTGTCAACAGTGTAGGCATGAAAGAGCCCAGGAAACCTGAAATCCCATTATTTGGAGCGTATACTCCGACTACAGCTAACTGTCTGCCATCCAGTCGGCCTTCCACTACCACATATCTCCCTCCTTGGTCTATCTTGTTGGCCGATAGGAGGAATGGGACCCCCGGTGCGATCCAGATCAGCACCCCCCTTGCAAAAGCCAAATATGTAGTGCCTATGAACTGGCCCCCCCCATCTCGCGCGTAGCTCCCGCAGGTCCGCCTCTAATATGTGTGTCTCTTGCAGGATGGCAATGTGTACTCCTATTCGCCTAAGGCGTGCATGTACTCTGGTCCTTTTACTCGACGTTCCCAAGCCCCTCACATTCCATGTTACTATGACAAACTGGTCTATGTTATTTCTCCCGTGTGGCGCCATTAGAGTGTCTGGGATATCCCTCTGTGCATGGGTCCCAGACCCTCAGCTTGGCCCTTTTGGTCATTGCCCCTTTGGCATAGCTGTTTCTTAGGGGGGGCATGTGCAGCAGATTCCTCTGTGCTTTAAGTGATTCTGGCGTGTGTGAATTTACTAAACTTCTAACCCCAACCACCACAAATGGATCCCCAACCCTTCTAACAACTTGTGCGCAACTACTGAACCTATAAGTGTGTGATAAAACCCGTATCCGATTGGTTTTCCGTGGTGGAGTAATCATATCTACCAGATGTGGCTCTTTTGTGGGGCTCACATCTTTCCGCAGACTGAGGGGGTCATTCCGACCCTGGCGGTCCATGACCGCCAGGGCCAGGGACCGCGGAAGCACCGCCAACAGGCTGGCGGTGCTTCCTGGGCCATTCTGACCGCGGCGGTAAAGCCGCGGTCAGAAAAGGGGAACCGGCGGTTTCCTGCCGGTTTTCCCCTGGCCCAGGGGATCCTCCATGGCGGCGCTGTGTGCAGCACCGCCATGGGGATTCCGACCCCCTTCCCGCCATCCTGGTCCTGGCGGTAAAAACCGGCAGGAACAGGATGGCGGGAACGGGTGTCGTGGGGCCCCTGGGGGCCCCTGCACTGCCCATGCCACTGGCATGGGCAGTGCAGGGGCCCCCTAACAGGGCCCCATTAGGATTTTCAGTGTCTGCCTAGCAGACACTGAAAATCGCGACGGGTGCCACTGCACCCGTCGCACCCCAGCAACTCCGCCGGCTCCATTCGGAGCCGGCTTCATCGTTGCAGGGGCTTTCCCGCTGGGCCGGCGGGCGGCCTTTTGGCGGTCGCCCGCCGGCCCAGCGGGAAAGCCAGAATGGGCGCCGCGGTCTTTTGACCGCAGTGCGGTCATTCGGCGGTAACCGCATGGTGGGCGGCGACCGCCGCCCGCCGCGGTTGGAATGACCGCCTGAGTCTGCTAATACCGTTGGGCGCCCCCTGCTAATATGTGTGCTCTGCGCTCCGTCCCCGCTCCCCCCATAACACTCCCTGAGCCACCCCGCCGCAATTAGTTATACATTTATACCAAAGATACACATTGCTGGTGGCGCCTTCGCCTCCGTCCCCGCCGTCGCCTCGGGGTCCCCAGTGACTCCATAGATCTGCCAATGTTAGTGCCACCGGTCCGTGGGAGCAATTAAGTTCGATTAAAGTTCGGCAGCGGATCCACGGAGCTAGCCGTGTCCGAGTCCGTGCCCATCTCAAGGGGCTTCCTAACCGACGCAAAGTTGCTCTGCATGAGCAGGGGAGTCTCTTTCAGTACTCTTGCTCTTTCTCCTGCTACTTGTTGGTCGTTAGGTTGGCCCCTGGCGCTCCTCCTGGTCCACTTTCTTGAGGCAGATGTTTGCCATTCCTCGTCTCCTTCCGCGTCTTCCCTTGGGCGGGCAAGGCCCTTGGCATGCAGCCAGGTCCAAGTGTCCTCAGGAGTGGTGAATATGTTGGTGCGGTCCTCCGATACCACCCTCAGTTTGGCAGGGAATAACAAGGCGTACTTTATGTTGTGTTCACGCAGGCGTTGTTTAATTTTGACATAGGAGTTCCGTTGATTTTGCACCTCCTGTGTGAAGTCTGGGTAGGCATTGATAGTCGAGTCCTCATACTTATATGGGCCTTTGTTGCAGAACTGTTGTAGTATTGCGTCTCGGTCCCTGTAGTTAAGAAATCTGTCGATCAGAGGTCTGGGTGATTTGCCTGGGGCCGGGGGTCTGCCCGGTACTCTGTACGCCCGCTCAACAGAGAAAAACTTAGATGGGGCTCCGTTCATCACCTCCTTGATGAGCCATTGTTCCAGAGAGATTTCCGAGTCAGGTTGCCGCATAGTTTCCGGAAACCCTAGAAATCGCACGTTGTTGCGGCGCGCCATACTCTCCATCTCTTCCGATCTCCTCCAGAGCACTTTTAACTCTGCGTCTATGCGCTGGATCTGTTTTCGATTGTCTTGAGCCGTGGGGGTTAGATTGGATAGCCCTTCTTCTGCCGTTTTCACTCTTTCCGCTAGGCTGCGGTGGTCCACTTGTAAGAGATTCAAGTCTTGTGAGACTGCATCTATTCTATTTTCCAATGAGGATTTAGGGGGTCATTCTGACCCCGGCGGGGCCAGGGTCGGCGGGAGCACCGCCGACAGGCCGGCGGTGCCCCGCAGGGCATTCTGACCGCGGCGGTTCGGCCGCGGTCAGATGCGGAAAACCGGCGGTCTCCCGCCGGTTTTCCGCTGCCCTTTAGAATCCTCCAAGGCGGCGGAGCGCGCTCCGCCGCCATGGGGATTCTGACACCCCCTACCGCCATCCTGTTCCTGGCGGGTCTCCCGCCAGGAACAGGATGGCAGTAGTGGGTGCTGCGGGGCCCCCGTAAGAGGGCCCCACTATGTATTTCAGTGTCTGCTATGCAGACACTGAAATACGCGACGGGTGCCACTGCACCCGTCGCACATACCCACTGCGCCGGCTCCATTCGGAGCCGGCTTCCTCGTGGGGAGGGGTTTCCCGCTGGGCTGGCGGGCGGCCTTCTGGCGGTCGCCCGCCAGCCCAGCGGGAAAGTCTGAATGGCCTCCGCGGTCTTTCGACCGCCGCCCGCCTCAGTTAGAATCAGGGCCTTAGTGTCCATGATCGCCTGTAACACTTTCTCAAACTGTGCTGAATGCGACATGAGGGTGTTCTCCAAGGACTGTAGGGACAGGCTTGTCTGCTGATCATTGGGTGCTGTTCCAAGAGTATTGCGATCCAGGTCGTGGATGATTTGGCCCTGCCAGCCATTATGACTGATTAGGTATTACCTTGTGGGATGTTATTGCGTACGACTTGGCGCAGATTACTCAGAGGACCAACCTTTTGATTGCTGTTCTCAGTATGCCGTGCCCTTTTATACTCCAGGTATGACGTTGGTTAGTGGAGCCCGGGAGGAGCTTATTCTTAGCTTTTGAGTGCCCGGCACGTGCGCCTATGTGCTCGCGGGTTGGCCCTGGTGACTACAGTCCGCCCACTGGTCTTGGTGCTGGTTCACCGCAAAGCAGAGTGTTGCACCCCTTGTGAGGATGAGTCCGGTATGTGTTGAATTAGGATACAGGCTCCCACAGAAGCAGCGAAAGGGCTAGGTAGCAGCAGCGCCCCCAGGAGGGAGGGGTGAGGTGCGGCAACAACGGGGAGCGCAGCAGGGCGAAACGCCGGAGGGGAGCGAGTGTTTGGGCCCTGGGCGGGTTCCAAGTTCCCTCTTGTAGTCACTGCCAGAGATCCATGGGAGCGAGAGGAAAACTGTTAACATTTTATAGGGTTGTGCCGTGGGGGCCCAGGTAGGTGTCCTCCGCCCCCGATGCGGACCCTTCTCCGGGGCGAGTCAGCATTGCGGGCAGGTTCAGTTGTGCCCTTGCATGGATCCCCGGAAGTGGGACACCACCCGAGTTCAGGCGGCCCGCAGCGCCATCCCAGAGCTGGAGAACGGCAGAAGAAGGAGCGTGGAGAGGGGGGGGAGTTAATGGTTTTTCCCCCCCATTTGAGCCATGTCTCCCCCAGCAGCTCTCCCCCTCACCTCAATATCACACGGTGGTTGCCGCTGCCTCTTTCCTGGGCCCCCCCCGGGCCGAGAACCGCGCCGCGGGCCGCCCGCTCCCGGGCAATGCTGCCCGTCAGATGGACTGGTCGTTCCTCCTCTGCCCCCGCTCGGGGCGGCCAAGCACCGCGGGCCCCGCCTGGGCTCCCGGTGTCATCTCCTGCAGGCGCCTCTCTCGCTATGGGAGCGCCGAGCGCGGCTCTCAAGTCCCAGCGCCCGCGCGGTGGGCTCCGGTCGATGATCAAGGGTGGAGGCCCACGCCCCCAGCCCCCGGTGCGCCCGGGCCTTCAAGAGAAGGGAGAAAATCAGGCAAGCGCGGGCGTCGCCGAGATGAGGCGCGCCCGGGTCAACCGGCACGGCTCCTCATCCCAGCAGCCCCAGCCGGGTAAGGGCCCGCGGCTCCAGGGCCCGCAAGCAGATTCTGGAGCTATAGCCTAAGTCCGGCCAGCGCGAAGCCCCCGCAGGATGCTCCAATGCACCCCGGGCGGTCCACCCTTCGCGATCCATGTATGGGGTACCGGGGGGCGCCCTACAGGATGTTTCCTGGCGAGCCCTGGACGGAGCGCTCGTTCAGGTGTCCATCCCGGCTACCATTTTGGCTCCTCCCCCCTGATGGAGGTGTTATTGGGGACCCGAAGTAACAATACAGTAGACTCCCCAGAGTTGAAAGTTTTGATCCAGTGCTGGAGGAGTTGTCTACGAAAAATTAAGATACAGTCCCCCTACTCCCCGGAGCTGCCTCTGTTGTCCTTGATGGCATTACCCCATCAGGGGGGTTGGGAAGGTCTCCAGACTTGGGTGGAAGCGGGGATCCAGACAGTGGGAGCACTATTTGAAGCCCTCAGAGAGGAGTTTGATTTACCAAGGGGTCATTTTCTACTCTACGGCTCACTAACTGCTGGCATTCGGCAGCACTGGCGGGAGGGATTGAGGTAGCCCCCAACACAGATGATGTGCACCTACCTGGCAACTTCCGCTGGAAGGCTTAAGGTGGTGACTAATTTATATAGCAGGATAAGAGCAGATATGTCCCTTCCCTTGACCCAACTCAGACTCAAATGGGAGCGAGATCTGAGCACCAATATTCCTGACGAAGCATGAGAGCGCATACTGGAGGGCTTCCCCAAGATGACTAGAAATGCTAGATTCAAACTCATTAACTTTTATGTGCTAAATCAGGCTTACCTGACCCCTGGACGGATTAACAGGTACTTCGGGATGGACGGAGCAAATTGCCCTAGGTGCGGGAGCAGAATTCAGACATATGTTCTGGGATTGCCCAAGTTTAAGAACGTTTTGGGAGGTAGTGACCCAGCCTGTGGCAAGCGTGATAGAGAAGGAGATCCCCTGTACAATGGGCCATTGCCTACTCGGGTGGTATCCGCACACGCCCAAGACGAAAGTTACAAGCAAATTCCAGGACTTGGTGTATGTACTGGCTAAGAGGGAAGTATCAATGACCTGGAAAAGTCAGTTGAGACCAATCGTGTCACATTGGAAGAGGGAACTGAAAAAATGAGCTAGGAGCGAACGGGATGTTCTCCTTAGAGAGGTCAAAAGAGGGATGCGGCCATCAGATATTGCACAGGGATGGGGAATGATAACGGAGGCCCTGGAAGAAGAGTTTCTGACTAATTAGGCCTCATAATTAATAGGCCGAACAACAGAAAGTAGGGACCTGAGTGTGTCCCCAGCTGTTGGCTGACATCTTTAAAGATAGGGAACCTGACTCTTCCACACTCAGCAGTATGCACACATCTGACCATTCCGCACCACGCTAACCCCATAACAAAGTAGGACTCGCCACGGGGGGAAGTTGGGGTGGGTATGGGGGGAAACTGGTTGGGACACAGTGCCCCGGGTTTGTAGGGGACCAGAATGGTATGGATTGAACTGTATAATTGTACTGCCACCAGCCTGGCTGATGTAAGATGTATCGTACTACTATAACATGATGTTTAATATCTGAAACTGCAATAAAATTAGGTTAAAAAAAAATAATAATAATGTCTGTGGGCCACAGGGCCATATCACATAGGCCAAGGCCCCACTTGACTCATGCCTCAATACGGAGAGAACACTGCTGGGGCATCAGGTCGAAAATACACAGGCACCTCAGGGGGAAGGTGAAGTGGGGCACCTCAGCCGGAAGATGGTACAATGCCACTTCTCCTGGAGGGGGCTACATGCCCACTGCTTGGTCCTGGGGAGTGCAAGACCCCAGTCTCTCAAGTGGGTGGTTTGCCCACTGCTTGGTCCTGGGGAGTGCAAGGCCAAAGTCTCTCTAGTGGATGGCGTCTCCACTGGTTCTGGAGGGGGCCTTGTCCCCAGTGTGCTTCATCCTGGCAAGGAGGGGGTCAGTGGATGCCTTCTTCCACTGGTTCTGGAGGGGACTTTGTGCCCTGTGATGCAGCTCATGGGGAGTGCAAGGTCACAGTCTCTCACCTGGGTGTCAGATCCACAAGATTTGCTGTAGGCAGGATGCATGACACTCCATGGACGCAGGACTACAGTCCATCTGCCGGCAGGGATGGCTGTACAGTGGTGGCAGTTCCGGTGCTGGTATCGGTGCTGCCAGTGGTGGGGGAGGCTCCAACCGTTCCCCCACAGCCTCGGACGGCTGCCCACTGGGGCTGCTGCCAGTGGTGCTGGTGGCCGTGCTGGTGGTGGTACTGGTGGCAGTGCTGCTGGCGGTGCTGATGGTGGTGCTGCCAGTGGTGGGGGGAGGCTCCAGCCCTTCCCCTGCAGCCTCGGACGGCTGTTCAGTGGGACTGCTGCCAGTGGTGCTGGTGGCTGTGATGGTGGCGGTGCTGCTGGCGGTGCCGGTGGAGGTTCTGCTGCTGGTGCTGGTGTCAGTGCTGCCAGTGGCGGGGGTCCTTCCCCTGCAGCCTCAAACAGCTGCCCACTGGGGCTGCCGCCAGTGGTGCTGGTGGCTGTGATGGTGGCGGTGCCAGTGGTGGTGCTGCTGGCGGTGCTGGTGTTGGTGCTGACAGTGGTGGGGGGAGGCTTCAGCCCTTTCCCTGCAGCTGTGGATGGCTGAAGCGGCATGGTTGGTGGAGGGGGCTCAGATCCTGTCAGAACCAGGTCTCCTGTCCCTCCTGCCTGCAGGGGCAGGCCCTTTGCCCTTGGCAGCTGGTGGTGCCTCCTTTCCCTTGACAGCTGGTGGTCCCTTCTTGCCCTTGGCAGCTGGTGGTTGTTCCTTTGCCTTGACCTTGGCAGCTGGTGCAGGCACACTACCAGTGCTGATGGGTGTCTCCTTGGAAACGCTCACCCCTGCAGTAGCTGCCAAAACTAGAGCGGCCTTGGACTGGGTGGCTGAGCTGCTGGCCTGTGTTCTGATCACCTGGCCCAAAGTGAAGGACGGGGGGGGAAGAGGTAGGGAAGAGGTCAAGAGTGGAGAGGGAAAGCTTCTTAGGGATACCGGGGCGGGAAGAGGGTGAAGGTTTGAGAGTGGAGGAAGAGGAAGTGGTTGTAGGAGGTGTCTGCTGTGTTTGGGTGCAGGTGCATCAGCTGGATGCTGTTGTGAGGTGGATGGCTGTTGGGTGTCTGAGTGCTTGCGTTTGTGTACTTTGGGAGGAGGGGGCACAGACACAGTGGGAGAGGACACAGGGGACGTGTGCATGGATGTGGGGGTGGTGACTGCCAGTGAGAGGTGTGTAGTGATGGTGACGTAGGTAGTGGATGAGGATGTAGTGCATGAAGGTGTGAGTGGAGATGCTGCTGGGAGGGAGGTGGACGAGGAGGAGGAGGGGGACACAGTGGAGGCAGTGGATGTTGCTGTGTCCGCTTCTGGATGGTTTGTGTGAGTGCCTGTGGGATGATGTGTGGTGCTTGTGTTTGTCTGAGCCACTCCTGTGTGTTGTCTTGGGTGCATGCTGGTCTGATTGTGTGCTTGGGATAGATTGGGGTTCAGGGGAATGGGACTGGTTAGAGGAAGTTGGAGGGGGAGGCTAGAGACAGGAACAATGGGTGCCATCAGGGAGGAGTCCAGAGCCTGGAATGATCTATGTTGGGCCACCACGTAAGAGTGAATGCCCTCCAGGAATGCATTTGTATGTTGCAAATGCCCAGCCAGGCCCTGGATTGCATTCACTATGATTGACTGACTAACAGAGATGGATCGCAGGGGGACAATAGCCTCCTCACTCAGGGCAGCAGGGCTAACTGGGGCAGGGCCTGAGGTGCCTGGGGCAAAGGAGATGCCCACCCTCCTGAGTGAGCGGGCACGGGAAACTCGCTGAGGGGCTGCTGGGAGGGCGGTGCTGGTACGGGGGTGGTGGCTGTACCTGTACCTGGGCTGGCCACAGAGCTGTATGCCATCAGCAGGGAGCTTCCATTGGAGGAGGTATTACTGTCAGAACTGTCCCCTCATGTCTCCGCCGTGGTGCTCCCCTCGTCCTCCGTACCACTGGAACCCTCATGGTCAGTGGTTTCGGCTCCAGGGCCATGTGAGATGCAGCTCCCTGCGTCGCCAGTGCCTCTGCTCCTCTGCCAGATGATGCTAATGCACAGAAGGACAGGGTGACAAAACAAATAGGGAGGGGAAGAGTCAGAGGATACACTTGGTCAATGCCAGCAACAACAACACCGTTGGCATACACAACACACAGGGGACAGCCCTATGCACTAGGCAATGCACTACCATTCACAATGCTAGTCATCAGGCCATGGTCAGTAATACCTAACGCCAATAGCAGCATACCTGACACCCACAGATCCCTGCCCAGTAGTAGATGCCCACTAGCATGTTTGGGGTTGGAGTGCATCAGCCCCTGCCCAACATGGAACCTACCTTCAATGTCCGGCTTGGCCTAGGGGCACCCACAAGCCCACATCCCTGACCCAGAGACCACCCCACCATATGCAATTTACAGATTTTGAAACTGTCCCCACCCCCTTGTGGCTGCTGTGATGCCCGCAAGCGCCCATCCAGGTCCAGATAGGCCACGGCCAGTATACGGAACATCAGGGGGGTCAACGGGTCGATGGGCACCCCTTCCTCGCTGGGAGGCCATCCCCAGCTGGGCCTCCGCCATCTTCCTTGCCCAGCGTCTCAGGTCCTCCCACCGTTTGCGACAGTGGGTGCTCCGCCTGCTGTAGACCCCCAGGGTCCACACATCCTTGGCGATGGCCCGCCATATACCCTTTTTTTGATGGGCGCTGACCTGCAGAAAAATTAAAATGGGAAAAGGGATCAGTCATAACGTCCAGCTTGTTACATCCATGGCCCACCATATCCCTCCCATACGCACATACACTGACCACCATACATGCTGCACGCTGCCCTGGACACCTTCCCCATTCCCCTTACACGAGGCCTTCACACACATCACACCATGCATTCATGCCCCATGCATCGTGCCTACAGTGTACTCACCTTTTGGTCTGGAGGCCCATAAAGCAATCGGTACTGGGGTAGGACCCCATCCACCAGTTTCTCCAACTCCGCAGCGGGGAAAAGGCAGGGGCGCTTTCCCCAGTGACACGAGCCATGGTCGGTTCCAGACACAGCTCACAGCAGCACATGCAGTGTAGGTCCTCCCCTGTTGAAGGTCAGGTAGCAAGCGAGTGAACAGATAGAAAATGGCGGTCACGTCCACGGCCGTGCGTACCGTCACCGCTGGCGCACATCACCACTGGCCACTGTAACCCATAGGGCCCAATGATAACCAATGAGGAGTTGCACGACGCCTGACCCCAGGATTCCATATGTCTGCATTCAGTTTATGTATACTTTCTTGAGACTGATTGTGGCAACCATGCCATTTTTTTTAAGTCACTAAAGAGGTTCTTAATATCTTGAATGAAAATGAATTTGATGTCCAGAAAGATTACTAAATTGGTATGGATAAGGAATCCATATATACTGGCATTTCACAAGATGAAACTTTACATACTGTGGAAACCCTGTTATGTGTTGTGTCAAACCCTGTTATGTGTTGTGTCACAGGAATCCATGGCACCTGTTTCCTTCATTATGCAGTGTGCCACCCTGACTTCAAGAGAGAATGCTTTTCAATTTGAGAATCAACTCTTTCTCCAAAAATCTAGGCCTTCAGTAGGAAGTACCATTGTCCCAAGCATCTTAACGTCTGGAATGACCTTCCCACACACATCAGAGCTTCCTCCTCAGTACTTGAATTCTGCAAGAAACTGATGACTTGGCTCTTCACCTAGTCTCGGTCCTGGTTCAGACCATGCAGATCTTGCTTCAGTGCCAGGAAACACTCACAGGTGAGTTGTGTGCCCTGCAAATACACATACCAATAGACAAACACCTTTTTGTCTCACCTCAAACTGTGGAAATGATATACAGACGGCGTGCTGGTCATTTGGGAAGGTGATGCTGACAATATATCTGAATTTATTCCATGGCTCAATTCAGGAACTCCTCCCCCCCCTAAATTAAATGTAAGTTTAAATTCCGTAAAGCATGTCCTTTTTTTAGTATCTCTTACTCTATCCCCAAGAAGAGTACCTTGTGTCAGAACTACAGGGAGTGCAGAATTATTAGGCAAATGAGTATTTTGACCACATCATCCTCTTTATGCATGTTGTCTTACTCCAAGCTGTATAGGCTCGAAAGCCTACTACCAATTAAGCATATTAGGTGATGTGCATCTCTGTAATGAGAAGGGGTGTGGTCTAATGACATCAACACCCTATATCAGGTGTGCATAATTATTAGGCAACTTCCTTTCCTTTGGCAAAATGGGTCAAAAGAAGGACTTGACAGGCTCAGAAAAGTCAAAAATAGTGAGATATCTTGCAGAGGGATGCAGCACTCTTAAAATTGCAAAGCTTCTGAAGCGTGATCATCAAACAATCAAGCGTTTCATTCAAAATAGTCAACAGGGTCGCAAGAAGCGTGTGGAAAAACCAAGGCGCAAAATAACTGCCCATGAACTGAGAAAAGTCAAGCGTGCAGCTGCCACGATGCCACTTGCCACCAGTTTGGCCATATTTCAGAGCTGCAACATCACTGGAGTGCCCAAAAGCACAAGGTGTGCAATACTCAGAGACATGGCCAAGGTAAGAAAGGATGAAAGACGACCACCACTGAACAAGACACACAAGCTGAAACGTCAAGACTGGGCCAAGAAATATCTCAAGACTGATTTTTCTAAGGTTTTATGGACTGATGAAATGAGAGTGAGTCTTGATGGGTCAGATGGATGGGCCCGTGGCTGGATTGGTAAATGGCAGAGAGCTCCAGTCCGACTCAGACGCCAGCAAGGTGGAGGTGGAGTACTGGTTTGGGCTGGTATCATCAAAGATGAGCTTGTGGGGCCTTTTCGGGTTGAGGATGGAGTCAAGCTCAACTCCCAGTCCTACTGCCAGTTCCTGGAAGACACCTTCTTCAAGCAGTGGTGCAGGAAGAAGTCTGCATCCTTCAAGAAAAACATGATTTTCATGCAGGACAATGCTCCATCACACGCGTCCAAGTACTCCACAGCGTGGCTGGCAAGAAAGGGTATAAAAGAAGGAAATCTAATGACATGGCCTCCTTGTTCACCTGATCTGAACCCCATTGAGAACCTGTGGTCCATCATCAACTGTGAGATTTACAAGGAGGGAAAACAGTACACCTCTCTGAACAGTGTCTGGGAGGCTGTGGTTGCTGCTGCACGCAATGTTGATGGTGAACAGATCAAAACACTGACAGAATCCATGGATGGCAGGCTTTTGAGTGTCCTTGCAAAGATAGGTGGCTATATTGGTCACTGATTTGTTTTTGTTTTGTTTTTGAATGTCAGAAATGTATATTTGTGAATGTTGAGATGTTATATTGGTTTCACTGGTAATGATAAATAATTAAAATGGGTATATATTTTTTTTTGTTAAGTTGCCTAATAATTATGCACAGTGATAGTCACCTGCACACACAGATATCCCCCTAACATAGCTAAAACTAAAAACAAACTAAAAACTACTTCCAAAAATATTCAGTTTTGATATTAATTAGTTTTTTGGGTTCATTGAGAACATGGTTGTTGTTCAATAATAAAATTAATCCTCAAAAATACAACTTGCCTAATAATTCTGCACTCCCTGTATATAGACAACCTATACACCGAACCTCCCTGATATTATATGACAGCTTCCATCTAAAAGCGCTAAGGGACGGTCTCCCCATAGGGCAGTTCCTTTGTATTAAGGAGAATTATTCTGAAATACAGACTTTAAATAAGCATGCTGAGCACCCAACTGATACAAAGACATTTCCCTCCTAAACTAGCAGAGAGAGCAACCAAAAGGGCACAAAACAACAATAGCAATAAAGCAGATTTACTGGAGATACATCCTCTACGCTGAATTTTTAGCAACACATTCTGTGGGTGGTCACCAATTGTTAAAAAACCTATTCATAAGAACTGGCGACTTTTGAAAACTGGTAGCTTGAACATGGAAAAGCCCCTTTTTCTTCTTTGAAAGAACAGAGTGTAAGAGACATACTCGTCCACACAAGACCAAGGGACGTACTATACGACACTGTGATACCTCCCCAAAGTCACAGGGCAGTACCCATGTGGGACTGGTAATGTCTACAGATTTACACTGCATGAGACTCATATTGATCTCAGCCTTGACACACCTTTGGAATTGCACCAAGACACACATTTGAATAGTAATATACATCATTAGGTGCCCTTGCAGCTTATGCTATGTGGGCAAGCCCACACAGAAGATCAATCTCCCTATTATGGAGCACCACAGCAATTTACACTGCCACTGAACTATCATCAAATTAACAAAACATATTTGCAAAAGGGTCACAATGAGGACAAAATCAAGTGGAACATTATTGATAAACCCATAACGAATTACACCACACATGATTTAAATTGCTTTCTTCTGTTGGAAGAGCAACAGCAGGTCTACAGAATTAAGACTCATGTGGTTGGAATAAATGACAATATCCTATATGTATCAGTATCATAGACATAATCTGATAATATATAGGGATTTATTTGCCTCATTTTATCTCTCAGCCATCTATGCACAATGAGTCTGCTTCTCTTGACTCACAAACCCCTTGGTCGTGACACAACCTCTTTATCCCTTTGAGTTGGGTCATCACTTATTAACCATACCCCATTTTAAAAGATATTGACAAAATACAACAGTTTTTTGGGTACTTCAATCAAACACAAAACCTTTCCCTGCTTAAATTAGAATTTAACTGCAACACATTGTGATAGGACTAGCCATCCCATGTTCCCTAAACACTGCAACATGAGTGAGATCAGCTGCACACTGTGGCCAGGATCTAAAATCGCTCTGGGAAAGAACCCCAGCATCTCCTCGACCCAGCAGGATCATCATCCATGCAGCGGACTTGGCAGATAAGCAGCTGTGGGACTTCTCCTTATTCTGATTCTGGACTTCTTCCGTTATTATGCTCTTTTGTTTAGTACCAGTATACTTGAAATTGTGAGTATTCTTGGGCCACAGACTACAAGTAAATCCACATTGAGCTCTTTCCGACTGAACTGGCTGTTTTTAAGCTTAAAACCTGATGTTATGATGTTATGGTGTAATGACTTGACCTATATAAACGACAGCGATCTATATGGCCAGCTAGGCACAACTGACAATTTTGAGATTGCGCCATTACGATTTTTAATGGGCTTGCACATAGATTATCATTAGTTTCTATGGTGCATCTAATTGTTTATTATATACATATATACCTATCCAGTATACAAGTCAACAACATCAAGAATGTTTATTTATTTCTGATTATTGTGCACTGTACTGTGTATCTTGCTCCTGACCAGACGTTTGGGTTGAGGCATATGATACAACTTACATGGGTAAGCATATGCGCAGCTCACATTAGGCTTTCACTATGTTTTTTTGTTCATTCACAGAGAGTGTCTCACATAAGATGAATGGTCTTAACCATATGAATTATCATAGTAGTAAAGACAAAGTCTGGATGTCTATATGTTGACTTTTGTACTATTGTATTATTTTATGGTTTTTAGGGCTGAATACCAGTTGATTAATTTAAGTTCCTGGAACACTGGTTGTACTCACATTTGTTCATGTTTTACTATCCTTGCAGTCCTGATGAATGACTCACCACCTTCTTTAAGGATAGCAAATAGGCAGAAACATGTTAATCCTCTTCCAACTATTGGGTTGAATTATGCCCTTCTTTGTTTTACTTTTATCCCTTGGGGACACAAATAAATAGATTTGGGACCACAAAGAGGCAGTTTTATTTTAATCTCTTACCATACCATACTCTGCACCTGACATCCACACCTTTCTTGCTCCAAAATGACCATTCACCAACATACCATTCCCTGAAAAGTTCCTCTCTTATTTTGAGAGTTGTACCCCCACGACAAGCCTTTGTAAGTGGCATGAGGAGAGACCATGCAATAAAGCATGATGCTTTATGGTTGGTGAGGTCTTTTGTCCTTAAAGAATGAATGTGTTCATTCACAAAGAGACCATATAGGACTCCCTAATGAGATGGGCCAACACACCCACAGACCACAAGCATGTTTGTGTATTTTGTCATGTGATCAGGAGAACATGCTCATTGGCACCTAATCTCCTGCAACCCTCTTATTGATTTGTGAAAGCTCCTGCATAGTCAGAGAACAACATTTGGCCATTTTGCCCTCCAGTGCTCCAGTTATATTGCCCTAATGGAAGTCTTTAGAATACACCTCTGTTCCTAAGGCATCCTCTGTTGCTCAGATGCACAGTCGCAATTCTGGGCCATCATATTGGTCCTCCTCTGCCTTTTTGGATACTGCCTAGGACCTGGAAAACACAAATTTGCAGATTTGTTCTGTCTATACTAGCTAAGGCACAAGCCTTCTTTCAAGTACACCCAGTAGAATCCTAACCTTCATAAGCAAACATGTCAGAAATACCCAAATCAACCTCATCTTCATGCCACGCAGTGACTTGTAATGCAAAACGCGAAGCAAAAAACCCTTGCGTCTGATTTTATATTACTGAAGTATAAAAAAGTAATGTAACTGCAAGTGGCTGAGATTAGTTCCAGCAGTCCATCTATATCATTTTTGCATGCTTCCATGCGATGGGCTAGGTGCGACAGGTATCACATAGGTCCTATGTACCCTGTGCCACTGGAAAGAAGCTATACCCGTCAGATGAGCTCTAATAAAGAGGAAACAGGTCTTGGGTTGCTTGTGTTCTGGTTCAGGGAGACATAGGCCTGGCAGTTTGGGCAGGACTTTCCATGTTGCAGATGCCAAGCCCTTGAAAAAAATACTATTTTATATTTTTGTATTTTACAGGATGAGGAGGTTGTTGGCACAAGCGGTGGCAACAGGGAGGGGAGGGCAGCAAAGGACTGGGTGAGTGAGCAGTTTTAAAATTTAAAAGAAATACATAAGAATGCAAGAAGTGAGCAAGATGGAGAAGGACAGGGAGAGAACATGCTGTAGACCAGAAGGGGTAGGAGGAGCAACAAACAAGCTTGGAGGGGGAGCAGCACGGACAGCACAGGGGAATTTCAGTGTGAAGCAGTATACGAGTGAGAGAGCAAGAAAAGACATCGTACACTGTTGAAACAAAAAAGGACAAAGTAGTTTGTTCCCTGAATGTAAGCATGGAAGGATGGTAAAGAAGATGTACTCTAGTGGAGACACACACTCAAGAAAGGAAAGTCATCAAATAAGTTGTAAGCAAAAGAGACTGAAAAGAAAGCCAACCAGTGTTATGTGAAGGACTGTCTCAAAACCCACAGTAAATATTGGTATTGTCCATGGAAGGTTTTCCACAACAAACAGCCACAAGTCTAGACAAACATAGATTAACATTCAATTCCTACGTCAGCAAGCTTACTCACGGGTTAGTGCCTCCTTACTGACTGAGTTTTAGGGTGGAACCTGTGATAGCATGCGCTAACGCATGTGTATCGCTTGTGAGATGCTTGTGAGATGCTTTTGTAGTTATTGCGTGGCACTCTTCTTTACAGTCTCGCAGTTGGTCATGGCAGGCATTTCATCATTTCTATTCTTCTCTGTGGAGCAGGGACCAAGCACTGGTTGATTCAACTTAATCACTGCCTGTCCACTGCTCCCGATGTGATTGAGGTACTATTTTGTTCTTTTAATCTTCTAGGGCCCTGCACACAGAAGTCTTGTGACTGGTTATGAAGGTCTGGCAGCTGCAATCACCTGCTGGGCCACTTCTTGTCAATGCTTTTTTGTGCTCATTTTACCCTTTTTTTTTAAAGTCAGCTCCAAGATTTAAATTTAAAAAAAGGCCGAGTCTTATGTAGATGTGTCATCGCTCCTGTCTCTTAGTGTTACTTGTGTGTGTGGGCTCCCTGTGCCTAGTTAAGCATTTAGTCATGTGAGCTGCAAGGGATTACTACAGTCTGAAGCAAGCACAGAACACAGCATCCACCACCACTGTTCTGACACAATCCATGCCTAGTTTCTCATTAAGCTCTATTCACTTTTTGCTCTCTGAGCTATCCAGTTGGCCCAGAAATAACAGACAAAACATGGGGTAGGACAGGTGAAAGATAGGCAGCATTTTCCTTTTTTTTTAAATTCGGCCAGGCCGCTTAAGGCCATAACTGTGGTTACCGCAGGTACTTACCACAGTTGCATACAAGGCCAGGCAGGGGTCCCAGTGCTTCCTCCAAGCACAACCCTTTTCACACCACCACTTCCCCACTAGAGCAAGGCAACCCCACAGCATAGGAATGCTAGCAGTCAGAAACTGTCAATCCATTGTCCTGGGTCTACAAACCTGAGTTTCTGTGGCTACTTCAGCACCTTCAGTGCTGTTTTCAGAGCCTGACCCTCCAAGCACAGGCTCACCGCCTTCATTCTAGAGCACAAGCCTTCACCTCTTGCTCACAAACATATCTACGCCCAGAAGCGTAACGAAACTCGAGCCCCCCATGTGCATTACATGGAGAGGCATCAATCCACACTCACTCAGGAGCTCGCAGTCCAGGGTACTGTGCTGAGGGGGCCCCTTTGAGCTCGCCCCCCACACTGTGGGTTGCAGGGGCCTTTGTCACGCCACTGCATATGCCATCACAGACTGATCAATGAAATTCATCGGTGACTTCAATGCCGCTTCATGTGCAGAGGGTGCATTGTCCAGTGCTTAATCAGGACTAACAGAAAGCAAAGCACAAAAGTCATACTCATATTAATAAAATAACGAAGCCACTTCATTTTTGTGCACAATAAAGGGGATGCATTTAGTCCTAAGACACGCATGGGGCCAACTTTTATAAGAGCCCCAGCAACTCAATGGGACAGGACTGCATTAGCAAATTGACTGTGGCTTTTGGTGTCTGACACACCCAAGAACAGAGGGGGTGTACACATGGGTGTGTTTATTCAGAGATAACCAGCTTTCAAATGTAAAGTGAACATCTGGTGCGCTGTTAGCCCATTATCGTGCAGGGATTGATTGCGACTGTATGTTGAATTATTTGTGCAACAATTTACTTTAATGATTTGTCACCTTTTGTTTTCAGAACTCCACTCTTCAGACTAAAGGACTGAACTTTTGTTACAAAGACATTATCTGACAAGAAAGTTAGAAAACAAGTTTCAGATAGTATCTTAATACCTTCCAGACAAAAAAGCATGGTCCCTAACTATGAACAAATAATAATATATCTCAAATCCCACGTATAAACATAACCAGACCTCTCAATCGTTCAAGGACCATGGAGCAATTTATCCAGTCCAGATTTTTTCTCTGTTTGGTAATTGCAGACCTGATTTTATAATGAGATATACAGGACAGTAAATCTCAGAATGGCAAGACAAACTGGACTTTCTCTCCCACACAAACTGCAAATAAAAAGTAATACAGTTGGCATAAGCATGGTGATTCAAAGCGCTGCCGTGAGCGAGGAGAGAGACAAAATGAAAAAGAAGTTTGTTTGCAGTCAAAGTTAGCCGCAAAAGTGCAATTATCCATGTAAAAGGGTCCATGGCCAAGGCGATAACAAAACCACTCTAAGGAGGGACAAATGTAAAGCAGCTACCAACAAATACAAAGGATTTTTGAAAGGCAAGCCCACGAACGAGTGACAGTGATGGGTGTGCGGTGGGCGTGGTTAAAATCCCAGCTACATACCAACACATCAGAAAAGCAGCACTTGCGCGCTGCTATGCTCAACCTAAAGACAACTCCATACAAAGTTATTTTAAAACCATACAGATTACATAACTATCATGAGGATTCCATCACCCAACCCAAAAAGGTGCATGCAATGCGCACTAGTTCCACCCTATACATGCCCGAATATATGGAAATCTGGAACGTGAGTTTCATCAAGAGGGCCTCAAAACATTAAATGTGAATATCACACAAGGGTGCCTTTATAACATGGGACGTGAATCTCACACTGGGGTTTTCCTACAACATGGTCATGAATGTCACACAGGGACCCTTACAACTTCGGATGTGAATCTCTCAAAGTGCCCTCACAAGATATGATGTGAATCTTACACAGGAGTGTTCTCACAACATGGAGTATGAATCTGACACCACTGCTCAGAGGTGTGTACTTCCAACATTAATACACATGTAAACACGCACACAAGGTATTGTTCTCTTCCCAGGAGGCCTCACACATACAACACAGGGCTATCACCACAGAGTTCCATCACAAAAGATGGATTTCTCCTTGAAATGCCTTCACAAGCACTGGTGGTGCGCTTTCTCTCTATCAGGAGTGATCACAGGGATCAGACAAGATCCTTAAAGGCCTTGACATACAGGATGTGACTGCAAGGAATCCTCACAAATAGGAAGGGGTTACTAAAGGCTACCATCGCACATACTGCATGATGCTTTCTACTTGGAGAGGACTAAGGGGGGCCTTGCACAGGATGGAGATCTCTACCCCTGTGGTCTTTTTATACACAGTATGGGCTAAGTCACCAGAGCCCCTCATGCACGCAACCCCCTCCTTATCACTTCTACCCAAGATAGGGTGACCAGATTTGTAAAGCCAAAAACCGGGGCATTTTGCAAAAGCTGAAGAAGGACTACCATTTTACTTCAACCCAGCGCACAGATTGACAGCGCTCGTTCAGCACAGATTTACAGAAGAGGATTTAGTAACATAAATAAAATGCAATTTTTAAAGCCAGAATCATGCTTGTTAATTAAACTGCTCTTTTATAACAGCTGCTAACAAACCCTGCTTTGGAAAACATAAAATGCAGCTCCCACTATTTTCCTTTTTTACAGCTCTAAAACCCAGGACATGAGCTAAATTTCCAGAAGTCTTCTGGGACAGCTGGCGAAAAACCAAGACTGTCCCTGAAAATTCAGGAGGTCTGGTCACCCTAACCCCAGGTCCCTGTCAGACCAGGTGCACACTGTTTTCCAGGATCTGTACTATTTATATCCACTGTCGTTGCCTGAGAGGGTCTTATCTGAGCGGGGGATCTCCTAGCCTCACATGCTTACCGCCTCAGAGCCCCCACAGGGTCTCTGCTCCCACCATCTCTTTGTTTTATGCACCATCCTCCACAGGGCTGGAGGGCGGCTAGTGGGAGGTCCGACTGCAACTCCCCCTGTGCCGCTAGCCGCATCTTACAGAGGAGGGGTCCTCACTACAGTGGGCATTTCAGACAACCAGAACATATCAAACTATCTATACAATCAACGTCCGCACCACATGTATCAAGAAAAGCATTCACAGAATTGTGGGGTCTCAAACCATAGCCTGGTGTATACACACAATATCACTAAACATGTATATATAATAATGACAAAGGATTATGAAAGTGCATCTCTGGTCATAAGTCATTATGCTCAGAGTGGATTTAATCACATTAGAAAAGGAACATATTATTGTGCTCCCAAATCAAGAAAACCAGCGGTGGTACAACTTAGTCTACCCATAACTGAATATCCTATAATCACACAGTCCACATAGGAGAACCATTATGCTGTATTGTGAGCTGACCCAGCAGACAGAAAAACATCACATCAGGTAGACTTTATAGTGTAGCTAAATGATGCCATTCCGGGGCCGTATTCTGGCCGGATTGTACTATGTCTAATCTCCAAATCCTACGATTTTCTTTGAAAGCATAGGAGTTTTCAATATTTGTTCGATGTTTTGAAATATTAATGCTTTCCACAACAAACCAGAACTTATATGAAATATCATATTCTCTTTCCAGGAAATGTTCCACTAATGGTGCCAAAAAAAAACCTTACACCTATTTCTACACTGATGTAAAATTTTGTATGCACGCCTAAAAAATGTAATCCCCCAAAGTTAAAAACATAAAAGGCATTTTTATTTACTAGTGATAGGTATTACCTATATATATATATATATATTCACTGAAAAACCCAAAGGTTACAGGGCCTTTTTATAGTTAGGCTCTGAATTAACTCTTACAAAACCATGGAATTTCAGCAGTTATAGTTAGAGGTCTTTCAAGTAGGTATAACTTGTGCCCTAAGGTAACTATGGGTAACTGTTAGGAAATATAAAGGGGGGCTGTGTATTTCTTAACAGTTACCCCTGATAAAGGGTTCATGCCCAACATGCATGGGGTTGCAGTCTGAAATGCATTCTTCAAGCGACTTTTCAACTGTTTGATGTAGACACAAGTTCAAGTGTGATGTAACATTTGGATTGTAAAATTCGTTGAAACCATGTTTCATTAATGTGAAAATAAAAATCTGTGTCCTAATATAGGATAAATGTGAACATTGTCAAATAGGAGCTATTGTTGTTTAATATTGGGAAAGCCCTCAGCCTTTGATGTAGTGCGCTCTGGGACTAGTACATCTGTGGGATGTACAAGCTGTATGGTAAAGGTTGACAGATATGGGCAGAATTTGTTCCAGTTCTGCATACCAAATTGTTTAAATTGTTTACATTTTGTACTTAACTTAAGATCTTTGAGTGCACAATACCACTATATTGTTTGAAGTGTACACACTTGCCAGGCCCAACCCTTCCTTTTTAATACGTATATGGCATCCCCAAGGTAGGCCCTAGTTAGCCCCAAGGGCCGGGTGTAATATATAAAATGTTGGACATGTACTTTTATGTTTAACATATCCTGGCAGTATAAAACTATTAAATTAATTTTTAACTACTGCAAGGCATATCTATCCCATAGGTTAACATTGGGGTAACCTTGAAGCAACCTTTAAATGTAACTTCCATTTGGGAAAAGATAGAAATTTTGAGTTTGGTGTCTCTGGATGCACAACTTATAATCACAACATATGGTGAAGCTGGATATAAAATTGTAGGTACATGGACGTCAATTCACAAAAATACTAGGGGTTGAGGAAGTGTCATCATACCCTTTAACCTTAATGATGTCACAGGAAGGGACAACAAATGATCTTTGACTTTGAATCTTCCTAGGCAGTGATGTCACGTGACTTCATCCCACGATATCACAATAATTAATATTGGTGAAGTTCCATAATAAATGTATGATTAATATAATACAAACAAATGTCTATTTTTGGATATCATCTATGTAAAGGTGCATGTATAATATGTTAAGATTAACAGTTAACTGAATTGTTGTAAGTAAGCAAAGTGAGTCTAATGTCTTCTAGTGGACAGAAGAGTGTGGGGTTTCTTTCCCCAGGAAATAAAAAAAAAAAAAGGTTTTAATACTGCATTTCAAGTCCTTTCATGGTGTGCAAGCTATTGAAATCTGACTGTTCCAACGAGTTGACCCAATTATGTTTCTAAATGTTGTTTGTGTGCCCCATATGTCAAAACTTACCTCCATTGCTTGGGCCATCATTTTGCTACGGGCACCCCTTTTGAAGAAGCATTACATACAATAAGCCAGTGCCAGAATTTCGTTAATACTGCTGTCCAGGTACTCAGTGGTGTCCCTATGTAAAAAGTTATGTATATTATGTCAAGGGCCACATGTTGTCATGGATAAGCCCTTGAAACATGCAACATTATCCTCTCATATGCCAAGATTCTTACACGGGTGTCAACTATCTCCAGTATGCTAGTGCTGAAATTTTTCTGTGGGTGGCCCATGCCAAAACTGACCTATAGTGTGGCCAGCTCTAGCATTTTGCAGTGGGTATCCCATATGCAAGTACTTCCTTCTGTATGCCAGTGACAGCATTTTTCCAATGGTTCTTCTATACGCCAAGAAACATGCCAGGTCCAATATCACACTTGCAAGCATAACACATTGTCACTTATGCTTTCCATCATTCACTTACACTCATTCCGTCACACTTAGTCTTGCTCATTCATTAGCCCTCACTTGCACTCCTTCATTTTTTCACTCAGTCTCTTGCACTCACTCTTACCTTGACTCACCCATTCACATTCTCTCATCTACTCTTACCCACCTATACAGGGCTGGCTTTGCAGCTCAGATACGAAGCAGGGTCCTTCGGCGCCAACTTATTGCAGATTTGCCGATGATGCAGGACCTCCCTCCGACATTCACTGACTCACTGCCAATCCAAGGACATCTCTGCATGGCTCGACGGCAACATATTTTATACTACTTAATGGAGTTTTACGCAGATGTGAGTCCCGACTGTGAGGCTTGCTGCTTTGCCTTCACATCGCTCCTCAATATCTACGCTTACTCCACCCGATGTACTTTTACAGCAGGCTCTGCTTGAGTCCCATAGCTGACCTGCCCTCCATCGTGGTTAACCTGAAATTTGCATTTACCACAGTCTAGCACGACCTCAAGTACCTTTCAGAGCTATTGACTTTAAAGCACTACATTGCAGTTTATTCTTTACAAATTAATACCTCAGTATCTGCTTATTGAATTTTTGTTGTTGTGGTCTTGCTTTTTTCAGATCAATATTTTTTATTTTTCTAAACTGTGTGGAGTCTTTTTGTGGTGTTTTTCACTGTATTATTGTAATTTAAGACTTGCACAAATACTTTACTCTTTGCCTCTTAAGTTAAGCCTGACTGCTCTGTGCCAAGCTACCAGAGGGTGAGCACAGGGTTATTTAGGGTGTGTATCTGACTTCACTAGGATTGTGGTCCCTACTTAATCAGAGTGCATACCTCTGGCAGCTAGCGGCCTAGTTTCAAACAATACATGGTAATCAACATTATATTTCGAACAAACATTAGTGAGTGAGCACACAAGCCCAAACCTACATAGACATCAGTACCTTGTGTGCTGGAGGATGGATGTGGGACTCAGTCACCACCCCTGCAACCACTGAAACCCACGCCATACACAGCCTTTCATTATGCACTATGGGGGTGTAGCCACCTGTACAGGTGGGCCTGTAGCCAAACCCTGCGACCAACCCCCATAACCACCAAACCAAGCGCAGCCTTTGGCCATGTGAGACAGGGGGTTGGCCACAGGGCCTGGATTGTGGTGAGGCCCTGCAGCCAACCCCTTATACACATTCAACCCCTCCATCAAGGTTTACAAATAGTTTTTCAAGATGAAAATGCAGAGAAAATACACTTGCATTGCCCTCACCATGCGCAATACATTTTGATGATTAGTACTTAACAGAAGTGGAACTTCAACTTAGGCACCTGCTTTGTTTATATATTTAAATGCTTCCTGTGGAGGTTTAATTTCAGTGAAATGAGCATTGTGCCCGAATGAATCCTGCGCTGGAGCCAAGTCAAAGCAAGCAACTATGACCCGGGGCGAGCACCCTGGGACATAGCAGGAGCCGGCCCTGGGGGATGGCGGTCTCAGGGCCAGCAGTGGCTCCATGAGGTAGGCTGCATGCCCCCCTCCAATGAGAATAGCCCTGGGGGTGGTGGTCCCCAGGCCTTGCGGTTCACTAAGGGCCCCCCTTTCTTTTTTCAAACATTTGCCCCAAGTGTGTGGTCCCCGGGGCAGCTTTAAAAGGAAAGCCCTGGGGAGGTGGCAGTGCCTAGGGCAGCAGGGTGGCCACGGGCCCCCCACAAATGCTTTTATTAATGTCCCAGGGGCGGTGATCACTGGGGAGCGGGTGCTGCAGGCCCACTCAGCATACATAAAAAGGAAAGCCCTGGGGGGATGATGGTCCCCAGGGCAGTAGGGGGGTCATGGGCCCCACTCATACACCAAAAGAAAAGCCCTGGGGAAGTGGCAGTTCCCAGGGCAGCAGGGGGTCACCGCCCCCCCCATATATATTCAAAAATAAAACCTCTGGGGAGGTGGCAGTCCCTATGGCAGCGGGGGGCCGCACCCCCGCATATAAACAAATGAAAGCTCCGGGAAGGTGGTGGTCCCCAGAGCTGTGGAGGGGTTGGGAGACCCCCCACACAAACCTTTTAATGCCCCAGGGACCTGGTGGCCCGTCCGGGGCCTATAAGAAAACAAGCAGGGGAGCCAACGCTTGTTTTTTAAAATATTTTTTCCCCAAAATTTGCGAATATCACAAACTCACTGCAAAAAAATAATTTCAAAATATATTTTTTTGATGTTTGGGATCTCCCTGGCACCCACTCCCCACCAGTGATAAGGGCTCAGAGTAACTATACCCTGGCCCCTTTTCTTATTACTTTTTTTCTGGGACTCGGCTCAAGCCGAATCCCAAGATGGCTGCGACCAGTTCCTGGTTTGAAGTGTTGGCAGCCAATCACAGCTGTGCATTTACCTGCACAAGCTTGTCTCTATTTGTGAATACTTTGAGGCCAGAGATATACAAATTTGAATTTCCCTAAATTTCTCAAAAACTACTCAACGGATTTACTCCAAATAAGCGACAGCTAGCTTTCTGCGTAATTGGGTGTAATTCTGTCTAGTGGTTCCGGCTGTAAATGTGTCTGAAGAACCCTGTGGGAATTAATATGGGAAATGTAATGTTTTTTTAGTCCCCTGTTTCTCAGCCCCCGCTTGACAGATCACTCCGAAACGTTCCAAGTGCAACAAGAATCACCGTGACACTTTTGTTGGAACATTTTGTTAAGAATCGTCAAACGGTGGCAAAGATATAGGCAAGTCAAAAAACAATTTTCAAATGGAAACAGGGTTCTAACTATAACTACCTAGTGGTGACCACCACTATGTAATATGACACAGAAGATTGTTTTTTATTTTGCTAATAACTTTGGCATTGCTTGGCGAATCTTCACAACACCTTCCAAAATAAGTTCATCTGCAACATCTCTTTCATAGAAAGTTTGGGAGCGATTTGTTAAGTGAAGGCCAAGAAGAAGGGAGGTTCCAAAATGTTGATTTCCCATGTTAATTCCCATAGGACACTATGGAAAGTGATGCAGAAAAAAAACAGAAATACACCAAATTTGGCAGAAATGTATAACTTTACTCATGAAAGCATGCTTCTCCTTCTTTGGTGTAAATCTGTACAGCTATTGTTAAGAAAGTTGGGTTGAAAGACGTGCTTGGGGTGGTCATGAAGCGGGTAAAGCAATAGATATAGCTGTCACATGTAAGCTCTGATTGACCACTTTAAAGAGAACTAGTCAATCCTGATTGATTGGCCACAACCTGAATAATATGTTGGGCAATCATTACAGGGCTCGGGGGCATGGCTCTCAAGTCCTGAAAATGAATTACAAAAAATATACAAGAGGAATGGGTGAGAACACCCTGACCCCCAAGGGGCATGTTGGGGGCCTCATCTCCTGATTGGCTTGCTGCAACATGGGAAGCATGTTGTGTTAGGCATTACAAGACTCTGGGCCATGGTCCCCATTGGAATACAGTGTAGTTAATTGTAGGGTTTGAGGGTCACAAAATAGAATGGAGCACATATAAAGGGTTATAACGAATTTTAGTCACAATATAAATAATTTGTTGATGGTACCATACTAATTTTAGGAATTGTGGTGTGTTCTTAGGTGCTTTTACACATTGAAAAATGCTGATCCTCTGCTGGGATTTGGTGAACCATATTTGAGAGAAAACTGCTTACTCTTGTGATGCTCTCAGAGTGGTTATGGGAGGTGCTCCAGAAGCTAAATTGATAGTACCTTTTTTTTATACATTCACATTACCTTCCTCAGCCATGCGAGTATAGTGACTGATATTCTGAGGAAAACTTGTACTTTGAACAGAATCAGCAGCCTATCAACTGATTCCCATTATTCTACAGCGGCCTCGCACAGTGTTCTAATGAGCAACTAGAGCTGTGACATTCTGTATTGATTACTGAAGTGTAGCCCACTTGAAGTCATCTTGATGGATTTAAATCTGTAAAATCTAAAGTATCTCCTTTAGAAATGAAAACAATGATAGATTTTCTATGGATTTTCATATTTCTTATCTCTATATCAGAAAAACATTCTCAAATGCAGACTGAAATATATATTTGCAACGCCAACAACAGTATGCCAGTTAACCCCCTCAGTGTGCTGTTGCAGATTCCCACCGTAATAAACAACCTTAGCTAGAACATTTGTATTTATGACAATAGTATGGCACATATGAGATAGGTGACAGGGTTGTGGCAGCACAACATACAGTAGAAGGAAGGGCAGCGGGAGCGGGTATACCCACACAGACAATTGAGGGCAGTGGGGAGGTGGGCAGGGGAAGTAAGCTGGCCAGGGATGGAAGACAGAAATGGCAGAGCAAAGGACTGTGAAGGAAAGGAGGAAGAGGGCTAGGACACACACACGGAGGTGGAACTCATGGGGAAGGGGCAGAGGCAGCAAGCTGACCAGACAGAGCATGAAACAAGGACTGTGCTAGCTCAACAGACTTTAGAGGGCACTTAGAAAACAAAATTAAAAACATAGAAATTCACTTAAAAAAACAAAAGGTTACAGTGACGTTATAGGTAGGCTCGCATTTTACAGTTACAACAGCATAGAAATTCACCTGCTATAGTTCAAGTTATCTCAAGTAACTATAACTCGTGCCCTAAGGTAACTATAACTCGCACCCTCCTCATCCACTGCTAGTTAACCCACAAATTACGTCACTAAAGATGTTTTGATAGCATCACTGATAATGTCACAGTAACATCTGCAGTAAAATTATTGACCATATAACTATGCATGGTGGGGCACAAATTATAGTTACCTTAGGGCACTCTATAGAGACACCTGCAGCCAGAACCGCTGGATGGAATCACACCAAACTTGTCAGAAAAGTAGCTTTTGATCTACAGGTGACTCTTTTTCTTATTTGTTTAAAACTGTTCAGTAGTATAAGAGAAAATAAAGGAAATTCAAATTTGTATATATAGAGTCGCAACGATTACTCACAAACTAATTCAGAGATTTTAATGGATGGCAACACTTCAACCAGGAAATGTTGGCAGCCATTTTGGGACTCAGCTTCAGCTGAATCCCCATAAAAATACAAACAAAAGGAAAAAGGGCAAGCATAGGGATACCCTGAGCCCCCAGACTTGCTCCAGGTGTTCCCCTTTGACCCTGCCAAGTCTAAAAAGCATTTTTTTAGCAATTCACAGTGACATTCATGAATATTCGCAAATTTTGCTGTGGATTAAAAAAAAAAAAAGGGAAGCGCGGTCTTGCAAACTTGCTTTTCCTTTTGGCTTCAGATGAGCCTCTACCTCCCTGGGGCCATGTGGTAAAAAAGATGGGGGGCTGCTCTGACCACTCCAGGGACCACCAGATATCCGGGTCTATGTTTATAAACAATGTTGGGAGTCCACAAGGCCCCCTGTACCCTGAAGACTAGCATATAATGGGGGTCCTGTGGCCCACTTCCCCAGGGCTATTTGTTAATAGTATTCAGGGGCCTACGTGCCCCCCCACATCCTGGGGATCACCAGCTCCCCGAGTCAATATTTTAAAAAAATGAATGGGGAGGGTCTCATAGACCCACCTGGGCCAGGTCCCGCAGAGGGGTCCGACTCCTCCCAGGGCTACAAAATGAAATTAGGAGGGTGTCCTTCGCGGACCCCAAGCCTAGTTGACCTCCACATCCCCCATAGAAATACAATAGGAGGAGGAACGCACAGCCCCCCTCTTGGAGCCACACATGGCTTAGGGACCACCATCCCCTAGTGCCATTCCTGCTGCCTCCCAAGGTGCCTACCCTTAGGAGGTAGCTGTTTGCTTTTGCTTCAGCTCCCGCCAAGCAAAAGCAAACACTCCACTTCCAGCAACCAGGAGCAATAAAAGTTTTCATCTCTTTCCCTTCCCACTAACATACAGGCAGGGAAAGAGATGAAAACATTGCTCCCGCAGAAAATGCTGCATGCGGAAGCAATGCCAGCTCACTCAGGAGACAGGAGCTGGTGGGACCGTGGAGCCCTTGAGGCTCCTACCACTGTCACCATAGGTTTTATGGGGTGCCCTAGGCACCCTTGAATATATGGCCAGGCCCCAGGGACTGGGGTCCCCAGGGCAAAAATCGGCCTTGGTAGGGGAGCCACATGGCACCCCTCCCTTTTGAAAAAACATATTTGGCCCTGGTGAGGTGGTGGTCCCCAGACCCCAGGGAGTTCTTTGTGGCCCCCCTATCACTTTTAAATAGCTCCGGGGAGGTGATGGTACCCAGGGTGGTCCACGTGGCTCCCACCACATTGTTTTAGATGTGGTCCCCGGGGAGGTGGTGGTTCCTGGGGGGACCATGCGGTCCTCTATATATTTTTTTTTATGTTGTCCCCTGGAGGTGGTCGTCCCTGAGACCCAGGAGGGTCTGCATGGCCACCCCCCTATGTTTTTTAGTATGAAAGCCCAGGGAAGTGGTGGTGCCTGGGGGGAAGCGTGCAGCCTCCTAACTATTTTTTAATGTTGTTCCAAGGAGGTGATAGTCCCCGGGACTGGGAAGATCTATGCAGCCCCTCTTAAGTTTTCTTCTTATGTAGCCCCGGGCAGGTGGTGGTCCCCAGGGCCTGGGGGGTTAGGGCATCTCCCCATATTTTTTTTTATTAATGTCCCGGGAGGTGGTGGTCCTCAGGGGGATGTTGTGCTGCTTCACTCAGTTTTTTATTATGCAGCCCTGGGGAGGGGGTGGTCCCCCCCGAAATATATATATTTACTGGTGCATCCTTTAAACTCCAAACCCATTTGGCTATGCATGGTATGGGGTTGGAGCTTAAAGGGGGTTGACCGCAAGGCCTGGCCACTGGCCAGGCCCTGTGGCCAACCCTGGCTGTGCATGATCAAAGGCTGTGCATGGTGCTGCGTTGCTGTGGTTATGGGGGGGCACAGGCTAGGTTCTGTGGCTAACCACCAATGCACATAGCCAAAGGCCATGCGTAACCATGGTTGGATCAACATATAGTAATTAAAATTACTTTACATTGAAAAAAAATCATAGAAATTCACTGAAAAAAACAAAGGTTACAGGGGCATTATAGTTAGTAAATAGAATTTGAAAAAACATAGAAATTCACATAAAAAATCATAAGTTACAAGGACGTTATAGTTAGGCTCACATTTTAAAAGTACAAAACCGTAGAAATTCACCTGTTATGGTCAGAGTTATTTCAAGTAACTATAACTTGCGCCCTCACCATGCACTGCTAATTACTTCAGATATTCCATCACTCATGACATCTTTTATAAAATCTGTGATAATATTACTGTAACATTTACTGTAAAATTATTTACAAAACAACTTTGCATGGTGGGGTTACAAGTTATAGTTATCTTAGGGCACAAGTTATAGTTACTTGAAATAACCTTAACAGGTGAATTCCTATGGTCTTGTACATTTAAAATGTGAGCCTAGCTACAACGTCCCTGTAACCTTTGGATTTTTCAAGAAAACATATATATTTATACATATATATATTATTATTATATATTCACTGAGAAACCAAAGGTTACAGGGACATTATAGTTAGGTTTTGAATATATTCATACAAAACCATCGAAAATCAGCAGTTAGAGTTAACTCAAGAAACTATAACTTGCACCCTAAGATAACTATAAATCACACACCTGCAATGCACATTTTTCTCATAAATAATGTTATTGCAAATATTGCAGTGATAATATCAAGATGGCACAGAAGGTGTCATCAATAATGTTGTATGTGGAGTAATTAGATGTTCATGGTTTAATGGTTATGTGCAAGTAAATTGAGAACCTAACTATAATGTCCCTGCAACCTTTGTTTTTTTCAGTGAATCTCTACGTATTTTTACTACACACATACGTAAATATAATCAGCAAGACGCACTGCCAAAGGAGTTGGCCACAGGGCCCGGCCAATGGCCAAGCACTGCGGCCAACCCTCCTGCTATGGGGTCAGGATACCTGCACCCTGGCCCCTTTTGCGTTTTTCCACTCTTACGTTCCCACCCCCCTAACAACAAACAAAATGGTGGCTGCAACTTTTCTGTTAGGTTGCAGCCAGCTAATCAGGGCCCTTCTTTTTACCTAGATCTGCGATTCCAGACCCAGATCTGCTGATCCGGATCCGTGGAGGATCAGCGTTCCTATAAATCTATATTTTTAAACTCTAATATCTCAGAAACTACTGAACAGATTTACACCTAATCACAATCTGCCTACCAAGATCTAGCTTTTTGCCAAACTTGGTGTAATTCTGTACAGCAGTTCAGGCTGTAGGCATGTCTAAAAACCCTGAGGAACATGAATGGTGAAAACACGTTTCGGGACCCCTCTTTTTCTCAGTCCCCACTTGACAGATCACCCCCAAACTTTCAAGATAGCACCTGAACTGAGCGAAGTATAAGTTTTGGAAATTTTGTGAACATTCTTCAAGCAGCACCAAAGTTATTGGGGAAACAAAAAATGCTCTTTCTATGGAAACTAGGTCCTAACTATAACTACCTACTGGCAACCACCTGTAGGTAACATATATGTATATATTTATATATATTCACTGAGAAAAACAAAGGTTACAGGAAAGTTATAGTTAGGCTCTGAATTTCCTCACACAAAACCATAGAAATTCAGCAGTTATAGGTATGGTTAACTCAAGTAACTATAACTGCCGACCCAAGGTAACTGTAACTTGCGACCCCACAATGCACAGTTTTCTCACCAATAATTGAATTGCAAATGTTGCACTTATAATATCAGTGATTCCATATAAGGTGTCATCAGGATGCAATATGTGGAGTAATTAACTGTGCATGGCGAAGGCATGGGTTTTAGTTACTTGAGTTAACCATACCTATAAGTGATGAATTTCTATAGTTTTGTGTGTGTGTAAAATGTGGACCTAACTATAACATCCCTGTAATTTTTGTTTTTTTCAGTGAAAAAATAAATAAATATATATATATTTATATACACCATGCTGATGATTTCCTAACATCGTATACAGCCACACACTTGCAGTCTCTCATAATGTTGGGGCACCATATTCCCAAACGACAGGGTGCCACAGGATCAATCTAGCAATTTATTGAGCAAAAGTGCTTCACCACGACAGGATGTCGACGTGTTTCGACTACACGCCTTTCTCCAGACAATCCTCCACCTCACATTGACCAAGTTTTAAAAACATGCAGTCCCTCTTCTCTGCTTACATTCCCGTCCCACAGGACAATACCTGATCTCCCCAGTATGGGAGGCGCCATCTTTAAATCTTGCACCTGTAATCATTTGAACATTTCGTCACACATATTCTTACCAGTCTAATGAAACATGATTACCAATCCCTGCCACTTATCCCCCACATCTCTAAAATATCCTTAGACCAGCACTGAATACTGCATCCCATTATCTTAATGCAGAAAAAGAAAAACATTTGTGAATACATTTCCATTTATGAACCCTGAATGTATGTTCAAAACGTCATATTGTATTTCGTATTCAGCACACCTCCATGTATTTAAACTAGTATCCCCATATTCATATTATATACTCCATGGCAGTGAATTGAAATGTTATGTGCAAATAAATATAATGTATTTGCATATTTAGCATGATGATCAACAATGCTAATTTTAAAAAAAACATATATATATTATTTTTTTCTCAGCCCCTACTTGACAGATCACCCCGAAACTTTCAAGACAGCAACTGAAGTGAAGTCTGTTGTTTTGTTGGCTAACTTTGTGGAGATTCATCAAACGGCGCCAAAGTTATTAGCACAACAAAAAATGCTTTTTCTATAGAAACTAGGTCCTAACTATAACTACCTAGTGGCGACTATATATACACACACACTTATCTAATATTTACTTACTATTTCATTTTGAAGCATGTGGTAAAGGCATATGCATGGTAAAGACTTGTGTGGTAAAGTCATTGCATGGTAAAGGCATAGCGTGCTAATGGGCATGTGGTAAAGGCATAGCGCAGTAAAGACAGCATTGTCATGGATGTACCTGCATGGTTGTAGGAGGCTGGCCTGGTTTGTAGGGGGTACCATGGGTACTTACGCCTTACACCAGGTCCAGTTATCCTTTATTAGTGATATGTAGTAGTGTTCTAGCAGCTTAGGCTGATAGAGGTAGCTATAGCAGAGTAGCTTAGGTTGAACTAGGAGACATGCAAAGCTCATGCAATACCACTTATAATTACACAGTACTTATACACAAGCAAAGACAATACTCATTGTTACCAAAAATAAAGGTATTTATTTGGGTGACACAGTACCAAAAATATCTTAGAGACAATACTCCTTCTGGAGGTAAGTATTATACACCAAAATTAGACAAGTAAATAGCCATAGAACAAACAGTAGGAAATCCTATAGAATGCAATGGGAGAAAATAGGTCTAGGGGCAACACAAACCATATACTAAGAAAGTGGAATGCAAATCACGAATTCCCCCCTAGAAAAGAGTAGTGTATGCAGAATCACTAGGAGAGTAAGTATACAGTAAAGGTAAGTAAATTATCCACCCCTGAGCCCAGAAAAGCAGGAGTAAAGTACTGCAAGCTTACTTAGGACACACTACACCTTGTGATTGGGATTTTGCAGCAGCCAGACAAGTCTGCAAAAAACAACTGCTGGATTCCTGAACCTGAAGGCCTGCAAAGGAAGGGAACCAAGTCCAGAAGTCGAAAGAAGTTCCAGCAAAGACAGGAGCCCCTGCAAAACCCAGAAGAGGGTGCAAAAGAAGAGTCCCCGGTTAGTCGAAGACTGCAGGAATACAACCTAGGAAGTTGCCAGCGGGTTCCTGCATAATGCAAAAGATGTCCCATGGCCTGAAGATCGTTGCAGATGAGATTTCCTGTCACCAACAAGCCTTGGCTACAACAAAAGTACATTTTGCGTCAAAATGGCGCTGGATGGACCCAGACTCTGTGTGAGGAGGAAGAGGGAGCTCTCAGCACTTTAGCGAGCCCTCAGGATGTCAGCCAGCACAGGATTCAGGGACAAAGGAGGAGCAAAACGCGGTTGATGCAGCACACCAAAAGAAGTTCCCATGCCGCCGTAGAACAACTCAGCGAGTTGTGCGTCGTAGGATAGAGTTCTGGGGACCTGGGCCAGGCTGTGCATGAAGGAATTTTGCAAACAGTGGAAAGAGGCTTCAGGAGGTGAAAAAGACACGGTGCACAGGGGTACTGTCGCCCTCAGGGAAGGCAAGGTCTTACCTCCTCCAAATTGGGACAGCAGGACCTCAGAACAGTCTATGTTGATGGGTCCACCCTCTTTGTTTCTAGGAGCACACTCGTCACTGTGAGAGGAGTCCCGGAGTACCGGTCGTTGACTTGGAAGGTGCCTGTGTGAGCAGGGGAGTGACTCCGTCACCTCACAGGAGATTTCTTTGGTCCTTCTGGTGCAGGATCAAGACAGGGAGTCCCCAGAGCGTGCACACCATGCAAACTGTTACAGTTGCTGACTTGGAGCTGAGGTTTCTAAAGAAAAGTATCCCTTTTGGATACTTTGTTGCAGTTACATCGGTTCCTGGAGCAGGCTGCGGTTGATCCAAGGTCAGAAGATGCTGAAGTAGTTGCACAGGGTTCCTGAAGGAAACTTGCAAGCAGAATCTGAAGAGAACCCACAGGAGAGACGCTAGATAGCCCTGAGAGGGGAACTGGCTACCTTATCAGCTAAGGACCTATCAAGAGGGTCTCTGATGTCACCTGCTGGCACTGGCTACTCAGAGGCCTCCAGAGTGCCCCCACGCCCTTCAAAGCAAGATGGCTAAAGTCTGGGACACACTGGAGGAGCTCTGGGCACCAACCTAGGGTGGTGATGGACAGGGGAGTGGTCACTCCCCTCTTCTTTGTCCAGTTTTGCGCCAGAGCAGGGGAGAAGTGGTCCCTGAACGGGTATAGACTGGCTTATGCACCACCCTCCCCAGCCTGTAACACCTATTTCCAAAGGGACAGGGTGTAACACCCTGCTCTCAGAGGAAATGCTTTGTTCTGCCTTCCAGCGACTGATTTGCCCAGACCCCAGGAGGGCAGAACCCTGTCTGTAAGGTGGCAGCAGCTGCAGTGCAAGCCTCAGAGAGCTCGTTTGGCAGTACTGCGGGTCCATGGTGGAGTCCCCAGGATGCATGGTATTGGCTCCCCAACACCAGATTTGGAATGGGGGGACAATTCCATGATCTTAGACATGTTACATGGCCTTATTCGGAGTTACCATTGTGAAGCTACGTATAGGTATTGACCTATATGTAGTGCACAAATGTAATGGTTTCTCCACACTCACAAAGTCCGGGAAAATGGCCCTGAAATATGTGGGGGCACCTTTGCTAGTGCAAGGGTGCCCTCACACTTAGTAACTTTGCACCTAACCTTCAGCAAGTGAAGGTTAGACATACAGGTGACTTATAAGTTACTTAAGTGCAGTGAAAATGGCTGTGAAATAACATGTGTGTTATTTCACGCAGGCTGCAATGGCAGTCCTGCGTAAGGGTTTGTCTGAGCTCCCTATGGGTGGCAAAAGAAATGCTGTAGCCCATATTTATCTCCTAGAACCCCAATGCCCTTGGTACTTAGGTACCATATACTAGGGAGAGAGCATAAGCACTGATGTTCTGATTAGCAGAGCCTCAGTGACACGGTTAAGCACTACACAGGCATACACATTAGGCCATAAATTATGAGCACTGGGGTCCTGACCAGCAGGATCACAGTGAGACAGACAAAAACATACTGACATACAGGTAAAAATGGGGGTAACATGTCAAGGAAGATGTTTTTTTTCCTTCAATGGTCCTCTACCTCAAGTCTCCAAGAGGCCCACTGCGATCCCATCCCCTGGGCTGAGGTACAAAACACAAGGAAGGGGGCATGTGGTCCCCTTCCCGGAGCCTAAAAAGGCCCTGGGAACCCTATTATCGGGATCTAAAAGTATTAAAAGTGAGAGGGAGCCACACAGCTCCCTCCTGAAGCCTAAAAAAGCCTCTGGGGCCCTATTCCCTGAAGGCAAGTAAGGGGAGCATGTGCGTCCCCCTCCTGAAGCCTAAAAAGACCCTGATGACCTCATTGTCCTGGGCTGAAATTAAAATAAAGGGAGGGTGCACGCAGTCCCCTCCCTGACATCTTAAAAAGGATCTGAGGACCCAATAAAAAAGAGGGAGGCTCCCAGGACCCCCTGCATGAGCCCTTAAAGGGCTCTGGGCACCCTATCCCCCAGAGCCAGCTCAGTGACTGAGTTTCAGGAAGCCCACCTCTGGGACACAGTAGTTTCCCTACCTGCACCAGCAGGGGCAGGGAAGCATATGCTTGTTCCCCTCTGGTGGGAGAATTATTAAAGATCTCACCAAACTGGAGCAAACATGAAAGTTTGCTCCCAGCCAGCAGGAGATTTAAAAAGTCTGAAAGCAGACTTGTGTTCTGTTTCCCTGCCAGAAGGCTCGGGGAGGGATTCTGTGCGATGTGTTGGAATGCCATCTCGGGCAATGGTCAGTAGTTAGACTTATTGAAAGCATTCCTCCCATCATGTTTTATATGTTTACTGATATGGGTACACTCACAGATGAAGGCTGTGACTGACGCTGACTTTGGGATTCTGAGACCCTGACACTGGGATACAGGGATAAAGAGACACAGGTTCAATGAAAGTGGTACTGAAAATCACATCAAATTATTGACACTGGGACAAGGTAACAAAGGGACAGGGATGCTATTGCAAGGCCAGGGAGACCACAGACAGTTGAACCATAGACATAAAAACAAGTAAGCCCCATCTAAGTGTCAATGTTCATAAACAGCCCTCCACACCAGGAGATAGTACTGCTGACGAATTATGTTTATCAACAATACTTTATAATCCTTATTCTTGATATAATAGGAGACTCTATTAGCTTTCGCATACAATGCCCCCTTAGCCCTCCCCAAAATAGCCCCGTCTGACTCAACCAAAGTGAGTTCCCAATTATATATTTTCGATTTCCAGCACTTGGAGAAAGACACATGGTTTCTGCTATCATAGTACAGAAAAACAAGTTTGAGTCAAGCTAGTCCTCTTGCTTCTTAAGGAGAAGAGTGACTCCTATTTCCCTTCTTGGTTGAGCCTTTTTGATCAGTTAGCGTGCGCTCCCTGCCACCTGCCAAATCAATTCTTAAGCAGCCAAAAAAAGAGGAGATTACTACACTATAAAGGTGTGAAACCGAAACATATCACTGCTAGTGATAGCGCGTCCAGTACTTATAAATTTCTTATACTTGGATACGCCGGAGGTCGGTGAACCTTTTGACCGGGTTGAGCTCTCCTCATCCAAAGAATTGTCGGATCCCTCAAAACAATAATCAATAACCAATTCTCAATTAGTAATAAAACAACTAATTAGTTAAATGGAAAATCAGTAATTAGACACACCATGACCTTTCAGTCATGAATAACCACACCTGTTTATTAAAGGTTAATGAGTTTATTTCCCCATATTAACAAAGCTAACACAATATAAGTAAGTCTCAAAATCAAATGATATACATATACGAACATTACTAGCTGTCCATAACGACGGAAGAAACGCAATCTACTCAAAATCTGGATTATAATGCACTCGGTTATAGCAATGCAAATCACTAATAAAAATAACTGAATTTGACTAATTCCATACATTGGTCAGCATAACAAGATTTCAATTCAGCATGGTGCATTAAGTGAATACCTCAACTAACCTCTGATTAGCATTGGCATGTGGGGCTTAATGCAAAAGAATTTAATCAACATAAATTTAGAAAACTTCTAGCTTAGGCTCTGTCAAAATAAACAGTTGGTACCTAAGAAGGAAAATACAATGAATAATACATTTATCCTTTCATAATTACCAAATACAATCAGCATTCAAGGTAAGTCTTTGTCCTTCAGGTACCGGTTCGATCAGCATGGGGCAGATTTCAAAGGGGCAAAGTTTAAGTCAAGTTTTCCTTGCTGCAGCAAGGAAAATGAGGCAAGAGTTATTGTATCGGAAAGACGGGGTAAAGTTAAAGTTAAAGTCTCTAGGGTGAGAATTCTTTAAAGTCTCTCTTTCTCTGGGATAGAGAAAAGGCATCAAAGTGTCATCAAAATGGCTTCTTGAATCTGGCTTCAAAATGGCATCAAAGAAAATGGATGGCTTCTCTTCGTCCGGTAGGATCAAGTAAGAAAAGTTCTAAAATTCTTCAGGTTCTTCCATTGGAGGGTCCATGGGGTGATTTCTCTTTGACCAATGAATACTGTCTTTTCTCTTAATACTCATCTATGCATAAGGTGTCCTTGGACTTTTGGAACACAAGTAGCAACAAAGTTTGCCAATTAATTCTGTAATTCTGTATCAGTGTCTTTATTGTCTGCACCTGCAGAAGCTGACCTTGCTTCAAAGGGGAAGAAACTTGCCTAGCACGCAACCTTGAGATAAGTGTATTAGTCATTCTACTGGAAAAATACAGCTTTTAAAGTTTCAAATACGTCTTTGTTAATACAAGTGAAAACTACGCAGTTAAAATTGAGACCAGGCAACTAGGCCAAAGCCTCTGTTATATTTAAGCTAAGCATATAACAGTTTCAACGAGAAAATCATAAAGATACATCTGCAATTATGACGAATTACTACATTGTCGATTTTTCATGATTAATTAAGCTTGTTTATACTAATGGCGATCTACTTCGTGGGCACATTTTCCTACATACATTAGTTTTCTTTGCTAAAATCACATTGTCTTATACGATTTTGTTACATGATATATGAATGTTTGTTAGCCTTTCTTTTTCTGCTTCATCACTAGTCTGTAAGTGGATTATGGACCAAGGAAAGATTAAATCGTAAAAACAATTTGCGCAGGATTCCAAAAGTTTATCTTAGGAGCCTGAAGCGGGCAATATCTTTTATAAGAAATGATTCATTGTGAACTCTCCCTCAGGAGCAAGGTATGTCAGTGCGCTGCTGACTGACAGATGGACGATGGCGTTGTATGCAGCATGTCTGTGGACTCATAACTATGTGACAATGTGTTTAATTAGGCCTGACTTTGAACTCCATTTAATTATTATTATCAATGGTTTTCAGTAAAATGTATCCAGAAATGCGTTTGACACACATTCACTCAAATGTGCTTTGAAGGCAAATATCGAACTTGTGAATGGATATTATTATGTTCTTTTCAGTTCTCATCACTTTTACTGGCAAGGGGTGCTTGCAAAACATTTGGCACATAGGGGGTTATTCTAACTTTGGAGGAGGTGTTAATCCGTCCCAAAAGTGACGGAAAAGTGACGGATTTACCACCAGCCGTATTACGAGTCCATTATATCCTATGGAACTCGTAATACGGCTGGTGGTATATCCGTCACTTTACCGTCACTTTTGGGACGGATTAACACTCCTCCAAAGTTAAAATAACCCCCATAGTTCCTGAAAAGTTCCAACAGTCTTGGCTCACTGTGGTGTATAAGGGACCGTGTCTTACTAATTATCTCACAGTTGCAAAGGTAGAAGAAATGTAATAATACAACAAAATACATTAAATACATTCAAATCCCACCATATCAGGCCATTTTGTAAAAGCTGTTGAGTTGCGCACCACACCACTGTTCAATCTTGAGGCCCCGTTTATCATGTTGTTTCTTGAGGCCATCCCCTCAAAGTATCCACAAAAGCGGCAGGCTTCATTGTCCCTATGATCTTGAAAATCCAGGCATTTGTGTGGTGTGAATGAGAATAAAACAACAAAAAAAAAGCTGTTGCCATTTGTAGGACACCACCATTTTGGGCATGGTTAGCCCCCACTTTTTGTCTGGTATCTGAATTGATTTCAACTGAAAGTGCACTGGGTTCCTGCTAATCAGGTCCGCAGTGCCAGATCTCTTTCCCTAAATTGTACAGTTGTTTCTCCCAATTGGCACAACCTTTAGCACTCTCTGTAAGTCCCTAGTAGGTGGCACGAATTCTGCCACCCTCAGACACATCTAGCCAAACACACACAGTGCTGCCATTGCAGGCTACATGTCTCTGTGCAGACAAAAGTGAGAACATGTCCTGTCACGCATTCCCATGTGCCAGGTCCACTACCACTGCATGTGATATTTGCAAGTCAGGCCTACCGCAGGCCTACAGCCCTAAGGAAGGATGTATTGTATTGCATGTGGGGACATATCTGTATGAGCGGATATGTCTCTGCTATGTCTCTGTTACTTCTTAGACATAGTAAGTGGGCAGGGAAGCCATTTAAGATGCATATGTGGGACACTGGTCAATACGAGTTTCCCTGCTATATGATGGTTACTCTGAGCATAGGGATGTTTAGTATGAATAATGATGGATTTATTAATACATGACTCAGAGGGCACCTCAGAGGTGCACCCTAAAAACCTACCTGACTGCTAGTGTGTTGACCGACTGGTCTAAACTAGCACAGCCACCCTAGACTGACAGACAGACAAAATTACTTTATTCGGTCTCACTTGAAACCATAAAAGTGCACAGAATATAATTTCAGACATCAATCATATATATGAAAATAATCTTAAAACAGTTAAAAAATTAAAAAACAACTATAAAAGATGTACAAAAGGGCAAGAAATATATTTGTTTATATCAATTCTAGATCCAATAAATATAATAAAAATCCGCGAGAAAGAATTGACGCATCAAAAATAATTTTTTTGCTCTGTTCATATAGGGCACATTTCAGGTCTAATTGGGTAGCAGCTGTGCAAGGTAAAAAAACATCTAAATCGCATCCAACAATATCTTTGATATAATCATACAGAATAGCATCCCTAAACCATTAATTTTACACGATCAGTACACTATAGAACGTATCTCAGTTTAATTCTCTTGAAGTGCATTTTGTATGAGGTTAAATATTAACACAAATGTAAACATCAGTCTGCCTTAAAAAATCATTTGGCAGTACCATAAACTTTCCGTTGGTTTTTGGATGCAATAATGAAACTCACAACCGCAAAACATATTTCAGGAGATGCAGCCGATTGCAAATATCTCAGTCCATTTTTATGAGATGGTGGTGCAAGTGTTTAAGAACGGTGCAGAGGAAGCGAGTCTGATAAACAGAATATAATTTACAAAAAAGCATTAAGTGCAATGTAGATTGAATAGAGATGTTATCACATGGACAACAAGAATGTATGGGTATTCTAGACCGTAAAACTGAAAAAGCTACTAGGTAGTAAATCAAATGTAACCGCAGTCTTGTTATATAATACCTATGCTGCGGATTAAGTAGCAATGCAAGTATGTATTCACCCCTGAAATACTTTCAAGCTGCATAAAGTTTGTCACTGACGTCATGTTAAGGGCTCTCACAATACGCCCTTCTTCCCTGTACGCCAGATACTGTTTTTTAACCTGGGCTTTAGTTTGTACGCAGATATCCTCAGGGTGATCAAAAAGGACCTGTAGGCCAAGGTCATAAAAAAATATTTTGACATATACCAGCCAAGGGATTACTTGCCATTTGGCCAATTTTAAACAATCTGCTAACACTAGCCGGGAAAATACTGCATTCGGTGTGGCCCAGATTTTTATCCATAGTAACATGGGAGCTAGTCCTATAAAATCCTTCATTTAATCTATGCCTAATTTGAGATTTAGGATCAGACTAGCTGTACTTTGAGGTAGTGCCAACAGGCGAGTTAAAAATCTATTCTCTGCAACTTGTAGGTGCCCTGGTGGGGAGCTACCCCATACACCAGCACCATAAACACCAACTAAAATGCATTTGCTTTTATATAATTGTATCAATTCCTTAATGGGTTTACCACCAAGCTGCTTTGCAAATCTAAATAATGCGTCCGATGCTGCTCCTAATTTAAGTGCTCTTTGCGCAATCAATCTCTACTAAGACCCTCGTGTATCACACAAAATGCCCAAGTAGCTAAAAAAATGCACTTTTGTCAATTGGGTCCCCCCTATATAGAAATTCTTGGTTTCATAGTTTTGGGGCCAGAGGTCATTATAAATGATTTTTGATGGTTTAACTTAAGTTTACGTATAGACATAAAGTTGTAGAATCCATCCAGCAAATGTTGAAGGCCATTTGCCATTAGTGCAAATAGGACTGCATCATCTGCATAAAGAAGGACCGGGACAGGTCGAGAGCCTAGTTGTGGAATATCCAGACTATAGGGTTCTAAAAAGATACCAAGTAAGTTAATATACAATAGGAATAAAAAATACTCCATTGTCTCACACCTCTGGTCACCCTAATAGGACTTGTGCAATCCCCTAGCAGTGTGTAACACACCTTTGTGGTTGTGTCTGTGTGTAATCTTTGCATCAGGTCTACCAGAGCTTGATCAATTCCAGCTTGATCCATTAGATCCCAAATAATTGACCAGTCTACTAGGTCAAAGGCACAGGAGATGTCCCTAAAGGTCATATGAAGTATGCCTCTCTTGGTTTTGACATACTTCCCCCATATAAGCGTTAAATTTACAGCCTGCTCTACTGTCCCTACACTGGGTCTAAAACCATACTGCGTAGGTGAAAAAAGGCTGAGTCCTCTGTCCAAGTTTCCAGTTTATCTAGAATTACCTGACCAAGAATCTTTACTGTAGAATCTAGCAATGTGATAGGACGATAGCATGTAGGGAGACATCGATTTCCTTTTTTTTAAATCGGAACAATAATTGCCTCTTTCCATGAGCCTCTAAAATTGCCTACGGCTCTAAGGACATTAGTCAATAGAGGGGCACATAAATTAATATTGTGTTTATACAAGTCGATTGGAATCCCATCTGGGCTTGGAGCCTTGTTGTTTGTTGCACTTTGAATTGCATTAATTGCACAGGGTAAATTAATAAGATCAGCTAACCATTCTTCCCCTGCTAAATTACATGACAGGGGTAGGGTTTCCCGCTGAATTAAAGAAGCCTCTTCAGATTTAAAAATATTAGAAAAATAATCACTCCAATCCTGACTACTGATATGACACTCAATTCCTTAGATCAGATCATTATTAAAAAACAGACAATTAACAATCTCCCAGAAAAGTTTGCCATCTTTTAATTTAGCTGCTTTATCCAGATCTTCCCATGCTTTGGTCCTCAGCTCCTGCTTCCTTTTTAGTAGTGCCTGCTTATAAGCCCTTGTGGAACTGGTTATAATCTCTTGGTTACGTGGGATATTGGCAGTCGCCTTTTTAGGTGCTTTGAGTGCACTCATGATTGAACCAGGTTTTCAATGGACGCTCATTTAGCATTTTTTTTAAGTCAACTGACTAGCTACAATGCCAATAACATTATTAAAACTCATAAGGATATCTTCCGGGTACCTTTCGGAGGCTAAACAACAATAAAAATCTGACTCCAAATTAATAATTAAATTAGTAAGAAAATTGTCTTGATTGACATTATTCCATTTTAAATGGACCCCATTGTTTTTTGTATAGCTAATAGAAGAACAGGTAGGTTTAGTTCGTACTGCACAATTACCGATTTTCAAAACAATATGAATTGGGTTGTGATCACTAAATGGTAGGCGGTGCTCTTTAAAATTCCTAAAATTATACATCAGATCAATAAATATCAGCACAAAATCAATCGTACTACGTCTACCATGCCCTCTAAATGTGGGAGGCCTATCATCGTTTGTATTCACCACATCTGAGGTGTCAATCAAACTATAAGACAAAATCAGTTTGTTTATTGCTTTGCCATATGCAGTATGCAAAAAATGACCGCTAAAATTATCCTGTAGGTTGGAAAACCCACAGATGCACTCCCCGCTGAAATGGCTTTTCGCACTATTAAAATCATCAGCCCAAATTATTGAGATAGTCCCACTCTTTTGGCTACCAAAGAAGTCCACAAGCTTTCTCTCTATGTCCTCTAGGACATCTGCAGTTTGAGAAGAAAACTCATTATAATAAAAATTAATTAAAATTAGGTTTAATACTGCATTTTTTTGTAAATACAAAATTTGAAAATTGGGAGAGGACGCCACCTCAATGATATTTAAATTATCTAAGGCACAAGATAAAAAGTTAGCTACACCCCCCTTTCCTCTTCCAGCTGCCAAAACAATAGCAGGTGAGCAACAGGACCTATACCCATTTAGTGATACAGAATTAGTAGCCCATGTTTCCTGTCAGCATATGATGTCATAGTTGGCGCCATTTAAGTATCTCAGTCTGTTTAAACCATTAGGTATTACTAAAGGGGGCCTAAAAAGAACAGGACTCACATCAGATAAATCGTCGGCCCTCTCTGGTGACTTCATCACAGCCCACAAATCTCTGGTTGTTTTTAAAGAATGGCGTCAATCAATGTCTGTAAGTTCTGATAGGGCCTTGTATCGATTGGATTGAGCCCACTGATTTACAGAGTTAGTCAGATCAAGGATCCCATTACTCTTATGTAATGTTTGGGGCAACCCCCCTAAGTGCAGTCAATCTAGGAGGATAAAAAAAGCCCAATGGTCTTGCCACTATCCTGCTTTGTGGTCTAGCTGCGTAACTTAACCTAGATAGCAAAAGATGCACCCATTTAGTGTTACTCAGACTAAGTACAATGCAGTCCCCTTCAATAGTCTTATGTGTAGGTCCCACCAAACTTTTCCTGCGGGCCATAATAATATTGTTAATTATTGAGTGGTGACATTTAGCATTTTTTACACCAGTCTGCTGCCTTGCATATCAAACTTTGAGTGTCCTCCATTGAATCAGTAGACAGAGGAGGAACCCAGGCTAACACTACAGTATATGGGGTGCACTCAGGGGGCAAATGCAACCAATCAAGAATCTCCTTAGTCTGGGGGACTGCCTGGCGCATGGGGTTTATCTCAGGCAATCTGGTCGATATTTTCCCCAGTAAGGTGCGGCAACAGCCAATATCTTCATAATGCCTATCAATGGAGATTGTGTTGCTACACAGGGAAGCATTAAGGATAGGCGTATGGGGTGACCATAAACAGGCATCCACCTGGGCCTCACAGTTTATATTAACACTCATGCTAGCTCGGCCTGTTGACATAATAGGATCAGTCCGCAGGTTTTCCTTTGGATCAGTCAGTGCCCATTCCACGTGGTTGTTGTTTTAACATCTGTTCTAAGCGCTCCAATATCGGTTGTAAAGATTCAGTAAACAACTTCTTTATACTTAAGAGGATCCCCTCCGGTGAAAACAACAGGCTTCCAATACGCTCATTAGTCGGCTGGTCAGACTCTGGGTTCTTCCCCCACTCTGGGTCATTATGGTCTTCTGGATAGCAGTTTTCTGCCTTTTTGATTTTGGCATGCCCTCCGCTCTTTTCCTTTTAGCACTAACAAGTTTTTGATTCACTTGGGGTATTGGTTCTCTCATTAAAGTGTTAAGATCGTATCGTACAGCAAAGAATCAGGATTTAAATTTGTGACAGGTAAAACAGATGGCAAAACATCCTGCAGAGACTGTTAAAATTCTCCCTCTTGATTATGGGTCTGGGCTGAATTGTAATTATTTAGTCTATCTGAGGGTGATGAGGCTAGTGACAGTCTTCTCTCTGTCATTTCAATCTCCTTACTAAGAGCACCCACTGGTCTTTGCAAAAACCCATCTAATGTAGAATTTGCTGTGGCAGAAGCCAAAGGCATCTTACGTCTACCCATATTGCCTAAAATCACATACGGGAGAGCTCAAACAGCATCAAATAGGAGATTCACATAAACAACAATGTAGAAATCTATAACTTATACCTTAGCCTTTGCTAGAACTTAAGAGCAGCGCAACAGGGTGTGGACCAAAAGAAGTGGCCTAACCAAGCCTCGACTGGCCACGGACAGGTGCAGATGGGCCCGCTCTTGGCTGGGCGCGTCCCGCATTGCGGGTTCTGGTGGCGCTTAAATGCGTGAATCACGTGGGGCAGGGCCTGGAGCAAGGTAGTCTGCGGAATGAAGTTCCACCCCAGTCCAAACATGGCCCCCAGAGAAAGTTCGGCGAGGGCGCTTCCCACGCTGCAGGTTCTGGTGACGCTTAAATGTGCAAATCACACAGGGCAGGGCCTGGAGCAAGGCACTCTGGGGGATGAAGTCCCACCCCAGTCCAAATGTGGCCCCCGGAGAAAGTTTGCGAAGCGCATGTCCTGTGTTGCGGGTTCTGGTAGCGCTTAAATGCGCAAATCACACCGGGCAGGGCCTGGAGCAAGGCAGTCTGGGGGATGAAGTCCCACCCCAGTCTAAATGTGGCCCCCAGAGAAAGTTTGTCAAGTGCGCGTCCCGCACTGCGGGTTCTGGTGGTGCTTAAATGTGTGAATCACGTGGGGAAGGGCTTTAGAGCAAGACAGTCTGGGGGATGAAGTCCCACCCCAGTCCAAATGTGGCCCACCAGAGAAAGTTTGTGAAGCGCATGTCCCGTGCTGCGGGTTCTGGTGGCACTTAAATGCACAAATCACGTGAGCAGGGCCTGGAGCAAGGCAGTCTGGGGGATAAAGTCCCACCCCAGTACAAACGTGGGCCCCAGAGAAAGTTCGTCAAGCGGTATCCCACGCTGCGGGTTCTGGTGGCGCTTAAATGCATAAATCACGTGGGGCAGGACCAGCCCCCTTTGTTATGCAACCAAGGTCTCTCCAGGTGGCAGAGAAAACTACCATACTGCTCTGACCCCACTGCTTGTTAGCAAGACAGGTGGGAAAATGTGTAAGATTAGGATGTGTGCCCCCATCATGCCAGTCCCACCCCTAAGGTGGACCAGCTGATGTGGACACCACTTTTCCAATTCCTCCATCTTGTTTTGGACAGAATTAGCATTCTAGGGTCAGGGTTATGCCCACTTCCCAGCAGAAGTGGTCATAAAGAGAGTGTAGTCACCCTAAAGGTAGGCAACTCATTGGCTGCTACCTGGCACTCCCCTTAACACCCCTAAATTGAGTATTTAGGTGGCACGCCTGAACCCAAGAACTCAGACTCGACAGTTCAAGAGAAGGACAAAAACCCTGCCTGCCCGCACCTCTCTCGACAATTGCGACAGAGTGACTTGTCCTGCAAAGCTGGAGAGCTACTAAAGTCCTGGGTAGCCTGCCAGCATCTTGCAAATTGCCACCAATCTCCCACCAGTCTCCCTTAGAGTAGAGGAGCTACTTCCCTGCAGTCCGCAGGCACCGAAAAGCAGAGTTCGGTCCACTACATTGCAACTCCATGGCCCAGACGGGCACTACTGAAGACCAGGAGGAGGTACTCGTGCTCTGGAGGACCAGGACTATCCCCCCACTGAGTGTGACAACACCAGGACTAAACTGAGCTGTGCAGCACCGACCCTGGGGTACCAGAAACCCCGCACCAAGCATCAACAGTGAGTCCATTACAGATTCCCACTGCACCAGGACCAAGCAGCAGTTGAGAGACGTCAGCACCACTGAGAACTACTTCATGACTGGCCAGCAGTCTTAATTTTGCCCCTGCAAGCTGTTGGCCCCTAACCAAGCAACTTTGAGCACAGAGCCAAGTTGCCTTATACATTCTGCATCCAAGCTGCCTAGCCTGGATTCCAGAGAACCAGCTGTGCCTCACTGCGCTAAGGTTTTATGCGACCCAAGCCCCCATTTGGGAGATCTTGGCTTGGCCCCAAGTCCTACTGTGCAGCCTGTTTCCAGATGGCCTGCCTTCTCCATAACAGACCCAGATACCACCTCACAAGCACCCCGCTCCTGGAGGAATCCCAGTGGAATCTAGGGCGATCCTGACAAATTGCTGGTAGTACTTGGCCCTCTATAGCTATAACTTCAGAAGGTGAACCCCTGAAACCGACTGTACATACCTTTATGCATTATTTCTTTGAGTGTATGTCTCTTTTATTGAACAAAAAAATGCTTTGCACTTCACCTCCAACAAGCCTAACTGCTCGCCCACACTATCACAAAAGAGAGAGTTAGTATTATCTACTTTTGCCTCTGCTAACCAATTGAAGATCCACTGGACACTCTGCATGGTGTAATTCTTTTTAGTGCACCATATAGAGAGCCAGTGTGTAGGAAGTTGGCTCTGTATATACTGTCTTAAAGTGAGTTACTGTGCACAGAGTCCAAGGGTTCCCCTTAGAGGTTGATAGTGGCAAAATTAGATAATATTAATACTCTATTTTGTGGTAGTGCAGTCGAGCAGTAGGCTTATCAGAGGGTAGTGTTAAGCATTTGTTGTACACACACAGGCAATAAATGAGGACACAAACTCAAAGACTTAACTCCAGGCCAATAGTTTTTATATAGAAAAATATATTTCCTTAGTTTATTTTAGAACCACAAGATTCAAGATTTGAGGTAAGTACATAAAATGCAAGGTACTCCACACAGGTAAGTAAGGGGTTTTGAATTAGCGCAATAACATACACAGTACAGGTTAAAATGGCAATAAGCTATTTTCAAAGTGGACACTGCACAAATCAACAGTTCCTGGGGGAGGTAAGGAAGGTTATGTTTCTGAGGTAAGTAAAGCACTTACAAGTTCAGTTTCCTGGGCATAGGCAACCCTCCGTTGGGGGTTCAAGGCAACCCCAAAGTTACCGCACCAGCAACACCGGGCCGGTCAGGTGCAGAGGTCAAAGGAGGGCCCAAAACACATATGGCACCTATAGAGAAAAGGGGTGCTCCGGTTCCAGTCTGCCAACAGGTAAGTACCTGCATCTTCGGAGGGCAGACCAGGGGGGGTTTGTAGAGCACTGGGGGGGACACAAAACACACTCTCAGCGGCACAGGGGCGGCCGAGTGCAGCGTGCTTAGCGGGCATCGGGTTTTCTGTAGAAATCAATGGAGGGACCCAGGGGTCACTCTAGCGATGTAGGCAGGGCACAGGGGGGCTTCGCAGGCCAGCCACCAACTGGGCTAGGCAGAGGGTCGTCTGATGGGCACTCCTGCATTGGAGTTCGGTTACTTTTGGTCCTGGGGGCTGCAGGTGCAGTGCTTGATCCAGGCGTTGGGTTCATTGTTCCAGGCAGTCGCGGTCGGGGGAGCCTCTGGATCCTCTCTGCAGGCGTCACTGTGGGGGTGCAGGGGGGTCGTCTCAGGTTACTCACGAAGTCGTAGTCGCCTGGGAGTCCTCACTGCAGTGTTGTTTCTCTGGGGCTCGAGCCGGGGGCGTCGGGTGCAGAGTGTGAAGGCTCACGCTTACGGCAGGAAGAGAGAGTTCTTTGGAAGTTGTTTCTTTGTTGCAAAGTTGTTGCAGGTTTTGAACAGTGCAGCTGTTCTCTGGAGTTTCTTGGTCCTTCGCGTTCAGGGCAGTCCTCGGAGTCCTCAGAGGTCGCTGGTCCTTGTCGGATGCCTCGCTGTGCAGGTTCTTTGAGTCTTGAGACAGGCCGGTAGGGCTAGGGCCAAGTCAGTTGTCGTCTCTGTCATCTCTGCAGGGCTAGCTGGGATGCCCGGGAATACTGTAACAAAAGGCATGAGCCTTTGAGGCTCACCGACAGGTGTTACAGTTCCTGCAGGGAGAGGTGACAAGCACCTCTGCCCATACAGGCTTTGTTCCTGTACTCAGAGAGCACAAAGGCTCTCACCCCAGGGGGGCAGAAACTCGCCTCAGTGGCAGGCTGGCACAGATCAGTCAGTCCTGCACTGAAGGATTGGGTAAAATACAGGGGGCATCTTCTAAGATGACCTCTGTGTGCTTTTTGTAATAAATCCAACACTGGCATCAGTGTGGGTTTATTATTCTGAAAAGTTTGATACTAAACTTCCCAGTATTCAGTGTACCCATTATGGAACTGTGGAGTTGACAAACTCCCAGACCATATAATTAGTATGGACACACTGTACTTACAATGTCTAAGAAGTGACTTAGACACTGTAGGGGCATATTACTCATGCAGATATGCCCACACCTGTGGTATAGTGCACCCTGCCTTAGGGCTGTAAGGCCTGCTAGTGGGGTGACTTACCTATGCCACAGGCGTTATTTTGTGTGCATGGCATCCTGAGGGGGATGCCATGTCGACTTTGCCTTTTTCTCCCCACCAACACACACACAATCTGCTATGGCAGTGTTAATGTGTTAGGTGAGGGGTTCCTTAGGGTGGCACAACGCATGCTGCAGTCCTTAGGGACCTTCCTTGGTCACAGGGCCATTGGTACCACTGGTACCTTTTATAAGGGACTTATCTGTGTGCCAGGGATGTGCAAATTGTGGAACAATGGTACATTTTTAAGTGAAAGAACACTGGTGCTGGGGCCTGGTTAGCAGGGTCCCTGCACACTTCTCAGTCAAGTCAGCATCAATATCAGGCAAAAAGTGGGGGGTAATTGCAACAGGGAGTCATTTTCCAACACAAGCCCCCCCCCCCCCCCCCAGCGCACAGGCCAGGAGACTCAGCCAAACCTGGGAGAGTCTTCCTAGTCTGTTAGGCGAGGAACAATAGGGAAAACAGGCTGGTTTGTTGCAGGGCCTACTCTACCATACATCCTCCAGTTCAGGTCATTCCCTCTTTGGAACTGACCCACTTCCACAGTGATAGGACCTAGTCTGAATTGCCTCTTGTCTGTGTTTTTAATGTCTTCACCCATTCCCTCTATTTTGGGGTTGAGGTATCCACCTGGGCTAATCTTCTCTTAGCCAGGGTCACCCCTAGCTTACCCAAAGAGACTATCCATAGCTGGAGTAACCCTACCATGACCAACAGGGTCGGGGGGGCCTAACTTGCTATTTGGCATGGGGTCAGACCACCATGCCAAGGACAGTGCAGCCATAAAGGCTAACACCCAGCAGAGGCCACTGACAGCTGTCAGTGCCCAGAACCACACCTTTAGCTCTTCACCTACAAGGGAAGGGGCTAAGTTACAGGCTTCTTTGGGTTCAGGGTGCCTGTCTGCTGTGTTAGAGTGGGGGGTCACTACATCTTGTAGTAAACACCCTTCTTCCACTCTTTCTTCTGTTGTCTGAGGAGCCACCCACTCAGGCTTAACAGTTGGCTGACTAGCCATGACTTCTTGTGGGTCAGGTTGGACTTTACCAGTGCCACTTTTGGAGTTCTCCCCTGCTGGAGCAGAATCTCCTTGGCTTGCTGTAAACTTGGCTAAGGGTTGTCCACCTTTCCTACAATGTTTTCTTTTATTTTTCTTCTGGGGCCTACTTGCAGTAACTGCAGGGGCAGCACCTCCAGAATCCATGGGAGAGAGCTGGCACTGGACCAATATCTCTCTTGGGCTCTGGCTAACATCTGGGTAGTCATTTCCAAGGAAGCAATCAAGGGGGAGGTCTGTACTGACTACCACCATTCTCCAGCTAAATGTCCCACCCACTTCTATGGGCACAAAAGCCATAGGCCTATCAGTGACCCTGTCTGGGCTAACTCTTACTTTAGCAGTCTCACCTGGGATGTACTGGTTTGAGAACACCAGCCTGTCATGCATAATAGTGTGACTGGCACAAGTGTCTCTCAGGGCAGTGGCTGGGATTCAATTCATCAGTAGGTGGTGGAAGTGCTTACGTCCCACTAGAATTTCCAACTCACCTGCTGGGCCCTTTTTCCAGTTGAAGGCTATGAAGACCTCCTCATCTGAGGAGTCATCCCCAATGGCTACACTGGTCACCTCTGGGATTTTGCTAGGGGGGTTGTTTTTGGGGCAAATAGTGTCCTTGGTGTGGTGCCCTGCCTGTCTTCAGTTTTGGCACCATGCCTTAGTGGCATCCCAGTTCTTACCCTAGTACTCACCTTTGTATTGGGTTGTGTCTTGGGGCTCCCCCACCTGGTCTGGTTTTTGGGGGCCTACAGAGGACTCTTTTTCTTTATTTCTAGTGGTACCCACTTTCTCCTGGGGAGGCTTTGTAACCCCTTTCTTTTGGTCACCCCCAGTGGAAGTTTTGGTTACCCTAGTCTTGACCCACTGGTCTGCCTTCTTTCCCAATTTTTGGGGAGAAATTAGACCTAGGTCTACCAGATATTGATGCAACTTTTCATTGAAGCAGTTACTTACAATGTGTTCTTTCATAAACAAATTATAAAGCCCAACATAGTCATGCACTTAATTTCCAGTTACCCAACCATGTATTGTTTTAACTGAGTAGTCTACAAAATCAACCCAGGTCTGGCTCGAGGATTTATGAGCCCCCCTGAACCTAATCCTGTACTCCTCAGTTGAGAATCCAAAGCCCTCAATCAGAGTAACCTTCATGAGGTCATAGGATTCTGCATCTTTACCACAGAGTGTGAGGAGTCTATCCCTACACTTTCCAGTGAACATTTCCCAAAGGAGAGCACCCCAGTGAGATCTGTTTACTTTTCTGGTTGCACAAGTCCTCTCAAAAGCTGTGAACCATTTGGTGAGGTCATCACCAGCTTCATATTTTGTTACAATCCCTTTGGGGATTTTTATGATGTCAGTATTCTCTCTGACCCTAGTTATGTTGCTGCCACCATTGTTGGGAGTTAAACCCATCTCTTGTCTTTCCCTGGCTAGAAACTGCTGCTCCAAAGCCAATCTTTTGGCCATCCTGGCTAACAGGAGGTCATCTTCATTGAGGCTGCCCTCAATTCTTCCAGATGTACTGGTCTCCCCTGTGGAAGAACCAGTCTCTCTGACTATGATTTGAGGAGTCAAGGTTTGAGGGACCCTGTTCTCCCTGATTAGGACAGGAGGGGTAAATCATCCTCCTGTTCACTAACTTCCCTATCTGTAGGATTATCCTCAGAGGGGAGGTCCCTTGTAAACTCTGCCAAAAGCTCCTGGAGCCTCCGTTTTGTAGGGTTGGACCCAGTCTTTATCTTTTTTAGCTTACAGACAGCCCTTAACTCTGACATCCCTAGATGCAGGTAAGGGGTCAGGTTGAGTTCCGCCACCATCTCATCTGTGCTAGATATTATCACTCTAAAAGTTGGGATAACTTTTTAAGAATCTAAAAACTACTTCTAGAACTTAAATCCCAACTTTTACAAACTTTTAAACTCTAAAAGAAATGCTAACAGGGACTTACACAAGGCCCTAGCCAGACTTTTAAAAAGTTAGAAAAATAGCTCTCATATCAAAAATCAGTTTCTAATGACAATTAGAAACGACTTAGTCGTGTGATCAGGTATTGGCTGAGTAGTCCAGCAAATGCAAAGTCTTGGACCCCACCGCTGATCCAGCAATGTAGGAAGTTGGCTCCGTATATACTATCTCAAAGTGAGAGATAGTGTGCACCAAGTCCAAAGGTTCCCCTTAGAGGTTGATTGTGGCAAAATTAGATAATACTAATGCTCTATTTTGTGGTAGTGTGGTCGAGCAGTAGGCTTTTCAGAGGATAGTGTTAAGCATTTATTGTACACACACAGGCAATAAATGAGGAACACACACTCAAAGATTTAATTCCAGGCCAATAGTTTTTATATAGAAAAATATCTTTCTTAATTTATTTTAGAACCACAAGATTCAAGATTTGAAGTAAATACATAAAATGCAAGATACTCCACAAGGATAAGTAAGGAACTTTGAATTAGAGCAATAACATACACAGTATAGGTTAAAATGGAAATAAGCTATTTTAAAAGTGGACACTATAAAAATCAACAATTCCTTGGGGAGGTAAGTAAGGTTAGGTTAAGTTTCTGAGGTAAATAAAACACTTACAAGTTCAGTTTACTGGGCATAGGCAACCCACCGTTGGGGGTTCAAGGCAACCCCAAAGTTACCGCACCAGCAACACCGGGCCGGTCAGGTACAGAGGTCAAAGGAGGGCCCAGCCCACATAGGTGCCTATGGAGAACAGGGGTGCTCCGGTTCCAGTCTGCCAACAGGTTAGTACCTGCGTCTTCGGAGGGCGGAGGGCAGACCAGGGGGGTTTAGTAGAGCACTGGGGGGACACAAACAGGTACACAAAACACTCCCTCAGCAGCACAGGGGCGGCCAGGTGCAGGGTGCTTAGAAAGCGTCAGGTTTCTGTAGATATCAATGGAGGGACCCGGGGGTCACCATAGCGATGCAGTCAGGGCATAGAGAGGCTTCTCGGGCCAGCCACCGACTGGGCTAGACAGAGGGTCGCCTAATTGTCACTCCTGCACTGGAGTTCGTTTCCTTTTGGTCCTGGGGGCTGCGGTGCAGTGCTTATTCCAGGCAGTCGCGGTCAAGGGGAGCCTCAGGATCCTCTCTGCAGGCGTAGCTGTGCGGGTGCAGGGGGGGTCGTCTCAGGTTACTCACGAAGTCGCAGTCGCCCGGGAGTCCTCTCTGCAGTGTTGGTTCTCTGGAGCTCGAGCCAGGGGCGCCGGGTGCAGAATGTGAAGTCTCACGCTTACGGTGGGAAGAGAGAGTTCTTTGAAAGTTGTTTCTTTGTTGCAAAGTTGTTGCAGGTTGCTGCTATTCTCTGGAGTTTCTTGGTTCTTCGGGTTCAGGGCAGTCCTCTGAGTCCTCAGAGGTCACCGGTCCCTGTCGGATGCGTCACTGTGCAGGTTCGTTGAGTCTGGAGAAAGGCCAGTAGGGCTGGGGCCAAGTCAGTTGTCGTCTCTGTCGTTTCTGCAGGGCTTTAAGGTCAGCAGTACTTCTTCTTTGTGTAGGTTGCAGGAATCTCATTTCCTGGGTTCTGGGTAGCCCCTAAATACTAGATTTATGGGTGTGTTTAGGTCCCGAGGGCAGTAACCAATGGCTACTGACCTGGAGTGTGGCTAAACCCTCTTTGAGCCTCCTCCCTGAGGGGAGGAGGGCACATCGCTAATCCTATTGGGGGAATACTACAAACTCAAGATGGAAGATTTCTAAAGGCAGAGGTCATCTCAGCTCAGGACACCTTAGGGGCTGTCCTGACTGGTGGGTGACTCCTCCTTGTTTTTCTCACTATCCTCTCCTGCCTTGCCGCCAAAAGTGGCCTGTGGGTGGGCATCTCCAATAGCTGGGATGCCCTGGGGTGCTGTAACAAAAGGCATGAGCCTTTGAGGCTCACCGCCAGGTGTTACAGTTCCTGCAGGGGCAGGTGAGAAGCACTTCTACCCAGTACAGGCTTTGTTCCTGTCCTCAGAGAGCACACAGGCTCTCACCCCAGGGGGGCAGAAACTCGTCTCCGTGGCAAGCTGGCACAGACCAGTCAGTCCTGCACTGAAGGATTGGGTAAAATACAGGGGGCATCTTCTGAGATGCCTCTGTGTGCATTTTGTAATAGATCCAACACTGGCATCAGTGTGGGTTTATTATTCTGAGAAGTTTGATACCAAACTTTCCAGTATTCAGTGTACCCATTATGGAACTGTGGAGTTCGTTTTTGACAAACTCCCAGACCATATACTTAGTACGGCCACACTGTACTTACAATGACTAAGAATTGACTTAGACACTGTAGGGGCATATTGCCCATGCAGCTATGCCCTCAACTGTGGTATAGTGCACCCTGCCTTAGGGCTGTAAGGCCTGCTAGAGGGGTGACTTATCTATGCTACAGGCTCTCTGCAAAACTGAAGATCCAGCTTTGACTACTACATCATCCTATATTATCACACACACATTGCTGGGATGATGTATGATACAATCAACCCAGGCTTCAAAAAATATACTTGTCCACTCGCTATTGTGAGTCTTATTTTATCAGGTCGAGCTATTTTTAGGACCAACTCACCCCTTTTGGCGAGTTGACAAAGAACGGGTGTCCTGTTCAGTCAGAAAGTGAAGGAACAATAAATCAAGTTTTTAAATCTTGTTCTTATCTTGTGACATTTGCTCTATGGGCAGAGACAGAGGTCAAAAATCAGTTTGTCTTCTTACAATTAATTTCCCTTCTGACTGTAGGGTTCAAGGATTTAGTACGGTGAACTGCCTGACCTGGTTTGCAAAGAGACACATCATTTAAATAACTAAGTCAACTGTACATACATTTCAAAATATATTTCAGTGGCTGAAAAAGCCCAATTTTTGTACTTCTGTGTGATGAAAAATATTTTAATATGATGAAAACAAATCAGAACACTTTACTTGATGATGGTCAAATGATAAATATGTTTTCTGAAACCCAATTTTCACAGATTACTGTTAATACACTCGTTTTATCGGCAAAAGCAGCATGTTAATGGAAAGGTTTTTGGGTTTTTCTTGGAAATTTACTGTCTGTAAATCACAGTGTGCTACCACATCATGCTTTAATTATACATTTATTAAAAGTAAGTGTTCAATCATAACCTGAGAAACATTCCTGCCCTGACAGCAATGCTATTAGTAAACTAAGACGCAAGTTATGGATCATGTGCCCCCGATCTGTGGGCTAGATTTGTTTTATAAATGGAGCAAACATTTAGTCTATTTAATCAAACAAAAGTGTTTTGTTTGTACAGAAGAAATGCTGAGTTAACCTATTTGAAGGTGCACTTATATGAGCGAAAGAATGAAGAAAAAGGCGACATTGTAAATGGAAATATTTGCTTAGGATCACACAATTTGAGACCCGTTCATGTAAAATAGAGTTTGGTCGGGTAGATTATTCAAGTTACTCAACCTGCCGGACTAGTAAAATTTTTATGATTTTTCAAGGCCTGCAACCGTATTACCACCTGTAGGAGCTGGCCTGGTGTGTGGTGAGCACCTCAGGTGTTACCACCCTATACCAGATCCAGCTATCCCATATTAGTGTAATGTAGGCAGTGTCTAGGAAGCCAGGGTCTCTAGAGGTATCTGTGTATGAGCAGCCAAGGCTCATCTAGGAGACGTGGAAAGCTCATGTAACACCACTGTAGTCACACAGCACTTACATACATGAAAGAATCACAGTGTTACAAAAATAAAGGTACTTTATTTGGTAACACAATTACAAAATTACTATATAGGCAATATTCTGTTAGCAGGTGAGTAAACACAATTATATACAAACTAGTACTTAGGAAATGGCATAGAAATGCAATAAAATACAGTAAAAGAACAATATGCAATGGGAACCCTAGAGGGAGACCAAACCATATACTAAAAAGTGGAATGTGAAGGTCGGACCCCCACCCAGTTAAGTAAGATCTGTAGGGGGGAGCTGGTGGAACTACAGACAACAAAAGGTAAGTACCAGCGTGCCCCCCAGTGACCAGGAGAAGAAAGTTAAGTACCCGTTTTTTCCCAAAACCACAGAGAAACATTGCAGGACAATGCAAGACCCAAGCAAAACTGAAAGAAAATGGAGATGGATTCTGCCAGAATAGGACCTGCAAAAGAAGGGGAACAAGTCCAGTTCCAGTTGGAGTATCTGGTTGGGGAAGGAGACACTACCCACCATTCTGGAGGTGCAGGACCACGTCGATGAGGAAGGACATGAGTCAGCTGTGCGGCACCGGAGCAGAAGAGGAGTTCCAGCGGTGATGCACTTGATATCCCACATCGCAAGGAGGGAGGCGGCCCATCAGTGGTGAGGAAAAACCAACAACAAGCATTGGCAAAGGCAAGAGTCCTGAAGAGGAGTTTGCAGAGCTGCTGGGGACCAGGAGTGTCAGAGGGGACTCAACCCATGGAGGGGAGTCCCAAGTGACCCCCAGCAACTAGAAGAGTCTGGAGACAAAGATGCAGCCCCCACAGGCAAACCACAGCCAGCAGGCACAGGAGTCGTAGTGAGGCCCACTCTGCACACCTGGCAGGGTGTTCCACATCGCTGGAGCAGCAGGCAGGAGGCTCTGCGTGGCAGGAAAGAGTGCTGGAGGCCGGGGCTACACGGAGCATGAAAATCCCTTGGATGAAGAGCCAACACGCCTTGGTAGCTGCAAGAGTTGCGGTGCACAGGAGTACTGTCCTGAGAGGAAAGGCAGCGACTCACCCACTCCAAAGTTGTATAGCTGGTAGAGAGGACCGAGGGGACCACTCCAGACCACCATCTGTGTTGCAGGACCCATGCAGAGTTGCAGGAGAGAGGATCCATGCGGCCGGTCATCGAGTAGTTGGTGCCTGCAGTTGCAGGGGAGTGACTCCTTCACTCCGAGGGAGATTCCTTCTTGGGTCTTTGATGCAGACTGAAGACATGCCGCCCTCAGAGGATGCACAGCCGGGAAAATGTTGCAGTTGCTGGAAGGAGCCGGAGAAACAATTTTGCAGAGGCGAAGTCCTCGTTGAAACTGCAGACTGTAGGTTCCTGTAGAGTCCAGTTGTGGTTCCAGTGGTCAGACATCGAAGTAAACATTGCAGCGGAGTCCTGCTGGAATCTTGCATGTAGAATCTGGGGACACACCTAAGAGGGAGACCCTATATACCCCGAAAAGGGGGACTGGTCACCTAACAGGGTGACCACCTACCAGGATAGGGATATGACATCACCCTCCTGACCTGGCGCCTCAGATGCTCCCAGGGGCCTCTGCCCATCTTGGATTCAAGATGGCAGATCCAAGGGACCACCTGAGGAGCTCTGGGCACCACCCCTGGGGCAGTGAATGAGAGGGGAGTGGTCACTCCCCTTTCCAGTGTCCAGTTTCGTGCCACAGCAGGGACCAGGGGTCCCTGGACTGCTGCAAACCGGTTTATGCAATGAGGGCACCAAATGTGCCCTTCAAAGCATACCGGTGGCTTGGGGAAGCTACCCCTCTCAAGCCATATAAAACCTATTTCCAAAGGGAGGGGGGTTGCCTCCCACTCCCAAAGGAAATCCTTTGTTCTGCCTTCCTGGGCTTGTGCTGCTCAAGCAGTAGGAGTGCAGAAGCCTGTCTGGAGGGTGACAGCAACACGGGCAGTCAGCGAAAACCCTGCAAACTTGTAGGAGCAAGGCTGGGGGGTCCTCTAAGGAGCCCGCAGAGTGCATGGGATCATACAACCAATACTGGGAACACTATTGGGGTATGATTCCAACATGTTTGATACCAAACATGCCTAGGTACAGAGCTACCATTATGTAGCTGGACAAAGGAGGTGGGCTATGTCCAGTACACAGGTGAAATGGCTTTCCCGGAATCACGAAGTCCAGGAAAATGGAACAGGAGTTTGCACCCTGCCCTCTGGGCAGGAGGGCCTGCCACAGGAGTGACTTACAGTGACCTGTAGTGAAAAGGGTGCATGGGTGGCAAAATACATGCTACAGCCCATGGGGGACCCCTGGTGCCCCAATGCCCTGGGTACTATATACTAGGGACTTACATGGGAGAACCAGTATGCCAATTGTGTGGTGTAAAAGTCATGAACATCTAAGTTTAGGGAAAGAGAGCACAGTCACTGGGGTCCTGGTTAGCAGGATCCCAGTGAACAGTCAAAACACACTGACATCGGGCAAAAAAATGGGGGTACTGTGCCAAAAAGAAGATACTTTTCTACACCACCCATTACTATACACAAATAAACGCAGGCCTTGTAATTCCTGTGGTTGTTTTCTAGTCGCCTTCGCCTTGCACACAGTAGATAAAAATAGAACACCACAGACAAATATGGGCGGTACATACAGGCGGCTCTCTTTAAATCTCTTCCTTGGGCGCTCTCGGCAACAGGCTCCCGTGGAAATATTTTAATATAACTTTGTTTGATCACAGTCACCATATTACACTCCCGACGCGGACACCAATGGGAATGGCACCCAAATGACATTTTAGGGTGTTTTTCTGCTAGAGTATTTCCTATAAGTGAGCGGTTCCTAGGTGCCCGCTGGACCGCAGGGCACTGTGGCAGTGCTCAGCACGGTGCCAGGATCACCGTGACTGCACCAAACAAGAACGGGGTCTCAAGACTCGGCGCTGCACCCTTCAAACAACTTGTGCACTTGCTGCGAAGATTAGAAGGGCGTTTTTATAGGACTCGCCATGGTCCGAGAACTACCAGCTGATCAAGGTGTAATATAATTCAGCGCATGCACATGAAGGGTGAGTACTGACTTTTTTCTCACAAACATGTTCTCATGTCTCTAGGACGTGCGGTGCGTCAAAAAACTCGTAACTTGGGTAGAAGAAGTCACTGTTTGCATAACACCTTAAAAAGGCATTTAGTGCACTATTCCTTAAGGACTGGGGCGATACAGTATCTATAAGTAATGGAACAGTACACAGCAGTATAGGTTTTTGTATAGACGCATCACCCACGTTAGTGTGGCGGGCAGGCATGTACGTATCTAAGTCATTTTGACAAATGCTGGGCACCTTAATGAAATATTCAGTATTAAGGGTAGAGTGAAAACCGTCATATTGCACAAGTATTAAAGCGCAACTTGAACTAAAGCAATCAAAAGCATCTTCACGCACTCAATGCATCGAAAACCAGCTCGCAAGAAGCAAAACTTTCACTACAAATGGGTTTCACTGCGGGTATAGAAAAGGGCAATTTAAAATGTTTGTATGGATATTTTGCTTACTTATACCATCTATTAGTGGAAATTCAATTAACTTTTTAACGCGCTACTTTACAAAACGGGATATTTTACCGGTGATAAAAATAAGTAAATAAACACATGGGCATCCCTACAGCTGCCTTGACAGTCGCTATACTTTGGCGCTTTCCGGGGTGGAGTGGGGCTGCGGGAGGCTGGTCTAATCTTTATTCAGTCACATCACATCTGTTCTTAATGCGACCGCTTTCAATCGTACTTTCGTCTGTTTTACAAAGTACAACCCATTTCTAGGGATTTGACAATGTCTTAAACCTGCTATAGAGATCGTTTGTTGATCAATGTGACGTTTATAACACCGGGGCAGAGAAAAGCTGAAGAATGTAAAGGTGCGATAGGAAACCCAGAGCTGCTCCGGTCAGGTGGAAAGCTTCTCTCGTTCGCCAAAAGCATTTTGAGAGGACTCGGCAAAGAAACAGAAGAAGGACAGGCTACCCCGAAAGTTATATCGCACGTACCCAAGACAGTCATCCAGAAATACACTATTCGTGTTAACTAAACATTATAGACTGTTTTAGTTCCTATTATCTATCAAACACAATCAAGCACAGCATTTACCAATACACTTTCAGACACAGTGCTACATGTTGAAGTCAACATTATAATTTTTTAAACTCATTGCGAAATATATAGAAACAACTCATATCTACGTGCCGAACCTGCTTTTTGGCTGCTTCATCAAATGTTTGCTTTGATTCTCTCATTTTCGCATCTTGTTGAAAGTATTGATGGATTATTTGCCAAGAGTTCTTTTCAAAGATGGACGCAAATTGAACACGTCCTTCTGAACGTTGTCTGTTGTTTATTTTTACCGAGTGCGATTCAGGTCCTTTCCGATAAATCTCCCGTTTCCGATAAATGGCTTTAGGGAAAGTACCCGGCATAGACACAAACGAAGGACGAGTGGCGCGAGCGCACACAAACAAATAAATATGCTTCTCTTACGAGTAGTGTGAGCTGCCAATAAGTAGCTCTCATGCGTGCATCCTAGCCTATTATATTAGAACCTTTTGCTTGGCTGAATTTATACGTGTATACCAAAATTGTGTATTCAAGTCGAAAAAGTGTGTATCTTCAGAACTTGTAAACTGAGTTATAAACAAGGCCACTGGAATTATGCGGCAGGAAAGGGCTACATTATGCGGCAGGGTTCCGTAAATTATGCGCAAGAAAAGGCAAATTTTATGACAAGACCGGAGGCTCCTATTATGCGTTCTCTTCTTGCTTTATTAAAACAGCAGTCAAGACAAAAAAGACTACATATCCCATGTGGCTAACACAGACAGCCAATGGGATTGAAAACGTAGTATAGAACAGGTTGACCAATAGCAGTATTCCCCATGCTATTGTGACGTCACTTGACTGCAAGCAGCCCACTTTTCTTGCTGCTGCAGTCAAGATAAGTCACGCTTTTATATCGTCTTATCTTTCTTTATATTTATTACGTGGTATGCATATGTACATAGTGTAATTTGCTGTTGTCGGCATGTTGCCGCATTACATTTCATAAGCGCTTGTTCGCGCTCGTGTTTTGTTTTTCCTGTCCTCGGCAGCACACACCGGGTGCTTCCGAGGCAGGAATTCCAATTATTTTTGCATGCGCAACGCGCGCCGCTCCTTTGAGGATTCCCCTCGCGTTCAGGACCAACCGTCACTCGGTTGCCTGACGCGAACAGAGGAAAGCCTACGGAGCGCCCCGAAACGCTTCCTCACCTCGAATAACCATGTGCCTTTATCGGCTGCCTTCCTGCTCCTCACAACACCAATTTCCTCGGCCCCGCCCTTGTGTAGGAGGGTTCTTCCTTGTTTATATTCAGCCCTCTCGGTAGTTAACAGCCGGCTGCCCAGCTCACATATGAAATTCCCATAGAATTTAATTCCTGTCATTTTAAAGCCATTTTTTCACCGGGAAGAAATTCCTTTTGTTATTTAATTATCCTTAACATGGAAACCAATTCCTCAGCTATGGAACAGGGTGTTCCCAGTGAAATTGAGGACATAAGAAACGAGTTACGTAATTTTATCAAAACTTCTGTTCAACAGGCTATGGCGTCATCTATGCAAAAATTATCCAAGAATTTGGAGTCAAATTTTTCTAACCTTTTATCCAAATCTTCGGCCCAGTCTGCGGGGGAATGCAGTCAACGCCAGCCTGCCAACCCTATGGTTCCGGCACAGACGGAGAGTGAGTTTACCTCACATATGACAGAGGACGCGGTTCCTCACAAGGCTCCTGCCAAGGAGTATAACAATATGGTTTCCAAACCCCCTTTGAAACGTAAGGCCAAACAACGCCACTTTTCCCTCTCCACTCCCCATACCTCTACCCCTAATTCGGATGATGATATCCCAGATGCGGATTTGGATTTCTATGTCTCTGACAAAGACGACACTGACTCTTTTCACCTCCTCCCAAGAAACCCAAAGGTCCTTCTGTTTCTCCCCCTTTGTTTGACTCAGAAGGGTTTCCCATGTTTGACCCCTCCAACATACTTCGACCCAAATCCACCGAATGGCTCCCCGCCGACCATGTTGGGCGTTACGTGGCTCAGAAATTATTTTCTCCCCTAGACAAGCAGACCAGAGCCAAGCTCAAGTCCGAATGTCCACGCCCCGTCCTGCCACACAAAGCTACTTCCACTCCCTCCATTGATGAACAGATGTTAACATTTTTTACTAAACAGGGCAAGGACCCTCGTAAGGGAGTTGATAAGGCATGGTCGTCCTGTCAGGACAAACTATTGGATGTCATAGGTCCACTTACAAGAATCTTTGACATGATCGAATCAGCCAGGCTGGATGGCAGTTTTCTAGATCCAGAAGAGTTATCCTTATGGGTCCAACGTTGTTTCTGCCTTCTGGGGAATGCTAACTCCGCCCTCATACACGAGAGACGCAAAGGCCTCCTGATCAAACTGGACCCTAAATTGATTAATCTGGCAACGGTCCAACCCCAAATTCATACCGAAGGACAGCTGTTCGGTGATTCTTTCATAAAAAATCTCAGCAAGTACGTGGCCACATTTACCTCATTAGACAAAGCACAACAGTCTATGAGGAAAATGTTTAACCAACGGGTTTTTGCCAGGGCCGGTAGAGGCAGAGGCCGCTTTACCGGCCGAGGTTCCGTCAACCAAGGCTCCAGAGGACATTACGGTTCCTACCAACACGAATTTAGACCGCAGTTCTATCCCCAGCGCGGCAGAGGCTATCGTTCCAGATCCTTTAGACACTCTAAAGCCTCCAACCCTACAGGTAAGCCCTCAGCTTGGTTCTTTTCCAACCGGGGGTCGCATCTGCCATTTTCTTTCAAATTGGTTAACAATTACAGCGGATGTATGGGTTCTAAATACTGGTCAAGGTTACACAATAGAACTGTATTCCACCCCAGTTCAAACATTTTACACTCCTTCTCCCCAATTCTCCACAGAAATGATCCAGTTAATCTCTCTGGAGGTAGATTCCCTGTTACTAAAGCAAGCAATTTCAGTCACCCAACCACATCCTTTGGGGTTTACCAGCCCCATCTTTCTAGTTCAAAAGAAGAACAAAAAGATGCGTCCAGTCATCAACTTAAAACACTTCAACCAATTTGTGGTGTACAGACATTTCAAAATGGAAACAATTCTTCACCTCAGGGACATACTTCTTCGAAACGACTGGATGGTCAGACTGGATCTCCAGGATGCCTATTTAGTCGTCCCGATACATCCAGACTCCAGGAGATTCCTTCAGTTCCATTGGTTCGACCAAACCTATCACTTTACCTCTCTGCCCTTCGGTCTATCATCTGCCCCTTGGTGTTTCACCAAGCTATTGAAGCCCGTGGTAGCTTTCCTAAGATCCCAGGGCATAAGGCTTCTCATTTATCTAGACGATATCCTAATTTTAAGCCAATCTCCTCAAATTCTTCTACTTCACTTACAAACAGCCTCCTCTCTTTTAGAGAATCTAGGCTTTATAATAAACAGAGAGAAGTCCCTACGAACTCCATCCCAAACCATAGAATTCTTAGGATTTCAAATCAATTCCATTTCTGCTACTCTCCTTCTTCCCACGTCAAAAATAAGATCCATAACGTCAGAGATCCTGCAAATTCTTCGCAGCTCTCTCATCTCTCTCAGAACCTTAGCTCGAATAGTGGGCCTGCTGTCCTCTTCTATTCAGGCCATTTTTCCAGGTCCCCTTCATTACCGCTCCCTTCAAAGACTGAAGATTCAACACTTAAGAAAAGGTCTATCTTATTCCGACCTCATTCCCTTAGACGTAGAGTCCCGAACAGAGCTTCAATGGTGGATAGACCATTTGGACGCTTTGAACGGAAAAAGTATATTTCCATCAGCCCCAGATCTTGTCTTAGAATCCGATGCAAGTCGTCTGGGCTGGGGGGCCCGATGTGGTCCCATATCGACTGGAGGTACATGGTCTCCTGAGGAGTCCAAATTGCATATCAATTGTTTAGAGATGCTTGCCGGCTCCTTTGCAATCAGAAGCCTAGCAAAGCACAAAGTTCATTGCGCAATACTCCTCAGGATGGACAACATCTCTGCAGTCAGGTATATAAATCATCTTGGAGGCACAAAATCAAAACCTCTGGCGGATCTGGCCAAGAGTTTTTGGGAATTTTGCCTTTTAAACCATCTTTCGGTTCATGCAGAGTACCTTCCCGGAGCTCTCAATTCAATCGCAGACTGGCATTCTCGCCACCTCCGAGACTCCAGCGATTGGAAAATTCATCCTTCAGTTTTCCACAAGATCCATTCCTTATGGGGTCCGTTTTCCATAGATCTGTTTGCATCCCGTCTGAACACTCAACTTCCCTAATTTTACAGTTGGCGTCCAGATCCATTAGCCTTGGCATCAGATGCTTTCTCTCAAAATTGGTCTCTCTCCCTCAATTACGCCTTTCCCCCCTTCATCATGATCAACAGAGTTTTAGCTCATGCCAGACGTCAGAATGCATTCCTTATTCTCATCGTCCCGTTCTGGCAATCCCAAGTATGGTTTCCTACTCTACTGGAACTTTCAGTGGACTTTCCCTTGTTAATCCCATCCTTCCCAGACTTACTGTTGGACCCTTTTCAACGTCCACATCCCCTCATTGTAGACGATATCATCACTCTGTCCGCCTGGAAGATCTCAGGAATCCCCAATCTAGCCCTGTCATTTCGTCAGAAGCTTCTCAATACATCTCAAATTCATGGGCCCCAGGTACCAAGAAAGCCTACAAAGCAGCCTGGGCTTTATGGGACGGCTGATGTTTGGAAAGGCAACTTGATTCCTTTTCAGCAGATGTGATTTTTGTAGTTAACTTCCTAGCCGCAGAAGCTAGTAAAGGCAAGGCTTTTCGTACCATTAACCTCTATAGGTCGGCTATTTCTTCTAATCATATCCAGGTCAACGGTAAACCCATAGGCGAGCATCCACTGGTGTGCAGATTATTAAAGGGAGTAAAATTTTCCAAACCTCCTCTTCCAAAATACAATCATTTATGGGATGTTAATGTTGTTCTGAAGTTTTTAATTTCATGGCCGGATAACACGTTGTTATCTCTTAAAATGATATCTGCTAAGTTAACAATGTTATTATGTCTAATCTCTATTAAACGTTTATCTGATGTAAAAGCACTTGACGTCTCCAACCGTCAGTTTACCCCTTCGGGGGTATTATTTTCGGTTGTTCGACGTACCAAAACCAATTTATCGTCAGTTTTTTATCCTTATTTCCCACAGCAACCGAAATTATGTGTAGGCCAATGCCTTAAAGTTTATGAACAAAAGACTGCAGATTTGAGAACATCCTCCTCCCAACTACTTATTTCTTTTAGGAAACCTTACCACCCGGTTTCTGCCACTTTAGCTCGTTGGGTAAAATAGATTATGTCCCTAGCTGGTATCGATATTTCCAGATTTGGAGCTCATTCTACCAGAGGGGCAATGGCTTCCAAAGCTTTCTGGGCGGGTTCCCGTTTAGAGGATATTCTAAAATCTGCAGACTGGTCTAATGACAATACATTTAGAGTCTTTTATTGTAAACCTGTTGATGATCTTTCATTTAATGTAATTAATATGCTTTAAACTCGCATAATAGGAGCCTCCGGTCTTGTCATAAAATGTAGATTTTCCTAGTTCATGACGGAAAGTCTTAATTTTATTAAAGACACGGAGGCGAGTATTATCCCACTACTGGTAATAAATACTGTTCTCCCTCCCTTTCTTTCAGCGCCAAGTCCGGCCAATCCATCAGCATCCTAATACGATTTCCTCACATCTGGTGAATCCTTCACTCACTACAAGTTCAGGATCCTGTCCTGGCTTCACCGAATATGCCTTCATTTGTAGAATTTTGGACTTTGCTTCTGATGTGTTTGCTTTCCTAATGGCATTGTTTATTCTTTGTACGCTGTTTCCACTTTTATTCAGCAATTGACTTTATTTGCAAGAAAGGAGGGCTGCTTGCAGTCAAGTGACATCACAATAGCATGGGGAATACTGCTATTGGTCAACCTGTTTTATACTACGTTTTCAATCCCATTGGCTGTCTGTGTTAGCCACTTGGGATTTGTAGTCTTTTTTGTCTTGACTGCTGTTTTAATAAAGCAAGAAGAGAACGCATAATACTCGCCTCTGTGTCTTTAATAAAATTAAGACTTTCCGTCATGAACTAGGAAAATCTACATTATTCGGCATAATGCGGCTCCTTTTGTAATAGTAGTACTTAATTCTTTAATCTTTTTTAAGCTTGGTAACACTGGGCGTTGGTTGCACCTCATTAGGTCCAGTTTAACATCAAAGTATAACAAAAAGCAACAGGAAGGTGACCAGTCCAGTTATGCAAAGGGCCTTACATGGAAGGGCAAGACATGCTGCCTAATTTTTAGTAACTTTTGAACCGGTTGAGCTAGAAACATTTTTTTAGCAAAATCTGCAGATTATGTGGCAGATGATGGATTATGGGGCAATTTATGTAAATCTATAATTATGCGAAAATTGCAGCAGCTTCACAATCACATAATTCCAGTAGCCTTGGTTATAAATGATGTGAGGGGATTTATTACTGATATTATTACTTTGGTATGGGGGGGGCACTGTAGCTGTGGATGACATGTTTTACCTATTTTAAGGCATTCTAAATTGACAAAGACATTTTACCGTACTGCTGGCAACTCTGCCTGATGCACTGAGGTGATAACTGTTGGTAGTCTTGCATATAGTGACCACTAATGTAATCATGCCTGATGTAGTCACTATTACAACACTAATATTAGCTGCTTGTGATGAGTTTAATTGAACATAAGTAGCTCTCATTATACAAAAGGTTAGTGTTCCCTGGCCTATAGGATTGCAGTGTAATATAATTGTTTGACTTAGTAGGGGAATAATTATCATCCTACTCTTCACCATGCCTAAAGAAAGTGTAACGTCTGGTCCTGTTGTTGAACGCTATGATGACCACAGCAAGTTTGTGCTATATAAAACCAAAATTAACAAAATAAGTGATGCCTGTACCAGTAGCATTGAAAATGCAATTTCTAGTGTTGATTTTGTTTTTGCTGCTTCATTCAACCACTTGATTAATTGTTTCATAATGTTTAGCATGCCTTTTTATTGCCTCTGAAATTTTAGAATTTTATTTGGTTGTGAGGAATTGGGTTGTTGGTTGACTGGGGTGTGAGCCTGGTCATGCAGCTTCCACAGTCTCTGTCAGGGTGAGGCACAGGTCAACTCTTAATTAACTTGTGCTCAACCCTCTTTTAGTTTGGCACCGAGCAGTCAGGCTTTACTAAGAGGCACTGTGTAAAGTGTTTGTGCAACACATCCTACAGTAACAAAGTGAAAAATACTATGCAAAAAATAATCTACACTAAGCTAGAAAAATAGAGTAACTGTAATAAATTAATCAAGACAAAAATGACAAACATCCAATCAGTGGAACGAGAGTCATGAATGTTTAAAGATTTGAGAAAAAATAGTGCCAAAAAGCATAAAGCGCCAACTGTGGATATCTGGTTGCATCATACCGGTAGAAAGTCACAAGTTCAAGCCGACCACGATGCAGCACAGGCTCGCTACAGGGACCTAGTTAGGCCCACTGAACGGAGTACCTTAAAGCCTGGTTTGCAGAGTGTGGATCCTCATCGAAGATGTGTCAGTCACCCTAAATGATGCGTGAATTCTGAGATGCAGTGATATTGAGATACGAGGGCATGTGTCTTCATTGAGGATCCCGCCGTTGGGACTTGCATTGCGTGAGACTCGTAGTCAGGGCAATGCATCTGATCTAAAGAGTTGCGAGGCTGAGATGTGAAGTCAGGCATCGTCATTAAAGTTGCTGTCAAAGAGGGCATGTGCCAAGGATGCATCGTGCATTCGGGACGATGTGTCAGTTCCGAAGGGCTGTGACAAGATGCAGGTCTTTGCGATGGGTCCAATCCGCGCAGCAGCAGCGATTCATTGGTACTGCTTGGGTTTGCACACAGGAGATGCATAAGTTCCACTCAGCCTGCAGACGCTGGCAGAGCACCTTAGGCCCACTTCCAAGAGTCCAGCACAGGGGTAGCACCACTTAGCAAGGTAGACTCACAGATGGCAGAGTCTAGGTGCTAGTGCAGGATTGTTGGTAGCCTGTTATGTCCCTGAGGATTCAGATCAGGAATACAGCCAACTAGCCCTTAGAGTCACTCTAGGTTCTGAGTTCAAGAGATGCAGGTCCAGTCCTCTTCACCCAGGCAAGAGGCAAGCAAGCAGCAAGTCAGCACAGTAGGGTAGCAGTTCCTTCAAAGAAGCAGTCCACCAGAGTCAGCAGTTCTTCTTCCTGGCAAAGTATATACAGGTCCAGAAATGTACTGAATAGTTGGTGTTTGAGGTCCAGTATCTATACACAGTTGTGCCTTTGAAGTGAGGAGAAGCATTTTAAAGCATGCCTTTGAAGTGCACAGATGCCCTGCCTTCCTTTCCTTGGCTCCAGACTATCTATAGAGGGTGTGCAGCGCTTTGTATGGAGATCGGACACAGCCTATTCATTTGTATTTGGGGCTGTATTCAGTTCCTCCCTCCCATCCCCTGTCAGTGATGGCCCATCCAGTCACACCTAAGCTCCCCATTGTGTGTGGCTGTCTAGGAGGAATACACAAAGCGTGTCACCCTTATCCCATCATGTGACCCAGAGACAGGCTGCAGGCACCATATAGCTAAGACAAGAAACTGGCAACTTTCTAAAAGTCTCACTTAAAAATGCTCCGAGAAAAATTGTTTAGACATAATTTGTGTACATAAGATCCAGTCTTCAGTTAATGAATAAGGCAACTCCATACTGTTCAAATCCAATATATTAGTTGATAGGATTCAGAAAGTTCACAAAATGTACAACAAATATCCATCCCATAGACAGTAACACTGTACGTAACCACCCCCTAGATCACACAATTGTATCCCAACAGAAGATCCAGGAAGGAGTTATAACCCTCCTCTTGACACAGCCCTGCACAGTAATTGTCTGGTTTTCAGTCCCAGTTCAAGCAATATCATGGTCGTTCAATTCAGCTTGTCAAATGAGAAGGTAATGTCGACGTTTCGGTCTGTGGTGGCAGTCAAAGGCACGTCAGACCATCATCAGGACTCAGTGTTGTAAAATAATACCTACACATAAGGAACATTAATTATAAAACAGTATGTACAATTTTCCAAATCACACCATGTGTACCACCTGTTAAACCCAAGAAAACACCACAAGCACAACTAGTATAAGCCACCACCGACATGACAAAGAAAGTTAAAAAAGTACCTTAAAAACAAAGAAAATGTGCACCATGTAATACACTGTGTCAGGCTCCAAACTAAAATAGTTACATTCCGCTTCTTACAATGGGTTGCAAAAATAGACTCTGTAGCAACACACAAGGGGACTTCAACCTACAAGCCCAAGTAAACAAATCCACAGGTATTAAAATATTAAAATCGTTTATCCACCATACAACATAATCTCTAGAACAATGCTGCCTCCATTGCAGGGCATTCATACCTTAGAAATATGGGACCGTTAGCTTCTGTATTCTTCCGCATCCGCTCAACCCATGTGAGTGGGAATCACACAGTGCCGGCCTTCCCAGTGTGTTTAAATAAGGAAACAACAGGTCTTGTGACCATTACAGTGACTATGGCGGCCAACTTGAAATGGTAAAAATGCCTAATACCCAGAGCTTAGAGACAGTTGTAATTACGGTAAGTTTACTGTCGTGGACCTCAGTAACTTAATAAATATAATATCCATCTAGGCCATCCGCTCAGTCTGTGTTAGTAAGATACACACGCTGCCAGTCTCCTTTATGCAGAGTGTTCAAGTAGTAACATGTCACATTATCACTGCAATTACAGTTGAGGCCATATTTAAATGTAGCAATGGTCCATCTAAATGCTCTCCAACACTAAATCCACATTCACAACCCTGCTGTAGGTAGCCCCAGAGCTTAACGCATTCACAGAACAGAAAGAAAAGATTGACCCAGCCAATTATTCTCAGGGCATTATTAGGCAGCAACCACAACAACCAATACAATTTAATGTCAGAAATGGAAGTACAGATAAAGGGACTCACAACCATCATACCATCCATAAAAAACAAAAAGGTCACAACAGCTAACCCTAATAGGGACCATACCCTATCTAGTAGAACTGCTAGATATCGATTCAGCATCTACAGTTGTAGGATGCAAACCTAAATAACAGATACCCTCATAATCAGCAGCTAATATAATGTATGATTTTTTTCTAGAAATAAAATAAACGTCAGGTATTGTTGGATGGTCAGCCTGTAAAATCTGCCATGTTCCTCCGGATAATTTAAATGTGTGCTCACAATTGCTATTACCTACAAGTCTGTTTCTGTTTTGAATTCCTCTTTTGAAAACACATACTTTCCCTTTGTGTCTCTTCTTCAACTTTAGTCTTGGATGAGATATTTTCCTTCTGTACACTTCTTATTCCTTTTTCTAAATGTTCTCTCAAAACATACTCTTTTTTTGTCCTATGTGCAAACATGTTCTACTCTTTTCTAATATCATGATAAAAGTTTTCTCTAATAAATTCATTAGGCAGGTTAGATTGTTCTCGTATGCCTTAACAGTGTCTGTAGGTAGAAAACATTTACAATACTGCCAAGCTGTTTCCATTTCCTTTGCCTGTGGATGTAAGTTCATACTTTTTAGCAAAGGCACTTTGAAAAGGATTGTGTCAAACTTAGAGTAATAATATTCAAAATGTAATTGCCTATAAACTAAACCAAGTAAAATACTGTATGAAGTAGCATGTGAAAGAAGAATGTGGTAGTATGCCACTTGTTTATCAGCCGATGAAGGTAAGTGCGCACACACATAACAATCCTTTGCATCTATAGCTCGTGTAAATCCTTGAACTAAACTAGAATTAACATTTGTTGAGTAATCTTCTTTTGTGTAATCTACAAATGAGGTTTCAACTCATCTTCATCTATGTCAGGAACAGACGTTGTGTTAGTGAATGAGAATACATAATTTTCTGTCTCTGGTGAAAAGTGTACCAATAATGCAATAGCTAATAAAACTACTTATAAAAATGTAATACCTATATTGGTCTTGCATCTAGGTCTGATTAGAGCACACATGTTTGTCTAAAGTCAGACCTTTTCAAAATGATGAACACAACAGCAAAGTTAGTGTCTTTATTTTATTGAAAAAACAGTCTGTATTTTTCTTCTTTTTTCGTTGTAAATCAGTTAGTTTCTTGTGCCTTTATTTATAGCAATCTTCGAGTAGTCTTCTTTAATCCTGCTCCCCGTTCTTTTAAAATGTTATCCCTATTCTTCTACTGCATCCTCACCTAGGTAAATCTTCTTAATTCTTTTGAACAATTTATCATCTTTTATTTCAGTCTATTAATACAATTCATTCAATGAGTTTTTCACAGCTGAGGTTTCCTTTAAACAGTTTTTGGGGGGTTCAGGCAATTCTCTGTTCCAGTCAAGCAAATACGATATTGGGATGTTTAGCACTTGGCTTACGTAGCAGGTCCATTCAGATGCTGAAAATCTTTGACAAGGTACTCTGGTTCTTTTGGATCGTCTCAGTTTTTGCTGATCTCCTTCTGTGTCACGTATACCACTTGACTCTGTCTCCTCATCAATTGTTGGCGGTATGGATCCATTTGACACACTTGAATTCAACTTCTTTTGACTGTAGGCGTTTGGCCATCTAGCATTGTGGGTGTCTCATATTGATCTTGAGTCAGTACTTGTTTCTTCTCCTGGATCATCTTGTTTCACGGAACGTGTCTCTACTATCACTCCAGTCTTAGTTCTTGCTTCATCACCATCTGTACCAGGAGCTCCAATGCCACATTGTGAGATATCTGGAAATTGAATTTCTTCACCAGTCTGCAATTCTTGACCCCTCCCGACTTGCTGTTTTGCTGCTTGAACTTATGTGTCTTGTAACGTTTGTGGTGGTACACTCACCAGTGTTCTTGGTTCTGGCTCATGCAATACCATTTCCTCAGACGGATTTCTTGTTCCATGGGTATGTGAAGCATGCATCCAGTTTGGCACTCCAGCACAATCGACAGCAGTGTTCATGATTAGTATCACCTGGTAGGGGTCTTTCAACCTTGGCTTCAGACTGGACTTTCTTACATGTACCTTGATGAGCACCCTGGTTCCTGGGTTTAAATCATGGTGCTCCTATTGTTGTGGGATTGCAGTGACGGCTTCAACCTGTAGAGAGACAGAATGCACCACACCAGCTAACCCTTCGAAGTAATTGAGCTGCATGTCATCTGGTATGTTTACAAGTGCATTTGTAGGTACAGCAGACAGTCTCATGTCTCTTCCCATAAGGATCTCATGAGGGGTTAAACCTGTCTTCTTGTGAGGTGTACTTTGAAGTCTCATCAACACCAAAGGTAAAGCATCAGCCCATTTCAGTGAAGTGGATGCACAAACATTTGCCAGTCTGGACTTGATTGTAGCATTGAGTTATTCTATATCTGAAGCTTCAGGCCAATAGATATAATGCAACTTCTTTTCCACTTGTAATGCTGCACACAACATTTTAATGATCTCACTGTTGAAGTGAGTTCCTCAATCTGACTGCAGAGGAACTGGTACCAGTTCCCTTAACAGCAATTCGGCTACAGTGAGACTGTCATTCCTCCTTGTTGGGTAGCCTTCCACCCATCAAGGGAAGATGTACACTAAAAGTAGGACGCATCTCAACCCATTCCAAACAGGCATTTCAATGACGCCCATCTGCATCTGGTTGAAGGTACCACCTGATCTCCCTGCGTGACTCATTATAACTGGTGTTCATTTCCCCAACATTCATCGGTTGGCATTTTACACAACAGTGACGCAGGTCTTCTGTGTGAGTGCTAAATCTGGGGCTAAACCAATTCTGTTTAAAGGTTCTGACCAGCACATCCCTATCTAAACGTGGGGTCATGGAAATGTGTCATTGGGGATAGCAAACTGTCTGGCAACACTGGTCTCCCATCTGCTGAGACCCAAATGCCATTTACATCCTTTCCACATCCTGCTGTGATCCAACCCTACTCTTCAGCTTCTGAAAAATGTCCTGCAAACCTTTGAGTTCTCCCCATTTAGCAGCTATAGACATCAACATTGAAAAGGCAGTTTCCTCTCAAGATTCACTTGTGAATGTTTGATTAAATGTACAGGCCACAGTTGCACATTAGCTTGCCACTTCGTCTGCATGTCTGTGAGATGCACATTTTACAACAGCAATTTCAGTTGGAAGTTGTAAAGCTTCCAAAAATCTCCTCATATGCTCACCAGTCCTATTCCGCAAACCAGAAGTCATGAAACCTCTTTGTGACCATAACTGCCCAAAGTCATGGATCACACCAAAGCCACACTGACTATCTGTAAAAGAAGTCTAGCTGCAAGCTCTAGTAAGGGCAATTAATTCTGCAAATTGTGCTGAAGTAACTCCTTGAACCCAAGAGGCTTCTCAGGGGTGTGAAATTTAATAAAATATCGACTTTCCAAGGGACAGGTTGATTCTTAAATCTACTTGTCCTGTAAAAACAAATCTACTTGTCCCTTTGGTGCTGTGTAGTGCGGCAACAAATTTTATGGCAAGACCGGAGGCTCCTATTATGCTTAAGTCTTTTCTTTATTTTCAATAGCAGCTGCAGTCAAGAACAGAACTACTGATAGCATAAGGCCAACCACAACGGCTAATGAGGATCAAAAGGTAGTTCTAAGAAAATACACCAATCACCAACAACCTGACCTAATAATACCTATCTTTACTGGGAACAGCCCTCTTTTCTTGCTGCTCACAGTCAAGATAAGTACATCCACTTCTTATGGCTACTGCATATTTTTAGGCTTATATGTAATATTTGATGTTTTTGTACTTCAAATGCTTGTTTCCTTTGTTATTAGGTGTTTATATGCATCTTATTGGCTTAGTCAGCTTGTAGCCGCAATTTTCCTCTGTTCGCAGCACGAGCGCGTCTTTGGCAATTAATCGTTCTTTCCTCAGTGTGCGCTGTTATCTCAGCGCCCGCTGAGGAGAAAACGGTTTCCTTCGTGCTTGGTCACGTTCTACAGGCTTTCTGCTGTGCTCGGCGCCCGCCTGCCTAATCCTTCCTGTCACGCTTTAGAGAGCGCGTTCCCCAGGCATTCTGTTTGTTTATATCAGAGCGCTTGGAGGAATATTATTATTACAACGCTTCTAACTTCAAAGAAGCGGTTTGACCCGGTCATTACCCAGGAATTTTTACTCGTTCAAGCCTCAATTATTTTTGACAGTGCCGTACTCCTAATTCTATGGAGTTTCGTTATTTCAATTTTTCTAACTTAGGATAGAAAATATGAACCCTTTCTTGAACAATTATTTTTAATTGTTTTTTCCTATTACCATGGACAGCTCTAACCTTCCAATGCTGTCTCAGGAGGGAGGAGGAAGGCGTCCTCAAAGACAATCTGAATGACTTCATTCAGTCCTCAGTCGAGCAGGCCATGGCAGTCTCATGGCAAAAATCGTCAAAAAATTTAGAAAATTCTGTGGTGTCTCTGGTGTCAAAAACCATGCTGGCCCAATCTGCGGGGGAAGGCAGAAAGCATCTTAATCCTTAAAAAAATACCAAACGACGCTAAATGCAAGTGACAAGAGTTCACACGTGGCAGAGGACATGGCTCCTCAAAGGCCTCCTTCAAAGGAGGGATTATTAAATAAGACACCTAAGAACTGCATGGTTAAAATTAAAAATATTTCTCCAATCCACATATCAAAAATATTAGACACCGATGAGGAAGTGCAAGACCCTGATTCGGATTCGGATTCTTCCGATAGGGACGTAGGAGATGTCTTCTCCCCTCCTCCTCCCAAAAAAGACAAATGTGGGTCACAATATTTTGTGGGCTCTTGCACGATTGTAGATGCCGAAGGGCTACCAATGTTCGATCCAGCCAGCATCCAGCACCCTAACTCGACCGAATGGCTCCCTACAGACCATACGGCAGAGTATGTTACGGCCAGACTGCGCACTCCCCTTGATAAACAGGTGCGGGCTAAACTCAGATCGGAATGTCCTCGTCCCGCCCTTTTGTCAAAAATTACTGCCACCCCATCCATTGATACTTCCCTTATAACCTTTTTTACTAAGTATGGCAAGGACCCACGCAAAGGGGTTGATAAAGCCTGGTCTTCTTGCCAAGACAAACTGTTAGACGTGATAGGTCCCCTAACTCGGATTTTCAACCTGGCAAAATCGGCTCGATTGTAACAAGCTTCGGTCGACCCAGAGGAACTCTCCTTGTGGGCCCTATGTGCCATTTGCTTGCTGGGGAATGCCAACTCTTCCATTACGCATGAACGCAGGAAAGCCCTTCTTCTCAAACTCGACCCGAAGTTGGTCAACCTGGCTGGTTCGGACCCCGGAGTCAAAGCGGAAGGAATGCTTTTTGGTGACTCCTTTATCAAGGAGTTGAGCAAATATGTGGCGACTTTTTCATCGCTTGATAATGCCCAACAATTTTTGAAAAAGATGTTCTCGACACATGTTTTTGCAAGGGTTGGCAGAGGCAGGAACCGCTTTGCCGGCCGCACCTATGCCAACCAAGGTTCCCGGGGTTACTACGGCAACAACACGTCCCAAGACTACAGTCCACAGTTCTATCCCCAGAGGAACAGGGGCTTCAGGAACAGAGGGAACCGAAGTTCCAAGTTCTCCTCTCAAACCGGTAAGTCAAACGATTTTTTCTCATGCTCTGGGGGGTCGTATTTCAACTTGCCTATCAAATTGGGAAGAACTCACATCAGATACTTGGGTGTTAAATACCGTTCAGGGTTATGTTATAGAGCTTTTTGCAGAGCCTTTGCAAACTGTTTTCCCTCCTCCACCTCATTTTTCTTTAGAAATGACAGACCTAATTTCCTTAGAAATTCAGGATTTACTTCAGAAACAGGCGATAATCCCATGTCCTTTAGATCCTTCAGGGTTTCTCAGTTCAGTTTTCTTGGTTCAGAAAAAGAACAAAAGATGAGACCAGTTATCAACCTTCACCAATTCAATCAGTTCGTTCTTTATCGACACTTCAAGATGGAAACCATCATTCATCTCAGGGATACCCTTTTACAAGGAGATTGGATGGTAAGGTTAGATTTGAAAGATGCCTATTTAACCGTGCCCATACACCCCGTCTCTCAAAAATGTATTCAATTCCAATGGGCCGGTCAGACTTTCCGGTTTACCTCTCTCCCTTTCGGTCTCTCGTCAGCTCCATGGTGTTTCACAAAGCTGATGAGACCGGTAGCAGCTTTTCTCAGAGCTCGTGGCGTCAGGTTAATTATCTACCTGGACGACATCCTCATGATGAATCAAAATCGTTCCTCCCTTCTGGCTCAGGTGCATCTTGCACGCTGCTTGCAGACCTAGGTTTTATCGTAAATTATGAGAACTCTTCTTTAGACCCGATCCAAAAGATCGAATTTCTAGGTTTCGTCGTAGATTCCGTTTCGGCTTCTCTTCTTCTTCCCTCCTCAAAGATAAAATCTATCAAGTCAGAAATCCTGCTCATCCTTCGCAATTCTCAACTTTCTCTCCGATCCCTTGCAAGAGTCGTAGGTCTTCTCTCATCCTCAATCCAAGCTATTTTCCCAGGTCCTCTACATTATCGAGCGTTGCAAAGGTTGAAAATATGCCACCTCCAAAGAGGGTTGGCCTATTCAGATTCCATAGAACTAGATCAGGAATCTTGAGTGGAACTCCAATGGTGGATAGACCATTTAGATGCCTGGAACGGCAGGACCATCTTTGCATCAGCCCCAGATCTAGTATTAGAATCAGATGCAAGCCTTCTGGGCTGGGGGGCCGTTGTGGTACAGTCTCGACTGGAGGCTTATGGTCACGAGAGGAGTCAAGACTGCACATAAATTGTTTAGAGATGCTTGCTGGCTCCTTTGCAATCAGAAGTCTTGCAAGAGACAGGGTTACCTGTTCTGTTCTTTTCAGGATGGACAACATTTCCGCTGTCCGCTACATCAACCGCTTGGGGGGCACAAGGTCCAAGCCTTTAGCGGAATTGGCGAAAGGGTTCTGGGAATTTTGTCTTCTAAACAGAATCAGTACAAGCAGAATACCTTCCAGGCAACCTCAACGTGGTTGCGGATTGATACTGTCGACATTTTTAGGATTCCAGCCATTGGATGCTCAATGTACAGGTCTTCAACAGCATCCTTCACAAGTGGGGTCCTTTAGAAATAGATTTATTCGCTTCACGTCTCAACGCTCAACTACCAAAGTTCTTCAGTTGGCATCCAGACCTACTGGCTGTAGCATTCAATGCTTTTTCTCAAGACTGGTCTTCTTCCCTCAATTACGCCTTTCCCCCCCCTTCATTCTGATTTCCAGGGTTATAGCGCATGTCAGACACCAACAGGCTTCCATAGTACTCATAGTTCCCTTTTGGCACGCTCAAGTGTGGTTTCCATCCCTCCTAGAACTATCAATAGAACTCCCTTTCTTGCTCCCTCTGATCCCGGACCTTCTAACCGATCCTCAAGGCCTATCTTACAGCCTAGTTCTCCAGAATGCTCTCATTCTCTCAGCTTGGAAAATTTCAGGGAATCCCAGCCTCCCACTTCTATTCCAACAGAAGCTTCAAATTTCCTGGACATGGCTAGAGCTGCAGGAACAAAGAATGCATATCAATCAGCTTGGGACCTCTGGCATTGCTGGTGTGTGGGAAAACAGGTTGATCCCTTTACAGCAGATGTAACAATGATTATCAATTGTTTTGGCTGCAGAAGCTTCCAAGGGTAAATCTTTCCGTACCATTAATTTGTATAGGTCGGCTATTTCTTCCTCACATGTGTTTTAACAGGGGAAACCTGTTGGAGAACATCCTTTGGTATGTCGTCTTATAAAGGGAGTAAAATTTTCCAATCCTCCAAAACCAAAATATAGTTCTGTATGGGATGTCAATACTGTTTTAAGATTGTTTATGTCATGGCCAGACAATGCCTCTTTATCATTAAAGCAGCTTTCAGCCAAATTGACTATGCTTTTATGTCTGGTGTCTTTCAAACGCTTGTCTGATGTTAAAGCTTTGGACATTACAGCTCGTCAGTTCACTCCTTCTGGGGTTATGTTTAATGTGGTCAGATGTACAAAAACTAACCTTTCTTCAGTTTTTTACCCCTTTTTTCCGGACCAGCCTAAACTTTGTGTAGGTCATTGTTTAAAAGTTTTATGAATAGCAGACAGCCGGTCTGAGAAATTCCTCTTCTACCCAGCTCCTGATATCTTTCAGGAAACCTTTCAAACCCGTGTCCTCCCCAACCTTAGCTCGATGGGTCCGCTGGATTATGTCTTTGGTTGGTAGTGATGTCTCCATCTTTGGGGCCCATTCAGCTAGGGGAGCCATGGTGTTCAAAGCTTTTTGGGCCGGTTCCCGCTTAGAGGATATTCTCAGGTCGGCTGACTGGTCCAATGGCAATGTTTTTTAAGTTTTCTATTGTAAACCGATTGAACATGCCTCTTTCAATGTGATTAATACGCTTTAAAATAGCATAATAGGAGCCTCCGGTCTTGCCATAAAATGTAGATTTTCCTAGTAATTTATGAAGGAAAGTCTTAATTTTATTAAAGACACGGTTGCGAGTATTATCCCGCCGCTATAAAATTCATTCTACTTTTTGTCTCCCTCCCTTCAGCTTCTACATCTGGACAACAGTCAACAACATAAGGCTCCTGCCTTTGTCTCTTCAACTGCTTCGTTCTTGGCTGGTTCTGCCTCTACGATCTTCTCGCCGTCCTCTCAGAACACCCTTGCGGAATTGGCTCAAAGACTGATTTACTCTTTACAGGAACTTTTAGCTCTAGGCTTAGCTATTTGTATTTGTAGCTTAATTGTTCCTTTGTTTTCTGCGGTTTAAGCTCGCACAAGAAAAGAGGGCGGTTCCCAGTAAAGATAGGTATTATTAGGTCAGGTTGTTGGTGATTGGTGCATTTTCTTAGAACTACCTTTTGATCCTTATTGGCCGTTGTGGTTGGCCTTATGGGATCAGTAGTTCTGTTCTTGACTGCAGCTGCTATTGAAAATAAAGAAAAGACTAAAGCATAATACTTGCCTCTGTGTCTTTAATAAAATTAAGACTTTCCTTCATAAATTACTAGGAAAATCTACATTATGGCACCAATCTCATTATGTAAGAACTTAATAGCCTCTCTAACTATACCAGGACTACTATTATAGTAGGACTTGAATACTTGTTTTAGACGTGGCATCCTTGGCGTGGTCTCCCCTGTCTTTTTTGCCTCTGCATCCCATGTTTTGACTGTGAAATGGACCCTGTTTTTGCTTTTGTTGGTACTCTGGGCACTCTACCACTGCTGACCAGTGCTAAAATGCAAGTGCTCCTGTGTAAATTGTATGTGTAACTGGTGTATTCCTGATTGGCATATTTGATTTACTAGGAATTCCCTAGTAATGTGCCCTACAGGTGCCCAGGGCCTGTAAATCAAATACTACTAGTGGGCTTGCAGCAGTGGTTGTGCCACCCACATGGGTAGCCCTGTAAACATGGCTCAGACCTGCCCATTCGACCTGGCAAGTGCACCCACATGCAAGGCCCAAACCTTCCCTTTTTATATATGTAAGGCACCCCTAAGGTAGCCTGTAGGTAGCCCCATGGGCAGGGTGCAGTGTATGTTGAAGGTGGGACATGGAGTGATGTTTTTTACATGTCCTAACAGTGAAAGACTGCTATACTCAGCTTTCACTGTTGCAAGGCCTATCTCTCCCATAGGTTAAAATAAGGACTGCCTTTAAATAATATTTAAGTGCAGATTCCCTTTGGGAGCAGATAGAAATCTGGAGTGTGGTGTCTCTGAACTCATAATTTAAAAATACAGCTTTTGGTGAAGGTGGTTTTTAGATTGTCAATTTGAAAATTCAATTTGTAGAAAATGGGCATTTTCTTGTTTTAACCATTCTGTGACTCTGCCTGTTTGTGGATTCCTTGTCTCTGTCGGTTTGACAGTTGGGCTGTTTGTGAATCCCCTCTAGACAGTGAGACAAAGGGAGCGGGGATGTAGCCTGCATATTCTGATGGGTCATCTGTGCTACAGTGGAGGGAGGAGTTGTCACTTCTTCCTGAATGGGCTGTGCCTGCCCTCTCACAATGCAGTCTCCAACCCCCTAGTGTGTGTCTGGGGCCTGGAATGGGCAAGGTGGGATCCTATTAACAAGAGAGACTTCCCTTGAAGTTTGCCAACTTCAAAGGCAAAAAGGGGTGGAAGTATTGGATGCAAAACCCCTGGAAATTAGATTTCTACAAGGATTCAAGAGGAAGCTCTGCCAAGGAGAAGAGCTGAAAAGCTGAAGAGAAGTGCTCCCTGTGACTGTGCTTGTTGGGCTATCCTGCAGTTGCTGCTTCCGCCTGTGAAAGAGGACAAAAACTGGACTTTGTTGTGCATTCCTGCTTGAGAGGAATCTCCAAGGGCTTGAGTTGAGCTTGCCTCCTGTTGTAGAAGTCTCAGGGCCAACAAAGACTTCCTGTGCCAGCACCTGGACCTTCTAGTGAGACTCCTGCCCTGCCAAGTGGTGCCCCATCCAGTCCCTGTGGCCCTTGAAAGGTGAAGCTGGTGGAAAAGGACTTAAATCAACGCAAAGACTGCCGTGGGGGGAAATTTTGACGCACCATCTGCAACACTGCTGATAAACGACACACCACCTGCCTCGGGGCTGAAATTGATGCTTCTCCTGCATCGCAGCTGGAAGATCAACGCATTACGGCTGGGAGAAACCAAGTGCAACACCCACTTGCGGCTGCTCATAACGATGCAAACCCCACGCAGCGCCGTTTCCTGACACTGTGCGACCGGATTTTTAAATGCAACATCACTGGATGTGAAAAATCGAAGCAAAACTGTCCGGACCCAAGGTGTCTATCCAGAAATCGATGCATCGCACTCTTGTGAGTGAGCATCACCGACCCAACCGGAGAGGAAACAAAGCACCACCTCACTTCCGAGTAAGGAATCGACGCATCGCAGACTTTTCCGATGCACGCTTTCCGTGTGCCTACATTTTTCATACAAGCCAGGTAATTTGTGTAACTACAGCGTTCTCACTGTTTTCTATGGAATAAGACTCTTATTCTTTTGAAAATTCATATCCTGACTTGTGTATGTTGGATTTTTGACATTCAGGTCTTGTTGGCTATAGGTAAATATTACCTATTTTTCTGAACTGGTGTGGTGTCCATTTTGTAGTGTTTTCACTGTATTACTGTGTGTGTTGGTACAAAAACTTTACACATTGCTTCTGGGGTTAAGTTTTTCTGCTCATGTAAAGCTATCAAAGGGGTGAGCGGGGGTTAACCAGGTGTGTTTCCCATTACCCTTACTAGAGTGAGGGTCCTGCTTGGACAGAGTACACACTGACTGCCAACCAGAGACCCCATTTCTAACAACTTGCAGTTTCAATCCCTATTATAGCAATTTCCTTATTTTGCCACCTTTCCACAGATCAACGTACTGGGGCTGGAGGAAGCAGTAGGCAATAGTTCCAGGGTTGTATTGCCTTGGAGTCTGCAAACCTACTAACTTGCATGTTTTAAGAATTTTCACCAGCTCTTATCTAATCTTTTCTCATAATGAGAAAGGTTGGAAATTTACTCCTGAATATGGCAGAAGTAGAAGTTCTTCCAGGGTTGGGAAAAAAGTGGTTGGAGAGAAAGTGAATTTATAAACATTCCATAGATTGTCACATGAGCAAATCTACACATGCATATTTGCGTGTGCTAACATACAGTTCACAAATACCTTCTAGGAGTATGATTTCCTGGTCTACTTCTGTAGGTTCTTGAAAATTAATGAAAGCCACTAATTCAAAGACATATACAATGTGTGCACTTTTGTGACTTTCCTTAAGAATTGGGTGCCTATATAGGTCTGGCGTTAACAAAGACATTTTGTTTTTATTAAACTTCTGTAGGTGGCTGGCCTGGTATGTGTTAGGTACCTATGGTACTTACACCTTATACCAGGTCCAGTTATCCCTTATTTGTGTATGTAAGAAGTGTCTAAAGGTAGCTGTGGATGAGCAGCCAAGGCTTATCTAGGAGACATGCAAAGCTCATGCAATACCACTGTAGTCACACAGTACTCATACACATGAAAGAAAATACTCAGTGTTACAAAAGTAAAGGTACTTTATTTTGGTGACACAAATACCAAAAATACCATAGAGACTATACTGCCTTAGGAGGTAAGTAATGCACAAATTATATACACTAGTATGCAGAAATAGGCATACAAACAGTTAGAAAACAGTGCAATTAGTGAAAATCACAATAGTTAGAAATGGGCTTAGGGGGAGCACAAACCATATACTAAGAAAGTGGAATGCGAAAGTTGGTCTCCCACCTAGGCAAGTGTAGTGTGTAGAGGGGAGCTGGGAGTACTTAGAAAGCCCAAAGGTAAGTACCAGAACCCACCTCAGGGACCATGAAAGCAGGAGTAAATCACTGTAAGTTTCATAGAACACACAGAAAGAAGAACAGAAGAATATTGCAAAACTCAGAAGAGATTACAAGGCACCAACAGTGGATTCCTGGAGCAGAGGACCTGTGGGAAAGAGGGGACCAAGTCCAAGAAGCACAGGGGAGTCCAGGAAGGGCAGGAGCCCCAACCTACCAGGATAAAGGTGCAAGAAATGTACCACCCGTGAGGATGAAGTGTCAGCACTCCATCCCAAAGTCGGGTTCTTCGAGGATGCAAGTGATGTCCTATGCCGGACGGAGGATTGCAGTCGTGTTTGCATCGTCGGAGTCCACCAACAAACCTTGGCCCATGCAAAGCTCGCAGTTAGCGGAAAATGGCGCTGCTGGGGACCAGGAAGGACCATGTTAACTCTACCCATGAGGGCCACTCAGTGGGGGTCCTCAGCAGTACAGGGAGTCCACAGAAGACCAGGCAGCACACACAGGAGTCCCACTGGATGGGGAAAAAGAAGTTGCAAAAGAGGCGCACAAAGTACTACGACAAAGGCTCCCACGTCGCAAGGAAACCACCCAGGAAGCTGTGTGTCGCAGGATTGAGTGCTGGAGGCCGGAGCTTCAAGTTGCACAAAGAACTTGGAAAAAGAATGCCAAGAAGCCTTAGCAAATGATGCAGTGCACCATGGCACTGTCTTGTGTAGGGAGGCAAGGTCTATACCTCCACCAAACATCGATAGCTAGAAGAGAGGACCGTAAAGACCACTTCAATCCACCACCCGTGATGCAGGATCTGTACTACTGAACAGGAGAGGCGATCCACTCAGCCGGTCATCGTTTCAGTTCGTGCCTGCAGAAACAGGGGAGTGACTCCTTTACCCCAAGGGAGATTACTTCTTCCTTCTCATGCAGGCAGAAGACGGGCTGTCCTCAGAGGATGCACAACCAGGAAACTGTTGCAGTTGCTGGCAGAAGCGAGAGATATAATATTGCAGAAGGCTACTTGCTTCTTTGTTGCAGCTTGTATGGAGGATCCAGATGCAGTTTCTTCGGTGAGAAGTTGAAGTGGAGAGTGCAGAGGAAGATTCCTGTTGGAGTCTTGCAATCTGAATCTGAGGAACCACCCAAAGGAGATACCCTAAATAGCCCTGAAAGGGGGACTGGTCACCTAACCAGGTAAGCACCTATCAGGGGAGGGCTCTTACCTCACCTGGCCACTCAGATGCTCCCAGAGTTCCCGGCCAACCTTGAATCCAAGATGGCAAATCCCAGGGACCCTCTGGAGGAGCTCTGAGCACAACCCCTAGGGTGGTAATAGACAGGAGAGTGGTCACTCCCCTTTCCTTTGTCCAGTTTCATGCCAGAGCAGGGACTGGGGGTCCCTAAACTGGTGTAGACTGGTTTATGCAAGGAGGGCACCAAATGTGCCCTTCAAAGCATTGGCAGTGGCTTAGGGAGTCTACTCCTCCCCAGCCTGTAACACCTGTAACACCTATTTCCAAAGGGAAAGGCTGTAACACCCCTCTCCAAAATCCTTTGTTCTGTCTTCCTGGGCTTGAGCTTTTCAAGCAACAGGAGGACAGAAACCTGTCTGTGAGGTGGCAGCAGCTGGGGCTGCCTGGAAAACCTCAGAAGGCTGATTTGGCAATACTGAGGGTCCTCTAAGGAGCCCCTGGAGTGCATGGAATCATACAACCAATGCTTGCAAAAGCCTTGGGGTATAATTCCAACATGTTTGATACCAAACATGCCTATGTTCGTAGTTACTATTACGTAGCTGGACATAGGTAGTGACCTATGTCCAGTACACGCGTAAAATGGCGTCTCTGCACTCACGAAGTCTGGGAAAATGGTCCTGGAGTTCGTGGGGGCACCTCTGCTAGTGCAGGGGTGCCCTCACACACAGATACTTTGCACTCTGCCCCCAGGGCTGGGAGGCCTGCTATAGGGGTGGCTTGGTGCAGTGAAAATGGCAGTGAAAGGGTGCTTGCATCTTTTCACGCAGGCTGCACTGGCAGTCCTGCAGAAGCCTTTGCATGGGCTCCCTGTGGGTGACAAAATATATGCTGCAGCCCAAAGGGATCCCCTGGAACCAAAATGCTCTGGATACCTAGGTACCATATACTAGGGACCTTTTAGGGGCACCAGTATGTAAATTGTGAGTGAAATACAGACTTTAGGGAGAGAGAGCATAATCGCTGGGGTCCTGATTAGCAGGATCCCAGTGAACACAGTCAAGCACACTGACATCAGGCAGAAAAAGGGGGTAACCATGAAAAAAAAAGAGGTTACTTTCCTACAAATTTCTATTTCTCTCTCTATCTATTGGCTGGCTTTACTGTGAGTGATCACATTCTTCTCTTATACAAGGAGCATACAGTATTGCCACACAAAGTAGTTTTTTTAAGTGCCAGGAACTAATGTGGCAATCAGTGGCATAACAAGACTGGAGGGGGCTCCCCTGCAAAGAACATGGAAGCCCTCCCTCAAGACTTACTCAGGGGCAGTGCTGTGCCAAGGGTGCCCTCTGGAGGTGGGCTGCAGGGACTTTGTTACGCCACTGGTGGCAATGTGTGCTTTTTAAGACCAAAAACGTTTTTTCTTTTTGCAAAAGTTTGTTTTAATGGTGAGGGTTTGGCAGCTCCCACAACAATAAAGTGTTACAAAAGCTGTGTCTAAACAAGACACGCATTGACAAAATCAAAAGAGACTCCAAAAATGTCAGATCAGTTGGCTTTGCCAGTGCTTGTTTATTTTCATGCTTCTCATAATCTTCTTCTAAATTGCTCCACAAATTTTCCATTAGGAATATTTTTGGAAAATGCTAGCATGTATCAACACATTTTACTAAATGACACTTTAAAGAACTACACCTAAAATCTCATAGTAGCAAAACGTTTTCCTACTTGCATTTTTTTCAGAACATTTTATTTTTAAATCAAAAAATCATTGCTCTTTCTTACAAGCTTCTGCAAACATTTGCATCTAATCAGAGAGCATTCTGGGAACATTATACTTAGCCTCATTTTGTTAAACTTTTCAAATATGTGGATTTACTTTTTTTTACTGGCACCACTGTCAGTAGTGTAGTGTGACCTTAACATTTTTATTTACGGTGCTTGCCCTAATAATGAAGGATTTTCATTAATAAACCATAAATACAAGTTTGAACAGCATTAACTTATGACACACATATTACCTCAACTTCAGACAGTTCCCTTCTCTGTAAACTGGAAGCCAAAGAGTTTGTGCTGCAGGGGGTTGGGCCTGCTCACCCCAAGGACAAAATAAACATGAATATCTGTTGCCCTTGAGCCCAAACAATATGTCCTGGAAATTGGGAGATAGGAATTCCACATCCCTGGGCTTCTACAATCACTTCTATTGCACCTATGCTGCTCTCAGGGAACCAACATTTGTTCTTCAACATGAACCATCAATGAAAAAACATAATCAGGACTTATTAAAGGCTTACTTTTATGTCAGGTTTTGGCTCAGTGCATAAATCCATGAGGTTGAGACAGTCATGTACAAAATTATCAGATACATCCTTTTCTGGCAAGTAGATCAGAGTACTGGGATTCAAAACATGATAGCGCTTTAGCTCTTCATTCTCTGGTGTGAGGATTTGCTGCTCATACTTGGTCAATCTAAAATTAGTAATGTATTGGGTTTTTGTTCTGCTGAGTGAATCCTCAAGGGAGTGAAGGACCAAAAATGTGAAAGGATGTCCCATCACTATGCTTTCAAGTTTGTCCAAACTGGCACCCACAGTTGCTACTGATTTCAGACAACCAGGTAGTCCTGCAGCGATGGGAATGAGAGTAGTTGAGAAGTATGCTTTAGGTCTCCTCGCATCTCCATGCATCTGAGTAAGCAGTGAGAGAGAACAGCCCTCCCTCTCACTGAAAAACAAGGTAAAACTCTTAGTATAATCAGCCAGTGCCCGGGCAAGGCAAAGACTTACTCTCACATCTAGGAAAGCTTCCATGTATTTGTTGTCCCATGGAATTGCATCAGGCAAATCTCTGTGTGTCAGCCTTCATAAAGACTTAGCCACCAAGTAAAAGGTGGATATCCACTATCAACAATAGCCAACCATTCCCAGAAACATTCTGACTTCTGTTTGCGTTTTTGGAGGACCCATCCGTAGAATGTCCTCAACTCTTTCATGTGACACTTTTCTCATTACTTTTTCAATTAGATGTCCCAAATTGTGGACTTCTTTTTAACAGTACTGCAGTTTGCTCGGGGGACAGTTTATGTCTACTCTCAGCAAGATGATTTAGTAGAACAATGGTGTCCTGTTTGCATGCTTTACTTGTGCTTGATGCCACAAATAGGTCATCAATATACTACACAAGGACTGAATTACATGCATGTTTAATGTCTCTAAATTTTTCTCTCATTATACCCTTGTGGGACTCATCACCATGCTAAGACTCTCTCTCAAAACACAAATGAGAACAAGAGTTGGCTATTTTCATGCAAAATAATAGAGAAGAAAGCTTGACAAATGTCCACAACAGTGTACCATTCTGCTGTGCATGGAAGTTGATAAAGAATGGTACCATAGGACAAAATAGGATTACAATGTGATTCATCTTTCATTAATACTGTCCTATCCTACACTTGCCATTAAGCTTTTGTAACCCCATAATTGGTGATTTGCTTGGGCTCCCAATTCTTTCTCTCAAAATTCCTTTTTGTAACATGTCTTCCATTAGTGATGTTATCTCTGCTATTATTTTTGGGGTCATGTGACATGGTGGTGTTCTTGAAAAGACTGCATTGAGCTTAATGGTAAAACAGACTGGTTGTACACTTTTGACTAGTTCAATGTCTTTCAATGTGAAATCCCTCATTTCTGGATTCACAGTCTTTTAGACCTGACAGCCTTAGGGTGGCCACCCCTAACTTTTTGCCTGCCTCCCTCCCTCCACTTTTTGGACACTGTTTTTGCTGGTTTTTAGACTCTGCACACTTTACCACTGCTAACCAGTGCTAACGTGCATATGCTCTCTCCCTTTAAACATGGTAACATTGGATCATACCCAATTGGACTATTTAATTTACTTATAAGTCCCTAGTAAAGTGTACTATATGTGCCCAGGGCCTGTAGATTAAATGCTACTGGTGGGTCTGCAGCACTGATTGTGCCACCCACTTAAGTAGCCCCTTAACCTTGTCTCAGGCCTGCCATTGCAAGGCCTGTGTGTGCAGTTTCACTGCCAATTCGACTTGGCATTTAAAAGTACTTGCCAAGCCTAAAATCCCCATTTATCTACATATAAGACACCCCTAAGGTATGCCCTAGGTAACCCATAGGGCAGGGTGCTGTGTAGGCAAACATCAGGATGTGTACCTATGTAGTTTACATGTCCTGGTAGTGTAAAACTCCTAAATTCGTTTTTACACTGCTGTGAGGCCTGCTCCCTTCATAGGCTAACATTGTGGCTGTCCTTGTACATTGTTTGAGTGGTAGCTGCTGATCTGAAAGGAGTAGCAGGTCATATTCAGTATGGCCAGAATGGTGATATAAAATCCTGCTGACTGGTGAAGTTGGATTTAATATTACTATTTTAGAAATGCCACTTTTAGAAAGTGAGCATTTCTCTGCACTTAAATCTTTCTGTGCCTTACAGTTCACTTCTGGCTGGGTTTAGTTGACAGCTCCTTGTGCATTCACTCAGACACACCCCAAATACAGGATGCTCAGCCTTACTTGCATACATATGCATTTTGAAGGGATCATACTGGGCTGGGAGTGTGGAGGGCCTGCTCTCACACAAAGGACTGCCACACCTCCTACTGGGACCCTGGCAGACAGGATTGAACTGAAAGGGGACCTGGTGCACTTCTAAGCCACTCTTTGAAGTCTCCCCCACTTCAAAGGCACATTTAGGTATATAAACAGGGCATCTGCCCCTTCCAACTCAGACATTTCCTGGAGAAGAAACTTGTTACCAGAACCTGCATCCTGCCAAGAAGAACTGCCTGGCTGCCCAAGGGACTCACCTGACTGCTTTCTGTGAAGGACTGCTGCCTTGCTCTTGCCCTGCTGCCCTGCTGCTCTCTGGCTGAGGATAAGAAGTGCTCTTAAAGGGCTTGGATGGAGCTTGCCTCCTGTTCCCTGAAGTCTCATGACCAAAAATACTTCATCTCTTCAAAAAGGACTCCTTGTGCGGCGAAACTTGACGCACAGCCTGCCAGAAATGATGCACAGCCTGCACTGAGGTGAAAATTTCACTGCAACCGAACCGGAATGACGCAGCCCAACTTCGCAACAAGAAGATCGACGCAGTGCCAGCATAGCGACCAGAAATTCGACGCATGGCCCACTGGATCGAAGCAGAGCTGAGCTGGAACAACGCAGCCCGACTTCCATGGAAGAATCAACGCACCGCCTGCCGTGCGGTAGAAACTTTGACACAACGCCCACCGGATCGATGCAGCTCCAGTGACTTCATCCTGCAAGCGCAGGAAATCCATGCACCGTCCCTGGGGCGTCTGAAAACCCTGCAACCCGAAGAGGATCCACGACCAAGCGGCGGAATACGACGCACAGCCGTCCATGCGTGGAAAATAAATGACGCATCGCAGTGGCCTGAGAAATCAATGCACACCCCTTTGTTTCCACGCTTCTCCTCCTCTGGGATTCATTGCGGGGATTTTTCACGCGAACCAGGTACTTTGTGCTTGAAAGAAACTTTGTTTGTTTTCGAAAGACACTTTATATCACTGGCTCATGTTCATTTTAGGATTACCCACATTCTGTTGAACCATAGGTGCATGTGGCACTTGCATCATTACAATCTGAGTTTGCACTGGTACTTCAAATAACTGGCCGTGCACATTCTGCATTTGCATCTGATTTCCTCCTTGCATTTGTTTGTTATCATTTGGTCTGTCTGGATCAAGTCTACATCACTCTTCTGATGCCCAGCCTTGTTACAGAAGTGACAAGGAGTCATTTTCTTCAATGTTACAACATCGCACCTGTACTCGGATCAATCAGGAACTCCTCAACCTCTACCCTGCAAAGCACTATGCCTCTTTGAATACCTACTATTACAGATTGTATCCCAGCTTCTTGCATGCCATTCTGGAAGCTGACACCTTGTATTACACCAACATTTCCTGCAAATGACTGATTCTGAAAACCTTTCAGAGCCATTTGCGTCTGGGCCAACATAAACCTCTCTTTATGCTTTTTCTTCTTCATCTCCTACTCATTACTACAGTATTTGGCATACTTCAAAATCTCATCCATTGATTTTGCCTGCCAACAAATCACATTCTGCTCTATGTGCAGGTCTCAAACTGAGAACATACTGAGAAATAAAGAATCACATATCATTCGGCTCAAGATGCGTTTGACCTGTATGCTGGTGACATGGTTTCAACAACTTCTCATAATACTTATTCACAGACTCTCACCTCCTGCTGAGTCCTATTCAATCTCACATAATCCAGATCCTTTGGAGGAACTTTCAGGAAAGTAATCATCTCAAAGTATTTATCCATCACAGTCAGTGATGGTGCATTAGTGTGAGTATGTCTTGGTGGCTCTGTAGTTGGCCAACGTACATCAATCTTACATTCAAAGCACAAATCATTTGGAACAGCAATGTCAAAGTATTTAAAAATCAGTCCACAACACTTTCTAAATCTCCACAAGCCTTTCAACCTGGAAAAACTGTTGTAAATGTTGCAAGATCTCCCCTTCTCCAGGGCCAATGAACAACCTTCAATTTGGTATTTCTCCTAATAGATAAGCCAAAGCTTCTCTATAATCTAGGGGATCTGAAGGTGGCTGTCATTTTACTTCAGCTGCCTCTGCTGGTTTATTTTTCTTTTCATGTTTCTTTGCCCCTTTGCTTTCTAATTTCTCAAAGTCACTCTATCTGCGGACACATTTTACCAATTCAGTAATGTGCATTTGTATTCCTGCAGAATGCATTGGCTCAGTTGAGTCATCAACCAAATGTAGCCTGAAACATTTCTGCAATGTGATGCTTTTTGAAAGATCAACTTCATATTTATTTGCCACTTCAGTCAATTTGACATGAGCAGTTGCAGCTCATCTAGTAATTTCTTTGCACAAATAAATCAGTTCTTTTTCTTGATAATGATTTACATAATCCAAATCCAAACACCTTCCAATAAGTTGTTCCAATTCTACTTTTAATCTCAGGACATTTTATGGTCTTGATCCTTTTGTATTCTGACTAGTGCTTTTCCTCCCATCTTCCTCAAACCCTGGGGAAAAAATGTTAACCTCAACTAAATTTGTCTGACCTTTTGTTGTTTGTGTCACACAAACAATTCTCCTTTCCATTAATGATTGAATAGTCTGCAGTGGTCTCCACATAACAATCTGTGAATTCTGTGAAGCCAGGATAAACTCTGGCCCTCCTTCAACAGCTCTAAGGCTGACCTGTTGCACCTCTAGCAACAGATGCTGGTACAGTCAGAATGGGAGCAGTAACATTTTGCTAGCATCACTACTTATACATTGTCAACTCCAGCAGGGACATTATGTGCTGCTACTGGTTGTGCTATAGGCTGTGTCTTAATAGGCTGTGTTAACTCGGGCTGTCCTACAGCTGGTTGAGCTACAATGGGCTTTGCTACAGTGGGTTGGGTCATTGGCAATTGCCTTTCAATTTTATATGCATTCGAATCAACAGAGACTGTAGCCACTTCTACATTATTAGTTGTTGTTCCATCAGTATTTGCACGGAAACCACATTAGGTGGTAGATGTACAGCCAATAATTCATCTAAAATACCATTTCCTGAATCAGTATCAGTGTCTGCCTTTGTTTCATCTTTTGTCTCTTTTTTCCCCCTGAATCTTTTTCCTCTTGGCTTTTTTGTGTTTTTCAGATTGCTTTTCTCATTTGTAATTTCAGGGTATAATCTAGCTCCCGCCACTATATTCTTTTTCCATTTTTGCTCTGTGTAATTCCTTATTGCTCTTTTTATCGTCTTTGGTATTTCTATCTATACAGTACATATACTTCTCTCACGCACTTGGGGCCTCATTACGACTTTGGCGGTCTTTTGGAAAGTCCGCGCGTTGGCAGCTGCCAAAAGGCCCCCATCTTGGCGGTAATCTGACCACCGTATTAAGAGTCTGTAGTATTTTGGGTGTGAGCTCCATTGCGCATGCAGTTGAACAGACATGCCTTTATAGGTGCGAGGCGTTCTTTGTTCAATTTGCACGCGGCGGTGGAGCAGAGAGGTTCGTTTACGCAAGGCATTCGTTCCGATGTTCTGTTTTGTGCCGCGTGTGTTTGCGTCATCAAAACGGAACATCGGACGGAAGGGGCGGTTGGAGCGGGGAAGCGTCAGCCCGCACTGCACTGGGGTGATTTTGTTTGGATATTAATTTGACAATAAACTTTTCAGCTTGGAACCCGCACCCTGGATGTTTCTGCAGCTTATTTTAAAGTCACAAAATGAAGACCACTAGAAAACAGCAAAAAATCCAACACCGCCAGGACAAAGGAGGGTGGGAAAGAGGTGGTCCCAACACCAGCACCTCCAGGCCAACAAAAATCCACCCACCAGATTACGAGCCACAAGTCAGCACAGCGGTTCTTCCATGGCGGAAAACAATAGGCAGTGTGAGCCGCCACGGTCAGTACCCACTACTGTCAGAATACAACACCACCACATTGGACAGTTTGAATACCTCACATCTGACATACATACACACACCAGACGCACCTATTCACTGCACTATATAACACACCCCTACACAACCCACAATCCTTTGCAACTGAAACAACAATCACATACTCCGAGAGCAGGCAAAAAATGACAAACACTACCTTTACACTATAGGCACACATACACATCTCACTCAGCACACACCATACAACTGCACTACCAACACAATACACACATAACGAGCATACACAAACACCTCAAGCATCCATCCTGCACAACACACCACCCACATCCCATCAATCACACAGCACTGCTCCCTTACACACACACAACACCACTACACCGTCAACACAACCACTACCATGTCCCCACAAAAGCACCCACGGTTCACAGACGATGAGTTGAGGGTCATGGTGGATGAAATTGTCAGAATAGAGCCACAAAGTTTTGAAGCACATGTCTAGCAAACGTCGATTACCAGGAAAATGGAGTTGTGGCAGAAAATAGTCGACAAGGTCAACTCAGTAGGCAACCATTCACGCACGAAGGATGACATCAGGAAGAGGTGGAACGACCTACGGGAGAAGGTATGTTCCACAGCATCATGACACCAGATTACCGTGCACAAGACTGGCGGTAGGCATCCACCTCCTCCCCCACAGTTCACATCCTGGGAGGAGAAGGTCTTGGACATTATGCATCCCTAGGGCCTGACTGGAATACCTGAGGGACTGGACTCTGGTAAGTACCCACAACATCCATGTCACACAATTGTCGTGTCCTACATGCTTCCTCACCACCCAAATACTCCCCAATTCTCTGTATGTCTCACTTTCACCTCACACCTATTCACCTGATGCCCCTCTCCTGCATGCACACCTCCACCCAGCCCAGCTGTCCATACAGCCCTTGGCACGGATAGCATTGACTAATACTATCACTACAACTCCCATAATGCACTAGCTCATCAATGTGAAAACCTGGAATGTGCACATCATACAACAACTCTTGCATGAATGACTATTGTACTAGCTATACCAACTAGATGGTATGACTGAGGACAATTACATGGCAATGGCACAACACAATGGCAAACAAGACTAAACACAGCAACAGCACTGTAACTAATCCAAATGGCCACTAATCCAGAACCTCAACCCTGAAATAGACTGACCATGGTATGGAAAGTAAGATGGCAGACTCCATGCACATGCACAACATGCACAGACAGGACATTTAAGCTTGTATACTCACATACTCTCCTCCCACTGGGACACCATGGTGCAATGTTCAAGTATTTCATGCGACATCTTTCAAGCCTGGGTAACGCTGCTGAACAGTCATGTGAACTGTCAGACAGTACCTGAACCCATCCGCAGTGCTATATGTACCAAACCTGAATGACAGCACCCAATATGGAGTATGGTACACATGTCACAGGTTTCTATGTACCAAGAATGGTATGCTGTGCAGCATCTGTCATTGTCATTGCTGGGAATCCTGTTAAGCCACTGTATGTACCTGATAAAGAGATTACCAAACAAACTTACTATATTCAGCTCTGTCTCTCACTCCATCCCTACCAGTGCCACCATGGAGAGGATACCAGAGACTGCCAGCCCTCCTCAGAATGAATGCCCAGTGAGGACAACACACTTGGATGTCTGGACACTGATGACCTACCTGGCCCATCTGAGACACCTTGTCAGTCTACGACTCCCTGCCTTACCCTGCCCACATCAATCCCCAACCTACTGGCATTAACATCACAGCCAGCCCTTTGTCCCCAAATCTGGGTCCCAAGGAATGTTCAAACTATTATGTGCCCCACAGTACAGGGACCTGAGTCAACCCATCACACCCCAGACAATGAAGGTCCTGCACACACCGATAATGAGCACACCATGCCAGGGGCACAGGCACCTGGGGGCAGGGAGTGTGGGAGGGAAGCTGTGGCCAGTGGATGGGGCCCCCAAGGGACTCAACTGACCAGGAAACCATCTCCCAAGTCCTGGGAGCATACCAACAATCACAGGACAGGATGGGCAAGATTATCACCATGTTGAAGGAAAACCAAAGGCTGCAGAGGGAATACCACCAGGAGGTCATGCAGCAGTGGCAGGCCCACAATTCCACCATGGCCTCCATTGCAGAGATGTCGAGGGACATCAGCACCACCCTGCGTGCTTCCTCCATCCACCATCAGGTTCCTTCTGCTAGCAACTTAACATCTGAGCCATCTATATCAGCTTCAACTAGTGGAATGAAGGCCCTGCCAGGGGAACCACAGGCCTCAAACACCCCCTCCATCAATAGTTCCGGACCCCCCGCAAACGTGGACCTCCACCCAGACATCTAGCTGGAGCAGATTCCAAGACCAAACCCACTGCCAGGAAGTGAGCCGCTCCTCAAGTGTCCCACTTGTGTACTACTGAAACACCCTGTTGACTTTTCTGAGACATTATTTCATTTTCCAAAGGCACATTGACACCGGGCCTGTGCAACCAACTGCTGTAGCACCTATGTTGATGAATCCATCTACCATGACCTCACTCATCACCATTTTTGTACATATATGTACCTTTATTTTGACTATCACTATCATGATATGCACAATAATCATCATGGAACATACTACTGTATATGTGTCTTTAATAAAACATCAAAAAATGTCATGCTTGCCAACTGTGGTCTGGTAATACCTCCCTACATCGAACAGGCAGTGCAATGGACAGCAGAGGGTGGCACCCACAGCAGGAGACACAGTACATCAGATATGTCCAGGGCAGATTTCAGAGAGGTAGAAATCCAGGACCACACAAGAGAGTAGCCAGTATTCCAACCTGCAAAAAGCCCATGACAGTGAGTACCATCAGGAAGGAAAGCATGGTGCCACACAAAGCACATATACAGGTCATAGATGTTGTGCCCACTGTAGTATACCTCCTCAGAAGGGGCACCCAGATGTAACCTATACATCACCAGTCACAGGATATTCACCCAAATCACTTTCCCAGCCAACTGTCATGTACAACCCACATTTCTGTTATCAGTTACCAATGGCTAATGACTATGAACGCCTTAAGCCATAGGTAGCTGAGGCACAGATTAAAATAACACAGTCAGTGGGTGTAATGACATGAGAATGCAGCAAAAAGAGCTCAATACTGATCTGTCCATTTGAGAAGTGAACGTAGGAAACTGCAGTGAGAATCCATGTTAGAGCTTAAACACTGTAACTGTGCACTTTACATTCTATCAGTCAGCTTCCACAACTCACACATTGGGATAGGACCACATTACACCCCCACTGATGAATCAAATCAGGAGGACTGTTGTCACTGTTAGACCTGACAGCCTTAGGGTAGTCACCCCTAACTTTTTGCCTGCCTCCCTCCACTTTGTGGACACTGTTTTTGCTGGTTTTTAGACTCTGTGCACTTTACCACTGCTTACCAGTGCTAAAAGTGCATAAGCTCTCTCCCTTAAAACATGGTAACCTTGAATCATACCTGATTGGACTATTAATTTACTTATAAGTCCCTAGTAAGGTGCACTTTATGTGCATAGGGCTGGTAAATTAAATGCTACTAGTGGGCCAGCAGCACTGGTTGTGCCACCCACTTAAGTAGCCCCTTTTCCTTGTCTCAAGCCTGCCATTGCAAGGCCTGTGTGTGCAGTTTCACTGCCACCTCAACATGGCATTTAAAAGTACTTGCCAAGCCTAGAACTCCCCTTTTTCTACATATAAGTCACCCTTAATGTGTGCCCTAGGTAACCCCTAGAGCAGGGTGCTGTGTGGGTAAAAGGCAGGACATGTACCTGTGTAGTTATATGTCCTGGTAGTGTAAAACTCCTAAATTCGTTTTTACACTACTGTGAGGCCTGCTCCCTTTATAGGCTAACATTGGGGCTGCCCTCATACACTGTTGAAGTGGCAGCTGCCGATCTGAAAGGAGCAGGAAGGTCATATTTAGTATGGCCAGAATGGTAATACAAAATCCTGCTGACTGGTGAAGTCGGATTTAATATTACTATTCTAGAAATGCCACTTTTAGAAAGTGAGCATTTCTTTGCACTTAAATCCTTCTGTGCCTTACAATCCACGTCTGGCTGGGCTTGGTTGACAGCTCCTTGTGCATTCACTCAGACACACCCCAAACACAGGGTACTTAGCCTCACTTGCATACATCTGCATTTTGAATGGGTCTTCCTGGGCTGGGAGGGTGGAGGGCCTGCTCTCACACAAAGGACTGCCACACCCCCTACTGGGACCCTGGCAGACAGGATTGAACTGAAAGGGGACCTGGTGCACTTCTTAGCCACTCTTTGAAGTCTCCCCCACTTCAAAAGGCACATTTGGGTATAAAACAGGGCCTCTGCCCTACCTCATCAGACACTTGTTGGAGAAGAAACCAGAAACTACATCCTGCCAAGAAGAACTGCCTGGCTGCTCAAAGGACTCACCTGTCTGCTTTCTACAAAGGACTGCTGCCTTGCTGTTGGCCTGCTGCCTTGCTGAACTCTTGTCTGGCTGTGAAAGTGCTCTCCAAGGGCTTGGATAGAGCTTGCCTCCTGTTCCCTGAAGTCTCAGGACTGAAAAAACTTCCCTCTTTCGCTTGGACGCTCCGTGCGCCGAAAATTTCGACGCACAGCTTGTTCCGCGGCGAGAAAAACGCCGCACACCGACGCTGATCGACGCGACGCTCTTGGGACGACCGAAAATCCGATGCACGGCTTCGCAAGGACAACGCCGCCTGACCTCTAGAGGAGAAATCGACGCGACGCCTGCCGTGAGATCGTAATTTCGACGCGCAGCCCCGCAGAACGACGCGCAGCTGGAAAACAAACAGGAAAATCCACGCACAGACCCGGGACATCTGGTAATCCCCACGATCCACGAAAAGAGACTGTCCGTGTGCCGGAAAACGACGCACGACTTCCCCGCATGGAAAATAACGACGCAAGTCCGTGTGTGCTGAGGAGAAATTGACGCACACACCCTTTTTCCACGCACCTCTCCTTTTGTGGCCCTCTGCGGAGATTTTTCCACGCTAAACCAGGTACTTGTGCTTGAAAGAGACTTTGTTTATATTCTAAAGACTTAAGACACTTTATATCACTTTTCAGTGATATCTCTACAATTTCCCATTGCAACTTTATTCTTCTTGACCTACAATTATCCTGATAAATATTATATATTTTTCTAAACGCTGTGTGGTGTATTTTTGTGGTGCTATATGGTGGTATTGTATGATTTATTGCACAAATACTTTACACATTGCCTTCTAAGTTAAGCCTGACTGCTCGTGCCAAGCTACCAGAGGGTGGGCACAGGATAATCTTGGATTGTGTGTGACTTACCCTGACTAGAGTGAGGGCTTTTGCTTGGACAGGGGGTAACCTGACTGCCAACCAAAAACCCCATTTCTAACAGTCACCAATTATTGTGGACATACAAGACTTGAAAAAGCCCTCTCAACATACCTTTATGTCACTGGAAGTACTGATTGATGAGCTCAGTCCTAGAGTCATCTGCACCTTCCTCCTCTGGCTCCTCATCACTTGCCATTTCAGCATTTCCAGCCATTGGTCCAGCTGCCTCACCTTCATCAGCTAGCAATGGAATCTGATGTCTCAGGGCTTGATTGGGGAGCATGCAGCAGGCAACAATGAATTGGCATACCTTTAGGGGCGAGTAGAGGAGGGCACCTCTGGATCGGTCCAGGCACCTGAATCTATCCCTCAGAAGGCCAAATGTAGATCGATTACACACTTCATCCTCCTGTGGACCTCATTGAAACGGAGTTCCCCTTCCGTGGAGGGTACCTCATTGGTGTCAACAGCCAAGGAAGGTTAGGATAGCCAGAGTCCCCTGTGTGCACAAATGTAGGACCAGTGGAATAACTGGTACAGCGACTGGGCAGAATCTGATGACATTTGCCATAACAGTGAAACACCTTAATACACATACATATAAAGGAGCCAGGCCTCTCTGTGTTTAGTCGTGCCATCAGGTGTGGGACATTGCTGTTCCTCAAAATGTAGGAGTCATGCACAGATCCTGGAAACTTGGCTGTGACTTGTGAGATGTACTGGTCTGCCAGACACACCACCTGAACATTTATGGAGTGGTAGTTCTTCCTTTTCCTACATACCTGTTCATTGGCACTGGGAGGGACCAGGGTTACATAGGTGGCATCAATGGCCCCTACCACATGAGGAATGTGCGCCATATCATAAAAGTCTGTCTTCACATAGGCCAAGTTGTGGGAACCTCATGTAGCTGTGAAGGTGTTTTAACAAAGCACACAGTACATCCTTTAACACCAGAATGAACATGGGCTGAGCCATACCTGCTGTTAAGGCCACTGTATTCTAAAAGGAGCCTGTGGCAAGAAAGGTGAAATGCCCATCAGAAGAAAGAGATCTGGTGTGCCATCGCAAAGTAAGTGCAGATCCTGGGGGTCCACGGCTGGCGGAGCACCCATTGTCGCAAGTGGTGGGAGGACCTGAGAGGCTGGGCACTGAAGACCGCGGAGGCCTCAGACCCTGACCCCCCCAATGCCCTTCATTTTGGCAGTGGCCTACCCTGAGGTGGATGGGCATTTGAGGGCAGCACAGCAGCCACAAGGGGGTGAGTAGTGACTGTATCCTGGTACTTAGCTCTGGTTATATGGTGTCTGCTGCCTCACTGTAGCTTCTGTGACAATGTAGTAAGTGCAACATGAATGAAGACTAGTGGACATGGGTAGTTCCCACCCGGCCTGAGTATTAGTTGTAGATGTGGCTTCATGGTTTGCTATCAGTAGATTAACATCTCCTGTATCAAGACATCTCCATGTCTGCATTGGAAATTATCACATTAAATAGCCACATGTGTGACTCCTTCTTGCCATTTCTATGGATGTGAGCTTGTGTGTCACCCTACCCATTGCATGTGACCTGGCCCATCCATCATCATTTGAGCGTTAGTGGCTCTAAGATGTCTGTCCACTCCCGTCTGTATTGATCACCTGCATGACTAACAGGCTGACTCTCATTTTTGGTACAGGGACTATAGACATCTAGTACTGGAACAAGTATAGACTATATGTGAGGCAGCCATCTCATTTACACCACAGATATGGCATGTGTAGGCCTATAATTATGGCTTGTTAGTTGTATCCCCATTGTCTGTTCATCTTCTATCTATGGGGTATGTCAAGGTAGCAACAGTAGGACAATTTGATCTGGGTGTCTGATTTGGTGTATAATTGGACTCATCATGCATTTCAATGTGCTTTACTTGTGGGGATATTACCTTGAACCCAAAGGGATTGTACTAGAGGTGGTAAGCGCCTAGGCATATCTTGCCTTTGACAAATTCCATTGTAAATGCAATGTATGCCAATGCCCTACCAATTACATTACAGCATTGCTTAGTTGCAGCCTACATCATGTCTTAATGGTTTCTTGGGGTCACTTCTGATGGAGTGGGGCAAAGATTGCCACCCTTGGCCTAGCTGATGTGGGTGATTTGGACAGGTAAGGTTTTGTATGACTTAGGAGATGGTGATGTCAACATTTAGTTGTTCCATCATTCCAGAAGCTGCCCTATGTAGTAGTGGGATCGGTTGTCAGTGCAAGGGCAGTCATTTAGGTCCATGTGTTCAGTATGCATACATGTCATTTCCGTCTTCCATGTGTGTTGCCTGGCCTTAGGTACAGGTCATCACATGTCAGGAATGGTGTGAGGGATGTTGGTTTTACCATGTTGTGAAGTCCAACTACTGGAACTGCATGTCATGTGGAATGGTATGTGACTTACAATGTAATATGTCGGTTCCTGAAGTTCATCACTTGTGACACTGCACTCAATGATTGATTATGGATGTGTAATGTGTACTATTTAGGGCATTGCAAATGCACTTAGATGTATGATTAGTTGTGGTATGTATGTGTTTGGGGTCTGCAAATCTTCCTCTGTGATTCGGTCTGACTAATCACATGTTTGTACCCCAAACGTGTATTCTACACATCAGATGTCACCTGTATGGGTGTCTAAGTTGTAGTGCCTACATCAATTATAAGATCAATATTGGCATTTCTATACAGAGTGTTAGGTCAGCCATGTTATGTGACATACAGGTGCTGTGTGGTCTGTTAGTGGAGTAATCTTCACTATCAAGGGACATTACAATGGACATGGACTAATCAGGTGTGGCTACTGTACAGGCCTGATGTGTTTTGTTCAGTCACCCACACTTCCAATCGATGATAGAAGTATGGTGAGCTATTATCAGGATTCAGGTAGTCATTTGTACTTCAGCCAGGGCATGATGTGCATGCAAACATGGCTTTGCTGATGATAATGTGGTTGACTCCAGTCATGCTAACTTAATTGGATATAAATGTCGTTGTGAGGGTTGGCATATAGGGGTGACTAGTGGTGAAATTTTGTGATGTGATGTAGGATATGTTTATTAGCACCAGAGAAAGCCTAGGCAGGAGATGTATACCTAAGATGCACATGTTTACATGTGTGTATGTGAGGAATATTTGAACCCTCTCCCTCTCTCCTTCCCTCTCTCTCTCTCTCTCTCTCTCTCTCTCTTTCTCTCTAGTGCATCAGCATTGGCAGGCATAGGAGACAGGGCACAGGCGAGTGGGGATGCTGCAGGCCACGGGACCCAGAGTGCTGCGACCAGCGACAGCGAGGAACCCAGTGGCACAGAGGGCGAGGGGAGTGATACAAGGGAGACCAGATCTTCAACATCATCCTTAGAATGCTCCTTCAGTGGACACTTCCTGGTGGTGGCGGACCCTTCTGGCACCACCCCAGCACCCTCTTTGTCCGCCACCCCATTACTACCACCCCTCTACCTGTAGCTCCCCTCCCAGTTGTCTGTGTCTGCTCACCCAGGAGGGTCTCCTTCGCCGCAGGCACCTCTGCCGCTGCACCTGTCAGCCCTGCGGCCCTCAGTGAGGAGGCTATTGACCTCCTGAGGTCAATCTCTGTAGGTCAGTCAACCATGGTGAATGCCATCCAGGGACTAGCAACTCAAGTCCAACAGAGTAATATGTTCCTGGAGGACATTAACAGTACACTGGCTGGCCGACAGAGATCCTTTCAGGCTCTGGCCTCCACACTGATGGCAGCCAGACACCATTTGTCCCCCCTCCACCTACCTCTTCGCAATCCCAAAGCCCTCTTTCCCATCCCAGCCAAAGCACACAGACAGACAAGCATGCACCCACCTCAACATTCAAGTCTACAGCTGACAGAAACAAATACCACAAGACCCACCACTGGCATGCACACCAACAACACCCACCTGCAGACACACCAACATTCATTACCTGCACAGACTCCCCCACCACTCCCACCTTCAAAGACACTACACTGGACAAACGTGCAGACACCACACCAACATGCACTGATCCGGCTGCTACACCTATCTTACCCACAGTCAGCACAATAGCAGACCTGCAGACATCCACTGCAGTCACCACATCCGCAATCACCACAACCACTGACATGCCCACCTGCAGCACATCGTCCATACCTGTAGACACCACCCCAACAGTCATCTATCATGGCATCTCCCTGCATCTCCTCCCCCCATCCTCCCAAGACACATAAATGCCCACACTCACCCGACAGACACCCAGCACCCAAAGCATTCCTCGCACAATCATGCACTCAAGATATCCACCAAGACATCCCCTACAACCACTCCCTCTACCTCCACTCCCAAACGCTTTCGCCATGACTGCCCCATGTGTCTAAAAAGGTGTTCCTCTCCAAGTTTTTCCTCTTCCCTACTCCTCTCCCACCCCGTGATACCCCCAAATGGTCTGTGTCCTTCCCCAAGTCCAGCCCTTTCACCTCCAAGTCCTTCCCTGCCCCCTGCTAGTACCCATGCCCCTCCCCCTGCCAAGAAGGCAACTCCTCCAAAGTGTTCCCTGCCCTCCTTCAAGCCTCGCCCTAAGCCCCTCCAAGCCCAAAGAGCCCCCTCTCAAACTGAAGCTCAAACCCCCTCCACTCCCCAATCCCTGAGATGTCTGCCTGCCCCCTTGATGCCCCTACCCTGTGGAGGTCATACAGCTGTCAGGAGTCATGTAGGGACACACAAATGTGCCATTTGTACATTGTGCACGTTGCTGTTTGGACTGGCCCATGGTCTTTTATCTTGTACATAGTTATTTATTTTTTGCCAGATTTATTTTTCTAATATATCTTGTTACATGGTCACATTTTTGTCCTGCCTTTCTTTGCATATGGCTGTTTTGGTCTTGCTTGCTTTGGTTTGTGTGTGAGGGACTTGTGTGCGTGTGTGGGTTGTGCTAGTGGTTGTGTCTGGGCAGCATGTGTGGGTGTGGCCCTGGCATTTGTCCCACTGTAATAGCTGTGTAGTGTGTAGGACATGTTTGTGTGTGGAACATGCATGTATGTTGATATTGTGTGTATTGTTTGTGTTGACATGTGTTCTTGGTGGTGTTGTGTGCCATTGTGTAGTTGTAGTGTGTGTGTGTGTGCGTGTGTGTGGTGATTAGTTGTCACCTGTTGATGTATGTATGTAGTGTCAGGTGCAGGTGTGTATTGTGTTTGCTTGCTGAAGCTTTTGTGTTGTTGTGGTGTAGCTGTGTTGTTCAGTGGTGTTGTGTATTGGTGTGTTCGACTGCCAGTGTGCCTGTGTGTTGGTGTTTGTGTATTGTACATGTGTGTTGGCCATGGTGTGTGTAGTATGTGTGTGCGCGTGTGTGTGTGTATGAAGCTGTTTGTGAATGTGCGTATGAGTGTGAGGTGACATGTGTGTGCTGATGTTACCACCCGTCCCGGTTGAGTATGTTGTGTGTGCATGGTACTTTTCCCTACAGTGTAAGGTAGGTGTGTGTACTTATGGTTGTTGTCGTCATCGTCGTCGCTGATTCAGGAGTCATTGTGCGAGCAGTGCAGTTCAGGTTCCATGGTGGCTTCAGACAGGTATGTGTTCCAGAAGGTGGGTGTCTCCTTTTATAGAGTTGGTTTCCGCCAGGGTTTCCGTTGCGGTGCGATCATAGCAGAAACCTTGGCAGTGTGAAGCCTCGTAATGTGTCTAGCGGGAATGTGGTGTCCACCGGCATGAAGGTGCCTACCGAGCTAAACTTACTGGCAGTGCTGGTGGTGGATTGGCTGTATTCTGTGGTAAAGACCGCCATGGTCATAATTTGCCGGTCTTCTACGCCAGCCTGTTGGAAGTATGACAGCTGCTGACAAACTCGTAATGACCCCCTTAGTGCTTCAAATTTTATAGGTCTAGGAGGAGGCTTCATGTTACAAGGTGTTTCTTGTAATCTGTCTATAATTCTCAAATTAAATGTACCCTATCTAGGAAAACTCAGTGGACCCTCTTTGTCAATGATCTTTTACTGTTGGCGAAGCAATACACGTGTGTAACTCTTCCTCAAACATCATATGGTAAGCTGTCATGACCTCAGGAGGTGCCGCTTCATCCTCCTGTACAGCAATAGTCACATCACCTCTCAATAAAAAAAAATCTAAATAAAATCAGCAAATAGCAAACAAATTAAATTGAAATCTTCAGTGTTTTGATTGTCTTCTGTGTAGTCCATTTTCAATAAACCCTTCTCCCAACCAACCAACCAATCACTGTACGGCTCTACATGCAGCTCAACCAATCTGAGAGTGGCGTTTCATGGCAACCGACCAATATCATCGCAGCACAATATGAAGCAACAACCTGCGTCTTGCAGCGGCTCACCCTCCTTTACAATTTTTTCATATTCACACAAAGCCTAACTTCTACTGTTCTATGTAACATGAAATAACAGTCTTTTACTGCCCCTTCTAAAGAAAGCAAAAGAACAATCCAACAACTGGAATTTTAAGATTTTTACACCCTCCGACTTTGTCAATCAAAAAGAGTTTGACACAAACCAATGAAATCTCGACCAGTGGAAAATCCCCTAATCAATGCAGTGTCACTTTTGCACATCAGGTTCCACTAACATTGACCAATATTAGTACAATCACAACAAATCGTTACTGTACCTGTCTCAAAAGTGCAGTCAACAGTATCTCACGACCTTCACCACAAATCATTAACTTTTTAGTTATCTATCTTGTACTACTTTTTAGTCCGATAACCTCTTTTCTCCTTCAACAAAAGTGCATAAGCATCAGCAAGTCATAAGCTTCACTGATTCATTGAGCACTCATCAATAACTGTGCAAATCACAAATGCTTGTGCAAACCACAATAGCCAACACATTAGCAACATATAACCCTATTGATACAGCTACAAATCTGCAACCGCCGTTAAAAATCACGTCTTCAGTCTTCGAGCTTGGGCTTCGGGACCTAGACATTTATCTATTTTGGTGGACTTTTTAATTTGTGCGGCTCCTCTTTCCCATTGTGTAAACCGTCCTCTCCCTACCACCTTTGTCGGAGCAGGGATTTTAAATAAACATTTTTAGATTATGATATCAATCTTACCAACTCATCTGAAAATCATAAAGTCCTTGTTCTAATTATTGGGCCCATGTGGAAGGACCTTGGAGGTAAGTAGAAATTATTCAGAAGCTGCAAATTAGGAGAATCTATTTATCATTGTGAATCAAGTATGTTTTCATCGGAGTCAATGAGGTTTTGGTATGAGTTTCAAAGCTTTATTAAATCTTTTAGTAAATATATATTTATTGAAAGTTAACATTGTTATTCAATCAAATTATCAGTACAATACAGAACAAAACATGAAGCGTGTTCCATATTACTTGATTGCTGTTCTAAGCTATTGAAAATGAGAGAAAAGCAGCAGGTAAAACCATAACGAGCTCTAAATTTGAGATGTTAAAGCACAAAGCTTTTACCTTTTAGACATTTTTAGTCAGTCATAACTTCCCATAAAGAGAGGGTCAAGAAACTCAGAATCTCAGAGTAGCATAGATTCAGGCAGGGAAAATAAAGGGTATCTCAGAATTAATCTGAGAAGCATCAGCAAAGTTTCTGGGTCAGATTGGGCCCAATCTGAAGTGAAGGGCCTGTTTCAGAATGTGCAGGATCTCAGTCTACTCTAGGAACAAGCATTTTTATGGCTTCTTATAGCAGCAATCTGCTACAATTTGTTGCAAACTTTCAGCAGGGTGTCTAATCAGGCATCCATGTCATCATGGGAACAGTCAAGCTTCAGTCGTCCAAACAGTCTCAAATAAAATGCTCTTGAACATTAAATACAAATATGCTACAAATTGTAATGTCACTGTCAATTCGAGCTCGGTTCCCAGTGCCTCTTATTACAAGACAAAACAGTTTGTGGTTAGGGCTCTACCTTACTACGTGAGATCATTCCTTTCCCATAAGCTTCCATTGAAAAAACTTGTTCATAAAGAAACATGCTATGGAAATTAAATTAAACATTTTAGTACTTTAATATATTTTATGAAAACTATGCCTATGAGCAAGTTGAAGCATAAGACTTCTTTATTAAATCTATTGTCTCAGCACATTTGCATAATTGAAAGTTTTATATCTCACATGTGATGCGGTCCTGAGTAATTACTAGTGTCTGAGATTGATTCAACCATTTCATCCATCACTTTTTTATATACTTCAGTGCAACATCCTAAGTGTGACAGGAATGCCCAGATGTAGCTCCAGTGCTCACTGTGCCAGTAGAACCAACCTGTACCTAACTGATGAGTGCCATTCAGAGAGAAACCAGTATTGGGTTGCTTGTGTTCTGGCCAGGAAGGACGAAACCAGGAAATTAGGGTCAGACTGTTCTTATAGTGCTAGAGTCAAAACTGATTTGCATATGGCTGGGTCTTAACCGAGGTGGCATGCTGTGTAAAATAATGTTGGACTTGCAGTAATTAATTTGTTAAAATATAAGTGCTAAGGCCCTTGTCAGGAGGCCATTGCTGCATGCTTGCACCATCCATTGCCCCTGCCAGCACTGCCAATGACAGTATCAACACAACTACTAGCCGTCACACTCCTACAAGTGTGACAAGTAAGATTATTCCAGGCACCGAACACTATAAGAATAACTTGGGTGGCAGGTATTAGTCCCTTTTAATGTATACTGAGTTATTAAACAGCTGTTGTACTAATTTCTAAATTAAACAGACAGTGCCACCATGTGGCAGTCTGTCATAAGTGCCAGTGTTGACAATTAAGTGTTGGTGCTGAACACTGGAAACCACTGGCTCAAATTAAGCTTCGTGGACTGGGATGTGGCTTCAGTAATTACCAGTGGCTAAGATTAATTTGAACATTCCATCCATCACTTTTTCTAGATTCCTTTTCAGAGATCTCCAGGTAATAAAAAGCAAGTAGCTATGACACAGTAAGTCCAACTAAGACTAATATGTTTTGTTACTAAATGAGCTTAGAGAAGTTGTTTATGACAGTGAACTTCTTTACTGGAAACATACAGAAAGAACCAGTTAGTTTATGTTAGAAATGTGCATGTCTTCTTGATCATGAACATGAACGGTATGGAGGGAATGAGAAATAGGACAAACTTTGGCTTAGCATGAGGGCAGAAACATGTTAGCCTTAATGATTGTATCAACAGATTGTCAATATAGTCACAAACTGTCCGTTTCTTGTTTTTATCTTTACCAACAGACACCACTATTAAAGGTGTGAGCTACACAGGTTATCTGTCCCACCTGGGTGGGGATAGGTGGCCAATGATGAAGCATGACACTATTATGAGTGTGAGACTATCTATTCCATAAGGATGAACTCCCAAAATAAGTTTCAAATTAACGGTCTTCATGCACTATCCTAGAGGATAATAACGGGATCACAACAAAAGAGGTTGCAATCAAAGGTTTGTCCTGTTCCTTGTTCCCTCCTTCGCTTTTGTGTTCATAGTTAGGACTTTAGAAGTTACTATGGAGGTTAGACCTCTCATCTCTCTTGCTGTGTTAGAAGATATATTTCTTCTTCTCCTTTGTCATGTATTCTCTTTTAACCACAATGGGGTACATTCAGACCTAGGGCCCAATTTAGGGTTTATTGGACAAGTTACTCAGTCATAACTGTGACAGATATTGACTCATCCACATTACAAGTGCATTTTATCCAGTAGCACTTGTAATCAACGGACAAGATATCAGTCATGTTTCTGACATAGTAATCTGACCACCTGATCTCTAAATCAGGCCCATAGTTCTATTTAAGAGTGTATAGATAAACTTTCTTTCAGTTTTAAGATTTTGTCAGTACAAATATATACAGCTCTCTCTTTTGTTTATTTTTTATTTTTTGGGAAAGTATAGGTAATTTCCGAAGTGTCCTCTATGAAGAATTGATGTCAACAATAGGTAGAAAGCTCAGCCGCTTTGAAAAATGGCCAGGCTAACACCAAATTAACCATATCTGTGTTCTAGCTCTAAAGATAATGTGTCGGAAATGGTGCTGTGCCAAGAAAAGTTAAGTCCGCTGCGGGATAAGTTGGTGGTATTGCAGGCATCACCTGCCCTATCCAGCCCACCAGAGAAACCAACGAGGCGCAAGCAGATCTGAGTCCTCCCTATTGTGGGCTCAGCTGGGCAGGTCAGGCTACAGAGACACCAAACAAGCTCAGGCCACAGCACCTTTTATTGAGCGCCAGGTTCGACACCGGTTCGCCAATCCACCCAGTCACAATCAGAAAAGCTGCGAGGGTTGAGTCACTGGGCGGCTCACAAGGTAGGTGAGGGAGGCTCCTGAGTACAATGAAGCTAGGCTCTTGTGTACAAGGGACTGCACCAAAAACTCTGGAGCAGATGGGGGCAAACTCTTCTGAGTTATTTGGTGAGATTTCAAACATTAACTACTTTTTACTAATCAGGAACACTAATGCAAACTTCCCTGGTGAAAGGTAAATATCGACTAAATGTGTTTGTCTGGTTCCAGAATGTGACGGACAACTAATGTGACGGACAACTAAGCAATGCAAGGTCTGTAGTGGAACTTATCTAAACAAAACAACTGAAATGTTCTGCCCCAAAGTCAGTTCTTTCTTTGTGATACTTTTGTGAGTATTGATGACAGAAGGTCTGCAGAAAGTTCCATGTAGCAAAGCCCAAAAATAACACTGTAATTGAGTGACATAGTTTGATTCAATGCCAGATGTCAAGGATTTCAATGAATAGAAGACCCTGTTAAATAGATATTGCTTTAATTCACACAGTTGAGATTCTCAGCGTTATAATGAAGGTATCTACAATGTTAATTCATCAGGCAGGGAATTAAATATCTCCCTCTCCTTCGTGGTGCCTATTCTTGGCCGTTTGGTAAAAATGATAATAGAGTGGACGTCCAGGTCGTGCTATTGAAATGATCACACTCCGGCTATGCTAGGAAAGTTGTACATGTAGTATAGTGCCGAGAAGCAACGTAAACTGTCTCAACACCCTCAGAAGTTATTGCAATTGGGCCTGATTTAGATTTTACGCAATGCAATCCCCTTAACCTTCAACTCTCTAACTGCAACAGCTTTGGATAAGGAGATTTTTTGAAACAGAGTGCAGACGTTCAAGCAGTACCGATCCAACTTTTTGAATCCACTTAATGGCAGGAACAGGCATGTTTGTAGCTGCATTGTCCTTAGTGGTACTGAGGCGAGTCCGCGACCCTTTCTTGTGCTTCGGTGTGACGTCATTTGGTAAACAATGTAATTTAATACTCAGAAGTTTAAGAGGAAGCTATTTGCGAGCACCATGGAATTTCCCGAGATCCTTTGCGAGAATGTGGAGGTCGCATTTTCATCATTCTGAACAAACGTCTGAAGAAGTGACCCACACTGTCAGTGCTGCAGAAATTGATCAATTTATGGAAGGACTTATAAACACACTGTAATTTTTATAACTGCATATAATTTCACAAACAAACATAAACGAGGCAAAGTACCCAAAGCACACTTGTTCATGGGAATGTTTAAACATTGAGTATTTCTGCTGTTTTACAAAATGTGATTACATTTTGAAAACTTATCTGTGGTCATAATACCTGGATGAAAATCATGGGACACAAATAATAATACATATTGGCCATCTTATTATTGTTGTTATTGGTGTTGTTAACATTATTATTGTCAATGTTGTAATCATTAGTAATGTTATGGAATTAAGAACTGTAGCCGTACCTAATCCTACCAATGAATGGCTGATACATAATAATTCATGGAAGGTAGTGGAGAATGAGACATTATTGTTTCGATAAAGTGTGGGTAAATGTCCACGAACAATATACTGCAATTAAAGAGACCGTGTCACAATTGGTGGCGGACAAGCTTTGCATGAGGCTGCCCAAACATCCATTCATTGACCAAGAACTGTTGGCAGTAATTTGCAACTGATCAGATCTTCTGGCAATCCTATAGTTACCTTTATCGATCAAACTATGGTCTTGATAACATTAAATCAACTACACTATAGCTATCTGTGACATAATTATCCTCCCAAGAAGGCATTTTGCTAAACACGTTATAGGATGCAGAGTAATTGTGGAAATCACTCATACCCACGTAAAAATAATTGAAAAGTTAAGTGTGTGATCTAGGACGTTCTTGGATACATGCGATTCAGTATTTATCGTAGACTCTTCGAAGCATGATGTCCAACATCTTTAATAAATGCCGGTTTTATATTGTATTCTAGAGATCTTTCGAAATGACACGCTCAAACTAGTTGTCTAAAATTCAGCATAAGCAATATGGTTTTGACCCAGGACGCAGTCATATCGTTCAGACACTTATCTTGCTTGTTTTAAAGCAGAAGAATGCCACCCTTTCAGTTATAAGCCTGTGTGCTGAAAAGGCTTCCATCTACGTAGAGTGTGGCTTCCTGTGGATTATGATTGTAAAGTTTGAATTCTGGGTTCTATTAAACAGCTCCTGCACCCATGCACTATGCAATGATGTTTGCCCATGGGCAGGAACCACTGCATGTGCAGGTGGGGAACTTAGGGCCAGATGTAGGTAGATTCTGAATTGCAACCCGCAAATTGCGAGTCGCAATTCAGAATGTAGGATGGTGTCCCTGACAATTTGCGACCCCCTTGCAAGTGACGGCATTTACAGGGATAGTGGCCTGCTGCGGACAGCAGACCACCATGTCTGTGACTGCTTTTTAAAAAAAGCAGTTTATTTTTTTTGTAATGAAGCCCGTTTTCCTTAAAGGAACACGAGATGCATTACAAAAACAAAAAATGAAACGTTTTTGTTTCATTTTTTCAGAGCAGGCAGTTGTCCATAGGACTACTGCCTGCTCTGGAAAAATGTTTTTAATGGCATTCACAAAGGGGAAGGGGTCCCAGAGGGACCCCTTCCCTTTTGCGAATGGGTTAGCACCCATTTGAAATGGGTGCTAACTGCGATTGGTTTTCGACCGCGTTCACGGTCACAAAGCAATCTGACATTGCACTGCGACTTGCAATTAGGAAGGGGACTCCCCTTCCTAATTGTGACTCGCAAACCCATTTTGCGAATGGGTAAACCAGGTTATCGAATCGCAAAACTGGTTTTGTGCATTGCGTCGTGCAGTTTGCATGTCACAAACAGCGAAAATCGATGTTTGCGACGTGCAAACTGTTTCCTACATCTGGCCCTTAGTTTCCTTTCCTGGAACTGTGTGGGTCTCAGGGACAAGATCTCTGACTTCCAATGGGTAACTTTATTTCTCCGTCCAATATTATACTTCTCCAGGAAACATGGGTGCAGGAGATGTTTTCTGGGGGGGATACGAGACTTATGTTGTCCCAGCAATGCCTTCTCTAGGTCTTAGATCTAGGGTAGGCTTGGCCATCATGCTCCGAGTCTCCACACAGTTACGAGCTGTACCGGTCCCTCTTGGGCACAGTGGGATTCAGATTTTATGGGTTGTTCTTTCTGTAGATTTTCATTTTTTATAGTGAATTTTTACAACTCAGTGTGTAACACAGGATGTCAGATTGAAACTCTATTCCAAGGATTATCAACTCTGAAGGAAAGGGCCGCTCATAGGCTGGATTGTTTTAATGTTTTTCTCGTCAGGGACTTCAACACTAAACTGGGTACGAGTCAACTATTTTAGATCCTTTTCTCTTGGGAGTTTGGGGCATTGAATGGGGTACCGCCTGACCTCAGAAGTAGGCAGCTGATTAATGAATTGGGGCGGGCTGGTTTATATAATTTGTGGAGCAGGTAGCTAGTCTTGACCAATACAAACATACATTTGTAGGGTGGGGTAAGGGGACTACCATAGATTATATCTTTGCCTCCAATAGTTCTATAGATCTTTTTACTAGTGAGCAGATTCATGGTTCACTGCGAAGTGATCATAATGCCATTGAAGCTAAAATGGTAATCCCCAATCCGGCCCCCCAGATTGTGGCATTAGGAGAGGTCAGGATGACCTCAAAGGACCAGGGTAGTAGGATCAGTTGGCGAAGAATCCCGATTCCTATTCTATTGGTAAGTGTAGTTAGGAGCTGCAGAAATATGTTTTTTTTTAGCTCTCTACTATCGCATGAGGCTTTAACTGCTGCTATTCTGGCAGATTTTCAGATGCTGAATAGTACCTTCACATCCATTATGTTGGATCTTTCTGGACCCCCAGGGTTTCCCAAAGAGGGATGGTGTGATCAAAACTGCAGAGCTGCAAGCAGGCACGTGCATGAAGCCCTTAAGTTTAAGTCAAGATATCAGCAGTTTATTAGCTCAGAAATGGTAGTTTATAAAGAGGCAATTAGAAATAGAACGCAATTAAGGAAGAGAGGTGGGAGCAGTGATTGGACACTTGCAACTTGGGGGATGTGAGAGGTTTCTGAAAGATAGTGAATTGTAAACCTGCATATTTAGTTTCCCTTGAGACAGTAAGATCTAATATTCCAGCTCAAAATGGGTCACCCATTTTGAGATGGATTGCTCCTTGTATAATGTGGAACAATTGACTGAGGGGAAAGGCATAGTGTCTTTCCCTTTGGGTCTACATTTTAATCTGGAGGAGGTACGGCAAGCCATCATGGGTAGCCCATCTAGCAAAGCCCCTGACCCAGATGGCTTTCCTATGGACCTGTATAAGGACAATGTTAGTTTGTGTGCGACGTTGCTGACTAATGTGGTTAACACTGCTTCACAAATTGGTATCCCAAATCGGCAGTTATAGTTCTTGGTAAAAAAGGGATGTAGGCGAGATCCAAGCTGCTACAGTCCAATTTCTTTACTTGACTCCATGGTCAAGATTGTGGGGGGTATCGTTCTTCTCCGCATTGAAGACTGGATTCAAGTGAACATTGTTCTTTATCCGACCAGCATGGTTTTAGAGAGGGTAAGGGGACGATGGAACAGTGCCTGAATGTCAACCTGCTGGTGAGCAAATATGTGGTAGCCAAGAAGGGAGCTGTCTATCTCATCTTCATGGATTTGAGCTGCACATTCAATAGGGTTATTCGTTCAAAGCTGTGGTCAATTCTGGAGGGTTTCAGGCTAATCCAACCTTTGGCTAACTTTCTTTGGACTCTCCATACAGGTGTCTATGCCTCAGTAAGGTTTGGTACTGCAGGGGAGTGTTCTGATGCCTTTAAATTGTCAAGGGGCGTTAGGCAGGGGTGTGTCCTGGCGGCAATTTTATTTTTGCTATATATTAACAGCCTGAATTTACACCTGGCTGCCCATGGTAAAGACTTTTTGAAAGTTAAGGCCACCACGGTGCCTTCCTTACTAAATGCTGATGATGTGGTTTGACTCTCCCGTACGATACATGGGCTTAAAGCTTTGGTGGATCTGTTTGTTGACTTAATGGGTGACCTAGAATTGGATGTAAATACCTCAAAAACACATTTTATGGTTTGTGGGAAGTGAAATCCAAAACTCTGACCCATTACCATCAAGGGGCAGCTAGTGGCAAGGGTGACCTTCTTCTCCATTTTAGCGGGTTATGTTGGAACAGCATTGTAGTTGGACCCCACGTCATGTAAATAGTCGTATGCACTTCATTCAATCATGTGGGTCCTTTTTTGATTTGCTCAAATTGTTGGTAGTAAACCTGTCTTCCCATTGCTGCAGATATACCAACAGAAGTGTTTACCTGTTTTACTTTACGGTGCAGAAATCGGAGGGTATTGTAACTGTAAGGCCATTCAGCACAAAGAAAATCACTTCTGCAGAACATTTTTGGGGGTGGTCCCTGCTATTTCGAGTTTGTTCATGCACGAGAAGCTTGGCCTGGATTTTGCAGAAGACTATGCATAAATTGCCCCTATGATGCTGTGGATTGCAGTTTGGAGTGGGGAGTTCACTACATTTAACAGGGAGGTTATTGAGGACTACCTTGGGTGTGAGCAAGGCCATAAAATCCAGTGGCTAAATTATATCAGATCTATAGCTTTGTCGCTGGGGCTTCCTTAATTATTCTATTACCCGGAATTGTAAAACAGTCAGACAGAAAGCTTGGGAAGCCAGAGAGCATAGAGAAAACTAGGCATTAGATAGTCATCCTACCAGGGATTTGCTGCTTTTAAACACTAGTCCCAGCCTGGAAGCCTATGTTTCTCTTGTTAGAAATCCGTAGGACTTCTTACCAGGTTTATTTAGGCTCTGTCCAATATAGCCTATGTTTCCCTCGAAGGCAATATGAGCTGTCCTCGATCAAGGTTTGTCCTTGTGATAATGTTTCGCCCCAGACCTTAGAACATGTGGTCCTGTTTTGAAGTTACTGTGATCCAGCTAGAAGGAGGGTCCTGCTGCCCGTCCTTAAAGCCAAGGGTTTCTATCACTATTGCACTGCTTTCCTCTATTTACAAATCATATATTAACCTATTGTTGCCACTTCGGTTTCCTGTTTTTTAAAGAGTGCACTTTATTGGAATGAGATTATTAATTTTGTGTTTTTATTGTAACTGTATGAGATTTTAAAATTTAGTATGATGCTTGTTTTACATGTTTAACGCTGAGTCGCTTCTGTGTTGATGAGGTTTATGGTTTTTAAGCTTGTGATTTTTCTCTACTATATGAATGGTTATTGGACAATACAATCTTATGCTTTTATGATTATTTTTTAGAATCGAAACAAAGATTTTCATTCATTCATTCATTCATTCAAGGCTTCATACTCCACATAACATCCAGGGATGTAGTTTCAGGGGGCATTTTTGGTTTTAAACAAGGTCTTAAGATATGTTGGTAAAATTAAAAAATATTTTGCTTTAACTACCCCTTACAATCTGCTCTCTGGTCCTTTTTCAATCCCCTTAAACTCTTCTCTTATAATGATTTGACAGCGTGGTTGTTGGAAAACTTGACTCCCCCTCAATATTAACGATCAAGCTACGCCTGTGATAACATCCACTAGATGCTACGGAAATCTGCAATGCCCATATTGTTATCCAGCACTGACCCAGACAGCATTTGATGCCTTTATTTACAGATGCTAGCGTTCTCCTCTCTTACTGTCATTGTACATGTTGCTAAAGGGCTTGAGGAGTAGCAGCAGCTGATTGCCTGATTGCACAGAATTGTAAACGCTCATATTACATGTGGTGTACCTCCAGATGTTTGCCTTGACTGTTTTTGTTTGCTATAGAACTCAGTGCACTTTACCCATGCTTATCAGTGGTAAAGAACCCATGTTTTGCCTTTCAATATGATTGAATTAGCCTACCCCTGACTGCATATTTAGATTACCTATAAGTCATTAGTATATGGTGCAAAAGTGTACACAAGGCCTGTAAGTTAAATGTCACAAGGGGACTGCAAGACTGCAGCACCCATTGTGTCATCCACTGCAGTGGCAGTGTAAACATGACTGCAGGTCTACCATCAGTTGCCAGGCTGTGCAGATTTGAACTGTAAATTTGACCTCTCAGAAAACCCTTTTGACAGGTCTAACCTTCTTTTTCAGTTGGACTTAATGCTCTTAAGGCAGGCTGCATGGTAATTGAAACTAGGACTTGGAAATGTTTAGTGTTAAACATGCTCATACAGTGAAAAGGCCACCAAGGGTATTTTTCACTGTAGCAGCGTTGGCAGTTACATAGGAAAATACTGAGATGTTATATGACATTTTATATTGGTATCTCCAGCTAGGATATGCCTACAAATTTCATTCTTAGACTTTTTGAAATATTTATTACAAATCCAGTGCATTGGTGAAGTAGGTTTTGTAATAAGTATTTTGGAAAAATTACTTTTCAAAAGTTACCTTTCCCTTCCAAAAGCCTCTGGGGGCCCTTTTCTTGAGCTCCCACTGTGTCAGCTGAAAGATAAGGTATGAAAAATGCTTCTAGAGGAGGACAAAGGCTTTGGTGCGGTGAGATGTTTTCTGTTCCTCTGACAGATGACCATCTGGGCTGTGCCCATGAACTTGGTTAACAACAAATAAGCCTACCCTTTTGCCATCACATGTTAGCTTACACCTAGGCAGAACCCTTCTTTGTTCCACCAGTTAGCCAGGCATCACACCCAGTGAGAGAGTAGCTACACCCAGAACTGGTTTAGAATGACCACAGAGGAAGGGTTGCTCATTACCCAGCCACACCTCTGGGTGGCCAAAGAGCTCTGCACAGGGGAAGAAAGGTTCTGTGTCCCTTGGGTGTAAGTAAATAGGGGCACTGTGGAATTGTTTGCAGGAGTAGAATCAGAAAATGATGCAAAATTGGGTAGGAGTTTTTCTGTGAATTGTTACCTCATTGGTTAGAGGGTGACCAGGTGTTTACCACACCCATAACCTAGTGCCATGCGTAAATGTGGCATCCCCAGGACCCTCTTCATTATACTTTCTCAACCTGTGGAAGAACAGAACTTGACTTGCTGTTTGTAATCTGAGAGGAGCCGAAAAGAGTGGACCCGCTCTCTCCCCCTTGTACATGGGATAAAGAAGTGGACTCCAAGGTTCATGACATTGACCTTCTGTTCATGCTGCAGGGACACAACTAGATACAAGAGACCTTTTCTGCAACTTCCTAGCTAACCAGTTTCAAATGGACCTGCCCGTGGCCTTGCTGCTGGCCTCTGCTAAAACCCCAAGTGCTGTCCCCAAGGTCCTGGACTCCTTAGCTGGTGTCAATGTGTGCTTCTCCTAACTTTTCCTGAAACCTGGGACTAAATGTTTTGGCTCCAAGATCCTGAGAAACCAATTTGAAGAAGGTGCCTTGCTGCTGGGCCAAATATTCAAGAGGCTGTCCCTCAGAGATTTTCTGCAGCAGCAAAGGTGTATGGACAATATATTGAGTTTTGAATATCAGGAGACACAAATATCATAAAATAAATTATTGTGACACAAACTTTTTGTGATGCAAAAATATTGTTGTCAAGAATATTATTTTTTTAGGTAAATAATACTGTTTTTAAGAATACGGTTGTTTTCAATATCATTTTCAATAATATAGTTATTGTTTTTCAATTGTTTCAATGTGTTTGTGATGTAATACTATAATAATTATTTATTTCTCGTTACATTTTAGTTTTGGGGTGCTGAGTTTTCAGGGTTTATAATGGGAAGTTAATTAAGCAATAATTAATTACCAATTTTTAAGAGTTAAGGAATTAATTGATTATCAGTTTTGTAAATTGTGCTACACTTTGAGTTACATTTTAGTTGCAAGATGCTGGGTTCTAAGAATATAGGATGGGACATTATTTGAGTAATAATTACAATTAATTATTAATTGTTAATTAATTATTGAATTTATTATCAGTTATGTAAAGTGGGTAATGCCTATTTATATGAGTTACATTTTAGTTGTGGGATGCTGGGTTTGTAGGGGTCTAGGCTACGAAGTAAATTAAATAAAAATTAAATTACAATGAATTAATCAATTTATGTGTTTGAAATATGTAAGCTATGGAATAGTTATATTTTAGTTATATTTTAGGTGTAGACTGCTGGGTTTGTAGGGGTACAGTGTGGAAAGTTAATTAATAATTGAATAACATTTGTTTATTAATTGCAAATTTTTTGGTTGAATAGTAATGATGTACATTGATTAAACATTTGCAGTATATATGTATATATATATATGTATATATATATATATATATATATACACATATATATGTATATATGTATATATATATATGATCTTATTGTTTTTTAAAGAGTGTATTGTTCTTTCTACGTTTGTGGTGTTACTCATATATGTAATAATGTGTTTGAAGTGAAGTATTTTCCCTGCTCTTGCTTAGACTGCAGTAGGAATATTAAAATAAATATCTTTGTACTTCAACCCTTTCCTCACTGTCGCGCTGTTTGTAGTGCGAACATTAAATTTCACCCATCCCCCCCAAAGCCAAATGCTTTCTGTGCTGTTGCGGAGACTGGAGTGGGAATAGTACATTTTACCACTTCAAACTACAACACTTTCCCTACTGTTGCCCTGACTGGAGTGAGAATATTACATTTCACCAATCCGAAATCCAATGATGTCCCTACTGATGCACAGACTGGAGTGGAAACAGTAAATTGAATCCCTCTGAAATCCAATGCTTTCCATAATGTTGCAAGGACTGGAGTGAGGATAGTACATTTTACCCCACCGAACTCCAGCACTTTCCCTACTGCTGTCCTGACTGGAGTCGGAATAGTAAATCTAACCCCTCCAAAGTCCAACTCTTTCCTCACTGTTATGTATACTGGGGTGGTAATAGTAAATGTTGGCCCTCCGAAATCCAGTGCTTTTCCTACTGTTGCTTAGATTGGAGTGGAAACAGCAAATTTCACCCCTTCGAAAGCCAATGCTTTCCTCACTGCTGCTTAGACTGGAGTGGGAATAGTAAATTTCACCCTCCAAAGTCCAATACTTTCTCTACTATTGTACTGACTAGAGTAGGAATGGTAAATCTAACAACTCCAAAGTCCAACACTTGCTCTACTGTGTAACTGGAGTTTGCCTCTGAAGTCCAACACTTTCCTTACTGCTGCATACACTAGAGTATGAATAGTGTATTGAATATTCTTAGACTCTCATACTTTTCATAATATTGGTTGAATAGATTCTATAGTTTCAACTTTCTTTTTGTTTTAATTTATATTATTTGTTTTTATTTTTGAAATAATTTTAATGTTTATAGTTTTTCATAAATTAGTTTTTCTATATATATATATATATATATATATATATATATATATATATATATATGCCGTGGCGGGGATGTGAACCCCTTAAATAAATACACTTTTCCTCTTATCCAAGAAAAACGCCTCAGTCACAACTGTCTTGGAATTAACTCCATTTTATTCACCATGGCACAAGATAAACATCCACCGATGTGTTTCGGAAACAGCTGTTTCCTTGTTCACGGGTAGTACATTGTCCATACATTCATTTCTTTTTAAATACATATGCGAATGCAAAAAACCAACAAACAACATAGAGGACGGGCCTCACAAGCTACTTTTTGCATACCTAATCATGGTGGCCATCTTTGAACATGTTTTTAGGCACGTTTTTTACATATATTTCATATATTTCCACACAGAGATCTTCTATATTAATGGAATATTAAATCATCCAATAAAGTTTTAAAAATGTATGTGATTAGACTTCATCAAGCAGTTTTTTTATACGTATTTATATATTTATGCTGCACTTTGAGTACTGACCCGTGAGTCCACTTATAAATTAGTTGCGATCCCTACTCCATACAGTAGTTATGAGATGACATTGTTTGGTGATTTAGTCCATGACAGCTAGGGATATTTTGATGTAAAACCATGGTGGGGTGAATCCATTTATACCCTTGTGTAAGAAACTGTTAATTTGGATACCCTTGATGTAGAGTGATTGACTTATCTCTTTAAATAACAGGAGACTTTCTTGTTTGATTAGATCATGTGACATATTATGAGATTTTTTTATGCAAGATTACATATTTATATTTTTTATTGTAGAATTATATTTTGCAAAAAAAAACCTCTTAGACAAAGTCAAGTTCTCACGTGAAAAAACAGATCTTTTAAGTGGTAGAATTTTTGATGCCCTAAGCAAAACGTTTTTATGTGATAATATATATTAATCCATTTCTTAAGGTGACAAACAATTGCTTGGGAAGAAGGTTTCACACAATAAGTTCTTATATGGCAAAATATGTTATAGGATATATGTTCAGTATCAACATTGCAGGGCTATGTATATGTGAGTACTATTGGATTTACATGACTAAATTGCACATAAACTATATGATTTATTTGCTTATGTAAACTATTTTGAAATATTTGTATGGTTAAATATCGACTGATATATCCATTTAAAGATGGCTGCCGCCTCTGTGAATCAGAGTGTACAATGGAAATAGATGACAGCTCACAGGCGGCACCTTTATAATGGTGGTTTGTGAAGGGGGAAATATGTCCGGTTGAAGGCGTTTGCCGAAACGCGTTGACATTTTTCATGGGTGATAGCGTTTTTCGATATAATGCGCACAATAAAGCAGATGAATCCCTAGGAAATATTTACTCCTTTCTTCAGATGTTGATCGATGGTACGCTGTGATACAGTGCAGCTGGTGTGGTGAGCGGATCTCACCGTTTTGTAGTATATATATATATATATATATAGATCTTACATATACATTCAAATTGAATTTCGATGCATCATATTATATCCATCCACTTATATTCACAAACTTGTAATTTAGGGGACTCCTCTGGTGTTTTAGCTATATTCTCTGTTAATTTGTCTAGAGATCATTTATTGGGAACAAAATCAATAATTGATATGAAATTGCATGTCGCCCTGCACTGCTCTCTCCCATGCTTTAGTTATTGTATGTCAGGTGTATGTGCCTGAATGTGATTAACATTCACATAATCTTCAATTATCTAAGAAAAGTTTCTGTGGACACCTTCTGTTAGAACTGTCAGCCTTAGTGTGGTCTTCCCCCCAAGCGTTTTGCCTTCTCTCCTCCTGTGTATATTAGCTCCAGGACTAAAATGCTTCTGTGCAGTCCTCAAAACATGTCAAAATTAGCCTATATGTGATTGGCACATGTAATTTACTGATAAGTCCCTAGCACGGTGGTACATTATGTACCCATGGTCTACAAATTACATGCTACTAGTGGTCCTGCAGCATGTATTGTGCCAACTACTTAAGTAGCCTTAAAAACATGTCTCAAGCCCACAGTTGCAGCCTGTGTTCATTTTTAACCTGCCAATTTGACCTGGCAAAATAGGCCTCTAGCCAGGCCTAAAACTCAATTTTTAATACATATAGGTCACCCCTAAGGTAGGCCCTAAACAGCCCACAGGTTTATTTAAAAAGTTGGACATGCACTTTTATGTTTTATAGGTTCTGGTAGTAAAAAATTCAAAAAATCATTTATTTTTTTACATTTTGAACATGTTCCTGGACATTTGTTTAGGAACAGGTGGAAATGTCATGTTTTGTATCTAAAGAGTTGTCATTTAAAATCCTCTTTACTGGTAAGGTCAGATTTTAAATCATAATTCTGAAAATGTCACTTTTAAAAAGTTGGTCTTTTCTTGTCCTTTGTATATTTTTCCCAGACAGTAACACTGAGGGGTACTGGGTATTTCAAGGATGAGCTACCATCCTGTCAGGATGGGATGGGCAGATCGTGCACAGCCCATGTACATTTCAAAGGAGCTACCTCAGAACACTCACAAATCATTCCACACTAGGCTTTTGTCACACCAGACGTCCTGGGCCCAGGGCAAGGGTGCGAGTTATAGTTATTTTAGTGCCCGAGTTATAGTTACTTGAAAGAACGCTAACTATAACTGCTGAATTTCTATGGTTTTGTATGAGCAAATTCAGAACTTACTATAACGCAACGTCCCTATATATATATATATATATATATATATATATATATACAGATATATATAGAGAGATACAGATATAGATAAATATGTGTGTGAGTTTGTGTATATATATATATATATATATATATATATATATATATGTGTGTGTGTTTGTGCATGGAATGTTTTGGGTGATCCATCAAGTGGGGTCCGAGGGGAGTCTTAAAAAGCAAAATGCCCATGGATTTTCCATACACTTCTTTAAGATGAGCTACAGCAAAAACTTCCGAGTGGACTTATACCACATTTGGGGGGAAGATGGATCATGGTCCGCAGATTTAGTTGCTTGTGAGTTAGTGTAAATCAGGTGAGTAGTTTCTTTTAATAATGCGACAGGAGCATGCCGCTGCCCTCCCCTAGTCTTTATAAGCCCCAGGGATCCCATCTTGGGACCTACATCATTCAGTAAGAAATGGCGGGACATACAGCCGCCCTCCCCTGAGCCATCAAAAGCCACGGGGAGCCCACTTCTGGGCCAAAAACATTGTATATGGGGAGGAGGGATGTGCAGCCCCTCCCTGAGCCATCAGAAGCCCACTCCTGAGGCAGAAAACATTGTATATGGAGAGGGGGATGTGTGGCCCCCTGCCATCAGAGGCCCCACGGAGCCCACCCTCGGGCCAAACTCTGAATAAGGGGAGGGAGGCCTACCTCCATGAGCCATGACAGACCATGGGGAGCCCAGCCTAGGGTCAAAATTACAGTAAATTGGGATGGGGGTGCGTTGACCACTTCTTGAGTCATCAATGGCCCTGTGGATTCCATCCCCCAGGGCTGGTTCACATGCTATATCCCGAGGAACCCAGAACCCACCCCTCGGGCATAGCAGTTTCCCTGCCTGCACTAGCATGGGCAAAGGAACCAGTGTTTGCTCCTGCTACGCGGGGTCACTTTTGAATGTCCTGCAAAGGGAAACCAACAACCCAAAGTTTGAAAATGCTCCCACTTGCTGAGAGCAGGCTTTTGATATGTTTCCATGCCCCCACTGATAAGGGCATCGAAACAAATCGAAATGTTGCTCCCTCCGGGAGGGAACTGCATTAGTAGCTACTCCTTACGGGCAGGAGCAATGCCAGCTCTTGCAGTATGTGGGGAGCTGGCTGGGACCAAAGGGGCCTTTAGGCTTCCCCTTGATCCCCAATTATTATATGGTGGGGGTCCTGGGTGGCACCAGGGCATCCGCCTTTAACAGTGCGGGCCCCAGAGAATGGGATCACTGTGGCTGAAAAAGGCTCCTATTAATAGTAGCCCTGGGAAATGGGTTCCTTAGGGCCTTATAAGGTTTGGGGAGGGTGGACGCATGGCCTCGCCCTCTTTAATTAAAAGAACAGTACCCTTGGGGAAGGGGTTCCCATGGCCTAAAAGGCTTAGGGAGGGGGCCCGCATACCCCTCCCCTTTCATTAAAAAAGACCTTGGGGAATGGGTTCACCAGGGCTTAAGAAGGTTCAGGAGGGAAGCCATCCATGATGTCATCAGTGATGTCATAAATAATGTCCTAGAACATCATGAGTGATGTAATATGTGAGAGCAGTGCATGGCGGAGGCGCAAGTGATGGTTAGCTCTACTAACTATAACTGGTGAATTTCTGTGTTTTTTAGTCAAAACGTTAATGTTGTGACTGACATATTCACCTAACTTAACCTTTGCTTTTTCAGTGAATTTCTAAGGTTACACATACATACCTGGAGAGGTGGTGGTCCCCGGGGCTGTGGGGGGGCCCTGCCTCCCCCTCTTTTAATAAAACCTTAGCTCTGAGGATGTGCTGGGCCCCGGGGCGGGTGCAGGCTGGGTGACCCACCCCGCATACCATATTAGTTTAGCCCGGGGGAAGTGGTTGTCCCCGGGGCTTTGGCAAACTCAGGAGGGGGGCCCTATGTGCCCTCCTTCTTAGTTTTTGGCATGCCCCAGAAGGACTTGGTCCACCCTTTTTTTCTTTTCAATGTCAGAAAAATCAGCAGATCCATCTGCTTTTCACCCAGGAGCAAGGATAAAACTGGCAGACCTGCAACCACACCTCAGATCCCTGCAACAAAGAACTACAGGAGAAGAAGGACTGCCCTGCTGGACCCCTGACCTGCACCTAGACACTGCACTCTGGAGGACTGCACCAGCTGCACACTTGGGCTTCACCACAAGAAGGACTTTGCTTGGCTTCAACTAGTTCAAGGAGGGACTCCCTGTTTGCTACAGGTGAAAAATTGCTAACCAGATTCCCCTGCACCAATTCCTGAAGAAACTGACCAGCTGACCACTGTCCAGTGGCCAAATTGGCGTTTGCGCCAGGTGCATTCTGGGAGTTGTAGTCCACACCCTCAACAAGCATCTCAGAGCTTCTGGAACCTTGGGGTGATCTTTGGACCTCAGAAGAACCTTAAAAGAACATCTGGGAGAAGACCCGAAGTTTGGAGAACTTTTTGAAAAAATGCTTCATAAAGGGACTGACCCACCACGCCAACTCTAGCCGGCTTGCCTCAACCGTCACCTGGCCTGACTTGCAGGTTCGTCCCGGTGAAGAAAATCGCAGAAAAAGTGACTACGTCCGAACATAGAAAGTTGACCGGGACCTCCAAGGCAGTGTATCCGAAGAGGGCTCCAAGGACGTCAGATCAAGATTCAGGTTTGCCCCAGTCGAAGGATTTTCACCTTGAAAAAATTACTAAGTCCAAAGGTAAAAAATCTCCACCCAGGGCTCCGGCAACACGTATCCGAGTAAGAGTTCCAGGAGGTCGAATTGGACTGGCAACTCGGTCCAGCTGATGAAAATCTTTAAGAAAATGACTAAGTCTGAAGGTAAATTTTTGACCGAGCCCTCCTGTGGGCTGTAGCCGAACAGGGCTCCATTGCAGTCAGCCTTAAACATTGACTTTGCCCCGGTCGAGGTGCGACCAGATGACCAGATTGGCGCTATTGGTTTTTGAGCACTAAAAAGCATTAATTCTTTAAAAAGTCATATCTCCGGTTCCCCTTATCTGATTTTATTCATTTTGGTGTCATTTTAGAGCTAAAACTATCTTCTATTGTTATAAATTGGTTTAGCATTTTTAAACTGTTTCCTGTGTTTTATTTAATTACTGTTTTCTGATATTTGAATGCTTTACGCTTTGTCTCCTAAGTTATACCTTGTCGCTTGTTGCCAAGCTACCAAGAGTTGAGCTAGGTTTAATTTATTGAGACCTAGCTGGACCTAATTGGAAGTTAGTGGCCTATTGCTAAGTGTAGGTACTTACCTGCCCTTACCATTAACCCATTTTCCAACATATATATACGTACATCTATATATATATATATAAAATGTTAAACCTTTATTATAAAAGTAAATGTCGTTTAAATTAATTAAACATACGATTTTTTAAAATAATTACTACATATTAAGTGAAACTAAAATTTTAATGAGGATGGGTGGTTTTGATTGTTTAAAAATATTATCTACAAATTAAAATATACCCTTGAAATCATTATTTACTTCATATTTTTTATCAATATGCTTTAAACGTTTATGTTATTAGTTCTGGTGTTCTGGAATAATTATAAAAAATAAAATTAATGTACATTTATATTTTACCTTGACATATTTTATTTATAATATCATAATAATAAACACTGGTAATTTTCCCTACACTTTTCCATAGGGAGAACTCTGTCCAGGTGGTGGAGGCTGCAACCTATGTGGGGAAACTTACTAGTGATAACTTAACACTTATAAATCGTGCTGTAGGAGGCCCGCCCCATATGAGGTGGTGGAGGCTTGTATCCCTACAACTAGATGTAAATCTACACTCAAAAATGACAGAAAAAAAGTGTATAGTTACACCTAGGTATGAAAGTAAATATACATGTAAGTAATACATACATGTATATTTATCTTTATGAATCAAGCCTATGCCATTTAGCTGTGCTACAGGGCCATTTGCTATAGAGCATGAATGTCCAGAGCTCTGCTAAAAAATTGAAGGGCAGCCATTTCGGGATCTAGCTTTCTATAAGAGGGCCAGTTAAGTTGCATACCCATTATAACCATTATAAACAGCAAGTTCATGTATGATGACCCTCTCCGCCTATCACACAAGCTGTTTGGGTTATTTTCACTTTCGTTGTGTGTTTGGAGCTGTTCAGCACGTCCTCTTTGAGATGGTTCTTCACAACTTCAGACTCTTTGACAGGCAGGTAAAGCGTCTGTTGGGCCACTGCCTAACTTTTCATTTGAGCGAGTCAATGTTGGTTATCCTGTGTGTTTTACTGGAAATGTGTACAAATGACAATAGAGACTATGCTCTTTTTCCGTTATACACTCCCTGTTAAGTGTTTAAGAAAAACCTGATGGCAAGCAGTCTTTGTAAGCCCGTGAAATCACAAAGACGTTGCTGCGGTCAATCAGCTTTTGCAATGTTGTGACCCTTTTTGTACTTTGGATTGATCCTGGCATTCAGCTACTTGCTTGAGGTTGTGTTTCTATTTGGCAAAGTTCACATTTGCTATTCCCCAGTCATCTGGGAGGCAAATTCATGGTTTTCTTGGTGGAGCTTCACAGCCAGGCGTGCTGCCATTGATGGTAACTATTTCGAGAACACCTATTAGATAAATGTTTTCTCTATCAGGTATGAAGAAGACGCATTTTTATTAGAGATAAATCTTTTTTAGTCAGCCTATGAAACAGCTATATCTCTATAGCTGTTCCGTCAGACTATTCCTTTTCCAAAAACGTTTTACTTAATAAACATACATAAAGGGGCTTTTGTTTAACAGGCATCATCAATTGGTCCGTTAAATTGAGATTCACATTTTGCTTCCATCAACCACAGATACAGAATGGGGCAATTGGCCACCCCAGTTTACTTACTGGCTCCCTTCACTTCGAGTGACTGACTGTCTGCACAGATCCTGTATATGGTTATCCACATCTTCTTAAAAATAGTTTACTTCTCTTCAGTTACAAAGCTGGTTCAAAATGTGCTTTTTGTAGATGTTTTATATTACCTTCAAATACAATTTGTGTGTAGGTTGGGTGCCTACTTATACAGTCATTTATTTTCCATCTGCTTTTTATAGTTGCTGTTACAAAGTTTATAAGTGACATTGTAATACTGTTGCCGCCTGCAATCTCAATGCTTGATTAGGTCATAAGTTAGCCTTGTCTACGTCACAAACAATTTCAACACTTTAGGTTCAGTGGAAGGTAGTACCATGCATTTTAACATAACTAGTAAAACAACCAAATCAGTGAATGTTTGAATGTTTTCTACATTGTAAATTTTACTGCAAGTATATTGAATCCACGTTTGTGGTGTGGCATTTCTTCTTTTTTTAATTTTTCTGGCATAGGCTTGCAATAATAAAAATTGAAAATAACAACTGCACTCGCTTGCCAAGGCCATCCCTACAGTCTTTGACAATCTTTGCCTTTAAGAAACATTTTAAACGCATACTCTTTGAAGGTTTTGCCTCGGACAACATAATATGTTTTGCTATCCAGCACGTGCCTAAAAATTAAGCGTATTGTACTTGACAGATCACATTGCTGACGACTCTGCTACCTCCCTTGCTTTTTGTTCCTTACAATAGTTTCGTTTTGGTTTGGGTAGTCGGTCGATGGCGTTCAAGCAAGATGCAGCACTTCATCGTTGAAGGGTAAGCAACTGTGATGTCGTTTACTGTCTACTCATTTCCACAGGCTGTTTACGATTTTCTTTGAAATATTTTTTATAATCCCTTTAAATGAATAAATAGTTAAAAGATGTCTCCCGAGTGCTTGTTCATATTATGATCTTTTTTTCAGTTGTGTCATTCTGCAGGAGATGGCAATGATCTTATGTTTGCATTTTTCATCGTTAAATAGTGATGCAGTGCACATGACTTCTTATCCATGTTCCGTATTTAACTCCAACGCAGTCATGTCCTGTGTATCGCTGTGCAGTTCACAAAACTAAGGCGCTCGCAGGACTGGCGCTCTATAAGAAGTACCATGTATAAGTACACTTCCCATACTATTCATTGCTCCCACTGCAAACGATCTTAAACAAGATCCAGTAGAATTTACCGGTGTCAGTCAGTAGCCCCCTAAAACGTGCCCTTCACCGATCCCCATAGTTTTTTTTAACTGTGAATGGATAACTCAAATTACAATTATCACAGTATTTTATTTTAAATTGTGAGCACGTTATTTTATTATTTTTTAACTTTTCTAACTGAATGTAAGCATGCTTCCAGATTCATTAACCCGTTGATAGTGTTCGTATAGTGCATGTTTCTGAGCAGTGGATCACTTCAGAAAATTGACAGTAACATTCTAGCAGATTTGATAGTGATATGTAATTCAGTGTCATAACAGTTGGTCCCTTAGAAAAACGCCTGTTGCTTTTATCTTTCAACATTTATAGTGGATGTTTTGTTCTGTTTTCCTAAGCTTGGATGTGACTTGATATTCTGTGAAAGTGAAAGTAAAGACCTGTCCAGTGGGCTTAATGCCAGGAGATCGTTTGTGTGGCTTTGTTTTTTACAGTAGGGGATTTTATGGGCGGGTGAAGACTGCCTTTGTAAAAAAAACGCTGGATGCTACTCAATTCCTCCCCCATACCAACCATCCTGATTCAGGCGCAAGACTACTGGTTTCAAGGCTAGTCACCCACCCTTCGAGTCCTGCATGCAAAAACCTGATTCCTTGCCAGGCTTCAGCCGACAGGGACTGGTTTGGTGTTACTCGCAGTATGAACTGCCAGTAATCTCCTCCTGCGGGCTAGTCCGCCACATTTTGTCACGCTCTCTCTGCCTGCCATAGCGCTTTCTCCATGCTCCTGACAGGTAAGGAAAAACCATACATTTGCATTTCTGATATCTGATCCCGCAGCAGCACCCTTGCAACTCCCATACATACGGATAGCCGAGAATCAGGTCTCAATAGAAGTCAATGGGAAAAAAAATTCTCCCGGTTATTTTTTAAAGAATCTAACACTTTTCTCTTCTAAAATGTTCTCCTATGTGATTTCTGTCCAGGTGCCTTCTGGCATGGACTGTAGCCAGGGCCAGTGGAATTATGCGACACAAACGTATAATAATAAATATATTTATAACAATAATTATGCTATCAAAAATGTACTTAACATAAAATATACTTAACCGAAATACTTTACACAATTATTTCCCAAAAATTAGGACAGGGAACAAACTATCTTAACCTTAAAGTAATAATGATAATAATATGACTTTATTGCATGATTACTTAAAATCGTTGCAAAAAATACACAGAAGTAAAACAAGGAGAATCAGAAGAAATGTGTATGGTTACGGAATTGCTTATCATTCGTGCACCTGGCCCGATATATTTTGTGCGTGTCTTCTTACCTTACTTCAAGATCATGATATCTGTATGTTCTGAAAAGCTTTCTAAGGTACTTTGGATCGAGATCTTTAGCATAGAAAAGTGTAAGTTCAATCTTTAAAAACAATTACTATATACCGTTCTAAAAGTATGTTTAGATCTTTACACGAAAATGAAAAAGTAAAGCAAGTTGGTTGCAGATGTAGTGTCTGCTTATGACTTTTATCGACCAAGCGGATTCATTGTCACCTAAAACTACATGACTGTGCTGTTGTCATAATTGTAGAACCTTCATCAAGAGGAGAATGTCTGCAGATTTTTAAAAGTTTGTTAAGTTCATATATTCTAAAGTTTGTCTCATAAAATAGACATAGTCAATATAAACATTTACACTCAAATTTTTCTTCAAATAAAGGCCACCATCGAATGCTAGGGAAACTGAATACAAAGATTACATAGTTTTGATTGTACGGCCTTCTAGGATACCTATCACCCTTCCAAATTAAAAAAATTATTTGTTTATGTTTTAAGATACTGCAAAGGCCAGGACATCATATAAAATCATGTGTGTTCATTTGTAACTTGTGTCTTCTGTTTTTGTTTATTTGTCAGCCAGGGCCCTTAAAGCAGCTCTATAACAAGTTTTGAAGTGTGTTCTTCTTATATATGCTATTTGCAGTATATGTTAATAAGGGGGCAAACTACTGGCTTTCTGTGATTGTTCTTATTTTTTGTATGGTACATTAAAATAACAGTCATGCTGGTGGAAAACCGAACAGGTGATAGATAACACTACCCCTGCCTCTTTTTTTTCTCCCCCTTCATCTTGCCTTTCTTTCTTTCCACTTTCTTCCTTTATTACTGTTTTCCTATTTTTATTTTCCACCTTTCACCCTTTTCTGACTCTCTCGCTCTCTCTCTGTTGTTCCGGGTTAAAGTTTGATGACGTGATATAAGTTCCAATCCAAAAATGAGCGCTACTTCCTCCGAGGTGCACTAGGTGTATTATTTACATCTTGTTTGCAAAGGTGCAGTCCTCAATTATTTACGTGATTCATCTGGGAAAGCTTGGTGTTTATACTGTTTTGGGTTGTTCTTTTGAAAGCCAGGGAATTTCCAAAGTTTGTAAAAGCAACAAGTGGTGTGTAACAAGTTTGTTATTAATTAGAGCACATGGCGCTTTCCTTGGCAGGGTGTTCCCTATTTTCTATCGCCCTGTTTTTATGTGTTTAAACCTCGCAGTGATATAGGTATAGACCCCACTTCAATTTTGCAGATTGACCTGCAGCGAAAAGGGTAGCAGAAAACCACAACACTGCATGCGGTGAAGCGCTTTTGAAACAGCATATTTTGATCCTGCTCAGCAGTTTACCCCAGGCCTACGTGGCTAATAGAAAATAACAAAGTGGTAAACATCTTTTCAGCCAGCAGCACATGGTATGGTGCAGCACACCGCAGGATAAGGGGAAGAGTCCAGTTTTTTTCTGGTGTTCTTCTATTTACTGGCTTATGTGTTTCAAATTGTTATTTTTTTTAATTCTGGGCACCTGAAAAGTAAGGCTGCCCTTATGTGTTCATGATTGCCATGGAAAGGTCGAAGAGCCTGTCTTAGCTGCCAAATTCTGCCGTAGGTAGAGATCGTTATCATACATGGTAAACATTTAGAAGAGGAAAGTGGTAGATTTAAAAAATAATCTGAAGAATGTATTTCTCCCATTTACTTCTATCGAGGCCGGAGTCATGTCTGTTGTCAGGTATGGGACTGTCAGGAGCATGGAGAAATCACTATGGCAGGCAGAGAGAGTGTGGTAAAAATGTTTTGCCCTGCCTACAGAAGCATGTGCATACTCCATGGCCCACAAGACCAGTCTCTGTAGGCTGAAGCTATCAGAGGAATCAGGTTTTTGCATGCAGGAATCGGGAGGCGGAAGACTAGCATTGAAATCGGTAGACTCCTGCTTGAATTGGAAGGGTTGGCATTTATGCATTATTTGGCAGATGTCACTGGGGTGGAGATCTTCCAGTGGTAAATATGATGGGGAACTTTACCCCATAAGTTAACATGCCAAGTTCTCCACCTGCAAGTTGTGATCTTCCTGTGGTGAAGTGTAAGAAAACTTTTCCTACACTACCTCATAAGGAGCTTTCATCCTCAACTATTAAATTTGGAAAAAGTTTTAAATAACATCTTACTGCACTATTACATACATTGAAAAATTAATTATTTAAAATATATTAAATTACTTAAAAAATGTATTTTTCAAGATAACATTACACAATTAATTCACACTATAGTAAACCATACTTTTTCCAGGTTGCCCCCCACACTTTATGCCCACCATCTGAGCTGCTAGATGCTTGTTTTCGACTCTGACAGTACACTGCAGCCTGCTAACCAGGCTCCAGTGTTCTTTCACCTAAGAGGTAAAATGTCTAATTGTACCCAATTGGCATATTCTTTAGCACCCCTGTAAGTCCCTAGCAAATGGTACCCCTGGTGCCTGGGGCTTGAGTACTACAGAGGGTCCCTAAGGTCTGTAGCATGTTTTATACTACCCAAAGGAAGACCATACAAATTACATGCAGACTGCCACTGCAGACTGTGTCATGGTGCATACCTTGAGTGAAAACACAACATTGCACACTCACTGGGTGCCATCCCAAAGTCACAGGGTGCAATATATTTTATGTGAGGACATATCTGCATGAGCAGATATGCCCCAGTGATGTCTAGTTCTATTACTACATATTACAAGTGAACAGGGATGCCATCTTAAGGAATGTAGTGGGGTTACCCTGCTACGTAATTGCTTAATGGCTTCAGTGAAACCTATGGTGTTTGGTATCAAATACCTTGTCTTAATAAATGCATACTGATGTCAGCACTGAATTTCTTATGACATGCACCCAGAGGGCACCATAGAGGTGCCCCCTGAAACATACTAGTCCTTTAGTGTGCTGGCTGATTGGTATCAACCAGCCTACCACCACAGACAAGTTTCTGACTCCCTGGAGGAAGATGTTACTACCTCTTCCAGCAGGATAGCTGGTAAATCAGCATATCTGGGCTGGAGGCAACAAAGCCTCTGCTGCACTTTGATATCAAGCGTGGCTTCCCCTCTTCCTCCTGAGGCTTATTTGGCAGCAGGGCCGGTGAGAAAATAACTATGCAATAGGCATGTTGCACCACCAGACTAGTCACACCGTAAGGTGGGCAGCCTGCTATGCTTCATGAAAGAAGGGTTCCACCATCTTGTTTTTGGTGGAACCTGGAGCCAAGGGACAGGGTTATACCCACTCCCCACAGGAACTGGTCATATAGGGGGTGTAGTCACCCCAGGGGTCAGTAGCCCATTGGCTACTGTTGGAAATGGCCCTTCTGCAGAGTTATCCCCAGACTTTTGCCTTCCTCCTTCTCTTTTGCTGACCTCATTTTTGCTGGTTTTTAGACTCTGCACACTTTACCACTGCTAACCAGTGCTAAAGGGCATATGCTCTCTCCCTTTAAACATGGTAACATTGGATCATACCCAATTGGACTATTTAATTTACCTATAAGTCCCTAGTAAGGTGCACTGTATGTGCCCAGGGCCTGTAGATTAAATGCTACTAGTGGGCCTGCAGCACTGGTTGTGCCACCCACTTTAGTAGCCCCTTTACCTTGTCTCAGGCCTGCCATTGCAAGGCCTGTGTGTGCAGTTTCACTGCCACTTCGACTTGGCATTTAAAAGTACTTGCCAAGCCTAAACCTCCCCTTTTTCTACATATAAGCCACTGCTAAAGTGTGCCCTATGTAACCCCTAGAGCAGGGTGCTGTGTGGGTAAAAGGCAGGACATGTACCTATGTAATTGCATGTGCTGGTAGTGTAAAACTCCCAAATTCGTTTTTACACTACTGTGAGGCCTGCTCCCTTCATAGGCTAACATTGGGAATGCCCTCATACATTATTGAAGCGGTAGCTGCTGATCTGAAAGGAGTAGGAAGGTCATATTTAGTATGGCCAGAATGGTAATACAAAATCCTGCTGACTGGTGAAGTTGGATTTAATATTACTATTCTAGAAATGCCACTTTTAGAAAGTGAGCATTTCTTTGCACTTACATCTTTCTGTGCCTTACAATCCACGTCTGGCTGGGTTTAGTTGACAGCTCCTTGTGCATTCACCCAGACACACCCCCTAAACACAGGGTACTCAGCCTCACTTGCATACATCTGCATTTTGAATGGGTCTTCCTGGGCTGGGAGGGTGGAGGGCCTGCTCTGACACAAAGGTCTGCCACACCCCCTACTGGGACCCTGGCAGACAGGATTGAACTGAAAGGGGACCTGGTGCACTTCTAAGCCACTCTTTGAAGTCTCCCCCACTTCAAAGGCACATTTGGGTATAAAACCTCAGACACTTGCTGGAGAAGAAACCTGAACCAGAACCTGCATCCTGCCAAGAAGAACTGCCTGGCTGCTCAAAGGACTCACCTGACTGCTTTCTACAAAGGACTGCTGCCTTGCTGTTGCCCTGCTGCCTTGCTGAACTCCTGCCTTGCTGCAGAAGTGCTCTCCAAGGCCTTGGATAGAGCTTGCCTCCTGTTCCCTGAAGTCTCAGGACCAAAAAGACCTCTATCTTTCAACTGGACTCCTTGTGCGCCGAAAAATTAGACGCACATCTTGCTCCGCTGTGAAAAATTCACCGCACGCTGATCCGGAAAGACGCCACTCGACCCCGCAAGGAAAAGATCGACCTGATGCCTGCGGTGCGACCGGAACTTCGACGCACGGCACGCCTGGACAACGCCTCCCGACTTCCAGAGAGGAAATTGACGCAGCGCCTGCCGTGAGGAAGAAAATTCAACGCACAGCCCACTGGAACGACGCGCAGCTGGACAACAAGCCCAAGATTCAACGCACAGATCCCGGGGCATCTGAAAACCCCGCGACCCACAGAGCAGACCTGTCCGCGCACCGGAAATCGACGCACGTCTTCCCCACGTGAAAAATAACGACGTTTGTCCGTGTGTGAAGGGGAGAAACCAACGCACACACCATTTTTCCACGCATCTTCTCCTCTGCGGCCCTTTGCAGAGATTTATCACTCCGAACCAGGTACTTTGTGCTTGAAAGAGACTTTGGCCCTCATTCCGACCCTGGCGGTCATAGACCGCCAGGGTGGCGAATGACGGAAGCACCGCCAACAGGCTGGCGGTGCTTCATTCGTCATTCCGACCGCAGCAGTACAGCCGCGGTCGCCCAGCCGGGTCCGGCGGTTTCCCGCCGGATTTCCCCCGGCTGGGAGAATCCTCCATGGCAGCGCTGCAAGCAGTGCCGCCATGGGGATTCTGACCCCCTTCCCGCCAGCCTGTTTCTGGCGGTTTACACCGCCAGGAAGAGGCTGGCGGGAACGGGTGTCCTGGGCCCCTGGGGGCCCCTGCACTGCCCATGCCACTGGCATGGGCAGTGCAGGGGCCCCCTAACAGGGCCCCAGTATGCTTTTCACTGTCCGCTTAGCAGACAGTGAAAAGCGCGACGGGTGCAACTGCACCCGTCGCACACCTGCAACACCGCCGGCTCCATTCGGAGCCGGCTTCAGTGTTGCAGGCCTCTTTCCCGCTGGGCCGGCGGGCGCTATCTTGGCTAGCGCCCGCCAGCTCAGCAGGAAAGTCGGAATGGCCCCAGCGGTCTTTTGACCGCGGTGCGGCCAAATGGCGGTTCCCGCCAGGCGGGCGGCGACCGCCGCCCACCGGGGTCGAAATGACCCCCTTTGTTTGCTTTTTAAAGACTTAAGACACTTCATATCACTTTTCAGTGATATCTCTACAATTTCTTATTGCATCTTTTATCGTTTTGACCTGCAAATACCCAGATAAATATTATATATTTTTCTAAACACTGTGTGGTGTATTTTTGTGGTGCTATATTGTGTTATTGTATGATTTATTGCACAAATACTTTACACATTGCCTTCTAAGTTAAGCCTGACTGCTCAGTGCCAAGCTACCAGAGGGTGGGCACAGGATAATTTTGATTGTGTGTGACTTACCCTGACTAGAGTGAGGGTCCTTGCTTGGACAGGGGGTAACCTGACTGCCAACCAAAGACCCCATTTCTAACAGCTACTACCCTACGCTCCCCTGATTGTCCCCAAATTGAATATTTAGAGGCCCCCTGACACCAGAAACTCAGATTCATCTAACTGAAGAAGAAGGTGGACAAAGAAGAGCTGACCAGCACAAAAACGGAAGACCAGCCTGGACTTTTAGCACCAAATCCTGCCTACCTGCAGCTGTCCTGTCAATCACCCCAGACCTGACTTATCCTGCAGCTGTGCATTTTCCAGAAGCCTTGAATGGCTGTCAGCACTTCCCCAACCAGCCAGCATCTCCCTTGGAGTGGAAGAGCCACTTCCCTGCATCTGCAGGCACTCTACCACACTAGCCCGGCCCTATGCATTGCAGGCCATGTGGCCCACCAAGTGAGCAACGCACCAGGAGGAGGTGGGTAGGTGACCAGGAGTCCAGCCACAACACTTCTACCAACCCTCAGGATGCTGCCCCCTTCAAGAACCTCAGAGCACCAATACCTGGGCACTCTGATATTTGTCACAACCAGGGCTTGTTTGTTTCTTGATCAGACACTACCCGTGCGCGAAGACGACCTTTACCCGAGGGATGATGGAATCAATGAGGTGCCCACGAGAGTAGCCCGACTGTTTGTTTTTCTACCCGCTTTGCAGGTCTAGCCAAGCACCAGGAGCACCTCTGAGGCAAAACACCAGCCGACCAAACCTCGATCGACCCGAGCTCCCTGAGCTCCCCGGCTTGGGTCAGTGAACAGCAATGGTGCCCCCTTACTCACAGGACCCTCATGAACTGAGCCCCTTGTTGGGAGCTCCCCGGACTTGTCCCCAAGTCCCTGTCTACAGCCTGCACCTAGGTGGCCTCCCACCATGCAGTGCACAAGGCACCTGACTCAACCAGCACCTCTGCACCCAGACTTCTCAGGGCAGGTAACACTGAACTGCTGGTGTTTTTTTGTGTCCTTGGCCCCATTAGCACCCTATGACCTTAAAGGGACCCCAAGATACTTCTGCAAATACCCATATGTAGTGTATGTACTTTACCCGTTTAAAGTCATTTACTGCTTATCAGAGCATTTACTTACCCTACTGTGATTAATGACCCTGCAACAGTTCATACCTTACTTTGAAAATGTTCTCGTGCAAAGCATGCAATAAAAGTGTTGGATTTTTTAAAATTGTTCTTAAATTTCTTATTGAGTGTGTGTCTCATTTATTGAATCTTGTGTGAATCTTGTGTGTTCAACAAATGCTTGGCACTACCCTCTGATAAGTCTAAACTGCTTGCCCACACTGTCACAAAAGAAAGCATTTAGGCTTAATACTTTGGGGGTCATCATGAGTTTGGCGGACAGAAAAGGCTGTCCGCCCAGCTCCCGAGGTCAGGTTACTGCCAGTGTGGGTACCTTCCTGCGGGCCCCATTAAGAGTTTCCTTCTGGGTCAGCGGAACACAACTAAAGCTTGTCGGTATCAAAGATCTAAAACATTAAGTAAGGCATATGGATGTCAAATAGAAATGCCAATGTAAGTATACACAAAATTGTCTTAAGGTGACTGTGTTGAATCAGGCCTTAATTTTCAGGTGCAGTTCAGATTTATGTCAGGACTAAGGCACAACTACTCATATAAAAAGCTTTGTGAATCAGGCCTACCATGTATCATTACTCAAGATATACGAGAGTCCAGCAAAACCTCTTCATCAGTTCTATATTTTTGAGTTTCTGGGTAAATGGGTGACTTGAAAAAGCAGAACAAACGACCATTGTTTTTCAGAGGAAACATTGTTTTCCATTTGCCATCACAGTAAAGGTGAAACTATGACTCCCGGTAGGACAGAGCATCATAATAAAAACAGGAGTGCTTGTGGAGTTCCAGGCAATGAGCTCATCCAGCAGCCCACACAATCATGCCTGAAAAATCGTATTTTTTAACCTGGTCTGAGGAAAGTTTTCACAAGAATGTGGCAGGAATGTAAGTAGATGCATGCCTTCAAGGGGCATCACATTAAATGATAAAACATCATCTAAGTGGTACAACAGACTTATTAGCATAATGATACACATCATAATATTCAGTAGTAATGTGTAACAGAACCTTGGCCATGAACCATTCTTTAATATGGACCCAAACTTATTGAGTTGTTTGGAATGTACAATGGATTATCGAGGCTAGGAATATTGAGATACTCTAATATCGTGGACAGACTATCGAGGGACAAAATATTAAAAGGTAAGTGCATTAAGAATAGGTATTGATTCACTATTCCTAACTCCTCATCTAGGCACCTTGAAGATATATACACCTTCAAGGTACATATATGTGGAATTAGGTATAGAAAATTAGGTATCTTTTGATATTTTGTCCTTTGATATTGTGTCAACAGATACATGACGCCACTGAGATTCCTACCTCGATATTCACGGGGCACACCACTGCTAAATCCTTTTCCTGCCAGCATCATAACTTTATTAGACAGCACATATTAGTCAGCATAACATGCAGTAAGTGAGTGCGCACTAAAAAAGACAGGTACTTAAATTGTGTCTGTAGTTGCATAGGGAGTGCACGTGCACTCATTTGTCAAGACGGGAAACTATTTTTCACCAAAGATTATAACACAGGGCAAGAGCAATGCAAGCAGAAAGAGAAGAAAGGAAGAATAAGAGAAACATAGGAAAGACAGAAGAAAAACAGGACTGTGTTATCCAACTTACCCAAAGACTACCCACTTACTCCTGTCTTGTCACACCCTTTGCAATACATTAACCAGCACAGATAAGATGAGATTATAATACTCAGTGCACCCAATAGTTGCCCTTTGTTCCAACCTTCTGCCAACTGCTGGACTTTATAAACCTGTGCACACTGGAACCAGGCCACAGGATTGCTTAGTTGCTTGAACTTTTGCACCACCTTCTCCATTATCTGGTTTATACTATCACTGGACTGCATTGCCAAGTGCATCTAAGAGCAATTTCCTTGCTCCTGCCATGACTTTCTATGTTAGAGTATCTATAGGTTCTTAATACACGTGTTATTCTATTTTATTCGTTTTTATTCTATTCTTTTCTTTTCTATTGATTCTTTCTATTCACTCGGGTAATATCAAAAATATATGCAGCAATAATTAATCAGTTGCAGCTGGTACCTGAAAAACAAAAGACACATAACAAATCACAGTCACACATTGCCAATAGTTTACAGATAACAGCAACAACATCTCCTTCATCAGTGGGACACCATCAGGCACCAATATCAGGAATAAGGACAGAATAAGGCTAGGGGTAAGCACTAATACTAAGGACTGAACTCAAAAGTAGTTGAGAAGCATAAGCAAGTAATAAGTAATGGCTATCAGGAATGAGGCAAGTCAATAAGATCCACTATCAGCATGGCAAAAGACCCTGGAATGACCCAAAAGTGAGCCCCGAACAATGGTGCCAGAACCTTAAATAACATTTTACAAGTGAAAATGATTGGATGAGACACAAGGTGAAAAAGTTATGACAATCAGAACAATAAAAATATCTAAAATTACACAAAATAAGTCTACACCAACTTTTCGATTCGCTGCTGCTACATTGATGAAATCTATACTAATACATCTGGACATCCTTTTCTTCTGCCTCATCTGTGGATCGTTTGTTCCCTCTCCACCAAGAACATGTAACCCAGGAAAAATGATTATAACATTGTCTCTTCTCTTTCACCCTCGAAGAAAACACACACGTTAGTAACATTTTGCTAACAATAACGACAGTCAAAACTACGGAAACAGTTGAAACATTTCATTAGTTGCATTACACAATGATGTCACTGTTAACACATTTATTGGTTAAGAACACATTCTCCTTGAAAAGGCAGAATTATGAAAAAAAATTCAATTTAGCTGAAGTTAGCATAAGTAAATATAGGCCAAACACAAGATAGTGACCATTCAATAAGTCCCCCGTTTATTAATATAACATCATTATTAAAAAAGAATCCACACATTAGTCTGTAAAAATGATTACGTAATAACTCTAGATTTGATCACTAAAATCTCTGCTTCCACATCATCACCTAAGAGTTACATAGGCAGAGATTAAGTGGCAAAGATATCCATTGCTTCGGACCCAGAAAGGCAAAAGACTGCCCTTTCTGTCAATTTTACTTTTGGAATAGTGCCCAGATTAAAATTATTAGGGATAGATCAGAGATTGGATGCATGATGGACCAACCTGATGCCTGGCTTTATACACATAGCACAATGCCTTATACTTAATGTGTTTTATTGGAAGCCAGTGCAGAAGGTGGAGTTGCTGGGGATTGGAGCAATGCAAGGAATATAACCTGAAAGGATGGGCCACCTTATGCTGAACAGTCTGCAGCCACTATATCCAGGAGTTAGTTGCACTGAGAAATAAACATTGCCATAATCCTGTCTGGAATATATTAGAGTCTTTTGGGTAGCAGAAGGTAGGAGCCATAGTATCTTTCTTAAACACCTGAGCAAGCTAAAATGGCATGCAGCTAACATGTTAATTTGCTGCTCCATAGTCAGTCAGTCATCCGTCCAAAAACCCAGATCTTTAATCGCCTTCCTAGTGGTGGGACAAGAACCTAACTCCTCCAGACACGATTGGGGACACCACAACTGGGAATAATCAGTAGTAGCACTTTCATCTTCCTTCCATTCAATTTCAAGCAATTATGCCACATCCAGTTAGCCTCTTCATTAAGACAATGGGTTATGTTTTTATAATATTGTCAGTGATGGCTATCATTTACCCTTTAGTGGGCAACGAAAAGGCAAATCAATGTCTTTGAGATTTAGAGTATGTTTATAGTCTCGATAAGTGACTTGCAACAGCAGTGGTTTATCTGAGAAGAAACAAAGGTCCCTCGAGAGGAAACAAAGACAGGTGTCTGCTCTTTGTAGAACAATAATAAGCTTGCCAGAATAACTGAAACAGGTTTTTCTGTGGGGTGGCTTATGCCACAGTGCCAAAGTGAACATCATACTAGAGACTGACAAGGGACCCTTCCATTCACTGACAGCATCCTGACCGAAGCGCAGCCAGATCCTTCACCTGGGTACTTTTAGAGAAGGCTTGTGATGCCATTACCACCAAGAGTTTAATAATTGCCTCAGATAGCTAATGGGGTCTCAGTGCCTCTCTTCAGATGGTCACAGGGTATCAGGTTTGTGTTCAATAGATCTTCGCTTTGGGGTTACCAAGACTTTGATTTCTCATTATTTCTAAAACTTGCCAGTGCCAGTAACCTAATGGGCGGACTTCTACAGTGCCAATTCCCAGGGCTACTTCAATGGCGTAACAATAGCCCAAGCTCCAGGGGTCCCCTCAGAATTGCATACTGTGCACGGGCGATAGGCTCCTGGCCTGAGAGCTCCTGAGGTTATTGTGGAGGGTCCCCCACCATATACTTTGCAGGGGGCCCTTCTCAAGTTTCGTTACATCACAGGACTTGTTCAGAAACTGGCTTTGAGGGCAGTATTGAAGATATGGGAGTGCACCTCCACAGTGTAAAATTTACAGGCCAACATATTGAAAACATGGCAGCAAGAGCAGTATTTAGGATATGGATGTTAATAGGATCTCTGTTGTTGTACATCTCCAGCACAGGACTCCGAGATTTAAAGCTGTGCTCTACCATCTTCAACTCCTTGCCAATTAACGATTAATACCAAGTGAACACTGATATCACCTTTTAGAATAACTTTAAAAACAACATTTCACGAAATGAACAAGAAAAAAATATTCTTTTTTATTAGCTATATTAATTCGTTTAATTTATCTAATAACAATGAAACATAATTGGGTTACTTGCTAACTTTTGCTGGCAGCTAGACATAATTTTGTGGTGTGAGCTTTGCAAATAAATAAATCATACATGATAATAAAATGTAAATTATACATATATTCTTGCAGTACACTGTACCTTATGTTCAATACTTTAAACATGAGGGCATTTTGATTCATTTTTTCTTATTGATTTTCTGTTTCCAGTCACATAAGGCAAGACATCCATAATCATGAAATGCAATTAATCCTTGTATATAACAAGAAATAGCCAAGACCCCAGTGTTCTTATAGATTTTTCCATAAAATGCAAATATCTAATGCATCCTTTCTCTCACCGATAACAATAATGGCTAATAATGCCACTTAGAGTGCAGAGTTTAAAGAGCTGAAGAAATACTATGGTAAGATACTTTAAATGGATGGGCTCCAGTTAGTATCACCAAAGATTGAGAAGAGGAGCTGAGAGGTTGCACCATTCCTCCTCTAATCCCTTGGTACTTAAACATGCAGAGAAGCCGAGATCAACCTGGGGCCCGAGAAAGGTATTTAGCATGGGCAATCGGTAGTCCATTTCACTGCCCTTTGGTCACACAGTCAGTATTCAGCCTATTAGTCATTACTGACCAGATCCTCTCCCCCAGCGTCGCTTCTTATATCCTTGGGGCCTATATAGACTCACTTCCATATTATAAATAGCCGAAAATCTCATCCTCCAAAGAGTCAAATGTTGGGGGTTCTATTTTTAACCAATCCCAAGCAATGCAGAGCTGAGCTGTTGCCATGGCAAGAAATATAAGATAACTTTCTCTCTTTATAGGTCCATTTTCTTCAGCTGCATCCACTACCCCCAGTAACACCAATGCTGTTGTAAGGCAGAGCTGACCCTTGATGATATGACTAAGAAACTGCTCCATCCCATATTGCAGGGGATGCAAATTAGAACAGCAAAAAAACGTGTATGATCTCGGTCTCATCTCCCCTGCAGCGATTGCATTTGCCCTCAGAGCTACCCCACTTAGAGTTTAACCGGAGTGTAATATAAATTAAATGCTGTCTTATGGTGTTGACTTTTCAAAATTGCTGTAAGAAAAGCCTTCTCTGCCTCTCTGCCATCTCAAGTGACTCATCTAGCCACTTTTCAAACTTGCTGTAAGAAAAGCCTTCTCTGCCATCTCAAGTGACTCATCTAGCCATGGCTCTTCTTTACTGAAACAAAATCTCCTTCTGAAGTACAAGGTTGTTATTCTGGATATGTAGCAATGAGTTATACAAGACACCTATCCTATGCTTGTACATGATTGTTTCTATTATAGGTATCTTCTCCATAAGGGGCAGTTCCCTTTTCTGACGATAAAGAAAATCCTGCACTTGCAAAAAAACTTAAAGAAATGTTGTTGGGGCAGATCATATTGTTCCTGCAGTTCCAGAAAGGATCTGAGTTGGTTGTGAGCTTATAAATTGACAATCCTGGTTATCTCGCGCTTCCTTCAATTATCCATAGCAGAGTCTTGAAAGATAGGTGGGAGAAGTGGCAAGGCAGACAAAGGGGTGTAAAAATTAATTCTCCCAATGGGCAATCACTGTTTCAGCTGTGCCCATATCATGTGAGCAGCCCTAAGAGTCTTGAATCTTATGTTTTTAAAATAGCTAAGTTCTATGTACCTCAACAGACATCCTTTGACCTCAGAACCAGGCATCATTTCATAAGTTGTGGGAGACTCTGCGTAGTTAATCTCCTTCGTCTCTCCAGTAATCATCATACTCATGTACTGTAAAAAAAACATGCATAACCATATAAAGTAAAATTGAGCCCAGACCATTCACCCCTGACTCTTGAGAGGGTCATTTTAGTTCCTGTGTAATTGCAAGGGACAGCTCCTGAAGGAGCAGTGAGAGAAATCGCAAAGGTAACATTTTAATGCAGCATGGTATGTTATCTGCACGGGCAAGTGAGATTGATCTTTATGTTCATTTCAATAAACCCTTTTATGATGCACAGAGATGCACCTCTGGAAATTGGAGTCTCTGTGCAGCCATAGAACTCTGACACACACAGTCTGAGTTTTTAAGGTGGTCACAGGAAGTAGTGTGCAACAGAACACTGCCTGGCATGGGAGTGTCCTAGTCACTTGTAATACACTTCTGGCAGTAGCGGCTGGCGGGGCACGGATGGGCGGAGCAGCGCAGGGGGGGGCGGAATAAACATTAATTTATTTATTTTTACAAACCACTTACCTTCCTTACCGCCACTCCTCTGTCGAAGGCAGCAGGCACAGGCTCCCAGCATGCGGCTAATCCTAAAGCTGCTGGGAGCCTGTGCCTGCTCTCTCTAGCCCAGCAACACAGTGCCAGACTGGAGAGAGCACACTGCGCATGTGTGTTTGGCCGGCCAAACACATATGCACTTTGAGGGGGAGTGCTCTGCACTCCCCCTTGCTGCTCGTCACCCTGTGGCCCTGCCCTCTTACAAGAAAACGATAATAAGCACAGTTTGTTATTGTTTTCTTGTAAAGGTTTTGCAGCTGCCACTGCTGGCAGAGGTGGGCGACACTCCTCCGCCCTTGACTTCTGGCCATGATACCAAAATGATATGACACACTAAAATTCAAAACAACAAAATAAAAAAGGTGTGTTGTCTTAGGGACAATGCAGACTTCATAATCATGTGGGCAGTAACAAGGTGCAAGAGAATGTGACAAAGGGAAGCCTTCTTAAAAAGAAGAAGCTAATTACCGGGGAAATAAAAGTGCCCTTGGCACAGCAGATCACTCAAGATACTACTTGAGCTCTACGTCCTTGCTTTTAGAGTCAGAACACAATGGTATTTTCTGGTCTGTCGTGGAAATACAGCAGTGAAAGCTCACAGTAATGATGTTTTGGGGTTCAGTCTGGCAAAGAATAGGTGCCAAGTCTTAGGCAATTTCTTGCAAAGACAGTGTATGTAAGTAGAGCACTTGGAGCAGCGGTGGCTGGAGTTCATGATCTGATGTATTCAGCTTCTCAGAACTCAAAGCAATATGTCTCATTACCGTTCAGGTAATATCAACACCTATCCTCTTAATTAGCAACAGTACCCATCTCAAAAAGTCACCTTCAAAGTATAGGGTATACCTTACAATATCTCAAATCTGACACAATTTGAGAAAGTAAATGGCCCTGTAGTTGAGAGGAGAGCCAGCGCTAGCTGCGGAGTGAAAAGTATCCAGGATGCTGCGAAAGCTGCAACCTACCCCTCTCTGCCACCTGGATGGTGAGCACCGGGCAGTAGTCAACCACATTGAAAGCATGGCCACTTTTTGTAACCCTCTCTCCTACAAAACAAGCACTTTGTTAATGAGAAACATATTCCAAAAGCTTGTACAAAAACAAAAGGATTTTTATATGTAAATCAATCTTAGCCACTGGTAATTATTCCGGGTTCCATTGTAATCCATAGTTTTTTGCTGACGGTTTAAATCCAGTCAGGGTGCAACCATATGCAAACCAGCCTCCATCTGCTCTAATAGTCACACCCAAAGTGCCAGGTGACATTACCTCTGAAAAGGAACACATGCAAACCCAACCCATTTCCGACTTATTCTGCCTCATTACAGAGGTGCAGAACAAGTAGAGGATCTTGAGCGGGACTCAGGACATGGGTCAGGAATATTAACATCAGTCCAAGGTGGCATTTTGTTGCTGCACTAGAGATATTAAACACTTAACACTACGTTGCATGTTATTTGGAATATAGTTAGAAGTTCTAAATGGATATCGTAGTATTTTTTTCCATAATTCATTTTATTCTATAAATATTCATTAAAACGAGAGCACACGTTTTTTACATGCACACCAAATTTAGTAAGTCGTTCAACATTTGGGCTCTGTATACAAGATGCGTAGTAACAGTCAAGCGCGGCTTGTAACCATTACTGCTTGCGTTTAGAATGAACTGTGAAACAACTCATACACTTCAGCATGTTCCTCCAGCTTAATGGTTTGTTGTTCACAGATTAGCCAGGCTCCACATCTATGGATTTTTCTCCCAAAGATTAAATTCTCTTAGGCACTATCAAATCATATTCCTGTCCTGATGATGGTCCCATGAGTACCTCCCTCCGGTCGAAATGTCGACTATATCCAGAGTCATATGTTCGTTGCGTCATGGACTAAATTATCATTTATGATCTCTGTGTTTACCCTTGTAATTTGTCATTCAGCCTCTTGCTTGGTCTTTTCGAGCCATTTTTTTGTAATCTATAGATGGCTTTTGTCACAATTATCATCTGCAGTTTTTCTGCAGTGAGCACGGCATTGTTCACATCTCACCAACATTTTGATTTTACTGTATTATAATTATTGTAGATTGCAGCATGCATGTTACATGTGAGCACTGTGTGTCAATTCAAGGCATATATTAAGTTGATATCTACACAAATGAGTGTTCATCTTCAATATAAAAGATGTTTGAGGAGGAGTCATTGTTCTAATAGATTAGCATCTGTACGTCACCAACATTATCATTGGTTACACTCATCTATAGACTTTGAGTTCTCTGTAGTAATCTGTGTTAGAGGAGCCTTTAAAGATGTCCAAGTAAAGGCTGCCTTTCTGCATCAGTCCGACTTAACAGTCTTTAAAGCCATGTCTTTTCTTGCCTAAAACTAGAAAAATAGAGTCCACAATAGCCCCTCAGAAACATTTTAGAAAACATCCTACTTAGACTTTTTCCTGCTTTCATTCTTTGTTGCACTAAAATGTGTTTCCACTTACACGTACTCCACACACTAATATTATAATTTAGACAGGCCCTCAATCAGGACACAGAAGGGTAAAGACATCAGCCCAGGAAAAAATGATTTTTGGTCAACTGCTGAAACAAGTATTAGAGGCCATATCTCTGTAAACTGAGGTAGGAAATAAAACACCAGATCAAATATCATTTTTCGAACAAAATCTTTGTGTCTATGATGGTTGTGGCCAAGAAAGTAAAGAGACTGCACATTATTTTGGAGGTGCTTTAAGGGGTTCAAAAAGGCTCTAGTGCAGGCAGTCTTAAAAATGTCAAAAGCTTTACTGTACATGTTGATTTCAGTCAGGTTCTCAAAGAAGATATTTTTCACAGATAAAGTTTTTTCACAGATTATTAGGCAATGCATTCTCAAGATGTGAACACAGGCTGTCATACTCCACTCACTCCAGAAATCACAATTCGTGGCCAGAGATGGCAAAGTCCCAAACTAGAGTTGTCGTAATGCTATTATAAGAGGGTGCAGGCATGATTTCCCTGACGTAACCTGATTAGATTTGTGTGGTCCTTGGTGTGAGAAAGTAGCCTCTTTCTAGCATGGTTACCCCCATTTTTGGCCTGTTTCTGAGTGTTTGTCAGTATGTTTTTACTGTCTCACTGGGATCCAGCTAGCAAGGACCCCAGTGCTCATAGTTTTAAACCTATTTGTCAGTGTGTTTTGCATGTCTCACTAGGATCGGCCTAGCCAGGACCCCAGTGCTCATAGTTGTGGCCTATGTGTGTTGTCAGTATGCTTGACTGTCTCACTGGAGTTCTGCTAACCAGAACTCCAGTGCCTATGCTCGCTCTACTTACCAAATTGGTCACTACAGTTTAGTGACTCCATATTCCAATTCTGATTAGCACACTGGACTCTCCTTATAAGACCCTAGTATATGGTACCTAGGTACCCAGGGCATTGGGGTTCCAGGAGATCCTTATGGGCTGCAGCCTTTCTTTTGCCACCCATAAGGAGTTCATACAAACCTTTCTTCAGGACTGCCACTGCAGCCTGAGTGAAATAGTGCTCACACTATTTCACAGCCATTTTTCACTGCACTAAGTAACTTATGAGTCACCTATATGTCAAACCTTCATTTACTGAAGGCTAGGTGCAAAGTTACTGTATGTGAGGGTACCCTTTCATTAGCAAAGGTGCCCGACAGCGCCCAGGGCCAATTCCCCGGACTTTGCGAGTGCGGGGATAACATTATAAGCGTGCACTACATACATGTCAATACATATATGTAGCTTCACATTGATAACTCCAAAAATGGCCATGTGAGGTGTCTAGGATCATGGAATTGACTCCCCAGTCCATATCTGGTATTGGGGGGCCAATCCCATGAACCCTGGGGGCACCACCATGGACCCCCAGTTCTGCCAAACCAGCTCTCTGAGGTTTCCACTGCAGCCCCAGCTGCTGCCACCTCACAGACAGGTTTCTGCCCTCATGGGGATTGAGCAGCTCAAACACAGGAAGGCAGAGCAATGCATTTCCTTTAGGAGAGGGGTGTTACACCCTCTCCCATTGGAAATAGGTGTTACAGGCATGGGAGGGGTAGCCTCCCAGAGCCTCTAAAAATGCTTTGAAGGGCACAAACGGTGCCCTCCTTGCAAAATCCAGTCTACACCGGTTCAGGGACCCCCAGACCCTGCTCCGGTGCAAAACTGGACAAAGGAAAGGGGGGTGACCATTCCCCAGTCCATCACCACCCCAGGGGTGGTGCGCAGAGCTCCTCCAAAGTGTCCCTGGTGTTAGCCATCTTGGATTCCAAGGTGTGGGGACCCTCTGTAGACCTCTGAGTGGTCAGTGCAAGCAGGTGACGTCAGAGACTCCTCCTGATAGGTGCCTAGCTGGGTAGGTAGCCAATCCCCCTCTCAGGGCTATTTAGGGTCTCTCCTCTGGGTGTTTCCTTAGAGGAGTTTCCTCTATTTCCTCTGTTTCCGGCGGCGTGGGACCTTCCAGTGTAGTGCTGCAACAACCGCACTTTGCATCTTCTTTTCCCCTGTGTTCTGCGACTCCCGTAAGTGCTGCCTGGTCTTCTGCGGGCTCTCTGAAGGGATGAGAGCCCCTTCTGTCTCTTCAGTCTGGGTTGGGACCCCCAGGTCCCTCCTAGGTCCAGGCAGCTGCTTTTTTACATAAACTGTGTACTTGCTTGAACCAAGGCTTGTTGGCGGAATCCAGCAATGCAAACAGCCTGCATCCAACAACTCAACGTGGGACATCTCCTGCACCAAGCAGGAATCCCCAGCCATCTTCTTTGGTGCACTTCTGTACTTTTCTTCTGACCGGAGAATCCACTTTTGCACCTTCTTGTAGGCTGGCAGGGGCTCCTGTCCTTCCTGGACTCTTCTTTGGCTTCTGGACTTGGTCTCCTCTCTCCACAGGTCTTCAGGTCCAGAAATCCATTGTTGCTTGCAGTCTTGCTTGCTTCTTGCATAATTCTTCATCACAACTTGTAGTGTGTTCTGAGTAAACTTGCTGTACTTTACTCCTGCTTTCCAGGGCTCTGGGGTGGGGTACTTTATTTACCTTTGGTGTTTCCCTACACTCCCAGTGCCCCTCTACACACTACACTTGCCTAGGGGGAATTTTACATTCACATTCCACTATTTTAGTATATGGTTTGTGTTGCCCCTAAGCCAGTTGCAATCTATTGTATTTTTTACTGTTTGCACTATTCTGTGACTGTTTACTTACCTGATTTTGGTTACTAGTGTATATATTGTGTATAATACCTTACTCCAGAAGGAGTATTGCCTCTAAGATATTTTTGGCCTTGTGTCACTAAAATAAAGTACCTTTATGTTTGGTAACACTGAGTATTGGCTTTTATTGTGTGTAAGTACTGTGTAACCATAGTGGTATTGCAGGGGCTTTGCGTGTCTCCTAGTTCAGCCTAAGCTGCTCTGCTACAGCTACCTTTAGACAGCCTAAGCTGCTAAAACAATGCCTACATTTCACTAATAAGGGATAACTGGACCTGATATAAGGTGTAAGTACCTTAGGTACCCACTACAAACCAGGCCAGCCTCCTACACTTGGCCAGGGAACTCATAACTTTTCCCTAATGAGGCCCAAGATTTTGGAAGGATGAACTAGATATATCTTATGGTATCACTCAAATACTAGGTATGGATCCTCCTATGACTGCCCTGGACCTCCAGCAGGCTAATTCTCAAAACAGGAGTCCAATATTGGAGCAAATAGGTTGAACTCTTCATCGCAAATATCCCATCCCAATATTTGATGAGCTCATTATACAAAACTTTATGTTTAAGTTTGCCAAGCATGAATCTGCTGGAAATCTTCAAAGGTAATTACATATTTAAATTTGTGTGGAAATTGCATCTCATTGAACACTATGCAGTCAAATCTCCCCCCTCAAAACATGTGAAAGAATACCATAACACCACATATTCAGGATTAAATATAAGTGACACTTCTGATCTTGTAATTATCAGTTATCTAGTAGATGAGAATTTAGTGGCTACCCAGGTTATTCACACTAGTGTGCACACAGATATGACAAAGATGAAACGATGGGCTTCACCACTGATTTGTCTAAAGCTAACCATTTCAAACTACCCAGTAAGTTTAAACCACAGCTACCAAGTGGGAATCTGATTGATACCTTCCATGAATTAGTAGTGGGGGACACTGACAAATTACGCACAAAACCTAATACAAAGAATATGAGATTTAGAAACTTCGCTCCTAAAGATTGGAAGGACCTCAATGCGCTTAAAAAGAATCGTCATTAAGCCACCCGATAATGGCAGGAACATCGTCATTATGGATGTTGCAGAATATATGAAGGAAGCCCATCGTCAATGATGATCACTATGAAAGATTGCAAAAAAATCTGATTGCAAGCCATCAAAAGATCAATCATGAGATGCTAGATAAATGGCTGTAAAGTCAACTCATGGAAAATGAAGAGTATCAATATTTAAAAATAAACGGTCAGAGAATTCTGTGTATTTATATCCTATCTAAAATCCATAAAAATAAACGTCATCCTCCTGAGAGACCTATAGTGAGTATGATCAATTCCCTTTTGGACAATTCATTGAGGTATTTGGATCTCTTTGTATGTCCATATGTAACTGAGCTTCCATTGTATCTACGAGACACTACAGATTTTCTATCTAAAATTGAAAACATTCCATGGCAAAACAGCTATCTTTTCGTTACAATGGATGTCTCCTCCTTATATACATCAATCAAGCACCACTATGGAATGGAGGTTTGTAGGTACTTTCTAAAGACACAGCCCATTGAATTCTCCAACATACTGAGATGCGTATGTTGATGTTGTCATCCTGTCATACACACATTGTTTTTCTATTCAATGATGAATATGACCTCCAAAAACAGGGTACAGCGATGGGGCCATCCTTTGCTACCACCTATGCCAATCTCTATATGGGATTGTGGGAAAAAGAAGTAGCATGGTTGGATGCCCTTGGTGCTCACATGGAGACAGTAGTATTGTGGGTATGGTACATAGATGATCTCTTCCTTATATGGGATGGCCAGGAGAATGCCCTACAGGAATATATTGATATACTTAACAACAATGATTTGAACATCCAACTTGAAACAACATGGAGTAAGAACAAAATTGAGTTCTTAGATATTCTACTCAAGGTAAAGAACGATAAATTAGAAACCTCTGTGTTCCGTAAAAACACTGCAAGTAACCTCATATTACATGGTAAAAGTGGGCACCCGAAAGCGATAAAACGGAGTATACCATATAGCCAATTCCTGCGGGTTAGCAGGATTTGTTCTGATAACATCATGTTTGAAAAGGAGATTCGGGCTATGTCACAAAGATTCTTGGAGAGAGGATATCAATATAAAGATCTCATTGATGCTCAAAATAGAGTTAAATGTAAGATAAGGGAAGAACTGCTCTTTAAAAATCAGTATGTTAGTGAGGACACAGCAAAAAGTAGGTCCCAACCAAAACTCTTTTTAGAATACAGTCATCAACATCTAGCACTCAAGAACATCTTGAAATGTAATTGGCATGTTTTACAACAAGATCAGCATATTAACATGGAAATTGGCCAACACCCACAAATTACATATCGGAAGACTTGCTGATTGGGAGATCATTTAACCAAGAGTTTATTCAGTGAAGAATGAGAAAAAAGAGAGCACATCTTGGTTGAGTAAAAAGAGCATCTTGGTCGAGGTATTTGGATCTCTTTCTATGTCCATATGTAACTGAGCTTCCATTGTATCTACGAGACACTACAGATTTTCTATCTAAAATTGAAAACATTCCATGGCAAAACAGCTATCTTTTGTTTACAATGGATGTCTCCTCCTTATATACATCAATCAAGCACCACTATGGAATGGAGGTTTGTAGGTACTTTCTAAAGACACTGTCCATTGCATTCTCCAACATACTGAGATGCTTATGTCGATGTTGTCATCCTGTCATACACACAATGTTTTTCTATTCAATGATGAATATTACCTCCAAAAACAGGGTACAGTGATGGGGGCATCCTTTGCTCCCACCTATGCCAATCTCTATATGGGATGGTGGAAAAAAGAAGTAGCATGGTTGGATGCCCTTGGTCCCCACATGGAGACAGTAGTATTGTGGGTATGGTACATAGATGATCTCTTCCTTATATGGGATGGTCAGGAGAATGCCCTACAGGAATATACTGATATGCTTAACAACAATGATTTGAACCTCCAACTTGAAACAATATGGAGTAAGAGCAAAATTGAGTTCTTAGATATTCTACTCGAGGTAAAGAACGATAAATTAGAAACCTCTGTGTTCCTTAAACCCACTGCATGTAACTTCATATTACATGGTAAAAGTGGGCACCCGAAAGCGATAAAATGGAGTATACCATATAGCCAATTCCTGCGGGTTCGCAGCATTTGTTCTGATAACACCATGTTTGAAAAGGAGATTATGGCTATGTCACAAAGATTCTTGGAGAGAGGATATCCATATAAAGTTCTCATTGATGCACAGAATAGAGTTAAATGTAAGATAAGGGAAGAACTGCTCTTTAAAAATCAGTATGTTAATGAGGACACAGCAACAAGTAGGTCCCATCTCGCACTCAAGAACATCTTGAAATGTAATTGGCATGTTTTACAACAAGATCAGCATATTAAAATGGAAATTGGCCAACACCCACAAATTACATAACGGAAGACTTGCTGATTGGGAGATCATTTAACCAAGAGTTTATTCAGTGAAGAATGAGAAAAAAGAGAACACATCTTGGTTGACTAAAAAGAGCATCTTGGTCGAGGTATTTGGATCTCTTTCTATGTCCATATGTAACTGAGCTTCCATTGTATCTACGAGACACTACAGATTTTCTATCCAAAATTGAAAACATTCCATGGCAAAACAGCTACCTTTTGGTTGCAATGGATGTCTCCTCCTTATATACATCAATCAAGCACCAATGGTGGTTTATAGGTACTTTCTAAAGACACGGCCCATTGAATTCTCCAACATACTGAGATGCTTATATCGATGTTGTCATCCTGTCATACACACAATGTTTTTCTATTCAATGATGAATATTACCTCCAAAAACAGGGTACAGCGATGGGGGCATCCTTGGCTCCCACCTATGCCAATCTCTATATGGGATGGTGGAAAAAAGAAGTAGCATGGTTGGATGCCCTTGGTGCCCACATGGAGGCAGTAGTGTTGTGGGTATGGCACATAGATGATCTCTTCCTTATATGGGATAGCCAGGAGAATGCCCTACAGGAATATATTGATATACTTAACAACAATGATTTGAATATCCAACTTGTAACAACATGGAGTAAGAACAAAATTGAGTTCTTAGATATTCTACTTGAGGTAAAGAACGATAAATTAGAAACCTCTGTGTCCCGTAAACCCACTGCATGTAACTTCATATTACATGGTAAAGATGGGCACCCGAAAGTGATAAAATGGAGTATACCATATAGCCTATTCCTGCGGGTTCGCAGGATTTGTTCTGATAACATCATGTTTGAAAAGGAGATTATGGCTATGTCACAAAGATTCTTGGAGAGAGGATATCCATATAAAGTTCTCATTGATGCGCAGAATAGAGTTAAATGTAAGATAAGGGAAGAACTGCTGTTTTTGAAAATCAGTATGTTAATGAGGACACAGCAACAAGTAGGTCCCAACCAAGACTCTTTTTAGAATACAGTCATCAACATCTAGCACTCAAGAACATCTTGAAATGTAATTGGCATGTTTTACAACAAGATCAGCGTATTAAAATGGAAAGTGGCCAACACCCACAAATTACATATCGGAAGATTTGCTGATTGGGAGATCATTTAACCAAGAGTTTATTCAGTGAAGAATGAGAAAAAATAGAACACATCATGGTTGACTAAAAAAAGCATGGGTTTCTGTAAATATACTGTAAACATGCAGAGTTTTGAAACATATGAAGGAATAAAGTGCTCGATCATAGACAAAATTACATGCTAAACTGAATATGTGATCTATGTTATTGAATGTGGTTGCCAGACAAAATATGTAGGTAGCACTGTTCATAAACGAAATATCAGGTTTTTGCAACATTTTAGAGCAATTAAGAACCAGCATGGATCCTATTCACTGGCCAAACATTTCTGGGACACCCATGGAGGAGATTGTGGTACTCTAACCTTCTATGGGATTAGATCGATAAAATTAGGTCCCAGGATGGGTGATAGGATGCTAGAATTAAGACGGATGGAATTGAAGATTATTTTATTGCTTGGTTCAGAAAAACCTTGGGGACACAATCTAGATGCTGAACTACATGTGCATCTATAAAGTATGGATGGCAGATATTGGACTTAAAACTATTGTGGGGACAAACGTATGACCTTAACTCATTGGTAATCTTATACAAAAATTGAGGAGTTGGATAAAGAGAGATTCCAATAGAATACTGAGAAAAAGGAACTTGATATGTGTTTGTATATACACTTTTTCCATGTATAGATTTGTTATATTGGTCATTGAGGCACTTAACTCCTGATGTCTTAGGTTATACTTAGGTTGGCATTCATATTAATATTGCACCAAAATGTTCTGCATGTTGAAAGTAGGAATTATGATTACTGAGACTGGGTCTGATTTTTAATTTTATTTTTTAGATCATGATCTTATTTCTCCTTTACAGGGCACTGTAATCACTACAGTGTGTTTTTTAGAGGTTTAATCTATATATTAGGCTTTATATAGCACATTGAGCTGCAGAAAACTGGATGTGGTCAATTATGACTTACTAACATCAGGGAGGCCAATATGATATGTCATAATAATCTATAATGCAATATAGGCACAAGATCACTTTGTTGAAGGAAAGGCACAATGTCACTTTAAATATACACTATACTTATCAAAGTATTGGGATAAGTATATCATTTGAGGATATAATGTTATATGTTATGAAATTAACTGGTTATTGTACTTCATTTTTTAGGATTAGATTCATTCACATGTCACTTTAACTTAATGAGTTGTGATATTACTGCACATATATTAGGTAAAGTTTGATGACTTTATATACATGCATATATATAAATTAATAGATTATTGATCAATGAGAACTCAACTGTGTTTCATAACATTATCATAGGTTATCTATAAATATATATTTTATTATGACTTATTTAATAACTCTTTGTACAATATATTTGATATTTTTATAATAATGTGACTATTGTGTAGTGTAAGTGACTATGAGATGTAGGGGGTTATTACAACTGTGGAGGAGTAAAGTGACGGATATACCACCAGCCGTATTACGAGTCCATTATATCCTATGGAACTCATAATACGGCGGGTGGTATATCCTATATCCGTCACTTTACCATCACTTTTGGGACGGATTAACACCTCCTCCAAAGTTGTAATAACCCCCATATTGATTGTTAATGTGGCTCTCTACACGTTATAAATGGGCGGGTGTGCAAGGGGAGATCCAAGGCCCCGTTGTCTTCCTGCATACAGCAGCTAAAAATGCTGCTCCCTGTGAGAGGGAGCAATACTCAGATTTGTTTCCCTGCCTGCATCACTGCGGGCAGGAACACAGAATCTCAAGTCTGCATGTTTAAAGCACCCATCAGCTGGGAGTTGGCTTCGTGTTTGCTCTTAGTTGGCAGGAGATTTGAAATTGCTCCTGCCAAGCGAGAGCAAACACAGTTTTCCCTGTCCATGCCAGTGTGGCCAGGGAAACCGTTATGTCCTGGGGGTGGGCACCCCAGGACATAGGCTGTGAACGGCCCCCGAGGTGTGCTCCCTGGGGCCATTAGTGTCTCAAGGAGGGGTACTGCACAGCCCCCTCTCTAAAAGGAATCCACCCCAGAGGTGGGCTTCCCAGGGCATTTAAAGGCTCGGGGAGGGGCCCGCAAAGCCCCTTCTCCATAATATATATTTTTAGCCTCAAGCTTGGGCTCCCTGGGGCCATTATTGGCTGCGGGAGGGTGGCCGCGTGGCCACCCACCTTTAAAATATTTGGTCCCTCCCATTATTATATATTTTTGGCCCGGGGTTGGCTTCCTAGGGCCCCTCGAGGCTCAGGTAGAGGGCGCACGGCTCGCCTCACCATAAAAAATCAGCAGCCCCAGGTAAGGGTTTCCCAGAGCTCTAATGGCACAGGGAGGGGGACCAAGCATTTTTAGCCCTAGGGTTAGGCTCCCTACAGAGGTTATAATATAGAAATGCAGCCTGGTCACCATTTTGTTTTCCAATCCCATCAGAGTCTTGTGGGATCACAGCATTTCTTGCTGCTTTTCTTTTTTCACTCAAAGGGGGTCCCTCTGGGTCTCCTCCCATGAAACCTAGCGGGTGAGGGTATCCCTACCCTGCCCTCCTATGTCTTTTTTTTTTTTTTTTACAAATTCAGAATCGGAGACAAAGTCCCCAAGTCTTGCAATGGCTGCCAGCAACATTTTTTCATGTTGCTGGCAGCCAATGAGAGCACTCGCTGATATGGCCCAAAGGAAAATAAAGATCCCTGAACCAATCAGAATGCTCTGTTTTTTAAATTGGCACGCTGGCTAAAGTCTCAGTGACTCCTGCAAACCCAACCATCCAAATATACAATTATTGTTTACCCTTTATTTCTCAAAAACTACTAAACAAATTTACACCAAATTACAAAAAGCACAATCTGCGGGCCAAGTTCTAGCTTCCTGAAAGGTTGGTGAAATTCTGTTCAGCAGTTTTTGCTGTAGCAATGTCTAAAGAACTCTGTGGAAAATGCATGGGATTTTATGTTTGGGACCCCCTTTTTCTTGTCTCCTGCTTGACGGATCACCCCAAAACTTTCCAGGGAGGGGCTGGGGTGGATGGGTTTTTTTTGTGGTCATTTTCGTGAAGATTCGTCAAAAGGGTCCAAGGTTATTAGCAAACCATAAAACGCTCCGTCTATGGAAAAAAAGACCTATTACTACCTACTGGCATCCGTCATTAGGGTACTGTGCTTGTCAAAAATAGTTATGTGGTCTTCATAGTTTCCTGGCAAGGGAGGAGGGGACCAACACTTATTCTTGGCAATGTTGTGTATGACCTGTCTTCCTTCAGGGAGCATGTTTCTGCCACACTAAAAGGAATGTGGCCCTCATTCATCCTTGGAGGACTGACTCTAGAATTTGGTATTGTGTTTTGGCAGGCTGTTACTGGTATTCTCGCTGTGTCGACACCACAGGTGCAGGTTGCCTTATCTTCTATGAGGTCAGCTGTTTGGATTAAATAGAAATATGATGATTGTTTAAAAACATGAACCGAATACATTTCCACTACACAATAGTTATTTAGAAACTCCAACTAGAAACGGTTCTACCATGGTCAGAAATATGTGCCAACTGGTGCTCTTCTACTCTGCTTTCACCAACCATCCTAATGTGGTTTTAACGTAGTGTCTGCTTGTCAGCTTTTCTCGTGTTCTCGCCTTTCGATTCCCATGCAAGGAAGTGCAATCACTCATCATGGGACGGAAACACAGGTTTCTTGTTGTATATACACAATGCCCAAGGCCAAGCTTACATTAAAAACTAGGGAATCGCAGAAAAACTCACTTTTGGAGCATAGCTGAATCTTTTTGAATCCCTTACTTTGATACCAATGGCATCTTTGAACAACATGGAGCTCAGCTTAACATTGCACAAGAAAGTAGAAGCTACTGCAGAACAGTGGTTCTTAAACTTTTGATTTCTTTGGACCCCTGATTCATTAATCGAATCCGGTGAACCCGAATGACTCATTACTGGAATCCGGAGACATCCACTGAGACATTACTGGCAGTCGGGGGCCCAAACGAAGCAATTTCTGCGCTTCAAACTACGAAAACAAAAACAAATCTACAGAAACAAGTATACATCAAACAAACAGACACATTATTAAATATTTAAATAAATTCACGAATATAGGAAGATCGACATTTTAATTTAAAGTGGGAGGCTGGAGCTCTTCTAAGCTCAGTTTTTAATTCTAAAAGACGAGGTAATGCCCTAACCTCTAGCATATCACTTTTTCTTTTATGCTTCTAATGCGTGCTCTCTTTTTGATAGCATTGCAGTTGAGACCACTTATTGCCCATACTATAATCTGTTTGCTGTCCTTGTGCTGCTTCTATAAATCATGCTATGGACACTGAGGCCCATATTTATTCTTTTTTAGCGACACATTTGGGCTTCTTTTTGATGCAAAAGCGGCACAAACTTACAATATACAATTATATTTTGTAAGTTTGCACCACTTTTGGGTCAAAAAATGACGCAAATGCAGCGCTAAAAGAGTATAAATATGGGCCTAACTTTATTATTTTGGCCTGTAATTTCTTTACATCAACACAACTTTTTAAAACATTCAATTAAACAAATTCTTTCTCTATATATGCTTTATTAATCTTGAAATATTTTTTCATTTTTCAAACAGTCATGGACCTCCCCTTAGGGTCCGTTACTTATAGGGAGCCCAGGGGTCAGTTGCCCACATAGCATCACAGGCTCCCAGTGGTCCTTCACCCACAGGTTAAGAACCAGTGATCTAGAAGAACATAAATTGTGCAAGAGAAGAGGCAAGGTACTTTACAACCTGTATCTACATTATCAAAACACAAAATACCTTATAGGAGGAATTGACCATGATTTTATCCAGCACCCTTGTATTAGCAACAGAGCTAAGTGCCTTAATTAGAGTTTAATAGTAACAGAAAATCCTCAAAATGGAGGAGGAATTTGTAAATCTGGAGTAATCACTGGTGGAGTTTCCACCACCATCCTATCCATATGGAGGAAGGCCTTCTTGAGACTTTTTCACTAGATTTATCCCTGCCTCTGTGCATGGGTGGGTTTTCTGTTATCACCAAACTCTAAACCAAACCTAAATCCACACACTTTAAAGAGCATAAAGTCGTGGGGGTATGTACACAAATGGCTGTTATGTACTTCCACAGAATCAATTAAGAACAAAGAACAATACTTACTACTTTGCATGAAAAGAGAATACACTTCCACAAACTACAAATATCCGCCTAAAAAGACACAAATTACCCAAGGGTTACTGCTCCAAAAGATGACAACCAATAATAACAATCTTGCATTTTATGTTAAAAGTTATGCTAAATGCGCGTGTAAAGTGCATTTCTACCATTTGTTCCTGATGCCTTTTGAAATGTTTTAATTTCAAACCCAAGGGGGCTGATCTAACATTGGTTGAGAACATTGTGTTCTGGTGAGCCATCCCTGCTGCTGCAGAAGTAATACCGAAAGTGGAAAATGAATGACCCAAATGGCGGGGGCATTTTAAGACAAACACAATGGGCAACTGTCCAGGACCCAGGTATGTTAGGCCCTGATTATGAGCTCCTCCCCTGCCTGGTGGGCCGGGCTTGTCCTGCTGACAGACTGCGCTCATGCTCACAGACTTTGAGAAAACTGAGATATTTTTCTATTTTTTAAGTGGAATAGGAAAGAGTGATGCTGGAAGTCCAGTAGTGACTTATTGCAGATAAGGTTGGTCTTCTGCTGTGTTAATCCTGTGCAAGGTTCACAAAAGTATTCCCGCTGACTCAACATATACTCTCACTGGGTGCCATAAAATACAATAATTGCAACTGTTTTGCAGGGCTTACACAAAATCTTGTATGAAGTGTTAAATAAAGCAGGTTATTATTACTTACATATGTGGATCACTTTTCCCCAGCCTAGTAATGCAAATGACAGTAGGAAGCAACAGCTTTATCACTGAATAGTGAACATATGTTACTATACTAGCTACTGCTACTTGCATACTGATTATTAAGTATTGAGATGAAGAGCATACTAAGGAAGTGCCAGTTATTTGTATCCTAAGTTTATGAACAAGAGTCGCAGGGCCTGCAGCACTAACATTTCTAAATTTGTTCCTGCACTCACCATTTTTGTGCATGTTCAAACACCCAGTAATAACAGTTTTGCAAGGAGACTAAAAACAACTGGAAAGGAGTTTGGAAAGGAGTTTGGATACAAATGCAGTAAATGCAGTAGATAGCTATGTTGTTCTCTTTAAACACTGTCCACTGTCGATATTTCCGAATGAAGCCTCAAAATAGGAAGGCACACATCATCACCGAGAATCTACTTGGAGATGGCAGGGTGATACAATTAAAAGTTGTTCCAAATCAGTAGACAGCAGAGCTGCCCATCATATTAGGGGGGTCACTGGTGCTGTGGATGCAGTAATTATGTTGAGTGGTGAGAATGAGTCTCTGAAGAGGGGTTTAATGATGGTGGGTTGGAGAATGTTATCCCCACCTGTGGTGGGCTTGAGAGTTGTAGGAATGTTAGCATGGTCTTTATAACGAGGCAGGTGGTGGTGTATCTGGTTTTGTATCTTGTATCTGGTTTTGTTTTTGTGAATAACTGATTGATGGCACTTCAATTGCCAGCTACATGAACTATTGTGGGGGTCTTTGATCAAACTGAGCCAAAGCTAAATTATTTGGATGATGTGTTCCATAGATTTGTAAATGCAGCATCATAGTTGCCTCCTTGTGAAGGGCTGTGGCGGTTGACATGAGGTTTCTGGTAAGAAGCAGACAGAATTCATACTCAGTCCTGGGCTTTGGGAGATATCTTTTCTTGGTTCCTGATAGCTCCTCTGCGGTCAGTAAGTCCTTAAGTGCACCATGATGTGGGGAGTTTTTGGTAGTATGATGTAGTTCTTCAGGGGGTTGGGATTACGTTGACAAATAGCAGGCAGATGTTGACATCTTCTTTGGAGTCAGTTTTTATTCCAGTGGTATTAGTTCCTACTTGAGAGCTTTGAAATGCAAGTCTATGAAAGAGCAGTACTTTGGTTTAGTGGGTTGTGATAGACAGTGGTGGGTAGTTGATATTAGGGGAGGATGCTCAGGGTGGCAGCATGGTCTTCTCTATCGAGTGACATTTGGAAGAGTGCATGGTATAGACACAAGTTGACAATAGTGCTTTTCAAAATATTTTTATTCACTTTTTCCGTTGGCATACTGATTCACTCTTTGAATATGAATGCACTTGATGTATCATTGGCGAGCTGGGAACTAACCACTTTTTACACAGATTTCTGCTACATATTGACAATGAGATGTTCATTGTTTCTGGTGTCAGGGTCAAATAGTGTTTCTTTTAACACTTCCCAGAGGATATTTCTGGGAGCTTGAAGATTAAGAGAAAGGTTTTGTTGGCAATATGATTCTGATGAGTTCTGTAAAATGCTCAGTGAAGGATTTAGGTGAAAGTTGATGATGTAAGTTAATGGCATTGGGCTCCTAGAGAGTAAATGACAAAGACTGCATGTGAATAACCATAGGGTCATGAGGGGATGTAATTTCTAGGATTAAGTATGCCCATAAGAGGTCTCACAAATATGGCTTTGTCCTGTGCCACCAAAATCCTTAAGATGCTAAAGATTTGCCAAAGCTCATATTGGAAGCATGTAAGCACCGTAGTTAACTGGTGATCCAGTGATGGATGTATCACCAGGTCAAGGGTTCCACAGGATGGAGCCAGCTGAGACTCCGCCTTCAGAGGCTATGTGATAACCCCAATTCTAAAGGAGGTGGGTGTACTGTGACAGGTCCATTAACTTATAGGAGATCTCACATCCCCCCAAACTCTAAATGAGGCCAAAAGACCTGTATTTGTTCTCACTCTCTATTGTAGAATACTTCAGTTCATTTTCAGAGTTAGAGGTGATGGGTTATTGGCAGTGCTACTGGTACTATGATACAGACAAGATTTTAGCGGTACTAGGGCAAAATAGAGGTACTATGGTGTAGGCAAAGGGAGGTGGTACTGACCATTGTTTTCGTGTGGGTAGATGTACTTGGGTGTAGGGATGGATAGATATAGTTAGATGTACTTGACGTAAGTCAGGTGTTTTAGAGTATAGGCAGGTGTAGTGTTTATAAGGAGTAGAAGGCCTAAGCTATAGACATGGATATACTTACTAAGGTATACATAGGGAAGATATACCATGGTATAGGCACGAGTAAAGGTATTCAGAATTAGTTGGGGCAAAGGTATTAGTGTATATGCATCATATAGATATCGGAGATAAGTTTTGGGTAGATGTACTATTGTATAGACCTGGGCTGAGATAGTAGGGAAAAGGCAGGGGTAGATGTACAAAAGGGTAGAGATGTTGCAGACGTACTAATGTGTAAGTAGGAGGACAAGTCTAGGTTAATGACAGGAGTAGAGGTACCAGGGTACCAGGGTATAGGTATGGATGGAAGTGTTAGGGCTTTGGTAGAGGTACAAGTACTAGGTTCAAGGCAGGATATCGGTATTAGAATATAGCTAGTGGCAGTAGTGCTGGGATATTAAGAACAATATAAGTACCATAGTATAGGCAGAGATAAATATACTAGTGTGGGGGTAGGATTACTACAATATTGGCAGTGGCGTCCATACTAGGTCATAGGCAAGGATGCATGTACTAGGGTATAGATTGCGATGAAGCTACCAGAGTTTAGGTAGTACTGCTGTAGTAGGTTAAAGAAAAAAGTATATATTTATAGGAGAGTAGGGAGAGAATAGAAGGTAATAGGAAGAGGGATGAAGAGAGGAGACAAAAGGGGTGAGTTGTCGAGTGGCCCTCTCTCGAATAAGACAAAGGCGCCCACTGGGAACGCCATGTCAAATCTAATTTGGCCGGGAATGAGAGTTACTGGCCCCTTGGAAACGATGGGGTACAATGGTTTTTCTTCTCACACATTTCACCTAGAACAAGGAGATGAAATGTTTCTGTCGGGAAAAGCAGGATAATAAGTGAAAACACGTGGGAATCCACTTACAAACGCTGGCTGTGACAGCAATTATCCGTTCTTTTGGCAAGAATCTTGTATTGTAATGATAATCATGCTTGTGATATAGGTAATTCCTGGTGCAGTAACACCGGGGCAATTTGCTCACACGCTTTGTAATCGAGGACATTAGAGCTCTTTGTGATTCTCAAAGAAAGGACCACAGACGTTTTCGCTCATAAAAGTCATTTAGAGGGATGGATTCGCCATTTTGGAAATGCAATATATGTGACACAATTGAAAGAGCCGGATCTGATAATGATGGAGCGCATATATGTTCTCATCAGAAATACTGATATTTGAAAATTGCATCTAGTCATTAATGTTCACACGTTAACTAACTGTGCCTAATTATTTTTCCAGGTAGCAGCAAACCAGCCATGGAAATGCCACTCTTTGCAAACACTTCCAATAAGGGTTTAGTGCGCAATGGTGTTAATCCAGACTGTTTTCTGGAAGAGGGCACATTTCCAGCAGGTTGGTGAAATTAACAAAAACAATAGCTTCCCTTCATCTTGATGTATATTGCTTCGTACAGTAGCCAAACAATGTATTCGGAATCTGATGGGAAAATATCACTTTAGCAGGTGGTCTCTAATGCACTTTAATGGACCGAGGACTTGTCTCTATTTGCGATGGAGGGATGTACTTCTTGCTCTCTTAAAATGATGGCATGAATGCTTCTGTCTTTCTGTCTGTCTCACAGTGTGTATCTGTCTGTGCCTTCTCCTTCCTCTGCTTCTCTTTCCCATGGCTTGGCTTCCACATCTGTCTTTTCATCACAACAACATTTGTTTAGTTTTTTCCATCCCTTCATTGTATTGCTTTTTCCATAATTCCCCACAGTTGTATGGGACTTTCTAGCACTTTTCTAATTCTCTTTCTCTTCACTCTCTTACACACACACACTCTGTCAGCCTCTTTCTTTCTCTTTCCTTCTGCCTCTTCCTCTATCTCTGTATCTCCATTACTCCCTACTCCATCTCTCTCTTCTCTCCTTCTATGTTCCTTCTGAGTCCTTGCCTTGTTTTTATCTCCCATGTTGTAGGACTACTGTTTTCTGTTCCTCTTTGCAGTGTTTGTGCCTTGTAACACCACAAACTATGTAGCAATGGAAGGCCAAATTAGTTGCAGATTTGACTTAAATGACGAATGAAGGGCAATAAATGCCGCAAAGAAAGGTGATTATACAACAAATTATTCGGTTAGAGGCATATGATGCAGAGTAACAATTATTTGCCCTGGTATACACATTATTGCAAATGATGTGGCACGTTAGGTAGCATTTCATCTAGACATGTCTACGTTTTATCACATTAATAGGAAAAAAAATCCAATGCTATAGAAATGCTATAGAAAATAAATCAGCCACACATTAGTAGGTCCCATGTATACAATACCAGGAAAGCCATTTTATTACGACTGTTCTTCATACTGCCCAGAGGAAAATATTTTGTCTAAACCCTATACAGTGTTGCATTCAAAACTATAAGACAACGTTTGCAATATAGGGATTATATAACACCATTTCCTTTAAGAAACAGCCATGCAGAGTAGTACATTATATTTCATAATCACTCTGCAAATGCCACCATTTGGAGTGCTTTAGGATTCAAGACAATAGCTATTGAATAGAGTTGCAAAGTTTCTGCGGGTTCTTCAAAACAATGAGTGCCCTCCTGGAAGTATTAATGCTTTTCGAATAGTGTCTGAAATAACTGCTGCTTTGAAAACCATCAATTTGCGCAAGGTTTGAAGTAAATATTTTTAAGTCAAAGAAGTCAATCTTTCATCCCTATTTGAATTACAATTAAACATGTAATAGCTTTTCCTTTTATAGACAAACGCCATTCCCCTGGCCTACAACTGGGGATGTTACTACCATCTGTGCAAAAGTGTCACTTCTTTAAATATAAAAATTCAGAATTCAACACGTGTTAACGGACCAGTTCACATTGGCAAAGTGTCGAGTGTGCACCAAGTGTGCAGTGTTTAAATAAGGTCCATTGTAAAAGGAGTCCAACATGCAGCACAAGCTGACCACCTTTCCCAATCTCACGCGCCAAGGAAGATCGGGAGGGATGATCAGGGGTAGCTGTGGTTGTAATGTTCAGTTAAACCCAAGTGGACAATGTTTTTGTGGTTGTGTGCTTTTCCCGTGATTTTCATGAACTCTAGAAAATAAACTTTACTATTGAACATGGAACCTCTTTTAAATTGAAGACCTGTACATTAAACTTATGTTGAAATTGTTTCTTATATGTTAACAAGTGTTAGTGAGTCAATAAAAATATTTGTAAACATAATCTTGAATCTATACATTAACAGTTCGATGTTTCATAACTTGCACTTAACCAAAATTATAGAATATGAGGGTTTTTTATGGAAATAATCTCTGTGATCAGTCTACTTCAAGACTGGTGGTTTCTACAACGAACTTCATGGCTTTCGCCTCCGGCACTCAAGACTTATTAGCCATCTTGATGGGAATGTAAAAGTAGATTGTAGAAGTATGGTCCTAGTGGTCTATTGATACTTTGAAAATGGGAGTATCAACCAGGCATGCGAGGCCAACCCGAAGTGCAAATCATGGGATGGACCATTTTGGGATTTTTATGATTGTCAGGTTATTGCAATTGAAAAATTGATGTAAACCATGCATTGTTTTAATGTTCCAAGAAATATACTAAGCAGATACCCTCTATTAATTGCTTTCTATCTTTTGCCTCTAAAGTTTCTAAAGTTCGTCCTTCTGGGTAAAATTGTCAAACTGATTAAATCAACTCCGAATACCTTTCAAATTGCTATCACTTTAAAAATTCAGAATAACATGGATGTTCATCTTAACTCTTTACAAAGAGGGTCACTGCAGCAATTAATAATTTTCAACATATATAAACTGTAATCTAAAGATAATGATGAGGACCAAAAGATCACAAATGATCGTGACAACGAGATTTCAGCTTCAAGATCCAATCCAATACATTTTTAATTACACTACTCTTTATGGGTGACTGGCGCATACGAACCGTGATAGCAGAAACTGTTGTGACAATGATGAGTTCTATGCAGCAGGGTGCCACACAGAGCATTAGTATCTTCACTCTTAGTCATAATGATGAATTGTCAGAATATCACATATATAGCAGGAGTAGTGGAAGAAAATGCTTTAACAAAGTAAGGACTAAACTAGCACTGTACAAGTTGTGGTACCACAGAGTCTGCATCTCTGCAGAGCAGTCTCCAACTCACCACAACTCATAGTTCCACCTTATCTACAAGCCTTGTGGATAGGTCTTCATGTCAGAATTTTCAGACCTCCTCACCAACTCATACATCTAACCTGCCCGCACTAGGCAGAGTGAGGGATTATTTCGAGTTTTAGTTTGTCTATAGCGAAGGTAGTAAATGTCAAATGATTTGAAGGTTTAGTCTTCTCTTTTGAATTTTCCTTAATGTGTTGGTTGAATGCCGGGTGGGGTGGTTGTGGTGATGATGATGTGGTTGGTTCAGTTTATGGGTTTGAAAGGCTTGCAGGGGATAGTTGGTGAAATTGAGAACACGAGGTAACGGGAATGGACTTTGGAGTGTGCCTATTGGGTGACATGCTGTACCAGGCTCAGTATGCCAATGAGTTTGAGGAGAGTTTATCTTGTGTTATTTAATGCTTGAGTTATCTGGTGGTTGAATAACAGAGGATGGGAGTGTGAGCAGGCTGGATAGATAAAGTAGTAAGGGCCTCGGAGAATGTTTCTATGAGTGCTTATTTTACTCACAAGTCTGTAGATAAGATGGGAGAGGGTGACTAAGTTGTGGAAAGTAGAAAGTGGCATGTGAAAGGTCCATGGAGATGAGAGTTGCTTTCTTGCTTATTGTGCAGGTGACGGAAAATCCTCCTCTCTTTTTCTAAGCACAGGTCACACGCTGGTTGCAGTAATTAATGGGAAGAATAAAATATAGGGGGTGTGAATATGTGAAGGAGAGACATGTTTCTGTGATGACAAGCACTTCAGGGTAGTATTTGCTGATAAGTCCTTTAAGTTGTGATTGTGCCATTCAAGTGTATGGCCTACATCTGTGTGATTGTTGGGATCTGCAGCATGGCATTTATATGAAGTCCTATTTTAATAGAATTGAGCATAAGCATATATTAGGCCTCTCTGAAAGAGACATTTTTGATACATGCTTTTCCCTCACTCGCACTAATTCAAGGCTGTGACTGTAGAGCCAGACTCGCATTTACCTCATCAGGCATTTCCCCAGGGAAATTTTGAAGGCTAGTTTCTGGTGCCTCCATGGCACCTCTGACTCTCCCTAGTGAAAGAGTCAGAGAGTGGTGAGAGGCAGAGAAAATTAGGGATAGTGAAAATGAAGTGGTGGAACGATGAACAGATGGAAAGAGAGAGAGTGATAGGAGGGAAAGGGAATGGAGCTGGTCTGAACATTTTTACAACTGCTGCTTTTTTTACCCAGCTTGGCACTAGGTGAATGTATGTACGAACTGTGGGAATGTATGCTCTTCTAGAGGAACTGTCTCTGCTGAATCACCTGCTCACTATTTTTGAACCCCATTATACATATAAACAAGCCCTTCACAGTATACAGTTAAGGGGTGTTTAGAAGAAGATTGGCCAGCCAGTCGGCCATTTATACATTCGCTCGACGAAAATGATGTAGTTGAGTCCAAATTGAATAGTACATTATTGGAGGGTCTGGCCAATTCTACCTGCCAAGTAGAAAATTCCTACTACTATAATCCTGAATGCCATCTATAGTTACCAGTTGTAATCCTCAGTCACATGCATATTTCAAATTTGGTAGCAGGTGTTAAAAGAGCAGACATTAAAGACAATAATTGCCTTCACTGGCAGTCACCTACACAGGATGTGACATCACTGAATTAACCAGAGCATCCATATCCAAAGAAAATGACATCTCTAGCTGCCTTCCTCCTACTTCATTTCTCTCCTAAATACATCCCTAGCAAAGAGTAGACACATACCCGTGTGCAACCTGTTTGTGCTTGCTGAGCCTTGGAATGGCCTTCAACCAGAACCCCTGCAGCATCTAAAGTAAGAGTCCTTCGTGTGCCTCTGGCTGCTAGGCAACCTGATGCTCAGCATACATTCTATAAAGATTTCCTCTGTCTGCATTCATAATGAGAATCTAACTTTTAAATTAGATGTGAACTAGCTCCTCATCAAATAACAATTACATTGGATATTCTTAATGATACCCCTCCCGCATTGAATCAACTTAACCTCAAGGACAGGAGATAAGACACATAATACCAGATTTGGAAAGACAACAAAAATATCAGTTTGGTAAATGGAGAAGATTTGCCTAGCAAAAACTTTTCTGATTATTCCTAGGTGAGGTGGAGGGTTGATCAGCGGCTTCTAGAAATGTCTGTGTTGTTAATAATTTGCTGAGTGTATCATTCCTTTTTCGCTAAAGAGTGCCTCTTGCTAAATAGTCTAGATTGATTTAATTTAGTGAATAAAAAACACCAAATTACTCCCTTTTCTGGGAGTAGTGATTTTTGTGAAAGCCTCACTTCTTTTGTGTTTGAGAGTTTATTAATTTGGAACGTCTGACTGCACCTTTTGTTGGGATCAACAAATAATTACATTATAGTCCCTTGCAGGCAAAATCTGAGTAGGTGTATGGGTTTCTTGGCATGTCAAAGCTATTGACAAACCCTAATCCCATCCTTTTAAAACTAGGATTGTCCCTTCTAATCCTGGAACTTCCAGTACAACTAACAACAGGATATTCCACAGGAGATGTAGCCAGTGAGTTTTGTAGAGGCCTGTAGCTGAACAGAGTGAGGTGAAGGAAACCTTTTGCTTCTATCTGCAAGAGCAAGGCAATGTCAGCCTCCACCCTGAATCTTCTCTAAAACTTGAACAAAGGTAAATGGTCAGTTCATGGCTATTTAATGAGGCAAATGGATTAGTCTCAAGACTACTGTATAATGTGTAATTATCTTATTCATTTATGCCGGCTGAAAAATGTATACAATGTCATTTGATGCCTTTACAATATCTAAGAAAAAGATACATTTTTTCATCATTAAAACTGTAAGGCAAAAACTGATTAAAGCTCTGACGAATGTTCTAGATGCCACCAGACCCAGTTTATATTTTTGGCTAGTTTATTTATAAGAGATAGAACTTCAACAATGTTATCAACTTTCAGCAGGACACACGGGCCCTGGAAACATTTTGATTGTGGGGACAAATTGTCTAATGCACATCTAGATATGTACACATTTAAGGTGGCATGTACCTTTGCATTAATTTCCGTGTTTGAAGGCTTCAGACAACAGCACGCGGTCCAATATCTAGGAACTTCAAAAGCATTAAAAGAGGGGTGCATGGTAGGAAGATTTTCTGTTTTACAGTTTGTAGGAAGGTAGGCTTTTTCTAGCCTTGTTACCCCCACTTTTGGCCTGTTTGTGAGTATATGTCAGGGTGTTTTCACTGTCTCACTGGGATCCTGCTAGCCAGGGCCCAGTGCTCATAGGTTTGTGGCCTGTATGTGTTCCCTGTGTGGTGCCTAACTGTATCACTGAGGCTCTGCTAACCAGAACCCCAGTGTTTATGCTCTCTCTGCTTTCTAAATTTGTCACTGCAGGCTAGTGACTAAATTTACCAATTCTCATTGGCACACTGGTACACCCATATAATTCCCTTGTATATGGTACCTAGGTACCCAGGGTATTGGGGTTCCAAGAGATCCCTGTGGCCTGCAGCATTTCTTTTGCCACCCATAGGGAGCTCAGGCAATTCTTACACAGGCCTGCCACTGCAGCCTGAGTGAAATAACGTCCACGTTATTTCACAGCCATTTTTCACTGCCCATAAGTAACTTATAAGTCACTTATATGTCTAACCCTCACTTGGTGAAGGTTGGGTGTCACGTTACTTAGTGTGTGGGTACCCTGGCACTAGCCAAGGTGCCCCCACATAGTTCAGGGCAATTTCCCCAGACTTTGTGAGTGCGGGGACACCATTACACGCGTGCACTTTACATAGGTCACTACCTATGTATAGCGTGACAATGGTAACTCCGAACATGGCCATGTAACATGTCTAAGATCATGGAATTGTCACCCCAATACCATTCTGGTATTGGGGTGACAATTCCATGATCCCCCGGGTCTCTAGCACAGAACCCGGGTACTGCCAAACTGCCTTTCCGGGGTTTCCACTGCAGCTGCTGCTGCTGCCAACCCCTCAGACTGGATTCTGCCCTCCTGGGGTCTGGGCAGCCCCTGCCCAGGAAGGCAGAAAAAAGGATTTCCTCTGAGAGAGGGTGTAACACCCTCTCCCTTTGGAAATAGGTGTGAAGGGCTGGGGAGGAGTAGCCTCCCCCAGCCTCTGGAAATGCTTTGATGGGCACAGATGGTGCCCATCTCTGCATAAGCCAGTCTACACCAGTTCAGGGATCCCCCAGCCCTGCTCTGGCGTGAAAGTGGACAAAGGAAAGGGGAGTGACCACTCCCCTGACCAGTACCTCCCAGGGGAGGTGCCCAGAGCTCCTCCAGTGTGTCCCAGACCTCTGCCATCTTGGAAACAGAGGTGTTGGGGACACACTGGACTGCTCTGAGTGGCCAGTGCCAGCAGGTGACGTCAGAGACCCCCTCTGATAGGCTCTTACCTCTCTTGGTAGCCAATCCTCCATACTTGGTAGCCAAACCTCCTTTTCTGGCTATTTAGTGTCTCTCCTCTGGGGAATGCTTTGGATAACAAATGCAAGAGCTCACCAGAGTTCCTCTGCTCTTCCCACTTCGACTGCCAAGGATGGACCGCTGACTGCTCCAGGATGCCTGCAAAACCGCAACAAACTAGCAAGACGACTACCAGCAACATTGTAGCGCCTCATCCTGCCGACATTCTCGGCTGTTTCCTGGTGGTGCATGCTCTGGGGGTCATCTGCCTTCACCCTGCACTGGAAGCCTAGAAGAAATCTCCCGTGGGTCGACGGAATCTTCCCCCTGCTAACGCAGGTACCAAAAGACTGCATCACCGGTCCTCTGGGTCCCCTCTCATCCTGACGAGCATGGTCCCTGGAACACAGGAACTCTATCCAAGTGACTCCCACAATCCAGTGATCCTTCAGTCCAAGCTTGGTGGAGGTAAGTTCTTGGCTCCCCACGCGAGACTGCAAACCTGTGTACTGCGTGATTTGCAGCTGCTCTGGCTTCTGTGCGCTCCTCCAAGGATTCTTCATGCACAGCCTAGCCTGGGTCCCCAGCACTCCATCCTGCAGTGCTCAACCCTCTGAGTTGGATTCCGATGTCGTGGGACCCTCCTTTGTGACTCTAAGCCAGCTCCGGTTCACAAATCTTCTAAGTGCCTGTTTGGGTACTTCTGCGGGTGCTGCCTGCTTCTTTGGGGGCTCTCTGAGTTGCTGAGCGCCTCCTCTGTCTCCTCCTCCAAGGGGCGACATCCTGGTCCTTCCTGGTCCCCAGCAGCACCCAAAAACCTTTACCACAACCCTTGCAGCTAGCAAGGCTTGTTTGCGGTATTTCTGCGTGGGAACACTTCTCAAACCTTCAGCACGCCGTGGGACGTCTTCCATCCAAAGGACAAGTTCCTAGCTCTCTTCGTTGTTGCAGAATCCTAAGCTTCTTCCATCCGGAGGCAGCTTCCTTCCACCTTCATCTGGGGTTTCCTGGGCTCCTGCCCCCCCGCGACTCTTGGACTTGGTCCCCTTGCCTTGCAGGCCCTCAGGTCCAGGAATCAATCTTCAATGCTTTGCTGGTGTTTGTGGTTCTTGCAGAATCCCCCTATCATGACTATTGTGTTCTTTTGGGGTAGTAGGTGTACTTTACTCCTACTTTTCAGGGTCTTGGGGTGGGGTATCTTGGACACCCTGACTGTATTCTTACAGTCCCAACGACCCTCTACAAGCTCCCATAGGTCTGGGGTCCATTCGTGATTCACTTTCCACTTTTGGAGTATATGGTTTGTGTTGCCCCTAGACCTATTGTTAGACTTTTCATCCTTGGTGTGGTCTCCCTTAACTTTTTGCCTCTGTTCCCCAGGTTATTGATATGTGCTGGACTTGGATTTTGCTGTTTTTATTACTCTGGGCACTTTACCACTGCTAACCAGTGCTAAAGTGCAAGTGCTCCTGTTTAAAATGTGTATGTAATTGGTTCTCCATGATTGGCATATTTGTTTTACTGTTAAGTCCCTAGTAAAGTGCACTAGAGGTGCCCGGGCCTGTAAATCAAATGTTACTAGTGGGCCTGCAGCACTGGTTGTGCCACCCACACAAGTAACTCTGTAATCATGTCTCAGACCTGCCACTGCAGTGTCTGTGTGTGTATTTTTACACTGTAAATTAGACTTGGCAAGTGTACCCACTTGCCAGGCCTAAACCTTCCCCTTTCTTACATGTAAGGCACCCCTAAGGTAGGCTCTAGGTAGCCCCAAGGGCAGGGTGCAGTGTATGGATAAGTTAGGACATAGAGTAATGTGGTTTATATGTCCTGACAGTGAAATACTGCCAATTTTGTTTTTCACTGTTGCAAGGCCTGTCTCTCTCATAGGATAATATGGGGAGTACCTTTAAAATATGATTAAAGTTTAGATTCCCCTAGAGAGTAGATGGACATGTGGAGTTTGGGGTCCCTGAACTCACAATTTAAAAATACATCTTTTAGTAAAGTTGATTTTGAGATGTGCATTTGAAAATGCCACTTTCTTGCTTAAACCATTCTGTGACTTTGCCTTGTTTGTGGATTCCCTGTCTGGGTCAGTTTGACAGTTGGGTTGTTTGTCACCTCGCACTAGACAGTGACACAAAGGGAGCTGGGGTGTAACCTGCATTTCCTGATTAGCCATCTCTGCTAGGAGGGAGGGGTGGAGTGGTCACTCTCATCTGAAAGGACTGTGCCTGCCTCTGACAATGCAGACTCCAACCCCCTGGTGTGTGTCTGAGGCCTTGCCTGGGCAAGGCAGGATTTCACAAGTAGGTGTGAGTCCCCTTTGAAGAAAGGTGACTTCAAAGACTAAAATGGGTATAAGAAGGGCACCCAAATCTACAGACTTTAGAAACACTTCTGGAACCAAGAGGAACCTCTGCCTGGAGAAGAGCTAATAGCTGAGGAAGAAGTGCTGCCCTGCCTGTGACTGTGCTTTGTGGAGCTTTCCTGCAGTGCTGCTTCTGCCAGAGTAAGAGGGCAAAGACTGGACTTTGTGTGCCTTCCATCTTGTAAAGAAATCTCCAAGGGCTTGAGTTAGAGCTTGCCTCCTGTTGTTTGAAGTCTCAGGGACAGCAAAGAATTCTCTCTGCCAGCACCTGGAGTCTCTGGAGAGACTCCTGCTCTGACAAGTGGTGCCCTATCCAGTCCCTGGGCCCTTGAAAGGAAAGCTGGTGGAAATCCAAGGAAATCGACTTCAGACAACTCCGGACCGATGCCGCTGCTGAATCCGGTGACGCCGCCTGCACCCGACGCCGTAACCTTCGCTGGAACGTGACGCTCATCGCAGGCCCGACGCCGCTGCAGCCCCGCTGAAGTCCGCGACTCCGTGGAAGTCGCCGCACCACGTCGTGACCGATCCCGCTCGAAGTGCGTGGATTCAACGTTTCGCACAGACGCCGCGATCCCCGACTTCGCGCACCGGCTTGTTTTCACTCTTTACCAAAGGTACTGTACTTGGGGGTCTACACGACTCCGTGTCCGGCGCCGCTGGTGTCGGCTTGTTGGGAATGACTCAGTCACGACGCCGTGTTAACATCTCAATGAAGCATTTTTGTTTCTAAACGCTATTTTTGAGTTTAATCTTTAAAAATTCATAACTTGACTTGTGTATGTCGGATTTTTGTCATTTTGGTCTTGTTTTGTTTAGATAAATATTTCCTATTTTTCTAAACTGGTGTTGTGTCATTTTGTAGTGTTTTCATTGAGTTACTGTGTGTGTTGGTACAAATACTTTACACCTAGCACTCTGAAGTTAAGCCTACAGCTCTGCCAAGCTACCAAGGGGGTAAGCAGGGATTAGCTGAGGGTGATTCTCTTTTACCCTGACTAGAGTGAGGGTCCTTGCTTGAACAGGGGGTAACCTGACTGTCAACCAAAGACCCCATTTCTAACACCTATGTTTGCCTATTGCATCCTATTGTAATTCCACACTGTTTTCATTACTTTTCTAACTCTTACTTACCTGTTTTGGGTTTGTGTACATATAACTTGTGTATATTACTTACCTTCTTACTGAGGGTACTCACTAAGATACTTGTGGCATATTGTCTTAAAAATAAAGTACCTTTATTTTTAGTAACTCTGAGTATTGTGTTTTCTTATGATATTGTGCTATATGATATAAGTGGTATAGTAGGAGCTGTGCATGTCTCCTCGTTCAGCCTAAGCTTTGCCATGGCTACCTTCTATCAGCCTAAGCTGCTAGAAACACCTCTATTCTACTAATAAGGGATAACTGGACCTGGCACAGGGTGTAAGTACCACAAGGTACCCACTATAAGCCAGGCCAGCCTCCTACACAGTTGTCTACGTGGGTCAAAATATATCTTACTTACGTACAAGTTGTGTTTTATCGCCTCCTAAGTCATTCAAACACACTTCACTTTAAGGATGATTTGTAAGGAAATTTCGATGAGAGAGATGCTGCGGTGTTGAATAACTCATCTGACACTTGCAAAGCTGTTTAGATTGGATCAGATCCAGGAGCTGGCTATTCAGGTTTTGAAAATACTTTCCAATATATTCTACATGCTCTCATTTTGTGTTTTTTTCTAGGCGAAATCATGGATTCTGATCAGTTTGGAAATATTGATTTTCTGACGGAGTACCGCTTTGAAGATATAGGTACGAACTGTATACTGGCTCTAAATCCTTTGTCTGCTATTGAATATAGTACTAGGCTTATTACAAATTAATGTGGAATTTCATATATGAAGATAAACCGTTTGGTGGAAGTAACAACTCTGATTATGTGTTGATGTTTCCTCTAAAGGTCCTGTGGCAAGCACCTTCCATTGGTCTGCTAACTTCCTGCCACATCGCCCTCTGGTCTCTTTCGCCATGTGTATGCTTCAGTAAAATAGCAATGTGTAAGGACCAAGAAGATAACCTCATTTGCTTAGGGATTAACACCAGGGTACCTGCTGCAAGGCAAGCAACCTAGTAAATCAAAGAGGCAAAATAAGAAATTAAACATTGCAACTAATATCGACTTATAATTTCTCATTTGGAATGGGCTAAAATAGCTTTGGTAAAAATGGTGGCAATGTGCACACTGAGTTCTACAGAATGCATTGGAATTTTGAGGCCCAAACTATATATTAATAGTTCAGTTCTCAAAATACTGAATAATAGTAGATCACAATTCTACCTAGATCGTTAATATGTATGAGGTAGATAGCAAATTGCTACCCACTATGATTGACCACAAACACTGGGATTGCAGTCTACTGGGGCCAGAAGTTCACCATGTCTGCGATTAAAATAGAGCAATCTTTTTTCTAATGTTCTGTTGTCCTTGAACGACAACAGGGTGTGTTAAAAAAAATGCATTTATACAAACCATTTTAGGAGTGGGCATGGGTCACTACCTGCTCCTAAAAATGTTTTTGTCAGCATCCACAAGGGAGAAAGGATCTCTTGAGCACCCCTTCCCGTTTGTGGATGACTCACCATCATCTCTGAACTGGTGGTGAAATATTAATATTTTGTGACTGTATTTTGGCCACAAAACGTCATTTCATATCATAAGGAATTATCATTTGTGAACGGGCGTCCTAAACACGCCCCATCAAATACCAATTCATTATTGTTTGCTTAACCTATTTAAAGATTCACAAGTCCTACTCTGAATCGTTAGTTGGTTTAGTATATTCCAAAAAGTGTTTTAGCGGACGCAACTCCCCAAATTTAGCAAAATTCACAGTTTATAACCATTAAAATAATTTGTACATAAGGCCCATAGTGTTCTAATTGTGCACTAGGCACATGTTTTGTTACTATTGGCATGTATTCCTGCCTGATAAAGGGCTTGTAGACTTTAAGAAAATTAGAAAGGCTACAGTGCCATGCCAAATTCAGTCTTGTAACATCACATTTGATCTGTTGAGAAAATAAAAACAAACTCGAAAATGTCCTTTACGTAAAAACAAAAGAGGTCATGAAAGGTATTGTGAAGTGATTTTCAGTAATATTGAATGTCAAAAAATGTGTATCACTCACTAATGGCGGATGAGTACCACCTTATGAAGGCTTTACGTGGTAATACATCAATATTATGGTATTATTGTTGGTCAATACATCAATGCACTAGCATTATTTATAAGAGTTTACCCGTCTTTGGCATGCATTAATTGAAAACCTTCTAATTTTATTGTCAGCTGAAATAGCAGAATTTATCCTGGATGATAAAGATGGAACAATTAAGACATTTTTAGGTAAGTTAGTTGTAAATATGCATGATATATTTAAAAACATATCACAGTATATTTCCTGGTTTTGGAATACTGTTTCCTCCACCGTTTCTGTTTGGTAACTCTGAAGAGATCACTTACCAAGTACATGAACGTGACATCTGGGAGCATTTCATTTGGCAGCACTTTTCCATACATGGACTTTGGTATTAATGTTGATAAATATTTACCATTACAACCAGAATATCACACATACTTGTTATAACATTTTGATATAAATAGATTAACATACAGTTCATGTTCAGGGAATAACATATGTATGTGAAAACAGTGAAGATAAGGGAGGCACAAAGGAGGTCACATTAGACCCCCAGCTAGCTGGCTGCCAAGCTGCTGCAATTGTGTAGGCCCAACCTCTCTTGGCTCAGCTGAGAGGGGACCACCATATTTAGAGCCCATGACTAGTCGTTAGGAACTTTTCATTGACACATAATTTTCTTTCTGCAAAATATAAAAATATTAACAAACTACTTTTCAGGTGCCCTGAAAGATCCTCTTTGCGACCAGCTGGCAATTCAAGATGGTCGTAAATAGGAGAAAACAGTGTCAGAAGGCCCTAACAGAAAAAGAAAGACTTTCCAACAGTGGTCCCATCATCAGAAACCAGGGGGCAGATTTAAGAAAAGTGGTGTTGAACCCAGTGCAGCGCCAAATTCCCTGCACCCGTTAGCACCCTACTACCGCCACTAATTGCGCACCATATTAAAAATACGGCGCATCACAGCCCAGGGTAGGGTGCAATAACTTCATAATTGTTGACGCTGTTAATGTACTGTTCAGGGTTAGTGCCAGCATTTTGTTGGCAACCCTGAACAGTAAATAGGGGCCCACTGTAACCAATGGTGTGCCCTTTTTACCTCCTGCTCTGAGTAGATCTTAAAAATGCCCCAAAAAATGACACAAAGAAGTCGTTTAGATTTCTTTGCGCCATTTTTCAGCCACCCTAACGGGAAAACGCCCCCTTTGCATACATCATGCCTGGTGCAGGCATAAGTGGTGCAAGGGGTTACAAAGTGGCGCAATGTCTGCATTGCGCCACTTTGTAAATTTGGCACAGCGTTTTTGCCATGTTATCGCCACATTAGTGTAAACAAATTATGCTAATGTGGCAATATTATGGCACAAGGGGCTTTTAAATCTGACCCCAAGTGATTACTCCAACTCTAAATGAGGCTGGGAGACCTCAAGTGAGGCGAACCTGAAGCAAACCGATTTTTTAGTAGACTTTCCATTTCAACTCTAAATGACTGCCAGAGTTTGTAGGGTAGATTTAAATCCCATCAAAACACTACTTCATGAATTACCCGATACCACTCATCAAACAACACTGCATAGTGATGAAGTAGTAGCTCAGTTCCTCATTCAGAACTCAGATACCCACCCAATCACTCATTGACAGTATGTTTGCTTTTGACCCCGCACAATGCTCTGCTGCCTTTCAGCGAGGTACATTTTGTGCAAACAACATACTCAATACTTACACATACCAGTTCGATTAAGCTGAGACAAACATTATCAGAAAATCTTATTTTATTTTCTGCTACTGTTCAGTATGAAGCCGTATAACCCAACATCATTTAATTGGAATCTCATTGGTCAAATATGGCAAATGAATGATGGGTGTACATTTTAAAGGTCATCAGCTAAATTGGTCCCACCAGAGAGGACTCCCTTCAAAGGCAAACAGAATAAATAGACCATAGATGAATGTTAATTGTCTAATGTCATCAGAAAGCTCTGTGAATACAATGCCCTTCTCAATGTAATCAAATTATTTTCTGGTATGTAAGGGCTGAATTATGATGATCTAAGCAAGCAATCTCAGAGTGGTGTGACTCAAGTGTCTTATAGAAAACCAGTCTCTCTCACTTCCGGCTCTGCTGACTTTATGTTATAAATCTAGTTGATAATGATTCATATCTTGTTAAGTGGGTTCCTGCAATGCTTCACTGGGATGTACTGCTACTTGAAACTAATCTCTCACATCCTCGCAGGGCTTTGTTTTTCTCCCCTGAAGCTGCTCTATCTCATCCATTGATTGCAACACAATTTGTAACATTTCTTTTCCAAACGTAGTCCATGTTCACTATTTTTAGTGTCACCACTACTAAGTGCTGGGTTTCAGACGTAAAAACAAAAGTAGTGCTTTGTGCCAGTGAGAGTTCCTGGGAATAAGCAGTGCCTGGATGGTGCTCACATAATATATTATGAATAACAGTTTGATATACCATAAACTAAAGGTAACAAGGGGCATTGGCATGACTTACTATAGTGCTCACTCTTGCTCAAGGGCCAGACATCCAGGGGTCCCGGCTTACATAGGAGTCTAAGGGCTGGATGTATGACGGCCTTTAGTGGTCGCAAACTGTGAAAATTGACATTTGCGTCCGCACAATGGGCAGGTACGATGTACCATGCCTATTTTGCGAGTCGGTCGCAATTACCAACTTGCAAAGTAGGGATTTGCGATTCACCATTGGGAAGGGGCGTCCCTTCCTAATTCAGAGTTGCAGGGGGGTGTAGGATTGTTTTGTGACTGCAATTGCGGTCACAAAACAATAGCAGTTACCACCAATTTCAAATTGGTGGTAACCCATTTGCATATGAATGGGTGGGAAAATATTTTTCAGAGCAGGGTCCTCTGCCTGCTCTGAAAAAATGAAAAAAATGTTTCAACTTTTTGTTAAAAATGCATCCCGTTTTCTTTTCAGGAAAACAGGCTGCATTAAAAAAAATCTGCTTTATGTAAAAGCAGTCACAGACATGGTAGTATGTTGTCCCCAGCAGGCCACCATCCCTGTGAGTGCAGCCATTCCCAATGGGGTCGCAAATTGCAACCTACCTCATACATATTAATGGGGTAGGTTATTTGCGACCCCATTTGGAATCACAAACAGTGTGAGGTACACTGTTGCAAATTAGGTTTTGCGATTCGCAATTTGTGACCTGCAAATGAGTCACAAAACTCTGGGTCATACATCTGGCCCTAAATGCCTTAGTAGTCCAGTGATGTTTCTATTATTCAATAACCAATTGAATCTAAAAAATAATCAGCCTGCTAAAAATATAGTTTAGAGCAGAAAGCAAGGTCTGCAGTGGTTGTTTTTGGGCTAAAATCAAATGTATTCTATACATTGTGCAAATGCAATTTCTGACAACATGCAGAAAAAGCGAGTACAGCTAAAAAATAATGTGGATACAGTTATTGAAACTGCATAAATGTGCTGGAGTTCAGAAGGTGATTGAGCAATAACGATTTCTTTAGTTTTTTCATTCTTGTCACATTTCCTATGTCCTATGAAATGCCAAATGTCAGGTTAGGTCTTCTCTCAAATTGTTGCTTATTCTTTTACCAAGTAAATTGGTGTTTACTTTTCTTTCTCTGACCGCAACATTAGCAGATGTTGTAAAATCAACTATCTGACAATCTTGCTGTTGTGCAGGTGTCCCAATGCAGGCCGAGACGAATTTAGTCACTTTTCAGGCCTCCTCAATTGCCTTCTCAGCGAGCTTAAAATACATTGCTCCTGAGAGCAATGGTCATCTTCTCACCAGGGTCCCCTCAGAAGAACAAATTCATCTGTCAGAAGGCTCCTAAAATGCCACCCCATCAGAGCCACTGAAAGGTCATTATTCAATGTGTTTGCGGGCAATGAACCGTCTAACTGTAGCTGTTGTGCTTCTTTCAGAAATAAATCCTACCTGGGGCTCATGTGCAATATTTATTCTTTGTGTGACATATGGACTTTTCACAGTCCCTATGATCTCAGTGATGTAACATTCATGGCAGCACCTCCACTCAAAAAATTGTTTCAGCATCACTGGTACGAAGAACCTGCTTCATCAAAGCAGAGGAATGTGTGTTTGTTGCCTGGCACCATACTAGCTAGGCAGCAGCCGGGACTATACTGTAAGAGGGCAGGTTTTAGGGGGAGGCAGCAGCCATGCATGACAGAACTGACACAGACTGAGTGGAAGTTTTAGGACCTGATTTAGATCTCAGTGGATGGAATAATCTGTCACAAACATGACGGATATCCCATCTGCCGAATTACGATCTCCATATGATATAATGGGACTATAATATGGAGGATGGGATGTCCATCACGTTTGTAACAGAATATTTCCCCTCTGCCATGGTCTAAATCAGGGCCTTAATTCTCTTTCTTACTGGAGCAAGGACCACTGTTGGTAACAGAACACTCCTTACAAATAAGACAGTACTTCATGAGGGAAGTTGTTTCCCCAAATGTTGAAGAGAAAGGTGGTGCATAATAGCTCCCCTCTTCCAGATAAAATAATGTTAAATTCATTTATAGAAAAAAAAGTTTAGTCTTTTATATCAATTTTTCATTATCAAAACTTTTTATTGAGTTTTATCAATAGCAGGAACATCAACATGTCCATTGTACATCGTCAACATAGTTACTATGTGTAAATAAATGTCACACAGCAAAATAACATTTGGATACACACGCCATGCACAAATAGAAGATCAATGTCAAACTGCCCAACTCTCTTGAGATCATCCTTTCACAGACATGATTTACAAGTACCAACTTCATTCCTTACAAAGCATTATCACAATGCAATATCTAGTATGTATTCAAAACTGAATCATAGTACGTCCTTGAGACCCAGCATAGAAACCTACTCTGTAAATTGTGTTGTTACAAAATGTTTCGATCCTTGTACAAATGAGAGAAACAATTAGTTAACCAGAAAACACTTTAACTAAAGACAAAAGAGGATATGAAGAGGCAGCTTAGAGACCCTAAACCCCATGACCAGGTGGGTTCATTAATTAGTCAGAGGGGCTCATGTTCAGTATAAAAGTCAGTTCACATGTGTCAGCGTAACCTGAAAGTGTGGCTGGGGAAACTATTCTGTGCCTCTCCTGGCATAATTAATCTATTCCTGCCACTCATGATTAGCACAGAAGGCTGTGTAATTCCATACAGAAGCGTCAGCCTTCATCCAGGTGCCAATGAAAATATTACGCAGTTGTATGTAAGTGAGGGACAGAGTACCTGACAGACCCTCCGATATGAAGAGGATAACTTGAAAGATTTAATATTGTAAATATGACTTAAAATTTGTAATATTAACTGTCACTCTAAGATTATGTGTTGAAAAGTCCAGATTTCCTTGCTACAGTAACAGCACTAAACTTAAATAGCAATATTGCAGCCTGCAACCTTGGGGAGCCGAAAAGGCATTAAGTAAGAGAAGGAAGTGAGTCTATATCACTGCTGCCAGGATACAGCTACAACTGTGCACCCCTACTGCCAAACGTGTGATTCTGATCTTTGTGCAAACATGTTTGGGCAGGGATCCAAATATACAGGCCAGCCAAAATAATTCCTAAAAGTCATGGAATACATGTGTGGTTAACAGAAAAACTGAGAACAGGAGGAAGTTGGCAGTGGTTCAAAATGTTAAGTGTTTATGCAGTACAGCCTACGTTGTTTTTGTTACAGGATGTCTTACACTCCCTGGTGGTGTGACTTAGGACTTGAAATCATAACAGGCTGTGCCCCCAGCATGCACTGAGGTTGATGGCTAACTACCTTGTGTTTACAGGTAGTCCATATTGAGAAGTGTCTTGCTTTAATGTGTCTACCAAAAGCAGACACAGGAAAAAAACAGACTGATCATATCAAGGAAGTACACAAATAGAATGCACAGAAATAAAAAGATTAAGGGCAAAATACGAAGCATCAAATGTAGGGCAACTGTTATTTCAGTGGCGATATACGTTGAAGGTTTGCGATGAACAATGAAGTCTTTTCCCCAGGAGTGCATGCCCGGTAGCCTATAAAATATATGCATCTTGATCTTTGGTTTTTCACCTAGTGACAACTCTGGAGCAATTGACCCCTTTGCTCTTCTGCAAAGACAAATCAAATTAGTTGTGGGTGTATACTCTTTATTAGAGTAAAGCAATTAACTTACCCCAGACATGTTTCTTCACCCATCTGCAAAGTGTAGCAGATCATAGAATTCTTGGTTTGGCACACAACTTGGCAATTTCCAAGGGTGCAGACACCAGGAAACAATATTTCTTTACTGTGCTGCTGTAGCCAAATTTTGGATAATGTTGAGTGAATTGCTCGGAAGCAAATTCCAGTGAAATTCTATGAAATTTCAACTTAGAACTGACAAGTTTAGGTCATTAGTGCGTTTTATTCTAGGAAAAGTGCCCAGTTTGTTACAATTTATGCGATTTTCACTAGACGTTATTTTCCCAGTGACAACCACATAAAGCACATGAATTGTGGTGTAGTGAATGTGGAAATTTTTTGTAGCCACATTTCGCTCCACAGGCGAATTAAAAAAAATCAGGCCGATTGTACCTTTTTTTTATAAAATAGTTACGTCTCCCACAAATAATGGACCGCAATTAAACTGTAAGGCATTCGTCACTGATATTGAGGCTCCAATGTGACTGTTTCTGATTGCAAATCGGAGTAGTTACTAGCAAGTCGGTTTGCTAGTTGGCACTATGTTTTCTGGTGAGCTGTAAAAGGAGATAAGTTCTGAAGTTAATGAGAAGCTCTGAAAACTGCCTTTTAGTGTTACATTTGTTGTTATACACAAAAACAGATGAATATAAAATAACAATTTTAAGGCGACAGAAGTCGCTCGGCCCCTGTTACCAATCCCTGTAGGGTTCAGCCTCTGGTCTCAAGCAGACGCGGTACCTATTTACCAATTAGAGCTGTGTATGACCATGAGGGTTGCAGGTCCGACTTCAGTAATGTTAGGTCAACCTTAGCTTCTTCCAAGGCTGTTAAACTGAGCAGCCGTTTCGGAAAGGGAGTGTTGATTGCAGAGCTGGATAAAAATGCAACATGAAAAAATCCTTAACATTCCTCACAAATGTCATTCTAGTTGTGAACTTTTATAAACACCCATTCGTGCTCATTCGTTTGCCTTGAACGGTAGGCAAAGTGCACTTAAAATTGCGTGTACGCACCTGCTATGTGTGTGATTTGACGCGTCAGTGCTGGGACTATGTGGTGTCCAGATGATCATGTGCAGAAGAAAAGCATGCCCTTTAATAAAATTGTGCTGGCTGGTGATTTCTGCAGGGATGTATTCACTGGCCTTTTCCCTGGCACCGCTTCTACCAGTGCTGGAAGCAGCAGCAGGTACGTCACAAACAATCTACATGCCATGCTTAAGAAATCAATGTATGCTTTCTAACATTTGTATGTTTTAGTTCAGAGTAGATCCTCGTGAGAATCCAGACAAAGGAAGGGGTCGGTCTCCTAGGTGAAAAGAGAGAGGACAGAAAAAGAAGTCAGAGCGGTAAATGGGCGACAATCCGTAGTACTGGGAAAGGAAGACAGGGGGCATTAGAGAAGCATTTGTTCGGAGTCAAAGGGAAGTAGAACAGGAGATGAGAATGAGAGTTGTCAGGAGAGACTGGATGAAGTTAGGAAGACAGAGTTGGAGGGTTGATAGAAAGAGAAAGAAAGCATGAGAGGAGAGAGAAGCTTTCAAATCGTGTTCAATGCGTTCTTGAACAGAAGTGGAACTTGGCATCGTTTATTATTACATCAGGAGTTTGGAGAAGTGACTAAAATAGATATTCTTGCCAGCTTGAGGACAGGTTCAGATCTGGCAACCTGCAAGATCTGATCTTTCTAGGGAAGCAGTATTACATCACTCACATGCCTTATTTCTCAAACTTCACAACTTAAACCCCCCGTCTCTTTTGTCACTGCATGCAGTTTTTTGACCTTCTGTTTCAGTTCAGATCCCATCCTGTGACATGTGGGCTTCTGCTAGGGCTGCAGCATCCCACACCAGATTCCACATTCTAGTGGCATCATAGGAACTGAAAAAAATCCTATGTCAGTAATGGTCTTCTGGAGTGCGAACCCTACTGCCATTGATGTGTATGCACATGGCTCCTTAAAGTGCGCGGCTTCCTAAAACTGACTCCAAGTGAAGGCCACCCAGCACAGGAAGTGATCATATTGTGTGTTACACTAATGTGTCAACATAATCATATATGAAGGGATAAGAACTTCAAATAAGGGAGGGGCGGAGCTCCGGGGACCTAATGTGTTGGCCACCACTAATCTCAGGGCATTTGAGAGAGTAATAGGGTTTTTTTAATGTCTAATTGTGGGCATCTCATCATAGGCCTCTTACTTCTGAGGGCTGTCTAGGGTTGCCTAAGGACTCCTGTCTGATGGATGCTACATACCTCTGTTGGCCAGAAAGCGTCTTCAAAGCTGGACTGGAAGCCAACTGTGGCACACTGGGGTTGTTTAAAGGCGAGCTGGAGATGTATGAAGGCGAGCCAATGGAGTCTGAGTCCAGGATGAGGATATATGTGGAGCAGCTAAGTGTGTCTTATGGTAGGCAGGCTGATGGTCTGTGAGGACTGTACTGGTGGTATTTAGGGATTAGTTAGGTTGTCTTAAAATCTAGATGAGGATCTTGTAGGGTGGGATGAAGGTCTCGTAGTCTAAACTGATGTTGTCTGAATGCAGGCTCAGGATCTCCAATGGCCACTAAAGGTAATTAAGGACAAACTGAGGGTCTCTCAGAGCTACCTGGAAATGGCAATGGGTGCGCTGGGGCTTTTCCAAGGGCAAACTGATGGTGTTTGTTAGCCAGTTCTGAAGGATTTCTGAACAACCCCAGGAGGTCCGTGCTGCTAATGTATAAAGGGGAAGTGACAGGGGTAGCCACCATGTGTACATGAACCACTGTTCGTGCATTTACCTATTTAATTGGTTAAATATGAACAATTGAAATGAACAACTTTATATTTCATGATTTCCAATATTGCCATATGTTTGACCACTATACATGTTGTAAATGGGAGACAGGAGCCATTTGCTAGTCACTAAACGTCCATTCAGATGTGCTAAGGATAATGCATACAATCTTTAAGACAAGTTGGTGCTGTAACATTTAAAATATGCAGCTGTTGTCATAAGTCTGGGCCACTTACCATAATCTTCAATACTGGGACATCTACACTCCTATTTCCCTCAATTAAGGTGCCTATATTAAACATTCTCCTATATTAACTGAGACCCAAAGCCATTGTTCATAAAGAGAATACCCATTTCACTGGGTTGTTAATAAAGCAAGACTTTTTCTACTTTATTTTTTAGAAATGTTCTAATCACTTATAATATAATTCATGAGTTAGTGCATGTTCTCTCTACTAAATACTTTGTGAAATGAAAAAAAGGACACTTTGCCTTATTGACATTCTTGCCGCTACATGATGACTGTTGTTCAGATGATGCGTATTACCTTTAATGCATACATTGATTTGTTTACCAGAATTAGATGACCCAGTCGTTGGCAGCAGCATTCAGAAAAGAAGTGAGTACTGTTACATCAGCCATAAATAAACTGGCTTAACCTTAACCGATGAGATCTGCATGCATTTTTAGTCATGATTCAACAACATACAAGAGATGTTTGACAGACAACTCCACAACTTTGGTCCAGTGAAGATAAATGAAGATAAAGTGTTGATATTACATATCATTTTGATGTTATGAATAATTTGTGTTTACTTAATCCTTGTCTTTTTTTGTATTTGTATGATAGACCTGTCATTCTTTTCTTTTCTATGTTTATACCATTTGTATGAGCTAAAATACATTTTTATTATTAGAACGGACCTGAGCAGAATTTGATTCAGATCCTACACCAGCTATTTATGACATTTTCTGATAAAACGGAATACGTCCCTCCTTATCAGTGTCCCAATACCTAATGTGATTGCTAACAGGGCGTTACCAGGCCAATGTGGAAGTATGATTGTGGTGGGAATTCCGTTGTTTAGTGGTATTCAACATAGAAAGATGTATTCTTGCGTGTTTTTGCCCCAAAACAATTATTCCCTGCTATTAACTCACCTTCACCCGGAATTACCAGTACCCACGGTGGGAGCCTGGGATTTTTTCTGGCCCACTTGTAATCATGGCCTTAGACGTTCTTTCTTTATGGAGGCCTATTATTTAGTATCCCTTCATAGCTGTAAAAATGTGAAATAATCCAATTAAGGCAAATTATACTATTAATGGAGATTTTGGGTGGTGGTGTAATACAGCATAGTCTATTATTATGTAGTGGGGTCACAAACACAGCAGATCACCATGCATTGTTTGAGGTAGAAACAAAAAACAATTGGAAAACGGTCTTATTCATGGTGTAACCTTCTTTTACATCTTTAGTTTAGGCAAGTGACTTGATTGCAGCTGTCATTTGCTTCTCAGCAGGCAGTGGTGTAACAAAATCGAACGTGCATAAGTGCTGGACGTAGGGGTGCTGGTGGTGCTGCAACACCTCCAATATAACTATGGTGGAGTTTCGAAGGCGTATGAGCAATAAAGATGCTTTCTAAAACAGAGAATAGATGCTGGTCTATGTTTTCTGACAAATCGCTGTTTGTGTTTTAAACATAGAGATTCGTGTTTAAGTTTCTTTCTCTGATTGCAAAGTGAGAGGATTTTGTAAAGTGAACACTGTGGCAATCTTGCTAATAGGAAGAAGAGGCTGCAGAATGGTGTTTTTCCTAACACATTTAAAGACCTATAAATTAACTTTACAAATATTTCAAAATATATCAGAAGTTAGGAATACATAAACTTAGGGCCTAATTATGAGTTTGGGGGACGGGATAACCGTCCTCCAAACTCCCAATAGGGTGGCTGTCACCTTAGTGGCTACCACCTTGCCAGACCTATTAGGAGTTGCCGGCTAGGCTGACCGGCGGAAACTGAGGTTTCCGCCCATCAACGTAGCGGGAAACAGGCGGCAGCATTGTCTCCAGCTCATAATTGAGCACCAGCACCCTTGCAATGTTCACTCCCTGCACAGCAGACAGTGAGCATTGCAAGGGTGCTGGGCAGGGGGACCCCTGTACTGCCCATGGCAAGTGCATGGGCAGTGCAGGGGCCCCCCTGTGGCCCTCTGCACCTATCTCTGCAGACCTTTCATGATGGTAAATCCACCATGAAAAGGCTGGCGGAGAACAAGGTTGTAATCAGCAGGGCAGCACTGCCTTGACAGATTGCGACCTCCACCCACCGTCAACCCATCTGGATCACCAATCCCGGCGGAGATGGCAGGACCCTGGTGGTCTGACCGCAAGGTCTTAATGTAGCGGTCGGACCACCACAGCAGTGGTGGTCCTGACTGCCACTGCAAGGCTGGCGGTCTTAGGACCGCTAACCTCGTAATGAGGCCCTAAATGTTTTTTGTAATTCCTAAATGTGATGGAAACAAAGATTTAATAGGATCAAAACAAATTAATGCACTTAATACATCATTGTTTGTACTCTATATAGTTTTATCAGTAAAACGATTTCTGTACAAAGTTAGTGGCCATTTCAATGGAAAATGTGCTGTCTGTAAATGACAATGCACTACTATATCACAAAGGCATGGTGTCCTTTGTGATATATTTGCACCACTGTGCTCCAAAATTTACCACCAGTTTCATACTACTCCCTTGCTGAATGGGCTTAGCTCATTTACTAAACTTGTTCTTTGTGTGGCGCTTACATTTTTACCAGTCCCATGAGTTCAGAAATGTAATATTGATGGCAGCACCACCACCCTGAAAATTGTTCCAGCAATATTGTGAAGGTCTGCTGGAATGCCCACTGGAGTGCCATACTAGCAGAACCGTCAGAGTGAAAAACTCATTCAAATTAAAATCCTAAATTTTAAAGACTGCTGGGTTAGCAAAGCATTATGGGCCAGATGGACAAAGCCATTTAGCATTTCTTAATGTTCTGAATCTCCAGGCCATTACGAAATGCTAAATAGGCATTTCAAAGGTACAAAGCCCTGTACGCAGTCACAAATTGCAATTTCTACCCAGTAGAATCAACAATTTTCAATCCTCTAAATAGGAAGTTGCAAATATAGATTACCTATTTTCGATTCCTATTCACATGTATTAAGCGTTTCTTAAATGTGAATTGGGCATTTAGGAAATGCAAATACCATTGACTCTAAGTTGATAATAACCATGTGCAATTTAAAAAAACACTTATAGATCTGTTGTTTTAAAGTGCAATGTCCCTGGGCCTATGGGTGCCCTACCTGTGCACCACTGTTTTTGAGGTGCATCACGGAGGACCTATGTCCATAGCCACACCTGGTTGAGCATTTCCAAAATAGTGCTATTTTGGAAATGCTAAACCGGCCCATTGGAACAAATGCAATAGGATTTCCTATTACTCAGTAGGAATCGCAATTAGCAAATTGGTAATTTGATACATATCATTCTGCATTTCTTAAATAGAGATTTCTATGGAGTCGCTATTTAGAAAATGCAGAATTGCATTTTGATACATCTGGCCCTGGGTGTCGTTAATCTTGAATGTTAGTGGCAGATGGGTAAACACTGGCTGAGTAAGTTAAGTTGTGCAAATTCTTGTTTCCTGAGACTTTATCCAACTCACAATGTCTTTTTCAGAGAGTTAATGGCAAATAATGTATCTTTAATCACTTTCGTCAGTAAAACTGCATAGACACTTTAGAAGGATTATGGTTCACACAGAAGAAAATGTGTAGATAATTGTAGTGTCTTGCATGATTTACAATGGTACCTATCTGGCTCACCGATGACTCTGTATCACCATGGCATCATTGCAAGAAAAGAATGTATGAAAGCTTGGTTTAGATGTTGGAGTTCAGAGGTGCATGAAGAGGGATAAAGACATGTGAATTACAGCTCGGTATGTGACCTTGTATTCCTTTGGAGAAGGTGCTACAACTGGTGACCAGGATGTTGTAAGTAACCAAAGAAGAAAGTGCTCTCCTGGATAGTTTGACTTGTCCAAACAAATCACTTGTGCGTGCCACATGTGCCTTTGTCGATTTGCCAAGTCAACACCTCACATATGTGGAGTCAAAGGACAACTCCAGCTGATGTGAGCATTACGACCTCAGCACCGGGCAGGGAGATCAAGAAGAAGGGTTTTGATGGAGACCAAGAAGACGGTTAAACCTCCACTAGCTGTCCTGGATGGCCCAGAAGCTGAAATACTGTTGTGCCTCAGTGATGATTCCCAGGGACAGTTGACAACATTTTACAGAGCGCCACCCTCGATGTCAGCCACTCTCATTAACAGTTACAATGTTGCCGCCTTCCTCAAACCATCAACATCATTTGACACTGCCAAGAAGCGAAATATTGGCAATAGAAGGTGTTAGAAATGGGGTCTTTGGTTGGTAGTCAGGTTACCCCCTATCCAAGCAAGGACCCTCACTCTAGTCAGGGCAATGGAGCAACACACCACTTTAACCCCCACTCACCCCCTTGGTAGCTTGGCACAAGCAGAAAGTCTTAACCCAGAGACAATTTGTAAAGTATTTGCACCAACACACAGAGTAACACAGTGAAAACACTACAAAATGACGTAACACAGGTTAGACAAATAGCCAATATTTATCTGAGCAAAACAAGACCAAAATGACACAAATCCAACATACACAAGCAAGGTTATGAATTTTTAAAGATTAAACTTCAATATAGTACTTAGAAACACAAATGTTTCAATTGGTGGATATCACGGCATCGTGACGGAGTCATTCCCAGCAATGCGACGCCAATGGCACCGGTCACGGAGTCACACGGACCCCTAGGTACAGTACCTTGTGAAAATGAGAAGACATGCCGCTGGATCTGAAGCGGAGGCATCACAAAGAGGCGTTGGGTGCTTGCTGTGGAGCGGTGGAGGTGAGGTGGTGTTGGTGCGAAGCGTTGGATCCGCGCGCTTCCGGTGGAGTCGATATCCAGCAGTCACAAGTTGCAGACTTCGGCGAGGCTGCAGCATCGTTGGGCCTGCAGGGTCATCCCACTCCAGCAAGGACCACGGCTCCAGTTGCAGGCAGCATCACAGGATTCAGCAGGGGTGTCAGTACTGAGTCGTCCGAAGTCCCTTTCCTGGGATCTTCTTGATTTTCCACTAGCTTCCCATTTCAAGGGCCCAGGGACTGAATTAGGCACCAGTTGGCAGGGCAGGAGTCCCAGCAGAGAGTCCAGGTGCCGTTAGAGGAAGTCTTTGATGGCCCTGAGACTTCAGAACAGGGGCAAGCTCAGTCTAAGCCCTTGGATATTCTTCTCAAGCAGGAATATACAACAAAGTCCAGTCTTTGTCCCCTTTCACAGGCAGAAGCAGCCCCTGCGGGATAGCCCAACAAAGCACAGTCACATGCAGGGGCAGCACTTCTCCTCAGCTCTTCTGCTCTTCACCTTGGCAGAGGATCCTCTTGGTTTCAAAAGCAAATCTTGAAGGAATCTAAAGTCTGGGGTTTTGGGTCCATTACTTATACCCCTTTCTGCCTTTGAAGTTGCCCAACTTCAAACAAAAGTTTCTGTTGTTTACAGGATCCTGCCTTGCTCAGGTCAGGTCCCAGACATACACCAGGGGTTGGAGACTGCATTGCGTGAGGGCAGGCACAGCACAATCAGGTGTAAGTGACCACTCCACCCTTCACGCTAGCCCAGATGGCTCACCAGAATATGCACAGCTACACCCCAGCTCCCTTTGTGTCAATGTCTAGAGAAGATTCACAAACAGCCCAATTGTCAAACTGACCCAGACAGGGAATCCGCAGAGTCAGGGATTGGTTCAAGCAAGAAAATGCCTTCCTAATAGAAATACAATTTCTAAAAGTGGTATTTCCAAACTAACAATCTAAAAACCAACTTCACTAAAAGATGTATTTTTAAATGGTGAGTTCAAAGACCCCAAACTCCATATTTCTATCTGCTCTCAAAGGGAAACTACACTTGAAGAATATTTAAAAGCAGCCCCCATGTTAGCCTATGAGCGAGGTAGGCCTTGGAAAAGTGCAAAACGAATTTGGTAGTGTTTCACTGTAAGGACATGTAAAACACATCGGTACATGTCCCACCTTCTACATACACTGCACCCTGCCAATGGGGCTACCTAGGGCCTACCTTAAAGGTGTCATACATGTATGAAAAGAGAAGGTTTGGGCCTTGCCAGGTTGAATTGGCAGTTTAAAAACTGCTCGCACAGACATTGCAGTGGCAGGTCCGAGCCATGTGTACAGGGCTACTCATGTGGGTGGCACAATAAGTGCTGCAGGCCCACTAGAAGCATTTGATTTAAAGGCCATACGCACCTCTAGTGCACTTTACTAGGGACTTACTAGTAAATCAAATATGCCAATTATGGAAAAGCCAATTACACATACAATTTCACATAGGGAGCACTTGCACTTTAGCACTGATCAGTAGTGTGAAATTGCCCAGAGTAACAAAAACAGAAAAACAACCTGGAAAGCAGAGGCAAAAAGTTAGGGGAGACCATGACAAGGTTTCCAGATGGCCTTCATAGATAGAAACATTTGACGATTTCATAGAGGGTCTTGAAAAGACTGATAACAGGAAGATTATCAAATATCTCAAAAATCTTGCTTATGATGGTGTGAAAGAAGCCATAAAGAAAATGCCAAGAAATGACGAAGAAGTCACATACTGTCAGATTACAAATGTGTTAAATCTCAAATTTAATCCAGTAAGTGTTGATTATGAAGGATATACTTTCAGTCAAGAATTTAAAGGTTTGGTGAAACAAACAACGATTTTGTGGAAAGACTCAACACACTCACCAAACACTGTAAGTTCAATTAATTTAATGATGAAGAAGCCATGAAGCTTAGAGTGATCGATGGGTGCTTACCTCATTCATTCAGATGACGAATGCTGAAAGAAACTCTTAGCCTGGAATGAGTGTTGATGGCTGCCAGAGAGGAAGAAATCGCTGCTGACATGAGACAAGCTGAGAGACAAGCTGCTGACATGGAGCCTGGAGGTGCCCAGAGTGTGTCAGTCATGAGTGTGAAAAGTAATTCAATACAAAAGACTGAAGGACACAGAGTGATTTCTACACGCAAAAAGAAGTTGTGCTTCAGGTGTGGGTTTGTGTTACACACGAAGGATCGTGTCTCGCCTTTGGACAAATATGCAAAAGGTGTGGTAAAGAGAACCATTTTGTGATTATATGCAGAGCGAAGGAAAAAGAAAGTCACCGCATGAAGAGAGAACAATCCAGAAGCAACATTCAACACACTCCCACAAAGCCAAGCAGTGACATCAGTTGAGGAAAATAGATACTAAATGAGGATGATCATCATCTAAATCATTGTCAAACAGTTCTTCAGCTTCAAAAATAAGTGGTTGTGCCATGTCAATGCTTACCTCAGAAAAATGTACACGTTTCGGACTGGTCACCTATGAGGAGAAAAGTCAGTCAAAGAAAAATCGACATGTCAAAATAACGAAATCATACAAACATTATCAAAGATGACATTGAAAATAAATGGATGGTCAATACCTTTAATTATTGATAGTTGTGCTTCGATAAATATAATGCCTGAAGAAAAGTACAATGAACTTTCTCCATTACCGCGGCTTACGCCGTCAAAGACCAAAGTGTATACTTGGCTACATCGACACCTAGGAAAAGTAAAGGGTTATTTATGGCAACAGTGAAACATAGGAAGCCCAAGGTAAAAACACTGATCCATGTACCTCAGGGTACAGTGGCAAGTGCCTGCTTGCTCATTTTCAACACGACTACTGACATGGGATTGATTTTAGCGTATTACAACATGAATGCTCATCACAAAATAGTAAGTCAAATTCCTTCATTGTTTCATTCTTTAGGAAAATTAAAGACCATGGGCCTCATTACGAGTTCGGTGGTTGAACCACCCAAACTCCAATACAGCGGTGGGGAGGCGAACACCAAGCCGGTGGCTTAACCACCATCGCATTACGATGTTTCGGACATGCTGACTGGCAGAAACAGTGTGGCGGCATTGACCTTGGCCCCCTTAGGGAGCCAAGGCCAATGCCATCTCACACAGCACCCTTGGAATGTGCACTGTTTGCCATACAGACAGTGTGCGTTCTGAGGTTGCTGTCAGGGGGCCCTTGCACTGACTACAACATGGTCGTGGGCCATGCAGGGGCCCCCCTGTAGCTCCTTCTCTGTCTTGCTGCCAGCCTTTTTATGACGGGACCCCTCCATGAAAAGGCTGGCAGAAAGGAAAGTTTTGATCAGCACAGCAGTGCTGAACTTGGTATCGCCATGGCTGACCACAACTTTCACCGCCACCAACCTGTCGGGATCCCTGATCCCGGCGGCGGTCTCCTGGTGGCTCGGACACCAGGGTTGTTATCTTGCAGTCGAACCACCAGGATTGTGGTGGTCAGACTGCCAAACTCATAATCAGGCCCTATGAAACTAAAACTGCATAACATTAAGGATGTCGGTCCTGTTGCTCAAAGACGTAGAAGAGTCGCTTTTCATTTACAAGAAGCTATTGAAAAAGAACTTGAATCATTACTTAAGCCTGAGATTGTTGAAACGTTCCACTGGTCCAACACCATGAGTTTCTCCCATTTTAATAGTGCCTAAAAAGGACAAAGAAGGAGCTGTGCACCTATGTCTTGACACGCACCAGGCGAACAAAGCCATTGAATTAGAGCGACATCCAGGGCTGCACATTGCTGACACGATCATGCAACTGGACTGTGCCAAAATCTTCTCTCAACTTGATTTGAAGAAAGGTTATCATCAGTTAGAACTAGAAGAAAGCTGCAGATATATTACAACCTTTGTTACACATGTTGGTTTGTTTAGATACAAGAGGCTTATTTTTGGTGTGTCATTGGCTGCAGAATGTTTCCAAGACATTAATGATGCATCATACAAACTGTTGTGAATGCATTTAGCTACAGTGATGACATACTGTTTTTTGGGGCAACATAAATGGAGCATGATAGAGCCCTCACACAAGTATGTCAGTTCCTCAGTGATGCAGGTTTGACTTTGAACACAGACGAGTGTAAGTTCAATACAATAAAATTTAAACTCTTTGGCCTTATCTTTTCTGATGGGAGTATGACGCCTGTTCCTCCAAAAGTCCAAACCTTCACAAATGCTGAACCCTCACAAGATGTTTCAATGGTACATTATTTTCTTGGAATAGCCAGCTACTGTTCACAATACATAAAAGACTTTGCCACTGTCAGTGCTCCATTACGGGACTTAACAAAGAAAAATGTTTTCTTTAAATGGTCACAAGAATGTGAAAAGAGTTTCAAGAGAATCAAACACACCATTGAAAATGCTATGGAAAATGGTGCACGTTAATCTAAACACCCTCCCCCCCCCCTGAAATTGTGGTTGAAGCTTGCCCCGTTGGGAAAGGCGCTATACTTGCACAGCATAGTGGACACCCAAGTAAAGCATACTGAGGCCTACACTAGTATACGTTTGTTTCAAACAGAACATACTTACTGACAGTCTGAAAAGGAAAGGTTGGCTGTAGTATGGGCTTGTGAACATTTGCATGTATTTCTGTACGGAAAGCCTTTAAGCTGGTGACTGATCTTCAAACTTTCCTGACCATCTTCATCAATCCAAAAGCCAAGATGCCTTCTCAAATTGAACAATGGGAACTACAATTGCAAGAGTATGGTTATACAGTTGTGCATCGGCCAGGAAAGAATCAAAATCCTGCTGACTATTTTTCAAGAGTGCCAATTCATGATACTCCATCCAAAACAGCTGAGGCCTACATCAATTTCATTGTCAAGTGAAATACACCAACTGCTGTATCGTTAGCCCAGATTGTCACTGATACAAGTCATGATAGTGACTTACTAAAGTTAAAAGACATAATTACACATCAATCATGGAACAAACATTTACAACCTCTCATTAATGATGGTGAAACTCTAAAGTACAAGAATGTCAAAGAAAAATTGTCCAAAACTCAGGAAAGAGTTACACTATGAGGATTGAAGAACCTCATTCCAGAAAGTCTGCGCCAAAAGGTGATAGAAGCAGCTCATGAACAGCATTATGGTATTGTTGCTTCAAAGAGAGCTCTCACAGACTGAGTTTGGTTTCCATAACTAGATGAAAGAGTTGAAAAGGAACTCAACCCCTGTAACATATCCAACTACTTGTCAACCAAAGCCTTTTAACATACTCTGATTATGTCAGAAACCGCTAAACATGCCTGGGAGAGAATGGTCATCTATGTCCTTGGTACATTTGACAATGGACATCAGTTAATGGTAATTTTAGATGATTATTCATGTTTTCCTTTGGGGAAATGACACATAAGCGAGTAATCAAAAAACTTGATGGCATCTTTGCAACATGGGGCTTACCAGCCATTGTGAAGTCTGACAATTTCCACCCTTCAAAAGTAAAGAATTTAAATAATTTCTGGAGCATCTGAACATAAAGCATCAAAAGATCACACCCTTATGGCCACAGGCCAATGGACCTGTTGAGCATTTAGTGAGTATGCAAAAGAAAGCAGTGCAGCGGGCAACTCTTGAGGAGCTCACTCTAAAGACAGCACTGAATTCTACTCTACGAGCTCATCGTTCAACACCCCACTAGACCACAGGTGAAATTCCTGTGACTTTGATATGCGGGAGAACAATGGCAACTATGATACCCCAATGGTCCACAGAAAGAAATAGTAATAAAAACCTAATTTGTATGAGGAACTTGGTTCAAAAACAGAAAAATAATATGTATGCTACAAGAGGTGATATACAAAAGACCTCTCCTTCCAAAACGGAGATTTGGTGATTGCTGGACAGTTACAGAAAAGAAAATCTTATGCTCCTTACGATGCAGAACCTTTTCAAGTAGTCTATCAAAGGACACATGGTGACTACCTAACAACCTAACGACCTGGAAAGTCCCTCACCAGACACTCTTCTCACTTCAGGCCTGTGTTTCATCTATCTTCAAATCGAGATGGTGAAAGAAAGGCAGATTCTGAAAACTCATTGACTGTTGCTGATTTCATATTCCTTACTATCATTGGCAATCTCTGATATTGAAGACAACCGTTTACAGCTTCCAATAACCAGATTGAGTCGACAGATTAATTTAAGAGATATAGTTGTACATATTTCCCTATATATGTAGATATTTGTATTTTGTTCATGATTTTCTAAATATTTGCAATATTTTATTTAACAGAGGTGGAGATGAAGTGTCTTGCATGATTTAGAATGGAACCTTTCTTGCTCCATGAGGACTCCATGTCAGCGTGATGTAATCGCTAGAATAGAATATATGTAAGCTTGGTTTAAAATGTAGGAGTTCACAGGTACCGGCAGAGGAATAAAGATGTGTGATTTACAGCTCTGTGTGTGGCCTACTTATTCAACAGGTACCAGACTGGGGAAGAAACTACAAAATTGAGTGCATCATAGTTCACTTTAAAACACATTTGGGCTTGCACCAATGTATGTAGATATTACAGGTTCTTACTCACCCATAAACAGATATGAGCAATATCCACATCTCCAATTATAGTTATTACCAATTTCTAAAGTACCAGAATCAGGTGCTGCTTTCTTCTGACACTAAGCAAGAGGGATACCCAGTTTCCATTTGCCAAGAAACATGTGACCTACCATCACGTTCTGTCTCTCACCAATAAGAAACATGGCTAACACCACAAAGATGGATGCAATTTTCCATCATCCCACATAGTCAACCATCTGTTTCCAGAATTTTAAGACATTCTATAAATGTCCTGGAATCGTTTCAGTGATAGCACTATTGATCACCGCTACCTGTCTAGCTGTTTTTTTTCTCTCCCACGTACACTGTGCACAGTTTTGAGATCTACTCATGTTTCCAAACTCTGTTGTCTTCACACATTTCCCCTTTCATCTCCACTTGCTCTTTCTATCTGCATTCGCCAAGTAAAATTTGCCAGTGCTACATATACAAATATATTAGCCACGCTAGCATTGACTCCCAGATAAACTGAGCTAATTTTCATATGTGGGACTTTGCAAACATCAGCTGCAATGATTATGGATACATGTCAGCATATTGATTACAAAGATATCTTATTGAATAAAAGTCATTGCTCTAAGGGTTATATATTTTACATCATTAACTCCAATTGGGAGACATTTTTTAAAATTATATATAGGACACAATATTTTTGTCCGACAATATTTAGGTCATTCTATTCTAGCACGTTACCAATGGTTCCTAGCAATACATAATGAAGAGGCTTATATTATCACGGCCTCCCCTCAGGCCAGTCACAGGATGTCTGTTTTTCTGTTCTTTACTGGCTCCCCATTAACAACAGAGTTGTCTTTACACTATTGTGCAATGTGCGCAGATCTGTGTTTCTGTGTTCATGCTCTCAGTAGCAAAAGGCCTATACTCTATATTCCTCTGTATAGCTTAATATCTTTTATCAAAAATTGTTGTAACCATTCCCAAGTTTAATAGGCCTCACATCGATGGTCGTAGCTTTGCTCTCCCTGCCCCTTGGATTTGGAATGTTCTTCCTTTAACTCAGCTCTTCTCCCCATCACCTCTCTCAGAATCCTGTTCTGCCTTGAAGGCTCATCTCTTTGGTGATATCTACAACTTCAATAAATTTGTAGATGTTATGCTTCCTATTCCTAGTGCTATGGAATAATGGTGGTGTATGAGCACTTAAGAAAAGCCACATCGCGTACCATAAGACACCAATATCTCATTTTCATTTCTTTAGTACTAGCCCTAAAATAACATAACCTGTTGCCCATCTACATTTTACATGATCGAAGTATTTTCTTGCATATAGACTATTCAGATATTCAAAAACACATTGGCTCTCATTTATAGTAGCGTGCTTCTTCAGGGAAATCATACAATATGGGGATTGCTTCAAGTTCTTCTATAAGAATCTAAAAGAATTATGCAATAAATGTGTGATTACTTGAGTACTACACATTTATCTCATTGTTTCGCAATTTTTCGAAGTGGCATGCTAACAGAGATAATGCACTGATGCAGCATTACTTTACAGGAATCAAGATAAGCAATACTACCCCTGGTTTATTCTTTTCGCATATGAATTGAAAATAACTTTTCCTAGTTATTTGAATTAGAATGATGACCCATCTTCTCCTGTAGATTACAAGTAGTTACGGTTATTACGTTGTTACCCATTCATGCACAGGTGTCTTTAACTAAGATGTATAGTAAGAAAAGAGATTTCTTTGCATAGTGATTAAATATTGTATGCCTTTTTGCCATATTTTGTAATTTCGCAAATATTTATTTTTATATTTTAGATTTTTCTGTCACTACGGGTACCCAAACTGATGAACCAAACTGTAAGCGCAAGAAACAAGGTTAGTGTTTGTGCCAATCTGCTTATGATCTATAATTTTCCATTTAGAATTTTGATAAGTCCAGTCTTCCATATCAACCAGTTGTAAGATAAATGAGGGTATAGTAGTTTTAGGTCTGGCCTCGACTGAGCTTTTGTCATGAAATAACAAAATAAAAACACAACGTAGGCTGTGAATCAACTCCCACCAATAAGGATCGCCCCCTTTCAGCTGTCGCCTGTAGGAAGTATCGTTCAGATTTTGATTAAACCAGAGGAGTATTTACTCTTCACATTAATGCAATTGTCTGACTTACTTTTCAAACGTATGACTCCATACAGAGTGAGTGCTTCCATAGTTATAAAATAGGTGCATTACTCTCAAGAGTAGCAGCAGTAGGCAACAGGAATCTAACGGGCATATTTACCATTATTTCATGCAGTGCAGCAAGCCACCTTGCAGGGCTGCACAGTGTGGAAGGGAAATGGCAGGAATGTGCTATATTTAACAATATATGGTGCATGCCTGTCCTTTCCTTGCACTGGTGCCTTTTGGCTGCCTACTGGCTGTGTTGTAGGCAGGATTGGTTTTGTGCATGAAAGGGCACCTTCCTGCACAAAACAATTCTCAGATGCATTTTCCTCTTTCTAAGTGTGTGCTGCAGAATGCAGCACACTTAGAAAGGTAAAACAAGGAGGAGAAATAAAGATATTTCACCTTGCTATGCCTCCCCAGGGGAGGCGTAGAATTTTGACACATTTCCAGGTTTATCAGAGTCAGCAAATGTGAAAATGCGCCATAACCCATGGGGAGATGCATGGGAACACCCATGTTTCACCCATGGATGCCTCCCTGGGGCAGAGTAACACAACGCAGTGTTTCACGCTGCGTTACTCGGAGATTTATTAAGCCACTCAAGACCACCTTGCATGGCGTGATAAATCTTACTTTAGTGTTGTGTCACCCTTGCAAGTGTGATGCCACACATTGTTCAATATGCCCCTAAGGCTCGTTACTTTAAGATGGAAGTAATTGTTTTTAAAAAGCCCCACCCACCACTAAAACCAATACTATGCATGATAAACAAAAATTGACATGAAATCATATCTAAAAAGTATTTAGGTACACTGATACATTTGTCAAGTTTTTCTTTGGGAAAATATATTTGAATGAAAACAAAACAGCAAATATTTGCAAAGCAAACAATTTTGTTCACAAAATGGAAGCTAAATATTATGATAAAAGCATGTACATACAATAGTGGCTCCTTCTACATGTAAGCACGAGTTTCTCATGTGGCTTGTGTTTGAGCAAGGAAAGCCAATTGTGTGCTTCTCTGCAACCAGCAGAGGGTACTCCTGTTAAAGTTCCTCAGCGGAACTAGAACTGTCTATTGCCTAATCCAGCTCATCTCGTTGCCCCAACCAAACAATATATCATGTTATCGGAGCACATATGCACCATCTGGTTACAAATGAAATCTGGTAAAATATTAAATCCTTCTGTTCTCCAAGTACTGCACTTCACATCATATTTGCAATAGCACATTTTGCTAGGCATGTCAGTCTTTACCATACACTTAGATCCCATGCTTACCATTGACTGGCCTTAAAAACAGCACTGATATAGTTCTTTAATTTTTTTGGAGTGTTTTACAGAACAAATTAAAGTGAAACGCATGTCCGATGATTTACAAAAATGCCTGGGGGAGCAAGAGTGACATCACATACCCTTTGACATTAATGACATCACAGGGCATGACATCATATGATGTTGACCATGATTTTTTTCCGGAGCAAGTGTCACATGTCCCGAACATCACACTCACACTCTCTTGCACCCCCTTTCAATCATTCTTAATTATTCTAGCTCACATGCATTCACTCATAATCACACTCATAATTACTGAAAATCAGCCCCAGGTTTGCTAATGCTTTGTACTTTGTGTCACTTTTGTGTTAGGGTGGGATTTAATATCCAAAGCAAATCCTGATACACTTTTTTATGTTGTTTTGCATCAAGTGGGCGTTCCATGGATAGTGCATGGGCACTCTAATGCAACCACCCATGTGGTTTGATGCAAATCCCTATCTAAAAACATTGGTAGATAGGATTTTGTGGCAGAATTATACAACTCTTCAAGGCAGGCATAATGAGAAGAAATTATTTAATTTCTGTGCGGTTTTCTAAATTTGCACATGTGCCGCATTGTATAGCACACATATAAAGTGAGAAAAGCTTTAAAGCATGGTTTTTGTACTGGAAGGATATTTTTTCAGTACAAAATCTATACTTCAGAGAACGCACACACCCTTGTACTGTCCCACAAGGGTTTGTGCATTGGTGCATGGCTGCAAAAAAGTGCACCAGCACACAGGAAGAGAAATAATGCACCATATGCTTGTACATGTGGTCCCTTTTTCCCTTTTCCATTGACACAAGGAAGTGCATCATGTTTGATGCTGTGTCACCTTGTGTCAAAGAACAGTCTCCCATAATGCCACTACTCGTCACTGATGTTCACTCACTTTCTCTCACACACAAATGCTTACACATACATACACATACTCACAGATACAATCAATTAATCAATCATGGATTTTTAAACTGCGGGTAATCACCCATAGGGCCTCAAAGCGCTGAATGAGGCGTGCTCCTCAGTTGAACAGCCGGGTCTTGAGTTCCTTCCTGAACTGCTTCAGAGATGTAGTCTGCCTGAGCTTGACAGGCAGTGAGTTCCACATCCGGGCTGCTAAGCAGGAAAAGGTTCTTCCTTCTGCTGTACTTTTCCAGATCTTGGGGATGGCTGCAAGGGTGAGCTGGGAGGATTGGAGACGTCTGTTGGGAACGTAGAAGGCAAGGCAGTGGTTGAGGTATGTTGGTCCTATGTTGTGCAGTGCCTTGAAGGTGTGGATCAGGAATTTGTATGTGATACTTTTGTTGACTGGGAGCCAGTGTAGGACTCTGAGGTGGGAGGAGATTTGGCTGGGTCATAGGATGTCCAGGATGAGTCTGGCTGCTGCATTCTGGACTCTTGTAATCTTAATTGACGTTTCTTGGTAATGCCAGTTTGCTGGTGATGAGTATTTGGGTGACTGTCTTCCTCGTGTCGGGGGGAATCCATTTGAAAATCTTCGGCAGGAGATACAGGGTGTGGAAGCTTGAAGAGGAGACAGCTTTAACTTGGTGGGTCATCGGTAAAGAGTAGTCCAGGATGTTGCCCAGGTTGCATGCATGGTCAGTGGGGGTGGGGGCATTACCCAGTGTGGTGGGCCACAGGAGTCATTCCAGGCAGAAGGGGGGAGCAGATCACGAGGATCTCTGGCTTGTCTGAGTTGAGCTTGAGGCAGCTGGCCTCCATCCAGGCGACTACTGCTCTCATCCCGTTGTGGAAATTCCACTTGGCTTGTGTAGAGTCCTCGGACAGGGAGAGGATCAGTTGGGTGTCTTCGGCATAGAAGACTATGTTTGGCTCATTTTGTATGGTGATCTTAGTGAGCGGGGCTATGTAGACATTGAAAGGCGTCGGGCTGAGTGAGGATCCTTGGGGCACTCCTCAGCAAGTGTCTTTAGGTTCTGATGTGAATGGTGGTAGGAAGAACCTGATCCAGTTCAGGGCTTTATTTCGGATGCCAGTGTCATGCAGTCTGTCACAGAGGGTGGAGTGGGAGATGGTGTCAAATGCAGCAGAGAGGTTGAGGAGGATGAGTGCAGCGGTGCCTCTGCGGTCCAGTATGATAAGTAGGTCATCGGTGGCTGCTAAGAGTGAGGTTTCTGAGCTGTGGTTGCTTCTGAATCCAGAATGGGAAGGGTCTATGATACGGTGTGTCTCGAGGAACTCTGTGAGTTACTGGTTGACGGCTTTCTTTGTTACCTTGGCTGAGAAAGGGAGCAAAGAGATGGGTCTGTAGTTTTTCAGCTCCCTAGGGTCGGTGGTTGGTTACATGAGTCGCAGGCTGATTTCAGGGTGTTTCCAGTCTGAAGGGAACGTGGCGGTCTTGAAGGATAGGTTGATGGTTCTGCAGAGCTCCGGTGCTATGGAGGCGCTGGCCAAGTTGAGGATGTGATGAGGGCATAGCTCTGAGGGTGCTCCTGAGTGGATGGAGTTCATCAGTCTTTGGGTGTCCACTATGGTAATGGGAGTTCAAGAGTTTAGTATCTGGTGGGGTGCAAGGTCCGTGGTGGTGAGCGGTGCAGGTGGGCTTTGGTTTCTGAAGCTTTCATAGATGTCCTGGATCTTATGGTAAAAGAAGGTGGCAAGGTCATTGCTGAGGTCTTGGGAGGGAGGGATGGATGAGGTGTCTGCCCTGGGGTTCATGAACTCTTTAACAATAGCAAAGAGTTCTTTGCTGTTGTGAGTGCTGCTGTTGAGACATGCTTGAAAGGCGGCTTTTTTTGGCATCTCTGATGTTGTGGTGGTGCATGGTAACTGCATTTTTGTAGGTTGTGTGGTCTTCAGTGGATTTGCTGAGCCTCCATTTATGTTCCAATGTCTGCAGGTGTGCTTGGATTCCTGTAATTCTGGCGTAAATTACTTGTGAGTTTTGCTTGATGATTCCCTGCTGATTTTCTTAGGGGGCTACGTTGTCAGCGCAGTCTGAGAGCCAGCGGTTTACGTTGCTTGCGGCTTCATTAACATCTGTTGAGTTGGGTGGGAGGGAGTGGTTGAGAGTGTTGGTGAGCTGTGCTTCTGTGACCTTTGCCCAGTGTCTGCCATGGGGATGGTGGGTGTGGTGGCGTGCGGTGTTCTTTGTGTAGGTAAAGTGGATGCACTGGTGGTCGGTCCAATGGTGTTCGGAGGTGTGGCAGATTGTGATGTTGTCCCCTGCTGAGAAGACGGGTCGAGAATGTGTCCAGCTCTGTGGGTGGGGACGTTGATGAGTTGTCTTAGGCCACATCTTGTGAGGTTGTCCAGGAGGTTTGAGGTGTTGTGGTCATCGAGGGTATCAAAGTGGAAACGCTGTCTCTCTCTCACATAAGCACACTCTCACCTGCAAGCATGCATACAGTGTACATTTACAAACATGTGTACTTGCCACAGCTGCCACCAAAGGTCACATTCCAGCTGAGTGAGTTCCTTTTCATTTACAGTAATAGGGAATAATAAAATATAATTGGCGATTAGTATAAAGTAAAACAGGATGAAAATAAGGAATATGGAGCCCCCTGTGGTTTTGGCACGTATGTTGCCGCCTCTTAGGCCAGGGGTCGCAAAGGAAGTGCCAGGGGTCAAAAGGGGCAAGCTAGGGGTCACAGATGTGACCCCTGATGAGCACTGATTGACGTCCGTGGTAAAACGTGGGTAAACAGGGTGGCCATATTAAAACTAAATTACAGTTCTTGAATATAATGAAAATGATATTTCAAAACACAGTAGAGTTTTCATTTTCATCATGCTCAAATTGCAGAACTACTTAGAATAACATGTTTTAATACATATCAATCAGACATAAAAAACATTAAATGTAAATTTAAAATAAGACAGACTCTGGTTACTATTAAGTGTTTTCCAGTATAATTAGGTAAACAAGTAGAAGTTATTAAACTGTCCTTACAGTTCAGCTGCCACACCTCTTCTGCAATTTATTTTCCTCAGACAGATGTCCTATTACTCTGCAACGAGCAAACCAGTTGTGTTTCCGTGACTCATAAGTGACCTCAGAGGCTGGCTTTGCTCTGCACGCTTGGTAACATGTTTACTAGGGGTGATGTGTTGCAGTTACAGATTTACAGGAAGAGGTGGAGACAGGAAGCACCTGCTAGGTTCGGAAATCGGTTGTCACTCATACCACAAAATATGTTATCATGTGCACTGTGATCCTTCCATTTATACTGCCCACACTCACAGTATGCTCTAAAAAATGAAGGCAAACTACACTTATATTGTGCGCTATGACCTAAAAACTACATCTTTACTGCAAGTACACTGTGCTCACACATTCAAAAAGTGTCACTGGCCCTACAGATCCTCATACAGGTAATACAAACTGCCTCCCGCCACACGTAGACACATACTCCATGTCCCAGCACTGTACTTGCCACAAACTCAAAATGCCCGTCACACAAGCATAAATTCTTGATGCCAAACATACTCTGTGAACACATACTCTGCCCTCCCAACCATATAACGCAATGTGATGAGACAAGGAAGAGAAAGGGAAAATAAGAGGGATCTCAATGTCAGAAAATGCATGTTTATGAATCAAGTATCCAAGATTGTTTTCCTATTTGGGCATAGTCATGGCTTGATATGCAGTGCATAAAATTAAATTATTAAAAATAGTGCTTTATAACATTAGTCAGTTAAAACATGACCATAATACAGCATAACAGAAATTAATATTTTTTTCAGGCCACCAACAGTCAAAGTTAAAACTTAGCGAACAGGTTACTCTGTCACAATAATGATGGATATCCTATCCACCAAAACCTAAATTCGATTATATCCACTTGGATTTAGATTTTGGCAGATGGGATATCCATCATCGTTGTGACGGAGTAAACTGTCCGCCAAGTTCTAAATCAGGCACCAACTTGCTTAATCAAATTGACTGAAGGGTGGATTTTGTTGTGACAGTAATCAACTAATCCATAATTGAGTTACTGAAGATCTGAATATGAATCCATCAAACTCTTGAAATTATAAACACATTAATATGTGGAAAGTGGTGATAACCTGAATTTGTTTACCATAGAGTTTTGTTTAGGGAATGTTTATCGAAGTTTAAGGTGATTTGGCTGCTTTCCCTTCTGTCCAAGAAATCTGGTTACTTCTAACTCCTCCTTTCCCCTGTCATCATATGCTTGACTAGAAGGTGTTGCACACAAAAATACTTTCTTCATAATGAATGAAACATTTACATGAAGTATGATCTAAATAAGTTGGTGTGCACTGTAATATTTTTCAGATGTTATTTTTCAAGAAAATATATTTTTTTGGTGTGAAAGAAAGATTCATAAAAATGTAAAACTTGTCCTTCCATTCTAAAATAAGACCTAACAAGTTCTATTTGTACCTTCGTATCAAGTTAATACTTCAAAAACAATATTGTTTTATTGACTTATGTGGAGTTTAGTGGGGAAGAGACACCTTTCTAAGATGGCTTCCAGGTTTCCCTTTTCTTTGTAGTTCACAACTTGTGGCAGGTGCTTTCATTACAATTTTCCAACTGCACTGGATATGTCCATTGTTTATACATTTGAGTGCTTGCAAAGCTGGAGACACCCACTTCTGCCTCTTACAAATGATGACTGAATAAGAATCTGGTGCCTAGTGACACCCTGATTATATTTTCATACTTTCTAAAGACCCGCAAGATTTGCCCAACAGGATTCCAGGTGGATCCATCGCAAGACCAGTATTCTGGCCAGCAGCGAAGGGCTCATGGGTAACATGAGAAGCGCAAGCAGTAGAAGTCAAGGAATGCCCAACTTCAAAAAGAGACCGGGTTCTGCTTTCCTCTACAATGTATAATCGATCAAGAATGGCATGATGGGCAATCACTGTTAAATCTGCATGTGTAACAAATGAAGAAATGGCCCGATGGACAATCACTTTTAAATTTGCATCACCATCTTTTTAGGTAATAGACAGAGGGAAATCAGGAAAACTCACAGGGGTTCCTCCAAGACAGAGAGCAGCTGTGCTGAAGTCCACCTTCATCTCTCCATGGCAGCCATACATCACGCAGGACAACACATTTCAGCTCTGCAAAACAGTCACTCCCTCAGAGCAACTTTGTCACCTCAAGCCAATATGATATCTTCCTTCGCTGAGCCACAGAGGGCACTTTCACACGACTTTACAGCAAACTGATATGGTCTTAAAGGAGGCACCACCAGAAAGCTTGTTCATTGATCATTATAGCTACTGTTAAGCATAATAATTTCAATCTCCTCCAGCTGGTGGGAAATATCAACTCCCACATTCTCTTCCACCCGATCCATGATGCATAACTCTCCCAGCAACTGGCCTTGTGAATCGGAATGAATTCTTCCACCTGCTATGCAGGACTTTTCCACAGATGCCCCAGTTTTCAGCAATACATCACATTTCTACATGTGTATCATGTCCACATGTCTGTCCTTCAGCCATTCCCATCTGCCCTCCATACACCACACGGAGCATCCTTATGCAGATGCGGGCACGGCTTCAATGCAGGAAATTCTCATATTCCTCAATGTTTTTGCAGAAAAATCACGTTGTAGTTACAGGGCCTACTCTTCTCTGCTATGAGGCATATTCATGGTCTTTTTCCAACTCCAGACATGCAGAATAGTTAATCCCCTTCAACCAGGCATGACCTTATCACCATAGCACAATGTCCTTCTTCCTCATGAGAGTCCAAAGAATATAAGGGTGGGTAAGGTCCATAGAAACTGGCAAATCCGCCATACCTCTACATTTTCCCAATAAACAATGTCTCTTCTCTTGTTGTGAGGTCATAAGCACTTGACCTCCCACCAGAAAGTTCATTAGTAAGTAAACTGTGCACTCTTGACTGCTTTAGTCATGCAGGACACACTCACACGATATGGCAGACATGCAAGGTGTAATTATGTGTCCCTTGCAGTAGGATGTCTTTGACTGGCCCCTGCAACAATGAAGTATGTTCTGACACTCTTTCAACTATGAAGAACCCAACCATCCTAATCATCCATGCATGACCATCTCCTTGTTTCCGGCCGCCTCATCCCTGTAGGATGTACTCACCTCTGTAGGCCTCCAGGTTATCAAAAACATTTGCAGTCATATAGAATACTGGCAGTCTCCCCATCCTAATGTGATATACATTCTCATCACTGTTAGAAATGGGGTTTTTGGTTGGCAGTCAGGTTACCCCCTGTCCAAGCAAGAACCCTCACTCTAGTCAGGGTAAGTCACACACAATCCAAATTATCCTGTGCCCACCCTCTGCTATCTTGGCACTGAGCAGTCAGGCTTAACTTAGAAGGCAATGTGTAAAGTACTTGTGCAATAAATCATACAATAATACAATATAGCACCACAAAAATACACCAAACAGTGTTTAGAAAAATATATAATATTTATCTGGGTATTTGCAGGTCAAAACGATAAAAGATGCAATATGAAATTGTAGAGATATCACTGAAAAGTGATATAAAGTGTCTTAAGACTTTAAAAAGCAAACAAAGTCTCTTTCAAGCACAAAGTACCTGGTTTAAAGTGGAAAATATTCGCAAAGGGCCGCTGAGGAGGAGATACGTGGAAAAATGGTGTGTGCGTCGGTTTCGCCCCTTCACACACGGACTTGCGTCATTATTTTTCACACAGGGAAGTCATGCGTCGTTTTCCGGCGTGCGGACAGTCTCTTTCTGTGGTTCGCATGCTTACCAGATGTCCCGGGGTCTGTGCGTGGAATCCTAGGCTTGTTTTCCGGCTGCGCGTCGTTCCGGTGGGCTGTGCGTGGAATCTTCTCCCTCACGGCAGGCGTCGCGTTGATTTCCTCTCTGAAGTCGGGCAGCGTTGTCCAGGCGAGGCCGTGCATTGAAGTTCCGGTCGCACCGCAGGCGTCGCGTCGAGCGGCGTGTTTCCGGATCGGCGTGCAGTAAATTTTTCACTGCAGAGCAAGCTGTGCGTCTAATTTTTCGCCGCACAAGGCGTCCAAATGAAAAAGAGAAGTCTTTTTGGTCCTGAGACTTCAGGGAACAGGAAGCAAGCTCTATCCAAGCCCTTGGAGAGCACTTTAGCAGCAAAGCAAGAGTTCAGCAAGGCAGCAGGGCAACAGCAAGGCAACAGTCCTTTGTAGAAAGCAGTCAGGTGAGTCCTTTAGGCAGCCAGGCAGTTCTTCTTGGCAGGATGCAGGTTCTGGTTCAGGTTTCTTCTCCAGCAAGTGTCTGATGAGTTAGGGCAGAGGCCCTGTTTTATACCCAAATGTGCCTTTGAAGTAGGGGAGACTTCAAAGAGTGGCTAAGAAGTGCACCAGGTCCCCTTTCAGTTCAATCCTGTCTGCCAGGTTCCCAGTAGGGGGTGTGGCAGTCCTTTTATGTGAGAGCAGGCCCTCCACCCTCTCAGCCCAGGATGACCCATTCAAAATGCCGATGTATGCAAGTGAGGCTGAGTACCCTGTGTTTGGGGTGTGCCTGAGTGAATGCACAGGAGCTGTCAACTAAACCCAGCCAGACGTAGATTGTAAGGCACAGAAAGATTTAAGTGCAAAGAAATGCTCACTTTCTAAAAGTGGCATTTCTAGAATACTAATATTAAATCCAACTTCACCAGTCAGAAGGATTTTGTATTACTATTCTGGCCATCTAAATATGACCTTCCAACTCCTTTCAGATCAGCAGCTACCACTTCAATACTGTATGAGGGCAGACCCAATGTTAGCCTATGAAGGGAGCAGGCCTCACAGTAGTGTAAAAACGAATTTAGGAGTTTTACACTACCAGGACATGTAAACTACACAGGTACATGTCCTGCCTTTCACCCACACCGCACCTTGCTCTAGGGGTTACCTAGGGCACACATTAGAGGTGACTTATATGTAGAGAAAGGGGAGGTTTAGGCTTGGCAAGTACTTTTAAATGCCAAGTCGAGGTGACAGTGAAACTGCACACACAGGCCTTGCAATGGCCGGCCTGAGACAAGGTAAAGGGGCTACTTAAGTGGGTGGCACAACCAGTGCTGCAGGCCCACTAGTAGCATTTAATCTACAGGCCCTGGGCACATATAGTGCACATTACTAGGGACTTATAAGTAGATTAAATAATCCAATCAGGTATGATCCAAAGTTACCATGTTTAAAGGGAGAGAGCATATGCACTTTAGCACTGGTTAGCAGTGGTAAAGTGCGCAGAGTCTAAAAGCCAGCGAAAACAGTGTCCAAAAAGTGGAGGTAGGCAGGCAAAAAGTTAGGGGTGACCACCCTAAGGCTGTCAGGTCTAACAATCACTTTAACTCATTACACGCAAAACCCCGTTTCGTACTGTGACAATAGATGCATATTATTTTGCAAGCAAATTTGAACAACTAAAAGCAGTTTCTAATAGCTTCTATCAGTTTGCAGGGACGTATTTGTTTATTTCGTTTTGTACTTATTTATTTGGTGGCTGCTTTGTAGCAAGCAGAAAGTGTTGAGTACAAGTCATTCTTAGACTGTAGAACCATCACAAAATTTTATTTTTTAGATGTTGATTTCTAGACTGAAATATTAAAGTCCTAATTCTAGCATCTCTGGACATCAGCTAGGTGGACAGATGTTCTTGGCCCTTTTTCTTGTCCCCCGCTCCCTCTAACCCACTCAAATCAGGACCGGCAGAAAAATATTTGAGTGTTTGACTCAGCAACAAATTAACTCTATGATATAAAATAAAGAATCCAGCAGGCTATAGTTTTGGCCTTCTTATGAGCCATTTGTATATGTTATGGACCCCTCTGCCCTCCACCTATAAACCGTAGTCCAGATTATTATTACATCTCGCCTGGACTACGGGGATGTCATTTACCTAGCTATCTCTCATAAATTAATAAAAACAACTTCAAATAACATAAAACTTTGTGGCACTTCTGCTCCTGCGTATTCCCAAACATCAATTGATCTTCTCACTTTGCAGTCTCCCCTGGCTGCTGTCGAAAACCATAATAAATGTATTACACTATGTTTTGCTTTCGACGTCTGCCAGTAAAGGCACTTTCTTTCTTAGGCACTTGTTTCACGCCTATACTGCCTCCAGGACCTTGACGTTATGTAATCAAAAGCTAGTTCACCTACCCAGAATTAGGTGTCAGACGGGTTGGATGGACGTTGATGTTTCTAGCATCCAAACTGTGGAATTCTCTACCGCCTCAGCTGTTCCAGAGCCCAAGTGATGCAATCTTCAGAAAACCAATAAACTCCTGGCTTTTCTAACTCGGTTTTAGTTAGACCCTGTTTATGGAGCTGCTCATTAGTGCTGAGAAGCCCTGTTTGGGTAACTCTGCGCTGTATAAATTCTACCCATAAAGATGGTTGGATGATGGCTCAGAATTGAAAATAAAGAGATATGTTTCCACGTGTAAACAGTTAATGCCCGATGCAGGCCAAGTGAAATCACTGGGTTGTGGTGCCTGGCCAACTTCGATCTTCCTCGTTTGTGGGTCCAGTCTCATGTGAAGAAAAAGGGTGGCCGGCCTCCGGACTTCAAAGCTGATAATGGATTCAGCATTACAAAGCGATGGTGCAATTTAAACGAACACTAAGTAATATTGAGTGATATAATAATTCAGTGATGGGAAAAGTATTAACATGCATATTCCTGATCTTTCTTGATATAGTATGGCCATTCTTAGCATGACGGTGACCAGTCCTACGTAATGCTTGCATTTACATAATGCTAGTAATAATGTATATATTGTGGGCATTCTTGGCACACTTGTTACCAACAATGGTGCATGAACTGCAAAACATAATATTGGTAACTTGTGGTAATTTTATAACATTATCACTACTGCTCTCTGAGGCCTTAGCCTGTAAAGGTAGTGTAGTCTGTCTATATCCAATAACGCATTTAGCCAGCCATTTCTTCACTCACTCATCCATCCACCTCTCTGTCCATTCTATAATTCATCCACACACTCTCTCATTAATTATCAATGCACCCTGCCACTCACTCATTCATCCATCCATACCCACCCTCTTCCACCCATACCCACTGACCTGACCACACACAAAAACTCACCAGTTATTTAAGAAACGTAGAAAAACTGGTTGCCTTTGCTAGTGCCTGCTCATTTAGTCTATGAGAGTCCTAAGTATTTTCTAATTGATTTACAAAACACGGTATTAATAGCATGGAGCCAGCAGTTATTTTTGATCAGTCATCAGCAAACTCAAGGTCATATTTCCCTCAGCCTATGGTAAATTGTCTATATAATGGAATATCTCTGTTGATCTTTAAATGTCATACGTGCACAAACCAATTATTGCTTAACTTCATCTTACAAAATAATGCTGTTTTTATATACCATTTTCTACTGCTCTATGGATAGGATTTTTTGTCTATTACCCAATGTAACAATACTCAAAGTGTCAATCTGCAGCTACTGTTAAATCTCATGTAAACAATGCTTAAATGTAAGTCTATAATTAGAGTGTTTACCAATACACAATACTGTTTTATCTGGGTTAAGAAGGAAGCCTTCAAATATCACACCGCATTTGACTTTGACATCCAACCTAAGTATGGACCTACTTGCATGTCCTCTGCCATCCTATCAGACTCTCGGCCCTAGCAGTAGCTTAGTCAGTGTGTCATGGGTGCCAGTGGAAGGAAAGGAATGGGCCCTGTTAGAACTGGGTTTCTTCTTGTCAGAGTATGCACCCTGTAAAAGCAGGAACCGCCAATTCTAGTCAGAATAAGCCAGATACACTTTAAATTAACCTGTGCTCACCTTGTGGTAGCTTGACACAGAGCAGGCAGGCTTAACTTAAGAGGCAATGTGTAAAGTATTTGTGGAACACATATACACAGAAACACATTAAAAACACCAAAGACTTCACACAGGTTTAGGAAAATAGATAATGTTTATCTGAGTAAAATGAGACCAGAACAACAAAAATTCAATTAGTAGAAGTCGATCTATAATTTTTAAAGAATAAACCCAAAATAGTGTGTAGAAGTCAATGACACTAAAAGGTTACTTGAGGTTGAGTAGATCCGGATAAATCCAAAGTTCAGGCCAAACACAATGGAGGGCAGACCGGCTACCGGCTACAGGACTCACACAGAGCCCGCTGAAAGAGTACCTTGGATGGACCAAAGCGTCAACATCGAGGAGCAATGCAATGGCAGTGCGCTTGGGTCTATGCTTCGGTTTGGAGCCTCACAGTCGGGTCCTGCGTCACCGTCGAACTCTGTTGAGATTAAGGCAATCCAGCATCGTCGAGCAGCGCAGAGTGTCATCCTTGGGCCATACAGGCTGTAGAACCAATGTCATCGAACAGCCTCTGTGTCACGTCAAAGGGTGATACATCGGTTCCGATCGGCACAAAGGTGACAATGCACCAGTTTTGTAGCAAAACAGCTGCAGAACCCACTGCTGGGCCCCCAGCGGTAGAGGGGACACCTCATGCAAGTGTAGGACATCGAGATGGCAGTGTACAGCAGGAAAAAGCTGAGTTGCAGGCAGTCTTTAATGTCTTGAGATTGCAGGAGAACAGCAGGCAAGCCAGCAAGCCCCTGGTGTCACTCTGGGTCCAGTTCTTCCTCAGATGGGCAGAGATCAGAAGGCATCAGGGTAACTCATCAAGGCAGGGAGCTGTCTGTCTCGGAAAGCAGACCTGCAGCATAGCACTACTTGCAGCACAGCAGTCCTACCTCCAGGCAGAGTTCTTTCCAGGTCTAGCAGTGTACTGATTTGGTAGGGTCAGAGACCCAGTTCTTATATCCAAATGTGTCATTGAAGTGAGGGTGACTTCAAAGAAATGCTTTGAAGTGCACAGAGGTCCTTTCTTCCTAGCCCCGGCCTCAGACAACCAGTAAGGGGTAATCAGCTCTTTGTGTGGAGACAGGCACACCCTATTCCAGTGTAAGTGTCAGCTCCCCTCCACCCTTCCTGCCCAGGAAGAGCCATCAGAATGCAAATGAATGCTCAGACACACCTAACCTTCCTGTGTTAGCAGTCGATAAGAAATGCACAAAGTGTAGCTGTCACCCAGACCAGATGTGTATTGGAGACAGGCTGCAAGGCACAGAGAACAGTAAGAGCAGGGAACTTGGCATTTCTAAAATGGTAATGTTAAACCTGACTTTACCGGTAAAGAGGATGCATCATTACCATTCCAATGATATGAAACATGATATAACTACTCCTTTCTGATCAAGAATTATCACTTAAAAGTATATTAAGGAATTCCCAATGTTGGCCTATGAGAGGAGTAGGCCTCACAGTAGTGGAAAACCACTTTGGGAGTTTTTCACTCCCAGGACATGTAAAACTTAAAAGTACACGTCTTTCCTTTTACTTACATAGCACCCTGTCCTGTGAGATACCTAAAGCCTATGTTATGAATGACTTGTATGTAATAAAAGGGGAGTTTAAGCCTTGGCAAGAGGTTTTAAATGCCAAGTCGAAGTGGCAGTAAACTGTACACACAGGCTCTGCAATGGCAGGCCTGAGACAAGTTTAAAAGGCTACTTAAGTTAGTGCTGCAGGCCCACTAGTATCATTACAAGGGACTTACAAGAAAATTACATATGCCAAACATGTGTAAACTAATATTACCATGTTTAGAGAAGAGAGCACATGCACTTCAGCACTGGGAAGCAGTGGTAAAGTGATCAGAGTCCTAAAGACAAAAAAATAATTCAGCAAAAGGGGGCGGAGGAAGGCAAAATGTTTGGGGTGACACCTGCAGAAACGGCCATTTCCCACAGGCCCCTGGTGGCTGTTTGAATGATAAAATACAGCAACAATCAGGGCTCAAGGTTCCCCTCTTGGCCCCTGTGTACTGCACCTGCCGCACCAACTGAAGCTATCCCTGTGGCCAAGAAGGAGTAAGTGGGCACAAAGGGAGCTGCTCTTTCAAATAGAGCCTGCCAAAGCCAGATAGAAAATTGCTCTGGTTTTACCTTTTTATACTGCCTATAGTGCTTCAGCTAAGGAGTGGTTGATTCCAGCTGTAGTGTGATTCACAATGTATGTAGCCAAATTTAATACTGAAAACTACTTCTTTTGTTTTTCACAAATGCAGTCAGCAGGGTGTCTCAGCAGGGCAAATGGAGTGTGAAATGTAGTGAACTGCATATCTTAAGTTCAAATCTTGGAGCAACTGGTAAACTGGCAGTCACTCAATGGGGCTGAAACCAGGTCCATTGGCTTGGTATACTATGTTGCACCTCATGGTCACATGTTTGAATCCTGGTTTTTCCACTCAGTCTTTCATCTTTCTGAGATCGTGATAGAGAGTACAATGGAGTTGAGTAACAATGTTCATCTGTTATTCGGTCCCATGTTGCAAGTGTTTGCTTTACAAGTACATGGAATTTAATAATAACACCAGTTTTTTTTACAGCGCTTAGAAATCACAAAAATGCTATATGACAAGCATTTGCAAAGCAAACATCTCTGGATTTTTGTTGGGACATTTTAGATAATAGCTGGGTGATTTTGTGTGTTTTGCTCTGTGTTGCCCTGAAAGAAAATCCTAAAATACAACAAGGTCTTGGGCCACAGTTATGCAGGCATTGAGAGTAAGACGACATGTCGAACAGAGTGCAGGAGCATAGAGATAGGCTGTAAATCTCAAAGAAGACTGTTATGAAAAGGAGTCAAGACATGAAGTTTGTATGATAAGTGGAGAGCGTAAAAGGCACGCACAGCAAAGTATAGTATTGTAGTAGTAACATTTGACAAAGTGCTAGTTTTTTAACGCATCTTTACGAAAACCAAAATTCATGTAAACCTTTACTTGTGAACAAAAAAGGCATGAATCTAACTGGTTATCATCAAATCATTGTGAAAAAATAGTCATGCAAGGGCCATGTGTGAGTAGCATTGTCGTCTTCTGGAAAAACAAGTTATCCAAAAAGCTTACACTTCCGAAGCAAAACGCCATAAATCAACAATTGAAACGTTGTATTGTCAGCAAAGTAAGTACATCAAGGAACATACTCCAGGGTTCACCTACAAGCTGCATGTCGCATCTGCAGACTAACAAAAGGACTTCTTGAGGCTCCATCACCAAGCCCTAATGGCAGTGTAAATCTTCGAACTGCCATGACCTTGATGGCAGGCCTTCCAAGCAGTGGCAATCCATGTAAAACGCATTAGAGCCAAAGGTTCATGGGGCCCGAGCTAAAGCCTGTTCTCTTCTTCATTTTTTCTTCTACCTTTATGAGGAATTGGCAACATGTGGACCACCAGACAGCTGTAGCAATGTGCTACAGAAACTGCTCTTCGAGCTCTGGAAACATACCGTCCTCCATCTCCAAATGTAATGTTGATATAGAGCAAAGAGATGAACCAGGGAACAGACGGCATGTGAGGATAATATTGTTTTTTTAAACTGGTACCTGTTGTTTTAAACACATTTCCTAAACACCATAACCGATTCTGTAAACGATTCTTACATGTTCAATGCACTCATACACTTCTTGAGTACCTAAATTGATGGACATCCCACTTGGTTGGTGAAGATATCATACACATAATAGGGCTGAAAGAGGCGATGGGGGGAGGGAGGGGGATCGTCGGTGCGTTGTCTGCCTGACTGCATAAAAAGGCAAAGAACAATGCGTGATAGGGATTAATTTACTAATATGCATCAATTAAACACATGGAATATAACATCTAAATTGCTACAGTGAGTTAATCGTTTAATACAAAGTTATTTATGGTCAGATTCGTAACTCAATATAAACAATACAGAGACGAGCACCAGTAAACTATGCGGGCCCTAAATAAGGTAAAAACAACTGTTTATGATTATATTAATTTCAAATACCCATAGGTGACAACAAATTGAAAAGTGCAGATGGCACAGCGTTCTGTAAGGTGAAGTAGACAATCATTCAATAAGCACAGATGGCTGCAAATATTGCTGGACTGCAAACATATTTGTTCAAGAGCTGATGGAAACGTCCTTAAAGTCCTGCTCTCCTCCTATCTGGACAGTGTCATACCAAATTGCCAGTGACTCGACACAGGTAGACTAAATCAGTGGGTCTCATACGGACAGTACTTCTGTTTGTTTTGATCCCAAAGAGAAGCAAACAGGGTGTTTGAGTTTTTCCTGCTGTTATTCAGATAATACCGTCTAGTATCTAATGGGCCCAGTACTCACACGAGAGTGTGTAAAAATTGGGCAATGCTTGGAATGAAATATAAAGATAAGAACATTATCTACGTTGAGATTGAGATATACAAAAAGGTGCATGGTGGTACAACCCCTGATCTCTGAAAAACCTCTTACCCGAATCAGATATGGTGAATCTATGAAGGAAATATCAGAGAGTTTGTGAAAAAAGAGAAAAATCAATATGCTAAGTAACAGTGTATGGAGCTGTCAAAAGACAAAAGCGATAATACACAAATTATATATAATGCATAATTCTATTCAATACAGTAGAGCATTGTCAACAAAAAAGAATCAACACCATTGCAGGGAAACCGGATGCAAAACATGCAGAGCCATACAAATTGTATGTACAGGCAGCGTATACATTTGAAGATGGACTGGTATTTTAAAAATGGTCGACAACATACAGGACCGGCACACCCTGGCTGAGCCAGCATATGAAAAATAAAACAATAGCTTGCTATTATTTTATCTTTCATCATTTTTCATCTGCTGGCTCACCCAGCAGAGTGTACCATGAGGAGCGGGCTGGGCCACAGGAGGTGGGAGTGGGTAGGAGAGTGCACTAAGCGTGCATGTGTGTTAACCGGCTGTCTGAGGCGGCCAAACACACATGCACACTTAGGTTTCTCCAACTCGACTGTATACACGGCCAGACTGGAGAAACAATGCAGACCCCAGGCTTGTGTCTGAGTGGCACTCAGAGCCGCTCAGACCACTCCTGACGCTGCTTACATGCTAGGTTTAGCATGTAAGCAGTTCCAGGATTTCTGGGAAGCCTGTGCTGGTGTCCCAGTGAATGCTGGGACACCACAATAGGAGCGAGGCGGATGCAGGGAGCAGGAGATGGCGGCCCGATGGAAATGGTAAGTGTTTTCTTTTTTTCAATTTTAAATGATGTTGTTTCCCCCGTCATCCCCTGTTGTCTCCCCTTCCCCTTACCCTTGACATATACGGTGGCCGCCGCTGCTGAACACCCAGTTACCTATAAATGTGGCCTTTTTGCACGGGGTGATGGGTTCATGTCTGGGCAGCACTGTTAGTCTCAAAGCTCATTGGGCCAGTAATGGCCAAAAATAAAACTTACTTAAGTGGAATTGCTAAAGCCAATGTAGGACAATTACTTGACTGGAATATACTCGGTAAAATACACATACTACAAATTAGAAATAATCAATTAAAACAGAATTACTATTAACAGTATATGCATAAAGGTAGAAATTCTTCACGTCTTCAGTATGTCGAGCCTATGCAAAGAACAGGATTTCTTAAGAAAGGAGACAAAGTGTAATATAAGCACAGAAAAAGAGAGTATTTATTTGAAAAGGTGTAAAGGCATTTATTTATGACAAATGGTTCACGTGTGAATTGCCACACTTCTGAGTACACAAATGTCATTCAAGCAGTCCGTTTTTGTTTGCAATAAGTTCACCCAGCGAAATTATCAGTTTGTGTCTGCAATAAGTTCACCCAGTGACATTCTCCATTACTCAGTAAATTCTTTAAGTTGACACCTCTAAGGTCTCATTTTACAACCACTGGCCAATCCAGATCACTTTCTCTGTGTCTCTAAGTCTTAACGTTTTCAACCTAAGGAGCAAGAAAGAGTTCCACGGGTCCTCTGCTTAACTATCTGTGTGCTTTGTCCTATATGCAATAAGGACAAATGATGGCATCAATCACAATAGAGATAGTGCAATTAGAGGACAAGGTTAAAGTATGTTAGTTTCCCCCAAATTCAGTCACTCTGATGGTAGTGGTAGATTTGCAAGCTCGGCATTTCCCACACCAGTAATGCCCTAACATGGAAGGAGGTTACGGTGGGCACAAGACACCAAAGAGTCTGGGAGTGCTTTACAACCAGGTAAGGTGTCCAAAACAGCAGCACCGAAGATAACAGCAAAGAATAAACCCATAATGTTGTGGCCTTTAAAATAAAGTTTCAAAGCACCTCTAACAACACAACATATACATAACTGGTTCAAGTTACTAGATGATCAAATACATTCAAAATAGATAAACAGCCACAAAGGTGAAAAATGTATAAACTATGTGGGAAATTGACTTCTCTGTCTTGGTAAACTCCTTGAAATCATAATCTAGGCCTCAACTCCAATTTATTCGGATCGGTATCTGCAAAAAATGCCTTCATGTATAATTTCACATTTCACCAGGTGCAGGTGCACACCTAGTAAAACCAACTGTGTTTTCACCCACTAATTCTGGGTCCAGCTAGTGATTCATTATTCCGGACCTAACAGCTCTGCATTGCTGTTAGTGGTGTGGGGATACCAGCCAGAAGCTCCAGGCTTAAGAGCTCCTTTTCCAAATAGCGCCCATCTCGAAATCTGCCCTATTGTGGGCTTGTTTGATATGATGAAAAGAAACAGTAAATCACTTATTTTTTATTTAAAATATTTAAATTATAACCATTATCTGAATATTTTGGAAGAAACAGTGCAAAGGAATGGTTAATACTGCTTATTATTAGTTAAGATAGCTTTAAGTGACAATGATGGCAAAGGTTATGAAATTTAATTCTTAATCTGAAGTTTCGAAAATGGTGGTTACATTGAATGATAAATTGTTATTCAGAATTGTGTAATCACAATGTCATCAGCTATCTCAACGGGATTTAAATAAGATTCATTTTTTGTTTCAGGACCAAGTGCTCGAAAGAATGTTGGAAAAAGGCAAAGACTCTGCAGAAAGAAAGTTATACAACAAGGTATAGATCAACTAATTTTACATTTTACCAAACCTTTAGAACATGTATTTCTGCTAACTTTTAAGGCCCTAACGAAAACCACCAATGAGATCTCTCAAATTAACAAAATTATTATTTTTAATTTATCAATATTTTTCAGTAACAAACATTAAAACAAGTACCTGAAATTGAATCTGGAGGTAGGCGGTCCCTTACCACAGCGGTCCCAGCATCTACCAGTATTACAGAGATGGGCACTGAGAAGGTTTACCCACAGGCACAGCCATGATCTCTGTGTTTCAGGGGTGATTGGTGGGGCAGAGACAAGGCATCAAGATTAAACTTTCTAACGGCAGATGAACCACCATCTAGGCTTTGTAACATTGTGGTAATACCATTCATAACGTGGGTCTGCTTAGGTGGGGGTAAAATCTGAGAGTTCCACTTCAAAAGAGGTAGTCTGTGAGAACACTCGGTGAGGCACAGGGGTTGACTGGTGGTGCTATTACTACCAGCTTTATCCCCACTTAACAGTCACCTGCGATGAGCCGCAGTCAAAATATGGTAGATCTCCTGCTCATGGGATGTATCAATTCTGCCTTGTTTTCACCTTTCTAACCATGAAAGGCTAGTGTGCTTTTCAGTGTGTAAGGGGAAGATATCATAGCCCAGAGACCCACTTTTGCCAACCCGCACTTCAGGGCTGTGGGTGCCAAGGCGAGCAAACCTCACTGCTTATAGCGCCTTGGAACCCTAACGGGTAAGTAGCGCGCTCTACAAATGTCTGTGATTGATTGATTGATAGCATTTTCAACTAATATTACCAAACAAATAGCAGTATGAAATATGAAAGCCAGTAGAAAGCAGCAAAGATGCAATTGCTGGAAATCAAATTGGAGTGTTCACCCATAGGGTTTCTGTGGGGTGAATAGTAGTGTAATGAGATGATTACAAATGGCTCAGATCGGAGTGGGAGTGTTATTATTTATTGTACATGCTAAAATCTGATACCCCAAAGATGGATTTACATGATGGGAAAAGTGCCACCTCTTATTAGTTGTCCTTTCCCTTTCTTCCCCAGGTATAGGAATTTAAGGGAGTACTGCAGTGACCTAGGGAAAACTGGAGGGTTGTGATTTTTAATTTCTGATACAGGAAAAATAGTGCATGACTTGGAATTCAGATATGTGCAGTAACAGAAGTTGCATCACACGTCAAAGTATTCAAGGCACTTTTGATCCGCCTCTCGGAATCAAAGATGTGAAAAGGAAAATGTGCAGATGATCCTGGATTACAGGGTCAGAGGAAGAGTGTTCCACACAGAAGAGACAATTACAGAGAACAAGCGGAATCAAATGGGTTAGACTTTGATAACGCGTCCAAAGCTTGATAATTTACTTACAAGGGGACTTGTTTAGGTCATTGAATCTTTTGACCATGTTTGGGGACTTCCCAGAACGAGATATCTGTCTAACATGTCAATCAATAGATCAATAACCTAATCGATAATTGCAATAACTAATCAATCAAATCAATCAATAACATTCAGCAAATGAAAACATACCATGGCCTTTCAGCCATGAATAACCACACAAAATCTAGTAAGGTTTAGGATATTTATTCCCTATTAGTTACACTCTAGTATCATATTCATTAGTCACAACATCAATAAGCACATCAATACTACTATTATTTGGCAACTCGAATAAGACTTTATCAAAGCATAGGTCATGAACATTAGAACAAAGCACAACATCAACATGAATCAACTTTAGCAGAGTATCATTAGTACATTATTCAACAAAGCAAAGATTCAGTCACTTGTCTATTTGCACCTAATATTAATGAACTCCTTAACTAACCTCTAATTAGCATCAGCATGTTGGGCTTCATGCAAAAAATTTAGCAACATAAATTTGGAAAACATCTAACTATGGCCTCTATCAAAAGAGCAGTTGGTACCTAGAAAGAAAAGGCAAATAGACAATTACAATATATCATCAGATAGTTACCCATCCAAATGGGGCAGCATACAGTGTCAGTCTTCGTCATCAGGACATCAGTCAATTCGCCATCAGCCAGAATAAGCAGGTAAGTCTCAGCAGGGCATAGCAAGAAACTCTTCCCTCATAAGGAGGAGAAGTGCATAACAGGCAGGGGGTAAGGCAAGGATGGTTAAAGTATCAGACAGCTAAAGACAAAGACTCTCAGAATGGCAAAGGGACAGCAAATAATGGCCTCAGAAAGAATGGCTCCCTAATGGCTGATTTCTCCTTGTGTCACGCCGTTATATTGAAGTTGTCGAACAAGTCTCTAATTTCCCATTGGGCAATATTTGGTGCATCGTTATCTTTGTCCAATAATCCGTCACACACCTTACTAGAATTTTCACCTAAAACAGTCCTCATACAGTTTATTGGCTCCTGTGATTTACGTCTTCAACGGGTAGAATGTCAGGTAAGAAAAGTTACACTTGTCGCTCCAGTCAGTAGTTCCATTGTCTTCCCCTAGTCTAGACGACCTTGCACCTGTTGCGAATTACACTGTTGCATTTGGCAAGAATGTCTCCTTGAGCAAGTCGAGTCCCATGAGAAAGAATTTACTACGGCTACTACTAGCTCCTGGAAAAGTACAGCGTTGTGTCCTTCAGAAAAACAGCACATTGCACGTCAGAAAAATACAGTTAATATGAGATCAGGCAGCTAGGCCCAGACCCTTGCTAACTAAGGCCTAGTGATTAATTTAGCAAACCCTTAATACATAACTCTTAATTAGGATCCGTTAATACAAAACCATACATGAGTACATTATTAATTAATTATTAGTCAGTTTCATTAATCATCGTATACATTGTTGGCCACTCACCGTGGGCACATTTCAAACGCGTGCATTAGTATTACATTAACACATTTTATGTGAATTCATTAGACATCACATTGCAAGCTTTTCATGTTAATATTGGGTGATTGGTGGGTCAGAGACAAGGCAACAAGATTACACTTTCTAACGGCAGATGAACCACCATCTAGGCTTTGTAACATTGTGGTAATACCATGCATAACGTGGGTCTGCTTAGGTGGGGGTAAAATCTGAGAGGTCCACTTCAAAAGAGGTAGTCTGTGAGAACACTTGGTGACGCCAAGGGGTTGACTGGTGGTGCTATTACTACCAGCTTTATCCCCACTTAACAGTCACCTGCGATGAGCCGCAGTCAAAATATGGTAGATCTCCTGCTCATGGGATGTATCAATTCTGCCTTGTTCTTACCTTACTAACCATGAAAGGCTAGTGTGCTTTTCAGTGTGTAAGGGGAAGATATCATAGCCCAGAGACCCACTTTTGCCAACCCGCCCTTCAGGGCTGTGGGAGCCGAGGCGAGCAGACCTCACTGCTTATAGAGGCCCATAGCATTTTCAACTAATATTACCAAACAAATAGCAGTATGAAATATGAAAGCCAGTAGAAAGCAGCAAAGATGCAATCGCTGGAAATCAAATTGGAGTGTTCACCCATAGGGTTTCTGTGGGGTGAATAGTAGTTTAATGAGATGATTACAAATGGCTCAGATCGGAGTGGGAGTGTTATTATTTATTGTACATGCTAAAATCTGATACCCCAAAGATGGATTTACATGATGGGAAAAGTGCCACCTCTTATTAGTTGTCCTTTCCCTTTCTTCCCCAAGTATAGGAATTTAAGGGAGTACTGCGGTGACCTAGGGAAAACTGGAGGGTTGTGAATTTTAATTTTTGATACAGGAAAAATAATGCATGACTTGGAATTCAGATATGTGCAGTAACAGAAGTTGCATCACACGTCAAAGTATACAAGGCACTTTTGATCCGCCTCTGGGATTCAAAGATGTGAAAAGGAAAATGTGCAGATGATCCTGGATTACAGGGTCAGAGGAAGAGTGTTCCACACAGAAGAGACAATTACAGAGAACAAGCGGAATCAAATGGGTTAGACTTCGAAAGGAAGCGTATTTATTAGGGAATCTAAAGCGAGGTGTTTGTAATCTACAGTGTGATTGGGTACATTTAGGTCTGTATTCGGCTTCACAAAAAACTAATGCCTCTGCAATTGTAAAGAGCAGTAAACTCAATTGCATCATAAACGATCGCCTATGCCTCATTAAAGTTTATGGCCCTTGGACCATAGTGTTTTGTTTTTGTTCCATAACATTAAAAAAAATATATATATATTTATAAAAGTAGGGCTATGGTGGGACGTTTTCCTGTAACACTATTCAAGTATAAAGTCAGCAATAGTAAAAGGGTTTCTGTGTTTTTCTGCTGTTCTGGGCATAATTTGGGTCGGTGGTTGTAGTTGGTGGGTACTGGAACTGATTTTTGGTGCGGGCGTGTTTTTCATCCTTTGACTTTGACCTAAATCACAGAGAGGAACTCAGAAAAGGCAACAGGAAGGAGGACTGGTAAATGTTAAAAGATTGAGAAAGGGAGAAATCAGGGATAAGAAATGACCTTCATGAGTTAAACGAAGACACAGGAAGTGTGAAGCATTGGAATAAAGAGACATTAGACATAATCAAGACTAGATGACCTTGATATTCAGGACATCAGCATTAGGCAGTAATGCTGGTAAGCTTCTGAGAAAACCCTTAGGGGCCTCATCTACGGGGAAATAATGCAGCATGGTGCTGCAAGCAAGATTGGTGTGCCATGCTGCATAATTTTGAAAGTGCAGGGATGCGTCGTATTTACAGAAATACGATGCATCCCTGTACTTTCCTCAGTGCTGTAGCACAAACTGCTGCCTACTGCCAATGCAGGCATCCTTGCACCATGGTGCAAGGGCGCCTGCGTTGCAGGGATGATGGTTTATGTGCAGAAAGGAGCACCTTTCTGCACATAAACAATTATTAATGGCATTTCCCTCTTTCTATGCGTGCTGCAGAATTTTTACATTTTGCGATTCAAAAACTATTTTGTTCAATGCAGGAGGATATGGAATTCTGGATTATAGCGTTTGCTTGAGGATCTTTCATTTCCATTCATAAAAAAACTATATGTTTTATTCCTAGGTTTTTACAGAGCAGCTGTCCTCCACACCCATTGCAACCAATACATGCACAGTAGGATTTTGGTCTGCTCTTTTTAACCATTGGCTTTATTTGACTAGTCTTCTTCAGCCATTCACTCTAGGCTTTGTCAATCATGACTTGGCTTGGCCCAGAAGAGTATTGTTTTATCACCTAGTGCTATTGCCCATTTGGGTTTATCCTCCCACCTCCAATCCAGTGCTTGCAGGGAACTGAAGAAGGGTCTATTTTACAGCCATAGCCCTTTCTATCTGCTCCTGGCAGCTCCCTCTGGAGTGTCTCACTCTATCATATTAACACTGCATGTGATAGCACTTTAAACCCAGACCTATTAAGTCACTAGAGGTGCACAGCATGGGGTTACCACCTCCCTCCACATCATTACGAACACTGTTTCCAGTCCTGGAGTGTTGTGTGAGAGACTAGTGCATTCTGTGTGTTTTGCTTGTTTTGCGTCCTCTGAACTAATTAGACAAACACTTCTGAATCAACAATTTGTAGGTGAAAAGCTAAGGAGAAGATACAGTGTTGACATGTTCTGGAGGGAATGGCCACAATAGAACAGAATCTCACCAAATCTAGGCTTTTCTGCTCCCTTGCACTCCCTCAGTCACCACATAGTACTCATCTGTCACTCTGTAGGCTGCTAATGGCCACCATTATTATGTCAGTGTCCCCGAGGGTTCCATCCACCATCATGCCTGACCTAACCATGCTCATCCTTTCATGCTTCATGCCTTCCATAACTTCTGAATATCAGCTGAAATCAGTAGCCCCTCAGTTTAAAGTGGTCTATTTGTTATTGGGAGTCTTCGTTTACATAGTGCCATCTTTGGAGTCACAGGAGGTTTAAGCCGAGACATGAATGGGCTACAATCTGTCCTGTGGGTTACAGAATACCTAATGAAATACTTCACTGTTTTGCTTGTAAGTTTTAAAACAGGCATTGGCAATCATCTATGTCTATTCTGATGGTGCTAATATGAAATAAAAGGGCTTTAAACTAGTAGGATACCTTTTGTCCACAGGTAGGTCCTTTGCACCAGTGTTGGATGATCAGAATGTAGCACTTACTCAGAAGTGGGCTCTTGTGATGGCTTAGCTCACATAATAGCAACAACCACAATAAATAAATAATTATACATTTAAATAACAGTGATAGACAATACTGTAAAGGCTATGCACGCGAAATTTGATATGGAAAAATGCAGTGCAACCAGTCACAAGCACAATCAAAAAATTCGAATGACCATGTCAAAAACACTCTGTAAAAAATTAATGTTCCTGGAGTCATACAATTGCTGTTTCCACTCCTATCGAGATAATTTAGCAAAAGTGCAAATTTGACAGGGTTTATGTGTTGTGTCAAATATTAGTAGTGATATTATAAGGTGTTGTATTTAACATAATGGCTCCAAATGTTTAAAAACGTGTAAACAGCTCTCTCATACGATTCAGCGAATTAGTAAACAATAACGTGCTGCCAAGCCAAGGCTGAATGCAGTAAAATCCTATATTTTATATAATAAGGTAGGGATTAATGAACACAATATCACATTTAGGCGTGGATGACAACTACAAGATTTTCTCCATTTCGAGAGTTAGCTTCTTTTGGCATCTCAAACGGGACCAAATCGGGCGGTATTTGCCAGTGTGCTAACTTCACATGTGCTATTTGTTGATGTGCAAATTACGTACCCAAGCTAGTTCTCAAAATGTTTTCATCAGGTAAAACCTGCCAATAATCTTACAGGCAAATAGTGCAAAAAATATGTTTGACCCTAATGTATGCTATTTAATTTTGCAGATCGTGTTCCTGCACCCACAGCAGTGCATGGCATATTCACGTTAACACCATGTTCTTCTAATGTCTCCGCTTCAATTTCGAGCTTTGTGCCTCATGCACAAGTGCCGTCGCCTATGACAAGCAGTGGTGGACTGGAAGGTACGCATCTCTCTCGGGGTTTGTCCATTCACATTCTGTAAAAAAAACAAAAAGGCTCACTCTTGCCAATTATCTGAGGCCCTTAGTTGTTTTTTTTCTTCTAACACGTAATGATTTTCCCTTTTCGGCTTCCTCTTTTTACATGCAGCTGGGTGCCTTCACCATCAACAGCGGATTGGAATTTCTCTCTCAAATTGTAGATCTTGTCAATGTGCTCAACACAGTGCTTTGGCTTGGCCTGAAATATTGGTTTGAGTAAGAAGTGGAGTGCATTTTCACTATACAGGGAGTGCAGAATTATTAGGCAAGTTGTATTTTTGAGGATTAATTTTATTATTGAATAACAACCATGTTCTCAATGAACCCAAAAAACTCATTAATATCAAAGCTGAATATTTTTGGAAGTAGTTTTTAGTTTGTTTTTGGTTTTAGCTATGTTAGGGGGATATCTGTGTGTGCAGGTGACTATTACTGTGCATAATTATTAGGCAACTTAACAAAAAAAAATATATACCCATTTCAATTATTTATTATTACCAGTGAAACCAATATAACATCTCAACATTCACAAATATACATTTCTGACATTCAAAAACAAAACAAAAACAAATCAGTGACCAATATAGCCACCTTTCTTTGCAAGGACACTCAAAAGCCTGCCATCCATGGATTCTGTCAGTGTTTTGATCTGTTCACCATCAACATTGCGTGCAGCAGCAACCACAGCCACCCAGACACTGTTCAGAGAGGTGTACTGTTTTCCCTCCTTGTAAATCTCACATTTGATGATGGACCACAGGTTCTCAATGGGGTTCAGATCAGGTGAAAAAGGAGGCCATGTCATTAGATTTCCTTCTTTTATACCCTTTCTTGCCAGCCACGCTGTGGAGTACTTGGACGCGTGTGATGGAGCATTGTCCTGCATGAAAATCATGTTTTTCTTGAAGGATGCAGACTTCTTCCTGTACCACTGCTTGAAGAAGGTGTCTTCCAGGAACTGGCAGTAGGACTGGGAGTTGAGCTTGACTCCATCCTCAACCCGAAAAGGCCACACAAGCTCATTTTTGATGATACCAGCCTAAACCAGTACTCCACCTCCACCTTGCTGGCGTCTGAGTCGGACTGGAGCTCTCTGCCCTTTACCAATCCAGCCACGGGCCCATCCATCTGGCCCATCAAGACTCACTCTCATTTCATCAGTCCATAAAACCTTAGAAAAATCAGTCTTGAGATATTTCTTGGCCCAGTCTTGATGTTTCAGCTTGTGTGTCTTGTTCAGTGGTGGTCGTCTTTCAGCCTTTCTTACCTTGGCCATGTCTCTGAGTATTGCACACCTTGTGCTTTTGGGCACTCCAGTGATGTTGCAGCTCTGAAATATGGCCAAACTGGTGGCAAGTGGCATCGTGGCAGCTGCACGCTTGACTTTTCTCAGTTCATGGGCAGTTATTTTGCGCCTTGGTTTTTCCACACGCTTCTTGCGACCCTGTTGACTATTTTGAATGAAACGCTTGATTGTTCGATGATCACGCTTCAGAAGCTTTGCAATTTTAAGAGTGCTGCATCCCTCTGCAAGATATCTCACTATTTTTGACTTTTCTGAGCCTGTCAAGTCATTCTTTTGACCCATTTTGCCAAAGGAAAGGAAGTTGCCTAATAATTATGCACACCTGATAGAGGGTGTTGATGTCATTAGACCACACCCCTTCTCATTACAGAGATGCACATCACCTAATATGCTTAATTGGTAGTAGGCTTTCGAGCCTATACAGCTTGGAGTAAGACAACATGCATAAAGAGGATGATGTGGTCAAAATACTCATTTGCCTAATAATTCTGCACTCCCTGTAGACCACGTGATCCACTATTAAGTTGGGCTAGTCCATGTCTTCAGTGATTAAATTGCCCATTTTTTAAATCCATTCGATGATGGAAATCATTATGTTTCTTTGGTTGATGTCAGTAGTGTGGATTGGCTGTCAATCAATCCCCACCATGGATTGGCAGTCCGTCTTATCTCACAGCTCAACAAAGTGGCAGGATGTCAAATAAGTACAAGCATGTTTTTCTTCCACAAGATCTGATACCACTGCAGAAAAAGAAGGCAAACCAAAACCGTGGCTCTACTACTTCTAATGATCTGACCACATAGGTCCATCAATACTCTAATCCACACCAGACACATCAAACACAGGATTTACGTGTCTACCGACAGTGACACACACAAAGGCTTTTTGGTTGCAGGAGACAAGAACATATGTCTTGGTGGCATTTAAAGACCTCTTGCCAGCATTTTTGCTGGATGCTTCAAAAGGGACATTACTCGGTCAATGGCTTTCTCTCCACGTCTTTAAAATGAAGAATTCTCTGACACCTGCTCCATCTATTCTAAATTGATGCTGTTGTTTTCTTGCAAAAACAATAGATGATGGAGGGAAAGCAGACCAAATCAAACATTCACCTCTAGTCACAGATCTGGGTTTAATCCATCCGTTTTTTGCCTGCCATGCCATGCCATTCCAGTTTGGAACCAGCCATATGTAAATCAGTCTTGACCCTGTTCCCCAAAGGAACAGTTCAGCCCGAACTGCCAAGCCAGGTCGTACCTGGACCAGAAACAAGCATCCTGAGACCAGCTTCAGAGTATCACCCTTCATCAGCAAGGCTAGCTTGAATCTGGTGGCATAGCAAGTATGGGACCCACATCTGGGCATACCCTTCCCACTTGGGGTGAATATGCAAAAACAACAGATGATGGATGGAATGTAGAACAAATCAAACATTTAGCCCAGTCACAGATCTGGGTTTAATCCATCTGTTTTTTTGTCTGCATGTTTTCTTTTCCAGCATATGTGCTTGATGTTGTTCCATGAAAACATGAATGAATGTATATTTAAATGTGCAGCATTCACTTAAGGTCATCTTGGTGCACATGACCCTGGAAGAATCTGACTATGACCATCAATAAAATATGAAAAGTGGATTCTTGATTTTACTAAAACAAAAGCCCAGCCCAGTAATAAAAAATATATGATTCTGTGAGATGGTCTGCAATGGTACAGAGTCATAGGAAGTTGATTCCATATTTGGAAAGCAAGTACTGAAAACGATTTCTGTCCTAAATGAGCTTTCCTGTGATCAGTGATTATGATTGTGATCATATTAGGATAAGCCAAGCAGAAGGGGAGAGTTGGAGCATATTTAATGATTCAGGCATTCGTTGCTCAAGCTTCCATGCCATGTAAGGTGTAATGAGTTAGGCACAAGGATTCAAAATTGATTCTTTGATCCACAGGTAACTAGTGCAGCTTTCACCTGGCCTCTGTAAAACAATCAAGCTGAAGCAGGTCCGAGAGCAGTCTCAGAGCCATATTTTGTATTAGCTGTGATCTGGCTAGAAGTTTAGCAGAGATTCCTGGATAATAGACATTGGCATAGTACAGCTTTGAGAGAATGTTAGATATAACTGGAGGATTACCTTTAGACCTTTCCTACAAAGCTTCAATTTAAACTTAAAGGAACATGCTCAAATCACAGAATTAACATGAGGTTCCAGGAAACGTTATCAATCAATTTTAAAACTAATTGTTTTTTTACCACACCAGCTTGTGGATTGGGGCGCCCCATATTTGCTAGGCCAGAATTTAACATTCCATGTATGGTGGATACCATAAATCAGTACCTCTGTTTTGTCAGCATTTTGTTTAAACATATTACGGCTTATCCAGGATTGAATTACTACCAGGCTGGCTTGAAAAGTTAGCTGGACTTCGTCGCACAGTCTAATCCAATGGATAGCAGAGTATCATCAGCATAAGACATAGATTCAAATCCCAACGAGCAAATGATGTCTATGAGGGACTCGCTCTAAATATTAAATAGTATCAATAGCTCTGTCAAACCCAGAAATCACTTCATTAAATGTGAACCTAAAATGAGTCATCATGAAGGATTGGCTGCAACAAGACAACATGGATGAGAACCAGATAAGCACATTTGCTGCAAGGCTAATGTTCACAAGAGAATCAAGCAAGATGAAATGATCGACGGTGTCAAAGGCTGTGAAGTAGTCAAGGAGGATAAGACCAGTGGGACATCCTTTCTTAGATCTGTCAGTCTGTCTGGTTCTCATGACTTTATTCATGTATACATTATTTGTTGACTGCCTGTGTCACTGTTGTACATTTTTCTCCAATTCATCCATTCATTGTTTTTTCTGTCAATACGCAGCTGTCTCTAACCTCTCTACAACCAACCGTCTCTAACGTTTCCCCAACTTACCTACTGTTTCTAAGCTTTCCTTGTTACAGTGCTCCACTTTTTAATCAATTTTCATTTTTGTATTAGTAACTTTGCTTTAAGAAATCAGTGTGTCTCACCATTCTCTCAACTCTTTAAGTTACCCTTCATGTTGTGTTGTCTTTAATTACTTTTTTGTGTGTTGCATTAAGAAAATAGTTCTATATGCTTTACATATTATCTGATTGCCCTTGACAAAACCACCTTTGAGTGCACTCTATTCTGCTATTCTTCTTGTTATTGTTCCCATTTTCTTTTGACTATTTCCTTTTTCTGGTTGTTGGCTGTACATTTTCCCAAACAATGGCACCTTCTCTTTTAACAGTTCTAATTTATGTTCACTATTTAAGTATTCTTGGAATGTACAACGTTGTGATCCACCCACCCATTGATTAAATCTCCTTAAATGTAACTTTGTCACCTGGTTCATTACTTTATGTATCCAATGTGCTGTAGTACATGCAGGATCAATAAAGGGCAGGGCGCATCTTAAAAACTAAGGGTCATATTTATGGGGATTTGGTGCAGGGAAGCGCAGCAAATCACCTTAGTGTGGTGCCCTGCACTCCTTTCAAAAATCAAAACGCCATGTATGGTTCATTTACTAAAAAAATTAAATTATGTTGAGCATCTTAAATTCTTTAATATGAAGTGGTTCGAACGTAATTAATATCAATTGACCTTTTAGAAAAGGGCAGGAATGCGCCATATCTATAACAAAGGGTGAATTCCTGTAATTTCCCCCTGTGCTACCATACAATAGGCTGCTTAGTTCCAATGCAAGCAACCTTGCACCTTGGTGCAAAGGTGTCTGTGTTGCATACAGGATTATTTTTGCACAGGAAGGGACACCTTCCTGCACAAAAACAATCCTGGGTGGTTTTTTCCCCTTTCTATGTGTGCTGCAGAATGCATTGCACATGGAAAGAGTTACAAAAACTACAGAAATAAAAATATTTATCCTTATTGCACCTCCCCTGGGAAATAAGGTTTTTGTGCAATTCCAAGTTTACAAGTTCTTATAAATCTGAGGATGCTTCAGAATCTGTGGGTGTTGCATGGGACACCCACCGCAATGACCACGGAATGCCTCCCTAGTGTAGAGTAAGCCAACATAGCGATTTGCTCTGTCTTACTCTATATCTATGAGGCCATTCAAAGCCATGCAAAGTGGCTTTGTGTGGCCTCATCGAAATTATGTTGTGATCTGCACTGCCATTGCATCAGAAAAAGTGAGGCAACGGCAGTGCAAGAGGCTCGTAAATATGTCCCTACATTTGTGTGCCCACACTTTACTGTGCTCCATCCACCACTCACTTAAAAGTGTATGGCAACAAATGTGTTGATTGACACACGTTAGATGTGATTTGAACATGGATGTGTCAGCTTCGCTCCTGCACTCCCATCCTCCTTGTGTTGCTCATCTTTTTGGGTACCAACTGTAACCAATGGCAGGCATAGCAAATTATCTTAGTAACTGCTGTCCTATCACCTCTCCTTTTTATCCCCTCGCACCACTTCTGTGGGAAATTGAATGTTATATCCTTCATGTAGCAGAATTATGTTTCAGATCCCCATGCTATACTTAATGTATGCCAGTGGATACAAGCAGTAGGCACCAGCACTCATTTTTCTGGGACGGGGCTTATTTTTCATCATTACACTTTGATCCAGCTGTAAAGTTACAAAGAAAGAAAAGGGAAAAAGAACGAGGTAAAGAAAGATAGGAAAAATGTTACAAATATTAAAAGAAGGGATGAAAACGATCCAGGATCTAAAAAAGAAAGATACAGGAAGTGTAGGATAGTGCAGTAAAGAAGTGTGAACATAAATCAAAACTAGACAACTTCAGTTTTGGCAACCCAACTTTCGGCAGCACATGAAAACCCTTTGTTTGAAGTTTCTCCGGTGGACTAGAGTATTGATGAACTTATGTGGTAGGATCACATGAAGTATTAGGGCCACACTTAATTTGCCTTCTTTTTCTGCGGTGATATCTGGGCTCCTAAAAAACACTTTGAGCCCGGATTTTTTTTTTTACAAGTTCACCACTGCCCATGAAGAGTTTCGTTGTCTAGAATTACCCTCCAAGAGAACCACGAACTACCGCAAAAAAGCTTGTAATGGAAAACTGCAGTATCTTTTGCATATTTACCACTCACACAATTGACTAGTGATAAATCTATTACTTCACATCCTCCTATGCCATGCCAAAGATTTAATGTACGTGATTCTCCATGAATATCTGTTCCGATGCCACTTGTCAATAACTGATAATATTGCGTGCGTTTTGTAATCAAAGCCCTTGTTTAACTTATGTTGCGCTCTGATGGGGTCTGGGTTGTGATTCGCTTGTCATAAACTCCATAAATGAACACATAAACAGCTCTTTCTAGCACTGTCTAGCATTTTGTGAATGTTTCGAGGATAATTAAAATGTGGAATCAGCGAATTCTGGATTCCTCTACCTCCCTTGTTGCGACTGGTAGATCCATGACCTTTCACCTCAACTCTTCCTGCTCCTAACGTCCTTAAACATCCCAGAGAGATGTTGCTGCAGTCACTCTGGCAATGTCCAATTTTTAAAGTCATCCTTACAGTCGGCCTAAAATCCATTTTGGGTAACATATTTCTGGGAACATGCCTTCGAACAGACTTTCAAGAGACACAGACACATTTTTGGCACTCCCCAACCCTTATGTTTCTGGTCTGCATTCCATACCTCATTTCAGAGACAGAGGCACCGTAAAGCCTATCCTTTCCTCTGAGCCCTGTTTAACTATTTGTACTTTAAGGTGTTTACACCATGGGCCATATGTACGAACACTTTTTCCCACAGACACAGAATGGGTAAAAACCTTTGCTACATCTGGCCCCATGTCTTCGTTTTGAATTGTGTTTGCATTTCCTGTTTTTGTATTGACACCACTCCTTTCAAAAATCAAAACGTCATGTATGGTTCATTTACTAAACAAATGCAATTATGTTGGGCTTCTTAAATTTTTTAAGTTGCTCGAATGTAATTAATATCAATTGACCTTTTAGGAGAGTGACTACTAAACCTTTACATTGTTGGTGGCTTCTACCCAGTTTAAAAAGGTGAACTTGTTTCAAATTGTTAGGTGTTCTCGGCCATAGTATGCAAAAGTGTAGCAAACAACCTGTGCAAATGTTGGTTTACCACTGGTGCAAAATTGACTAGTACCACTTTAACACTGCCCAGCTGCAGGACACTTTTTCAAAATTAAGAAGTACCAATATAATACTGTCCTGCACTATGGCAATTTATTTAGATCTAGCCAATGTTGGGGTTCTATTTAACTCCTGCTTCAATAATTTGTTCTCTGATGGCTTTGATTGTGTGTTCTAGAACTGCAAAATATCCAAAGGTCTATAGTTGTCTTTGAGTATGTGTACAGTGAACGTGAAGTCTGCCTTCTCTGGACTTATTGTGCGCCATAGTATCAGCTTTCCTAATGAAAGTCAAAGTTATGCAAAAGGGAAATTGACCAAAGAGTGGAATGGAAAATAAAGTAGTGTGTCTGGTGGTCATTGAACAAACGCTTATAACCAAAGTAACGTCAGATCCTTGAAGTCTCTCCTGCGGTACTACTCTCATGTCATCTCTTTACAGTACCTGCTGCTATCTCGGGTGCAGAAGGTGCACCTTTGGGATCTGGGTGGTTCCAGATCACGCAGACCATCGCAGCCCTTCCACAGGATTTTATCAGCATTCAACCCGGAAGCCACGTGTCAAACATTATTATATGCCCAGGTAAGGGCACCCGTTTCCTATCACGCTGATAAACTCATGCCTTTACTCTGATGTTTGTAGAAATACATTTTATTGCTAATGGTCTGCCCGCCAAACACACTCAACTCACCTGGTGAGATTTTCCGGCTTTTTTACTCATCGCATGACTACATTTGTTTGATACTGTCCACTTTTAGATCCCGTTAATTTCAAAGCCAGTCAAAAACAAGGCACAAGAAACAAGGGCCTGATTAAAAGAGTGTTGTGTTGTGTTATGTTATGTTATGTCATGGTATGACATGGAATGCTACAAAGATTTGAAAACAATGTTATTGCCATTTGTATGACTCTACAGAATTTGGATGCCTTAATGTCATGGCTTCAGTGATTCCTTCACAGACTATAGTCTGTTTTCTGATTTTTTCAGTTGGAATATCACTAGTTTGGGTGTGGTTTATTAGCTATCTCCATGTTTATATTTGGTTGTATGTTTGTTGAAATATATATTACGGACTAGGAACCCAAAGCAGCCCTGACAAGTTTTGGCAGACCAGCCCGTTACTGCATGTAGCACGCTGAGCGCACCTGACTACTGCACGAACGGTATGGGAAGGTTCTAACCTTTAAAGATTTTATTGTAAAAAATCGCAAATACAATGGGTTTTTGTAAACAAACAAAAATCATTATCAAACTTGTCCAGTTATTGGATAGCTGGATGGAATTTGGAGACAGGGCTTCATGGCTTAATGAATGAATAGCTGGATGCTGAATGGTGGGTGGATTAATTAGTTCAAGAAGGGTTGACGGTCACTAAGGGCTTTTAGCTACATGAAGCAAATGGTCTCAATGCCCTGACCAAGGGTGGGTGCTCTGGTTTTCATTTTATCTTCTGTGTTATCACATCACCCTCCCCAAACACTACTACTTTAAATTCTTATGAAGCATGCATAGCTGGGATGTGTTTAACACAGCACACTGATTTAGTGCCTCAAATGATTAAACACAGACCATTAAGCTTTCATCTAAAATGTGAGAGAGAATGAGATACCCAGGGATTGGCTGAATTACCCAAAAAACATTGCATCAATCCTGGCTTCCACTCGACCATATTGTGTGATCCAAGGCAATTACTTTTCTCACAGTACCTCTTTTCCTTTTATCATCACATGAGAGCTCCTTCAAATACATCAGCACTACACAAAATGCAAACAACTGTAGTGTAACTCTATATATAGTAACACCCAAGGCCAGGAATAGAAGACAAAAGATAGATGTTCTCTTGGTTCACAAGTAGCATCGTCACCAGTGCGGTGGCATGAATGTTTCTAAATTCATGAAAAGAATCTGTTATTTCTAATGCAATGCTATATTTAATAATATACTAAACTAAAATGCATTGCAAAAATCACATTTAAAAGACAAACACTCTCTTACATTTTGTAGAGCCTTTATCATGTATGTACTTGACTCTCTCAGCCAAGCAACAACAGTAGCTATAAAGCGCTGAATGTCAGCGCTGGTGGTGACCCTGCAGGTAAAACCATACTGAAAGGGTGCCAGCTGGACTCCAGCAACAAGACTGGCCCACAACAGGACTGAACCCGGCCTTGCCCTGCCAGCCCTTTGGGTAAATGCCCAGGTGGCTGGTAGGGCCAGTCTGGCCCTGGACTGAGGTCTTCACCAATTTAGGTGTGTGGCATCTAGAAGGAGTGATGAGCAGTGCTCTCTTTGAGTATTTGCCTGAGATAATTGCAGGTTTGACCTCTTGCTAGGGTCTACAGTACCCTGGCATTATGAACCTTTTCCCAGTAACTCTCTGATGAGTTAGTCCTTGAGCATGTTTATAAATGCATCAGTTTATCTTTGGAAACCCCTGTGACTGAGTATATTTCACATGGTCCTCATAGACAAAAAAATCAGCAAAAATACAAAAACATCCTTTAGTTTAAAAAAAAACATGACTTGACTTCAGGAGCCATCTCTAAAATATTAGGTAATCTTTTCAGAATTGGACACATTTTGACTGCTTGATTCTGTGTCACCAGTAACACAATCAGTCAATCAATCAGTAGATCCGTAGAGCGCTATGTGTCACCCATGAGGGAACCCAAATATTGGACCAGTGCATTTGAAACCTTTGTGTTGAGGACGTTACTGTCTTCCTGCTATGAAAGAGCTAATGATCGGGTTAGTCTCTCCCAGTGGTTAAACTGCAGCAGAGACGGGACTCTCCTTATCATGTTCAGTTGGAAATTAGCCCCATTTCACCTGCTTTTGTTTGTGAACCAAATAACATGTCAGCATCAAATATAGTGCATCCATTTTAGTAGCTTGAGCCAGAGAGAAGGGCTTATGTAGTGCTGGAGGCAACATGAAGTGCCTCTTCCGTCCTCCACTGCAGGCAACCTAAGCTAACTTTCCTTTATCTATAAGTGTATATTTTCAAAACACTGTGTGTTCCTTAAAACACTACAGCAGAGTACCTTTTCAATACAACCAGGTCTCTGTGTGGGCTTGCATGATGATCCTGCACATGAGACACATGAGCACAATATAGGAAAGCTTGGGAGACGCTCTGCAGCATGTGACAAGCACATATTGTTTACTGAGCCAGTTTAGAACTACTGGCTTATTCTGTCAGTGATGACCAAGCGAAGATGTACTATCCAGGACACAAGACTGGTGGGATTGGGAATGGGTGGGAAGGAAGGGAAGTTAAGAGGCAATCAACAGTCTTGTTATTGTGTGGTGACTTACACAACAATACTTGGCTATTGTAAATGAGGTGTGAACAAATAAAAAACACAAGAAGTGTTAAAACTAAAACTGTTTGCTGTGGTTTAAAAGGAACAATTTGGTTTATTCCAGTTTAGAAAAAATACCCAGGCAGTCCTACCCATTTTCAGTTTATTGAGGAGAATCTGATGGTCAACCTTGTTGTAGGCTGCATATATGTCTAGCTTTGGGACGTCCTTTCTCTCAGGATGGTTAATGCTCCATTTGATCTAATGGTCACAGGTTAAATTCCCAGCAGGTCCACTCAGTCTTTCATCTTTCTGAAGCTGATGAAATGAGTACCACCTAGTTGGGTAACAATAAACATCTGTTAATCAACACCATCATACTCTTCTGGGTGAACATTCACTTTACAAATACACATTATGTTATGTTAACTGAAGTGTGAAGCAAGCAAGGGAAGAAAAAACAGTGGTTATACCCTAGTACCCTAATGTAGTAATATGTGACACCTGAGTAAAGATGATGGGAGCTCCTATTTTCTTTGTATTTTTCTTTAACTAAAATGGTTCCTTCCACCCTGTGCACCACCCACTCATGCCCCACCCACTCATTTCTGGTGTGTTTGTTCCTTCACCTGCAGTCACTACAGTGTTTATTCCCACACAGTGGGACAGATGAGGGACATTTCTGGTTGGGAGATGTTGATGACCAACATATCCATACTCAAGTGTGACAAGAAGCACAAGTTAAAATTAAAGTGAACTAACCTAAATGTAATTGTTGTTATAGCACATGAAATCTGGTGGTTGGTGATATGGGTTGTAAGTCTGTGACACTCACTGTTTAGTATACAAATTGTTTTTTTGTCAGCTGAGTGAGGTGTCCTATGCCTCTGTATTTAAAAGATGTTTACTAACTAATGTTCAGGGTTGTCGTTAGTGTACTGTCTTCTCCAAGCTTGTTCATAAAGGAAAATGAGGGCAACTGTTCCTGGGGTGAAAGTACAACAAATAAACCTTCAGAAGTCATGTTTTGTTTTACTGTACCTCAAAGGTATTTCTCTCCAAGCGGTCAAGTTTTCTGGGAAGAGTAAATAAAAAGCATAACGGTACAAAAAAATAAATGAATGCGAAATTCCTGAAAAGGTAACAAGTTAACTTATATGCAATTGGTTGCATTTGAATCCATTAAAAACAGAATTTGAAATGACAACAATACAGTTTGAATATGAGGGTCCGATCCAGTATAATTGTGTTTGTGGATCATTTGTCAAGTTGAATTCAACTAGTGATTTTTTATTTTTAGTATTTAGTTTAGTATTCCTCCACAATTTCCGTTCTTAAAACATATTTGAATGAGGTATCAAAAGGCCAATCAGCACATAATTTAGGAGGAGTTTCCAAGTAGAGACAACAAAAGTCCCTGCAAACCTATACAAGTGTGCTATCCCTGCAATGTACCTTTAATCCCTGAATGTTCCTCCTTCAGGTGTATTTTTGCTAAAGTTTGCAGGGCTTCTTAGCCCGGGGGACCTCAAAATGTGGGTTTGTGCTCGTCCTAGACACCCTCTTTGTGTTCAATGAGAAGACATGCCCCCCATTGGTCGCCCCTTGCAGTATTCTCAATGACGCAGACCCCTTTGACTTACTAAATGAAAGTACTGGCTGTTGGAAGCATATTCTGTTTATGGCATTCAAGGAAAAGTGCCTACTAGCCTCCCTGGTAAAATAAATTCAGAGGCTTTTTGGTGGACAGCTGCCCATTTACATATGTTTTTTGGCTGTTTGAGTTGTTCATGCCCATTATGAGCATAACATTTTGAAATAATGGTGAAATCATCAGAACATACAGGTATCATAAATACTTGCAAATACTACTAAGATACTTGTCCTTAGGGTAATCTATAGTTCTTTGCAAACATTTATTTTGTAAGGATTAGATTTGCAAGATGGAGAGAGTATACTGCATCATACACAATCCCTCGTTCCCACTTATTCCTCTGTTCTTTGTTTCCAGGCTTGTCTAGGAAAATGCAAGGTGTCCATCAAAGAAGGCATACCTGGTCACTTGTACATAGGTTGTGACGAGTGTTTATATAGAAATCGGAGCCCAAAATATTATGGAACAAAATATTGTGTCAAGAATAGTAAGGACAAAAATATTGTGAAGTTAGGTTTCTTTGGGTAAGTAAAGTTTAACTATATATATATAACTCCACATATACCTACCTTGAAGATATGTTTATTTTCAACGTACACATATGTGGTGTTAAGAATCTATATTTACCCATTTACAGTTACCTTATCAATATTTTTTTACAAGATATTCTGTCCACACCATATTTTTGGTTCCAATGTTCTGTCAGTGATCCAGCTGTGACCAAAGCCATCATTTGGACCTTCGCAGACACCTTTGTGAAGGGAGGAACTTTGCCCCAGACTGGGTGTTGGTTACTTTTGAAGACAGAGAATGCCCCGACTCTGGTTTGCAGTGGGTTTCTTCCAGACCTCCCCATCTTGTATTCATAATCTCTAGCAGTGTTTCACAAACTGGGTCACGGCCCACTGGTGTGTTGTTAGCTGTTTTTTGGTAGGTCGTGAATGTCTAAGCAATAAATAAAGAAGCCTTTAAATTCTGCATTTATCTTGCCACATTTGTTGCAAGAGATCAAATGTCATGCTAAGCCTTTTGACAAATTGCTGCTTCTTTAACACGTGGATTGGTGTTTACAAACTCATCTCACTATGAAGTCATTGAAAGCAAACTAAAGTGAATTATGCAACAATCTTGCTGAGGTACTTGGTAGTGTGAAATGAAAGGCTATGGCATATCACCTTTTGTAAAAACAAAATGTTATGAACATACTGTAAAACAAAATATAAATACATAAAAATGAACTGTACACATTCAGCAGTTAAGAAAACAAAAATGTATCATGTTTTTTTTTTGGTAATTAGAAGTGTGATGCAAGCAAAGATTTTAATGGGATAATAAAATTCAAGACACATTAGTTTGTGATGCACAAATAATAAATATGCACTGAAATCCGTATTCCACGCATTATAATTTGTGTCCAATATACGTTACATGTTAGAGTGAAACTGTATGTCTGTGCATATTTAGGGCCTCATTACAACATTGGCGGCCCGAGGACTGCCTATGCCATGGTGGCGATCGAACTGCCAAACTCCAGGCAGTCGGACCACCATCCCCGCCAGAACGGATTTCCCGATTGGCTGACAGCAGTCTGACTCATGCTTATACAATAGAGGGTGAGGCCCCTGTATTGACAGCGGTCTCTTCCCCGCGAGTTTGGTGGTTGGCTCATCCAACTGCCAAACTAGTAATGAGGCCCTTAGTCTCCATTTCAATGTTAAATTTGCTATCTGTTAATGACTGTATGCTACCACACAATGCATTAATTACATTAAAGAATCACCTGCCTTATGTCCACTAAATCTAGGTGAGTAACAAATGTTTGTTGTTTGAAAGTTGGGTTGTGGTCCTAAAACATTTGTTAAGCACTCAGAATTTTATGAAACCTGCAACTGCTGGAGCTTTCCAGAACTTAAAGTGGAACGCTGCCATTTCCACCTGGCCATTAACAATCGTGAAGACCCATGTTGAAGCTCTGCTGGCCTGCTGTGCCACCAAGATTGCTTACATGGCAGTCCTCAGTCAGCTATGGCAGTCCGAAGATGTAAATAGAGTGTCTTAAAACCCTCTCCACCCCTTTAAGAGTGACTGACTGAGCACTGATTCAGAAAACTATTGGTACAAGAGCGGAGGAGCTGAGTTATGTCTGACTGGCAAGGAAAAACCCCTCTGAACACCACTGTTTCCTATTTTTGCTTCTTCACTGACCTTGTTGTTATTGCAATAGTTCTGCATCTAGTTGGCTTGCCTGCTAGCTCAAACAACACACCCATGTTGTCTCAGGTCTGTGGGCATAATGATATTTCTGTATGTCACACTGCAGACAGACGTTCACCTTGATCATCAGGCTTGGTTCCCGTTATGTAAGAATTCACTGACTTGGAGTATTTGGGACATGGTTTTTTAAACTGGGGATGAACCCTTGGGGAGGGTGAATTGATTGGAGGGGGATAGGGGTAGGCACTGGGCAAGAGGCGCATCATCTTACAAACAGCTCTGTAATGGACCATCATATCATCTTTTGTCTTTTTGAGGAGTAGGTACCAAAAAGTATAACAGTGCTTTAAATAACCCTCTAAGCCCCTTGTCTCCTTTTCCAATAAAGAATCACTTTATGGATACTTTTACAATTTAGGTAGACCAGGCTGACCACGTTGGCATTTATGTATGTTACCTCATTTTTACACAGGACAAATAAGCACCACGGCAGTGCTTGAACTAGTAAATACGTGTGGAGCTGCCAGTTATATAGAGTAATTTTGAGCAAATCTGTTTATCATTACGCATTCGCCTCAATGATGGTATTTAACTTGAGGAGGCATGGCATTAAAAGGTTTCTGGACCGCTAATTAGGCCCTCCAGTTATCAGAATACCCCTATTTTTGGGTTCCTTAACTAACTTTCAAACCTACGGAGTAGGGTTTTGTCTGTGAAATCAGTTAATGCACATTCACAACTCTGAACCACTGTCCCTTTCATTTACTAGTTCTTTGAGGCACTGCATATCAATTTCCATTGGATTTGCTTTTACATTGTTGGTAATGTTCTAAAACACTAGGGCAACAGTAATTGTTGCCAACTTGTAAATAGGTTACTCTGTGTGAGCGGCAAAATTGTGATTCTCAGTTTTAAAGTGTGCAGATTACGACCACAAACTGTTCACAATAAACATATTTCAAATTTATATTTGTTAATATTTTATAAACCTTTTAATGGTCCGTAACTGCACAGTGTTTGGACAAAATATTGGAAAAACATATTGTGCTACACTAATATTGTTTCAAAAGTACCGGGACTTCAGCTATAGCGTGGCCAGGAATATCAAGGGGAAAAATATCATTTAATGTTGTTTTTAATATAGCTGTCAAAAGTACTGATGTAGTAAATATTGTTGCATAAAATAGTTTTTGGTTACTTAGTATGTAATGTATCATATTTTTTTAATTCTATGTTTATAATGTATCTATTTTGCTTTTATTTAAGATAATGTTTTATTTATCAAATTGTTTATATATGTATTTTCAATTGTATTAATGTTTTTATTTATTTTATAAAAGTTTTTTTTTAGTAGTGGGATGCTGGAGTAAGGAAGGTGAGATTAAAAAAAATATATATTTAATTTTTTTATTTTAAATTAATAATTTTAAAGGTATGCAAATTATTTTTCGAAATATAAAAAGTATTTTATTACATCAAACTCGTATTTTAGTTTGAATGTAGTGTTAAATAATAAATATGTTAAAAAAATTATATAAAAATATGTTATTCATTTTTGAGCGTTTAGAAGGTAGTTTATTTGGATTTATTTTGATGTTTAATTTAAAATTATTTTATTTTCAAAACTAATTGTTATAATTGTACATACAATTTTAAAAAAATGAAACATTTAAGAAAGTAATAAAATGTCAAATGTAGAAAAATAGTTTTTTGAAACCTTTGTTATATGAATCAAATGTAATTGTATTTTTAAAGTTTGTAGAAAATATTTTTGTAAATTAGAAAAAAATTATTACTAATTAAAATATACATTCAAAACTTTAAAGGTAACGTTTTTATAAAAGGTCAGTAGTTGAAATTTGTGTTTTAATATAAAATTTATAAAAGAAAATTGTAATTTATTAAAGTGAGAGGAAGTGTAGTATTAATAATGTATTTTACATTTAAATTTTATAATATTCTGGGTAAAAAATATTTTGAACTAGATTTCTCCAACTTGGTTTATATTGGAGTGGTAATCATAAATGTCAAATTATGTTTAGATTGTAGTGGGAATAGTAAATGTTACCCCTGTAGTGTCCAACCTCTTCCCCAATTTGGTTAAGATTAGTGTCCACACCTTCCCCAATTTGATTTAAATTGGTATGGATATAGTAAATGTCACCTCTTTAGTGTTCAACCCCTTCCCAATTTAGTGTAGATTGGAGTGGTATTAGTAAATTGCGCAACTGTAGTGTCCAACACCTTCCCCAATTTGATTTAGATTGGAGTGAGAATAGTAAATGTCACCCCTTTAGTATTCAACCCCTTTCCCAATTTGGTATAGATTGGAGTAGGAATAGTAAATGTCACCTCTTTCGTGTCCAGTTCCTTCCCTAAGTTAGTTTAGATTGTAGTGGAAATAGTAAATGTCACCCCTTTAGTGCCCAACTCCTTCCCCAAGTTGGTTTAGCCTGGAGTGGGAATGGTAAATTCTACCCTTTACTGTCCAACACCTTCCCCAGTTTGGTGTAGATTGAAGTGGGAATAGCAAATGGCACCTCTTTAGTGTCCAACATCTTCCCCAAGTTCATTTTGATTGGAGTTGGAATACTAAGGGTCTCATTAGGAGTTTGGCGGTCCCACCACAGGACCATCAAATGCAGGAGGAGGATGCCACTGCCATGGCGGTGAAGTCCCCCCAAGTGTATATCAATGTTCCCGCCCGGGTGACCGGCGGGAACTTTGCACTACGCGTTCCCACCAGTCAGCGGGAACAGGGCTACAATAATAGAGCTGAGTCCTATACCGTAGCACAACGGGGGCTGACCAGCACCCTCGGAATGTGCACTGTCTGGAAAACAGACAGTGCGCATTTTGACAGGGCTTTGCAGGGGGGCCCCTACAATGCCCATGCTATGGGCATGGGCGTTGCAGGGGCCCCCCTGTGGCCCCTAGCACTTGGTTTCCACCAGCCTTTTCATAGTGGGGGTCTCCACATTGAAAAGGCTGACAGAAAGTTGGGTTGTAATCCGCCAGGTGGCGCTGACTTCAGTGCGACTCTGATTGAGTACAACCCCGACGGCTGTCACCACGTCAGGAACAATGGTCCTGGCTGGGAAGGCAGTCTTTGGGTGGGTCCACCCGCCAAGTTTGTAATTTGACAGTCGGACCAATTGGAGTGCAGCGGTCTGACTGTCAACACGAGTGTTGCGGTCTTCGGATCACCACACTCATAACAAGGGCCTTAATGTCCCCCTTGTAGTGTCCAATATTGTCCCTAAATTTAGTACAATAAAAGAAGTCACACAGATTGTTTTAAATTTTATTGTTCACAATTTTAATTTATTGTACAGTTTCACATTTTTCACAAATATGTTTTTAAAGAAAAAATAAAAGTAATTATAAAGTGAAGTAAATACATACATTGATATAATAATTGTACAGAACAGAAGTAGATCAGCTTTTGTACATATTTGTATAATGCACATTTTTTTAATGTTATTTTTCATTGATTATGATTTTTAAACATTTTTTTAACATGTTCTTAAATACATTGTTTACATTATTTCAACATATTCTTTCTAGTATATTTTAAATAATTGGAAATATTTTATACTATGATTTCATTTATACTTTACAATTTTTTAACACTTTTCACAACATTGACATGTTTAACATTTTTTAATACTTTTGTACTTTGTTTTCCATTTATTAAACATTTTTACTATATTTTCTATAGATTTTTTAATGGTGAGATAGTCTTTTTATAGTTTCATTTGGCAGCCATATGTTTAACTGTTTTCTTCTATTTGTAGTCTATTGGTGTTATTTTGGGTTTATTTTCCAGGATCTAAGTTGTGGTTAGATGCTGCTGATTGTCAGAACAGGTAAGACCTTTTTTAAGGATATTCTAGGGGATCTGAGGGTACAGGGGGATTAGGATAGATGTTTGAAACTTTGGTATAGTGCTGTTTAACAGTTTGTGGTATAGTTCAATGTGTTTTTGTTAGTGTTTTGCACTGTTGATTATGTTTTTTTTAAATTATTATATTAATGTATCAATCTGTTATGTTACATGATGTTATTCATGTTTTGATGAATAAATGCTATGTATGTGTATATTTGGAACTGCAATGCAGGTGGGTCTTTAATATTTCCTTTACAGGTTTTTGCATATGATTAATTTCTATGGGAATTTGGAATTTACAATTTCCTTTTCTTCTGGGTTTCCTAGAGCAGTCCTTTTTTTAAAACACATTTTTATTTTATTTTTTTACGGAAACTTCAGAATTTGAATTGCTTCAATTGGTTTTATTTAGATTGGAGCTTTTTAGATTTGTTCTCTTTATTTTTTTGTGGATTACTATTTTTTTTACATGGAAATGGAGAAAGATTTGCAGCTACAAAATAGTAAGTTTTCTTTTTTTTTCTTTTATTGTTGGATGGGAAATGTGATAATATATTGTTTATGTTGCGTTTATGTTTTTATTATGTGGAATTATTTGGAATATGGGGGTTATTAAGAGTTTGGCGTGGGGCGTAGGCCGCGCGGCAAACTCCCGCCCCCCTCAGACCGCCTGTGCGGCCTCAACCCCACCGAAATAGTGTTTCCACCCGGCAGCCCTGCAGTGAACGTGAGCTTAAAATTGACACCTACTCCTAATGGAGCCGGCACCAATGTGGGGGTGCAGCTGGTGCAGCAGCATTCATCGCGCATTCCACTGCTTGTAATTCGGACAGTGGAATGCTCGGTGGGGCTGTGCATGGGGCACCTGCGCTGCCCATGCCAAAAGCATGGGCAGTGCAAGGACCCCCAGCTGCCCCCCGAATCCCCATTCCGCCAGCCTTTCCATGGCAGTGTGAACCACCATGGAAAGGCTGGCGGATGGGGACTCCTAATCCCCAGGACAGTGCTGCAAGCAGCGCTGCCCTGGAGGATGAGAAACCACTGGGACCACCAGGCTGCCGGTTTGAGGCAGCCTGGCGGTGTCGGTGGACTGACTGTGGCAGTTCCACCATGGTCATAATATGGCGCTCCCACCCCCAGCCTGTTGGTGGTGGGGCTGCCACGGCGAGTCTGGTGGTCATGCGACCGCCAGACTTTTAATGACCACATATGTGTTGCATTTATTTGATGTAATGGATTGAATTTGTTTTTAAGTTGGTTGGTTATCGTTATTTTTTTTTTAAAGTTAATATGTACATTTTTATGAAATCAGTGATTGACTTTGCCATTTATATATTAGTTTCACTGATTTCATACAATATTTATATTGTTGAAAAAAAAGATTTGGTTTGTTGGTTTAGAGTTTGTTGTAGTTTTTGAGGTTCTGGGTAGGTTAATATGCATTTTAGAGGATGGATTTGGCTATCATTTATAAGTGGTCTACTCTTTTATTATTTCTCAAGACTTTGGGCCTCATTATGAGTTTTGCAGTCCCACCATGGGATTGCCAAACTCACAGGGAGGGCACTACCGCTATGGCTGTGATGTTCCCCCCGAGTTTATTACAATGTTGCTGCCAGGCTGACCAGTGGGAACATTGCAATTCATGTTCATGGCATGGGCAGTGGTGATGTCCCCTGTGGGCCCCGGCACTGGCTTTTTGCCAGCCACTTCATGGCAGGGTCCCCGGCATGAAAAGGCTGGCACCAAGTGCAGTTATAATCAGCAAGGCAGTGTTGAGTTGAGTTCACCACCACTATGGCTGATTACAAGCCCGGCTGCTGTCATCCCGTCAGAGTCTATGATCCTGGTGGGGATGGTGGTCTTCAGAAGGGTCGTAATTTGGCAGTTGGACCACCACAGCGGTCCGACTGCCACTGTGAGTATGGTGGCCTCATGACCGCCAAACTCGTAATGAGGTCCTTTGACTTTAAATTGTAGCATGTTGTATAAACTTTTAGTTTCTTTGCTATGCTTCGGACTAATTTGGTTAACAGATAGTTCTGTTCTTAGTTCTTGGTAGCTTTGCTCTTTTTGTAATGATTTAATAAAGTTGTATAATGTTATGTTCTGCCTAGTTTGTATTGGAAGGCACTGTGCCATTCTTCCACTGCTTTGTTTGTTTTGGCTCCCAGTGCCAGGGTGCTGTCATAGACATTCCACCATCATATCTGGAATTTAGCTTGGTGCCTGTGTCCTGACCGATGCAGTTTGCCAACCCAAGTGTCTTCAAAATAGCCTATTACGGGACTAAGGGCCTCATTACCAGTCTGGCGGTCCGAAATCCAGACTGCCAGACCAGTGGAGAGGAGACCACAGCAGAGCTGGTGGTCTCCCTCCTGGCCCCATTACAAGGTTTCCACTGGGCTGACCTCTGAAACCAGAGGTTTCCGCTGGTCAGCCCAGTGGAAACCATGAAGTGGCATTGGCCTCGGCTCCTCATGGAGCCATGGCCAGTGTCGTCGCATAAAGGGTGCCCCGAGCAGCCTTGGAATGCACACTGTTTGCAATAGCAGACAGTGTACATTCTGAGGGTGCTGGGCTGGGTCCCGCCATGAAAAATGAAAAGGTTGGGAGAAACTGGACTCGTGATCAGCGTGGCAGCACTGAACTCGGCATCACTGTGGCTGAGCACGACTCTGACTGCCGTCAGCCATCCGGAACCATGTTCCTGTTGGGAATGGCGGTCCCCTGGTGGTACGACTGCCAGGGTTGTAATGTGGCGGTTGGACCGCCTGGATTGCTGTGGTCCATCCACTACTGCGAGGCTAGCGGTTTCAAGAATGCCAGCCGCGTAATGAGGCCCTAAATTTGTCTTATTTTCTTGGAAGAAAGGGTTGTCTATCAGTAGATTATGGTGGTTGACTTCCTTTGTGAACGGACATAGGCTAGTGCTATAATTTGTCTGATTTCAAATGTGAATTGGCTGTTAGTGAAATTTTCTGCAGATTTATGGAGGTGTCCCATTATACTATGATCAAAGTGATAGTAACAGCCTTATATGGTTATGTGGGTGTACATTTTTAGAACTGGTTGAATCATGGCTTCTTCAAAGTCAATGAATATTTGTGGGGTAGTACTTATTTGTTGTTTTATATAGTTGAAGAGTTCATAGTAGTTGGGGTGCTAGTTATTTGTTGTTGTTTTTTTAAATAGTTTAGGAATTAATTGTAGGTGTTGTTTTGTTTATTTGGAAGTAAAGCATATATGAAAGGGATACTGGTGTGTTGATATTAACTATGTATGGTCTATATCTGAGTGAATAGTTTGGGACACATTTTAAAGGACCATCCATCATCCAGGTTTGACATTGGCTATGTTCAGTATACTGTTTGCAGTAGAGAAGATTAGGATTCATTTTTTAGTATTTAGATTGTCATATAGAAGGAAGGGTTTCTCATTATGTGTTATTGTTAAATGGTCAGGTATGTGTATGTCTTGGTAACTTCTAGGGGCAGGTGGGGCATCGCTGGTGACTTTTTAGTCTACGCATTTAGACTTTTTAAAGAGGGATAGGTGGTAGTTGGCCTGGTATGTGTTCAGGGACTTTGGGTAGTATGTCTTTATGAATTTTGCATGTGGCTCCTGGGAGCTCATGCTTACTTCTTTTATATCTCGTAAGATGTCTCTAAATTCTATGTCTGTCACATTTAGGGGTGGTTGTTCTCTTTTATATTAATTACAACATTATCTTTTGTAGTTGCCCTTCAGGAGCATACAAGAGAATAATATTTAGCACATTTGCAGTTTTTAGTTTCTGTTGATGTATTTTCTCGATTGTAGGTGTAGCCCATGTTATTAAATAACTGCTTCCTTTCTGTGAAGCGATACATTTGTCAGCTTCTGTCATAGTATCTGTAAGTAGTTACATAGTATAAATATATATATTTACTTTTGCATGTTTGTTATTAATATGTTTAAAAATGCAGTTACTCTCATTTTGTTTACTTACTTTTATGTTTCATTGAGATGTTTTGCACGGTTTTGCAGCTTTTCTTTTGAGCTCTTTTTAACATGGAGCAAGTGTCTGCTTTTCTGTTATATAAGGAAAAAATTAGATTAATAAAAATTATTATTTTGTTGTTAGTTTGTAGCGGTTTAGGGATTTAAGTTTATTTTTGGTCGCTGTTTGGGTGAGTGTCTAATTTATTATTTATGCATGCTTACTTTATCATATGTTTTTGGTGCTTTTGTTTTATAGTTATAATATATAATAATAGTTGATATACAGAGTGTGTTAATATTTATTTGCTATTTATAGTTTTGGTTTAGTAACAGTTAGTTTAAATAGAAGTATTACTTACTTGATTACGTAGTTGTAGAGATGTATATTTTTCTTTTTTTAATCATTTGTTGTGAGAATTCAGCGGAGTTTCCTCCTCTTGCAACATTTGTCATTTTTTAAGTGTTGAGTTGTTTTAATTAGTGTGCCTTTTATATTGTTTCTTTAATTGTTTGTGTGATTGTATTTGTTAAAGGTGTTTATTGTGCTATTTTATTGGTTGATTTAGTATAGTCTCAATTTGTTTTATCAATTGAGACCTTGTTTAATAAACGCTAATTTAGATTTTCTTTAGTATTATAATCTATGGTTTGTTTTATTTACATACAGATTTATTTGTTTATATATTTTATTTTATACTTTTGTTTATGTTTACATTTTTAAAATTAGGGTTAATGTTTTTGGTATTTTTATTGTATGTATTTTAAGTATATGATTTGTTTTGGGTGGGTGCCTAATTTTGAGATGATGTACTATATTTTTATTTAATTGTAGATGTTTATTATAAGTTTAGGGTTTGCTTGAATTGTTTTATGTTAAAATTGCTTTTGTGTATTTTTAAGCATTTATTAGTTATTATTATTGTTATTATTGATTCTTTCTTCGGTTCAAGATTTTAAACCATAGAAGATAGCAGCAAATACAGTGCAATACATACAATATATAAAGATGAATAAAAAGACAGACAAGTTAAAACAACTTGAATTAAGGCGCATCTTCCAGAGTAGATCTAATAAAAGTAGCAGCACTTAAAAATGTACTCACATTAACAATCACCCAGTCCTCTGACAGCCTTTGTAAATATAAGAGTGCTGGCCTAACTTGCCTAAAACCACACCCTTTAAGCAGGGGAACAATATAGCAAATCCTTGGTGCATGTATCCTGGGGCGACTTATCATCGCAGCTACAAGGCCCCAATCAATTGAAGTTAAACATCCCCAAGGTGAAGCTAAGGACAGATGTAACAGGTTAAACCTAAGTTGAGTTAATAATCCTCTCTCCCTCTTGTTTTTCACCATCATTAGATAAGGCTTGATCTCCCAAGTTGAAGATACCATAACATTATAGCGAACAGAGGTCTTAACTAACTCAGCCTCTGTTATTAGTTATGTGGACAATAATTTTGTCATCTATATAGTGATAATCAATATTTTTGACTTGCCATATGTTTATTTATAGGTAACAACATTTGTGTTTCTGATATTTTTGGCATCAATGTATGTAAAATTCTATTTATTTTTACAAGAACATTTCTGTGCTCGATAGCTGGGATTTTTATAGTTAGGTATACAGAGTTGATATTTTTGTTCACAGTACTTAATGTCCAATATTTGTGTGTTTTAATATTTGTTGGATCAGTATTATATCAGTGATCCAACTGGACTGTTGTGCTATTGTGCTCTTTTGTCTGGAGTGTGTAAATGCTTGCAGTCATCTTGTGATCCTCAACAATATATAGTGAGCATATCAATGGGCAGTGGTATTGTTCTACCTTGCTGTTCTTTATTCATTATGTACTTTCTATCATTTAAATTTCCTTTTGCACCTGAGGTATATCAATACATTCTGAGTTATCATAAAAGTGTTGTTTGCTTACAACTCTGTCTGGAAATTCACATTGTGTGGAATCTGTGTTAATATGGTAGAACTGTACCTAGATTAGCCTTGCACCATCCCTCTTGAGCTAGGCCTTTACTGCTTTTCTGCATTAATTGGAGCATCACGGAAGCTTAGAGAAGGCCACTTTCTGTCACAGACAGAGCACCAGTGCCCCTGGTGATGGGGACACCAGCACTGCAAATATTATCATGCTTAGCTATCTCAGAAACTGTGCACAGAGAGAATAATTGTGACAGTAGGCCTATTACATTATGGCATTCTGCTGTACACGTTCATTTAACTAAAAGCACAGAGAGCCTAAAAATGATTTTAGTATAACATTAGTCTGCACCATGTGAAGATTCTTATATGAGGTCTGTGAGTTCGAAATTGCACATAATTGATTTGTTTAGTTAATGTAATTAATACGGTTCAATATGCATTTCGATTTACAATCAAGTACAATAACTTAGCCAGTATTACATGTGTTATTTCATTCATTTCTAGCCCCAGCACCAGCCTGGCCCCCACAGATTGCAGTACCTCTCATGTCTGCTTTTACACCAGGTAAGGGGAAGGTATACTGTCCAACCTAGAGGCTCTTCAAGAAATTGCCCTTTGTGAACCAGTTACTTGTGTAATGTAGTGACCCTGTGTCAGTGCTGATAGAGGACACAGTGCTCCACTCAACCTTATACCAAGCACTGCAAACTTCATTTGCACAAACCTCTCCCACTGAAACAGGGGTAATGGAAAGTAACACACATGTATATTCACACTGATGAAAAATATAAAGTATCTAGGAATCCGAAGTGCTGCAGGACAGAGATATGCACTACTGTGAAGCACAGAACAATGGTAGTTAGATCTAAAGTTTAGCCCACAGAAACATAAAAATACGTCTATGAACTATTACAGTTTTGTCGCCTACAGGTATAGAAAAAGGAAAAGAATAATAGGGACAGAAAAGAAGTAAAAGCGTTATTGAAAATGGTATTAGAAGACATATTTAATATTAACATAAAATAATATTAAAACAATGGAACATCCATATTGTGGGTGTGCCAGAATTCATATGTGGATGAGCCAGTAGGCATAAATGGTCTAAAAATGTGTGTGTGAGCTCTAAAAGGCATGGATAGACATCAAGGACTGAACATTTTCACAACTTTTCAACTAATAGCAGCTGTATATTAAATATATTGAAAATATCTCATTAGAGTGCTCACATGACTTTGCTAAAGATGTACCACATCTTTTGGGTTGTGCACCTTAACAGAAATTAAATTCAGTACTATAGTTTAAAAATGTCAATGCTCAATTGACTTAAAAGATAAGAACGTATAAAGTGCTGCATTTCCGCCTTGGCCTGACACCCTCTGGGACTTTATTTAAGATATCGGCACATTCTAGGAGTTATGGTCTTTGTTTAGTTAAAATAAACTCATTGTTCTAGCACATTTGAAAATGCTTTGTAAGATGAAGGTCCAGGATATTGTGACCAACTAGCATCAGGCCATCTGAAATTTTTTCGTGCCATTTCCCTGCAATCGGCAGTCTTAACTGTCTATTAATTTATGTATTTAAACATTTAAATGTTTTCCAAAATTCCATTATGTGGTCTTTCACCCACAATCATATATACTGTATGTTGCAACAGCCTTCCTATAACATGAAGCTATTTAGGAGCCGTTCTCAAGTAGGTCTCATCAATTGAAATATTGTTGCAGATATCCATCTAATAAATGTTAACCCTAACATTGTGGCAATTTCAATAGACAGGAAGCGAAACCTGCAGTACTCAAAAGCCCACTTGTAACATAACTAGGCAGCTGATGGGGCTAAAGTAAACTCTTAGGGCCTGATTTTGAATTTGGCGGACAGAAAACTCCGTCTGACAAACTCCTGACAGGGTGGCTACTGGGGCAGCCTTTCCTGCCGGCGTTATTATGGTTTTCCCACTAGGTCAAACCTGAGGTTCTGCCTGCTGGCCTAGTGGGAAACAGGCAAGAGCATTGCCTCCGGCTCGTAATCGAGCACTGGCATTGCTATAGCCAGCAGGGTGCACCAGCACCCTTGCAATGTTTACTGTCTGCAAAGCAGACAGTGAACAAACCAATGGTGCTGGCCACGTGGCCTGTGCACTGCCCATGCCAAGTGCATGAGCAGTGTAGGGCCGCCCTGGGATCACATGCAGCCATTCTCCGCCAGCTTTTTCATGGCGGTAGCACGCTGGCGGACAAGTGGGGTCATAATCCCCAGGGCAGTGCTGCTTGCAGTGTTACTTTGGTCGATTAGGACTGGCACCTACCACCAGGGATCCTAGCGGAGCTAGTGGTCCCCAGGCAGCACACCGCCAGGGTTGTAATATGGCACGCCGACTGCCACGTTGTTGGCGGTCCGACGGCCATCTGTGAACCTGGCGGTCTTGTGACCGCCAGGTTCATAATGAGGTCCTTAGTGCCTCATTTACAAGACCCTTGCACTGCCACAGTGTAATTGTGTAGGAGGCTGGACTGGCTTGTAGTGAGTACCAAGGGGTACTTACACCTTGCACCAGGCCCAGTTATCCCTTATTAGTGTATAGGGTGTCTAGCAGCTTAGGCTGATAGATAATGGTAGCTTAGCAGAGCAGCTTAGGCTGAACTAGGAGACGTGTGAAGCTACTACAGTACCACTTAGTGTCATATGCACAATATCATAAGAAAACACAATACACAGTTATACTAAAAATAAAGGTACTTTATTTTTATGACAATATGCCAAAGTATCTTAGAGTGTACCCTCAGTGAGAGGATAGGAAATATACACAAGATATATATACACAATAGCAAAAATATGCAGTATAGTCTTAGAAAACAGTGCAAACAATGTATAGTTACAATAGGATGCAATGGGGAAACATAGGGATAGGGGCAACACAAACCATATACTCCAAAAGTGGAATGCGAACCACAAATGGATCCCAAACCTATGTGACCTTGTAGAGGGTCGCTGGGACTATTAGAAAATAGTGAGAGTTAGCAAAATAACCCTCCCCAAGACCCTGAAAAGTGAGTGCAAAGTGCACTAAAGTTCCCCTAAGGACAAAAGAGTCGTGTTAGAGGAATAATGCAGGAAAGACACAAACCAGCAATGCAACAACTGTGGATTTCCAATCTAGGGTACCTGTGGAACAAGGGGACCAAGTCCAAAAGTCACAAGCAAGTCGTAGATGGGCAGATGCCCAGGAAATGCCAGCTGCGGGTGCAAAGAAGCTTCGACTGGACAGAAGAAGCTGAGGTTTCTGCAGGAACGAAAAGGGCTAGAGACTTCCCCTTTGGTGGACGGATCCCTCCCACCTTGGAGAGTCGTGCAGAAGTGTTTTCCCGCCGGAAGGACGCCAACAAGCCTTGCTACACGCAAATCGTGCGTTTGGCGTTTTTGGACGCTGCTGGGGCCCAGGAGGGACCAGGAGGTCGCAAATTGGACCTGCAGAGAGAGGGGACGTCAAGCAAGACAAAGAGCCCTCACTGAAGCAGGTAGCACCCGGAGAAGTGCCAGAAACAGGCACTACGAGGATGCGTGAAACGGTGCTCGCCGAAGTTGCACAAAGGAGTCCCACATCGCCGGAGACCAACTTAGAAAGTCGTGCAATGCAGGTTAGAGTGCCGTGGACCCAGGCTTGGCTGTGCACAAAGGATTTCTGCCGGAAGTGCACAGGGGCCGGAGTAGCTGCAAAGTCGCGGTTCCCAGCAATGCAGCCCAGCGAGGTGAGGCAAGGACTTACCTCCACCAAACTTGGGCTGAAGAGTCACTGGACTGTGGGGGTCACTTGGACAGAGTCGCTGGATTCGAGGGACCTCGCTCGTCGTGCTGAGAGGAGACCCAAGGGACCGGTGATGCAGCTTTTTGGTGCCTGCGGTTGCAGGGGGAAGATTCCGTCGACCCACGGGAGATTTCTTCGGAGCTTCTGGTGCAGAGAGGAGGCAGGCTACCCCCACAGCATGCACAAGCAGGAAAACAGTCGAGAAGGCGGCAGGATCAGCGTTACAGAGTTGCAGTAGTCGTCTTTGCTACTATGTTGCAGGTTTGCAGGCTTCCAGCGCGGTCAGCGGTCGTTTCCTTATCAGAAGGTGAAGAGAGAGATGCAGAGGAACTCGGCTGAGCTCATGCATTCGTTATCTAAAGTTTCCCCAGAGACAGAGACCCTAAATAGCCAGAAAAGAGGGTTTGGCTACCTAGGAGAGAGGAAAGGCTACTAACACCTGAAGGAGCCTATCAGCAGGAGTCTCTGACGTCACCTGGTGGCACTGGCCACTCAGAGCAGTCCAGTGTGCCAGCAGCACCTCTGTTTCCAAGATGGCAGAGGTCTGGAGCACACTGGAGGAGCTCTGGACACCTCCCAGGGGAGGTGCAGGTCAGGGGAGTGGTCACTCCCCTTTCCTTTGTCCAGTTTCGCGCCAGAGCAGGGGCTAAGGGGTCCCTGAACCGGTGTAGACTGGCTTATGCAGAATTGGGCACATCTGTGCCCAACAAAGCATTTCCAGAGGCTGGGGGAGGCTACTCCTCCCCTGCCTTCACACCATTTTCCAAAGGGAGAGGGTGTCACACCCTCTCTCAGAGGAAGTTCTTTGTTCTGCCATCCTGGGCCAGGCCTGGCTGGACCCCAGGAGGGCAGCTGCCTGTCTGAGGGGTTGGCAGCAGCAGCAGCTGCAGTGAAACCCCAGGAAGGGCAGTCTGGCAGTACCAGGGTCTGTGCTACAGACCACTGGGATCATGGAATTGTACCAACAATGCCAGGATGGCATAGAGGGGGCAATTCCATGATCATAGACATGTTACATGGCCATATTCGGAGTTACCATGGTGAAGCTGCATATAGGTAGTGACCTATATGTAGTGCACGTGTGTAATGGTGTCCCCGCACTCACAAAGTTCAGGGAATTGGCTCTGAACAATGTGGGGGCACCTTGGCTAGTGCCAGGGTGCCCTCACACTAAGTAACTTTGCACCTAACCTTTACCAGGTAAAGGTTAGACATATAGGTGACTTATAAGTTACTTAAGTGCAGTGTAAAATGGCTGTGAAATAACGTGGACGTTATTTCACTCAGGCTGCAGTGGCAGGCCTGTGTAAGAATTGTCAGAGCTCCCTATGGGTGGCAAAAGAAATGCTGCAGCCCATAGGGATCTCCTGGAACCCCAATACCCTGGGTACCTCAGTACCATATACTAGGGAATTATAAGGGTGTTCCAGTAAGCCAATGTAAATTGGTAAAAATGGTCACTAGCCTGTCAGTGACAATTTGGAAAGAAATGAGAGAGCATAACCACTGAGGTTCTGATTAGCAGAGCCTCAGTGAGACAGTTAGTCACTACACAGGTAACACATTCAGGCACACTTATGAGCACTGGGGCCCTGGGTTACCAGGGTCCCAGTGACACATACAACTAAAACAACATATATACAGTGAAAAATGGGGGTAACATGCCAGGCAAGATGGTACTTTCCTACACAACCCCCCCCCCCAAACGAAGGACAATAAGACTGGCCATTACCTGATGAGTCTTCATTGTCTAAGTGGAAATATCTGGAGAGTCCATCTGCATTGGAGTGGCTACTCCCAGGTCTATGTTCCACTGTATAGTCCATTCCCTGTAGGGATATGGACCACCTCAACAATTTAGGATTTTCACCTTTCATTTGTTTTAGCCAAAGTAGAGGTTTGTGGTCTGTCTGAACAATGAAGTGAGTGCCAAACAGGTATGGCCTCAACTTCTTCAGAGCCCAGACCACAGCAAAGGCCTCCCTCTCAATGGCAGACCAACGCTTTTCTCTAGGGGTCAACCTTCTACTAATAAAAGCAACAGGTTGATCCTGGCCCTCAGAATTAAGTTGTGATAGGACTGCCCCTACTCCTAATTCAGATGCATCAGTTTGGACATAGAATTTTTTAGAGTAACAAGGGCTTTTCAGGACAGGTGCAGAGCACATGGCCTGCTTCAGCTCCTCAAAAGCTTTCTGACAGCTTGCTGTCCATAATACCTTTTTAGGCATTTTTTTGGAAGTGAGGTCATTAAGAGGGGCTGCAATGGAGCCATAGTTCTTAATGAACCTCCTGTAATACCCAGTGAGGCCTAGGAAGGCTCTCACCTGAGTCTGAGTGGTAGGGGGAACCCAATCAATAATTGTTTGGATTTTCCCCTGAAGTGGTGCAATCTGTTCCCCACCAGCCAGGTGTCCCAGATAAACCACCTTACCCTGCCCTATCTGGCACTTTGAAGCCTTGATAGTGAGGCCTGCCTTTTGCAGGGCCTCCAAAACTTTCCATAGGTGGACCAGGTGATCATCCCAGCTGGAGCTAAAGACAGCTATATCGTCCAAATATGCTGCACTGAAAGCTTCCAGCCCTTGCAGGACTGTGTTCACCAACCTCTGAAAAGTGGCAGGTGCATTTTTCAAACCAAAAGGCATTACAGTAAACTGGTAATGTCCTCCAATGGTAGAAAATGCAGTCTTAGGTTTAGCATCTTCTGACAATTTGATCTGCCAATACCCTGCAGTCAAATCAAAAGTGCTTAGATACTTGGCAGATGCCAGTGTATCTATGAGCTCATCTGCCCTGGGTATAGGGTGAGCATCAGTTTTGGTTACCAAGTTGAGACCGCTATAGTCTACACAAAACCGCATTTCTTTCTTTCCATCTTTAGAATTGGGTTTTGGTACCAGTACCACAGGAGAAGCCCATGGACTGTCAGAGTGCTCAACCACTCCTAGTTCCAACATTTTCTGAACTTCTTGCTTTATGCAGTCCCTGACATGGTCAGGCTGCCTATAGATCTTACTTTTGACAGGTAAACTGTCTCCAGTATCTATAGTGTGCTCACACCAAGAAGTGGTGCCTGGCACAGTAGAGAAGAGTTCTGAAAATTGTCCTATGAGATTTTTGCAATTGTCTTTCTGCTCAGCAGTAAGACAATCAGCCAAAACTACACCTTCCACAAGAGCATCTTGATCTGTGGAAGAGAAGAGATCAGGTAGAGGATCACTGTCTTCTTCCTGTCCCTCATCTGTTGCCATGAGCAGGGTGAGATCAGCCCTGTCATAGTAGGGTTTTAGGCGGTTGACATGGAGCACCCTAAGGGGACTCCTGGCAGTGCCTAAGTCAACCAAGTAGGTGACTTCACCCTTCTTTTCAACAATTATGTGGGGTCCACTCCATTTATCTTGGAGTGCTCTTGGGGCCACAGGCTCCAAGACCCACACTTTCTGCCCTGGTTGGTACTGAACCAAAACAGCCTTCTGATCATGCCATTGCTTCTGGAGCTCTTGGCTGGCCTGAAGGTTTTTACTGGCCTTTTTCATGTACTCAGCCATCCTTGATCTGAGGCCAAGTACATAATCCACAATATCCTGCTTAGGAGCTTTTAAAGGTTGTTCCCAACCCTCCTTTACAAGTGTGAGTGGACCCCTAACAGGGTGTCCAAAAAGAAGTTCAAAGGGGCTGAAGCCCACTCCTTTCTGGGGTACCTCCCTGTAGGCAAAAAGGAGGCATGGTAGAAGGATATCCCATCTCCTGCGGAGTTTTTCAGGGAGACCCATAATCATGCCTTTGAGAGTTTTATTAAATCTCTCCACCAGTCCATTTGTTTGTGGATGATAGGGTGTTGTGAACTTGTACGTTACACCACACTCCTTCCACATGGCCTTTAAGTATGCAGACATGAAATTGCTTCCTCTGTCTGATACTACTTCCTTTGGGAAGCCCACCCTGGAAAATATTCCCAGGAGGGCCTTTGCCACTGCAGGAGCTGTAGTGGTCCTTAAAGGAATTGCTTCAGGATATCTTGTGGCATGGTCCACTACCACCAAGATAAACCTATTGCCTGAAGCAGTAGGAGGGTCAAGGGGGCCAACTATGTCAACCCCTACCCTTTCAAAGGGAACCCCAACCACAGGCAGTGGGATAAGGGGTGCCTTTGGGGTGCCACCTGTCTTGCCACTGACTTGACAGGTTTCACAGGACTTGCAAAATTCTTTTGTGTCCTCAGACATCCTAGGCCAATGAAACAGGGGAACAAGCCTGTCCCAAGTTTTCATTTGTCCTAGATGCCCAGCTAAGGGAATGTCATGTGCCAGTGTTAGGAGGAACTTTCTGTACTCCTGAGGAATCACTAATCTCCTGGCAGCTCCAGGTTTAGGATCCCTATGCTCAGTGTACAAGAGGTTGTCCTCCCAGTAAACTCTGTGAGAGTCACTGATATCCCCATTAGCCTGTTTGACAGCTTGCTGTCTGAGACCCTCTAATGTGGGACAGGTTGGCTGTGCCACACTCAGCTCCTCTCTGGCAGGCCCCCCTACACCCAAAAGCTCAGCAGTGTCTGCTTCCAGCTCCTCTGGTGTAGGTTCTGCACAGGGAGGGAATTCTTCTTCCTCAGAAGTTGAATCCACTGTACAGGGAGGGATAGTAGGAAGTGGTTTGCTTCTACTAGCCCTAGCTTTAGGGAGCACTTGGTCCATTGTTCCAGGATCCAAGCTTCCCTGTCCTTTTTGCTTTTTGGCCTGAGCCCTTGTCAAAGCAAAAATATGCCCTGGAATGCCCAGCATTGCTGCATGGGCCTCCAACTCCACATCTGACCAAGCTGATGTCTCCAAATCATTCCCTAATAGACAGTCTACAGGTAAATCTGAAGCTACCACAACTTTCTTTGGACCAGTTACCCCCCCCCAGTTGAGATTTACAACAGCCATGGGGTGGCTTTGTGTTATGTTGTGAGCATCGGTTACTTGGTACTGGTGTCCAAGTATGTGTTGTTCAGGGTGCACCAGTTTCTCAATCACCATTGTGACACTGGCACCTGTGTCCCTGTAGGCCTGGACCTCAACACCATTTATTAGGGTTAGTTGCTTGTACTTCTCCAAGTTATGGGGGCAAGCAACCAAAGTGGCTAAATCAATAGCCCCTTCAGAGACTAAAGTAGCCTCTGTGGTCTCCCTAATCAGACCAACCCCAACTAAATTACCAAAAGTGAGCCCAGCTACTCCCTTGGATTGGCTATTAGTAGGTTTGCTCCCACCACCACTGCTATTAGTAGGGACACTAGGTGTAGCAGTAGGGGTTGTAGTGGTAGGAGCTGTGGTGCCTTTCTTTGGACAACTGGGATCTGTTGTCCAATGGCCTTTTATTTTACATAAATAGCACCATGGTTTCTTTTCCTTGTTCTGATTAAAGGAGGATTTGGACCCACCACCCCCACCAGAGTGTTTTTGTGGGCCTGATGAAGACTCATTTTTAGATTTGTCCCCACCCTTGTCTGAAGACTTACCATCCTTCTTTTTGTTGCCATCTTTGTCACCCCCTGTATGAACTTTTCTGTTCACTCTTGTTCTGACCCATTTGTCTGCCTTCTTTCCCAATTCTTGGGGAGAGGTCAGATCAGAGTCCACCAAGTACTGGTGCAACAAATCAGACACACAATTGTTAAGAATATGCTCTCTCAGGATTAAGTTATACAGGCTGTCATAATCAGTAACTTTACTGCCATGTAACCACCCCTCCAAGGCCTTCACTGAATGGTCAATGAAATCAACCCAGTCTTGTGAAGACTCCTTTTTGGTCTCTCTGAACTTTATCCTGTACTGTTCAGTGGTTAAGCCATAACCATCCAGGAGTGCATTCTTAAGAACTTGGAAATTATTGGCATCATTTTCTTTCACTGTAAGGAGCCTATCCCTACCTTTTCCACTAAATGATAGCCATAGGATAGCAGCCCACTGCCTTTGAGGGACATCCTGTACAACACAGGCCCTCTCAAGTGCAGCAAACCACTTGTTAATGTCATCCCCCTCCTTATAAGGGGGAACTATCTTGTGCAGATTCCTGGAATCATGCTCTTTTGCAGGATGACTATGGGGAATACTGCTGCTGCCACCATGGGTATCTAAACCCAACTTCTGTCTTTCCTTCTCTAATTCAAAAGACTGTCTATCCAAATCCAGCTGTTGCTTTTTAAGCTTCAGTCTGGTTTGTTCCACCCTCAACTTATTGAGTTCCCTCTCTAACATTCTGTCATCAGGGTTGGTGGGAGGGACATTTCTAGAAACAGAGCTATGATGGGAATGAACAGAAGGAGACCTGTCCCTTACAGAAGCCAACTTAACAGCTTGGTTTACAGAAACATTACTACCAGTATGGTGAGAGTAAATGTTTTTGCTATGATGTGAGACAACACTATTTGTTTGGTGTGGCTCATCATCATTACCATCTATGCTAGATTGTCTAGTAATGGGCAGGCTAGAAAGTTTCTTTCCTGAATCTTTTCCTGGGGGAGTCCCTGAATCAGATTGGGAACTATTAGGTACCTTTTCAACAGATGGGCCACCTCTGGCCTTATCTTGTTCTCTAAGCATGTTAATTAACAGTTCCAAGGCAGGATTCTTCCCTACACTCAAACCTCTCTCTATACAGAGACTCCTTGCTCTTTTCCAGCTAAGGTTGTCATATGCAAGTTTGGACAGATCAACACTTTGGCCTGTGCCAGACATTTTTTAGAGAGAGTTAAAGTGATAGAGAAAGAGACAAAAGTTTTCAGAACTTTTTGGAAAGACAGAAAAAAACTTTTTAAACTTTTAAGAACTTTTTGGAAGTTTAGGAGTACTTTTAAGCACTTAGAAAAGAGTGAAAAGAGGAAATGCAAAACTTTTTGGCTATGTGTATATACACTGACCTTGTTTTGTATATTTTTCTCCTATGAAAAGTACAATGACAAGAGTGGTAAGTAGTCTCAAGCACTTATCCCACCACTGCACAACCAATGTAGGAGGCTGGACTGGCTTGTAGTGAGTACCAAGGGGTACTTACACCTTGCACCAGGCCCAGTTATCCCTTATTAGTGTATAGGGTGTCTAGCAGCTTAGGCTGATAGATAATGGTAGCTTAGCAGAGCAGCTTAGGCTGAACTAGGAGACGTGTGAAGCTACTACAGTACCACTTAGTGTCATATGCACAATATCATAAGAAAACACAATACACAGTTATACTAAAAATAAAGGTACTTTATTTTTATGACAATATGCCAAAGTATCTTAGAGTGTACCCTCAGTGAGAGGATAGGAAATATACACAAGATATATATACACAATAGCAAAAATATGCAGTATAGTCTTAGAAAACAGTGCAAACAATGTATAGTTACAATAGGATGCAATGGGGAAACATAGGGATAGGGGCAACACAAACCATATACTCCAAAAGTGGAATGCGAACCACGAATGGATCCCAAACCTATGTGACCTTGTAGAGGGTCGCTGGGACTATTAGAAAATAGTGAGAGTTAGCAAAATAACCCTCCCCAAGACCCTGAAAAGTGAGTGCAAAGTGCACTAAAGTTCCCCTAAGGACAAAAGAGTCGTGTTAGAGGAATAATGCAGGAAAGACACAAACCAGCAATGCAACAACTGTGGATTTCCAATCTAGGGTACCTGTGGAACAAGGGGACCAAGTCCAAAAGTCACAAGCAAGTCGTAGATGGGCAGATGCCCAGGAAATGCCAGCTGCGGGTGCAAAGAAGCTTCGACTGGACAGAAGAAGCTGAGGTTTCTGCAGGAACGAAAAGGGCTAGAGACTTCCCCTTTGGTGGAAGGATCCCTCTCGCCTTGGAGAGTCGTGCAGAAGTGTTTTCCCGCCGGAAGGACGCCAACAAGCCTTGCTACACGCAAATCGTGCGTTTGGCGTTTTTGGACGCTGCTGGGGCCCAGGAGGGACCAGGAGGTCGCAAATTGGACCTGCAGAGAGAGGGGACGTCGAGCAAGACAAAGAGCCCTCACTGAAGCAGGTAGCACCCGGAGAAGTGCCAGAAACAGGCACTACGAGGATGCGTGAAACGGTGCTCGCCGAAGTTGCACAAAGGAGTCCCACATCGCCGGAGACCAACTTAGAAAGTCGTGCAATGCAGGTTAGAGTGCCGTGGACCCAGGCTTGGCTGTGCACAAAGGATTTCTGCCGGAAGTGCACAGGGGCCGGAGTAGCTGCAAAGTCGCGGTTCCCAGCAATGCAGCCCAGCGAGGTGAGGCAAGGACTTACCTCCACCAAACTTGGGCTGAAGAGTCACTGGACTGTGGGGGTCACTTGGACAGAGTCGCTGGATTCGAGGGACCTCGCTCGTCGTGCTGAGAGGAGACCCAAGGGACCGGTGATGCAGCTTTTTGGTGCCTGCGGTTGCAGGGGGAAGATTCCGTCGACCCACGGGAGATTTCTTCGGAGCTTCTGGTGCAGAGAGGAGGCAGGCTACCCCCACAGCATGCACAAGCAGGAAAACAGTCGAGAAGGCGGCAGGATCAGCGTTACAGAGTTGCAGTAGTCGTCTTTGCTACTATGTTGCAGGTTTGCAGGCTTCCAGCGCGGTCAGCGGTCGTTTCCTTATCAGAAGGTGAAGAGAGAGATGCAGAGGAACTCGGCTGAGCTCATGCATTCGTTATCTAAAGTTTCCCCAGAGACAGAGACCCTAAATAGCCAGAAAAGAGGGTTTGGCTACCTAGGAGAGAGGAAAGGCTACTAACACCTGAAGGAGCCTATCAGCAGGAGTCTCTGACGTCACCTGGTGGCACTGGCCACTCAGAGCAGTCCAGTGTGCCAGCAGCACCTCTGTTTCCAAGATGGCAGAGGTCTGGAGCACACTGGAGGAGCTCTGGACACCTCCCAGGGGAGGTGCAGGTCAGGGGAGTGGTCACTCCCCTTTCCTTTGTCCAGTTTCGCGCCAGAGCAGGGGCTAAGGGGTCCCTGAACCGGTGTAGACTGGCTTATGCAGAATTGGGCACATCTGTGCCCAACAAAGCATTTCCAGAGGCTGGGGGAGGCTACTCCTCCCCTGCCTTCACACCATTTTCCAAAGGGAGAGGGTGTCACACCCTCTCTCAGAGGAAGTTCTTTGTTCTGCCATCCTGGGCCAGGCCTGGCTGGACCCCAGGAGGGCAGCTGCCTGTCTGAGGGGTTGGCAGCAGCTGCAGTGAAACCCCAGGAAGGGCAGTCTGGCAGTACCAGGGTCTGTGCTACAGACCACTGGGATCATGGAATTGTACCAACAATGCCAGGATGGCATAGAGGGGGCAATTCCATGATCATAGACATGTTACATGGCCATATTCGGAATTACCATGGTGAAGCTGCATATAGGTAGTGACCTATATGTAGTGCACGCGCGTGTAGCCTGTCAGTGACAATTTGGAAAGAAATGAGAGAGCATAACCACTGAGGTTCTGATTAGCAGAGCCTCAGTGAGACAGTTAGTCACTACACAGGTAACACATTCAGGCACACTTATGAGCACTGGGGCCCTGGGTTACCAGGGTCCCAGTGACACATACAACTAAAACAACATATATACAGTGAAAAATGGGGGTAACATGCCAGGCAAGATGGTACTTTCCTACAAATTGTTTCTGACACCATGGTGGTGTAGAACAGTCCCCCACCCCACGCTGTATTTACAGACTGGCACAATATTACCATTGCGCCAGTTTGTAGAGCCTTGCGCCACATTATACCTGTACCAGGTATAATGAATGCAAGGTAGGTGTTCCCCCACAAAAGGAGCCGCAGAAATGGTGCAGTAAAATCTACAAGATTTCACTGTGCCATTTTGCGCCATCACTGCATCAATTTTTTAATGGCTGCTCAGGGAAGGCATTAAAGTGACGCTGTGCTGTTTTCAATGGTGTGCCCCTTAGCATTGCTGGACTAGCGTCAAAATTTTGACACTAATCCAGCAATTCTACAGTTTAGTGCCACAGCTGCGTCTGAATTTCAGACGCAGCTGTGGACACTGTGCACCATGGAGCACTGTACTGTACATGCAGTGCACCCAAGATGTCATTAGAGTGTGCAGGGCAGTGCAAGAAAACTAGTGCATCGATCACAATGCGCCAATTTCTTGTAAATGAGGCGCTAAATTTGTAAACAGAGCCCTGTAGCTTCAGTGATTTCTCCATTTGCCAGCAAAAAGTTGGCAATAGTCCTTAGAAGGCATAGAACATTAAAGGATGGCCTCAGCTTGTCTTCAGATTAGGCAGACTGGAATATCTAATCCAGTAATAGCGTTATCAGAATTTACAGTTTCATTTACCAAAGGTCCCTACTTAGGGAGAAGTGAACGGTATTACTACTGGTACCACGCCCTCTACACCAGCCAGCATCATGAAAACTCCGTACAGGATTCTGCTTGCGGCTCCTTGAAAATTTTAGGATCACAGCAAGAACGCACTGGACATGAAGAAATCATTGGTGAATCCTTGGATCAACCATTTTTCCTCAAAAATATCTCCAGTATGGAATTTATTCTTTGGTGTCAGAGGCTGGTTTTCGGCCTCTGGATGAGTCTTCTTCCAGGATTTCAGCATCAACAGTTCTGAAACAACAGGCTATATTCCCCATGTTCCTTATGATTTTGTTTGATATGCATAAAAACCTCAAAATAACAAAATAAAAATGTAAAAATCTGTCCTGAGACAAGAAAATACAGTAATCCTGTCATGTTTTTTTTTTTTGGAGGTCAGTGCATGAGAATGTTAAGAACTACTGACTTTTGGTCCGATGTACTATTCCCATTCATAAACCAGGGATATGCAATTTGCACACTGGCTGGTTTGCAAATCATCCATTCACAGAGGATAGAAAAATAGTCTGTATAATGACTATACCTTACGCAGGTCACAATTTATGATCCTGTGTGAATGGCTGACAGTACAGGATGGATGCCTCCAAATGACAGAAGACCTGCATCCCTGCATTTGCTTTTTCAAACGGGGACATTAAAGGGACAGGTCACTTTTAAAAATTGAGGGCCTGATTCACACAGGTAAACTTACATTTTTGTGTAAGCTTACCTTTTTTGGCATTCACAAACTAATTTGCTAAATTTAATAGTTTATGAATGCAGAGACTCCGTGGATGTGCAGAGAACTCTGCACCTAAAAAGACAGATCAGCCCTATCTTTTTATATAATATATATTGCAGAGCACTCTATATATGTATTCCTCTGTTACATTCTTAGTTAAACACCTTTTTTATGTCCATAGATACACTCTCATATATGTTGTATTTAAATTGTTGAGATTGATTAAGAAGTGTCACGGTATGATTTTAGTCCAGACATTCAGGTGTGTCTTACTTCTTTTTACTAAAAACAGATTTCAAAGACATTTACACATCATATTCTTTTAGCTATTAGTCCATCCACAAATTTCAGGTACAATTATGTGAGAACATTTTTACAGATATATTTCTGGCACTTCATCAATACAAATGCAATTATTGTGATGGCAATTTATGAATATGTTGCTGTTAATTACTCATAGATACTCACATATAAAGTGATCCACTAATATATATTGACTGAAATGTACTGGCCTGGGTTCCACCGGGTTCCAGTCTTACACATCCTGGCAACAGGTGTGTTATAGTGTTAGAGCACCACATTTGGCTTTCCAATACGATGCTCAAATTGTAAGGGATGTGCAAATGAGGAACCACTGTTACCATTTTCTATTTGAATCTATCTTTTTTTATGCAGGGTTCTCCACCCTGAATGCTGAGCCTCTGCAGTTATAAAATACTGTTAAACATAGTTTCTGAATACCAAAAAAATATAAACTTACACAAAAGTATAAGTTTATCTTTGTGAACCAGGCCCAAACTATTTTCGATTTGGGCCTCATGAAGAGAAGACGGCAACAGTGGCGTAGCATGGGTTGTCAGCACCCGGGGCAAGGCAAGTATCCGTGGATTTTAGCACTCGAGAGCTGCGAGTGCGAGCGCGCCCCTCCCCAGATGTTGCACCCGGTGCGGCCGGCCCCCCTGCACCCCCCACACTACACCACTGGAAGGCAATGGTTCCCTAGATATTGGCCTGTAGGTCACCAAAGCAAACCATCGGCGGACAGCTTTCCCTTTGGAAATGAGATACCATCACAGCTCTGAGTTTGGTAGCTGATCAGTGCTTTATAACTTCAACTGCAGTGAAAAACCATTGATGCATACCTTCTCAAATCGCAGGTAGCAGAGGGCTGCCTCTTTCACACCCAGCGCTAGCGGCATTAAAGGAAAAAGTCCGAAAGGGTCGCAAAAGCCATTCTATGAGTCAGAAAAGTTTTTTCAACTCATAAAAGGGCATCTACTGGTTGTGAATAGCACTTCTGTGGTCGCAAATCCTCTGATGTTGTGAATCGTAATGTTTCAAATCGCCAAAGGACATTGTACACTAATGTCAAGATTCTGAAATCGCTGAAATTCCAAAACGAGCAGGCAGGTAATTCCTCAATCCACATATGTTTAGCCAGTCTTGAACAAAGTACACTGATTCCCAGGAGATAAAAGAATGACATTTTAAATACTGTGCAACTTCTCAAGAACGTTTAAGGAATAGAAATTAATTCATTTGGCGCTACACCTTCAAATCAGGGAATGGATGGCTTGCGTTTCAGTCCAAACTTATCTGAAGCAGTCATAAAGTTGGTCCCATGTTTTCAGACATCTTTGAAATTTGGAAAAGGGGGTGTTTACCACATGTGGTAAATACCTCTCCCAGAGGTAATGGTATTTACCATTTATGGTAAATACACATCCTATTCCAACAAACTTACGAGGGCCGTACCCTCATAGGACACCTATCTTGCATTGATGATGCTCATCTGACTGTCCAGAACTCTGGCATTACCAGAAACACCTACGTTCTGTAAAGCAAGTGGTAAGTGATAAATTAGCGCTTCACAAAATAAATAAATACCTTATGTAAAGTTTATTGATGTTATCTAGTCTACATTACCACAAGAGCAATTGTAAAACTAGCATCAAATAAATAGATTTTTATTTATGTATCTCTACATTTGACATTAAACATGTAGAAGTTGTTAACTGTGTTTATCAACTAAAACAGGAATTAAACACACCTCCAGCATCCAGGTGTTATGAAACGTTCCTTTTTGTGACTCTTCCTGACTACTGATCCAATTCTCACAATGGATGGTTGCTGCCTATTATTTGGTTACTTTTTTGGCTGTCACAAAATATTATGTTGATCAGAATATAAAAGAAAATAGGATGCTCACTTCTAGATATCATTCAAATGTAATTTGTATATGTGTTGGTACTTACCAGTAGCTTTATAATTAAGAATTTCTTATTCCATATCATTTAACAGGGAACGCAGCCCTGGGAAGTATTCCCACATCTCCTGACAGAAGTGCATCATGCAGCCCCTTTGTTCCAACAAATGCTGATATGCCATCTATGCCGCAGGCAGCTTCTATTAGCCACTGCACTGAAACCGGTGAGATAATTTGTTTTCTGTTTTCAAGAGGTGGCCAATGATGGATTTCTGAACAGGTACATTTTTATTCTCTAGAAAAATAAAAAGTCCAGGGCTCGGGTCTACGCAGTCACCACGGCAGCCTCTCCTCTCAATGATGGCTTGAACCAAGCAATTGACCTTGTCCGTTCTGGTGTTCCCTTCTGGTATATGGGGTCCCTGACCTTACTCGTACATGGGCGATAGCCAGATGATAACTTGAACCAAGCAACTGTCTTTATGCGTTCTGGTGGTCGCCGACAGGGTCACCCACCTTACTCGTACATGGGTGATGGCCAGATTGGCACTGCAGTAATTTCCTGTTCACAAGGGGTCCCCTCTAGAATACGAGGTTGCCAACTTCATTCAGCACAGAGGCTACGACCTGATTGGTGCAGCAGTAATCTTCACAGCAGCCCCTAGAATATGGGCTATAGCCTGATAAGCATTTTAGTGATGCCAACCACAGCTAAATACACAGTGGCCCCTCCTAGAATACCGGGTCACCAACTTGAATTTGCACACAGCCTGTGACCAGATTCGTACAACAGTCATCTCCTCACACCTCTCTACAGGGATCCACTCACCAGTACCCTCCACTGGGCCTTGCTCCCTCCAGTGCTCCCCTCTCTAGCACAGGGCACACTGGTCTTGGCAAGCAGGCAGGCACTCGTGCTCCAGGCTCCAGGGGCAGGTGGTCTTGGATTTCCCTGGGTGATGTCCCCTCAACAAACTAGGAGGCTGGTGACCTTAGCCGCCAATCCTTATCACAGGTCTTGCAGATCTTCTCCTTGCACAGCCAGACTAGCTCCTTCACAGTTGACAATTTTGGGGGCTTTGAGCTCCCCTTCTTATAGTACATTTACAGACACCAAATTTGATTTAAGGTCTGAGTCTCTGATGGTTGTGTTGGGGGCTACTTTCTTTTGAAGTGTCCACTTCTCTGTCCTGCCCTTCCTCCAGAAAGCAGTCTGTCACAGAAGAGTGACTCCAAATCTGATAGCCCCACAACATAGGGCATGGGAGTGACCGTAGGTTCGCACCTGTATGTCAGCCATAGTGATATGTACCTCAAAATGCCATACACTTCATGATTCTTGTATCAGTCCCTTTTCCTTCCTGAGATGTGACAAGGCCCATTTCTAGTGATTTCTCCTGGAATCAAAGACCACCTGTTGAAGAGCCTGGCTCTTTGTTTATCCAGTGTGTGTCCCATCCAGCTCATTGGAATATAGCAATCTACAAATCTGTCTGAGGGATTCCTTTACTTTTGCATGCTTCTCCAGAGAGCCCTTAGTGTCCCAAAATAGAACTTAGAGTCCTACATGTATTACACCATTCAGAGGCTTTCTTACACACAGCACATGCATGCAGCCACACAGGTGCTGCACAACACCACATAATAACTTGATGCAGGCCACGAAAAGGGTAAGCACACTCCAGTGGAAGTCTACATAAGTGAGCCTATATGTGTCACTCTACTGACATAGGTAAAAAGCACTGTTCACTTCTACTGATCACTACCGTGTTTGCGCTACTTAACTCCTGGTAAAGGCAGTAGCCTTGTACCATCATGAGGGTAGTGCTTTGTGTGTCCGTCTCGCTCCAAAAAGACTGCATTCTGTGAGACAGGCCTATTTATTGGCTCACAGGCATGTTCGCCCATAAAAACTAAATTCAGCATGAGGGATCCAGATACCATTGCAGCATGAGCACTCCTGGGAGGGGTGCACGTCCATCACCATGAGAGGGGTTTTCTATCCCAACAGCGGATAAAAGGCAAAGGCATCATATCCTCAGACGTCCCCCATCTTGTGTTTCAGCCACACCCTACCTCTGTTGTAGCTAGCACACTCTGAATAAATATAAAACAACAGCTTCCCAGCACTCATTTCATAGTCATCAGGAACAGCAGAGTAAATCAAAAGTGTTCCACGCATAAACAAGTCATACAGATTCTCTTCTCTATGTTCAATATAATGATATCATCTTACGTTAAGGTGTTAAACATCATAAGCTATCAAATTGTGCAAAAAAAACCTCACCAGTGAGTAGATGAGCACTCTACAAGATAGTTGACAGTTACATTCACGGATTACCTAGGGGCATATCTCCCGAAACTGTAAACAAGAACAAAGTGAGGATGCCTTATAGACTTGGGGGTCACTTAATTAAAGCATATGTTTGTGAATCTGGTAAAACATTAAATGAACTGGAGCAGATTTTACATGGGAGTTTTAGCTACTAACTTTACGCTATTGACTATGTGGTCATGTCTTATCTGAAGTTAAGGCAAGCTATATGGAAACAAATGTTCATATATTGTTCACTATGGAGATTTCATTCATTCCAGCATTCAGTGTACCCATTTTAAGTTTTAAGTATAGCTTCCCTTTTCAGTAAGAGTCATTTCCTGCTCCTTCCTTTAGGCCCCCAGATGGGAACATTGAGCACTGTCCATCTGAATAAATTTTCTGTGTGGTTTACATGTAGGATGTTGTTGACCAAGCGTGCAGTGACCATTTTGGAACAGATCCTTGATTTGTCTTGTCAAATTCTTTTGGGTACTTCTTGGTTGTTTTTTTTCCTACATAACGTTTACTACATGAGCATAGGCAATTACAGAGATAAATGGATCCCTCTTTTGTTGCTATATTCAAATTCACTTGTAATGTATTGTTTGTAAACAAATTGGACTGTTCCCACTTGGGCATAGTTCCCATATTTCTCTGAGGTTCTTTTTGTGAGCAGAGGAAGAGACCAGTGTATGAGAACTCTTTTACTACAACCATGAGCACATAAGGTAGTGAATACAATTCACAATGAGAGGGCACTTTCTGTGCATATATATCACTTGGTAAAACTAGTGAAAATTGTGCTTTAAAACCTGTAAGATTCTGCGTTTGGCAGCTCAAAATAGGATAGTGTGTGATATTCCATTTTTTTTAAATAAAAGACCGAAATTGACCCACACATAGTGCAACATCCAAATTAGCCCATTTTGCATTGCAAGGTGATTGCTGTTGATCTAGTTTATACAAAACGTAGCAGAAACATTGGTCGAAACATCGTATCTTGAAGCAATTAAAAAAAGATGGCTGTCAAAGAGAAAAATAACATTTAACACCCTGTGGTGAAATACAAATATCACTTGTTGATAAAACATATGGCACTAAGCACTATCTATACCCACCACTCTGGGTGCACTTCTGCATCCAAACTTCCTTAACCCATAATGGAATTTCTTTTTGCGCTTTATATAAAAAAAGAAAAAGATCAATCTGTCAACAAGCACAGCGTGTGAGCTGGCTGAGCAATTCCTTTCTAATAAAGGTAGTCCCGCCTATAATCACTTGCTTTGCTAATGCTTTTAATTCTAACATTATGGAAGTGTGTTAGGAGGTTGAGGCCTGTCATAAAAACATCCTGTTAAAAATTCCTAGCTTGGCTACCTTGCAATAGAAATTACTGTCTCCAGCCAAAATCACATTCCAGCAACTAGTTAAAAAATTCATAGAACTAGCATGAAAAATAGAATTTGAAAATTAGGCTTCAACAAAAAGAAATGATCAGTCACCAAAATATACCAGGCTGTAAGCTACAGCTTAAGACCTGAAACATAGCATTTTGCTGAATATTTAACAATTATTTGAGCAACTTCCTTCTGATATATCCACATTTAATTATTCTGAGCAAACAACTCAGCATCTTAAAGGGTATTCAATGGAGGTATCCTATTGTATGCCTGAAGAAACGAAAAGCTGAAAACCCACCAGACCTCTTTCCGAAATGTAGATCTGTTACAAATGGAACAGAAATAATTTGCTTATGTCCTTTATAGGCCTCATAACTTAGGGCCCTATTACGAGTCTGGCAGTCCGAACGCCACATTATGAGGTTTGCAGGCAGACCTACCGATGTAACAGGGGTCCTGGTTGTAATCAGCCAGGGCAGCACTGAACTCAGTGCCACCATGCTGATTACAACCTTGTTCTCCACCAACCTTTTCATTCCACTGCCATGCAATGGTTGGTGGAGATCTAGTGCAGGGGCCTATATGAGCTCCCTTGTGGACTTTAGCATTTCTTCAGCCTTGAGATTTTTTTAAAGTACCCTGATGGGCAGCTCAAATAAATTACAGGCCAGCTGGGTGTTCAAAACCTCCCTTGGATAATAGGTCCATATGTATGGGTTATCATTCTCTTGTTGAGAAGAAGCTGGGGAAGAAAGTTTCCCACTGTAATTAGCCGGCACCACTGACAAGCCTTCTCAAGCCATTCTCACAGTTACAAAGGAGGACCAGTTAGAACTCTAGCAAGAGTCACATAAGATTTGCTTTTGGTGTCTTGTAGGGAAGGAAACCATTTTACTTTGTCAGTTAGGGGCAGAGGAAAGCTAGAGTGTGAGGTCTTTCAGACCTTTACTTGATTCTTTCATCATTCAAAATCCCAAGATGCTGCGCAAGGAGGGTGGCTAGTCTGTTGGCAGCTTTCAGTAAATGTCTCAGGCAGAAGGGTGATTTTGGCAGTGATATCCATGTTATTGAAAACACCACTACCACTTTTCCACCCCTACAGAAGGACAGAGAAGAGGGAACGATAGCACAATAAGGATGGACCCAATTACTAATGAATCCTTTTCTGGTTTGGAGGAACACACTCTGGACTTGCACTTCCTGGACTCTGTGGGCTCTCTTTCCAGGGCATGTGGCTCTTGCCTCCCCACTCCCTCTGGTTGATGGGTGAACTTGCTGCGTACCCTGAAGGACATGGGCCCTCGAAAGGCGTACTCCGGCCTATTACAGGATACTCCTGAGCCTTGCAAGAGACCTGGATGCCATGGGGCCTGGGCATGTAGTCAGGCAGTATAAGTCTGCCTTGAAGACTAAAGAATACTGCTGCTAGAAGACTGCAGCCAGGAGATTATGAGTAGCTGGCGGGAGTAGGGCAGATCCTTAAAGGTCTTCCCCATGAGAGTATGACGAAAACATTAAAAAGATCCAGAAGGCTAACTGACTCTCTTGGTGACTGCAGTGCACCACCAGGAACAAAACGCTCAACCCATCCTAAGAGATTTCAAGGAATCCCCTTGCTACCAATGAGCATCCTGAGTATCAGCTCAGAGGGATCCCAGAGGCTACAGGGGCTTCCAGGTCCAATGAAAATCATATCTCATTCAGTAACATTTCATGAAAATATTCTGGAGGTGCATCAGACGGCAGTTGAAAGAAACAGCCACGGGGTCAAGGAGCACCTATTAAGTACTTGCAGGACTGTTTCAAATTTGCAATCAGTGTTTGGGTAATCCTAGCATGATGGGCACCACCAGACGAGTACTTGTGTACTTGTAGTGTTGCAGGGTCTGCCAGATGTGCTGCCCAGATACTCTTGGGGTGTATATAATTTTGTTGTTAGGTCCACTGAGGCTGATAATTTTGTTTAGTGTAAATCTAATCCTCTGAGTCAAAATGTTCACTGTATTATCAGGCCGGAGTGGTATGTGCATATTTCTGATATCTTTTGGGCATGTTTTCATGATTATAATTGGCTTATATTATACTTTTGAGTTTTATAGTGACACCTACACTAAGCCAGGTATGCCTGATGTTTTGTTAACGTACGCCTCATATTGTTTTGTGTGCTTAGGTAGGTTATTGTGTTTATAAAAGATCATTGAGAATGTCTCCAAAAGAGGGGACTAAGGTAATTTAGAGGTTCCTCGATCAGTGTGGCTTTTCTTTCTTGAGCAACCTGTGTAGTATGTGAGGCCCTATGGCTGGTGTATCCATTGACATTTCTACCTGACAGCCTGTATATATTTGTTAATTTGTGTAGAGTATTTAGTTTTGTGTAAAAGATACTTTTTTTCTTTTTGAGCATTAAGTGCTGACTGGATTAAATTATTAAATGTTGTGTTTCTGTGGCTGAGTTCTGAGTTTCTAAGCAACTGCACCTCCACTCAATAAGCCTTGAACTGCTTTGCCTCACTACTCTGACAGTCAAGTGCTAAGAGGGGTACTTGGTTCCCCATTTGGGGTTGGCAGTGTGGAGCCCCCTGACAGCAGAGATAAGGGGAACTCTATTGTTACAATTGGGGCTGAGTAACTTTTGACTGTCTTGAAACCCTCCAACCCAGATTCCACATAGTCTATAAAGAGTTTCATACTATTGACGCAAAACTACGGCCTCATTTATGAGTGATCCAGTGTACGTACTGATGTATTTTGCACATATTAAAATATGATATTCCATGGTTACGAATTTAATGGATGTGATAAATACTGGCTATTGGAAGTTTAAACCTAAAAACTGGGCAAAATGTGCAAGTGTTGGTACTTTTCGTACCAAAATCTGCACATCCTTATTATTACCAGAACATTTCCCCGTTTGACCTGCCAAAATGTATTCAGGGAATGCAGATTTTATTATAAATGGGAATTGCGGGGTGTGGTAAGTGAGAAACCACGAGTAATTAGAACCGCTGGGCAAGCAGATGTTTCCACAGGGGTCATTAATTACAGCGCACTTGTTCTTGAAACACATGTCCAGGGGCATACTGGTTACCATGGGCCCCCATTCTTTAGTGCATGAATATGCCGCCATAGCTTGTCATTGCTGTAGATGTGTGTGTGTCTCTAAAGCAGCTCCAGTAAGTAGAGCGCTCTGGACTAACGCCATACAGATTGAGGACCGAAATTGTTAATTTGTTTCTCCTTCAACTAGCGTCTAAAAGGCCTCTTTCAGGAATGGGTACGGGGCTCCCTCAGAGAGAGTATTTTTGATAGAGCACTGCTCCTCTGAGACAGACAGAGACGGCTTTAGGGCAGTGCGACCGGTGCGGCCGCGCCAGGTGCCGACGTGGATGTGGGGGGTGCTGACCTCAGTGAGGCACTGTGTTTAGCAATGACTCACAAAACTTGCGATTTTAAAAGCACCTGCTGAAAAGTTCCTTGTGCGTCCAGACTTCCTGAAAAAATTAAAATGCCAAGATACCTTTTATGATTATTGTTCCTGCTAGAGAGCGAGAGATGGGAGTTTTGTCTAGGCAGCTTTGACTGATAAAGTAGCGCAGACGGTTAAAGTGCCTGCTGCAAAGAACAGAACTATGTTTTCTGTGGATAGCTGAGTGGTTTAGTAAAGCCAGCCTTTACCAGCGCTTTCAAGCAAATTAAATTTATGTGAAGGGGAGGCTGTGGAGAGATGAGGTGCACATTTGCCAGGTGGTAGTGAGGGAATCTGAGGAGTTGGTCATGGGGTGGGGCGCTAAAAAGGTTTGCTGCACCGGGCGCCACCAGCCCTTAAGCCAGCCCTGGAGACAGAGGTAGCATTGTACCAACCAGGGTCATAACATAGCCTCCAAACCTTCAGCGCCCACTCAATCCTTCCGAGTGGCTCATTCTGTCCCAATGCCAGTGAATATCTCTGATATATGGAAGGCTCGGGGCCATTTTCACATTCTGCAGGGAGGGGCATCATTTTATGTTATGCCACTGCATGTATTTATGTAAAAGAGGAAATCCAGTACAGAGTTGTAACCAGAGCACAAGCCTAAATGTTACTAGGAGTGTAGTATTGTGTTAGTTACCAAATGATTCATGCAAATACAAAATAGCAGAGAGTAAAGATGACCTGATGAACATCCACTGGTTAACTGAAGTGTATCAAGATGGAATTGATATGAACTCACTTATAAGTACAGTTCAACAATCAAAAAGTGAAGCATTTTCTAGGTACCAAGAGGCTGGCCTCATCTTTTTCACAAGTAATCAGTACAGAGTAGTCCTTGTGTAAAATGTAACCAAAAAGCCAATCTTATGCCTGGTTAAGGATCCTATTTTGAAAGCATGTCTGAAACATCCCAAAAATACATCATCTGCCCTCACTACAACAACTTTGTCCAAGATGTCATGACCAACAATTTAGTGTTTGGCATCTTGCTCTGGATTTACTGTAGTTCCTTTCGATAAAGATATAAGATATCTACTTGCCTTTCGTGACAACCCTCAACCCCATAAATCAGTAGTTAGCAAGTACTTGTATTCTTACAGAAGGCCTACCCGAATCTGGACCAAAATATATTCTGGTACTTCTGTTCAATCTACATTAACTAGAAGCAAACTCTGAAGCATGTTCGGCTGTGTGGGTCTGTGAAACTGTTAGCCATTTTGGATAGGGAGGCTTTTCTGAAAAGAGATTTTATTACATACTTCTAAATAAAAATATTATTTGCACGTATTTTGTTTTCCAGATTGTGAAATGTGCATCGAACAGTTAGTCACTCCAAATATTACTTCTACAGAAACTCCTAAAAAACCAAGTAAGTTGCATAATCCTTAAACCTTTATAATTTCTTGAAAGATGTAATCTGTTAATACTAATTAAAATCAGCTGAGCAATACAGACATGTTCACACTTAATTAGTACATCATTTGATATGCACACATTGTGAAACTGGATCATTATTCATAATCATTGGTATACAAATATGTTCATTTATTGCACAGACAAAAACAACACTTCAATTCCTATTGAATTTTCTTTTTAATCACAGGCTTACTTGCTTCTCTCCTCAGAATATGTGGAAGCTTTTCAATCTTTACTGAAGGAGCGTTGGAAGGACACGACACCAGAACCAAAAGGGACTCAAAAAGACATCTATACAGACATCACTCTGCTTCAAAACTGTGTTCAAAATAAATCTTGCAACAATACTGCCAAAGGAGTGGAAAAACTTACTATCTATGATGTCACAGCAAAGGAAAAATCATTGTTGGAAAGAAGCAACTTGTTTCAAGTCACTAGAGAGAAACCAAGAGAAACCAAAACAGTTGTTCTTTTGGGTCAGGCAGGGATGGGAAAATCAGTTCTAGTAAAGAAGATCTGCCAAGACTGGTCAGCTGGTGGGTATTCTGAGTTTGTCTTTGTGTTTTGTTTTGAATATTGTCAATTCAGCCTCACTGGACAGCAATACAGTCTCAAGGACTTGCTTTTTGAGCTGTCTGCAAAGCCTGAGGAGAAATGTGATGAAGTTTTCAAATATATCCTCCGCAATCCACATGAAGTTCTCCTGATTTTTGATGGATTTGATAAAGTCCAAGACTTTGACGGACTAACGCATTGCCCAGTTGACTTCTCCTTCAAGCAGTCATACACTATGAAGGACCTATTTGCAGGAATTTTCCTAAAGAAGTTGTTGCAAGGGTGTACAGTGCTAATAACTGCACAACTCAAGGAGAAGTTCAACCAGCACTTGGCAAAAGCAGATAAAGTTGTTGAAATCATTGGTTTCTCTCCCAAGCACATTGATGAGTACATGGAAAAACATTTTGAAAATGTGCCTTATGGCACAGATTGCATGAAACAGATAAAGGAATGCCAGTATCTGTTCAGCTACTGTTATATTCCTCTCATGTGCAGACTCATTTGTGTTGTTTCTGAGGCAGTATTCAAAGAAAGAGACCGAAAAATGCCTTCAACTCTCACCAGCTTGTTCGCCAATTTAATAATTTATAATCTGGTAGCTGCGGAACCACATTCAAACACCAACTTGGCAGTAGACAATGAATGTTTTGCTAAATTAACTTCTCTGGCTTTGACTCTGGGAGAAAAGCATCAGAATGGTTTGATGCATAGTTATTTTCCATCAATAGACAAAAGGGACTTTGCATTGAAGAATGGATTTATGAAAACTTTCCCTGTCCAATCGGACCCTCTGAGCAAAGAGAGGAGTGTTTTCTCAGATGGTACTCTCGAGAATTTTTTTGTTGCACTGAAACTTGTCTTGTCACACACAGTCAAGGGCAAAAGTCTTTTGAGATACATTTCTTTCAAGCCTAGAAAGAAAAAACTTCAAGATCAATTTCTATGCATTGTCCCTAGATTTTTGACTGGCCTTCTCTTCTTTGAAGAACACCTGAACCTAGGCTTCACCTCAGAGAAGAAGACAAAGAACTCAGTACATGAAAAGAGGAATGCTGTATTGCAGTACCTGAAGACTCTGCTGGAAAATGAGCTTAGTGCTAACACGCTTCTTGAACTTTGCCACTGTGTGTATGAAAGTCAAGACAAGGATCTCCTGGGGCTCACAGCTTCTAAACTCGAAGGCAATATCTCTTTTCAGAGAATGCATCTTACGCCGCCCGACGTCCATGTACTGCAGCACGTTCTGAGGAGGTCTTCGAATTTAATGTCCTTAGATTTAACGAATACTGGCATTCAGCTGCAAGATCTAAAGGAGTTGGTTAATTTAAACAGTGTCTCAATGTTCAGGTTAGTCACTGCCTTGGCCCGATTGTGAAATTAAGCATGACATTGAAGATCAAAGCAATTCATAAGAGGTAAAAGGAAAAAGGGGCTGTACATAAAGAGGGAAAGTTGCTCCTAGTATAGTACTTCTATATGTAATGAGGGCGGTGCCTTACATGAGAAGATGATATGATGCATATTTAGGAGGCACAGTGCTGAGTGAAGAAATATCCATCATAAACAAATGCAGAGCGGGTTGTTTCTTATATAGGGACATGCAACAATGGCTGCATAGCACCTGTTCCTATTTTTATTTAATGGTTCTCATGAGTGCTCAAAATTGTATGGTTGTGATTTTGAATTAGTAAAAAACTAAACAGAAATATATCCTTCTAAGACTGCACATTGTTTTGGCTATGTAAGATACTCCTCATTAAGACATCACAAAATCAAGAAATATGTTCAATGTATTTTTCCACCTCCCACATTTTATTACTGATGTTGGGCACAACAAAAGTAGTAGCACTGTGAGATGGGCCCAAAGTTATCAGATGGTGCCACCCTGCTTTTACACTACAGTCCCTGAAATGGAGCAATGCAAGCCATTACACTTTTGGTCCCTTCTTAGATGTGTCTGAGAAATTAAACCAGCCACTGAATTAGAGAATACAGTAGGGTTGGTGGCTCGTACAGTCCTAGATTTAAAGTTTCCCAAATGGTTTGTCGAAAGACTTAGGGGTAACCGTTTCTAAATTAAAGTCTGGCTGCTACTATTGAAATATTTGTTTGCTCAAATTTCTGTTTATTACGGGGTTTTAAAACAGTCATAAAGCATTATTTTCTTCTGTTACGTCATTAACAGTTGTTAACTTCCTTCTAGAGGGTGTTTACTGCTGGTTTTGGCCTGTCACTCAGATATGGGCTTGAACCAAACAGGATTTAATGAGGTGCATAGCAATTATAACTCTGAATGCTCTACAATACATACTAATTCGGTTATTAGCATTCTTACCACGTATCTAATCAACATGGTCAGACTAGCAGCCTAAGGTCCTGATTATGAGTGGGCCTGACAGAAGATGCAATTTATTCCACCTAATAGAATTTGAGTCCCCAGGGTTTGGAATTCATAAGGTGCAAAATATTCCAATACATACCTGTTCTGAGTTTTGGGGGGATAACTGGCAGATTTTGGTGCTTAATGCACTACTACCCACATGCCACTGTAAACTCTGTACACTTTTCCCCTTTTAAATGGCTGACATATCTTAACAATCGAAGGATGCAGACTTTATCAGATCAGCTAATTACTGGGTGCAGTAAATTCAACACAACCAGGAATTATGACCCCTTCACAACAGGGGTTTGGCCAATGTTTGAAGACTCTGACCCACAAATAACACTATACATGTTCACCATGGATGTAGAGCCACCAAAAGTAGTAGAAGTGAAATAACAGTTGACTCTGAATCTTCACAGGAAGTTATGTCACATGACCTAAACCTCAATTACTTCACAATATATTACACTGCCAAAGTTCCATAATAACTGCATGATTAAGATACCAGCAGAAACAGATAAACCGTCATTTTTAAAACAGCCTCTTTTTCAGTTTGGGTGCTCAAGTGATATGCCAAAATTTCACTTCTTTAGAGCTCTCTGCCACAGAGACCTACCTTTATATAGAGGCATTGGGTTCTATGATTTCCCAAGGAATCCAGAAGGAAATCTGCACCAGGTGTACCTTTCCATGTGGATCTCAAGCGGAATTTGTAAATTTTAAAAGTTGTAAAACTATACTTGGTTGTAGATTAAATAATGAGAATTTAGTTTGACTACACTAACTTAAATCACTAACAACGGTAATTTAAATCTTTCCATCTTTTAAAACAAATCATTTAGCTATAGTAAAGAACCCTGTGATTCACAAGGATAACCCATATTGTCTTCCATCCCTAAACCATGGATTATGATGGCCCTTGCTCTGAGTTGCATTGCGACGTACGTATGGGAATATGCATTGTGCCTATTTTGTGTTAGATGTTGGGTGCCACACTTATTTTTTTAGCATTTCATTTCATACAAAAGCAGAAAATGGAGACAGAGGGAGGACTAGAAAGATAGGAAAATAGTAACAAGAGGTCAACATTGATAAAAAAAGAACCTGTAAAAGTGACATAAAGAGACACACAGTGTATGGTGGTAAAAAAAGACTTGAGGGAGGGCCAAGAGCAGACAGTATTGGTATTTTGTATGCCTAGGACTAATTTTAACTATACAGGAATAATCAGAGTAATTTCTGTAATTCTGCATTACTCTAAAGTACCAACAATAATGAGATTATGCCTGCTTTCTTAGTTAAGAGTATTTTCGAGGAATAAATCCTATCCAATTGCACATTTAGCAGCCTTGAGCTGCTGCTCCTGCTGCTGTACGATATTTTCAGTGTGTAAAAAGATCCTAGCATCCATTTTGGATGCAAAGGTGCATTTTGCATTAAGAGGCTATCACTAAATATCGGGAATACATTTGGGAAAAATCCTACGCTAAGTGCACATTTTAGCGAGGACAGCTCGTGTTCTTGTGCATTCAGCTATATTTCTTATTGCAACATGCATTCTTGCATCCATTTTGGATACAAGGAGACAATTTTGTGCTAGAAAAATAGTGCTAAATGCAAACCTTCTCTTCTCACTTAATTCTGCACAACCTTCCCAAAATTTGGGTAATTTCACATGATTACACTACACGGAATTCTGTAAATTATGCCCAGACCTAGTATTATGCAATTGTGGTATTCAGTAGCATGACCATGTTTGCCTACATTAATCCTTGGACCCAGCACTTATTTTTGTTTTACAGATTAAGCACTGAATAGGGATCAAGTATGTATAGAAGTTAAACAATGCTGGGTTTAAAAGTAAACAATAACCCATTCTTAGATTCTGCATTGCCAGCCAAACACATTACCTATTGAGCATTTCTGCTTACTAAGCCAGCAATAAAAAAAAGACTTTGGGGGTCATTATGGGTTCCGACAGGGAGTTTGCCGCCACACAGGCTACCTCCCTGCTGACCTCATCCGCTTGGTCAACGGGCAGAAACCTGAGTTTCAGCCTGGTGACCTAGCGGCAACAGCCTACAGCATTGTCTCTGGCTCGTAATCGAGCCGGCCGTAATGCCGTAGTGAGCAGGGTGCACCAGCACCCTCACAATGTTCACTGTCTGCAGACAGTGAACATTGCAAGGGTGCTTGCCTGGGGGGCCCATGCACTGCCCTGCCAAGTGCAGGGGCTCCCGTGGGTGGTACCACCATGAAACTAAGGACCGCCACAAACTTCAGACCCTTGAGGAGCTGGTAGTTCCGTGGCAGCCCAACAACCAGGGTTGCAATGTGGCGTTCGGACCGCCGCATTGGCGGCAGTCCATCCGCCATCCACGAGTCTGGCGGTCTAGTGACCGCCAGACTCATAATGAGGCCCTTTATGTACATTTATGTTAATGAGTTGTGCACTAGGAAATTAAAAAACTGTCCTAGATTGGAGTTTATTTTAACAGCCTGTTTATTTTAAGAGCCGGTCAGGCTACATAAAAACGTATGAAGGTAGTAAACAAAACTGGGTGGAAACAGGCGCAAATGGAAAAACTAGAGGTGAAATTATAAAACTAGGCAGACATCCCTAATAACTGATTTCTAAACATAATAGATTTGGTAACTCTAATCCTAAGAAGCTGTAGGATAAAACTCTTTGGCACAGAAGTAGGACCCAGACCTTACAAAACATGTAGGGCACATTCTTAGCATACAATACAAAGGTGTGATCCTCTAGGATCCATTTTGTTAGTATCTCCTGGACAGTTCCATGGATCTGTCCAAAAACGCGTTTTTTTTTCACATCCTTAGCGCATATATTAACTAAAAAAAAAATCAGAGTTAGTGCAGGGGCTGCATACAACAGTGTTCAGGACCACAGACAGTAATTATCTCTTTGTGTTTCTGAACCCATGATATGGCCCCATATCTGTAATTGTTACAACCACGAAATCCTCTAACTTCACATTACTGACCAGTTTCTACATCTTTGTGTTTTACAACAGTGGCCTTACCTAGTAGGAACTGCTAGGAGTGAAAATTTGTTTTGTGTCTTTTTTGCTGCTTTGTGATGCGGAATGTAGCAAACATTGTTTGCACGAGGGCCAAACATGGTGCAAAAAATATTTTAATGTATACACAGCTAGATACTATTAACAACTTTGCAAGTATAAACACAATTGCAGTCCGGAAAATGAACACACACTCTCCTAAGGGGTGTACTGTGAATTAACATAGTGCACCTCTTCTTCCCCAAGGGTTTTTTGGAAGTAAAAACTAGCACCAAATCTATTCCATGAGAATGTGGTAGGTTGCTCATCAAGTGATTGATTAAACAAGGTTTATTCGAAGGTAAGATGATCAGTTCTTTCGACATGAAAGACCTACCATGCTATGGTAGCACACCATGTCCCATATCTGAGAATGACAGTAGTGGTGGAAGCTAACCAATGAGACCGATTACCATGTCCTAACCATAGCACTATGAACTGATACCTGCTGGATAGGTCCCTGTGTGTCACAGAGGTCAAAGTGTTCGCGTTTTTTTTCCAGTACGAACCATTGTGTTGCCTTATAGAATACCAATAGCAAAAATATTGAGTGAACAGAACACTGTGTCAAAAATATCTAGGACCAAAATATTGAAAAGGTAAGTGCAAATTGATAAGTATAGATTTACTATTCTTAACTCCACATATACATCCCTAGAAGATATATATATATCTTCAAGATACATATAAGTGGAGTTAGTTATATCAATACATTGCATACCCATAGAAACTTACCTCAATACTATAATATATATTCATTACACAATATTTTGTCCACACAATATTTTAAACTGGATATTTGTTCTAAACACGTCCCATTTTTATCATTAGTATGCTTACTTACCATGGTCAAGGTTGTGGACAGTTGTCACCTCTTTCCAGCTTCAGAATTCCATGAACATCTCCCAGGGATAGAAGAGAAATTTCAAGTCAAAATGCAGGTTTATTTTTGTCTTCTGAAGCAACATAATCTAGCTATCCGTCTCTCTCACTGAGTTGAATGTAATAGAAATAAAAACCAGGACAACAAAATTCTCATCTTGGTTTAAAGTTTGTCAGTTATGGACCACACTTTGAAAAGTGGGGAGACCACAGGATTAATCCAGATGCTAGTGTGTATGTTCACTATTTTGAATGCATTACTGCTACGTACCATGACTTTGACAGTTATTTTGATTGCTATTATTTCGAATAAGCTCATTTTGACCTATGCATTTAGACTTATAGACTTCTTTAGAAACTGGTTGTCAGCCAGGCTGCCTTCCAGACCTGTGGAGACAATGACCTCCACTCCCCAGGCAGAGGACACTTCATCATATTTAGAGACCCGACCAGGAAGGTGAGGCTTTCTGAGCCCTTAGTAAAGCCACTGCTCTGCCATTTTCATTAAAGGAACTGATCCTTTGCTGAGCAGGTGCCATTTTTGATGTGTCTCCTCAGCAAACATTTGTTTTTGTTTGTAAAGCAAACTCAAGGGAGACTGTGTTCACAAAAGAGGCGATGTCCCTGATGCACAAGACCTTCTCTGCCTGCACGTGGGGGTCACTGTGTGTTTTCCCTACTTAAGAAAATCATACCACACCTGACTGTTCAAGGTGGGAAAAATTAATGTCACTGTTGGACCTGGACCTTTTTACAGGGTCATCCCCAAACCTTTTGCCTCCTTCCTCCTATTTTTCCTGACCTGTTTGTGTTGGCTTTTGAACTCTGAGCACTTTATCACTGTTAAACAGTGCTAAAGTTCATGTGCTCTCTGTGTAAATTGTACTATTAATTGGTTTATCCATGATTGGCATATTTGATTTACTAGTAAGTCCCTAGCAAAGTGCACTAGAGGTGCCCAGGGCCTGTAGATCAAATGCTACTAGTGGGCCTGCAGCGCTGATTGATCCACCCACATAAGTAGCACTGTAATCATGTCTCAGACCTGCCACTGCAGTGTCTGTGTGTGCAGTTTTAAACAGTAAATTTGGCTTGGCAAGTGTACCCACTTGCCAGGCCTACCACTTCCCTTTTCCTACATATAAGACACCCCTAAGGTAGGCCCTAGGTAGCACCATGGGCAGGGTGCAGTGTTTGGTTAAGGTAGGACATATAGGCCCTCATTACAACCTTGTCGGTAAATCCCACTTTCCGCCGTGCTGAAGACCGCCAACATCCGTTGCGGTGGTGGAATTCCGCTACAGGTATGACGACCCACATCTCGGAATCTGCCGCAATACAGAGACCCACACAAGTCCGCCACACCAAAGGTCAGTGATAAACTGGCGATACCAAAACCTACACCGTCACGCCAACAAGAATACGCCCACACTATCACGACCCACGAATCAACGTGGCAGTCTTTCAACCGCAGTAATCCATTTGCTGTTCACACCGCCACGCTGAAAATACATACACATTTACAAAACAAAACTACATTGGACCATTCAAAATACACACACCTGATACACATACACACCCACAACACTATAAAACACACACCCACATTACTCACAAACCCTTTCAACGAAAATTTTGAAAGAGGCACAGAGAGAGAGATTAGCAAACACAACACCAGCATCCACAGACACACAACACCATCACCATACAACATCCATGCACCTCAAACAACACACACCAACACATACCCCCACAGATCACAACAGACAGCACCTCACACATCACCCACATCATGGCACCTCAAAGACACCCCAGGTTTTCTGAGGAGGAGCTCAGGGTCATGGTGCAGGAAATCAACCGGGTAAAGCCACAGCTTTTCAGATCACAGGTGCAGCACACCTCCATTGTGAGGAAGATGGAGCTATGGCGGAGAATCGTCGACAGGGTCAATGCAGTGGGACAGCATCCAAGAACATGGTGTGACATCAGGAAGAGGTGGAATGACCTACAGGGGAAGGTGCGTTCCGTGGTTTCAAGACACCAGATTGCTGTACAGAGGACTGGCGGTGGACCCCCGCCTCCTCCCCCACAACTAACAACATGGGAGGAGCAAGTCTTGCCAATACTGCATCCTGAGGGCCTTGCAGGAGTAGCAGGAGGACTGGACTCTGGTAAGTCATATCTTTTCTACCATATCCCCCACACCCCACGTGCATGCCAACACATACCCCCACCCTTACCCTCACTCCCATCATTCTATCATCTCACATATGTCCCACTATCACAACCCACACATCTCAATACCAAGGCCCTGCATGCAACACCTATGCATAGACCACCATCACCAAAGCATGTCCAGTACAGATACCCACACAGACCCCAAACCAACTACCACAAAAGGGCAAACACAATGATGCATGCACAGGAGTAGAGGGTACCTCACCCAATGCAGAAGATGGCACACACAGATACTAACCCTATGCATTTACACCCCAACAGGACCCATACCCAACGTCACCGGACAGGAGGTGCCAGACATATCCAGTCCCCCCATAGAAGAGGCCCACAGTGATGACAGCAGCTCTGAACGCCTGGATCAAGATGACCAGCCCGGCCCATCAGGGACCCCCGGACAGTCGGTTCCCCTGCCACTGTCACTAGCCAGTCACTAGCAGGGAAGCTGGGAGGACTGCTGTGCGACAGGGGGAGGACAGGCCCAGGGAACCCACTCTCCACAAGGCACTCTCCAACATCATGGGAGCTTACCACCATTCCCAGGAGACTATGGGCACGGTACTGGCCAAGTTTCAGGAGACCCAGCTGCTACAGGAGGAACACTACCTTGGGATCAGAGAGGACTTGAAGTCCATTAACACCACCCTGCTCACCACTGCAGGTGTGCTGGCAGACCTTGTCAACACCATGAGGGACACAGTGGGACACAAACGGGCCCCTGACACTAGCCTGAACGATGAACATCCTTCCACCTCCTCTGGCGCTAGTGCACAGGAGGCACCGCCACAGGACAAACAGGCCACCAGCATCCCACCACCTGCAGAATGAGAACAACCCCGCAAACGGTCCTTGAGATCCAGGAACAAGACGGAGAACATTGCCAAGACCCCCGCCAGGAAATAAGACCCTCCTGAATGTCACCCTTTTGTCCCACTTTGTCACCCTGTCCACCTTAAACTGCCATTGCTCCACTTCCTATGCCCCATTGGACAATACACCTGTGAGACCAAGAGACTGAACTCTACCATGGACATTCCTCCACCATCACCCAAGCCCATTGCACACCCCCCTCCACTTATTAGCACAGAAATAAACACCCTTGAATCACGAATCAATCTGGAGTCAGTCTGTGCTTTCACAAATGTGTAATTGCAAAATCTCTGAAATAAAACAATGTCAACGTACTTGTTCACATACCAATGTTACACAGCTGTAGACCAGGAGTAAACATAGCAGAGGGCACAAATGGGGACCCAGATCTGTGAAATGGAAAGCCAAAGGGACAAGTCAGGGTCCATACACAGAGTTAAAAAGGCAGACTTATGCTAGGTCCTACAATAGTATGAGGTGTGGTATGCAGTTCCATCCTCTTACCTGTGTCTCACTGGAGGTATTGCATGATGATGTTGTTTCGGTTATCTACATCTTCTTCTTCTGCCTCCTCTTCTTCACTGTCCACAGGCTCCACAGCTGCCACAAGACGACCATCAGGCCCATCCTTCTGCAGAAAAGGCACCTGGTGTCGCAAAGCCAGGTTGTGCAACATACAACTGGCCACGATGATCTGGCACACCTTCTTCGGTGAGTAGTATAGGGATCCATCTGTCAGATGGAGGCACCGGAATCTGGCCTTCAGGAGGCCGAAGGTGCGCTCTATTATCCTCCTAGTTCGCCCATGTGCCTCATTGTAGTGTTCCTCTGCCCTTGTTCTGGGATTCCTCACTGGGGTCAGTAGCCATGACAGGTTGAGGTAACCAGAGTCACCTGCAAATATCGAGGGACAACTGTTAAACATCCTCCAAACATTAGGGAATCTCCCATACCCAGACAGCAAATGAAACTGTGTGGGGACTTTAGGCTCACCCATTAGCCACACACGGTGCCTCTGGAGTTGCCCCATCACATAAGGGATGTTGCTATTCCTGAAAATGCAAGCGTCATGCACTGAGCCAAGATACTTGGCATTCAGATGGGAGATGTACTGGTCTGCCAAACACACCAACTGCACATTCATAGAATGGTAGCTTTTCTGGTTTCTGTACACCTGTTCATTCCTGCGGGGGGGGGGGACAAATGCCACATGTGTACCATCAAGGGCACCAATGATGTTGGGGATATGTCCCAGGGCATAAAAGTCACCTTTCACTGTGGCAAATCCTCCACCTGAGGGAAAATGATGTAGCTGCACATGTGCTTCAGCAGGGCAGATAACACTCTGGACAAACACGTTAGAGAACATTGGCTGGGACATCCCTGATGCCATGGCAACTGTTGTTTGAAATGACCCACTGGCCAGAAAATAGAGTACAGACAGGGCCTGCACTAGAGGGGGGATTCCTGTGGGATGGCGGAAGCTGACATCAGGTCAGGCTCCAACTGGGCACACAGTTCCTGGATTGTTGCACAATCAAGGCTGTAAGCAATAAAGATGTGTCTGTCTTCCATTGTTGACAGGTCCACCAGGGGTCTGTACACCGGAGGATGCCGCCATCTCATCACCTGCACCAGTGGATGTGCCCTATGGAGGGGAAAGGTGAGCAGAGTGTCATACAACACTTAGGTTTCACAAGGCTGTTTAGCACAAACATTAAATTGTCTCTATGTGCCTTTGTCTGTTCGTATTCCTGGCCTAAATAGGTGTGATGCAGTTATTTGGCCTGCCATGTGGCTCGCTGAAATGGTGGCTGCCTAACCTGTAAGTTGGGACAAGGGAAAATGAGGTAACTGCGTTGGCGTTGTACACCGTCGCGGTCAGGGGTCGAACACCGCGGCGCAATTCAGCCTTGGTTATTATTGGGTCCTATGGGTTCCAGGAGCCCATGACGATGTACGCTGGGGGTGATGGTACGCACCGCCGCAGACGTGACCGCCATTTTCTAACTGTTCAATCACTTGATATCTGACCTTCAACGGAGAGGACCTACACTGCAAGTGCTGCTGTGACCTGAGTCTGGAAGCGACAATGGCTACAGTGTCTGGGAAAAGGGCCTCTGCCTTCACTGCAGAGGAGTTGGAGAAACTGGTGGATGGGGTCCTCCCCCAGTACACGCAACTGTACGGTCCTCCAGACAAACAGGTGAGTCAACTGTGTGCATGGTGGATGGCACATGATTGTATGGAGTGTCGTGGATGGAAGAGAGAAGGGGGGACAGGCCAGCATGTGAGGATGGTGTGTGTATTTATGTCTGGGCCAGGGTGGGAGGTTTTTGGCCAATGTGTGAGAAGAACTGTATGGAAGAGTAACATCCATTATAACTTCACTTTCCTCTAGGTCAGCGCCCACCAGAAGAAGGGTATTTGGCGTGCCATCACCAAGGGAGTGCGTACCCTGGGGGTCTACCATAGACGGAGCACCCACTGCCGTAAAAGATGGGAGGACCTGCGCCGCTGGAGCAAGAAGACGGCGGAGGCCCAGCTGGGAATGGCCTCCCAACGTGGAAGGGGTGCCCATCGCACCATGATCCCCCTGATGTACCGGATCCTGACAGTGGCGTATCCTGAGTTGGATGGGCACATGGGGGAATCACAGCAGCCACAAGGGAGTGAGTACACTCTCATTCAGCTGACTCTGCACGCTTGACGAGGTGTCTGGGTGGGGTAGGTGGGCTGTGGGTTACCCTAGGCCAGGGCAGACGCGCAAGAGTAGATCCATTGATTTGCAGGCTCATTCCCACTCCAACCCCAAAGGTGGTATTTGCCCTCTACACCTAGTCAGGCTCCCATGGGTTCTTGCTGTGCATGAAATGGGTCTAGACAGAGTACCCCTTGGGCATGTGCTTTTCCCCTGCCCTGTCTCTGCATGGCTTAGTGCACAGGGCTGCTCCCTGTGTGTCGTGTATGCCAACTTTAGTCGTGTTGCATGCATTGACCATGTGTCCCCTCTGTCCTCCCCCCCTTTTGTTTTGTCACCCTGTCCTTGCGTGCAATAGCATCATCTGGCGGAGGAGCAGTGGCATGGGAGGAGGAGGGAGCTGCATCCCACATGGCCCTGAAGGGTGCAGTAACGGAGTCAGAAGGCACCAGTGGGACGGAGGGCGAGGGGAGCTCCACAACAGGGACAGGAGCAGGCACCAGCAACAGCGAATCTTCCTCTGAAGGGAGCTCCCTTGCGGTGGCGGGCACTTCTGTGCCCACCGCATCAACAGGTACAGCTGCCACCCCCCCTACCAGCACCGCCCTCCCAGCAGCCCCTCACCGAGTTTCCGTTGCCCGCTCCGTGGGCATCTCCTTCGCCCCAGGCACCTCAGGCCCTTCCCCAGTCAGCCCTGCTGCCCTCAGTGAGGAGGCTATTGACCTCTTGAGATCCCTCACTGTTGGGCAATCTACCATTTTGAATGCCATCCAGGGTGTTGAGAGGCATTTGCAGCAAACAAATGCATACCTGGAGGGCATTCGTTCTGGCCAGGCGGCCCAACAGAGAGCATTTCAGGCTCTGGCCTCAGCACTGATGGCAGCCATTGTCCCTGTGTCCAGCCTCCCTCCTCCAACTTCCTCCACCCAGACCTATCCCCTGTACCTCAGCCTATCCCAAGCACACCATCAGACCAGCATGCACACTCATCAACACACAAGAGTGGACATGGCAAACATAAGCACCACACATCCCACTGGCACTCACACAAGCACCATCCCCATGCAGACACACCAACATCCACTGCCTCCACTGTGTCCCCCTCCTCCACGTCCTCCTCCTCCCTCCCTGTCTCGTCCCCACTCACACCTGCATGCACTACATCCTCACACCAGCAGTGACATCAAAGGTGGGGAAGGGGCACAAGCCAAAGAGCAGGTCAGGACAGTGCATGGTGGGTCTGGATGAGGGACAAGAGTCACCCCTTCTGTCAACCACAACATCAACCTGTATGGCGGTGAACACTGCCACCTGCATCGCCACCAGCACCACAACCTGAACGTCTGCTGCCTCAGCAACAGTCCCCAGCATCATCCCCAGTGGGCATCTGTCCGAGACTGCAGCAGACACATGCACCACCGCCAGCACCTCTGCAACAGACACTGCCGCAAGCACCACCACCAGCCCTGCAACTTGCTCACACAGTGGCACCACTGCTGACATGGCAATCATCCCCAGTGGGCAGCCGTCTGAGGTTACAGGCGACGTCCTGGACCCTGCCCAGCGTACATGAGGCATGACTCCCAACACTGTTTGTACCTGCAGGTGGCAGGCGAAGTCGCAGCAGGGTGGAGTGTGTCCCTGCCTCCATGGAGTATCATGCTGCCTGTTCCCAGGCAATCTCTTGGCACACACACCCTGGTGAGGGAATGGGACCTGCCACACTGCATGTGAAGCACTCTGGGCACCAAGCCCCCTCCAGAACCAGTGGAGATTCACATCCACTACCTCAGTCTTTGGCAGGATAAAGCACTGTGAGCACCAAGCCCCCTCCAGAACCAGTGGAGATTCGTGTCCACTACCTCAGTCTTTGGCAGGATGAAGCACTCTGGGCACCAAGCCCCCTCCAGAACCAGTGGAGATTCACATCCACTACCTCAGTCCTTGGCAGGATGAAGCACTCTGGGCACCAACCCCCCTCCAGAACCAGTGGAGACTGTTATCCACTTGAGAGACTGTGGCTTTGCACTCCCCAGGATAAAGCAGTGGGAATACCACCCACTGGAGAGACTTGAGAGACTGTGGCTTTGCACTCCCCAGGATAATGCAGTGGGCAAACCACCCACTGGAGAGACTTGAGAGACTGTGGCTTTGCACTTCCCAGGATACAGCAGTGGGCATGGAGCCCCCTCATGGAGCAGTGGCGTCGTCCGTTCATCCGGCTGAGGTGCCCTCCTCCCCCTCCCCCTGAGGTGCCTGTTTATTTTCCATCTGATGCCCCTGGAGTGTTCTCTCCGTTTCGATTCAGGTATCTTGTGTGGGCTTCGCCCATGCATTTTGAGACACTGATCCGCGGACAATGATTTGATTTCTATCCGGACTTGTGCAGTTGGTGTACATGTTTGTATATAGTAATTTTTGAATTTGGCCTATCTGATATTTAATAGATTACACTTGTTACAATCATTTCCTTTTGTCCTTGTGTTCTTCCAGGGGGTGATGGGGTGTATATGTAATGTTGCTGCATGTATTTGTGTGTATGGTGTTGTGGGTGAGGGTGGGGGTGTGGGGGTGTTGCGTGTTGCATGTGTGTGTCACTCTCTTTCCCCCCCCCCTCCCCTGTGTGCTAAGTGCAGTACTCACCGTGGTCATCGCCGGCGTCTTTCCTGCTCCTGATACAAGAGGAGGTAGACCAGCATGGGCAGAACCTGTAGTTCGGGCTCCATGGCGTCCTGGTTGTTCCTTGAGTGTGGAAAGGTGAGTGGTTCCGTTCCAAGTCCGGTTTACACCATGCTTTTGATAGCGTTGGTACTGCCCCGGAAAAGGTGGCAGATAGGCATGTTGTAATACAATGGGTGGAACCTTGTCTTCCACCAGTCTGTTGGTGGTTACCGCCGCAGTGTTTGTTTCTACCACCGTAGTGTTAAAGTGGCTGTCTATGTTGCCGGTTTCCGCCATGGTTGTGATTCCATTTTTTTTTCCGCTGGCCTGTTGGCGGTATTACCGCTTCTTTAACACCGACCGCCAAGGTTGTAATGATGGCCATACTATTGTGTTTTATATGTCCTGAAAGTGAAATACTGCCAAATTCGTTTTTCACTGTTGCAAGGCCTATTTCTCTGATAGATTAACCTGGGGGCTGCCTTTAAACGTGATTAAAGCGTAGCTTACCTTTGGGAGCAGTTAGACATGTGGAGTTTGGGACCTCTGAACTCAGAATTTAAAAATACATCTTTTAGTAAAGTTGCTTTTGAGATTGTTCTTTTGAAATTGCCACTTTTAGAAAGTGGGCATTTTCTTGCTTGAACCATTTTTGTGAGTCTGCCTGTTTGTGGATTCCCTGTCTGGGTTAGTTTGACAGTTGGGTTGTTTGCACCTCTCTCCAGACAGTGACACAAAGGGGTCTGGGGTGTAGCCTGCATATTCTGATGAACCATATGTGCTAGGAGGGAGGTGAGGAGTGATCACTCGCACCTGAAAGGGCTGTGCCTGCCCTCACACAATGCAGTCTCTAACCTCCTGGTGTATGTCTGAGGCCTTGCCTGGGCAAGGCAGGATTTCACAAACAAGTGAGACTTTTCTTTGAAGTAAGCCTACTTCAAAGGCCAAAATGGGTATAAGAAGAGGACTCAGAACCACAGACTTTAGACACTTCTTGGGGTAGACACTCTACCTCACAGACACTTCTGGACAAGAAACCTGCTGGTGAAGAATCCCTGAACCAGACTTACCAAGAGGAACTGCCTGGCTGCCCAAAGGACTCACTGGGACTGGTTTTCTGACAAGGGCTACTGCCTTGCTGTTGCCCTGCTGCCTTGCTGCTCCCTGGCTGTGCTGAGAAGTGCTCTCCAAGGGCTTGGATAGAGCTTGCCTCCTGCTCCCTGAAGTCTCAGGACCAAAAAAGACTTCACTCCTGCAACTGGACTCTTTGTGGGCGAAAATTCGACGCACAGCTTACTAAAAACAACGCACAGCCTGCCCTGCTGTGAGAAATTCACTGCATGCCGAACCGGGATGACGCAGCATGACTTTGCAAGGAGAAGATCGATGCGGCGCCTGCATTGCGACCGGACCTTCGACGCAAGGCCCACCGGATCGATGCACAGTCGACCCGGTCTCTAACTGAATCTAGTGTGCGGGGCGTGGGGCTTCCCGGCAGCAGGACCACCACTTCCCCAGGTCTTGTTTATATTTGAATGTAGGGAGGTGGGCTTGGCCTCCTCCCAACCCTGGGTCCATCACCTCCTGGGGTTTGTTTGTATTTTAAAGCAGGAGGACCATGCACCCCCACCCCTCTTCTGCGGGGACCATCACCTCCCCAGGGCTACATTGAAGGCTGGCCTGCTAAGTCGCAGGGTGCCCACCTCTGGGCATAGCTGTTTGCTTTTGCTTGGTGGGAGCTATCAGCTCCCACCAATTAAAAGCAAACAAAAACAGCTTTCTGCAAGTGAGAGTTGTCTAACAGCTCTCACTTGCAGAAAGCAGAGTTTTCATCTGTCTTCCCTAAATGCAAATTTGGGTGCGGGAAGAAGATGAAAACATTGCTCCTGCAAGCAGGGAGCAGCTATTAAAAGCCACTCCCTGCTTGGGGAAGCAATGCTAGCTCCCACAGGATGCAGGGAGACGGCTAGGACAGAGAGGGCCTTCTGGCTCCCCCCGCAGTCCTGGCACTCACTCACTCTCTCTCCCTCTCTTGTCCATCCCATAATAGGATGGAAGTGAGAGAGAGAGATTGTAATTGCAGTGGTCTCTCCAGTAAGACCGGCAAGATGTTTGGGACTAATGTTATAGTTACATTTGGATGCATAGATGAACAAAGTCACTTCTGGCCAAATGGTCTTGGTCTTGTGCTGTCACTCAGGAGGCTGAAGTTTCAAATCTTAGTAATGCTTGGCAGTGTGTTTGCTTATTTGCTGGTGTTTTGACTGTTAAACCTTTCTAGTGATGGAACATTCACATCTCTTTCCAATCATATGCATGGGTTTGACTGTCATAGGTATGTCTGGAAACATCACAGTGGGGAGTCACCAATGCCCTACAGGCTACAGTCACAGACCCTCACACTGAAGTTTGAGGGTTTCCCCTCCAGGTGTGCCCATGGTCATTTTCCTTCTTCAATTTCTTTTAAACGTCAAAAGTTGTAGGTTCATACTGAACGGCGATCTCACTCTTTTTAATTGACAAATTCATTTTTCTTTTCAATATGTCCAGAAATATCTAATTCTAAGTACATCATCCATCAAAGCCTAAAAATATCTCTATCTCTCTCCCTCTCTCTCTCTCTCTCTCTCTCTCCCCATCTCTTTCAGTCTCTTTCTTACACTCACACACCCACTCAGAACCTTACATACCCACTCACTAACCCACTCAGACATGCAATCATTTACAGACCCATTCAGACCCTTGTGCACCCACTCACAGCTGCACTCAGACCCTTGCGCACCTCCTCACAGACCCACTCAGACTCACACATCCATTCACAGACCCACTGAAGCCCACATGCACCCACTCACAGACCCACACAGACACTGACGCCCCCTGTCTCACACCCAGACAGTCACTCTCACAGCCTCTCTCACACCCAGATACACCCTGTCACACATATTCTCACACACAGAGAGACAGGCTGCGGCCAACTCCTGTTGTATATGGTCATAGGCCATTTGCAGCGTGGGGTTGGGTGGTTACGGGGGGTTTGCTGCAGCATCTGGTCACAGGTCAGGCCCTGCAGCCAACCCCCGCTGCGCACAGCCAAATGTCCTACGCAGCACCGGTTTGGGTGGTTATAGAGGTTGGCCGCAATAACTCGTGCCTTCGCCATGCACTGCTTATTACCCCACAAATCATGGCACTCATTACGTCTTTGATAACATCATTGATATTTTCACTGTATTATCTGCAGTAAAATTATTGATCATATAACTGAGCATGGTGAGATAACTCAAACTATAACAGGTGAATTTCTATGGTTTTATAAATTTAAAATGTGTGCCTAACCATATCGTCCCTGTAACTTTTGTTTGTTTCAGTAAAAAAAAAAAATATATATATATATATATATATATATATCTACTCTTTCCTTGCATCCCACTCTACATCCATCAGCTATTGGACTTATGCATTCTAATAGCAGAGTTTGTGCAGAATTGTGAATGCTTGGTTTGCTGTTCGTTTGCCTGGCACATTGTTCGCATCATATTACATCCCAGTGAAAACTGGAAGCTGTAACAACCCACATACTCATGAACTGTGGACTATGACCAAGGTTCCTAACACTTGTTACAATACAGTATAAATGTTTCTTCTCAGCAGATACTTAAAATGTAAGTGCGCCCGACTCCCAGTGTGAAACATATTTTTGACATAAATATTTAAAACTCTACCACAGTGGTGCTCACCATGGATCTAGGCAGGCCAGTGACACACCACATTTTCAGGATTGCCACTGACTATGGAAATGACTCTGGTATAGACTGATGGTATGTACACATATCTCAAATGAACTGGTTTTTATGTTGCACTCCCATGATCTAGGGGTTTGCAAATAAAGTATGTGTGTATCCTCCTTGGTAATTTTCTTGCTCGTTGTAGGGCTTCTCTGGGTGATACCGTCCGACTTTGGGAGTTGCTTCATCAGAGTGGGGAATTTGAACCAATAAGACTCACCATCAAGAAATTCGTCATAGAGCCTTTCAAGGCAAAGAGCATGAAGGACGTTGAGGATATCTCTGCCCTTGTTCAGTTTCAAGCACAAATCATAAATTGGTAAGATTCTTTCAAAAATCCTCTAGCTAGAGAGGCGTGTGTGGGTGCCCACATCTGACACTAACAAGCTTTATAAAATAAATATTTTCATTTTAATGCTTTGAATGTGGAAGCTAAGTATTCAAATGGAGTTACTCCTGTTCGCACAATGTATTTTGTCATATGGACAAAGCACAAAGATAGCCACAGTGAAAGGAAAACAGACTCACCCAGCACAAACATAGAGAGTAATACATGCAGAATTGCAGCAGACTGTGCTATGCGGAGTGCCACTAACAAATAATTACCGGACATTAAGAACCTGATAGACAAGGGGGCGGGCAGTCAAACGTGCAGCTCTCGGAACCCTGCTTACTGTATTTGGCCCAGTTCATGATGACGGAGAGATTTGCAACTCACCTAGTACTTTGGTTATATACAACAGAACGAGTGCACTCTGATGGGCGTTATATTGATTCCTTAACCAAGTACTTTTGCATCTAATAGGTCCTTCATGGGAACTTTAAAAACATATTTATCCTGGTAGTAGAAAATGACTGCCTCTTTGCTTTTTGTCCTGAGGCGCTAACCCTACAGGAGGAGGTTGGGAATGTGGTCAGTCACCATCCCACCCCCCCCCCCCCCACCCCCCCTCGAATGAACTAGAAGTGCAAAGATTTATTTCTGCAGTTTCCACGCTTCGGTAGATCGCACGAGGAAAGAACTGCAGTGATAGCATCAAAACAATTTTAAAAGTGAGTTCCTACCCATTGGAAAGAGAGAGGTTGACGGGGATGATAGTCCAGCCAAGGGTACTGAACAATGTACCACTGCATAGTCTCTTTACCTGCAGAGGGGACAAGGGTTATGGCAAGGGTTGTGTTAAATTTGCGTAGTTGCCACTTGCGGAGTTATGTGTAATTTTGGGGAAATTAGACATGAAACTAATTATTAAGAGATATCCGGCATATTGCGCTATATTTTGCCGCAAAATGCCTCCTTGGGTTCATTTTGCGCTCAAGGACGTGCTTTGTGGTTTAAAAAAAGGCGCTATATCATACATAATGTAGACAACAGCTACTCGCGTTTGCTTTGCATTATTCCCTGCCTCAGAATTAGGAATATTTCCCAAATAGTAGCATAATTACGTGACCATGCGTAATTGCGTTATTTTGAACTTCGCGCATAACAAGAAAAACACTTAAAATATAAACGCAACAGATATTGGCTATGCATTTGAATCCTGTTGGACTTTCCCAGAGATTAAGTAAACAAAACGGTGCCAGTTTTTCAACGTCAGTTGTGTGCAATGGTCTTTAAGCAGCTCGACCGTATTTCGGTCCAACATTTGTGTTTAGTTGATATTGGGTCACAGAAGGTGTTACAAGCTAAACGCATGATGCTATTTCATCTTTTGGTACCCGAAGGCATGCATAAGGGCCAGAGCACAAACTATCAATAGAAAGAAGTACACAAATTAGACTGGAATGTAAATTTACTGATGTATTTAAAATTGCTGAAAATGTTAGTTCTACGATTTTTGCAGTAACATTTTGAAAGTTCGGTATTTTCTAAGTATGACATTTAAAATGTTTAGCCTGCCTATGGAAAAAAAAAATATGTAACCATCAGTTGTTGAACCTCTCCATTTGAATAAATTGCAAATTCTTTTAGTTAAAGATTAGATATTTGAACAAAACCATTTTAATAAAATGTACCGCCTTTTCTGAATTCACGATCAAGTAGAATTTGTTGCAGGAAGAAACTGGCAAACGTAAAATAATTATAACGAAATCAAAACATTCATATATACAATTATTAAAATTAATTATTTTCAGGCACATCCATGATGTCCTAATAAAATGTGGACAGTCAATAACCAATTCTTCACAATTTTTTCTCAGAGATGCCAAATTTATGCAATAATCTAGAAAATGCGACTGCTTCTGTGCTTCCATTTGCAAAGGCATCCTCCGTTTGCCTATGAAGAGTGGGCGCCTTCCCGTTGTTATAACAACACACTAGCTCCCAAGAGACTTGTGGGTGAATGGATGAGGGGCTTCTGATCAGGGCTGCCTTAAGGCCAGTGCGAGCGGTGCAGCCGTACGGGGTGCTGACCCAGATTGGGGGGCATTGATCTCAGGGGGGCGCCGTGTTTAGCAATGAATTACGAACTTGCCTTTTAAAGCACCTGCTGAAAAGTTCCTTGTGCGTCCAGCCTTCAGGAAGCAATTCAAATGTAAAGATACCTCTTGTGATTAATGTTCCTGTTAGGGAGAGAAAGATGGGCGTTTTGTCTAGTGGCCGCTTTGACTTGCCATAGAGTAGTGCAGAGGGTTAATATGCCTGCTGCAAAGAACAGAACTATATTTTATGTGGATAGCTGAGTGACGTACTAAAGCAAGCCTTTACAACCGCTTTAAAACAAAGGAGTGTATGTGAAAGGGAGGATGTGCACAGATGAGTGACACATTTGCCAGGTGGTGGTGAGTGAATCAGAGGCGGTGGTCATGGGGTGGGGGGTTGCTAAAAAAGACTGTTGCATCGGGCGCCACCAGTGCTAAAGCCTGCCCTGCTTCTGATATCTGCAGCCCGCAGCACTTTCACCCACATGGGTCACATGGGTCGAAGGGCCCATTGATACCAGCTCATCTTAGATGCGTAGTGCACACGAATAACACCAATTACACTACATTCTGTCATTATGTAGAGCTAGGATTATAATTGAGTACTTTGCGTCTCATGTATTGAATAGGCAGTGGAGTACACAATGCTCAAAGGGGACATTTATGTTCCCACTGAACATCACGAATTCAGCTGAAGCAGTTTTGCTCCGAAATAAGGCTGCCTAAATGGAATTAAGTCTGCACAAGCCCTTGACATATCCCCAGCCCCGTCCCTAACAAACATGCCTCTAGGAAAAAATCTTTGTTTTTGCAAATTGCACACTGCAAAAACATTTTGTGGATGCTCAAATTCAGTCACAATATAAATTTGCTTAATTGAAAAGTGTACATTTTCCCAGGTGATCTCTAGCACTGATGGGTTAATCTTCTCCAATAAGTGTAGATGGGCTAAGTTAAGATAACGTGGAAGAGAGAAGCCCTTTCCCACATAGACAGTAGTCTGTGAAATGGTTTTGTAATTTTTTTGACCCGCAGAATAGATTAGGAAGAGATAAACCAGTGTTTTAAGACTCCGGCATTAAATACATTCATGCTACTATTGTTTTGTCTATTTGCCGCATATTCGTTGATTATACTTTAATAGCAATTGTAACAGGATTTGGCCAAACCCATAGGCCTGGACATGGTTACTAGACTCTTAATTTACCCAATGCTCGTTTCTTTTTGTCAAGGTGTGTTTTTTACATGTTTTTGTTGGGGGAGCTTCCAGGCCCTCACCAATATAAAAAAAAAAAACCTTGGCTAAACATGAAAATATTTTTCTGATCTCATAGAGCATAGATTGCCATAGCACTGTGTGGCACATATGGGAACTCCTTTTTGTGGGGATGTGCTCCTTCATTGAATGATAGTTTTCTACATCTGGGCCTTAAAATGTATTTTCACTCTCTGTTTAATTCTCATATCTGGTGTGATTCAATTTTACCAATTTCATGTAAACATCAGTACAAGCATTGCTTGTTCTCAGGAATATGGAACGCTACTAGAAATTGACACTACACTGTACGATTTTGTGAGAATCATACAGCATTAATGTGGGGTAAAGAGGTATACAGAAATATCATATGGTTCTGGTGCAGTACCAGCTGTGGGTGAGGTCAGTGCAAGTGTACATTTCTTAACATTTATAGACTATTCCTCTTCTTGCATCTCCCTACTCTGATCCTCTTCCATAGAAAGCGGGGTGGCGTTTCCCAATTGTTAACAGGATTTTTCATAACCGCTCCCTTTTGTAGACTCTATCAGCTTTGAAATTAGGTGTCCACTAAGTAAGCCATGGTGTGATCCTTCACGTTATGATATTTAGTCACTCATGATAGTTGAACTTCCTCCCAGAGTACCTTAACTAAATGTGGATAGTCCTTTTATCCTGTTTCTTTGGCACTGATACCCATTTAAATAACTCTCCTAACAGGTAGAGGCAGATTGGGTCATGGAGAAACAGTGTTTTGACTTTCCTGCAACAGTGTTTGTTTGACTATAGCAACTAAATCAACAAATACAATTAGACTGTTTGCTCATTCACTGTTGCTGCTAAAGATAGCCTCTTTGTGACTATTATTGGTTAAATTGTGTATTTCTAAGAGCCACATTATAAATGGGGTGGCATTACGAGAGGTAATACTGTGCCTGGATTACAATATTGATTATTTCACGATAATAACAGATTCAGGCTTTTTTTTAAGGTGGCATTGTCCCCAGAGCCACTTGCATTAATACTGCATGTTATATTATTCCATGCTGTACTACCACATTACTCATAATTCCACTTTTGGTGGACGCTCCTGTTTCAATAATTCAATATTATGACTTGACCTGTAATGATGGCCTAAAAAATATATTACTCTCAATTCAGAAAATGCCTATTGTTTCCCAGTCCAAGAGTAGTAAAATATCCAGTGTCTTCGTTTAATTCCTCATCAGTCTCAGATATATTGTTTATAACCAAAGGTAGTCATTTGTTACAATTTCAGTCATGTTATTTCATGTCAGTGTTGTCCACTAGATGTTTATTAAGAAATGCTAGCTCAATTTGCAGCTATATTGATACACAGAATTGAAAAGTTAGATGGAAAAACCAGCACTTATGTATCATCTTCAAATAAAAACAATATGACTATCAAAGTAGTTTGCAAGTGGGCAAGAAAGATTAGCCAGTAACAGGTTTGTTTCAGTATCCCCCAAGCGGCCTCACCGCTCATATCCATGCCTTTCCTACTAGAACCTTTTTCTCCCTGGCTTTCACCTCACTAACACTCATTGTTTCTGGCTATTCTTGACCAGCTGCTTCTTTTGTCCAACTATTTCTGTAAAAACCGTATCAGGAGTAGCATTTGTACAGAATCCAACTTCTAGGGAGCATCGACTCTCTCTTATAATAGGTCAGAAGTTGGCATGGCCAAATGAGCAGAAGGATAATCATGGTGGGTGCTGTGGGGAAGGAGACCAGAAACAAGTTTAAGAGATCCAATGAGTCGTGTTCCAATAGATACTGCACAAACGGTGTGGTAACAATGTATCACATTCAGTCTTTCAGAAAAAATAGCAACTATTTAGCACAAAATGTCACAAGACTAGAATGCTTGAATGTCCTGCTGAATGGAAACACTATCATTTGTTCCTGAAAATATAGCAAGATGCACATAAATCACAATATATGAAAATATACCAACTTGTGCACAATGCACAAGATCTATACAATAAAATATGTTTTTGTGCTCTCTTTTTCTAATTACTAAATTAGAACCTACAGTCTCATACAGTTCATGAATCAAACATATGTCTTTGGCACTATGTTCCATCTTTTGTTTTATCACTTTATTGTATGATCTTCATTTTTCCTGTATTGTCTGCTTGCTCTCATTTAAAAATGTCTCTGATCTAACATTAAAACATCTCAGACGTTTAATGAGAGAGCACCTAAAATACACTGTGCACTTGTTTCTATGTTTCTAGTGGTTTCCTATCTCTTTTCTCTGTTGAGATGGGAAAACAGATCTAGTCTGTTTTTTACTAGTGATTCTTGCTCCTTTCTCTGTTGAAGGAGGAATCCGATCCTGTGTCTATGTTCATAGCTAAATCAATGTGACATGGACTTAAAAAAGAAACTGTGTGTCCTACCACAAAGTGAAGATCTCACAAGGGCTTCCTTCAGTGCTTGTTCCTTTTTTGTAAGCAACTCCATCAAGTTTTGTGTTGGGCCCTATCCTGTTACCTACTGATTGGAATGCTAAACACAGTAATGGTGTAGTATATCACCTGTTTTTCAAGAATCTGTTCCACAATCATATTGCGCAGAATTGGGTTTCTTATTTTGATGTTTTCAACTCACACTGTTTCACACTGTAAGCACAGACAAAGTCAGCATCTATAATATTTTGTTAAAAAAAGTTGTCTCTATGTCATAGATTTCAGGCTAATTTCTAGATGTTGTTGAATGTTGGTAATATTTGTGTTTCCTGTAAACTCTTACCAACCTTCATCTTGAAATCAATTGTCCAAGCCTGAGTTATTCTAGTTGAGGAATAATAACTTAATGGCCAATAGAATATGTCCAGTAGGTTCCTCTTTTGAGAATTATTCTATCCTGTCTACACTTAGTTGTAAGGAAATGCCTCTTATTGCATGTTCACCCCTACATTTTTGGGCTGATGCTGCTGGTTTTTCAACTCTGAGAGTCCACTACGGCCTGCTGAGACCTCAGTGCCAGTGTTCTGACCTCATACAAATTGTATGTATAATTGGATACACCCAATTGGCAAGGACTGACTTACTTATAAGTACCTAGTATATGGTACCAGGGTAGACAGGACATGTAAAGCAGAGTGCACACTCAGGCCTGCAGTACTGTTTGTGCTACCCTGTGTGTGACTAAGTACAAAATGGCCCCTAGCCTGCCACTCCAGACTGAAAGGACAGTGTTTTCACTGCCAGATTGACTTTGCCATTTAAACCAATGGCAGAGTCACCCTATCCCTTAACATTATATATAAGTCTCCCCTATGGAAAGCCTAGAGAGTCCTATGGCAGAGAGCTGTATTTTGTTAAGTAAGACATGTATCTCAAAATTCTTAAAAATATAGTCTATTTTTATAAATTGGTGTCTTGTTGCTTTCATGCTGTGTGACTTTCTTATTTCGTAGTTTGGTGCTGTTAAGTGCTTTATACATTATTCCTTCCCTAATCCTTACTATTTGCAGCCACAGTTTACCAGGGTTGAGCTTAAGGTGAAGTAAACCTACATGTCTGGACCTACGATGGAACTCATGAGTGTACTGCACAATAAGGCCTCACAACCATAGCATATAGTACACCCAAATCCTCATAGTTTTTCAGTGTGAGACGATATTATTAGTCATTGATCCAGACCATCTAATCTACCAAACTGTTCAATATTGAGATTAAACCTATCAGTTTCCTTCTCTCTTCTTCTTCCCTCTTTCCATTGTTTAATAGAGCCACGTAACTACACCCTATTCTGTTCATCACATTCTTTCGATATCTGGGGGGGTGGGTATTTAGTTGCTTTTCTGTGTGGAACCCTGAGGTTGCAATGAGAAATGGAGACACTGAATCCAATAATTCTGATACAAATCACCCATTATTTCCCCTCCTCTTAGCAATTTCCACCACAGGTTTACTGGTTTGATGATTTTTTTTTTATCAGACCTCACAATTCCTGATGGAGACCAGTAGCCATATTACCAACCAGGAAATTCTGTTAAATTTGTAATGACACTGTAAGAAGTTATCCTAGTACCTTTCACTCAACCTGCTGCTTATTATAGGTTTGGGAAAGTAAATGTTTTCGTCTTAGGAAATTAAATCTTTTTGTCCTACCTAGATCATCCAATCTTACGGTGGTCAAATTCTTGCGACCATATTAATTTTCTCTTTAACTATGTCCTGCTTCATAATTCAGTCTCAACTCAATTTCGATATCATGTTTTCTTCTTTGTACATATGTGCAAATTCCTTTCTGCGCATAAAGTGTTCTCTTTTATAACAGAGCAATGTCTGCATTTATTTTGGGGACAGTAAATTATCTACTTGATAAGTACCCCATTAGGTTCATCTGAGTTCAGAGCCAACAGGGATAACCTATGGTGAGAGCAATTTGTGTCCTAGTTACTCTCATTTCTCACTTTATTGTAAGAGCTATCTTGCAGTCTGCCTAATTTGTTTCTGATGTTCAATTTGGATACTTCACCAGCAACATCATTGCATGGCCTCTTTTTCAGCACTTTTTCAATACCATTTGCTGCGACCTCATACCATACTGGGAGATCACAACTGGCAGTATCTGCTTGTATTATAGACAGAGGACCTGTAGCGTTTTCTCATACTTTAATGTATACCATGTAATACTTACCCTTGAGCCTATATTCTCCTTATTTCAAGACCTCTTTATGTCTTTGTAAACTTCATGCCACCATCTTTTCACTTCAAGTTCCCTTTTTAGGGTCGAGCATGCGTCGCATGCGCTTTAGGAATTAAAAAGGGCTCGGAGCCCTATCAAAGTCACGTCAGTGTCTTTCATTGGTTCGTGGGCTTGCCTGTTAGAATCTGCTTGATTTCGTTAGTGGAAGGCACGCATGCCTTTTCCGGTGGTTAGCCCTCCTTGAGCGCATTGACCAAGTACAGAAAACATATGAGGCTCGCTGTTTTCCGTCCGGTTCGTGGACTACTTTTTCTCTATTTTCGTAACGCGATCTCGCTTGGCAGAAGTCGATCACTTTGCATAATATCGACCCTGTTAGACAGTTAATTGCACTTTTCCGATTACGTACATAATTGCACTCTTGCTGATAGGCTTCATTCGAGTGAAAAGTCCGGTTAGGAGTTTACAACGCTATTAGCTCTAACACAAGCAAACGCGAGACCCGTTGCATTGCAAATGCTTGTTCATTATGTTCTTCAGTCACACACCCTTGTAATATGGCAAGCCATTCCCTTGGTAATGTAATTCTGTTCAATACTTTGAGGAATGCTACCTTGTTGATTTCTATTGCACTATCAGATGGTTGCCTATTGCCCTACAGCTAACTCTCAATCTCACTGCCTAAAGGTTCACTTCTTTCTGCCACTCCTTGGCTTTCCCAAACTCTGAATGAATGTATCATCATTTTCCTGTGACCTGAGATGAATTTGGCAGCATTTCCAGCTACTCCAGATTAATTTTCTTTGCTCACTACTACTTCTGCTCTCTACTGCGGAAGGGCTAAACCCAGAAAAACATGTCTAGAGATCAGCAATGTCTGCACCAACTTTGGTGAAAAACGACAGCTAATTTTGAAGTTACCACTAACTGTGAACTGCCTTTACCAGGATGTAAAGGGGCAAACTGTGCTGGGATTTGAGACAGTGTGCTGCCAACCGCCAAAATGTAATACTTACCATTGAATCTATTTTCCCCTTTTTTCAGGACCTCATTCTGTCTACATAAACTTCCTGTCATCATCTTTTCAATTCAAGCTTCCTTTTTCATTACGTGCTTGAGTCACACACCCTTGTAATCAGAAAATCCAGTCCCTTTGTAAAGTAATTCTGCTCAATACTTTGAGGACTTTGCTGATTTACATTGCAATATCAGGTGGTTGTTTATTGCTCTACAGCTAACTCTCAGTCTACATGTTTTCGAACTGATTATTAGATCATAAAAAGGTTAATTGCCATGATAACTGACATATTACAAAAGACTCCTGACATTGTTACGATTTTTTCACCTACAGGCTTTTGGGTGTTCCAGAAGAGCAAAAAATAATCAAACAGCTGGTATTGTTTCTATGAAGGTGGCAAACCTAGTTTCAGCAGTTATGATTACAATTTTGGCTTTTGTGATTATACTGTGCAAGGCCCTATATCCCCTTCATAGGTGGCATAAGAGATCTCTAACAAGACACAGAACTGAGGACAACCAACTGCAGCACTTTGGAACTAGATGTCTTTTTGATACCCTCCCTGGGAAGACCACTATGGAATCACAAGTCCTTTCTCCTCTTTGGGGAAGGTGAGCAGATCCAGTGTATCGAGTAGCACTCCTAGACAGTGATTCATGTTGAAGACCTTCTTGTTTATCAATGACACAGCACCCTCTAGTGAAATCAGCGCCAGCTCCTCTCACTGACCAAACCAGACATAGATGCCAAGTGGTGCTGGCGCAACAGGCGTCGGGCCCTTCAAATTAGTGACAGGTGCAGGCTTCTGTCTCGGGCCCTCTCAAAGCATGCAGGCCACACTGACCGTGTACCTGCATCCCCCAAGGTATCACTAGCTGCCCAGCCACTTGTTCCACCCCTGACCATTGCCCCAGCTACAGCAGCATTGTTAGGTTACCTAGGCATGGGCCGCAATGCAGGCATCAGTGACTGCCTCCTGCACTGTTCCGCCAATATGCGGGTGGAGGTGCACAGAGCAGGCACGATGGCCCCACCTGCTGGGGGCTGCCGGAGCAAAGTGACCACCCAGGAAGAAGAAGAGAACACCTCATAGACTCAAAAGCAGGTGGGCATGAACAGGGTTACACCCATACCTCATCCCCAATTTGTTGATTTCTGGCATAGCCCTGGTCACCAGGGGCATAGCTTGGCCAGTATGATTTAAAGGGGTGGGTGGAAGTTAGCTTTAGATTTCTCATCTATCATGATGGCACTTAATATTACAAAAATATTATAGGGCAAAGCAGGGCACGCGAGAGGGGCTTTGGGGTTATCGAAAGGGAGAGGAATGCGGATTGGTAGGGGTACTTAATGAGTAAAAGCACAATATTTTGTGAAATAACCAACATTTTAAAGTATTTCCAAATAGAGGGAGAGAGTCTGTGTGTGTTTTCATCTGTGTGTGTTAAAATCCCTAGTGAAATGCTACAGACACCTTACTATATCCGACTAAAAGCACCTGTGCCCAACTAGCAAAATATACATTTATTAAAGGAGTGAAACAACCAAACCCTCTCTCCCTTCACCCTAAACTACGCCCCTGCCGATCACATTGAATGACTGCACACCAGACAACAGTTGTACCAGCAGCTAAAGACCCCGAACCCAGAATCACCCTTAACTTGATTTGTTCAGTTAAGACTGTTTATCATGAACTAATGCTCCAGGAATTATTACCAAACACCTCATTATAGCACACTCCTTTTGCCTCACAGGGATGTTCAGTCAAATTGTGCAAAAAATCTGAGTGCTTCTTAACCACTTGGAATTTCTCTGATTCACATTCCATTCAAATGTGCTTAGTTCATCTGTTATCATTACAGAAATTGACCACTGATGTACAAATTAATCTTGACCAATCCCCAAAGGAGCAGTAATTGTAATTGTATCTATCTAGCACTTACTGCCCCTGACGAGGTGCTAAATTGCTTTTTGGCAAGTAGCACTCTGCTCTGAAACCCAAATGGACTAGTGGTGGATTAGTATAGGGAAATATGAGTACAGTATTAATCTTAGTTGATTTGAGCCGAGGATATGTAAGTTTGTTAGCAGGTTTGAATAGATTAATGGAGGGATAGAGAAGGGAAGAATCCAGAAGTGTTAATTGGGAGTTTATAGTAATAGGATGAGGCTTGGGATGAGCAAAGGAGAGATGGAGGAGGGAAGTGTCTGTAGAAAGGGGTTAGGGAGATCATAGCAGTAGAAGGGTTTTGGATGAGTCAAAGGTGAGATAATTGAGGGAGAATTTAGTAGGGTTGTTTGGGAGATAATAGTCGTCAACTGAAGTTAGAGTTGAGCCAGAAGCAGTAGAGAAGGAAAGAGCTTAGGCAGGGGGATTTTGGAGATCACAGAAGTAAAATGGGTTTGGGATGATGGATGAGTCAGAGAGTGGGGATGAAGGATAGATTGATCGAGGTATAGGGTGTTGTGAATAAAGAGTAAAGCTTACGAGAGAGTAATAATTTTTTTTTCATTTTTTTTCCTTGTGACTGTAGGACTAGAGTGATAAATAGATGCGTAAATACATAATAAGGGAATATACGTATAAGGAATATAATAAAGGATATAATATTTTGAGATTTAAAGTTGTGTTGTATAAGCACAGACTTTCAAGATTTACAATGTTTGAGGCTCATTTATTTGTATACTTTTTAAACATTATTTTACCTTTCCTCAATTTTCAATAGTGAAATGCTTGCTGATAAAATAATTAAGATAACATTTGCTCATTGTGATAGATAAAATGAAATCAGGGATTCATAAGTATCTAATCTAACAATTTATCTAGGAACTATGCAATGACCTATAAACAAGTTAAGCATAGAATAATATACATATATAGGTATACATATATATATATATATGAACACATACATTGTATACATACGGGTATACATGCACACATATACACACACACACATTTAACTGTGAGTAAATATACATTTGTTAAACAGGCTTAAAGAGTATGTACATATTATTATGAAATAGTAATTATTCATATTTCTTAAAGAAATGCACATCTTTATATATATATATATATATATATATATATATATATATATATATATATATATATATATATATATAAACATAATCTGGTTCTACATATTTACCAACACCGGCATATACAGTCCATTGCTGTTTGGATATGGTAGTTATGAAGGAAAAAGCCAAGTCTTGAGTAGTCTTCTGAAGACAAGATAGTTTACTGTGGATCTTATATTTAGGGGTAATGAATTCCATAGTTTGTCTGCTTGAACAGAGAAGGATGTACCACCTATAGTTTTTCCTTGTATAGTGATGTTTTAAGGCGGGATGCCAATCTTGAGCAGAGGTTTCTTTGTTGAATTTATTTGGTGATTTTATTCCTGATAAAAATTAGTCCTGTTCCTTGTATTGCTTTGTGGGTGATACAAAGTAGCTTGAAGGTGGATCCTCTGGCAACCAGTAACCAATGTAGTGCCCTCGAGGCAGGGGAGATGTGGGCTTGTGGCTTTACATGTAGTGGTAGTCTGGCAGCCAAGTTCTGAATGTGTTGTAGTTTTCTCATAGTAGATAGGAGATGATCAGTGGTAGATGATATTGTTGTGATTTAGTTTAGACAGTACAAGAGAAATAGTAGCCTGGACCTTGTGTCAAAATCTGATGTGGGGGAAGATGTGTTGCAGAGTTCTTAAGGTGATTAAGCTTGATTGTGTTAATTCGTCCACTTGGGCATTCATTGTTAACTTGAAATCAATGGTAATTCCAAGGTTTTTAACTTCCTTAGATACTTGAAGAGGCGGTCCTAGACTGTCAGGTCAGGCACACATTGGGTCATATTTTTTTTTATTCGCCACATGTGGGTATTTCTGTTATGGAAGCATTCAGTTTGAGATGGCTCCAAGTCATACACTGATCAACAGCGCTGAGGCAACTGAAGATGTGTGAGATTCCAATGTCTTTGGGGAATTCCAATTTAAGGAGTATTTGTGTGTCATCTGTATAGTTGTAGCACATCAGTTGAAATCCATTGATCAATCCTTGTAATGACATCATGTAGATGTTGAAAAGCATAGGTGAGATGACTGATCCTTGAGGGACCCCTGCTTTTGTTAAATAGGGTTTCAACAAGAAAGGGGGAGAATAGTTTACATTTGTTCTGTTTTGAAGGTAGGATGTGACCCATTCGAAAGCAGTTCCTTCTATGTTGGCTTTGTGGAGTCTTTGAATTATGGTGCTGCGGTCAACGGTGTCAAAGGCAGCTGAGAGGTCCTAGAGAAGTAGTGCAGCAACTCCATTGCAGTCCACTGTACATTTAAGATCATCCCAGATTGTGATGAGTGCAGATTTAGGCCCATATTTATACTTTTTTGCGCCGTATTTGCGTAATTTTGTTTACGCAAAAGCGGCGCTAACTTACAAAATACAATTGTATTTTGTAAATTTGCACCACTTTTGCTTCAAAAAGTGACACAAGTGTGGCGCAAAAAAAGTATAAAAATGGGCCTTAATGCCTTTTCCCGGGCGGAATCTAGTTTGGTAGTCTGAAAGTATGGAGTTATCTTCAATGAATTGCGACATATGGGTGGATGCTGGTCCTTCTATCAGTTTGCACAGGAAAGGTCCATTTGTAATTGGTCTGTAGTTGTTGGAGTCCTGTGGGTCCAGGTTGGTGTTCTTTACTAAACAGGAACACGTATGCCTTTTTAATGTCTTCAGGAAAGGTTCCCGTAGTTAAAGAATCATTGATGATTCTTCTCACTGGTGTGGCAGCAGAGGTAGATAAAAGAATGTTCTTGAAGATGTGTGCTGGGCAAAGGTTGGAAGGGCTGGCGGAAGGTCAACTTGCTCTGTACAAATCCATAAATTTACTTTGTGTTATTTGTTTAAAGAGTGCAGAGGTTGGGTTGGCTTACTCTTGAAGGGGATTTTAGGAAACGGTGCTGGTGGCTTTCCTTTGTTTTAAATAGGAGTCCAATGTGTCTGCCTTAGTTGCGTAATGATTTGCCAGTTTGTCTGTGAAATCTTGAGTAATGGGATGGGTTCCTTCCATGAATTTAGTTTTTCAAAATTTGTTGAGAATTAAAAAAAAATCTTTATTTGCATATTAAGCATTTTGAATTCTGAGTAGTACCTTTTTTAGCTTTTTTGATTGATGATTTGTATATTCTTTTAAGTTTGTGTAGGTGAAGGTTGTCTTGAGTGTTGTTTGTTTAGAGCTGTATGTTTCCTAGGTATTGGTCTTCTTTTGTCAAGTTTAGTTTTTTGAGTGGTATTAGGTTATCAAAAGCTTCCTGTAGCCACTCATAAAGTTTCAAACAGCATTTCTTGTGTCTAGATCTGTGTTGGCTGTTAGTTGTGTTTCTAAGTCTTCAGAATTTAGTTTGTTCCATGGTCGATAGATGTCTGTATGTAAGGTGGTCTTGGGTGTGTTGATTTGTGGTGTTTTATATTGGAAAGTTACCAACTGGTGGTCTGACCATGTGACTGGCAGGATGCTTCGAGTGGTAACTAGTTCTGGATTTGCAAAAATGACATCTAGGGTGTGTCCAGCAATGGTTGTGGGATTGGGCACAATCTGATGTAGGTTCAATGTGACTAGGCCAGTGGTGATAGTTTTTTGGATGTGGCATATTGGGTTTGTCAAACCAAATGTTTAGGTCCCCAAGAATGCAGAGGTTGAAGTATAACATTATAAGGTTTGAAATTGTGTCTAGAAATGTGTTTGGGAATGCTGAGTTGTTAGGCAGAGGTCTGTAAAGGAGAAGACAATTACAGGAGGAAGTTGGTGTAGGGTTGCATCTGGTGATGAGGGCCTCACAACCTTGTATTGAAAAGTTTTCTGTTTTACTGAAATGTATTAGTCGTTGGACTATAATAGCTAGTCCATCTCCTCTTTTGCCTTTATGGTATTGTGTGATGGTTTGATAGCCCGGAGGAACAGCTTCATACAACACTGGGGCCATGTCATCTCCTAACCATGATTCTGTTATGAATAGTAAGTCAGTGAGTAGGTCCTAGATGTGGTGCTTGTTTTTTTAGAGTGTTCAAGCATTTATGAGCGGGCAGTTTAGAAAATGTGTTTTGGTGGTGGGGTCATTTTGTTTTGGAGAAGGGTGAGCAGTATAATTTGAGCTTGTAGCAGGTGTGCTAGTTGTGATAACTGTATGAGGGCCACAATAGTGTTGTTTTTCTATATTATGTTCCTCGTCCAGTACGTTTAGGAGGCATTTCGTTGGGTCTATGTGTGTTGGTGGTGGGCTTGGTGGCTGAGAGTGACATGATGAGTTTAGTTCTTTTTGTGGAGTAGCCTTGTTGTGTAATAGAAAGGGGAGTGCAAAGTTGTTAAGAGTGGTCTGTTGTTTATTTTGTTTGCGTCTGTTTAGAGTGGAAGAAGTATGGCTTAGGGGTGATGGAGGAGCATGAGGATCATATTCTAAGGCTCTAAATTGTGCAATGGAGGAGGGGCGGGTGAATGAATGTTGCTGTGATGGGGTGTATGTGGTACAGGTTTGTGAAGAGTGAGAATTTTGGAGTAAAGATTTGCAGGATTTGTATTATTTGTGTAGTCATGAGGGTAGGAGTGGGTGTGACAGAAAGTATTATGAATGTTTGTGTTATTTTGATGTGCTGATAGGTGTTATGTGTTTAGGTTTTGTAGAGTAGTGAGAGGAGGTATTGATGTAGTGGTTTCCTGTGAAGGATGTGCATGTGAGATACTGCTGGTCATGTCTGGATGGACAGAGTTGTGTTTGGTGTGAGAATGAAGATGTCTTAATGTTGTAGTTGTTTTGGATATGTGTATAGGTGTGGTATGTGGGATTTTGTGGTTATTGTTGAGACATTGCAATCCGTATGAGTTTTGATTGTGGTGCATGAGTTGGATGCCTTTGCTGATATTGTGTTTGATTTTGGGGGATGTGGAGGGTTTAAGGTAGTTTCTGAAAAATAGAAAATTTGCCAGTATCTCTGTCCCTAGGCCCAACCCAACTCAAGCAAGCAACTGGCCCTGTCCTCTCCACTCTTAGCCTTGATCCTGGGCTGAGACGTCCTGAGCCCTAGGCTTAAATAGCCCTCTTGGCCAATGTAACCCTAGCCCTAACCAATCAGGTTTCTAACCCTAGAGCCAATGGGAGGCTTGGTCCTATTAACCAATCACAACCGTAGCCCTAACAGCCAATCTCCGCTGGAACCCTAAAAACCTTGGACCAATAGGAACCCCAGCCCTAGTATCACGAACAGCCCTAGCCCTGACAGACAACCACAAAAGGAACCCTTAAAACATTAGACCGACAGGAATCCTAGCCCCATCAACCAATCGCAGCCCTAGCCCAGACAGCCAATCACAACAGGAACCGTAAAAAGTGTAGAATAATATGAAACCTATCCCTAGAAACCAATTGCAGCCCTAGCCCTGACAGCCAATCACAACAGGAACCATAAAAACTTTAGACTAATAGGAACCCTAGCCCTATTAACCAAACACAGCCCTAGCCCTGGCAGCCAATCACAACAAGAGCCCTAAAAACTTTAGACCAATAGGAACCCTAGCCCTAGTACCATGCACAGCCTAGTACTGACAGACAATCACAACAGAAACCCTAACAACTTTAGACCAATAGGAATCCTATCCTTATCAACCAATCACAGCCCTAGCCCCCCTGATAGCCAATCACAACAGGAGCCCTAAAAACTTTAGACGAATAGGAATCTTACCACTAGTGCCAAACACAGCCCTAGCCCTGACAACTAATCACAAAAGGAACCTAAAAACCTTTGTCCAATAGGAACCCTAGCCCTAGTACCAATTAGAACACAAACCATATCCCTTAAGCTAGTAGAAATACTAACCCCAGCAACCAATCACAACAACACATGCAACAACCAATAGAAATGTAAATAAGTGCCAAGTTACTTTATGCCCAAGCCCATGTGGAAGGGAAGAGGAAGGTGCTCATCTAATCAGAAAGTCCTTGGATACAGACAGGCAGAATCCATACTTCCAAGCTAGCACGGTCTACTTTCCAGGTAAGGGACAGATTCAAAACCATGGAAATATTGCTTGTCACACACTCAAATGTATGGCTTTTTTAAGGCAAATAGCGATTAAATCACAGAGCAGATTAAGTAGTCTCCTAAACACACTCTAGTTAGCCACTAAGGTCTATGTGGCCTGTTGAAGGAAAAAATGGGGGGGGGGGGGAATTGCTGCAGTCTTTGTGAAAAACTAGGAGGGAAATGTCAAACAGTCATGGTTAAAAAACAGCAGTTTAAAAGCCCTTAGGTTTGCTGAAACACAGGGAGCCTAATATAAACAGGCATGGGCAGGAGAAATATACTTTTTAACAAATAACAAGAATACACAGAAAGTCTGGGGTCTTACCAGCCTCTGGCTCACTGGACTGTGTTAGGGCGTAGGAAAGGTGGGCTCAAAAAATGGAGGTGGTTGTCTTATGTTTCCCTCCACAAACAAACGCCCACTACAGGTGAGAGGTGAGGGCTCAGGTTGCCTGCGAGCTCAGGAGCCAATCACCAGGCCCAAGCCCCTGTAAAAGGGAAGAGGGAGGCAATCCTCTATTCAGAATCTCCTTGGATACAGACAAACAGAATCCAGACTTTAATGCTAGCGGGGTCTACTTTCCAGGTGCGTGACAGATTAGAAACCATTGAAATACTGCTTGTCCTGCACTCAAATATATGGCTTTTTCAAGGCAGAAACAAGTGGTGTATAAATTTTCCAAATAGAGTATAAATCACAGAGCAGATTAAGCAGTCTCCTAAACACAATCTAGTTAACCACTGAGGTGAATGTAGCCTTTTGAAAAAAAGTGTGGGGGGGAGCTTGATGCAGTCTTTGTGAAAAACTAGGAGAGACATTTCAAACAGTCACGGGTTAAAAACACAGCACTTTAAAAGCACCTAGTTAACACGAGGAGCCTAATTTAAACAGCCACGGGTAGGAGAAATACACTTTTTAACAAACAACAAGAATACCCAGAACATCTGGGATCTTACCAGTCTCCTAAGACTCTGGCTCACTGGGCTGTATTAGGGTGCAGGAAAAGCTGGCCTTTCAAAATGGAGGTGGCTGTCTTGGGGTTCGCACCACAAACTTAAAGGACAAGTGCAGGTGTTAGAGGAGGGCTCAGGTTGCCTGGGAGCTAGAGAGACAATCACCAAGGCCAAGCCCCTGTGGAAGGGAGGAGGGAGATGGTCATCTATTCAGAATCTCCTTGGATTTAGACAGGCAGAATCCACACTTCCAAGCTAGCAGAGTCTACATTCTAGGTAAGTGACATAGGAGAAACCACTGAAATACTGCTTGTTGCTCACTCAAATAAATGGCTTTTTAAGGCAAAAACAAGTGGTGCATACACTTTCCAAATACAAAAGGGTACATAAGAGGGCAAGTTATATTAACATCTGATCATCAAAAAGGTTGTTGTGGTCACTCAAGAGGAAAGCTGCGATTTGAACTCAAATATTTTGTTGATGAAACATTCTTGTTCTAATCACTAACTAAAGACCAGTGCAGAGGGATCAATATGAATTCCCCACAATGGTGCACACTTTGTGATTTCTCATGTTGTAATACCTACACGTTAGTCAAGAGTAGTAATAAGTAACAGCCTGCAGTCCATAAAATGTCAGTATGTCTTTGATGAACTAAGGGGGTGGCAAAATTTGCATAATTTCCTTTTGCCTAATTACGTGAAATTTTAAGTAAATTATGTGAAATTATGCAAAGTGCAAATCTTGCATTTAGTGCTGTTTGTTAGCACTGAGTCCTCGCATTCATTTTTCTCACATGCCACAAACAACCGCCATTTGCTTTCTGTTAGTTGATATTGTTCCTGCCTTCCAACAGACTTGAAATTACGTCACATGATATGTGTAGATATAATTTAATGAATTTTAAATTGTAAGCATAAACAGAAACTACTCAAGATTGTGCCGGTGTAACAATAATTTCACACAGGCCTACGAACAGAAACCTCCAAGTGGAATTAAATGTATTATCATCAATAAAGTAAGTCGTATCTGATAACTGACTATTCCAATGATTCACAAAGCATTATTTTAGTGGACAGTATTTATGGATCTTTTAACCATACAGTGCTTTTGTGATCCCTGTCATTTTAATACATCCATCCAAACATATTTATAGATAAATCTGTAATAACGAAATACTTCCTAAAATGATATTGATTTATTCTATGCTACTAATGTTCTTTATTATACCTCATTCCTAACAGCATTCATGAAATTCCTACAATCAAGACCTTGAAGAAAATAGAATTTGCGTATGTATGGTATTTCAGAATTCTTATTGTTTTCAGCATGTCATAACTGTTCTAAAACAATAAATACCAACAATAAAAAATAAAAATACATTGTAAAAAAGGGAATTTTAAGCAATGCACATCAACTGTTTCATAAATCCTTAAATCTAAATTACGAAGAAAAGTGCAAATCCAGTGACAGAAAATGTAACGTAACAAGACTAACCCCAGTCTGCAGCGTGAGTTGATCTCCTCGTCATGATCGAGGTTGCACATGGGTAACTTGCCACTGACATATAAATCAGAAGATTATCTACTTTATAGCAAAGTGTAATTCCATTATTACATGTTGTAATTGAGAATAATATAACGGGAAACACTAGTCATTTACAGCGTGGATTTTGAATTTTAGTGCAAAATAATAAACAAATATAATAGTAAATTATTATACATTTGTTCAGCTATTGACTAGGGATGTTAGTTCTGCATGTGAGGCATCAGAACACAAGATATGGATAGTTTAAGTTAGACCATTCCAATCTCACACGTGATCCATTATAAGGCACCTAGTGGAAAAACTTCTACTAGAAAGAGCAGCGCTCCCTGCTACTTTGGACAATCATTTTTAGAAGTTAAAATGGAATGACTACTTCCAGTCGCGACTGGCAACTGGACATAGTGGCAGGGCCGGGCAAATAAAATAAAAAACGTACCTTAAGCGCACATCCACGGCACTGCTACAGTTAAGGCACAGGCTCCCAGCCTGCCCGGCGGCCAATCGTGATGCAGATTGGGAGTCTGAGCCTGCTCTCTCAAATCCGCCAACACAGTGCCAGGTTGGAGAGAGCCCTTGTGCGCATGTGTGCTCGCCGGCCTGACACAGCCGACCAAACACACATGTGCACTAAGGGGAGTGCTATGTGTACTTCCCTCGGTGCTCGTCACCCCGTGGCCCTGCCCCTTCAAAAATAAAAAGATAATAAACATTGTTTATTATCGTTTTATTTTTAAAGGGTTTGCAGCTGCTGCTGACTGTGGATGTGACGCTCCGCCATAGCGGAGGAGCCGGCCCTGACTACTTCCTTAATTGGGGTAGCCAAGAGTGGTCAGCAAAAACTATGTGTCCTGTTAGAGAAATGCAACTGGTCTCTTCCTGTACTAAATATGTGCTATTTCCCTGATGATGATAACTTCACTTGTCCCTAATGGCCTCTTTACCGGTGTACCTACTTTAATAAAGTGGTCATGTATCTGCCTCCTTTGCATTGGGCCACCACACCGCCAGGCAACTGAAGGCATACTTACTTGCCAATGCGTAGGCGCTCAATCTGCAAACATGCATTGCATACTACTAAAGGGGATGCACACAAATTATATGCAAATACTCATGGCAGTGGAGGACAGTTTGTTAGTAGGTCGCCTGAACGTATTCCCAGGTAGCGTTGCACTCCTACCTTCTGCTGTACCCTCCCATTTGCCACACATGGGTGATAACTGTAGGGCATGCATTCTTATTATCAGCTTCACTCTGCTAGGCCTGGAGAGATCGTGCATAAGGTACCACCCATCTGCCACTTGGACAACCTTTTTTCAAGATGTCTTAAGAAGGTGAATAAAGGAGAGATTTTCTGAATGGCATGTGTGCCACGTGCCCTCCTTACGTTCATGAATGCAGAAGCTTGTTTGGTACAGAAGAGGTGAGCACCATGAGCAAGTGGTGAGGCAGATCTCAGCTTTGCTCCCTTCTCTTCCCCTTTCACCAGTTCTGGATCTTATACAGCACCTAGCACTGCCTCCATGGTGACTGACCTAAAAAAACAGCTCACATATTGATGGCAGAGGTACAGGTATAATTGGTGCAGAAGATGCATTGGTAACGGGCCAATGAGTGTACGAAGCCCACTTTACTACAGTTATGTGTGTCTTTTACAGCCCCAAAAGTGGGAAGGGCAGAATGTTTCCAGGAACGTAGTACCCTTCCTAAGACACCGGTTGATGGCCGGGAAAGTGAGAATACATTAGAAATCATACCAGGCAGGTTGTAATGCAGTTTGATATCGATGCATCTGAATTTCCAAAAATATACAACTAGAATATATCATTGCAAGAGAACCGATCTCTTAGTCACTTATATTGGGAGATGAATTAATACAGGTTTAATATCTGAGCTTAAAAGTTCATGAAGGGCTCTCGCCCACTGTAAACTACCTAGTATTCCGTCAGAATATCGGCTACACATAATTGTGGGGCAAAAATATTGAGGACCGAAGTATCCTGAATGTAAGTTTATATAGGAAAGCATAATCGTAATATACTTAACTTCACATATATGTACCTTGGCGATATATACATGTCTTCAAGTTATACAGTTGTAGAGTTAAGATTTGTAAAGCTGTACATACTCATTTGCACTACCCTTCTTATTACTTTGTCCTCGATATTTAGGCTACGCTATGATACTTTTGTCCTTTACATTCTGTCATACAACCCAACTAGCTATCTTCCGTAATAAACAACGTTTCATTTCTTGTAGGCTTGGACCAGTCTGGGGCTCTGAGGGATTCTTTAAACTTGTGAAAATTCTCCCAGCATTTTCATCTCTTCTGCATTTGGAGTAAGTGAGCCTGGTTTTGTTTAACACCATTCAGCAATATGATGACAAAACATTATGCATCTTTATCCGTTTCAGGTACCACTTAGCTGAGCAATCTTGACACAGGTTTAAACATAGAGCATATGTTTCACAGTTTTGCTGCAGGTATTTAAACTGTTTTGTGTTTGGTAATCCAGCAATATTCCCAATTTTAAAGCTCAGAATGACGTAAAACACTCTGTATTATTGTATTTTCGTCAATTTCAAAGAGTTCTACTCAGAATGGGAAGGTCATACCGCACCAGTATGGCCTGATAACTACTGCACCATGCAAAATAAGTGTTTCCTATGTACAGTTTGTTGGACCTGATCCTCTCTGCAGGGGTCACTCACAAACTCTTTGCCTTCACCCCTTCTGCTTTGCTGAATTTACTTATGCTTGCTTTAGGACTAAGTGCACTTTATCACTGCTAACCAGTGCTAATGTGCTTGTGGCTATCTCCCTAAAACATGGTAAAAATAGCCTACACCTAATTGGCATATTTAATTTAATTATAAGTCCCTAGTAGATGGTACCACTTATACCCAGGGCCAGTAAATTAAGGCCCATATTTATACTTTTTTAGCGCTGCATTTGCGCCGCTTTTTTACCCAAAAAATGGTGCAAACATACAAAATACAGTTAAGTTTGCACCATTTTTGCATCAAAAAGCGACGCAAATGCAGCGCTAAAAAAGTATAAATATGGGCCTAAATTCTACTAGTTGGTCTGCAACACCCACTGTACCACCCACAAGGTAGCCCTTTAAAACATTCCTCAAGCCTAACCCTGCAGCCTGTAGTGCTATTTCAAACCCCCACTGAAGATTCTGCCTTACTCAGGAAATCTTCAATAATTTTTCTAAGTCTGAAAGTAAGTAACTCTTAGATCGGGGCGAACCTGATATGGTAGCTGACCCATGCTCCTTTGCGGTCAGCTTAAACCTGTGACTTTGTCCTGATGTTGTGCAACTGGAAATCTGCGGTTGGCATCTGCTCTTTTTGGTGCTGTTTTTCACTTAACATTTGAAAAACTTTTATAACACTGGTTTCCCTGATTGGATTTAAATAATTTTGATGCCATTTTAGTTATTAAAATGTAGTCTACTGTTCTAAATTAAATTGAGAATTTTCGTGTGTTGAGTTTTCACTTCACTACTGTTTGTGTGCTGTATAAATACTTTACACATTGCCTCCAAGTTAAGCCTGACTGCTTTTGTGCCAAGCTACCAGAGCGTTACACATAGGTTAATGTATTTACTTTTTGTGGGTCATCCTCACAAGGACTGTCTTTATTATTTCAGTGGGGCATCTACCCCTTTTAACCCGCGGTTGGCGCTTTGTTCTTTTTGGTGCTGTTTTTCACTTAACATTTTAGAAATTCATAACTCCAGTTTCACTGAGTGGATTTAATTAGTTTTGATGCCATTTTAGTTAATAAATTGTACTCCACTGTTGTAAATTAGATTAAGAAATTTTGTGTCTTGTGTTTTCACTTCACTTCTGTTTGTGTGCAACATAAATACTTTGCATTGCTTTTGCGCCAAGCTACCAGAGCGTTAAACATAGGTTAATTTATTGACTTTTTGTTTTTCATCCTGGCAAGGACTGTCTTCACTATTTGAGACGGGCTTCTAGCCCTCCCAACTAATACCCAATTTCTTACACAGTTTACCTCCCAAAAAACACGCCACCCGAAATGAGGTCCATAGCGCCATTCCATTTTCTGAGTTTTATATCTTTAGTTGGCTTTTATTATTTTTTTCTATAATTAAAATATTTTATCTTGGATTGCTCATTACATGCCATTGTGCAGCACTCAATTGCCATGTTCCCTAAGTGTAGCAGAAGACATAAAAAGTGATATGTATAAGATTATATTATTTTCCTCTTGCACCTTGCGATACATGGTAGCAGGTACTTTCAGGATGCCTTTCCTCAACATGAATCCATTTTATATCACCCCTAACATAGACATAACTAGCGGCCCAATAGATTTCATGAGCCAACACTTATGTTCCACCCTGGGGCAATAGTGCATGTGGACACATGACCGCCAATTTTGCAATGTGTTTTCTAATGAAGAAAACTCATTCCAAGATGGCCGCCAATGCATGTGCATGTATCGTGACTCATGCCCACTAGTAAGTTGTGGCTCATGTGCATCCAAGAGCAATAGAAAACAAGATGTGCTATTACAAGAAGACTATAGAAAATGCCAAACAAACACTGAGGCTCATCCCAGACACACGACTTGAAGCAGTTGCTACAGTTCAGTTTGTGATGAAGACATAGCGTAATTGTTCACCTTTTTTCCATAGCCTGAATGCTTTAAGTGGAAACAACATTGGTGACAAAGGAGCAGAAAAACTATCTGAAATATTTCGGGAACTAACAAAGCTGGAAACCTTAGAGTAAGTGGCAGATCTTTGTAGTGAACTACTTTGATATTTGGTTTGGACGGAGTTCCTTTGTTATTTTGTTATCATAACAGAATGTGTGAGAGTTATACGGAAATTTGACTGGGGATGAGTGGGAGACATGATTGGTTCCCTTTCTATCGTTGCATACTTTTCCTATCAATCTTGCTGATACAAATTGGGGACAACTATTCTTTGTATGTAATTGTATGTAAAAGTCTTGTCTTAGAGGGACCGTGTGGATTGACAGGTCTCTCCTTGCTGCTGGTGAGGCAGGAGCTTGCTATAGGTCCCCACCTCCAAGGGTTATAAAAACGACTTTGCAATCCTCTTTGCATGGATCCTCTTTGCATGGATCTGTTACACTGCAAATGTAGCACGGTTACTATGAAATGGAGTGGGTTAAAACCCGCTCTTCAAGTCCTTTCTTGTCGCTGACACCATGGCATCTTAATGCCTGCTTCGGACTCTTATTTGCAGACCAAGGCCCTTTTCCTCTCATTTGACTGAAACTCTTAAGTTGAAGTAAACCTAGGTTTGATTTCACAAAGTTTGGATCCAAGTGTAACTTATGCTATAGTTCAGAAGGTTACCTATTTGCATAACAATTTTGACAGACGTTTCAGTCACTGAAATGTATATTACCTCCTCATCGATTCCTTATCCCAGTACTTACATCATGAAGTGGGTCCACACCCAAAAGGCAGGCACCCTGCTGCTTATCTATTAAAATAAAGCTCAAGTTCATTCCCCGCTAAGTGTGCATATAAAGAACGGCCTCTACTCAGAAACCTCATGAGTCAATGCCCCAAACAGCCCAACAGCCCATCATTGAAGCCAGATGCCAGTACGAAGGGTAGGGGATCATTAAGACCCCAGGGAAAACAGACCCTCACAAAAACTACAACCTTGCATGCCTCTGAAGGAGACACCCAAAAAGCACCAGACATGCAGGACCAGCACCAAGATACGCCTAACCACTCAGTGTGCAGACAAGCCAACATTGAGCAGAATCCAAAAAAGTAACCCCAAACAAGTTACAAAATACTGAGAAACCATATAGTCCCAGTAAGGAGGCAGTTCAACCACTACTCTGTGCCCAAGAAGGACAGGGCAAAGTGTGTGACACCAAAAAATGTAGAGGTAGAGAGAACCAAACGCCCAAGAAGAATATGTGCAACCAAACTGAGATAAGAACTCATGTAGAAGAGATAAGATTGTTTGTTAAAATGTAAAGGACAAGGTAGCTTTTCAAGAGCACCAATTTATAGGAAACATCTTCTTTAAATCAAAGCAATGGGGTCCCCCAAAAATGGAAATTTTGGGCCAGCATAATATAGATAGACCTTGTGAATGCTATATGTTGTCCATATTTTGATAAGCTTACATATTGTTTCTTCTCTGTAACATTTCACTATTATGTATAGGAGGGGCGACTAGAATTATGCAATGAGGGAGGACCAAATTATGCAGCAGGGATGACTAAAGTATGTGCAAGAGAAGGCAAATTATGCTATGTACAGCAGCACATTTGTGTGAAAGGATTACTTCATTATTTCTATATATCACCACTTCGTGGACAAAAGGTGTCATCCCATTAATATCAGTTTATCACCTAAGTACTGAATTCAGCCACTGTAATGTGGTCAGTCCACCTTTGGAATGGGCCTCCCACTCCGGAGCAACATGGGTTGAACCTTTTTAGTAACCTTTTATTCATTTTAGAGAGAATCAATGCTTTGTTAAACTCTACAAATTATGCAGCAGGTCATGGACGATATGGCAAGTCCAGCAGATTAAATATTATTCATAAAACACTGTGGCCGCAGAATTGCAGAATTTGAGTGATTTTGCATACAGACGACCCTTAATTACTATACACATATGTTAGACCTGACATACCCCAAACATTTTGCCTTCATTTCACCTGTTTTGTTAAATTGATTTTTGATGGTTTACGACTCTGCACCCAGTACTAAGGTGCTTGTGCTCTCTCCCAAAAAACATCGTAAAATTGGTTCACACAAAATGTTTACATTTAATTTACTAATACGCTCCTAATAAATGGTACCTCATACACCCAAGGCCCGTACATTGAATGCTCCTTGTGGGCATACAGCACTCATTGCGTCACCCACGAAAGTAGCCCTTAAAACACAGCTCAGGCCTGCCATTGTTGCCTGTAGTGGTTTGAATCTGCCATTTTGATCTGGCAAATTAAACTTTTTTACCAAGCCTAATCCTTCCTCTTTAATTCATATGTCACCCCTAAAGTAGACCTTAAAGGCTCAGAGGGCGTGGTGCCTTGTATGTAAAAGCAGAATTTAGGTTTTACATGTCCCAGAAGTGTACTGTAAGGTTTATCTCTCCCATTGACTAACATAGGGTTACCTTATTACATATAATCAGTGTTAACTATTGATCTGGAGCAGATAGAGATATGCTGTTTAAATTTGTATGAAGTGTAATTTAAAATCCTCTTTAAAGTCGTATTTTAAGTCACAATTCTGAAAATGCCACTTTTAGAAAATTGGCATTTCCTTGCTCTAACCATTTGTGCATTCTGTCTGTATTCTGGGCCACATAACTGTGAATGCCTTTGCTGTTGGGGTGTGTGTATTATTGTAAGACAAAGACAAAGGGGATTAGGTGTAAGCAGGATAGGCCATCCTACCTGGATGGTTGGGGGATGGTTTGTGTGCTGCAAAAATACTTTAGATCTAAGTTAAGCCTGACTGCGTTTGTGCCAAGCTACCAGAAGGTTAAAAAAGTGACTTTTGTGGTTCATCCTGATAAGAATTTTGGTTGTTGTCTGATCTGGGCTTCCACATACCTCAGGCCAATAACCCAATTTCTTACAACATATATATCACACTTTCTTGTAATGATCAGGTGAGAGATTCCAATGGAAAGGCATTTTTTTGTTTCTTTAATAATTATGGTGCCAATTGATAAATCTCCCAAAAATGTTACCATAAAGTTAATCTGCTTTGGCTCATTCATGGAAAGCTTTGCGCTGATCTGTCAAGTGGTGGTAAAGAGTGTGATTTCCCATGTTAATTCAAATAGGAAGGTTTGCTCTTAGATGCAGAAAAGCAGCTGAAAGGATTTACACTAAGGCCCTCATTACGACTTTGGCAGTCAATTTCATTGACTGCCAAAGTCAAACCCGCCACAGGACCACCGGTGCTGGCGGTCAGCAGACCACCACATTACGAGTGGTGGCTGCTCATCACCATTTTTGAGGCGGAAAGCAGCCATTGTTCGTTCTGGTGGTCGGCGGTGCAGAGGCTGTTCCCTCGCCATCACCACCATGCCAGCATGACTCTGCCCACCATATTATGAGACCTAATAGGTCTCGGCAGTGTCCTGCTGGCATGGTGGTGGCAGTGAGGGAAGACTGCCAAGACCCATCCCCTCCTGGGCGTCCTCCTCTTCTCAGAAGGTAAGTGGGCATCTGAAAGGGGGGAAGGGGGTCTGTGTGTTTGGATACGTGTGTGTGTGGGGGGGGTGAATGTGTGTGTGTATGCGAATGAATGTGAATGGGAGTGTGCATGTAAGTGTGCATATATGGGGTGTCTGAGTGGATGTATGCATGTGAGTGGGGGTGTCTGAGTGGATATATTCGTGCGAGTGGGGGTGTTTGAGTGGATGTATGCGTGTGCTGCATGTGTGTGCATGTGCATGCATGTGTGCATGAAGGGGGGTTCGAGATTGTGAGGATGGGTGGGTGGGATGTGTGCATGTGTGGGGACATGTTTGTAATTGTGTGCCGGTGACAGGAGGGGAGAATCCTGTTGCTGGGTGCGTGACCGTCAGGGTTTCCGTGGTATGGTGACCACCACGGAAAGCCTTGCAGTTTGCAAACCCGTAACCCAGAAAGCAGCCTGAGGCCTGCCATCGGATTGGTGGAGGTCACTGCCAGCTGTGGCAGTGCAACTGCACCAGCGGACCAGGCGGAGTTGTGGAGGTTTGGCTTCAGCCAAACCACAGAACTCGTAATACGGCAGTCTTCACCACCGGCTCTGCAGCTGTGACTCTGCCACGGCGGTAATGAGGGCCAAAATCTGGCAAAAAGTTAGAAAGCTGCTTGGGTGGGCAGGAAAGGGGCGAGGCTGTTAAAAAGTTAGAGATATCTAGTCTGTTGAGTCCAGATATGCTATGATTGGCTCATTCAAATTGGCAGATTCTGATTGGCTCTGATTGATGACCTGACTGGCAGATTATAAATGTTGTCATTTAAAATGTCAAGAGTAATGTAATACATGAGGTCATAAGCTGTTCATGGAAGAGGGTGCAAGTTATAGTTAGCTCACTGAAACAATAACTGGTGGATTTCAGCGTTTTTAAGCATTGGTTTTAAATGTTTATATATGCATACTCCTGACATCTAGTGTTGGGCCTGGGCTTTTGCAACTTTTTTTTCTCCTGCCATCGGACTCAGACATTTGGGAATGCAGCTCCGAAACTAATGCATTTTACACTCTTTTATTATTTTGTGCCAGCAATTTGTCTTTTTGATAACTGTGACAAGAACAAAGGCACAATGAAACCAACAGGGTTTCCCTGGGAAGACTTGGACTTTTGACCCAACAGTCTCAGACCATTAACGTTCAAAGCACCATGCCCTTGGCTACCTCAAGTCTTCTCATTTGTATGTCAGAGAATGTACCTATAGTGAGATTACAAAACCTTTCATTTCTTGCCATAGGTGTAACACCAAGTACCCAAAGAGCAGACCGGTACAGTGTCTGTAATTTATGCCTCTCACCAACCCATGGGATCTCCTGTGATTGGTGCCACGACTTCCACTGTAAAAAAAATCCTCTACTACTGGGGAGACTCCATTTGGGCTCACCTTTCAATGCAGTGTCAAGCCTCCTCCAAGACGCCAAAACATTGTCAAGGCCAAAGGCATTCGTGGCACCAAGGATGAAGGAGTTTGCCCTCACGGCATTCCGACACCCAAAGAAGGTTAGAGTCTGAAGGCCAATTTCTCAGAGGCCTCTGAAGCTGAAGAAATGGAGGTGCAGAAACTCAGCATGTGACAGGCATTATACTCTATGCCATCAGCATATCAAGTGACACAAGGACAGTCTTGATCCCCCAACAAGTACTTTCACAGTGGCCCAATACCACTCTTGCTGGAGTTGAAACAAAAACATAGTAAACATTTGGGTTTGGTTCCTCTAACTGGCCCTCCATGGTTTCAAGAGAGTAGATTGATGCTTACCAATGCTCCACTGAAAGGCAGCGAGCTGATCATTTCTTGACATCACCTTGACCTCAACGCTCAGAAATTGCCCACCAGGAACTAAAATCAATGTGAATGCTGTGCCGCCTCATTTGTTGGCACAATTTCCTCTCACTGTAAGAACTGTGATGAAACTGTTGGGCTAATGGCCTCCTGCATAGCAATACTTCCCCATGCCAGATTGCACATACAGCAACTCCAAGAGTGCCTTTTGAAACTATGGTCACAAGTAGAATGACACGGGAAATCTAAGGTTGATAATGACCATGACTCAGCCGTTCACGCTATGGTGGGACAACAATAACCTGTTGCTCGGCTGGCCTTTTCAATACCTTCCACAAGTGACCCTTACCACCAAAGCATCTCTTGAGGGGTGGGATGTTCACCTCCACCTCATGGCCACACAGCGCACCTGGACTCTTAGGGCCTGATTTATACTTTTTAGTGCCGCTTTTGCATAAAAAAATGACACAAATGTGGCACTAATAAAGTATAAATCAGGCTCTTAGTACCATGGATACCACATCAGCCACTAAAAACTTCTACCTATCCATCTAGCCCTCAGAGCCTTTTTCAAACTTATTCAGGGCAAAACAGCCCATATAACTATGGACAACATGATAGCCATGTATTACATTAAGATCAGTATGACCTACTACCCCAGCTGTCTGCAATGGCACGACGATCTGGCACTGGGCATTTATCTGTTGGTGAAGCTTTTACCAGTGAGTGATTAACAATTTTGCAGATCAGTAAGAACTAAACCCACAAGCTTTTCAGAGGTAATTTCCTTGGTGAAAACCCCCAGCCATATACCTATACGTCAGTAACAGAAAATGAAAAATGCCAAAACTTTGCCTCCGGTTACTTGACTTGAATCCATGGTCCACGGGCAATGCTCTGTGAACTTGGATCTCTAGAATGTATGTGCCTTATAAATAAATAAAATGAAAATGGCTTAAATGAGTTTGACACTGAAGTGACATTGAGTAACAGCCTGCACTAATACAGCATTGTGAAGACTTTTCAAGCACTTGTATCTGACCCATGAGGTGAAAGTCCAGACCTAAGGTTTTGTCATTACGTCTTCAGTGGAGTGTAACTTTTTTTTCATCATACTGTTCACATCTTCACAAAGGGGTCCTGTGATGTGTGCAGATTGGTGCAATTTTGTGCACTCTCCACACTATGTCTGGTCTGTTTTTGTTTAATATACCTATACAGGAGGACCTGTTTTAACATGCCTGTAGTACATCTGGGCACTGAGATTGTATTTCCTGCACTGATTTAACCTATTCTGATCAGGTATTAATATTTCTTAGCCACTCAGCAACATTATCTATGGCATATATGTACAGGGAGATGTTGTTCCTAAATTAAGGAGAAGTGCACAGATAAGCTAGTGCACAAATAAGCGTGAATGTATTTCTAGATAATTTGACATACCCAAAAGTTACTTCTTTTTGGGTAGTAACAGGATTTGAATTGCACATTGTTGTACATTTTTCTAGCTTTTTTTGATGCACCCCCTTTTCAATTTTTTGCCTAGTTTACAGTGTACACAGCTTCATCTTGTGGGGCCCCTTCCTTCGACCACACAGCCTCCAATAAGATTTCCATTTGTCAGTGCAATTCTGAAGACACAACTGTTGCAACAGGCTATCAAATTATCTCCCAAATGATTCAACCCTGGAGGACTGAACTGTTGATCATACATAATGCCCTTATGTTTCCATGTTCCCATCCTAACTTCATAAAACCTCTCTTTCACTCTGGACGGTGACAGCCAGTAACTTGAGCAGGTGGGGGGCAGTGGCCCACACTTGCACACTCCCTCACACCCGTGCATTCACATGCACCTACATACCTATTTGCAGCACACTCTCACAAATATACATAAATCCATACATACATACACGCATGCAGGCACCAAGCATAAAAAAACAAACTTAAAACTTACTGGGTCTTGAGACACTGAGAGTCAGGAGGGAAGCCTTAGTAGTTCCTGATGATTGGAACTGCCAACGTTTCTCATTGGCTGGACTTCTTATGGGTCATCCAATGAAAGGAGGACATAGTCTCTACCTCATGACAGAGTGGGATGGGGGTCATTGAAACTGCTGACCCCCCCCCCCCCCCATGCTGTGATGAGCATCATTGATAGACACTTGGCCCTGGGCACTTCAGTGCTTGAAACTGAAGTCCATGCGCCTGAGCATTTAGCACATGTACAGCATCTATCTGCCTGAACAGAACATAAAAAGTGTCTGTCAAACTGACCTTAGCTTAGCCTGACAGACACTCTTCAAGTTTTGAAAAAAAGGTGGAGGGGGGGCTCTCCGCCCTTAAGGACGGCTGCCACTGTTTAGCCACCTGTCTACCCTTTACACTTCAAATAAATAAATACACACAAATCTTGCTAATATGCACACATAAGTATTACTCACCTGCATGCATTACAGATCTTGCCTCTTTTGTGAATCATGCATAATGTACAAATGCGTCACAACTTTTCCTAGTGTGAGTTTGGCTTAGATCTGGAAAAAGCTAATTGTGTCAGCTCCTTACATCATTTACATGCTCTCACATTTAAAACTTGTAATAATCTTTTGACTTTGGTTTTGATTACAGTCTCTCACAAAACAGAATAACTGACCTTGGTGTTGAGAAACTGGCACAAGCTCTTCCTTCCTTAACTTGCCTACAAAAGCTAAGGTGAGTTTATTTTGGCGTTTACTTATAATTATTTAAATTGTTTTGAATGGAGAGTATCCAGATCATCCTAATAACCAAGCAATGTCTATTTATCAGGAACGTCTTCTGTGCTCGATAAATGATTGCCTCGCTAGTACCACATAATTGTGTTTAAATCTCATAAAACAACCAGTCAGCAAGTAGCTATTGTATAAAAATAAAAGCGTATGCTTCTTACCAGCCTATTTCGTTGCTATAAATATGTGAAAAGCAGCATTCTCTTCATCACGTTTACTGAACGCCTTAAGCTCGATGAACAGAGATATTTGTGCATGCAAGTTCAACAAACACTTGCAAATATTTTTTATAACTGAAAATCCACCTTTGTTTTTCACAAAACGTGATATTAGATTCATAAAATGATTTACTCATTTGTACTTTTAGCACATATGTGAATGTTCAAATATTTTATTTTAGCAAGGTAAGTGATTTATGTAGGCCTTTGTAAACTTAAAACAAATAGAAATATGCTGATGATTTTCTGACCACTCACAATGAAGCTGTCGGCTGATGGCGGGCAGGGCAAGAATGGCTGTATGTCGTTTTGAGAGGTTACCGACAATGCGGAGACGGGCTGACGGGGTGTGAGAGAGCGGGGGCCATGCAGGCTGAGGAAACACCATATGAACACTTGGATCCACTATTGTACTGTGTCGGGTCACTGGAAAAACTGATGCTTATTGCGAAGGCGTGCTTTTGCAACTGTATGTTTCGTTGTCAATTACAGGTTTGTGTTAAATCCAATAAAAATGAAATATTAAAAAAAAAATGGTTCTATGTGATAAAGTAGACTTTAAAAACGTTGCCAACATAGAATTCAATTGAAGCTGTCAAGGTAAGCGGTCAGGGTTGTGTCTTTCTTTGTTCCTTTGACAATTTAGAAAATGTTGAATGGTTTTGTTGTTTTAATACATGCATTTTTTAATTTATCGAACTGTACCCTAATAACTCCTTAGTACTCCTTAACGGTTCCCACCTTCAAAACCATGAGTTACACCTTAATGCTACCATTCCCTGAAACATATAAAATGCACCAACTACCACTTAGTACTACATTCCCTGAACATCCAAATCCCTCAACGCTACTCTTCACCGTAGGAGGCTGCTATCTATGTAGTGCACCAAATGTAAGGGAACATTATGCAGATAGTCCAGGCAACCCTTATTGGGTAACAGGGGTTAAAATAATAAGCCAAAATGCTCTATTTTTTGGTAGTGTGGGCGAGTAGTTTATGTTTATCAGAAGGTTGTGCTAAGCATTTGTGAAACACACCAAGTCAACAAATATGACACACACTCAAGAAGAAACTCAAGACCAATGTTTAGAGTACTGTTTCAGTCTATCTATTCTTGCAAGTAAATAACAATTCACTCAAATGCACTTCCTTTGGGTAAATTACTTTTGAAGTACTGGGTAGGGTTCTTTGCAGTCGATTCTAAAGGGCTCCCTTTAGGTCATAGGGTGATATGGGACAAGGTAACAAGAAAACCCATCAGTTCAGTTTTACTTACACTGGGTCATCTGGGTGCAGAGGTGCTGGATGGTCAGGTGCCTCGCGTACTGCATGGTTAGCTTAGAAGAGGGTCATGTGGAAACAGGCCGCAGAGGGGAACTTTGTAGACAAGACCTGGAGCTCTGTAGGTGGGGGTTCTGGGAGCAAGGGAACACTGTCGGTTGTCATGGACCTAGGACGTGGAGTTCGGGTGCAGCGGGTTTTGGTCATTGGGTGCTCCTGCATCATGGCACCCACAATTCTAGGGTGGACCTGCAAAAAGGTGACATAAACAGGGCAGACCGTCCACTCTTGGTGATGACCTCTGCCATGCAGAAGTCCCTTGACAGCTTGTCTCTGGTTGCGAAGTTGGAATCCGGCCTGGACTCAAACAAGCATTGGTTGCTGCACGGTGTCCGGTATCCCATGTTTTGGTGCAGGATGGCTCTGGTATCTCCTGGGGTCTTCTCACTTGATAATGAGATAGGTTGATCCTACTAGAGCTTGAGACCTCCTCCAGAGTGGCTGCAGCGTCATTTGACCTAGTGGTCAGCAGAATGGTGAAATGGATAATGCGGTTGGTGCCTTCAGGGTGCAGGGAAGTGGCTTTTTCACTTCAAGGGAGATGCTGATGTTTTGGCAAAGAGCTGGAGGAGCTTTGGGTTTTGTGCCACACCTCAAAAGCAGTCCACAGTTCTCACTTCTTTGACTCTTCTTTGTCCTCTTCTTTCTTCAGTCAGGCGAATCTGTTCTGCTGGTGTCAGGGTGCCACCTACATATTGTATTTAGGGGTGTTTAGGATAGTGTAGGGTACTAGCCAGTGGGCTATTTTTCCCTCGAGTGACTACATCCCCTATATGAACCCTTCCTGTGGGAAGTGGGCATAACCCTGATCTAGAATTCCTAGTTCCCCCATGATGGAAAATGGTGGAGCCCTTCTTTCGTGGAGCACATCAGGCTGGCCAACTTAGAGGCCTACCTGCATAGCCATTTTCCTGCCTGTCCTGATGCCTAATGGGCCTCAGGGCAGGGGTCGCAAGTCCCAGGTCTGGGAGAAGCCGGGGTTGCCTACTAAAGGCTGCAGGGTCTTTCAAACCTGCAGCCCATATATGTTGATTTACTAGCCATCAGCACTTTCCTCCGGAGCAGGCATTGTCTGTGGTAGCAGGCTGGTTGATACCAGTCAGCCAGCCCACTAGCGAACTAGTAGGTTTTTAAGGGCACCTTTAAATCCAATATTGGCATCAGTATGGATGTATTAAGATGAGGTGTTTGATACCAAACACCATAGGTTTCAGTGAAGCCATTATACAGCTGGGTAACTCGTAACAATTAAGGGGGCTTCTCTGTTCACTTGGAATATCTAGTAATCAAATTAGACATCACAGGGGCATATCTGCTCATGCAGATATGTGCTCACATAAAATATACTTGGGGCTTCAAGGCCTGGTTTAAGGGTGACTTACATATATTATATGCAGTCATTTTGGCATGGAACATGAGTGTGCCATGCCGTGTTTTCTCTCATGGCTTACACCATGACATGCAGTCCACAGTGGCAGTCTGCATGTAATGTCTATAGTGGCCCCTCAGGGTGGCATAATACACACCACAGCCCTTAGGAACCCTCTTTAGTACCCATGGCCTAGGTTCCAGGAATTCCATTTACTATGGACTTAAGGGGGAGCTAAAGTGCTTGCCATTTGGGCTGCAATTCGGTATTTTGTTTTTAGGGCAAAGAACATTGGCACTGGAGCCTTCTTCATAGGCTCCAGTACATTGTCAGAGTCAAAAACCAGAATCTAGCAGTTCAGATGGGGGCAGAAGTGGGGGAACAGTCTGCAAAAAAATCTGGCTACCTATACTCACTGATCCACCAAAAACACAGACTAGCCTTTTCTGCACACTTCTCTGAACCCTAAAACCCCTTACTGTAGCTAAATGCTACCCTTCCCTGAAACTTAAAATCCCCATACCACTCTTTAATGCCATCCTTACATGAACACTAAAAGCCCCTTACACTACCGTTCCCTGAACCTAAAAATGCTTATTTTCCCTTATTGCTACCCTTCCCTGAACAATCTACAACTTATTGCTACACTTCACTGAGCCTTGAAACTAACTTACTATCTTTTTATGGTTCCCAACCTTGACCCTTAAAAACTCTTTACTACTGCCTAATGTTTCCCTTCCCTGAACCCCCAAAATCCCCCATAATACCTTAATTCTTCCCTGTCTAGACCCTTAAAATCCTTTACTACCTCTTAATGCTACCTTCTGTGAACCATAACAACAACTAAGGCCCCTTAACACTACTCTTCCCTGATCCTAAATTTCCTTACACTTTTCCATACATTTTTTCATACAAAAACATGTGGTACCCCTTAGCACTACCTTTCACTGACCCCTAAAACACCTGCATTACACTTTTACGATACTCATGCCTGAACCCTAAAAATCTTGAACTATCCCTTAATGCTATAATTCCCCTAACCATAAAACCCCTTAGTATACCTTACCAGTGTCCTACCCTGAAGCTAAAACCTCCGATGTTTTTCTTTATTGCTACACATTGTTGAGCCTTAAAAACCTGTACTACCCATTAACATTACCCCATTAATGGCTCCTATAAGTCCCAAAATACCTCTTAGTATTACCCTTTCTTGAACCCTAAAAAAACAAGTTGTTTCCCCTTAATGCTATCCTTCCTTCCAGACTAAGAGCCCCTAACTAACCGCTAACACTACCAATCTATGACAGCTATCAACCCCTCACAACCTCTATACATTGCGATTCCCATAATCCTAAAAACAAAATACCTTACACTTACCTTTACATTATAAGATACATTTTTCAATTTTATTTGTAGCGACAATTTATTTATTTAAATTTTTTAGGCAGACAACATTTTTGACAAATCTTTACTTTTTTCACACTACATTTTTACGGCACTCTTCAAGCACGATCATACCATGCAATCACAGTATAAGACAAAATAACCATTATTCTCCAATATGTGATTTCAACGACTTGAATGAATTTAGAAGTAAGCCTCTTTGAAGCTTAAATGGAGAACTGATTGGCATCTTCTACTGGTCTGCAACAGTGTGCGAACATCAGGAGAGAGGTGACCGATCTGGGTCAGAGTGTGGATACACTGGAGCAGACTCATGATGCACAGGAGGAAGAAGTTGACTCGCTCAGATGGGACCTCCTCGCCCTGCAAGATAAGAACCAAGAACTGCAGTATCAATTAGAAGACCTGGAAAATAGATTCAGGCGATCTAATATTCGTATAAAAGGTGTCCCGACACAGGCAGTACTGGGCCCTTTAGAGGACTTTGAAGTAGGACTTTTTAAACATGTGGCTCTGGAGTTAAAGGACCAGACCATCATACTGGACAGAACACATAGGGCTGGCCGCCCCGCTAGATCGCTGGATCAGGCTGAAGATATACTGACCTGTTTGCACTATTATTGTCAAGGGGACACCATACTGGCGGAGCTCATGACCAGCATGCGATTGAATTTGAAGGGCACCGAATTGGTCTCTATCAAGACCTGTTGATGTTGACGAGGCAGCGCCGCAGAACCTTTTGGCCAGTCATGGACCTCCTACGAGAGGGAGGCATCATATATAAATGGGGCCATCAGTTTCTTCTGCAATTTGCTGGGCTGAACGAAACCCGAAGCATTTGCTTGCTGGAAGAAGCACAAGCCCTTGAGAGGATGCCACCGGGCCTCGGGCCAGCCTCGACAGTCACCCTCCCAGGAGCAGCCTTCACGGAGAGATAGGGGCCGCTTAAAACCCCGCAATAGGAGAAATACACCCCATAAACCAACGATGGCTGAAGGAAAGAGCAGCCTTGATCTGGAGCCTACGCAGCCAGGACAGCGTATCAGAAGTGGACTCAGAACACCGATGACACACAATAAACCACAGGGGTCCTTCCCCCCTCCTCTGATGGCCTACTTGTAATCTGGGAGATGATTGTACCGGGCGACCTTGACCCGGTAAAGACAAGCCTTCCAGCAACAGCAGATCAAGTGGTGAAGCGCTGACTCCCACAGAGAGGAGTTTGGACGAAGGTGGACTGCTGACCAGGCCGCCCCCGAATACATCTACATTAGTTCCAAGGCTGGGAACTTTTTTCAACGTTCACACCCAGTTGTTTGTCCTCTTTCCCTTAATCTTTTCTTTTCCTGTTTTGCTCCAGGGGAGGCAGTATTCTGCCACCCCACCGACTACAGGTTTGGATGTTGTGTTGTCTTTCTACTGATTGAACCATCTTACCGACCCATAGCAATCTACACCAACTGCCTCAATGGTAACCATTCTTAGTTTGAATGCTCGGGGTCTTAACACGCCCCTGAAGAGGCAGGCCCTACTTTTGTAGCTTCGGGAGTCGAAGAGTGATATCTGTCTACTACAAGAGACTCACCTACTCCGACCAGACTGAAAGAGACTGCGGTCCCACTGGTTTGATCACCAATTTTATTCCTCAGGACTGGGGAGGCGAGCAGGGGTGGCTATCTTACTGGCCAAGAGCTTTCCAGGGAAGGTAACACAGACACAGGCGCATGTCCCGGGGAGGCTCCTCTCCCTACATATGGACTTTCATGGGTGTAGACTAACAGTAGCCAATATATATGGGCCGAACAAAAGCCAGGAGGGTTTTATGAAAGATGCACTGGGGAGGATACTGACGACACCATACGAGGACATTGTGGTAGGTGGAGATTTTAACCTAGTTCTGGACTCCCAGCTAGAGAGGTCCACCCAGAGATATGGCCAAGCAGGAGTCTTTTCAAAGGGTTTCCAGGAGTGGTTGGATGACAGACTTCTGGTGCCAGCAGTATCTGACAGATAGGATATACTCCTTTTTCTCGGCCGCCCACCAATCATACATGTGCACAGACCTTTTCTTCACTACCCCCCCGATCGCTACTCTGGTTGCCAGGTCTGAGATAGGGGTGGCCTCTATTTCAGACCACTCTGTGCTCATATTGCGCTTCGCACTATCCCCTCACAACACCAGCAAAAAGGTGTTGGAGGCTTAACACGCGGCTCCTAGCATATGAGGATATCCTAGCAGAAATAAGGGAAACAATAGCTTTCTTTCTGGAAATAAACAACACTCCCACAACAAATATTACAATTCTGTGGGAAACTCTCCAGGCAGTGGTTATGGGGCAATTTATTGCGATAGCTGCAACATTGAATATAGCTCGCTGTGAGAAGTGTCTCCAACAAGAGTATGAAATAAGAGTCCTGGAGGGTACACACAGCAGGATGGAATCTCTGATGTGAGAAGACAGCTCACCACCCACAGAAAACTGCTGCGGGCCTTAGACGGGGATACGGTGGCATATGCCCTACTCTGGACCAGGCAAAAAGTCTACGCAGGGGGCGACAGGCTAGGCCGACTTCTGTCCCACCACCTTTGTATGCAGGCAACAAGCCTCAGAGCGGCCGAAGTGCGTTTACCAGACGGTACACTGGCGAGTCAGGCGGCACTCATTCTCCAGCAGTTTGAGAGGTTTTACACTGCCGAAGAGCTTGACAGTCAGGACATAGACGACTATCTGGACCCCACCCCATTGCCCTGGATCCCCACCGCAGACAGGGACACAATGGAGAAGGACATTACCCGGCAGAGGTAATATGGACTATACATCGTCTGCAATCCGGTAAAGCGTCGGGAGCGGATGGCTTCGGAGCAGAGTTCTATAAGGCCTTTGGGGCACAGCTAACCCCCGTATTCACCCAGCTGTATAATGCACTGACCCTGACCCAACCCCCTCCCCAACAATGCAATTGGGCATGGTGATTGTTATTCCCAAACCTGGGAAGGACCCGCGGTTGTGCTCCTCCTACAGACCCATAACGCTACTGAACGTGGACACTAAGATCTTCACGGGTATCTTGGCCCGCCGGTTAAACCTGTATATGCAGTGTCTGGTTGACCCAGATCAAACAGGGTTTATACCTGAAAGATCCTGTAGCAACAATACCAAGAGACTATGCCACCTGGTGGATAAGGTCCACTGGTCCTAAACCGGCACCCTCCTCCTCTTCATTGATGCGGAGAAAGCCTTTGACCGGGTAGACTGGCGGTACCTTCAGGAGGTCCTGCAACACTTTAGGCTCGGACCTAGATTCTGTGGGTGGATCCGAAGCACCTATGATAGACCCAAAGCTATGGTCTCACTGAACGGAGAGCTGTTGCAGCAATTCCCTATTTCCAGGGGGCACGGCAGGGGTGCCCTTTGTCACCTCTGCTGTTCGCCCTGTATATGAAGCCATTCACTGAGCACATACGACAGAACTCAGATATACATGGAGTGCCAATGAGGGGAAAAATTCATAAATTAGCGCTGTATGCAGATGATGTGCTTCTCCATTGGTCTCAACCCCAAACTTCCCTTGTGGGGGTCATGGCCGAACTCAAGGCATTTAGCAAAGCAACGGGTTTTAAAACCAATCTCACTAAATCGGCTCTTCTAAATCTCACGATCCCAGAGGTTGAACAGACAGCGTTTGCGGCTACCCTTCTATTTTCATGGGCCTCACATGGCATTAAGTACCTGGGTCTCTGGATACCCCCCAGACTCTAAGCAACAGTGGCTCACATTTTTAACACGGTATTAGAGACGGTATGTTCTGACCTGACAAGGAGGAAGACACATGAATTATCATGGCTGGGCCATTTGGCGGCAATAAAGATGACACTCCTGCCTAAAATAGTCTATCTTATGCTGACGCTGCCACTGCAACTGCCACCTGACCTTATAGATAAAATGCAAGTGGACATATGCAAGTACATCTGGGGAGGCAAGAGGGCTAGAATGTCAAAGACTCAGGCATATCTGCCTCAAACAGACAGGGACCTTGGGGGCCCCCCACCTGATGAGCTATTATTATGCGCCCAACTGCGGTACATTGTCGAATGGGCCTGACCTCTCACTGAGAAATACTGGTGCTTTACTGACCAGGCAGTGGCAGGAGTCCATATTTGGAAAGTGCCATGGTTGACGAGGAAACACCAACCGGACGGAGTGTATGTTTCCCCTGTCCTGCGGGCAACGGTACAGGTTAAGAGGGGTCTGTCCACACCGGTGTCCACACAGATGCCGCTCATCAGCAACCTGGACTTTCCTCTGATGCTGGGCAACTCCGCTTTCGCGCACTGGCAGGAAGCAAACTGCAAGAGGATAGGAGACCTCTTTACAGAGCACGGAGTCATGGACTTCGACAGTCTTCGAGCAGCATATGGGCTCCCAGCATCCGCACATTGGCAGTACCTCGCAGTCCACCACTGGTTGGCTTCCCCCAAGGTAAGCCCTTATGCGAGTCGGACCCTTACCCGATTCGAGCGGTGGCGGATAACTAAAGATACCGGCAAATGACTCCTGTCTGATATCTACACCTTTCTGGTAGTGCCAGATGCAATCCCTTCCCTCTTCTGCGAGGCATAGATGGGAAATGGAATACAAATGCACCTTTACAGATAGAGTGGCGCAATGTAATCCATCAAGCAAGAGTCACAGCGCGTGCCACAAACACCAAGGAAATGTTCCTAAAAATAGACCATTACATGTATTATACACCAGCTCAGATGGCTGGGTGAGGGGGGAGCGTGGGGATGGAAGTTGTTGGCGTGGGTGCGGACAGGAGGGAACACTTGCACACATACTGTGGCACTACCCGAAGTTTGCTTCTTTCTGGCGTACAATTCTCCAAGCGATTGATGAAATCCATGATACTAACATACCGCAGTTCCCTAGCTACTTCTTACTGGGCCTCCCCAACCCCCTCAGGTACCCGCTTCACTCACCTCAAGGCCGGGTAATGACACTGGCTCTGGGGGCAGCAAAGATCCTCTTGCTCTCCCGAAGGGGGACAGAGACCAGAATGATTACACAAATTGTGGTTCCTCATAGGCATGGAAAAACTGACAGCAGCAGCAACTGACTCACTGCCCCTCTTTGATAAAACCTGGGGCCCATATATACGATACATGTCAGAAGAATTCAGGGAATTATCCTGCCCGTCTTATCTCCGCATCCTCCGATTGACAACCCCAACAGGTACCACCCGAACAAATTAAAAGACACCCCATCAACACGAGAGTACTGACAACACGATGCACCTGAGGCACACTCATGGACTAGGGAAGCATAGTGCATGCATACAGTGGGCTTACCACCTTTTCTTTCCCCTCTACTTGTGTCTTCTTTCCTACCCCCTCATAGTTACTCCTCCAACCCCACGTACACCACCGCCCCAACAGCCAGTGGTTTTAGGTGGGCGATGTTGTAGTGTTGCTCTTTAAATTCAATAAAAGAGATTTTAAAGATGAAAATATGTAATAATTGTGTGGAACATATAGGGCAAATTTATACTCAACTATTCACAGCTAGTAATTTGTTGCTAAACTTAGTGTATGCAGTTAAATATAAGTCTATTTAAATAATAGCTATACTTCATGCCTGGTAACACACAGAATGATCCGTGCTTTTGTGTAATGAGCTATAGCTCAGCAAAAAGTAATGATGCTGTCATAAAAGGATCAATTCCTCTAATTGTTCTTCGGTACAACAGTTCATAACAGCGGAAAGGTTAGTTATCTTTTCCAAGCTTAAACGTGAGGCACAATTCTGCTCTTTGCCAGTAGGCATTGTGGAATCACTGCTAACATGTAATAAGTTATTAAAGTTGACCTGCACCTTTATTTTCCTATTGTATGTGACTAGGGATGTCACAACTAGACTGTAATCTATATATTGAACATTGAGCGAAATGTGCATCACAGTTCTAGTTCTAATAACTAATGTATTTGGTTCAGATTATGAGCCAATAATAGTTTGACTTCGCCTAGGGGGACCACAATAGTTTTAAACCTTCAAAGAATAATGAGCTGTCATATACTAGACAACTTATAAGTATTTCTTTACTCTTCACTATACCTCTTTCTCCCTCTCAAAAAAAAAAAAAACTAACAAACAAAAGCTCAATTCAGAGATATGTGGCATTGAAATATCACATGCTAGTCTAGTCTAGTCTACTGATTTATAATGCACATGGCTACCCAACGGGCCTCCCAGCGCTAAATGTCATGTCCTTCCATAGATGGTACAATAGATAATCCAAACGGAAAAGCCATTTTCAGGAGTTCCCTAAATTTGGTTTCTTCATTGGACAGTCTTAACAAAAGAGGGAGGGAGGGAGTTCTCAAGTGTAGATGTAAAGTAGGCAAAAGAGTGACCCCGCTTCTGGCTTTCTTAATTCGAGGTACCAAAAAACGCTTTTGATCTGCAGAACGTAATGATCTTTTGGGGGTGTAAGGGGTTAACAGGGGGTCTTTTGTTGTACTTCATTCTATGGGCCAAACAAAGACATTTGAATTTAATTCTTTTACATATTAATATCCAATGCAAGGTGGTTATAGAGGAGTAAACAGAATGATGTCTTGGGGTCTTCAACAAAGTTTGCGCTACAGCAGTCTAAACTAACTGTAATTGCTTGACCACATATTGAGGGCTTCCTAGATACACTGAATTGCTGTAGTGAAGGTGGGACAGAACGAGACCTTGGACCACAATTCTTCGAGTGGCTAGGGGAAGCCTGCTCAGATTCTTCCTTAATGTCTGGAGAAGGCCGAAGCAAGAGGCAGCTAGTTTTTAATTCCTGGACCTGCGTAGTGAAATAATTATCAATTCAAACTCCCTGACTTTTAATTTCAGTTTTAATAACATTGTCATAAAACATTATGCATAAAGTGTGTGTATATGCAATGGCAAAGCATCTAATACATGTTTTGAAAATTCAAAAGTTCTTTTGGGAAACTGACAATTATTTCTTATGTGTATATTGTATATTGACAAACAGGTCGGTTTGCCCTGACAGCCCTGTTTTTCACCATTTGTCTCTGCAGCTTTAAGTACATTTAGGACATATTCCTGTTTTCACAAAGGGTCAATTGAACATTGAGTCCTGATTCAAAAAGGTAAACTTACACTTTTGTGTAAGTTCGCGATGGTTTGCTATTAAAAGGTATTTTACTCGTATCATGTTTATGACTGCAGAGTCTCTGCACAGAAGAAGACAGGACTGCCTTATCTTTTTATGTACGGAGCCTCCCTCCGCAGACCTGAACATACTACTAGTATAATAACGTTGTAAATAGTAAACAATCCTAATCTTACACAGTAGTATAAATTTACATTTGTGAATCAGGCCCAGAGGGAGGCAAGTTTTCATGTGTTTCACTGCAATATTATTTAGCAGCCACAAGAGGGAAGCAATTTATGTAAGAAAGATGCATTTTATTCTTCCTCAGTACCTTGCTGTTTGTCTTGTCAATTTAGTTATTCCTTGCCTGGTGCCCAATCCAAAATTGTTTGTGGAATGTTTAGGCCCATATTTATACTTTTTGACGCAAAACTGCGCTAACGCAGTTTTGCATCAAAAAAATTAGCGCCGGCTAACGCCATTCTGAAGCGACATGCAGGCGCCGTATTTATTGAATGACGTTAGCCGGCGTTAGCCGCCGGCGCCGTCTGGTGTGCGTTAAAAAAAACGACGTACACCAGGCAGCGCCGGCGTAGGGGGATATGGGGCTTGGGCGTCAAGAAATGGGGCAAGTCAGGTTGAGGCAATTTTTTCGCCTCAACCCGATTTGCGCCATTTTTTTTCACTCCCAACCCCCATAGAAATGACTCCTGTCTTAACAAATACAGGAGTCATGCCCCCTTGCCCAATGGCCATGCCCAGGGGACTTCTGTCCCCTGGGCATGGTCATTGGGCATAGTGGCATGTAGGGGGGCACAAATCAGGCCCCCCTATGCCACAAAAAAAAAAAAACTTACCTGAACTTACCTTAATGTCCCTGGGATGGGTCCCTCCAGCCTTGGGTGTCCTCCTGGGGTGGGCAAGGGTGACAGGGGGAGTCCCTGGGGGCATGGGAGGGCACCTCTGGGCTCCTTCAGGTCCCACAGGTCCCTTAACGCCTGCCTTTTGCAGGCGCTAAAAAAACGGCGCAAAAGCGGCCGTACGTCATTTTTTTTGACCCGCCCACTCCCGGGCGTGAATTTTGCCCGGGAGTATAAATCCGACGCATATGCCTCGGAGTCGATTTTTTAGACGGGAACGCCTACCTTGCATATAATTAACGTAAAGTAGGTGTCCACGCTAAGAAATGACGCAAACTCCATGGACTTTGGCGCAAGACGCGTCTAACGCCAAAGTATAAATATGGAGTTAGTTTTGCGTCGAAATTGCGTTAAAAAAAACGACGCAAACCTGGCGCAAACGGAGTATAAATATGCCCCTTAGATTCTTTAAAGCACTGTCTTTAAGATGAAGTCTAGATCAAGGTACTGAGGACATTCAAGATCATCTAAAAGAAGGGAGTAGCGTCATGCTAAACAGCCTCCTACACACAAACTCTGCTCCTTCATTGTGCAAGCATTGCTATCACTTGCCCGCCTTCATCTCTTCTCACTCACTGATTTCATTTTAACCCCGAATTAAAATGAAAAAAGAATATCTTCAGCTGGAATTGGGAGGTGGGAGAGGGTTTGGGGGGGTGGCAAGCACACCCAAGGTCGGCTGTAAAGAGGAAGGCCCATATTTATAGTTTTTGCCGCAAAACTGAACTAATGCAATTTGGCGGAAAAACGATAAGCTCCGGCTTGCGCCATTGCGCAGGCCGGGCACCATACTTAAGGAATGGCGCAAGCCGGCGCTAAGCATTGGCTAATGTCAAAGAAAAAGAAGTAAGCCAGGTGGGGGTGGCAGTAAAGGAGAAGGAAATTGAACATCAGCCAAAGATGCTAGGCTGTTTGAGGCACAAACAATGCCTCTAACCAACCTAGCAACATTCCCTGACACAAAATCATCCATACCACATGACTCCTGTCTTATGAAAGTCAGGAGTCATGCCCACCACCCCAATGGTCAGCACAGGGGACAAGTGTCCCCTGGGCATGGCCGTTGCACCCAGTGCCATGTATGGGGCCCATTTCAGGGCCTCCAACAGCACTTAATTTTTTTTTTTTAAATACTTACCTCTACTTACCCTATCTACCTGGGATGGGGTCCCCCATCCTCTGGTGTCCCTCTGGTGTGGGTGAGGGTGTTCCAGGGACTTGGGGTGGGCATCTGAGGGCTTTTCCCATGGTGTTTGACCATGGAAATGAGTTCCCAGGTCCCCTACCGCCTGCTCTAACCAAGGAGTTAACTAATGGCGCTAAGCAGGCTTAGCACCATTATTTAGGCCTGCCTCCTGCTCCATGCACCTTTTTTGCACAGGAGGATAAATAAGGTACCGGGGGCTTTGGGTAAATTTTTGGACAGGAATGCCTCCCTTGCATTTCTTTCATGCAAGGTGGTTTCACGCATCCAAAAAATTACGTTAACTCCAATATTTTGACGCTATACGGGTCTAGCATCAAAATACAAATACGGAGTTAAGTTTGCGCTGAATTTATGTAAACAAAATGATGCTAATTCAGTGCAGAGTATCAATATGCCCCTTAAACTCCAGCGGGGACCACATCCCTTACCTCACTGTATCCATTTCTTGCACAGCGCCTGCTGCGACACTCCTTATCTACTTTTACGGTGAAGGTCAAGGGCCTAAATGTGCCTGAATTCTGACTGATCCTGCTTGTGGCCTTACTAACTCCAAAGCTAAGGCAGAATCACTATAAGCAGCCCCCTTCCCTCGATCTAAACACTTTTAATAGCAACTATTTTCCATTCCACTTATTTATTTTGACATTCCCCTTTTATTTTGTCAAACACATATTTTAAACATATTTTAGACATACTACAAAGAAACCAAAATTAAGCAGTGGTCGATACATACAAGGTTAACCTTTTTTTCTCGGGAGAGGAACTAATGAAATACATTTTAATTCCATGAACTATGAAATTCCATCTAGGTTAGTTAGTTCTGGTTGGGTTTTGCCATGTGTTCTACTGCGTTTCTTGGCTGTTCCTCATATTATATCACTTACAGTATTTCCTGTTAGCATTACTTATTTATTTATTGTCAACAACTTATTTATCACTTCCATATTGTTTTCTAACTAAGTCTTAGCACTAGGGAGCAGGTGGCATTTTTTCCAGCTATATGAAGAGGTAGTTTTTCTCTTGAAATTGGAGTGCACTGGAGTTCTGCCTTTGGCCAGTTTCTCATTCTTCCTATGAAGGGTCAAGATTGTCAGATTGAGGGTGGGATAGTAGGAAAAAGAAGCAGGGGGAGATGGAACAAATGATGAGGAACAGTCTGGAAGGAGTCTGATCTAAATTTGAGGTGGGTACAAATTGGTTGATTAGTGCATGCATCATCTGCATCTAAGCTGATGTTTCTAAAAATGAACTCTCAAAAGTCAAGCGTGAGATCAGATCTCTGAACTAGCTTTTGTGTTACTACTCCCAACTATTTTTGAGTGGCTGTCTAATGCCTTGTACTATATGTTTAAAGTATTATATTGCTTGTTATGGTTATACCACGCATTTAATGTAACGGTTCCTTGATAGTGATGATGAAGCAAGTCAAGATGCTTTACCATCCTTCCATGTTTTACTAAAGGCTGGGTTCGTCAATGTAGCCTTAAACTGCTAGCTAAGAGTGTAGTCACTGTTTAAGCACCATGAAGTCACCAGTTGGTCAGAGGTTTCAATTTATTTCCCGTACTGGGAATGCCTACCTTCAACCAACCACAGAGATAACCAGAAGAACCTATCCTGGTGAAGATTATATTTTAACTAGTTTTGCTTGCGCTCTCTAGGACCTAGCAATCATTCTGACTGCGTGTGAAAAGAGCGAGGAAGACTCACAATTACTAAAATGAGGTTATAAAGATGTGATATTATTACGACGATGTGCTGTGATTCTCCTGCTCTGCTTTAATAGGATTCTACAATATAAACTGCCTACCAAGAGAGAACTTTGGTAGCTATTTATAGCCAAAACAAGTCATCTTTTAACCAACCTTACCTGAAGCTCTCCTTCTCACAAATGCTATTCCCTTTCCAAAGTGTACAGTACAACATATTTGGGAGAATGAAGACTGATACTTAGCCCTTCATCTGCCTACTTTAACTCTATCCAAGGTTTACATATGCCACTGTCTCCTATACACAGGTTTCATAGTGATGAAAGCAAACATTTCTTAATGTAGTGTGACAATGTCCTTAAATGCATTTTTGTTGCCAGGTGGCTTCTCACCTTTGCTAAGAATGGGCGTTATGACTGGATATATTTTATTCTTGACAATTTGTGTTTGGGCCTTATTTGAACTTTCATGGTACAGCAAGCAAGATCTGTTCTACTTAAACATGTGGCCCATGTATGCAGGACACTTTTCCACCTTAGGGGAAATACTCTGAAACAGACCCCTCCATGTCCATGTATTTATGTTGCAAGTGCTACTGTCCCCTCATCCTCTTTTCGCCTTCTCTTCTTCTTTGTGATACCTCACAATACCCTATTATGCAGGGTTTACACAGCACAGGAAATATAATTTTAACAAGGTTACCAATTAAATAAATATTCAGTGAGCATTAGTGCTTAAAATGCTCTTCTGGCACTTCTCTCCCCAAAGCCACAGAGGCATAATTCCTGGAGTAAAGGAGGGAGAAAAAAAACAAAAATGTTAAGATGTCAGAGGTCAGCTATTGTGTGGTATTGCACGCGATGTGGAATGTAGACTATTTAATAGCATGCGAACCGTGTTTTAGATGATTCAAACCCCCATGTTCTGTTTGAGTTTGAAAACTCATTTTGAAGTGACAGAATGAAGTGTCTTATAATGGTTGTCATTTACTCAATATCAGTTTTCTTTCTTTTTACAGCTTATACAATAATCAAATAGGTGATTATGGAGCAGAAAAGATTGGAGATATTCTTCCACTGTTGACATCTCTAACTGTACTGGCGTAAGTATTATATAAGGTCATGCAGCATGACCCTAGACTTCATCTATTCAATTCCAATCAGACATATATTTTTTAAAAGGTGAGAGTGTGGGCCCTGACTCCTGTTTGCCAGGGCTCAATGCACTTACTGAGTCATAAACCCAACAGGACCAGCCCAAATCCTTGTGGGTGATCGTGCTAAAAGAGGCATTTACTTACAATTATAAACTATGTAGGGTTGCCCATTTTGCCTCCTGTTTCATTTATTTATTGACCCAGGAATTATATTTCCTCAAGTCAGTAAGTTATAGCATGATATGTCGGCAAATGTTAAGAATTGGTATGCAAAAAGTCAGCTAATGCCAACATTTTTTCTAAATCTTTCTGAGAGGTAGAAGAGCAGACTTACCTTGCTCTGTTTTTTAATTCATTCATTCCACCTATTGAGGAACATAATTGTTGGAAAACCAAAAGCCTACATTTCAGTACCCATGAACAGTTTTGCTCAGAAGCCTGCAGCCAGCGGTACGAATATTGAGGGTGAGAATTTCCAAGGTAGTATAATCTTGATTCCACTTTGTACCCCTTTCATCCATCGCTATGCACTCCCTACGTCTTTATCTCACTCTTGCAGGGTCTTTTTCGTCCCTGCTTTCTTACTTTCTCACTGTTTTTCAATCATTCTCCTCTTTCTTCCCAGCTTTTGTGATTTTCTCCCTTTTGCTCTGAGTGAAAGTCTGATGAGGAAAAATGAGTGCTGGTTAAAACCACCTTCAACCACCATTTCAATTTAAGCACTACTTGTCACAAGGTTCAAAAAGGTATATTGAAATATTGTAGTGAACAACCAGCCACTCAGTCTCCAATGTCTCTTCAGACTGAAGGACTGAGTTGGAGTTCTTGACAATAACTAGGAATGGGAGAGGAAGCACAGGGTAGGAGAAATGATCTGGAATCCTGGAAAGAATAGGATCGCATTACCCGGGAAGAGCCAGCGGCATATAATTGATGGCCCTGGCAGCACGATAAGTACAAAAAAAAGAGAAAAGATAAGTCTCTTCATGTTTAAACTAAGCATTATATGCAATCTTGTATCACTGTCAGTGTCCTGCACTTGCATCCAGATTACCTAGTGTCCGCAATCTCAGAAGCCAGTGGAAATTTGGAATGTGGGTGCTAATGCATTTCAATGTCCTAGCAGTAAATATGAATTGGGGGGTGGTGAGGGGAAGGAACTGTAAACCTGGAAAGAAAATGAGAACATATTATAATATAGATATTGGCAGGACTGGCAGGAAATATTTCCTCAATTAATATGTCACATTTCACTCTATATCTTAGGACATCTGCCTTTTCATTTATGTATGGTGTTGTCTGGTGATGTTCTTGGTTGACTCCAAAGATAAAACTGTATAGAATTCTAAATATAATAGGTCTGCTGTTAACCAATCTGACATGGCTTCTGTTGTGGTATTTTCCTATCCTGGCATCACAGATAACATGGTTCGCCAACCATTTTATTGGGAGTAGTGTGGGAATGTACGTTGGTATTGTCGTTCTTGTGAGCACGTCTTCCATATACTTTTAACTGAGCTAAAGCATGAGGCTAACCTCCTGCTTCGGTGAGACACAGATCTACAGATTGGTCCTTGCAAGAAGGATCGTGTGCTATCGGTGGGCTCTTGCTATGTGCACTAATACACTGTGCACCATCATGCCCATGTTGTGAGACTCTTGCTAAAATAACTAGACCCTCTCAGTTTTGGGTGGCAGCACCTCTGAGTATGGGGAACTGAGTCCAATCCCAAACCGTGTGGCAGCTGTCAGCCTTACCCTTTTGGCTAGCAAGCAGCACCTCACAGATACCGTAGGTAAAGTGGTTTGTGGAAGCCCGTCGCATGACACTTAGACGGAAGTCGTGGTGGAAACAGATCGTGCCCTGTTCTCTCAGTTACACAAGTCTCATACATGTAATGGCAAGCTTAAGCATATCTTGGTTCTATAGGATTTATTTAATCAAATACATCCTATGTAAAAAAGAATTAAGTGTGATTATAAGGATGATGAAACCAGATACTATTACAATGGTGACAAAGAAAGTGAAACATAGAAACAGTCCCACCATATTTGTCATAATAGTATCACTAATATTCCTACGCACAATACTAAGACTGCTACATGAGAACAAGTAGCAGTGATAGCCCTAATCTGCCTATCCAGTCCTGGGAGTGTTGCGCAAGCCCCATACCTATTTTGGTGTTAAGGAGAGGCCAGTTAGTCTGCTGGAAATCCTCTTCTGCAACAGAAGAGGAAGCACCAAGTTTCTGCTCAAACTGCAAAGGCGGTAGGCAGTATAAGATGGCGATCTGATTGGAATGTCCCCTCTAAGAATACTAAGGCAGCCTGATCTTTTATAATAAACATTGTGTTATTCTAGGAACTTCCCTGATGTGTCAACATGTCCCTTTCTGTGTAGGGAAGACACTGTACTCTCTGAGCTGGCAATACCTGGGTTCCTATTAAATGTCACAGGCCTCAGACCTAAGATAAAATAGGCAAAAATGTGTGTGAGTATATGACTAACCACTAGCCTCATGACACCCAGAACATCATTTTTGGATCTTGACCACGTAAAGCTACGGAGGGTTAACAGCCAAGGCTTACTCTTGGAGTATGATGCATATATGGGAATTCTGATATAGTTTATATACAAATAATTGGTGATAATTTTCCAGGGAGTCATATTGCTTTAAAATAATAGGGCTTATATTTGCTTCAAGGTTGATTAGGTTAAATCTGATATGTCGCAGGGCACACAATGTCCATCCAGTACCACTTTTACCCTGACAGTGATCGGGAATCATGGGATCCAGATTTAGGTGGCTGGAAGTCCTGCGGGCTGTGAATCTATGCCAGAGAATCTCTGGCTCATATTTTGTGTAACAATCTGGCTTTGCTGCCCTTAAGGAAGAGATATCTAAGAAAGTTCAGCAAGAGAGTAAAGTTTGAACCTGCAGTGATGTTATAATACAGGCTAATGGGAAGGCTTAGCAGTTAACTGGTGCAGTTGTTAGGTTCTTAGACATAGTAGTTGAGCATGTTACAGCTAAAAACCAATCTTGGTGTTAAGATGTTATTAAATGTTTTTTTTTTAATCGTTCAGTATGCATATAAGTTGTGTCAGCTCTCAGTGCATGTGTCCAACTATGTAGGTATCAGTGGTGCTCCAAATGCAGTGGCACCAGAGCCCGTTGATATCAGGGAGCCCACTGAACCCTGATTATTGCTATAATTTACTGCTCAACCAGTGGGCAGGTAGGGCCACTATCTTTGTTTGCATTTTAGTCTGTGACACTCCTGCAGTCCACTGCAGGTGCTGATTTGCCGGTCCTGTTCTACAGGAACATCCACAGACCTAGAATGTAGTGTCCTTACTCAAATTCAAGTGCAAATCAAATCGAGCCCTAAATGTACCATGCCAGTTGATGTAAGCCCTCTAGGCACTGGTGGACAGAAGATCCTAAAAGCACTCTTGAAGCAGCTGGGTTCTATGAATCTTGAGAATGACTTTGGGACAGGCTCTGTGCACTCATGGCAGTTTTCTTCCTGCTCTTAACTTGACAGCAAAAACAGGCTTCTTATTTTGTTGGCCTGGCCTAGCAATATTCTGGCACAGCCAGATGGGTCAGTTTGAAAAGACAAAGTATGGGCTGTTTTTTCCAGTCCTGTGGGTTGTGATTGAACCAAAAAAAGACCCCATCTGGCAATGCCAGAGTACTAGAGTGGCCAACACGCCAGTCCAATACTGACTCTTTTTTAGCCTTAGACATTGCCCCATCTGTCAAGTATTACAACATTGTGGCAGTACATAGCCTTTGTGCTGCAGCATCCTCCCTCCTGACCAGTGGTGTAATAAAACCTAAGGGCCCCCCTTGCAAAATACACAGAGCGACCCCCTCACCCCGAGGACCCAGCCAGGAGGTTTCAGGCCAGGGGCCCACAACAATGTGGCAGCCCGCTGGGTTTCGCCTCCCCACCCCGCACACCAGGGGCTGGGGGGTCTAATGTTTCACCACTGCTGCAGATGTGCATTTCTGACCCACACTACACCACATTAACATTCAATGCAGCAGATGCAGTTGGCAAAATGCCCACTGGCAGGGTGGGTAGAGGAAGGTGGGGTCCTGAGGGAGCACCCTCCATTAAAAAGAACCCATGCCTAGATTGTGTTGGTATTTGTTCTGCTGTTAATATCCACAAATCCATTGTATTTGCATCTCTTACTTGGGATTAATGATCTCAGAATGGCTGGAAATGTCAACAGTGTAATTTCCTGAATCCTATTACATCTGTCAATCGCACTTTACACTGTTGAGCACAACATTTTGATCTCAGGACTGAAAAAGACCCCATTCACGCCCACCTCCCCATATATATAATATTGAAGACCCCCACGACATGACCCATTCGGTGGCCAAATTTATTACATTTGAAACACCCGCGGGCTTTTTCTTTTTTTTTTTTTTTAAATAAAGTTACGATCCTGCAGGAATCTTTATTCATATTTTGGATGTATCCTTAAGATAAATGGCACAGTGTTTTTTTTTTAGAAAGTGTTCTAAACAGTGTTTTTTTCATTTTTCAGCCTGCAGTACAACCGAATAACTGACACTGGAGCCCAGAAGCTCACTGAAAGTCTCAGAAAATGCCCCAACATTAAACGTCTGACGTAAGTCCTCAAAAATGTATAATGGAATGTTTCCAAAACTCAAGTTGATGCCATGATGTTTATAGAAATTTATCTTTGAAATTAAATTACGTGATGTTTCCAAAGTGCACGCTCACCAATACAATGTTTTCTTGGTGCACTAAAACTGCAGTTATGAGATATAAAGGTCAAATAAATATCTACCTCTATATCCCCTATTCAATAAGGGGCATATTTACAATATTTTGACACAGGACAGCACCACAAACCTTCTTGCTGTGCTTGCTTGCATAAAAAAAGGGAAGGAACGTGCTGTATCTATAAGATATGGAGCATTCCCATCCTTTTTCCCTGCACTGGTGCACAATGGGCTGCCATGCGTCAACACAGGCACCCTTGCACCATGGTGCAAGAGTGGCTGCGTTGCTGGGGTGATTGTTTTTGTGCAGGAAGGAACACCTTCCAGCATAAAAACAATCATAAGAGGCATTTTCCTCTGTCTAAGTATGCTGCAGAATGCAGCACCCATAGACAATGGAAAAACAAGGAGAAATAAAGGTATTTCTCCTCGTTGTGGCTCCTCTAGGAAGGCATTGCCTTTTGACGCATTCCCAGGTTTATAAATCCTTGAAAATCTGTGAATGAATCAAAATCCATGGATGTTGGGTGGGAACACTCCATGCAACACCCAAGGAATGCTTCTTTGACGCAGAATAAGGCAATGCAGTGACTTGTGCTACATTGCCTTACTCCATATCCAGAAGGCCATGTAAAGCCACGCAAAGTAGATATGGGCCTGCAGCCTGTGCCGTCAGTGCGTAAAACAAAATGAAGCACTGGCAGCTCAAGCTGCTTGTAAATATGGCCCTTAGTTTTTTCTGTAGCACTCTAATGGTATCTTCACAGTACTCAGTAATATAAAGTATGAATGCATAGAGGAAAATACAGACAGTGGTGATGTGTAAGGCCACTGGAATTATGCAGCAGAGGAGAACCAAATTATGTGGCAGGATTGACTAAATTATGTGGCAAGAAATCAATAAGGTGGCAGTCCCCTCTTCCTTCTTTAAGCCTGAAGGGGGGGCAAGAGGTTATCAGAGGGGCACATGCTGAGAGCATGGCCCTCCGGAGGGAGAAAAAGAGAGGGAGTTGCAACCCCTGGCAATTTTCTTGGACATGATATTAAAGGATTTTATGGAACATGCTAAAAATGACTTTAGATCACCACGATCTTCCTTGACTAACCCATTAAGATGTTATCATAATACGATGGGAATTAGTTTGTCTCTAGTGGGAGAGGAATAGTTGAGATTCAGCAGTCAGGCTCGCCTCCCACTGGGCTCTGAGCTCCTTACTAGCGGTCCCATTGTCCGCTCATCTTTTCCCATAAATAGGGTACACGGCTTTGCTTTAACGTGGTGTGGTTCCCTGAGGAGGGTGGGAAGGGAGTTTCCTATAATAGGAATGGATCACCTGTTATGAACATAGTACCTGGATGTGACTGTGCCGCTGTATCCATACAGGCCCGGTTCCATTGAGGTTGAATCAAAATATACGCTAAGATAATGTCTTCTAATGGTTAATACCTTTTATCAGTTGATTTGATTGGCAATTATTCAAATTTCTGGCAGTATGGCCATTGGTCCGACTCCTGCGTGTGCTGCGCCTGAAAATCAAATATCACAGCAGTGGCAGGGTAATCGTTCTATAAATGTCAAATAACATGGAAGTTGCCACATTTGAGAATGCATATAATTGTTACTATAAAGTGTAAAGAGGACTGCATGATTATAAACGGTGTGATATCAATCAACCAGCATTTGTGGCACTGTATATTCATAATAGGCAGGTTAAACTATGGTGTCTTTTGTTGTGCATTGGAAACTAAGGGCACAGCACAAATGCTGCCATTGGGGATTATAGAGGAAAAGGACACACAGAAATGGCTGCCATGGATTGTGAATATCAAAAAGGATGGCAGAAGACCTCTTTTGAGTGTGACTATTAATTAACTAATGTAAATGTCATCTCTGGAATTGAAAATCACTGGTGCAGTACCATGTTGCTTGGCTAGTACTGAGGAAGGTGGAAGCTGAAACAAATCTACTGGCAATAAATGAAAATTGGCAAATGATCCCGTAATGCTTTGTGTCTGTCCTTTTGGATACAGAAACACGGATATCATGGGTTCACCACCACGTAGCAGAAGCACCAGCCCTGAGTGCATGCAAGTTACTAGTCAACTTGAGATACTGATAAATATTTATATCTAGATAGATAGATAGATAGATAGATAGATAGATAGATAGATAGATAGATAGATAGATAGATAGATAGATTTAAAACCATAGAAATGTACTTAAAAAAACAAAAGTTACAGAGACGCTATTGTTAGGCTCGCATTTTAAACATACCAAACCTTACAAATTCACCTTTTATAGCTAGTTACCTCAAATAACCATAACTTGATAACTCGTGCCTTAAGATAACTATAACTTGTGCCCAGTTATCTGATCAATAACTTTACTGCAGATGTTACAGTGGCATTATCAATGACCATATCAAAAATGATATGAGTGCTTTAATTTGTGGGGTAATTAGAAATGCACTGCGAGGTCACGCATTATAGTTACCTTAGGACACAAGATAGCTATAACTGGTGAATTTCTAAGGTGTGGTACGATTAAAATGTGAGCCTAACTATAACGTCCCTGTAACCTTTGGTGTTTTAAGTGAATTTCTATTTTATTTTTTTTATTCTATTTCCTAACTATAATGTCCCTGTAACCTTTGGGTTTTGTTCAGTGAATTTCTATGTATATTTCAACATAAAGCAATTTTCATTACAATATGTTAATCCAATCACCGCCACCCACGGCCAAAGGCTGTGCATGACAGTGGTGGGCCGCAGAGCCTGGCCTGTGGCCAGATCCTGCGGCCAATCCCCCTAACCACCCAACCCCGTCCTGCGCATGGCCAAAGGTCCTTGTGCAGCACAAGTTAGCTGCAGCCTGTCTCTCTGGGTGTGAGAATAGGTGTCTCTGGGGATGAGAGTGGCTGTGAGTGTCTGTCTGGGTGTGAGAGTGGGTGCATCAGTGTCTTAGTGGGTGCGTCAGTTTCTGTGTGGGGCTATGAGAGGGTGCATGAGGGTTTCAGTGGGTCTGTGAGTGGGTGTGTGAGAGTTTGAGTGGGTTTGTGAGTCTGAATGGGTCTGTGAGTGGGTGCGTAAGGGTCTAAGTGGGGCTGTGAGTGGGTGAACAAGGGTCTGTGTGGGTCTGTGAGTGGGTGAGTTTCTGAGAGTGTATGTGAGTGGGTGCATAAAGGTGTGAGTGGGTAAAAGATAGAAGAAGAGAAATTGAGAGAGAGAGAGAAAGAGAGTGAGGAGAGTGAGAGACAAGTTTTTAGGCTTTGGTGAATGATATATACTTAGAATGAGCTATTTCTTGACAAATTGAAAACAAAAATGTATTTGTCAATTAAAAACAGTGAGATCACCTTACATTATTACCCTTAAGCTGCATTTCTACATTGAAAACAAATTAAAGTAGGAAAATTACCACAGACACACCTGGACTAAACCCTCAACTTTCAGTGTGAGGGCCTGTGACCTTAACCATTATGTCACAGCTAACCTGTGCTATGCAGTGATTGAATGGAGAGACCATTTCAATGACTATCTCTCTCTCTCTTCCATCCCATTATAGGATGGAAGAGAGAGACAGTAACAGGACCACAGGGGAGCATGGAGGCCCTCGTGGTCCTAGCCGGTTCCCCATGTCCGGTGGGAGCAATGTTTTCATCTGCCTTCCCTGCATGCATATTTGATTATGAAAACTCCACTTTCTGCATTGGACTTTGTTTGCTTTTTCTAGGTGGGAGCTGTGAAAGCAAAAGCCCCCCAGGGGCATCTATGGCTCCTCGAGGGGGGCCATGTGACCCCATCCAATGACCTTTGTCCCCGGGAGATAGTGGTCCCCGGGTTTGGGGGTATGAAACAGACCCCCTTCACATTTTGATTGTTGCTCTGGGAGGTGGTGGTCCCTGGGGTTGCAGGGGGGACCACGCACCCCCGCACTTTACAAATTGATAGCGCCCGGGAGGTGGCGGTCCCCAGGGTTGCAGAGGGGCCATGTCCCCCGCATTCAATTTGATTTGAGCCCCGGAGAGGTGGTGGCCCATGGGGCTGCAGGGCACCACACGGCCCCCCACATATTAATTTAAAGCCCTGGGAGGTGGTGGTTCCCGGAGCTGCGGAGGGCCATGTGCCTTCCTCCCCCCCCACCCCCCCCCCCCCAGACATGGTGGATCCTGGGCAGCGGGGGGCACATAGGCCCCCCCCCACATTTAACATTTTTAAAAAATACTTTTTAACTCTGCGGGGGTCCCTTTGGGACTCCAGCACCAGAGCTAAGGGGTCTGTGTGACTCTACACTGGCCCCTTTTAGTTTATTTAACACTTTTTTTTCTGGGACTTGGCTGAAGCAGAGGTCCTACATAGCTGCCAACACTTCCTAGTTGAAGTGTTGACAGCCAATCAGATCTCAGCATGAGATCGGGAGGGTTCACAAACCCTTTGCATCCCTAAATACACAAATATGGATTTTCTTTAATTTCTCTAAAACTACTTAACAGATTTACACCAAATAGCAAAAAGGCCTCTTTTTGGACCAAGAGCTAAGTTTCTGCTAAATTTGGTGTAATTCCATCCAGTGCTTTGAGCACCAGCATGGTTCAAACTCTCTATTGAAAAATGATTGGGAAAAATGCGTTTTGGGACCCCTGCTTTTTTTCTCACTCCCCCCCCCCCCATCCCTGCTTGAAGTATCACCCAAGAATTTTCCAGGCAGCAGATGAAGTGACCACCGTTGTTTATTGGAAATCATCATAAAAATTAATCAAACAGCCCCAAAGTATTTAGCAAAGCAAAAAACTCATTTTTTATACAAACTAGGGCGCGAGTTATAGTTACCGTAGGGCACGAGTATATACAACTGTATTTTGTACGTTTGCGCCGCTTTGAGTCAATAAATGACGGTAATGCGGCGTAAAAAAAGTATAAATCAGGGCCTCAGTCTGGAGTTGGAATAAGTCACCTCTGGGATCGGGAAGAATCCCAGGCCCTTGTTCAACACCTTTGTCTAGATATCTGTCATTGTCATTTGACTAAGATCGATGACTATATTTACGTTTTGTCTTTCTTCAAGCTTTTGTTCCACACTGGCTGATGTGTTCCTATTATATTCCCCACCCCTCTCGCTACATTTGCCCCTGCATAAAAAAGACTTTTACAGTACAAGGAAAACGTTGGTTTTGGTACTTGTGGTTTGAGGAAAGCCATACATGGGCGCAGTGTCATATTAAGGATTTTGGAGGCCCTGGGCAAGAAATACTTTGGAGGTCCCTGTTTGGATCAACTTTTAATTATCAATTTTTTTTCGAATACAAGCTCTTTGTTGCCTTAAACACTGAATTGTGCAATAAAGGTTAAGATACAAAAATGTATTATAGAATAAGTTCATTTTCCCAGAGGGGCCCTTTGGAACGTGGGGGCCCTGGGCAGTTGCCACTTTGCCCATGCCCTAAAACGTCTCCGCGTGGGTGGCCGCAGCAAATACAGGTCATACAGTTCCGGGGTCTATACGAGGAGCAGCGTTAATGCTACTATCAAGGGGACAGGTTCCTCTCTTTACTCTGCAGTGATCCCCCTACGTTTCTCGGAGCATGAAGAGCTGTGTCTGTTAGTGAATCTTGAGATTTCAGTCAATTGTGCCTCTTTCTTTCACCACCGTACACCTCCTGCCCCTTATTTTCGCTCTTGTGGGTTCCTTTTCATCCCCTCTTTCTCCCTTGATAACTGTTTTTCTCCTCGTTCTTCTTTTCTTCTTTTGGGTTTTTCTCTCTCTCTTGCTCTGGGTTAAAACCTGCTGAGGAAAAAATAAGTGCTGGTTCACAAAAATGAGTGCAGTTTACCCCAGCTGCAACCACTGACTCTCATTAGGGACAGAATAGAAGGAACTCCTCTCTCCATTTTGCTTTTTAATACTCTGGCTGTGTTTACCTGAGCTCTAGAAAACCGTTAAACCTTGCTCCAGACGGACCAAAAAAGATACCTATACCTCAGCTCAGGGCAGATGCTTACATATTCTGTGAGGTGCATTGATAAAAGTCATCAAGTTTCAAATCTCACATATGTTCAGAAAGTGGCATTAGTCTTATAGTTGAGAAAGTGAACTCTACGTACAGCTGTTATTCTTAATTTTCTGTACCGTGATTGCGCTCATTAACTACATTGTGTTCATGTATGGGTACTTTTTATTGTGAGCTTAGGCTGCCATCTTCTGTTACTAAACGGAAATAACAAGAGAAAAGGTTATATTCAATCACATAGCATATACATTTATTATTATACATTAGTGAACGTAGTTGCTTAAAACGAGATTACATAGTCGGAGGGGGAGAGGGGGCGGGGCCTTGTTGTGTAGGAGAACTATTCAGAATACGTATTGAATTTAGAAATGTAATCCCCAGAGCAACAACCGCGAGCGTAAACATGCATACAGGCGAGAATAAAGATGGGGCGGTGGTACGGCCAGAGCTGCCTAATTCGGAACTGGGGAACCAGATTCGAGACTCGGCGTCGGTTCAAAATACTGTGGTCCTGGGCAAATCCATTAATGTCCCTGTCTCAAATTAGTGCGTCTTTGTGTAAGGTAACTGGTGCTTATGTAAAGCACTCCAATACCTTCGGACTTTATACAAATTGCAAATCTGTTTAAGTAGTATTGCGGAAGTCGCTGCTCATACGAGTACTCCTTGTGTTCTGCCAGATTCACGGTTGCGCCTAAGTACTGGTAGAATGTTTTGTGGAAGTCGTAAATTTACTGAAAACAAATTCGTAAACCCACGAGTTAAATTTGGCAAGCGAGAAGAAATGGCCCTTGGAATATGGCGAAACTTCAAGATATATTGGATTTATACTATCACTCTGAATAAAATGAATATATTTAATCTTTGGACTTTTGAAATAACCAACTTAAAATTTGCGTTAAAGTCTTCCCTAAAATCACACACGTTTATCAGGTTGGTTTTAAAGAAGGGTTTGAGAAAAAGAAACATGTCAGTGTAAATATGTTGATTGTTATTCGTAGTCCTACTGATAGTATAGTGCGGTACCTACCTCGTCCACCTGTGTTTACTTTTGTAATGTGTCCAATCTTCTGGCCGGGCTCCTGGAGGATTTTAATTGAAAACTTATCAGTTGCGGTTGGAGGTCTACCTGCAAGGACGTGCTGGAAGTGGGCTCCTCTCTGCAGTTGAATACATGATTTACTCAGCCTTACCTACCTCGGTGGCTTCACCTCATGTGGACAATCAGGTACCCAAAATAAATGAATTTGGTAGACATTGAAGAAAGATGTGCGTGTAGAAAGAGACTGATATACTTCAAATGGTAATATAGATATTTCAAGACCAATACCCAGGCATTTTTCAGGAACTCTAATTAAGATACTGCACACCGAAAACGATACGGTGTTTAGCATGATATGATTTTTAGCTAGGTAGTTGAACGTGAGTCAGCCCGTGTGGTGGAACTCATTTTGCTTACTTGGGGACAGTAGAGTGGAGGGATACATTCCCAAATGCTGACCACTGAGTCATGCTCTTGTCCAAACAGCGAGACTGTTGATTATTTTTAATACAAGGATATCATACAGTGAAACACATTATATCAAGATCAATAAAGTTACATATTACCTCCTCAGCATCTTTCCTCCTCCCATTGCTAATGTCATGGAGTTGATGTTCCCATTTACTCCCCACGTCACCTGTAGAAAAGGACTTCTTCCCTTTCAATGAAAGGGAAGAAGGACAAGAAGCATCTAGCCCCTGCCATCCCTAGGAACTTCCTGTGCTTTTTTGGGGCCCACTCTTCTGAGCATTTTGCTTTCAGGTATTTGTTTTTCTATCCTGGCCTGCTTTCCTGTCTTGATGCTGTGCGGCTGCATGGGCGCCGCTAATTTGCCTTTGATTTGCGGCTGCATGGGCGCCGCTAATTTGCCTTTGATTTGCAGCTGCCAGGGCGCTGCATTTCTGTTTTCAGTCTGTGTGTGGGGGGGGGGGGGGGGTGGGGGGGGGGTATTTGGGGGAGCTGTGCCCCTGGACGGTATCCTCCCCACTGGGCCTGGTCGCGGTTCCTTGTTGCCATAAGATGGAGGATTCTGCTTGGCCAAGTGGCTGTCTTTCCCTGTGCTGTTCTCAGTAGAGTGACTGCGCTTGTCTGGGTGGCTGCTTTGGCGCCGCCTCTGTTTGCTTCCCTTGCCAGTGGCCTGGCTATCTGCCTCATTCTGCCCCCCCCCCACCCCCCACTGTTCCCAGGCTGCTGAGGGAAGTGACAGGAGGGTGGCCTAGACCAGAGCTGGGTGCTTGCTTTGTTTGCACATGGGAGTGATGCAGAGAACATTGGCAGGATTCCTGTGCCAGAATGACATGCAGATTTGTAAAGCATTCCATGTTTAACTCTGGTTCAGCTCTTCCGCAGCTGCTTGCAGCAGCTCCACGCTGACCAGCAGGAAGCACAGCCTTTGCTGGGGTGCCGTTGCTTGTTGAAGGGCTAATGTTGTCTTCATTATTGAAGAAAGGGGGTGTTTTGGATTCTTTAGCACTATTGTTGCTCCCCCTGGGGCCTTTCACTTTACACCACATTGCCTTGGCGTGTTCTACTGCTGGGTGGCAGGCACAGGCACTGACTTCTGGGGTTCTCTGTGCCACGTCGGCCCCTTAGGTAATTGATGTAGCTGTTTTTGGACACCTCACAAATATTGCCTCTGGGCAGCTTTGTTCTGGCACACTGCATTAAGGCCACAGTCTCTCCTGGAGGGTGGGTTTGTATACTACTTCTGATGAACCTTTGCATTATTTTTGTCTCTTTCAAATCTCAAGTGGGAACATTGAAAATGCATATACTCTCCTATGTTGTACAATATTTGTGAGTCATTGGACACAAGTCGTATGTATCTTAATGGTTGTATTCACTATCTCTCCCACTGGAAGTTGGGGGTTCTTCTCCAGGTCTGTCATGGTCATTCCACTTCTTTATCTTGGGGAGCTTTAGGCTTCTTGGATGTTCCTATCCTCCTGGTGTTGTCTTCTTCTGCTGCTTTACATCATGGCGACAGGCACTCTGTATATTCGCCATCTTTCCACTATCATGCCCCTTCAGGGGTGTGTGTTGGTGCGGTTTGATGTCGTCACCCCCGGTTTATGGTGTGCGTATCCAGGTTATGGTTTATCAGCTGTGGGTAACTTCTGGTCCTCTGTGTCCTCCTTGTAGTCTCCTGCTTCTGTTGAAAACAAAAAAGCTGTTCTGGTTCCCAGCTTATGCCTTGGCTAAGGGGGCTTTCTTAGGTGACCTTGGATGTGGCGGGCTCCTGTGAGGGTCTCTGTTCCTCTTGATGAAAGGTGGAGGCTTCTCTCATTGGGTCTCCCACTGGCCTCCATCTTTCCTTACATTCTGTGATTTTTGGCAATTGTGCTTTTCAGTCTTTGGTCACGGTTTTCAATCCCTCTCTGCTGCCTTTCAGGACTGTATTGACTTTCTGTTTTACTGTCTTTTATGGAGGTTCAGTCTCAGTTTCTATTTTCATTGCCTTTGTTTCCCTTTGGGCTTTGGCTCCTGTGACTGCCAGTTCTATTTTGACATGGCATCATCTTCATCTTTGGGGTTGGGAGGTTGATTCCTCTTCCATACTCTTTGGGGGTCCTGGGCTCTTTGGAATTGGCCTAGGCCTGGGCCTGGCCCTGCCCCTTTGGTGGAGACAGCTGGTGCCCACTATTGCCCATGCGACTGTCCTTTCTCCCCAGCAAACCCCAGGCAGGGGATTCCCCACAGCAGGCTTCCCCCACCAGGGGTACAAAGGTACGTCGGAGACAGACATGCGGCTCCGCCCATCCAGTAGGCACAAATGAGGGTCCTCAGGAAGACTTTCTGCAGTCAGTGATGTGTTCTACCCTTCTGTCAGCGCCTGGGTCCTGGGATGGCGATAAGTGGTGTATGTAGCAGTTTAGGGCGCAACAGCCTGATTCCCAGGCCACTTGGTCCGGTTTTCTGCTTCTGGGTCCTCAGTCGGAGAGTGCGTCCCGTCTCTTTGTTACAGGAAGACCTTTACATCCTTCCTGCCTTGTCACCCTCCCCCTTTCTTGTCCTTTAGGGGGGGACTGGGGCAGTTTTTCCCTGTTTTGTTAACTTCAGTCTCTGGCATTTGGGCTCTTCAGGTAGTGACCCTCAGTGTTTTCTGGACGTTTCTCCCTTCCTTCAGACTTCCTGTCCTCGGGATCATGTATAGTAGTTGGCCCTGGCAGATGGCATCACCTCCCTAGTCTTGGAACAGGCCCTTCTCACTGTTCTGCCTCTATTGGGGGGTTGCAGTTGCTTCCCCGTGTCTTCCTGGTCGGGGAAGTCACCGGGGAATTTTGGATACTCACCGACCTGCGGTTTATGTTGGTATCCTCAACCCTACTCTTCCGGTTGACCACCTTACATTTGGTGATTTGCTGGTCCCTCCGGGGCTTTACTGTCCAGGTTCAATCTTCAGGATGCCTGTCTCCACGTTCTGGTGGCTCCTGCTTCCTGGTCCTTCCGTGGTTTGCCAAGGGTTGCCAACACTGGCAACTTGGGTACTTCAGTTGGCCTACAGCCCTCCCACCGGACTTCCTTCGAGGTCCTGGCCCCAGTGTTGGGTCTTCTTCATTCCTGGGGTTCCTGGTCCATCCGTATCTCTGGCAGACACAGCCTCCATGGTGTCTCTGTTGCACAGCTTTGGTTTCCTGTTTTCTCCCTCCGAGTCTCGCTTAGCTCCTTCTCTGCAGCTGTAATATGTTCGTGCCTTCTTTGATGTGGCTCTGGGGTCGATGTCCCTTCCTGCCTCCTGGTGTGCCTGTCTTCATCTGGGTCTTCAGCATCTGCTGGCAGTCCGGGGCTCCTCCACGAGGCAATGGCTGTAACTTCGCGGTCTACTGGTAAGGTGGGTTTTTTTGTGTGGGTCACACCCTTTTTTTCTTACCTGTTTGTTGCCTGTTCCTGTGGTTGGTTTCTGTGGTGCTACTTTGTTGCCTCTTAGTGCCTTGGGCGCGCTTCCACCTGGGTCCATTTGTGCATCATATCTTGCTTCCCTGGACCCCAGCACGTGGTGCCTCCACGGCCCTTTTTCCTGTTTCTGCTACCTTAGACTTGATCTTTGCTGGTGGTTGTGTCCTCCTTCCTGGACTCCGGATTCCCTCTTCATATCTGGAACAGAGTCCACTCTCCTCGGGGTGCAGGCTGTTCCTCTTTTGGGGGTGCTCAGTAGTCTAGTGGATCTTCTGAGTTGGGTCTTCCTGTCCCCCCTTGGAGTTTGTTCTGGCTCCTTCGGTGTTTGCTCAGCTGGCGTTACTGGGTTTTTCCGGTGGTGGTTCTCTACGTTTCTTCCTTGATTGCCACACTTCCCCTCTTCTTCTACTGGTTCCACACTGGGGTGATCTGGACACTGTTGCCCTGTCCAATCCTTGGTCTCTTGGTCTTCTTTATGCATTTCCTACAATTTCCCTGCTCCCATGGTTCCTGGCTCCTCTGCTGCGGGCAGTGGTGGTCCTTCTTTTTTGGATGCAGGGGGCTTGGTTTCCCCTTCTGCGTCGTCTCCTGGTTGTGGAGCTGGAGTGTTTTTTCCTCTGGCCCGTTCCCTCTGCCCATCCCTCTGCCCGTCCCTCTGCCACATCTGCGGTCTCTGGCCTGGTTGGGTCCCTCAGTTTGGAGGTTGCAAGGGGGGGTCTCGTAGTGATGGTTCTTTCTCAATAGGTGTCCCATTCCCTTCAATCTTCTTGCCGGGTCTCGTGACTAAGCACCTGGTGTCATTGGAGCGCCTTTGTTCCTTGGTGCCGGGCAGTCTGTCTCCTTTCTACCCCTTCCCCTGCAATTTTTGAGTTTCCTCTGGAGGGGTTTGATTGGATCTTTTCTGCTGCTACTCTGGTGCTTCAGTGGTGCTCTTTTGGGACTTTCTGGGCTCCCTGGGATGTTCTCCTCTGCTGTGTGCCTGACCGCTCAGTTGTTCAGGGGGTTCCTCCTTCTTCATCCTCCATTTGGAACCTTACCTTGTGCTTTCCCAATTGGAGCCCCCCTCTGTATGAGACCCTGGAGTCTGAGTCCTTTACTTTCCTGACCTCACATTGTGTTTTTTTGGCAGTTTTACCACTGCTGGGCATTTGGAGAAGCTTTATCTTCTGGTTTACAGTCATCCTTACCTCCATGTTTTTGATGACCAGGTTGTCCTTTCCTTGGATTCTCAGTTCCTTCCAAAGGCGTTTTCCTTTCTCTGCAAACAGGGGATTTTTTCTCCCTTTATGGCCTCGGGATCATTTGGTCTCTGTTCCTTGTTTGTTTCTTTTGAATGTTTTCTGTGCTTTTGAAGATTCTCTGGCTCAGTTTTCCTGGTATTCCCACTCTGAACGCCTATTTTGTCCACTTTTGGGACTTTCTGGGCTCCCTGGGATGTTCTCCTCTGCTGTGTGCCTGACCGCTCAGTTGTTCAGGGGGTTCCTCCTTCTTCATCCTCCATTTGGAACCTTACCTTGTGCTTTCCCAATTGGAGCCCCCTCTGTATGAGTCCCTGGAGTCTGAGTCCTTTACTTTCCTGACCTCACAGTGTGTTTTTTTGGCAGTTATTACCACTGCTGGTCATTTGGAGAAGCTTTATCTTCTGGTTTACAGTCGTCCTTACCTCCATGTTTTTGATGACCAGGTTGTCCTTTCCTTGGATTCTCAGTTCCTCCCAAAGGTGCTTTCCTTTCTCTGCAAACAGGGGATTTTTTCTCCCTTTATGGCCTCGGGATCATTTGGTCTCTGTTCCTTCTTTGTTTCTTTTGAATGTTTTCTGTGCTTTTGAAGATTCTCTGGCTCAGTTTTCCGGGTATTCCCACTCTGAACGCCTATTTTGTCCACTTTGATCCTATCTGGTTGAGCGAGTCGCCCTCTTCCTCTACTTGTTTCATTGGATTAGGTCTGTAATTTCTTCTGCTCCCTGTGCTCTGGGCATGGTGGTTCCGGGTGGGATTGAGGCCTATTTCCTAGTGTCCCACTCCAGGACATTTGTGGGGCTGCCACGTGATCCTCTCCCACCACTTTCGTTACACATTACAGGTTGCTTGTGGCTCAGGGCTTTGAGCTGTACTTTGGTTTGGGACTCCTGGTGGCTGCTGATTCCTCCTCCTGACTGGGATCCTTTTGGTTCGGTCTGTTCCTGTCCCTGGGGTGAGGGTCGTTTCTTTTTGGCTCTTGGCTTTTGCTCTGTTGGATCTGTATGGTTTGTGTTGCTCTTCCTTGCATTCGTTGTGGTTCCTTGGGGCTGCTGAAAGTGGTCTTGCTTGGGCATTCTTCCATGACGTTAGGAATGGGACGAGGAAGGATGATGAGGAGGTAATGCTCGGATTACTTACCGGTAATCTTCGTTACTCTGATTCTTCCTTCCTCGTCCAATTCCGTACGTCCCTCCCTCCCTGTTCTTTCATCAGCCGGTGATGTGGTGCTTGGTGATGCACAGGAAGTTCATAGGGATGGGAGAGGCTACATGCTCTTTGTCCTTCTTCCCTCTCATGGAAAGGGAAGAAGTAGCTTTCTAAAGGTGAAGTGGAGAGTGAATGGGCACATCCACTTCATGACGTTAGGAATAGAACGAGAAAGGAAGAATCGGAGTAATGAAGATTACAGGTAAATAATCTGAGCACTGTATATATATTTATTCATACAACTATTAAAAAGTAAACTTTTGTGTATAATAGTGCATGATTGAGTACGTGCTGTCTTGCACAGATATAGAAGTGGCAGTGTAGTGTGAACAGTATTATTGTAACAAAAAAAAGGAACCAGTTCTGACTATTTGAAGCACTATGTGCTGTCAGTATTCGACCAGGGAGCTTAGCTTGGGCCAGAAAAGACTGCCCTGTCTGTCAGACACCTGTGACTGTCTCTTCTAAGTAAGTCCCATGTGAAATTATACAAGTCGGTTAACCCTTCAATTTCTCATTACATCACTAGTAATCATTATTTTGTTCTTTATTTAATATATGTTTGGTGCAACTTATCCTTGGTTGGCTTTGGGAAGTGCACTCATAGATACGGGAAAATGTATAAATTATGCATATAATAAACATGCAAAAACCATATATGACTGTGAATATACTCAACAGATTTCAATTATGATTTTGTCAATACTTTTATGCTGTGCTTAATTTATACAAAGTAATAATTCATGCAGGGGCCCAATATTAATATTAGGAGGCTGCCAAATGCTGGGATTGCCAAATACCAAGCCTGCTTAGTCTTGCTTCCTCCGCATGTCTTTTACTACGGCCACTCTACGCTTCCTGAGTCTTAATCTCAGTTTAATTTCCAACCTTGCTTTCTACATTTGTCTCTTTTTTGTCTACTTTTCACTTCCTTTTCTTTTCTGTTTTCTGCCTTTGCCTTTCTTAGTTTGGGTCAACTTAAAAAAAAAAAAAAAATACTTATAGGTCCCCACAAAACCAGAGCTGTCAGTGCACCAATTAAGCACTGCTTTTATTCACTGAATTGGGTAAACAACAATTTTTGAGGGTATGCATATCAGAGCTTCCACAAATTGCCTAATTTATTTACATTTATAAGCACATCAGTCAGTCACCATGTCAATGCTTGTGGCAGCAGAGCGGTTGATGCCTTTCTATAAGACTAAAAGGAATAATTGGGGTAACAATGAGGTAATTGTTCTCCAACGTAATATCTTTTCAGACAATATCTTGAGCGACAAGAGTAAAATTGATATTAGCCAACAGAGGATCGAACTTTAATCATAGTGGAAGGCAGATCATTGTATAGTGACCATGATGAATCTGGGGAAAATACTGAGATTTTTCATTCTCCTTCTTACCTTCTTTAGGATGTGGAATTCGACTATTCCTCATGGAGTTCTCGAGCGCCTTCAAAAGCAAGATCCTAGAATTAGCTAGCGACTGATCACACAGGTATGTGCCCTGTTCCTAATGCTTGATTGTGTTTTTACTAAGCAGAAAAAAAAGTACTGTATTTTCGGTATACACATATCCAAACTGATTTCTAAAAATGAGTTATGTGGCTGGGCATATAACTGAAAATGGTATGATAACGCCTTTATGTGCCTTAAATTATAAATCAAATTTGTATCATTACAACAATTGTACCTGATACTTTAATTCCTGCTCCTTTTGAGTGGTTGACTGTCAAAGGTCAGTATCATAAGGGTTAATTTTGATGGAAAAGAAGACAACAATTTTAGTTCCTTGTCTTGATAGTAAGCCTTTCCTATATTCTTTTTTAGTGTTGTTTAGTAGTTCTAGTCCATTATTTACTCTGATATGCCTCTAAGTGCACTGCTACCTGGAGGTAGCCAGATAATTCTCCCCCTCACTCCTTGCATCACCATGCACCAGACATTGGGACCTTTCTACCTCTGATAGTGGTCTTGCAGTGGACTCAAGGTGGACACACGTTGTGACCATGCCACTTACACAACAAGTAAGGGTCCACTGTAAGCTTCCTTCCAAACTATGCCTACACTTCTAGTTCAACTAATGCTTTTACCATATAGTCATGCGAGGATATTAATAATATTTTCTCTTCCAGTCACCTGGTCTGGACCCCAGCTCTGTTAGAACCTCCAAGTAGGATAATGTATCTCATGTTCAACCTCTTGTAACACTTTTCTCCAAGCTGTTTTCCACATGCAATCAAATAATCAACTATCTCAAACTTTAAAATTAGTGCTTGTGAAAGCCAGATTCTTCTGAAACAAGGTGCTGGAGTTCACTATTTACCTTTATCTTGACTCTGCTTCAAATTAGTCCCACCTTCCTTTTTGCATTCTGCATCAAGGCTGGAGTCTAGCTCTGGAGTTTAAGAAAAATATGTAGTATTATATTTATTTATCATGAACAGCTTCTTAAAAGAAATCCGCAGTGCCTAATTCCTCAGTATATCTAAAACATTGGGTATTATTTTGGGAGGGCAGGTGCCCCTGTCAAGTAATAGCCACAATCTGTTAGCAGTCCAGGGCAGCAGTCTGCAGCTGAATAGGTCTCCATATAGCTAGATACCTTCTCTGTGAGGTCCCTCTCAATTGTATTTGCTGTTATGGAACAGCTCTGAGGAAGAGCACCCTCAAACTTCAGCTCAGTTTGGAGGAGTACATTTTGACACAACCAGGGTCCAGAACCTTGGAGACAGCACATGGGGATTGAAACTTAGTCCAGCAGAGGCCAGAAGCACGGTCCAGAGCAAGCCCAGTTGGAGCTGGACAGTTGGAAGAAAGGCCTCTTGTAGCCTGTCATGCCTTTGTACTTTGAACAGGAGGCCTGCCTTATGACCCTTGGGGTCCACCTCTTTGTCCTGGGAGAGCAAGTCTAGTTTTCTCAGGTCCAAGATAAGCAGGGTTGGTGCCCTTCTGATTGGCCACAGGTCCAGTGGTGCTCTAAGGAGGGTGCTGTGGGTGCCATACTGCAAATAATCCGCCAGTACCCATTTCTATCTAATACCGAGATGGCAGACCCTTTTGTCTCCTATTCGAAGCTTGTGTACCCACCTGGAGGTGTGGCATGGAAATGAGCAACCCCTCTTTTGTGGTCACTATAAACTCGTTCTGGGGACCACTTCTCTCCTACTGGGATTGGTGCCTGGATTACTAGTGGGTCAAAGGAAGGGCCTGACCAGGTATGAGTTAACATTTGCCTGTGATAGGAAACAACACCACCACCACTCATCCAAGGCCTTTTACTTTCCCCTGGGAGCTCTTCACTCCCTTTTAATCACACAAACCCCCACCCCACCCAGTTAATCATTGTATATCACTCACTTTTGTTTTGACTTATTATCATTTAGTTTAATTCAAAAATCTAGTGGGTATTGGAGAATTGAACATTTGGTTAGATGATCCCTTCCCCTACTATCTTGCCTGCAGTTAAATTGTATGCCCTCTTTTAACCTTCATCCGCATGCTTGATTTCTGGCTCATTTTACTGAGCATATGTTTGCTCTTTTCTTCCAACATATTATTTTCAGAGATCTTTCAATTTTCCTTTTTATTTTATCTTCTACGTTCTCAAGTCAATCAGTCAGGGTAGTGTTTTCCAGTTCTACCATATTGTTAGTCTTGCTTCTCTGTCTACTGTACTCAAGGCAACTGACTACAACTTTCAGCTTTTTATTTCTACAACTTTATTTCTTCATTATCTCATCAGCCATCACATTTCAAATTTGCACATGATCACTTCCATCTCAAGCACAATATAGCTGTTGTTCTGAATCCAATGTCTTGTTTCTGTTTTTCCTAGTATTGGATGTTAATATGTAATCCTTTTTGTAGCATTTTAAGAGTTTGGTCTGTCTTCCTCACTCCTAGCCACTAGGAGCACCTCAAAGGGAATGCTAACAGTGCACAAGTTAATTTCAGCAGAGTCAAGGCACTGGTTTTGTTAGCTCTTGTAGCAGCTTTGGCACAGTCTACACCCTCTGCTCCATAAACAACATGAGGATGCTGTACTGATGGCTGGTCTTGTGAGTCTATAAAGCCCGTCTTGGCATCTTTCACCCAGACTATAGCTTTCACACCTTTCGAGTTTGGCTAAAGCAATGAGTTAGGGAGTCCACTAGTATCCCTACTTCCTAATTTCTGACTTGGATCACATGTGCACTACTCATCAATTACAGCTTTTGTCATATGCACTGACATTATCACTACGTTTGTCTTCACTTTGAAGAATACCAGAAATGATCTCCTCCGTACTGAAGGCACAGAGGTTGATGACGTCCAATATTTCGACATATTATTCACCAGCTTTCCATTAACAAGCAGGTTTTCATTAATGAGATGCTAAATTTGAGCTGACACATATGAGCACCTGCCCCATTGTTTTTCCTACGAATGAGGAATAAGACTTGGTTTAGTCTGACCAGCCAATAATGCATCAGATTTGAGTATATCCTAAGATGTACATCTGATTGTCATCACATCTAGGTGCTTATGATGCCACGAAATACCTATAGCCCTTCTAGCTTTTGATATAGGGGCAGATTTATGAAAAGTGGCGCTGCACCTAGAGCAGCACCACTGTTCTTGCACCCCCTGGCACCCCCCTAACGCCACCATGTGTGTGCCGTATTTAAAATTCGGCACACCATAGCAGTAGTCAGGGGGACTAGCATTGTCATTTTTTATGCTAGTCTGACGCTTCATAGGATTAGCGTAAAAAATAATGATGCTAATTGAGCAAAGCACCCAGAGGCCCATTGAAAACAATGGGAGCCTCTTTTTAATGCCTGCTCTTAGCAGGCGTTACAAAATGCCAATAAAAATGACACAAAGATTTCTCATAGATTTCTCTGCGCCATTTGTACGGCCCCCTTAATGCCAGAACACCCCCCCCTTACATACATTATGCTTTGCACAGGCATAAGGTGCGGCAAGGGGTGACAAAGTGACGCAATGTAACCATTGCACCACTTTGTAAGTATGGTGCTACGTTTTTGGCTTTCCAAAGCCACATTGGCATTAAAAAAATGACGTTAATGTGGCATTGGAATGGTGCTAGGCCCACATAAATCTACATTTATTTAGGCTCCTCAAAAAATCATATTTAGTGCCTGAGGCAACTTCAAAACACAGAAGTCAAAATCCTGTAAAGAAAATTGACTGTCTTCTTTCATATATGCCCAGTTCCTGTGTCCCAGCCTATAAGGGTATTGACATCAAGGCTCTGTGTGTTATTCACATTTTGTCTATATTCTAACCGCTGAACAAGCACTTTGACATCAATATTTGTTGCTGCTCTCTTTACTCAACATCAAACCTCTTGTAAGCTCGTAAATGCATCTGTATAGAGTTGGAGGCACACAGGGAGTCAGCCCCTGAAACGTCAATCCGGAAAACTCAGGTTAGAGAGTCATCATCAAACCTGCAGACAAACCACAAAGTTTGCCTGTCTCCCCAATGACACCTTTTGTCTTCTGAGGAACTCACCTCTTCTCTAGTGCCAAGACACCTTTACAAGTCTATGTAGCACTTAACAAAACTGATACCATAACATATTATCATATCAGACATTATTCCTGTGTCCAAAAGCACTTTGTTAACTTGCAATGAAAGTAATCCCATTGCAGTGTAATATTATTACTTTAACAATTTCTGCCACGGCCTGATTAACCCAACATAAATGTCAAACAAAAAACAGGATCTGAACCAAGTGTTCGGTGTGAAGTCACATTGGCACAATGGGATTCCACAAACTTAAATGGTGAATCCTAGGATCAAGAAGGAGTACACTGGACATGAGATAAACACACACCTGTTATGAGGTTCCGACTCCAAAAATATGACTTCATGTTTAGGACGACAGACAGCAAAGCGTTGGAGACTTAAGTCAATCCACACCATCAGTAACTGTCAGCCTAACTCTTGGCTAGCTCACAGTGCCTTACCCAAACCCACCAGGGTAAAGGGTGATTATGGCAATCTGAACATGACACTGTGGCTCCCCAGGGAAGTCATGAAAACAGATCTTACTCCTTTCGTGTTCTTACTCATGCTTTACAAGGCAGCTGGATCAAAGAAGGCTAATCACCATTCCAAACATGGTGGAGAAGATAAACAGTTCTAGATGTTCTAGAAGTTCCTACCTAGCCCTAAGTCTATGCTGAGAGCATATCGGGTGTACCCTTCTGCCTGGCCTGATCTATCGGATTAGCCCTAACCCCAAACCTCTAGTCGACCTGTGGTGTAGATGACAATTGTCTCAGGAGCTGTTAGATCAGTGCCATTTGGGCTGTATGTCGTTTACCATGAGTCCCAGTCATGGCCAGAATACCCTCTTCCGGGTCAGTGCACCATTCATATAATAAACTATGCAGCGTTGTTTCCTGAACGAGAAACACAACTAGCACATCTAGTACAGTGTTATTAGCCTTGGACAGAAAGTACTGATTACATGTTGTGCAAAGACTAACTAAACAAGCAGCACATTCCTCATATTCATAGGACAAAACCAAGCTAATTAAAATCATTGCTTAAAGCAGCCTTACTAAAACAAATACAATATGAACTTTAAAACGAAGCTAAAACATGGGTGACCAACCCAGGTCCTAGAGGTTCTTAAGACAATCCAGACACAACACAAGGAGGCAGGGGAAGAGACAACATCTGTTTTTTCTTGGAGCTTCTGAAAACAGCTTAATACAAAAGAGTGAAGCCACAGAGAATACTAGGTTAACTGTAAACAAGTAACAGGAGGTAGCTCTTTGTTGACAAAGAGAACAGACAGTAACAGAGATTGCCCAACTGAACCTCGGAGAGGGTCTTAACAGTGTACCAGTGTTGTTCCCAGTTGGCACTCGTAGAAGACAGTTGTAAGAAACAAAGAGCCAACTGTGAAAATCTGGTTGGGACAGACCGGGACAATGTCATCAGTTCAGTGTGATTGTGATGGACCACGGGCCAGCTACAGGGACCCAGTTAGGCCAGCTGAACAAAGTACCCTAAATCCTGGTTTGCGGACAATTGCAAGGATCCGCGTCAAAGAGATGTTGCACAACCGAATCGATATGTCTGTTCTAAGTTGCAGGGAGCCTGTGATACCAGGTCCTGTGCCATCATTTAGGATTTCATTGACGAGGGCTTGTGATGCGAAGTCTGGCATTATGGATGTGTTGTGCATTCCAGGTGATGTGCCGATTCCTAGCATTTCGAAGCTGCTATGCAGTCTGACGTCGTCATCCAGGCTGCCAGTGATGAGGCATTCAAGGGCCTATGCTGAGAATGTGTCATGCAACAGAAGTTTGGAAGCTGTTGCAGACTGCAGAGGCGATGTGGGTCTTTGCAACAGGTCCAATACATGCAGCAGTGGAGATTCATTGGTTCTGCTTGGGGTTGCAATGCGCTGCAGAAGAGATGTGTCACTGATGCTGGCAGAGCACCTTAAGTCCACTTCCAAGGTTTTGGGACTGGGTGGCACCATTTGGCAGGTGCACTCACAGGCTGCAGAGTCTAGGTGCAGGTACAAGGTTGATGAGGACTTTTGTGTCCCTGAGATCAGGTCAGGAGGCCAGCCAACTAGCCCTTTGAGTCACTCTGGGTTCTGGGTTCAAGAGACACAGGTCAGGTGCTTCTCACCCAGGCAAGAGGGTAGCGTGTCAGCAGAGCTTCAGAGCAGCAGTCCAGCACAGTGGTAGTCCTTTCAGCAGCACAGTAGTCCTTCTTCCTGGCAGAGTATATACAGGTGCAGAAGTGTACTGAAGAGTTTTTGTCTGAGGTCCACTTTTTGTACCCAGTTGCACCTTTAAAGTGAAGAGATGTTTCTAGAGGCATGCCTTTGAACCTCGCTGGTGCCCTCCTTTACTGGCACTGGCTCCAAAATAACTACAGGGGGTGTGCAGCCCTTTCTGTGGAGACAGGAGGCATCCTATTCAAGTGTAAGCAAGGCTGTGCCCAGCTTCTCCATTCCATCCTGTCAGTGATGGTCTATCCTGTCACGCCTAAGTTCCACATTGTGTGTAGCTGTCTAGGAGGAATACACAAAGCCCAACTGTGAACTACACCTAGTCATGTGACCCAGAGACGGGATGCAGGCACACGAAGGAAGTAAAATGCCAACTTCCTAAACGGGTCATTTTCAAAATTGTAATTTAAAATCCTATTTCACCATGAGTTCAGATTTTTCAATACGATTCCAAAGACACTATACATGAATTGGTTACCTGTTCCCACTTAGAAATTACAGTTACAGTTATTGAATGTAACAAGCTAACCAGTGTTATACTATAGGAGAGGTAGGCCTTGCAGAAGTGAAAAAACACATTTAAGAGGTTTTTACTACCAGGACATGTAAAACTTTTAAGTTCATGTCCCACTTTTTAAATACATTGCTCCATACCCTCTGGGCGGTCAGGGCCTACTCTAGAGGTGACATATATATTAAAAAGGAAGTTTTGAGTCCAGCAAAAAAGTTTATTTTGCTAGGTCGACATGGCAGTTTAGAACTGCACATACAGGCTCTGCAAAGGCAGGCCTGAGATATGTTTAAACTGCTACAAGTGGGTCGCACAATCACTTCGGCAGGCACACTAGTAGCATTTAATTTACAGGGCCTTGGCACAGTAAAGAGGTAGTGCCTCTTTACTAGAGAATTACAAGTAAATTAAATATGGCCATTGGGCATCAGCCAGTCTTACCATGTTTCATGGAGAGAGCGCAAGCACTTTAGAACTTGTTAGCAGTGGTAAAGTGTGCAGAGTCCTATGGCCAGTAAATATGAAGTCAGCAAAGACAAGAGGTCTGAAGGAAAAAGGATAGGGGGACACCACACTAAGGATGCTAGATCAAAAAACAGTCCTGAGTTGGCACAGGACTCAGGCATGCAAAGCTAGACAGGAAACAAGCAGTGAGACAGGCAGAGTAAGACTGACTCATGAGCATTAGCACTCCAGTCTCTAATTAAGTTCAGAATGTTCTACCCTGGGACGCACTGGAACAGACAGGTAGTCTGTAGTAAGGCAAAGTGTGGTTCAGGAGTGGACACTGCTGGGGCACTAAAGTTTCAATTTATGTGGTTTCCAAAGGCAACTTACAGGAGGCACAAATGCAATTAGTCAGCCAGATCCATGTAACTAAGGGTCTAACTCCTGTCCACAGACTGTACGGAAGCTAAGAAAGGGAATAATACAAGTGCCAAAAATCATTACTGTGGCTAAGAGAAAACAAGAAATGGAGAGTTGGTTAACAATGATTCTGGAATTCACCTGGTAGACGTGGAGTCAAGTGCTGGAGTACTGACTGGATTCAGGAGCAAAGGGGGTGAAAACAAGACCATGCTGGGGCACAGCAGCCTCTGTTAGTGGCAGAACAACTATACACCAACAGTATGAAACCTAGTGTCACATCCTGGTAACATGCAAGCTGGCTTTCAAATAGATATCAGGAATAGGCGTAACAGGGTGGTGAATGTGAAACACCTAATCAGTAGAAATTAAATTTGTAATTCTCTTCAGAGAGTTGCAATTTAGGGCGTGATTGAGAGATTGGTGAAGAGGCTACTTGGTTTCAGCTATGACAGAGTACCCTCCCTGCAAACCCTTCGCCCACCCGCCTGATTTACAGGTGGATGGACCTTCAGTATCTCAAGGACAGAACCTACTCCAGCTCAATCGCCACAATAGCGCACCGGGTAGTTTTGTCGATTCAACCGCCTTTCCAATTTAAAATAGATGGTTGAATGGTGAGTTTTTACTGCCTGCCACCACTGGGTAAAATCGGCTATTAAGGGACAGTAAACACGTTTAAATGACCCCCAAACAAGGGGAGTCAACTCCCAAGGAGTTCCCACTTTTTTTTGGGAGAAACCCAAAAAAAATGCTAGAAGTTTGACAAACGTATGTCAATTTGACAGTATCGCCCCTCAAACGTTTAACACATTGACAGGAAGTGGTGTGACAGCACTTCCTGACAATAACTGGCAGCAAGCCTGAAGGGCTTATCTAAATGCAAAGGGTGCCTAGTCCCTCAAGGCTAAAGCGAGTGTTACTCCTTCGCCCTGATGGAGTACAAACTGCCTTCCACACTCTAAATCAGGCCCTTAGATTTTTAACCCAGAACTTGCTGCCTCTTACCTGTAAGAGCTTGGATCTTTGCTCATGAACTATAAATAAATATGGCTAACAAGGATGCCGCCAGTCCTTTATTTGTGGAGCGCCACCATTATCAAAATGATAAAACAAAACAAAGACCAATGAATATTGTGATGCTCTGTATTTTATACGAAAAAGCTACATTTCTGCCAACAAACTGGTACGAAAAATTAACTACCCTACAGGTAATTCATGGTCCTCTTTTTGTTTCACAGATATTTTGGAGCAAGCAAGAATCTTCAATGTCTTCCTTTTATTTGACTGCTGCTTCCCACTAGAATGAGAAACCAGTTCGCAAAGGAGAACAAATCATACTTTTCTGAACAGAATCACGAAGAATCGCTACTGAATTACAATTGGATCGTTTCATAAACAGCACTGTGAACTTTATTAACCAAAATGGCGACAAAAATGCACTGCTTATTGCACTACTGAAAAGAAATTGCACTATGCGTTATAAATATCTTTCTTTTTTGCACTCACTGAAGCATATGATAAATACTGCTGCTCAAGAATGTAATGGTATGTTTTGGCACTGAAATGAGGTCCAGTGTGGACTTCAGGGGAAATCATTTAACAAATGCCAGTTAAACAGGAGGTGAAGGATGTTTTCACAGGCAGTGATATGAGTCTTTCTTTCTATGTCCTCAAGCACCGTCTACACCCCTCTAATCATGAGCGTTGTTCATTTATCTATCCTATTTCCTGGTTACTTGACCAAAGAGAAACGAGTTTGCAAAAACTAACCAGCAGAATTAAAGACTTCTTCAAATAAAAAGTTCTGCTAAGTCAACCATTCCACTAAAAACTAGTTTTTCTGTGACACAAATATAGAGAACATAGAAATCGCCCACTATGACAGGCCTGCAACTAAATTTGATCACCAGTTATCAATATGTTTAGCTCGAGGTTTCATCAAGTCATTTTGGTCACAGTTTTGTGGAATACATGTTTTAGACATCTAGGGGCATATTTATGAGCCTCTAGCACCACCGGAGCATCAATTTTCGTCAGGGTCCGGTGGCGCAATGCCCTGCGCCATATTTACAAGGTGACGTTAAGCCACTTTTTGTGCCTTAATGCCACCTTGTAAATACAATCGCTTCACACACAGCTCTTTGCGTGGAAGGGGCAAGCAATGGGTGTTGCTGTGGGTGTGCCAAAGCAACACCCATTGCATTTGAACCCAGCCTCAGATTTATGAGTTTTCGTAAACCTGAAGCACCGCCAATATCTAACATCACCACAGTGGTGTTAGCAAGGCGCAGAGAGGAGGAATACTTTCTATGAGGAGCACGCATAGAAAGAGCAAAATGCCAGACATTATTGTTTATGTGTGGAAAGGTGTCCCTGCACATAATCAATTAGTGATTGTTTATGTACAGTAAGCAACACCTTTCCACACATAAACAATCAAACCCCTCAACGCAGACATACTTGCACAATGGTGCAAGGATGCCTGCGTTGGTGCTAGGGAGATCAATTTAGCGCCTTCGCAGGGGACAACACAGGGGTGCGCCGTATTCAATTAAATACAGCATATCCCTGTGTTGTGAAACTGATGGAGTGCAGCGCTGCCAATTTTGGTGCAGCATCGTGCTTTGTCATGTTCCTTTAAATATGATATAATTGATTATACATTTTCAGCATCTGTTAGGTTTCATGTAAACAATGCCTATATTTTTAAATTATACCTAAGGTTTCGACTTAATGCTTGTAAAATATTTGAACATTTTTAGTGAATTACTTTTTTTAAAGAAAGTGAATGGTAATCAGGTACATCGATTTACACTGGTGTAAAGAGTGAGTAGCACCTCAAAACTTATCCTGTAGCATGGCATGCATATTTGCAATGATGTGGGTGGTCTTTAAAGGGACCTGCTAGCATTTGGACTCAGGGTAGACAATGGAGATTATGAAAGGATTGGGAAAATGGGCACCTTAATTATATTTCAGTCGTTGGCTGAAGTCCATTAACCATTTGTTATGTGGCAGTCAAGGGACAGTTGACTACAGCTATTGAGATCAGCAGTTCCAAGGGGTCTGCCACCTTGAATGAAAAAGCCACTAGAAATCAATATGCAAGCAATACCTTTTACTGCTAACTTGTGTTCAAGGATTCTCTCAGGCAAAGGCCTTCTGCTCTGTCCTAGAATTGACCTTCAACCATCGCACTCTCCTCCATTGTAAAAAAAAACATTACGCCAGAATGACAAGAAAGTGGCACATCAATACTGATGTGCCACTTTTCTTGTGTCGCCCTTGTCCCACCTAACAACACCATGTGTGCGCCGTATTTATAATACGGCGCACCATGGCGATCGTTAGAACAATAGGGTCAACATTTTTTATGCTATTGTGGCACTTTGCTACACTAGCATAACATTTTTTGACGTTAGTGTAGCAAGGTCCAAGGAGGCTCATTGATTTCAATGGGTGTATCATTTTAACGACTGTCTGAGCAGACTTTAAAAATGACCCCAAAAATGGCGCATTGAAATCTTGTAGATGTCACTGCACCATTTTTGTAGGCCACCTAACCCAGGAACGCCCCCCATACATACATTATGCCTGACTCAAACATAATATGGCACAAGGGTCGCAAAGCTGCACAATGCATGAAATTGCCTTCTTCAGTCAAATTAGCGTAAAAAAAATACATTAATGTGGAGGCGCTAGGGCCTTGTAATTCTGGCCCATTGTGTTTTTTGTTTTTGTTTTTTACTTTCCTGGCTGTTTGAGTCTCTTAATGCTACCATATAGCAGAACCCTGGCATTGTTTTTGAAGTGTTGCACAAAACGGATAGCCTGATAGTCCCCTTTGAAAAATTATCCTTTCTAAAATAGTCCTAAAAAAGGCTGGAGTTCACAATATACTTAATCCTACATACTTCATTTCTGAAGATAACGTGCCCATTGCCATTGGAGGAATGCACACATCATTGCACGACATGTGTGAAGTTCTCCTGCTCGTAGCACAGAGCTAGGTTACTTGAGAGGTTTCAGGGGATCTGAGCACGCTTCAATGGCACAGCTCTTTTGATGGTATAAAAGAGGTACTAACTGTATCTCAACCTTGATAGTTGTTACTTAAGGTTGCCATTTTTGCTAGTTTTATGTGTAAATAATAACTCTTGGATGCCTAGGCTGAGATCAGTCAACCATTCTTACAGACAGTTTATCCTGAATTCTTTCTCCCCTCCACACCTTAGTATCTTCATTTGTAATGCTGGGTATCCAGTAATCAACAAAGCTAGTCCCGCATTGAAGCTCAATGTGTGGCACCTTATCTTAAATTGCATATAAGAAACAGCAATATATCCCCTATGACTTTTTTGATAGCCATGAATATCTGAATATCATATATTATTTTTGATACAAGCAAGGTTACATTAAATTTACCTGGTGTATTCTTGAGATGGCTGGGAAATGGGGTAGGAAGGAGACAAGAGTCCTTATTTCCTAAGTGTACTAGTTTTTTTTGCACATATATTTGAACACATGCAAAATCTTGTGGGTTCACTTTTGAGTCCGTACTCACTTTTTCAGGAGGTCATGTGACAAGTTTTGAATACTGGCAATTCCTCCAAACATTGGTTTGAACTAAGACAGACTTCGTTTACTCCTTTCGTCAGTTAAGCAGCTCACACTCAACTAGTTTAGTCAAGAAGAAATGTCTTTTCTGCTACAGCCACCAAATAAGTGGATGTAACAGTCGGACTGAACACTCAGAAAAAAAAATATCGGTACTTGTTTTTTTTTTTATGGTTGTAGAATCCCCATGTTTTTTATTCGGGTGATTTATTTTAAACACTGTTCCAAATCGAGGAGCCATAACATTGTATTGTACCATGCAGAAGCTGTAACTTCAATGTTCACACACACGTGACTTAAGATCCATGGCCAGTTTGTATTATAATCCATTTTGTCAGTGTAGATACAATCACAATGCATGGCTATGCTACTTGACAGAGAAATAGTTCATTTGCTACGAAGATGTAGAAAGGCTTTCAGTAAACAAGACCCAATGAATTCACAAATGGCTGTTAATATTTTTTTTCTAATGTTGCTCATGTTTGTTACATTAGTGATGTTTATGAATCTTTGCTATAAAATGCTGCTGTTGAGACTAAAATGTCAGTGTTTTTGTACAAGATTGTGGGGGCATCGAGGGGGATTTGTTGTGTAAATTAAAATGTACTTAATAAAGATCAAAAGACAAAGTCAGAGGAGTTGTTTGCAGCATATTTTTAATTTTTACAAGGTTGGATCCGTACATCTTCATGATTAAGGATATCTCACCAGTAGGTAGTTATTGGTAGGACCTAGTTTCCATAGGAAAAGCATTTTTTGTTTAGCTAATAACATTGGTGCCGTTTCACTAATCTTCATGAAATTTTCAAAATTAGTACGCTACACACTTCAGCTGTTGTCTTAAAAGTTTCAGGGTGATTCGTCAACAATGGGCCGAGAAAAAGGGGGTCCAAAAACCGCTGAACGCAGTTACACCAAATTTGGCAAGAAGCTAGATTTTGATGCAAAGATCATGTGTTTTATGTGGTGTAAATCTGTTAAGTAATTTTCAAGCTATTAAAGGTATAAAAACATAGATATCTAGGGACATGGAGGCTCCATAGATCTCACAGATCTAATGCTGAGATCTGATTGGCTGTCAACACTTCAACCAGGCCTGACCCCCTAGCCTTTGTGCTGGGGTACCACTGGAAATCTGACAGGGCAAAAAAAGCACTTAAAAAAAATAAAATTGCTGAAAATCACGGAGGACCCCCAAATCAAGCAAAATTTAAACAAAACAAGCACAATCTCCCATGCTTGTGCACACAGGGCCCTCTCCTAAGGCTCTTATGAGCCCCGGGAACCACCATCTCCCTAAAGCATTTTTTAAATATTGGAGGGGTGGCCATATACGACTCCAGGCCCAGCTCATGCAAAATGAAGGAGGGACCCCTCTCCTGGAGCCATTAAAGGCCCAGGGGACCACCACCCTCTAGGGCAGGCTCCCGGTATTTGCGGAGTGCCCACCCTCAGGAGATAGCTTGCTTGGTGGGAGCCTTTGAGAGCTCATCCAAGCAAGAGCAAACACTATTTCTGCTCCCAGCAAACAGGAGCTGTAAATGTCAGGAGTTGTCAGGGGTGCTGGCTAAACTGGTGGCAGGGAAGACAAAGGAGGGAGAATACTGGTATAGAGCTACCCAAGATCACACAGAGAGACAAAGCATAAAAAATAAAGGGAATGTCGGGTAAAGCACTCAGTAGCTCCACACAGTAAGACTGAAGCTCAGTAAGTTTCTCACTCACAACTGCTGTTACACATTCTGACTGCTAATATCCATGTATTGGAAATACATGCAAAGTCAGGTGCCGTGGAGCTGACCCCTATGGTGATGTTATAAAAGTAACTGAAAGACAATACTCACAGTAGACAACAAGCACCACCTAGGTTGTCAGCTGAGCCCACAGATCTTGGCGATCAAACAGGAACATGCAAGGCAATAACAGCAAGGGTGTAGAAATAAATACAACCACAATAGACAAGGAGTTAGCAAGGAGGAGTCCTTAACTGGAAAGAAGAGAAAACAAAGGGCACTCTTGGCAGAAAGCATGTAACAAAAATACCAGGAAAATATAAGAAGACAGCAGGAATATAGCAAACTAAGGAAAGAAAGGCAAGGACTGGGAAAAAGAAAATACAGAACGAGAGGCCTCAAGAGAGCACAAGGACTGCTGTTGCAGGAATCAAGGAAACACTGCAGACAGAAATAGTACAAATTACAAGGAATAGCTGAGGCTCAGGAGTCAAGCAGCACTGCAGGTAGTGCTAGTTCAGGAACAAGGATAGTCACAGCTCAGAAAAAGGAACAAGGAATAATTACAGTTCAGTAACTCAGGAAAGAAGAATAACAAAAGCTGAGGAAACAAGGGAGAAATAACTAAGGCTCTGGAACCTCAGGAAACAAAGGATAGCTATGGCTAAGAACTTCAGGAAACAAGGGTTGGACTCATCGGTAAACAGCTACAATGGCCAAAAGTGGACTGAAGAGAACAGAAGCTTAAAAGGGCGCATAGTAAACACATGCATCAGGTGTGAGCAGGCTAGCATCAGCCAGATACAGGTGTGCTGAATACCTCCCCCCTTTCCTGGCCTGCAGAGGTGAAGACGAAGCAGTGATCAAGGGATTCTATATAACTGAGTTTTAAGCAAGAGAAGACTGGCTTCCACAAAACCCGGCATGGATTGGGAATGGATGGTAATTTGCAAATAGTGTCCCAATGTCTGGAAGTCAGGATATACATGCAGGGAAAGGTCTGGTAGGTTATTACAGCATTGAGAAGTCTCACAATTTGGCCCCCAGATGATGGCCACGAGAGCGCAGGGAGCAAATTGTGACAGTAAAACTGCTCCTGAATGCTGGGAGAGGAATTTTCATCTGTTTCCCTGCCCACTGTCACGGAAGATCCTTTCATCTGCAGGGAAACAGATAAAAGGATTGCTCCCACATGCAGGGAACTGCGCTTCTTGCAGCTCCCTGCGGGTAGGAGCAGTGCCAACTCCCACAGAAGGCTGAGTGCCAGCTGGGAGTGTGGAGGCATTCAGGCACCCCGCGGTCCCCATTATTGCACACTTGGTGCCCTGGGTGTGGCCAGGACACCGAGGTAGAAGTGGCCGGCATCAAAGGTTGGGGTTCCTGGGGCTTTTATCAGCCGAGAGAGGGAGTGGTGTGGCCACCCTCCCCCTTTCAGTACTTGGAATAGTTTCCCAGGGCCAAGATCGGTCTGGGGAAGAGGGCCACATGACCCCCTCCCCTTTAAATCATAGGCCAGGCCCTGGGAGATTCGGTCTCCAGGGCCAAAATCGGCTCAGCGAGGGAACCCACACAGTCCCCCCCCTTATAATAATTAGCCAGGCCCTGGGGGATAGGGCGCCAGGGCCAAAATTGGCCAGGGAGGGGGGCCACGCATTCCCACTCCTTCAAAATAATTGGGAGGCCCAGGGCATGGGGTGCCTGGGGCCAAAAGAGGCCTGGCGGCACATGGCCCCCTTCCCACTTTCAATAATTGGCCAGGCCATGGGGGATGGAGACCCTGGGGACCAAATCAGGCGGGGTGGCCCTTTGGGGGGGGTTGGTTGCAGGGTCTGGCTGCAGGTCAGGCATTCTGGCCAACCTTGTCTGCCGAAGGCCTTGCATGGTGCAGAGTTGGGTGTTTATGGAGGGTTGGCTGAAGGCCCTGGGCAGATTAAAGTAAAATGATTAAATATTACTTAACATAAAAAAAATAAAAATCACTAAAATACACATGTTACAGAAATCCTAGTGTAAGGAAATAGAATTAAAAAAAAAAACATAGAAATTCATTTAAGAAACCATTATAATTTTGTTCATGTTTTCCTTGCACAAAACCATAGAAATTCAGCAGTTAAAGTAATGGTGATCTCAAGCAACTATACCTCATTCCCTAAGGTAACTACAACTCGTGCCCTCGCCATGCACTGTTAATTGCTCTACATATTACATCACTCATAACATCTTCTATGACATAATTGATAATATCATGGCAACATTTGCAGCAAAATTATTGAAAAGAAAACTGTGATTGGCGAGGGCGCAAGTTATAGTTACTTTAGGGCACGAGTTATAGTTACTTGAGATAACTAAAACTGCAAAATTTCTATGATTTTGTGCGAGTAAAATATGATCCTATATAACATCCCTGTAACCTTTGTTTTTTTTTAAGTTAAAATAAATATACAGATAGATAGATGGATAGATAGATAGAGCGCTAATTAGTTTCATATCCTTCTCTTGGATTTCAGACTTAAGTTACATTCCTAACGTGATGACATCCATCTGTATGTATGTCCACCGAACCTGTTCACGACTACCATGGACCTACGCCCACTGGAGAACATGAAGTCTTGAGACAAATTAAATGAGACAATTTGCACACCTAGTTCCTCATAGTATCTATGTGGTTTACACTCACACTATGCCACTGGGTTCCAGTTTTTCTGTAGGTGTATCATTCCTAGAGTGACATGCTGTGGTAATGACTTGAAGCTGTGCTTCCAGTAAAGAGATTCCTTATCAAAGCTAGCTTCTTAGCATAGACTGGCTGGTGCCTGGTGCCTGCGTGTCTTCTACTGTCCTCTGTTCCAACTGTGCCACATCCCATTTAAACCAATCTTTACAGGTTGGATTTTTGGACTTTCTGTCGCCTAGGCCAGGTTGTGCAGTTTGCGCTATCTGCTCCTCCCAGTCCAGCTAAGTGCCACTATCAAGGCAACTGTGCATTAATTAGAAGAGCCTTTTAAATTCTGCTGCTAACTGTGTTACCTATTTTGTTCATTTTAGCCTGTTCCAAGTAGTTTTATAGAGGATGTTCATATCTTGCCCTTGTGACATTCATATCTCCGTGTTACTACAATAATGCACAGTGCTGGAGCCTGGTAGCGTGTTCTTTGTTTATCAAGTGTGACCAACTCAGTTAAAGAGCCCCTTCAACACAGTCTGTAATGCACACCTCCTGAAAAACTCTGTCGTTCATACTTCTGCTCATTAGCTACCTGTTACATTTCCCATCAGTCTTTGCCTCAGCCTTCAGGTCTGGAATGGGAGCATCTGTCCTGCAACTCTCGAACCAGCCTTACGACGGAATGACACAGTGTTGCATGGGTAAAAATTAAATATTTTTTTATTAAATAGGATGGAAGGTCAGGGAACCCACTATGTGGGAGGTGACAGCCATTTACAAGACACAAGGGTATTCCTGCTTTATATTATCTGTTCTAACGTGGCATGGGAACATTATGCTATCAATATTATAGGTGCATAGAAGTAGATGTCAACTTAACTAAAAAAAATGATTACTATGTGGGACTACTCAAGTATCAGAGATCTGTGTAGTGTAGTAAGTAACAGATCTGGATGTGGTAAATGTATTGTGAAAGGGTTCCAAGAGATGGTATTTCACTGCCTATGGTCAACGAGAACAGGAAGCAATTTGATCTAAATGTTTGAGGGACAGGTTGTCAAGTTTGGGTTTGTAACATATGCGAACTTCTCCCTCATTCTTGTGGCAATGGGATGGTGGACGGTTTTACCAGAGTGATAGAAAATCATTATTGGTTTTGCAGTTAAAGATAGTTAGGCTAAAAGAAAGAGCTTTTACCAATGCTTTAGGTGCGTAGGAAACGTTTCATTCAAGTTACAAGGCTTCACCCACTGACCTTATTTAAGGCAGACTGACGCACTGTAGCTTCATGCCAGGTGGAATAAGGCAACAAAGAAAATTAGAAGGTTCAATGATGATGTTAAGGCCAGAGTGGTGGTTTCAGCAACAGATCTCTATAAGGTCCATCTTGACAAGAAAATTAGTTCACAGGGATGCTGAATTAACACTTGGTCAATTTGGTGCAAACTAGGAAGAGAGTATAAGTCTCGAAAGGTAAGGCTGTTGTGAGCGTAAAACAGATAGAAAATGGATTACAGTAACCATAGAGTAGAGTTTAACTCTATGGAGATGAAAAAGGTAAGGTATGGCACTTATGTAGCGTAGTCCTTTGCAATGTGTGTTCTGAAGTTAGAAAGACAAAGTGGTTGAAAACATGTAGAGTAGTAGCCAACCCACCGTAATGCTGTTGTACATCAGGATATCAAGCCCACAAATATCATACTACCGAAATATCAATGTCAGAATATCTACTCCCAAAGTCATCAAGATATATATATATAGATAAGTATAGATTTACTATACTTAACTCCACATTACTGTGCCTTGAAGATATCTATAAATGTTGTCCAGGTACACAAATGTGGAGCTAAGCATAGTGAGGGAAGATTTCTGAAGGGCAGTAAAGCGAAACAAGCAAAGCAGGAGAAGAAGCAGAAGATTGTGATTTTGGAGAGTTGTTATAAGATGGTATTCATACAATATTTGTGATGGAGTCATGATCTCACAGGAAGATGAGAGACAAAAAGGATTCTTTGGAGTAAGTGTGTTTACTATTTCTTTAGCAGGCGGCTAGTGTGATGTATACCCAGCGCACAACTATGCTTTGGATTGGTGTTTTTGGCATTACAATAGTTAGGATTTAGGCCTCGGTTTACAGTGCGGCTGACAGGTTACCCCAATGCAAAAGTGATAGATATCCTGCCCATTGCATTACAAGTGCATTGTATCCCATGGCATTTGTAATACAGCAAATGGGATATCTGGCAACTTTGTGAATGGGTAACCCATTTGCCGAACTCTAAATCAGTCCCTTAGTTATTTTGCTAATGCTTTGTATTACTTTTGTCAGCTGTGTTTTAATTCAAGTTGGAGAAAGGGTGTCTTGGAATGATCAAAATCATACCGTCCCTCTAAATGCAATGGAAAAGGCCTAATTCCTAGACTGACAGTCCTGGAAGTGATTTACTGATGAAATAAACCCTGAGGCTCTTAAAGAGAATCGAAGTGTTCCACATTTCATTGAAAAACCCTTTTCTGCTCCATTTAGATACTTGGTCAAAGAGGATAAATCCCTGATCTAACCTTCAAGGAGACCTGGAATACTACGAAATCCCTGTAGATGTGTGAATGATAAGCACAGGGTTCCAGCCAGGTACAGGACTTACCACTCTGGGCCTTAAATAGGGAAGGTTACACATTTTCTGCCTTCTCTGGAATCTGAATATTCTTCTGAATAGCAGTGTTTTTAGAAAGAAGTTAAACTGGGGTATGGAATAGGCCCTTGATTTGGCTGCACCAGCCATTAACACACCTCTTTTCTGTTATCATGAGACTATAGCTAGGGGGAGTTCCTCTTAATCTACACCTTCACCCGTAGAGGAAAATACACGTCACTAAACAGATTACGGGAATTTGTAAATAAATTCAGTCAAGGTGTTGGAGGTGGATCCTGGCCTGTATTGTCTGTGTTGCAACAGCAATTGCCAATATTTTATTCAATTCAGTTTGTTTATTTGTATAGAATTGATTGATTCCTGCTGATACAAAAATAAAAATGTCAAACTATTATAAAGGTAGACATGATTTAAAACCTGCATAAAGGTAAAATCAAACAACAGAATCAACATTAAACAATAACTTAAAAAATTGTCTTATGGATCACAGTTAAAAATACCACCCACATGTAAGTTTACTTGGGACGAAAGAGGAGTGGTTACCCCAGGTACCCCCAGATGAAACTGAAAGCCCTATTCCACAACCAAATTGTGTTTTATCTAAAATAAAAAGATAATAGGAACTGACCCTCTCTGATATTGAATTGCAGCACAAACTCAGATCCACATGCTCCATTTTTGGCCTTCTGGCATATGTTGGCTTATTCTTCTGATACACCAGCACCTGAGGTGCAGATATTGGACAGGACATCAGGCACCACCATGATCATTCTGGCCAAAATTAGCACTGCTTGTGTTCAGAGGGCACCTGAATTAGGATCAGCTACTCCTCCATCACAAAACTATTCAGCTTTCAGCTCTACTTCAGTTCAACGAAGGATGACCCTTCGCACCATCTAGCCACCATTGATGTAATTCTAAAATAGAACATGAGAAATGTAGGTAACATCAGAAGCACTTGCCATCCAAATATAACATTTTATCTTTCCAAGGGAGGATTGGGGTGGTGTGGCTCCAGATCTAGCTTCCTCAGCTCAATGACCCAAGCCACATGTTTTTTTCCAGGTCTCCCTACGCGTTCACTTAGTACACTTGACTTAAACTGCTTCAAAGCATACCTACACTGTTCTCATTAGGATGTTAGACAGAAGTTTCTTGTCCTTGTTTCTACTACTCCTGCTTTCCTGTTCTCCCCTGGAGTGCCTGAATGAAGGTGCTTGTTTAAATTTCTCCTCCCAGCTATGGACCTCATATCAAAGCCCATCTGTGGTGCCAGTTCCTCTGAATTGTAGATCGCAATCCAACCCACATAGGTATGTAGCAGGCACTGTATATGATAAAACAAGTTAGAAGTATTAGCCTAATCCATCCTCCACAATAGGAGAAAGCAAAATCTTACATGTGTGAAAATCTCACTCCCAATATCACATTGGGATGTTGCCAAAGTCAATATCCCTCTAGAAGATCTTTCGGCTCACCAAACCCACATGCTTCCCCACCAAATCTGCTTGCCTATATCCTGCTTTATTAATATGTTTCGTGTTCTCCTGCCAAACCAAATAGATTTCCTCAGTTACTCCTTTTTGAAAATGTCCCTTTCTGCAAGGTTATCCCCAGACTTTTTGACTTGCTCCTCCTATATTTTTGGCCCTCTTTTTGTTGACTTAGGGACTCTAGGGCACTTTACCACTGATAATCAGCAGTAAAATGCATGTGCTTTCTTCCGTAAAACTTGGTATAATTGGCTTACACCTGTTTGGCTTATTTAATTTATATTTAAGTCCCTTGTAAACTGGTATACCATATACCCAGGGCCTGCAAGCTACTAGTGGGTCTGCAGCACAGATTGCGCCACCCACAAAAGTAGCCTTTCAGACATGTTTCAGGCCTGCCACTGCAGTGTTTTTGTGTATACTTTACTGCCACATTGACTTGGCAAGTAAAACTACTTGCCAAGGCCTAAACTCTCTTTTTTCTAGACCGAAGTCACCCCTAAGGTCTTAGATAGCCCTATGTGCAGGGTGCGGTGTATGTAAAAGGTAGGACATATACTCTTATGTGTTACATGTCCTAATAATGACAAACAGCCTATTTTAATTTTTCACTACTGTGGGTGCTGCACCTCCGATAGGTTTGCACTGTGAATTCCCTTTTATATGTCTAAGTGGTTATTTCTGATGTTTGGGGAGTAGTGTGGGGATGTTAAGTATGTTTGGAATGGTAGTGATAAATTCTGCTTACTGGTGTAGGTGGATTTTACAATACTAACTTAGAAATGCCACTTTCATAAAGTAGGCATTTCTTTGTATTTATAATTCTAGTGCGTTGCAGCCTGACTCCAATGCACATCTGGGGCTGAGTGACAACTCCACTTGGTGCATACCTGCCAGAGAGTCATCACACAGGAGAGGCTAGGCTTGACAGAAAAGGCATCTGCATACAGATAGTGTTCTTGGCTGGGGAGAGGGATGGTCGTTCACACCTTACATGGGAATAGGCTGTGTCCTGCCCTTGCACAATGGACTGATTAACCCCTACTAATGTCTGGTGAGAGGGCTAAGGAGTAAGGGTGTTATGCTTCACTTGAAAGGGTTATTTCAAAGTTACCCCTAGACAAAGGCATTTTTGGAGCATAAGAACAGGGGCTGTCGCATCATGTTGTTTTAGAGGACTTGTAGACCTGGGACTGAATCTCTGCCAGAGGAACTGCTGCACTGAGGGACTCACCTGGACTGCTCTTCTACTGTTGCCTTGCTGCCAGCTGCTCCCTGATTCTGGTGTAGCTAGGCACTGCTGGACTGTCAGAAGGAACCACCATTCTTGAACTTTATGGGCTAGGCTACTACATCTCTGTCCACAAAGTGCTCTCCCAGGTGTCCGGTGCATGGGGAGCATTGGTTGCCACCCCTGGCATCGTAATTATAGCACTTGGTGGGCGCTTTGTGGATTCACCTCGTTCCTGTCTGTATTACGTGGGGAACGTGGCCTCAGTCCTTTCTGAGTGCTTTTCAAGCGGCGTGTGGTGAGCACCTCTGACCCTCGTGGGCTTGTGGGGAAAGGCCGTGCAGGGCAGACACATGTGCCTTTTGTCCCAGGACTGGCATCTACAACTTCCCTGTGCCTCCTCGCGCAGTCCCAGCAGATGGATTCTGACTAACAACCCGTCTGTAAGAGAAGCCATTTGAGAGCTTCATTGTTGTTGGGAGCAACCTCGCCAGCCCTGCTGGAATCCCCCAGTGGGCCCCCACCACTCAGCCAAGGAAACGCAACAACCAGGGGGTGAGATCTCCCCATCCGAAGGAGATCGTGGGCAGGCCAGCCTTCCCCTGGCGGCTGCCCTGCATAGATCCACACAGAGCCCCCTTCCTCAGGTAGCGACACGGCTGCGGGGTTGATGCAGATGAAACCAGCAGGAGCCGTCTTCGCCAGTCCAAGGCATCAAAGCCAGCGGAATGCTGGGTACCACTGTTGTTGCTCCCAGATACTACGAGCCCAGAAACAGGGAGTTGGCGGTTGCATCTGGAGCCACCCGTCCTGTTCCTAAGTCCAGAACCAAAGCTTCCATCTGGCTCCTGAAGATATTTCTTTTGTTTGGAGTCCAGGGGGTCCCTGCCTTGAGAGGCCCTTGCCCCGGGCTGTGGCAGGGGCCGCTGTAACTGTGGGCTTGTTACTGGCTTGAGAACCCTGCAGGCATCTACAGACCACGGGAGCCAGTTGCTTTTACTGTGGCACGATGGTAACACCTATACACAGTGCACCGGGCTCTCCTGCCCTGCCAGGGCTACCACAAAGGGATGCATAGAAGCACTGTTGTGTCCATGAGACAGTAAGGGGCCAAATCTTGTCAGAACCTTCCTCCCACCCTCCTGTCCTTATGCATACCCAGCTACACAACGCTGTTGATTCTTACTGGCTGTAGGTCCAGAGGTATTAAGTGACTATGTAGTAGGTACGGTTTCATGATTCATGATGTTTATTTTGTATCCTGTTGCATTTTATACCTTGACCTCCAGCATGCAATTTTGGGTCTCATGATGATGTACAGAATAGTAACCATTTCAGGACCAGCCTAGTATACACAGTGTTCTGATCCATAATGATGCTTATGTTTTATCTGCTGTGTCCCCTGCCCTAAAAATATGAAACATGTTGGTATATCTTACACTGTCAGGAGAATGAGGTTGACCTCAGAATTTGCATAGAGTGCACATTATTTCTGGGTTGATGAGCTGCAGTAACTCATAGGTGTTTTTTTTTCCCTTCATAATCAGGATCCTGAGTACGGTTCCTTTTGGTATAGTGTGCACAGGGATGTTTTCTTTGATGATGGTTGGCAGTAGGTTTCTTGTTGCACTCATTATCATATTTGTGACGGTTGCCTAGTGGCAAAGTAGGCGCTGATTTATCTTGTGTTGGTCTAAAGTTTTATGTATAATATACTTTATATTTTTATAAAATATTGTGTGGAGTCCCTTTTATGGTGTATTTATTTTGTCACTGGTGTGAATGTGTTGCGCAAACGCTTTATACATGACATCTAAGGATAAGCCTAACTGCTCTGTGCCAAGCTACCAGGGGATGAGCACAGGTTACATTTGGTGTGTAACTTACTCGATTTCAGGTAATATCAAGTACCAGATGCATGCAGAGGCAATAAGAAAGGGTACACCTGATGCTCCTGTACCTTCTTGTAAATGCATTTGTGGTAGTACATGGCCTGATGTTAATATGTTGACAAAGCAACACATGCTTAATCGGGGACAACTGAACTTGCAAGGCATACCTTCTAAGGTTCCAGGTGAGGTAGCAAAACTCATCTAAAAGAAATTCTGTTAGTATTCATTTTTTGGATGCATTCATTTTATTTAGCTATAGAGCGCACTCAAAGAATGCACATTTTGGCTGTCAGTATTCAATACATTACTGGCCTGTTTCTGGGTATGGAGGAGGAACACTGTATCGGGCACATCACCTTTTGATGTACCTGGTAGGGTATTAGGTCATTTTGCTAGTATTTGTGTCATTGTATGCACGTCATCGTCTCTGTAATTGTGGTGCTGATGTCTAGGTGGTTACTCATTATCCATTTATCTATGCTGAGGAGACACCTGATGAACAAAATACTTACCTTCAGTAACATATTAACTGGTAGAGACTATCTAGCTGCATATTCCTTTCCTTTGAATTTCCAAAGGCATCAGAGTAGATCAGGAAAGTTTTGCTTGAGCATTACCCATGCACGCGCTGTTGGGTGGCTTTGTTCGGTTCCGTGTGGCAGCGGTGGCAGCGGCGGCAGCGGATGTGACATCCCGCCCACCTATATAAGCGCCACCCAGGCACGCAAATGTCAGTTGCTTTTTTCATGACTTTACACACCAGGCGTGCAGAGCCATGAAATGAAATGAAGAGTGTGTGTCCAAACTAGGGCCCTAAAAGGGGTCACTCTAACCCTAATAAATGAGTCTGCAGAGCGGGGAGGCATGGGTAGGTGTAAGAATCTTCAGCTGTAAGAAAGCACCCTCTCTCTTGGCATGGTTACCCCATTTTCTGCCTGATGTCAGTGTGCTTGACTGTGTCTACTGAGATCCTGCTAATCGGGACCCCAGTAGTTATGCTCACTCTTTCTGAAATCGGTTGTAGGATACTGTTAACACAGCATTTCACCCACAATCAGCATACTGGTGCCTCCTTATTAGTCCCTAGTATATGGTACTAGGTACCCAGGGCATTGGGGTTCCAGGGGCTATGCTATGGGCTGCAGCATATATTTTGCCGCATAGAGGAAGACCATGCAAAGGCTTCTGCAGGACTGCCATTGCAGCCTGCGTGAAAGGGTGCAGGCACCCTTTCACTGCCATTTACACTGCACCAGGTAACTTAAAAGGCACCCCTATTGCAGCCCTCCAGCTCTGAGGACAGAGTGCAAAGTACCTGTGTGTGAGGGCACCCCTGCACTAGCAGAGGTGCCCCCACGACCTCCAGGACCACTATCCCAGACTTCGTGAGTGCGGGGACGTAATTTTACGCATGTCCTGGACATAGCTCACTTCCTATGTCTAGCTACATAATGGTAACTCCGAACATAGGCATGTTTGGTATCAAACATGTATGAACCATACCCCAAGGCTTTTGCAAGCATTGGTTGTATGATCCCATGTACTCTGGGGGCTCCTTAGAGGACCCCCCATACTGCCATTTCAGCCCTTCTGAGGTTTCCCAGGGAGCCCCAGTTGCTGCCACCTCACAAAGAGGTTTCTGCCCTCCTATTGCTTGAAAAGCTCGAGCCCAGGAAAGCAGAACAAGGGATTTCCTTTGGGAGAGGGGTGTTACACCCTCTCCCTTTGGAAATAGGTGTTACTGGCTTGGGAGGGGTAGCATCTGAGTGGTCAGTGCCAGCAGGTGATGTCAGAGCCCTCCCCGATAGGTGCTTACCTGGTTAGCTGACCAATCCCCCTTTCAGGACTATTTAGCGTCTCTTCGTTGGGTGGTTCTTCATATTCGTATTGCAAGATTCCAGGAGGAATCCTCTGCATCCTCCACTTCAACTTCTACTGGAAGAAACTGCATCTGGACCCTCCAGGAACTCTACAAACTGTGACAAAGAAGCAAGACTCCTTCTGCAACATGTATCTTCAGGTCCTGCCAGCAACTGAAACTGTTTCCCGGTCATGCATCCTCTGAAGACAGCCCGTCTTCAGCCTGCACCAGAAGAGCGAAGGAATCTCCTTTTGGGTGAAGGAGTCACCCACCTGCTTCTGAAGGCACCGACTGCAACGACGACCGGCTGCGTGGATCCCCTCTCCTGCTAAGCTACCTGGATCCTGCATCATGGGTGGTGGGCTGAAGTGGTCCCAACGTCCCACTGTCCAACTTTGGTGGAGGTAAGAGCTTGCCTCCCCATGCAAGACAGTACCCCCGTGCACTGCATGTTTTGCGTCTGGCAAGGTTTTTTGGCATCCTTCCATGAAGTTCTTCGCTGTTGCAGCTCTGGCCCCCAGCAGTCTATCCTGTGACGCACAGCTCCCTGAGTGGTTCTCTGGAGACGTGGAAGCCTTTGTCGTCCTGCTGCATGGGCCTCTTTTGCACCTTCCTTGTACCCGTGCTGTGGGACTCCTGGAAGCGCAGCCTGGCCTTCTGTGGGCTCTCTGAGTTGCTGAGAAACCCCCTTGTGGGTAGAGCCCACCTGGTCCTTCCTGGCCCCAGGGAGCGCCATTTTCCACTAACCGTGAGCTTTGCGTGTGCAACAGCTTGTTGGCGGACTCTAGTGACGCAAACCACACTGCAATCATTCATCCAGTGTGGGACATCATTTGCACTAACCAGGAACCCGAATCCGTCTTCTTGGGTGCAGTACTGACTGTTCTTCTACACCGGTGGTTCTTCTTTTGCACCTTCATCAGGTTAACAGGGGGTCCTGTTCTCCCTGGACTCTTCTGTGATACTTGGACTTTGTTCCCTTCTTCCTCGGGTCCTCAGGTCCAGGAATCCACTGTTGGTGTTCTGCAGTCTCTTCTGGTTCTTGCATAATCCTTCTTTTCGTTTCTGTGTCTGTTCTGGGAAATTACTGTGTTTTACTCCTGATTTCCTGGTCACTGGGGTGGGTTCTAGTACTTGCCATTGGGGTTTTCTAGTACTCCCAGCTCCCCTCTACACACTACACTTGCCTACGTGAGAAACCGACATTTGTATTCAACTTTCTTAGTATATGGTTTGTGTTCCCCTAAGGCCCATTTCTAACTATTGTGATTTTCACAAATGTTCTGTTTTTATGCCTATTTCTGCATACTAGTGTATAAAATGTGTGTATTACTTACATCCTAAGGGAGTATAGTCTCTATGGTATGTTTGGTATTTGTGTCACCAAAATAAAATACCTTTATTTTTGGAATACTGAGTATTTTCTTTCATGTGTGTGAGTACTGTGTGACTACAGTGGTATTGCATGAGCTTTGCATGTCTCCTAGATAAGCCTTGGCTGCTTATCCACAGCTACCTCTAGAGAGCCTGGCTTCTAGACACTGCCTACATTTTACTAATAAGGGATAACTGGACCTGATATAAGGTGTAAGTTCCTTAAATACCCACTACAAACCAGGCCAGCCAGCTGCAGCTAGAGTCTCTACCAGGTAATATGTTACCAAAGGTAAGTAACTTGTTCATCTGGTAGAGACATCTAGCTGTAGATTCCTTACCTTGAAATAGATACCCAAGCCATACCATCCTGGCGGTGGGCTGCGGACAAAATTTTCTACACTAGAAGGTCCTGCAAGACCTAATGGGTGAAATGCCCATCTCAGCGGCCCTGACTGTCTAGGCAGTAATGTTTTCAAACGTGCGCAGTGATGCCGAAGTTGCTGCCTGACAAATGTCCAGGACTGGAACACTGTGTGCCAATTCTATGGTGGCAGTTTTACCCCTGGTGGAATGGGCCCTTAAGCCTTGAGGAGGCGACTTTTCGGTCACGGCATAACAATTTTTATACAGAGAATGACCCAGTGCGATATGGTATGTTTCTGTACTGCCCGACCTTTCATGTACCCACAAATCCCACAAAGATTTGGTTGTTCACCCAGAACTCTCTTGTATGATCAACAATGCTCTTTTTGGGCTCAGCCTGTGGAGTCGCTCCTCTTCCTTAGAGGGATGCAGGGGAGCAAAGAGGGTGGGCAGGGTGACAGTCTGTCTCAAATTAAATGGGGACACCACCTTTAAGAGGAAAAAGGCAAGGGTGCAAAGCACCACTTTATCAGTAAACACAGTGAGATATGGACGCTTGGATGGCAAAGCCCCCAGCTCACTCCCCTTCCGGGCAGATGTTATGACCACGAGATAAGCTGTTTTGATGGTGAGCAACCTGAGGGGACAATTATGGAATGACTCAAACGGTGCACACATTTGGGATGTAAGAACCAGACTCAGGTCCCACTGAGGCATAATGAAGGTGGAAACATATGTACCAACAGGGGACTTAAATAAAGAGGGTTGGTCAGGCAGTGGCAGAAACTTTGATAAGAGCAGATAGATATTCCTTAAGAGTGCCGTGAACAGAGCTCTGCTGGCAAGATACAGAATGAAAAGAACATCAGATAGAGAGGCAGAAAGAGGGTATATAGACTTCTCTGTACAATATGTACAATATTTTACACATTTTTGCCAATGGCAGGGGTATACCATTTTGGTGGAGGAACGCCTGGCTGCCAGAATAACATTACAGACTTCCAAAAGGAAGGTTGACGGCTGTCAACTGTCACCGCTCGATCTCTACACATGAAGGCGTAGAGTTGACAGGTTCAGATGGAGAACCCTCCCCCTGTTGCTGCGACAGAAGTTCCTCCTAAAATGGCAAGCTGATCGGAGGATTGATGCTCATTTTCAGAAACCCAGATACTAGACTCTCCTTGCCCATTCTGGAACCACAAGGATTACTTTGGCCTGGTCAGTCTTGATCTTCTTGAGAAGTCTGGGCAGAAGTAGTATCGGCAGAAAGACATACAGGAGGCTGAACTTCACTCATGACGAAAACCATTGCTGAGCGATTGCTGCCTTGGAAACTCCAACGTGCAATACTGCTGACATTGTGGGTTCTCTTTGGAGGCAAACAGATCTAACCAGGACTCTACCTACTGCTGGATGAGTCCTTGCCCCACCGCCAAATGGAGACGTCCCTTGTGATCCACTAGGCATCAACGGATGAGTTTGTCTGCCCTGCTGTTCCAGCCAGGTCCAGAGACACAGGGCCTCTTGACAAAGCATCCAAGACCCCATCCCGCCCTGCTTTTTGCAGTACCACATGGCGGTGGTGTTGTCCGTGAACACCTGCACTGACATCTCTTTGACAGAGAGAAGAAATCCTTTCAGTGCTAGCCAGGTTGCACAGAGCTCCAGCAAGCTGATGTGGAGTCCGGATTCTGCCAGAAACCCAAGTCCTCTGATCTCCACTTCTCCCAGATGGCAGCCCCATCCTAGAAGTGACACATCAGTCATTCCTGAGAGGTTTGTTTGGAAGAGAGAGAGGAGCCTGCCTTTGATGCAATTGCTGTTCGTAATCTACCACTACAGGTCTTTTGCAGTTCCCTCCGAGATCTGGACCAGGTCAGAGAGATTGCCCTGATGTTGCGCCCACTGTAACTTCAGGTCCTAGTACATACCCCACATATGCTATCCAGCATGATTCATCAGCAGGATGCAGGAGGCCATGGGCCCAGCAGCCTGAGAGTCAGTCTCACCGAAACCTAGGACAATGGCTGAAACATCAGTATCATAACTGTAATACTATAGGTGTTCTAACAACAATTAATCTGTTCAAGACGTAATTACACAACACCTCTTGTAGAAGTAATGCAAGTGCAATACTGGGTTCTTTGCCCTACTGGATGAACATAATGACCTAGTGATTTATAAATACTGATTTATTATTACTATTAAAAACATTGGGAAATAAATGGGTATAACAACTTACAATGTTTAAAGTTAAAATGATGGTGCTTCTTGCAGACTTCTATCTCAAACCCCCCTTTCCCCACTCTCAGTTTTGAACTAAGCACCTCAAAGGCATGACTAACCCTCACAGAAATTTCATATCCTTTCCCAATCAGAATTATCCTGGCATCTAGCCCTTTTTGCCTCAAAATATCATTTGTAAACTATTATCCACTAATACTCCATTTTTGTAAAATGCACACCATAAACCGGAACTAGAAATCGCCTATTAGAACATCTCCACCAGCCTATGCTCTAAGGTAAGACTTAGAGGAAAGCTACAGGATGCATGTACAAATGTACATTTTATCCAGCTTTTGTATGAAGACAAACTTTTAATCAACACTTAAGTTGAAGGGACCATGCATGCATATTCCTGCCATCAAAAGTGGAACATAGCTTGCATTGGCAGCCAGGGAGATGTTTACTGCTGCTAACAAACGAACAGGCCTTGTGCTACCAATACAGTAGAAAAATCTTAAGTATGTTTTGACAGTCAACAAACGTTTATTTCTTCACCAGCAAAAGACATACAGGGTAGTTATTTGTAACAACAAGGTCACACACCTGCTGCATGCCAAGAGTAAAAAAGTACAAAGGAATCTCGATTTTTCCTTTTTCACAACGATCGTTACTTTAGTCATGGACCTTCTGTATTGCTAGATACACCCACACACAAATGAAAACGATTCCCACAAAAAAATGAATGGAACCTCTCAAACATGACCACAGTTGAAATGAAAAAATTAAAATTGTATGACAATATTTGTATGCATCTTATGTTTATTTAAGGAGGAAAGTTTAATGTATTGCTCTTAATTGTGCTAAAGAACTCACATTTAAGCAAACAAGTCAATACTTCAGGAAAAATAACATACTGCAGTACATACATTGTTTACTTATTACCCTAATCCACTTCTGTCGCATGTTCTGTTGTTGACCTAAGAGTTTAATTAATAATTTTAAACCAGATGTATTATGGAGAATTGAAAGTTAAATAAAAATTGTGATATTATTTAAGATGGCTGCAGCACTCTGAATAAAATGGCATGGTTTAAAATCACAATCATACCTTTTCCACTTGTTATGTTGTGTTCCACTTGTTATATGGTGCGACAATACTTTAAATACGTAAATTATATCAAACCATGTTAATACGCAACCACCCCTTTGTTATAATTAATGCATGAAGGCAGCTTAACTGAAGGAAGGTCTCACTTGGTGGTGTACAAGAAAGCCTGGATCAGGAGGAAGCATACTGTCAAAAGAACCCAGGAAGCCCCAAAAAGATATTGGAAGAATTTGTTCAAAAAATGTCCTTGAATCCTTTTATATTCCAATTTCATTTTAACCTTCACTTCCTCTTCTTTTCTTCTCATTTTCAATTGGAGCATGGCAATTTCTTAAGTGCAGTAACTTTTGAGTTTTTGGCTCATTTATTTTTTTCCATTTTCTCTTTTTAATCATTTCTTCCGTTTCCTTCTCACATTTTCCTTTAGAAGCCAAGTCAGGGAAGAGTAAAAAGCGCAAAAACCTGTCAGAGGGAAAATATAATTGTTCAATCATTTTTGTGCCTCAAAGAGATTTGTTTTTACTTTTCTTTCAGTAATAAATCAATTTGTCATGCACTCGATAAATTAACAGTAATATCAATCTAGGACATTTAGTAGTTAACAGATGAAGATGTTTTTCTTCTGAGATGTTACCTCATCTCTTGCAAATGTGGTTTAAATAAACCCCATTAGTCTGCAAGTCTGTGTGTGATTCGTAGCCTATTGCACGGACGTACCACATAATTCATCTGAGGTTTAGCTTCTATTTTTGTAATAGGAAATAATTCATTAATGCCATCTGAAGCATTTGTTGAGCACGGTGACTGAAATTTATCATACTTGATTATAGTTTCACATAACTGCTAAAATTATGTATTCTGCGCTGCAATCACGTCTTTAAAGATACCTTAGTTCATCAAGCTGAAAATATTTTGTAATCCTAGTCTTAACTGATTCTCTGTTCTCTCCACCCACCTCTACTACTCTGGATTCTGCACCCTTTATAAATATATTCTTTATTGGTTTTCACCAGAAGAAAACAGGGAAATATAGATTTTCCACAAGTTTATATATACCAATTAGAGGAAACATTTTAAAAAGAAAATTAAGTTTCCCTCAACCCCCACCCTCCATGTTGCTCTCAATCCCCTCATAGATGGAATAACAATCATTCTCCAGTTTTTTTGTACCATAGATATTGCTTTACCTTCGACATTCTCTCACGGCATCAGGCCAAGTCCTTGGTTTCCACAACCTAGGGGGTACCATGCCTCAAAAGCCCCATCGGCTACTCCTTCTCCCACAACTCCCACATATTATATCAGGATCAGGCCATGGCCCCCTCAGTCTTTTATTCCAATGTATAATAGGCCAGTACTTATTAAGGCTGCTACCCCACGCCCTCATCCGGCAGTGCTTCTGTAACCTGATCATTCTCCTGATCATTCCGTAACCCTGCCAACATTGCCGCCCACGCAGCCAGATCATCTTCCACTTTCTCATCACGTTTGACATGTTTTAGCTGTATCTTTTCCGCTACAGCCCATTCTGATACAGCCCCAAGCCAGACTGAGTAACGAGGGGAGGGGCGGGGTGGCAGGTGTAGCAGAATCCAACTACCTTATAGCATGCGGCGTTCAGCACGTAGGAGACCCAGTAAAAGGAATTTCCTACCCAATTTCTTCTCTTCAGGGGTTGATATTAGGCCCATGGACCCATCAAAAACACACTTACCAATCCCTGCCAAGAGAATATCAGCTGCTAAGTATGGTGCTGCTGCGGTCATTAACTCACAATAGTAAGTGCCACAATCAATCTTAGGGCCATGTACATTTCCCACCCATCTAATTCAGGATTACACAGCGGCCCTCTGGGGTCAACACACGGGCCTTATGCTTAAAGGGAGTCTCTGGAGCCATGCAGATCAACGTCCCATATCCAGAGTATGAGGTAGAATACATGTGTCCCCTCCTTCTCATTCGGAGACTAGAGACACTTTCTCTCCACAAATGTGTTTACTGCAAAAAAAACAATAGACACTCAATATCGTTTTGAGTAGACATGCACTCGCCGACGCTTCTCTAGCCGGCCCTGGCATGTCACACTATATGTCATTATCTTAAACCCATGAGCAGCCATCTCTATCCAGTGTCAAGCAAAACCGTCCCCCTTTCCACCGAGGCAAGTCATCCATCTTCCATTCCATCAGTCAAAAAAACTTTAAAAACGCCAGACATGTTCAGGAAAAGAGCAGCGATTAGTACCCTAAACTCGAAAAACACTCAGAATAAAAGTACCCCCCCCCCAACTTCCTCCGTCCCTTGGGAAGTACTGCAAACTCGCCCGGTCCAAAACTAGGCCTGATATCAACTGGCACCTATTGCCCCATTCCCATATACTTATGTAACCTTAACTCCGATTTGGAGCCCAAATACTTAAAGCTGCGCTAGAGGTCGGAACACAATGAGCAATGCGAGGGTGTCCTCAAGCAACACTTAAGCGTCTAAACCCCTTCTTTTCCCTGGTATCACTCCTGGGCCCAAAGTACTATGAATATATCGTTTACAAACATATATCTATATCTATATCTATACCTATCTATCTATATATCTACATACATATATATATATATATATATATATATATATATATACCATCTCAATCCTGTGACCCTGGAAAGAATCCTGGGAGCTCATCTGTTCCTCTTCAGCCACAAGGGTGGCATCCAGACAGACTACAATTCTGTCATTGGTGGCAGGGTTGTCGTGCTCCAGCTTCCATCTAGGTCCCAGTTTCAGTTTGGCGAATTGTCTTTGTGTTGTTGCGTCGTCCCCAGTATGTTGTGAAGAGCTGTGGCCCTGACCCCCACGGAGAGTGTCCAATCAGTCACTCGCCTCCTCAGATGTGAAGAAGATTTTCCTTTCGTAGATCACCCTCAGTTTTGCAGGAAATGTCAAACTGTATCTCAGGTTGAGGACTGTCATTTGCTTCTTCACCTCCAAAAAAGATTTTCTCTGCTCTTGAACTTTTTGGGGGTCATCCGGAAATACTGTGATCGGGTGACCTCCAAATCGCGGAGGGCCATGTACACGTAAGTGCTGCAAGATAGCATTACAGTCTCTAAAACTGAAAAGGCGGCAATGCATGGTGGCTCACGCGGACAGGGTGGAGGCACCAATGCTTGATTGGCTCGTTCAACTGTAAAAATCTTTGGAAAGCTGCCTGGGAAGTAGTGTGCCAATGATCCAGTCCTCCAGAAACAGCTCTGCCGATTATCCTTCCGCTCGCTTCACATCATCCCTCCACAGCTTCCATTCGCTCCTTCAGGCACATGGTAAGTCTCTCCAGGGAGGAAACAGCTTCTTTGAACCCCCTCATATCTGTCTTAATAGCCCCCATATTGTCCTCTGTGGCTGTAACGTGGTCTGCTACTTTTCGAAGGTCCACACAAAGATGTACATCTATGGCCACAGAGTCAATTTCATTAGCTAATTCTGCAGGGCTTCCATCAATGGCTGCCATTATATCTAACAGAGCAAATCCTAACCCCCCCCCACCGAAGGATGATTCAAAGCTTTGAGGTGGACCGTCTGCAGGAGGTGGATCACCCGGTTCCGCAGTCTGCAGGTAATTGAGTTTCTTATTGGATTGTTCAGATCATACTGTTTTAACCTTCACCATGATGCAAGGGCCAGTGCCTAGGGGCTTTTTACTGTCACCGCCCTTTGCTTGGGATCCAAGCCCTACATCCACAGTCCAGGGGGCCAGAGATTAGGGACACTGGGTCAACGTTCCACTCCTCTATTTGTAGCACAACAGTGTCCTTCTGCCGAAACACTCCAGGTTTTCTCCGGTGTTATTACCCCTGTATATCCAGCAATGGGGCCCCTCAGTCCCACCACTAGCCAACCCTCCCACTGTCCAGCGTTTAAGGAGCCACTGTGGAACAAGTCCTGGCAACAACAGTCATGCCCTCCCTCAGCACTTTAGTCATCCAGGTAAGGAGAAGGTGACACGGGCCCCCATCTGGGAGGAAAGAGAAAGTTCCAGAATCACTACTCCCCCAACGTATCCTGAGCGGGGCAATGTGCACACTCTCCCTGCAGTACTTCAGCCCCAGGTGCTTCTGTTTCATGCAGCAAAGGATGGGCGTGGCCTCCCCACTGTTCAAGTGTCTGGGTTAGTTCTTGGTCCTGACAGCCCTAGGTCTAGGCCCATCTCAGAAGGTCTAAGATACTCAGCTCCTCCAAAAATAAATCAGTCATATCTTCTGTCCATGACTTAGGACTGACTGCGGCTCCAACAGAACCCCGAGACAGGTCTCGAATCATTTTCAGTTCTGGTCGCCAGGCGCCCCCGCCGACTGCACCCGGCAGGCGTTGCGTGCCATCCAGCACTTCACGGGATATCACTGCTGCTGCTGCTGCTGCTTTTCCCCCTGGTAGGCAATATAATTAGGCTTCGGTCACTGCTCATGGCCCGGAAACTCTCACCGCAACTTGCTGCATCGCATAGCTTATCCTCCGTGCAGGCCTCCTCTCCCCAGAAGACCCTTGTTGTATAGGTGCTACTTTCTGTTTAAGTTCAGCTGTCACAGTGAGAGCTTCTGCTGCCGTGCACTGTGCTTGGCACGAGCTCTCGCTGTGACGCATGCTGCATGTTTAATTCATTATGTTGTCTATAGCAGCGCGCTCTGTATATTTCTAAATAGCGTATTTTTTCTTCTATTATAGACTTGTGACATTCAGTTTAGAATTGGTAGTTTTAAGTAATAGCTTGCATGTGTGCAACATGTTGTATTTTGAAAAGTATAACTATAATATAAATAAATGTAAGTGCAACATTGGTTATAACAGTTTACCCTGTCTTACCGATGCTCTTGTCAAGCTGGTTGTGGGCTCCTATTTTTGTGGTTTAATAAAGAAGTTCTACACTGGATCCGTGCTTGGAGAGCCTCATTTACTTTTAAATACTAAGCCACTTCCAACAACCCTCCTCTGTCGCAGGTCTGGGCTTGTCACCCTCTGGGGTCCAAACCTTCACTCCGCTCTCGCTCCTCTGAGGGCCCAGTCACCACTAAGCCCCCACTCGCAGACGTCACTCGGAGTGCACTGCACAGCCCCAGAGTCTGCTTGTCTCATCCACGACTCGACCTGGGTCATGTGGATTCACTGGCATTAGCACAAGAGCCCTCCACTCCACTCCACTCCCTCACGGGACGTCCTAACCCCCTTCAGAAAGAGCAATAACCATGGGGGGGAGGGGAGATGGATATCGATTCCAGGTGGGAATGCAGGATGTTTTAGGAGGGGCTGGCCGGAGCACAGAGAAGTGTGACTATTCTGCAATCTTGGTGGACTCCACCTTCGGATTCTGGATACTTAACTCTCCTTGCCACCATTTTCAACTCTCACCCAATTCCAATCCACCTTTTTTCCACCTTCCATCATTACCATTTGCGTGATAAAGAAATGAAGGGTATCCAGAGAAGTACTGACAGGGCCAAAAAGTTTGGCTTTTGAATAGTGGAAAGTTACAGGTGTTGCGTTAGCAATGTCTCAATTTAGGCATATTCTAAGTTTTCATCCAATGGTCATTGGTGTAATTTCCTTTCCACCTGCCATGTGTGAATGCAACACTGGTCCTGCTCAGGCTTTCTATTAAGAAGCATTGGCCTGACAGGATAATTAGTAAGAAAGTAGAATTCTGGGAAAAATTAGGTTGAAGCATAAATTAGGGTTGGAAGATAATTATGAATGAAAGGTGTGTCAGTACCATTAATGTCTTCCCAAGAGATTTTCTCCTACACAGCTTCTTGCAAAGAGGGGTAGGTGGTTGCATCCTGGTCAACTGGTGCCCAAAAACCTTAATACCGACACTGGGTGCCACTCTGCCTGGAAACTAGCTGAATAGAGAGCCGTCAGACTTGTGCTATGTGGGAGCTGGGTAGGGGAGAGATGAGGTATCAAGGCAGAGAGCCACTACTGGGGGCGGACGGGTGATGAAATGATGGAGTGAATAGACTGAAGAGGAGAAAAGATCAAGGAAAGGAAAGTGAGAAGAAAAGAGGAAAGGGTGGATCTAGAGCAAAGAGAGAAAGAACAGGAAATAAAGTAAAATTGATTTAATAAGTAAAGGAAGAGTGAGAGTTGAATGGGGAATGGAATGGAGGAGGGGCAGAAGAGATGATTTGATAAGGATAATGTTACAGAAAGGGGAGATGAACAAAAGAGGGAACAGTAGCACGTAAGCTTTTGATATTGAAATAAAAATCAACAACTGGCTTCCATTTCAGCATGGATGTCATGGGCTCTTGGATCGTGTAAGCTAAAGGCACTAGCAGGCAGTGTGATGAACCAACACGGATTGTCAGAATCAGAAGCTGGCACCGGTGGAGAGTGTGCAAAGGCATTCTGAGTAACTGATGACACAGGCAGTGGGATTAGGTCAAACGGTGGCCAGAATGAGGGGATGAGACTGGAGGGAATGGAAGAACTGGCGCTGTTAGATTGTGAGGAGGAGACACTACTTGATAGTAAAAGCAGCTTGCAGTGGTGGGGGAAGTTGAAGATGCTGGTACTGGCAGGCAGTGTGAGAAGTTAACACATGCAGCAGTGTGAGACGTTGTGCAGTGTCACTTGGGAATGGTGGGCAGTGTAAGGGTAAAACTGTTCTGAAGGACTTTGGAGCACAGTGCTCTTAATCTGTCACATTTCTTGCCAAGCAAACAATTCAGTCCCAGCGTTCATGGACAATAAGTTGTGCTACACAGGAAGACTGGGACAGATCAATGATCCTGGACTGGATGTTTAGACCAATGGACCCCCCTCCTTATCCCAACACATGGACATGTTGTAAAACAGGGCACAGAAAGCAGAGGCCATGCCAAGTCATTCGCATTATCTTAGAGGGAACTGTAAGAGTATTAAATGATGTTATAGTCTCTGCCCTCCGACAATGGATAGCTTCCCTGTCCTTGCAGTTTTCGGTTGCTTCTCTTTCCCCACTGGCTTAACTGAAGAAAAAACAAATTAGCTGTGCTCTTTGTTTTTGTGTGTTTAGTTTATATCTTTACATTCACGAGTGCAATTTGCTTATACACTTTTGTATAATGAACGAGAAAATAATGTTATGCAGTCAGGCCTTACATGGAAAAGTAAATGTGTAACCGTACTGCTGGCGCATTTTTAGCAGTATGCATAATCCATGATCAATGGACTACATCAATGGAGACCTTACTGATGCAGCAGCAGAAGAGCTTTTTCTTAAGTGTAGGCTACGGAATGGATTTTGTTATTTCCTGCACTATTCCACCCTCTTCTTGTAATTCCAACATAGTGCATTTAATGTAATGGAACGACATAGTCTATATGCATATTTACGTTAGAACCTGCTTTTTACTGACAACTCCAACTCTATCATCCATTCCTACTGCTACCTCATGTATCCAAAAGACTAAAGGAGTTTTAAACTTAAAATCTTTATTTGTATATTTTAGAGGATGAACAACGCAGTACAACCGAACATCTGAGCTAAGGGTGCATGATGGCAAGGAAAAGTATACCAAGTGCCTTTTAAATAGATCTAGAGCACACAGAGGCAGAGCCAGTTAGTTACCTTGAATAGAGACTTCTGTTAAACATTATCAGCTTTACATACATACTACTACTGTGCTTAAAGAAGTGTGACACCATGGATCCAATCAGCCAAGACATTACATAATATCTAAACTCTAGCCAAATATGTCAGTCTCTTCTAGAGAACATCCTAAGATGATAATGTCCACCAATCATTCCTTGACTAGGGCCCCCAGGGTAACAGTAATGCCTGCAAGACTCTCCTCAAAGGCATTACGGTAACAGTTTCTAAGAACCTGGCATACTTCAGGATAGTTTTATTAACAACAACTAAGAGATACGCAAAGAAATATGAGAAATCTGGAATGTCAAAACAATGGACAAAACCTTAGAAATATCCAACCATAAGCAAGACCCAAGAGGGCAATGCTAAAAACATGAAGGCAGATGGGGAGAAACCACATCTATGGCATGAGCCTGCATTTGCTGCACCCATCCTCACCACTATTTAGTACAGTCTGAGACCATATTTACAAAAGTACAATATGAAGCAAAGATCTCAGTGACAGGTTCTTGGTGAGTCCCAGAAAAGTGATATAGGTTCCATAGCAATTTCCATAACCAAGTTCTCAGCCCTTTGGAGGTATGTACTATTAATCTAAAAAATAATAACAATATTAATAAAAAAATAAAGGGAAACTGTTCCTAACAGAGGAGGTCCTAGAAGGTTATACACTCACTCAGGTCAAACAGTAGGGGAATTGCTCCCAATTAGGGAACTTTTAGTTACTTGTGGTCCTGAAGAAGCGCTATGGATCCGATTCTCCTGGACCGCCAGGAGTGAAACATGTCGACCTTTACTCACTTTTGACTTCTATAGCTATGTGGGTTCATTACCTTCCCAAAGTAGCCCTCAATGGCTTTCTTTGGTGGCTTTTTTTTTTTTTTTTTAATCACAAGGAGAGTACAGTGTAATTAAATGACTTTTTGGTAACCCCTAGACAGTTTTAGTTATTCACTTACATTTAGTTCTCCCAATTTGACCTCATATTTTAGGAGACCCTCACACTTACAGGCTTCACAATATGGTGTCTAATAGAAGGATCTCAGCTAAAATGACCCTTCGTGGGGTGCGCAGGTCCTACGAGGAGCATCCCGATGATGAAACAAGATAGCCTTTTTGAGATGTGTGAGGGCACCAACAATTAAGGGAGCAATTCCCTTACTGTTTGGCCTGAGTGAGTGTGTAGTATTCTAGGATCTTCTCTGTAGGGAACAGTATTCCTTTATTTTTTGATTAATTATCGTGCAGAACCAGGGTACTGGATGTTTTCAGATCCTGCCCCCCCCCCCATCTTGAGTTTTGTTGTTATGTACTGAGAGAGCGTAACTTATATAATCTATATTGACATGAAATGATTATGAACTAATGTGTGATAATACCGCTTAAGTAATTGTATTAATGTATTTTGTTTAAACGTGCACCTGAAATGTGATCACGGGGAGTGGCCGTCAATGTATACGTGGACTAATAAAAATGACTAATGTTATGAATTACTATAAAAGAATAAGTTTTATACTAATGATTGAGTTATTGAATTTGTGCTGAAATCCTTCTAGGCCTTAAGTTAGCATGAGCCGAAGCTTAGCTGCTTGGCTCTCATATTAAACTTATTTTTCCTATCTTGCAGTGTTCTGTCTCGCAAAAGGACATGACCCCTTGTTTTCTTCAAACTAGAAGCTGAATGTAACCATAGTAGATCCGTTCTCATGAAATCCACATTGCTTGTAGAAAATATTAGACAAAATGCAACAGTGTAGATTAATGTAATGTACAAGGTCGTTTAAACCGGTGAAGACAATGGAGCTACTGACCAAAAGATGTGCAAAGAATTACAGAAGGATGAAATCATACCGGACATGCAACCTCTGAAGACGTCAATCACATGGACCAATAAAATGTCTGTAAAATAATATGGGGTGAAAGATTAATGACATAATCTGTTTTCTAAATGGGTGAAGATAGTGGGGTATAACCAATGACCAATAAGATTTTAGGGGAATGTACAACGAAAAAGGGATAAAAACCCATGACACAGAGAACCATTAGAATTAGATAGGGAATGCTATTGATTTTATCCAGAAACCTTGTCACTCTGTTTGGTGACTTACTTTGGTTTTATTTAAACCATCCTTTCCTTAGATTGCCCATATTACACTTTACCTCCTTATGAGGGAAGTGCCCCTTTTTTGCCCCGGAGCTGAATTCTGCCTGATGGTGATCTGACTGATGTCCTGAAGACGAAGACTGAACCTGAGTGCTGACCTAAACCTTGGAGGGTAACTAAGACAATGAAATTGTGATTTGTCTGTTTGCTTTCCTTTCTAGGTACCAACTGCTTACGTTTGACAGAGACCGTAGCTAGATGATTTCCAAATTGGTGTTCTAAATTGTTTTGCATGAAGCCCAACATGCTAATGCTAATCAGTGGTTAGGACAGGGGTTCACTAAAATTTACGCAAATGGACAAACATCTGAAACTATGCTTTGTTGAACTGACGCGTTGATGATACTCTGCTAAAGTTGATTTATTTACACACCGCGTTATGTTCTGATGTTCGCGATTCTTGCCTTAGTGAAATCTTATCAGAGTTGCCATATTGTGACTATGTTATTGTGTTTCTTGGTTTTGAGATTAACCCATCTGCTTTTAGAATTGTAACTAATAGGGAATAAAACTCATAAAATTCTACTAAACTGGTGTGGTTATTCATGACTATCAGGTCATGGTGGTGTCATGAATTGATTAATGTCTTTGACTAAAGTGAAATGTATTGTTGTGATAAATACTGATGACATTATTGACGTATTGATTGATATATTGATTAGTTATCTCGTCCTAAGGTGTCTCTCAACTGGGTCAAAAGATTCATTGGCCTAAAAGGAGTCCTGATGTGTAATCAATTATCATAAAGGGACGCGTTAACAGTTCCGGTAGCAGAGCGACGGTTTGGCCCTTTGGGGCCCTAGGACGAAGAATTACTGTTTAGATTGTTTTTCTGAGATAATGCAAATTGGAGGTATGATGTGTTTCAAAATTCACAATGACTTTCCTGGGATCTCGGAGCCTGCCTAAGTGCATTTTAGCATGTGTGGTGTAGGATTTGCGCTTGCTCAGCCTATGCATTTTGCAGGTGATTTGTGAAGTTTTTGTGTATTTAGGCCAGGTAATGTTGCTTTAATAGGAGTGGGCGTACTCCACAGTATGAGAGTAGGGAAGTCAGCGTACTTCACATGAATGTGGCGATTTATGCCAAAAAATTATCCACGTGGTTGGTTGTTAACGTACGGACCCGTCGTGGTCTAAGACTCCAGAGTATACTGACAAGTGTAGGAGACACTTGGGTTTATGTTGTAATTTGTGCAGTTTAAGTAGGTCAATCGGGCGTGGTTGACAAGTCGTGTTTGAGTCAATTGTGTGAATGAAACCTTCAATGGAGATTTGGCAAGTTCTAAAGTGCACTAGAGCAAACCATTGACAAGTCGGGAGTAGGATTTGCGGGTCGAATTCTGCTTGCAGGTGAGGGAACTGAGAAAGAGAGAGTAGCGGCCGAGGCTCCAAGTGAAATCTCTGTAAAGTTCTAAAGCGGTTGTGTACCCTTCCTGTAGTAAACCGGCAAATTTGAGTTGTTATTGTTGTTGTTCAAGGTGCTCGCAATATGTTGCATTAGTTTGGTGTGAATCCAGTGAGGGGCGGACAAGCCGCACAACTTTGTCAGCTGCAGTGTGTGTGAGTGTGACGTCAGTGGTGCTGCGCTGAGATAGGTCAGTTGCTGAGAGGGGTCGTGCACGGATTGGCAGCCGTCCGTGAGAGGCAATAGGTTGAGAAAGGTGGGTAAAGAGTGTCCTGGGAATTAAAGTCACTTCCTGATTAAATACAGACAAGAGAAAAGACGCAAAGATGAATTTTATCAAAGCTTTCAAGAGCGCTCTGAAAGGAGACGCATACATTATGGCGAGTGAAGGGGAGCCTACACCACCTGAGGGTACTCCAGCTTATATAGTCATGGAGGAAAAGGGTGTTGCGCCTTGCTTATGGATGAAACAGTGGCGCAAACTGACAGAAAAAGAGGGATGTTTGGTGTTTCTGGAGCACGGAACGTTCAATACGAGAATTTTAGAGAATTTGAGATGTATGTTAAGTGTACAAAAGCCACCTCCAAGGCCAGCTCAGTACGAGGCATTGGCAGTCTGGGATTTAATGGCTATTAAACAAAGGCAACAGAAATTCGAGAGGAGAATGAAAAGGGCAGAAAATACTTTAGCAGAGGCTAGATGGGACAATGAGAGCAAAATGTGGAGACGGGGAATAGTTGACGGACTAAAATTGTTTCCAGTAATAGCACAGGGAGACGAAACGCAGGGGAAGAAAGTCACCTGTAAGACAGACAAGGACTCTAATAAGCCTACAGAGACTAAGAGGTCTTGGATAGAGGAAGATGACTCAGATGATGAAGAGTTTCTTAATCAATTGTTGCATGATCGCCCGCCACCTTATGCAGTGGACGACAATGTCCCGAGCACCAGTGCGGGTCCTGGGAACCAGACGCAGGAGAAGGGAGTTACTGATACAGTACAGACTAGTGATATGGGTTTGATACAGAATGGCTTCAGTGTACCCACTGCGCCAGACATGCAGATACAGTTGCAACCTCTGCCGCAGATACAGAGAATCTATCCAGACGTCCCAGTACTAGAGACTACTACAAATCTGATAGTGCCGCCTGACCCGATATATACAAAATCAAGGTTAGTGCAGATTGAGCCAACTCCACAATTGCTGCCGCAGCAACAGCTGATACCAGGGTATAGTCCAGCAGCAGGACCTCCATTAGTACCTGCCCCAGTCTCAGTGAGTCAAGCTTTGGGAGTTACTGCTCTGCGGGGTTTGGGACCAGGTCAGACACCAGCTGCCATATCATTACCAATTACTGTCGGTCCACCGGTGCCATTCTATGCGCAAGGTAAGCCTGGTATGTGTGATCAGGGAGTAATCACCCAAGATGCAATAAGAGGAGGGTCCATAGGAACTCCACAGTTAATGGCTCCGGGAGAACAATCAGTTGAAAGACCAAGGTCTTTGTTAGACCTTAGTCCAGTTGAAACACCTTTTGAGGCAATGAGACAGGCAGGGCTAGGTGTGCTAACCTCACAGACAATGAGTATGAATGCTTCACAGTGGCCAATGATGCATGCAGTGAATATTTCGTTGCAAGGGTTCTCTGTGCAACAATTAAATGAGTGGTTAGAAAAAAACTTACGCTTCACAAAAGACTGCAGTAACTGCAGAGAAGCCAGAAAGGTCAGAAAAAGATGAATACCTGAACTTTGTGAGACTGGGTGTGGAAGCTGCTGAACTGGTGGGAGGGACAATAGGGGTAAACCAATTAGAATCGTACACAGAAGCAGAGTTAAGGTATCTATGCCCCAAAATCACTAAAGAAGTGGGCAAGGTGCATCAGAGGTTGGCGAACCTGGCAGACAAATACAATATTGACATTGAGAATATTAAACATTTGAAAAGAAGTTACAGACTAAACTTCGACTCCAAAGACTTTGATCACATGAGTTCGGCTGGAATAAGGGCGCATCTTAAAGAAATACTTCAAAGTGCTCAGATCTGGGGGGCCTTAGAAAAGTGGGAAGGCAGATGGGCAAAGAAAAGAGATAAGGAAAAAAGCGACAGTCCGGGATCAGGTCCGACTAAAGCCTCACCAGACACTGGGAGAGTAAAGATACTACCAATGAGAGAAACAGCTGGAGGGGTTTTAGTTCATGTACCATGGTCCAGGGGAGACATTCTGTCTTTCACAAATGATTACCCCAGATTGAGAGAGAAACAGATAGAGTGGTATCAGCAGACAGACAGGTTTGTGAAACTTGCGAAGTGTCTCTGGGAAGACTTGAATACCTTGTTTGAGATTATTGTTCCACCCGACTTATGGCTTGAGTGCAAGAGAGGTGTAGACTGGCCAACACAGGAGCCGGCAAGGGATAAGGTGACTGGAGCACCATCTGAAGAAGTGATGAAGTATTATCATAAAGTGATTGAGTTTTTGATGCAAAAGGTGTAGCCGAAAGTGACAGATTGGCAAAAAATCGACCGGACCTCACAGGAGTTTAAAGAGTCAATCCATGCTTACTATGAGAGGTTATTGAAAGCGTTCAAACATTACAGTGGCACTGAGACTATGGAGCCGAAAGTCATGAAGCATCTTGTGTTTAGATTTGTTGAAGGGCTGAGACCAGAGGTTAGCCAGATGATTAAGAATCATTTGATCTGTTGGCAGGCGAAGCCGATTGATGAGGTGTTGCAGTATGCGAAATACTGTAGTGACGAGATTGAGCTGAAGCAGAGAAAACTGAAGGAGAAAGTGATGGTGATGCAGATAAGGGCAGCGCAGGCAGGTATGCAAGGGAATGGAATCCAGCAGATGGTACAGCAACAACCGCAAGGGAATGGCGTGTTTCAGGCGCAACCTAGAGGCCAAGGTCGAGGTTTTGTGAATCGCGGTCCAGATTTGAATATTGTGGTGGTTCAAAATACCGTACAAGGGATGAAAAAGATGTCACCATGTCAAGCGTGCGGGGGCATGGGGCATTGGAAGCGGGAATGCCCGAATGTGGTGCATGATGGTGTCGTTCAACAAAGCACTGATGTCGGTACATTTCAAAATATGAGGGGTCCAAAACTGAGAGGTCAAAACCAGAACCTCCAAAATAACATGGTACAGATGCAGGGGTTACAGCCCATGCAGCAAATGCAAATGCTGCGTGTTCAACCAGCACAAATGCAGCAGGTACAACAGCAGGTTCCCATGGTACCTACACAGCAAATGCAATTACCCTTAGCTCCAATGAGACAGCAACAGGTGATGCTTCCTCAGCAGGTCAGAGGTCAAGTAGTGAGCCAAAATAATACAGTACAGCAATTCCCATTGCGTGGTGAAGATGGAATGAATGATGAATGGTTGGATGACAGTTCAGACAGTGAGGAGTGCAGGCTTGCAGCATCCCTAGAAGTGGACCAGAGGGGACCCTATGTAGAGGGAAAGGTGATGGGTCACAAGGTTTCATTCTTGGTTGACACCGGAGCTACACGCTCTACAGTCAGAAGTGCAGAGGTTCCGAAGTTGCCACTTTCACGGCGTACCATAAGAGTGGTAGGAGTAGCAAACCAGTACCTGACAAACCCGATCACAGATCCGGTGCAAGTTGAGATTGGCAACTTTCAGGGACTGCATAAGTTTGTAGTTTGCGATTCAAGTCCCATTTCCCTACTGGGAAGAGACTTAGGTGGTCATTACAACCTCAGCGGTCTTTTTACAAGACCGCTGAGGGACCGCCGTGCGGAAGACCGCCAGTGGTGGCGGTTTGCCGCTCGGCCTATTATGACCGTTGGCAGCTCTTCGTCCTTTTACAGACGGAGAGGCGCCAACAGCCATACTGGCGTCAGGCGGGGAAGTGGAGGTTGCTCCACCTCCACCGTCACGCCAACAGAACACCGCCCAGCGAATCACGTCCTGTGATTCACCGTGGCGGTGTTCTGTTGACGGTGTGGTGTCGGCGGAGCTGCCCCCATGGCTCCCGTCCCCTCCCGGAGGATCGAAGGAACAGGTAAGTCGATCGTCTGTTAGGGGAGGGGGATGGGGGGATGTTGTGTGGGTGCATGGGGGTGTGCGTCTGTGTATGTAGAGGGGGTGTGTGAGTGCGTGTATGCTTGCGGGGGTGTTGCGTGTTTTGGGAATGAGTGCGTGTATATCTGTGGGTATGTCTGTATGGATGTGTGCGTGTATGTTTGTATGTGGGTGTGCGTGTCTGACTGTGTGTGTGGATGTAGGCATGTATGTCGGTGTGTGTGCGTCTGTGTGTTGGTGGTGCCTGCGTGCGTGTCGTGTGTGTGTGAGTTTCTGTGATATTGGGGGTCGGGGTGGGGAGGGGGGCCCTGCCACCTTTGGGGGGTGGCAGGGGTGGTGTAGGGTAGGAAGTCGGGGTGGGGGAGACCCCTATCAGTGCCAGGGATTAAATTCCCTGGCACTGATAGTGCTTACCGCCATGGATTTCATGGCGGTTCCAACCGCAGGAAATCCACAGCGGTAAGTCGGGTCAAAATACCGCCGGCGGTATAGTGACGGCCGCTGGGCTGGAGACCCAGGTCTCTAGCCCGGCGGTAGTCTCCGCCCTGGCGGGCGGAACGGAGAACCAGCGGATGACCATGGCGGTAACCGCCATTGTCATATTACAAAAAAAAGACCACCAGCCTGTTGGCGGTCTTACTGCCGCTTCTCCGCCTTTCGCCAGGGTCATAATGACCCCCTTACTGTGCAAAACTAAATGTTCGATTACCTGTTCCAATGATGGAATTGAGGTGCAGACACACAGTGATGATGAAGGGGATGATGGTCAGTTCTCAGAGTTAGAGACAGAGACTGCGAATGAGGATTATCCTTTGATAACCTTATTCCCGATGCTTACAGTGACTGACTTACCAGCTGAGTTACAGGGAACAGTGACAGAGAAAGTGTGGGACTTGACAGGAAAAGAAGTAGGGCTGATAAAAGGAGTGGAACCAGTTAAAGTACAAGTGAAGCAAATGCAGTGTTTTCCCAGGTGCCGCAGTACCACATGGCACAGGATGTCCTTATTCAGGTGTCGCAGATAATTGCGGATTTTGTAAAGCAAGGAGTTCTGAAAGAGGTATTGAGCAGCCCATGTAGTTCACCAATAATGGGTTTGAAAAAGCCTTGTGGGAAGGTTCAAATTGTTCAGGACTTGAGGAAAATAAACAAGATTGTGGTAAAATGTTGTCCCATAGTACCGAATCCAGCAGTAATCATGTTTCAGGTTCCGTGTGATGCAGAGTGGTTCACTGTTGTAGACATATCATAAGCTTTCTTTTCGGTGCCTCTTCATGAGGACAGCTAATTTCTCTTCAGTTTCAAATTCCTGGACAAGGTGTACAGTTGGTGCAGAATTCCTCAAGGGTTTTCTGTGTCACCGTCCATCTTCAATCAGATATTGAAGAAGGACTTGGAGTCATTAGAACTGCCTTGCAGTTCGACTCTGACGCAATACATTGATGACTTACTGATTGCGTCCAGAACCAAAGATGACCGTAGGTATGACACAATTGCCTTACTGAACCATTTGGGAAAGAACGGACATAAAGTGTCCCCGAAAAATCTGCAGTACTGCCAGAAGGAGGTAAAATACGTAGGACACTTGATTGAGAGAGGGTCCAGGAGAATATCAAGAGAAAGGGTGACAGCCATGCTGCAGATGAACCCCCCGACAACAAAGAGAGATGTCAGAATGTTTTTGGGAATGGTGGGTTACTGTCGTCAGTGGATTCCTAATTTTTTCGATTATCTCTAAACCATTAATAAAGCTGACAGGCAAGGAAACTAAGGATGACCCGTATACCATAACTCTGTCCAAGGAAGAGCTTGAGTCATTCATGGAATTGAGAGAGTGCATGTGCAGGGCACCAGCCTTAGGTATGCCTGATTACACTAAACCTTTTCTACTATTTTGTCATGAACGTGATGCTTGTTCTTTGTCTGTCTTGACACAGGTCCTTGGAGGTGCAAACCGTCCTGTAGCATATTTTTCAGCTACCTTGGACCCAGTCGCAGCAGCTTTACCGGGTTGTTTGCGCGCAGTTGCAGCAGTTGGTCAGAGTCTCACACAGTGTGAAGGCATAGTGATGGGACATCCCTTAACAGTAATGGTTCCACATTCAGTTGAGATTCTGTTGACTCGAACTAAAACCCAGCACATGACAAATGCCTGACTTACCCGATATGAGACAATTATTTTGGGGTCGCCAAATGTCTCCTTAAAGAGATGTAGTGTATTGAACCCGGCAACTCTACTTCCTGTTGAAAGTACTGAGATTAATAATGAAGAGGAAGTGGAGCATGATTGTCTTGAGGTAACAGAACTATGTACCAAACCCCGACCTGACATTCAAGATACGCAGTTAAAGGAAAATGACTGCATTATGTTTGTTGATGGATCCTGTTTGAGAAACTCAGTCGGAATACTGAGAGCCAGTTATGCTGTGTGTACAATCGCTGGTATTATTGAAGCATCCTGGCTCGAGAGAGTGTATTCCGCACAAGTGGCCGAATTAATTGCCCTTACTATGGCATGCCACGCAGCTGAAAATTTGAAAGTCACTATCTATACTGACAGCAGATACGGATTTGGCATTGTACATGATTTTGGCCAATTGTGGTCACAAAGAGGTTTCATGATCTCTTCTGGTTCTCCAGTGAAAAATGGCGAACAGATTAAGGATTTGTTACATGCGATTCAGTTACCTCTTGAAATTGCTGTGGTGAAATGCAATGCTCATGTTAAATCACAAGACTTTGGCCCTCATTCTGACCCTGGCGGTCGGCGGAGAGGCGGCGGTCGGACCGCGAACAGACCGGCGGTCAGAAAAATGGCATTCTGACCGCGGCGGTCACCGCCGCGATCGCCCGCCACTTCCCCACTCCGACCGCCACGGCGGTCATGACCGCCGGGCTGGAGTTTGCGCACTCCGGCCCGGCGGTCGTCCCAAGACCGCCAACGGTATCATGACCCTGCCTACCGCCGCGGTTTCTTGCGGTCGGGAACCGCCATGCGAACCATGGCGGTAAGCACTATCGGGGCCAGGGAATTCCTTCCCTGGCACTGATAGGGGTCTCCCCCACCCCCCACTACCCACCCGAGTCCTCCCCCCACACCCTCCACCCCCCTGCCACCCCCCAGAGGTGGTAGGAACCCCCTCCCCACCCCCACCCCGACATGCACATACATGCACCCCGACATGCACACACCCCCAACATGCACATATACACACCCCCTACACACACATACACAACGGGGACACATACCCGCACACATACATGCAGACATGCGCACCTGCCGAACAGCACACATTACCCATAGACACAGCAGCACCCCCCGCCCGCATACACGCACTCACACACCCCCTCTACACACTCACACGCACACCCCCATGCACGCCCACATCACACAACACCCCCCCTCCCCCTCCCCTCACGGACGGTCAACTTACCTTGTGCGTTGGTCCTCCGGGAGGCGACGGGAGCCATGGGGAGGTGACCGCCAACAGAACACCGCCAACAGAAGACCGCCACACAGATATGTGGGTCGTAATTCTGTGGGCGGTGTTCTGCTGGCGTGGCGGTGGAGGTTGACCAGTCTCCACTTTTCCGCCGACCGCCAGTGTGGCTGCTGGCGGTTTCCCGGCGGAACGCTCCCAGCGGTCGGAATGCGCACAGCGGCATACCGCCGCGGTCGGCGGTCTTCACCGCGGCGGTAACTCGGCGGTCTCGCGAAAAGACCGCCAAGGTCAGAATGAGGGCCTTTGTGTCTATGGGAAACGGCTATGCAGATCAAGTCACTAAATTTTGTGCATTGAACAGTATATCGTTCAAGGATCAGTAGGAATTGTTACCGCAAGCTGAAAATGAAACATGCTTGGACTTTGCCTTAAGAGTTGTCAACACATTAGATGAGCTAAAATCACTGCAGGGTCGTGCTAGCAGGGATGAAAAACGCTCCTGGCAGAGAATGCAATGTGTATAAAGAGCTGACGACTTGTGGGTCTCAGAGGAGGGGAAACTGGTTTTGCCAAACAGTCTTTTGTCACAATTTGCAAGGCTTTATCATGGGCAGGCACATCTTGGGAGAGATGCAATGATCGGATTGTTCAAAATCGTCTGTTCAATCCGAAATTCAGACAAGCCGCAGAGGTTACCTGTCACAGATGCATCATCTGTCAACAGATGAATGTGGGGAAAGGAACTGTGGTCACTTTGAGCCACATTGGGAGAGCTGGAGGTCCGTTTAGCAAGATGCAGATGGATTTCATTGAGATGCCTGTATGTGGAGGCTTGAGGTATGTGTTGGTGACTGTGTGCGTTTTCAGTCATTGGATTGAAGCCTATCCGACACATAGAAATGACAGTCTCACAGTTGCAAAGCTGTTGCTTAGAGAGCTAATACCCAGGTTAGGGTTTCCGGTCTCTTTAGAATCCGATAGGGGCAGACACTTCAACAATGAGGTGATTAAGCTCTTGTGTGCTGCATTAGACATTGAGCAGAAGCTGCATTGTAGCTACCGCCCTGAAGCATCAGGACTAGTAGAACAGATGAAAGGTACCTTGAAGTCGAGAATGGCAAAAATGTGCGCAGCTACCAATATGAAATGGCCAGATGCATTGCCTTTAGTGCTGATGTCGATGAGAAACACCCGATAAGAAGACAGAACTATCACCCCATGAAATCCTCATGGGCAGAGCTATGAGGCTACCCACAGTACCTGCAAATGCTCTTGTGAATATCACGGATGATATGCTGTTGGACTTCTGCAAAGGTTTATACTCTAACTTCGTGTGGGTGTATTGTACTGGGAGAAAACTAGGCGCTCTGGGTAGCGAGGTGAATATCAACGAAGAATGTCGAATCTCGAAATGGTGCACTCTTGAAAGACCACACCCAAAAGGTCTTGATAGATGCTAAAAGCACTATTGCAAATATAAAGTACAAGAGGCACTCATTATAACATGAAAAATAATAGTACTCATAAGTCAGTATACATAGGTAATGTTTTGTCATATATTTCTGAAAATTAATAGGATTATTTCCAACATAATCCCCAATTACAGTATCACTGTCCAAATCCAAATAGTAGAATTAATTGATCTGTTGTTCCAAGATTGCTATGATCCAAAGTCCAAGTCCAGATTTCTCTAATCAAAGTTCAATCATATTCTTCAAAAGAAGATATAGCTTATTATTTAAACTTTAGCAGCCGCATCCAAATTGATAGCCAGTCTAGATTTTCTCAAATCAAGGCTCAATCATATTCTTCAAGGGATGATATAGCTTATTATTTAAATTTTAGCAGCCGCATCCAAATTGATAGCCAACACGTGTTTCGTCCGGGAGTCCGGGAGTTTCCCAATGACTTCATCAGGGCTAAACATATATGTAGATGCGTCCTATATCATAAGTATTCCTTACAAGCGAATCCCAGAATAATTCCGTTAAGCAACTTATCTGCTGATATCAGTTATATCAATCCACCTTCCAATGAGTCAAAACGTGAAGCGCGAGTACGCATGTGTATCGATGAAGTATCAAAAAAAAAAAAAAAAACCTTTAACAGTTTAAAAAACCTTTTTTTTTTTTTTATACTTCATCGATACACACGCGTACTCGCGCTTCACGTTTTGACTCATTGGAAGGTGGATTGACATAACTGATATCAGCAGATAAATTGCTTAACGGAATTATTCTGGGATTCGCTTGTAAGGAATACTTATGATATAGGACGCATCTACATATATGTTTAGCCCTGATGAAGTCATTGGGAAACTCCCGGACGAAACACGTGTTGGCTATCAATTTGGATGCGGCTGCTAAAATTTAAATAATAAGCTATATCATCCTTTGAAGAATATGATTGAACCTTGATTTGAGAATATCTGGACTGGCTATTAATTTGGATGCAGCTTCTAAAGTTTAAATAATAAGCTATATCATCTTTTGAAGAATATGATTGAACTTTGATTAGAGAAATCTGGACTTGGACTTTGGATCATAGCAATCTTGGAACAACAGATCAATTAATTCTACTATTTGGATTTGGACAGTGATACTGTAATTGGGGATTATGTTGGAAATAATCCTATTAATTTTCAGAAATATGTGACAAAACATTACCTATGTAAACTGACTTATGAGTACTATTATTTTTCATGTTATAATGAGTGCCTCTTGTACTTTATGCTGCAAAGGTTTGGCTGATGTGGTTCGCTCTTTTTCCCACCAGGTGGAGGCCAACACATTGCCACCGATCAGTGATCCAGGTCACAACCTGCAAACCGGTGACTGGGTGGTTGTCAAGAAGCACGTAAGGAAGTTGTGTTTGGAGCCGCGCTGGAAGGGGCCATATCAAGTAATACTGACAACAACCACTGCTCTGAAATGTGCAGGCGTTCCAAACTGGATACATGCCAGTCACACAAAGAAGGTAACATGTCCGACCGATGACGAACTTGAAGTTTCCAACTCAGCAAATCCAGAGAAGGAAGCCTCAGGGCCAGAAAACAGCCAAGGGGAAACTGAGACTACAGGAGAGCCCACTGAGGACGGCCTAGTCTCTCAAACAGTAAACGAGTTCGAGAGAGGTGACAGTGAGCCTATCTCAGTAGAGGCAGCAGGAGAACTAAGTCAAGGAGAGGTTCTCCCAGAAGTAGACAGGTACGCGTTGGAGCTTGAACCTGTTACAGACCCAGAAGAAGAAGAAGGGGAAATAGTAGAGAGGGGTCAAAGTACACCGGCATCCCCTGAGCCCGTCGCAGGTCCGTCAAGAGAAAACACCATAGCACAAGAGGAGGGTGCTGTTCAGCGTCCTGAAAGACCAAGCAGAAAGAAGACGCATAAAGGTGATAACTGGCCAAAGAAACAGGCTGCAAAAGGTCGTACCAGGTGAAACAGTAGCAGAAGAAATCGATACAACCCGAATAGAGGATCTAAGTGAAGGAGAATTGCAAAGTGAACGCAGGTTGAAAAGAAAAATAACTGCAAATAGAAGATACGCAGGTCCTGAATGGGCATATGCAACGACATCTGAATGGAAACAAGAATTCTTAGCATTCTGTTTTGATCGAGAAGTACCAGGCCAATACTACGGTACCTGAAATCAATCAGAGAAAGAGACTGTGTTAAACTGATATTGAAATTGAAAGCTGAAAAGCTGAGAAAAAAAACTTATAAATTACCGGATGGGACACCTGAACCTGAATTGACTTTGAAAAAACGAATATGACAAGCTGCTAACCTCATTTGACCGAAGGGTCCTGGAGTGAGCAAAACGCTGTAAATATACTCAGCGAGAAAGAGAGACTTTGAGAAAGAAAAAAAAAAAAAAGCTTTTAAATCGTCCTCAAGTTGATTGTTTGTTTCGACTTATTCTGCTATCTGATTCTTTACAGACCATGGCTTACAATAGAAGTAATAGCAAAAAGGGTAACATGTGTGGTTGGTTAAGTGTTATATTAGGTATTGTGTGTGCGATAATAATTGTAGGTGTGATTGTGGGAATGCCGTGGTTGGATAAGAAAGCGACTAACAATGCTTCAAAACCTGAGACTACAACGCTAACACCATGGGAAAAGTTTGAGCAAGATACAAAACACTTGCATGAGGGAACTAATTCAAAAGGGGAACCCTCCACTAACGTCTTCTATTGCTTGCTGAATGAGTATGTTGAAACCATGGATGCAAGAAACTGTTATGTGTGCACAAAGATTCCTTCATCAGTACAAGAAGGGGTCACCTATCATAGTCTTCCACTAACATACAGGATAAGTTGTAGTTTGCTACTAACAAGATTTTATGACCAGGAGCATGTGCAATATTTTTACTCAAATTTGGATGTGGTGTTTTCTTTTTTGCCAGTGATTGAGTTTCTGAATAAGTTAGCTAAGGAGCATAGTATAACATTAGTTAGAGGCTTCTTTGAACCAACACTTACATTTGGGACAGCTTATGCACACCGCAACAATCTGACTTGCTTATTAACACCTGTAGAGAAACGCCTCTTAGATCACACTGATGATAGACGCAAAGCAGTGAAAGATAGACTAGAAAAGGGGCTAGAGAAACGCACATATGCAAATGATTATGCTTACACTACAATAAAGACGCAAAGCAAATTAGCTATAGATGCACTACATGTAGGTAGACTTTGTATATACAGGCCAAAATCTGATCATGACACTTTATTTGTGGGAACGAGTGAATGCAGGCATGTGTTTTTGTTTCAGAGTAAATGGACATTCATGTTAAATGGACAGGATCCAGCGATCCCTGGGATCTATTATATCTGTGGACTTAATGCTTATTACCGTCTCCCTAAGGGATGGTATGGGACATGTTATTTGGGGATAGTTTTCCCACAGATTTACCAGATTGATGACTTAAAACAAATACCTAAAGCGTCTGAATTACAACATGCTAGACAAAAACGAGAGACAGCGCCTGCTGTCGTTGGTGACATATTTGGAGCCATAATTCCTTCAGTAGGGGTTATTCTAAAATCCATAAAGATTCGACAGTTGTCTACTATTGTGGATAACATGCTGACAAATTTTACAGGGGCTATACTCCTGATGGATACTGAACTTGCTGCAGAAAGAGCTATGACTCTTCAAAATCGGCTTGCTTTAGACATTCTTTTAGCAAAGAGCGGCGGAGTGCGCAAGATGCTCAACGAGGGTCATTGTTGCTCATTTATACCAGACAATAGTAAAAAGATTAGAGGTATGCTTACTAACCTAACTAGAGATAGTGCAGATTTGAAGGAACCTGGAGTGTGGGAGAAAGTGGGAAAAGGAATTGCCAGAGTAGGGAGCTGGTATAGCAACATTTGGAATGGGGTTCTTGCAAAAATATTAGGGGGTCTATTAATTGTCCTGGTCTGTTTATTAGGTTTATGGGGAGCATGCAAAATTCATTACAAAATTAAAATAAATTGGACAAAGAGAAATAGGAGAAATGAGGAAAGTGAAAGAGAGAAAATGTTTAATGAAATTTGGGAAAGTTCACACAAGGGACAAGATGTTGAAATGCGCATTATGCACAAGGTGAAAAATTTAAGGTGAAAGGTCGAAAGGGAAAGGTTTGTGTGATGACGAACGTCATCAGAGGAGGGACTGAGAGAGCGTAGCTTATATAATCTATATTAAAATGAAATGATTATGAACTAATGTGTGATAATGCCGCCTAAGTAATTGTATTAATGTATTTTGGTCAAAGGTGCACCTGAAATGTGACCACGGGAGTGGCCGCCAATGTATACGTGGACTAATAAAAATGACTAATGTTATGAATTACTATAAAAGAATAAGTTTTATACTAATGATTGCGTTATTGAATTTGTGCTGAAATCCTTGTAGGCCTTAAGTTAGCATGAGCCGAAGCTTAGCTGCTTGGCTCTCATATTAAACGTATTTTTCCTATCTTGCAGTGTGCTGACTCACAAAAGGACATGACCCCTTGTTTTCTTCAAACTAGAAGCTGAATGTAACCATACAAGATCCGTTCTGATGAAATCCACATTTCTTGTAGAAAATATTAGACAAAATGCAGCAGTGTAGATTAATGTAATGTACAAGGTCGTTTAAACCGGTGAAGACAATGGAGCTACTGACCAAAAGATGTGCAAAGAATTACAGAATGATGAAATCATACCTGACATGCTACCTCTGAAGACGTCAATCACATGGACCAATAAAATGTCTGTAAAATAATATGGGGTGAAAGATTAATGACATAATCTGTTTTCTAACTGGGTGAAAATAGTGGGGTATAACCAATGACCAATAAGATTTAAGGGAAATGTACAACGAAAAAGGGATAAAAACCCATGACACAGAGAACCATTAAAATTAGGTAGGGAATGCTATTGATTTTATCCAGAAACATTGTCACTCTGTTTGGTGACTTACTTTGGTTTTATTTAAACCATCCTTTCCTTAGATTGCCCATGTTACACTTTACCTCCTTATGAGGGAAGTGCCCCTTTTTGCCCGGGAGATGAATTCTGACTGATGGCGATCTGACTGATGTCCTGAAGACGAAGACTGAACCTGAGTGCTGACCTAAACCTTGGAGGGTAACTATGACAATAAAATTGTTATTTGTCTGTTTGCTTTCCTTTCTAGGTACCAACTGCTTACTTTTGACAGAGACCGTAGCTAGATGATTTCCAAATTGGTGTTCTAAATTGTTTTGCATGAAGCCCAACATGCTAATGCTAATCAGTGGTTAGCACAGGGGTTCACTAAAAGTTACTCAAATAGACAAACAACTGAAACTATGCTTTGTTGAACTGACACATTGATACTCTGCTAAAGTTGATTTATGTACACGCCGTGTTATGTTCTGATGTTCGCGATTCTTGCCTTAGTGAAATCTTATCAGAGTTTCCATATTGTGACTATGTTATTGTGTATCTTGGTTTTGAGATTAACACATCTGCTTTTAGAATTGTAACTAATAGGGAATAAAACTCATACAATTCTACTAAACTGGTGTAGTTATTCATGACTGTCAGGTCATGGTGGTGTCAGGAATTGATTAATGTCTTTGACTAAAGTGAAATGTATTGTTGTGATAAATATTGATGACATTATTGATATATTGATTAGTTATCTCGTCCTAAGGTGTCTCTCAACTGGGTCAAAAGATTCATTGGCCTAAAACGAGTCCTGATTTGTAATAAATTATTATAAAGGAACGCGTTAACAGTTCTATTTTCCATAAACAGTCCTCCCCTTGTGTGAGGAATTGCATCATAGGGTCTGGTGCAAAAGCTGCATGCACTCATGCCATCTCATGGAACATCCCAATTTTTATCAATATACATTTAAGGGGAGAGACTGGAGCATTTGGAAGACAGGGAGATGGACGTTTACCAAACCCATTAAAATCTAGACTAATAACTTCCATGTAGTAGAATCAACTTCTAGGCTGATGATATACTTCTGGGTAATTTAGCCAGCAGCAGCACAAAAAGCTATTTATTTCCTGGCATTGTTTTGTGTAGTTGACCAGATGTTCCGCTGTCGATGTAGTTCGCACTTGTCTCTGTACATTGCACTTATGATTTTTTCTCCCTCTTCATTCCCCCGGTGCACTTCCTCCCAGTTCCTCGGACCTCATCTTACACCCCTCCATTGCATTTTGGAGCTTGGGCTCTTTTTTGCTGCTTACCATGTCTTGCAGTTGCTGTCAGTATCCCGGGTCACCACGGACACAAGAAAGGCTCCAGATATTTTCAGCGTTTGTTATGTTGTGCCTCTGGCCCTTTTTTCATCCTTACCCTGTCAAGTGGATATCTTACTTCGGCGCTAAAGCGACATTTGTGTCTCTTAACTGTGTCCTAAACAATCGCTACAAAAAGGCTCACGAGATTTACTTCTGTTAGTCATATCGTCAAAGCCCATATTGTGGTGGCAGGAATCAGGGCCTATGTAGCAGCGGAGTGTGCAAAGCAGGCGCAGGGACAATGACCAGTGACGCAGCATTACTTTTCTGTTCTTATTATTTTATGTGGGAAAACAGACATAGGGGGTTATTCTAACTTTGGAGGAGTGTTAATCCGTCCCAAAAGTGACGGTAAAGTGACGGATATACCACCAGCCGTATTACGAGTTCCATAGGATATAATGGACTCGTAATACGGCTGGTGGTAAATCCGTCACTTTTCCGTCACTTTTGGGACGGATTAACACCTCCTCCAAAGTTAGAATAACCCCCATAGTTACTAACTTTATTTTACACGTCACAGTCGAAACCATTGAGTGGATGCATGGCGGGGCTTCACACTGGGAAACCCCTATAAGGAGGTAGCAGTGGGTTGGGCCAACCAATAACAAAACGTAACATCCCTCCCACAATCCAGATAAAGAAAAAAAGGAACAAAAAAAGAGAGAGAGTGAGAGAGAGAGAGAGAGAGAGAGAGAGAGAGAGAGAGAGAGAGAGAGAGAGAGAGAGAGAGAGAGAGGAGAGAGAGAGAGAGAGAGAGAGAGAACGGCAGTATAGCAGTGCTACTTTCTTCAAAGTTCATTCTTGGACGAAGTCTCTGAGTCGGAACGAGACTGCTGGGTTGGGATGGAGGTGGTACCTCACGTTCTGAAATCGCTGACTCCACTGCCGGGTTTCAGACGGTGACCTTGAGCCTTCACGTTCTGTTGTTGTGGTGCCCCAGGGCGTGCCATGTGGTATGTGTGTTTGGTCATTAATAGCAAAACCCATTCTTTTTTCAGGGTAGATATCCAGGGTTCTCAGTGTCAGAAAAACTGTCTATGTCGTTCATGTGTTCTGTGTCCCCAGGTACTGTCAGTTCATCACTTGCAGGATGGCTGGCAGGCAGGTAGCGCTTGAACAGGGCCACGTTTCTTGTGATTGTCTCTGTCCTTCAAAACTGTGACCATGGTGCCTTTAATTTTTACTATCCTCCATGGGATGATGGGCTCGAAGGGCAAATGAAACTTGCTCCCTGGGTGTCTGTCTCTTATAAGTATCAAATCTCCTTTTCGCGGGTACCGGGGTCAGGCCTTTCTCTTGAGAGATATCTTGTCATTCTTTGCTTCCTACAATGAAGAGCGTCTGGTGCTTTGTCTCGGAGAGCGGAGGGAGGCTCTGGGTGAGGTATAGTGTAATTAACTGGTCGATTAAGGCACAAATCATTTGGGCTGACCCGTCGTGGAGTGGGGGGTTAGGTGATACTCTCAGAGGAATGCATACAGGGCGCAGTCCACATTCCTCCCTTCAGCTACAGCAAATCGAATTGTCTTGTACAGTGTCATCATCAGGTGTTCTACTTCCCTATTTGCTTGAGGCCACGGGGTGTGATTCTTTGGTGACAGATGTTTCGGGATTTTAGATACTCAGTGAAGTCCTGACTGGTGAATGGGAGTCCATTGTCAGTGCGTAGTTCCTGTATGAGCCCATAGGTGAAAATGATTTTCTCGATTCAAGGAATGGTTTGATTGGCTGACGTGGTATCAACTATTTCTATTACAGGGTACATGGAGAAGTCATCCACAACCCCCAGTGTGTGGTGACCATCTGGTAGGCTGCCAAAATCTGCACTAGCACAGTGCAATGGGATCGGCGGAATAGGAGTTGTGATGATGGGTGCTGGAGGCTATGCTGGATTAGCTGCCTGGCACATTGAGCATTGGCTGATGGTTTTCACTACTAAGGTATCCAGCGAGGGGAACCACACTTTGTTTCTCAGCCTGGCCTTTATTTTCACAATGCCCTAGTGTGCGGAATGTGTGAGGTCCACTACTCACTGTTGGCGGGCCGTGGGTATCGCAATGAAAAGTCCTCTCAGCAGGCACCCTCTTGAGACCTCACCAGCTCATCTCTGACTTGCCGTAAGGAAGTGAGGGTCTTTCCTGCTTTCGGTGTGCAATGGGAAAGGTTGTGAGTTACTTTGTCCCAGTTGCCAGAGGACATTGCGGTCATTGCTAGCTGGAGGCAGTCATCCTTTTGAGTTTCAGTGACAATATCAGCTAGCGAGATCGGTAGTGGTCTTGACCTCTCTACTACCAGTTTGCCATATTCCTTGACTTCCTCTGCTTCAGACTCCTCCACTGTAGTGGCAGGTCGAGCATGTTGGGACAGTCAACTGGGTTTAGCATTCCTGAGCGACAGACTACAGAGAGACAGTGCTCCTGGAGCTGCAGGATCCATTTCTCTATCCTCAGTGGTGGTTTGGAGGAGGACCCACAGAACAGTGGGATGAGAGGCTTATGGTCTGTGTGAATCGTGAAAGGAGGTCTACAGAGGTACGGATGGAAATGTCGACATCTCCAGTGGATGGCGATGGCCTCCTTTTCAATTTGAGAATATCTCCGCTCTGTGTCTGTGAGTGCTCAGCTAGCATATGCCACAGAGGACCAGTCTCTGTTTTTTGTATGTGGGAGAGTCCTGTCTACGGACAATTCTGACTCCAATTGGGGATCAAAATAGGCCCGATTAGTATTATCGGACGGACATCTTTTGTGGCTTGGAATGCTTGTTCTTGCATGGGGCCCCATTCCCAGATAGAGGTGGATGTCATTAGTTCACAAAGGGGAACTGTCAGTGCTGTGAAGTTGGGGATGAAGCGTCTGCAATAAGTCACCATCCCTAAGAAGCTTCTTACCCCAGTGACGCTGGTGGGGGCCGGTGCGGAGCGAATGTCCTGGACCTTGGTTGGGTCAGGCATGACCAGGCGCTCTGAGAATTTATAACCAAAAAAACTGTCTTCTTATTGAGGAATGCACGTTTTTCGCGGTGTACTGTGAGCCCGCTGACTAGGAGCTGTTGGAAGGTGGCCCTTTGTCTTTCTAGGTGTTCTTCTAGGGTCAGACATGTATCACAATTTCATTGATGACATTAAGGACACGGGGGCGTCCTGCTAACACTCCCGGGATCGTGTCTCGGAACACCTCGGCCACGCCTGAGACTCCAAAACTGAGGCGCTTGTATCTTCGACAGCCTACGTGAGTGGAAAACGTGGTGATGGGCCTTGACTCGGGCATCAGCATTAACTGGTGGTAGCTGGCCTGAAGACCTAATTTAAGAAAAACATTGGAAGCCACTCATACCAGCTGCTATATCATCCACCGTTGGTGTCAGATGCCTTTCTCGATGAATCCCCAGATTAGAGAATCTCATGTACACGCATATCCAGACCTCACCGGGCTGTTTGGACTTGCGAGCCACGACTATCGGGGACACCTACGGCGTAGGGCCATCAATTCATTCTATAATGTCCGCCTCCTCTAGTTTCTGCAGCTTGGCTTCCACTTTCTGGCAGAGATGGAATGCCACCCGGCAAAGACAGAAGTTGACTGGTTGATTTGATTTGTCGATGTGCAGGCATAGCATTTAGTCTTTGAGGCATCCAGAGCCTTCGAACAGCTTTGAGCATCCTGCTATCAAAGCATCAATTGCAGATAGGGGCACACTTTACATGAACATGACGAGTTGGAGACGTTTTGTAGTCTTGCAGCTTAGTAATATCCCTGATCCCTCTCAATGACAGACTCCTGCCTTCGTGGTCTGGTCCTCAAGTGTGATTTTAGCTGTGAAGGTGCCAGCTAGGGGTAGTGGTCCTGACAAGCTAAAAACATACACCTGCATGGTTGTGGGTCACAGTGTTGGTGTACCTGGGAGTGTCTGGAACACTGGTTCAGCCATTATAATGATGAAGGCGCCTGTGTCAATGAGCACCAAGATGGGGTGTCCTTCGGTGACCATGCATTTAGGGATACAATGTCCTTTCCTTTCTTAAGGCTGCATGGCATGGAGGACATGCACCGTTCCTTTCATGTCATCGTCGATGTCATTGTCACTATCCGGCATGCTTGGCATTTCTTGGATCTGTGCAACTTTGGTCTTTGGTGAGGATTTGTTGGTTGTGGACTTGCAAACTTTTGCAAAGTGTTTCATTTTGCTGCACGCTGTGCATCTCTTCCCTTGCGCTGGACAGGAGCCTTGGTGGGGATAGGAGCCCCCACACCAATGGCATGCCTTTGGAATTGTGGTTGGTTTGAGGTGGACTTTCTTCTGGTTCTATGGGGTGTTGTTAATGGTATCAACTGACGCAGTCTTAATTGGCTGCTGAAGGGCAGCCTCCATGTGCGCTGCTCGCACTTTGGACAGTTCTTTGGAGCGACCTAATGTCAGGATGTTAGCAATCAACATTCCTGGCACCTGGAGTATATATTAGTGCAGTTTGGTAGATGAGCACTCTTGTATTAACTGCACACTGATCGGGTAGGGTGCACGTGCTGGTCAGTTCTTTCAAACAAGCCTAGAATGCATCTGACTCATCTTGTTGCTACCTCGCTTGGCGTAGTAGAAATCACTCATAATCGATGTTTGCAAGTGGTTAAAAATGCGTTGTGAGCACTTGTTTAGCATGTTGTAATTATGTGTTGGCCGTGCTTCTACTAAAGACTGTGTTATCTTGTGTATTTCCGCACCTCCCAAGTGTAGGAGCAGGGGGCGTTTCATTATGTTTTCGATTGCCATTGCTGCGAAGCACATCTCTAGGTGTTCTAGCTAGTTCCTCCTCTTGGCTGCGAGAGAGGATTAAGGTCCACTAGAGAGGAAGGGTTCGAGCACGGGAATGGACATCATCTTGGTGTGGTTGGTCTGGGAGTGTCACTGTGAAGATGTACTTCTGTGTGGTACCCGAGTGTCTACTTTTCTTCTTTTTCCTATTAAGGTATTGGATTGTTTTTCAATGCCTTTATTTTCATTTATTTTGTTTAGTTGTTCTCAAGAAATGTGAGCATTGAGAAAACAAAACTCAAAGACCACGTGGTGTTGACAAATGATGTAGCAAAAATGCAGTGTGTCCTCCTCTGGCTCTCATGTGGACATCTATTGCCTTAGGTGTGGAACAGGGTAAACTGAGCTTGAAACCAGGACAGCATGGCAGGAAACAAAGCAACTAACCTTCAGTATGAGGTCTGTTGCTGCTGGGCTGGGAGGCAGAGTGTCACCTCGGTGCGGCCGGGTGAAGAAAACGCTCGTGCACAGGCGGCCTGTAGGTGGAGCCCGGACGTGGCCTGACAAAGTGAGGGCTGGAGGCTCGGTTATCTGATGCAGGAGCATGTAGAGCCCAGGCAGGGTTGCAGTAAAGTGAGGAGCAAATTCCACCTTGGGGCCAGCTGCAGGGTACTCGCTAAGGCAGCCGGGGTCAACCAGGTGCATGGGCAAACGATGCAGGCGGGCGTGACCGTGCGGAATGCGCTATGCACTCAAATTGACAGTCTGTGCTAGGCGAGCTAATGAAGCAGTGGCAGTGTGTTGGAAAATGGGTTATTGGTAGGGCAGGTAGGTACCTACACCTAGCAACAAGCCACTAACCTCCACATAGGTACAGTTAGGTCTCAGTAAATTAATCCCAGCTCAACCCTTGGTAGCTTGGCAACGAGCGTCAAGGCTTAACTTAGGAGACAAAGTGTAAAGCATTCAAATATCACAAAACAGTAATTAAATAAAACACAGGAAACAGTTTAAAAATCCGAAACCAATTTATAAAAATAGTTTATATTTTTATCTTTAACATGACACAAAAACGATTAAAATCGGTTCAGGGGAACCGGAGATATGAATTTTTAAAGAATTATTACTTTTCTAGCGCTTAGAAACAAAAAGCGCCAATCGGGTCATCTGGTTGCACCTCGACCGGGGCAAAGTCAAACTTTCAGGCCGACCGCGATGGAGCCCTGCTCGGCTACAGGTCGCGGGAGGCCTCGGTTAAAAAGTTACCTTCTGACTTAGTCTTTATTTTGAAGTTTTTCTTCACCGGGACGAACCTGCCAGTTGAATCCGACCTCCTGGAGCCCTTCTCCGGATACGCGATGTGGGTTTCCTCGGTGGAGACTTTTACCTTCGGACTTAGTCGTTTTTTCGAGATGAAAATCCTTCGACCGGGGTAAACCTGGATCTTGATCCGACGTCCATGGAGCCCTTCTCGGATACGATGGCTGGGAGGTCCCGGTCAACTTTTTACGTTCGGACTTAGTCTCTTTTTTGGATGTTTTTCTTTACCGGGACGAACCACGAAGTCAGGCCGGGTCGCGGTTGAGGCAAGCCGGCTAGAATTTCCGCGGCGGGTCGGTCCCTCTCTGGAGCTTTTTTCCAAAAATTCTCAAATCTTTTCCAAACTTCTGGGGCTTCACCCAGATGTTCTTTTAAGGTTCTTTTGGGGTCCACAGCTCACCCCAAGGGTCCAGAAGTTCTGTGATGGTCCTTGGGGGGTGCGGACTTCAACTCCCAGAATGCACCTGGCGCAAACTCCTTTTTGGCCACTGGACAGTGGTCAGCTGGTCGCTTTCTTCAGGAGTTGGTGCAGGGGACTCTGGTTTAGCAATTTTTCACCTGTATCAAACAGGGAGTCCCTCCTTGAACCAGTTGAAGCCAGGCAAAGTCCTTCTTGTGGTGAAGCCCAAGTGTGCAGCTGGTGCAGTCCTTCTGAGTGCAGGGTCCAGGTGCAGGCCAGGGGTCCAGCAGGGCAGTCCTTCTTCTTCTTTAGTTCCTTTCTTGTTGAATTCTGGAGGGGATCTGAGGCGTGGGTGCAGGTCTGCCAGTTTTATCCTTGCTCCTGGGTGAAAAGCAGGGGGGGCCCTGGTTCTCCAATCAGGGACAGGGTCGTCCCCCTGTGATGACCACTTCCTGGGAAGTGTGGCAAAAATCCATCCCAGAAGGCAACAGTCTCTAAAAATCCAACATGGATGAATCTGATTTTTGGAGGTTACATCTGGCTGAGCCCACCCACTGGTGTGGCTAAAAATCATAAACACACCCCTCTCCTGCCCTCTCCTAATCTAATCAAGGGGGCACCTAGCTGTCTGGGGTTGCAGGATGTGGGGGTGTTGCTGGGTGCTGCAAATGTCCTTCTCTGCCTTTGAAGACCAGTTTGGCAGCCCTCCCCCTTCCTGCCTCACCATCTGCTGAGGGGAGATTCTCTCCCCCAAGCACATTCCTTTGTGTGAAGCCTGGCCACTTCACACCTCATCAAGGCAGACTGGCAGAAGCTGCTGCAGGCTGGCCAATCAGAGCACAGCAGCGAAAACAATGCAGAGCTGAAATTGGCAACTTTTTAGGTAAAGTCTAAACTTTTTACCTGAACTAGTTATATTAAATCCAACAACTGGAAGTTGTAGGATTTATTACAACAATTAATTTGATACCAAATTCTTGGTATGCAACATTTAAGGAGACTTTAAAATTTAAAATAAAGTCTGCCCATTCTAGCCTATGAAGGCCATTTACTTCAATGAGGGAAAAACGAATTTGGCTGTTTTTACCTCACCAGGGCTTATAAATCTATTTTTATAAAGTCCCTGCTTATAGTTACATGGCACCCAGCCCTAGGGGCACATAGGGCACACCTTAGGGGTGACTTATATGTAAAAATAAGGTAGTTTAAGACTTTGGAAGTACCTTTAATTCCAAAGTCGAATTTGCATATAACTTTAATTTAAAAGCAGCCAGCAAGGCAGGCTTGCTTTTAAAATGACACTGGGCACCTCTGCAATGCACCTAGGTGTGCACCACCTATGCTGTGGTCCCTAAACCTACATGCCCTACCATATACTAGGGACTTATAGGTAGGTTAACTTAGCCAATTATAATTAGCCTAATTTGCATATCCATTTTACACAGAGCACAGGCCCTGGGACTGGTTAGCAGTACCCAGGGCACCATCAAAGTCAGGAAAACACCAGCAAAAAGAGGAAAATGGGGGCAAAAAGTTATGGGGCCTCTGCAATCAGCCCTGTTTTCTCACACAGTGGGTAACTGCTCATAGCCAGTTGTTGTGGTGGCAGGAATCAGAGCTCATTTAGCAGCAGGGTGCTCAAGGCAGGCACAGGGACAAATGACCAGTGACACAGCGTTACTTTTCTTCTCTGACATCCCACGGAAAAACAGACGTATTTATAAACTTTGCTTCACACATCACAATTGCAACCAAAGCGTGGTTGCATGGAGGGGCTTCACACTGGGGAACATCTCCTAAGAAGGTAGCAGTGGGTTGGCCCAACCAATAACAAAACAAAACAGCCCATTTGATTGAAATACTATATGATGACAAAAAAAAATGATTAAGATGAATCCTCCGCACCCTCCCCCACACTTATTGTTTCTCTGGGGCCCATACCAGAAGTGGGACTTCTGAAGGAAGGGTACAGGACAAATGAAGAGCTAAAAGCGCTGCACTTCCCACGCTGGGAGTTCCTGCACTTGTTTCTCTGTGGCCCACCTGGGGTGAGACTTTAACCCGAGGGTACAACAGCTGGCAGGAGCGGGGGGCACAGGACAAAGCACCAATACAGCTGCACCTTTGCCGCACCGTGAGCCCCTGCACTTGTTGTTTCTCGTTGGCCCATAACTGGGGTGGGAATTCATCCCACAGGATACAGCAGCTGACAGTAGGAGGAGAACAGGCAAATGAAGCACTTAAAGCGTTGCACCCTTGCCGCGCCCGGCCTGGGACCTGTCTTCGCCTGGACCAATTTTGCATTATTGGTGACAAGGAGTTGTTAAAACTATTCTGGACTATCAGGTGACTGTATTTGCCGAAACCGCCTGTGGTTTGTTAGCTAGGGGGTTAAGTGCGCCAAGAACCAAGGAGGAGGGATAACGCTGCCACTTTCATACAAGGAAAGGATTACAACCCCAAGAACTTTTTGAACTCCCAGTCATCATGAGATGGGGACTTGCAGACAGCACATTAAATGGTTTCTTTTTATACTTTGAAGGGTGAGTCATTTACTGCTGTCGTTGCTACTGGGATGCTTCTCCTGTACCCTCTAAGCACTGATTCCACATGGTCTGGAGCGTCCAAATACCCTTCAACCCGAATAGGATCCAAGTCTGCGCGTTGGAAATCGACACAAAGCCCTTATTGCGTGGAAAAGCACTGACGCATCGTCTGTGTGCGCCCAGAGAAAATGGCGCACACCTCCCCATTTCCAACACATCTCCTCCTCTGCGGTGCCGTGCAGATAATTTAGAACCAAACCAGGTACTTTGTGCTTGCAAGAGACGCTTATTGCTTTTAAAAAACTAAAGACTCATTACAAAAGTGATATTTCCACTTGTATTTATCAAATCCTGATCGTTTTGTCCTTATTCTACTTAGATAAATATTCTATATTGTTCTAAACCTGTGTGGTGTATTTTTGTGGTGTTTATACTGTGTTATTGCATGATTTATTGCACAAATACTTTACACATTCCCTACTAAGTTAAGCCTGACTGCTCAGTTCCAAGCTACCAGAGGGTGGGCACAGGATAATTTGGATTGTGCGTGACTTACCCTGACTAGAGTGAGGGTCCTAGCTTGGACAGGGGGTAACCTGACAGCCAACCAAAGACCTCATTTCTAACAACGGGACTACCAATTCCTGCCTATAAATGATGGCTGCTTCCTCTAATCGCAATCCTGTCCCACATAGGGGTAATGTAATCTACAGTTAGACTCCCTAAAAGATGAGATCTCTAGCCTAAGAGACGGCATTGGGAGGTTGTCCAAAGTCTTTAATGATATAATGGTGAATGTAACAACTATGTTGTCAAATTTAAATCTCAATTGCTATCAACAAGAGATGAAGTATGATCTTGTGTGTATTAGTCTAACTAAACATTCTAGAACTACTATAGCTGGAAAGTCACTGATACGTACAGTGGCATGGCACAGAACCAGTAACCACAAATGTCTAATAGCTGAAGATCAGACAGGGATCTTTGCACCCCCAGAACATGGGTCCCTAATATAGAGCATATGTAGGGCACAAAAGGAAGCTTACATGGGAAAGTACAGATAACAAACCATCTGCTTGAAGTGGTTCAAATACGCCTACGTTAAAATTCCAAGATCTAAGTTCTAGGCCATTTAGGGACACCATTAAGCTACACAACATGTACAAGGCCAGTGACCCCAGACTTACAGCAGGCTCTAGGGATTCACAAGAATCACTGATTAATAAAGCCATTCATTGACTGGGAGGTCAGAAATTGCAGGTCAATCATCAGGGAGGACATATTAAGTGCCACTCGCTTCACTGACAAACATTCAATCTTTGATCATATTGGCCTGCGGCTTGCATACCATGTACTTGTGGGAGATCTTATAGCTTTTGAACCCGGGTTTAGGCCCACTATTGGGTCACAAATAAGGCCGAAGATAAATTCCCATACAGCATCCATCTGATACCACCAATAGCAGCAGTTCCAACCCTTCTTCACGTATAGTGCCAGCTTTAGAATCCCCCGCTTATCAGACAAATCTTTCAGACGTAGACTGACCACACAGCATCCAGAGTGAGTGTGTTACACCATCTTCACACAAAAGGCATGCATCACCTTCAGCAGTCAATCATGTTCGTCTGTCACTTTGAGTGTAATTCACACCAGAAGGGAACTAGCACAAGTACTGCCAGCTGTCCCATTACTCTCAGAGGCTCAAGTGACTTATCTGAGCCAACCTCTGGGTGAAACTCCAGTTCAATTGATACCATAAGACTGCTATCTTGGTATGTAGCAGGGGTGAAAGCTAAACTCACTGACCCTGAATAGGGCTACTTTATTAATCAACATCATATTGTGCAACCTCAGAAAACATGGGCTACAGAGCCAGTAGTTTTTATGTCGGGGTACATTGTTTTTTCATTAAACACTGCACCATCAACAGTAGGTAGATCCTCAGGTGGACTAATGATCTGGTTAAAAATGGAGGCTTTTGCAAAAAAAGCAAACAAATCCTGATTGACATACCGGGCATAGTCATCTCTACAGGCAGTTCACACGAATTTAGGCACATCTCCATTATAAACATCTACATTCAATCCACCTCTGTCAACTCACTGTCAGCCACTATTGATCAACTTTCTGCTATGATAGACCACCTACATTATGACCGGCCCAAAATAATTTCTGGCGACAAACATTCTTGTGGGGGTCCTATATGTAGCCCTGCATGTGGGGTGTGAATCCAGGGTGGTGTCCTCTGTTGTTCCTAACACAGGCCCATAGGCGAACAAAGGTCAGCGACCAGATTATCGATCTACTAGTTACACATGGGCTAAGGATCCTGAACGGCTGCTTTCCCATCTGACTCTCCACCCGTCCCACCATTAAAAGATGTCTGTACAAAAGTGCTATTGACTATATATAGCTAAACAGCAAACTTTGGCCTCATATGGTTGATATGGAGCTGGCCGCAGAATGGACAATGGCCATGAAGCGCTGTGCGCTCAAATTCGAACTGGCCCCTTCTTGGACACACTCTTTATGCGTAATATCCCCTCATATGCAGCTTCCACCACAAACAATAGAAGGAATGTCAAATGCTACAATTTTGTCGAGAATATATCATCTGTTTGTGGAGTTTCTGGATCCTTATGAGCTCATTGACAAATGACTGATTAACTTTATCAGCCTTCACTGTGAATTAATGGACCACATAAAATGCCATTTCATCACGTATGGACAGACGGGTCAAATGTTGGGCAGCCGTCCTGGGTGGTATGATTACGAATGTAGATCTGACAAAGCAGCTGTATTAGAAGCGGTTGAAAAAGGAGACTGCAGGGAGATTACTGAGGCAAGAAGAGAATATAGGGCAACTTTGGCCATGTATAAAAGTTGTTGGGAAGCAGCAAGGTGGGATGATCTCACAGAAGCCCTCAAGAACATGAATGTGTCCTGGAAATCAATAGCCAACGTGAGCTGCGATATAGGCATTGACCCTCAGGTGGCAGTACAGCCAGAACTATGAGTGGCCCACTTTTCAGAACTATAAAGCAAGTGGGCTACTGATCCTCCTTCTCGCAAGAGCAACCTTGCAAAAGCTAATGCAGAGCATAATGATGTGGAAGGGTTGGAGTCATAACAGAATTTTATCTAGCAGAAACAGCCCAGGCATTATACCAAATGAAGTGGGAGAAAGCGCTGGGACCCAATGGCATCACAGGAGATTTGTATCTATCCCAACTAATCATCTGGAGGCCCTACCTAAACACCTTGAGTAACGCCATCATGAGATGGGAGGACATTCCAGCTTTCTGGTGAGCCGCCACCATCGTCCCCATCTATATAAACGGGAGAAGGGATGCTCTTGCCAATTATAGACCGATCAGCTTGATCAACAAGAGCCAGAAAATCTTTTGCAGATAGGTTCTCATAGGACCCTTATTGTGGATAGCTGATCATCACATCCTTTCAGACTGTCAAGCAGGTTTCAGGAGCAAGGTTAGCACCTTGGGCCATGTGTTCTGCTTTAAGATGATATGCTGGAAGTATATTACCTTGAGGCGAGACCATCTTTATGTGGGCTCCATGGATTTGAAAGCCATTTTTGAACCACCCTAGGGAAAATCTAAGGAGTGTGCTGGAAGACTGTGGTATTCCTGGTGAGCTTTTAAGAATCCTTAAAGTGCGGCACTTGGAGACCTTCGTCCAGGTTAGGCGGAAAACAGGTGGGGGGAGAGCCTCACTCCCAGAATACTAATAAATTGTGGTGCACGATAGGGATGTGTGCTTGCCCCCAAGTTTATCTATACATAAACATGGTAGTTGAGTGGCTGGCAAACTGCAACTATGATGCACCATAATCTATAGGTAACAGCATTCCTGTTGTCATGTTTGGAGATGAGCCACTGATACTCTCCACTAGGCCTCAAGGCTTTCCTGAATCATTTTACATCCTCCTGTATTTCTAGGGGCCTAGAGATAAATCCTGCAAAAACAACATTTATGGCACTGAACCCGGATCATTCCTCGGAGGTAGGATACAAGTGAACGGGGTGACTTTGGAGGAAGCAAAATAAAATGCATGATCTGGGTGTCAGATTAGCTGACAATTTGTCATGGCCCCCCAAACGGAAAAGAGTAGAGCCATTTTACAACAAGGAGCAGCAATTGTAGCCAAGAAAAATGGCCAATTCTAGTGCGACAGTCTTCCCAGCTCTTAAAGTCTATGGGGCTACCGCCCTGGCTGGGGCAAACTATGGAGCAGAGGTTTGGGGCTGTGCTAAGATGTCCTCGCTTGTTTTAACTGGAACTAAATTCATCAGGTCACTTCTCTCTGCCCGAGACCACCCCCTTAATACCAGTACGACTTGGACTTGACATTGAGTAAGGTAGACTCTGTGATTCGTTTAAGAACTCTAACATATTGGACTCACCTTTGGATCACACTAAAATTGGCCCCTTAATCGGACTGCCCTAGTTGAACTTATTAGTATGGACAAAAGTGTATGTACACCATGACTCAAAAAGATCAAACATCTTTGTGCAGCTATCAAAATGGAAGAAGTACGGCAATCCCCAGCTTTAATGAGTGAAAATATAATTACCACGCTCAAGAAAGCTTTTTGGGAACTCAGTCTAGTTATGCTCAAAGAGGGGAGTCTTACTGGTAAATTTCTTGAGCACAAATGCACTCCCAGCTTCAAGCCTTACGTGGACAGTATCAGGCATGGGCAAGTGAAAAGTCTGTATATTAGATTTAGAATTGGTAACTTACCATTTAGACCCTTTACAGGCAATTGGGATAAGAGTTCCATGCCACTTACCAAATTCCCCTTTTTCTTGACGACCTCAGAGATAGAAGAAAATTTCTCATTTTTTTGGCCTAAGTTATGTTCTTCCATCAACAAGGTAGACTATTAGGGGTGTGGCTGGATGCCGGCTAAGATGGCCACAGCCCAGCATGGCTCCTTTCCACCCTATCTCTCACTATAGGTTCAACTGTCCGAGCATCGATACTGAACGGCAGTCCCAGGAGACCGACGGACCCCCGGGAGAGAGGCCGGAAGCAGAGGAGGGTAGTTAGGCCTAATACGGCCGCTGAGGAATAGAGGATCGCAGCGGCGGACAAAACCGGACAGAGCCGCAGCCCTGCGTTGCGCAGCAGCTGCCGAAGACAGTGAGAGCAGATGACGGAGACCCAGTTGGAGCAGCAAGACTGGCTGGGGTGGACTGGCAGTGGAGCCCCCAAATTAAAGCCCTGGAGGACCTGGGGCGTGCTGAACGAGGGAGGTAAGCCTTGGGCCGCCGCAGGGTGGGCTGGGGAGAAGCGCCGATCGCTGCTGGCTCAGTCGAGCAGTTCGCTCTGCAGACCACAGTGGGAGGAGGCGACGAGCACTGGCTGCCACAAGCAGGGCCTACACGAGATTTCGAGGCTGATGGCCTGACAGGCCAGAGGGCCACAAGGAGATCTAGGATGGATTCGGGACCGGGGAGGTCCAGGATGCTGGAGGGCACGCAGGACTCAGGAGAGAAGCGGAAGCGGAGGGGCGAGGTGGACACTTGAGGCCCAGTGGCAGAGACTTGAGGAGCCTGTCCTGCACCACGCGGTAGCACCCAGCCCTGTTGCATGATTGGTGGCATCGCAGGGGGGCTGGAGAAAGACCCGGCCATTCCCCCCCGTTATTGGGATGTAGCAGAACACAGTGAACAGAGAAAGCTGAGGCCACGCTACCGCCGAGATGGGGTGCAATAAAACGGGAAGTACGCCGGCAAAAAAAAAAAAAATAAATAAATTGTAAAAATAAATATATATATATAAATCGACAAATATGCTGTGCAGAGCACCCCAAGGGACAAAACAGAAGTGGTCTGTGGGGCCCTCAAACGTAGGAGTGCGGCTCAGACAGCAGCTATCTTACAGGCAATCAATGATTTGAAAGTAACAATGGAGGGCAATATGGGGGAACTCAAGGTTGATCTGGCCCTCATCAGGTAAGACCTTTGCAATACCATGCACAGAGTCACAGAGGTGGAGGGCCGACTCTCCGAAACAGAAGACACAGTCAAGACACATGAAGAATGCCTAACGAAGCTGCAACGGTTAGTAAATCACCTCAAGGCCAGGGCAGAAGTCTCAAAGGGCAGGTTCAGATGAAATAACCTTTGAGTGGTGGGACTTCCAGAGGGAGTGGAAGGTACCACCCCTACTAAATTCATGTGGGACTGGCTGCAGAGTTGGGTCCCCAAAAATGAGGTCTCGCAATGCTTTATCGTGGAACGCGCTCACAACGCATTGACAGCTCGACCCCCTTGGGGGCCCCGCCACGGCCGTTCAATGTGGCTACTTAATTATGCGGACAGAGATGCCGTCCTCAGGGCAGCAAGACGAGCAGAACCCCCAACTTATCAATCTGCTATAGTAATGGTCTTCCCGGACTATACCTTAAAGGTGTGACAGCAGAGCCGTTTGTCCTAGAAGCCAATTCTAAACTGAGGGCGATGGAGCTCACATATATGCCCCTATTCCTGGTCCGCCTAAAGGTGATCTATCAGGGGAAAGCCCTATTTTTCATTACTCCGGAGACAGCCTGGAACTGGATTGAGGAGCGACCACTAATGACATTAAACCACCAGAACTGTCTGCAGAATGAAGGTGTCAAGACGGCCGGATGAGAGTGTCTCACGTTGCTGCAAAAGAAGGTTCGGAGGAGGGGACGCTGGACCCACTCCCTGGAACATGGGGGTAGCGAGAAACCAGAGACATGGCCACCTCGGCGACGAGTCTCCGGACTTTGGCAGGCGATGCGTAGTCGAGGCAGGGGTCGATGTCGCCCGCAAAACAGACAGACTGATTTATAATGAATGGTTGAATATGTTAAGTATGTATGTACAAGGGATTGTGGGGGGGTGAGTGGTGATCCATGAGTAAATGCTTAACTCTTTCCTGGGGGGGTTATCCACGTTTGGGAGGGGGTTTCGTGCAGGGAGTGCTATAGGTCACAGTTTAGCCCAGTTGGCTAGGTCCTTAGACATAACACGACAAGTACTTCTAGTTTTTTTGAAGTATGGGGTGGGAGTAAGAAAGGTGGGTTGAGGTGGGAGGGAGGACGTTTTTTTTTTGTTAACTTCTTGTAGGTTATTGAGATCATGGCAGCACTTCAACATAATATGTAGCAAGGAACGGTGAACACAGGGCCCAAATACACCCGTTTATGACTGCTATTATCAGGAAGAGAGGTAGAGACCTGGCCACCCAGGGAGCAGAAACGCTGAAACTACTGTCCTGGAACATAAATGGGATTTTAGACAAAATCAAACATGGGGCAGTTCTCAGAGCCGCACTGAAAACAGAGGCGGACATTGTACTTCTTCAAGAGACACATTTACTGGGAAATAACTGTCCCTTCCGATTTGCAGGGGATACTCACAGGCTTGTCGTGCAGGATTTCACAGGGGGTCCAGGGGGGTGGCTATATTAATCAGAAAACGCACTCCACTGGGCGTCATGCACACATGGACGATGACCTGAGACGATACGTAGTTGTCACCGGGACTCTCCAGGGCAGGCCCATATCAATCTTGAGTGTCTACGCTCCCTACCCTCCCCACTGATGATGGGGTTCATAGCTCAGCTGGGTGGAACACTTTAGGAATTACCAGAAGCCCCTTGTATAGTAGGGGGGTGACATGAATGGGGTATGCAATCCACAGCTGGACCGATCCTCAGTTGGGGCGAGTGGGGTTAGGTCAACACCGCTAGCAACGTTCATACAAAATCTGAAATTAGCAGATGCTTGGAAAGTACACCACCCAAATGAGAGAGGATATATCTTCTACTCTGGGGCGCATCGAACCGTCTCTAAACTGGACTATTTCCTCTTGCCTGCGGAGGAGTGCCATAGGGTGACGGAGGTAAGGCACTGGGCGAGGGGTCTATTAGACTATTCTCCAATAAAAACGACCTTGACCTGTGGGGAAGAAGGAATGAGGGCGGGATGGAGACTGGACAGGTGGCATCTTCAACGGGATGATTTTAGAGACATGTGCTACCAAAGAAGAGAGCAATACTTCTCCGAAAACCAGGGCTCAGTAACCTCTAGGAAGGTGGTTTAGGAGGCGCAGAAGGCCTATTTAAGGGGTGAGATCATTAGCTATGTGAAAGGTCAAAGAGAGAAAAGTAGGCAGAGGATCCGGGAACTAGAGGGGAGAATCCTGGACTTGGAGGCCTGCCTTCTATCACAAGGACAGAGGGACCTCCTATTAGATTTAATATACACGCAGACTCTGCTGCGGCAGGAATTAACACAAGAAGCACGGGCTGCCTGGAAGGCCACCCGTAGCAGAATCCTCCAATGGAGAGACAAGGCCAGTAAAACCCGGCATTGGTTATGCACTCCCAGGACCGGTTTGGCCACCACCCCGTATTTACATATGGGTCAAAGGTGATGGGACATGGGCTGATGGCTCAAGCATTTGCTAATAATTATCAGGGTCCGTATCAGGCAGACCCGACAAGTCCACGTCCGGACCTCCTTCAGTTTATACAAGATCTGCCAGTCCAGAGCCTCTCAGCAGAAGATAGAGCCTCCTTACAGATGGACGTTTGAGAACAACATTAGGACAACTAAACCCTGGGAAGGCGCCTGGGCCGAATGGTTTCCCACCCAAATATTGAAGCCTGGTGTGGCAGCATGCAGGTCGGCCTATGCTGGAAATGTTTCAGGAGGCCTTCGAAAAGGGCACGTTGTCTCTGGACCATAGGACGGCAGATAGTGTAGTACTACCTAAACCGGGCACTGCTGGCCATCGCTGTGAGGACTTTCAATCTATTTCTTTACTAAACACGGAGGTTAAGGTATGGGCAAAGGTGCTGGCCAGTCGTCTGGGGAAAGTTACTGGCCATCTGGTTCACCCAGACCAGTCTGAGTTTATGCCAACGCAGGCTACAAGACACAATTTGAGGCATGTGCATAATACTATTGCTTTGAGTGTGTAGGGGGATGAGCATAGGGCTGTATTATCTATTGATTTTCAGAAGGCCTTCGATTTGGTTGACTGGGCGTACATGTTCGCCCCTTCTGAAGAGGATGGATTGAGGACCAGATTCATTAGCCATGTACAACTCCTTTATACTGACCTAAGAGCCAGAGTGCGCATGGGGGGACAGGTCTCGGAATGGTTCTCGGTGGAAAGGGGCACACGTCAGGGGTGCCCCATATCTCTGTGCTGTTTGCAATTGTACTAGAGGCGCTAGCTGCTTGGGTGCGGGAAGACCCACTATATAGGGGGTTCCAGTGGGAGGACACAGTGAGCGACATGATATCGCAATTTGGCAAGGATGTACTCCTGTATTTAGGAGACCCCGAGAGGTCTGGACCAAGGGCATTGCAAATCCTGGAGATCTTTGGTGAATACTCGGGTCTCTGTATTAATAGGCGAAAATCAGTGATTTACCCGATAAATTTGTGCTCACCAGCTATGCCTTGGGCAATGGGCTTGTCCACTCAACCTGATGGATTTAAATGTCTAGGGGTATATGTTACAAGAAGCACAGAATGCTCCTTTGAGAAGAATTTGGCTCCACTAATGGAGAGGCTGTCCAAGGATGTAGCGTTCAGGAGAACTGTCCCACTGTCTCTACTGGGCATTCAGCCATAGTTGAAATTGTGGCACCGCCGTGTCTTTTGTACCACCTACAAAATCACCTGTTTCCTGTTGGTAAGTCCTTCTTCCAGAGAGTGAACGCCCAGCTGCTCACACTGTTATGTGGAAGCGAGGTTCAGCGCACCTCTTTGGATAAATGTTGTAGACTAGTGATTGAGGGAGGCATGGCTACACCGGATATTAGATTACATTAGTGGGTGGCACATCTTCTTATCATCAACGATTTGTGGTTCGAGGGGTTTAATGTCCTGGCATAAGCTCTCAAGTGGAAGATTGTAGCACCCCAAGGGATCTCGCACATGCTTTATGGGGGAGCTTCCAGGGCAGAACTGCCGCCAGTGACCAAGGTTGTGCTGGCAACATGGGAGGAGGCAAAAAATGCTACAGGATGAAAAAACAGACTGACCTTAGAAACACCACTATGGCTGGGGACTTACCTCCAGCAGGTTGCGTCGCTAGGGTTTGTTATCTGGGACCTTGTGGAGATCTCGCATTTAAAGGACATTACTTAAAAACGGAATACTGAAATCTTTTCAGGACATACAAACGGAATTCGCACTCCACTGCACACAGTTCTTTAGATACCTACAACTTCGCCACATATTGTCACTCGTGCTTCAGACACTCTCTGAGCTATCGGAGTTTTCACCTCTAAGAGATACCAGTGAAAGGCTTCGAAGCCATGATGTACCTGAAGTAGAAAAGTTAATGAAAAAGTTATTTTTTAAACCCAACAAGGTAGGTTATTCCAATTTGCAAAAAAATGAACCTTAAACACTATTGGGAAGCCCTTAGGCTCCTCGGACGTGATACAAAAGAGGAAAATGCCTTCGCCACCTCTAGGTTCGGACTCTGGGCATGCAGAATCAGAACGGATAAGCTTGCAAAGGAGTCCTGATGGTTGAACCTGGAGATTGCTGTTGTCATCATAAGCACTTTTTTCCATTTGTCATACTTGCACTATGTTATCTTAATGTTAGACTATCACCCTGGGCATGGCGAATCTGATCTGATAATTTACTAAAGGTGCCTGGTGACTCATTTTGGGGACTCTTGCCCGTAACATATGCACTTTCCTCCATATGTTACATTGTACTTTGTTACTCCTTTTTAAAATTTTGTATTCTGTGGATGGACTCTCTAATAATGTTTTATCTACTATTGAGAACTGTACTCTATGTAAAATGTTTTATATATTTATGAATGTACTTTTATGTTTTTTAGAAGCTAAAATAGAGCACAAATTGTTTGACTGACTGAGCTGGAGTTTGGGTAATTTCCTTGTAGACAAGTTGTGAAGCAGACTTTAAAAAAGCAAAGTGTCAAAAATCCCATAAACCAATCCCTTAGCAGGGGAGATGAACAGTGTGGATAGACACAACTTGTTTGTTAGAGTATCCTGTTTCCCCAGTTTAGCAAAACTCTGGAGTGAGTAAGCTACACAGTACAGCGAAAACAGGTGTTTGCTTGAACGCACAATCCATACTGATCCTATAGCTACTCTCCATACTGATCCATATTGTTCCTAGAGCCACTCTCCATACTGACCCTAGAGCCATAATTGTAATTGGACCTCTCCTAAACTGTATTCACACTGTTAGCAGGAACTTGTCCTGTCCTGCTACTTCACGCTATACAGTACAAATAGGGACTGTGACAGTCAAACACTGAGTCGTCTCTTACAAACCCAGCTGTACATTAATCAAGGCTAGCTTAGATTATTCACCCTCCTCAATGTGGATTACAAAAGTTTATTTAAAAAATGCGGCACTACTACCTTCGATGAATGACTGCAACCAGGTTTCTAGGCTACCATACGGCAGAAAAAGAAAACAGGGGGCGATATATGTAGGCGGCAAAGGGAAGAGGACAGTGGGTGCATGTGATGGGCACGCTGCGGCTTACCTGGCCTGACATGTTTAAAATACTGAGGTGCAATTTTCAACCCACCACCAGCTGGCAGAACTAAAGATTTCATAAAAGAATAAGGCTAAAACCAATAATGTAATAGCTCATATTTTGGGCGCTTATTGCCAGGGATGTTCAGAACCCGAAGTTTAGGATCATTGGTTAACTTCAACAGATTCATCGGATAACTGTGAAGATGCAATTTGCCTTTCCCTGTTTTCAACTGAAGGAGAACTGTATTTCTCATTTATCCTCAGGAATTGTGTTATGCCAACATCAGTTTTGCACTCATAGATCATCAAAACCTCCACGATTCAGGGAATAAAGTTGCTTACAATTTCTTACCTGGTAGCTGAGTCACAGAAGAAAGAAACTCCCAAAGAGGTTGGGGTATACCAGTGTGAGTCTAAGCCAATATTGTGGCATAATTTGCCACCCACAGCCTTTCTGCAGCCTAAACATGCTGTAAGATATCTTGCCATTATCCATTACCACTGGATGAGCTACTAACGAACATGTTACTTACCTTTGGAAATGCCTTATCTGGTAGAGACCTTCTAGCCACAGATTCCATACAATAGAATGTTCCCCAGGCATCAGACTGGATCCAAAAGGTTTTAAAGCAGTACCCTGTGTGCCGGTAGTTGGCATCGTTCAGCTCTGCATTGGCATTGTTGGCACCGGATGTGTCGAGCACCTACCTATATAGGTGCCACTGTGGTGCTATGATGTCAGTAACTTTCATGCCTTCACACGCCAGGAGCGCAGAGCCATGATGAGAACTGGCTAGTGGTGTGACAACTGAAGCCCCTGAGAAGGGTGTTCCTCACACCGTAATCGGTTCACAGAGCAGGGAGTATGGGAGGGCTGGTGAGGAATCTGTGGCTAGATACAGTCTCTACCACAATAGGCGTAACTGAAGTGAAGTAACTTGTTCATCTGATAGAGACTTCTAGCGGCAGAATCCTTATCTTAGAATAGATATCCAAACAATGTCTACCTGGAAGTGGGTCTGCAAAGCCAATCTAAAAGTTCTACAGGACTCAATGGGTAAAGTAGCGCCCCTCAAGACGGACCTGACTGTCCAGACAGCAGTGCTTGGTGAACATGTGCAGAAATGCCCACGTTGCGGCCTGACAGATGTTCATGAGAGGGAATCCACACGCTAATGTAGTTGTCGCAGCCTTGGGTGTTGTGTAGCCCACAAGCCCTCAAGGCGTTTCTTCCTGCCCAGGAAGGGCTTTCTTCTCTGGACTTAGAGAGCCATGCTTTCACCCCAAGGTTCCAGAATCCTGTCTCGTGGTGGCAGGCTGGTTGTAACCGGAGAGCAGCCATATGAGGGTATTTAGCTTTTGCAGGGGGCATCTGTAAGGTCAACCCTGGGTACAATTTGCAATAAATCCAATAATACTACCAGAGAACCAGTTTGCTTGGGTAGAAGGTGGTATAAGGGAGAGTACCTGCAATATGATGACCCTCCTGACCAATGTTATGGCTACTAAAAAGGCAGTTTTGATGGTGAATATCATGAGGGAGTATTTTATGCAGAGGTTCAAAAGGCACACACATCAGAAAGGTAAGGGCAAGGTTGAGGTTACACTGAGGCGTGATGAATAGCACAAGGGAAAACATATGCTGCAGGCCTTTAAAGAACACAGCCAAAACATGTGACTTAAACATAAAAGGTTGGTCCGGCAGCCGCACAAATTCCAAAATGACAGAGAGATAACCTTTAACTCACCCTCCAAGATGCTTTTCTTCTTGAGTGGAGCTCTGACTTCCTGTACCAGTACCAGTTTGGATTTAGCATTCTGAGTTGTTTGATACAAAACAACCCAGAGTGCAGAGTGACCATCATATAGTTGTGAAACTCGTACTGACCAGTGTCCAGCACATGCATGTATAATGGCACTCATCCCGCAATGGCAGTGCTGGGCACATTTGGATGCATGGTCCCTGTGGGTGGCACAAGCTGTGCTGCTGCCCTCAGGGGCCTACCCTTAATTCCTCATGACCTGGTACCTTAGTACCATTTACTAAGGACTTATAGTGTACCTGCTGGAGTTTCCAATTGTGCCAATGCATCACAACATTTTTGGGAAAGAGATCTGGCCCAGGTAACCAAGCTAGCAGGGGCCCTGGGCACTAACAACTTTGAAACCTTATCACTTACCAGGCAAAAAGTGGGGGCTAACCATGTCAAAAGAGGCCATTTCTCACACATGATTATGGAAAATACTCTACCCAGAGAATAGATCATGTCACGCCCACACCTTATGTTGACATTAGCTGCACCTCTCCCAACAGCAACAGCCTGGTTGATTATGGCTCAGGTCTCCTCCAAGACCATAGCAGCACTTGCGCCACTAAGTCCCATATCATGAGGGACAATGGTCAAATTGGCACACGGTGCTTGCAGACTGCAATGCTAGGCTAGCAAAGAGAACATTCTCTTATCAAAGGTATCCAGCCTCATGGATTCCCTGGCTGATGGAGCGGTAGGGAATGTGCTTGGGTTAATTCTGGATGTGGAGGTTTAGACCACCAAGCTTTCCAGGATGGGTTGCATGGTAAGGAAACCAGGATCCCCAAAAGTGTGGTGTAAGCAGCGGGCAATCGTCTGATGCACAGGAGTCCAATGGCAGGGTTTGGACCAGGCCCCAAGTTGGATGGCTGTCAGGGCTCAATTGAAGGGGAGTAAGGGTTCAAGAGGGGTGCCTCCTGGCTCAAGACCTTAGCTGCCCTTCACACGACCACTGCAAAAGAGGGTCCCTCTGCCATAGATATGGTAGGAGGAGAAACTAGACCAGTGTCAGGTGAGGTGTCCAACTCACTGCCCTCTGCCAGTTCCTCGTACCAGCTGCTCTGTTCCTCTTTGGGGTGCTAGTCATCATAAGAGTCCACATACTCCTCCCATTCAACTCTCTCTCCACGCCTAACAAACAAATAAGGCACTGGCTCCACTTTGGGAAGTACAGGCCTGGTCACCGTCAAATGATGCCCATCCTCCTCCATGTTGGAGTTGAGAATAATAAAGGGGTTGGCACTGTGGGGATGTCAGCACTGGAGTGGGCACCAATAATGGTCTCTGTATTGCCAGCAGCTCTGCTTTCGATCCACCATGGGATCCATGGGGCCCGATTGGCACTGAGGGCAAACCTGCCAGCAAGGGGCCAGTAGGGGCCAGTCCCACAGCCGTGGAGTCCAAATACACTCCAGAGGGAATGGGCTCCCCAATTATGCGATGCATGGCCTCACAGAACTCCTTCAACTAGGCAGGAGTCACTCTGGCTCTGGGAAATTCAGGGAAACGCATAGTGGACCCATGCACAGCTTCCACCAACTCGGGGGGCTTGGAGTACCAACACTCCCCTGTCTAGTTGGAATACTTTGAAGGACGCAGAGAAGTCAAAGAGCTTGTGGGACTTACTCAAACTTCCCTGACAACCTGGAGTGTAACGACAACCAACAGGAAGGGCTCCTCAAACAAACCTGTGATCTTCAGTGTGATCGGGACCTGGAGCATCGAGAAATAGACCAATACCAGGCAACAAGGAGCCTGAGGCAGCGCTCTCTAGCCATGAATGCATGACAAGCCAGTTCTTGCAGGCCTTGGAATCGTGGTATCCCTCCCTGCACCAAAAACGAACAAGTGGGGGGACTGCCACTGACATTTGCCTCAGACAGGCCCCACATGGTTTGATACCAGACAGTTTCTTGTGTGACATACCACACACCAGAAGAACATTTCTCAAAATCAATTCAACAAAAAGTTTAAAAAAAAAAATAAAAAAAAAGAAAAACGAAAAGTGACTGAGGGGTAGCTCAGACTGATCAGCACTATTCGGAAGTAGAAAGGAAAGAACTGACATCAGTGTGATGGGGTGGTGCCTATATAGATAATGTACATGTCACTTCCGTCGTGGATGAAGGCTGGCGCAGAGCCAATCAACATGACCTACCATTCACAGCTGTACTGCTTGAAAATATCCGGATCCAGTTTGACGTCTGGGGAATGTTCTAAGGTAAGGAATCTATGGCTAGAAGTCTCTATTACATTTTAAGTTACGGAGTACTGTACTACTTGTAATAATTCGCTTCAATGCCTCATCAGACGTAGTAAGCATTATAAAAACAAATACAATGCATTATAACACAATAGCAAGTCTTCTCAGCAAAAGCTATTTGCCAACAAATAACTTACTAGTGTTTCAATATGAAGAAACTGATTTGCTTCTTAAAGATCATGGTGGCACTACATTATTGTGCCTTTGAAACAAACGTGAACATCCATACTTCATTCAAATACTGCAAATCAATTATATAGTAAAACCCTTTTTAAGTTTGGAGGTTGAGATGCAGTAAAACCACTAAAGATGAAATACTGCACTGATACTACAAGAAAAGTGAGACTTGGCATGGAAATTACAAACACAGTGTTTAAATTGTAACAAAATAAGTGCCAGGGCCTACGTCAGGAGGCTACTGCTGATTGCACCAACCATTGCCCCGGCCAGTGCTACCCATGACAGTACCAACACAACTATTAATCATCACAGTCCTACAAGTGCGACAATTTAGCCCATTCCAGATCCCCAATGCTTATAAGCATGGCATGGGCTGCAGGTATTACTCATTTTTAGGTCAAGACTAGACAAAAAGGCGATACAACATAACTATAATCAGCGCAATGACCGTTGGACTTTATTTTTAAATATAGCGGGCGTATTAAGGCGGCCTGCAATAAATCATTGCACCCGAAATTGCTGATTGACGACAGAGCCTGAGTAAATGAGAACATATTCTTTATCAATAGCATGTTTTTCATAAAATGTCATCATGGCGATGGCTTTTCTTGTATTCCACATCACATTTATATTAGTCCCCGTTTTGAGGGCTTCTTTGGCGATTCCTGTCACTGGAGATACACATTGCAAATATTAGATTTAACATTGATGTAGGGTTTAAATTTCATCTTCGGTTTGGTTAGGTCCTTGGTCATTGACAATATCATTGAAACCCATGTACAAATCCTTTAGCTTGCAGGGTTAATCCATGCATGCACTCCTCCAGAGTTTAGCCGGTGTTTAGCAACATGCCTATGGTTTATATACAACTAGCAACCGTGCCTACTATGATCGATGTTGTTAATAACATTCCCAACTTGCTTCACGGTTTAACTCAAGATTACATATTGAAGTGAGACATCGGGAGGCAGGAGGACTACAGGTCCCAGCATTCTTCTTGGGTCCCTGGAGGTGGCCCAAGGCTCCACCTCACCTGTGCTGGGTTACTGGTGCTTTATAGCAAGCTCTTCACTCCCGCAGCGCAGGACAGTGAGACAGTGAGACACTGAGAGGCAGGAGGACTACAGGTCCCAGCATTCTTCTTGGGTCCCTAAAGGCAGCCCAAGACTTCACCTCTGCTGGGTTACTGGTGCTTTATAGCAAGCTCTTCACTCCCGCAGCGCGGGACAGCGAGACATCGGGAGGCAGGGGGACTACAGGTCCCAGCATACTTCTTGGGTCTCTGGAGGCAGCTCAAGGCTCCACCTCACCTGTGCTGGGTTACTGATGCTTTATAGCAAGCTCTTCAGTCCCGTAGCGTGGGCCGCATCCGGGCCAAGGGCAGAACTGTTCTGTGCCCATCAGTGCCAGGAAAAGCCAGGGCAGGGCCATCCCCCTTGGTTGGTTGGGCCCCCAGGAGGCCCTACCTGAGGTTTGGGGGCTGTGCGATCCCAGGCGCCTCTTTTTCACGCTAGCTAATCTCTCTGTCCATATCACACTAGAATTACATGCCATACCCAGCATATAATTTAAAGTTCTTACCACTGGTCTGGAGTATCCAGTGCAATTGAAACAAGGTAAAGCAATAGTTTGACATGCTGTTAAGATCTTGCATTGGTACCTAGAACTCTACTGCACAAATTTATGTAGTCAAATCAAAACGTTATCTGTATTCATTTACGTATGCCATACCGATAACTAGAGTGCAGGGGCAAAAGAGAAGGGTACTACCATTGTTAAACGGAAAGTGCTGAACGGACCCTGGGGGCGAGGGAGTGTGAAGAAAATGCCTAGACACATGGCAGAGAATTGTACTTTGGAAGAGATTGATGAGTTAATTGGCAAAGGTAGGTAATTTGTCTGCTCCTAAGGTTAAATCCAAAGGGTTACTCCTCAAGGGAATTAGGCCCCTTCTCCAACAAACTGAAAAGGTGCAGTCCCCTAACCCTAACAGTAACAGTAAGGTTACATCAAGCAGGAATAGCTTTGCCCCCGCTACCCAACTCGATATCCACTGAAATGATAGACTCGGACTGCGTGTCTGAGCAAATCCCAACTTCATTATCTATAATTATCATGCTCCTCATGTTCACCACAGTAGCACAGTCAAAGAAGATTTTATTGAAACTAGGAATATAAGGCACAATATATCCATGTGTCAAGTCAATTCACGTAGGAATTCACGTAGGGACTGGACAAAAAGCAACCCACAGCATGACCAGAGGAAAACTTACATGGGAAATATCCACATAGCCAATAGAGGTTTGGTGAAGAATAATGGACTTAAAGATCAATATGATAATCATATGATTAATGTTCCCAAATTGCCACTGGAAGGGAGGGAATCACAAGAATCGCTTATCAATAAAGTGATCCACTGGATAAGACATTCTAGAGGCTGCAGGTCTGTGATCAGAGAAGACATTCTATATGCAAGGCCCCTTAACAATACAAATAGTTCCCATGACACAATAGGCATAAAACTAAAGTCCCAGTTTTTGGTGGAGGGATAGCGCTTGAACTGAGATTACGGCCACCAAAAATGTCACAAATGAGACTCAAACATAGTGACTCAAAAGAAATTAGGCGCCTAGATGTCACCAATCTTGCACAAGGCTGGATTGATGGACAACAGGGAGCTGATTGACAAGAGGTAATTACAAGTAATGTAGGGACTGCCAACACGGAAATCCTGGGAAAAGAGCGGAGAAGTATGGTAAGCTTGAAGACCATAAACCAGGGTGGAGTTCCCCCAGAGGTTATCCCAAATCTTCAAGCAGATCAGCCTAGTAAATTGTTCTTGGAGAACCAGATCAAAGATAAAGCTGCTGATGATAAGGGAGTGCCCATTGTAGAAGCCGATTGCCTAAGACTGCTAACCTTGAATTTTGCTGGGATAAAGGCTAAACTCTCAGATCCTGAATGGGAAAACTTCATAGATTCACATCATAGAATACTCCTACAGGAGACATGCTTTATGACCTTTACCAAAAATGACATCCCCTCGCCCGCAGGAAGGACCTCCGGGGGCCTCTTGATCTGGTTGAAGCGGGACCTTTTCCCCTCAGTAAAGATTGTTCGCTCAGAGAGTAGTGATCTCTTAAGCATAGAAAAATGTATATCCACCAAGCAGGTCTTTAAGTATGTGGGCATAATGAACATATATGTAAGATCTGTTCCATCAAGCTGCTTTTCTACCATGGTTGACCAACTTTCAGGCATGCTAGGTAAACTACTCAAGGGAGCGTAAAAATGATAGCAGGGGATTGTACTACACAAACAGCCCAGAAGATGGGCAAGCCTGAGTCTACTTAGTCATTTTCTAGACTGGGGCTCCTAGATGTTACTGGGGAAAAAGTAATCCAATGTTGCCATACAGTTAATGGAACTAGGTATGGCACATGGTATGAAAATAGTGAATGGAAATATAAGATCTGAATGCCCCCAGCGCACAACCTTCAAAAGCGGAGCAATAAAAACGCATACAGATTATCTTCTTGGATAATAACTTGTGGCCCTTTTCATTGGATATGGAGATTATTGCAAGTGTAGATAGTGACCATCAAGCATTAAGCGTCATGTTGGATTTTTGTGTTTTGAAATGTGCAAATTTGAAACCAACTAGCAATGTTGATATAGTCCAGGAATAGGAGGAATTTAAAATGGCCAGCTGTTATGAATAATAGTATGATCCTGACCCAAATGTATAGCCTCTTTCATGTAAAGCTTTCTCAACTGGTGTATAGGAGCAAAGGCAGCATAAATCTCCTGGACCGGCATACTCAACTGATGAGAGATTTAAGCAAACTATTTATAAAGACAGTGAAGAGAGGTATTTGTCCCAAAATGCCCCGTAGGTGGTTTACCAGAGAGTGTTGGATTGGCAAGAATAGTCTCTTGGAAGCCGTTATGTCAGACTGCCAGGCTGAGATTGTAATAGCTGCAAAGCTAACCTGCAGAGGCAAAGAAACAACGGGAAATTACTCAGTGGGATGATCTAGCAGAAGCCCTTGCACAAGGTTTGCAAAAACCTGCTGGAAAGGTATCTCAGACGGCACACGGCGGATAGCCATTTAGAGCTAGTAATTCCTCCTGAGAAGTGGATGACACACTTTGAGGGCCTTTATGCAGTGTGGTGCAATATGAAGAGTAGGCCACAGAAACATGACTGGGGTTTAGCAAGCGAGCACAGTGTTCCTACATCTAAAGCTTACCTACTGGGTGGCGGAGAGAGGGAGGCGATGGTGTTTATCCTAAATGAAACGGCTATCGCCCTAAAACAAAGGAAAAGGGAAAAAGCCCCTGGTATTGATGGTATCCCATGGATAGGTATCTTTCCCAACCTGATGGATGGATTCCTTATCTCAACTCCCTCAGTAATGCTATCTTGAGGGGTGGGGATATTCCTTCCTCGTGGCAAGGGGCGGTCATAATCCCACTGTATAAAAAGGGAAATAGAGATGAGCCTGCCAATTATAGGCCCATAAACCTAATTCACACAAGCCAGAAGATCTTCTGCAGCCAGGTCCTGGCTAGACTCCAATCTTGGCTTGATAACAACTCAATCCTTGCAGAGGCACAGGAAGGCTTTAGGACCAAGACTAGTACCCTTGACCAGGTTTTTTGTTTCATGACAATATGCTGGAAATTTGTGTCTTTGAGGCAGGACCACCTGTATGTCGCATTTGATCTGGTACCGAGAGACACCTCATGGGAGATTTTGGAAGCATATGGAATTCCTGGTGATCTCTTGTGGATACTGAGAGTATTGCACCAAAATACATACATAAAAGTCAGATGCAGCAGAGGAGGGGACCTTACATCTAAAATCCCCATAAGGCGAGGCGTTAGGCAGGGGTGGGTGCTTGCGCTAACGTTGTTTAGCATGTACATAAATGGCGCAGTGAAAAGGCTGTTACAACGTAGGCGCCTAAAAGTGCTGGGTTATCTGTTCCACTCCTTATGTTTGCAGATGATACGCTTTTAATATCAAGATCCCCTATGGGCCTACAAGGTGAGCTGGATACCTTTGCTGATTTCTGCCATGAAAGAGGTTTGAAATTAAATCTGTCAAAGTCCAAGTTTATGATGATCAACCCTCCAGAAAAAAGCCGATAATTTGTGGAGCCCCACTTGAACAAGTCAAATATTTTGACTACCTGGGGGTAAGGCTGGCATGCACTGGGGACCTAAACTAGACAAATGTAAGTCTATCCTGTTTCAGAGGGCGGTGGGGGCTCAGACTCACCAATTCTAAAGTTTATGGGGCCCCTGCTGTGCCTGCAGCCACATATGGGGCTGAGATTTGGGGCTATGCAAACTTAACACCATTGTCACAGACAGAAAATAAGTTTGTCAGGGCTTTGTTTGATATCCCAATGAGTGTACCCCCTTCTACCACTAATTTATGACCCGTCCCTAGAGAGGATTCACCATTTGACTGCTTTTAGACCCCTCGTGTATTGGGTAAAATTGTGGTCATCTGCGAAATCCTCCCCATATAGGAAATCACTGGTTGAATTGGTATCCTTAGACTGACAAGTACGCATACCCTGGCTAAAACATGTAAAACAATTAACGGATATGTTAAAAATGGAAAACTGTGGAGGAATTGAAAAAAGAATATTGGGATCACGTTGTGTTAAGAGCCTGGGTTGATCAGAAAAATGGGAGCATAACCACTCCGTTTTTGTTACATAAGTGTATTCCTAAATTTGAACCATTTGTTGACAGAATCACTCCCCTCCAAGCAAAAAGACTATATATTTTGTTCAGCTGTAGGGTTCCTCCCCTAACGTCCTTCACTGCAAGTTAGGTAAAAAAAAAATTCATTGACCAATCTTCCTGCCCACACAGCTTAGTGCTCAACGAAGCAGAGGCTCGTTTTTTTTTTTTTCCACAATATGCCTAGACGCGGAAAAAATGGATAATTCCACTATGTAAATGAATGGGTGTGAGACAATACAAGATAATGATACGAATCTTAAAAAGTGAAACCCAAGAAACAATCATGTTTGCAGTTTCTTGCTATCTACACTGGGCCTGAAGACGGAGACTGAGAATTGGTACTTGAAAGACCCAGTAACCATGTGGACCCAAACAGATACAATCTATTTATGACTCTGGTATAGCATTTTATGTGATTGTTGAATTTATTGTTGGTTGCCTGAGGTAAATATTCGACATGGTAAATTGTAAGAATTTTAAATGATTTTTAGTATGCACATGATTTGCAGTTTCGCGTTATTTGCACTCAAAAGACCCAGTAATTATGCAGGCCCAAATAGACACAATCTATGTACAACTTTGGTATAGTATCCCAAGTGATTGTTGAATTTTTTTTGGGTTGACTGTTGCAAATATTCAACATCGCAAATTGCATAAATTCTAATTGATTTTAGTATGAACGAGATTTTAATGTTTTTTACTTATTTATTATGATATGCACTTTTATGGTTTCATAGTCGAAATAAAGTACTTACTACTGCACAAACCAATATGGAGACTGCCAGCAATGCCGACAGAGCGACAATACACCACATGGCATTTTCAATTCACACAACCAAGTGATTAACCAAATGGTCTGGGGTACAGTAGTGGGAACACCAATGTTTCATCCAGACATTCTGGTTTTTCAGCATATTTTTAAAGCCGTTTTTTGGCAGGTTTATATGAACCTGTTTCCATATACTGCTACACATACAGTCTCTGGACGTTCTAATGACTCGCCCATGGAATTGTTCAGAGACCAGTCATAGCTATATTTATCTTTCTCATTAGTCCTTCCCGTCAACAAGGGTAAATACAAGTTCGCTCACACTGCCCGCTGAGAGATCGACACCCATACACGACTACTCGACACAGGTCAAACAATTGTTCTTCATTCTGATGTCACTTATTATGTCAATTATGTCTTAATTAACTGCTTGCACAGTTTGAGCAATCAGGGTTTAGCGTACCAGACATTTGGATGTATCATTTTTATTTATCTTCAAGTTTAGCAATGTAAGACACCATTCGTTTTTCACCAGTTCATTAGGTGTTTGCATTTCATTTATGCTGAACCATGTGCAATATACCCCAAAGTCAGATTTTCATTTATGTTTAAACATGTGCTACATCAGAGGTTGCTGGTGTTGACAAATGCCAGTGCAGAGCACCAGAAACCGCAGGCTCAAATTAAGCACTGCCTTATATCTTTCACTCCCAGTACATTGTAAAAGAGTTCTTCCACTGCAATGGATCATCTCAAAGTACACATCAATACAGGTACGGTGCAGTGATCCTGCTCATGAAAAGTGATGGTTCATTAAGGTGGAACTGAATCTACAGCTTTTGTTTCCCGCGAGAGGTGAAGGAATTTCCCCACCATAGGTGCCTTTCAATACTGTCTGAAGAAACTATTCAGTCCAGGTTTCTTTTATGTTTCACTAATGCCACTGCAGAGTAGAAGGGTGTCAACATTGTAAGCACACCTAAGCTGTCAAGCTAGCTTAGCATCAGGCTATTTTCAATAAAAAAAATTAAAAGTACTAGATTAAATTGTTTGCAAAAAAAGGTTGCTTGGGCAACCTGGTATAGTGCTATAGTTGGGCAATTCAGTGAACAGAATAAAGCACCACATGTACCTTCACAGACAAAAACAATTCCATCTAGCGGTCGAAGTGCATTAAAAAAGTATGGGAACAGTGATCCAGAGTGCAAATGGGGTGGGGTCAGTGAGTGTAGGGGAGGTATCAAAGGTGTGGCTTAAAATAAAATATTCTGTTACTATTTTATTGGTCTTTACTTGCAGACAACTGCATTTAAAAAACACACATACCTTAAAAGAAAAATGAATGCAAGTTAAAGTAATCAGCAAGAAATGCACTATTTTATGTTATGACACTCGATTGGTTAATGTAATCATGGCAAATGTTTGTGTGTGTAATAGGGGGCCACATAATTCTAGTTGGTGCAGTGGGGAATAGCAACTTGTGTGTTATGAGGTCCCAGCCTCTGGCAGAAAGCACTGTGAATATGTCATTATTTCAAACTTGCAATAAACACAGTATAAGATAAGCTTCAGCACAATGTACAAAGGAGTGCAGCAGGGCGAAATTAGAAGTCTAAATGGCCCTTGAGAAAGGGGACATTCCTACTGCTAGAGCCTGTACACAAAAATCCAAACAGACCCTATACAAAGCCCAGAATGACTGGAGCACTCTCTTTTGTAAAGACTTACATGAATCTGTAGTTAACAATGATACACTGAAATTCTAGCACTTGATAGCCATAAGGGGCAGAGCCCTTCGGCCCTCCGATGACATTTCCCCGTGGAATGTCCCATTAGTTCCTCCAGTGGGCTCCTTGACTATAAGTATAAATGAGACAGTGCGGGCAATCAAGTCTGTGGTTCCTGGTAAGGCAGCAAGGCCAGATGGCATTCCGGGACACCTGTTTCTTGCCAAAATCGAGGGTTTGGCTAAATATGTAAACACGCTGTTCGCTCTTACTGTAGCTGGTATGGAAATCCAGCAAAGCTACAAAACGTCCACGTATATAAGAATGGGCAAAGGGACTCTCCGGCCACGTATAGACCTATTAGTCTTATTGACATATCCCAAAAGATCTTTAGTAGACAGATTTTATTTCAGCTTGAGCAATAGTTAAAAGAACATGGTGCCCTGTCCTAACTCCAAGCAGGGTTTAAAAAAGTCAGGCAAGCACAATCAACCAGGTCTTCAGGTTCATGTCTATTCTTTTGAAGACTGTTTTACTTGAAAAATTGCACCTACATTTGGGATTTGTGGACCTGAAGACTACTTTTGACGTGGCTCCCTGGCCCAAATTATGGGAAGTCCGAGGAGCTAGTGGGATGCCTCTAGGCCTTCTGGGCATTATTAGGCACCTACATCAGGATACCTATGCACACGTGTGATGGGGACATAGGGGAGAACTAACTGAGCAGATACGAAAAGACAAGGGAATACACCAGGGGTGCATCCTTGCTCCCACCCTGTTTTCTTTACATTTAAATGGGGTGGTTGCTTGCTCAGAAGATTGTATGAGTGATGCACCAAGGCTAACAGGCAGGAAGATCTCCCTGCTCCTATTTGCTGATCACACATTACTAATCTAAGAGCCCCCGAGTGGGCTCCAAACATTGGTCAATAGACTGGGGGCATTTTGGAATGAAAGAGTGATTGGTAATCAATCGTGCCAAAACAAAATTTATGGCCATTAGCCCGCACAGGTCTTTCAATGGCTCCATTACTCTAGAGGGGGCGCCACTAGAAAAGTATCTGATTTTAATTACTAAGGAAACGGCTATCCAAGAATATGTCCTGGGAACATGTCCTGGTCTGCCCGGGTCAAGAAAAGTGCCATAAACCTGTCCCACCATGCTGCTGTCATCCTTAGACCGTATAATTCTTCCAAGGTAAAGCATGTTTGGTCTGTTTTAAAGGTTAACAGAGCAAAGGTTGAGAACAGCGCACTTCATGGGGCTGAAATTTGGGGTTGCTTAAATATAAAGTAGCTGAGTTTAGTGGAAAGTAACTTTTTATGCACTTTATTAAATCTCCGTAAGAGCACATTCTTAGGGCCATATGTACGAACACTTTTTCCCATAGACACAGAATGGGTAAAAACCTTTGCTATATCTGGCCCTTAGTCCCTTTGCTACACGGCCTGCGCCTTGAACCGACAGCATCTAAAGTCCATTTACGGGTCTTCCTTTTTTGGCACAGATTGAGGCATACTCCTGCATTATCGGAATATTATCTTGCTTTTAAGAATATAGGGGGCCTCGACAAATCCCGTTCCTTGAATGGTTAAGTTATATGAAAAACACTTTAGCGGTATTAGGTTTGGGTGATTACTGGACAGATACTTCAGTACATCCCTAGCGAGGGGAGGAGAACTATCACTTTTGAAAATGGAAGTGAGAGAAGGACATGCAAAGGTCGAATTGGGGCACTCTCTCTAAGGCTTTTCTGCAATTTGAATTCCACGTAGAATTTGAACCCTTTCTTGATTACTTATCTGCCATGGGAGCCTGGAGCGTATTTCCTCAAACTGCGATATGGCACACTGTCTTTTTTTTAATCTTTTACCATAAAATAGCAATTTAACACCAGGGCAAGTCCTATTTGTCTGGTATATTGGCAGTCGAATGAGTCCCTAGCGCATTTTTTTTCTGCCCACGTTATAACCGTCCTAGGAAAAAATTGATTAGCCAGTTATGTAGGCAGATTGGATGTATGAGGTACTGTGTGGTGCTTAGGCTACTGTGCACTGAAACATTTGCATAGAGCTAGGTCATCAGGGACAAAGCGATGAAGTAGCTTGTGATGAATTTATTTGCAAATTTACTTTTCAACCTGTGTCATTTTTTATTCCTGCCATTTCTGCAGTTCTACTTTTGGAACGGATGTGCATAAAACAACTGTGTTCTTCCTACTTGTCTATATTATATTTTCATTTGCATTTGATTGCTGAATTTGATCTTTATGATGAGGTTCTATGTACTTTTATGTTTTCTAGTGACTGAATAAAGTAAATTAGCAAGACATTATTTTAAGCTTGCATTACACACAGTATAAGATAAACTTCAACACAATGTGCAAAAATATATAGGTCTAAGATAGAAAAGTGGTTACAAAATATAGGAAGAAATATGCAGACTGTATCTAGTGCAAACTTTTTTTTTTTTTTTTTTTAAGAAGTGCCCATTAAAAGCACAAAGGGGGTGTGTCCAAGATGGCACCATTATGAGAGCATATTCCCGGAGCTCCACTGCATGTCCTCTGAATCACGGAGGAATATAATGGGATCATAATATAGAGGACGGGATATCCGCCACATTTGTTATGGAGGAAACCCCTCCATCAAGGTTGTAATAAGGCCCATTGTCTTGACCGGACCCACAGGACAGGACACCAGGCCCCACTTCCCAGGACAAGCACAAGACATACTCACATGCCTACACCATTATGGGTAGAAGGAGGCCATCATGTCTGCGGGGCATGATAAGAGCATTATTGACTTTGAAGCCATAAAAGTGTGGCTTTAACAAGATCTTTCCCCAATACACTAAAGTGCCATAGGACCCTGTGGCCTTTGACAGACTTTCTACGTGAGAAAGGGAATAAATACAAGTAGGGCACCCCTCCAGGGTACATTTTGTCTGGAACAATGAAATGAGGGGTATCCAAACCTTAGAGGAGGTCTGTTCATTGCTGGATACTGTGGCTCTCCAGGGGGACCACCCTACCTTCGCTCAGTCTCCTTCATGGGATTCAGCATCCCCTCCTCCAGAGCTGCACCATTCTGAACGTCCAAAGAAGAAAGTTTGTAAACCCTCGGAATCCAAAAGTCACAGGGAAAGGGCAACAGTGTATCGGATCCAGATAGTGAGCACTGACAGGCTGGGGGATCGGCAGCCATTCAAGTGCCGGCGAACTGGCTAAAGAGGCCCCCCTATCCCTCTGGAGGCCCCTGAACCACACTGTTTGTGGCTTGCATGGGCCTGGTGACCAGCTCCCCCCTTAACATTTGCTGTTATCTGGCGGCAGAGCACCAAGGCTACATCACGTTGGAGAAATTATTCGACCTGTTGCCGATGACATGGGCCCTCAGATTTAGTTTTTATGTGTTCCCAGGCAGGGAACTTACTTGTTGAACTGTTTCTTGTTCTCCCCACTTCCCCAGCCAACAACCTATGCCTTTTCAAAAATACTGCAAACACCACTTAGCAGGCAAGCTTTTATGGGGTGTATGTAGGTCTTCTGGCCCTCCCTGCCGTCAATGGATTCCTCATACACACTTACCTATGATTAACATACTTAGCTTAAACGTCAGAGGTCTTAATGCCACAGTGAAACGCCTTGCGCTCCTTTCTTTTCTCAGGGATGGGAAATGCAACATCTGCCTCATCCAGGAACTCATTTGCTTAAAGTTGACTGGAAGCATCTATGCTCCTGGTGATTTGACTGCCAATACTTCTCTTAGGGACAAGAGAAGAAGAAAGGGGTGGCAATCCTTTTAGATACTCATTTCCCAGAAACAATGACACAAACACATATGGAATTGCCTGGCAGGCACTCATCACTACGTATCAATTTGGATGGTCACAAGTTCACATTGGTAAACCTCTCGGCACCCAACTGACTGCCAAGAAGCCTTCCTTAGGGACGCAGTAGGCTTATCCCAGAATTGACATCTTCCTCACCTGCTAACACATTACTCGCACGACTGCAGAGGTGGATATTGGAGTGGCCACCCTTTCAGATCATTTACCCGTCATCCTTAGATAGGCCCTTCCTAGCCCCACACCACCCCCTGCACTTGGCATCTCAATGCCAAGCTCCTCACCTATTAAAAAATAAATAAATAAATCACTGAAATTTTGGCCACTATCAACTTTTATAGCTACTAACGACATGCTAGATACACCTGTAGCATTACTGTGGGACATGCTGCTGGCCATAGTACTCGGTCAATTTATAACTACTGCACCTCGCCTTAAGAAAGATGCAACACTCGAGCCCAGTTGGAGACCAAAGTAAGGGAATTAGAAAAGTCATGCAAACACACTGGCTTGTTTGCGATACTGTGTCAACTTAGAGGCTCACAAACAACTTAAGGCCCTAGATATGGATAGGGCAGAATACACCCGGTCAAGCATGAAACAGAAATATTATATAGGGAGAACAAAGGGGGACGCTTACTGGCTCACTGCCTTCGCTCTCAAGCTGTTCAACACAGGGAGGGGGAGCTTGTGGGCTCGTGCCACAAAACATCAGGACAAGCTAATCATGCAGAAAACTGAATGTTTTTATGCTGCTCTCTATATGTCAGAGGAACTAGATGTTGGGAACTTTGACTCTTATTTGTCTAAGGTCCCTCTAGCTTGCATCCCTCGGGGAGATACCACCACTTTAGATAGGGATATTTCTCCCAATAAAGTCCTCGTGGCATACAGCGCATACAATCTGGCAAGGCACCTGAGCCAGTTGATTATAGCTCAGACTTCTATAAATGACTCACAGTAATCCCCAACACCAGTGAGGTTTCTAAGCACTACACCTCATATCATCTTATTTTATTCCATAATGTAGACACCAAGATCTTTATGGGTGTTCTAGCACATCAACTTGCTCCTTATATGCAAGGACAAGTGGACCCCGACCGGTAGGGTTTATACCTGAGAGAGGTTGTAGTGGCAACACAAAGCATATTTGTCATCTATTAGACAAGACGCAGCATTCCCATACTCTGGACCCTTCTCATCTATGTAGATGAAGAGATGGCTTTTGACCAGGTACACTGGTCGTATCTTCACTTGGTGTTGACGTGGTTTGGCCTTAGTCACAGTTCCACCGGTAGATCCTGTGTAGTTTTACCTCTCCTAAGGTAGTGGTGAGGGTTAACAGGCTCATGTTCCAGCCCTTTAATATATGCAAGGGTTCTCGCCATTGTTGCACCACGTCCCATTACTATTCGCCTTATATATGGAACCCTTTCCTGAACGGATACGTAACAATCCGGACAACACATGGGAGGCAGAGAGCAAAAAGCAGTGCTGTATGCTGATGATGTGTTGCTGGTCTTGTCGAACCCACATCACTCTCTGCCCGCAGTGATGAGAGAACTGGTGGCCTTTGGGGTGGTGTCTGGATTCAAAACAAACCTCCAGAAATCATCTGAACTGAACCTCACTATCCTAGAGGCTGATCAAGCCCAGCTTGAAAGTAAATTCCTGTTTGCCTTGGCCTATCAAGGGATAGGGGACCTGCGCCTGCAGATGCACCCCACACCTGGACACACGGTTAAGCATAACTATGCTGCGATGTTGACGCCCGATCCGATTTATTTAAGTAGAAGGATATGGCCTCTCTTGTCTGGACCGTTTAGCGGCAGTTAAGGTGACACTTTTACAACAAATTCTCTACATTATGCAAACTCTGTCCCTCCAGGTAAATGATAAGTTACAATGTCTTATTGAACACTTCATATGAGAGAGAAAGAAGGCACGCATGGTAAATCAGCAGGCGTACCGGTCTCAGACGGAAGGTGGGCTTGGTATTCCCAGTCTCTTATGCTGTACGGCAGCACAGCTGCATTATATGGTAGAGTGGCCTCAACCAAGCACAAAACAAATTTGGTGTTCTGTAGACCAAGCAGTGGCAAGCATTCACATTTCGAAAGTACCATGGCGTCTGAAACAACATCAGCCAGTGGGGGTCTATTTTTCACCAGTGCTCCGGCGAGTCTAACAGAATCTGTCTACTCCCACTTCACCCCAGACACCGATTATAGGGAATCCGGACTTTCCCCTGCAATTCAGAGCTATACATTTACTCCCTGACATGATGCCAACTGCAAGAGTGTGGGTAAACTCTGTGATGTAGACGGCCCTATGCATTTTACTCAATCAGTTGGCTTATGGCCTCCCAGTCACTGCGCATTGGCAGTATACTGCCATTTGCCGCTGGGTTTCACAACCTCCGATCCGCCCCCATAATGGCAGGAACCTCATGCCATTCAGAAAATGGATCCTTGCTTGCGCCTCAGTTAAACAACTACTCTCCGACATATTAATCTTCCTAAATGCACCCTAGCCACCCTTGAAAACACCTGCACAGCGATGGTGAGAGAAAGAATGCGAACGCACATTTACCACTAAAGAATAGCATGGCATTCAACACCGCGCCCAGGCTTATGCCCTCTGTACTTCCGGCAAAGAAATGTTTCTTAAAATTGCACGTTATTTGTATTTTACGCGGCCAGGGAAGTCCAGTGGAAAGTGGGAGGAGACAGTATATGCTGGCGGTGCTGCAGACAAACGGACACCCTCACACACATTCTTTGGCATTTCACCAAAATAGGCCCCTTCTGGACTGAGGAATTAGCAGCTGTGGATGAAATGTATGTTTTGTCCTATTCTGGTCTCCTAGCTACATCTTGCTCGGACTTTAGAACTTCCTGCTATATCTCTTAAAATCTGAAGGGGGAGTGCCATTATTTTAGTGCACTGAGCTTCCAAACAAATCCTGTTCTCACGCTGGAGCTCAGATGCAATCCAGACGCAATTGGATTGGCTGCACAAACTGTGGAGCTTATGGAACTGGATAAATTGACAGCAGTAGTAACCAATAGGTTACTACAGTTTGATAAAATATGGGGGCCATGCATACTTTACCTGTCGGACGAACTTAGAGAACTGACGTGCCCGACATACCTGCGTGTCCTCTGCCTGACACACCATGACCACACGCCTACCTAAACCAACAGATGGTGTGTTGTCCTCAGTCTCTCTTGCTCCCCCCTTCTTTTCCAATTTGTGACTTGTGCCCCACTTCTCTCAGGTTGTCAGAGCAACCCTACACCTTACCATAACCCCCCCTCAACCCCAACTGTCTTCCCTTCCATTCCTTCTTGTTTGCCCTCCCATGCTATAATTATTATTGCTGCTTCCCCACTAGCCAATGTATGTAGGTGGGCCGGTTATTGTACCTTGTTGATTAAAACAAATAAAAAGATTTTAACCATAAAAGCACACACTCCACTGTTCAGGTCACATTACAATACCTTCAAAAAGAATAAATCTTTGCCATCATGAAGCTTCATGTAACTCCATCAATTAAAGCAAAACCGGCTTCCAAGCACCCTTTACATTTGCACATTACATTTCTTTCAGACAGCAGCCACCACCGCAAGAAGTTTTGTTTGATATGCAGCTATCTCTCCCTCTCTTGGCTTCACAGTACTGGAGACTCCCTTTGACTTCAAGCTGAGGCATCTCAAATGTCGGTACTTACCATCCCAGGACGATTATCTTTTAACTTAAAGTAGGGGGACTATTTTAGTGAGATTAAAAAAGTATGAGCATGTCGTGCTCCTCATATCCCACCCACTTCGTGCTCTGATTTTAGCTTCTCAAAACCAGACAAGCATTAGCAAAGTCAATAGGTTTCACCTTTGCAAAATCTATAGGCTTCGTCATTGTTTTTTTTACTTGTTGTACAGTAGCGCTATGGAGTGGCCAGTAGTGACCAGGTCATTGCCCCCTCCTATCTTTTTATTTTTAATTTTAAGCCATGTTGATAGCAACCCGCAATTCAGCAAAACATGTAAAAAAATAAATTAAAAAAAACAGCACGGGTGGGAAACTGAGACTGAAAGAGGTGGGTGGGAGAAATGGGGTGGTTAGAAATAACTTGAAAGCAGGAGAGGGTGGGGTTTATAATAAAAAGAAAGCGGGAGGGCAGGTTGAGGAGAGTGGGAGGAGGACAAGTTTTAAAAGAACAAAGGCGAGTGGGTAGGTTTTAAAAATGAAGGAGATGGGGAAGAGCTGGGGTAAAGGAGAGTGCCATAGATATCCACACCCAAATGGCTCTGGGTAGAAAGATGGGTGTCCACCTCAGTTCGTGTCATCAGGGACAGTTTCCCATCCTAGACTTTACTCTGCAGCTAAATGCACTCTAGTTTTTGTAGTTTTGGTTTGCTTTTATTGACGGACTTGAACTAAACACCTGATAGCAATAAACTAATTGGCAAAATCTAGGATTTTAAGTAGTGTTCTTGAGGACATGGAGTGATAAGGTAGTCATTTTAGCAGCTAAAGCTTGAAAAGACTTGCCCTTCTCCCTTTCGTCCCAGGTGTGACACGAGAGAGCGAGAGAGAGATAGAGATAAAGCCTTTACCTATACAAAAGCAAAAACTATTGTCTTTGTCAATGGGTGCGCCTCGACATTAACACTCCAGACTTGCTCTCCCCGCTCTATAAACTCTCCATTTAATGTATGTAAAAAATAGAACAGAAAGGTTACTAACAGCGCAAAAGGTGCTTAACAAGTCAAGTCAGGTATAGAGGACTAACGTGCTTTTCTGAAGCATCCTATAACAAATAATTTCATTGTTTGTAGCCTACCACTATAGATCACAAAATTGGTTCTTGGTGCATGAGGATTATAGATAAATAAGATGTGAAGTAAAATAATTATCTTTCGAGTCCCAAATGGAAGTCTCTCTGTCTCTTTTGAGTACACAAGGCCGGGAAAGATCCAATGATCTCCGACTGAAATAATTCAGTGTCCTATTTGTTTTCTTTGTAAGGGAAAAAATGTGCTGCACCAGCATATGCAGCAAGAAACAACGTACGCAGGCCTTATGCAACATTAATGACATGGGTCTGTTGCACTGTCACTGTCACTGCTGTGTATTAAAAAAACCTTCTCTGCAAACATAACAAGCTTTTGTAATTCAGAGTTTTAATATAAAGTCTGCTAGGCTTACACAGTGGAAAAACACACAGATGTTGTTACAAGGTAGCCATGCCACCCTTGGCTTGCTCTCTTGTACCCCAGGCACTGCCCTATCTAGCCCCGGTCTCAGAAGGACAAAGGCAGGACACTGATATGGTTTACAAAGCCTAAAAACAGAAGTTACAGTTAAGACGAAGGATCCGAACATTACGGCGTAAAAGTGTTCCTTTGTATACACAGTAGAGCTTAAGTGTCAAGTGATGACCTTTTCTAGGGGTCCAGACATAGAGGGCTGTTACCGGGCTTCAATGTTGGCAAATGACGTTCTGTCCTGGGGCCACAGAATTGTTGAACCCAAATTGAAAAACCAAATACTCTCTCAGGGTAGCAGCCTAGAGCTAACTGAAAGAGGTGACGTAGGTGAAAGCATAACTTGGCTGTGCCATTAGGCTTCCTAGAATGTAAAATAAAAGAGTAATCACTTTCTTATGTAATATGTGTAAATGGCTTTCATATAATGTGGTGCCCTGAAATGTATTTTGGTAAAGTGCAAGTATGAGTATAATGTTTCATGTACATTGCATTTAATCATCATTATGCAAGAATGTTTATGTTACAGCATTTTAGAAATGTTATTTACATAACCATTTTATATTCATTATGAGAAATGTGTGGAAAGAAATTTAAATTGAATGTGCATTTGTGTCTATTTTAGTTTGGCCGGAGCAAAGGCCCAAGTTCTTTGTATGTGAAGCTTGTTTTATTGCATATTTTCCGAAGCTCCAGGTGTGATGGTAGGAGAACCTGGTTAATAAGTAGGTCTATTTTCACAACGAGATAAGGGGGCCTGAGAAGACATGTTACCAAGGACAGAAGGCTATCATGGACTGGATGCTGAACTCCCTGAAGTGTTAACAAGGAAATCACAGCGAATATGGATGTAATGTCTTCTTTATTTCATCAAGTTAAGAGGCACAGAAACTCCAGCCACTCCTGCTTCCAGCTCCATCCACAACAGCCGAGAATCTCTCCAACATTCCAGCTAGTACAATTGCTGGAGCAGGGGCAGCCGGTAGATACCAATATACATAAGACAATAGGAATGGAGAAATTAGAGGAAAAAGAGGTACAAAAAAATAAGAGAGAACGAGAAATAATATTTACAATAAAAACAATACTACACCACCTTCCCCCATTAAAAAACAAAATATATACTATTTAATCGTAACAATTCTATTGAGATTCCATATTCGTCCATCATCCAATTTAACAGCTCCTTTAATTATCTTAATAACTTTAAAAATTCTACTGAAATGAGACTGTCCGCTACATGTTTTTCCTGGCAGCTTGACTTTGACAGAATCACCCACATCAACCTGTGTCTCTCTCACCGATTATCTCGCATCATACACTTGCTTTCTTTTCTCCTGACAACTCAAATGTTTGTTCACAGCAAAATCTCTCTGTTTCTCATAGTCAAATCGTTCCCTGGCATAGCCTTTGATCCATGGTGGATCTATTATTGTGTGAGGAATAAGTTTTCTGAAAATAACAAATGGTGATTGACCTGTACTAGAGTGAGGCATAAACCGGTAGTCCTCAACCTTATTTTTGATCATCTCCTCCCAATCACACCCCAACTGATTCGCCAACTGTATAGTTTCTTTCAACGTCCTGTTGAAAAGTTCCACCATGCCATTTGTTTCTGGATGGTATAAAGCACATTTTTTTGTGTACAATACCTCTTTTTCTCAAAAACTCACATTTTCTTGGACGTTAATTGAACGCCATTATCAGACAATATGCATCTCAGATTGCCCTCTCTACAAAACACATCCATCAAAAATTCTACCACTCTCAAAGAAGACACCTCCGAGGAGATTATAACTTCTGGCCACCTAGATAACTCATCCATGAGAACCACCACGTATTTTGAGTGTGTCCCACGATTTATCGAGCCCAATATGTCAATTGAAACCGCTTCCCACACTTCATTAGGAACTTCTTCTAACATCATTGGTTACGTCCTAATTTTTAACGACTTGTCTGCTACTTTGCATTCCAAGCAATCCCGCACTTTCCTTTCAATTGCCATTTCCATGCCAGGCCACCATTCCTTAGTTTTGCAAATGCCATGATGCCCACTATGAGCAAGATCAATAATGCGCACTCGCAAGTTGCTTGGAGGGCTCAACCTACTTCCCCTTAAGACCATACCATTTTGAATAGAAAGTTAGTGCCAAATTTTCTTATATTGCTCACCAAAACTCAACATGATCTAGGGACCTTCTGGCAGAAAGCAAGTCCTAGATACGTGACAAATCTACATCATCATACAACTCCTGTTTCCACTCTTCCTCAGTAATACAACCGCTCGTGACAACACAAACTTTAATTCCTCATCCACCCACCAAGAATCCACATTTTCACACTCACTCAATCCTTCCTTCCTCAGCCTGGATAAGCAATCTGCAGCTCTGTTCTCACATCCAGGAACATACTTCACATCAAAATGGTAGTCTTGTAAGCCAACTATCCACTTACATATACGACCTGAGACACTGTCTACACCTTTTTTTCACAAATCTCTCTCACAAAGAGGTTTATAATCCATGCAAACTTCAAATCTTGTGCCCCACAGAAATTGCTTACATTTTTTTGTAGCCCAGAAAATGGCCAACGGCTCCTTCTCTATTATTGAATACTTACATTCTGCACCACGTGAAGTGAAAGCAATAGTATTAGTCTTGTTATGATTGAATTGTTTCAAGACGCAACCTAAACCTTTCTCTGAGTCATCCGTGGTAATGGAGCAGGGAAGACCAGGTTGGAAACTGCTTAGGGATTGCGCAGAAGATAAACAACTTTAAGTCATCAAATTCTTTTTGACATTCAGAATCCCAAACAAAATTGGTACCATTCTTAAGTAGGCTCCTTATAGAACAACTTCTTTTTGCTAAATCTGTGATAAATCTTGCTTAGAATTCCACCATCCCTAAGAAAATCTGAACCTCACTCTTATTTTCAGGTGCTGCTAGATCAATAATAGACTTTACTAGTTCTTCCTTCGGCTTGACGCCATCTCCAGTTATTCTGCGGCCTAAATACGAAATCTCTGATTTGAAGAACTTACATTTATCTCCCTTCAATGTAATCCCTCTCAAACGAAAAATGTCAAGTACTTTCCTGACCAATGTTTTGTGTTGTTCTATGTTATTCGTGAAAATAAGAACATCATCTTGAAAGAACTTCACACGCGTCATATCCCAAGTATCTCATTCATCAGCCTTTGAAAAACCGAAGCAGCTGAACAAAGTCCAAACGGCATTCTATTGAACTTGAATACCCCAAAAGGAGTAATAAAGGACGTTATCAACTTGGACTCTTCACATAAATGTACCTGATGATATGCTGAGCTGAGATCTAAGGTAGTGAAGAAATCTCCCAAAGAACTTACCATGTCTGTTATATTAGATAAGGGAAACCTGTCCTCAATGACTACCTTATTCAAATTTCATAAGTCCACACACAACCTTATGTCTCCATTTGTTTTAGTTGCAACGACAATTGGAGCAATCCATTCCGCAGCCTCAACTTTCTCAATGATACCTTCTGACACCAACCTCTGAAGTTCATCTTTCACTTTGTCTCTCATACTGAAAGGAATGTTTCTAACTTTGCATGCGATTGGAGATGCACCTTTCTTTAGCACTATGAGGTGCTTATATCCCTTGCCACAACCTATCTTGTTGGCAAAAACTTCAGGGAATTCTCTTTTGAGTTCCTCACCCCAACTACAGGTTTTCTGCACTTGTACTTGGGGAACTGCATTCGAGTTCAATATAATATTCAACAATTTCTGATGTGGCCAGCCTAATATGGTATCCCCCCCACAACTGGAATATAAACTTCAATCATATTACCTTTGAACGCTATCTTAGCCTCAAAATAGCCTTTTAACCCAATAGGTTTCCCACCATAACTGAAAGGAGTAACATCTGGTGCATGAAGAGTCACTCTGTTCATAAAATATTTAGAATAATCGGATTCCGAGATCAAAGTCAACTTTGCTCCCAAATCCATCATTGGAACTTTAACCCCGTCAACCTCCACAATGTCAATAGGGTACTCACAAACATATTGGTTATACAGTTTACATCATTTACAATTTGTAACACAAAAGGTTTCCCATCATCATCATCTTTTCCATCATACTCAATCTCATTCACCTTCACAACTTTCCTTTCGATAGACTTGCAACATCTAGCAAAGTGACCTTTCTTGCCACACTTCTTACACAAAATATTGATAGCAGGACAGTCTCCTATTAGCTAAATGTGAAGAAGAGTTACACCTAAAACATAATAATTTAGATTTTGCACCAGGGTGTCCTTTTGATGTAGTCTTCGTCTCTACCAATTGAATTGTTTTTGAAACACCTTTGGATTTCCTCAGATCTTCTAAACAAAGTTCTGAATGCTCAATTTGTTTCGCTACAATTAAAACTTCCTCTAGCGTAGGATCTCCTTTAGACCACAAAGCTTCTCTTATTTTATCGCTTCTGCACTCCAACATAAATTGATCTCTAATACGTTCTTCCAGTGAGTCACCGAATTTGCATTGAACAGCCAATTTCCGCAGATTTGTTACAAAATCTTCAACAGTTTCTGTATCATTCTGCTTACATTTCCCAAAGTAATATCTTTGGAGGATAATTGACACCTTGGGTAAATAATGTCTGTCCAATCTAAGAAGCGTCAATTCAAACTCATTTAAATTGGTATCACCTTCAGCACCATCCGGAGTGCTGATCAGAGGTAAATTCTCCAAAATGTCTTGACCTTCTGCACCAAGACAGTGTTGAAGAACAGAAGTCTTCCTGTCTGCTGATAAATTTCTGCCACAAACTTGAATATACGTAAGAAATACTTTTATCCATTTATTCCATGGAATGGGAGGATCTCCAGGTGGAGACAAAAAGAAGGGAGGCGGGGAAATGTTTTGCATGTTTCCAAAAATTGAAGACTTCCTTCAAAGAACCACAAATACCTTAAAATAAGTTACTAAAGTCCTGGGTCCAATGAGTAGAAAAGGAAAAAAACAAAAAACAAAAAAACAAAGAACGCAGTGCAAAAATGAGAAAAAAGAAAAAGAAATGAGTATGTGTACTATATAAGAAGCACTTGAAGAAAAAAACACATGACATCTGTAGTCTCCCTGAATGATGTTCGCTGACACAGGGGATTTGAAGACAAACGATGTAAGGGATACAAAGTTCCACTTACTTTAACTGTAAACAAGCACAGGGGTAACAGTGAAGTTAGCAGAAAACACCTCATATTATTTTTATAGTTCTGTATAAGTATAAACAAACACAGCGGGAGCTGGAAACGTCCTGTATACTCTTGCCACTAGAGCAGGAACTCGGGCGGAGACAGAGAAGCGACTCTCTGAAGTCCGGGGCAGGACGATCGAAGGAAGCGAGAGAAAGAAACTGTTGCTTAGCAACAAACTCCAAGTGAGTGCGCGGAACGTGTGAAGCAAGAAATGCGTTGGCATGGGAGCCAGACGCTTAAACGTTCGTGCGCCGTACTGGCGAAAATAGGTCCCAATAACAGGGAAACACGAAAAAAAAATACAGAGTACACTATACTAAGTACACAAAGTCCCCAAAAAAAAATCTTGATTGTAGAGGAAGAGGAGAAATAAGAATTGAAACGGAAACTCTGTACCTTGGGAATCCAATCCTCTTGAGTGTTGGAGTTTCGCCTTGCTTCTTTAATATCCCATCCCCGTGGCAAAAAATTGAAGTGTTAACAAGGAAATCACACCAAATATGGATGTAACGTCTTCCCTATTTCATCAAGTTAAGTGGCACAGAAACTCCAGCCACTCCTGCTTCCAGCTCCATCCACAACCGCAGAGAATCTCTCCAACATTCCAGCTAGTACAATTGCTGGAGCAGGGGCAGCTGGTAGATAACAATATACATAAGACAATAGGAATGGGGAAATTAGAGGAAAAAGAGGTACAACAAATTAAGAGAGAACGAGAAATAACATTTACAATAAAAACAATACTACACTCTCCTCTACGTTCCTGAGCTCTGGAGTGATCCAAGGACATACAGATGTAACTTGAAAGAATTCAGCTGCCAATTAGATGTGCGATTTACACTTGTTTCAGTGGAACGTTTTGGCTGTGATGTCAGCCCTTGGAAGATTCATGATTTGAGTGTTGTTAATTCAGTTGCAGATCAGATTCCTTTAACCCCTTGATCAGAGCGGACCTCTGAGAGGTATAGACCTCTCTTCCTTTACTGGACTAATCGACTTTACACTGCTGACATCTCGATGACAAACTTCTACAGAGGTTTCTGTAGTGCTGACATTTTTTTCTTTCAAATTCTTATAGGCAACAGAATGGCCACGAACTTCAATTAAATGGTTGGGTAGGAAGGTAGTGTCCAAAACTAATGTTTCTCGCAAATACAGGCGTAGACAACACTAACAACAAATTACAGTTGCACCTAGTTATACACCATAAGTTAAGAGTTCCTGCTGCTACACTTCAAAGAGAAATATGCTACTACATTTGACTTCTAGTGATTTAGTTTCAGTTAAGGGTGGAGAAATGTTAATGGGGCTTTAGTTCCTTGCTACCATCCTCCTGCCTGGACCCAAGAAACTGCCTCCTGAGGCACAGCTAAAGAATGTAGTGTCCACCCAGTCTTAGAAAACAACAATCTCTCCTGGGGTACAGGGATGGTGTCTAGTGTCAGTGCAGTATATAAGTCGTCCCTGGACTAATAGTAGGAGGCAACACCTGGTCTTAGTGCCAGTAGACAAAAAATACCCACTGACATGAAATAAAAGGTTAGGAGTCTCTATCTAAAAAATTATTGGTCACAGCAAAGACATTCTGGTGGTGGGACCCTTACGAGGAACGTGGCACCTACTAAAGGGCACAGGAGTCACAAGGAGCATCCCAGAAAGTATGCAATTCTTGGGATAGTGACAGGTGGGTTCAAATGATGGTAAATCCAGAACCTCAGAGCCTAGAACTACAATTCTTCTGTCTCACCCTATACCTCCCTCAATATATATTCTGCCATCTACGACTCATCTCAAACCTCATTTTACTACTATGATATCCAAAATAACTCTTCCTAGACTCTTCCGTCCTGGCTCACCCCAAACCTCAGTTTACTACTATGATCTCCCAAACAACTCTACTAAATTCTTCCCTCATGTATCCCTCCTTTGACTCATCCCAAACGTCATTCTACTATGACCTCCCTAATTCCTTTCTACAGACCCTTCCCTCCTCCATCTCTCCCTTTTACTCTTCCCAAACCTCATTTTACAAGTATCATCTACCAAATAACACTTTCCAGATTCTTCTCTATTCTATTCCTCCACTAATGTATTCAATCCAACTAGCAGACTCAAAGGTCCACCTCTCAAATTAAAACTCGCATTTCCCTACACTAATCCACTAGTAATCCTTTTGGGTTCCAGATTATCGTGCTACTCACCTAAAAGTGCTTTGACGCCTAGTCAGGGGTAGTAAGTGCTTTATAAATACAATTACAATTCCAGTGGTTTTGGGAATCCAAACAACATCCTTTAGCTATTTGGGAGATTCCCCAAACCACAGGGTGAAAGTGAAGTAATTCTCAATATGTCTAGAGGCAACTAGAAAGTGCAATATGCTCCCCACTGCAGGGTGGTGTGGTGGGCCGGGACAAAGTTAAGCTCACCTTCAACAGTGATAGGCAATATGCAGTAACTGAAGATTCCTGAATAGCTGGTAAGGAACAATCTCACGCTCCTGGAGCATGCATAGTGCAATGGCTTTCTCCATTCTCTGCTTCACTGTTGTGCAGCTCCTCCTTGTATGTCAAGAGAAACGTGGAACAAAGTATAGGGCCTAGTCCTTATAGCCAGACCTGGTCACTCAGATCTCGTACATCTTTTGAATCTTGGGGCCTCCTCTAATCCTGGAGAGGCATGACCACCACATCATAAGTGTACTGAAGGGACGGGCTACCTATTGTGGTATGGTTTGAGCTGGTCCAGTGAAAATGTGTATCAGTCCCTGATATTGAGGCCAGGGAGAATATGTATCGGCCTCCGAAAGGTAGCCAGATCCAACATTCAGATCATGGGAAGAAGACTGGAGGGGCTGGTATTACTCTGGGAGAGGAACTTTAGCTACTTGAAAAGGGCTAGTGGCTACCTCACCCACCCCAAGGGACAACTGTACTCAAGGCAGCAGTAAAAGTAATGTAAAAATGTGACGTGTAGATCCAGCATGGAGCTGGGCAGCCTCGTACAAAAGCCAGCCAACCATGTTAGCAGTCATCCATGAGGAGTCTGATGGACTCCACAATTCACTCAGCCCCGGCTACCTAAGACTTAACACTTGAACACATACCAAACATATGTGCATAAACCATTTAAGATGCATGAAATGGGCAAAGGAATCTGGCTACTCTGGGTAAGACAAAAGTTTACATAGTGGAAGCCGAAAGGCTGTTCCCTCAAAGGAACATATGTAAAAAGGCCTGTTTCCATATAATTATGCTGCAACCAGTGTCAGTGTTTAACATCAGAAGTAGAGAGGGCAAGAGATACACTTCGGTAGAGTAGTTCACTTTGGGTGTCTCCTGCCCCTAGATGGACCTAGCTATGGGGCCTAAAAGCCTTATAAAAGGCCATCCCTAAGTCAGCTTGTCTAATTTACGTACTGGAGGAAAAATACAGGGTCAAACAGAAAAAAGACACAGGTATGGGCAGCACAGCTCTGTATAGCTAATTATCTGAGGGTTTCTGTCTCAACAGTTTACAACTATAAAGGTTCACAAACAGCTAGAATGACATGAAACAAAGCATAACACAGTGACAATTGTATGGTACATATAAAAGGAAATGGGACAGTATATCAAGAATTCATGTGACAACCTTCTGGCTACCAGGGAGGCACATAGGCCAACAGCCTTGGTGGCCAAGATTTTCACACATAGCCACAGGGGGTGCAGTAGATCTAAGAGGCTGTCAGGCCAAAAGGTGGTGCTGGACTGCAATCCTCAGGAAGGCCAAGGAAGGGAAAAAAAATGGATACAAACAATAGAAGCTGGTCAAGAGAGGATTGTGCTTGCTAGACTGCATCAATACCATCTGACCTGCCCTTTCAGTAGTGGATCTCTCTGGCAGCACATTGCTTTGACTGGTCCTGGGAATACGATCAGTAGATGTTTGCAAAATTTATATAGCTGGTCAATTTTCCAGCTGCCTGCATGTATGGTCATGAGTGGTGGAGTGGAAACAGGATTGCACCTTGAGCTAGCTATAGGCTTAAACCATGGCAGATTCAGCAGCAGAACAGGCAAGCATAACTTTAGCAGAACCACAGGCTTAGTCCTAGCAAAGAATGTAGCAACATGTTGATTCTACCTTCAGGATTCATCACATCAGCAAAAATCCATTTAGTTTCAAGGCTCGTTAGTTGGATATTTATCAACTGTCGATCACAGTCAATGATGCATCCTTAGAAATTCACTATCTAGCCAATAAGGCTCAAAGAGGTTTTCCCTCCGCAGAATGAGTCTGATGTAGCAGGACCTGCTGCTTACATGCAAGGAATGAGCATGGGTTCTTGAGGTAGGAGTTCAGGGGGTGCTGCAGCCTCCCCAAAATAACTATGCTGGATTTCAGAAAGAGAATCAGCAATAAACATGCCTTTACATTGTGTTTTATCTTGTCCCATTTGTTGTGCATTCAAAGACAGAGGTCAAATGTCCGGCTATGTTTTCTGACAAATTGCTGCTTAGTCTTTTAACATGGAGATTGTGTTTTCTTTCTCTGATAGGAAAGTTGGAGGAGTTTCTAAAGTGAACTTTCTAATAATATTGATGAGGTACAGGGAGTGTGAAACAAAAGGCTGCAGGATGTTTGTGTTTTTTCTAATACACAACAGATTGTAATTTTGAAGTGTGATTAAAACATGGATGTTAATAGTATCAAAACAAATTAAGGCAGTTTACTTGATGATGTGCAAATGGTAAATATTTGCTGAACTCCAATTCCCACACATCATTTGTATGCTATATAGTTTTATTAGTAAAACTGCATGTCAGTGCACATTTTGTGGCCAATTCTATGGAAAATGTCCTGACGGTACATGATGGTGCGCAATGTTTTAGTAATTTATTTGCAAATGTGGTCTCCAAAATGCACCACCAGCTACATAACGCTCCCTTAACACTCTCTTGCTGAATGGGCATGACTCATTTGCAACACTTGTTTTTGGGCGACACTTGGGATTTTTCACAAACCTTATGAATTCAGTGATGTGACATTGATGCTTGTATCCCATCCTGATTTTTTTTCCCACACTACTGTGGAACCCTTATAACCTCAGGCCTGCAACCATATGCACTGACCCAAGAGCACTACAATAAAGGAAGAAAAAAGGAGGCGGGACTGTCCTCTGCAACTAGCATTCATTTCCCATTTAGAATGCTCCATTTTTGCAGAAAAGTAAATATTTGTGTTCATTTTTGAGTAGCCTCTTTGACAGGTACCCTCAGGGTGTTTGCAACGCTCACACTAAAAGGGTACAGGATATCACTTTGTGCATTCATTATTCAAAAATGTTCAGAACTAGAACAATGGCTGTACCATTCCCTCTAAATGGTGGAATGTAAAAGGTATTGGGAGAGTACCACAAGTCCAAACTGTTTAGGCTTAAATTACAGCTATAGAGGAAATGTGAAGATTTTCCATGTCCTTCCGAAAACATTTTAAGAAATATAGTAACAAACAGTACATTTTAAAACAATAGAAACTCAAGGACAACATTGGTTATTGTATCACAAGCTAAAAGAGCAGGTACTGCGTTCACGAAGACAGCAAGGGTAGGAAATTACCACCATTTACATGGTGTACCCCCAGATTTTTGCCCTATCTGTTTTTAGCTGGCTGTAGAACTCTGTGCACTTTACCACACCGAACCAGCAGTAAAGGGCATGTGTTCCTCCTTTTATCATAATGATATCAGAATAATCCTAATTGGCATATATATTTAATTTACCTATAAATCCCTAGTATATGATACAAATTATATCCTGTGTCTGTAAGCTAATGTCACTAATGGACTGCAGCACCTATTGTGCCACCCACTCCAGTGGTAATGTAACCCATGGCTTCAGGCATACAACAGAAGCCTGACTAAGGCAGCTTTTTACAGGTCCAACTCGACCTGTAAAAATAAATCCTCCTGACAGATCTAAACCTTCCTTCAATCTTAACTGCCCGTAAGAAAGGGTGCATGTTATTTAAAAGTGGGACAAGTAGAAATATAATGTTATACGTGTCCTCACAGTGATTATGCCCCACAATCTATTTTCACTGTAGCAACAGTTGTTATCAATGTCTAAGAAGAAATGTCATTCTTGGACTCTTTGTAACATTTATTAAAAGTCAATTTCAGTAGTGAAGTTGGACTTCTAATGAATATTAAGGAAAAGTTACTTTTAGAAATATATCTTTCGCCAGCCTAATGCTCCTGGATCCTAATTTGCATTAGCCTCCAGCTGCAGCCCTCTAATTGTTCAACCTTGAAAGAGGTATGAAAACTGTTCCCACAGTAGAAGTCAAGACCCTGGGTGCAGGCAGATTAATCTGCTCCTTGAGCAGGATAATCATTTTGGAAAGACAAGAACGTAATTAACTTCAAGGAGACCTCCACTGTCAGAGACAGATGTCAGATGACACCTGCACGGGTCCATTCCTTGTTCACACAGTCAGTGAGACTCCAAACCCAGTGAGGAAGGAGATAACCCAGAACTAGTTTGAAGTGACAACAGAGGAGGGGATTCACATTTCCTTGGCCACTCCTCTGGAGTGGGCATGTATGCTCTGCACAAAAAGAGAAGGCTTCCGCCATCTTGGATTTAGGCAGAGAGGAATATTGTGGAACTGTTTACACTAAGGCTCAAGGAAATGCCACAAAAGTACGTAGGGAAGCCCCTTGAAAATTCTAACCCATTCCTCAGGAAGGAACCAAGTGTCAACACAGACCCATAATTTGGTGCCAGGCATAAATGGACATCCCAGTACCCTACTTAGAATACTCAAAACACTACTGAATCTGAGAATGATCAGAAGAGGACTGAACCTGCTGTGTGTGGCCTGAGAGGAGCTCTGAAGGACTGCTACCTCTTGTACCCAGGACAAAGAAGCGCAATTTGATAATCATAAGGCTGACAACCTGTTCAAACTACAGGGACACAAGGTACAAAAGGCATTTCCTACAACTGCCAAGATGACCAGTCCCAACTGGAGTGCTTTAGACACTTCTGCTGGCATCTAATAGAGCAAGTCAGACCCCAAGTGTTCTTTCTGAGGTCCCGGAACCCTTGATGGCATCAGGCTGGACTTCTCCTATAATCCTGGAAAACATAGAACTAAGAGACCTTTTGGCTCACAAGGGGGACCTTAACAAACCTGCCAAGCCATTCACACCAGGGTGCACTAAAGCTGGACTAGAGACTTAGGCTTCTCCTGCTCGAAGCTTTTTTGCAGCAGTAAATCTGATTCAGCTGGACCTCGCAGAAAAGGAATCCACCTCTTGGAGCCCTCTTTGGCTACAACCTGAAGCCTTGCCTCACCAGAATAATCCAAGCTCCAAAAAAAGTGACTAAATGTGAATGAAGAAATTGTCACCAGGCAAAGGCACGAACTGTCTTGCTGATGAGTGTCCTCTATGGGCCATATAATTCAAATGTCTCCCCTTCAGAGCTTTCCAGCTAAAGACAAACAACTTAATAGTGACCTTCTCCAATGACTCTCCGACCTTGTGGATACCTGCTCAGTTAGAGCTGCTGCCTTGTCCCACTGAAGATTTTGGACTTTGATTTTTTAGACTAAGTCACATGGTAAAACTTCTGATTTGGTTGACCCTGGTTTCTGTATCTGACCCGAGCTCCTTCATGGCCACAAATCACACCTAGGTCCCAGTTTTCTGAAACCAGTTGACAGAGGCTGTAGCATGAAACCTTTTACCAATATTGTTATTTCAGTCTTTAAAACTTCCTGACTCCGGTTTCACTTACTGAATTCTTGTCATTTTAGTTTCATTTAATTTACTAAACAATGTACTTTAGTACTCTAAATCAGTTGGGGAATTTTTTGTTTATTGTTTTTGACGTTATTATTGTTTTGATACTGCATAAATAATTTGCACATTGTCTCTATGTTAAACCTGTCTGCTCTGTGGCATAGTAACTACAAGGTTGAGCTCAGGCTAAATCAATGACTTCACAGGTTCGTTCTGAGAAGGGTTGGTTTTGTTGTTTAAGGTGTGTAATAACCCCCCTTTAATTAACAACTCAATTTTTACAACAAATTTCCGCACACACCAAAGAGGTCCAGTAAAGGAGAGTTGGATAAATTGTGTGTTTGACATGTAATCATACGGTGAACCTAAATTAACTATTAGCAAAGCATACAGAAGTTTAAACCTGTTGTACAAAGAAAGTTTTTTCTCTGTGAACCTATGAAGGTTATAAACCCCGGTCATATGTTTTTGTTTTCAAACATATTGTGATATCAGAAGAGATTGTATTCCACTCTCAAAACTGCAAAGAGCCAAGATGGCATGTTTAACATCCGTGAGATCTGTCCCTTTATTTATCAGCACTTAGCCACAATACATGAGAGGACATACTTCTGATGTAGAAATACAGTAGCCACCTCCCTCTCATCTAATATGGACATTGCTTCCCGTCCTGCCCTTTTCTGTGCTATTCTAAACCATTCCGAGTGTTACTTCCACTGAACTAATTAGCCTGACCAGTTGAAATCAATCATTTACAGGTGAAAAGTTCAACATTGCAGACAGCCAGTGTCAGCAATGACTTAGGGTGAAGTGGCCACCTTACTTGGAAAGCAAAACTTCAAGTTCGAGAACACAAAGTGCTGTTGGTTGAAACGTCCAGAATAGAGGGTGTCACGCATGGGGAAGACTGCCAACACTGCATTTTCCAACCTAAAACAAAAATCGAGATACGAGACTGAATGGAAGAGTTCATAGGCAACAATACAACATTTATTGTTAAGGTGTCACCCTGGTAAATGCTTGTAAAGAAAAGTCCAAGCATGGGCCGAGGTGGAAAGGTTAAAGTTGCGAAAATTGACCGAATTTCTTTTTTTGCACAAGATCGATTTTTCCCTGGTAGTTGTAGGAGACACTACAGGATTTCTGTGAGGCCCTGAACAGATATCTTTACAATCGGCAATCGCTCAGAGGTGTGAGGAGCGTGAGCTACAAACTGCATGCTAAATTTGCCCTAGCTGCCACGAAGCCCTATGTCAGGAGTGATAACATATGCCAGTAAGAATATTTTAACTAACAGTTCCTTGTATGCTAGAATTTAAGCCTACATTTACAATGTTATTCCAGAGACCCAGAGTACAATATGCTGTAGGCTAAAATGTCAAGTGCATGAAGCCACTTAGCTGCTTCTGTGATTTGCGTCTTGATGTTAAAAGCAACAGATTTGACTTGAGGAATGTCATTAAATGTGTATTAGAGCTATTGAGGGATTTGCAGCAGGCAAATCATTGCTGCCAACAGGTCCTGTGTCATGAGGACTTCTATTCAGACCTGTTTTTGAAGCCAACAAACCTTGGATCGTAAGCTTTGTAGTGCTTCATTTACTATTACAAATATGTGGCTTCCAGCTCCTGACAAAAACATTAACGAAAGACCTGCTGCAATGAATAAAACAAAAATATATTATTTTCTGTATACAATGCATCTATAAAATAAATAAATGTGTGATGATTCAGTGTATTTTGAAATGGAAAATACTCCGTCAAGCACTCCAATACACCCACTTTATAGACGGTCGAATAATACTCTAAGCAGCCAATAGCATTATGTGAGACATTGACACTCCTCTAGACCCACTGTGTATATTTTTGAGCAATTACAATACATAAAAGACAACTGTGCGGCTGAGCCTTGCTTAAAAATCAACATGCTGGTAGCCAAAAAGCAAGGCCTGGCTCTGGCTAAAGATGCTCTTTGGGTGTCAAATACATATCACCCACTATCCATATTAAATTAAACAGATGGGAGGGCTGATGGAGCGACGAGTTTGAAAGGATGTTCATAAAGTATTTGGAATAAATCCCCACCTTCTCGGCTATCTGTCCCCCCCGCCCCACTTTAGTGCTGCTTAACGGCTGGAGCGGTAGTGAAGGTCTCAAAGCACTACCCGTCCCATAGGCCCACTCCTCCAACCTTTCTACTCTCTCAGACAATGAGACATCTTTAAAGATCGGTGTTTCTTGAGATATTCACTGGATTATTTCTTTACAAGTCCGAGAGACATCCAAACCTCATTCCAAAGGCTGGGCTGCCAGGGAACAACCAGCTCTGCCAGTATCGGAAATCCCGGCGGTCTGGCGGTTGTGGCGGTCCTAATCTGCCAGAGCAGTGCTGCAAGCAGCGATGCCCTGGGGATTACAACCCCCTTCTCCGCCAGCGGTTTCATGGCAGTAGCACCGCCACGAAAATGCTGGCAGAGAACGGGTGCAGGAGGCCCCGGGGGACCCCTGTACTATCGCAATGTTCACTGTCTGCTTTGCAGACAGTGAACTTTGCGACGGTGCTGGTGCACCCTGCGCTCTACAGCATTGCCGATGGCTCTTTACGAGCCGGAGACAATGCTCTAGGCTGTTTCCCGCTAGGCCAGCAGGCAGAAACTCAGGTTTTCGCCCACTGACCAGGCGGGAATCTCTTACTGGGCCGGCGGCGAGGGTGCCACTATGGCGGAAGCGTCCCCTTTGGAAGTTCGGAAGACGGTTTACACTCATAATCAGCCCCATAGTGTTTATTCAATATGTGCTACAGCAAACACAATGGATTTTATTCCAAATATGTTGGTATCGCATCCAATTAACACACTATTGCTGAGTGGTGTATTTAATAAACATGGCATTATTTCCACCTTCTGCACACTAGAATAGGGAATAATGTGGCAACACCATATGGTAGACTCGCTCTAGGCTAGAGTGGACACTTTCTTTTAGATTAAGCAGGTCTACTAAACCAGAATGGCCACTGTCAAATGGAATCTTTTTTCAATGGAATCAAATAGGATTTTGAAAAGCTTACCAGAAGCCAAAAATGTAAATACTGTTCAGACATGCAGGACTAAATAGGACGAAGACAACCCCTCTATGGGAGCCCTCTGCAGGCAGTGATAAACCACTGAAGTTCCATATATTTTGTGAATACTTCTGTGGTGAGGAAGAAGGACAGCACCCAGTTAAGGCAGTCTTTGAGCTTTGTCATCAAGCTGGACGGGCACAATGTGCCAAGGCCTGGGTAGATTAAGCATCTTGAATTTATGAATGGGAAAAAACCTGTTTAAATCATGTCGATACAGTATTGTGTGGACATAAACTTCTGTGTTTTAGCAAGCGTTAGTTGAAATGGTAATGGTGTAAACGTCCGAGAGAATGGGATCTATGGCTTCTAAAGGGAGGGGTCTTCCCTTTTTGTCAAAGGTTCTTTGAGTCCTACTGGAGGAAATGGTGGCCTCAACTGGTCATGCCTGCTGACAACATCAAGATTCTGAAGATGTTTCTACTTTTACAGTGAGCTCACAGAAATGGCGGTGGCTGGAGACTTTGGGAAGAAGAGTGGCCCTTACACTAGGAGTCAGAAAAGCACTGGATTGCTGGAAGGACTGAGAAATGGTCAGAAAGCTTTAATACAACTTAGTGATATGGCCATGAGAGTGCTAGTTTTCTGCTGCTCAGCACATTGAAATAACCTTTTTCACTCAACTGACAATCACGCAGAATGTGGATAACTTTGTACTGGGTCTACAGATTAGATACAAACACCTCAATCACTCCTGCCAGTATGTGAAAAGATTTGTGTTCATGGGCCTTGCAGCAATGTCCATGAGGCCTGTTGACATCAGCAACTTTGGCTCAGCAGTCATTTTGCCAATATCCTTGGGCCTCAGAATACGAAGCAATCAAATTCATGCCATATGTGAAGACTGTAGCCACCATGAGATTAGCATTCACTTATTTAGGCAAGACCAGAAGACTTCTTGTTGGTCTCTATATCTATTTGGGGGGGGAGAGGGAGGGACAGGTAATGCTTCTTGAAGACTTTCAGACCCAGAACAGACTGAACTGGAAGACTCCCATAAACAGACATAAGACCTGGAAGTGGTTTCGTGGTTGTTTAGAGACTTTAAAAATCTAGGTTTTGTATACAGGTTCTTTTGGAAATTCTCTATTTGTGGACCTGAGATTGTGAAGGGAGCAAAGGCAGCCACAATAGCACACTTGAAATCATTTTCATGTTAAATCTTTGAATTCATCCTTCATGTTTAGGAACTCAGTCAACAAAATATTTCCAATTTCATCACTACTATCAACCCATTTTTCGTTTTAGTGACTTGCCATTTGACCCATTCTCTTCAATATGTGTGTGGGACTGGTAAGTGAACTTGTTCGCTCTAGTATTCTTCTATTCAGATGACACTTAACTTTTGCTCAGGCTGTACCAACTTTATTTTAGGTCCATCTGTAAACTGGAAGAGTGCCATTGATGTTTGGATGCCTGCCACATATTTGAAGATTGAAGGGGAAGAGACTGAATCTTGATTATTCGTAGCCACCAGGCTCCAAGTCCAGACATCACAGAGAATGCCATCCAACATGCAAGGGGAGGCATCCACTAATGTCACACTAGCTACCTCAGTCTGATGTCATCATCTCTTCCATTGGAGGCCACCAAGTACCAGGGGACATGAAGCCATGGCTCCTTACATGTCACAGGTTCAGTATTTCATACATCAGGCTTTTCCATCTCACCTGAGGACAAGCAGCTCTGTCCTGCACACGCACCAGGAAAAGCAGCCCAGTTGTGAGGCTTCAACTGGGGGGCAATGATTGGGTGGGCCAAAGGACTGTAGGGACCTGATGTCATTATATTTGGCAGACGGCCACACACCAATATTGAATCTGCGAGAGAAATGTCACAGGTGGTGCTAGAAACATTATGGAGAACTAATAAGCAAGTGCTCTGATGTGGGTTTCGCTGACATCTAGCATGACAGGGCTTCAGGTACAACCGGCTGTGCTGCTTCAGACGAGCTGAGCAAGCTTATTCCTTAAGTAATCTTGGGTGGATCCCAACTGGTGTGGGTTGTTTCCCTGGGCTAATTTTGCCAGGCTGTTTCCCTGCATTCCGATACAGAATCACAATTTGATTTACAAAGCGTTTACACATCAGCTATTCAAATATTTCAGAATTTAAAGGTGTTTGTTTGTAAATATCAATGGTGGATCCCTAACACACTATTGACGTGATTTTCTCAAAGCTGCTAAAGGCAAGAAAGCTTGCTTCTGATCGAGGCCTGCAAATGCCGAAAAAAATTGTTTCACAAACACTAGAAGTAGGCACATTTTTCCTGCTGTCCTCAGCTTTGAACTAAAACAAATATGAAATCTTTGATTTAGATCTACCATTTCTTGAACCACAGTGATCCACTCAACTGTTGTGAGGTACAAAGCTCTAAGGTCAGTCAGCACAGAAGTTTTCCTACAGGGATCACCAAAAATAAGAAGTTAACTAACAGATAGTTTAACCCTTACGCATATTGAAAACAGCAATGAAAGTTAAGAAAATAAGCATCTTGTGTTCAATCCATTTTCCAGAAATATAAATCTGCTGCCTTAAACAGAGATGGAGGTAGGATGGCCGGCACACAATTAGGTCTTTTGGTGGCCGAAATGAGTATGGCAAACGCACTCCTTTTTAGGTTTTAAGAACCAGAGACCTCACTCCTCATGCTAGTTAGGGTTTCAACTTTCTCAGAAAAAATACCGGCCACACAGACCATTTTTTAAAGCTTTCAGGCTATGAAATGACCATACGTGAATAAGGTTTTATGTACAATACTCCATATTCTTTTTAACATGGCAAAATTAACACTCTGTTTACTTTGGTAAATCATTTCGGTAAGGTTTAAATTTCACTGCCATACCTTTTCTGTAATGTCTTTACATCTTGCTTTGTTAGCTTTACATTTCGAAGGGGAAAATACAGCATTGTGCTGATTTTTAAACTCTTTAACATCCTAAACTTAAAAATAATAGTTATGCAGGTAAAATCCTAGCGAGGTGGTAAACACAGTGGTAGTACATTTGCTCTTCACTGTTTTGGGAAGTGCCAGCTCACAAGCACAAAATAGGGCATTTGGTAGACTTCATGAATTTTTCATAATTTTCAAACATGGACATTTATACTCGGATAAAGATGACAAAGGAAATGATCTATGTTATCCTGTCGTTTTTAAGCTGTGGTCCATGGTCTCCTGGACGTTCGTAAAGCCTTGTAGCCTACTCACGGGGTCCGCATCAGTTTAGAAAAATAAATATTAGTGGAAATGAATGAAGTACAGATTCTTAGGAAAGTAAATTGAAGGTTTTAAAATGCTCTTCACATGTAAAGGAATTTGAAATTGGAAACGAAAAATGAAGGGCCTGATAAACAAGGGTAAACTTACATTTGTGTGTAAGTTTACTACATTTCATACCAAAAAACGGAGTTTAATGTTTGGGGTGTTTAATCTCTGGAGATTAAGGGAGATAACGTGTATAAATCGCCAGAGCAGGTCATTGAAGGATCCCCGCTTACGTGGATGGTATAGTATACTAGATGTGCCTCCGTACCGCCACCTATGGACTCATTGTGTATGTGTGTCAACAAGGTAAATAAACTAAACCACAACAAAAAACACAACAGAAAAGGGTAAACCATTAACCGATGATACGCTCAGCCCCTCGCCACTCTCAGGTCTGTGAGGTCATCCCCAGGATGAGAAAATAGGGAGAGATAAGGGAAGCATGAGAGAATCCAGAAAGGCAGGTGCAGGCTCCTAAAGTACCACGAGCCCCCCCCTTTCCGCCACCCCACCCATTACTCAGTCAAAATGTACATAGGTGATTCAATGTTTGGCAGGAAACGATATATATAACCTGGTGTACCTGGGTGGAATGCATCCAGGGCTTCTCACACAGCTGGATACGTTCAGGGCAGGGTGTCGTCATCCGATAACGGAGTTCTGTCTCTTTTCGGCCTAGCGCCACCGCTTACAAGCCTTCTTTTTCATTGAACATGTGGCCAGAAAATGGCAGCCTCCCCTTTTGTTGTGGTATGCAGTATGCAAGTAGCTGGAGGCCCACGAGGTTTTTTGGGGAGGGGTGGGGGGAAGACCTGCACAGTAACTCGCGGGCCTCCAGCTACTTGCATACCGTGATCCACTTATCATTGAAGCTGACATGGAGGAGTGGTAAGCCCCAGCAACATGGAATCTTGCTATGTTGTAGGTGTAGGGTCACATCCCTGAACTCCGTCCGGCGGGTCAGAGTTTGAGCAGAAATCTTGGTAAAAGGAGATGTCTCCCTGGAACATGATCAGCTCTAAATGTCTGGGTAGCTTGTAGGAGCGTCTCCTTCATGTGAAAATAATGAACTCTAGTAAAAGTGGTGGCTAGCCTTCGGTTAGTTGCAGAAGATGCACAAAAAGGGCTTGGACGTGGGCTTTGAAGACTGCTTGAGAAACCGTAGACGCTAAGCATCTGATCCATATGTTGTTACATCGGGAACGGTTTTCAAGGTAGTCCATCTCGGCTAGGAGCACCTGATTCTGGTCCAAATTCTCTGTACATGCTGTGCGATCCACACTGTTGTGGACAGGGTCCGGCACTGTGGCAAGCAAAAGCAGGGTGTCCTTTTTGATTGCCGGGGCCTGAGGGTCAGGGCTTGCCTCCTGGCAAGGGGTTGCATCTGAGAGTCTCCCCACAGGGGACGCAGGGGTAGGGCTTCTGGAGCATGTCCTTAATGGAGGAGAAGCAGGGGCCTTCGCTCTATTAGCCGACCATCTCCATGGGAAAGGTGTCCAAGTGAGGGGTCCCACCGTTTCTGCCTCCTTGACTGGAAAGAGAGGCTTTGATACACTGCCTCACAGTGCCCCCGGAGGTCGGATAATTACTATATACAAATTAGGCAAAGCAACTGAGTCATTAGATGGTCAAAGTGCTGACAGAGTATTACTGTCATCCAAACGAACAATATTTTCTGCCGCGTAGGCTCTCATTATTCTAATGAGACTACTGGATTTGAGCTGCAGAATCGCCTGCGGTGTGGGGGACTGAGTCTAACCCACTACAGGTGACACCTGTCAGCCTAATCCGGGTTTTGCTCCGGCTAACTAGCAGCACCATCATTTCCACTCAAGAGCAGGGATGATTGGGCAGCCGAGCACATGACACAATTGACTCCACAGGGAAAACGTGGTAACTCAGATCGCATACGTTTCTCTGATTTACATTAGTCTCACATATACAAGGACAAGCAGAGGCAGTATATGTTTCATTAGGGTTTTAATGAAGCAAATGCATCTTTGTGACAAGGAGAATAAAGCATAAAAATAACGCTACCATGTTGTCACCAGAATCATTAAAATAATTCCTAACAAGGCTATATTAGAGCACAGCATGTTAAGCTATAATTCGGCCCTTAAGGTTCCCCTGGGAACATATCATCCCTCATACCTGAGCAAGAGGCCTGTGGCCTACAGAAGCAGCTATAGCAAAGCATTCAGCAATCAGCATACAGTCGTGGTCATCTGGCTGGAATCTCCCTCTAACGTGTATAGGACAGTGAAGTGTTTTTATAATAAAACATCTGATGTTCTGAGAAAATGTCCCTATGTAAGGATGTGTATGTTTCTATGAACACCAGAGACAAAGTGTTACCACGTTTACCGGCAACCTATCTTACTGCAGCCTTGAAAAAGCACAGAGTGAAAGAAATGTCTTGTTTAAGAACGCAGTGCTTACCCAGGCAAAGAACAGCTAGATAGAGAGAAATAAAGCAAGGCTGCAAATGTGGCTATTGTTAAAATAATAAATGAAGCAGAATAAAATATGTCTGGGGTAAAGTGCACAGCCGCAGGCATAGTTTGCTAAAATAATGTATATATGGAGCTATAACTAAAATGGCTACACAACATATGCACCAGTACTGGGAAACCTGAGGGTTCCCTTAGGCCCCTTTTCTCTTTCCAGAGGGTGCAGTCAGGCAGTAGGGGCGGAGGGGTTGCATAGGCTGTGCACCTCTAATGTTGCATACAGTTAGAGCACCTAATGACAGCTCCATTATCTCTGCACCCAAGCCTGTAATACGGCAAAGGCACAGGGGCAAAGTGTCTCTTCTTTTGCATGAGATCACACCCTCATGAAAATGAAGAAACACCCACTTGTGATTGCACAAACTGTGCATTGCATGAAATCATACTATAGAACGGGCCACAGTAAGCATCTGTGCCTTTTGAAAATTAGTAAAGTGCCTTGGGTGTTTAAGAAGCAGGTGCTAATGCCTTTTGTGCCTATGGGTAGTTATTGCAATGTCTCTAGGTCTTCCCGGGTGCAGTAATCCTGCATATTTAAACAGTAGACGAATCCACCAGGTCACACATGGAGGCATTTTTTGTCCTCAATAAATGACTCAATTTGTGGGTTCAAATGTGGGAATCAGAGAGGAAATACTGATTCCCGACGTTATCTCCCACTCCTATTGGGCTAGAGATGGCAAACTTGTGATCCCATCCTGGGACCCAGCGCTACAGATACCAGAGGTAACAACAGTTCTGGGTGGCAGGGGGCCAAAGTAAATATTTCTGAGGTAATACTTCTCAGAAACTCTTGCACTAAAATACCCACACACTGCGGCTATGATTTGGTGACTGGTTGGCTCGGTCAGACCTTGGCCAAGTCTATGAGAGCTGGTTGCCACTCGGCAGGGCTATTTCAAAACTAAAGTGAGTGAGAGTGCCTACTTTGTTTACACAAGGAACATGCCCAGCACATCTACAAGCAGTACAAGCGCACCCGAGACGCACAATAGGTCAGCACAGGAGCAGATGACTCCCAGCAAATTACTTCACATACAGGAGATACACTGAGGCAAGAGAGCCCCATGTGCATCCCTCCACAAAGGACAGGAAAGGAAATGATGAAAGAAGGACTAAGCTGCAAAGTCATTCCTCTTCAAAGGATGGGTACAGTGGTATTCAGGAGAGCCACCAGCAGCAACATAAACAACAAGAGGTTGGGCTGCCAGTAATGTCATTTACTCAAGCCATGCCAAGTACATGACTCCAAAGAAAGGAGCCTCTTACTGTTCAGCTCCAGACAAACACATGCTAAGCAGGGACCTATTTATATTGTGGTAATGTAGACTTCATGCTCCTGTGTGATACCGATACAATATCATGAAGCCACCTGCATTTTTTGAGGCAAGACCATGTACACCTGCACACAGTGTAGATATGTTTCCACAAGGTTACTTACATATTTACAAAGGTTTTGTGGGCAAAGAAAAGACACAACAAAATGAGTTGTCGTTAAACCATAGCTCCACAGGAAGGTAGTGTGAGATAGGGAGTCTGCCCCATTTGATCCCTCTGGATTGTTCAGTTTTTGGACTACCACATTTGTGGACTTCTGCTGTGACGCAGGCTCATTGCATGAGTCTCACTTACTGTAAACTATATTGAAATGAATTGAGTGCGCTAGCCACCAGTGTTCACCTTTTGAAATAAGGTCCACTGCTGTGCAGCTAGGGTAAGAATCTCTTGTGTGTGCACATGTACACGCTGAGCGTGTGAGACTGCCACCTAACGCAGTCCAGTACCTGCTGACCTGTGCAGGCCTTACAGTACGTATGGGCATTAAAAGTGTGAGTATGTACTTCACTGAAGTATGTACAGTGTTTTAGTGTTTTACAGAATATGGGTCAGTCCTACAGCAAACTACACTTTCACTACATTTGAGCTTGGAGACTCCACTGACGCACCAATAATATGCTAAATCAAGACACCAAATGCAGATATAACATTTATTTCTCAACATCTGCATCACCTCTGCTGGACAGTAGAGGGGTGGAACTGCTTGGATGCAAGGGGTGGACCCTGGAGGGATCACCTGGATCTTCTGTGGACTGGTCCTACAGGAGTATGACATCCAGAAGGAGGTGGGTCACTGACTTCCACAAACCCATGTGGTATGCAAATGGCCTAAAGAGGCAGTGGTACCTGAAGGGGGCAGGGAGGAAACTCTGCATTGGGGGGGTCCGCTGAAGAAGGCACCCCCTACGCAAAACCGGTAGGCCTGCCTTTTGATAACTACACCCCATTTTACTGTGCGTAGTGTATGTGGGTGGAGGGGGGGGGGTCAATGTTCATAGGGTTTAGGGCATGCTAAGAAAGTGAACTGTTATGGGGTTTTACCATAGGTACTTCGACCTCCATCATACACAAATATTTGTAAATTAATGCATGGTATTGAAAAGTGCCTAGATAATAAAGTATTTTTCCTATCTGAAGGTAAAAGCACTGACTTGCCATTGATTAATTAGTTGGTTGTGTCTTTTCGTACATGTGGACTGGGCTTGGATAGCTCTGCTTCCTTTCCCAGAGACAATAAAGTGCTACAGTGGGTACTTAGGTTCAATGAGACAGAAGGTTGTAGACTTGAAGGATTCATATGTTACACAATAATAACCCACTTTCTTACAGGTAGATGCTTAGCGAGCTTGAGAAAATAAAAAGTATGGCACTTCCGTGAATTTCATTTAGAGGCCTAAGCATATTTGGGGCTTAAAAAATATTTTAGGCTTCTTCAGGTGTGTTGAAACACATGCTGTGTTACAAAACAAAAGCATGGTGAGATATTAACAAAGATACACAAAGTGTGTGATAGCACAGAAAATATCTAAATTTTATATTTTCATAACTAAATTAGGATCCAGGCATAATATTTTGTTCATATTTTCATTTAAGTATAATGTGAGTACATGAATGAAGTAAAAGGATACAAAAAAGAAAAAAATACAGCTGTGTCAGCGTCCGGCAGCCACCCTCTATCGGACTTCTGTAAACAGTAGAGATAACAAAGGGCCCAGTGGCGGAAACCCAGGCACAGTCATATATGCAGTAACTGAAAAAAATCACTTTAACTCTATTGTGAATGCATGCATGAGCAGGGCATGCCTGTAGTTCTGCAATGCCAGTGATTCAACCTTTGTTGTCTCTCTGAAGTTCATCGCCTGGTTACTATACATGAGGGCTTAGATTTTAAGTCATCATGTATATGTGCACAGGCATGTATGACTGCGGTCAGGCAGATGCAACATAGGGCCATCTCCATGTTGCAAAAGTATGTAAAGGCACCACTGGGTCAAACTTAAAGTAGAAGCTAACAATTACCAACAAGCAGCACAGAAGGAAAGACCAACAATAACAAAGATATTAGGTAAACTAACTTAGGTATAAGGCTGTCTCTTAAGAACATTTACTTTTACCGGGACATTGAGCAGTTAGTCGTTCCAAACGGCATGATCCTTAAAAAAATGAATTTTGCTTTCAAGTAATTGACATTTTTAGAATAAAATAGTTTATTTTTAATGTCAAACAAGTTACATAAAATGATTTTGACAGTAACCTGTTATTATTTTTCTTTAAGTTCTACAAACCTACCTCCTTCTCAGAAATATATTACAATGCAACACTTTGAAAACAGAACGTCACACACTGCGGCGAGAGAAATAGGTACCTTAGGAAACATGCCTATCTAACTTTCTGTCCAATGCTTAATGTTTTTTTTTCTTTTGCAGTAGTAACCCTGCATCACTAGCACTACATATTTTGGACTATGTCACAAAGGCTCTCAAGGACTCCTACTGTACCTTACCAGTGGCAGACTTTAGTTACATATTGAGACCTACTGTGCTTTAAGATTAGTATATTTGCTAATGACATGCTGGAACGATGAATGTGGAGGAGTAACCGAACTGGATGATGCTGACAAATCAATGATGAGTTGCAAGTATCCACTGAAGATGAAACTGAAATGCGTTTCAAAGAGTCAATGTATTTCACACTTAAACCCATAGAGATAAAATTCCTCAACTTTCTTAACAGTTCAGGTTTCTAACCGTTGTTGTCTCGTGTGTGTGGAATGTAGATACACCACACACTACTATTTATCTCCTACATACTTGGTATTTTAACGGTTCTTTCTGTAGATAAAGGTCGGCCATATTTATTTTCCATACATACAAAATCCTTGTCTTATGACCGAGATTGGTCAAAGCTTCCTTCAGCCAGACTTTTAACTTCCACAAACATCACAAAACTACCATTGCGGGACCCCTCAAACTTTCTATCAGCCTTCTCAATCATGCAACTCTATTACCTAAGATGAATTTACAACAAACTTCTCATTAAAAGCATAAAAAGCCAGCAGGAAATCCCTTTGTCCATTCTCGTTCTAACACCTACACCTTTCACCCTACCAATTACTCATCCCAATTCACTCTTTGAGCTCTGCTTTCCTTCCAGTCTCCCTGGCTAGACCTGCATCCTTTTTCTCACTTGCGTTCCTGCCCTGTATCATGATGAGTTGTGCCAGTACAACGTCGAAAGGCTAGTCCTTCTTTTGTTTTTTTGCGGCTGAGCCAACCAAAGTTTCCACATATAATTCGGAATTTCTAATGCACAAACTTTAGACAGAACACATCCTAAAACAGTGGAGCCAATCTGTCTCATCGTTTTCAAATTGTTCTAAGTCTCTGCAGAATACTGTATACACTTTAGAGGTCTTAGACAAAAAAAACAGGCACTCAGTACTTCGCTGAGCCAGTGCACCCTACCATGATATGGCGGCCCCTGGTCGCAACCTGACCTGCCTTAAACCAGTTGTTGCACTCTCTATTCTAGATACGGACAACAGTATTTTTTAACTGAGAGGAGTATTTCTATTCCACATCCGTGCCTGCATCCCATCTTGACCTGTTCCTGGTTGGTATGGTCTCCTAAATTGGGGCCCGTCAGTCAATGGCAGTATTGATAAAGGGCATTTACAACATCAATATGTACTTCAAACTCATATGCATTAAAATATGATGTTCTAAAAACATTATGTGGTATATGAGAACCAAATGTGTTCAGCCTTGCACCTGCATACTTACTTGCACATACTCGTCACTATGAAAGCAATGTTTACAACAGACAATAGAGAAAGGGAGATAACATGTCACATGTACTGGTGGAAGCACCCCATATATTTTACCACATGCATAATCCTTTCATTGCTCATTCCTCCGTTCCTCTGAACGTCCTTCGACAAGAGCGCCCATCCCAAGCTTCCTAAAATAGGAAGTTTGGATCTGTTAGTGTACCTGTAAAATCACCATTAAGTGAACCAGTAAAAATGGTCCTGGGTATTGCTCGCTGAGTTGCAAAGATGAAAGATACTATGCCTGGATAGCATGCAAGCACAACTGAAATAAAAAAATGAGGCAGATACTGTACTCCTAGGTAGCTGAAAGGTTCTCAGTGTTATTTTCGCAAGTTTAAGGAAACTTGATGGAACTGAGAGACTTACTGTGCAGTTAGTTTATTGCAAACGAGACATCCGTGCATCAATTGGGAAACCTCCACAACCGCATCAGTTTCATGGAGCAACGTCCATTCATTATTAATGAATTATCAATTTCCAGCTCTGGGGCATTCCTCCACATTTCCACCCGAAATGAGTCTGTGTCCTTGTTGATTTGAAGACATTTTCTGCAAAAGCTTCTAGGCTGTGCAAAATCACAGCGAAAAGCAGCACAGTGACACGGTCCTTCTGAAGACATAATGGAAAACATGAGAAAAAGCCTCCTTTCCGATTTGCGCTTTCATTCCAAATAGCCATCAAACACATCCAGTTCGTTGTCCATCTCATAGAGAACTGAACCAGGGTCTGAGAGTACCCCCAGATCTACCAAGGCCTGGTCCATGTCTTCTGGGAGAAATACTATCCCTACATTGAGGACAATGTACTCCATCAGGAAGGCGTAATACAGAATGAGAACATTTACAAACAACAATCCCACGTAAAACATATAGGGTGGCTCATTTAATGCCAAGCCAGTGGAATCCAGGTGTGCATAAACTGCGACGGGCATACAGAGGTGCAGGGTCGGTGCTGAGTAGAGCTAGGTCCTCTTCAACTTCTAGCAAAGAGAGAAAATGTGGAAAGGAAATCAGCGTTCATTATGTTGTAAACAATATGCCACATAACAGAGAATCAACAAACATCCAAAAGGAATGCTACTTGAATGTACTACACCCTTATGTGTCTTTTTGGACATGCAGTATACATACATAGGAGTCCAACTCATGATGCAGGTTTGCCAATGTATAGAATGCAGATGAGTACGGGTATACCTCTATTCTTCTGCTAGTTGAGTGACGGATCGATCCTATACATGCTATTGTAAACAGTAAATGTAGCAGTGTCACACTTGAACACCTTTTTAAACCATTTTGTAACTACTTAAATATTACAGCTATTGTAATCGTAAAGTGCATTTATATAGCGGTTCGTACCCTTGATGAGGCACTAAAGTGCTTTGCAGCGAGCAGCACTCTACTCCCGGACCCAAGATTAGAGGTTAATAGTGAGTAGATAAGTCAGATAAGTAATTTTTTCCTTTTCTTTCTCCATGAGTTGTTAGGTTTGTGCTCTTGATTTCTTGTGTGTTTAGTAGTTTAGAGTAGGGTTAGAATGATGGGAATGGATTTTAGAGGGGAAGTGGCAAGATGTTTTTGTAAGTAGTGATTATGTGTTGGGTGACATGGCCAATAAAAAAAATAAAACAAGCATTGGCAAAGCCAGTAGCTCTTGCCTAAGCAGGAGCTATTGGCTTTGCCAGTGTGTTACAGCCATATTGTTCACCATCATGGATAAAAGTCAGTGGCATAGACGAGAGTGGTGTGGACCATCGTAGAGTGGAATGGCAAAGAATAGAGTGTTGTAAAGTGGCATGGCAGAGAGTGTCGTGTGTTGGAGAGGCAAAGTGCTGTGTTGCGCAAAGTGGCATACACTGGAGTGGCATAGAGTGCACTGGTGTAGAGTGCATTAGCGTCGAGTGTTGCAGAGTAGAGTAACAGAGTGGTGTAGAGTATAGTGCCATAGAGTGCAGTGGTGTAGAGTGGAGTAGTGCAGAGTAGAATGGAATAGAGTTCAGTGCCAGAGTGCAGTGATGCAGAGTAGAGTGTCAGAGTGCACTGGTGTAGAGTGGTGTAGAGTACAGTGATGCAGAGAAGAGTGCAGGGGTTACGAGTAGAGTGGTGTAGAGGGGACTGCTTAGAAGTGGAGTGGCATGAAGTGTAGTGGTATAGAGTGGAATGGTGCAGAGTGGGGTGGCGTAAAGTAGATTGTTTCAGAGTCGCGTAAAGTGGTGTGGAGTGGTGCAGGGTAGAGTGCAGTTTTGTAGTGGTATAGTGTAATGGCATAGAGTAACGTGGTGCAGAGTGCAGTGACAGAGTGCACTGATACAGAGAAGATTAGAGTGGCATACAGTGGATTGGAGTAGAGTACAGGGGCACAGAGTTAAGTGTTACAGAGTAAAGTGAATTGGCTTAGTGTACTGATACAGAGTGCAGTGGCGTGGAGTGCAGTGTTGCAGAGTGGCGTGGAGTGCAGTGGCATAGAGTGGAGTTGTGCAGAGTAGATTGGTGTGACCTAGACTGGTGTAGAGTGCAGTGGTGAAGAGTGCAGTAGCATAGAATAGAGTGGTAAAGGGTAGAGTAGAGAGCCTTAAAGTGGAGTGGCATAGATTGCAGTGGCGTGGAGTGGTGCAAAGTGCAGTGGCATGGAGTGGTGTAAAATGGAGTGGTGCAGAATAAACTACAGTGGTGTGAAGTGGTGTACAGTAGAGTGGAGTGGCATAGAGTGGAGTATTCATGGTGTGGTAGCACACCGCCATTACAGACAACAGATTTTCAATTGAAATGGCTATTACACTTACACAGACATACAGTTTTACTAATAAAACTATACAGCATACAGAAGAAAATGTGTGGAAACTCCAGCAACTAGTTTAATGATTTGTTTTGATCATATTCAAGTATTTGTTTCCAATACACTTCAGAAAAAAATGTGCCTCATTTGTGCGTTCAAAGTCCTGATTTATTCTGAAATACTTACACAGTTCATTTAAACGTTGCTGTGTGCTAGAAAAAAACTCTTTCCTACCCGAATTATCCAGCAAAATTGTCACATGAATCCACTCACTTTGAAGTCCGAGAAAGAAAAGTAAACAAGACCCCATGGAAACAGCACCGGACATTCGACCTCAGTCTTTGAATGCACAGCAAATGTAATGAGATAATAACAAGATTTAAAGGCCTGTTAACAGAAAGCAAGTTCAACGAAGGACACAGAAAACAGCATGCAGGTAATGGGAGGGACAAAGTGAACCTGGAGAGCCTAAAGCAAATAAAGCCAGCAAATGAAAAGCCAGAAAGTGTGGGTTACAACCCACAAAGTCAATGGTAATCAACGAGCGGAGAGCACTCCTGGATCAACTTTTGGAAAGTCCCAGAGAGGTCTTTAGCAAACCAGACAGGTGTACTGTCTGGTAGGCTGCGACCTAATAAAGGAGAGTAACATTTGAGGAAGATGTTTGGGAGTTAATAGTATTCAGAAAGGTTTGAGATGAATAAGAGAGGAGGGATGAAGCAAAGGTTGGAAAAAAAAATACATGCTCATGGCAATTCATAAGGTTGGTTTTTGTGACTCATTGACTTCAACACAGTTCAGTGATATAAAAAAAAAAAAGACACAAAATGGTAAGTGAAGAAACTGTCTTTTAATTTCCCTAATTTAGATTTTAAAAATCAGAAGCAACACAAGATTTTCTGATGAGGGAACACCAGCAATTTCATTAAATTTTCTTTCTCTTAATACTCTCTAATTGTATTTTCTGCTGCAGACTGCAGAAATAATATGAGCTTTCAGAGTGCAAAACAAATAAGCGAAATCAGAACATGGCAAAGCATAAAATGTGCTTCAACAGCATAGTGTGACTTTTTACTATTTATTAGCAAACTACAAGATCCACCAATGCAACTGCAAAAGCAGCAGCACCAAATAAAAGTGGATTGATTACAATCTTAGTGGATTCTATGTAGGTGTGATGGGAATTGGTAGTTTAGCTTAGCCTTCTGGCTTGCAGGCCTGTGCCCCATCACCTAGGGACTTTTATCCTATTTATCTTGCTCTGTCTTAGTCTATTTCTTTCTTTCTTTCAAAATGGCTGCTATGTTTATAGTTAGAGAAATGTTTTGATTTTACATCATCAGTGCCACTCGTTAAAGACATCACAATCCGCGCCAAACTTAAATGAGATACGTAGATATTCACATCATGTCTCTTTCCCACTTACGTGAGACAGGAACATAATGTACTTTTGTAGGGAATTGTTTATAAAATTGCACCCCCATGCATGCCTCCTTTTCTATTGTTTGGGAACAAACCTGGTCAGGGGCCTAGAAGATCTCTATAAATACATCTTACACAGACAGGGTCATCAGAGGGATTCCTACAAGATGCTATTGATGCCATCTATACTGCTCGTCACTTTGACGCAGGCCCAGCCTTCGCGTCACCACAGAGTCTAATCTAGAGACCTCATTCCAAGGTAACAAGGGCTAGGGGGTGCTTCTCATGGACCTGGTACTGGCAGATTAGGTTTACCACACCTAGCTCTTGTTAGGTTAGAGATTAGGTTCTCCATGCTAGGGTTTTAGGGATATTTTACATTTCATGTTCTTTGCAATATGGTGGGGGTGTTTGTATTCACGACTCTTATCTTCACCATTATGCTTCTTGGATTGTTCATTATCCTAATCATTGCAGCTCATGCACATCACAGTAGACTGCAGTCTTCTTAATAAAACCTATTGAAAACTTTACTGCATCTTATTCATTGCCTGTGTATGACAGACTTGTTGCTCATGTGAGAAAAGAGTAATCTTTTAACCACGACTCCCCTAAGATGCTTCACTCTAGAATCCATGCGTAAAGGCTGCCAGAAATCACCTTTTACTTTTTGTGTTTTTGGTAAGATACTGCTTGTGAGCTGGGAAGGTTGGTTCGACAGTTGCGACCTGCTGTAGGAATGGCCTAGTCGCCTACAAACAAAAGTGCTGTCATCCCTAAACCAGCACTCTCACCTAGGAGCGAGAGTCCTACCACGACACAATAAACTGCCAAGGGCACGTGAAACAGTGCAGCTCCCCTCTTCCAAATTCAACAAAACTCTGCGGGACACTCCAAGGGACTGCATTAGGGAGGAAAGAAAGAGAAAAAAGAACAGAGGAAGAACAAGGGAAATGTGACAGAAAGGTAAAAAGCAGGTAAAGGAAAATGTGAGAAAGAAAAGAGAAAAAACACGTGAGAAGAAACAAAGGCAGGAATAAAAATGGGAGCATGGACGAGGGGAACGCAGTGAGGAAGGAAAGGAAGAAGTTAATATGGAGGGAAAGAGAAGACAGAAAAATTGAAAGGAAGAAAAGATGCAGACGAAAGACAGAAAGGAAAGAAGGGGCAAAGGAATCACCGTGACAAGGAACAACAATTAATGTTATCTGGTGTAAATCCGTTCAGTAAGACCGCTCAGCTCTGGTGCTGGAGACCCCTCCAGAGGAAAAAGCTGTTATTTTTTTTTTTAATTGTCACCGGGAGATGCGGCGGATCAGCTGATTTATTATTTATTTATTTTTTTAAAGTGCAGGCTGCTGCTCTTGTTTAAATCCAGCCCCCGATGGGCCACCTCCCTGGGGCTTGTGTCTACTTAAATGCGGGGGTGGAGGGCACTTGGCCCCCCGCAGCTCCAGGGATTGCCACCTCACTAGGGCATCAAGTAAATACAATGCGGGGCAAGTGCCCCCCACACTCCCGGTGGCCGCCACCTCCCAAGGGGCCCCCAGCATCCCCTTTCTGCCAACCTTTGCATGGCCGAGCTACCGCCATGCAAAGGCTGGCGGAAAGGGGACTTGTAATCCCCAGGGCAGCAAGCAGCACTGCCCCACCAGATTATCAAGAAGTATCTTAATTGCAACACAGAATATTGTGTTTTTGCCCTTAGCTGCCTGTGTAATAAGTATTATATAGGCTGTACGATACATAGGGCAAGGAAGAGAGTTCTGGAACATATGAGAGCTATAATGAATGTTGATAAAAAATTATCCAATGGCAAGACATTTTGCTGAGGTTCATGGCAAAAATAGAGATTTGTTGAAATTCTGTGTGCTATTCCACCTGGTATAAGAGGGGGTAATAATTGAGACAACTGGAATTGAAGTTTATAATTAAGTATTCCACTAACACACCTGATGGATTCAATCAAGATGAGGAACTTTTCGTTCATCTGAATTCTGTTTAGAGTAGAGTAGTAGTGATGCCATATATATTTTCCAAGAGGGAATATAGTTAATTAATTACATTTTGTATATGTTACATTTGGTTATTGGTATTATGTTTGAATATTCATTATGTGATTGTTTAAGGTTGAAAGAAGGTGGAGCAGCGGGAAACGCAAGGAGCTATTATATCTTGACCAGTATACTCTACATATGAGTACCATACTATTACACCTGTGTTGATACATAAATTTTATACACATTTTTTTATTCGTTTTTATTATTTATTTTCTGAAGGGGAGACCTGTTCTGTGGGCCATATTAATAATTGAGCTCCTTTCAAAAACCTTTGAGACGTATTGGTGTGTAGGGGTAATATAGTCAAATATTGTTATTACGGCTGATATACAGGATTAGGTATACCAAAATGCGAATTATTTTATTATGATGTTTCTATATTTTTATTTACATGTAACAGGGAGGTGTTATAGTTAGGTTAATTATACTGAATACACTGAGATAGATATGATATGGACATATAGACTGATGTAATGTATTATATTTGCTCCACTCCAAAATGGTCGACATTAGCACAATCATTGCTGGTAGTCCTTCGTTTTTGTTGTTCGTTTAAATACATGCATGAGTGAGTATGGCATTTGAACCTGTGATCAAGGAGCGGGTGCTCTGAAACGCGTCAGGAATCTTTATGCCAATAAACACGTTATTGCTGTCACGGCTGTTTGTTCTTCGTCTAGGGATTTTCCTTTCCTTTGAGATTAAAACAACGTTGGATTAATGTTTGAAGGGGTCGCCGCCCTGCTGTGACACCGTGAGTAAGTAGCTGTAGCGAAGGCGATACCATATATATATATATATATATATATATCAGACTTTGTTCCATCAAATCCTGCTCTCCAATTCCAGCGTGCAGTGCAAGTGAAACGAGTGACACAGCTTCAGTAAGAACAATCCTTTATTGCAAAATAACATCAACCAATATGTTTCGGGCGTAGCCTTCAGCAGGGTCAAAGAATGCATGTGTACAGACTGTCTTATTCAAAGGAACAACCCTACCCATTACCATGCACCATATAAAAACATCTAGAGCACTAACCTCCTAATATACCCATTGGAACAATTCAATCATCATTTTCACATTTCAACTGTAACAAAGGACATCGATGACGGATTCTAGAGTATTCAACCTTTTATAGCATGTCCAGCACAACATAACTGCTGCATACTTATTCGAGTTATGTGTTCCATGTACCTTGTTTGGTTTGAATTGACATTTTCTCAGGTTTTCTCTTAATTACTTTGTTATCTAAGTCGGAACATTCACTTTTTTCACAGAACACATTTTTTTTGCAACCTTATGGTATATTAATGTCCGTTTCAACATATCAGTACAGCATATAGAGGTCATAACTCCTGAGCTCACCTGAAAAGTACAAATTGTCCCACTGATTGCAAAATGCTCTACTGATGCCTCACTATAGCTTTTATGCAATGAAATGGACTGCGTCAGATATGTGCAAATTAGAGCAAGGTTCCAATTCCCCAATGTTTTAATGCTCTCAAGTATGAACAACCTATATCGATCATAACAAACTAAAGTGCTAAGTGTAAAGTGCAAGACTGCATATCATATGTGCAAGATAGAGCAAGCTCCCAATTTCTCAACAGGAGAATATGAACTTACTCACCAGTCCTGACAAGACTAAAGTGCTACTAGTAAAGTGCAAAATCGTATTATATTCTGTGCAAAACATTACGGAATAATGCAGAAGAGCATATGAGTATACAAGCTGCAATAGTGTATCTAATCAAATTTAACATATTGCAATTGAGACACACAATAATAAAAATTAGTAGTTCCCTGTAGAAATTAATGCTCCTAAGGGGACTAAAGTGCTATGCCCAAGGTGCAAAATCACATACCAATTGTGCTAAGACCTAGCCAACCAGTATAAATAAATGCATGCTATTTGGAATGCAATCTCTTAAAGTGCAAGTGCTGTAAAGAAAGAACCACATATCCTACATTCAACACCACCTTCTCACACTAACAGTACCACCCAACACTGACACCAAGAGCCAGGGGCTATTTCATGTTAAAGAGCTCCAAGATGTATAGAATATAAATCGTAGGGGTGTGTGTTCTCATAAAGTGGATTTATCTCATTCTGCTGTAAAAGAGAAAAACAAACAGGCCAACATCATGCAAGGACTGATTCGATGGTTGCTTCATTGATCAGCTGTCAAGTTGATAACAGTGCATAAAATATAATAGATGGCCCTTTAACCCCCAAATTTTGTTTCCCAGTCATAAATGTACATGTAATTCTGCATCTGAATTTAATCCCCAAGGGTGTTCCGTTCCCAATGAGATGATCCAGCTAGACTCTGTTCTCCTTGAGTTCAGTTCTCTATCACCATACCTGAGGCTCTCTCAAAACATTTTGAATGCCATAAAACCACATCTTAGTTGTATTCCCATAATGTATCTCCCAGAGGTATTTCAAAATTCTGTAAGAAACGTCTATACTCTTTATTGTTCTCAAATGTCGTAGTATCCAAATCTTTCGTTTGTTTACAGTACTGCCTATTTATTGCTTTCTGCACAAGCATTCCAGCACATATACCACAACTGTAGCTCCACAAGTAATCCATTCCTGGATGATCCTCATCATTTTATTCTGTGTCACAAACCTTGTTTTGTTTACAACTTGTGGGCAGGCTTTCCATCTTTTACATTTCCAGAAGCTCTTTCTGTTCTCTGTCAACCAACTAGATGCTACAGGTCTCCAAGGCCTTTCTGGTATCATATAACTTTTAGTTAGTCTATACCCAGTGATGTTTTTTTTTTGTTAGTGATACTGGGATGCTCTTGGAGCGTATCTTTAAGAGTATCATCCACTTTAAGAACCTGCCAATTCTGTCTTACCAGGTCTCCAACTTCACTGTTGGTTATGTTTAAATCCATTATATATCTTTAGGTCCCCTTTTCCCCTATTCCCAATTTCAAATTTTGATTTTACTGCCAACAGGTCTTCCCTTCTCTTGCTTTTTACTATGTTAAGGGCATCTACCAAGAATTTTTCAGGATGCCCCCTCTATTGAAATGCTGATAAATGCCCGCAAGGCCTGCTCTTCAAATTCTTCTATATCTGAACAGTTCCTCCGGGCTCAGAGGAACTTCCCACAAGGGACACTACATTTTAAGGCCACTATTAACATGAAGGATGCTGTTACTATTTGTAACTTTTCTATGGATAGCCGGCAAATCTGTCCTCTCTGATGTATATCCCAAATGGCGAAATAATTAACTTCACTGTCACGGCTGTCACTGATCTCACAGGTGAATCTGAGTTTTTACTGATTATTGTTGAAGGATAGGATAAATGTCTCAAGGCCCTCTCTTCCACCTTCCCATATGATGAACAAATCATCAATGTAGCGCACCCACATGGTGACCTTCTCTGTCACTTCCAGGTTCTGATCGCACCATACAGTATACGCCTCTCGCCAACCCATGGTGAGATTTGCATAGGTTGGTGCGACACATGGCCGTCCCTTGTATTTGAAGAAAACACTCTTCATTAAACAAGACAACATTGTGGAAGAGACAAATCTCCACTAGTTCTATAATCATTTTTGAGTGTTCCATTAATGAGACCGAACGGGGCCTTAGATAGTATTGGCAGCCTTTTAAGCCATCCGGGTGTACAAAAGTGTAGAGGGAAACTGCATCCATTGTGGCCATCAAGTAACTGGTCTTCCAGGCTCTCTCTTCAAACCCTATTAAGAAACTCTTGGGAATCTCATAAGTAAGAGGGAAATGTCTTTACAAACAGAAAAATAAAAATATCATTAAATCTTGAGGCATTTTCTAACAGAGCACCAATTGAACTCACAATGGGCCTACTAGGAGTGTTGGCTTGACTTTTGGAAGGAAGTAGATTGGAGGTGTTACTGGATGGTCAGTTTTAATATGCATGTACTCACTGTCAGAGTAGCCCTTCATTATGCCAGCCTGCCAGTTTACGGTGGACTATATCCATATAATCCTTTGTGGGGTCTCTGGGGAGTTTTGTATAGCGTTCCTTATAACTAAGTTGCTTATTGACTTCCGCTATGTACTTCTCTTCCATATATATTTTCACTGAAATAATCAAAGGCTACAGGGACGTTATAGTTAGAAAATAGAATTTAAAAAAAGTGAACTTCACTTTAAAAAAAACCAAAGGTGGCAGGGACGCTATAGTTAGGCTCACATTTTAAACATACAAAACCATAGAAATTCACTTGCTAAAGAGTAATCTCAATTAACTACAACCAGTGCCCTAAGGTAACTATAATTCTTGCCCCCGCCATGTACAGTTTTTTTGTGAAAAGTTTTAATGGAAATATTACACTGATAGTATCAATAATGTTATCAAAGATGTCATGAGTAATGCAAGTTGTGGGGTAATTTAGCAGTGCATGGCATGAATTATAAAACCTTAGGGCACACGTTATAATTATGGTATTGATGAAATAACATGCTGTATTACTAAATAATTTGCCTGTCTTAAGATGGCTGCTGCGTTTTGGCTATGGGCACGTCGGTAAGCTGTAGTCCATTTTTAGGTAGAGCTTAAGTGTACGGTCTCTTGTATACTTGTAGTATACTTACTTCTGTGGGCTTAGAGCCATTTCATTTGTTCGTTTCAGTGGCATTTAAAAATACTTGCTTGCTAGTAATCAGTCATGTCTCTGTCTCTCCTTTTTCTCTTTGGGAGCAGGGACTAACTACTGTATAATTATGCTTTGTTGTGTTTATCTTTTCTTTGGTGGGACTTTTTTTCCCCCTTGGTTTCCTGCTCCTGTGAGTCAATGTGCTTACAATTTTGAGCTCAGGGACAATGTACATGCACCCAACTGCTTCGTCCATAGCATTTAAATTGCACTCCCCCACGCCGTATTCTTGCCAGTCCTGCCACCCAATCACCATCCTCCCGCTGTAGCTTGTTAACTCCTGTGCCACCGTGAACACTTGCCCCGTACCTCTTTCTTTTCTTTTGCCTCGCCGCTCCGCACTCATGGCGGTATGCTGTTTTTTCCTCTACCTTGTTTTCGAGCATTTTGCTGTTTCTTTACAATGTCTGCAGGGTCTTTTTCATTTATTTTATTTTTGTAGTTTTATGTAGTGCAAACTCAATACAAAGGTATTGGAGTGCCTAATTGTTTTGTTTGCAGTTTTCTATAGTCTGAACTCAATACAAAGGTATTACAGCGCTTTACGTGAACACCGCTTACATTACACAAGAACACATTCATTTTTGGTAGCAAGGGGTGATTAAGTGAATTGTCTACAATCGCAGAAGTGGAGCAGGCGCCAAGACTCGAACCGTGTTCCCCAGCTCCAAAGTCAGCAGCTCTGGCCCTTACACCACATTGTCTTCCCTAGGGTCTTTGTCTGGTGCGTGTTGGGGTAGTCTGGGAATAACTAAATTTTTTATATAGCGCTTGGTAATACAGGTTCTGCCATTTCATAGTGCTGCAAAGCAGGTGACATTCTTAACAAAATCGCTTTAATTAATTTGCATCTACCTTGCAGAGATGAAGAGGGGAAAAAGCTATGTCAGGATTGGAATCTGACATTCTTGTTCAGTCAAACCTCTGCAGTGGGTGCATTAACCAACTAACTTGGAGAGTTTAACACTAGGCAATGACATGTGCTCTTGATAACCTCCGGAGGGTCACCAAACAAGCACATGGGTTAATTCTAGGCAAGAAGATGGAAAAAGGTGTTGTCTCCAAAATGGTGGAAAAGGAGTTGTGACTCCAGACCCAAGCACTTCACGGCTTTAAGCTTGATAGCAAAAAACATCTAGCCTTTGAAAGTAAATTTGGCCTCTTCAAATGGAGTTCCGTTGGTAGAGGCAGCCATTTTCCTAACACTGTAACACAAAGAAGCTAACACAAGGGTGCGACAGTGAGCGTAGCAGCATTATAATAGGGCACAAAAGTGGAGCAAACTCCATCGCTTCCTCCTCTCAGAATTCACTGATGTCATGGCTTTGATGACAGTCCCCTCGGAGCTACTGCAACCTTGTAAATGCCACACCCGGAAGTGCTATCTAAAACAGCGTTCAAATATCACTCCTTCCTGTTTGAAGGGACATGACCTTGAATATTCCCCACAGTCACTGTCAAAGGCTCGGAGTACTTCCGGACTCCTGTGAATAAAGATCCACGTACTGTCTGTCACAGTGCAAAAATGTTTAACCTGCTCTCCTCTCTTCCAACCTCCGGCTTCATGTAACCACTCCACTAAGTTCCAATGCATCATTTGATGTTAACTGCTTTATTTCTGATTGCCGGGGTTACCAAGAACATGGAAAATCACTGTCAAGAAAATATCTTTTTCGCCCTATCAAGTAGCCCTTTTCTCATCCCAGTGTCTATAGAAATATGTGTTTGTTTATATGGGTGCACACCTCAAGGGCTACATCTCAAACTAAATCCTGCACAGTGACAGTTAAGATTCCATGGGCAGGATATGTTTTAAACGTGAGAACTGTTATTTCCTAAACTGCGGCCACCAGGACCAGCCACTGCCTGTACTTATGTAACTCAAATGTGTCATTGTGACTGAAGTCTTTTTTTGTATAAGACAACAAACAGGCAGGATCCATGCCAGGATTGCAGGGTAACCACTGCATAAATAGGCTCCATATAAATGATTTTTACATCATTTATCTTATCTGGGTATCAAGAAACTCTGACATGGTTCTAGACCTACCATGGATTCCCCTCCCCCCCACAAAAAAAAAACATACATTTGAATCCTTTTCATAGGCCAAAAAAATGCCAATGAACCAGCCTTGTAGGAGCCTCACTGGTCTAGGCAAAAAAAAAAAAAAACACTATTATCCAAACCCAGACGTCACGCTCTACTGAGTGGTCCAGATGGCAAAGCCAAGACTTCAAATTTTGGGTAGCCACCGCAACAGAGATAATTCTGACTTCAAAACCATCCGCCAATGCACAAATGTATGCACCAAAAAGGCACCAACAAGGCCCAGGAGATTAAGTTACACTTATCTGTTCTACAGAGTTTAGTCCTGTGCCGAGGGCTGTCAAAAAACTATTAACCCAGGACAGTGCTTTAAATAATTACAGAGTAGTAGCTCTTCTGTATTTACATTTAAAACACTGACCCAAGTTCACAGATGTTGCCCCTCTGGAACCTATCCTGTTGGCCAATCTACCCCTGAAGCTCTGTTTCACCAATCTGCACACAATTGAAGCCTCCTGGTTCAGTTAAGCTGACTCTTCTGTTATTCTCCTTGTATACAGTCAATGTTTTTAAAAGTAATGCTGGTATTGCAAATGTAGAGGAATAATTCCTTTAAACGTTTAACACATGAAAATATATGGCTGCCTGCTTTTCTTTGCACCTAACTCTTGACACCCTCATTCTCTGGATTAAATGACACTTTCTGGCTTGTCTAGTGCTATAAAAGTTTAGGTAAATACACTAGAAAGGGTTGCATCTCTAGGGTACCACAGCTAGTCTGTAGGAAGGAGTCAAAAACACTCCCAAGATGGTGGCCTTGTTGAGTCCTCTCTCTCCTGCAGCAACAGGCCTTGGAGCGTTGCTGTGGCATACATCCACTACACTCCAAACCAAAACATGTATATAAAACATATTGTAATTTACAACGCCAATAGCTCTAACTCTCACAAATGCAAGATCTATTGCATTTAAATGCTTGCTTACGCTGACTGTCACAAAAGCACTATGGGTATTTAAAATGTAAGTTACATGAGTGGAAGTTTTACCAGTGATCAAGGAGACAAGTTCTCTGAAACAGGTTGGTTTGTTGCTGTGTCACAATGGAAGAATAAAGAACAGTTGTATCTGAGCGAAGCATGGTCATGACTGTTTGTATTTGGTACAACAAAGTCACTGGTGAGCGCTAAGTGGAAGCAAGTTTGATGGATATATGGGGAGTTGCTACCTATCTGTGACCTGCTCCGTTGTTGGATGGGGCAAAAAACAAATATTTGAGTTGGTATATACATTCCTGAAGCAGAGTTCTACAGTTCCAACTCTACTAAAGGAACAGAAAATCCCTATAGTATATCATATGCTAATCAATTTCAGGTCTATGCACTTCCAGAATCTCTCATTAGTTCATGATCTAAACTTCGAATCCTGCTGAGCCCCTAAAAAAACATTCCACTCAAACCCCTGCCAGTTTCTCAAGTGGCAGTCCAATATTTGTCATCCAATTAATGGCAAATTAAAGCAGTCAGAGAAAAAACTGACCAATTTCAATATCATTATGGATGCAGAAATGACCCAAACAATATCTCTGGCTTCCGTTTACAGAAACCCGTTGTGAATCAACGAACCTTCATTCAGAAGGATTTAATTACCACCACTTCACAGTATGCTACTCTGTAAAGCAATTGTAATCTAACTACTTCCACTTTTTCTGCCAGTAAACAAAGATCTATTACAGGGTCTTGAATACCCATTGCTCCACAATGTCACTCCTGAACTCAGGCAAGATCTTCTTGGCATGAACAAATCTTTCTTGATTCCACTCACTCCCTCACTAAAACAGAGTTACTGCTTTTCTCCATTTATCATTGTCATAACCTTAGTTTAATTTAATGTAGCATTTCACCAGTGTCCATGAAATCTGGACATCAGTTATATGGCAAGGAAACAAAAGACACAATTATATAGTAATATTCGTTCCACCATAGAACACACAAAGCTTTACAGCAGATAAATGACCTCACTAATGGCTTTAGTCAACTTTCAAGGTATAAATTCATCGCTCGCTAGATAGATTGCCAGTCTTTAAGTACATCACATAGCTGGATAGTTTTTGCCCAGGTAATGTCCTTGAGGTCTGGCAAAAACATAACGATTATGGATATCCTTTTTTACCAAAAGAATAAATACTTTGCATTGGTGGGAAATTGCCTACTTCTTGCTAGGTAAGATTGTCCTGTTCAACATAACACAGACAATGTTGACTATCTACAGCAATGCCATTTGGTAACGTTTCTGTTAAAACGCTAAGTAGCTATGTTTTAGCATGGTAGAGAAACCCTGTTGTTGGTTGCAATTTACCAACAATCTAATTTTAGAAATGACTTACTGCAGGCCACTAATGCTCATTGGTCAATTCCTGTTGGACTGTCAGTTAAATAGGTAAATTGAGACAGAATGTCTTGAAATCAAAATGCTGGTGGGCATATTTTTATTGTGGGACGTTTATTAACTTTGATTAGTGGTGGTTATATGTAGGACATGGAAACAATGGGTGATAGCACTGGAGAGCAAACAATTTAGTGGTTTAGCTCATTAAGCTAAAATGAACATAATTTTAATTCTGACAACCCGTTGAGAGCACAGTGAAGAATTTGATATGTGCCGTACTAATTAAATAACAGCACAATTTAAGCATTAATTTTGGTCCTTGCACTCCAGGAAGCAGTACTAGTCAGAGGTTTGATAAGCAAAGGGGTCTTCTTGGAACTCTCAATGGTTCTACAAGCTCTGTTTGACCCTGGAACCTAAAAGAAACATCTTTCAATCATTTTGCTTTGATCGAGGCATTGAGGAAGGACATTATAGATTGTTAACCAATAGCAATGAAGATACACAAGCACCAATGAGATACCTAAAAAAAAACACATTGTTTCATCAGCTGTCCATTCACCAGTCCCCTGTTTGGCCATAAAAATAAATTATCTTTTCAAGCACCTAACTTCCTACAGTAAATTATTCTAAGTCGGAAATCCGACTGACCAGGTAATAAATGGTTTCTACAGGATCAATTTGTATCATGTGTTTATAGGTGAATAGAAAAACATGGGATTTTCTATTGGTTAACTACAAGAACAACTTAACTCCTAGATGCTACTAGTGGTGAAAAAAGAATAGTGGTCAGTAAATGAAATCAAATAAAATGTTCTTCATAGCATATCAGTGGATGTCCAAAAAAACCAATTGGATACAGTGGTGATCATTTTTAACTGATCAAATGGAATTTCCATTCTCCAAAGAACAATGGCCATTAAGTTGTCGTTCACTCTTTTTTTATCCACCGTCAGTCCTGCAACCTGCTAAACCTCAAAGGTTTAGATCCCACTCTATGTAGGTCTTAACCACCCACTGAATTTGGTCACCACAGAAAAAAAATTGTGAAGTAGAAATATTTCTCCTAATCCCATCGACAAGGCATTTTGATAGGAGCTAGTCATATGTTTTGTCATATTGATTTGGGAAGCTGGTATATCTATGGGCTGTTCAATGCACAACAATGTTTCTTTTCAGGTGTACAACAATAATGTGATAATTTATCTTTAAATAGGAAATTACAAAATCTAACAGCTTTAAATGAAATTAGTACTTAAATAATTTTCACTCCATTAAACTGCAGAATCATGAAAGTTTTGTCCATTTTCTCCTATGCTGATTTTTTCCTGTTTAATGTTTTCAAAAGAAACTAAGGATGTTTCACTTATTTTAGTTGAAAAAAATGAAAAGATGTTTCATCATGCAATTGTTTTTCTATTTAAAAATCTATTCCTGCTGGCTGTATCTATGTTTAAATATCCTGAAATGTCATCCATCGTTTAAGAGTTTCACAGAATTTCATCAAACCTGGAGAAAAGTAGCTGCACTACCCCACACACCCCAGCTAGCAATCACAATAAATTCATTTCTCTCAATACTGCTGCTTTTTGCAGCCACATGAGCAGATCATGCAGTGCACCACTAATTAATACAATTTAGAACTATACATACAACAATAAATGCATAGAACATTCAGGGCGTCATCACGAGTGTGGCAGTCTCAAGACCGCCACACTCTCTATGAGCGGTTCGACCGCCCTATTATCAATGTGGCCGCCTGTCGACAGCCTGGCGGTCTCGGGGGTCGCAATCCACCAGGGCAGTGCTGGAAGCAGCGCTGCCCTGGGGATTACAAGTTCCGTTTCCGCCAGCTTTTGCATGCCGGTCTCACCGCCATGCAAAAGCTGGCGGAAAGAGGGCATTGGGAGCACCATGGGGGCCCCTGCACTGCCCATGTGGTTGGCATGGGCAGTGGAGGGGCCCCCATGGACAACCCCGTCGCACATTTCACAGCCTGAATTATGGGCAGTGAAACGCGCTTCGGGTGTGGTCGCAATTGACGCACCACAACATTGCCGTTGGCTGGGTTACGAGCCGGCGTCAATGCTGTGGTGACTTTTCCACTGGCCCAGTGGAAAACTCCTAATAGGGCGGGCAGCATACCGCCAGCACTGGCAGTATGCTGGCTGTAGTGACTTCGGCAGTCTTTTAAGAAGACCGCCAAAGTTGTAATGAGTGCCTAAGAGTTCATGACAAACACGTTAAACACCCCAAACAGCTTCTAACATTAGAACCAGATTGAATGGCGATAGGGATTAAGAGATACATAAATAATCTTGTTTTAACCTTTCCTGATAGGCATACATAGTATAATTATATGTTTTGCTCATAGACGGTGCATTCAAAATTCCTATTATAAGGGCACCTCTCTAATCTGTTTTTAACACAAGTCTTAACATAAGATAGAAGCTATATTATTACACCAGGGAAGGTCAAGTCCAACTGTTAAAGGGTATCCTTCAAATATCTGGGTATGTACATATATCTTATAGAACAACTGCATTTTTACTTATTCCACACATTATTCAGTTTCCACATCTACCTTCTTCCTGCTGTGGCATTTGGAGTTTATTAAACAATCTTTCCAGAGCTTTGAGAATTTGATTATCAACATCTTCATACAGTAGTGTATAATGCAAAAAAAGATAAAACTCCTTACTAATCGGTCATAGCATTATCTCGTATTCAGTACAACCATCTTTCTCGCACTCACTTTTTAAGCCAATTTGCAAGCTTTTTAGGGGATTTGACACCCTATGCCTTGCAAACCTACTGAATATTCAAACTGCTTTTTGTACCAGTGCACAAACTAACTCTTCTCTTGCTGAAAGTAAAAGCAACCTTTTCATAAGTGTTGTGTTACAATATTAGTGGTTTCTGCCGCTCACTTTTTGACCTAGAATTTCCAATCACTTTTTCAAGGTCCTTCCCTTTCTTACACTTCAATATTTACACCCTGAAACTTACATTTTGTTCTGCTAAAAAAAAAAGACTTCATCATCTTTCTTATCTTTCATCAAATAATTCTGAGTTGTCTAGTGGCTCCCCCACAGTTTTAGTTTCACCACTAAAGGGTAAATATAAACTTCTATCAGGATAATCAGATATCAAAACACTTAACAGCAGATCTCAAACTTTTTCTACAAGGTTTCTACAATAAAAAAGTAGTTCAAGTGGGAATCTAGTGATGCAATCATGAGGATGAATCTTTATGAAACTGCTTCTATAAAATACAGTCAAAACTAAAAGGACAAAAGGGAAACAAAGTGTCTTGATTCTGGGTAATCTGTTCTCCATACTTCATTTAAATGATGCACAGATTTCAACTTCATGTTATAAGATAAATTTTACAGCCCATAATATTAAAGCTCCCACCAATAATAGTTTTTGGTGCAAAATATTTAAAATAACTCCTACTGTGAAGCTCTTGAAAATCATTAAAGTGTGATTTATGGCCATGAATTTCGTCAGTGTTACAGATTTTTTCAATTTCCATTTCAACAACACAAGCTTACTTCACTACACTTTAAGGCAGTACCAACAAAATATGATAAAACATTACTGAACATGTAGCTTGCTCATACAGATTTAGAAGCTAAAGCAGATGGAAATGATTATTACAGGTTTTATTTAATAAAAAGGGTCTGCTATTTACAAAGGTGTGTGATTCCTGCAAGAGGGCAATGCAAGCTCTAAGCATTCTCATAAGATTTTGCTACAATTCTCTTTCCCTTTTGAGAGACTGTTTTTTTCATTTCACGTTTATTAACACATTTTAAATGTGGCAATGTTCATAAATGTAGGCACCCTAATACGAATCCAGTGTAGAAGTGCCATAGAGCTTCTTTAAATACATAACGGTAATGGTACTGTTGATCACAATTGTGTATACATATTGTGATTAGAACAATGACCACCAATATGAAGCAGACATTAGGCATACACATTCCAACCAATGATAAAAGGCAAATCCCAAAAAACAGACACACATAAAATGAATTTCTAAACATGCACTTTGCACTTCTTAAAAGAACAAAGGGAGGGTGTGGAGCCATGACGTGGAACATGACGGACGTGGATTAGACCTGCTCTGTCCTCCAGTCTGCAAAATCATCGCCTATCGTCACGACGGGACCCCCATCCACTGGACCCGACAGCTTGCAGCAGCTCCCGACCTGTGGAGGAATCCACCTTCTGTGGGGCGCTGCTGGGGGCTCGAGACAGCGGCCTATGATGGGGCCAAATCACCCACTGGTGCCCAGCGTGACCTACCATGCGGACGACGGGCCCGAGAGTCTGCAGTGGTGTTTTACCCGGGCCCCGTGGAGAAGAAACAGCCCTCACATGGAGTGGTAGTGTGCCTGCCTGTGATGGGCTGCAGGCGAGGTTTGGGCCCACAAGGCTTCAGGGACTAGTTCTGCTGGAAGCCTCTCCATGATCAGCAGGGAAAAGGGCCGGCGGCCAGCAACCATCCTGATCTCTGGCGACACCTCCTCTGAAACGTGCGACAACGAGTTGCCTGCCAACTCCTCTGGAGGGGCACAACCACATGAAGCACAGCATCAGCTTTAGCACGGGGCCCTGACACGGCTAGGGGTGCACGAGGGCGACAACCCCGCGATCTGGCACTGGTCCCGTGGTTCTGTTGGACTTCCACCTGGCAACGGTGACTGGTGGCCCCCCAGATACCCTGCCACCTACTGGAGAAGCCCTCATTTCTGTTGAGCAACCCAGCAATACTCTGTGTGCTTTTGGTGATTTTAAGTACAGCCCACCGTGGAGGATGCATTAACTTGAACTGCAGGGCGGCATGCACCTGTGGGGGAGGGCTGCTGTGCCTTATTGCACACCTGAAGGGTCTTGAAATGTAAATCCACGCTCCTCTGTTGTCGACTCCAGGGCTTCCACTCAGAGGCAGCTCGGTGCTTCTTGTTGGAAGCGGCTCCGTATGCTGTCTTTCACCAGACTACTGCTGGGTTGGGGAGCCCCCTTCCTAACTTCTTCACTCTTCACTCTGGGCAGTGGTGCCCACTCTGGACGGGGGCACTAGCGACATCTTGAGTGGGCCCCATGTGAAATCTGAGCTGTACCCTTCGGGGATGTGAACCTCTTGAATCATCAATTACGCGGACTCCAATGCTGCTACTGAGGTATACAAAGTATGCTGAATATGGAATGCATTGACAGTATTCACACATTGCCCCACTTGCTTAGAACAGCCTGCCTTGAGGAATGCATCAGTAACCATCCATGGGCTAGCACCACTACACAGCTACGTACCCCCCCCCACCCCCCCACACACACACACTCCACCCCTTTCGATGGTGGGCCCAACTCCGTCCATGAAACCAGACACCTCAGCACCTGTGGTGGCTGAACCCTCAACTATGTCTAATAAACGACCAGGTCCTGGCTGCCTTTGAAAACTGCAGAGTATCAGTGGAGACCTGCTTGGGGACACTTGCTACAAAACTGAGCCTCCTACATGACGACCACTGGAAACCCACAGACAAAGTCATTTATGGCAAAAAGACCCTACCAGACCTAGTGCCTCAAATGGCAGACCAGCATACGTCAATCCAGGACCTATGAACCAGGGTACAGCGCCTAGAGGCACAAGCGGATGATGTGGAGGACAAGACAGATGCCTCTTTTATAGACGGTGCTTCTCCCAGACAGCCTTCTGCCCAGGTTCTCTCCTATTCCGGTGGCAAAAATTAAAACCCGACAGGCACAAACCACTTTGGGATCTCTGGATTACACAGGGCTCCTATCTTAGCCCCACCTTATTTAACATGTATGTCGCCCCTCTGGTGAAACGGGTGCATTCCTTTGGTTTCCAAGTGTCTTCTAATGCTGGTGGCACCCAAATCATTGTTTCCATTGCTGATGATTGGGAAGGTGTGGCAGACAAATTTAGGTCTTGTATGGTTGAGGTCAGTATTTAGATGAAGAATAACTGGCTTAGAGTATATGGGGAGAAGACAGATTTGGGGACAAGAACTCTATCTGGGCTGACTGTTGGGGGTTGGAAATCTGTGGTATGCTTCACGTTCTGGTTGCCATGGCAAAAAAAATCTGGGTTTGTTTTTTGATAATATGCTGACCTTTGAACTCCAGGTTAATAGAACAGTGAGTTCTTGCTTCTGGATTATTAAAACCGTAAAGAAAATCCTCTCCTTTCTGGCTGGGGAAATAAGGCGTTCGGTTGTCACTCTGCTTTTAACATCTCACCTTGACTACTGTAATGCCCTTTATCTAAATGCAAACCAGTATTCATTAAACACATTTCAAGTCATCCAAAATGCAGCTGCTCAGTTGGTCCTGGGTCTGCCGAAACTCTTCTCTGTAAGGGACGGTTTGAGGGCTCTCCATTGGCTGCCAGTGAAGAAGCGGGTGACCTTTAAAGCCCTGTGCCTGGCATAAAAGGCCCTTCATCAGCAAAGCTCATGTTATCTTATGGCCGCATTCAAATGGTATGCTCCCAGCAGTTTGCTGAGACTAGCAGGATGGAGAAAGGTGATGGCTCCTAGGTTCAGGAAAGCTAGATGCGGGGGAACAATGCTTTTCCGTGGCAGCTGCTAGGTTGTGGAATACTCTTCCGGAATCTGTCAGGAAAACTCTTACGTGATTTTCCATAGGCAGGTGAAAACCTGGCTATTTTCGTCTTCATAACCACTTTGCCTGGGTGACTCCGTGGCTACATTTTCCTTCTGTTCCGCTGGGTTCACTCCCCTTGTTGCCTTATTCGGGTTTAGCGCTTTGATGCCTTTTGGTCCTATGCACTTTATAAATTCAAAATTTTAATAAAAAATATGAAAAGCAACTGAGTGGTCTGATACTGGGTGAGTGAGTGTGGTGGCAGGGTCAGAAACATTCTAGGACTATTTCATTGTTTTATCACGTTAAGATAAGTACATATAAAAGATTGCTCACACCTTAAAACAAAATGAAAGGCAAATTAAACTGATCTGTGAAAAATGTACTATTTTGCTTTATGTAATCTCAATTGGTTAATGTGATCACTACGGTTTCTCTATGTGAGTCAAGCAAGTCACCGAATTTAGTCCTGGTTGGTGCAGTCGGGATTAGTTAATGTGTATTTACGGAGCTATTTATATAGATTTATAGAGCTACAAGATCCCAAGCTGTGACAGAAAGCATTATGTATAAGTCATTATTAGTAAACTGTATGGCTGCAGCAAAATTAAGTCAAGAGCTTTTAGATGATATATTTTAGTGATAATCAGATTATACCTGGTGCAAATGTGAATGTCTATGAAAAGGGCGAACTACAGAACTCTGCTGATAACACCTTTACGTTACCTCTCAAAAATAATAACTCTCGGACTCCTTCAATTAAAGCATATACTTGCTCCTACACTGCCTTTATATTTGATGATTAACTAACTGAACACATTTACATTTATTTCAGGTAGCCAGCACTCTAGTGAAAAGAGATGTTTCTTCTTTAGCTTTCTATAGCTCCCTGGGCTTCACTGCACATCTGACCTTCCCCTGCCACCCCTCTTACCAGTCTCTCCCCTTGACTTTCAGCTAGAGATGTCTCAAACTCTCCATTTTAACAAAATGTCTTAGTAAAATCAATAAGTAGGGGCATGCCAGTCCCATGCATTCTGCCCACCTTGACTTCTGGATACTTGCAGATTTTCCTTGATAGCATTAAGGCCTACATCTCCCATGCTGCACACTCAACAAGGCCAAAGAAACAGGAAGGAGTAGGGGGCGGTGATTTTTAATAACGCTAAGGGGCAGACAGTCTGCTTTGCCCCAGGCCTAGGCGTGACGGCTTAGTGGACTGTGCACAGCGGGCAGCTTGGCCCACTCTACTGGGTGCAGCAGGGACCCTGGCACCAGGTTCCAGCAGTGTGAAGGCCCAAGTAAACCCCAGTTATGGATATTTTACCACCTTTCCTTGCTTAGATTAGGGCCAAATGCACTCTTGCGGTGCCAGTGTTAATCTGTGCCTTGGCTCAATGGCCCAAGGGAGGGAAAAACTGTAGCAGTGGAGACAACTTTTGTTTGGGCCACAAAGAGATTGCGGGGAGGGTCCATGGGAAAAATGTTTTTTTTTTTTTTTTTTAACGAAGGGTAGAGGAGATAATCTGTTTACAAGGCAATAGCCATCATTAGTGAGGCAAGAACAGTGACACTAGGGCCTGGGTTTTGAGGGGCCCACTGCCTCACAATTATGACTGTTATATTTTACAAAATAGGCATGTTTTCTGAAGGGAACAGAGAGTCTGTTTCAAAATTGGCATGATGGTCTGGCAAGGTGGGAAAGGGGTGAAAGAAGCAAAGGAGACAACCTTTTTCTCAGGGCCACGGCTATCATGAATGAACCGATTGTAGTACACTGTGGCTCTAGAGTGTGAGGGGCTCCCAACACTCCAATCATATGGAGTATTGTTTTTGGTCAGTTTCTATTTTTGTTTAATGCACTTTAAGTCACACATTTAGTATAGATTATGAGCTACAGAACAACTATCCCAGAAATGATCTCATAAACCTGCACCTGAAGCGTAGCCCTGACCCGCTCCTCCCCTAATTTCTGCCATAAAGATATTAAGGGACCAGGCTTAAAAACATTTTCTTTAGGTGGGCTGACAGCAAAAAAGTTTGAAGACCTCTGTCCTAAGAGAAGAGAATAATGCCATTAACTCTCAAAAACATCTCCCAGATTGTTATCAAACCAGTAGGAAAAAGAGGGGGGTGATAGTACAGGAGATCAGTGATGAGTAAAATTAGATTTTGAGAAAGCTATCAATATCTAACCACTTCTAAAACCCTAGGAGGGACCAAACTACTGAAATCAGCAGCCAGATCCGAGAAACCATATAAAGGTTTGGATGACAGTTCCTTTAGCAAAAGTTAATTTGGCTTCCTCAAAAAAAATCCATCTGCATATTCCTACAATCTGTACTCTACCCACGATACTAAAATACTTCTAGGCTCAGGTACACCTATAGCGTCAGGTTGTGGTTCTGTTTTCAAACTATTGTGCCAATACAAACATTTATTTATTAAGATATTTTTACCTGAAAAATATGCATTCATCTGTGACAGCATGGATTTTATTAACAATATAGAAAGCCTAGATATTGTTTGTTCCACTCAGTTTCTAATAATTATGGATATGCAAACTTTGTACATAACTATATCAAAGGACAAGCCTTTGATAGATTTAAATGGTACTCTTAACAAACGTAACATCCCTGTCTAGTTGAAACTGACGTTATTGTCAGTCTAAGTGAACTAGCTCTTAGAAGACATAACTTTCAATTCCTTAATGAGTTTTACTACCAAATCGATGGCTGGGCTATGGGGACTGGTTTTTCTCCCGGTCCAGTCAAGCTTTATAGAATGACTTTGAAATGATACTTAGCTGATCTAACAGTCATCTTTTTTGTTCCAACACCAATTACTACACCAAGATACACTGACGACTCATTTGTTATTTGGAAACGTGGGAGGCCATCCATTGGGTCTTTCTATTCATGTACTAATTCCCTTTCCAATGACATTAAGTTCACCCTATCCTCTGGCACCCAAAATATTTTTTTCTTGAATTTGAAAATGATGATGGACAGCAACAAACTGTATACATTATTGTTTGATAAACATGCAGAACATAATACTTTGCTAAAATACAACAGTTAGCACCAGTGTAGCCTTAGGGAAAACCGTTCCCTTTTGCCAATTTTTAAGAATAGGACACAATTTTTGGCAAAAAGGAGGATTCTTCCATGAGTCAAACATCCTGATTAAAAGACTATTGGAGGAGGGTATCCTTATAGGCAATTTATAACAAGCAAGGAAGTTAGTATGGTTTCATTGGCTCCTACAACTGTACCAGCAATTAAATTTAAAAGATTATGAGCATTGGAACATGGTACAATATGTTTAAAAATTACCTGAAAACCCAATGTTTCCTTCAAAAGAGGTGCTAACATTTGTGATTTTGCAGTCAGGGCTGTTCTCCCTATCACACGGCAACCAATACTGAGAGCTTCATTACGGTAAAGACCGGCACATCATGGGTTGTAGGGCTTTGCAGATGCCAAACCTCCACAACACCCCACCTGGGCCGCAAGTGCAGTCGCACTGCCGTGGCTGGCGGAAGGCCTCAGCCTGCCGGCGGGATTACATGGCTGCAGATTGCCACGAAAACCTTGGCGGGAATGCACCCGTCGACAGGAATCCTCATTCCTGTCACTGGCACACGCATCCCCACACACTTACAAACACCCCCACACACTTACAAACACCCCCCCACCCCTTCACACACATGCATTCACATACACACTCCTCGGCATACATTCACACAGACACCCCCACTGACTCGCATGCATGCAGACACACCCCATTCACACGCACATATTCACCACCCCCCTCTGCATACTCGCACTCATTCTACACTCCCTGTGCATACTCGCATTCACACACTCACACAGAAACTCCCCCTGCACTCACACATACACATCCCCACATCTGCACACAGACAACCCCACTCACTCGCTCACATATACACACACATACACCCCCATTTGCACACTTAGACGTACACACCACACACATGCACCCAACACTCCCCACCCCCTTTCGGACAAACACTTACCTTCTCTAATGAAGAAGTCGTCCGGGACAGGATTGGTCCTGGCAGCCTTGCATTGCCAGCACCACCATACCAGCAAAAGTCCGCCAAGCCATTTTATGGCTTGTGATACAGTGTGCAGTCTTTTTGCCCTGGAGGTCCTGGCGATGCAACCGCCTCTTCGGAGTCAGACTTCAGCCCATAAATGGGTGGAAGTCCTCCAAAGACTCAGAATATGGCAGTCAGCAGACTGCCAGCACTGGCAGTCTATCGTCTGCAGCGGCTTCGGTAGTCTTCCAAAAAGACCCCCAAAGTCAAAATGAGGGCCTTAATTCTTTTGTGGGGCTGGCTCAGGTCTTGAACAGGAATGAAGCAATACTTGATGTTTGAAACAATTTTATAATATGTTAAAGTTACATATCTGGGAGGGTTGATTTTATCTATGCAATTTCGTGGGACATACTTTTGGGACAAAAACAGCCTTTGTGCAACATTCTTTTATCCAATACTGTCAAAGGTTTCCAAATTAATATAACTAATTTATGTACATATTTGCTTTTGTTTATTGTTTGAATAATTAACTAAATATTGTTTGTAACATCTATCTTGTTTTGTTATGTGTATCACACTTTTGAATATTTAACTTCGTAGTTTGAAATGAAAATCTTGCTTTGTGATAGTTACAATTTTTCCAAATTTACAAGGTGCATCTGATGATTTATTTGGACTACCGAACTTGATAATTGGCCAGGATGATTATTGGTTTGCGATATGAGAAGTCTTTTTTCACTTTCTATTAAATAAAACCACATTTGTTTGCTAAAGAAAATTTCACCACAGTCAATTTTATTTTTCTAAATCCAAGATTTTACACTATGTTCTTTTGTAAAATTAGATATCACATACCTATAGAGGTTCACAGTGCACACACCTCCATTTGTGCCGTTTTGTCATTAAGGGGCCATGTGCATTGTCAGTATATATTTTGTCACAGTTACAGTTATGCAGAGGATGTCAAGTCGGGGGTTGTTCACAGAATAATGTTTTAGAGTTTTTAACGTAAGGACATGTCGTTACAGTTAAAGAAACCTTCTTATGGGGACTTTGGTGATGTGCTGTTATGAATTTGTAACAACCACTTATTTGTCATTCTACTTAAGACTTACGTATTATGGACAAAAGTTTATGTATTTTAAAATAAATCACTTTCTTGCAAGGGAAAGCAAGAAGTGGGGGTTGGGCTATCCGTGTTTGGCTGGGGCAGCACCCACCTTCCATCTTATACTCACAATTTAATATTAATACTGAAAAGTGGTTTAGGGTCATCAAAAAAAAATAATCACTAATGACATACACCAAAGGTGATTAGGCATTCCCAAGGCTAAAGAGAAAAAAATGGAAGGGGTGGACCTACTGAATAATCGTTGTGGACTTTTGCAGGATTTCTAGGCTCTTGGAAACATTTAGAACCTGCCATTCCATTTAACCTTTTAGATCGTTTTTTTCCACCCACAGACTAAATTTACATGGAGTACTTCCTCAAAACTTTGTCTCTACATTTGCAGAGCAAGGACTGGGTTGAGCACATATATGGCTGACAGGTGCCAGATCACACATTAATGTGCTCAAATAAAGCTCCTATTATGTTCAGTCAAGCGTTTTCATCAGACTGACCCCATACTTCCAGTGATTTCTAATTTGACGGCTCCAGTAGTTCGTTTCCTCAGCAGCGTGCACTATTTACATAGGAGCGCACTCCCATTTCCTAGGTCAGCACTCATCAGCAGTGCATTCGCTCGTCTTAAAAAGCACAATTTAGCTGAGCTTGTTTCCTGAGCAGGCACTGCTTATTAGTTTGTTTTTGAATTATGAGGGAGGACGGTCAGCAGTGCATTCTCCTGTCCTGATATTGCACTATTTAACAATGCTTTCTTGTTCCCTGTTTCTCTCGGCTCTCATGAGCTTATATTTCTCGCTGTACAGTTGGCCTCAGTTTTGTCAAAGATCACCTCATTCAAGATCACATTGAGAGGGTAAAACTGACTTTCCCGGTTGATCTCATAATCAAAGCTGGTGCGGTGTATTTCTTTAGCAAACAAATACAGTTTTATGATATTTCAATGGCATGAACTAGTTGTATATTGCTTATTAGTTACATTTTTTTTAAATGTTACACCAGTCTCTCAAAGCTCTCTGTGATGGCTTCTGGAAGTTCATCAACACATTACTCCCACCGGCACATATGTTCAAGTATGCATACTTACCATCTTTTTCCTTCACAACCGTGAACAAAGGCTACTGTCCTATATTTTAAATGTACTGAAACAACTAAGCCTATGGTTTTACTCGCTATTCCCACACAAGGAGCAGACACTTCAAATTCACATTCTCAACTTGCATACATATCCACTGTTGTTAAAACAGGTTATATTTTTTCTGCCAATATATTATTATACATATGTTTTATGCAGTGTGGTTTGAGCAATGAAGAGTTGTAGCAGCCAAGATGTCACACCGCCTTCGGCAAAATAAACAGTTGCCACTTTTTCTAAAGACTCATTTTTGCAGTAGCATGCAGAGCTTAATCAGACCTTTCTGTCCTTCCTGAGCCCTGTCTGTGTAAATTTTCGATTTCTATATTCTACCATCCATACTCGTTTTACACAATCTGGGACAAACACACTCCTGACAATTAAGTCTTAAAAGTCACATAATATACAAAGACGGTCTAAATTGATTGTTTTGCTTGTCATGATTGTTACATTTTACAAACGTTATTGGCCGGGAAGCTGCCGGGCTATCATCAAGTGTAAAAAAAAAAAAAAAAAAAAAAAAAAAAAGTATATTGGCTAAAGACAAAAATGTTTTTTGGTCTCAAGAAAGCACACATTACCAAAGTATTCCATGGCACTGAAAGGAACTAGTTTGGGCGTGGATGTGCTCCTTTGTAAAAGGAATGCAAAGCATACCTCATAGTGAAGTCCGTCAGTGTCTGGCATAGGCCGGCACACTTGCCTGGGATGCATGCTGGAGTGGGTGAAGGAAAAATGTGAATGACACTATCACAGACAAACAAATGAAGTCTGACTGAAACCCAGTAAGTAAGTAAGTTATACATCATTTTAGAAAATTCAAAAGGTCTTTGATTCCACAGACCTAAAAAGGTGAATTGGTCTGCCAGCCTCTTTTCTTCATCAAATAAGGTCAGAAAACAAAATCCAAAAAATAAGATAAGAAAGAAAAATTCAAGAAAGGAAGAAGAAAAAGAATAACTAAATAATAGAAAAGGGTAATATGGAAGAAAAGAAAGTAAAGGGGAATGGAGGAAAGAAAATGTAATGAAGGAAAGTATAAAAAAAGAATAAAAGTTGGAAAGGAACAAAAAGAAAAATATAAAGAAGCCAAAATGGAATGCAAGAAGGAAAGAAGGCGACATGGAAACAAAGTAGGAAAGAAACAATGAAAGTTGGAAAGAAAGAAAGAAAGAAAGAAAGAAAGAAAGAAAGAAAGAAAGAAAAAAAGGAAGGTACAAAAGAAAGAAGGAAAGAAGAAAATAAGGAAAGAAAAAAGAAAACTGGCAAAAAGAAAGAAAGAAGGGAAGGAAAGAGGGCAAAATTATATAGAAGAGAAAAAAGCAAAAAGAAAGGAAAGAATGCACGATGGAAAAATGGAAAGAAGGAAAGAAGGTAAGAAGGAAGGCAAACAAGAAAGGGAAAGAAAAGGTAGGAAAAAAGGGACGATAAATGAAAGAAGTAAGCAGAGATAAGAAGAAGATGGAAAAAGAGGTAAAGAAAGAAAGGACCTATAAAGAAAAATGGGAACGAGGGTTCACAGTATACAATATTAAACCCAAATAACATCCCACTTATGTTTAAATTAAACAGTTACTAGTGTGATGCAAATTAAACACAATGAAGTTTTTTTTTTTCTTCATGGGCAAAGTTGCCAAGGATGTAACGGTTACGTCCTCTGCTGCACCGCTCGGGCAGAAACCACTAGGCACCAGGGAATTTTTATTTTTTTTATTTTTTACAGATGGGGATTGACCCCTTAGGCAAGGGTCAGTCCTGTGGGGGGCAAATGTATTTTAGGCCATTTCTGCCCCCTTTGGGGCAGATTTGCCTATTTCTCTTAGGCCACTCTGCCCCAAGGGGGCCAGAAACCACTAGACACTAGGAATTTATTTTAATAACGATTTCACAAAAGGGGAGCAACCCCCTTAGGCAAGGGTTGCTCCTCTGGGGGCAAATGTATTTTAGGCCAGATTGGCCTGTTTTTCTTAGGCCAATCTGCACCAGGGATTTTTTTGCACCAATTTCAGGCAAAAAAAATGACTCCTTAGGCAAGGGGGGGGTGGGGGAGGGCAGGGCAAAATTATTTTAGGCCATTTCTACACCCCTTGGGCTGAGATCCCCCTATTTTAATTAGGCACTAGGCACCAGGGATTTTTTTTTTTTTTTTTATTGTTTATAGATGGGGAGCGACCCTCGGGGGGAAAATTTATTTTAGGCCATTTCTGCCCCCCTTGGGCTGAGATCCCCCTATTTTAATTAGGCACTAGGCACCAGGAATTTATTTTTTTGTTTTTATTGTTTATAGATGGGGAGCGACCCTGGGGGAGCAAATTTATTTTAGGCCATTTCTGCCCCCCTTGGGGACAGATCGGTCTATTTCCATTAGGCCGATTTGACTCCAAGGGGGGCAGAAACCACTTAGGCACCAGGGATTGCTATGAGTGTGTTTTGTTTGGTGGGGGGAAGCCCCTTGGGCAAGGGACGCTCCCTGAGGGGGCACATTACTGTTGGCAATGGGGGCAGATTGACCTATTTTTGTAAGGCCCATCTGCCCCCAAGGGGAAGCAGAAAGCTCACCAGACAGCAGGGGGGATTATTATTATTTTTTTTTAAAGGGTGGGGGTATGGCCATACCCTCACCCCCAAATAAATGGGGACAAAGTTGTTCTGCCCACTGGAGGCCAGATGGGGCCATTACCCCCGATCCACTCCCCAGGGGGCCAGAAAGCCTACTCGATGTCGGGGAATTAAAAGAAAAATAGTGGGACGGTGGCTACCAACCAGTATGGGCATGGTTATGTCCCCACCCCAACTGAAGGGTCTAAGTCTTTCAGCTCTCTCCCCATACAATAAAATATCGTATCTCAATGGCAAGCAAGAGGCCATTTGATTATTTTGGGTTATGGTTTTACATTTGGGCCAGGACAACTTGTCCAACTCTCAATATCTTTCCACTTGGAAAGGTGAGGGCTGCCCTTTTTGGACTTTGGGATGCTGCCATGTAGAAAAATCTACGAGACCTAGACACATCTGAAAACTAAACATCTGGGTGAGTCCAGGGTGGTATGCTTCATATGCACCCACACTGTTTTCTTACCCTTGATGCCCTGCCAGCCTTAAACTTTGCTTTAAATAAACACATTTTGCCCACATTTTGTGATGGAAACTACCGGAATCTGCAGGAATCCATAAAATTCCTACCGCCCAGCATTGTCACAGCTATACTGATAAATATTCTGCCCCACTTGTCAGCCTTAAAATGTTTTTTTTCCAAACTGTCCTTTTGGATCCGCATTGGTTCCCTCTCAATTTTAACATGTTTTTGGCTCTTCCCTGTCACAGGCACTTGGCACACCTATACAAGTGAGGTATCATTTTTATCGGGAGACTGAGGGGAATGTTGGGTGGTAATGAATTTGTGCCGGTGTGGTGATCCCACACAGAAATGTGGGGAAAATTTGATTTTTAGCTAAATTTGAGGTTTGCTGAGGATTCTGGGTAAGAAAACTCAGGGGGATCCACACAAGTCACACCTCCCTGGACTCCCAACGGTGTCTAGTTTTCAGAAACATCTGGGTTTGGTAGGTTTCCCTAGATGGCTGCTGAGCCCAGGACCAAAAATGCAGGTGTCCCACCCTCTGCAAAAACAGGTAGTTCTGTATTAAATAATTTTGATGTGACCACGTAGTGTTTTGGGGCATTTCCTGTTTTTATTTTGCCAAATTTTGAGGTTTGCAAGGGATTCTGGGTAACAGAACCTGGTGAGAGCCCAACATGTCACCCCATCCTGGATTCCCCTAGTTGTCTTGTTTTAAAAATGCACAGGTTTGGTAGGTTTCCCTTAGTGCCGGCTGAGCTAGAGGCCAAAATCCACAGCTAGGCACTTTCTAAAAAACACATCAGATTTCAATGTAAAAATTTGATGTGCCCATGTTGCGTTTTCTGTAGCGGGCATTAGGCCTACCCACACAAGTGTGGTATCTTTTTTTTTTTTTTTTAATTTAAATCCTGGGGGGGGGGGGGGGGGGGGACTTGGGGGAAACAGAATAGAAGAACAAGTGTTATTGCCCCTTGTCTTTCTCTACTTTTTTTCCTTCCAAATGTAAGTCAGTGTGTAAAAAAAGACGTGTATTTGAGAAATGCCCTGTAATTCACATGCTAGTATGGGGACCCCTGAATTCAGAGATGTGCAAATAACCACTGTTTCTAAACACCTTATCTTGTGCCCATTTGGGAAATACAAAGGTTTCCTTGATACCTATTTTTCACTCTTTATATTTCGCCAAATGAATTGCTGTACACAATGAAAACCCATTGCAAGGTGCAGCTCACTTAATGGCTCTGGGTACCTAGGGTTCTTGATGAACCTACAAGCCTTATATATCCCTGCAACCTGAATAGTCCAGCTGAAATAACTGTATATTTTCCTTTCAATAATCTGCCATAGCTGGAAAAAGTTATAGAAGAAAACTTGGACAGAACTGGCTCTTTTTTCACCTCAATTTCAATTTTTATTTTAGCTGTTATTTTCTGTAGAAAACCTTGTAGGATCTACACAAATTACCCCTTGCTGAATTCAGCATTTTGTCTACTTTTCAGAAATGTTTAGCTGTCTGGGGTCCAGCATTGGTTTCACACCCATTTCGGTCACTAACTGGAAGGAGGCTGAAAGCACAAAAATGAGTACAAATTGGGTATGTAGCAGCAAAATGGCAAAATTATGTTGAAAAATTTGGTTTTCTGATTCAAGTCTGCCTGTTCCCGAAAGCTGGGAAGATGGTGATTTAGCACCACAAACCCCTTTGTTGATGCCATTTTTCAGGGGAAAAATCACAACCTTTCTTCTGCAGCCCTTTTCCCATTTTTTTTAACGAAATGTTAGCTGTATTTTGGCTAATTTCTTTGTCTCCTCTAATGGAACCAACAAACTCTGGGCATCTCTACAATCCCTAGGATGTTAGAAAAAAAAGACGCAGATTTGGCATGGGTAGCTTATGTGGACAAAAAGTTATGAGGGCCTAAGTGCGTACTGCCCCAATAGCCAAAAAAAGGATTGGCATGGGAGGGGAAAAAGGCCTGGCAGCGAAGGGGTTAAGGTAAGCATATAACATATTTTTTTTAGTAAAAACAAAAGCCTTGGCTAATACCAGACCTAAAAAAGGACAGATGATATAAGCTTAGACCAGTGTCACTTATAATGTTATTTGCTCAGTCTTTGGTGTGAAAGGAGCTTCTTGTGGTTCTTCAAGTGACAGACCAACTGCCCTCCAAAAAAGATCTGGCATACAGATTCCTTTCACCAGGATCATTCCTCCTCTACATGCCATTCTGCCTAGGGCAAATATGTTACATTGATATTAAAATCAAATGCAAACATTTATATTGAATTGAATCACGTTTGCTCTCTCTAGGATGAGTAGGCCAATTTGAGACCAATCCCACTGGCACATAGCAAAATAGATGAATTTCACATCCACTGTGAGTGGTAACGTGCAATGACCAAAAAGATCAATAAGAAGTTTAATTTACACTGTTTACACTCTTGATGGGATCCTTTCAGATCTTGCCAATGTCACAAGGAAACGCTGCCAATAATATCTTGTGTATTTAATGCTGTACACTGTGCTTCTTGTATTGCACATTGGGTTCTGTGCAAAAGTCCATACACAGTAAGCTGTTTGATGTGCAAGGGATGTTTTTGTTCTATATGCAGTACAGTGATAGTTAACGTTCCTTTATGGATGATGGAAGGTGGAGGCAATTCCCATTCTTCTGCCCTCAGTCAACAACCAATCTCTCCATCAGGCCTCATGGTACTCAGCATCCACCGAGTCCTTTAATTGCCATGCATGAAATAGTATGCAGTGTGGGGCAGTAAGCATATATAGGCACACTTGAGCCTCGCAACACACACTGCTCTGAAAGTAGAATCTACTGCTGGAATGATGCAGGGAACAATTTCTGACATTTTCAATGTAGCTACTGTTTCATGCAGCAGTGGTGAGGGTATAAAATCTTCAGGACCAGTCAACAGTGGCAAGCAGTGAGAGAGGTGTTATGATGAAAAGCTGTCATTGGTGGAGCCTTCTGAAGGAGAGCATTGCTATGTAACTGTACTTACAAGAATCAAAAACATGTATGGTTTAAAAACAATAAGGGGGTCATTGCGAGTCTGGAGGTCACTAGACTAATAGACAGTCCGAGCACCACATTACAACCATGGCGGTCAGGCCGCCAGGGAACAACCAGCTCCAACAGGATGAGAAATCCCAGCGGTCTGATAGTCGGTGGTGTTCCTTATCAGCGTGGGATTACGACCCTCTTCTCTGCCAGCAATTTCATGAAAATGCTGGTGGAGAATGGGTGCAGAGGGCCCCAGGGGGGGCACTGCACTGCCCATGCACTTGGCATGGCAGTGCAGGTTCCCCCCACCCCAGGCCAGCACCCAGGGCAGACAGTGAACACTGCGAGGCTGCTGGTGCACCCTGCAGCCTACATCATTTTCCGCCAGCTCGATTACAAGCCGGTGACAATGCTGTAGCGTGTTTCCCGCTAGGCTGGCGGACGGAAACCGAGGTTTCCGCCCACCAGCCTAGCGGGAAACTCTTACTGGGGTCGGTGTGGAGGTAGCCTGTGTGGCAGTAACCTCCCCTTCGGAAGTTCGGGGGATGGTAAAAACCATCTGCTGAACTCGTAATGACCCCCATTGTGTAGTTTTTGGGAGCTGACAGGAAAAGGGGCCACTGACCTCAGGGGGACGCTGTGTTTAGCAATAAAGTATGATTTAAAAGCACCTGCAGCAGAGCTCTTGTGCGTGCAGCTTTCAGACAGCAATGAAAATGTCATTATAAGTCTTGCGACTAATGTTCCTGCTAGAAAGAGAAGTGGGAGTTTTGTCTAGTGGCAGTTTTGAATCACCATAAAGTAGCACTGAGGGTTATTATGCCCGATGCAAAGACAGATCTGTATTTTATGAAGATAGCCGAGTGGATTAGTAAAGCCAGCCTTTAACAGCACTTTAAAACTAATGTTATGTATTTGAAAGAGTGGCTATGGATAGATGTGGGGCACTTTTGCCTGGTGGTACGGAGGGTTTCCAAGAAGTAGGTCTATGGGGAAGCAGGGTGCCAAAGACGATTGCTGCTCTGGGCACCATCCGCTCAAAAGCCAGCTGGTAGGGGTGGACTGACCATTTATAAATCCTACGAATGCCAGATTGGACAGCTGCATTAAAGGCTGTAGTATTAGTTCCTGGATGTTTTATAGTGGCTAGCGAGCGTGCAGATGCATAGCAGTTGCACGTCACAAAAGCTGACTGGGCCTTCAAAAGCATTCCAGCCTGCTGAAGTGCCACCACCAGCTTTATGTATATGGTTTGGTAGGAGCTGGCACGAACAGTGCCAGATCCACCGGCAACGAGTGTCCTACTGAGGTGTTAATCCATGCTGAACACTAGTTATGCTATTCTAAAGGTTAAGCAAAAGTCACTGCTTGTTCACATTAGATAGAACTTTACTCACACAATCTAAAGTGGGCACATAGGGTTGCCATTATTGCCAGCAATGCTATTAAAAGGTCTTATGAACACTCACCCTCAAGGTCGTGAGTCGATTATGGAGACATTCAACATGTGAAACAACAGACATAATTTATCATTTCTCCACATGGCAAGAATTATATCTGACAACTATACCTATAGCCAAATTTAGATGGAATGAACATACATCGAATACAGGAACAAAGACCCAAATTCAATTTTAAACACAATACTAATGAAAACATTTGTACTGTTTGGATTAAATGACAGAAAATTCTGCATTCATACATTTGGACATATACATCAACTATCTTTTCCCAGTGGGCGAGTATCAGTTTCTGTTGCTGTCTTTCATTCCTAAATCCAAAGCGTCAGCTCCAAAACTAGCCCCCATAAAAATCAGGTTAAACAAGAAACATTTTTACAATTTCTGTGTGATTTGAAGAACTGTTTTTAGAATCAGGTGGAGCAAATGAGATAATACCAAGGACAAGCAAAGAAGCTTTGTTCACGAGTTCATTAAGAAACTGTTTTTTACATTTACATTTTAAGCTATATAAAGAAAATGAAGAAAGTGGTAAGAGGAACTCTCTTTTCAGAAATAGATCAATGTAGGGAGAACACCAAGACCCTTACAATTTTTTAGTTAGTCCTTCGTTTGAGAACTCAAATCCACAGATGTTAGTGTAGTGTCCTCAAAGTGGATGGCTGAAATGTTGGTAGAAAGTGCCTGAGCGACAGGGAAGTGATTCTGCAATGAATAAAAGACTTAGAAGAGGTGATAGCCAAGTCAACTGAAGAACAGAGAATTAGAGAACTCAGGAATTCTATGGAAGAAAGATTGTCTAACTTTGAGGAAGATAATAAAGCAAGGAAGCAACGCAGGGATGTAAGAGACAAGCAAATGTACCTCACTGGAAAGAACCTAGCCTTCACACACAAGAAAAAAAAAAAGAAAAAAAAAAAGAAAAAAAAAAAAAACACGTTTGAAGGATAAAGAAGTAAGAAATGTAGAGTCATGTCGGTATGCATGCCCAAGTGCCTTCCTAAGAGTTAGGTGGCTGTAGCACATCCTCCAGAAGAGCAGCTGATGTCTTGTCTGACATATTTTGAATGTATGAAATGCGTATACACTCTAAATAGTGCGTATGTGTCATCCACCACTTTAAACATACCCCTAAGTCTATAATGTTTTAATAATGCCACAGACTAGACTGCTACAGATTCTGCAAGGTGCTTATTTGTCTCTTCAGGGGTAGAAACATCTGTATAAAATAGATAACAATACACACACAAAAAACACACATTAAACTATACGAAAGAAATGAACAACATGAAGACCGCACAGAGCAAGAGACTGTGCACAGGGCATGATAAGATTAAAGAAATTTTTATTTGGTTGCTTTCATTTCAAAATATTATCTTGAATACCCAGAACGGTGCATTCATTGTCATGCAAGTGAAACATCTCATTAAAAAATAAAAATAAAAAAAACAGCAACTCTGGAGGAAGCAAGGTGACAATGCAACCAACAATATAGTTTCTGGACAGGTTGAAGAGCAATGAAGAAATTAGCCCCTAAATTGATTGAGGGCAGTGCTTGAAAGTAAGTTGATCCTGCTGGATCCAGTTCTGGCAGCTATTTCTGGAAAACATGCTGAGTTTGCCCAGGTTCCCTTTTCAGACATGGGGTATAATTTAGCAGTGCTTTCACACTGCCTGCATTCTGTTCGGAGGCACAGAGAGGGATTTCTTATTTTTACTTTCAACTGGGCCTCAAACAAAGGCGTGTTTTAAAGGGTCATCAGCCCTTTTTAGGTTGAGCATAGCAGCGCGCAAGTGCTGCTTTTCTGACGTGTCGGTATCTATTGAGGCTTTTAACCACGCCCACCTCATGCCCATCACTATCATTTGTTCATGGGCATTCCCTTCAAAAGCCCTTTGTTATCATTGGTAAATGCTTCACCTTTGTCCCTCCTTGGGGTGGTTTGGTTACCGCCTTGGACATTGACCCCGTTGCATGGCTAATTGCACTTTTGTCGATATGTTGGACTGCGAGCAAACTGCTTTTTCCTTTTGTGTGCCTCCTTCATGCTCATGCAGTGGCGCTTTGAATCAGCTCTCTTACGTGAAACTGTTTTACTTTTCATTTTCAATTTATGTGGCAAGAAAAGTCTGGTTAGGAGTTTACAATGCTAACAGCTCTAATTCCAGCAAACGTGAGACCCATTGCATTGCAAAGGCTTGTTTTGATCAACTATCACCTTGGCTGAGAGCCATCCATCTGGAGCCTGACACCTAGGTGCCAAATTAACAAAGGCACACATTTTATCACTTCACAAGTACTTTAGAGAAAGTATGACTAGGAGGCAGCATTTTTACTTTGTTAGAACTGTGCATGCACTACAAGAATGAAAGATTTGCTTGTGTGTTTGAGTAATTACACAATAATGATTTAAAAGACACCTATTTTTTTTTTTATTTAATTGTTTTATATTGCTACTCATCCCATTGTAAGATGTCAGAGCACTTTACATAAAACACAGAAGCTCAATATATCATACAAGTGTGTAAATTGATGTCCAGAGATTCTAAGGGTTGTAAGATGTAGGATCACATATCATCCATAGTTGGAGACATCATATGTTTACAGTGAATGGTCGAGAGAAACACACGTTCGGGATACAAAAAATAACGCTGTGATTGTGGTTGTCTGTATGAAAAAAACACCTTATTACTTACAAAGGGAATCCTTATTTGCAAACTGAGAATAACACAGACTGAAAAAGAAAACAGTAAGGATCTAAGCCCATGATTTACAGTTTGCATGCAGCTCCATGACGTTGGTAAATAGATCACTGTGCTATAAAAGACCTATTTCAACTTATGAACTAGAAGTAACAAAATGATCTGTGTCAAAAGCAATAGCCCAACTTACCTATCTGAATAAAATACAAATATGTTATCTGCATGTTACATGATGTGCTTTTCAGGATGCACATTAACCCTTTATGCTACTTTAACAGTCAAAATTGTGACGCACAAAACACTTGTCTCCAAGAACTATCTTAACCACTAGAGTTCTTTTAACAACTGTTATAACCCCATCAAAATTGTTAGGCACACAAAGATCTCATAAGTATGTTGTTTTAACCATATAGGATATTTCAAAATGCACCCTCTCTGTGACCAATTAAGTAAACTATAATAGATTTACTGCAATGTATCCTGATTGTCAATTTCTTTGCAGAAGACGTTTTAAAAATAAATGTATGTTGACTGCCTGACTCTGCTTTTCAAGCTCCCCCCACCCCTTGTGACCAGTGGTCAAAGTGGGCAGGATCGGAGGGGGCACAATGTGCCTATAATTTTATGATGTATGAAACACTGCTCTCCTACTTTTTGTAAAAAAAGCAACTGTTACAGGACGGTTAACTCCGGCAGTGTAAATGTCTTAGCTGAAGTGTCATTCAAAGAGTCTCCTGTCATGTTAAACCAGAGCCTGGCAGACTCTCAGCTAAACAATAAACAAGCCTTCCTGACCAGCCGCCTGCTTGCCTGAAAGTAATACAAATGTATGCAACGTGTTAATCTGCAAATGTAAAGGATGCTTTGGAGCCGGTACTGGCATAAATTAACCCATTCAATCGAAGCACTGTGATTACAAAGATATCTTTCTTTTGGAACAGTAATGCAAAGAGTTAACAACTGGGCTGTGAAGTGCCATCCTGGTGACTCTGAAAGAGCTTTGACATTGTGGGGAGACTATGTGCAGCCTAAAACAATTTGCCACTAATTAATGTTGTTATCAGCAAAGACCATTATGTCATAGTGTTAATTAGAGGTGGGAGTGGGACAAGGCATGACCATGAATATAAAGGATGTGAGTATTATGCCAGGTGAGCAGCAGCTTTATTAATGATTTGGGCATTAAATCTGAACATTATATAATCTGTGAGGGAGTCTGGGCTTTTTCAGTTAAGGGAGGTCATGGCACTCATGGCTGTGAAGTGCGTGCTTTTAATTGTAACTATATTTATATTGCACTTATTACACTTGGAAGTGTTAAAGGGAAAGTAATTCAAACAATTGCATAACGTACACTCTGGGTATTACTACAATCTATATTTTGGAAACACCATTTTATTTTAAATATTTTGAGCATGACAATGAAAGACCAAAAAAACTTACAAAATATTTGATTTTTTTAGCCTCACCTTTGACCACTCCCCCCAAGCTCACTAATGCCGCCCCACTGCACGAGACATCACAGTCCCAATACTTTTTTAATGCACTTCAACCACTGCTTGTGACCCAACCCCCTTTCCTCTGCCACACCTTGACTTCCAATTTATGGGTATTTTTTCTCTAACTTCAGTACTGCTCGGTGGCATGAATGTGCCTTAAAATAACATAAGCCAGAGCTCTGCCCGATGCAGGTCAAAGCTGGTAACGTGATCGCCTCCCACATAAACTGCAAGTAGCCCAAAACGCTTAGTGTGCAAATTAGGGATTTGGCCCTCACCCAGAAGGGCGTCTTATCATTAAACTGTATTATTATTACTGTTCACACATCATGCTGCCTCTTGGCGTTTGCAGCTCGAGCTCCAGCACCATTTCCCAGGCAGAGGGGGCAGTCCCACAGTTTCTGCGGTGCTGAAGCAGTCGAGGGACCACCGTACATACCGTGGTTACAGCGTAGACCGCTGCCTCCTCGCATGTCTTCTAAGCACCCTGATTTTACCGCTTCCACAAGTCCGCAGTTTCTATATCTGCAGAGACCAGTTTGACAGTCTGAGAGAGGAAACAGGGGGCGGGACTTAACAGCAAAGACTTGGACGCCAAACCAAGTGATAGCTTTATGCGAAGATCGGCCATATTACAAAGGGATGCGATTTAACGCTCTCCAGATGAAAATATGGGCAGCCAGTAAAACAAAAAAAATCTGGGATAAGGACCAGAGAAGTGTCGTAAATACGTTCATTTTTCATACAGGAAAACATTCTTGGAAAATTATATGCAAAATATTTTGTCACATTCTAGAACTTGACGTTACAAGTGAAGAAAATATAATCCTACAATATGCTTACAAATTGTACTGACAATTTAATTTTGGATTAGATCATCTTGACTTACAGTTTTCTAAATTATGGTTCCATTATCAAAATGTCCGCCACAAATGAATTTATGTGAGCGCACATCGTATATCTCTTCACTCTCGGCGTCAAAAGTAATAGAGAAGACGGACATAGTCCAATTAAAGTAAGTTCCAAGATGGCCGCAAATAGTGTGTTGTGTGAGGTACGCTGCAGACACTATTGTGCAGCCTATCTGTGTCACTTAGCGACAAGGTTTCTGTTGCGCAGATCTAGGTGCAATGCACGCCGGGACTTGTAGTTCAGGGAGTGTTTGGCTTAGGCTTTCCTATGGACGCTCCTACTCCGTGTCGCTGTTGCAGGAAAAAACAAGTCACCTCACATAGCAGCGGTGACCTGTTCCTTTTCTGGTCCCGGGGGATGCAGTAACCGGTTCCGGAGGTGTCCGACATGTTCGGAAGGTCACGGAGTTGGGGCGCAGGGGGCCCTGGGCGCTCGTCCCGCAGTATCCACTCTCTGGACCACCTCAAGTGAGTGACCATGGATTGGGGACGCGGTGTAGGCGCGTTGTGGACAATGTCCACGGCACAGAATAATTCGTAACATGTCCAGCAGGCCTACCTACCTTGGACTTGTTTTTATAGTCGGCTCATTTGTTGCTTTTTGCCACATTGTGTTTCAGTTGTGTTACGTGGAAGCAGTAGCTTTATCAGGTTGTAAACGAAAGAGACTTGAAATATTCTAGTTCTTCAGGCGTAAGCGTAGTAATTAGTAGCATTATTCATCTACAAAAGCACAACATGTATCTGCCCCCGAGAAAAAATGCAGTAGGAACCCTGTGTGGTGCTCTGAGCTTTTCAACCGACTATAAAGAGTAGACATAAAAGGTGGCACTTATTGCACAGAGCGGTTCTCCTGGAGGCATAGGCTGGTTCTCCGGTGGGACTGGATAGGATAGGTGCCTCTACAGACAGTTCAATATGAAATGTGCACTGTGGGGGTTTTATAATAAGATATTGGTTGCAGTACCGTAGACACCAGGGTTCAAAGGTCGCTTCCTATAGAACCGGTGCATGAAAAGGGATGTCCTACTGGCCTATGAGCGTAGTTGCTGTGGTCTTAGGGGTAGTCTGCCAAGAGTAAGGTTTACGAAGAGGTGGTGCCGGTGGCACATGTGCTTACTGGCACAACAGCATAGTGACTGTTTTTGAGGTCAGAGATGGACAAGATAAGCTACAAAAGATGTTTCATAAAAATAAATCTGATGGCATAAGAAGTGGTCCTTTGTGCAGCAGTTATTAGAGATGTGTAGGGATCTTTTCCTTCCGGGGTGTGTATGTGTCTGAATTCCAGGTATCCTCCGCTGCATAATGGGGTGCCACGATTAATGCATCATGGCAGGTCGAAGGACCTGGTTGTATTTAAGTTAGTGACTGTTATGAGGTGCCGTCAAGAGTATCAGATCTTCAGTTGTATTTTTGAAGACATCAGATATTGAGCACTGCTTCTGGCATTGCAGATTGAGAGGTGATGCTGATTGAATTTGCATGTACAGAGCAGTTGCTTCGGGCACTGGGTTGCAAGAGGTGCTACTGTGAACATTGGCGCAAGAGTTTCACTCGTGGGCAACAGGGAAGAAAAGCACTGCTCGCCCAATAATAGTACGCAATTACCATAATTGAAGTTACTATTTTTAAGTGTTGGCTAGTTGAAGTATTGGTTCTGTTTTCCTTTCTGCTATAAATATTTACGTTGTTGCTATAATTACAACGTTTCATATGTTCCCCGAATTTGCCATCTTCTAAGTTTATATTTAATGCAGCAGTTTTAAAAATCGGTCACAGCTGGTGACCTCAAGTGAAGCTTGGGCTCTGTACTGACCCTTTACCTCATTTATTCATGATTTTTACGTCTCGCCTGGGTCAGCACATGTGATGTCGCTTGCAAGACATTGTGTTTACATACACAGGTCTTAGCGCTCACCCAATGTGTGCTGGCTTCACTTCCTCTTTATGTTTGTCCCTTTGGAGTGTAGCCCAAGTACTGCTTCCTTGCCCATTGTGTGTCCATCCACTGTCACTGCCCCTTTTTTGTTTTACTTGCACCATCCCCTCCAGTATTATTGCTTGCTTCCTCATTGCTTGACCCTTGCCTCACATCCCTCCCTGCTTTGCTTGGGCATCATGTAATGTAATCACACGATTCACAAATTGTCATTTGTTACACATTGTTTACATATTGCTTTGGTGTGTTTGATTATAGTGCTTCTTAGCTCCAGTGAGCAGCTAGTCAAATCAGATGTTTTAGAGTCCCTTATATCACCAGCTCTGTGAACCCTTTGATGGGTAGAAATGTTGGAGACTGAATTTTGATTATTTTATTAGGTGTGTGTAGTGTTCTTACAGTTCCAGCTCCGTTCCTTTTTATTTTCAAAATGTCTGATTATTAACATGCCGCTAGTCATCATCATTGTGAGCTTTATTTTGGTAAAACACAAATACCATAAAAGCGCATCACAAATTCAAAATTTTACAAAAATAAACTATGTATAAAAGTCCTAGATTATAAAACATTTTCCCTTTAAAAATCGTGCCATATTATAAAATCGTGCAAAAATGTAAAATTTTTCATAATAAATATCATAGAACAAATATATCCCTAGTTAAAACCGATAAATAGGATGAAAGTACAAAGCATTCCCATTATAGGCTCCTATTTAAGAGATGACTTTAGCATTTTTGTTCTAGCACGCCAAATTTCATCTAAGTAGCTGGCTAAGGCAAATGCCACCATGCCCTGGGTATTTGACCTAAAAATTCTAAGGGCAGCAAACCTATTCTGGAAGCCCATGGTTCTACAAAGAGGTACAATCCATTTAATTAGTTGTTTATCATAAGCAGGACAATGGAATAGTACGTGTGCACTACATTCGGGAAGGCCGCAGCCCATCGGGCAGAAATTGGCATAAGGATCATCTTTAGACCAAGTACAGGTGAAAGAACGTAGCGGTAACGAGCCTAGCCTGAATCTGATGTAAAGGGCGCAGGCTCGAGGGAGTGTAATCAGATCCATATACGATTCAAACTCGTAGTGGCATTTGACTGATGTAAACTTCTCTGTCAAACTGCCTAAAGGAACCTCTGCTAGTTTTCCCAATTTTAGCCACCGCCAATATACATCCTTTACAATATGTACCGCATTTTTGGGTAGATCATAAGGGACCATCCAAAAATGGGCCAACCCCAGTTTGGTCAGACTAGCTCTAATGTAATTGCACCAAGGGATTTTTCCAGTGTAGTTCTCGCTAATCAGAGCTTTCAACCATGTCCTATATGGGCTAAGTGTGTCCAGGGACCATATTCTGATCCAGTATAATATTGGTTTCAGCGCTGCTATATGTGCAATAGAGTCTAAGTTCACGTCCATGCGGACAGGCAACGTAGGGGAACTAGTGGGTATTCTGAGGATAGACTTTATAAAAGAGTTTTCAGCAATCTCCAAATCCTTCAGGTTACCATGTCCCCATAGCTCCGCTCCATAGAGAGCACTCCCTCTTGCTTGTAGCTTGTATATTTCCATTGCTGGAGTGATTGCGAACCTAGGGGACCTATTTGCAAATCTCAGAACACCACCCAGGTTCTGCTTCAGAGACATATGTGCCCTAATTATCTGAGCCGGCCATCTATGCGTATCCTCCAGTCGAACCCCCAAATACCCAAATTCAGCAACTCTCTCCAACTCTACCCCTTCCGTAAAGATTCTCTTTCTTACTTTGTGTTTATTGTCACCAAAGATTATATACTTTGTTTTCGTAGAATTAACTTCAAGGCCGTGGTCATTGCAGAAGGACGTGAATTTTTGCCGCTAGTCAATTATGGCCAAGGTTGTTCGACATTTGCTAAACACACTCTGTAGACGCACACATAGCTATTATCTGCAAGTTACAATTTCTGCTTCCTTTGTGCTCTGCTTGTGTTATGGTTCAATACTAGTTAGAAGGCGGCAAGATGGTACTTTATAAATCACAACAAACACATAAGTGAATGTGGCTTAATTGGGGGTTTTGGTTTGAAAAGCAGGGAGGAAGAAAAGAAGCAAAAAAAAACATCGGACTAAGACAGAGTGAACACTTGCTTCAAATCACATCCAAAGCATGCTGACATGTGGCTTGAGCGCCCACAAAAGAGTAACACGCCGGCGTTTAAGTCAGCCTTTTATCCTTACTTAATGAGGTATATTGTTTCACGTGATAGCAAAACAACTGTAGACTTATGGAAAAGGCTGCAGTGTTACTAACGGTGTTGAAGTATGGACCACCATCCTGCCACTGTGTAGCTCGTAAACCTTGCATCACTGTTATATAGAAAATACTCATTTTATAGGATCGGAAGGATCAAAGGCCGAGATAGTTTCACTTAGACTCGAACGTGCTTCTGCATGTATACAACATGTTATCATTTGGTCTCCGGTCACTTGGAGGGACATGCAGCTAGGGTTGGGCGAGCCACAGAAACCTCCAGCTGCAAGCTTCAATCAAGGTCCTCTGGGAACCTTAGGCCCAAAACGAGCTGACCTTTCATGTCGCTTCTTCCTGCTATCCACGCTGCTTCCGTATGATCAAACAATTAAAATCAAAGCATTAATATTTGCGCTAAAAAGGAGAGACAGACGGATACTCATTTAGCCACTGGTTTGTTCAAAGTGTAACCAGAAGACTAGGATAAATCTCGTCTTCCCACCTCATCAGATTGTATAATCTTAGGCAATTGTTTTATTTCACCAATCCTCCTTCCTAATTCATTATCACATATGAAAGCACCTTCAAATACGTGAGATAAGAATACAAGCTGTACCATAAAGTATTGTTTTTGCTTTATTAGACTGTTTTTTTTCTGAAACTATAATAATGTGGGACGTATATATAGAGTGCACATGACAACTGACTTGCCTCTTTGGTCACTAACGGCATTGTCTCCAGTGCGCAGCCTGGGGCAGAAATGGTTCAAAGATCATCTTTAAACACTACCACCTTCAATAAGTGTCTCTCAATACAGTGCCAAACATGACAATTTAAAGGCAAATCTTTGCATATTAAAGAAATACGTTTGTTTGAATTTAGTTGAGACTTTGTCACATTTAACATGGTGTTGCATGCTTTTTAGGGCTCTGCTCACGCACGGTCTCTTGGAGTCAAGCTAGACCCTTGGTTTGGCGCTTGTGGGTAATTTGCTTGCTTGCCCACTTCTACATGTAATTTTATTTCCTTTTTAGTATATTCAGATGGTTGGCTACTCGCTGCTTTACATGTGGCATTTAGCAGCTTAAATCAGATTCACTTTCCCATTACCAACCAACAAAGGCAATAAAATACTGGCCGTATCTATTCACTAATAGGATTATTCCATGTGGATCTCTGCAGCAGGCGCTTAACCCTTTAAACCACTGAGAGATAATACAGTGTGTTTTATTTTATCTGAACCCAATATCAAAACATTATCATGTGAAACCGCTGCACTCAGTAAAATGAAGGACAAAACAATACAAGATGTCATTGAGGGCTGAGAATGCAGTTTTTTACTGCAGGAAAAAAAGAGATGTAACAAGGACTGTGTCACAACATGACTCTCCTATTTATCTCAGTCATGGGTACACCTTCCAATCACCTCCCAGGCAAGGACCTATATAGATCATGTTTCACACAAAGGAAAGAAAACACTTCAGGGGTGTGAAATTTAATAAAATATCTACTTTTCCATGGAACAGGTTACTTCTTAAATCTACTTGTCCTGTAAAAAATATCTACTTGTCCCTTTGGTGCCATGTAGTGTGGGAACACATTATGGCAACAATCTCATTATGTAAGAGCTCTGATAATAGGCTCTATGATTTATGCCAGGGCTACTGCTTTAGTAGGGCTTGAATACTTGCAATTTCAAAACCTACTGTAGCAACTTCCTTATTTTGCCGCCTTTCCCCAGATCTACATATTGGGGCTGGAGGAAGCGGTACACAATAGTTCCAGGGCTGAAAGGGCTTTGAGACTGCAAACCTACTAGCTTGCATGTCTTAAGGATTTTCACCAGCTCTTCTCTAATCTTTTCCGATAATGAGAAAGGTTTGAAATTTACTCCTGACAATGGCAAAAGTAGAAGTTCTTCCAGGGTTGGAAAAAAAAGTGGCTGGAGGGAATGTGAACTTGTAAATGCTCAATAGATTTGCACATGAGCAAATCTACACATGCATATTTGCTTGTATTATAATATAGTTCACATTTTATTTCTAAGAGTACGATTTCCTGGTCTACGTCTGTAAGTTCTTGTGAATTCACGAAAGCCACTTCAAAGACATATACCATGGATGCACTTTTGTGACTTTCTTTGAGAATTAGGTCCCTAATTAGGTCTGGCGTTAAAAAAAGACATTTTGTTTTTATTAAACTTCTATTTCTCTATCTATTAGCTGGCTTTACTGTGAGTGATCACATTCTGCTCTTCCACAAGGAGCATATTGGCACACAAAGTAGTTATGTTCAGTGCCAGGAACTACTGTGGCAGTCAGTGGCATAATGAAATTTGAGGGCCCCCGCTGCAAAGAACATGGAGCAATTTCCCTTCCCCCTCCAGATTCATTCAGGGCAGATGCTGTGCTGAGGGGACCCTCTGGAGGGGGTCTGTGGCCTTTGTTACGCCACTGGTGGCAATGTGAGCTTTCTGAGACCAAAAACATTTTTTTCTTTTTGCCAGTGTTTGTTACAATGGTGAGGGCCTGGCAGCTCCCACAACAATAAAGTGTTACAAAAGCCATGTCAAAACAAGACGCGCATGGACAAAATAAAAAAAATCACAACAAATATCAGATCAGTTGGCTTTGCCAGTGCTTGTTTATTTTCATGCTTCCCATGATCTTATTGAAAACGGTTACAATGATTTTCCATTAAGAACATTTTTTGGAAATGCTAGCATGCATCAACACGTTTTACTAAACAATGCTTGAATGAAATAGCACCTAAAATTTCATAGTAGCAAAACTTTTTTTATACTTGCATTTTTTTTCTGAACATTTTATTTTGAAAGCAAAGAATCACCACTCTTGCTTACAAGCTTCTGCAAACATCTACATTTAATCAGAGAGCATTCTGGGAGCATTATACTTCCCCTCATATTATTAAACATTTCAAACGTGTACACTTTTTTTTTTTTTTTTTTTTTTTTAACTGGGACCACTATCAGTAGTGCACTGTGACCTTAAAACGCTTATTTACAGTGCTCACCCTAATAATAATGAAGGCTTTTTATTAATGAACCATCAATATAAGTTTGAAGAGCATCAACTTATGGAGATATATTACCTCAATTGTAGACAGTTCTCTTCATCTGTAAACTGGCAGCCAAAGAGTTTGTGCTGCAGGGGGTTGGGCCTAAATGTCCCAGGGACAAAATAAACATAAAAACGTGTTGCCCATGACCTCAAACAATATGTCCTGGGTGTCAGGCGATAGGAGTTGTACATCCCTGCAATTGTAACTGTTTTCTGTTAATGAACTGGTAATGCTGGTTGAACGGTTAATTCTCCGTATAATTAGTTAAACTGAAATAGGAAATAGCAACCACATTAATCTTTCTAGGTACAGCAATATGATGATCATTCCCTTTAAATAGAGAATCAAATATTACATCAAACTCCCTATACCATTTACTTTCCCTCAGTTTTTCTCCTCTCCCTGTTACCATGTAAGGTCAACGTTCTTTCTCTCAAACTGTACTACTTGGTTTTAATATTATCAACAGTTAATTTTTTTTTTTTTCTGCAAACACCTACAAAGCCATCAGCATATAATAAAACGGTGACTGCACAACTTTGTATGTTTGGTAAATTTCCATTCTCTTTAGCAAATATTACTAGAAGTTCTGCTTAAAAAGTGCAAATAATAAAGGAACATATCATAACGTTGTTTCAGTCTGGTCTTATTTCTAATCATTTAGTAACTGCACCTCTAGGGTCTGACGGCTCTGTGGCCCATGCCCAGAGTTGATATTTAGAATTGTTTGTGGCAAGTCTTGCAAGAGCTATATTTCGCTACCGCTGCAGTTAATCGCCTCCAGTTGTCTTGCGTCAGTCAGAATCGTATCTTTTAATGTTGGCGAGGAGGAATATCTCTTAGTCATGATCCGGGCAAAGGTCTTCATGCTCCACCCCTGAAAAGTCTTTTTATTTTTTATTTTTTTGCACTTTTTGAAGTGTATAACATCCCCCTCCCTAAATCACTAATTTCCTATTGTTGTACTGTCCCCTTTTGATTGGTCTTCTAGGTCGTTTTATTGCTCATGGAACTCTCGCTCTTCTTCAGAGACTGCTGCATTTGTGGATTGAATTGCTTTCGCTGTGATACTCATTGAACGTATGGCCACCTTCCTCTTGGCACTTACACTTCCTCAACTTGTTTGTATATCTTTGGCAATGACATTCATTGTGGAGGTCATTTCCCTTTTAACTGCTTAGAGCTGATCAGTAAAAGTCTGTCCTCGCTTTTCCTATAGGTCTGTTAGATAGTTCATCTTATCTTTTGTAAGCAGGATTGGTTCTTGTTTCTTTGATGACGCTTCCTTACTGTCTGTTGTTGGCATGCCAGGTGTCTTGGTAATTTAAATATTCTTATGTTGTGGCCTTCTTTTCCGAATAGGAATGACATTCACATTGCCGTTTGTTCATATCAGATGTCTTCATGGAGCCAGAACCTGAAAGAGAAGGGTATTGCTCCTAGACTTGTGTGCTTTATATTCTCTGCCTATAAGATACGTGTTGTATCTTTCTGAAAAGAAATCTTGCGTAAACTGTGGGGATATACCCACATGTGTACTCAAGGTCTTTCAATCACTTTTTTTAATCTTCTGAAACAGTCTTTAACTCCCTCAGCTATTGTCTACTCAATTACCCTCTCCTTTGAGTGGTCTGTCTTGAAAGAGCCAGAGATGGCATGACATTGAATAAATGTGATTCTAAACATTTACACGCTGCCCTGTCTAACGTTCTCTCTCATTTCATCTCTCATCAGACTAAAACTGCTTCTCAGAGTTAGGAAGGATGACCACTATTGTGCCTGAGAATGGGACAGATCTCATTCTGCATTGTATAGTTAGTGGAATCCATCTTCCAGCCTATTTAATACTATTCCTTCCCTCATTCTTTTACTATTCTTTAAATTGTTCACTTTCATCAGAATTAAAAGCCTATAATGGACCCTTCTTTCCAGCCAGTGCACAAAGTCTTACCTTTTCCACCCAGCAGCCTGCCTTTTTTTAGCGCTCCAGTGATGGTTGTGTTGTTATACAGCTTCTGCAATCATGCTAGCTAATCCCCATCACCAAGATGTTCCTGCAGTCTAGGCTCAAAGTGACTGCCAATTTCGTATCCACTGGTGGGGATTTGGTGGGTGGGGGGCTGGGAAGGTGCTGGGAGGGAGGAAAGGGGAGTTTGAATCCATCAATCTAGTGTCTTCTTCCTTCACTACCGTGCCTACTCAGTAAAGATTCAGATACCTTCAGTGATCGCTCTGCAAGGTAGGTTTCGTATATAAGGTAGGTATCTATAACTTGCGCCCCGCCAGCACAGTAATATGATTTGTCAACATTTTTACTTCAAATACTACAGTTATATTATCAAAGATGTTATCAAAGGTGTCATGAGTGCTGTAATTTGTTGGGTAGTTAGCAGTGCAGAGCCAGGGCGCGAGTTATAGTTACCTTAGGGCACGACATTAGGGTTACTTGAGGTAACTCTTACTATAATAGGTGAATTTCTATTGTTTTGTATGTTTAAAATGTGAGCCTAACTATAATGCCCCTTTAACCTTTAGTTATTTAAGTGAATTTCTATGTTTTTAAAATTCTATTTCCTTACTATAACGTCCATGTAACCTTTGTGGTTTTTTTCCGTGAATTTCTATATTTAAAAAAAAAGTAAAGTAATTTTCATTGCTATCCGTTAATCCAACCACCGCTGCCTATGGCCTTCGGCTGTGTGCGGCGGTTGTTGGCAGCAGGGCCCGACCTGTGGCCAGGCCCTGCTGCCAACCCCTATAACAACCCAACCCCACGTTGCGCACTGCCAGCCGGAGTTGGCCACAGCCTGTCTCTCTGGGTATGAGAATAGATATGAAAGGTTGTATCTGGGTGTGCAAGTGGATGCATCAGTGTCTTAGTGGGTCTGTGAGTGGGTGCGTCAGTGTGGGTGGGTTATGAGGGTTTCATTGGGTCTGTGAGTGGGTGTGTGAGTCTGAGTGGGTCTGTGGATGGGTACGTTAGGGTCTGTGTGGGTGTGTGAGTGGGAAAAAGAAATTGAAAGAGAGAGAGAGAGCAACAGAGAGAGAGTTTTTTAGGCTTTGATGGATTAAATTCTTAGAATGAGAAATTTCTGGAAAAATTTAAAAGAAAAATGTATTTGTCAATTAAAATGAGTGAGATCAACTTTCAGTGGAACCTTAAACTTTTGAAGTTTAAAAGAAATTAAAGAAGAAAAACTACCACAGGCATACCTGGAGTAGAAACCTCAACTTTCAGTGTGAGGGTCTGTGACATTAACCTTTAGGCCATAGGTGACTCCTTACTGGGATGCTTCACGGCATACCTATAACAGTCAACCCACACATGTGATTGGAAAGAAATGTGAATGTCCCATCACTAAGAAGGTTTAACAGTCCAAACACTAGTAAATAAACACACCATCAAGCGATACAAGGATTTGAACCTTCACCCTCCTGAGTGACAGCACAAGGCCAGCACAAGACCATTAGGCCAGAAGTGACTCTGTTCGGCTGTGCATCCAAACTTAACTCGAACATTCGTCCCAACCTCTTGCCAGTTTGAAGCCTTGAAGTAATTGCATGGAGAGGCCATTGCAATGACAATCTCTTTCTCTTTTGTGTCCCACTATGGGATGGAAGAGAGAGAGGGAAAGAGAGAGAGAGAGATAGAAACAGAACAGTGGGGAGAGCCTCAAGGACCCAGCTTTCCTACCCGGCTCCCCACATCTTGCGGGAGCCGGCATTGCTCCCCCAAGCAGACATCTGATTTTAATAGCAGAGCCCTGCTTCTGGACCAATGTTTTCATCTGTCTTCCTCGCGCATGCATAGAAGACAGTTGAAAAGTCTACTTTCTGCAAGTGAGATCTGTTTGACAGCTCTCACTTGCAGAAAGTGAACTTGTTTGCTTTTGCTTGGTGGGAGCTGTCAGCTCCTACTAAGCAAAAGCAAACAGCTGTGTCCTAGGGGTGGGCACCCTGGGACAGGGCAGCAGCCGTCCCCCGGGGGTGATGGTCCTCAGGCCATCAATAGCTCCTTGAGGGGGGCCCTCTACCTAGGAATTTGCCCCTGAGAGGTGGTGGTTCCCGGGGATGTGAGGGGGCCACATGGCCCCCTCACATGTAATATCAACAAAGTCCCATGGAGGTGGCAGTCCCTGGGGCAAATATAAGTCCTGGAGGGGAGCCCTATGTCTCCCCCCCCTTCAATTTTCAATGCTCCTAGGACCTGGCCCACCTGTGGTCTTTCAAAAACACAAATGCCGGAGACCGTGCTTGTTTTTTGTGTTTTTATTTTGTATTTTTTATTTTTGCTGTAAATTCGCAACATCGCAAATTCACTGTGAATTTTGTGTTGTTTTTTTTAAGTGTTTTGTTTTGTTCTGTCGGGACTCCAGGACCAGAGCTAAGGGGGTCAGGCTATCTCTACCCTGGCCCCCTATCCTTTTTTTTTTTTGCGTTTTTTTTGGTGGGACTTGTCTGAAGCCGAGTCCTAAGTGTCGGGGCTGCAAACCCAGCTCACATGCCCCGGTAAAAAACCTCTGAGTTGATCATTTGCCTTTGCAGGGACCAGTGCTTGCTTGCAGGGACCACTGCTTGTTTGCAGGGACCACTGCTTGTTTCCAGAGACCAATGCTTGTTGGAACTAATATTTGTTTGGTAACACAAGTTGCATGAGCCTCCAGCATCCCTGTGACTCAGAGTGGGTGTGGCTGGATGCATCAGGTATTTAAACCACACCCGGCCTGAGTAAATTGCTTGCTCCAGAGGTCACCAGCTGCAGAGAAGAAATCTCTGGTCCTCCGCTTTTGATCTTCACGTTCTGTTTTCTCCAGCATCTTGAAGGTCACTTCCGGAAGAAGAGACCGAGGATATTAACCATTAGAAAGGCAGAAACACCCTGCACTCGATTTAAGAACATTTATTGCAATAACGTGATAATTGCTGACTTGAAACTTGATAAGCAAATGTTACAGGATGCAATGCGCATAAAAGGGCACATCTTTGTGTTTTAAGGACATTGGGATGTTCGTCGCTTGTCATGCTATAACGCTTATTGTAGTTGCTTGCATTAGACCACAGAAAGGAGCTTCTATTGAACAATTATGAAAACGATGTACTGTGACTACGTCCATTATTGCTGATTTTAATGTGGCATTACTATTGTTAGCTATACGATGTACTGTGAATACGGTTATTATCGCTGAGTTCAAAGTAGCATTTGATTTATTATAAATTCTTGCTGGTGATGCAGAACATTCTGTGTTTGGTGCTTAAACAAAGTTGAAGCTTATCTTTGCCATGCTCAGAATTACGCTATGATGTCACAGTGATAAGTCAGCTGTTTATAAAGTTGAACACTATTGATTAATCCTATGTTTTCATACATAGTATTAGAACAAAAACCCTATGTTTTCAGTGTGATTTAAACACTGAATTGCGTTCCTCGCAATACTAGCACAGAACAATGATTAACCCATGAATATCTGGAGAATCTAGGTCCCCGAGAGTTTGTTCTTATTATTGTTGCCTATGTAAATGCCTGAGTCAGCATCTTAGGAAATCTCATCAAGGTGAAACTCATAAGATATCCACTGAACGGCAAGGAACATCTAGGTAGGATTAATTGTGGTGATGAGGGACTAATCTGGGATCACCGTGGGAGTAATTATCAACAGTAGAGGAGGTTCAAGGCTCTTATTTTGTTACAGGTAATCCACATAGTTTCTGAAAATTCGTAAAGACAGGGAGAGCCTTCAAAAGCAGGAAAGGGGACCCCAACAGGTACATCTAGTTTGTACATCATATTCTAACGGTATAGTATACATGGGTTATGAGAAATTAGTTATTTGACTGATGTGTAATTTATCATAGGAAAGATAAACCATCACTAGGCATCCAGATCCAGCCCTGTGATCCAAGTGTCTCCCTCCTTCTCTCATCCACCCCCTTTCCCTCTGGATGTTGTGGTGCTGATTAAGTGTATTTAAGTGGGAGGCAGTCAGCGTTTAGGTGGAATTGGGAACAAGCAGCTTGGTCAACATTGTGTCTCTGTGGGACGAATAGGTTAGTGCTTTATGCCAAGATGGCTGCCAACACTTCCTGTTTGCATTGTTGGCGGCCAATCAGAGCTGTGCTCTTCCCTGCACGAGCTCGTTATTATTTGCAAAGTCGTCGCAGCCAGAGATATACAGGTTTAAATTTCTCAAAAACTGCTGAATAGATTTAGACCAAATAAGCAAAAGCACAATCTGCATACCGAAAGCTAGCTTTCTTCCAAATGTGGTGTAATTCCGTCCAGTGGTTCGGGCTGTAGTTGAGTTCAAAAGTCCTATGCGAATTAACATGGGGAACACAACTTTTTTGACCCCCTCCCTTTCTTTTTCTTGGCCCGCTTCACATATCACACAAAACCTTCCTATGTGCAACAAAAAATCTCTGGGGTACTTTTTTGGGGGGAAAAGTTTGTGAAGATTTGTTAAACAGTGCCAAAAATATAGGCAAGTCAAAACACGTTTTTTCTGTGGAAACATGGACCTAGCTATAACTACTTAGTGGCAACTGCCACAAGGTAATATGTGTATATATGTATTTGTGTGTGTGTGTGTGTGTCTTATATATATATATATATATATATATATATATATATATATATATATATATATATATATATATATATATATATATATATATATATATATATATATATATATATGCTTGAAAAACCCAAAAGGTTACAGGGACATTATAGTTAGAAAATAGAAATAAAAAAACCTTCGAAATTCACTGAAAAAAACAAAGGTGACATGGACGATATAGTTAGGTTCTGATTTTACTTGTACAAAACCGTAGAAATTCAGCAGTTATAGTTTCCTGAGATAACTATAACTTGCGCTCCCGTAATGAACTGCCTATGACCTCCCATATTACATCACTTATGACATCTCAAATTATAATACTGACATCATCCATTGAGTGTAAGTAGTTGTATCGATGTGTGAGTGGGTTTTCTCACTGGCTCTATGGATGGCAGAGTGGTTGAGTCATTTGGTGTATGGGACAGTGATTGGATATGTACCTAGCCTTATGGGTGAGGAAATGAGTATGTTAGTGGCTGCATTTGGTTCAGTGAATGGGTGTCTGGTTGTATGGGTGAGTGAGTGACTGGGTGTGTAAGTGCTTATATAGGTGAGTGGATGGTTGTCCATGTATTGCTGAGTGAGTTGATGAGATAGTGACTGCATACATGAGTGAGTGCGTGTATAAGTCCTGTATGTATAACTAAGTGGCTATATGACTGAGTCTATAGAATAGTGAGTGAATGTCTGAGTAGGTATTTCAGTGATTGAGTTAGTGTGTCAGGGGTTGCATGGATGAGTGTCTGGGTGAGTGGGTACTGTACAGGGGAACGAATACTTGTGTTAGTCCTTGTATTAGTAAATGAATGGTTGTGTAAGTAAATATATTAGTCATTGAGTAGGTGTGTCAGGAACTGTTTGGCTGAGTGTTTGGGTATGTGAGTGATTCTATGTGTGAAGGAGTGGGTGTGTGAGTACCTCTATAATTCTGTTATTAAGTATGCGTGTTGTTGTATGGCTGTATTACTGGATGTATCAGTGACTGTATTAGTATGTGACTAGGTGTTTCAGTAGCTGTATGAGTGTGTGACTACCTGAGGGAGTGCTCAATGAGTGGGTGACTGGATGTGTCAGTTGCTGTGTCATTGAATCAGTCAGTGTGTCAGTAGTTTTAGGGTTCCCTCAATAAGTTTGTGAGCAACTGTGTGTGTGTAGGGAGAAGAGTCTTTATGGGGGCGATAACAGGGTGTGACAATGATTGTATTGATGATGTCATCAGTGATGTAATTTGAGATGTCATAAGTGATGGAATATGTGAAGTCATAAGCAGTGCATTACGGGAGCACAAGGTACAGTTAGATCAGGAAACAATAACTGCTGATTTTCTACAGTTTTGTACGAGTAAATTCAGAACCTAGCTATAACATTCATGTAACCTTCTGTTTGTTTTCAGTGATCTTCTATGTTTAAAAAAAATTATATTTCTTAACTTTGATATCCCTTTAACCTTTGGTAGTTTCATTGAATTCCTACGTTTTGCTTATGTGCATTTCATAACTGTAATTTGTGTATAATGTTTTTTTGTTTTTTACTTATTCATAATATTTTTCTCTTAAATACTTAAATATTAACCCCAGAAGTCTGGGGAAAAAGTATTGGGAATCCTTTCATTAAGCTGCCTCCCACAATGAAATACCCCAACCCTGTACACTGTTGCAAGTTGAATTGAACAGGCTTATTCTTTTTTTTAAAAAAAAGTGGTGCTGTTACTGTTTTATACTTTATTGAGTATTTACATACTTCTGAAGTAGGATTGTAATGTTATTATTATTTTTTTTAAATTAATTTTGGAACCGCAGGGCCATCCGCCGTTCTCTACAGGCAGAGCAGCAAAGCTCTATGGTTTCCGCTCCAATCACATGACTGGAATGAATCTGTGGTTCGGATCTGCGGGTTCTTGATATTAAAAAAATGTATATATACAATATGCATCCCATTCTCTCCCATATAAATAGAAGACAGGAAATATTTACAAGCCACAAACATTTTATTAATTTACAGTACAACACAAAACTTATATTACAATTTTCAGGGAACTTCGACTCCAGTGAGGAACCGCAGAGCAGCTCGATGTGTGAAGAGTAATCTGGAATTTCATTGGTTACTTTTGAACCACAGCTAGTTTTGAGTAAGGCCACTCCCTAAAACATTTATTATTCTACTTGCTGTTGAGGGAGAAGCATCTTAGCTGTGATCCTCCAGCTACAGACGTTTCCAGAATGGCTGAAAGGAGAGCTCCTCCACCACCTGTACAGTCCCAAGATATTCCTGAAAAATATGATACTCAGTAGGTATCTTCTTTACTTCTGCATCTGGGAAGGAGAATGGTGTATGACAATTTCTTTACCATACCTAGTGGGGACAAAAAATCAGTGCAGGAACTGTGAAATGCAGCCTCTGTGAAAAAGAGCTGTCTCATGGTACATCAAAGAAATACAGCCACATAACGTAGAGTATGTGGAAGCAATTGCGCACCATCCACAAGGGGCATATTGACGAATTATGAGAGAAAAAGAACTGACACATTTCGATGCTGAACCTGGCACATCATCATCTAGCCAAGCTACTCCTCAGAACATCAGTATGCCAGCCACTTGCATCGAATTAGGTCTAATGGTAACATCCTGCAGCATCTGCCATAATCTTGTGGTTTTAAAAGTTAAAGATGTCAACAATTTATTTTTGCAGGTGAAAATCCACCGTTGCCAATTTGTTTCACAATGTTTTTCTTCAGAGAAGTTGGTATTGCACACAGTTGTGCTTTCTTAATGCAAAAGTGTTGCATTTAAGTCCTTCCCAAGTTTCCAATACATTGTCTGGGAAGAAAAAGAAAAATTAAAAAAAAAAAAAAACTTGTTCTATAAGATCTACAAAAAACAGTTCTTCTTAGAACCACCACTGAATCAAACAGAGAGCTGTGTTTGAGTCTATCAGTATTTCCATACCTGTGTGAGTGCATGTATAACTTTTCATTTCCATGTATACGTTTATTAATCAGTTTCTGTCTAGGTGTCTCAATCTATGCATAATTGTGTTCCTGGATATGTCAGTGTATGTGAAAGTCAGATCGTGGGTGTGTCAGTGTATATGAAAGTGTGTACCTGGATGTGTGAATGGAAGCATTACTATATCATTGGCCTTGTTAGTTTATGCATTATTGTCTTCCTGGGTCTCTCAATGTATGGACCAGCATGTATCTGGGTGTGTTAGTGTATGTATTAATGTGTCTCTGGATGTATTATTCTATATCAGTGTGCATCTAAGTTTTTCAGTGTGGGTGTGTCAGTGCATGCATGATTTTGCATTTGGGTACCAGTGTATGCAGTAGTATATGTATGGCTGTTACAGTATATGCATACGTTTGTACCTGGGTGTCTTTGTGTATGCATGAGTTTCTGCCTGGTGTGTCGGTGTATGCATCGGTGTGTGCTTGGGTGTGTCAGTGTATGTATGTATGTATGTGTGTGTGTATGTATGTGTGTATATATATATATATATATATATATATAGATATATATGTATGTATTGGGGTGTATCAGTGTGTACATCAGTGTCCATGTAGGTTTGTCAGTGTATGCAATAGAGTGCTCCTGGCTGTGTCAATGTATGAATGAAAGTATACCTGGGTATGTTGGTATATGCATAAGTGTGTATCTGAGTGTGTCATTATGTGAATAACAGTGTACCTGGGTGTGTCAGTTTATAGATTATCGTGTACCTTTGTGTATGTGTAAGAGTGTCCCTGGGGGTGTTCCTGTATGCTACAGAGTATACATGGGTGTGTCACTGTATGCATAAGTGTCTGGCTGGATGTGTTACTGTGTGCATCAGTGTGTACCCGGAAGTGTCAGTGTACGAATGAGTGTACCTCAGTGTGTTAGTATATGCAGAAGTGTCTGCCTCTGTGTCTCTCTATCTGCATGAAAGTGTAACTGGGTGTGTTAATGTATGGATCATTGTGTGCCTTTGTGTATTACTGTATGTATAAGAGTGTCCATGGGTGTGACAATGTGTGCTGGGCAGTCTACGTGGGTGTATTAGTGTATACACAAGTCACTGGCAGGATGTGTTTATGTTTGCATCAGTATGTACCTTAGTGTGTCAGTGTACACATGCCAGTCTATCTCGCTCTGTTAGTATATGCAAAAGTGTCTGCCTAGGTGTGTCACTATGTGCCTGAGCGTGTACCCAGGTGTATAAGTCTATGGATCATTGTATGCCTGTGTGTATCATTCTATGCATAAAAGTGTCCCTGGGTGACTTAGTGTATACATGACAGTGCACCTGTGTGTCTAACTGAATGCATCAGTGTGTGACTAGATGTTTGAGAGTCTGTTCCTGTGTATGCTTCAATATATCAGTCTATGTGATAGTCTTTGTCAAAGTTTCTAAGGTTAAACATCAGGGTTTCGTGAGTGTGTTTAGTATATACAGATATATAAAAACACCTGTATTTACATTAATGTATTCCTCTGTTACTTTGATTACCTATCTGTATCTGCCTATATTTAGGATAGAGACAGATGTACTTACTTACCTACATTACTGCAGTAAAATCAACTTTTTACCAAAACATAAATATAAGTTAAACTTTGATTCTATTAAGTTATCTATTTGACGTTTTCAAACTGTAATAAAAATATAGCAAATTTTAACACATGGTGCATATTTTCCGCTATATACAAATTTACACATATTATTTAAACATGTTACATTTCCTTATCCACTGTCCACAGCTTCTATACTTTTGCCCTACACAATAAGTGCACATGGATACGGAACATTTTGGGGAGGGGGGGGTTTAGTCATAAAGACTTTAAAAAACATAAGTTCATAGAAAGTTATTTCAAATGAACATTACTATGTGTGGTACTTACTAGCAATATTAACCAAACTCTTTCACCTACAGTTGTTAAATGTAAAGGTTTTGAATGCAATTAATGTGTATGAATCACGCTAGAAGTTTAAAAAGTGTCTGAAAACATCACCCTTGTTGTCAGAAACTCCACTCATCCATTAAAGAGGACTATAGTATGTCATCAGTTTTTTTTGTCTTCAGTAGATGTATATTGCAGTTCACCGATTATAATGTCCATTTTCAATTTAGTAGTATGTGACCAGTTTCCATCCAATAAGAAAATTATTTCTACATTTAAAATCCCTTCGAAAGACCTCATCCTTGATAGGCTGTATGATGCCTTATAGTCTACTTTTCAAACTCCCATACATTTACTACACTACTCCTCCAGTAGAACTTTGGTTCAAGAAACAGAAGGTAAGAATTTGGTAATTTATACTGTAATCTCTGCTTAAATGTAAGTTTATCATCATTATACTCTGCCCATCCAGTTCTATTATTTATGTAAACATTGAACTGTCCAGATGTGACACTTTCTCCCTCATGGAAAATAATGGCTGTGTAGATACTTGTTTTACCTGAAATTGAGATTTGTCCTGCTTTAAATTTGTGATTAGAGTTTCCAATTTAGCTCCATCTGATTTGCATTGTTGTAGCATCAAGGTGATATATTTCCCAGTTGTTCCCATTCTTAAACTTGAATGTAGGGCTAAGTTGTATTTCATGCATGTATTACTTTGTGAAGCATCTTTAAACAACGTTTTTTGAAACTGACAGTTTTTGAATCTGGTAGAGTTAGGTAGATAAATTGTTTGCAATCTATTTCTGTTGTGGAAGAAAAGGAACCATTTTCACAGTCATGCTGCCGTGAGTAACTTAGTCCAAAAAGTTCATAAATAGGTATCTTCTCTTCTAAAATAACTAGTAGGACCATCAAAAATTCTTGTGCATCTTCTTGAGTATTTTATCTAAAGTGTATAGATCCAGAGCACATATCTGCAATATCTCTAATACAAGATAGATGCTGAGTATGTTTTTGTGTTATCACTCGACAACCGTTCTAACAAAGTCAGTAGTGCAGAGCGTAATTATTTTTCCCTTTTTCTCTTTATGTTCATGGACCAGAGTAGGTGAGGAGAACAGTGCATTAACAACTACATTAGCGTAGCAGTTGTCTCCAGCTAAATTTGATTACTGGTAACCTACAGTTCCACCAACATTTTAATTCTTGTTTTTCTCTGATACGTCTTTCTTTTCTTATTTTTTCTTCTTTTTCTCTAGAACAACAGTCAGATCTTTTGAAATTTTTTCGTTTTGGTAAAATAGGCATTTTGTAAACTGAATGCTGCTCTAGATAGGGAGCATACAGGGTTCTCAAACGGTTGTATTTCAATACACAACTGGAATCAGCATTTACTTTACTGTCATCAAAGTCTATTAGATACAAACCAGACAAGCTACGTTTGCGTGATAATGCTACATAAGACATACCTTCCTTAAATCCATTGCTACCAATATTAATAAAAGCTGCATCTACACTTAAAGCTTGAGACTTATGTACTGTTAAAGTATATGCTAGAGATATTGGAAACTGCTTTCTACATACATACAGGTCTTTCACAAGTAAGAAACGCACAACAGATCTTGATATCTGTTCTACATCTTCAAGATCATCAAATATAATTGCTAGATACTGAGCTTAATTTCTGTTTGGGCACAGAATAAAATCTATTATTTTTCTAATAGCTCCATTAACAAATCCTTCAACATTTAAATTGCGCAGCACAGATCTTTCAAACATGCAAATATTTTTCTATTGCTCAGTTTTTAAAACAGATTTTTCCAAAGAATCCAGCTTTTACTGTAGTTTATCATTCAATAGTATTGTTACTCCTTGATGTTCCTTTTTAGGGTCGAGCCTGCGTTGCATGCGCTCGTGCATGCGTATCGCAGGGAGGCGCTTTAGTTATTAGAAAAGGGCTCGGAGCGGTGTCGACGTCATGTCAGTGTGTTTGATTGGTTCGTGGGCTTGCCTAGTAAAATCTGCTTGCTTTCATTAGTGTAAGGCATGCACACATCATGCCTTTTCCAGTGGTTAGCCCTCCTCGAGCGCAGCGACCAAGTACAGAGAACATGAGAGGGTCGCTGTTTTCTGTTGGATCGTGGACTACTTTTTCTCTATTTTCCTAGCGCGATTTCGCTTAGCAGAAGTCGAGCGCTTTACACATTTAATTTCACTTTTTCAGGTTACGTACATAAAAGCACTTTTGCCGATAGATGAAAAGTCGGGTTAGGAGTTTACAACGCGATCAGCTCTAACATGAGCAAATGCGAGACCTGTTGCATTGCAAATGCTTGTTATCAATTGATATCAACTCTAGTATTTGCTCGTTCTGTGGTTGTAGTAATTGTTCAAAAAAATTGTTACATTCTTGAGTGGTTGGCATTAAGCAGAGAACTGACTTTTGTCTTGAATAAATTCAAACTTTAGCTCTGCTGCACTTTTTTTCTGAAGGAAATATGTTCTTTATAAGTCGTATTTCCAGACAACCTTTTCCTTCTTTTGACAGTATTCCAACTCTAATATCCTTCAAAATACTTCCATATTGCATATCAGATGCTTGACATATGTTTGTAATCAGTTCCTTGTATTGAAGATTTAAGCAAATATTTAAATTTCCAATGCTTCCTAAAGAAATATGAGTTTCTTCACATGATACAGTCTTAAATAAAGGCTGCCCTTTCACAGGGGTAAGTTGTAGTAAATCAACAAAACAAACACATGCTTTTCTTCAAAGAGCACATCGCAGTCCGTCTTTAATACATGTTGCATTCTCAAATGCACAAAGGCAAGAATTAAGTAGGCGACCATGCTCACCTCATCAATAATTAAAAGCTTTAGGTTCTTCAAAACTCTGGAAACTTCGTGACAAGCTTCACCAGATAACTTTTGGTATTCATATGTATTGTTGTGTTCTACAGGGGTCATTCCTTTGATATTGTGTGCAGCTAAATCAAACAGGAGGTGTTACTACACACAATAAAATAGAGTCTGTAGTCTTCTGTAGGTATGTTGTTAGAACTTGTATTAGAAAGCTTTGTCCAGTACTTGCTTGTCCACTACATATAAAAGAATTGGTTGAAAACATGAACACTTACATTAATCGTTGTCAGGCAGGAGACCATAGTCTATTTTTTCTCTGGCTTCCACGTATATTTTGTTTTCTGCTCATTATTGAGTTAGTCTACCAAAACTTCCAACAAAACATTTTCTTCTCTTACTTGTTGCATTGCTGTCACCACTTCATTCATTGCTTTGGCAGCTTCATTTCCTATTACTGACTGTCCAAGAGGATCTTGACTAAGAGGTGCAGAACTTCTGCTGCTTTGTGAACTTTCCTTTGCAATCTTAGTAGCAGTGTTTAATTTCTTAATTTAACATTTTCATATAGCTTGAAAATATTGGACACTAAATAGTGTCTTTCACAGCATTGCAACAGTCTTCATAGCAGTCAAATTGTCCAAGTAACTGTTTCAGATTGCCAAGCTTTGAATAGCTGAAGAAGTGCCAAGTAGAAAAATTCTTTTTTCAGCAGTTTGATAACTAAGTTTTCTATTGTTAATTAAGTTACCTTTTGCATGCCAAACTAAACAACCATCACAACCAGATACACTATATTTGCCTTCATCAATGTTTTCCTAAACATTACGTCTATACCTATAGTGTCGTAGAATTTCATAAAGACATATATTTTCAAGGTGTACACCACGTTTTCGATAATATGTGTATAACATATTTGTTTTTACAATATCTGAACTCTCTGGATCGAATTCTGCTAAGTATTGAATTTCTGGAAAATATTTCAAAACTCTGTTTCATGTGTTCCCAAGGCCTAAGCTAACCCAAACAATTCCTCTAGACTTTGAGAACAAGCTAGCTGAACGCAACCTATCACAACACTCGTATGAGCCTATCTCTCTGTGTGACAGCGTTTTCAAGCTGAAACTGTACAATTTCTTTGTTAGAGACTTTTCTGCAGAAATGTCTTCCCATGTTTCCTTCATCGTCGTTTTTTCTGACTTAGTGATGTATGAAGTGGCATACCTAGCAATAGAATTGACAGCAACTGTATGTCCATATTTGCATGCTATAATTTAAGGATGACAGGATTATAATCGTTAATATATTTGGAAACCTCTGCTCTTCTCAGATTGTGTGTATTTTTCGGATGATGTTCTGGTGAGTGTGTGCCTTACTGAAGACAGAAAGCTGTTTACTCTTCCATTGAGAGGATAGACCTTGGAAATACAAAACAACATCTAGTATAAAGCTTTCCTTTGCATCTGTATCTTCGACAATATTTGCTACACTTATGTGTTTGGAAACATAGAACTTGATGTCTTAAATGTTTGTTGTGATTATAATCTGGAATGGCACATGTAACATACTGCTCAATAAAAGATAGACCACACTAATCCCGGCCAGTTGCACATTTTGGGGCACCCTTTATCCATAACAGCATGTGTATATCGGGGGCTCCTCTTGTTTGGTGCTATTTTCGCTTAAAAAAAATCTGTGACTTCTCCAAGAGTAAGATTTGTTTTATTGCATATGAAAGCCAGCGTAGCTTGAAACTTGTGATTGAAATATCTACCCACATTAGCAGGATCCAACAGCAAAGTTCTCTTGTTATCTTCAAAAGGATATCCTTTATGCTAGAGTTTGCTACTCTTAGAAATGTTAGTAAATCCATCCCATGCATACTCTGCACAACTAAGTGTTACAAACCAAGTAGGAGGACCTAGGTTACTTAGCATACATTTAACTTCTCCATGATGACAGTACCAGTATTCTTCAGTGTCTCGTTGACAAGCCATCAAATTGATTAGGTTGTACTCTTCATCTCTTATAAATTTTCATCTTTTTCTTGTATCATATTCACAAAATCTGTTGCACAAAGATTTTGGAGCTTAACTCCTTTCTTAAGAATATGGTTAACGGCAAATGAAGGCCCCGACAAATCACGCTCAAATAATAGATGGAATATATAAGGAATTACATCGTCGAAACCTAGGATCCTCTGAATACAATCTTGTTGGCCGTTACTCAGCTGCTGGTATTTGTACAGGTCTGTCATCATAACAGCCACCTGAAATAGATGTGGAAAGCAACAAGCCTCTAAATGTTTTTCCAGACAGTCAAAGGAGCTCCTCTAGCTTGTTTCATTTGAAACAAATCAGTAAAATCCCCTACAACATCTTTGGAATATAGTGGATGAATACTATAGTGTTCATTTATTTCTTCTGACTTCTGCTTTTACACTTTTTCTATCTGTCCACTAGATTGTACTACTTCATCTTCAACACAGGTTACATCTCCAGTAATATCAACGTTGGTATACAAAATGTTATTGTCTTAATATTTTTTTAGCTTTTTGCACTTTATTGACATCTACTAGTTCTTGCCAGATTTATTTACTTTTCGTAGGAACTCGATTTACTAGAATAATCAATGATTCATTTACTCCTTTTTCAACACCCACAGTATCAACATTTGTTTTAAAATCTACTGGTAAATATGCTACTCTTCCCATTAGACCTTTTTGTAGTTCTGTTGGTGGCAGTTTTCCCGTTATTTTTTGCCGCATTCGAACAATTGCTTGAAAAGGATGAACAGTTTGTATTAAAATTGATTCATACACATTTAATTCATTAAGCTCATCTGCATAGGTACCAACTTTAATTTATGAATTGTCCTACCTGGCATTTTATTGTCTTGTAACATATCATGACAATACTTACATAATATTTACTTTGTGGCCAAATCAAAGCATTTTTCTAAAAATAGATATTCACCACATTCCTGACACTTATCATTATCATCTTCTTCAATTTTAGAAAATACATCTACATAGCGAGTTTGTTTTTTGTAGAGAGTACGTCAACAAGAGACACAAGTATACTCTAGTTCCTCAGAACACACTGAATTGAATGTGTCTCTTTCTTTTCTAAATTTTTCAATATTGATTTCTGTGTCTTATTTCCTCTACAGCTTCGAACAGTACCTGGTCATTTTCCCTATTCTCTTCTTCAGGGCGAAAGAAACAGAACTGAATGTCTTGAGAAAGTTTCTCAAACTTTGCTATAGTACCGTGTAAGAGAGCGCCTCCTAAACATAAAGCTAGAGTCTTCATATAATATAGTCTTCTTACCAAATTTTGCATTCTTAACCTCTTAGCTGCTGGGCCTTTTCCCCCCCAGTGCTGAGCCCTTTTTTGGCTATTTGGGGTAGTTCGCGCTTAGGGCTTCATAACTTTTTGTCCACATAAGCTAACCACGCCAAATTTGCGTCCTTTTTTTCCAACATCCTAGGGATTCTAATGGTACCCAGAGTTTGTGGTTTCCCCTGGAGGAGACCAAGAAAATAGGCAAAATACAGTGAACATTTCGTTTTTTCCAAAAAAATGGGAAAAAAGGGCAGCCGAAGAAGGCTTGTGGTTTTTTCCCTGAAAATGCCATCAACAAAGGGTTTCTGGTGCTGAAATCACTATCTTCCCACCTTTCAGGAACGGGCAGACTTGAATCGGAAAACCACATTTTCCAACACAAATTTGGCATTTTACTGGGACATACCCCATTTTTACTATTTTTGGTGCTTTCAACCTCCTTCCAGTTAGTGACAGGAATGGGTGTGAAACCAATGCTGGATCCCGGAAAGCTAAACATTTCTGAAAACTAGACAAAATTCTGAATTCAGCAAGGGGTCATTTGTGTAGATCCTACAAGGTTTTCCTACAGAAAATAACAGCTGAAATAAAAAAATATTGAAATTGAGCTGAAAACAACAGCCATTTTTCTTTATGTTTTACTCTGTAACTTTTTCCTGCGATGTCAGATTTCTGAAAGCAATATACCGTTTTGTCTGCTGGACTCTTCTGGTTGCGGGGATATAAAGGGCTTATAGGTTCATCAAGAACCCTAGGTACCCAGAGCCAATAAATGAGGTGCACCCTGCAGTTGGTTTTCATTCTATACTGGGTATACAGCAATTCATTTGCTGAAATATCAAGAGTGAAAAAGAGGTATCAAGAAAACCTTTGCATTTCCAAAATGGGATCAAGATAAGGTTTTGAGGAGCAGTGGTTATTTGCACATCTCTGAATTCCGAGGTGCCCATACTAGCATGTGAATTGCAGGGCATTTCTCAAATAGACGTCTTTTTTACACACTCTCTTATATTTGGAAGGAAAAAATGTAGAGAAAGATAAGGGGCAATAACACTTGTTTTGCTATTCTATGTTCCCCCAAGTCTCCCGATAAAAATGATACCTCACTTGTGTGGGTAGGCCTAGCGCCCGCGACAGGAAATGCCCCAAAACACAACGTGGACACATCCCATTTTTTGACAAAATACAGAGCTGTTTTTTGCAAAGTGCCTACCTGTAGATTATGGCCTCTAGCTCAGCCGGCACATAGGGAAACCTACCAAACCTGTACATTTTTGAAAACTAGAGACCTAGGGGAATCCAAGATGGGGTGACTCGCGGGTCTCTGACCAGGTTCTGTTACCCAGAATCCTTTGCAAACCTCAAAAAGTGGCTAAAAAAACAACTTTTCCTCACATTTCGGTGACAGAAAGTTCTGGAATCTGAGAGGAGCCTCAAATTTCCTTCCACCCAGCGTCCCCCCAAGTCTCCCGATAAAAATGATACCTCACTTGTGTGGGTAGGCCTAGCGCCCGCGACAGGAAATGCCCCAAAACACAACGTGGACACATCACAGAAAACAGAGCTGTTTTTTGCAAAGTGCCTACCTGTAGATTTTGGCCTCTAGCTCAGCCGGCACCTAGGGAAACCTACCAAACCTGTACATTTTTGAAAACTAGAGACCTAGGGGAATCCAAGATGGGGTGACTCGCGGGGCTCTGACCAGGTTCTGTTACCCAGAATCCTTTGCAAACCTCAAAAAGTGGCTAAAAAAACAAGTTTTCCTCACATTTCGGTGACAGAAAGTTCTGGAATCTGAGAGGAGCCTCAAATTTCCTTCCACCCAGCGTCCCCCCAAGTCTCCCGATAAAAATGATACCTCACTTGTGTGGGTAGGCCTAGCGCCCGCGACAGGAATGGATCACACAAGGGTCAATGGTAGTCCTTGCTTGAGGTCTACTGTTAACCCTGGAGTGATTCATTCCTGAAGCAGGCACTAGGCGCAGGCACACAAGCGGGGTTGTGTTTTTATCAGGACAAGTGGGGAAACACTGGGTGGTAGGAATTTTGAGGATCCCTGCAGATCCCTGGACTTCTGCTCATTGGAATGCAAGGAAAATGTGTTTTTTAAGCACATAATGTAATTTCAAGGGGATTCTGGGTGAAGGAAAACTGGTGAGAGCCATGCAAGTCCTGCACCCTTGGTCTCCCCTGGTACTAGTTTGTTAAAGTTAACCCACCACTCACACTGGTTGGTTTTAGCACCTCCAGAAATTATGGTTTTAAAGCATGATTACTTATCAAAGTATCTGAATGTTGAAACCAAGCCTTCTGAAGGTGGGCCATAAAGCCGCGTCCAGGCACCAACCTCTTTATGGTCCATTCACACGCCATTCACGCACAACAAACAACCCTTTCATATCGCCAGCCACGGGCCCAATCCAATCAATCACTCCACTCACATTAACTTACCGCTGCCAGACAAGGGCCCATCACATTCACACGCCACAGAACGGAATAAGTTTGACTACACTTTACCACCTGTCAAGTAACTGCCTCCTTCTTCCTTAACATTACCAAATGCATGCGTAACAAACCTTTACTAATGACTCCTGTGACAGCCACCTGAGGCTCAGGAAGACATGTTTTTCATGCGCCTTTAGCGCACTCTCTGTGCTAAATCCAACTCCTTCCAGTTTGTGGATGAAAGTTGGGGGTGTCCGAGTATGCCGTACAAAGCGATTCCTCGAACTGAGTGAGCATATCTACCTTTGAAACTAAGGGAGACATGCTGGGGATTTCTCATGCTGTTACCTAAAGAGAAGGTCATAGGCTACCTGCCTCCTTCTTCCTTAACATTACCAAATGCATGCGTAACTAACCTTTACTAATGACTCCTGTGACAGCCACCTGAGGCTCAGGAAGACATGTTTTTCATGCGCCTTTAGCGCAATCTCTGTGCTAAATCCAACTCCTTCCAGTTTGTGGATGCAAGTTGGGGGTGTACGAGTATGCCGTACAAAGCGATTCCTCGAACTGAGTGAGCATATCTACCTTTGAAACTAAGGGAGACATGCTGGGGATTTCTCATGATGTTCCCTAACGAGAAGGTCATAGGCTATGGAAAAGGGTAGTGTTTGGTACATAGGGGAGTCCATGAGAACGTAGCATATGTCCCAGCCAACATTATGTGCAGTGATGTGACTATAATGCACTTATACAGCAAACTGAACATCTACTAAGTTCTGATGGAGGATGAACATGAAAAGCAGGTCAAACACTGACCTATACAAGTCATTCTCCTTTAGTGCTGGGATGGCACCAATGGGTTTGAATCCATAGGTGTAGATGATGTACATCTGTACTACCTTTACTATCTGCCTTCTACCTGTGCAATAACCCTGTGAAGGCACTCCTACCATAAGCTTTCCTTACCCATCCATGTCTCTGTTCTCATCAGAGTCCTGGCTAATCCTGTATAATAGCCAAGTGAACCTATACTAGTTTGTGGAAGCAAGTTGGGGGCTTCCAAGTATGCCCTACAAAGTGATTTCTCGAACTGAGAGAGCATATCTACCGTTGAAAGTAAGGAAGACATGCAGGTGAAGAAAGGGTACTCCGTGGCAATGTGGCATATGTTCTGTCTACTAGTACATGCAGTAGGGGGAAGAAAATGCATGTTAATTGAACAGAACACCGACCACGCCAAAAGGAAGTCCATGATGAAGTAAAATTCTGTGGCTCCTTGCCTAACGAAGCAGTGGCCCATGGACGTTCGGTATCCATGCACTGCCACTGAAAGGATTACCCAACAGCAGCTCAACCTCAGTCGATTTCCCAGAACTTTGCTTTAGTATGATACAACGTAAAGCAAGTAGGGATACAGAGGCCTGGTTGTGATGGACACTGGGGACAGTAATACCGACTCTCCTGCCGCTTTCCATGCTTTGAGCACACTTTACAGCGACGACATGGGCGATCCTTTTTGGGTGTTTTAGGTATGCGATCAGCAAAGTGTCGCTCCTGCAGCCTTGCCACATCCTCCAGAACATATGAGGTGGAGGCTGCTGCTTCTTCAGTAACAGCAGTGAGGCTTTCAATTACAGACAACTGGAAGTCAAGGAAAGTCATGAGTCTTCCTGTTGTTGTCTGACGGTAAACAACATACGCATTATATGTTGCCATCTGAATCAGGTGGGTAAACAGTTTCTTGTACCAAGTGCGAGTTTTACGACACGCATTGTATGGTTGAAGAACCTGGTCGTTCTTGTCCACTCCACCCATGTACTTATTGTAATCAAGTATACAGATGGGCTTGTGGACTTCGGCCATCTGACCCCAAACCGTGATGGGAGAAGTGCTCTCATCATGAATTGTAGTGAGCACGTATACATCACGTCTATCTAGGAACGTGACTGCGAGCAGTTCGTTAGAACGCAATGCAGTACTCTGTGATTTCTGGAGCTTCTTGCAAACAAGCTCCCGCGGGAATCCTTTGCGGTTACAACGAACTGTACCGCAGGCCACAGTGCCAGCTTTGTAGAGCTCACTGAACAGCTCTACTCCTGTATAGAAATTGTCCACATAAAGGTTATAACCTTTGTGAAGAAGTGGCTGGACAAGTTCCCATACAATCTTACCTGTGACCCCTAACGTGGGAGGGCAACCTACAGGGTTTAGGGTAGAATCCTTCCCTGTATACACTCTCAGGCTGTACACATAGCCAGTAGAGCTCTCACACAGCATGTACAGCTTTATGCCATAGCGAGCTCTTTTGCTCGCAATGTACTGTCTGAAAAGCAGCCGTCCTTTGTACAGGATCAAGGACTCATCAACTGCTATATTCTTTCCAGGAGTATAGATCTCTGGAAACCTGGCAGACAAATGTTCCACGACAGGCCGAATTTTGAACAACCTGTCATGATCTGGATGGTCCCGGGGCAATGCAGCAGAATTGTCATTGAAATGCAGCATGCGCTGCAGTAGCAAAAAACGATCTCTGCTCATGTATGGTGCGAAGATGGGAGTTACCCAAACCGTGCGAGTCGTCGAGTAGGACTGCAAGGTGGGTTTCTGTACTAACCCCATTTTGAGGGTAAGGCCCAAAAATATCTTCAACTCCGCCAGCGAAGTGGGAGTCCACTGGCGTGCCCTAGAACGGGGCCCTAGAGTGCCTCCGCGCTCCATCAGAAATTGGTCTGCACGCAAATTTGTTTGCTGCACAACTTTCTGAAGAAAGTCAACATCCAAAAACAGATAGATGTAGTCGACTGGCAAAAAGTTAGCTGTATCGACTTTACATCCAGCGTCACCAGTAAAAGGTGGAATTTGGGGCTGAACCAAACAGGGGGGCTGCCAAGAGAGCACTCGTTCTGTGCTTGCGGCAGCAAGCACGTGCTCTCTGGGTTCGGCTAACCCAATGTGGTCCCGCTGCCCAGAATGTGCTTGCAAAGGGACAGCACGGATGTCGTCATTGTCTCCTTCAGACTCACTGGAAGAGGTGTCGTCAGATGGGACTCCGCCGACTGAAAAATCACTCCCAGAATCTGCCCCATTGTCCTCTCCCTCAGATGCTGTCTCAGTGTCTGCTGTCTCAGTCTCTGAGCCTACATCAGAACTGTCCTCCATAACCCGAGCTAGGGCTTGATCAGCAGTCATCCAACGAGACGCCATCTCTGCAACTGGCTAAACTGTCCCTCTAAATTACTATCCTACGTAGAAGGCAGATAGTCACAAAATTGCTTGTTGGTATGTTTGTTGTGTACAACAGGAAATGTCGTCACCTTACCTTCGCTTCTTCTCCAATTCTGCAGATTCTCTGAAAACACTGAAAAAAACAAAAAAAGAATGTATTACTTCACCTTACCACACACCCTGTGCAACAGTCATTTTGGTGCTCTGCCTCCCATTACCTCCTCTTCTAATTCCCTCAGTACTATCCAGCAAAACTGCCACTACAGAAAAGACATGCATGCATGCATATTGTGTGTGTATATATATGTGTGTGTATATATATATATATATATATATATATATATATATATATATATATATTTATATTTATATGTTTAGAAACAAAGTGGTTGAAGGGTTGCTGGCCGGCACACTCCACTGCCGGTGCCCAGTGACAGGGAAGACCAATCTAGAAATTATCTAATGCCGAAAAATTTCACCGCACTCCATGAAGTACAAATAAACGTGTATTTTATTGCAGTCAATAACCACCAACGTGTTTCAACTCACCAAGGAGTCTTGATCACGGTCCTCGTGGAGTGCGGTGAAATTGTTCACCATTATAAAACAACACACACAAGAATAACAAGCATTTACAATGCAATGGGTCTCGCATCTGCTCGAGTTAGAGCTATTAGCGTTATAAACTCCTAACCCAACTTTTCTTGCCACATAAATTGATAATTTAAAGTTAAACTCTTTCACATAAGAGAGACGATTCACAGCGCCATGGCCACCATGAGCATCATGTGAAGAGTTACACAAAAGGAAAAGAAGTTCGCTCGCAGTTAAACGTAACAGCAAAAGTGCAATTAGCCATGTACCAGGGGCGATGGCCAAGGCGGTAGCAAAACCTCCCCAAGGAGGGACAAAGGTAAATCATTTTCCAATGCCATCAAAGGAGTGGTAGTGATGGGCGTGAGGTGGGCGTTGTTAGAAGCCCAGATACACACCAACAAGTCAGAAAAGCAGCACATGGACGCTGCAATGCTTGTCCTGAAAAAAATATATCTATCTATCTATCTATCTATCTATCTATATATATATATATATATATATATATATATATATCTCTATATAGATATATATATCTATATAGATATATATATGTGTATACATATATACACATATATATGAGACTCATGTCACAAATCTTTTTCTTTTTATACATGTGTGCTTGCCCTCGGCAAAGCACACATGTATAAAAAAAAAAATGGCCCCATTGATGGTCACCCTAAGGGCTGACCACCAACAATTTGTTTTTTTTTGTTTTTTTTTACCCTGGGGGGGCGATCGGCCTCCCCAGGCAAAACGACGTTTTTTTTTTTCCCCCTGGGGTCGGCCCGTGTTCCAAGGGCCGACCCCGCCATTTTTTTTTTTTTTTTTTTTTTTTTTTTTTTTTTTTTTTGTGGGGGGCGCGATCGCCCCCCAAAACAGTGTAAATAATTTAAATATTGCCGGGGGGGGGTGGCCCTTTTACGAGGGGGCCGACCCCCCCAAAGAAGATCCCTGGTGCCTAGTGGCGTTTCCTGGCCGTGGATCGCAGCCGCGCTGCGATCCACGGCCAGGAAACGGTGCCAGGGAGGCATCGATGGAAAGGGGAGAGCCTCCCCTTTCCATCGATGCCTCCCTGGCATCTGGGGAGGCCGTTTTGGCCTTTTTTTCCCCACCGGAGAAGGAAAGAACGCTTACCTCCGTCTCTCCTTCTCCGGTGGGGAAAAAATGTGACGTCAGCGCGCCTCGCGGCGCGCTGACGTCATAAGGGGGCGGGAGGGGGGTGGGATGGAGACGCGGAAGCTCTTCCACGTCTCCTACGGTGAAAAAAAAAATATAAAAAATCCTCCGGTGCATTGCACCGGAGGATTTTTAACCCCCTCCCTGGTGTCGGCCACTGGTCGTGACCCGCACCAGGGAGGGAGTGTGGGCGTCGGGCAGTGGCCGACGCCCACATTCAACGGGTTAAATAATGTACAGCTAGCATTCTAAATTGATTAAAATTATTTTGGCACACTTTCCTTGAAAGAAATGCCAATGAATGCCCTTGTAAGCTTCTATATTTTCTACATCTGCAAAGATCTAATTCTTGAAGCATTTAATTTTTTTGTTTTAAACTTCTCCATGAAAATTCTCTTAAGAATTTTTCAATTTATGAATTGGCTCCTGATGGATACTACTACACTTACACTTGTACACAGGAGCATGATTATGTCTTCCTTGTAGTTCTTCAGCTATCATTTCTTATACATTCCTAGCACCTCTCTCTTCTTTTTCTGCAGGATTACCATCTTTCAACTGCATGTAGTAATGCATTCTCCAGGAAGTAACTCTCGTCATTAAACAATGGTTTTATACTAGATGTGTACATCCATTCACCTTTAAACATTGTGCAAAAATTACTTTTGTTAACAATTCTCTTTCTTAAACTTCTCTTCCTCATGAACATGCCTGCTTTATCTACAGGCTTCATTTTATTCAATATTAAAATAAAAAGTTTCTTCTTCACAGCATATGCTTTGTCAGTTACATTCTCAATATGATGCGTTTGGTTTATAACACTTTTCCTCTTAAGCTTCATCTTCTTCCACAAATTTTGAAATACTCGGTGTTGAAACATTTTTACTTTTAACTCCTTAAATTGTTGCTGTCTAAAAGTCTGTTGCTTATTAGATTTTCTAATTCATACAACATCCATTCATTGCGGTTCATCACTATATTCCAAGTTTCCACTTTTAATGAACGTCTTACTATCATTTTACGGCATATTTTTTTTTTAAACAAAAAGTCCTTAGTACTCTGACCAGTATCTCTTTTCTTTTTCTGAACATTTTCCACATTTTTTTGTTTTTTGCTGTCAGTTTTGAGCAGACAGTAGAGTTGTTTCCTTTTTGTGTTTCTTGTTTCTCTTTTGTTGGGCATTATCAATCTTCTTACTTAAGTAGAAATCAATACCTTGAAACCAAATAAGGAATACATTTACACATATAGAAAAAAGTTTACATTTTTTAATACAAAGTTTACTTCATACTTAATTTACAAACATACACTACATCACTGTTTCCCTGTATCTGTGAGACTATATCGAATATATTGTGTATTAGTACATCGGTGACTTTCTCCTACATGTGCCAGTCAATGTAATTGTAACCATATGTTTACCTGTGTCACAATATTCATAAGTGTTACCTTGTTCACGTCACTATATGTATCACTGTCTTCTTCAAAGCTTTTCTTTATGGATTAATGTCCCCCTACGTGTCACTCTATGCATATGTGTCTCGCTTACTCTCTTACTGCAGGCCTCGGAAAACCATAAAATTGTTACTAGACCTGTAGGCCAAGTAACTTGAATAATCTACTTGACCTAACTGTAATGTTCTTGACTCGGAAACAGGTCTCAAATTGTGTGATCCTAGGCAAATATTGTATTTTACAGTCGCCTTTTTCTTCATTCTCACATATGAGTGCACGTTCAAATAAGTGAGTCCAGCATTTCTGCTGTAAAAAAGTCCCCATTTGTTTGCTTAAATTCATTAAACGTTTGCTCCATGTATAATAAATCTAGCCCAAATATAGGGTACACATGCTCCATGCATGACTTACCTCCTAGTTTAATAAAAGCTTTTCCATCAGGGCAGGAATGTTTCTCAGTTTATGTTTAAACACTCACTTTTAATAAATATATTACTAAAGCATGATGTGGTATTGCACTGTCATTTACAACCAGTACATTTCCAAGAAATGTCAAAAGACCTTCCCACTAACATGCAACTTTGCTGATAAAACTATATAGTGTATTAACAGTAGTCTGTGAAAGTTGGGTTTCAGAAAATATATATCATTTGCATATCACCAACTGTTCTGACTTTTTTCATCTTATTAAAAAATGTTTTCATCACACATAATTGATAAAAAAAAGTGTCTTTCACACCTACTGAAATATTTTGAAATGTTTTTCTAAATGTTGTGTGTTAGGAAAAACCTGATATCAACAGCCTTTCATCCCACATAGGTCAGACAGTTCACCTTACAAAATTCTGGAACTCTGCAGTCACAAGGAATAGTATTTGCATTGCAAGAAAACAAACTGACTTTTGACCTCCGTCTCTGAACACAGAGCAAATGTGAGGAGAGCAAGATTCAAAGACATCTTAATTGCTAGTTCAGTTTCTGACTGGACTGAACACCTTTTCTTTGTCCACTGGGGAGCTGAATCTAAAAATAGCTCGACCTTATAAAATAAAACTTACCATAGCGAGTGGTCGAGTAGATTTTTCGAGCTCTGTACTATATGTATAAATCTCTTTCAAGATGGCTGATAGAATTCAGGTCTGGGTGGATCAGTATATACATCACCATATGGCTGGGTATATTAGCCTCTGCATTGATGTACACCTGTATGTGTCAGTCTATCCATTAGTGTGTAGCTCCCTGTCTCAGTGTATGCATTAATATGTCCTGCGGGATGTCCGTGTATGTATTAGTGTGTATCTACCTCTACTTCTATATATCACTGTGCACCTAAGTGTCTCAGTATATCTATATATTTGCCTGAGTGTATCAGTGTGTGCCTCTGTGTGGTAGTGTATACATCAGTGTGCTCCTAGTTGTGCGAGTGTCACTCTATCCATCTCTCTGTTCCTGGGTGTCTCAGTGTTCACATTGGTGTACATCTGAATGATTCTGTGCATAAATCAGTATCCACCTGGCTCTGTCACTGCGCACCCCAGTTTGTGCCTGGATCTGTCAGTACATGCATAGTTGCATTCCTGGGTGTCTCAGTATACATAAGGGTGTGGCAGGATGTGTCAGTGTATACATTAATGTGTGCCTGGCTCTGTCATTGTATAGATAAGACTGTGGCCCTCATTACGAGGCTGGCGGTCATGAGCTCGCCAGCCTCGCCGTGGCGGTCCTTCCGCCGCGGAGCTGAGGGTAAGGACTGCCACATTAAGAGTGTGGGGCTTGGCAGACACCAAGCCTTCACAACCCCACCTGGCCAGCCGGTGTGATCGCACTGCCAGGGCCGGCGATGAGCACCTCCAACCCGGCGGCAGGCCTCCGCCTGCTGCCCAAATTACAAGGCTGCAAACAGCCAGGCTTTCCATGGCGGCCTCTCGCCACGAAAACCCTGGCAGTCACACACCCGGTGACAGGAATCCCCATTCCTGTCGCTGGCTCACACATGCACACAGGTCCCCACACCCACACGTACACACTCACAAATACCCCCACACCCCTTCATGCACAAATGCATTCACATACACACCCTTTCAGCATATGCATACATGCACTCAGCCACCCCCACTCACTCGCAAACATGCACTCCGACACCCCCACTCACTTGCATTCATCCACACAGACACCCCCACAGGCACCCACCCCCCTTTCTGGACACCCACTTACCTTCTCTGTCGAGGAGGACGTCCCGGACTGCATAGGTCCTGGCGGTCTTGCATCACCAGCACCACCACGGCAGCAGGACTCAACCAAGCCTTACTACGGCTTGTAATACGGCAGGCAGAGTCCTGCTGCTGTGGTGGTGCTGGTGATGCACTCACCTCTGCACAGCCAACTGCCAGAACGACTGCTGGCGACTTTCCACCACAAGTACAGCGGACGGCTGCAACCAGTCATAGTATGACCGCCAGAGTCAAAAAGAGGGCCTGTATCTCTGTGTCAGTGTACGATCAGTGTGTGCCTAGGTGTATCAGTGTATGCATCAGTGTGTCCCTGATAGTGTTATTGAATCTATCTGTGTGACCCTTGGTGTATGGCTTGGTATGTTAGTGTCTGCATTGGTGAATACACAAGTGACTTAATCACTGTTTCAATGGATACAAGACTGACTGTAGCTTTTTCTTATCATCTGTATAAAAGTATGATATGTTTTAGTAGAGTGCATATCTACCTGGGCATAAGCCTCTACAACTTTCATCTCAGTCAGTAAAACTCATGTTTCATCTTTTAATAAAAATACACTCTCTTCTATAGCCATGTGCATCTCACTTAAAGGGTGACTTTCCTCACAACACACAGTATAAACCTACTTAAACACATGTTTTAATACTGAGTGAACTTAAAAATAAAAGTGTGTAACCATGGTCCCAATCAGCGCCCTAAACCATATTAAAACAACAATTTATATAAATAAGAATCTATGTTATCAATATAGAAAACAACATATTGCATTCAGTATATTGCATCCTAAGTACATCTCTTACTGCAGCCTATGTACTTAAATTCTCTATGTGAACATCAAAATACATGTGGTTATTTATGTCTCTGAGTATAAGTCTCCCTTTTATATTTGTATTATTTTCTATCTGCTTGACAGTATACATTAGAGGCTATACATATACCTTAACATAGCAAGTGCAGGTTTAACACAATAACAATTAACCATTTTTTTCTTTCTATAGACACAGCAACCTCCTCTTCAGCCTACATACAGTATATCTGACTCCTTCACAGCAAAAAGCATTTTAAGGTGCTCTCACCCAATCTTTTTTCTTAGCTTTTCAAGTAATATACTTCACTCATATTGATGTCTAACACATAGTGAAATCACCTCTATCATCTCCTAATACCTGTGTGACTCTTTTTTAGGATTTCAACATTGCATATACAGAAATGGGTATCTATAAAAGCAAACACATGCCTTTCAGTATTTATGAAAGGCATTCGCAACGCAAAAAATAACGATTCCTTAAATTTGCGAGCCAGTTTAGAGAACCGCCCATTGCGATTCTCTGAATAAGAATTCCCAAATAAGGATCCTTATTTGCGATTGCTAAACCACATGTAACAAGCAATTCCTTAATGCGAGTTTGGCATTAAGGAATCGCTATTACCACCAAGTTGAACCAGTTAACCATGTGTAAATTTTAAAAATGCATTCTTAAAATGGACATGTAATGCAAACATGCCCCTTTTGCATGTGTGCGCCGCACATGTCCTGAAAAAAATTCTTGTGGTGAAGCAGAGGGGGCCTTAGGCCCCCAGCCCCCTAGGGTTTGCATTTCCCAAATTTGTGAATTCCAGTTAGGAATTCGCAAATTGGGAAATGCAAAAAAATTGCAAATATGGGCCTACAGGCACATAGGTGCGAATGGGGCCGGTATCGCAATTTGAGATTCGGTAATAGCATTTGCTATTTTTAAGAAATCGCTATTACCGAATCGCAAATATGATAGATAGCATTTTGCGAATTAGAAATTGCAATTTCTTAAAAATCGCTGTTACCGAATCGCAAAAGGCTTTTTTGATACATCTGTCCCTTTGTTCTGTTTCAAGACTGCACAGTTGTTTTTTGGAATTATTCTTATTCACTCACTCAGGAGGAAGTGCTATCCTCTAGCATGCGTTTCTAGGGTATGCGCTCTACCGGGGTGCTGGATTCTGACTTGGGAAGATGTACATGTTCGTCAGTGCCAAATTCTTATTCTTCTCATGATTGCCGACTCCACTCATTGCTTTTCAGTTAATGCTCCTCACATTGCACAGTACTAGCTCTTTCTCTGGCCGTTGAGCATTCCACTGCACCCTACATTGAACTCCTCTGTGTCACATGGTGTAGGTATTGCAACATTAATTGTCATCGTCCCCCATATAGAATAAGAAACCATAAATCATGTCTTTCATTGTAGTTCTTTAAATAAACTAAACCAAACTTTTTAAAAACGCTAATTTTTCACTTTAATAAGGGTTGAACAGTTGTTTGGAGCAGGAGTTGGTTAAGATTTGGTCAATAAAAGTAAGTATGAATATTTGGGTTTAACCTTCTATGTGTCCAATAGTTGGGGCCCTACATATCTGTAAAGTCAAAGAGAAAACCTCACCGAATATGGGACAGATACTTTGCTTTCTCCTTAACTTTCGTGCCAAAGTTGAGGAGCACTGAAGCCTTGCCTTAGTTTTTTTTTATGGGAAGTTCTTGTAGTCCGTGTAATATGGCAGTGTAATAAAATGATTCTAATATGTTTGGAGTAGTTGCAAATCCGAAATCTATAGGCCATACTAAAAGTTCCATTATGTGCCCGTGCTTGTGCACTAAGACATGAGGCAGAAAAGGACACCATTGTCAGAATGCAGCACTGTTTCTTATATGCTATAATCCATTTCTACTGTCTATTGCACATTTATGTTTGGGGCAGGGCCTACCGGCTACAGAGTAACATCTGGAGGAATGTGTCTTTCTGGTCATTCATCAGGCACAATCCAAAGCTCTTTTGAGCAGAAAGCTGTACAGCGGTATGTTACTGAGTGGGAGCTGATGAAGGGCATGCCTTACCAAGGCATGTGCTAGTAATGGACACCTGGAAGGAAAACTCTGGACTAGTAATGGTTTCACCAGAAATAATGATCAGTTTAATAAGTGTGAGGTTAAATCCCTCCAGCGGAAATATTGCTCCTGGCATAATAGGGGGTCATAAACAAGCAGGGAACTAACGTCCTTACAAGTGGGGGGCAAGGGGATAGTTGAGTTATGATTGGCTATCCATTTTCTTTGCTATTCTGTTTTTGGAACTTTTTTGTCAACAAATATATGGTGAGCAGACATGTAAATTTAGAAGCATGTATGCTTGTATTATTTATTTTGTTTGTGTTCCTATTCTATATTTAGGGAGTGATATGTAGCTAGTAAACCAAGAATCTGTAATTGTGGTTAGTTAACCTTGCACGTTGTAATTGCATTTTTTCTGTATTTGTTTCCAAAGGTACATGTACCATGTTTTGACCAAGAACACCACTGTGACAGATAACAACCGAAATCTGCTTGTAGAGACGATTCGCTCAATAACCGAGATTCTTATCTGGGGAGATCAAAATGACAGCTCAGTGTTTGAGTAAGTTAACTTGTTTTTTGTATCATATGTCAGGATATCTCATTAAAGGACTGTGTTCAAGCATTACTTTAAACATGCCCAGAAAACGTTTCCTTAAGTTGTGGTGTGCCTTTTACAGGAGAAATTATGCACCCCAAAGGACTGTATACATCTTTTAATGTTCTACCTTTCTTCCAGAAGCAGCTTTAGCTGTCTCGCTAACATTATGTAATAACACAAAATTATATTCATTTCATCCATTGTTCTCTTCAGCTGCTCAACCCACCACAGCATAAAGCATGGGCAGTAGGTCAGGACACGTCAGCCATTGGCTCTTTCGTACTCTGAAAAAGAAGTGCATTTCAGTGAAGGGATTGTGCCCAGTGCTACGCTTTGCAAGTCCTTCGCTTTTCGTTTAATATATATATTTTTTTTTTAAGTCTTGTATTAAACTAGATCTCCCATTTTAAAGTAATTCAAATCTAATAGTACTTTCTTTCCCTATGATGCGCATCATAATGAAAAAAACAAATAAGCATTTGCAATGCAATTGGTCTCTCATTTTCTTGAGTTAGAGTTATTAGCATTGTAAATGAATAACTGGACTTTTCTTGCCACATAAATTCGTCAACCCTGCCTCATATTTTTGTCTTTTCCTGCCATATACTTCCAGTGTCCCAGCTTTTAACTAAAACACTTTCTCTATCCTTCTTCCTCTATCTTAAAGCATACATATATCGTATAAACCTTTATCAAAAATAAACTTTTGGCATTAGAGTTTAATGCTCAAAACACCATCACAAAAACATAATTTGCGACGGATTGGAGGGTGAAAGGAAAGAGGGAGTCAGGAGTAAAGATAGAGAGGAGAGGACAAGTAACGTGGTAACGGTGTCATGGGCTCTGGAGTAAGAAAGGAAAATGGTGTAGGAGGCTGGCCTGGCTTGTAGTGGGTACCAAGGGGTACTTACACTCTGTACCAGGTCCAGTTATCCCTTATTAGTGTAGAAGAAGTGTTTCTAGCAGCTTAGGCTGATAGAAGGTAGCTATATCAGAGAAGCTTAGGCTGAACTAGGAGACATGCAAAGCTCCTACTATACCACTGGTGTCATATGCACAATATCATAAGAAAACACAATACACAGATATACTAAAAATAAAGGTACTTTATTTTTATGACAATATGCCAAAAGTATCTCAGTGAGTACCCTCAGTACGAGAATGCCAAATATACACAAGATATATGTACACAATACCAAAAATATGCAGTAATAGCAAAAGGAAGTAATGCAAGCAATGTAAAGTTACAGTGGATTGCAATAGGAGCACATAGGTATGGGGCAACACAAACCTTATACTCCAAAAGTGGAATGCGAACCACGAATGGACCCCAAACGTATGTGAGCTTGTAGAGGATCGCTGGGACTGTAAGAAAACAGTGAGGGTTAGAAAAATAGCCCACCCCAAGACCCTGAAAAGTAGGTGTAAAGTGCACCTGTAACCCCCCAGAGAGCACAGAAGTCGTGATAGGGGGTTTCTGCAAGGAAGACCAAAACCAGCAAAGCAACAACAGTGGATTTCCGGACCTGAGTACCTGTGAAACAAGGGGACCAAGTCCAAGAGTCGCGACAATGTCGAGAGTGGGCAGATGCCCAGGAAATGCCAGCTGAGGGTGCAAAGAAGCTGCCACCGGATGGAAGAAGCTTTGGTTTCTGCAAGAACGAAGAGGACTAGGAACTTCCCCTTTGGAGGATGGATGTCCCACGTCGTGAAGAAGCTTGCAGAGCTGTTCCCACGCAAAAAGACCGCAAACAAGCCTTGCTAGCTGGAAGGGTCGCAGTTAGGGTTTTTGGATACTGCTGTGGCCCAGGAGGGACCAGGATGTCGCCACTTGGATGAGGAGACAGAGGGGGCGCCCAGCAAGGCAGGGAGCCCTCACAGAGCAGGCAGCACCCGCAGATGTACCGGATCAGGCACTTAGAAGAGGAGTGAACCGGAGTCTACCTGAAGTCAGAAAAGGGAGTCCCACGACGCCGGAGGACAACTCAGAAGGTTGTGCACTGCAGGTTAGAGTGTCAGGGACCCAGGCTTGGCTGTGTACAAAGGAAATCCTGGAAAGTGCACAGGAGCCGGAGCAGCTGCAAATCACGCGGTACCCAGCAATGCAGTCTAGCGTGGGGAGGCAAGGACTTACCACCACCAAACTTGGATTGAACAGTCACTGGACTGTGGGAGTCACTTGGACAGAGTTGCTGAGTTCCAGGGACCACGCTCGTCGTGCTGAGAGGGGACCCAGAGGACCGGTGATGCAGTCTTTTGTTGCCTGCGGTTGCAGGGGGAAGATTCCGTCGACCCACGGGAGATTTCTTCAGAGCTCCTGGTGCAAGAAGGAGGCAGGCTACCCCCAGAACATGCACCACCAGGAAACAGGCAAGAAAGCCAGCAGGATGAAGTGATACAAGGTTGCAGTAGTCGTCTTTGCTACTTTGTTGCGGTTTTGCAGGCGTCCTGAGCAGTCAGCGGTCGATCCTTTGGCAGAAGGTGAAGACAGAGATGCAGAGGAACTCTGATGAGCACTTGCATTCGTTATCTGAAGAATTCCCCAAAGCAGAGACCCTAAATAGCCAGGAAAGGAGGTTTGGCTACCTAGGAAGGAGGATAGGCTGGTAACACAGGTAAGAGCCTATCAGAAGGAGGCGTCTCTGACGTCACCTGCTGGCCCTGGCCACTCAGAGCAGTCCAGTGTGCCAGCACACCTCTGAATCCAAGATGGCAGAGGTCTGGGGCATGCTGGAGGAGCTCTTGGCACCTCCCCTGGGAGGTGCAGGTCAGGGGAGTGGTCACTCCCCTTTCCTTTGTCCAGTTTCACGCCAGAGCAGGGCTGGGGGATCCCTGAACCGGTGTAGACTGGCTTATGCAGAGATGGGCACCATCTGTGCCCATCAAAGCATTTCCAGAGGCTGGGGGAGGCTACTCCTCCCCAGCCCTGACACCTTTTCCCAAAGGGAGAGGGTGTAACACCCTCTCTCTGAGGAAGTCCTTTGTTCTGCCTTCCTGGGCCAGGCCTGGCTGGACCCCAGGAGGGCAGAAACCTGTCTGAGGGGTTGGCAGCAGCTGCAGTGAAACCCCGGGAAAGGTAGTTTGGCAGTACCCGGGTCTGTGCTAGAGACTCGGGGGATCATGGAATTGTCTCCCCAATGCCAGAATTGCATTGGGGTGACAATTCCATGATCTTAGACATGTTACATGGCCATGTTCAGAGTTACCATTGTGACGCCATACATAGGTAGTGACATATGTATAGTGCACGCGTGAAATGGTGTCCCCTCACTCACAAAGTCCGGGGAATTTGCCCTGAAATAGGGGGGCACCTTGGCTAGTGCCAGGGTGCCCACACACTAACGTAGCACCCAACCTTCACCAGGTGAAGGTTAGACATATAGGTGACTTATAAGTTACTTAAGTGCAGTGGTAAATGGCTGTGAAATAACGTGGATGTTATTTCACTCAGGCTGGAGTGGCAGACCTGTGTAAGAATTGTCAGATCTCCCTATGGGTGGCAAAAGAAATGCTGCAGCCCATAGGGATCTCCTGGAACCCCAATACCCTGGGTACCTCAGTACCATATACTAGGGAATTATAAGGGTGTTCCAGTATGCCAATGTGAATTAGTAAAATTGGTCACTTGCCTGTTAGTGACAATTTGTAAAGCAGAGAGAGCATAACCACTGAGGTTCTGGTTAGCAGATCCTCAGTGAGACAGTTAGCATCACACAGGGAACACATACATATAGGTCACAAACTTATGAGCACTGGGGTCCTGGCTAGCAGGGTCCCAGTGACACATAACAAACATACTGAAAACATAGGGATTTCACTATGAGCACTGGGCCCTGGCTAGCAGGATCCCAGTGAGACAGTGAAAACACCCTGACATATACTCACAAACAGGCCAAAAGTGGGGGTAACAAGACTAGAAAGAGGCTACTTTCTCACAAATGGTTGATTGGAATTTCGATAGGAAAATACAGCAGTAATTAGAGTTGAGTGAGGTCCGTAGGTCTCTGGACACCGGTACCACTGTACCTGTTGCTTAATTGATAACTAGGCCTCAGAAGAGAAGGCGGTTGGGGCAGAAAAAGAGAAGTGAAAGGAATACAACAGACAAAAGGAAGAAAGAGGGGGGTTGCAAAGAAGTAAAAGAAAGAAGGGAAAGAAAGAACGAGAAAAAGAACACACACAACTAAGAGAAGAAATAGAGCAAACGTGTGAGACAAAAGAATAAAGAGAAGTAAGCCAGCGAACACAAGATAAAGAGGAAAAAATAATGAAAGAAGTGTGAAAGAGAAAAATGAACATTAGAGGAAAAAAAAGAGATGAGAGAGTTGGGAGAAACAAGCAGGAAAAGAGCCAGGGCATGTATGTACTGGCACATTTCCCACAATCACAGAATGGGAAAACCACTTTGACACTTCAGGTCCTGACAAATAACTTGTGACTTCCACATACAGATTGGAAAAAGAGGGGTTTATAGTAAAACATGAATTGATAGCTAAAGATAAGAAACACCAGAGGAAGGAAGAAAGATCTGAAAATAAAAAAAAAAGTGAAAAGACACATACCGAGTCAAAGGAAAGAGCAAATAATAAAGACAAAGAAATAATTAAGGGAATAGAAAAAATAGTGAAAGAATGAATGCCTGATGAAGAAAAAAGAGAAACAAAACAAGGAAAGAAATAACCACTTTTTTTTGCAAGTTTGAAAGAGGAGGTTGAGGGAAATTTTTTAAAAAAAGAAGAGGAGTAGAAATAAACAGTTGAAAGAGAAAGCAAAACTGTTAACATGTGGATTTTAAGAGCTGGAAAGAGAAAAGTGGAAAAGAAAGAAAACAGAGTAAAGGAAAGAACGGAGTGAGACAGGTGAAACGGAACCTCCTAAATAAAGATGGCAGCTAAGAATATATTTAATTGACTCCCCCATGTCCTCAAACAGAAGTCAGAGTGTGCAAAAGCAGGGGGCACTGCTGAACAGCAGGAGATGCATTAGCAGAGTTGTATGTTAACCCCAATACAGCAATATTGGGGTGCTTCAGATCAGAATGGGGGTCTAGACAGAGCTGTGTCCTGGCCCATTGCTGGAATAACAAAAAGGCAGCGGGTGAGGAATGAGAAACGGAGCACTGTGTAATTCCTAGTATTGGAATAATGGGGCGCTGCAGGTTAGGGTTGAGGTCCACTGACTGAGTTGTATGTGGGCTGCAGTACTGAAATAGTAACGGGCACACAAAGTCAGAAGTGAGGTATGTTAATGGCGCTGTATGTGGAACCTAGTATTGGCGTGCCAGTGTTGCCGAGTGTTAGCCTGGAAGTGCCCTGGTGAAGCTGAGAGTGGGGCCCAGCATGGGAGTGGTATTGCCTCTGAACCACAGAAGCGAGGAGTCCTGAAGGGCGTGTGTGTGTGTGTGTGTGTGTGTGTGTGAGCCTTAGAACTGAGAGGAAATGTGCACTGAATGTTAGAATTGATGGATTCTGGTGGAGCTGTGGTGGTTCCCATCAATAGTGGCGTTGGATGTTAGACTTGAGGTGCACTGGCTGAGCTGTGTTTTGCTCATTTGGGTCCAGTATTGACTTGGCAGTGGGTTTGAATATTAGAACTGAACTGCTATAATGGAACTGTATCTGAGTGGGGTGACCTCGCTGGGGTAGAACTGAGATGCGCTGATGGAGCTGCACCCAAGATCCAAGTACTGCAATAGCAGAGTGTACTGACTGTAAGAACTGAGGTGTTCTGGCAGACAGCGTGTGTGGGGTTCTGGCGCGGCTGAGGGCTTGGAGTGTGTGAACTGAGGTGCACTGGTGATGCTGGGCCAGAGGTCCCAGTACTGGAGCAGCAGCGTGTACTGTCTGGAAGAACTGAAATGCTCTGGCAGACAGCATGCTTGGGGTTCATGGCACTGGCAAGGGTGAGGGCTTGGAGCATGTGAACTCAGGTGCACTGTTGGAGCTGCGTGCGAGGTCCCATTACTGGAACAGCGGTGTGTACAGACTGCAAGAACTGAGGTGCTCTGGCAGACAGCTTGTGGTGGGTTCTGGCATCGGCACAATTAAGGACTTGGAGTTTGTGAACTGAGGTGCATTAATGGAGCTACGAATGGGATCCCAGTAAGGACTGCAGAGCCCTGGTATAGCTGGGTGCATGGGCTATAACCAAAATTGCAAGTGATCCTCCAGGCAGGCACACTTGGTAAAGAAAATCCAAGCCAAGGAAGGGTGGGAACTAGCCGGCTGAGAAAGGGTGCAGAGAGCCCATAAAGACCAAATGTGTCCAAGATAACAGCCTGATTTATATCCTTGTTTACAGCTAAGCTCAGAGCAAGAATGCTCTGGAAAGGAAAAAGGAAGCTACCCTGGACAGGAGCAGGAAAAACGTAAAGAAAAGAAAGACTCCTCCAGACCAGATAAAGAGGACAAAGTGTAATTTTACAGTAGTTGGTCCGTGTTCCCCTACAGAAGAAGGAGGGACAAAGAGGCATACCTGACCACTAGGAAGCAAGGCTTTTTAAATGGTACTGAAACTAACAAATTAAAAAGCTGCAAGCCCACAGAAGTATACTTAAAAGTATATAAGAGGTTGTACTCTTACGCTCGACCTCAAAAGTATTTTTATACCTGTTCTTACTACACTTGCTTGATAGGAAGCACGCATACTCTTCTCTCTTTTTAGGTTGCAGGCACGAGCGCTCTGACGTGTTGTAATCTATTTGTGGGCTTTTAATCACGCCCACCACATGCCCATCACTATCACTTGTTCATGGGCTTGCCTTTCAAAAATCTTTTGTTATCATTCGTAAATGCTTTGTTTGTCCCTCCTTGGGCCAGTTTTGTTACCACCTTGGCCACCAACCCTATTACATGAATAATTGCACGTTTGCCAATACGTTTGACTACGAGCGAACCTTTTTCCTTTTGTGCCTCTCCTTTGCGTACATGCTCATAGCGGCTGTGTAGCTTTAAATCTGCTTGCATATGTCAATTTTTTTACTTTTCATTTTCAATTTATGTGGCAAAAAAAGTCCAGTTAGGAATTTACAACACTAACAGCACTAACTCGAGCAAATGCGAGACCCATTGCATTGCAAATGCGAGACCCATTGCATTGCAAATGCTTGTTAATTTAAAAGTTTAATTGCAAGAACATCCGTTTCACGTTTTAGTTGTGGTGTGCTACACTAGCATGTAAAAATCAGACCTACTAGTTTTGCCAATGCTTGTTTTCAAATGTATTGATTTTTCCTGTTGCTGTGTCCTAACATTTTGTCCTTTCTAGTGTTACTTCAGTTAGCCCGGTGAAACGTGGGAAACTTGGAGATAGGTGTCTCCTTATTAGTGCCATTTTAATGTTTGGCAGGGTCAGCGCTTTAGTACCCCTGCAGTTTCTGCTCCCAAACCTTTGTAACAGTCAGGTGCAAAGGCTGTCTTCCCTATAATGGCAGTGGTTTGTGTTTCTTCTCCTCCCTACCATCATCGCCTGAAGGCAAAGAGGGCAGCTTGCCTGGCTTAGAATGGTCACATAAAGTGTCAGAACCACCTTGATCCAAACTCGGAGCTAGGATTGCAGATCACTGTTCCAGGGCTTCTCACTGATAAGTGTGGGCAACACACCTGAAGGTTTTGGGGGATCCTACGAGTTACAGCGCTGATATCTTTGAAAGCTATTTTTCAACTCAGGTGTGTGAACCTGACCTGAAGAAGTATGCGTCGATTAGCAGGAAGTCCTGTGGGTCTCCCTTCCCTGCTGAGGGATTGAGGTGCTGGAAGTATCCCTGCAAGTGGAGTCTGTCCCAAGGAGAAGCACATCCTTAACTGTTTGGTGGAGGAGCAAGCCAGTGACATAAACTGACCCTGGTATTAAAGTGAGAACTAAACCATGAGCTGAGTTTGAACACAGCATTGCTAGGAGATTCTGGTGAGCCCCCACTACTTTGTGTGTATGTCCCTGGTCACCCCAAATCGAGCCTTTAATTTTTGTAAGCCTTTCTCTTTGTCCTGGGAGAGTTTGGTGAATTTCTCAGCATGGACTGCTGGGAGCCCTGATCACATGGATCTATTCATGATGTGCTCAGGTATACCCTAAGATGCGCATTGCAGGAGAAAACAAAACTTAAAATCTTAGTTGCTGTGGACTATCTTTGCCCCCAATGTTAACAAGCAGGCAATGTAACCTTTCACTGCCTTCAGTGTGCCCCTGGAAATCTTGCAGTTGGCTGTAGTCCCCTTCAGACTTCTTCCTCACCTTTCTCCAATGATCCGTGTTCCTGGTGAGCGGGGGACTTGTGTTGGCCTGAGACGCTGACTGCAAGAATGGCAGCCCCTTTCCAGCTTGACCGTGACCCATCTGCACCTGTCAGTAGCTGTTGTCAGAAGGCGGAGCTGGGCAGCAGGCACCGCATCTGGACATGTACAACTGAAGTTTTTCTGCATCATACCCAAATGTAACTGCTCTTGCTGACCACAGGCACTCAGGTGGAGAACCGTTGAACTTGAAGTAGTCTGTTTTAGCACCAGTACAACCACAGAAGCGTGCAGGGACTGCCCTCTGGTCATTGACCAGAAAGAGAGCTGTTTAGTAAGCCTTAATGAGCCAACACCTGTCAAGATTTGCTGTATTCTTTAGGTTACATCCAAAATAAGATTTGCTGTATTCTTTGGCTTACATCCATAATAATTAGCATTACTATAGCTGTTGAACTCTTGCATTCCACAGTATCTATTTGTGTAGTGGTAATATAAAATGCTTCTGTTACTCCCACACCCTGCTGTTCCGTTGTAAATGTGTGTGAAAACAATCATCTCATAAAACGACCTGAAAAGGTGGAACATTTTATCGTAAGTATGCCAAAGATGCCGGTTGATCCTACTGCACATTATTTCATTCAATCTACCAATACATCTGTGTTTTTCCAGTAGAATAAGATGGCAGAAACATTCCAGAAAAGACTACTAAGTCCAAAATCCTTTTGCATATCTTATTCGTTGTCTGAACGGTTAATTGTTTAGCATGCACAGCTGCTAGGTGTTTTTCTTATACCGAGTGTAATGTAGTGCAGAGCTTGATAAATTATCAGATTGCTGTTCAACCTCTAGGTTGAATAACGTACTAAAGTTACTCAATGCAAAACATCTCCACACGACTTTTTTTCTTATATAAGAATAACGAGCCTGTTTAGGGTGCAAGTTTTGTGTAACAATTAATGCATTACGTCAAAGCTGGTAACTTACTTTGCTAAAAACATTCCAAAGTTGATTGGAGGAATACTTGCAAATAGTCTAACCCACTGACAATCACTCTGGGTAGCATTCCAACCCAACATTTTTTTTGCCTACTGTGACATTCTAAACTGAAGCTGGACTTATGCAATCCAGTTCTGACTCACCATCTCAAGGGAACAGCCCTGACCTGCCAGGTGAACTCTCCTCTAAAGGAACCACAGCAACCCAAGACAGGTCTCGCCTGCGATGGGCCTTGTCCGTGAGATATAGATTAGATCTTTTGGCACATCAAGCAAGGGACCCAAGTCCCTTGGCCTTTAAGGGTGTTCTGCTCCAGACTCACAAAAGATGATAGAAGAAATGCTTTTAAATAGTCTAAAACACTGGCAATTGCTGTCGTTAGCCTTCAACCACATCAGCTTTTACCCCTTGTAAAGGGTATGCCTGGATGTGGGGCCCTTGCTCATTGTGCCATAGAGTCCATGCTGTACCTCTCTGACGTGGCCTAACTAGGGTGAAACAGTTGAAGTTGCTTGTGTTGCCTTTCGGAGTGGCAGTTCGGGGAGGACTACTCCCATCAGGAGCAGAACCCGTACAGATTTGCATAAGGTGAGCCTCTGTCTAGAGTGGTACAGATGGGTTGGAATGCTTCCCAGAGTGATTGCCAGTTGTTCAGACTGTGTGCCAGCATGGTTGTTGTGGCTTCAAGCAAGCTTGACTCACAGAACTATGTTTGTAATGCAGGTGTCTGATGCTGAACTTAAGCTTGAGTTTCTCATCACTTTTTAAAAATCCATACCTGGGAAACCATATCAGGTTCTTAATTACATTTGCTTTAACCCTGATAAGTTTTAAATTGGGTGCCGTGTTAGATATCCCTATTGCCATCAAGTTGATGACGCACGGCTACTGCCTCATCCATACATGTCACACTCCTCTTAAGGAAACATTAAAGGTGCGTGCATCTTGCATACCAAAACACATTTGAAGTGTTTTTTCAACTCTCAAATTGTGAAATATTTTGCACTGTGCTGGAGCGCTTTAGTTTATTTTACATAAGTAGTGTTTTTTAATTCGGCTTGGATTCTTTTGAATGTCAGCGTCTGTTCTGAAATGATTTTCAAACGTCATCGTGATACTATGTCATGATATTTTATTACTTACATGCATTTCATTCTTTTGTAGCTTTTTCCTGGAGAAGAACATGTTTGTTTTCTTTTTGAACATCCTTCGTCAGAAATCTGGTCGTTATGTCTGTGTTCAGTTACTCCAGACCTTGAACATCCTCTTTGAAAATATCAGTCACGAGACCTCTCTTTGTAAGCACCCAGTTTCCTTAATTCGTTCATGGATGTCTTCCTGCGTGTTGCATGCATAGCTGCTCTGATGTGGTTGTTGTTTTTCGAATCCCCTAACTTTGACAAATAAGTAATTTGTAATAAACAAAGATTTAAAGTTTAATGTGCCCTTTGAATCCTCTGATTTACAGCCCTTGTATTATATGCCAGGCCATGACTGCAAGAAGTAAATTATATTACATGGTGCCTGATATTTCAAGCGCAGTCCGATTAACAGTGCAAAGTGAATGGCATCTTTTGTTTTTGGAAGCGGCCTTTCTTTCATAATATCCACATCACCTGGATTTCTAGACACTTTGCCCCATCTAGACACCTAGGGCCAGATGTGCAAAACGGGCATCGCGATGCACATTCCCATTTTGCGAGTCGGTACCGACTCGCAAAATGGGAATGCAACTCGCAAATAGAAAGGGGTGTTCCCTTCCTATTTGCGACTCGCACCGCCTGCAGAATTGCTTTGTGACCGTGAAAGCGGTCTCAAAGCAATTCGCAGTTAGCACCCACTTGAAGTGGGGGCTAACTCATTCGCAAAAGGGAAGGGGTTTGTGAATGTTAGCACAAAATGTTTTTTCAGAGCAGGCAGCCTACTCTGAAAAAACGAAACCAAATGGTTTCATTTTTTATTTTGTATTGCAACTCGTTTTCCTTTAAGGAAAACGAGCTGCAATACAAAAAAAAAAAAAACTGCTTTATTGAAAAAGCAGTCACAGACATGGAGGTCTGCTGTCTCCAGCAGGCCACCATCCCTGTGAGTGCAGGGAATCGCAATTAATTAATATTAATGAGGTGGGTCTTTGCGACCCCCCCCACTCCCCATTGCGATTCGCAGAAGGTGTCTGAGACACCATTATGCATACGATTTTGCAAATCGGAAATTGCGAGTCGCACTGACTCGCAATTTCTGATTCGCAAATTCGTATCTTGCTACAACTGGCCCCTAATGTTTAAAGTACTTAACAAGATCTATTTATTTTACTAGGGATAGTTCCTGGCTGGGTTTAAAATACAGAGGCTGCTGAATATTTATCTCCTTTTAAGTTTAACAGGAAAACCAAATAAAGGCCATGATAAACACACCCAAAGAAAAGTGGGAATACCCATGATTGTTAGCCTTCCATTCGTCCCACAGGTAAGTGCTATGGGCAAGGGGTTCGCTTTCAAAATTAACAAACTCAGGAGAGTGGTCTCATTGCCACAAGCCCCACAGTGCTGATAACTTACTAGTTGCCTGTCTTTTTTTTTTTAACTGTAATATGGACTCAACAGATAAACACTAGAGAAAGTCAATACATGAGGAAGGCAGAATCTGCTGGGGCATGGTGGTGTTTGATGACAAAGGCTACTCTTGCTTCTGTTGGAATACAAGGTATAATCAGGACCAATTTACTGGGACCTCCGGTCTCTAGCAGTGCACCGCTCTTCTCCCAGAAGCTTCAGGTCTTCACTTAGTTGAAGATTGCCTTGGTTATGTATAGAGGCTAACACATCAAAGTCGCAGTCTGTGTGTGATACGTCCATGGCATCAGCAATATAGCCCAGATAATTTTGCTGCGAAAAAGAATGGCCTGACAGTCACATATTTTCAGAAATGTCTACAGGTTTTGGTGCACATATCACCTGGACACTCGTTTATGGAAGAAACAGACCTGCATCCAAAAGGACCAACACATTTATTTCCACCTGGCTACAAAGTCAAACAATTGATTTGCACCAAACATATAAAACTTTGTGTACCTTGTAAAGGCAACTCTCATTTTAAGAAACATTATTAGACAAGTATTCTTATAATAATCAGTATGAAGAGCATTCAAAAGGGCACTCAGTGCAGATGCATAACAAAGAGTGCCCGGTTTAGGAAAGTGCAGTAACAGGAAATCGGTCATTTATGATTACCACCTCTACACCTTATGCGAAATACCAACTCTTTATTATACCGTTAGTGGTAGGAATGCTGCTGATGGCTACTCATCCGGAGGTCATGTTGAAGCCACCAATTCCTACTAAGTATGGGGTTACCGATACCATATTTCAAAGCAGATTGTCCACCCCACTTAGCTTCTGCCTCGTGAAAGAATTTACTCCGTGGCAGTTTGCAATGGAAATGATTGGGAAAGATCACAAATAGATAAGCATCACATACCTAACGTAGTGTGGAAAACGTTTTAGTAAGTTAGGTAGGCTAAATATATGTATGGGAATTGAAAATGAACTGCTAAATTGAGCACATCCTTCCATTGCTCATATTTGTGGCAGAAAGACTATTGGTGGTTGATATTCCAGCATAATGTGTTGTCCACTAGACTGTCTCGCTACGATAAACAATGATACTTTGGGGAAGAAGCATCTGTCTTCTTCATTGACCACACTAAATATGGTAGATAATATCTTAGCAGAGCTTATCCTCCTACATCAGGCCCATAATTGAAAAACAGTAAAATGCACGTGCCAAATGCACTATGTCAGCTTAATGTTCAGATTTATATGCACTCAGAAGATATTGGACGTTGGGCATGTTTGATATTATAATGTGTTTGTCTACCCTAAAAGTATACCTAACATTCCTGTGTGCACAAGCCACATGTACAATAGTCATTTGCTTCAGGTAAACGTCTGTAAAATATTCCTAGTGTATAAAGCCTATTTACAAGTGCGATCAGTGGGCACTGTGTACATGTAATGTTCAGATTTAAGAATAGCGTACACCTGTATGACGGCCATCCACAGGAAGCGCTTCTCTGTTTGCTCAAATGTTGTAAACTCCAAAAATGTGCTATCTCAATGACTGTGAATTTCCAAAGGGCACCTCAAGAAGACAAGAAAAAACAAGCATTTGCAATGCAACGGTTTCGTGTTTTCTTGAGCTAGAGCAATTAGCATTGTAAACTCCTAACCGGACTTTTTCTTGCCACATAAACTGAAAAGTAAAAGTTTCACATAAGCGAGCTGACGGCCGCCAACAGTACAAAGCAGACACACAAAGGGAAATAAAAGTTCACTCGTAGTGAAACCTGCCGGCAAAAGTGCAGTTCTCCATGTAACCGGCAAAAGTGCAATTATCGACAGAACCGGCAAAAGTGCAACAAACTATGTAACAGGGTCGATGTCATGCAAAGCGCTCGACATCTGCCCAGAGAGATTGCGCTGCGAAATAAGAGGAAAGGTAGTCCAGAAACCAGATGGAAAACTTGGAGCCTATGTTTTTAGTACTTGGTCGCTGCGCTCGGGGAGGGCTAAACACCTGAAAAGGCATGACTTATGCATGCATTTCACAAGCAGATTTTAAAAGGCAAGCTCATGAACCAATGAAAGAAACTGATGTGACATGGGTGTGGTTTGAAGCCCAGAGAGAGATTACAACACAGGAAGGAGTGCTTTGCGCTTGCCCCTAAAAATAATAATATTAATTTCGATTTTCCAGACCCTAACCCCATACTGAGATCGGTCTGTCAATTGCCCGCCGTAACTCACCAGCGGCATGTTAAAACGGATTAATCTTAAAGAAAAAAAATTCTAAGAGACATTATTATCTTCAATGTCCAAATGTTTTAGAGAGTAAAACAATGAAGAGTTGTCAAATATTTCTGTGCCATTGACAAATAATCTGAAATGCATCTCACGAAGCTAGCCTCGCCCATTCACACAGTATTAGCTCCCCGTTTCCTTAAAAGATGTAAATGGAGCCCCCACTCACTGCCTTGCACTGACAAATTTAAGGCCGCGCTGGATGATAATTTTGCTGTTGACAAGTGCGGTGCTTCGCATTATGCCATAAAGTGAGAAGCAGTGCTGCAGCGACAGCTAAATATAAAGCAGCGCTAAGTGTTGTTCTGCTAGTTACTAAAAGCAAAATAAACAAATCTAAAGGCAAAAGGGCACAGGTACTAACGCATTCCCATACCGAACATATGACACGACATCACTAACATAGGGTCCTGTTCAAAAGTGCTCACACTGATGCCAAATATTTAGGAAATGTGACGAATGGCTTTTGGCAAAATGGAAACTAGCTTTAAGAATTATTGTGAAAGAAGCATGTGTACACTTTAAAACTCGAAAGGTACAAGCGTGCTGCACAAAACAACAAAAGCAAAGGAAATAACTTGGTAATTTTAATTTGCTACAAAAGGTGAACACGCACTACATTAGATACAAATACTTTGCCCTTCTACCTTTAGAACAAATAACCAAATGTGCTTTCCAAAGCCCGCACACGCCCCCTTGGAGCCCGCAAAGAAAGATTTTTAACGTTTGCCGACATGGACCCACTTTCCAACTTAAATATGAACAACAGGTCCACAGCAGGAGAACCACAATGCCTTTAGGGACTATAAAACCAACCAAAGTAAAGGGAACCATACATATCTTGTTTAGATGCTTACAAGGTAGAAGCGCACTGCCTTTGTCTTCAAATGTATAGCGCTTCTACTTTTCAAACAAACAACTAAGATGAACAACATTAAGAAACTAAAGGATATTCGTAATGCCTTTAAGGTATCTCAAAAATCGAGCAAATGGCATTTCAGTGGAAACAAAAGCATGAGGAAAACATACTACATTTTTAACAGGTAGGAGCACACTGCATTCGCTTCAAATGCATCTCGCTTCTACCTTTCAAACCGATAAAAGCGCTTTCCAAAGCTCGCACATGCTTAATGAACAATGATCACAACGAAGACAACATGAATGATGAAAACAAATTTGGTTAGTTGTGAATATGTCATTTCTATACACTCAAAAACACAAAGAAAATACCACATTTTTCATTGCCTAAAAGGTAAAAGTGTACAGCATTTGCTTTAAATACATTACGCCTCTGCCTTTTAAACAAATAAATAAAAGAGCTTTAAAACCAAGCAGGCTCCCTGAACAGTGAAAACAAAGTCAGCAATTCAATGGTCACAAAAACACGAGGGAGGAACTGAGAGTTTCTAATTTACAAACAAAACGAACCAAAGATAAACAGCATTAAGAAACAAGTGTCAAAGGCACAGGCAGGAAACAATAAAAATAACCAGATGGGGGAATGGGAGGGAGGAGAAGAAATAGTACCTCAATCACAGTGTGAGCAGCGGACGGGCACTGATTAAGTTTAATTCATCTGTGCTTGGACCCTGCTCCAGTGATGGAACCGTAAGTGACATCTGGCCAGCACTGGCCAATTGAGAAGGCTGCAGACAAGAGGGACGCCGCAGCCAACAAATGGTAAGCCACGGGTGGGCTCTCAGCCCTTTTCTATTGACAACAGCATCTCACTAGCAATACCCATGCACTAGCACATGCTATAGTAGACTCAACCCTAAAAATGCTTACTTAGGATGAGCAACACCATCGTGATTGGAAGCTATTTAGACTACCACTCGGTAGGTTGTGACATCAAATTGGAGATACATAGCAATAACATGCACAATACAATGTAAAGTAGTGCATAAGAGGAAAATGTGGGACAAACAAGGGATAAAACACTAGGATTTAGGGAAGTGAAATTATGAGGATTACAGAATGGATTGTTATCCAGGTTTTGGATGCTCAAAAAACATCTGCGCTTCTAAACGATGCTGGCTTTTGGAATTCGTGCACTGCTGATCAGTGTGAGCTCTGGCAACAGGGGCATGCGGCTTAATAGTTGTGGCTCAGCAAGCAAGACTTTGCAACAGGGCCAACCCCGTTCTGTAGTAACATAGCAGGATCAGGTATTAAGGAGCCTACGCAAAAAGACGGTGACTAAAAATAGTAACACTGCTGGAATATCCACCACTGCTCTGAAGCAAACAGATTTTTAAAGAGCTCATTAGCAATCACACCCCTCTGGTATAATCTGTCAATGTTAACACTTACCAGCAATTGATGTACTAGTTCCTCCATCCATCAGTTGTGGCTTCCGGGACACATACTTTTTTTGAGTAATTCATTTCCGATTGTCATTAATTCCCATATAAATCCAGAATGAAGGATTGGTGCATAGTCCAACATTTGAACTCTCCCACCCATGTTAGGACAGGTAAAAATCATGACACTGAACCTTTCCTTATGCCTGTTATGTTGTTAACTTGGAAGGATTGTTATTATCGAAAATGCCTACTGAAAAGAAACAAAGGCGATTTTAATATAGTATGCTTTAAATAACTTATTTGACCTTTTTCAAACAAGGTACAATATAACTTTTTAAATATGTAACTACATTTTTGTGTTACAGACTATTTGCTGTCCAACAACCATGTCAATTCAATTATTGTTCACAAGTTTGACTTTTCTGATGAAGAAATTATGGCTTACTACATCTCATTCCTAAAGACCCTTTCCTTAAAACTGAACAATCACACTGTGCATTTCTTCTATAATGAGGTAAGTTAAGCAGTTTACTATTTTACCAGACCTGGCTCAAGCTATTTCTCTTGATAGCTCAGTCTTCTCATTCTCAACGTTTACCATGTATAACTTTGACAAATGATATATATTCAGCCAACAAAAGTTGTCAGGAAAGAGCTGTTTTGCCTGCACAGAATTTGATTATGCTGCCTAGTTTGGAAATCTTAATGCTTAACGAAAAATTACGCTAGATCAGAAAAAAATGCCTGATCTTGAAGCAACAGGCCAAATAAAGTAGCCAACTTCTGTATCTTTCAAATTGCCTTTTGTGATGAGTGGAATACTTTGTATCTCCCTACCGTAACTGAGCTGCAGTCCTACAATGATGACAAAAGGTTAACAAACAGTGTTTCTGTATTTTAGTCATTCTGCACTTCTGCCTTTAAAAATCTCAGAGAGCATGTCTGTGCAGTTTATTCACTTTAAATAACTAACAAATTGCCTAAGTTAATATGTTGTTCTATGCCTTCCTTTGGTGCCTTCTTATTTGTCTTTGTGCTTCAAATGGGTGATCGGCCCTGGATCCAGTTTAATAATAAAACCAGGCTGGTGGTTGCTTCTTGCAAATGCCTCAAACTGTTCTTTCCATACCTAGCAGGCCTTCTTTGAGTTTTTGGCAATTGTCTATGGTAGCTTGCATGAAGTGTGTGCCTTAAAATCGTGAACTTCACATAGTGAGCTAAATCAGTGCAGTGCATTCATCCATCCACCAATATAAAATCGAGCCTCCCCAGTAACTTATGAAGCCTCCATCTGTAGCATTCGAAAGTGAATGAAAGCAGAACAAAGAACATGTTAAAGATGTATTTTTTTATTAGGGCACCTGCATTCACGTCGAAATTGAAACCTCCCCATCTGCTTCCTCACCATAGGCATCAAGTTTGTAGCCACTACTGTGGCACCATTGTTTCTACTTTTTCATTTTTACATTGCATGAACTTGGCTCAAAGGCATTAGTTTGGTTTATGAGAGAACCAGAATATATTAGGCTTTTTTAGGCGCCGAGATGTTGTTGTTTATTCTGCAGTCATTGTTTTCTCTTATGACCTTTACTGTGTCAAACCTTGCAAGAGAATAGACCACCCATAAGGGAGATTTTAAAAGCAAAACGGTGAACGTTTTGTTGAACAAATATGTGCTTTGTTCAACTGTAATATTTTGGATTCACATTCTCCAAAGTTGATATTTATTGGTTAATGTAAAAGTGCTTCCCACAACACATTCTGTTTTGTTTCTCGTCTAGATTACAAATCCTAGTAAATACAAAATTGTTTGTTGCTCTTCAAAAACTCACATTGCCGTAGTAGCCTCTGTCATTGAAAGGAACTACTTTGTGTGCAGGTTTACTCTTTTGTGAAAGGGATGGTTGTCATCGCTCACAGTGAAGTTAGCCAACGGCTGAACTGAGCGGACTGATTGCGGAAGAAGAACAAGCATTGCAAGCCAGCCGTTTGGCAATTCTTGTTTTTTGTCATGGTTTTTGAAAATCTTTATTGTACGTAAATCTCCCGGGCCTTCATCAATCTAAACAAAAGCATTGGCTAAAAGCAAAAATGTTGTTTTGGTCTTAAAAAAGCACACATTGCCATGGTACTCTGTGACATTGAAGGTTACTGCTTTGTGCCTTGATGTTTTCCTTGTGAAAGGGCAGTAAAAAGTAGCTCATAGTAAAGTCAACCAAGGGATGAGGTAGGCTGACACAGTGCCCCTTGATGCATGCTGGAGTGGGTGGAAGAAAAATGTGAATGACAGCACCACAGACTAATGGACAGATTCTGGCTAAAAATCCCTATAGGTAACTGTTCTACACATAGGGGTTCATTATGAGTTTGGTGGATGGAAAAGGCCGTCCACAAACTCCTGCGGTCTGGTTACCTCCAGTGTGGCTGCCTTCCAGCAGACCCCATTACAACTTTCCTGCTGGGTCAGCGGGCAGAAACACACTGGCCCAGCAGGAAACAGCCTACAACATTGACGTTCCAGCACGTGTTGCGCTGTTCACTGTCTGCAAAGCACACATTGAAACAGCGTGAGGGGGCTGGCCTGGGGCCCCCTGAACCCTGTATCCGCCAGCCTTTACATGGCGGGGCTACCACCATGTAATCGCCAGTGGAGAAGGAACTCATAATCCCAAAGGCAGCACTGCTGACAGTCCGACTGTGACACAACGGCCACAGTCGTAATGTGGCTGTCGAACCGCCATATTGGCAGCGGTCTGACCTCCACCGTAATGAGGCCCTTAATGTTAGTAAAATGAAAATGTCATCGCTAACACAAATAAGTCAATAGCTCTTGCATTGGCTGCCAGCCTTCTGCTTTTGGGAAACAAGGCTAGAAAGAAAGAATGAAAGAAAGAGAAAGGCAGGAAAGAGGAAGCCAAGAAAGAAAGGGGAGGCCATGAATGAAAGAACCAAAGAAAAAGAAAGAAGGAGCGAAAGAAAGAAGTTAAGAAGACAAGAGGGAAAGAAACAAAGGAAGAGGAAGGCAAGAAGAAAGAAAAAGAAGGAAAGTAGAAAGAAGGAAATAAAGAAGCAAAGAAGTAAGGAAAGAAGAAAGAAAAGACAAAAGAAGAAAGAAGGAAAGAGGAACAAAAGAAAGAGGGAGGCAAGAAAGAAAAGGGAAGCAGGGAGGAAGGAGGAAATAAAAAGGCAAGAAAGAAAAGGGCAGAAGGAAGGAAAGAAAAACAATGAAATGAAGAGAAGCGAACAAATAAAGAAAAGAGAGAGGAATCAAAGGAAATAAGGAATGAAAGAAGCAAAGATGGAAAGAAAGAGGAACGAAAAAGGCTATAAAAAATCCAAAGGGAGGACAAAAGGAAGGAAAGGAAGAAGAAACGAGGATAAAGAAACATAAAAACAGATGACAAAGAAAAGGAAGGGAAAAAGAAGGAAAATAGAAGAAATAGAATGAAAGAAAGGAACACGGGAAACAAAGTAAAGGGGAAGGAGGAAAGAAAGAGAAAGAAGGCATAACAGTTGCAAAGATAGAGCACCCTTGTGATCTAGTATTCAGAGTTCATTTCAGCTGCAGACATGGTGTGAAAAAGCTGCAGTCATATAAAGGAGGCTAACTGTTTGCTGGGATCTCTCTCTCTCTCTCTCTCTCTCTCTCTCTCTCTCTCTCTCTCTCTCTCTCTCTCTCTCTCTCTCTCTCTCTCTCTCTCTCTCTTTCTCCTTTCTCCTTTCTCCTTTCTCCTTTCTCCTTTCTCCTTTCTCCTTTCTCCCCCCCTCCCCCCCACAGTTATGTTTAACTGAAGTAACTATAACTCGTAACTGACACCCCAACCAAGCACAGTTTTCTCCTCAATGGCAACTCATGGGCTGCTGAAGAAAAAAAAAAAGTAGCATAAGAAATAGTGGAAGGCTACAAATCGACCAGTCAAAGGGGTCTGAAAGAGGCTATTACTCCAGGGGAGGGACAAACATAAGAAGAGGAGGGCTAGCATTGAATATAAAGCAAGAAAATGAGAATGGCAGTAAAGCCAATCAGTGGTAAGTAGGGGGCGGGCTTTAAGCATCCTGTAAACTCACAATAGTTCTTTCATAACCAGGCTGCTTATGCCATCTTGTAGGCTTGACTTAAACATCTATGGTTGCCTTTCTGCATTGGTGCTTAGTACTACATCTGTTTGATTAAAGACTTCTATCTAAAATCTGGTCATATTTGTAAAGTTCCATAGCATACGAACTAATGTCCCTCTGTATGTTGACATGTCCAGCATAATGTAGAATCTCATAGATAACCTGGAGGGATCAAGGCCACGCGGGCACAGGTATCCTGTCGAGTGAAGTGAGAGACTTCCAGTCTGGTTGATACCGCTGTGGGGGCGTGGGCCATCATTCCCTCTCATTGGCAAGTCAGCGACCCCTGTATACCATGTGGGAGCCACCGTTAAGATTTGTGCCATCACCCTTGCGGTGCTGTAACCTGACAATCCCTGTATGGCAGGTACGTGCCACTGCAACGTTTATGGCTGTCGCCTCATAGCATAGTGTCCAGAGGATCTCTGGTGAGAGATCTACAAGTAAGGACCTGGCATAGACACCACCACTTGTGGTAGCACTTCATGAAACCCAAGTAAACCGTAGCTGAGCTATCCAACACTGTTGTTGGCTATCTGGAGACTGCGCCGGCCTGACACCTTGTCTGGAAGAGACAGTGAAACGCCATGGCCCTCCAGCATTGAGAGGCCAAAATACAAGGAGGCACACCTCAATCTTCCCTGAATTCGCCAGTTTCCTTGGGCGGGTAAAACTGTTTCTAGGTAGCCTGGCCACAATTGCACTAAGTTAACTCTGCTTTATTGATTCTTGAGGCCAGAGTGAGACTTTGTTGTGCTTTCACTAGTGTGGGCTACACCTGAAAATTCTGCTCTATTATCAAATGGGAAATAACTAATTGTATTAGAATGGAAGTTAGGACTCTGTGTCACTGCCCAGGAAGAAGTTAGTGCTGTGACCTTAAGAGACTATGTATATTATTCAGTGTGCTGTGTGTATACTTTGTGTGCTTATTTTAAGAACTACTTTTATCTCACAATTGAGTATTTGACTGGGCAATCAGTTTATTAGGGTTACTGTTCACACTTTTATTCTTATGCCTGTGTATGCCTTGCAATTACCACCACCACACAAAACGTTTTGAACTCCTTCACCTGCACTGCCACTAAGAGCCAAATGTTGAAGGGGGTAGTACATAGCTCGGCTTTCCAGAACCCATAGTAGGTTGGATCACAGGACAGCAGGTTTAAAAGGCCACTAACCCCAGCCGGCCCCTGGACCTACTGTAATGGCTTCTAACACCTAGTGACAGTATATCATTCTGGTAGCCTATGTTTAAGATTATAATGAAGTTACCTATGATGCAAAACAAAACTATGATTGATCGTAGGGATTTTCTCTGTTGAGTTGTTCACAGATCATGTATTCATAGTCCTAAATTGCTGTATTCTTAGGTGTCTTTCACACAATTTAGATGTTTGTTGGAGAGTTATTCACACATGGGCTATGATCCTTGGTAAATTTGTTGAGAGTAACAATCTGCTCTGAAAAGTAAGCAAAGGGCCTTGGCAAATATGCCCATAATTCTCTAATTTTTAATTTGGTAATGTTAATGTAACAACAACTTTTCTCCTCACATTATACTTGACAGCTAACTCAGCTATTTTGTTAGAAACCAAAGAAATGGGCACAGACATTCTACCTACCAGAAGGGTTATTACCAGACAGTTTGATAGTAGAAACTAAATTAATAAAAATGTCCTATTGTGGAGCAGCTTTTGGTTTGCATGCCTTTCCATTGTCAGTATTCTTGACTGCTTCCAAAATTTCAATGTGTGAGTAATCTGTAAGATCAGTATTATCTAAACAAAATAGTACATTACATAGCTCTTTCTTATTTTTTACAGCATACCAATGATTTTGCCCTTTACACTGAGGCCATCAAATTTTTTAACCACCCAGAAAGCATGGTCAGAATTGCAGTCAGGACAATAACCCTAAATGTCTACAAAGGTAAGTTTCATTCATCGAGCATATTAATTACACCACTCTATATTAGGAACCTGTGGTTCATTGCATAAAGATTCAACCTTAGAGAAGTCTGTTATTTGAAAACAGTAAATGTATCTTTACCATTTAACTTCACAAATAACCATAAAAGTAAATATTAATGCTTTACTCTATACCTTGTATGTTAGAGCAACACACCCTCTTTTCATTACTTTGTTTTATTTACGGAAGTTTGAAATGCCTTTACATCCAAAATTGAGTACTTTAATAAAGCAAATATGTATTTATAGAAATAGGCTGTAATGATTTTTTTTCGCAGTTTCCTGTGTGGAGGTTGGTTGTGGTAATACTTTGAGACACCCAGCTGTTAATGCACAACACTACTAATGTTATCGTAAATCTTCCTCTGGCTGAAAATCTGTGCTGTAGAAGCTTCTAATATCAGGGTTTTTTTGGTGGAGGGAGATGTCTGTTGAATTTTGAATTTGGCGTGTAAACATTAATTTCCCACTGATTACTTTTGAAGGTCTCTGTTTGCAAATTACATTTTTGTGCAGTTCCAGTGACGCATATTCCTTAAAACCTCAGAAATGTTAAGATAAGTTATTGTATACAAATACTAAAATGGATAAATCTATTTTATAATGTAGCTATCTTCGGAACATTTTATTAACAAAACTGTTAAAATTAACTATTTGACAGGTTGTCCATGTCCTTTTGTTAGTTGATAGTCATTGTGCAGTGTGCAGCCTAGAACTCTTGTGCCTGGCACAGCCTCATTCCTTCTTTTTAGAGGTCTACCTGTTTTAGAGTGGGGCAAAAGATCTACTTTTCTCTCCATTGGCTGTTAGCATCTTCAACATGTAGGTAGTTCACATTCATCAGCATTTGGTTGTTTGTAACTAGCATTCATGAGGTGATACGTTTTGCTTGTGTATCAGGTAATTGACATTTTTTACATTTGTGTGGTTCTGCTAGGGCAGTGGTTCCCAACCTGTGGTCCGGGGACCCATGGGGGTCCGCAATGCCTTCTCAGGGGGTCCGTGACTGATAAGAAAATTAAATATTATTAACATATTAGGTCCCCAGTTTTCAGTAATAAGTCAGTGGGGGGCCCCCGGATCCCAATAATGATTCAACGGGGGTCCTCTGCTTCCAGTAGTGACAAAGTGGGAGTCCACAGAAGTCAAAAGGTTGGGAACCACTGTGCTAGTGTAACTCCTTGTCCATAACGTCAGATGACACTGAATGGCAGTGTCCAAGTCTGCATAATCGAAAAACCAACTGTAAAATTTAGCAAAAAATGGGTATGACCTTGCAAAAAGGATACTTGCTCACCCTCACACAGCTCAGCCTTTTTTGGGAGGAAACGAGCAACCTGTGAAATCGCAATGAAATGGGGAGTTCTGTTTATAATCATTAAGCATGTATTTAGAAACATTGCACCTAATGACGAGATTTGCGAAACTGCAAAACAAAGTACATTGTCAGCAGAAAACAGTTTGAGACTCAAATCCACTGTCTCTTTTTCAATCCATGGACATCTTCTTTATTGTAATTAACGTAATTACTCACAACACTTCACACAATGGGAAATCCTGTCTTGTAGCAGCAGGAATGCATGATCATTTTAAGTTTTCGTCATTAGATTAGATGGAGTTCTTGTTTTTGATTAACTGTTGTTCCTCAGTCAATGCTGGGTATGGGTATGGAAGTTGTAACCTTGCATTTTGCTCTTTTTTATGGCAGTCCACAATCCAGGGTGTGTAAATAGGCAATGTTTCATCCATTAACTCATCACTTCATGCTGCCATTCACTAATGCATTCACTTATCCAATCATCAACCCATTCTCATTAACTCACTCCCCAATTTGCATACAAACTTAGCTAACAGCGAAGATGCACTATAAACAAAGAGAAAAATGATCTTTTGGCTTTTTCACTGCCTATTCAGTGTAAAAAACTAACATGCAGTCTTAAAATCCTTAAGTGACTTTGTTACAAAATAAGCAAGCTTCAGCTAGTTGTAAAATCAGTGCCATTCTTCATCTGTTTGCTGATGTCGATGTACTTTGTTCTGCAGATTTTCAAACTTGTATAGGTGGAATGATTCAAAATGCATGCTTACTGACCAGAAACAGAACCCCCATCTTATTGCGATTTCACAGGTTTTTACTATCCTGCAGACTGGGCTGAGGAGCCCTCTGAACAAATACCCTTTTTGCATAGTCATGCCTGTTTAATTTGCTGAATTTTATTGCTGGTTTTATTAAGATTGTGCACAGTGGAACACTGCTGTTCATTGCCCAGTGTATGTGATCTGACTCCTAAAACATGTACAAATTGTCTAATGGTTGATTAGCATATTTAAATCCCATGTAAGGTGATAGTATATGGTGTAGGCGCTGCACCCATGGCATGGAAAGTTATTTGTCATCTGTGGACTGCAGTACTTATTGTACCACCCACTAATGTGAAACAGCTTCAGACCTACCATTGTAGCCTGATTGCTGCTTTTTACACCTGAAGTGCAGCCTATTAAAGTAACCCTTTTGCCAGTATATATCTCCCTTTTAAATGTTAGTAGGTCACCCTTAATTAGGTCTTGTAGCCTGCAAGGTGGGGTGCATGGTATTCATAAATGGGCATGAGAAAATGAATGCTAACTTGTCCCTGCAGTGACAAGGCCCTAAAAACTATTTTCACTAAGGCAGGCCTAGCTGCTCTATGTGGACGACCAGAATACAGATTAAAATACCAATATTTCTAACTGGGGAAGGTGGCCAGCTAGAAATGTAATGAAAACACAATTTTTTATAGTTATTTAAAATCAAAATGTGAAATCGGGTTTTTATTAAATCATAAGTAAAAGTGACTTACTATTAGAAAGTTGTCCGTTACTTGCCTGAGCTGTAAATAGACTAACTAGCATTAGCCTCTGTCATTTCCCAGCCTGCCCTCTGCTCTGAATGGGGTGTGAGTGAGATATTACATTTCTCCCAGGAAGTAGACAATACCACAGTGTGAAATCCTGCTTGACAGATCTGTTTGAGCCACATGTAACACTTTGGATTTTAGTGTTAGATGTAGGAGGACACTGGTGATTATCATAGCGCACTCCCCTACAGGCCCACATCCCAGGTTTAGTGTGGCTGTTAATTTTCACCATCTTGAAAATGTCCCTGCATGCGGTATCTGTGGACCTGTTTGCAGTATGGCAAAAAAAGGAAGAGCAGAAACGGCCAGTAGAATTTCCCACAGGAATTTTTATCCCACTTGTTAGAGACCCAGAAGTCATTCCCACCAACTAGCTAGTGCCAAGCATAAATGTGGGACACTGAGGCACCCTGTTGGGACACATTCTGGGCCTGTGGAAGAATAGAAGGGAACTTACTATGCTATCTGTGACCTGAGAGGAGCCCTGAAGGACTGGTCCTGTTCCCTCTTGTACCCTGGATGAACTCCAAGGGTCAGTTAGCTGACCTCCTGGGTGGCTCCGGGGACACAACATCTGCAAGAGGCCTTTTTCTTGAAGTGCCCAGTTGACTAGTGGCAACTGGACGTGGACTGGACTTTGCTGTTGGCCCCTGCCGGATTCCCTCATAGTCTCTAAGTGCCCTCCTCTTTGGCGCGGGGGGGCCTTAGAAGAATGCTGCTATGGTTATTCAGACTTTTACCAGGACCAATATAGTTGATATTTTGGTCCTGGGACCCATTGCCTCAAATCCTTCCTAGGTCTTGGTCTCCCACAACCATTGTCTAACAATCGCGCTTTGCTCTTTTTGGCACCATTTTCACTTAAACCTTAAAGATTCATATCTTCGGTTCCCCTTTTGGAATTTTGTGGTTTTGGAGTCATTTTGCTAATAGGATTTTTATTGTATTGTGTCTTTGACCGTGTAACTGTTTTGGTACTTCTAAATTCTTTAGACAGTTTCTCTAAGTTAAGCTTGTCTGCCCTGTGCCACAGCTATTTGGTTAAGTTCAGATTTAAATTACCAAAATCTTTTATTGAACCTAACAAAATAGTAGCGTTGTTACTTTTGGTGGACTCCCACCCCCACAACTAAGAGACACTTTTCATTAGCCTTGATGACCATGACTTTCAGTGCGCAGCCATAAAAGAAAGCATTCTTGTGTAGTGCAGCCTTTTTTGCTTTGTGCTGTATGCCCATCTGTTTATATGGCTGAATTCCAAGGGCTGAGGCCACATTCCCCCATGTAGGTTCCTGTCACAGCCCGCCAGCTTCCTGATTTGCAAGCACACAGTAAGATCCCTGCCAGTCTTCTGCCTGCCGTCAGGCGACATCAGCACCAGGATCCTGCTAGCTAGCCAGCTGGCTGGCTGGCTGCTTATGGATATAGCCACTGCCAGTGATATGCACGAGACCTCCTTGGTTTCTCCTTCCCGCCATGGGAATTACTTAGAATAGTGACAATGAAGCCTCTAAGCAGGTTGACAATTGTTTTTTCTGAGCATCTTGGTTACTAACTAGGATAAGCTGTGCTGATGAAACACAAGACATACCCAGGACCCGAGGCTGTCCTGCACAGAACATGAAAACATGCCCTGAATAGGTGTGTATATTTTCTTCTGCGTACTTATACCGGACAATCTCTTAGAAGAGAGCATACATTTAGAACATGTTAACTGTCTCCCGATCATCTCCCTTAGTGATCAGGTGACCTTGCTAGATGTGTAAATAGCCCTACTGCAGAGTTGCCACCTGAGGTAGAATAATTAAGAAGAACCCTGAGATTGGTTGATTATGGTCCTGCTCCCATAAATCTAATAAGATTTGATTCACAACACTTGTGTTACTTTGTAGCTGCTTTGTGCTGAAACTGGAGACGGTTTCAAACGTGTGTCTCACTTGAAAGCTTGCACTTGCAAAAATGCAGTACCGCATATTTCACAGGTCACTGCACCCTGTTGTCAATAGCCCTTATTAATGACAAAGGAAATTACATGAAAGCATGTAGCTGCTTACCTACTTTGCGGCATCCCCTTGCAGCAGGAACTCCTGTAGGTGCAGCAAGCTCCACACTCAACTGAACGAGCTGTTTATATCTTCCTACAAAGATGGCCACAGGATTTACTGCTCTAGACTTGCAGATTTGCCTAAGAAGCTCCCGGCGTCCTGGACATTCCTGCAAATGACAGACTACAAAAGTCAGCATGCATTCACAAATGGCTCCTCTTGCAATGGAGTGTGTGATCTGCACGCTAACGTAATGCACGGGCGCATAGTGATATTGAACTCTGATACTCCTTTCACAACACACCCCTTGAGGTAGGAGCATGGAGTGGGACATTCTCCAATACTAACCCAAATTTCAACTCTAACTTGAATTCTTATGCTGATAACCTTAACTATACACCTTAAGTCCTTTGGTCTGCTTACCATTGGTCTAAACCTTAAGCATTTTAACAAAGCTGCCTTTTTACTGATAACGACATTAATAATTAGTGTTTTCATTATTGCTATCGTGACTTATAATATTATTTGTTACATGGTGGCTTCTCCGTAGTGGTATTTCTTCATAGGGACATATGCTTTTGGGTGCATGGTTTATACAAATTACATGCAGTTTACTTGACTTAGTCAGCTTGATAATAGCACACAGATTGAAAACATGAATGTCATTCGAATGAAGGGTAACAATGCTGTAGTCTGCTAAGATGTAAATCGGCGCTTTTAAACAGTGATATTGCATATACAAAACAGATTTGAGAACATACAACGGGCTTCGCAGCTTTCCAACTAGACAAATGCAGATTTTTTTCCATATTCCTTACTTTGCAAACCCTGTTGGCAATCTGCTACAGGAATTGTTGCTCCGGAGCTTCAGTTACCTTTGGTCATGGTCTCTCTTTCGGAGGTGGTCTTAATTTTGTAAACCAGTTCAACGAAATGCGAATGCAGATGAAGGAAAAACGCCCCTTTATCCTCAGACCTTTCTTGACGTTAGTCCTGCATATCGAAAATCACATTAGATTCCACTACATAAACGCTGGAGTCTCAAGGAAGTGGTAAGGAAGGATTCAAATTTGGTCGCGTTGAAACAAATACACTGAGTAGGTGCTGCCTACAGTGACTTACTGTTTGTTTCTGTCTGCTTTGTCCCATTTCATGTTTGCGAAGACAGAGATGTGGGATCCTGACACTGCTTGCATCTTTTTTAATTATAATTGTACTAGTATGTTTTCAACTACATCACAGCAAATAGAAAATTGTTTTGCAGGGCCCTATCATTCTCAAGTTTCCAACATTTCAGTGTGTTAAAAGCCCTTCCCCACAATGCCACAATATTCCTCACATCTATTGTGTGAGTTCTTGTTTCTGTGTTCTTTCTTGAAAATTAATCTCACCCTTTATTCACATATGCTGGAGGTGTATTACAAAAGCCATACCAGTTGTGAAACTGGGTTTCCGAATTGAAGGGCAACATCTTTAAAAAGAAGGTTGAAGAACATGGTGGGCGATGGAGAAAAAGTGGTGAATTAAGGAGTGTGTTTTGTATTTGGGGAGATTAGGGGAGAGAGAATAAAGGTCATCTACATAGTCCCCAAACTCCACCCAGGTGGTTCCGTAGTGACACTCATGGTTGGTGAGACCTGGTAGGACAAGTGACTATTCTCATGTGTTCCCCAGGCATTTCCACTCTTAGCAGGTTGAAGACTGGTGCAGCATCAGATGCAGCACACTCTGATTCCTCTGCCCATAGCTTGTTCAGAGTTTGCCTTACCTTACCAAAAGATCCATCTCCTGCCCTTTGGCAAAGTAGTTTTGAAAACACACTTCTCACAAATTTCATCTTCTTCCGCTCTAGTCTCTTGCATTTTTCATTGGTGGCTTGAGAAGGATCTGGGAATAAAAGTATAGTATCTTGTGTTTTCATTATTAGCATTTCTGTGAGCTCCACCTTTAAGAGGTGAAGGATATGGTGCGTTCAGTCTGAAGAATATTTGGGTGCCTTCTACTTTAGTTACGCAGGTTCACAGGAGCCAAGCTGCTAGAACGTTGCCTTTATCTCCCTCTTTTCTTCATAGACTGCAAGCACCCTGACATTTCTTGGCCCTCAGGAAACTTTCAAGCACCTCCAGCTCCTGCCCAGATTGCTTTGGTGTTTCAGGGCTTTTGCCACTCCATTACATTGCAGCATTATCTTCTTACAAATATCATATTTGTCCAAGGTAGCCCTAGGTCTGTATTTCCAGAAGCATGACTCTCTTGTCCAGCGCTACCACTTTCCTCTCCACTTCACTGCATGCTTGTGGGGGGTTTCAGAAGCAACAGTCCATTTTCCACAGACACTGTCTAAGCTTTATTACTGAATTATGCATTATAAAGTTATTGTTCGATTATTCAATACTGCTTTGGGCGTTTGAATGGGTGACAAGCCAATGAATTGACTACTGTGGAACACCCGGTTTTGTGGACAGCTGAATTAAATATTGAGAGAAACATTAGAGAGGCAGAACAGTTATTTGAAATCTTTATTGTCCAACATTAAAATCTGCTGCCTTAAACCGTAATGACACTCTTTGTTAGGTTCAATGGACTATACATATTCATAGTAATAGAAACACAGAAGCCATCAGTGATGAAGAGCAAATCAACAGTTCAGGTGAAGACGATCGAAGATGTATGCTTAGTTGCAATACAACACAAGAAAGTCCTGATGCAGGACTGACTGACTGAACATGGTGTATATGCCAATGTTACATCTGGAAGCAGAAAAAGTACAGAAAGCCAAGCTTGCAGACCAAGAAGAGCAAGTTCAAAGGTCATCAGTAATACTGATATTTTGACAATCAGGATAACATTTTTAAGTATAAAAATGGTGTAAACAACATATTGTTTAAATACTACTAAACATAAGATAATTAGAGCTATGAATTCACAAATATGGCGCTAATGAAGGCACACCCTCAAATACCAGCATAGGATAAAGACCGTCTAGAAATAGAAAATACCCAAACGTTACTTCGAGAAGAACATGCTACAATATAGCCTGAATCAAATAACATATGAAATATATGCCTTACAGCCCATCATTATTAACATCTCTGATAAATTCATGACCCGTAGAACAAAAATCTCATCCTGTTCATTATTCATCAAGGCCAGCTGGGAGTTGATCAAGAGAAGAATTACTTCACTGCATCTGAGAATAATGCAAATGATCATGGATATGTCTTGTGCCCCATGAAGCCCAGGGAAATGGATGTAAAGGCTTATTTGTGGGTACCTTTTGGGGTCATGTTTTATAAATATGAAGATCCATATTACAATTTTAACCACGTTCCAAAATCATTTGTAGAAAGAGTGTACCATTCAGTGTGGTGGTTTTAAATCACTTGGACTTTAGGGTTCGCACTAGACTTTTCATTTAATGTGAAAGAGTAAATCTACATTGATCCATGTGAATTAGTCTGCTATTGCTTATTTGCACCGTAGCATGAGGTGTGCGTCCTGGATGGCTTCTAATAATAGGAAAACCTATTTGTCCTTGATGAGATACTAAACATGTTTAGTTTCCCTTTATAAATAAGTAGAAGCACAAGCTTTGCAGGCATTAATTTGACCCATGTAAATCATCACAAGAAATTTGTGCTAACACACCTTGTCTTTTGTACATTGTCCTCTTCTTTGTTTATTGTCGATGTGTCCCAAAAGCAATATAATTGACTTCATGTAAGCACTTAAAATACTTAATGATGATACATGCTGTGCAATTTCATGCTGATGTCACCAGAACTAAAATAAGATTTGCATACATTGCAGTAACACATGTTTTTGATTTATTATTTACATTGAGTAAGAATGTTTGGAAACTTTTAATGCCCTATTCTGGATCTTGGTTGAAAGGCAATTTAGAGAAAAAATAGTTGGCTATGGTTTTCAGACTAAATCAAAAGTGTAGCACACATTAGCTTTTTATATTTCAGCACACATCATATTTCAATTTGTTTTCATTTAAATAAAAAGTTTGAATGTATTAAAATGTCTACAAATGTGATGAGAATGCTTAATTAGATTGGCCTTCTTGAATCCAAATGTATTTATAAATGAATAGTTGTATGCAAACTGCTCTGATTTGAAATCTTACATTAGCTGTAGATACTTTTTTCGGACATGGACTAACACAATTAGCTTTCCATGATATTTCGATGTCTGTATCTGTTGACTTTTCTGACCTTGATATTTTCCTTCTTACATCTTTTACTGTCATTTTTTGTTAATGTAAGAGTTTATCCCTTTTAACTGTTTCTTTTTTACCCTTTCTTCAATGATGATTCCTGTGTGCCTTATTGCAGTGTCATGTAAGTTTATGATCCTCTTAAGCTTTGCTATATCTTGAATCATGTTTTAAAAAATGAAAAATTATATGTTTTATGTTGCAATGTAGTTTTCTTTGAAAACCCTGAATCAAAATAATCTCATTAGACTTTATTATAATAGTATTCAACGTTTACAGTGTTTTTTTTTTAGGCACTTTTTCTTAAAATAATGCTATTCATCATAAATTGGAAATACATATGTTCTGTACAGATTGTCTAAAGACGTATTCATAATGTTAATGTGTTTTAAAGGAAGGCTATAAAGTTTGAGTAATGTGGTCACACCATTAACAAAATTTCTGAAAAAAACATTATGCCATAGCTTGCGCTGTCCAGTTTTTTTTAACAGTCTAGCTGGAAATTGAAATTGTGCAAAACAACCCAGACAGATACGGAAATGAGTTCGGAAAAATCGAGTCCATGTTTAAGCCTAAAAAGCCAAATTGAAAAATGTCATTTTGTACTTAATCTATTAATTTTTTAACTCATTTTTGCAGCTATTAACATTTTATATCAATGGTCTGATGTTGACTCTGGAAGTTTACCAGCCCAGCAGAGAAATTCCTTTACAAAATTTGATCTCATACGTTTCAGAAAATTAACCCAATTAAATATTCCATTTACTATTTTCCATGTCTCCTTTGTGTGTTGAAACAATGATTAGCAGGACTGGCTGTCTTCACTAAAGTTCTAAGAAATAGTCCTACTTTAGTCTCCCTTGACATTGGTATACTAAAATGAACACCTTTTAAATTGGCAACTGCTTTATTTGTTGAACGATCTCAGAACCACTTATCGTGTTTGAAAAATAGAATCAGGTTCACTGAAAGGGCACATTGAAAATTGGGTTCTTTTTGTACTTTGTATTAAAGCAAGGTGTATTGGCCACATTACTTTGCTTTGTCGAGGGTTTCATGCTGCAAATGGTTACCCTTTGGTTTGTAGAGGGTTTCGTGGGGCTTTACAATATTTCACAACAAGTACTTTGAATTTATTAGCTGCCATTTTTTTCTTGTGGGGCACTAGTAGTCAGAAATCAATATTACATGATTAAACCATGTGTTCTAAAAATCATACTTTCTATCCTCTTGACCGTTTGCTCCTCATTAATCATCTGTTGTTAATCAGTACTTATCTAAAATTTATGAAATGATTAGCAAGTGGCTGCATTTTTCGAAATAATGACGATCTCTACTCATTTATTTTTTGTTGCTGGGAAACAGTATTAAATAAAAGAGTTTAACCTAGTTTTGTTTTTTGTTCTCTCAGTGGACAACCAGCCCATGTTGCACTATATAAGAGACAAAACAGCTGTTCCATACTTCTCAAACCTAGTTTGGTTCATTGGGAGCCATGTCATAGAACTGGATACCTGCGTACAGACAGATGAAGAGTAAGTTTGCAGTCATTGGAATATTGCTTTAGTTTCTTTACATCTGGGTTTAAGTATGCTTCTGAATTATGGACTTTAGGTTGCATTTATATTTTCTTGCACTGTGAGGGATGGAATTTAGTTAGGAATTCATGAGTTTCAGAATTATTGTATATTTATGGTATCCTATAAATATACCTGTTTTCTTTGAGGGTTTACAGGTGAGGGTGGTATGACTGTGGGTGATGGAGATAAAAGTACAGCCAGATAATGGGAGACCCAGAGCAGATTTGGGAGCACCACCACAGGCCCCCCCCATTCGTCTGGTGTGAACTTTATAGTACAAGACCATAATCACAGGAGTATAGTGACCACATTAAATAAAATTATGGTGGAATGTAAAAAGGTCTGCCAAATGTGAAGCAACAGGGATAGGATCTGTGTAACACCACTTAGCAGTTGCCATCACCGTATATTGCAGAGGCTCATGTAGGTGCAGTGCCACACAGGTGAATTTTCTGTCGCTTAAATGTTTACTTGTTTTGTTTGGGAGACATCATGAATCACCATAGAGTGTTTTGCTATTCCTAATGCGTCAGGTATACCCTTTGTCATCAGTACATAAACTGCTGAACCTTTGTCACTTAAGGAGTAGTCATGAAGGGATGGCCTCTCGAAAGTATTCTCACTCCCAAGTCCCATGACAGATCGACTTAATTTTTTTGAGCCACTTTTGATCCTTGCTCTGAGCAAGGGGCTCTACGTATCGTTGAAAAAGCTTCTATCGTCCCCCTGAACTCCATTTAATTGCTCCTAATCCACAGAGCACATTATTGTCATAAACTGTGACTGACCATCAAATCAACAGCATCTTTCCATTTATTTCTTCTTTTTCTCCTGCTCTGAAATGTTCTCCCAAATTACTGTGCAGGGAAACTCTGCCGCAGTGCTCTTCAGACTTACAGTTGCTACCATTAGCACCCTTCCCTTCCTGAAGGGGATGTGGAAACTCTGTCTTTGTTCTACGTGCAGTCAACACTAATATAAGAAGGCTGTCTCTTCCAGGAAAATCTATAAAGGTGGGCCATTCAAGATGGTGGAAGACAGCGCATCTAGACCCATGTGGCATTCAGACACATTACTGGCTCCATTGGAGTCTAAAAGTCAAGGGAAGGATCAGTTTCTTTTGAAACGTCTTGTAGTTAATAAGATCATGTCAGCACTAATTCTCCTTGTCTTGATATTTCCTGTGATGTTACAGCCCCCTTAATGTTTCATATATATTTATAATAATGACTTGAGTTTGTGTTTTGCTTAAGTGTACTTTGTTTGAAACAAAGTGTTTATCACCTTGCTAGTAACATGTCCTTAAATTTATTGGGTGTTGTCTTAGTTGGGGCCTATACCTGGGCTGGATTTGTCTCGCTAGACAGTCTAGTTTTCAGAGCTCTATCCATTGCCAGAATGGGTCTTAATGTCACTTTTCGTATCGAAATCAGTCGAACCTTGACAGATTGGGTTGTGTTAGCTGAAAGGTCAGGTACCCACTCCTACCAGCTGGTGAATTACTTTGGCCCAGGTCATTGCAGCTGCTCAATTAACAATAAATAACATGTCTTTGCATTTAAATCCACCCTTTCCAGAACATCCATGTCCTGATTTTTTTTTTACATAGCATTCCATTTTCCTTTTAAGGTTAATAATAAGTATCCAAGATACCACGTCCCACACACTCTTTAATCTTCAGATATTCTAACACTAATAACCTTAAAGATCTATAAGTTTAAGTTAGAAAACGAAGTTGAAAAGAAACATTGCTATTCCTGTAATACAGGCATTAGGCACATGGTGGTGCTATTATTTCATGCATACTAAATTGAAGCAGAATGTTACAGCCAACACGTGATGTTCCCTAAGCAGTGTAAACATCTGGCACATATCCTTGCGCCTTATCTGCTGTATGTGCCCACTTTAGCCAGAAGCTAAAAATAGAGCTATTAATGTAAATACAGACTACTATCTGCATTGAGGAAGCAATCCTGAGCACATTTTAATTTTTCCCTGAGCACACTTTTTTTTTTGCTAACATGCTTGATGGGACAATGTGCATCTTTATTTAGCAGCATGTTTCTGGATGTTTTCATGGAATAGATGCATTATTTGGCTTGGATTTCAATAAAAAAACAAATTCAAAGAATATACATTTTTTAAGAATAACTATACAACTTAATTAAGAATGATTAAAAATACACCTGGTGTTTTTAGTGAAGTGAAGACTATTAAAGCAGGGGAGCAGTAAAAGGAAAAAAAATAACTACATTGTTTTAGGATATTCCATTAACATGTCAATTTATGTAGAAACATTATTTATGGTTATTATGATCAATGCAAACTTAACATCTGGAAGGAGCTCTAGGCTAGAACCCATATTTAACTCTGTAATTTAGATTTTTGATTTGATAAAGCATATGATTAAAAGGGTGCCCTGGTGCTAATAATGCTCAAAGCAAGAATACGTGAGTTTGTAACTGCCTGTGAAAGGTCAAGTTAGGTTTTGCTCGAATGGCAAGTGGTGGTTTATTCCAGGCCTGAACAGTCAGCATGGAAACGGCTCGGCTACCTGTGCACAGGTCCTAATTATAGGAATAATTAACAGTTGAGACATGCTGGAAAGTATAGATCTGATTAGCCAGTTGGAGGGGGGATGCCATATAGCTTCTAAGTACAGAAGCATGCATGGCCTTGTGACAACAGAGAGTTTTAAACGGACAGCACTATTATGCCTGCTAAGACCTAGAATAAGACGGTTCCTCACATTCTGTATCATTTGCACTCTGGAAGGAGGTCATTAGAAAGTCCAGCAAAAAAGGGGTTGGAATAATCTAGTCTGCTAGCGTTGAGCATTTGAACTAAAATTTTCCTGGAAAAACTGAGTAAGAGAGGAATAATTTTTCTCAGGATCTTTATCATAAAAACCAAGGTGACAAATAATTTATTGATGTGAACTTTGAAAGATAATGTTGTATCAAAATGTATTTCCAAAATGGCGAGCATTGGGGCAGGTATGGGGCAAACAACTAAGATTGAGACCACCAGTTTAAGCTCCAGGCAGAGGGGTTACCAAAAACCAGTACCTCAGTCTTACCAGTATTAAGCCTGAGGGAATTTACATTCATCCAGCTGGCCGCAAAACACAGGCATCTCAAACTGGTCCTTGTGAAGTCCACACTCTCATTCGAGTCATTAAATTGTTTGAGTGTTGGTTACGTGGGAGTAAAACTGGAGACAATTAGACCTTATAAGATCAGCCATAAGTATTAAAGAGCATTAGACTTTAATGACACAGTTTACTGTTGTAAAGCTAAATTGATACTGAGCCATAGAGACTGCCTCTTCAAGAATGATGCAAACCAACTTAGTTAATTGCCTGCAAACCGGCTGTAGCAACCCTGTCGAAAAGAGTAGTGTGAGAATCCGTGTTGAAAGCTGCGAGGAGGTCCAGAAGAATAGGGGTAGCTGAGCCCCCAGCATTCAGAATCCTCTGGATATAATTACTTGCAGCTATCCAAACAGTTTCAGTAGTAAAACTAGGATGGGAACCTGACTGATATGTATTAAGAACAGAGTTGTCTTCTATGTGTTTTGACAGTTTTAAATTTACTCAGCTTTTTGAGATTTTTGCAAGCAAAGGTAGGAGAGATGCACGCTAATAGTTGGACGGTGTTGCAGGGTCTAGTGTGGGATTTTTCATCAAAGGGATGATAAGCAGTTTTCTTCCAAAGGGCATACATAATTTGGAAGATAGGGAGATGGTTTTAGCTCAGCAAAGATCTATTGGATCCAGAGGAAACGTAATTAATATTAGAATAACATCTTGACTCACCAACAGGAAATCCCACCAGTGTACAAGAGAAAGGTGAAAGTGGCTCGAGCTCAAGTGTTGCATAAGTGAAAGTGAATGATTATTTGGACCGAGACATCTCAAAGGCTGCATTGTTTTAACCTGAGGGCAGTCTGATAAACCAGAAGAGAGCTTTGCAAGGCAGTGACTGATAAAGTAATGGCTTCGGGATGAGCTAGAGAATTGTAAATGATGTCAGTTTCTTTAGTAGGTTTTTTGGCAATTTTAATATGTTTGTGATGGCATTTGACCCGGGCCTTGTGTATTAGCTTTTTGTACATTTGTAATTAATAAATGAATATATATCAGAGCTATCATTGCAGCACCAGAGTTTTTCAAGAGAGGTGCTGTGAGGAGGTGCTTTCAAAGGGAGAGTAGCACCCAGAGCTACCGTAACCCAGTTATTGAACAAGTCCATGGTCACATTTGTATCCTCCTGTGAATTAAGGCTTGTACTATCTAAGAAAGCAATTGCGTTGGGGGGGGGGGGGGGGGGTCTGCCTTGAAACGCAGGTGGTGCAGTAAAGTAGAAGTTGAGTTACAACTAGTTTTAGCATGAATTGCCTTAGTAAGGTGAAGGAAATTGCCTTGTGATTGGTCCAAGTAAGCTCTACTCAGATCTACTCAGTTATGATGGACCTGTATCTGGTCAACTGTGTGGCCAGCCGAATGTGGGGACCCTTGAACTAGTTCATAAAAGTCAAAGATTGACCGAACATTGAGTAGTTCCAAAGCCGTCTTATCCTGCCTCTTGTTAACTTGGGGATTAAAATCATCAAGAACAATTTTGTAGAGAGAATAAGATTATTAACCAGACTTGCAGCTCTATAGACTAAATGTATTTTCAGTTGACAAATTAGAAGTCACGGAGAGGGTGAGAGATATAAATTCTGTGTCAGACAGCTGATTTGGAAACCGAGAAGGGAGCACTAAAAATGACTCACAGTACCTACAGCTTAATATGATAGCAAGTCCTTATTGCAATATCCGAGAAAGGTTCCACTCTAAGGCAGATCTCGGTAATAAAGGTAATGTCTAAATTTAAATCGAGCTATAGATTTTCTATCGCCAAAGCATGTTTCACCATAGAACTTGCGCTGACTAAACCAAAGGCAGTTTCACCCCTTACTGATACAGTATTAGGAAAGGTCGGTGGGGCACATGTACTTTGTGCCCCCAATGTGAGATGAGAATTATCACAAGTTGTTGGAGCAGGATTAAAATGATCAAAACTAATGGAGGGGGTAATTGATATCATGAATTAAAAATTCAGCATAGTTGGGGGGAAGGTTTTACACAATCTGGCCTGGTATTGCTCAGTGATGAATTGCACAGGTTTAAAATCATTTCCCTGCTTACTTGTTTGATGGGATTAACAGAGTAGCTGGTAAAACCAGCAGCATCCCTGGTCCAGTACCCAGCCAGTGTGCGGACAGGCGCAAACTGTCGTTCATTCAGAGCGTCTGCTTCGCTTCTGTAGTGCAGCCATACTTTAGTAGGTTAAGGGCGGTCTGTACATTGTGACATCATTAGTGCTCACGCTCACCAAAATGGAGGCGCTGGTGTGTCAAATGAAATGTGAGGTTTTTGTTGGTTCTTAATTATATTATTCATGGACAGTATCTCTATTTTTGATCGACATTTTAACTCAAAATCACATATAATGCCAGAAGAGATGAAAAAAACGTGAATTAAATGTGAGCAGAAGAGATGTATCTATTTAGTCTAAAAGCATTTCAGACCACATTCTGACAAGGTAATAAAAATACTTGTGCAGTTTCTGAATGTGAAGTTCTTTGCAGATTCAGAGGTGGGGATTATCCATCATTCAGTATTCTTTATTTGATAGAGTTACCGAACCAATAAGGAAGGAATGTCCCAGCAACCGAAAAAAATCGAATTAAACTTAATTTTGTTTGTGGTGTGAAAGCCTGCACCACTATGTGGTTACGAGATTAATTTGTGGTTTAATTGTCAATCTTTATGTACACTTAAAAAACTATTAATGAAAGAGCATTCATGCAGTTGTTTGTATTCTTTCTAATGAAAACATGCACATTCAAAGAATAAAAAAAGAATAAAAAAGACACTTGCCATGATTTTCTTAAAGCAATGCCTTAAAATGCCTTACTTTTCTTTTTTTGCAGACATCGAAATAGAGGCAAACTAAGTGATTTAGTAGCAGAACATCTTGACCATCTGCATTATCTTAATGATATTCTCATCATTAACTGTGAATTTCTAAATGATGTGTTAACTGACCACTTACTGAACAGGCTATTCTTGCCTCTGTATGTGTATTCATTAGTAAACGACGATCTAGTAAGTAACAAAGTTCATTGTTTGTTTTCATTGCCCTTTCATCATGAGCGCTTATGCCTAAATGGGTCTTTAGTTTCTTAAGCTATGAGTTTTATTTTATAATCTGCTTGTTCATAAGATTTCATTTGCGAAGCCCTAAATTGTAAATTGCATATAGTATGCGGACCACAACATAGGTTTTGCACAATTGTGACCTGGCCTTCACATCTCAAATCCAGTTGCCTATCAAAAGCACCGCACATTGTTTAGAGCCTCTCCCAACTTTTCTCCTCTTATTCAAGTCTTCCTGCCAAGACACTAGCCAGGAAGCTTCAGGGGGCGTTAGGAAGGCTGCGACATGCAATAAATAACATTATTATTTCACATCTGCCCCCTTATTGAAGGACTACGTTGTGTTTATTGCAAGTGTAGAACACTGAAAGCATGTCTAAAATAAATTTAGGTATATAGAAAAACGTAATATAACCTCAGCGCACTTCAGTTCATTGTGGATCAAATCTTTTCAAAATCCTACGTTAGAATAATGAAGCAGTGCTTTGCTTGCTTGAACACAGCCAACGAATGGTCTGTTGACAGCAATTTGCCTTTTTTATTCTTTGCATTCATATTATCCCCACTTTTCTCTAAAATGTTTAGTAAATAGATTTTGATGTCATGTTTTTTTCAGTTACATACTTTGTAGTTCTTAGTGTCAGTAGTTCTTGGGACCTCATTTTTTAGCTTACGCTTCTTTTACTTTATGGTTTCTGATACTTGTGCCCTTTTGAGAGGAAACCTTTTTTGATGTTTTGGTGACGTTTGCATTAAAGCCTATCCAGCTTCAAGTTTGCTTCCTTATTTCTGGACATGTTGGGAACTCAAAAGGTACCAAAGGTTTTTGTATTCCATTGGTGGGAACGAAGACAATAGACAAAATGTATCAACATATTATGTTTTTTGTAACAGTGAGGAAAAAAATGTGCTGTGCAAGAAATATGTCTTTTGTTTCTTAAAATGACATCACAAGATGTTTGCTCCTCCCAGCTTTCAGAACCAGGCAGATTTGTTAAAAAAAAAAAATTACAGCAATTTTCTGAGAAATACTTTTTCGATGTTATGGTTCCTTTCTACATGCAGTTTATGGTGGAGACGGGTGGGACATCCATGGATGACTCCAGAAAGCAATACACTTCTGAAAAGTAAACATAATGCGAAATTTAGCAAGGGGTTATTAACGTAGGCTGCTCGAGGTTTTCCCAAAGACACTAATTATTGAAATCAAATACTAATAAAAATAAGTACGAAGAAATTGGTTACAGTGCGTAATTTTGATTGTAAGACATTATGATGTAAAGACGCCTGCATTTACAATACAAGCCACAAGCAGGCAATGCCTTTACAATGCAAAGCCTTTACCACAATTATGCCTTTACCTCGTAACCCTTAACAACAAAAGGCTAGTATATTTAAGGTAAGGTGAACATATCCCTCAAACCCACCGCACCTTTACCCTACCCACCCTTAAACCCTACAATTTATCCTTACCCCTCTATACCCTTACCCACTCATAAACCCTAAAACACCCTTATCGCCCTATGCTGCCCCTACCTACACCAAGCACCTTTACCACCCTATGCCCCTGCCAACCCCAAAACCTAAAAAATACCCTTACCACCCTGTACCCTTACCTACCCCTAAACCATAAAACACCCTTATGACCCAATAACCTTACCCCTAAACTCTAAAAACACCCTTGCCACACTATGCCCGACCCACCCCTAAATCCCCCAAAAATCCTTACCACCCTATACCCATCCCTAAAACACCCTTACCACCTCTTATCCCCGAAAACACACTTACCACCATGTATTCTTACCAACTCTTAAACCCTAAAAATACCCTTATCACCACCCTAAACCTTAATAATGTGTGTGTGTTTGTATACATATATAACTATGTACATCTATTCATACATACATACACTTAAATATACTTACCTTTCATTGTAAAGGATGCGCGGTAAAGGCATTGTGTGGTAATGCTTACACTGTACAGGCTGTGTCCCTTACTTTTTTGCCCTGACTGGCAGTTTATAAAAGTTAATGTGTTGTTGTGACTGTAGGTCCAGCTGGTCGCAGGGAATACAAATGTTTGTTGATTGTCCCAAAGAATGCAATAACCAGAGCCATTGCTTCTTATAGTAAAATCTAATGAAGGAAAAATGGTGATGATTGAAACCAATAGATTAACAGGTCTAGGAATAGTGGTTATTTGTGGAAGTCAGAATTTTGGTTACACTTAATATATGATTCAGAGACCATTTTGCAGACTGTGTTCTTTATTACACAGCAGCTTAAAATTGGAAGCCAAAGATTAAGAGAAATAAAATAACTACTTAAAATGTTTATATTATTCTCTTTATGCCCTATTCCCTCTAAACACTACTTGTGTGAGTGGCCCTAGTGCTTGCAACAGGAAACACAACAACATAGGAACATCAGTATTTCTCCTTTCAAATCCATTCATTCTGGAACTATGTTTAACTGTGGTATGTGGATCCTGACTCGACCAGCACTAACGAAAATCTACTATCCTCATACAGTTAAGAAAACTAAACACCCTGGAGAGGGCAGAGTGGTCTGATTTTAGCTGTTCCCACTATGTCATCTTACCCAGAATGCCCTTCAAACTTCAAATGTAGGCTAGAGATATAGATTTTCCTAATATTTCTGTATGGAAAGCTTCTAAATCTGCGGAGAACCACAAAATGCCTACCACTTAGCGTTTCCACAATTCTCTGATAAAAATGGTACCCCACGTCAAACTTGGACCTTGGAAGTCCGTGAGTTCTCCCCTAGGTTATAGCTTTGGTCTGTTCCTATGACGTGTGATAGGTCACCCACACATGAGTCAGTGATTCATTCAGGAGAAATGTGGGAATACAGGGTGGTGAAACTTTGGCTTTTGGCTGGAAGTACACAATATTTCTGTCCCATAAACTTGGAAAAAATATCTTTTGACCCATATCCTAATGTCCAGTGGGCCTTTTTGTCCCGTATGTAGGGCTTATACCCCTATTCTCCCACGTAGAGGGGAACAAAAGACTGTTGGAAACTTTGTGGGATGAGGTGTGGACTATGGCCCTAACCCTGCTAGGCCCTCTCCCACTCCAAAAAACCCTACTTCTAGTGTCATTCTGCCCCCGGGAAGGGGATGCACATTTGCACTAAACCTGTTTTGTTGCCCTCCCCAAAGGGAGGCAGAAAGACAGATAATGCCTGTTTTCCTGGAGTCGCTAGGTAAGAATTCTCCAGGGAGAAGTAGCGTTGCAAAGGTGACCTTCTCCCATTTTCATTTTCAACGATAACTACTCCAGTGGGGATTGGTGTCTTGGGGCAAAGACAAGCCCACTGATCATAGTGAATGCAGCCGGAGCCCAAACGCTCTGGATGCTTTCATTTTTAGGACCTATGACTTCAACTGACATGGTGCACTCCACATCACAGATCCACCACCCAACCCACAAAATATGCAGTTTAAACAACAGCAAATCCTGGAAGCTGTTTCCTTGCAACTCAAGATTTTCTTTCTACGCGTCCTCTGCTCTGATGAGGTAGTCCGAAGGATGTGTATGTGTTATCCACTGCACTGAAGCAGTTCATGAGCCTTGATAAGGGGGAACATGCATATTTTACATTGGGGTTTCCATAAAGCAACGCACAATGTCATTAAAACTATATTTGCTAGTAGAAGAAGACAAGACTATGAGGTTGTCAAACAGGAGGAGTTCAGAAAACATCTGTGACTAGAGTACAGAAGTGGCCGAGGGGGTTTAGTGTGCATGTGATCCCACTTTTTCCCCTCTTGGGCTTCTTGTATATTACTGTTGGAGTTGTAGATGTTTGCACTGCCCCTTCTGTAATATCCTGTGCACACCTAATGATTTTTGCCATCACAATGCAAGGCAGGCATTTGCTTATTTGTGTGAAAGTCTTTCCTTATGCATATGAGGAAACACCTTTTCACTTAACCTGTTACTGACCTGCATTATGTTACCAATCGTTGCTTTGAATAGCATCACCATGATTTTACAGCATGGGAACAACCTTATGCACACAAGCCTTTGAGGTGTAGCGATGACTTAGGTTCAACTAACTTGCGAGCCTGCCTTCCCTTTGAATGTGAACACAATCAACTCCAGCCCAATTTCAACCTTATTTGACTTTTTTTTGTGAGATGCTACTTCACCAGAACAAGGCAGTGGTTTTGATTATTTCAAAGCATTTTGTTAAGTATTTTGTCTTTCTGTATGAGTAAAACACGTGTACCCATGCTTGGACTCCAGCTGCACCTCACAAACATGGGCCAACAAAATCAAATTTGACCTGAGATTTCCTTTTTCCTGATTCAAGCAATTTCATCTGAGCAGCTCGTTAAGAGGTGGGATCACAACTTGTTTACTTATGATTTGGTCTCATTGTATACATTTACTATGGCAAAAATACAACTGGATTGCTAACCAGCCTAATGCCACCAGTTTTGATTAAGTCAAGCATTCCATCAATCACATTTTATTTTTTATGTATCATACTGAAATGTATTGTCATGATTCACATTTCAGTGATTTCTTTTCCTGCTAGCCCATTAATAGTAAAGTATTTTAAAGACATATTTGACTTGATGTTTCTATTTTGTTTTTGGTTTTCCAAAATCTGAGGAAGTTACAACTGTGGAGCGAGATAAATGTTGTGCTGTGATGATATGTACATGACTTTTAGCCCAATATGTTTTCAGACATTTGTTGATATGAGTTCCGACTTTTTGTTTTCTTTTAGACTGAGCGACCACGTATAAGTCCCCAAGTATCTCTTTACCTTCTTTCCCAGGTATGCTTTGATGTTTAATGATATTTTGATTGGCTTATTGATCTCTAGAAATAGTATATTTTGTATATTTAAAATTCACTCAACATTTGTTATTGAGTTTCTAGTATGCGATTCTAGTCACAAAATATTACACTCAGTAGATGTTAGGAGCAAAGTAGATGTGGCAGGTTACATTGGCCAACATTATCATGCTGGAGTAAGAAAAACAGTTTCAAACCTTATTACAATTTAGTTAATTAAATCTCAATAAAAGATAAAAATAAAAACAAGACTATTGGGGAAAATTCTTCCATTAGTGATGTGCCCACCTATACTCTGAAGTCCTAAGAGCTGGCTATGGATATGAAATTATTGCATTAGAAGGAGATTGTCAGAGTATCCATATATTTTGAATTCTTACCAAACATCAAATATACAGTTTGTCAGTTCTCGCAGCTTGTGAATTTGTTGTGATGAAAAGACAGAATGACAGTGAAATGCAGTCTCATCTGCAGATCCCAGTAAAACTGAGTTATAATAGTGGAGTCTATTTTTCAAATACTCAAATGTCTTAGCCCTCCTCCCAGATGTCACCAGGTTTGGAGCTGCCTATTAAGTACAGCAGTACTAACCCTTCAAGATTAACTGCTTGCTTTAGTCGGAGTGGAGTTTCTTTAATAAGTGGATTGTCCTATCCAATCCATCTCAGCACTTTGTGCCAACTAACTATGGCCAGTTGGGTTAGTGAGGGAAAAGAGGAAGAAATAGAGCTGTAGAGCATCCCCAGCATTTCTGCTCCATCTACCTTGTCAAGTTTAAGCCCCTGAGCAGGATCATGCCTGCCACCAAAGGGTCTTTCATTTATAGCGAACATCTGTGATGTCAGGTGGTACAAGTAGATGTCTGCTACCCTAAGCCTTCTGTTGCATGCTGACTGAGCACATTTATTAGATGGAACCCTCAGGATCTTGCACGACCACAAGAAAACCCAAATCTGTTGTCTAAGCGTTGTAAATAAAACTTGCAGGAGACGATAATAGTAATTTTGGAGGGAATACATTAGCTTAGAAGGGAGGATCATCTGGAACCGGGCTTCCCTACCAGCAAGTAAGAGAGGGAGCTTATACCAGGTCTGTATGTCTTCCTACACTTGATTGAAAAATGAAGCTATATTGAGACTCCTGAACAGGTTTGCGTCACTTGAGATAGAGGTGCCAAGGTATTTCTAGCAGTCTGTCGATGAGCATAATGCTTCCCTCCTTCCCTCAGTCCCTACATCTCCCATAAGCAAGACCTGCACCGATTTCACCCAATGGACCATTAGCCCGGATGCCTTGAGTATGTCCATTAAGTGGGATCCGAAGACATCGAGCCTCTGGTGAAACATAAGTATGTTGAGCATTCTGCCTTATGCAGTGGGCCAGGAGCTTGATAATTGCAAACCACAGCAGGGAGAGGGGGCATCTCTGCCCAGTGCCCCTCGCTGTTCCTATGGGTGAGAAGAAAATGCAGATGATTCAGACTTGGATCCCTGTGTATGCCTCAACATATCTACAGAAACAGGGACCAGATCTCATCTTCCTCCGTACCTGATGCAGGAAGGGCCGTGCACTGAGTCAGAGACTTTCTCAGAGTCGGCCACGATGAGGGTACAAGAGGTTTCGGGCCTATCTATTCTGAAAATGATCAGAAGTAGGCATCACAATTAGTGCAGAGTGCTCTGTCCTGGCACATACCCATTTTGATCTCTATGAATTTGGTTGTGCTTTGTTCTGCCCAACCTATTGGCCAAAAGTTTAACTAATACAGTAACCTCAATGTTTATTAAAGATATTGGTAGTAGGATACGCCCTCCTCTTCTTCTCTTCCTGGCTTTGAGTTGAGTACCCCTACAAGTCTGCCTGAAAGGAGCCCTGTGAAGCTGCTTTCTGAAAGGTAGCTAAGAAGTGAGGGCCCAGAAGAGAAGCAAATGTTTCTTGTAATATTCAGCAAGGAATCTGTTTAGTCTCCGATTCTTCCCTGTTAGCAATCTCCTAATTGTTTCAGTCATTTTGTCTTCAGTAAGAGGAAGGTCTGTGGCCTCCCTCTTTAAATTTTTTAAAGTGCTCAGATTTAAGTAACAAATATTAGGGAGTTTAATTCTGCCTGCAGAACCAGCGTAAAAAGAACAGATGATGAACGGAATGCGGAACAAATAAAACATTCGCCCCCAGTCACAGATCTGGGTTTTATCCACCAGTGTATTTGTGCTCATCATGCCATTCCAGTTTGGACCCAGCCATATGCAAATCACTCTTGACTATGCACCCCCTGCCAGCCCCACCTCCCCGCCCCATTGGAACAGTCCAGCCCGTATCAACTCTCATCCGCCAGGCAAGCTTGAATTCTCAGCCAGACTAGCTTGAATCTGGTGGCATAGCGAGCACGGGGATCCACGTCTGGGCATACCCTTCCCATTTAAGGTGACAAATGCAAAAAGAACAGATGATGGACGGAATGTGAAACAAATCAAACTTTTGCCCCCAGTCACACAGATCTGGGTGTACAGTCCAGCCCAAACTGCCAGGCCAGGTCCTCCCTTGACCAAAAACAAGCATCCTGACACCAGTTTCAGGGTATTACCCCTCATCAGCCAGGCTAACTTGAAACTGGTGGCATAGCGAGCTTGGGACCCATGTGTGGGCATAGCCTTCCCACTTAGGGTGACAAAAGCAAAAAGAAAAGATGATGGACAGAATGCAGAACCAATCAAACATTCACCCCCAGTCTCAGATCTGGATTTAATCCATCCTTGTTTTTTGCTCGCCATGCCGTTCCAGTTTGGACCCAGCCATATGCAAATCAGTCTTGACCCTGAACCCCATGGAAGCAGTATAGCCTGAAATGCCAGTCTAGGTCCTCCCTAGACTAGAAACAAGCATCCTGGGACCTGTTTCAGGGTATCACCCCTGATAAGCTAACTTGAATCTGGTAGAGTAGCGAGCATGGGACCTACGTCTTTGGCATACCTTTCCCACTTAGGACAACAATTGCAAAAAGAGCAGTTGATGGACGCAATGCGAAACAAATCAAACATTCACCCCAGTTACAGATCTTGGTTTTATCTATCACTGTGGTGGCATTGTGAGCAATAATCTGTGACTAAGGGTGAGCGTTTGAAACGTTTCAGCACTCTGTCCAGCATTGTTTTGTGTTGCTAAAGTTGCCATAAGTGGCCAGGGTATGCTAAAGAATGATGGGTTCAACCCAGATCTGTGACTGGGGGCTAGTGTTTGAAATGTTTCAGCACTCCGTCTCTCATCCTTTTGTGTTGCTAAAGTTGCCCTAAGTGTCCACGGTATGCCCAGATGTGGGTCCTTTGCTCTCTCTGCCACTGGATTCAGGGTAGCCTGGCTGATGAAGGGTGATACCCTGAAACCGGTCTTATGATGTTTCTTGATTATATCAACCAAATGTTGAACATGTAATGTCGAGAACATTAAATATCACATCCTAAACATATTACAGTATATAGACACGTTTTGACAGACACATTAGGGATATATGAAGGCTTTTTTGTGGATTTGTGCATCTTTGGATTGACATTTATCTCTGAATGTTGGCGATTTCATAAAAAGAAATCTCATCTCCATTGATTGCTTCCTTAGTTAACAAATTCCACTAATTTGTTAATGAACAGTCAGAACTCAAATTTAGGTAATAGGTTATAGGTTTAATGTTATGGACATTTTTTCATGATTCCCTTGGATACGATAATCCATTTGCCACCTTTATCAAATAATTTAATGACAGAGGTCCTGGTGTGACTCCGATTCAGTAATGTTTCACATTCAAAATAGCTAAGGGTACACAATCCTCCCACACCTTTATCTCATAACTAGTAACCACATCTTTAAATTGTGGGCAAAAGATGGAGTGGAATTTCAACATACTCTCTGGACAACAAGCAGAAATACCTCACTTATCCTAGTAAAATTGTCTAACATATAATACTCTTCTTTTATCCATTCCATGTTTTAATGTAGGGACTAGTCAGACATTCTAAATCTTTGATATACAAACCTGGTTGCAAAGTTAAGTTTCCTGGCAACAACCTCCAGATTGCTATTGCAAAAAACGTCTGTAATCATAATTCCTGCATGATTTTAAATACTTATATGCTGAGTGTAGTAGAATCAATATCAGATGCTGGACTTAATGCTTTGTTGGAAAGATAGTTATCAATTCATCCCTTTTTGGGAAGCATGTGCTTGTGGTTCTGATTTCTGTAGGGATGTCATAATTTGTTAGAATCTGTTTTTGCCCTTGCCTTGTTCCTTCATTTACCTCTTAACTCACCTCTGTTAAGTGCCTGTTATTTTGCAAGAAATAGTCTATCTTACCTCAAATACAAATCTTGTCTTTACCAAATTGATGTTGATTATTCCTTCTTGTCGGCTTGATTAACATGAGAAGACCCCAAATAAAGTGTGTAATTAACTGCTCAGCTTGATATTACTTTTTCTACAGATACTCATACCGCTGGCCAAGAGTTAAATGTCTCCAGATCCCTAATCATGCATTTCTTGGTGAAATTTTCTTTATTCACATAGTCTTATTCCATCCTGACCCTCTCTACGTTTGTGCCATTTTTCTTTTTACAGTCATTTTCAGTAATTATTTGATTAAAAGATTGCAAATTCAGTTTTACTTCCTCCTCTGAGATTTGTTTTTCAAGTCTCTCCCTATTTAGATCTGCTTACTTGATTGATGTTTAGTGGACCAGGCCCTTTTTGCAGCGTTATTCCCAAACTTTTTGCCCACTTCCTCCTATTTTTTCTGACTTTTTTTCTTGGCTTTAAGACTCTGGTCACTCTACCAGTGCTAAAGTGCACTCTTTGCTCTCTGTCTAAAATATATTGTTGATTGGTTTATACGTGATTGACATATGTGATTTACTAGTAAGTCCTTATTATAGGGCACCAGGTGTGCCCAGGACCTGTAAATCAAATGCTACTAGTGGGTCTGCAGCAAATTCAACCTAGCAAGTGCACCCACTTTCCAGGCCCAAACCTTTTCTTTTACTACATGTAAGTTAGCCCTAAAGTAGGCCCAGGGCAGCCCTGTGTGCAGGGTGCAGTGTATTTAAAAGAAAGGACATGTACCTTTGTGCTTTACATGTCCTGATAATGAAATACTGCTAAACATGGTTTTCACTATTTCATGGTCTGTCTCCCCTATAGGGTAACATGGGGATTGCCTTGGCCTACCTTTTAAGGATAATTTCCCATTGGGAGCAGATAGAGATGTAGAGTTTGGCGTCTCTGAACTCACAATTTAAAAATACATATTTTGGTGAAGTTGGTGTTTGAATTGTAAGTTTGAAAATGCCACTTTTAGAAAGTGGGCATTTTCTCACTTAACCCTTCTGTGCCTCTGCCTGTCTGCTGAATACACATCTGTGTCAGGATGAAAGTTTGGCTGTTTGTGCATTCACTCTAGACAGTCAAGCAAAGCAAGCTGAGGTGTGCTCTGCATATCCTTATGACCCATCACCAGGCTGATGGATCTTCCTGAGCTAGAGTGGTTGAAGGAGCTGACACTTTCACCTGAATAGGGTTGTACCTGTCCATACACAAAGCAGTCTCCAAACCCATGGAATGTGTCTGCGACCAGGGCAGGGAAAGGCAGATTCTTGTGCATTACAAAGACTTCCCTTTGAAGTTTGCCTCATTCAGAGACAGAAATGGGTATAAGTACTGGACCTCTGACACCACACAGTTAGAATCCTCCCGGACTAAGGAAATTCTGACAGAAAAAAGAGCTGGATGTTGTAGGACTGCCACTCTGCCTGTTGCTTTCTTGTGCTGGCTTGGTGCTTCTGTCCTGTGTGTGAAAGGAATGGACTTGGCTTTCCACATCCTGCTTCCAAAGGTTCTGCAAAGGCTTGGACCGAGCTTGCTACCTGTTAAGAAATCAAAGGGACATCAAAGACTTCTTGCTGAGAATCCTGACTTATCAAGTGGTGCCAAATCCAGTTTCTGTATCCTTGGGAGTGAGTGGAACCGACGACTCGCCACCAAAACAGTATCACCTCCTCTGCAACCGTAAGGAACCAACAGCTCACCTCCCCTGTCTAGCAGTAAGGAACCAACGCCTCACCTCTCCGGTGGCAGTAAGGATCCGATGCACACCGGCTCCAGTAACGCCTCACCTTCCGTGCAACGTCTTTGTTTCCTCATCATTTTCCAAGGTACCATAACCGGGGCCTGTGCCACTCCGGGGCTACCGCGCTCCATCTGGGTGGCATCGAACTGTTGGAACCAAGTCCGTTAAGCCGTTTTGATAGCCTCAGTTAGAGCTATTGTGTTTCTAAGCGCTATACTACATTTAATCTTTGAAAATTCATACCCTTACTTGTGTATGCTGGATTTTTGTCATTTTGGCCTTGCTTTACTCAGATAAACATTGGCTATTTTTCTAAACTGGTGTGGAGTACTTTTGTGGCGGTTTCACTGTGTTACTCTGTCTGTACAAATACTTTACACATTACCTCTGAGATAAGCATAACTGCTTGAGCCAAGCTATAAAGGGGTGTGAGCAGAGGTTCTCTTAGTTGTGTGACTCCCTTACCTTGACGAGAGTGATGGTCCCTACTTGGATAGGGTGCAAACCACTGCAGCTAGAGACCACATTTCTAATGACGTTGAAATTAAACGTGATGGATAATCATACAAGCATGTTTCTTATTCCTGGCAAAATGGACAGATGTTTTCATAATAACTATGGAACAACAAAACACACACTCATCAGAAACATGTATTGTTTATATAATGTGTAATGAACAGTTTCCCACCCTTTGAATCTTTCCTTTTCAGTGTTTTCCATTGACACTAGTTAGATATTCAAGACTCGGTCAGTACCATCATTCTGAGTGCCAAAACCTTGTGTTCTCCCATAAATTTCTAAACCTTTCTTTTTGAATGCAGATCCCATACATTTCTAAACCTTTCTTTTTGAATGCAGATGCCACACAAAGAGTGCAGGAGTCAAAGAAAAACACATGTTCAATGTCAATCATTTATATACAAGTTCTGAAGACATTACTGGATTGGCTCCTTACAGTTGCTCCATTGATTGCGGTTTTGATGAGACTGTAGTTTGAAAGCCTCTGTCCTCATAACTACAATTTTCTGGCCCTTGGCAAAAAGCATCTTTTTCTAGTCATGCCATAGACGTTTCTGACCTGTAGTTACTTAAAGAAAAAGCTCCACGTATTGTAGATGAAATTGCTACTATAGCTTCACAAAATCCTTCAGTGCTTTAATATTCAGGCGAATTCCTAAGCTATTAACTCCATTTCTAAACCAGAGATTATATTACTCCATAGAAATTTTTCAGAGGAGCACTGGGTAATTCCACAGTAGGCTAAAGAAATGCCACTTCAGATATTTCCTTTTTTTCTAAACACACCTCAAATCTGGCACAATCCTAAATGAAATCCTAAGAAATACTATTGCTGATCGCATGCACCAGAAGTAGTTTTATTTCATTTGCCTAAATCATATATCTACTGGCCTTTCCCATTGTCTCACGTGTGCGCTAAAGCTCTCTCCAAATTTATCAGAGTGTAATATCCAAGACAAAGCAGGACATCATAAAACTTTGAAGAAAAGACCTTGAGTGGAAATGACAATGCATATATAAACAGTGGCTTCGAGCGTAGCAAAAGAAGAGGAAGCTTGCAATGGCAATGGGATATAGAGTTCTAGGTCTGATGTTAGTCAATACCTTTTTTTTTCTTCCTTAAGTTAGAGTAAAATGTACTTGCTTGTCGTGGCTCCCTTTTCATCAATTGGTCTGGTGTTATCATTCACATTTTATCTTCCACCCAATATAGCATACAGCATGGGACAGTGGGACAGCTTTCTCCATCCATTGGTCAAATCCACACTGAGTGATGGCCTTCTGCCTTGTTACCTAGAGCACATCCACACACAAAGTAGTTCACTTGAGTGGCTCGGGATGGTATGGCAATGTGTGCTTTTTTGAGGCCAGAAAAATATTGTTGCCTTGAACCAATGTGCAGATTGTTTTTTGTTTAAGATTAATGAGCGCCCACCAGCTTTCCCAAAAATGTGTGTAAAAACCGTGACAAATCAAACATTGGGAAAGCCAGAAAGCTGTCGACCTGTGCCAGAAATATTGGCCTTGCCAATCCTTGAATTTTTTTATGCTATTGTTCACAGCCATGTGGAAGGTTTGCCTTATTTTGTAATGAATATCATTAAATACATAATAAATAAAATCCTACAGCTTTTTAAAGTCCCAAGCGAGGCATGTTAGTACTTTCAATTGATCCAGTGTCCTCAAACATTTCGTGTTCTGTTCTAGTTAACAAACACCGTCGACTATCTAAGCATGCAAGCTTACAAATGAACTGTTTCGCAGGCCATTGAAGTGAGGAAGTTTTTTGAAGTGATTGTGCTCATGGTATGCAGAGTTAAAATTATCACTGTTGTATGTGTTCCTCTTGATGTTTTTGTTTGTGGTAAACTTAATTTCGTAAATGTCTTACGTTGGCTCTTGGATTGAGCTTCAAGGCTTTTTCTGAATTCATGAACACAGATATTCCGAAAGTGAGCTAATCTTAATGCTTAAGTAACTTGTTCTTTCTGTAAAGGAGGCTCAAGAAAGTCTTAAATATTCTCATTTTGAAAACTTTCTCCCGCGCTTCACGTGCTGCACATTTGAATATGACGGCCACTTAGATTGGTTGCTCTCACAGAAGCAGATCTATTCCCGTCTTGTTTACCATCGTTTATTAACCCCTTTGTCACCTGACCTTATTGATTCTTATATTACTGGAATGGCTTTCAGTATTTGGAACTGTTCCCACACAGACTTGTGCCTTCAAGGCATATTGTGCTAGCATATCAAATTGTATTTATTGACGTTTATGCATAGATTGACACAGTCAATTCCATTTGAGCACAAAACATCGTCCGATCTTGCCGGGAACTAGAAGCCTTTGCAGTAGTTAAACTGAATAATGACAGACTTCCCCTGAAGGGTGATAAATTGGCCTGCCTTCGCTGTGGTCTGAAAATGTAGCCATCCGAGAATGTGAAGTGCTAAAATGAATTGCTAAGGCTTGTTTTAATTCCAAAATTGCATTTCTTCAGAAATTACCTCATAAAACTTTCTCGATTTATTGTTAAAAAAATAACCAGGCCAGCATGCCTTTAATGAGACAATATTAGACAGAATGTTTTCTGTTTATATAGAGTTTCTAAAAGAGGAATCAAAAGAAGTGTTACCTTAATTGCCTTGTGTTAGAAATGGGGCCTCTAGCTGGCAGTTGGTTTGCACGCTATCCATGTAGGGACTTGTCAGGATAAGGGAGATACCCGCTCAGATAACCCCTCTTGGTAGCAGTCAGGCTTATCTCAGAAGCAATGTGTAAAGCATTTGCACATAACGCACAGCACCAAGTGAAAACACTACAAAAGGACACCACACCAGTTTTAGAAAAATAGCCAATATTTAGCTGTGTAAAACAGGACCAAAACGATAACAATCCGACATACAGTGCCAAAGATATGAATTTTAGATGATTTAACTTGAAAATACAGTTCCTTGAAGTCGATGGCTCCACTTGGGGCTATCATGGCGTCGTGATCAACAAAACCAACAGTTTAGGCCAGCCGCAATGTTGCGGTCCAGCTACGGTGTCAGGAAGACCTGCAAACAGTACCTTAGGAATTGCAGGGTGTTGCAATACTCGCTGTGGGCTCCGAAGAGCGGTGTCGCTGGTGTCGGTTCTGGAGTCGGTTCAGGAGTCATCAGGCCCTTGAACTCACACGCATTGCAGATTGAGCTCTGGACTGAAGAAGTCATTAGCGCTGGCGTGGATGGCGACAGGGCCGCGGTGCGAAGTGGGACAATGTGACGTGCGGTGCCCACAGGTCACGGTGCAGGCAGCGGCTTGGTGGCGGCATCCAGTGGTGTCGGTGAGACCAGGGCTGCGGTGTGAAGCGGGGCAGTGCAGCGTGCGGTGTCACCAGGTCACGGTGTAGGCAGCGGTGTCGTCGTTGCTAAAGCGCTGTTGTCGGTAGGCCCAAGCTAGCCGTGTAGGACGGTGCTTGGTGATGCCGGAGTGCGGGGCCACAGGTCGCGGTGCGAGCAGCGGCTCGGTGAAGTTGTCAGATGACGGCGTCGGTGAGACCATGGTCGCGGTACGAAACAGGGCAGTGCGGCTCTGTGTGTCATCGCAGGTCACTGTGCAGGCCAGAGGCTTCGTTGGCGGTGTTTCAGTGGTTTCTCCTTCTGACCAGCACAAAACGCACAGTTCCCAGTGCTGCAGGTCGAGGAAACTGAAGTCTTTGGTGTCCCTGAGACTTCCAACAGGAGGCAAGCTCTACTCCAAGCCCTTGGAGAAATTTTTAAAGCAGGACACACAGCAAAGTTCACCCTGTGCACTCTTGTCAGGCAGAAACAGCAACTGCAGGAGAGTCCAACAAAGCAACACTACAAAGGGATAGTGCTCCTCCTTCAGCTCTTCAGCGCTTCTACTGGGCAGAGGTTCCTCTTGATTCCAGAAAGATTCTAAAAGCCTGGAGTTTTGGATCTACTACTTATACCCCTTTCTGCCTTTGAAGTTGGCCAACTTCAAAGGAAAGTCTCACGTGTTTGCAAGATCCTTCCTAGTCCAGGCCAGGCCCCAGACACACACCAGGCGGTTGGAGACTGCAATGGATGTGGGCAGGCACCGTCTTTTCAGGTGCAAGTGACCAATCCTCCCTCCCCCCTAGCTCAGATGGCTCAGCTGGATTTGCAGGCTACACCCCAGCTCCTTTTGTGCCCCTGTCTAAAGGAGAGGTGTTAACAGCCCAACTGTCAAACTGACCCAGACGGGGAATCCACAAACAGGCAGAGTCACTGAATGGTTTAAGCATGGAAAAGCCTACTTTCTAAAAGGGGCATTTTCAAACTCACAATCAAAAAAACAACTTCACTAAAATATGTATTTTTAAATTGTGAGTTCAGAGACCCCAAACTCCATAGTCTATCTGCCTTTAAAGGGAATCTGTGCTTTAAAGTTATTTAAAGACAGCTCCCATGTTAACCTATGAGTGAGTTAGGCCTTGCAACAGTGAAACCCGACTTTGGCAGTATTTCACTGTTAGGACATGTAAAACACACCAGTACATGTCATACCTTTTAAATACACTGCACCCTGCCCGTGGGGCTACCTAGGGCCTACCTTAGGGGTGCCTTACATGTACCAAAAGGGAAGGTTTGGGTCTGGCAAGTGGGTACACTTGCCAGGTCGAATTGGCAGTTTAAAACCACATACAGACACACACTGTAGTTGCAGGTCTGAGCCTTGTTTACAGGGCTACTTGTGTGAGTGGCACAACCAGTGCTGCAGACCCATTAGTAGTATTTGATTTACAGGTACTAGGCACCTCTGGTGCACTTTACTAGGGACTTAATAGTAAACCAAATATGCCAATCAGAAATAAACCAATCAACAATACAGTTTGCACAGAGAGCAAATGCACTTTAGCACTGATTAGCATTGGTAAAGTGCCCAGCCAACAAAAGCTGGTCAGAAAAATTAGGAGAAAGGAGGCAAAAAGATTTAATGATGACCCTGCAAAGAAGGGCCAGGTGCAACACCTTTCTACAGGCCTCTTCTTTGATTTGCACATTGATTTTGTTGAAGTTTCTTCTTGAAATCCGGTGCTTTTCCTGTATTCTTTGAGAGGGATTACATTTATATTTAAATTTTTCTGGAAATGTCATTACTAGGCCATTGGTGGTTTTACTATTTTGTTTGATCTTTAACTCTAACTCCCAAGATCTTCCTGAAGACACATTGCTTAATGCATCCCATCTGCTCTTAGAGCATCTTGAATCCAACAAGTTGATCTCCTGAATTGTCTTAATTTCTCACATTGAACACTAGGTTCAGAAGAAGCACCTTAACAATTGTGTATCTTTTGGCCCTAAGAAAGTGTCCAACTGTTTCAAGTGAAGGCCTACTTTCTGCTTAATAATTGAACAAAAGTCTAAAGCTCACTGTCCTTATCCAGCATTAGGTGCATATTGCATAGATGAGCCAGAAGCCCAGATACTTTCTCAAACCACATGGATACATTGTAGGAGAAGACACATTTTACCTAAAACAGAACCTGACAGCTGTAATAATAGAAGAGTGACTTGAGACTTAAATCTAATCTTCCACAAGTATTTGCAACAAAAAGTTTAAAAATTCTACTGTTGTGCCATTAATCATAGCTATGAGAAGTGTTTGCAACAAAATGCTGATACACTATAACATAATTTCATTCATGTTAACAGGACTTTAATTATGTAATCAGAAGACCTACTTTTACGTGTGCTGGAAACCTGGACAAACTGTAAATGGGATGTTTAATTCTGAAGTATTAAAAAGTATGAGAAAGCAGTCTTGGCTGAGCTATTGTGCATCGTTTCTACCTCTCTCCTTACACTATCCACAGGTCCCCAAAGATGGCCAAACTGTTAATCCTAAATGGTGTGGTATATAGAAGGTTACATGGTCAGAACTCTAGTAGCCTTATTTCTGGTGCTCTGTAGTTGAGATATTGCTTTCATGTCCTTTCATGTCAATCCTTAGGTCGCAGAATCTCATCCAATCAGCACATACATAAGCACTTTACTACTTTTTGAGGAACTGGTTACAATGTCTCAACCACATGAACCATGCTCCTGTGAATACATGCAATGTTATCTCTTCTGTTTAGGGGCATCTTCGAGATTGAAAGTATTCTAGTTATTATTGTGTAGGGTACAATACAAAAACATAATGAAATAGCAGGTATTCACAGTACAATAATCTCATTCAAAAGTATAATCTCAAATTGAGATTACGTTTCTGATTTGCCATGAAAGTCAGCACTTGTTGAGGTCTCTAATATAAATAACAACTCTTGCTCTCAATGAAATATTTGTTGAGAATGGTCTGAAAATGCCTCTGAGTATTGCCTTCTGTAATCCAGTAAATTCAGTCAAAATGGCACCATGTGTGCTGCACTATCACTCCTTACCGTATTACAGCAGCATGTGTCCCCTTTTCTTATTTTGTGCCTCCATTAAGACGGATTGACTTTAAACGCATGACTTGAATAGATTTGCTATATCAGGTGTCTTCACCCACATTGAAATAGAGATAAAATAAGGGTCTTTACACCCAGATGTGCTGTGTGGTGATTTAACATAGAAGGGAAAAATACTGTCACTTTTATGTGATCCAGATGTTTGCATTGATCCTTATTCCAGCCTCATTTTAGGCTCTCGTTCGCAGTGGCCTGGATTCCTCTCTGCAAAGTCGCCCCTATCCCCCCAGAGTTACCAATACCAACCTAACTGGTAGCTACAGAGGGAGAAGTTAGCAGGGGTTACATGTGGAAATTGGGCTTCTCTGCAGCCATTTTAGGACTTGGGACTCAGTGCTTAAAAACACTAAAAAAGATATGAGGGCATGGTAGGGATACCCTGCCCCTCTAGGCTTGGTGGGGGGTCTCAGAGAGAACTTCGCCCGCCAACTCCCCTGGGGCCCAAATCATTTTTTTTCTTAAAATCTTAATGGTAGTTATCAGTGGAGGTGTGGTAAAAACCTAAAAAAATAAAATAAAAAAAAAGCACAGGCTTACACGCTTTAAATAAAGAAAACTTCAGGATATGCCAGTGCCCCATGGGCGACAAATTTGTTTATTCAATCCTTTGGCGTTGATGTTAAATTGAAGGGCAGTAGGGGTGAATGGCTCAACCCCACAAGCTTTTCTGAGGACCAGGTGGGATGGGTTCCCCATCCTTTAGGACTGAAATGATTTAACAGGGGAGGGATGGCTTTGGGGACTCCATCCCCGGGGGCTGCATTTTTAGTAGGAATATTGACACACACGGGGGAGCCAGCATCTCCATGGGGGCCCTGCTGGCAACACAGCCCCCACCTAAAGCACACTTGGTGGTGCCTCGGGGTGGGCACTGTGACATCCACCTTAGGCCACAGAGGATGGGGTCCCAAGGGCAAGTGTTGGCTTCAGGATGCGTAACTGCATCCCCCTTCACCTTTAAATCAAATGGGGTCCCCGTGGCAAAAGTGGACTTTAGGAGGGCGGACCACACACCTGAGCCCTCCCTTAGTATGAAGGTTAGCCCTAGGGGATGGCTTGGGGAGGGGGCTGCATGCCCCCATCACCAATAAAATAAAAACAAAAATGAGACCAAATCGCCTGCGCCCCTGCTAATAGGGGAGCCCTCAGGGCACCAGGACATCCCCTGTGGCCCCCAACAAAAAAACAACTCTGGGTCTCCTGGGGGGGGGGCACCGGGACACCCAAAATCTAAATTATAAAAAATATAAATGATAATAAATAAGCTGCACGAGTTGCTTATTTGGTTATACAGCCCTGGTGGGCCTTTTCAGGCTCAGGGAGGAGGGCCATGTGGCCCACCCTCCTTTTTATTTAAATACCATCCCTGGGAGATGGGGTCCAAGGGGTATGCGGTCCCCAGTTCCTATTAGAGACTTGGGGAGGGGAACCATGAGCCCCTTCTGTTTCCTAAACATGTCCATCCTGGGGGATGAGTCCCTGCGGCCTTTTAAGTTTCGCGGAGGAGGACCGCTCTGCCCCACTTCCCTTCATTAGAATATCGGCCCCGTACAAAAGTATTAGTCTGCGATTACCAAATAGGGAATTTTTGCAGTTCGCTTTTTGGTAATCGCAAGCACTAATGTACAAACGTGTCTTTGACACATTTTGCGATTCCCACTGTGTCACAAATAGACCTGCCTCATGAATATTAATGAGGTAAGACTCAGTGTGCATACCATTGGGATTTGCTAAAATCACAGGTGTGGAAGCCTGCTGGGGTCAGTAGACCACTGTGTCTGTGAGAGCTTTTAAATAAAAGAAACCTCTTTTTATTTTTTTTTCCTTAAAGGAAAACGGGGTGTATTTAAAAGAAATATCATTTTTTAAGAGCAGGCAGTGGTCTCTGGGACCACTGCCTGCTCTTAAAACATGTTTTTAAAAACATTCACAAAGAGGGAGGGTACCCTATGGGACCCCTTCCTATTTGTGAATGGTGTTAACGCCTACTTGAAGTAGGTGGTAAAATGGAAATGTTTTGCGACTGAATTTCGGTCGCCAAACATTCACACATACCACTGTGATTCGGTATTAAGAATGGATGTTCTAAACACACCTTTTCTTAACCCTGAATTGCAAGCCCAATTTGAAGTAGGTTACTGATTCACAAATTGGGAGGGCATTGTACATCTAAAATTCTGATTCTATGACTCAGCCCCTTTGCGACCACAAAAAGGCTTTGCACATGTGGCCCTTAGTCCCAAGCCCTAAGATAGCTGCCACCACGTTGTTGTTGTGGATCCTCCATGGTATGTATATACAATGTTTTTAAGCATTAATTGTTCTAAAAATTCGTGAACGAAAGTACACCAAATCACAAAAGGCACCCTTCCTGAACCAAGATGTAGCTTTCTGCCAAATTTGGTACAAATTTGTTCAGCTGTTTGGGCTGTAGCTTTGTTTAAAGTTCATATGGGAAAATGAATGGGGAGAACATGTTTTGGAAACCCCACCCCTGTTTTTTTTCGCCTTCTGCTTCACGGCTCAACTTAAAATGTTCCAGGAAAGAGCTGTGGTTTTGGAAAGTTTCATGAAGATTTGTCAAACAGCGCTAAGGATATGAGCAAACCAAAAAATGCAATTCTTATGGAAATGCAACTATAACACCACTGACTTATAATATCTTCTATTTATCTGTCTGTCTATTTGTGTGTGTGTGTGTGTGTGTGTGTGTGTGTGTGGGGGTATATCTTCTCACTCCCTCCTCACACTTGAGAAAGGCACCAGTTGCCAAAATGCTTTCTGTACACTTAAAGGCACGTTAAAATACTGCTTGACGCTTTGGCGCGCACCATCATCACCAAACTTTGAAGTGTGGAGATATATATTAATAAAGTATATATGTGTGTGTGTGTGTGTGTGTGTATGTAAAATCAGTTAAAGCTTTTTGCTAAACTCAAAACCAAAAATGCCTTGAAAGTCACCACTTGTGGTGTGCAGTGTACACCTTAACTCCCCCTGGCCATGTTTTGCTCTTTGTGTACAGATTTTCTCTTGCCTAAGGAGTTCTCTCTGCACGACGGGGGCATACGTTATGGTACTACTGGTGGTCCTGCGTGCTTTAGTCCTTTAGGACACATGCAGGCATTTGCAGCGCTCAGATGATGCTCCATTTTACTGCGTAGTTCAGATAAGTAAAAACTAGATTGTCCCTAATATGTTGTGAGTAACAATGGATTAATAGTGGTGTTCTATTTCCGTTTCTGTGGGACACGAAAGAGAAAACGCCTATTCTGTAGTGTGGCCCAAATCCAAAATTGCTTTTTGGTAAGATTTATTGATCTTGTAAACAGGTTAGCAAAGGTAAAATCTATTTTGAGCTGGGTTTTATTTTCCTGTTAAGTGTACTGCAGAAAGTGTTAAATTGTGTGGTCTATCGTCGAAGGCTTTTAGCTCTTGATATTGAACGATTGACTGTGTAGTAACTACAAATATTAAATTAAAGAAACACGCGACATTTGTGTGTTCAGTCTTTAAATTAACGTACGATAGCTGATTTCTTTCACATGGTCTGGGCCTGCCCAGCTGTAGAGTCATATTGGAGGCCAATTATGGGGGAGATCTCCGAGGTATTACAGTCAACGGTAGAGGTATCTCCGGTACCACTTTTGCTAGGGGCCATGGGTGAGATGGGGCTAAATAGAGCGAATCGTGTCTATCTTGGGAGTGGCCTGCCTGGTGGCAAAAAGAGACATCATGTCAGAATGGAAGGCCGTAAAAGCACCAACCCTCACCAAATGGAGACGAGGCGTGGATTGGTGTACAGGGTGCGAAAAACTTGTATACGAAGCGAGGGGGTGCCCAGACAAATACAATAGAGTGTGGGGGAATTGGAGTACACTGGCCACTTGACCAACCTACGACAACAGAAATTTCCAAAAAAGCTCCTTTAAAGCAAGGACTTACCCGGGGGAAGGGACGCCACCGCCTGCAATCCTAGCTCTATAATGGCTGAGGGGCCAAACCCATGTCATGTTATGTGAAGAATATGTCAATCTCCTTCAGGCACTGCAATAATGAGGGTTATTGATCCCGGGCTGTGGTGGTGGGATTAGGATCAAGCTCAAACATTTACTTAAAATTTTATGCAGCCCGCGGGGACCAATGGGACGAATAAGACAAATGAGACAGAGGATGTACCTAGAAGAAGGTGTTAGGGTATTGGTATTTGTACTTACTGTTACACTGTATTGCCATTTTATTTCATTCTTGTTTTTCTCTAAAATAAATAAAAACTCTTTATAAAAACAATTAACGTACGATTTTGACTGTTTATATTCTTCAAATTTGAACAACTGTGGCACGTCTTTAGATCAACACTAGAGGTCGAGCTAGATAAAGGAGCTAGATTTCTAGTTGATAGCAGAACAGGAGGTCGCTGGAAATTAAAATCGCATTTCGCAGCATCAATAAACTCTCAATAAACTTGAATTTAATTGAACCCAGTTAGTTGTGCCATGTATTTATTTACCGCAATTTAAATTGCTTATACTTTTATTGTTAGCTTTATTTGAAATCTGATGATGGGAAGCCATATTGATAATGATTGCTTGGAATGCAGTATGTTAAATGCCAAATTCTTTCAATAAATGTGGTTAGAATCTGAAGAAACTTTGTTTATTTGTTGATTGTAGCTTCCTACGAAACTTTAAACTGTGTTTAAGTATCGACTTGGCTAGGCACCATTTTAGTAGGTGAGCCTACTCAGAACCATAATGATCTTAGCCCATGATTGAATTTCATTGAACCTAGTTTGTAACACACTTAACTGTGCCATGTTTTTAATTCCCACAATTTAAATGACTTATACTTTTAGTCTTGGCTTTATTTTAAATCTTCTAAGCCTTGCTTACAATTCAAACTTTAAAAAAAGTGTTTCAGTTAATTATTTTACTGTAGTCTTGTAGTCTTGTGAGCTGCTCTGACTACATACTTGCAATGTCAATATTTTGTATTCCCATCTATTTGAGGGGCTACATAGAGAGTGAACCAGTCTGAAGAGGGTGCCAGAGCTCTCTGTATAGAAGTGTGTAAAATAAGCTTGTTCTGATATAATACGGGTTAAAGAACTCACTGTACATTAAAACAATATTGCAAGTCACTGAGGTGTTACATAACCATACAGAGGAACGAGGCCGAAGACTGTTATGTCATAAGGTTATGGAACTCCATGGTGACTTGCAGTATCCTTGTCATGTGCGCCGTGGTACTTTATCCCATATAATATACGGTCACACCATCAACTTTCCCACAAATCATTTAAAACTTTGGTGCGTAGCTCTTTCGTATTAAAGAGCGAGCATGTTTGCAAACATGAGAATAAAAATGACACCTCTAGTGAAAAATCAGATGCATTAAAACCTGTTAGATATTTGTTGGAAACAGATATTAGACAGTTCAATACAAGTCTTTTTTTTATTTTTATTAAAAAAAAGCTGCAGTAGCATTATATATATGTTAACATGGCAAACGGTTCTAACTTTTCACTATCTAAGGAGTGCAAAATTAAATATATCCTCTCTGCTTGTCATTGTAAGCTAACACCCCTTGGCTGCCAGGCCTTTTCCCCCACAGGTGCCAGGCCTTTTTCTTGGCTATTTGGGGCAGTTCACGCTTAGACCCTCATAACTTTTTGTCCACATAAGCTACCTACGCCAAATTTGCAGCTTTTTTTTTCCCAACATCCTATGGATTCTAGAGGTACCCAAAGTTGTTGGGTTCCCGTGGAGGAGACCAAGAAATTAGCCAAAATACAGCAAACATTTTGTTTAAAAAAAATGGGAAAAATAGGTCTGAAGAAGAAGGCTTGTGGTTTTGGTGCTAAAATCACCATCTTCCCAGCTTTCAGGAATAGGCAGACTTGAATCAGAAAACTAAATTTTTCAACACAATTTTGGCATTTTACTGGGACTTATCCCATTTTTACTATTTTTGGTGCTTTTAGCCTCCTTGCAGTTAGTAACAGAAATGGGTGTGAAACCAATGCTGGATCCCGATAAGTTAAACAATTCTGAAAAGTAGACAAAATTCTGAATTCAGCAAGGGTCATTTGTGTAGATCCTACAAGGTTTTCCTACAGAAAATAACATCTGAAATAAAAAATATTAAAATTGAGGTAAAAAACAGCCATTTTTCTACACATTTTCTTCTGTAACTTTTTCCTGCAATGTCAGATTTTCGAAAGCAATATACCGCTACTTCTGCTGGACTCTTTTGGTTTCGAGGATATAAAGGGCTTGTAGGTTCATCAAGAACCCTAAGTACCCAGAGCTAATAAAGGAGCTGCACTATACAGCAATTCATTTGGTGAAATATAAAGATTAAAAAATAGGTGTCAGGGAAACCTTTGTATTCTGAAAATGGGCACATAAGGTGTTGAGAAGCAGTGGTTATTTGCACATCTCTGAATTCCGGGGTCTCCATATTAGCATGTGAATTACAGGGCATTTCTCAAATACACTTCTTTTACACACTGTCTTACATTTGGAAGGAAATAATGTAGAGAAAGACAAGGGGCAATAACACTTGTTCTTCTATTCTTTGTTCCCCCAAGTCTCCCGATAAAAATGGTACCTCACTTGTGTGGCTAGTCCTAGTGCCCATGACAGGAAACGCAACTTGGATACATCACACTTTTACATTGAAATCTGATGTGTTTTTTGCAAAGTGCCTAGCTGTGGATTTTGGCCTCTAGCTCAGCCGTCACCTAGGGAAACCTACCAAACCTGTGCATTTTTGAAAACTAGACACCTAGGGGAATCCAGGATGGGGTAACTTGTGGCGCTCTCACCAGGTTCTGTTACCCTGAATCCTTTGCAAACCTCAAAATTTGGCAAAAAAAAACAATTTTTTCCTCTCATTTCGGCGCTGCAAAGTTCTGGATTCTGAGGGGAGCCACAAACTTCCTTCCACCCAGCGTTCCCCCTGGTCTCCCGATAAAAATGTTACCTCACTTGTGTGGTAGGCCTAGTGCCCGTGTCAGGGAATGCCCTAAAACACAACGTGGACACATCACATTCTCCTGAAAAAAACGGACCTGTTTTTTGCATAGTGTCTAGCTGTGGATTTTGGCCTCTAGATCATCCGGCACCTAGGAAAAGCTACCAAACCTGGACATTACTCAAAACTAGACACCTAGGGGAACCCAAGATGGGGTAACTTGTGGTGCTCTCACAAGGTTCTGTTACCCAGAATCCTTTGCAACCCTCGAAATTTGGCAAAAACAACTACTTTTTCCTCACATTTCGGTGCTGCAAAGTTCTGGAATCTGAGGGGGTTGTAAAATTTCCAAGTCCACACTGGTAATAAGATTTGTAGGTATTTATTGAGCAAGAGCACAGTACTCCTCTCTCCTTGCCTCCTTCAAGATCAATCCCATCACCCCCTTCTACATTCCACATTCCATCCACCATTCCATAAAGGAAACATTACTCAAGCTATTACAAATATATTCAACACATTTCCCCCCCTTTAAACAACATCACAATAAAACAATAAAATGAAACTGTACAATATATTTTTTTTTTTACCTAAAATAAAATAATGAACTACCCCAAAATTACACAAAATCTACCATTTTGGAAGACACATATCTCGTTCGATCGTCAGATTTGACTCTTGATTCTATAGAATCCTCTTCTATAATCACAGCATCACTGCACTCGGTGGCATCATGAACTTCTCCCTCACACAATGGATTCTCCGACTCCAAAACCCCACCCTGATTACTACCCAGATCCACATCCTCAAAAACTGGCACCATCTCGTCTCTCTCTTACCTTAAACAAAGAACCTGCAGAACTCACACAGTGTGCACTTTCTTGCCCAGCCATACACTTCGCTAACCTTCTCACACTCCAAAACTTTTCCATCTTGTGTAACCACGCTCTTATTAAACACCTTCACCACCTTCATAGCTCTGCCAAACTTAGACATACCTTTCTTCACCAACCCTGGTTTACGTATTCTGACCCAGTCTCCTACTACAAATTACTGTTCCTTCACTTTCCATCTGCTGTCAGACACCTCTTTTTACTTCTTCTGCTTCACTCTCACCCTATCCTTAATTTCCTCCATACACACTTTCTCCAAATCTCTCCCTTGTTTCTTCTTAAACCACAATGGACAGAGTTTAGAAACAGGGTTGCTTCCTCTTAGTAATCTGAAAGGACTCACTTCAGTGGTACTCTGAGGAGTAATACCACAGTTTTCTCTCAACTTTTCCTTCCACTGTCCTCCAAAACTCTGTGCCCAGCCAATACTTTCTTTCAGAACTCAGTTGAAACTCTCAACTTGTCCATACCCTTGGGGTTCGTATAAAGGAGTGGTAACATGCTTAATATTGCTATATCTGAAAAATCCTTGTATTTCTTTGGATACTAACTGGACACCATTATCTGATACTAACACCTCCAGATACCCTTCCCTTGCAAATACCTCTTTGAGGAACTCAATAATAGTGCTCAAAGATACTAATTTCCCCTCAGGCCATTTAGAGTGATAGTCAGTCCACTAATACTAAAGCATAGCGAGCTCCAACAGGCAAAGAATAAAAAGGACCAGAAATGTCGAATCCAAGTTTCTGCCATGGAGATTCTGGCCATTGCACCTGACGCAAAGGGGTCAGCACCGTCTTCAACATTTTCTCTGCATTAACACATTCACACAGCTTTCCCTCACAACTTATTCTGCCATTTTATCCAGACATCAACCGTCACTGTACACTGCGCTTTCACCCTAAATGGCTTAGGAGTAGGAGCTTCAACAATCTCTTGCTTGATCATTTCAAATGCATCCCTCTGTTTCTCTGCCATACATATTCCACTCCTTTCCTTGTCAGTTCACTTAGTGGTTCCATTTTTGTAGCAAAATTTGCTGTAAATTTGCTGTAATATTCACATAACCCAGCAAATGACAATCATTTCTCTCGATTATCCAGAGCTGGAGCATTAACAATAGCGTCTACCAGCGATCGCTTTGGTATTACCCCCTCCCCTGACACTGTATGTCCTAAATAGTCCACATATTTACCAAAAAATTAAATTTATTTTCCTTTAAAGTTAAACCATTTCTACTGAGAACATCACCCACTTTTATTGTGTGATCCTTGTGTTCCTTCTCATTCTTTCAATAAATGAACACATCATCTTGGAAACATTTTACAAACAAATCCATTTCTTTAAACAATAGGAACATAGCTCTTTGAAAAAATGATGCCGCAGAGGCTAATCCAAAAGGCATACATTTAAATTGGAACAACCCCTGCAGTGTGATAAAGGCTGTGAGATGCCTTGAGTCCTCCGTAAGTTCGATCTGGTGATATGCAGATCTTAATTCTAATGTGGAAAAAATCTTCGCCTCCTCCAACATACTGACAACCTCATTTATGTTGGGTAAAGGATGACAGTTAATAATAATGTTTGCATTCACTGCCCTCAAATCCACACATAACCTTAAAGATTTATCCGCTTTATAAGCTAAAACAATTGGGAATACCCACTCCGATGACTCAATCTCTTTTATAACATCTTCCTTAACCATTTCTGTCAGGATATCCTTCAACTCTTCTCTCGCACTGATAGGAACATTCCTCAATTTCTGTACTAGTGACTTAGCCTTTTCTTTTAATCTGAGCTTGTGACTGTAATTCCTTAGCCTACCCAACACTTCAGTGAACACGTGTGGAAATTTGGACGTGATGCATGCCCTATCATCACAACCTTCAACTACTAATACTGGTTCACAACACCTGGGGTTCAAGATTATCCCCAACTTGGCTTGATCCCTCCAGCTTAGTACATTGACTCCTTTTTCCGCTACATACAACTTAATGTTAGCAGATCTACTTAAAAAAAAAAAATCTTGGTTTCAACTTATCCTTGCTGTTCCATCAAACCCCTCTGCAACAATATCCAGATTGGCCAAATCAGTCATTTTCCACATACCTCTGAACTTTTGAATAAAATAATCACATGTGATAATTGTCCAGGGTGACCCAGAGTCAGCCATAACATCAAGTTCCATTCCCTCATTATGTACTCTACATTTAGGTTGATTAGCCATACCACTACAATTGTTGTTACCACTGTCTTTTTAGAGATAACACCACTCCCTTCTCTTCATCCTCCTTGAAGTCACACTTACAGCAAACTTCATCACTCCGTCCTCTGTTCACATGCAAAACTTTCCCTTTGATGTTACCATTACTCCTTTTAGCACCCCTGCAAACTAGCAAAATGTCCCATTCTTCCACATTCTTTGCACTCTTTACCAATGGCCGGATACTGCTGTGAACTGGCAGTGTGGTTCATATTTCCACAACTATAACATGACATACGTTCATTTTTGTCATACCTATTCCATTTCTTGTTAAACATAGCATTCTTAGTATTTGAATTATTCCCAAAAATATTTTTTCCCACCACTCCTACAACTTCAGATTCTACATTTTTGGTTTTATCAGCTTCTTGCACAGTTTTTATCAATTTCTCAGATTGTTCCAAAGCTTTTGCCGTGTTGATCACATCCTGTAATTTGGGATCACCCATTACCCACAACTGTCCTTGGATCCTCGGACTACTGACATGAACAATAATCTGATCTCGATTCATCTCATCAGTAATTGGCCAAAATTACAATGCATAGATAATCCACATAAAGCTGTGAGGAATTCATCGAACGTCTCTCCCGATTGTTGAGTTCTGGTATAAAACTTGAATCTGCTCACTGCTATACTCGCAGTAGGTTTGAACCTAACCTTGGTCTTTAACCGTGTCAGTGCGTCTTTGAATACATCAAATTCCTCATTTTGCATAGTCCCTTGCGGTAAAGTTCTAAAAATCATTTGACTCTCTGAACCAAGACAATGTAAAAAAATATTCTTCTTTCTTTCTAGTGACATTCCATCCTCATCAATAGCTTTCAAATATTTCAAAAACTCTTCTTCCACCTAGCCCATGGTATAGGCGGATCTCCTTTTGTTTTGTTGGAACTTTTTCAAATTGCATTTTTATAATAGCATTAGGTTAAAATAACGAGAAAGAGAAAAAAAAAAATATATATATTTAATTAAATTTTATGAAATATATATATTTAATTTAAGTCTAATTCTGTAACACTTGCTCTGTAAAATCCTTATTTTCAACTCCTCTGTATGTTAGTCCACGTACGTCTTTCTTCACTTTAAACCTGGAAGTGGGTAGAACCAGGAACTGGTTGAAATGATATCCAGATCGCACTTGCAGTACAATAGAAGGTGTGTAGTACATGAACAATCCTTGCATGCAGCGCAAAGTAGGTGAATCGATATCCAGATCTCAATCGTAAGAAGATCGTGGTAAGCAAGTGTGTGCCGTACGTAAATAAGCCTTGCATGGACGCAACGCAATCCTGATGCCAAGCACAAACCCTCGTCTCCAGGCAACAATCACTGAGACGCCCGTTCTCCTTGTTCTAAGGCCAAGCGCAATCCCTCATCTCCAGGCAACAATCACGGAGACGCCGAACGGAGTCACAAGAACAATGCGATCTTTAAATATAAAATAGGCATTACGTGGAGAGTTAATCACTTCAAGCTTTGAATCTTCGGGTTCTCAAAGGAAGTAACACCACTCCTGTGCTGTTTTATACACTTTTGTAGCAAGTGTACTTCCTTGTAGCTCGTCGCCAAATTTGTAACGTTTCCAAGGCCACACTGGTAATAAGATTTGTAGGTATTTATTGAGCAACAGCACAGTACTCCGCTCTCCTTGCCTCCTTCAAGATCAATCCCATCACCCCCTTCTACATTCCACATTCCATCCCCAGATTCCATAAAGGAAACACTACTCAAGCTATGATAACTATATACAACACAGGAGCCATAAACTTCCTTCTACCCAGCGTTCCCCCCTCCCAGGTCTCCCGATAAAAATGGTACCTCATTTGTGTGGGTAGGTTTAGTGCCCGCAACAGGAAATGCCCCAAAACACTGTGTGGACACATCAAAAATATCAAATACAAAACTACCTGTTTTTTGGGGGTGGAGGCACCTGCGTTTTGGGTCCTGGGCTCAGCAGCTATCTAGGGAAACCTACCAAAACCACAGATTTCTGAAAAACAGACACCTGAGAGAGTCCAGGAAGGTATGACTTGCGTGGATCCCCTAGTGTTTTCTTACCCAGAATCCTCAGCAAACCTCAACATTAGCTAAAATAAATGTCATTTTTTCCACATTTCTGTGTGGGATCACGGCACCAAGACAATTTTCCTACTACCCCACGTTCCCCTCAGTCTCTGGTAAAATGATACCTCACATGTATAGTGGGCCATGTACCTGTGACAGGAAAGAGCCAAAAACATGTCGAAAATGAGGGGGAACCAAAATGGGTCCAAAAGGGCAGTTTGAAAACAAGAAAACGTTTTTAGGCTGACAAGTGGGGCAGAATTTTTATCGGTATAGATGCGACAATGCTGGGTGGTAGGAATTTTGTGGATTCCTGCAGATTCCGGAAGGTTCCATCACCAAAGTGTGAGACAAATGTGTGATTTCAAGCAAAGTCGGTGGTTTGCAGGGCATTGTGGGTAAGAAAATGGTGCGGGCGCATGTGAAGCACACCACCCTGGACTCACCCAGATGTTTATTTTTCAGATGTGTCTAGGTCTTGTAGATTTTTCTAGATGGCAGCGTCCCAAAGTCCAAAAAGTGCAGCCCTCACCATCCCAAGTGGGCTGATTTTGAGAGTTAGACAAGTCTCATGTATGCCTCATGGCCCAAATGTGAAACCAAAACCCATAATAATCAAATGTCCTCTTGCTTTCCATGGGATAAGATGTTTTAGTGTGCAGGGGGAAGAGCTGAAAGTCTGTAACCCCCTGCAGTTGGGGTGGGGGCTGACCATGCCCATACTGGTTGGTAGCCACCAGCCCACTATTTTTATTTTGTTTTAATCCCTGGCATCTAGTAGGCTTTTTGCCCCTCCCCGGGAGTGGATTGGGGGTAATTGCCCCATCTGCCCACCGGTGGGCAGAACAACTTTGTCCCCATTTATTTGGGGTAGGGGTAAGGCCATAACCCCACCCTCTTTTTTTGGAAAAAAAAAAAAAATCTTCTCTGGTGTCCTTTCTGCCCCCTTTGGGGGCAGACGGTCCTTACAAAAATAGGCTGATCTGCCCCCAAGGTGGGCAGAAATGGCCACAGTAATGTATCCCCATGGGGAGCGACCTTTACCCAAGGGACGCCCCCACAAACAAAATACACACACACAAACCAATCCATGGTGCCTAAGTGGTTTGTGTCCCTTTGGGGGCAGATCGGCCTAATAAAAATAGGTCGATCTGCCCCCAAGGGGGGCGGAAATGTCCTAAAATAAATTTGCCCCCAGGGGAACGACCCTTGCCTAAGGGGTCACTCCCCATCTGTAAAAAAATTAATAAAATCCCTGGTGCCTAGTGGTTTCTGCCCCCCTTGGGGCTGATCAGACTAATTAAAATAGGCCAATCTGCCAAATTTATTTTAGGCCATGTCTGCCCCTAAGTGGGGCAGAAATGGCCTAAAATAAATTTGCCACCCAGGGGAGCGACCCTTGCCTAAGGGTTCGCTCCCCTTGCGTGAAAGTGGCCCAACAAAAAACAATCCCTGCTGTCAAGTGGTTTCTGCCCCCTTGGGGGCAGATTGGCCTAAGAAAAATAGGCAGATGAAATGGCCTAAAATAAAATTGCCCCCCAGTGGGCAACACTTGCCTAAGGGGTCGCTCCCCATCTGTAAAAAATAAAAAATAAAATCCCTGGTGCCTAGTGGTTTCTGCCCCTCTTGGGGGTAGATCGGCCAATTAAAATAGGCCGATCTGCCCACCAAGGGGGCAGAAATGGCCTAATATAAATCTCCTTCCCCAAACAAGGGAGCGACCCTTGCCTAAGGGGTCACTCCCCACATGTCAAAAACAAAACAAATATATATCACTGACATCTAGTGGCTTCTGCCTCCTTGGGGGTAGATTGGACTAATTAAAATAGGCCGATCTGCCTACAGGGAGGGCAGAAAAGGCCTAATAGTAAATGGCCCCCCTGGGGAGCGGCCCTTGCCAAAGGGGCCGCTGCCCTTATGAATAAATCACAAAAAACAAAACAAAAACACAAATCCCAGATGTCTAGTGGGCATTTCTGCAGCCCGATCGCTTCACGATTAGGCTGCAGAAATGCACACAGAGGCATGAAAGAAAAGGAAAGGCCTTTCCTTTCCTTTCATGCCTCTGCCTACCACCACCTCCAGGTCGGAAGAGAAAGCTCAGCTTCCAGCGCGATGGGAGTTGACCTCTGATGAGGTCATCCGACGTCACGGGGGAGGTTGGGGGAGGAAGGGGAAGCGATTCCCCTTCCATCCCTGACGGGGGTGTGTGGGTGGAAGGCCCACAGGTAGAGCGCTAGCACTACCCCCGTGGGCCAGGTGCAGGACGAGCTGGTCTCGTCCTCAGCACACGCAAACCGTGGCCGAGACCACCTCGTCCCAGTTATCCGGGGGGTTAAAATAGAGCAGAAAAAAGAGAAGCAATGTTTTCTTTGCCTTAAATAGCTGCTTTAATTATGCTCCATGACCTGACCTGCCTTTAACCTCTGCTTCTGGCTCTGGCAGCAGGCATTGTGATGTCAGAAGTTGACTGTGATAACTTATAATAGTCGATTAATTGGTAACTGGGTTTGTCATAAGTCACAGATTATGAAGATATTAGAGACTACAGTGTTTAGCGGAATTACACGTTCCCTTGTATTATGAAGTGATTAATTTAAGTATTAAAGAAGCAGTATAAATATTTAACACGTTGTGAAAACACCTACTTTTTTCTGAACGATTTGGAAGGCTAAATGATTTATACACCTATTGCTTTTGATTACATTAGTCTACCTCCCGACAGTGCAGACAGAAAACCAGCATTGGCAAATCCAGGAGGTCTGAAGTTAGCTGCTAGCCTTTTAACTTTGGCAGTTCTCCTTTTGGTACAGCAAGGGGGTTGCAAAACATTATTGTTGGGAAGCTGCCAGCACCTCGTCAACCTAGAAAACATTGAGCATAAAAACATATTTATTTTGTTCCAAAAAGTCACACATTACCAAAGAAATCCCTGACGCTAAAGGAAACTACCTTGAGGGTGATGTGCTCCTTGTGAAAGGTAAGCATGCTGTAACTCGCAGTCAAGTCAGACAACGCCTGAAATTGGCTGTGGGTGGAGGTAAAATGTTAATGACACAACAACAGACTTATAGATGAAGTGACACTGAAAACTCCCATAAGGAACTATGCTCCACATTTGATTTTAGTAAAATCAAAAGGTTAGGCTAACACCTAGCCTAAAAAAGCTATTGATGTGGTAGTGGCTGCCAGCCTCTGGCTTTGGTTAATGCTGTTTTTATAATATTTTTGTAAATCTTTACTGCTAATAGATAGAGAAGTTTGAACAGATACATAGAGAGGCTTGCAAAACAGATTGGCTCACAAAGACCAAGAGTGTTGTATAGCTAGATAAATAACCTTGCAAAGGTTGATAGATAGCCAGATCGGTAGATAGATAGGTTGGTAGATAGGTATGTAGATAGACAAGCACAAATAGATGGAACAACAGACTTTCTATTGTAGAAAGATAGGTAGAACAATTTACATTTAGAATGATAGACTTGCAAAAATAATTAGAATGATAGGCTTGCAAGAATAGATAGACGTTGCAAAGACTGAAGGAGAGACAGATAGAGGGACAATAATAGGTTGGTAGGCAAACATGTAGATAGAGAGGTAGACTGACAGGTAGATAGATACAGAGATGGACAGGTAGATAGGCACACCAAGAGGTAAATAGGTAGATAGACAAATAGACCTGGCTGCATAGACAGACAGGCTGAACAGCACAGATTCAAATAGTAATATAAAAGGTAAATAAGTACAACATACAAGAGCCCTGAAAGCTAACTAGAAAGACATACAAACAGGACATAAAGACTAAATTGGTTTACAATTATAGCTGTAGTGCTCAATTAAAATACATACTGGAGTACAGTTATAAATGCTTTCCACTGCCTGAATTCAAAGGGACCCAATCTGGTATACTCTTTAGCAGCAACTAGATAGAAGGGCAGCTCCAAAAGGAATTCACAACATCATTAGAAGGAGGTAGGAACCAAAAAGCTGGAATGTGTTCTGTGCTGTGAAGAGTTGCTAAGCACCTGCTATCACACCATGCTCGCAACACTAATGTAATAATTAAATACAAACAAAAATACTGCCTCTGAGGGGAATTGCCTTTTGTGTGGGTTTTCTCCCTGTGAAAGAGCAAAATGATGTCACTCACAGTGAAGTTAACCAGTGGCTGAAGTAGGCTGACCCACTGCCTCTTGCTGTTTGCTGTTGTAGGCTTACGCAGCATGAGAATGACACACCAAAAGACCAGTAGATAAAGAGAGGTGACTAAAAGCCCCTTTAATTATATGCTATGTATAATAATGGTAAAATCAAAAGGTCTTGGGTAACATCATACTTAAACAACCATTGGCAAAGCTGAGCTGTCTGGCGTTGACCTCAGTCTTTTGACTTTGGCAACTCTTGTTTCGTTGTTTCATGGTTTCTTTTGGTCCTAAAAGGCATGCCTTACCTTCATAGTCCCTAGTACCAGAGGAACTACTTTGTGTGGTTGTGTTCCTTGTGAAAGGGAAGCATGTTATAACACACACTGAAGTCAGGCAACAGCTGAAGAAGAATGTGAATTACACAACCATGGACTTGTGGATGAAGGTTGGCTGAAAACCCCTGTAAGGAAACATATAATGTTAGTTAAACCAAAAGATCAGGCTAATACCTGGCCTAAAATAGCCAATCAGTCTGGTGTTTGGCAAGCAGTCTATTTGCCTTTGCTAATGCCGTTTTGTGATGTTTTTGTAATTATTTATTAGAAATTGATGGAGAAGGTCGAAAAGATAGCTAGAAAGTCAAAATAGATTGAGAGGCTCACGAAGACAGACCAGGAAGGATGTATAAATAGATAATCTTGCATAGATAGATTGTTGGATAGTTAGAATGATAGACTTGCAAAGATAGACGGACTGCCAAAGATAGATAGGTACATATAGGCAGGGAGGTAGAGGGACAGACAGGTAGTAAGACAGATAGGTTGACAGACAGACAGGTAGGCGGATAGATAGATAAAATACACAGACCAACCGGTAGATAAACACACAGAAAGGCAGGTAACAGATCAGGTTGCAAAGATTGATGGATAAATGTCACAGCACAGATTCAATTAGCAATATAATAATTAAATATCTATATAAGCAAAACATTCAAGAACACTGAAAGAAACCTGTAGAACATTCAGATGAAAATTAGTTGACAAGAATAGTGTCAATTAAAGTACCTACAGGAATGCTGTTATAAATACATTCAGTTGCCTGCATTCTAAGAAGAGAATTACTCTATAAAGAAAAGTTTCAAATGGACATAATCTTCTATACTCTGAAAAAGTAGCAATCAGACACTAAGGGTGTAGGAACTGATAAAGCTGGAATGTTTCCTGTGATGTGAAGAGTTGGTAGAAAGCATCTGCTATCACATCAAGATGTAAGCAACAAATGTAACACTAAAATGATAATCAAGTAGAAACAAAAACACTGGCACTGAAGGGAGCTACCTTGTGTGTTGATATGTTCCTTGTGAAAGAACAAAATGCAGTTATTCAATGTGAAGTTAGTCAGTGGCTTAAGTCAAGTGACCCATTGCCCCATGCTGTATGCTTTAGCAGCCTGAAGCCAAATGTGAATGACACAACAACAAACCAATGGAGGAATAGATCTGGCTGAAACGCCCTTATATTAAGTATGTTATACATATTATGTCAAATCAAAATGTCTTTGCTATCGCAAGGCCTAAAAAACCAAGGGCCAGATGTATCAAAAAAACAAATTGCATTTCTTAAATAGCGAATTTTAAGAAATTGCTATTTAAAAAATGCAAAGTGGTATGTATGATTTTTGCAATTCGGTAATAGCGATTTCTTAAGATTCGCAAATGCTATTACCGAATCGCAAATAGAGAATCCAACTCCATTTGCACCTATGGGCCTGCTGCGAATGGTTTTGCATTTCCTAAATTGCGAATTCCAGTTAGGAATTCGCAATTTAGGAAATGCAAATCCCAGGGTGCTGGGGGCCTAAGGCCTCCTCTGCTGCACCCCAAAAATATTTTTACAGACATGTGAAGCACACACATGCCTTAGGGGCATGTGTGCGCTACATGTCAATTTTAAAAATGCATTTAAAATGCATTTTTAAAAACTGCACATGGTTACCACCAAACTTTTGTTGGTGGTAATTGCATTTCCTAAATGCCCAATTCGCATTTAGGAAATGCTTGATACATATGTTTGAGAAATCGCAAATAAGGATTCCTTATTTGCGATTTCCTATTTAGAGAATCGCAATTTGTGAGTCTCTAAATGTGGTCGCAATTTTAAGGAATCGCTATTTTAGCGATTCCTTAAAATTGCACTGCAAATGCCTTTCATACATTCTAAAAGGCATTTTTGCATTCGCAAACCACCGAATTTTGCGATTCGCACCGTTTGCGAATGCAAAATCACTTGATACATCTGGCCCCAAAACTCTTATAAATGCATGGATGGTAGAAGAATAAAACTAGATATTTCTATGCTAAGCGAGCCAGGGTAATCATGGCAGAGTACTAGTTATTGTGGGCAGAATATTCGAGTTGACAGTTTTGATTGGTTACAACTTTAGCCCCATTTAGCTGATCATCAGCGGACTGTCAACAAAAGTACACATGGACATAAAATATATCCTGACTTTTGCCGATTGGTTGGCCTTGTGGGAGGAGGATCACAGGCAGGGTCTTGTATATAAACTGTGAACGTTTGTCCAAAAGTTGTTTTTACATTCGAATTACATTAGAGGAAGTTGGCCAACCAGACTAAAAACCTCAGGACAGGTCTACCCCAAGAGTGTCATAAAGACGAACGTCCCTCTGCCTTCTTTGTGCACTTTTGATCAATGATGTTTGAATGCATTACAGATTACTAATGATAGGCAAAACATTCTATTTATGATCGGAGAGCCAGCAAAACTGTTTAATGGTATGTGATGGCGTACACATGGTGTGTAATTGTGGGTGAAATTTTGGATTTCAAGCAGACAGAAGGGAATTGGACACTGACTGCAAGTTTGCTATGCCCTTGCCCAGCAAGCTTTTCAGGTGAGACATTGCATAGAGGGCTGGATAAAGTCTAAATATGCCTCATGCCCAGTACACCCTGAGGCAGGCGTGCTGGGCAATACAGCAGTGTGAAGAGTGGGCCCAAACGGTTTGGGCCCTATCTCACTTTAATGCAGGAGCCAAACTGGGCGTCACTGACGAGGCCTAATTAGACCAAACCCAGTCATGAGGGTCCGTGGCCTGGCAGTTTGGGCTGGACTGTTCATAATTTGGCGAGGCGCAGTCACAGTAGCATAAGTGGGCGAAAAACTATAAGACTGAAATGTAGCTCGCGCAATCACTAATGGCCGAGATTAATTGAAGTAATTTGTTGTTTGGTGTGGGTTTTCCGCAGGCTATGCACAACTGATCTCGGAAACCTTTTTATTTCTTTTCCCTCTTGCATGTCTCGGTTGTACGCAAACAAACAGCACCCTTCAGAATATTAAATTGCTGCCTGGAAGCAGCAAAGAGCGGTTTCAGCTGCACCACTTAATCTGCTTTTGCATGATGCTTGTTGCACAAGTGTGAATAGTTGATGCCACGGCAGTGAACACTGGATGAGTGCTTTGGGACGCCAATCAAATATGCGCATTCCCAGAATGCATCATTCGTTGTCTGCCCTGCTTCACCCATTGGGGAAGTGGACAGTACAGTAGACTGAAATGGGTTCGTTGCGTGCGAGTGACTGGCTGGGAGAGCAGGTGGTACAGTTTTGATTTCCAGCCACTAGACAAGGTTTGAAAACAAATGAAAGACCAATTCGGAGAGAGGGACAACTCTGATATGTTCTATCATTTTGACCCTTGCATCTTTCTGTTGTAGCACATGCGTAGGTTCGAGATATGTGTGGAAATTGTTTCTGTTGTGGACAGCTCTGCCCCTGTCTTCACGACGACCTGTGTGAAAGTGAATCAAAGTGATTGACTGGTTAAACCCAGGGCGTATAGATGTTAGCGAAAAGACACTCTGCTAGTTTCCTTGGAATGGTACTGCCGGAAAGTATGTGAAAGTTTGTCTTTCACCTTCTTTGTTTGGGCTTCTCTGGCCCTCCCTTATTGATTTTACTGTCCATGCCAGCCTCATCTTGTAATCTATTTCCCCCTTTACTTTTTCTTTTGGATGTAATTTTGCGGTAATGAAGCAGTTACTTTTAGCTAACTGTGGGTGCACTGCTATTTCAGTGCTACATGAGTTGTTTTGCAAAGTTAAAAATGTTCCAACCCTCAGTGGAACAGAGGCATCACTCCCAATGAGATTAACATCTGAATCTGTTTTTACACTTCAGATTTGACTGGATTCCTGTTTTTTCACTTAAAGTTCTTTACATATCTTTTCGTTCTTTTAATGTAAAGTTGAACATTTTTAGTCTCTATGAGATACTAAATCGTCTGATAAGCACTGAATCAAAGGCACCTTACCAAAATTGATATTGCACTCAGACTATCTTCCACTGTCTGACAGGGGAGACTAGGGCCCCCCCCTCATCTACTCTCTTCTGCTTTTATCTTGGACTTGGAAAAGAGGAATTATTTAGAAAATAAATATTTTCCCTTCTGTCATACATTTGCATTGCCATTTTAAAATGTATGTTTTGTTTATGTTAAGATTGTAATGGTTCTTAGTCATCAATACAAAAATTGATATATTGATTTTTTTTAATTTCCTACTAGGTTTTCTTAATCATACACTATGAGCCTCTTGTGAACTCGCTCGCAGCTGTCATTCTAAACGGGGATCTTTCAGTTATTTCTTCCAAAATGGAACAAGACACAAAAAGTGCTGTAAGTAACATCCTTACTCTGTAAATACTGGTACTCTACTGCGTTCCCAGCTCAAAGTGCAGACACATCGCTCACACTACATTCAGTCCCCACCCCACCTCTCCACCCTCCCGGAATTTTTAATCTGTCTCCATCATCTGAAAATGTAACGTAGTATCGATCCCTGACATGCACCTTGCTTCATTTATAACACCCACAGCTATTGCTGCTATGTCAACTGCTGAATTTTGTGAAGTTCACCATAACATCCCTTTCCATTCTGGTAAAGCATTGATTTCTGCATTGCTGTTCAGCAAACTGGATTACGGCAATAGGTTATTAGACAACCTCTTACATTCATTTTCACTTCCAGATAAGGGAAAACCTTTTGCCACAAGAGCTTTCTTTAAACTCCATTGACATATCTCTACTTCACATTGTTATTACCATGTTGCATGGTTGCCTTCTAAAACAGGGCTTTGCATATACTACTTGTCCTGGTCTTCAAAACTGTTAGCAGGCTACAGAGGTGACCTCCTTATAAGAGGTGACCTCCTTATACTCACCACCCCCACTCCTTCCCCAATCTTGGTCAGCTAATCGTAATCTTTGAGTCATACCCAAACCTCCTATTGTGACCTTAAGGTTCCAGTCTTTTAACTTGCTTGGACCTCATCACTGTAATTCACTCTATGCCGACCTGTTCTCTCTCTCTCTCTCTCTCTCTCTCTCTCTCTCTCTCTCTCTCTCTTGCTCTCTCTCTCTTTCTCTCTCTTTCTCTCTCTTTCTCTCTTTCTCCCTATTTGAAATTGCTATAAAATGTATTTTCAAATATAAAGTAGCACAGGATCAATGCTTAGTCACAATTCCTGTTTATCTTTGTAGCCCTGCCTCTATAAACATCATGTGGGTTATTCTAACTTTGGAGGAGTGTTAATCCGTCCCAAAAGTGACGGTAAAGTGACGGATATACCACCAGTCGTATTACGAGTTCCATAGGATATAATGGACTCGTAATACGGCTGGTGGTAAATCCGTCACTTTTCCGTCACTTTTGGGACGGATTAACACCTCCTCCAAAGTTAGAATAACCCCCCATGTCTGTCCTTCTCATGTACGATGCATGCTGTAAGATACAATTTTATATATATATATATATATATATATATATACACACACACATAAAAAAACAGAGGTTACAGGGACGTTATAGTTAGGCTCACCTTTTAAATGTACAAAACCATAGAAATTCAGCAGTTATAGTTAGTAACTTCAAGTAACTATAACTCGTGCCTCAAAGTAACTATAACTCACGTCCCTGCCATGCACAGTTTTTTCGTCACACATTTTACTGCAAATATTACATTGATATTTCCAATTATGTTATCAAAGATGTCATGAGTGCCTTAATTTGTAGGGTAATTAGCAGTGCACGGCGAGGGCTTGAGTTATATTTACCTTAGGGCTTGAGTTATAGTTACTTGAGGTGACTAACTGGTGAATTTCTATGGTTTCGTATGTTTAAAATGTGAGCCTAACTATAATGTCCCTGTAACCTTTGGTTAAAGTTTAAGTGAATTTCTTTGGTTTTTTTTAACTCTTTTTCCTAACTGTAACATCCATGTAACCTGAGTTTTTCAGTGAATTTGTATTTTTTTTTTACATATAGTAATTTTCACTACTTTACGTTAATCCAACCACTGCCGCGCACAGCCAAAGGCCCTGAGGCCACCCTCTACAAGCACCCAGCCTTGCACCATGCACGGCCTTCACCCATGCCCAGGGGATGTTGCCCGCAAGACCTGGCCCCTCCTAACCACCTTACCACATGCTGTGCGCAGCAGGAGTTGCCGTCGCCTCTCTGGATGTGAGAATAGGAGTGAGAGGGTGTATCTGGGAGTGGGAGTGGCTGTCAGATTGTCTGGCTGTGATAGTGCGCTCATCAGTGTTTTAGTGGGTGTGTCAGTGTGTGCACGGGTCTTTGAGTGGGTGGGAGGGAGTCAGTGGGTCTGTGAGTGGGTGTGTAACTGTCTGAGTCGGTCTGTAAGTGAGTGTGTGAGGGTCTGACTTGGATTGTGAGTGGGTGCACAAGGGTCCGAACGGGTCTGTGAGTGGGTGCATTAGTTTCTGAGTGGGTGTGTGAGTGGGAGAAAGATTGAAACAGAGAAAGAGAGTGACACAAAGAAAAGTTTTTTAGGTTTTGATAAATGACATACTTAGAATGAGATATTTCTGGACAAATTAAAAAGAAAAATGTATTTGCCATTTAAAAAGAGTAAGATTACCTTTCAGTATGAACCTTACACATTTGTAGTAAAAATGCTCAGTATGAAGGTCTGTGACCTTTGTGTGAATTATTCTTTTTTGTTTTTTTCTTTTTTTTAGCCCTTTATGGGCTTTCAGGGACCGCGGGAGAGCCATCAAGGGCTCCCTTGCGGTCCCTACATGTTTTTTAAAAATTATTATTATTTCTTTTATAAGAAGTCCTTTACGGGCTACTTGGGACCGCAGGGATAGCTTCATGACCTCCCCTGCAGTCCCATTGCTTCAGCACCGCGTAGCTGCTTTAAGGAGCAGCTCCGTGGTTGCTGAAGCAACCCTTTCATCTCTGTCCCCTGCCCGAAAGCTTCGTTTTTGACAGCAGGACCTGTTTGACAGGTCCCTCTGTCAAAAACCGAAGTGTTTGCTGTTGCTTGGCTTCTGCTTCAGCACTGCAGCCAAGCCACAGCAAACAGCTATTTCCCAGGAGTGGGCACCCCGGGACATAGCAGGAGCCGGCCCTGGGGGATTGGCAGTTCCCAGGGCCATCAGTGGCTCTTGGAGGGAGGCTGCTTGGAACCCCTCCAACTTAAAAGAAGCCCAGGGAAGGTTGTGATCCATTGGGTTAAGGGGGTCCAAAACAGACCCCATGTAATTATTTGTAATTTGACCACTGGGAGGTGGTGATCCCTGTGGCTGCAGGGAAGGGGGGGGTGCCCTCCCCGCTCCTATTATATTATTTGCAATGGAGCGGTGGTGGTTCCCGGAGAATTGAGGGAGGATGTCGGCTTCCCCCATGTTACAATGCATTTTTGCCCCTGGCGGCAGTGATCTCCAGGGTGCGGGGGCAGTGTGGCTGCTCCCACTCCTATTACATTATTCACCCGAGGAGGTGGTGGTCACCAGGGCTGTGGGGGGTCAGAAGGCCCCCCTATGAAAAACAAAAAGTGACCATGGGACCCGGCCCTCCTGGGGACTTATTTTAAGACAAGTGTGTGAGCCCAAGCTTGTTTTGTTTTTTACATTTTTGTTGCAGATTCTCAACCCGCCGCAAATTTGTGGTAACATTAAAAAAAAAAATGCTTTTGAACCCTGGTGGTGTTGGGTCCCTTTGGGACCGGAGCTGAGAGGTCAGTGTGTTCGTACCCTGGCCCCTCTTGTACTTTTTTTTCTTTTTTTCTGAGACTCGACTTCAGCCATGTCCCAAGATGGCTGACAACACATCAAGGGCTTCGTTGTTTAAGTGTTGTCAGACAGTCAAATCTCAGCGCGAGATCGGGAGGGGTTGTAAATCCTTCACGTCCCTACATATACAAATTTGGATTGCCTTAATTTTCTCAAGAACTACTGAACGGTTTCACTCCAAAGCAAAAAAAAAGGCTCCTTCTGAACAAGGTCCTACCTTTCTGCCAAATTTGGTGTAATTCCGTCCAGTAGTTCAAGCGCTATTGCTGGTCATTTTTTCCTTAGGAAAAATGAATGAGGAAAAAGTGTTTGGGGACCCCATGTTTTTCGTGCTCCCCCCTCCCCTCACCCAGGGAGCACCCCAAAACCTTGAAGACAGCAGCTCAAGTGAGTGTTGTATTTTCTTGGGAGATTTTGTGAAGATTCATCAAGCAGCGCCAAAGTTATTAGCAAAACAAACAAAAAAACTATTTCTATAGAAACTTGGCCGTAACTATAGCTACCTAGTGGCGACTGCCACTAGGTAATATATATAGTCTTTTTATGTATATGGTGTCATGCGTTGCCATCCACTTCACTAGGCCCCAGTAACCCCATCTTCATATTTTATCCACCAAACACTTTATTTTTTAGCTATATACCGCAAAACTAGTTGCAACATACAGCATATTTTGCCAAACTACTATTTCTGCTAATAAAGAAAAAAATGAATCTCGGGAAGATTAAATCCATTTGTTAGCTTCTTAGAAACATATTTTTGAGTTTATTTGCTAATGCAGGTATTTTAATGTAATTTGCTTTGGTTTTCTTGCGCAGTATATACTAAAAGGTGTTTTTCAGATGAACACTTCTAACTGAAAATTCTCCAATTTAAGACTATCCCCAGGATGCCAGATTGGATCCAGGGTATTTTCTCAGTAGTGCCCCCATGTCAGATAAGTGGCACTGCGTCTCCCTGCTGGGACACTGTTCTCTTCTGGAAATGTTGGAGCAGAGCCACGTATAAGAGCCACCTTTGCATGGTGACATCAGTTACTTTCTTTTCATGCTCTTCAAAGCTAATCCATACCTCTGTCCCCTACTTTGTTGGTTTTCTGACATCTTAAATTAGGCTAAGACAGCGTCAATGTCTTCCTCGAAAATGGCAGAATTTAAGCTGTTTACTAACTTCAGGAAGCAGATTTTGGTTACAGACTTACACAGTGACTCCCTTTGGTGCTTGGGCTTCAGTCACACCTCAAAGTTGTGCTATAGAGGCACTTTCATGTATCCAAAAAAGATCCAGGAGTAGGAGGCAGGACTCTACTTTGCCCCACATACATAGTGAGAAAGTAGATCATGCTCCAACGTGCAGGGCTATTTTCAGTCTTATTCAAGGAATTAGCCCCGCTCAAAGTCTCTTTCTTGCTCAGTGTCTTCCTGTATGTCGCAGACATGCCATGAGTGTAAGAAAGGCAAGTGCAGCTTGAGCCCATTCCACCACCACTATAAACCAGGTGAGGAGGCGCAGGGCTTCAATCAAAGGGTGTGGCCCCCTGTGACTTCCAACTCCAATCTGCAGTTAATTTTCCAGGTCATAGTTTACCCCAATCCAAACGGTGGCCTGCTTAAGTCAGTAGAACGCCATGTCTATGACTGCTTTTTAATAAAGAAATCTTTTTTTTTTTTTTTTTAAGTGCACGCCTTTTTCCTTAAAGAAAAACGGATGCATTTAAAAAGAGAAAAATGAAACTTTAAAGTTTCATTTTTTATGAGAAAGCAGTGGTCTGTGGGACCACTGCCTGCTCTTAAAAATATTTTTCACCATTCTCAGAGCCATTTGCAAATGGGCTACCACCACTTTCCAAGTAGTGGTTAAGTATTACTGTTTTGCAACCAAAATTTGGTCGCAAAATAAAATATTATACACCATCCAGATTTAGTATCTGAAAGGTATGCAGAAAACATGCTCCTCCCAAATACCATTGCGATTTGATAACAAAGTTATTGAATTGCTTTTTATACGTTTGAAATGTATTTTTCCAGTCACAGATGGGCTAATTCGCACTATCGGCATGTTTTCGACCACACAAATGCTTTGTACATCTGGCCCTAAGTTACTTCCCTTTGGCAGTGCAACTTCTGGTCGATACTCTAACCACTGATTCTTCACTGCCCGCCCACCTTTCTTTCAAGTGGACTCTTGGACATTATGATAAGGTTTTGGGACACTGTCACATACGATTTTAAATGGATGCACAGAGGGGAAAGATTAAGAAATTGACATCAGTGTTATAGGCTGGTGCTTATTTGCGACTCCACTCCCTCACAGGGCGTAACAGGGTCACATGGTGCCACTTATCAATGCACAAGAGCATGGCTGCGAAATTTCTCAGATCCAGTCTGGATATTACTAAGTTGATGTATCTGGCATTTGAAATTGGTTCCACAAGCAACAACATTACCAGAGGTAAGTAACATTTTCGTTTGGTAGGTATGTGTTCATGAGCATATCCTATGTATTCATGATGTCATTGTACACACTAAACAACAAGTTGAAGATGTCTTGCTTTTCCTTCACAAAAGACACACTTTGATACTATACCTCAGCATAAAGTTCACAACATTACAAAATATGCTCCTGCTCATACTTTGCTTTCTGACTTGTTTTAACTTGTAATTTACCATTGAATACCATAGTCAGGACCGTGTTTTGGCCTGACTTAGCATCAATCATGTTTAAAGATCCTCTGAATTCCTCCTAATCTGTACTTCGTGCTATTGAAAACATTAAAACCATATATAAATTTATTGCATGTGACTTTTTTCCTTTTTTTTTTTTTTTTTAACCAGCATCTTGTGTGTGTTTTTTCCCCTTTTGACTCTAGGCTTTAAAAGATTAATGTATCTAGGAAAACATGAAATGAGTATTGTAACTTGGCAAATTTTCCAGTAGCATACCTAGATTTAAATTCCTTGTGTTAACTTACATGACAGTTTGCAATGTTTTTCAACCAATAATCCTATGTGGTGACACCTCAAACAAAAACACATTTGAATAAGTGACTTAAGATGTGATTTGAATGTCATGTATGGGTGTCTTTTGCATGGTGCACAGCTGCCTTGCCTTATTACTGTTAAACACTCATGAGGTCCACCACTACGTAATATTCAAAATTAGGTTAATTCCATTTAATGGAGTCTTTCTTCAAAAACCTTAGCCAATTGTTAGGCACACTACTCTTTAAGGGGCTGACATCTCTAGACAGAAGCTTGATGCTTCTCTTGCACAGGTTCCAAACAATGGCGGGTCCTCTATTTGGGTGGAGGAGCGTTGCCCCCTCACCAGCAGCGGCAGCTGCAAAACCCTTACCAGAAAACCATCAAACTTTGTATATGATGGTTTTCTGGTAAGGGGGGTGAGGCCACGCGGGTGACATGCACGCCCCCTCAAAGTGCATGAGTGTTTGGCTGGTCGTCTCACGCCAGCCAAAAACACATGCGCACAGGGCTCTCTCCAGCCCACCATCATGGTTGCTGGGCTTGAGGGAGCCTGCACAGGCTCCCCGTCTGCCTGGGAGCATCCACCCTGGGCGCTCCGGATTGGCGCAGGGCAGGCTGTGAGCCTGTGCCTGCAGCGCCAGTGAGGAACCAGTGGTACACGGCATCGGACAAGGTAAGATTTTTTTCTTTTTCAATTTGTTATTTATTTCCCCCTGATTCTTTCTCCATACCCCCACCCCCTTGGGAGCCTGCGAGCCGCTACTGGTTCCAAAACAACCCCTGGGGCCTGTCTGCCAGCAAGAAAACCGAACCTCCGTTCTAAGAATGTAACGAGAGATAGTGATTCCGCTCGGGGATGGTAGCACAAATCAAGGGCCACAGAAGGCGCTGAAATGAAAGGACCAAGAATTAATATGGGAAAAAAATATTAAAGAAATTGTCTTATGAGGGAGCAGCTAGTCCGTGGCATTGCAAGTGTGTTATGCACCCCAGTGCAAGCTGGAAAGATGGGTCCCTCTGCCCCTTTTGGATAGCAATAAATAGGGCGAATTGTGGTGTAGTTGGCCTCTCACATCTCTGGTGTCACTGAACCTAGTTTAAAAGTGATTAGCCAGTGACCTAGATGAGTGGTTTTAGTGTATCCAGACCCTCCTGATGAATTGCGCCAGGTACCATAACTCTAGAGTCTGTGCTGGGTATGAGATCATGATCGATCACGAGGAATAAAATAAGTATCTGTAGAAGAAAAAGAAAAAGTAAACTGCCACGCTATGAAATAACAGGAGAGGAAAATATAGCACCTCGTTTTTGTCTTTAACTTTTATTTATTGGAACGTTTTTGCAAGTTTTAAGTAAAAAAGAAAAACAGTGCAAATACCGTGGAGTATACATTCTTCCTACACAGGCTTGCATTACCACAGGATTACCATTAAACCTAGAGAAGCACAGACTTTGAGTACTTGTTCATCCTGCACGTCAGATGTACCAAAGGCAGAATTACCCAGAGCCCTGAGAAAGCCCTATGCTTTCATGCCGTAAAAAGGTTTTTAAAAAAAGTGTTGGCTGTACCTGAAACTATTCTTACTGAAGGCTGGAATTCAGTGTGCTCCCACTGAAACAACGTCAGAATTTGTTTAATAAATTTCACATAAAGTTTTAAATAAACTAGATGAACACAGAAAATACAAAAGAAGTATTAAATGGTGGATCACAATTTTCAATACTGCATGTTAATGACAAAACAAACATAGACGTGCAACTTAAACTAATTATACTGTAAACTAATGTGCTTTGCAGACTACCTGCCGATTAAAATGCACTACCACAAGCATTCTCCACAATATTCTCATTTGACGACTTCACACCTCATTGTATACATTTGGGCACCCAGCTTTTCAGTACTTCTAGATCAAAGGTCCTAATACTGCAATTTTGTGAATTTCTCACCAGAGATATGAAAGGCTGCTACTTCAGCATCTGGGCACACTTTCAACACTTGGACGCTAGGTTGTGCATAGCAACCCTCAAACCCCTTTTCTACTAATGTTATAGAATACATGTCATTGGGCTAGAACTTACATACATTATTATATATTAAAGGGAGATGAACTAACAGTTGAAGATCACCAGTCGAAAGCAAAAATAAATTGCAAGGTTATTCTTCTGACCTCCTTTTTACATATTCAGAGGGACAGTGCATAAGTGGAATTTGGGGTCCCAGTAACGAAATGCGATTATATGGAAGGATTGCTACTTCTGTATGCAGCCCCGCCCTTATGAGCAGTTCAGGATCCAAGGCTTGCGGCATTCTTTGACGCTTGAAGGCAAAGACCGTAACATCTTAACTTGCAAGTTACTCCTATTATTTCCTGTCTTTGCCACATATGCAGCGTCTCTAACTAATTGGGGCTCCTTTGAGATGGCTGTCGAGTTCAAATTAAATTCAAAATCATTTACGGGGTAGCTTGCCTTTTATCAACATAAAAATAGTTTTTCTTAGATCCAAAAGCAAATGATAGCACGGATACATTACTGTAAAAGTGTGAGCTGCCAGTAATCCTGTGGAACTATCGACAGTTATGGCAATGCATTGATGTTACCTTGTTGTATTCCAAGCAACATCTTACACAGTTGTCGTTAACTACTGATGTTTGCATCCAGTGTCGCCCTTGTGCTCCGGTCATGACATTTGCTAATATCTATGAGGAGTGCACACTTCAGCATCTTTATTGTTGCTTCACTAAACGACAGAGACAGTAAGGTTTGCCTCCCTTCCTGTTTAGTGAGAGCTGCACGAGTCACTTCCCGCGAGTTGAGATGCGGTTTGATTACACCTGTTTTGGGGTTATTGGTGTTTTAACCTACTTTCCCTTTCCCGTAAAGAGATAGAGGGAGTTACTGGCAATGCTGTGTTTTACCAGCCTAATTTGCACATGCTAAAGGTGCTGACATAATAGTCGGTTTAAAGATAATCTGCACATTTTGTTTGAGGTGTGAATTACAAAACCACTTTGAGGTTCTATTTCAAGTGAACACATCACATGAAACCTAGTTTCAATCTCCCTTTAGTGTATTGTTCTATCAGAACAGCAAAGTTTGCTGTATGTGGTTTCGCAGTGTAGCTGAAATAGGTCTGGGGCTTTTAAATGTAACTCACCAGCTTCAATGAAGGCTGATAAAATGTAAAGCATAATCTGCACTGGTTCTCTTACATTTGGAACATATCAACTATGCTTGACAGTCGTTGGCAGTAATGGGAGAATCCACCTAATTAAACCAAGTTAAATTTTTTGTGCATATTTACTGTTTTTGCGAACTTGTTGCCAAATCCAATCATCTCTTTCAAAGCACTGATGCGTGCCATCTCCACTTCCTTCCATCCCCTGGTAAGTCTCAAGCCACAAGGCATGACACTGGGACCAACCACAAGGCATGACACTGGAACATAACTTGCACTGTAAGAGTTGCAGTTTTGGGATCCATGGCCTTTTTCACCACAGAACCATCCTTCAACATGTTCAGTACTTCCCTTCAACATCTTATTTGATTCCACTTGAGGATGTGCTGATATAAATGCTGTGGAGATGAGTGCCATGAGATTCTGACTCATACCCCAGTAGGGAGGTGTTCGGTACTTGGCATCTGCTAGTTGTGTCTCTGATTTCAACTTTGTGTCATTTCAGAGAAGAGTATCAATGCTGAACAGCTGTTAAAGGTTTCGCACTTCCTCCTACTTTCTACGCTTTCTTTTTCTTCAACTCACCCTCTAAACATTAAACACTTAACAGTTGAGACCAAGAGAGCAAGCATCACTTCGAATTATAGAATTGTATTCAGCGGGTATACAAGCCTGTTCGCCAAATGTGTTTTATTTTTAGTTTTGTTTCAGATGACATGAAAGTGAAAAAAATGGTAACATTCCTGCATTGGCTATAATTTTCTGTTGGATTATAACAAATAAACTCTAATATAAATTCATACCAATTTTTAGGTAAAAACAACAGTGAGGTGCTTTACAAAGCCCCCAGAATCACTGGAGAGGTTGCTTGAGATTAACAAGCATAAAGGAAAGAAACGGTTGCAAAAGAGACCAAATTACAAAAATGTTGGGGAAGAGGAGGAAGATGATAAAGGACCAGAGGATACCCAAGACGATCCAGATAAGGCTAAAGGTACTGAGGGTGGTTCAAAAGGCATCAAGACAAGTGGGGAGACTGAAGGTGAGTGCACCAAAGAGTGAACCAAGTTTCTTTCATACAGATCCCAAATCTTTTAAAAAATAGTTCTTCATCCAAATTTCAGTTTTTTCATCCCATGCATCTTCTCCATATTATAATTTTTACTTGGTGCATTTTAAAACCTCTGCAGATCATTAAACAGTTATAATGTTTCATGATTCTGCTTTCATTAATATCAGTTACCCTGAATCGTTGGCCTACTTGTTTTCATTTGTGGAGCATTTGTGATGCTTACAAGTGTCTCTCCATGTGCTCAAACCTTCAGTCTTACAATACATTGAATCGATTGTTGTTGCTATGTGCTTTCTAAATGTACTTGTTTTTTTTTCCCATGCATTCCATTCATTAAGCATTATTTCTGAGTATAGATCCTGTCCTCCTGAACATTTTCAGCAACTCTTTTAGACACTTACAGGGGCAGCTACTGGGTGACAATTGATTTCCACTTAAGAACAAAGTATCCACGTTTTTAGAGTTTTGTTTTTAAAAAGAAATGTAAGTCTGACACCTGGAAAAGCCTACTAACCTTTCCCTTTGTAATAAGATAAGAGGAACTATATCCTATCCATCTTTTAGTTCATGCCGGCCAATGAAGCATGCTAGACTTCCCTATGCTGGAATAACACACGTCTGGAAATCTCATACATGTTAAAGTGCTTTAGTAGTTTTGAGTGGCTAGAAATTCAGAAAATTGGTTCTGTGAAAAAGTTACTCAAGGGTAGTGATCAGTAGAAATTGAAATTTCTGTAATTTAACCCATGTAGATACATTTTTCCTATTTTTTTAAGAAAGTGTGTTTTTGCCTTTTACTAATTTTGTTTGAAGGATATTCATGCATGTTATCAGCTATTATGTATAAAACTGTTATGCATTTAAGGCATCCTAGAATGTTGGAGGAGATGCTGGAAAGTATTCTGTGTTGAATGTATGAATAATTATTTGATAAGCGCATGCCCACTAAAGGCAGTTTGGCACTACATTGAACAGGTCTGTGTATGCCAGCCAAGGAGTATGTGAAGCTAACAGAATAATTACATTTTTAATGGTTTATGAAAGATAGCACATTTGTAAATATGTCTCAAAGACAAAGAGAGTTGGTTCCATAGTTCTAGAGCTAGCCCAGAGCATGCCGTAACTTAGAGACAAGCATTCAACTCTATGATTGTTTTTGCCAGTTGTAGAGAGACAGATCTGAGACACCACCTTGGCTGATAATGGGTGATCTGGCAGCACAAGTCACCAGGACCCTTCCCATGGAAGATCCCATACACCAGTCAAAGAGCATTCAAATCAGTTCTACAAGCAACAGGCAGCCAGTATAATCTCGGCTATCCTCGAAAACAAGAGCATGTTTCTGAAGGTCACCCACCAGTCTGACTGCTCTGTTGAGAATTCGCCGATGTCCCCATCTGTTCTTATATGAAAATCATAGATAACAAGCACTGGCATAATGCAGCCTTGCAGGATAGTGGTACATACTACTACACTTCAAATCTCCTGCCGCAGAAATTGAAGAACTTCATTCTGCTGATGAAAACTTTGGAGGGAATCCTTGTCACCTGGAATCCCAGATTTTTTGTAATACAAATCGGATGAGAGGGAAGACAGAGTTGTCTAGGCCAAAAACTAGCATCCCAAAGAACACTTAGACCATAAATTATCGCTACAGTCTGGTCTGCATTTGCTTTTCGCATTCTACAGCTCCTCCAGGCTTGTGCCCTTGACATGCATACCTGGAATCCCAGCGTTTTTGCAATACATCCCGGATGAGAGGGAACACACAGCAGATTAGGCCAAAAAATAGCATCCCAAAGAAAACTTGGACCATAAATTGTTTGGAATACCTGATTTTGTGCAATTTAAACTGCATGAGAGGGCACAAACAGTTGACTATGCCAAAAACTAGCATTCCAAATATCACTTGGACCATAAATTAATAATGCAGTTGTGTTTGCATTCGCTGTGAGTATTTTACAACCTCTCTAGGCCCAACTCCTGACATGCATACCTGTAAAACATCTCAAATATCCTCTGGTGGGCAATCTAACCTGAAGGTGTTAGCTGTATCATGTTATGTCTTGATCTGGATGTTCTGTAGCACTCTGCTGGTGAGCTGGCGTGTGCTGTAGGACAACACTTTGGTTGTGACAAATATAAGCTTGCTCTTTTATCACTATGGCAAGCGTGTTTATTCATAACAGTTTAGCAAGGTCTTTTGAGGGTTTCCATACTATCCAATGTGCAGTTTGGGTGGTGATAGATGAAAAAGCGTGAATCAGTGCACCGTTTACAAGCAAGCGGGCTCTTGGCTCGAGAATCCCTGTGCTGTCTTACAGAGCAGCTCGTGAACACACTGACCATGATGACAACGCAACAAGGCTGCCCACATGATGCAAGATAAGCACACTAATGCTGTGTGACCAGCCACCACCAGTATAGCTCACCTTCGAAGTGGTGACAGTACTCGTGTGCAGAGACTCAAGCACACTCTGTCCTGTGATCATGAGGCTATAGTTGATTGGTTAGAGACATACTAGTAAACATGGAGGAGGCACGTACACATTGTGAGAATGTTATCTGAGTGGGAGACGAAGGGACATTCGCTGGTGAGCTTGAATTCTCCATTAGAGGAAAGAGCACTAGTAAGAACAGTCTTCAAAACATCACAGCAAAAGTATAAAGGAGTTGAACAGCTTTGTTCAGGAAGAATTAAACACCGGAAACTTTCAAAAATAATAAGCAATTAATTCAATGTCCCTAAGGTGAGAATGGCAACCTGCACTCAAGTTACTTTTCAGACTAAATAGGACAACAGCTGTACCTCCTCCCATCCAGTAGGAAGAATGTCTAGAGAGTTTTGGAAATGTCTTCTAACTACTGAATGAACATGATTTTAGATCAGGCTATAAAAAAGCACTTCTGTTATGAGTCTTGGGAAGCAAAGGGCAACACATCTTCAAATATTAGCCAGTTTCTGTGAAACAGAATATTCAGCCAAAAAACAATTTATTTAAAGAGGCCAAAAGGCTAGCCTGAAGACTAGTTTTGCCAAGAACATCCACACAGCTTTGACTGTTCACTAATTGTATAATCCACCACAGAAATCGAATGAGACAGTACATTAGTCTGTAGCCTCACAGGAGCAAGTACGGATTGGGAAATGCGGTCCATGTAGCTAGTTAGTGAAGTCCTCAATGAGAATTGGTGACTTTCTATCCCACCAAGTCCTTGCATTTGCTCCTTTGAGGCCTGAAATAATCTTTGGTGCTATGATTCTAGAAGTGGATAATGTCCAGTTTTCCATCTACTCATGCTTTATAGAAGAATGGGTAACTATCTCTTGATCTTGCATGGAATGCATGCTCAGTATAGGTTATGAGATCAAAGGTCTTAGAGGTCCTGATGAAATCTGTACATCTTCTGAACCAGATCATACATGTTGGCCTACAATAGACACTGGCTCAGTAAATGCCCCTTTGTGTCCTATTATGTTTTTAACCATATGACAGGGCCCCTCTTATTAAAAAATGGAGTTAGGGTTTACTGGACGTTTTCTGCCATAAGATCCCATTAAGAACAAAGTATTCCCTCCAACTCCAAGGTTGAGCCCATCTGGTAGTCAACACCTCACCAGGAGAGGACACGATGATGAAGCATGCCACAGGATTGGCATGTAAGTGAGGGCTCTGTATGAACACGTGTACTGTGCCTGGTGAGCAGTAAGGAGCAGGGCATAGTGACTGCTTGTTTTGGGAGACACCCTCCAGTTTAGCTTTTTGTATATGTTTGGGGAAAAGTAGAGTGTTTCCAACATATCATGTCTGTTCCCCTCCGCTCATTAGTTTTGGCAGCTGTTTTCATAGCCTAGAGCTGCAGATTTGCTTTGCAATAAACAATGAGCAGAAGAGATGTGGGAAGAAGGTGATCTGTGGCATGTGTGGCTGTTGATACACATGCTCTTCTTACTTCTGCCATCTAGTTTTGGGTCTGGAGTGGTGCAAGTTGTTTTTCTTCTAAGAAGTGTTTAGAGTCACGAGATCGACTGACTCCTTGTAGGAGCACGGACCTTTATGTAGTATGCAAGGCTTGGCACACTGTGCAGGGGGTCCAGGCAACTACACGGTTTACAGAGGTAAAAACTAGATCATCTAATGGTCTAATTGTTAAGGTAGCTTGATTGAGCAGGTAGGCCAATCTTGGAGAAGTGCAAAACATTTGTTGTACTCACAATATCAGTTGTGCAACTCACACACTCAAAGGAATAACTCAAGACCAATTTATAAAAATACTTTCGATTTTTATGTACCAAGATTATCAAAACTGGTTTAGTACTTTTGGAGATATGGATTTTTGAAGTTTAATAAAAACATTCTTTTTTGCATAATTACGCACCATAGAAATCAATGGAAAATCACCTTAAAAAATACATATAAAATCACACAGTTGCTTTATCAAGTTCTTCTTTTGCAAGTTAGTCTAGGTCATCGGTTGGCACACTGTGCCAGCTGGAAAAGTTTGGGCGACTCCCGGTTCCAGGGGAAGCAGCAGGTCTCTGGAGCTGGTGCAGGGCAACTGCGGGGGACCACTTGGAAAAGGTCTGTGCAGGTAAGTTTAGAGGTGGTTCCTTGGGGTCCCCTTAGAGTGTTGAGGTCGGAAGGGGTGAGGGACCATTAGGGCACAGTAGGTTCTTAGTTGCAGGGCACAGGGTGGCCTGGTGCAGAGTGAATCAGTGAACTAGGAGCTGTGCGCAAAGATCCCCTTTTGGAGCTGGGGGTAAGTTGGTACAAGGGTCGTTTGCCGGACAGCAGGGGCACTTTGGCGGAAGGTCTGGGGTATTCCTCAAGTCCCTCGACTGGGGCTTCCTCCTGATCCTTTTTCCTTCCTCGCTGGGCTGGTTTTCTGGTGTCCAACATGAGCTGACCAAAACCCAGGGTATTGGTATGGTTTGACCACTGGAGGGCTCAGTGCCACCAAACTTGGCACAATTGCAGGGTTGGTCCTTGTGGTCATCAGTGTGTTGTCAGGTCCAGCTGCGACTTCCAGTTCGTGAATTAGTGGCTGGTTAGTGAAGTGACCCTCACTGTGCTGCTGGTTTCTTCTTTGTTGCAGAGTGGTACCTCCACTCTGGGGGGAGTTCTTGGGCGCTTGGCGAAGCCTGGAGATCCTCTAAGGATTCTTGTGGTCAGTCCAGTTTCCCAGCAGCTCCGCAGAGGCAATTGTCGAGTCCTGGGTGCAGCAGGAAGGGTTTGGCGCCTTTTCTTGGTGCAGCAGGTCTACAGTTCTTGTGTCTTGGATCTTCTTGGTGCTGGTCTTCTTTGTGTCCTTCAAATCTGATTACCTTGTCTAGGGATGCCTACTAAATACTAAATTTAGTGGGTGTTTTATGGGGCACCTGGAAGTGTCCAATGGGACACCTACCTATGAGTGGCTACACCCACTACAGTGACCACTTCCTGTGGGAAGAGTCATTTCCCTATCCGTGACTGGCTATTTTCAGTCCATCTAAGATGGAGAAACATTAAACGGAGTATCCACCTCGCAGGCAGCACCTTAGAGGTGGTGCATACCAGGTGGGGCCACTCCTCCTACCCTTAGTGGAGTTTCCTTCCTTTGCTTCCTCCAAAAGTGGGAGTTTGGAAAGGGGTTGACCATCTGCTGCTAGCAACAGGCCTGGGGGTCGAGTTTAAAAGGCGGTAAGCCCTTTGAAGCTCACCGCCAGGGCAGTGCACCTTACAGAGGGATGTGGTGCTAGGACCTCCACCCAGGAAGGGCATTGTTCTACAAACAGACCTCTCCCCCAAGGTTTGTAGATTCAGTGTCTGGAGGTGGCAGGCTGGATAGAACCAGTCAGCAACCATGCCAGGGTAGTTAGCTTTTGCAGAGGGCACCTCTGAGGTGACGCCTGGGTACATTTAGGGATAAATCCAATACTGGTACCAGTTTGGATTTATCATTCTGAGTTGTTTGATACCAGTTAACCCAGGGTTGAGAGTGTCCATCATGTAGCTGGGAAATTAGTGATGACCAATGTCCAGCACATGTATTAAAATGGCTGCTGAGTTCATCCACTATGTCCCAGGTCTGGCAAGGACACAGTGGGGGGCGTATTGCGCATGCCGCTGTGCCTCCACATATAATATGGTGCACTCTGCCTTATAGCTGGAAGGCATGCCAAAGGGGTGTTTTATCCATTCTGTATGCAGTGTATGCTGGACAGTGCACACAGGCAGTGTGTCATGTCGAGTTTGTGTTTTAAGTTTGCACTAGGACACCCAGCCAGCAATGGCAGTGCTGGGTGCATCTGGATGCATGGCCCTAGAGGGTGACACAATCAGTGCTGCTGCCTTAGAGGCCTACCCTTAGTACCCAATGCCCTGAGTACCTAAGTACATTTTCCTTGGGACTTATAGTGGTAGCTAAAAGTGTAATCAATTACCTTTGCAATGTTTTAGGTAAAAACACTGGCACCGGGAGCCTGATTAGCAGGATCCTATTGCACTACAGTCCAGGTTGCATCTGGAAGCCAGGCAAAATGTGTGGGGGGGATGTACTGCAACAAAGTGCCACCTTCCCATACTCTTCCTTTCTGTGATAGTATGCATGGGCATCTACTCTTTTGTTAGTTTTTTTCTCTTTGCCGTCGGGTTCGGACGTGTGTGTCTTCACTCCATTTTGTTCAAAATCTTTCCATCTTAGTGCTTGCTTCGAATCAACGGTTCGGGCCCGACCTCACATCCTTCGGCACATCTACACCTGACACAGGCCTATATATTTACCCTAAGCAGGGTGGGGTGATAGGGTACTCCCCTTCTTTTTTGTAAATATATATTTCATGCGGCACCGACGGACATGCTGACCTGATGGAACGGACTCCATTCCATTGCTGCCCTAAGTGCTGCACAAAATTTCCACACACAGACCAACCTTGTTGTGTAATCTCTGCTTATCTCCGATCATCAAGAGGCTACTTGTGACACCTGCAAATCATTTCGATTGAAGAAGACGCATTGGGCCAGAAAAGCACATCGAGTGGAAATGGCGCACAGGACTCTTTGAGGAGGAACATGCACAGGAGAAGCTCCAGCAGGAGGATGATACTCTTTCTATCTAGGACTCCTCCTGCTCCAATGTTCAGTTGGACATCAAGAGCCATAAGATCACCTCAGAGCAACTTGTGAGTAAAGTGGCCCCTTCTGCCCTCCCCAAGACCCTCAAAAGGCCCCTGCTTGAGGTCACTGGTCCGCCACTGCCTGCCCATGATCAGAATGGAAGGATACTTTGGCCGCCCAGCCTCTGGTCTCGGCACCGAAAACAACTGCCAAGACCAAGCTATCATCTTCAACTTCCTTCTCTTTGGACAGAGAGATTGTCTCCGTCTCGGTTGGAGTTTCGGCTCCAAGCCGAACAGCTTCAACCTCCACTTCGGTGCTGAGCAAGTTGCAACTACCAAAATCTTTGGTGCCCGAAGACTCTGAACTGATATCATCAGATCAGCAGAACTCAAGTCAGTCCTCTGCTACTCCTTCTCTAGTGGAGCCCATAACTTCAAATCCAGGAGGGTACAGGGCATATAATTGCATAGTCACCTGTACATTTAAAAAGGAAGCTATCCTTCCAGGAAGCTTTGGACCCTCCTTGACATCAGAAGAATACAACCAAGGACAAGGCACTAGTCCACCAGGAACCCTTCTCCGCTTCCCTTTCCTTCTCATTCCGGTAGATTATTTTCCTCAGGGCTCCCCTTTATCACCTGGAGGAGGAGTATAGGTGGGCCAAACCATGGCCCGGACCCTTGGGATACTTATGATGCTGAACCGATCACCTCTAATGATCCAGATCTCTAGCCTGCATGCCCCTCCCCACCAGTGGATATCACTTCATTCAAGCAGGTCATGCTCAGCTGCATTTTATAACGCAGAACTGCACAGAGACACTATCGAACAAGACTTCCTTTTCAAAACCCTTACCTCTACACATTGGGATATTCAGTTTCTATCAATGCTCCCTAGTATTCTTCGTCACTCTGATGAAATTTTTAAGGAGTCTGTCTGCTCCTGATTTATCACTCCTAGAGTCGATAAAAAGTACAAATCCGCTCCTTCTGACCCAATGTATATTAGGTCTCAGGTCCCTCCTGACTCGATTGTCTCTACCACTGCACGAAAACGTGCCAACAGCCAGGCTACTGGGGACTCTCCTCCTACTGCGAAGGAGCTTAGGAAATTTTATGCTGTGGGCAAAAGGGTTTGCGCACAGGCAGCCAGTCATTGGCGTATCGCCAATTCAAAATCACTATTGGCCATATACCACCGGGCTCACTGGGACGAAATGGAGGAGCTCCTCTCGTTCTTACCAGATGAGTACCACAAAAGAGGACAACAAATAGTTGCAGAAGGGCAAACAGTCTCAAATAACTCAAGTTGCTGTGCCCTAGATGCCACTGCCACATGCAGCATTAACACTAGTGTCTTACTCCGTAGGCATGCTTGGCTGTGCTGTTCGGGTTTCAAACCTGAAGTTCAGAAATCAGTCCTTAATATGCTGTTCAATAAGGAGCAACTTTTTGGGCCTCAAGTGGATACTACCCTTGAGAAGCTCATAAAAGAAACGGACACAGCAAAAGCAATGGGTGCCTTTCAGTCCCCCACACAAAAACAGGCACTTTTTGTCACACTTGTTTCATGAACTCTTTCAAAAACACCTCATCTGAAATGTCTGCATCACATTCCAGGCAGCCTCAAACCACCTACTTCAGTGGTTTCTACAGAGGCTACTATAGAGGTAACGCCACTAAGGTATGAAGTAAGAGCTCCACCTCCTGCGGCGCATCCTCCACTGTAAAGCAGTGTCTACCTCCATCAGCCCCTGCACATCCAACACTTTTTGGGGGAAGGCTTCAACACTTGCATTCACAATGGTTCAACAGCACTACGGACCAATGAGTCCTTTCCATTATCCAACATGGTTATTGTCTGAAGCTCATCACTACTCCTCCCAGTAGAGCCCCTCTCACTCACAGGCTACCTCAGGAACACTTCACCCTCCCCCAGCAGGACATCCAATCCTTGTTTCTCAAAATTGCCATAAAGCCAGTGCCTTTGCAACACCAAAGGACAAGAGTATACTCCTAATACTAACTAATTCCCCAAAAGAATGGCTCTCTTAGGCAGATACCCGACCCCAGACTATTAAACACCTACATCCTGTCAGAACCCTTTCACATGGTTACCCTTCAGGGCGTAATTTCACTTAGACAGCAGGACAACAGCAGGACAACTTTATGAAAGCTCTAGATCTAAAGAACCCCTACTTCCATATTCCCATCCACCATAGTCATTGCAGGCAAACATTACTAGTTCAAGGTCCTGCCTTTCGGAGTCACCACTGCTCTCAGGGTCTTCACAAGGAACTAATGGTTTAACCATCCTTTACTTCCTTATTGTGCCTCTTGGGCCTCACTGTCATGAGTTTGATGGAGTTAAAAATGTAAATATGAACACCCTGAAACTACACATGATTGACAGTGGGGGCTTAACCTCATAAAATAGGACAGGTTCCCTTCTACTAATTCCTTTAGAATGCTTACAGGATTTACCCTGGCCAGTTTAATTCTAACCCCATTCATACCTGTAGGAATGATATTATCGATCTTGGGGGAATCCTGGCTAGATGGCAGGTTAAGCTTCAATGTTAAAGATACAGGGTTATGATCCCTGGAAAACTGTGGGCAGCCACTAGAGCTGCAGTACTCATTACTTCTTAAATTATATTTCATTATAAGGTCATTAAGGGCCAGTTCATATGTACTATGTCTAAAATGTGCCAGGGACCACCCCCCTCATGTCTCCGTAACCACATAACAGTTTTGATGTAATAGGGCACAATTTAATATTAAAGTCATACAACCAAAGGAAAAAAGGGTTCTTACTGGACATATTGACAGAGTGATCCAAGTCTCTCCCTAGCACTTTCACAACCTCCCTTCTTGTAGTGTCAAACACATTATTATAAAAGTTTATTATTATGATGTCCAACTTATTATCTAGGGTAAATAAAATAAAGTGATAATATGGCAAGGTTAAAAAACTTTCCTTGACCTTGGTGCTAGGATCGTTGAGACTAAAATGACCAAGCACCCCAGCTCTACCCATAGCAGAGGCGATAGCTGCGGTATTAAGACACAAAACCATCTACCTCTATTTGCATGATTGCCCAGGTTTCCTGTATGCAAACTATATGAGCAGATTTAACATATTTTTATCCCAAACTTCTGTGTCCTGTTTATTTGCAAAGCCAGCTATATTCCACGAGGAGACTAGGGTCCCCCTGTGCTCAGTACCCGATAAAGAAGATACTGAGTCCAAGCGGTTCTCATTCCCTATCAGCTGGCTCCGTAACTGACTAGATGGGAAATCAAGGATGGGGAGACAGTCCTGAGGATCCACCTGTGAGAGTACCTGGAATCTGTTTGAGGTGAGAACTGGGAGGAGGTGGGGTAAAGGCACTAGGGCCCCAATCCTCGTCAGTCTGTAAAAGAAACCTAGAGGTAGGGCCTTAATTGATGTGAATGGTCACCTACAGAAATGAATCCTTGCTGGGATATTTTTAGTAACAGCCTCAACTTTAAAATTAATGATAGCACAGTTTTTGTCCATTTTCACTGAGTTTCCCACCCAGCCCACCCCCGCACAAAGTTGATTGGGTCATGCAATACCACTTGGCCCATTATCCTCCCGTTCACCCAATGGACCATCTTGTTCAGGTGCCGATCATGATCTTTCTAGCTCTCTGCTTTAGAAGAGTTACACATTTTAACACCATTACATCCAGGGTGGCTTGGAGGGAAGATGTAAGGTTGGCAAAGACGTAGATTCCATAGGGCGGGAAACTGATTGAGTTGAGAGGGCACCAGTATTCTGTATGCAAGCCTTTCTCCCTTTAAAACCTCCTGCTGGATTACAAGGGCGATTTGTGCATGAGTCTTCTCTTCCATCTGAGCTACTTAATGGACCTGCATCCTTTGAACAAACCAGAATAACTTGCTGACTGCTGGATAGCACCAGAACAGGTCCCTGGAATCCCAGAACCACCCCTCCTCCCTCCGAGCACAACCTCCCTTGACTTACTGAGATACATTTCCCCCTATGCCCATATAAGTACCTCCCAACACATTTCCCCCTCCCCAGCCCGGATTCCAAATTTAATAAAGCCTCTTCAGTCTTCGTTAATCGAGCTACAATAGGTTTCAGTGCAACAGGGAGCAATCCAAGCCCCTCCTCTATGGTCACTTTATCCTTAAGGGAGGGTCAAATGGTTTGCTGCTCTCTACCTAGTTGTGATTTGTCCCTGGTGTCATTTGTCCTACCACACTAATTACCCCGTACTATTCAGTACATTAACGTTTCGAGGTGAGCACCTGCTCAGTTTTTTTCCTCCTCCCCCTTCGTATTTTGGCTTTACTCTCTTTTCCAGCGACCTCTGAATTGACTCCACCCTCTTGGTGACCCAGGGATGGGACAGAGGTGGTATTTGGTGGACGGGGAGTAACAGAGGTGGGTTGAGATGTGCCAGCTGGGGAATCAGCTGCTGTTGGCGCAGTATGAACACTAGGAAGAGGCATAGGGCCACTAACAGCTAGGAGGGAAGCCAAAGATAAGCACTTTTTTCGGCAATTCTATTTCTTTATCAATCACACTCACAGCGCGCTGCAAGAAGCTGTCCACAGTGGTCCCAGGAGTCTGAGGCAATGCATTTGTATTCCGCTTTCCCATACTGTCACTGTAAATATTGCCCCTGATGAAACAGACACCAAAAACCTTAAGTGCTCACCTCTCCAGGTAGTTGTTAGAGTGGTTGCCCGACGTGCATACGGGCCCGTTTTGGCCCGGTTTTCAGCTATGCATAAGCCTGGGTGCGTCGCAGAAGCAGCTGAAGTCTGTGTTGGGGCTCCTCCCAAACCAATGTCCACAGGGGCACATAGTCCCACCCCAGCAAAGTGCCCGGTACCGAAGCAGAGTTAGCAGAATCTAGACCGCCTTTCAAGTACAGTATTATGCAACATTTGTCATGGACTAAGTAGATAAAAATGAAGCTCTTCAGCTGTTACGGTACAAAAACATTTTTGTATGGGGAGGTTCAACAAAAGTTCTTCATTGTAGTAAAAAGGTAACGATTAATGCTGGACCTTTAATGCATTTTAATGTGACTAAGAAAATCGTGACAGTGGACGACAATGCACAGTAGTTCTGGAAGGGTAGTTCAGTACAACATAAAAAACGAGTTGTTGTAGCTTCCCATTTTGGTATTACTTAAGAGAGGAACTACGCTGTGATCTAGAGTGGAGGATTATCCGATTAGAGTGTACATATTTCAGGACTTGCACTAGCAGAGGAGGTTTTGTTCTTAGCACTCATCTCAAGCAGCATTCTGGAGTAAGGAGCCAAGAAAAAGGCTGCGCTACCTGTCACCGGGCAGGCGTGAATGGATAGCCTAGAAACGGGCTTCTGCGAAGGAGCAGTACCAGTTATCCAGCTTTTAGAGGTTGTACCCTGACTCGGTATTTTGTCTGTTCGTCTTAAAATGATTAGTGAAAATGTTGGATTTGGCTGTATTTTTATAAACAAATACAGCCTACAGATAGACTTCTAAAATTGTTATTTCTTAAAGTTCGCTTTTTGGCCAACATAAAAAGTGCATATATTTTTAACATCTTTATTCATTAAGTTTTTGTATTTTAATTTTTATTTATAAAAGTGCTCCAGGGTCTCATGCTTGGGAAAATCTGTTAAGAGTTTAAGACTTTAATGTGGATTCCCCTGGAGAAAACCTATTATTATTATTATTATAAGTAAGTAACATTTCCATTTCCTTTGGTTATGCGCCCAGCTGTCTGGCTGAGGTCATATATAAATTAATGCTTAAAACATTTGAGCTTTTTCCCGTATCTGACGTGAACCATTTCATGAAAGGCAACTCACTTGGTAACTGTAACAGCCTGTGACAAAAATGAGCTGCAAGCGCTGTGTGTCTCAGAACCGTGCACAGTGTTGCATAGGTATAGAGTGATTCTCAGGACTCGTATTTCTGTTCTTCCTCTTATTTCAAAGTAAGTTCATCCTTGGCTATTTTATATGTCTCTGGGCATGTTTTTATCCTCATGCGTATTTGATTAAGTAGACAATACATAAGCTGGGAGTCACATGTGGTTTACATATGCATCTTGGTGAACACCATGCTGTCTTTTCCTGACCATATTTTTGGGGCTCTTAATGGCAATAATTACAGATGAGAAGCTCCTAAGATCATCTGGTGGAGGAGTCATGTATTGAGCATTGTTACTCTTTGCATTGAGTCCCACTTTCATCTGGTGTTTGGACAAACTCTGCATAATTCAGCATTTTTGGCATTCTTCATGCACGCACCTGTCTGACACATGCATATCAGTAAGGTTGTAAAAGTAGGATAGTTAACTCTATGGTGAATTCTTTACTCTTGGTCTTTGGGCTCATTCCTATTCTCCTCTCACTGACACAGCAGCCATTTTCCACAAAACAAACAGTAATTCTCTTCTTATTTCCAAGAAGGCAATTGAGTGTGCATCTTCTCAGGGAGGGGTGTACCATGTGTCAGATGCTTGTGTACTCTGCATTAGGTTGCAAAGCTTTGAGGTTAACAACTATAGAAACATTTACAGGTCCTGCCACTAATTGGCCCAATACTCAAAATTTGATAACTTGGGCAAGCCCATATATAAAGAGTAACAGAGTCACCATAAATGTACCTTGGTGCCTGATGTAGGGTTTTGCGAATAGAATAGTGTCTGTAGGAATCTTGGAGGAAATTGCCAAATTTAGAGCCCAGTGGCAATCTTTGTACATTGAAATAAACGGTGCCACAATGTTATCTTTCAGTGATCTAAAAGTTTGATGAACAGCCATTGTCCACCAAACTTTTTACATTTTTGTTTTCAGAAGCAAACTGTCAATGTAAATTTGTTTTTGAGAGACAAAATATTAATCACCCCCACACTTTCGGAGTTTTCTCCCAAGGTTTGGGGTTGTTAATGTATTTTTCCTGTCCCTCCCTGCCAGGTTTTTCCTGGCTGAGACAGATGGTGAAAAATAACTTTATACTGTCCACCCTTAATAGGGCGACCGGTGTAAAGTCTTTCATCAACGACCTGTATTCTGGCAGGTCATTGGAAGAAATATTCTTGAAGAAACCAATGAGGACTGCTTCAATGGATTACTTAAGGTCTGTCTGTTTCTGAATGAGTTGTGCACACTGAGGGTTTGGTGAGCAGAGTACTCTGACAATTTTGCGATGGCGTACCTTGTTTGCAATAGTCTAATTGAGGCCCGTAGTCCTTATTAGGCTGGACCCACATGGACCGAAGCAGCTAAGTCCTCCTTTCAAAAGAATACCTTGGCCACACTCAAAGAAAAACAGGTAAATGAGATCATAAATGGCCTATTCTGATGGAAATATACAACCATGTGAAGCAAAATTTTAGTACTGGAAGAAGTCTTACCAGTTCAAGGTGGAGATACAAGTCAGGTCTGCCTCCTCTTACTACTTCTTCGAGCCCGACACAGGTGTTCCCCAGAATCCTAGACATAATAAGAAAATACAGGTATTACTCCAGCCTTCATATCAGCGGGTCAAAATCAGTCTGCTTTCCCCTTACAGACTGGTTGCCCTCACACTGGATGGACTGTTCACTCTGAATCTCGAGGGAGGGTTTTCGGTCTTTGGGGATTTACATGCCCAAAAATAAGGAGTCCTTCGTAGAAATGAATCTTCTCAATCTCCTCACTGGTTACTAAACTGATTTTGTCGCACTGGAGCAAACTCCTGCTCTCCTTTCTTGATGGGGCAGCACATTACAAGGTGATACCTGCCTAAAGTCTTGTATGTGATTTCATTCACCATGTGATACGTGACTCACACTTCCATAAAGTCGAGGGTATGACACCATCCTGTTGTGGGATGAGAGGACAGCTAGAATTGCCTTGTCTACTTTGTGTAGTGGGGTGTGGTTGATTGAGAGTGGAGAAATCACTCTGCTGGATCCCAAGGAATATTATTGGGCAACAGAGAGGATGGTCATAAATGATAAGGTGTTCAGCCCGAAGCAGGAGCAAAGGAACCAACTGGATATCTAAGGGCCATATATGGTAAAATGAGCCATAGGGGGTGGCTCAACCAAAGCAGTGGTTAGGTCTAGAAAGGTATAAGTAGGAAAGGAGATTGTCAGGGGTTACTAACCCTGGAAATGCCTTGTGTCACTCTGCAGTACTTGTAGACCAGGGAGCCTTGTGGGGTACTGCAAGTAGGGATAGCATAGGTATATCAGAGTTGAATGACATTTAAGGATTAGACAGACGGACCAAAGACCCTAAGTATAACTATCACTAGGTTCTCTATACATGGGAACAGTTGGTTTTGCCACTCTGCATGTGAGAATGTGATAGAGTTGCTCAATAGGCTCAAGGTTTTCTGATTTGAAATAATCGCTTTAAATATTATTCTTCTGGAAGGTCACAATGTTCACTTCTGTTAAATACAGCGTTGAAACATGGCAGATATCTATTCCTTTCTTTAGGTAACTAGAATAACTAAACAACTAACCTAACAATGTGCATCGCAGAGTTACAACAAAATAAATAAATCTCTCAAAGGCTTTTATTTCAGTTTTGTAACTTGTACGGTCACATAATTGACCACAAAAAATCTACATAGATTACTTTATCTCTCTGTAAGAAATTGTTGGCCACAGAGAACTTTGAATGTTTGAAGAAAAAAAAGTTAATTTGATTTTTGCAATGGAAATATTCAGAAAGTTTTGTTTTTACAGTTGGCCATTTGTTACAGACCTGTCCACATGGCAGCAAAGCAAAAGCGAGCTGACAACAAGTTTAGTTTGCATGCTTCAAACAATCTATTGCACTATGTTGATAGGTTATTATTGACCTCTTTTCTCTCCCAGAAATAGAGATGGTTATCATGGAACGAGGCAAGGTGGCAGAAGTATCAGTCACTGTATTAGCAGAGCAGAACACAACTGATGAAGAAAAAAGTGCTGCTGCTGCCTCTGTGAATGAGCTGAACCTGAGCCGGTAAGAGAAGCTGATGAAAACTTTTTCTGGTGATACAGCAGTCCATTAAGTGAGCTCCGTCTAGAGATTTTGAAGGCCTTCCTTTGAATATTTTTGCATTTGGCACCCAATCTGAATTTTCTAGAAGGCGATTAACGCTCTGCTTTGGAAAGGCCACAATGTTCAATGATGGGAAGAGAAGAGTTCCACCTATTACACTTTTTAGCTTTCACATGCAGACAGCTTTTAGATATCTGTTGTTGAAGGAACTCTTGTGGCCAAACCAAAACCCTACAGTGGGCCTAGAACTAACCTACTGTGTACCTCTTGACTTGTTTGTTCTTCGCCTAGACTGTAGTTTCTTTAACATCCATTTCATTGGATGACCTGTATCCTTCCACTGCTCACGTTTGGTGCACTACTTTTTTTCTTTTTCTTTAGGCACCTCCTGGAGAATGCTTGAGTGTTCTCTCTGTCTCTCGCATGCTGCTTGCCTGTGCCTTAAATGCAAGCCACCCTGTACCACATGCTCCTTGTTGGTCCCCACACTCTACCTCCCCTAGCTTGTCCATTGATTCCCCTGACAGAGCTTTGTTTACTTGTTTTGTAAATTATTTTTTAGATATCTTTCATGCTTGTACTTCAAGCTCCTCTGTACTTCCTGTTGCTGCCACGCCCCGCTCATCTGTTTCTTCCTCATCCTAAAGCATTTTTTTCATGATTTATTATGGGGGAGTGGGGGTGGCAGAACGGGTTGGATCCCTTAGCTGCCATTTGTTCGCAGGACACTCTTTTTTCAAAAATGGCTTTTGCACAATGACTTTTTTTACATTTATTTTAAGCATTCTAAGTGACAGTGACAATTTTTTAACAGAGGCCACACGTCACTCCATATGCTCGTACAGACACCATCACTCATGCGCATGAGCAATGATGTGGCCACGAATACACTTTTCTTTTCTTTTTTTAAGCCGATTCCAAAGAACAATGGCAAAAAAGCATTTTTTGCTGGTACAGCACAATATCTGCACAAAGCATTGCTAAAGTCAGTAGAGCCAACAGGGGCAAATTATTGGCTTTAAACAGAAAGGAGAGTAGGAGCACACTGCCTCACATCCCAGCATTCAATTCACCCCCATGGATTGTAGTAAATGCTTTATAAATTCACGCTTACTTTAGTGGTACTTTGTTGTTTTTCACCCCTGTTGGTGCTGTAAGTGCTGTATATCTCTAGATATGTGTTTCTGGATTTATTCCTTCAGTAGAGAGCAGCAGGCTTTTATCTTTCTGGAGTTGCTGGAAATGCTGCCAAAGTCCTCTCTGATCTCTGTACCACTTATTGGCACAAAGGTACATCAATCAGAACGTGTCAACTTGTTGGCTGAAGGGAGACATTTTTTTAAACGGAAGGACGGTGGGAGCAAACTGCCTCACATCTCCAGTCTAGAGATATCCTTCACTGGCTGCACCAACAAGGGTTGAAAAACTAAAGACTACCACTGAAGTAAACGTGAGCTTGCACCGCATTTACCATAATGCATTGGGGAAAACTGATTGCTGGGATGCGAGGCAGTGTGCTGCCAATCTCCTTCAGCCTATTGGCTTTAGAATGCTTGTTCTATGAAGATATGCACCAGCTGTGGGAGAGATTCTTGGTTACAGAAAAATGTGGCAACATTTTATATTGTTTCATCAATACTCACACCTTCTGCGCTCTCTGTCCCTCATTTGTCTTGACACGTCAACATGTAGATGGCTCACTTCCCTTTATCAGTAGTCTGTGGTTCTGAGTCAGTGTAGTTTGCATTTCTTTTCTTTTCATTGGAAGAGTATGGACTCCTACTTTAATTAGCAGCCCATGGCTTGGCAGCTAAGCCATATTTTTAGGGTGGTGTTTTTTTTTCCTAGGCATGGTCTGCTGACAGACATTCCCTTAGGTTGGCAATATAGGGAATGAAAGCCTTAGGCACCTGATACCTCACTAAAGACAATAGACCTTTGATCAAAGATTGAGGCTTTGCTAGAGCGACTGAACAGGCCTAAAGTTTCTTTACAAAATCAGCTCTCTAGCAAATATCTTTTTCATCCATTCATGTTGCCTAAAGCATATTTTTCTATATTTAGAGCCTCCCAAACAGTACTTATCTGCATGCAAAAGCATCTGGGGTATGAAAACCTTGTCTGACTCCCACAGGGCTTGTAGTTGTCTTCAACTAGCAAGAATCTTCCTTTAACATCACCCAAGGCATGTTTTTATAATCTCGATCTGTAGTACATATTAAACCCCACATTGCTACTCCTTCATTTTTGGCACACAACTTTCAACCTTGCCAAATATCAAGGGCTCTGTGTTACCAGAAATCCTTCACTTTTCACATTCCTGGAACCAAGATGGCTAAGTCTCGGGCTATAACTCAGACTAATTGGGGCCTTCTATGCTTTTGAAAACAGATAAACAAGTAACACATTGGAGTGGACACTTAGACTCTTATTGTTCCTGCGAGCCATCTTAAATAAGCTGAAAGGGGCAATTTGCGTGCCCCCCAGTCCTATACTTCAAAGAATTGAACTCGTTTGACTCCTCTGTAGAGACAAAGGTCGGGTAGGAAAGTGCAAATGCCTTCAAGGGTTACAATGCATGTCTCCTATAATCCATTGAGGTCTTTGTCTGCTTGTTTTGGAGCCATTGTAGGAAGATGGCCCTTTATGTGGTATGTAAATATCTTGTAAAGGGTCCAGGGGTTCCCCGGTGGGTGGACGGGGCTTGTTATGTGGTCGAGCAGCCTTAGGCTTAACACAGAAGAGTGTATGACATCTACAAATATACACACAATAGTCAATAAATGAAAAACACAACTCAAGGAGATCCACACCAATTTATAAAAATAGCAGGTATCTTTATATATGTTTAGGCATCAGAGAAAAAACATTCAGGAAAGTGCGTTTTTCATATAGGAATTCTTTTCACTTTACAAAGTGGGACAGGGTGCAATTTCTGAGTTCTGCAATGTTATCCTATGGGAGGTAAAATAAGTTCTGCAAATAGTTAGAGTACAGTGACTTACAAGACTAATCTCCTGGGGTTAAGGGGACTAGTGGGCAAGGTCCAGGGCAGCATCCACAGTATACCCTCAGTGGCATGGAGGCGGCTGGGTGCAGAGTGCAAGACAGCGTCTGGTGTACAATGTGTTCCTATGGAGATCGGTCCCTGCGGGCAGAGGCTTCAGGCTCTGGCCAGAAGGCCAGTCGGGCTGAACCAACAGCAGGGCTCAGGCCTCACGATGCTCAGGCACAGTTAGGCACCTTTGGTCCTCTTCTCCACAGCTCAGGGGCGACTGGTGCAGAGGTGACCTTAGATGTTGGGTATTTTTTATTGGAGCAGTCGTGGTAGAGGGGGGCTGTGTGCAGAGGCTGCAGGCATCACCGGTGAGTCCAGGAAGGGTGAAACCATGATTGGCTCAGACTCTGAAGGGCTTAGGAACCTTGTTGGAACCGATGGGTCACTTCAACTCAGCTCAGAGATGGCGGGTGCAGTGATGACTTCAGGTGTTGGGTTTGGCAGTTCCAGAGGCTTCAGAGTCCTTTCTTTGGAGTTTGGATGAGAACATGTCCGCTGTTCGCGGAAGAGCTTGAGTCTTTTCCAAAGGCGTGCAGTCCTCCCCAGTTTCTGGAGTCACAGCTGCAGAATGAGTCGACTTTGTTGCAAATTTCAACACGGGATGCAGACAGGCCGACGGGGTTGGTACCAGGTCAGCTGCTTCTTTTCTGCACTTCTGCTTTCGCTGCTCTTCAGTGTTCTTGGCCTTCTTAGGTCATCAGGAATTCTCTGGTGTCAGGGGATCCCCTAAATAATGAATATGGGGGTGTTAGGGGTGTGTAGGGTAGTAGCCAAAGGACTACTAACCCTTGGGGTCACTACACCCTGTATATAACCACATAACGTTGTCCCAGAATTAGTACATATTCCATCTAAAAGATGACTACCTCTGAAAAACCGTGCCCACCTCACAGTCGCCCACCTTAGAGGTGGTACTAACCTGGGGGGCATGCATACCTGACTAGCTAATTTTCCCACCTGTCCAGGTGTCAAAGGGCTCCGGACAGGGGGGGGGTGGCTTCCTCTCCTGTTAGGAGAGCCAGATTTACATTTCAAAAGCGGCAGCTCTTTGAGGCTTGCTGCCTTTTGAAAGGCTAATCAGCAAGTCAACCTGAGGGAGGGGGTGTTACATCCACTTCCCAGACAGGGTTTTGTTCTGGGCCTCCTGAGCGTAGACGGCTCTCAGCCTGGGGGTCCAGAACAGTGTCTTGGGTGGCAGTCTTGCAGAAAATGGTCAGCGAGCATGCTAGAGGCTGGTATAATTTCAGGGGACACCTCTAAGTTTCCCTCTGGGTTCATGTATTGGCAGATCAGACACTGGCATCGGTGTGGATTCACCAATACGAGATGTTTGATATCTAACATCCCTATCTTTAGTGAAACCATCATGTTGCTGGGGAACTCGTACTGACCTGTTTCTAGCATATGCATTTAAAATGGCTTCCCTGATCAGTTACTATGTCTGAGAAGTGACAAAGACATAGCAGGGGCATATCTGCTGTGCAGATCTGCCCTCACATGTAATATAATGCACTCTGCCTTTGGGCTGTAAGGCCTGCTACATGGGTGACTTACATATATTGCATGCAGTGTTAGGGGACGTGGCACACAGGCTGTGTGCCATGTTGTGTTTTCACTTTTGTCTGCACCAAGACACGCAGCCTGCAATGGCAGCCTGTCATGTGCTTGTTGAGGGATCCCTTAGGGTGGCACATTTCATGCTGTAGCTTTTAGGGACCCTCTTTAGTACCCCAGGCCCTAGGCACCACGGGTACCATTTACCTGAGACTTACAGAGGGTGCTAAAAGTTTTGCCAGTTGGGGAAACAAATGCAGTTTAGGGAAGGAGATATGGCACTGGGTACCTGGTTAGCAGGAACCTAGTGCAGTTTGAGTGGAAATCACATCATGTACCAGGCAAAAAAGTGGGGGGTTACCATTTCAAAAGAGGCTCTTTCCTACAACGGTCATTCGCATAATTGATGTGACGAAGACTGTACATGGCTTTACATGTGAATTGGTCATCCTACTCAGAGATGGGGGCTTAATCCTAGAAAGCCCTTGATTTGTGCCTTTGTCCGGTTGAACAGTAAGGCCACAACCTGGGGCACCTCAAAGAATAACCTATTAACCCTCAGAATAACTATTTTGCTACTCCAATATGTAGAGGTCTCATGTTGTCATAAATGTTGTTCCCACCTACTGGAAGCGGAAATCAACTACAGGAAAGGGAGCTTTGAAAGCCAGAGAATCACATCTTAACTTATTATAGAAGTGACTTATAGAGCAAGCTCCCATAGTTGTTTAGTATTAATGTTAAGGTTCTTGGCCGTTATAGGTTGACAGAGCGGGGCCCCTAGCTGACCGATCTGATTATCATAAACTGCTCATTTATGGAACCTACCAGTTTGCACTGTGGGACAGTCAAAAGCTTCTGGGGGCTTGCTGTACAGCATCTCCTTCTTCCAGTACATATTTTACCTGAGTATTCAGCCCTCACCTTGAGTGTTCTCAAATATGCCTCTATTCACCCCTCTGCTGGTTCAGTGGTGGACTTTCACAATGGTGTCCCTGAACCCCTGCTTATTACAGTGCCTTTTATATAGGCTAGAAAGCTCTTCTGTCTTTGCTTTCCTCCTCAGTCAGCTCTTTAGTTTAATGGCTAATCCTTTGCCTTCCTTATAAGTTACCTAGGACCTTGAGCGTTGTGCCTTAAGTGCAGCTGGTGCTCCGAGGACCCTGGCATTGAGAATGAGTTGTTGTAGTGAGTGTGTGTTATCAAGACCGGCCTTATTCTGGCTCTTAAGCGCGTACAGATATTGATTTTCTTCCCTGGCCCCTGCCATTTTCTTTAACAATCTGCTTATTTACTTCCTTTTGTAGAAAAGTTTGTCTTATTTTAGGCCCAGTTTGCGCATATTTTCTCTGAGTCAGAAATTTCAGTCATTTTTTATGGCGCAATGTGGAGTGTTTTTTTAAAGTGTATTCAGCAGAACTTTTCGGTCTCTGCATGATCCTTGCTCATCTAGTGTAAAAGAAAATGCCACCGTGCGAAAATACAATTCCTCCACGACAGTAGTGTACTTGACGTTATTGTTTTTCCACCAGGGTTGCTATCATCTACGTGTATAAGTGATTAGGCTTTCTTGCTCTTCGAACAGCATGTCTTTACTCATTTAGGACGGCTTCCAGAAAGGCACAAGGGGAAAGTGATTGCTGGGGAGAAGACCAATAGGGTTAGCTGTATTTTGAAGGCCTGACAGGCATCAAGAGTTACATGTATGGTCCACTAAATAACATTAGTCTGGCGGGTAGCCTGTTAGTAATGGTCTGTCCTACAAAGCAAGCTACTCTGTTGAATCATCCTATTGTTTGCTGTATTACTCAAGTGTATACCAGGTCACTAAGTGTTGCAGGGGAGCATGACAGCATTATTATGGTACATGTTATTAAAGGAGATAGTTGGATGGATTTTTGAGATTCAAATAGCTCATATAAATTTAGAGAAGCTGTTTAGTGCAATATCTCCTCCAGTTAAGAGCATGGTCTCTCCATTTCAAATATGGATATGTTAACATACATGAAAATGGGAGAGAGTTTAGAATTTAGTGTTTAATTGCTTGAAGGCAAGTTATTGCAGAAAGCTTGAAACTGGCATATGCTGTAAACGATGAATGTGTTAACTTCCTGTGTTGTTAATGTCATAAATTACATAAAAAATCACTTCGTAAGTTGGCACCACCGACTGTCAAGTCTCCTTTTAAAGACCAAAAAGATTGAGTTGTGTGACAGGAACACTTGTTTTTGTAGTGCCATTTAGCCACAGGACTGTGGCAGCAAAAATATATAACAAATGTATTGTTAATAATATTATTATCAGTATTGCTATCACTATCTTCAGTATGGTTCTGCTTCTGCGTTTTCTTCTTCTTATTATTATTCTTTTTCTTATTCATCATCTTCATCTCCTTCCCTCCCCTGTGAGTGAAAAACACAGTACATTACAAATGGCTACAAGTAAAATTTATGTTTCTGCTTGAAAATGCCTTTATTTGCAAATAAAACGAATGTCTAAAAGTACGTCTTTGTTTTGCAGGCCCTTCCTTGATATGGTGTATAATGCTCTGGAATGCACAGAAGAGGATTACTATGCACTCTTTGTGCTATGTCTTCTTTATGCAATGTCCAATAATAAAGGTACACTTTTTCTATGCATAAATATGTATCCCTTTTGACCAAAGAAGACTGTAGCGAAAACAAAGCCCGCTACATTGTGGTATTATTGGGTCAAGCCAAATTGTATTTGTATTATATAATTTAGTAATCCGTTGAGGTCTCTGTATTATACAAATAACAGCTGTTTACGTTTTTCATCCCTGCCTTTTTATTGTGCTAGTGTTTTCTAACACTGTGTGACCAGGTATCTTTAAAGTAGTCCCGGCTCGCTGCTCTTTGAAGGGGGGGGGGTTGCTGCATGGGTGGGGCGGTGAAGGGACATTTAATTTTTTAAAAAAGAAAGAAAGAAAAACTTACCTCCTCTGTTGCGCTGCTCCCTGCGGCCAATCCTGACACTGCTAAGGCTTGTGCAGGCTTTCTCCAGCCCGGTAACTGTTGCTGGGCTGGAGAGAGCCTACTGCGCATGTGTATGTGGCCGGCCCGAGACGGCCGGCCAAACATAAAGGCGCACTGGTGGAGAGTGCTAATACATGCGCACTGGTGGGGAGTGCTCTCTGAATTCCCCTCAGTGCTCGTCACCCCGTATACCCTGACCCTTTTACAAGAAAAAGATAATAAACTCCGTTTATTATCTTTTTCTTGTAAAGGTTTTGCTGTCCGTAACATGTGAGCATGATAAAACAATTCAAAAGGTAATCATATTTTCTGTAACCAAGAATCCCATGGGAAGAGGGTATCAAATCATAGTCCAGTTGCATTGCTAAAGCCCAGATATTCTGTGTGCTTATGAATGCTGTCAGAAAAGGACGCCAAAGACCCAGCACCAGTTTCTGTCACATGTGGAAATATAGAGGCACACGTAGGAGGTGGGTAGTGATCAGAAAGAACACACGTGGGGCAAAGTGAGGGACCTTATGTTTACTAGTTCCCAACTTGAGATAGTAAGCTAATGATGCTACAACAGGGTTCCTCCAACATAAGGTTGTTTACTGAGGTCCAAAGGAGATCACAGCAGAGTTTTGGTAGCCACCAGTCCCACAAATAGAGATTGGTAAAATACACAGCACCTTTGGATAGCCGTACAATCGGTCAAGCTAAACCAAATAAAATATAAAGAAGAACCTTAAAAATCTCCATTCCTAGTGTATGAGAAGATTTGAAATCCCTAGCAACACACAGCTTTCTGAGGAGGACTTCTTCAACTAAAACAAATCTATTTCCCATATATGCACTATTAAAAAGAGTTGCCTCCTCCAACAGAAATCTGTGATAGAGAAATCCTCAGTACATTCATTAAGAAAAAAATAAAACTTGAAAACAAGAAGTTTTACACACACTAAACATACAGAGAAAGCCCCAAGGAAAAGCTCTCCCCACAAAGGCAAATTATTTTAATAAACAGATCAGTGCAGCTTGTCATTAACCCAGAATTACTTTTTCCGTGCAGCTTTTTGCTTCGAAAAAGCCCCATCCCTTGGACAGGGAACAGATAGTTTGCCTAATTTTGGGCATTGTGGCCTCACACATTACTGTCATCTTTAAGCAATCCATGGGTAGTTAAGATAAATAAATTCTGTCTTGGGCATAATGGAAGGCGATTCTAGCCAGATTGATCAATGCCTCCACGATTGTGCATACTGGGGAGATATTTAACTCCTACCGACCATACGTTTTTTGAATCACCTTGATGTACACAATCGTCAGGAGATATTAGAAATGAATTAAAACACCCCTGTCTTTGGGCAACATGGAAGGGAGGGCATGACGCACCTGCTACCCTTCAACAACATAGAGCGCATTTACTTCTAAGTTATATTCTGATGTTTCCAGCTTGCGACCATCTCAGGTGCATTAACCGGTGAATCTAACAGTGGAGCTACTTGCTTGGATACACCTGTCTTTAAAGCATGTGCTTTGAGGTCATGATCTGTTTATACTTCCCTCTATTCTAACCAATTACGTAAGCAAGAGTTTTAGTAGGTTTTTGCTTGTTTTCAATGTCACACCGAATTGGCTTTGCCAATGATTGTTTTGTCATGGTTTTTGAAAATCATTATTATTGGAGAAGCTGCTTGGCCCTCATTAATATAGAAAAAAAATATCTAAAAGCAAAAATGTTTTTTTGGTCTTTAAAAGCACGCTTTGCCATATTAGTCCCACCACTTGAGATAACTACTTTGTGTGTGAATGTGCTCCCTGTGAAAGAGCATAATGTCATCTCTCAAGTTAGCCAGTGTCTGACCCCTCCCCATTCTGTGCGCTGCAGTGGGTTGATGAAAAGTGTGAATGTCACAATAGCAGACCAGTTGTTAAAGATCAATGTTGATAGTCCCCTGTAAGTAAATGTATTATACATATCATTTTAGTCAAATCAAAAGGTCTTGGCTAGAAACAGGCCTAAAAAGCAATACATCCGTGCTAGCAGACACCGATTCTTTATGCCATTAAGCAAAGTGGAGGGTGGGTGATGGGAGAAGGTAATCTAATCCCTTCTTAAAGGGGGGGTGTGCTCTAAATATCACACCGGATTGATAACTATTGCTGCAAGTTGATATTCTTCCTCCTGGTATTAAATGAAAGAAAAAGACAATCTGTTAAATGAAATGTAAGCCATATACTGCCATCAGTTTAGTAAAATATTCTATTGAATCACTGGCAACGTTCAGAAATCTGCAGGTTCTCTGCTTGTTTAAGTCTTGTCTCCTTCAAGTTGGCCTTGCTTATCATCTATGTGTACTGTACAATGTCAGAGAATTCGAACGCAAAACTTTTTTAAGCCCAGTAGTACACTATGATTTTTTTGTTTTGCCTTTTTTGTGGCCAGTATTTGATGTGATCCATACTTCATTCCTAGGAATAAACCCTGTCAAGTTGGAGAGTATCCAGCTTCCGGTGCAGGTTATGAAAGAGAAGAACTCCTACAACCAAGCACTGGCAGAACGACTCATTAGGATCACGAGTCAGGCTGCTCAAGCAGGTATCTATATTTTCTTGTATTCAAAGAGAACTTGAATGAGTAGCTTTACAAGCTCAGCCGAGCCACGTATTAGTGATCTTCATTATACAGCGTCTTTTACTTTCCTTCCCCATTTCAGGTTTTGTACACAACGGTTTTGCTTCCTCAAAAGGAAACTCTAGTTCTAGCTTCCTTTTATTTTTAATGTAATTTTCCTTTATCAGAGGCGCAGCCACTAATGTGCTTTTCAAGCTCTTAGTTGAACAAAGATTCCAATAATAATAATAAGCACAACATAAAGCCATAGTGTCGCCAAGCCTGTTCTCCTTCAGTTTTAGCGATGCTGTTGCATGAATGCAGACATACACTGGGATATTGCTAGTAGCCTAGCTATAGCGTATTCTGCTCGCGTTAAAATAGTAGCATAATATTTGCCACATGCATTTTCTCCGCAGTGAAAGTATTTTTTTCCCGATGGTCCAGCACAGAAACTAGGCATTTAGGGCTTGCAAAATAAAATATAATCTCTTAAAGAGTAAATCATTATTTTCTGTAGCCATAGTTATGGGATAATGAAATGAGTCCTTTTTGCTGGCAGCCCTTGACACATGTAGATATGTCCTCTGCCAGTATTGCACGTGCTCTCCTGTGTCCAAACTGCCTTGAACTAAAGTACAATCTACTGTGAGCATGCACCTGATAGAAGAATGTGTACCCGGGGCCTGTGGGATGTGGGGTAAATTACATCACCGCTCATTTTTGTATAGCACCACTGCACTTAAGAGGCATTACATAGAAGGGTATTACTGTTGCAATAAGAATATTCTGAAATATTGAGAGCAGGAAAAAATATGGTTAAGGAGATTCTAAAATATACTAAAGGTAAAAATTGTAGCAGAATAATGTGTTCCTTAGGCGTCCAGAATTAATTAAGTTGAAGACACAAATGTTTTGTGAAAGGAAGGAAGTTTTGTTGGGCTCAGACTAGGGGAGGAATCGAGTGCAAGGGATACATCAGGAGACACTCTGCTGCGGCTGTGGGAGTTGAAGTCCGACAAGCGCCTCAGCAGGGAAGGAGGAACCTCACAAATGGCAGAAAAGAGAAGCAAGTGATGAAGGACCTGATTGGAGCAATCCCTCTAGCATTTCTCATGCATGCAGACAACCACCTACCCATTCCCTGCTGTACGTTGCCACTTTTTAAAGTAGGAACATCTACACGGTGTGCACTGCAACTGAGTGGCAGGCAAATGTACGGGGGAAAGGAAATCTGCCACTATATTAGCACTTCCTACAAGGACCCAATTCTTGCATTTAATTAAACTAGGTTATCTCTTTTACTCTGCTTCTGTAGAATCTTGCTGATATCACAGTGAGATCTTCGAGCACAGTAAGATTACCATAGGTGGTAAATACCCCATCCTGGGGAAAATAACCCCATCCTGAGGAGAATCAGAATTCCGGTCCATGCACTAACTACTGTTTAGTATTAGGTGTTTCTCCACTACTTATCATTAGGGCGTAAATATCAACATTATTCTTAGTCTGGGTCTTACCTAAAGCTGTATCAGTGTTGGCATCATATGAAATTTGGGCTTTGAGTGAATCTCAGGACTATACTTATGAGTCTGACACTAAGACCGGGCACACTCCATCTACAAATGTTGCGTTTTAGTTCTGCCCTTCAAAGAAATGAAATCATTGATCCTTGAATGTTACTTAATTCAAAGGTGGCAGTACTGTTTAATGATGCTATTTGCTGTGCCACTCTGTAATTTGTTTTTAAATTTAACCAAATGAAATAGTATCCCAAATTGTATGTTTCCTTCATAGCTATGAGCTATCCCTAATTCTTAATGTGCCTTAATGCTCAATACGTTAATGTGCAGCAGGCTAATAAAGATCTGCAGATCAACAGTTAAATTTCAATAAGATTTGTGTCAACTTGTACCCTTTACACTGGGCATCGAGGCGGGGTTATGGTGTACTGCTGTCCACCTGTGGTACAGAGCTCTTAGTTCAGATGTGGTTGGTGTCATCCCTTTTCCACATCATCAAAGAGCTGCTGGCTAACCTGTTTGAGCAGCGCTTCAGCAAAATACAACCACTCCTAGCTGAAGCAACTAAAGAGCCATCTCTCTTCCCCTTTGACAGCCCCTTAAAATTCACACTTTATCATTTGTGCGCCTCCTCTTCACATCTCTACTCTGCTTTTCAAGAACTACATAACATTTGTCACACCCACCATCCCCTCTTCCTGCTCTATCAGCAATCTCCTACACTTCTTGGCTCCTCCAGTCATGAAAACCGCACCTGCTTCAAGGGAGCCCAGTGACCACCACCCTTTCTATTTCCAAAACCGTATACTCCTCTCCTGTACAGTCCTACATAGCTTTAGATTTGGGTTTTTGCTCTGTAATTCATACGGCTAATCACCTACTACTGGTTGTTCTTCGTACATAACAACAGTGCACTTCAATTTGGTGTTTCGAACTTCGAGCTTTATTTGTTCCGTGTTTTAGTTTGGAAGTAGTGGTTTTATCATATTTTTACTGCAGTGTCTATGTAAATACAGGAGCGGCTCCTCGCGTGGCTGGGGCCGGGGGCACGGTAAAAAAATAATGATATAATACTAATTTTTTAAAAACGTACCTCTGCTCCCGCGCCGCTGGCTGCTCCTCTCCTCTCCCTCCTCTGCTGCAGGCACGGGTTCCTAGCCTGCCCTGCGCCAATCCTGACGCTGCTCAAAGCAGCATCAGGATTGGCTGGGGTGCTCCCAGGCAGACTGGGAGCTTGTGCAGGCTGCTTGCGCGGGGGGGGGGGGTGGCACCTCTGCCTATATGGAGGAGCGGCACCTGTGTAAATATGAGTTTTCACACAAAATTTCACCTTTCAGATACTTTGTCTTGAACATTAGATACCCCCGTCATTCGCTGAAAGTCTATTCTATACAAATGGGGGTTAACAAAATACAGGCTTACTCAGTGAAATGTAATTGATTTGTGCTAGTGTAGGTCATATTTAGTGTGGAAATTTGAGGTTAAAAATGCAAACCATAGCCATCTAAACTGTGTATTTTGTTATCCCCTCCACCCTTTTTAGGAAAATATTCTTCTATTTAATCGGACACAATCCCTTTTTTTCTTATTTGGTGTGGGTAGATCAATAATCCAATGTGCAAATGAAAAGCATTATAAGGAGTTAAAATGGTTAACTTGTGAAAATATACTGTTCGTTTAGTAGGGTTCTACACATATTTGTAGTGGATCACAACAGCTGACTGGTAACGCAGCTTAGAAAAATATGAGTAGTCTAAGAAAGCAATGACAGTTTAATGACACTGCATTTTTTAAACTGTTTACTAAGTGTTAATTGTATTTGTTTGTAGATGGAAAAGTCAGACTAGCAACTTTGGAGCTCGGCTGCTTACTGCTAAAGCAGTTGGTATGTTCTAGTGATGGTTGCATTATAAAAGATGTTCATCTTGCCTGTCTGGAGGTAAGATTGCATTACATTTCATGCAATTCATATTTGGGTATTATTTTATTTTAATAATAGCTTTGATGTTTTTTCATAAAACCAAGAAATTATGTGGAGAAAAGGCAAATCAAATTAAAAAATAATTTAAAAAAATGTATTTTAGTCCATAATTATTCACCTCTGCTTTTAAAATATGAGGTAATGGTCACAGATTCCTTTCTAATCTTATTTGTTTTCAGGGCAAACGTTTTCATCTATTATGTCAGCAAAGGTAACGCTTGACACTCTTAGCTTTTTTCTTTCTCTTGGCCCCAACAAGCTCTTTGTCCACTTTGTGAACTTGAGGGTATGACCAGTGGTGACTGGTTGACTTTAGAAGTGGTGGGGCTTACAGCTGCAAATGCCTTGAAGCCCAAAAGCACTGTTTATTCACAGTCATCAACTATGGGGAGCAGATCAGAGGTCACTGCTCAGTGCCGATTTCATTTTGTGCTTATTTTGTACTGGAAGTCTAAGTAAGCCACATTTAGGTCAGAAAAATAAAAAACTAACGCACTGCATAAATTTAGCAGGATTGTGCTTGCATTAAAAAAATAAGCACACAATGAAATACAGCCCTGAGCTGCAACAACTAGAGGCAGCGACATCTGATTTGCTCCCCAAAGTTGCCAAGCATTGAAGCTGTAACATGGCAAACAAATAGTAGAGAGTGAGGCAGCTGGCCAATGCCCTGGTACCCTGGTGTGCTGCCACTGGAAATCTCACCTCATTTTTGGCTCGAGGTTCTAAGACGACCTCTAGCTGAGGCAGAACCAGTCATCTGAGTAAAGCATGGCTTGAGCATCCAGTGGGCACCCACTTGTAGCTGTGTCAATGTGGTCAAATATTACGAACACACAGATTTCCTCTGCCACTTCTACTCTGAGGCAGTATCGCAAATAACTTGCACCTGATCTAAACGTGAGTCACCGAGCCCCGTTTGCACAGCTGCTTTTGTATTTCTATGAATTGTATTCCTAACCATTGTTAAAGGTACATGCCCTATCTTTTGACTATCACACGTATTACATTTTCTTCAGTTGTTGCACATTTTATGAAGAAATTCCTGTTTTAAGCACCTGATAAAACGTTTGGCACATACCAATTATTTCCCAGATGCACATTGTTCATAGTACAGCCGCGAGTTCCCTCTGCACGTAGTAGGGGACAAAGATGGGCCTGTGTTGTGAAATGTAAAATTATGTGTACTCCTCTTCTGATCATATGCAAGAGAAACGCCCTTTTTGAGTAATTGAGGCTGCCTGGTCAAACCATGTCAAATGTTCCACAGATACTATAAACAGCAGCTTTTTATTATAGCGTACTCTGACTTGGTGACACTTCAGAAGTTTAGAGTACATATATGTATAACGTCAGCAATATTATTTGAAAACTTCGCACTGCCCAATCTCCAGCAGTGCCTTTTCTATCCCATTTCCTTACATGTTTTGCAGGATATACAACTGATAACCATTGTAATGTGATCCATAATACCAATGCAGTGTTTAAACCCTCTGAAGCTTTAGCCAATAAAATAGTTGCATGCATTCACTGGACATTGCAGGTGGCCGTGTTTCTCCTGACTTCATATAGTCTACAGGGTCCATTCATGCTCTACTTCTCAGACAGGCCTTCTCCCTGACCTTGCTGTTGTAAATCATAATCAATGCAGGTCAGAGAGCGAGCCAAGCCTCCCATTCTCAATCAGCCTTGTATTGTTACAGCAGAAGCAAGATGCAGTTGTCCTCGAGAGAGCACTGCCACGGTCTAAGTAAACATACTGCACTGTAGGCCACTCCATCTCCCGCCCTTGGGTCTTGCCAACCCGCGGCACAATACCTACAGACAACCTTTCTATTATATACACACACACGTACACTGTAACACGCAGTCAAGCATACAAAGATACATACACGCACATGCACACAAAGACATCTACACATACACTCCCCAGCACACAAGCACACACTCAGCCTGATAATGAAAACAACTTACCTGGGGTAGTCTTTTATATGGACTCCGCGTCCCTCTGCTAACTCCGCCAATAGAACACCAGAGCCAGGTCCAAGAACTTCCTCCCAATCAGAAGCTGAAATAGGATTGAAGGTACTGAGGTAGACCTTTTTTCTCTATTCCAAATTCTTATAGGGTAAGGGGTGTGTGATTGACAAGTCCTGATTCTCCATTATCTGGCATGCTGCACTGCCTGACACTTGTGCAGCATGTAAGATATGTATTGTGTCTGTGTGGGAGTGGGCTGTAATAGCCTCCACCTGACACAAGCACAGTGCATCTGGTGGAGCCCTCTCCTGCTGGCAAGGCAACATTACAGCTTTTATATGCAAATAGGCGATCTGTGAAGCTGTCTGTTTCCACGTAAAAGCTGTAACATGCCAAGCAAATAGTGGTAGAGTTAGGCAGTGGGTTCACTCCCTGGTGCCCCCCCGAAGGGCAGCTGCTGCGGAATATGACTGGTCCTGTACACAACTCAGTCTATGAACCTAGTCATATCTCAAAAATGACTTTCTACTGTCCGATTCAGGCCATAGTAAAAACCCTATTAGCCATCATAAAGGCAATGAATAGAAAATAGCACTACTAGTCTTCCGTCTGCTTATATGCTTGAGGACCATTTTTGCAGTATGAGCTAAAGCCCACACTACTACCGCTAAGCTATTAGCTCCATTCAAATAATTTGTATTGTACAACATGTCCATTTTGTGTTGCATGAATTGTTTGTGTTCTCCCAGTAAGCAAGATAGAGCCCATAAGCTACTATTCAGTAGGCGGTGGATTAACACTATTTTGTAACTGGTGTGTTCGATGGCATCTGTCGCTGTAGATACGCATGTTCTGCAATAGCTCGCCATCTGGTGTTGGGCCGGAGTGTTACAAGTTGTTTTTCTTCGAAGAAGTCTTTCGAGTCACGGGACCGAGTGACTCCTCCTTTTGTCTCCATTGCGCATGGGCGTCGACTCCATCTTCGATTGTTTTTCCCCGCAGAGGGTGAGGTAGGAGTTGAATTGTAGTAATAGTGCCCATGCAATGGAGTGACTAAGTATGCACCTATTTAAGGTTGAGATGTAGCTCTGTGTCGAAGAATGTAGGTGGGTCTAGCAATTGTAATGTAGCCACTCCTTTTTTGCCTGCGGTTGTTTGCGGGTCATCCTAGATGAAGATTTGGGCGGATTCTGTGCATCTTACAAGGCAAAGCTAATTTGATAGTCAAAGATTTGACAACATAGGCCGCCGCACTCTGCCCGACTGAGGAGTTGAGAAATGTAAGGCAGTGCGGTGGGGTGCGAAGAAAAGCTAGGACACTGAAGGACATGCGCCACTACTGCATTAGGCACACACTACATGGGCAGGACCAGGTGTGATCGGACTCCCTGGCCTACACTCCACAGCACATTATGACACTGAGCTTGCTTCTCCCTCCACCCATATGGCATACGCTACAGGATTCTGAGTAACCACACATTGCCAACAATCCTTAGTATTAGCTGACACTATGGGTCCCGCATAGGTGGCAAGACACGGGGTCCACAAGAAGACCGGCTTGCAGGAATGATGTTGCCCCTTGTGTTGTGCATAGTTTAGTGACACTGACCGAGGGAGGGGGAGACATATGTTAATGGCCATGGAAAACTGACAGCAGAAGTACTTTGTGTTAGAGAATCAGCTAGCTGCTTATTATAAGACTTTGGGCACATGCTGCTGTCATGGACCTTCTTGCCCAGCTCTGTGATTTCGATTGAACACCAGAGAACAGGTGAGCACTAACTGTGCTCACATTTAAGACTCAAATCATATGTTGTATACTCCCTCTGAGCCAGATGAGACATTACCCTGAGGACCTATGATTTGAAGGTTGAAAGCATCAGGGGAGCGATCCATCGTGTTGGCAGCCATGAAATCCTGTCGGACCCTTCTTTCTTGGCTCCTGGTTGGTGGGGACTGGACGTGAGGGCACCGCTGATACCCCCACCCCGTCTGCAGGCTGCACACCTGATTTCAATATGGGTAAAGTGGACAAGAACCAACCACGCCTTATATTTGAGTCTCAGAAAGGCACCAAGGCTCAAACTGACTCCTAAGTGAAATTTGCCCATGACCCACAGTCCTCAAGAGAAATGTCTCTTGAGAGTGCCGTATTAGCTATGCAGAAGTCTCTTCAATCAAGAGACGGCAAGGTAGACTCTCTCAATCTCCAAATAGACCATATGGCAGCCAAATTAGACAAACAAACTGGTCAACTTATTGCTGAAGCCCTGGAGGCATGGTCGTGCCGCAATAATCTGAGAATTCCGGGAGTGCCGGAATCAACTAATACTGGGCTGATGGACCACTTTGTGGAGAACATGCTCCGAGATATCTTTGGGGGAGAACTTGTCGGACATACTTGTGGTGGAGCGCATTCACAGATCCCTGATGGCTCAGCCTCCTCCAGAAGCAACGTTGAGCCCCATTATAGGCCGGCTCTTGAATTTACGGTATCGAGACGCAGTGTTCTGCATGCCAAGAGAAAAAGGGCGCAATACAATACCAAAGGAATGCCATAGCGTACTTCCCAGACTTCACAGTGGCGGTACAGGCGTTCCGCAGGGAACTCTCTCTGGTAAAAAAGAAATTGCAACAACTAGGAATCACGTACACCATGTTGTATCCTGCCAGGCTGTGTGTTCATCGCCGTGGATCGCAAAAAGTACTGACAGCACCTCAAGCGGCACCTGCCTGTGTAAAAACTCTTTCCTCGACCCTCAGCAATAAGACAACCTCAGATCTTGAATACCTGGATGATTGATCCCGACAATATTTGATCTCTACAATTGATCTCTACAGCAGTAACATCCATGTACATTGATCTGTTCTCCTTTGAATATGGGCAGGGAGATGTGCATCAAAGACATAGGCACTGCAGAACCCAATAAGACAGTCTCTGTTTGCCAAGATCTCTGACTCTTTTGAACTCAATTGGCAGCTGCTGAACTGGCACAAATGTCCTAAACGACTAAGCAAAGCACTGGCTTTGATAGCAGCCCTGGGCTACACGATTCTAAATATACTACTCCTTACCACGAGCCCGCGTGATATTTTCCAAGCCATCTCTGACTACCAGGATGATGATTGGAGCTTCTGGCGTCCCCTCAGCGGGTGCACCCCAAATGTTTTTTTGTTCATGAGAGGTGCTGTTGGAGGTGTCTCACAATATTAGACTCATTGAAGTATGCTGTTCAATGATGTTTTGGTGTACTCATGTCTTCAGCAAGTTTGGTCACTAAAGTGCATGGGAGGGGTAAGTTTGACAGTATAATGGTGTTAGAAGAGAAACCAATGACAATCACCTGTTACACATGATATATTGCGAGAATGTGGAAAAGGTGACACTCTTATCAGAGTACACTGGCCCTCTGATGGCTCCCAGTAAAGAGCAGTTCACATTATTGACATGGAATGTCCAAGGGTTGAATAATCCCAGGAAAAACCGCCAGGTACTCGGGTACTTAGATAGACATCACAGTCACACTGCCCTCCTACAGGAGATGCATTTTACTAAGCACACCAAAACTAACATTGGGACCAGATGGGCAGATATGCGGGCAGCTTTCTCCTACTCCTCGTATTCCAGAGGGGTGTTAACCCTCACAAAGAAAGGCGTTCCATTCACGCTTACCCACTCAGAAATTGACGAACTAGGATGATTTGTACTGATACACGGCAGGTTATGTGGCCCTCTAGTCACCCTGTTAGTGACATGCAGAACAAACATAGACAATCCCAAATTTTACATCTCACTTTGACACCGATTATATACACTGCAACCTGCAACCATCATATGGCAGGGAGACCTAAACACATATGTAGAACCAAGTTTCAATAGGTCTGCTACTGCGGATTGGCAGGGCAAACATTGTGCACGAATACTGCGGGAGAGAAAGGAAGACAGGGGACTTGAGGATTTGTGGAGACTGCGAAACCTAGCAGGAAGGGTAAGGGAAGTTCATCTCCTCTGTCCATGGCACGCGGTCCAGATTACATTATTTGCTGCTGACTAGGGAGGGTCAACACCTGGGCGACTGAAGTCCTTCCAACATATTCCCAGAATATTGCCTGGTCACGCGACGGTGTGATTAGTGATAGGATTACCAACGCACATCCCTGCACCCTTTACATGGCTCCTCTCACTCACAGCCTTTACATCATCCTCTGTTTAGGGATGGACTACGCCCAGCTATTTATGATTACTGCAGGCTCAGTTGAAAGAGCTGCCACCCTTTGGGTGGTGCTGAAGGTTCACCTCAGGGGGTATATTTTAGCATGCAAGAGGGGTACTACGTGACATACACACACAACTACAAAAAAACAGAACACAGTATACTGATGTAGAAGCCCAATATGAGACTACACCGAGCACCCACATTCCAGCTGCAATACGTGAACAGATCACAACATATAAAGATACAGTGGTGCAAGAAATACAGCATCTCTGAAAGTGCCACATAGCGAGATCCTATGAGGAAGGGGGTGGAACTGGTAGAAACCTAGGGACCAAGCTTAAGGAGCAATGGATGCACAAGTACATCACAAATATGGTCAACCCTGATCACTTCTGTGGTCATGACACTCCCACCATACTGGTTACGTTCACCGACTATTACACTAACCTATACATACAGTGTAGCACTGCTTCAGAAGCAGTGATCACAGACTACCTAGAGGACATAGCATTGGCGTGGCTTTCGGTGGGACAGCATGAATACCTGACACAACCTCTCAGTGTTGATGAAGTAAAAAAAGCTATATGCACTTTGCCCAGTGGTAAAGCTCAAGCCATAGACAGCCTCACTGGTACACAGAAAGAATTCACACATATACTGGCCCCATATTTATTTACCGTGTGTGAGGAAGCCTATAGACAACAACAATTACCCCACCCTGAGAGAGACCCTCATCATCACGCTACTCAAGCTAGATAAAAGAAATGTAAGTCTTTCAGACTGATACCATTAATTAAATAGATGCCAACATTTAGGCCAAAATACTGACCACCCGCCTCCAGCCCCTTCTCACTAACATGGTATTGCCAGGCCAGTCTGGTGTAATCCCACATAGATCTGCAGCCGATAACCTACACATGTTTTTTGCACGATCTAGACCCCTCCACTCAAGCTGTGGCCGTATTACTAGATGCTCCTTTGATTCTATAGAATGGTCATACATGTTTACAGTACTCCGGCGCATGGCTATCCCTCTGACGTTCCTTCAGTGGATACAACTTCTGTACACTGATCCCTTGGCTCGAGAACGGATTAATGAACATACATCCAAACAAATGGGCCTATCAAGAGGCACGAGACAGTGGTGCCATGTCTCCCCAATCTTGTTCGCACTGGCCCTAGAGCCCTTGGCGTGCATAATAAAGCAAAGTCATGCTACAGCTGCTCTGCGTTGTACACAACTTCCCTTAGCCATATCACTCTACGCGCAAGACATGGTGCTTTATGTACGGGGCCCACGTATCCACCAGGCATCAATTATAAAAGAGTATATTAGATACCAGCAATATTCTGGCCTAGACATCAATTGGTCTAAATTCACGATTCTCCTCCTTGTTCACACCACATTGCTCTACCAGTTGGACTTTCCACTGGAGCGGAGTACAGAACTGGTCAAATATTTAGGGGTTTGGGTGCATAGAAATCCTGACCTGTGCTCCGATATAACTATGGTAAAGCAATTTCGAAACTTGAAGATCTAGTAGCTAGGTGTTTACGGCTGCCCTGTCAATGGTGGACAGGGTAGGATTGTTAAAAAGGGTAAGACTTTTTTTATACCTATTTACGAATATACCCATTATATTGACCCAACAGTTTTTCAGAACTCTTCGGTCACATAAACTAACCTTTTCTGGGCAGGGAAACAACCAAGAATACGTTGGGACACACTTAATCTGCCATATGACCAGGGAGGGTTTGGCGCCCCTGACCTTTACCTGTACTGTCTCTGCACCCATATGCAAATCGCACATTACTGGCAGTACCCTAGCGCAAGTCACACATAACCAGCAGCGCCCTCCATGGTACATGCCACATTTGGCATTGACACTAATCACGCCCTTCCTAACTCTCTGACAGCTATCCTGACACATAGGAGGCAGCCAAAACCCCAAGAAGAGATAAATACCATAGATTACACTACAGCAGCCTGAAGGTCCTTGGGCGTCCGCACTGACAAACTTCTATTGTATACCTGACGCTCCTGCTGCACTATCATCCGAGCCTGTCAGTCACCCATGAAAATGAACACTGACATTATGAAGGGGTCACAGGCTGAAAACAGTTTGAGATATGTATTCTGGGGGGACATTTGCGGAACTGGCAGACCTGATGTTGGTGCAGCGGCAGGCCCCACTTCTGACTTTCACATATCAGCTGAGGTCTACCATGAAGCATCTATACCCACAATTCCCTGCTGTACCCCTAGTGCTTAATGCAAATCTTACTCACCAGCACTACACCACAGAAACTTGTAACACATTTATACACGGTATCTCAACAAGACATCTGGCTAGTGGAACAACCTGCCCTAGAGAAATGGAATGTATTGCTGGATACGACTGTGAGCCCTACGGACTGGGGCTTCTGCTGTGCACTCCAGGTACGCTCACACCCAATTGCAATCTAAGAATAATACACTTCAAATACCTGCAACAAATGTATCATACGCCATTAAGGTTTTTCCGCTATGGATTGCGGGAGGATGTTGTGTGTGTGATATGTGGGGTGCGGGAGACAAATTTCCTGCACATGGCATGGGGATGTGCAAGGGCAGGTCTTTTCTGGGAGTGAGTGGTGCAGGCTGTTATGGCCATGATCTTAGAACCAGTGGAATGCTCGCCTAAAATGTGTGCCTCCTTGGCCTGGTAAAACCTCTTCAGCCAGTGAACCTTAATTAACAGCAGTTGCCCTATTATTGGCTAAATGGAGAGTGGGATACATTGGGGGAGTGGGTCTGTCCCCACAGTGACTCAATGGTTAAAAGACATGACATACTGCCAGGAGCAACTAGAACTATATGCGGAGGAACTGCCGCAATCCTCCAGACCAAAAGATATATGGTGCCCGCTCACAGCATAGTTACTATCCAGGCGCACTGAAAATTAATGATGCATCGGCTCTGGTGACTCTGGTCCTATCGTTCTCAAATGGTATAGTGACAGTCTGGGAACTATATGGAGATATGTTATATAATACTGTTGACACGGATGTATTGACAGCCTTTCGTTGTACAGTGGTGTATGTTGTTACAAAACCTTATACATTTTTTTTTTTTTTAAGTGAGTGGTCTGTTTTGAAACCATATTGAATCTATCACGTCATAAAACAGCATTTGTTACATTAAAAAAAAAGAAGAATATTGTCAAATTTGTTTTTTCACTTTTTGGATCAGTGTGCATAGAACATCACCTGGATGTTATTTTAAAGCAAGATATATAAGAATATCACCTGAAAATGTTTATTCTAATGGATACTTGTTCCCCCAGTTTCCCGTCTGTTTTAAAGCCCATTATTCACAGATGACAGCCATAGCAGCTTTGTTTGCAGAGCCACATATATGTCCCAGCCATATGTTACCTATCTGCTCGACAAAGGCACTTTATCGCTCCCACGATGTCAGTTCTTTTTTCCATCACAATGTGAACTACACAATCCATAGTATATAAATTTATAAGGGGATTTTTCAAACATGTTTCTGCTCACGTTGAAGCTTAAGACTTCCCAATCCAGTTGACGGGGCTCATGGAGGCGCAGAATCCATGGGATTTCGGGAGGCCATGGAGAGCACTATAGATTTGCATTCTGCAAAACTGCACAACTCGCAGGCCCCACCCACAATCTCCAGTTGTGCAATCTTTACTCCAGCATCCTCTACCAGTTGCTAGTTAACTGGTACATGTGTTATCCTGTATGTAATGTTTGACCAAGTAGCAGTCAGAGCCAAGGGTACCTTATAGAATCTTGGTGTGCTTCTGTCCATGAATAGCTAAACCTTGGTGTTTTGGGGGCTAAGTCAGGTGTATACCTCCTCTTTCAAGTCTCCAATACCAGTGATATTATACGGTTGTGGCATGAAAGAATTATCTACTTTGTCAGATCACTTGAAATCAATCATCACTTCCATATCAGAAGAAATTGCACATTGCAGTAGACTTAGAATGAGGCAATTGTTGCATGATAATGAAGTTGTTATTGAGGGTTGTTTCTACCTTACTCTACCTTATCAACACGCCCTAACTGTCTATATTACTATTTAGCGTTATGATGTTTTTAGCAAAATCTGCATTTGGAGGTGTAAACCTTCAAAATTAGTATTCTTAACACTTTTACTGTCCTAAGTATTTTTCCAGCCACATCAAACCACTGTCTCCAGTAAATTCAGTGTCTTTTTCTCCACTCTTCTGCACAACAGTCTTTCGATCTAAATCGTTCAAACATGTGCACTGTTTATTTTGCTCAAGCAAGACTGGCACCTCAATGTACGCATATTATTTCTGTATGTGACACTTCCCACTTATTAGTTCATCTCTCCTGTATGTTTTGTTGTTTTACACTAACTTCAATCCACTCATTTTCATTAAACCACCTTCTGATGCTCACTGACATATGCATTTCTGTGCACATAATATGAATACTAGTTTGATCAGGGATCGGCACTCTATTGTCCTGCCTTGTAAGCCACCATTTATAGATAAACCATGTCTTTCAATTAGCATTCTGGGGTTCTAAAATTGTGGTGTTCAGTCTTCTGTGGAGTGATTCTGATATTAAGGTTTACAATATGACAGTAGCACATATTGAGGAAGGTATTTATTCATGCAGCTTCTGTTTTTTTTTGGATTCTTTATCAAATGGTTTTGGATGCCTCACGCTGAGAACATTTTAGTGTAGAAGCTTGGAGTGAGAAGCTCATTGTAGAAGCTGTCACTACTAAGTTGGAAACCTCTTTAAGCACACTGACTGGGATTTAAGCTCCTAACATCCAATTTGATGTCCAGTAAATCACTCCTGGATTCCAGGATTGGACATGTTGAAGCCAGGCTCTTGTGTTTAAGTAGGACTTTTCAATCTGTATTTTTGTTTGTAAGCAGTTTATTTTGATGATGTTTTTCAGAATATTAAAAAGATTTCTGTTTTATTTCAGGGAGCAAGAGAAGAAAGTGTTCACCTCCTGCGTCGTTTTTACAAAGTAGGTTGTTTGAAGCAAAGCTATTTGAATAGTTGATTACTTATAGTTTCATTGTTATTGATATAATGTAAAAGAAGTGTTTGATCAAATGTATATGCTAATAGATTTATTGATTAGTACTACTTATATATCATGGCTTTCCTGAATGAAGTAGTCATAGTGAGTGGGTGGGGGAAAGGCCACACAGACAGGGCACATAAGTTCTTAAAGTGACCATGATTTTTCTGATTAGCCATGTAGTGCGTCCCATAAAGGTGGACCCTGTAGAGCAAATCAGCAATGTTTTTATCCTACATTCAGATATAAATAATTGATAACTACAGTTTTAAGCTTGGTCTTTCTTTAACAGTAACTGTTTTCAAGCTGGAATCCAATTAGTCTTTTACTCAGCCTGAAACTAATTTGTACAAACCATAACATCCTAAAACCACACAGGTATCATTGGGATATCAGTAGGCAATGAAGCTCCTGCTTATCAAATCTCCTTTACTCTGCCATTTGCAGATCCTGGCGCTGTGAAATCTGTGTCTTGTGCAGTGCTATGTGCTCCAAATTGCATAGGCTAGGCTTAAATTAACGACTGCATGTACAAAAGCTGGATATTTTACAGGAGTGTATTACAAAAAGCTTTATGTGATAGTTGCCAGAATTGATAATTTTAATAACCTAAGAGCTCAAGACTACTCCTAATGACCTTTACACCTACTTTATTTACCTTTTTAATGTTAAACTAGGGCCGAATTTAATTTGATCTTACTTGATGGCAAAAAAATCTGTTTTGCAGCAATGTACTTTGATGTAGCTGGTCTCATGATTAAGTGTTGCCAATATGGCTCTTGTGTGCAATGTACTAATTTGTGTGACGTTGATATGCATTTCTAACAGTGCTTTCTTAGTGTGCAAATGATGTAATATGTTTTACCCAGCACCCTTGTCTACATAACTTGACTATGTATGCCCTTCAACAGTTCACAGCGATCTCTGGGTACCTGGAGGCAGGAAAAGGAAAGAATCTCTGGAGAGCACAGAGGGCTGGACAGTCCTATGTGCAGAGATCAGTTGGCTTTCCTCTCCAGCCTAGTGGTGTAAACAACTTGATAAATTCACATTGGCTTCATAATTTTGAATAATGGTTTACCTTTCCTAACCAAACAATGGTAAGGGTTGATTAAACAGACTTCTGATTTTAGAGTTTTGACCCTATTCCATAAATATTTGAAATAACTAATCAAGTAATAATGTAGGTCAGAGATACCTTTCTGAAAGATATAGCAGCATGTGCTGACCTTACGCTTCTTTTTCTTGGGTGCATCCAGGTTCACACCACTTGTTTGGCTGGGTGGAACAGAATACGGCAGTGCCAGTTAACTTAGCACATTTGTAAGTAGACAGGACACTACATTATAATACCTGATACCTCTCAGCCTAGAGCTTTGATCAAAAAGTCCTGGTTGTCCTATTATATGTGGCTCAGAATGAGTGATGAGAATAATTTTATATAAAGATTTTAGTGGCCCTGAACTGGTCGGAACGCCCAGATTACAACAAAAATGTACAAAAAATCTGTTTGTCTAAAAATTGAAATACCTAGTGGGGAACATTACTTGTAGCGCCGGTTTCTTAAGTGAACATATTTATACAACATACAAAAGCCTCCTGATACTTATGCACACCAGTGATCAACGTATTTGGTGTGCACAGAATTGCAAGAGCAATGCTCGCGGTTATCTGAAAGGCAATCCACCACTTTCCTCAAAACACTGCCTCTCTTGCAGACTATATGATGGAAAGTCATTTCAAGTTCTGTTCAATTCTGAAAATAAGACATTTTAGGGTTTTTTTTGTCCAAAAAAGCTATGTGGATGTGTATTTTTATGCACCAAATACACACTGGGGAACTTGCTGCATCTAACAAAAATTAAGTAAAGCACGAGGTTTGTAGGTACTACCATTTGTAATAGCGTGTATCGGCCTTTGGATATGTATGCTGCATAGAGACAATTAATCAAAACGTAGCTTCATTCAGAGTGGATTTTTTTCTGATCTTAAGGTGTGGTCAGTAGAGAACATTTGTTGTTTCCCGAAGGCTCAGGTTTTTCCAAATAAATCCAAATAAGATACAAAAAGGTGCCTTCAGTTGGCATTCTTCGTCCATTGCTCGATTCAGAGGTTTTTTCACATTTTGCTTCCTTCCACTACAGTCCACAGAACAACGAGGCAATGTGTCAGCCCACTTCAGAATTGGCTCTCTTCCCTTCTTCCCCATGTGCGCCTGCACCTAGAAAGTAGTCCACTTCAATGCTAGGGATGGCAGACCATTCTCTGCTCTTATTTCCGCTTCCTATTCTGCTACCTTTTCAGTTTTTTTTTTTTTTTTTTTGTTGTCATAGCTCACTTTTTTGCTTTTCATTTATTTTTTGCAAACATATGCATGCCACCTATAGTGGGAAGCTGTTTCAGTTTTTATTACTTTTAGACTTTTAAATGGCTATTCCATAGGTTTCAAAATGTGCATAAATTAAACATAACACACGAGCTTGCCAGGGCCATGCTTTTTGGCTTTGCCAGTGGTCGATGAGTGAAGGATTACATATTATTTGTAAAGTGGTGTTTGATTATCATGGTTTCAAATGGATACGATTTATCTCATCTGAGCAAATGTAGGAAGTCCATACCCTCTGCCTCGTTCCGCACTGCTTTACATACATGCTACTCTTTGATATTTTACCGTCTGGATGCCTATCATAATATTTTCACCCTTCACATTACTTTGAATGTTAAGATAATGAATATTCTAGTAAACAGCGTAGCACCAGAAGAAAGCTTCTGAAACTGAAGATGCCTTCATGATATGTCCCTCCAGTTAAATGGTTCTTATAATCAGATCATCTATTTACAGAAGAAGTTTGCTAACGGAGCATTTACTAGCACAACTTGATTCTGCATACTGTATAACCATGTGCGTGAAAAAATAATTTCTGTCTTGCTTCAGTCATTCGCTTATTTCTATTTTTTTCTACATAGGTTTCTTGGTGTTGTTGAGAATCCTTCTCATATCTTTTTATCTCATTTTTCTTTTTGTAGGCCTCATTCTTTTGGACTTTCTGTTTTCTCGTTTATTCTTTAAATGTTCTTTTTTTCTGTTTGCTATGCAGCGCCCCATTTGCTTGCTCTAATTTGCCACTTTCCCCACCTTATTGTCATTTCCGTGAACTTAATTTTTATTCTCGCACAGTTATCAATTTTCTCTTTGACTTTGTCCTTACAATCTCTACTTTCAGCATTGTTTCACTTATTGTCTCCATTATTTATTTTAAACACGTTTTGTTTTTCATCTTTATCTAACATTATCTAACATCAAACACTTATGTTGAATACATTAATCTTCTCTTCTCGTTCTTGTCATTAACATAACAGTTGCTGTTTACAACTTCTCAGTCCCACCTCACAATGCCCACACTCCTCTCACTGTCTTGCCCCTTATTCACATAGCATATGTTGGAATTACAGTTCGAGTGCACTCATCACAGCCTGATCAGTCCTAATGACCCTTCAAACTGTACTTATTATCCTGTGGTGCCCTATCGGCTCATCATTCTCAACAACCTCAGCTTCAGGGGAGACAGCCATCCAAAAATAGGTCATCTCTAGGCAGTTCCTGTTGATGCAGCTGGAGATGCAGGCTCTCGGTTTGTTACACAGTCCACCAGCACTTCCCAGGCCAAATCTGTTGACTCTCTGTCTCATCTAGCCTTTCGGAGCAGCACTGCAGTTTAATAGCCGCCCATCGTTCCAATACTTTTGGCTTACCTCCACCCGGGGTTCCTCTAGAGCCCTCCAGTTTCTTTTAATTTTCTGCATTGCAAGAGTAAAAGCTAGGTCCTGAAACCCAATTGTGGCTTTGGTTTTAGCCATGTGCGCATTCCAGTTTAATCAGCAGTGTTCTGGAGTGCAGGGGCCACTCTCAATTATCTCAGCAAGTATACTATTGACTTCCTCCCAGTGTGTAGCATGGTTCGGGCAATACCAGAACATGTGAATACATTCCGCTCCCTCCTCTCCGCATCTCGGACACTTCGCACCCCTTGAATGAAAGTATCTGTTTATTCACCATGGGGTGAGAAACTCCCTCTATGTAAGATAAAAATGTATACGGTTGAAACAGGTGTTTCTCAAGATTTTGGGTACTCTCTCCATTACGCCTTCCAAGCCCTCCTCTGGTATGGGGTTCCCCAGATCTTCCAACAGACGCTGAGGTTAGCCGGCGGCTGCACCATGTCCTTCCTTATCATCTTATGTAGGCAGGTGACGGCTTTAATGGCCCCCGATGACGTAACCATAAAATGACAACTCTTGTGGTGTGAAGGTTCTGACGTGCCCACAGAGCAGTATTTATGTATTGCTGCTGTCACGGGCCCATCAAGCAGAATGGTGCCCGGAGGCAAATCATGTCCTGATCAGAACTCTCCTAATGGTAGGAGTATCTTGACTTTGAACAAGTCGCCCACTCTGCTAATCCTTGCCAGGCTCCTACATGCCGCAACACCTCCAGTAGGACTGTGGGAACATGATGTAAGTAGGGGACTTTGACACACGTTTTCTGCAGGCATCGGGCCCAAGAGCTTCACCGGCACGCAAAATTCTGTGGCATCATCCTTAATAGGGCCCCTGAGCCACAGAAACACTCTGGTTAATTGGAAAAGGTCGGGATCAAAAGAACCCGTTTCCCACTCAGGTTTCAGTCTGCCCGCCAACCAATGCGTCAGCATTAGAGCTGTGCCCGCCAAATGGTAAGACTGAGATTCGGGAACAGCTATTACCTTTGACCCCTACCAGTCTCTGCATTGTTGTCAGTGCCGCTCGTCTGCAGCCCAAGCCCCAGATAATAGCAATGATAAGAGAATATGTCTCTCAAAACAGTACTCGAGGAATCCACACCGTCATTAAGACAAAAAAAGTAATAAACAGTTAGGAGCGCACCTGCCTGACATCCCAGCAATTAATCTGCCCCATTGCATCATGGTAGATGTAGTATCTTCAAAAAACGAACTCCATTAATTTTTAAATATTTCACCTTTAAGTAGGTACAGCCTTTACTGTGCATCTCTGGACACATGTGTTTCTGGGTTAGTCCCTTCTTCAGCAGAGAACATATTTGCGGGGTGCTGGGAATGCTGCCATAAATCACCCGGTTTCAGTACCTCTTCCCTGGCCTGCTGGTGCCTGCTCCAGAGCTCGTCAGCCCAATAGCTCAAGGGAGCCTTTAAAGTCACAAACAGTTAGGAGTGCACCTGCCTGACATCCCAGCAATTAATCTGCCCCATTGCATCATGGTAGATGTAGTATCTTCAAAAAACGAACTCCATTAATTTTTAAATATTTCACCTTTAAGTAGGTACAGCCTTTACTGTGCATCTCTGGACACATGTGTTTCTGGGTTAGTCCCTTCTTCAGCAGAGAACATATTTGCGGGGTGCTGGGAATGCTGCCATAAATCACCCGGTTTCAGTACCTCTTCCCTGGCCTGCTGGTGCCTGCTCCAGAGCTCGTCAGCCCAATAGCTCAAGGGAGCCTTTAAAGTCACAAACAGTTAGGAGCGCACCTGCCTGACATCCCAGCAATTAATCTGCCCCATTGCATCATGGTAGATGTAGTATCTTCAAAAAACGAACTCCATTAATTTTTAAATATTTCACCTTTAAGTAGGTACAGCCTTTACTGTGCATCTCTGGACACATGTGTTTCTGGGTTAGTCCCTTCTTCAGCAGAGAACATATTTGCGGGGTGCTGGGAATGCTGCCATAAATCACCCGGTTTCAGTACCTCTTCCCTGGCCTGCTGGTGCCTGCTCCAGAGCTCGTCAGCCCAATAGCTCAAGGGAGCCTTTAAAGTCACAAACAGTTAGGAGCGCACCTGCCTGACATCCCAGCAATTAATCTGCCCCATTGCATCATGGTAGATGTAGTATCTTCAAAAAACGAACTCCATTAATTTTTAAATATTTCACCTTTAAGTAGGTACAGCCTTTACTGTGCATCTCTGGACACATGTGTTTCTGGGTTAGTCCCTTCTTCAGCAGAGAACATATTTGCGGGGTGCTGGGAATGCTGCCATAAATCACCCGGTTTCAGTACCTCTTCCCTGGCCTGCTGGTGCCTGCTCCAGAGCTCGTCAGCCCAATAGCTCAAGGGAGCCTTTAAAGTCACAAACAGTTAGGAGCGCACCTGCCTCCGGGGGATTTATGGCAGCATTCCCAGCACCCCGCAAATATGTTCTCTGCTGAAGAAGGGACTAACCCAGAAACACATGTGTCCAGAGATGCACAGTAAAGGCTGTACCTACTTAAAGGTGAAATATTTAAAAATTAATGGAGTTCGTTTTTTGAAGATACTACATCTACCATGATGCAATGGGGCAGATTAATTGCTGGGATGTCAGGCAGGTGCGCTCCTAACTGTTTGTGACTTTAAAGGCTCCCTTGAGCTACTGGGCTGACGAGCTCTGGAGCAGGCACCAGCATGCCAGGGAAGAGGTACTGAAACCGGGGGATTTATGGCAGCATTCCCAGCACCCCGCAAATATGTTCTCTGCTGAAGAAGGGACTAACCCAGAAACACATGTGTCCAGAGATGCACAGTAAAGGCTGTACCTACTTAAAGGTGAAATATTTAAAAATTAATGGAGTTCGTTTTTTGAAGATACTACATCTACCATGATGCAATGGGGCAGATTAATTGCTGGGATGTCAGGCAGGTGCGCTCCTAACTGTTTGTGACTTTAAAGGCTCCCTTGAGCTACTGGGCTGACGAGCTCTGGAGCAGGCACCAGCATGCCAGGGAAGAGGTACTGAAACCGGGGGATTTATGGCAGCATTCCCAGCACCCCGCAAATATGTTCTCTGCTGAAGAAGGGACTAACCCAGAAACACATGTGTCCAGAGATGCACAGTAAAGGCTGTACCTACTTAAAGGTGAAATATTTAAAAATTAATGGAGTTCGTTTTTTGAAGATACTACATCTACCATGATGCAATGGGGCAGATTAATTGCTGGGATGTCAGGCAGGTGCGCTCCTAACTGTTTGTGACTTTAAAGGCTCCCTTGAGCTACTGGGCTGACGAGCTCTGGAGCAGGCACCAGCATGCCAGGGAAGAGGTACTGAAACCGGGGGATTTATGGCAGCATTCCCAGCACCCCGCAAATATGTTCTCTGCTGAAGAAGGGACTAACCCAGAAACACATGTGTCCAGAGATGCACAGTAAAGGCTGTACCTACTTAAAGGTGAAATATTTAAAAATTAATGGAGTTCGTTTTTTGAAGATACTACATCTACCATGATGCAATGGGGCAGATTAATTGCTGGGATGTCAGGCAGGTGCGCTCCTAACTGTTTGTGACTTTAAAGGCTCCCTTGAGCTACTGGGCTGACGAGCTCTGGAGCAGGCACCAGCATGCCAGGGAAGAGGTACTGAAACCGGGGGATTTATGGCAGCATTCCCAGCACCCCGCAAATATGTTCTCTGCTGAAGAAGGGACTAACCCAGAAACACATGTGTCCAGAGATGCACAGTAAAGGCTGTACCTACTTAAAGGTGAAATATTTAAAAATTAATGGAGTTCGTTTTTTGAAGATACTACATCTACCATGATGCAATGGGGCAGATTAATTGCTGGGATGTCAGGCAGGTGCGCTCCTAACTGTTTGTGACTTTAAAGGCTCCCTTGAGCTACTGGGCTGACGAGCTCTGGAGCAGGCACCAGCATGCCAGGGAAGAGGTACTGAAACCGGGGGATTTATGGCAGCATTCCCAGCACCCCGCAAATATGTTCTCTGCTGAAGAAGGGACTAACCCAGAAACACATGTGTCCAGAGATGCACAGTAAAGGCTGTACCTACTTAAAGGTGAAATATTTAAAAATTAATGGAGTTCGTTTTTTGAAGATACTACATCTACCATGATGCAATGGGGCAGATTAATTGCTGGGATGTCAGGCAGGTGCGCTCCTAACTGTTTGTGACTTTAAAGGCTCCCTTGAGCTACTGGGCTGACAAGCTCTGGAGCAGGCACCAGCATGCCAGGGAAGAGGTACTGAAACCGGGGGATTTATGGCAGCATTCCCAGCACCCCGCAAATATGTTCTCTGCTGAAGAAGGGACTAACCCAGAAACACATGTGTCCAGAGATGCACAGTAAAGGCTGTACCTACTTAAAGGTGAAATATTTAAAAATTAATGGAGTTCGTTTTTTGAAGATACTACATCTACCATGATGCAATGGGGCAGATTAATTGCTGGGATGTCAGGCAGGTGCGCTCCTAACTGTTTGTGACTTTAAAGGCTCCCTTGAGCTACTGGGCTGACGAGCTCTGGAGCAGGCACCAGCATGCCAGGGAAGAGGTACTGAAACCGGGGGATTTATGGCAGCATTCCCAGCACCCCGCAAATATGTTCTCTGCTGAAGAAGGGACTAACCCAGAAACACATGTGTCCAGAGATGCACAGTAAAGGCTGTACCTACTTAAAGGTGAAATATTTAAAAATTAATGGAGTTCGTTTTTTGAAGATACTACATCTACCATGATGCAATGGGGCAGATTAATTGCTGGGATGTCAGGCAGGTGCGCTCCTAACTGTTTGTGACAAAAAAAGTAATAGTCGGGGGAGTGCAACCATTATCAATAGCGAAATGCGACCCTCAACCGAGAGTGGGAGTATCTTCCAAAAGTCAGTCCTTTGCAACATTTCCCTCAAGTAAGTCAGGTGGGTCATGGAAGATCTGCATCCCCAAATATTTAAAAAATCGGGGCTCCCATTACAAAACTCTCAGTTCTCCCCGGGGGGCATGATTTGCTAACATAGGGGAATAAGTGCGATTTTTGCTAATTGATTCTGCCTGGAAATGGATCCAAATTGTTCTAGTAACTCTTGAGTGCCTACAAGAGCCGTTGTTATATTTTGTAAAAAGATCTGGAGGTCATCGGAATAGAAAGCAATATGGTGGGTTTGTCCACCCACCTGTATTCTCCGATAAGTGCTTCCACTTCTGGTGCAGCAGGCCTGAGGCTCCGTAGCCAGTGCAAATAATAGGGGTGGCAAAGGGCACCCCTTCTGGTTTCGCTCCCACCCAATAGCTTTCAGATGTAGTTTGCCCCGTGCGTACCCAGGGAGTGGGGTCTGCATTTAACAACCTAGTCCAGGCCACAAACTCCTGCCTTTGTCGAAAGTGCTCTATGACAGCATAGAGAAAGGTCCTTTCCAGGCTGTCAAAAGCCTTCTCTATATCCACTGCGAGAGCGCGGCTTCTGCTCTGTCATAGTTATCAGCCTCTAATATTGTGGGAAGTCTGCGTATATTGAGCACAGTATTAAAGCCAGGGATGAAACCTGCTTGATTGTTGTGTATGAGTTGGGGCATGTGAGGGAGGAGTGTGGTGGCAAGGGTCCCACTGAGGGTCTTATAGTTGATATTAACATTTATAACGGCCAGTAGACCCTTCTGTCATAGGCGGGTTTCCCTGGTTTTAGTAGAGTTACTATTAGAGTCTCCCGAGTGGAGGACAGCAAGCGACCTGTATCCCTAGCTGACCTTTAGAGGTTTACTAGCTTGGGAGCCAGCTCATCCACATAGGTAGCATAGAGCTTAACTGGGAGCCCACCGGTGCCCGGCGTTTTGCTCCGTGCCATACTCTTTATAGCCACCCAGATCTCCGACAGGGTAATCTCCCCTCTCAATTTTTCAGCCTCTTCAGGTGACACTGCTGGGAAAGTCAACGGTGCTAGAAAGGCTTTGGTGTCGCCAGTGGACCGGTCAGGGGTGCTCTGATAGAGGCTAGAGTCGTAATTATTAAATTTACCATTAATATCCGCTTGCTGGTCGACTCTGGCACCTTGGTCAGTTTCAAGCTCCACTATAGCTGAGTACCGTTTTGCAGGGTTCACAAGCCAAGCCAATAGCGAGCCAGTGTGGTCTCGATCTGCATGTGTTCTGGTCATATAGGCCTTGTAGTCAAAGCATCTCAGCCTTTCTACCTGCTCTGCATCTTTTTTCTTTGGCCTCTAACAGTTCTCGGTGGACCAGAGGGTAACCTGGTTTATGCTGTTCAGCTACTCTCATTGCCTCCTCGAAGGACAAAACCTTAACCAGCAAAGTGCATCTCACTTCCACTGACGCACCGATCATTTCCCACGAAGTACTGTCTTAAAGGCATCCTACTCCACCTTGGTGGACAACACCATACTAGTGTTCTCTTTGAAGTGTTGTTGAATGCTATTCCCCACAGTATCTCAGAGAATCGAGTCCTGTAAGGTTTTAGTTTCCATGTTGAGATGCAGGGTAGTGTCCTCCTCCTGCTCAAATTTAGTAGGACCGGATTGTGATCCAATATGGTCATAAACATATTAAATGGCCCATACCAATTTATGAACATCCAGAGAGCAAAGAAATGCATCCAAGCGTAAATGAAAGTCATGGAGAAGTGAGAAAAAAACAATACTCTCACTCCTGTGAGTGTTGCAAGTGCCAGGAGTCAATGAGTCCCCATCATGTGTCTGCCAGTCAGAAAATATGCGGGCTACTCTAATAGTTGGAGATTGTCTCAGTGAGGGGGTGGGGGGAAGTGGTAAAGCTGGTTGGGGGTGGGGTTACGCAATTATAATCCACACCCACAATGATTGAGCCTATTGGATAAGGGGCCAGTTCTCTCTAGAACTCTGCAAGGAACACCCTGTGATTGATATTCGGGGTATAAACATTGACTGTTGCCTTATCTTGACCATCAAGGTGACTAGTTACCACAACATAGCTGCCTGCAGGGTCAGTAAGATCACCAGTAGTTGGAAGGGAACTCCAGGGCATATCCACACCATAGTACCTCTCCCATAGGCAGAGCAGGTGGTATAGATGGCCTCACCCTTCCATCTTCGCTGCAGTGCTGCTCCTTTTTCTTTAGCTATGAGGTGCGTCTCCTGGAGGAGTGCTGTCTGGATCCCTCACTTATTAAGGGATGAAAATAACTTATACTTTTTGGCCATGGTGTGAATTCCCCTAATATTCGAGGTTGAATTTTGTAAGCCAACGAGGCTACATCTTAAGGGATCAAAGACTTCCAACCAACTCCACCAGCTCCTGATCTCCCTATCCCACAATTACATTCTGCCATCCAGTATTGGAACTGTGAGTGAATTTAACCACGGGGCATGACTCATACCACCCTAACCAACAGTCAAACACCAAACAATCCAACTCCTCCACCCCAGGATGAGAACGTAAACACCCTTGATCCAAATTCACAGCCAGGTTGCTAACACTCGTGGGAGTACCGCCGAAAAACACAAACGAGAGGTTGTGACCAATCAAGAGCCCCTCATAAGGGTCCCCCCACCCAGCCGGTGACAGGAAAAATTAGTCTCAGACCCAGGGGTTCAATATAGCCTTTTCACGGTTCCTCCACAAGGCACAGTAAGCTCCCCTCAATCAAAGAGCCCAAGTCCTAGATTACAAGGTTCGCTTCATATGAGGTCATCATCAGTGCCAGGTATCGCTATAGGCAACTTAATGTCCGAATCTCCAGAAGAACTAGTTCCGTGCTCCAGGTCCAAATCATGGGCATCCTCCTCACCCATTGACGTAGCCTGGCTCTCCCCTTCACTGTTCTCCGCTGTTACCCCCTCCACTGCTCTCTGCTGTTCCCACTGGACCTCTTCTCCCGAAGGGGCAACCCCATGGGTATCCCTCTCTCTGCGTTTTGACCTTTTCCCTCTAGGTGTCATTTGGGAGATCTCTGACTGGGGCAATCTTGCTGATGGATCCATTCGCTCACCTACTGTAGGGTCCAAAAAAACCTGCATCCCGTCTGGAGTTGCAACTCGCAACCTGGCAGGGAACATTATGGCATGAGTCAAGCCCATCTGATGAAGTAGTTGTTTTGCACCTAGGAACGTTGAATGTTGATTTTGCACCTCCTTCTTGAAGTCAGGTAAGATCATGACTTTACTATTGTCCACTTTAATGTCTCCTCTCTTTCTGGCCTGGTCCAGAATGAAATCCCAGTCCCTATAATATAATAGTCTGGCTACCACTGGTCGCAGAGCATAAAAAGGCAATAGTCCTTCAGGGGGCCAGCTATTCACACAGTTACTCCTGTAGGTAGTCCAGCATGTGGTTCCCCTCTACTCGCTCCGGCAACCGAGTTACTCAAATGTTGCTTCTTTGCAATCTGTTTTCAGCGTCTTGCACCCCAAGCTCTAAGGTCTGGTCTTTTCTCTTTATAAGTGCAAGCCTTTCAACTAGGGCTGATAAGTCAGAGGGGATCACTTAGTGTTCTCTTTTCTTTGGTGACCTGTTCCACCAGGTGTCGATGGTCATCTTTTAGGATAATTTGATCTGCACCCAGCATATTGATCGTTGTCCCCAGTACTTGAAGCGGTGATTGCATACAGTATGTCTTGTAAAGTTGGCCCCCGGGAGACTGTCAGTGGTGTAGCTTTTCCATCATCCTGTGCATGTTCAGAGGAGCCACATAGGGCCAGCCCTCCTGCATGTAGGTCCTTCTTTCTAGTCGCTTTACCCATTATAGTAGCTGAAAAATGAATGGTTGGGTAGGTACTCTCAGCACTACAAATTCAGCTCAAGAATGCAGAGAAGGTGATCAGGAATGTTCTGAAGTCACTAGTTTCAGCTGCCACAGCGATGAGTACATGAGTTCAGAATGCACAACAAGGACGTTCTCTCCCCAGCTCCTGAGTGTCTCAGTCCAACTTAAGACTGCGCTTGAAACTGAGGTCAGGCCCGCTAAACAGTGCACCCCGTACAGATGGTGTTGGTCAGGTCACCTACCTGGTCCTACTAGGCAGAAGATGTCACTGATAGGCTGCAACAGTTCAGGAGGCATATGGCTTTTGGTGGTCTCCCATCATTTCCACATTAGGCCTCCAATTGTTAACTTATGGCCGGGTGGTGCAGGGGATCAGATGCACCTCATCAAAGTCTCGCTGCCACAGAGGGATCTAGGAGCAACTGCACTTTGTAGCTGCCAAGACCAGGTCGCAAGTCCCCACCATTACAGGGTTTCAAGCACAGACAATTGGTTCAGAGGTGAGCTCGCTCTCTTTCCGAGTACATCCAGTAGGTCGTCTCGCACTCTTTTGTCACCTGTAAAGCATTGACATCAGCACATGACCCCAACAGTTATGACATGCCAGCCTCCCCCCCCCCCCCAGGTGGAACGCACCATTGGGCCTTCTGCTAGGTGACTGAGGCCCAAAGCAACGTAGATGGCGGCAAAGTCAACCACAGGCGTCTCCATCGCCCAGCTCCAGCCAGTGCCCTCAGAGTCAGATGATAGCTGGTGATGTATTGTCCATATCACACATCTTTCATTTAGGGGTCACTGGGGCCACCTCTGCTGTCAACCTCCACTACACTTACTCGTGTGCCTTCAAACTTGCCCTGTTTTGGTTCTGGGAGTTTGTCAGGTTGGGCCTGGCCAGCAAGGGGAAGGCCGCTCACGCCCAGCCAGAAAAATCTGTGATGTATCTGCCAAGGGTGCAACTCATTCTCTCTGTGCCTTGGTAGTGTGCATGCAGGAGGAGGAATTTTCACTGTTGGGGGAGGTTCTTTCCAGCAGCCACTCTCTGAGCCCACAATCACCTCCGATCCAGGTCTCAAGTTACTTAGGGTCACGGCACTTCAAGCCACTTGCTTCTTTTGTCACGCCTTGTCTCCCTGCAGCACTTGTGTAGCACCAGCACTCTGGGCTCGGCTTTGCAGGGCTTAGGCTCGGGCCTTGGGTGCCACTTTCAGGGTGCTCCGGTCGTCAAGTATTTTATTCAACAGTCACAGTAGGTCCCGCAAGGCTCGGACCCCGCTCCGCCTCAATCCCTTCTTGCAGCCCTCACCCACTGTTTTGTGTGCACAGCTTGCGGTCAGCGCCGAAGTTTTCAGCCAAAGTTTTCAGCGGGACTCCAATGGCCCCTGTTGTAAATGGCCCTTTTTGCAGGATTATCCTCAAATTTGCTTCTGACCTCCTGTTTTGATCCTGTGCTGAACTTTGTTTTTCCTGGCTTTAGGACACTGGGCACTTTACCTCTGCTGACCAGTGCTAAAGTGGAAGTGCTCTATATATAAATGGTATTTGGTGATTGGTTTATCCATGATTTGCATATTTGATTTACCAGTAAGTCCCTAGTGTAGTGCACCTAATGTGCCCAGGGCCTCTAAATCAAATGCTACTAGTGGGAACGCAGCACTGATTGTGCCACCCACATGAATAGCCCTGCAAACATGTCTCAGGCCTGCCACTGCAGTGTCTGTGGCAGAAAATGTAAACTGACATTTTGACCTGGCAAGTGCACCGGCTTGCCTTGCTCAAAATTTCCCTTTTACTACATGTAACTCACCCCTATAGTATGCCCAAGGCAGCCCATGGGCACGGTGCAGTATATTTAGCATTTAGGACAGGTACTGGTGTGTTTTACATGTCTTGATAGCGAAATACTGCTAAATGCGTCTTTCACTATTGCAAGGACTCTCTCTCTCTTAGGGCAACAAGGGGATAGCCTTGAAATATCTTTTAAGTCTAATTTCCCATTGAGAGCAAATTGAGATGTGGAGTTTGGGGTCTCTGAACTCACAATTTAAAATTGCATCTTTTGGTGGAGTTGGTTTTTCAATTATAGTTTGAAAATGCCACTTTTAAAAAGCAGTCATTTTCATGCTTAACCATTCTGTTCCTCTCCCTGTCAGCTAAATACACCTCTGGGTCAGGATGACTGTTGGGATGTTTGTGTATTCACTCTGAACAGTCACACAAAGGCAGCCGAGGTGTGCAATGCACATCCTGATAGGTCTTCCTGAGCTAGAGTGGTGGGAAGAGCTGACACTTGCACCTCAACAGGGCTGTGCATGCCCGTCCACAAAGCAGTCTCCAACCCTCTGAAGTGTGTATGGGGCCAGGGCACAAAAGGCAGGGTCTTTTGTATTACAAAGACGTTTCTTTGAAGTTTGCCTACTTCAAAGGCAGAAATGGGTATAGGTATTGAACCTCTGAGCCCACAAAGTTATAATCCTTCTAGACCGAGGACATTATGCCAGGAAGAAGAGCTGGATGCTGTAGAAGGGACTGCCACTCTGCCTGCTGCTTTGCTGTGGTGGCCTGCTGCTTTCAGCTTCTGTCCTGGGAGTGAAACGTCTGGACCTTGCTTTCTACATCCTGCTTCTGAAGGTTCTCCAAGGGCTTCTACTGAGCTCACCTCCTGCTAAGAAGTCTCAGGGACATCAACGACTTCATCTGCCAGGCACTGGGCTCTCTTGTTGAGAGTCCTGACTTGGCAATTGGTGGCAAATCCAGTTCCTGGGCCCTTGGGAGTGAGTTCTGGTGAAAACAAGAAGACCAAGCACATTGACTCCAGAGCGACTTTGGAACTGGCACTGCTGTCCAACTCAGTGCCCTGCCTGCATCAGAACCCTGGTCCCTGCTGATTGCAACGACCGTGGCCAACGCTGCAGGCCCGATGCCACCACAGCGCCCCTGAAGTCCTGCCACAGCATGAGTCCTGAGTGTTGTGTCACCGACGTCCATGACACCCGACTCCACCACACCACCTGTGGCCCCGTGGTCTGATCGTGACACCGCAAAGTCGACGCCTCGCTTCTTGACCTGCTGGATTCATTGACCCTGCCGGATTGTTAGGAACCACCTCGCCACTAACGTTGCATCACCTCCCCTGCGACCGTAAGGAACCAACGCCTCACCTCCCTTGCCTAGCAGTAAGGAACCGGCGCCTCACCACCCCGGTAGCAGTAAGAAACCAATGATGCACAGGCTTCAGTGACACCCCCTCCCCCCTAACACCCTCCCCCCTGACTCCGCACAATGTCTTTGATTCCTCATCTTCCAAGTTACTGTACCTGGGATCCATGCAACTCTTTGACTGGCTTGCACTCCCTCACGAATGACGTCAGACTGTTGGGAACGACCCTATCAAGATGTCGTGAGAGCGCCTTTTGGAGCTTTTATGTCTCTACATGCTATACTAAGATTTATTCTTTGAAAATTTGTATCTTTACTTGTCTATGTTGGATTTTGTCATTTTGGTCTTGTTTTACTCAGATAAATATTACCTATTTTTCTAAACTGGTGTTGGGTACTTTTGTGTTGTTTTCACTGTGTTACTGTGTGTATGTAGAAATGCATTACACGTTGCCTCTGAGATAAGCCTGACTGCTCGTGCCAAGCTACCAAGAGGATGAGAAGGGGTATCGTAGCTGTGTGGCTCCCTTACCTTGACTAAAGTCAGGGTCCCTACTTGGACAAGGTGCAAACCACTGCCAACTAGAGACCCTATTTCTACCAGCCCCCCTCCTGGTTATTATGCACTGCGGAGAGGATAGCAGTGACATATAGTTGGCATCTGTAGGAAAGTACCATCTTGCCTGGCATGTTACCCCCATTTTTCACTGTATATATGTTGTTTTAGTTGTATGTGTCACTGGGACCCTGCCACCCAGGGCCCCAGTGCTCATAAGTGTGCCTGAATGTGTTACCTGTGTTATGACTAACTGTCTCACTGAGGCTCTGCTAATCAGAACCTCAGTGGTTATGCTCTCTCATTTCTTTCAAATTGTCACTAACAGGCTAGTGACCAATTTTACCAATTTACATTGGCTTACTGGAACACCCTTATAATTCCCTAGTATATGGTACTGAGGTACCCAGGGTATTGGGGTTCCATGAGATCCCTATGGGCTGCAGCATTTCTTTTGCCACCCATAGGGAGCTCTGACAATTCTTACACAGGCCTGCCACAGCAGCTTGAGTGAAATAACGTCCACGTTATTTCACAGCCATTTTACACTGCACTTAAGTAACTTATAAGTCACCTATATGTCTAACCTTTACCTGGTAAAGGTTGGGTGCTAAGTTACTTAGTGTGAGGGCACCCTGGCACTAGCCAAGGTGCCCCCACATTGTTCAGGGCCAATTCCCCGGACTTTGTGAGTGCGGGGACACCAGTACACGCGTGCACTACATATAGGTCACTACCTATATGTAGCTTCACAATGGTAACTCCGAATATGGCCATGTAACATGTCTATGATCATGGAATTGCCCCCTCTATACCATCCTGGCATAGTTGGCACAATCCCATGATCCCAGTGGTCTGTAGCACAGACCCTGGTACTGCCAAACTGCCTTTCCCGGGGTTTCACTGCAGCTGCTGCTGCTGCCAACCCCTCAGACAGGCTTCTGCCCTCCTGGGGTCCAGCCAGGCCTGGCCCAGGATGGCAGAACAAAGGACTTCCTCTGAGAGAGGGTATTACACCCTCTCCCTTTGGAAAATGGTGTGAAGGCAGGGGAGGAGTAGCCTCCCCCAGGCTCTGGAAATGCTTTCATGGGCACACATGGTGCCCATTTCTGCATAAGCCAGTCTACACCGGTTCAGGGACCCCTTAGCCCTGCTCTGGCGCGAAACTGGACAAAGGAAAGGGGAGTGACCACTCCCCTGACCTGTACCTCCCCTGGGAGGTGCCCAGAGCTCCTCGAGTGTGCTCCAGACCTCTGCCATCTTGGAAACAGAGGTGCTGCTGGCACACTGGACTGCTCTGAGTGGCCAATGCCATCAGGTGACGTCAGAGACTCCTTCTGATAGGCTCCTTCAGGTGTTGCTAGCCTATCCTCTCTCCTAGGTAGCCAAACCCTCTTTTCTGGCTATTTAGGGTCTCTGTCTCTTGGGATTCCTTAGATAATGAATGCAAGAGCTCATCCGAGTTCCTCTGCATCTCTCTCTTCACCTTCTGCCAAGGAATCGACTGCTGACCGCGCTGGAAGCCTGCAAAACTGCAACAAAGTAGCGAAGACGACTACTGCAACTCTGTAACGCTGATCCTGCCGCCTCCTCGACTGCTTTCCTGGTGGTGCCTGCTGTGGGGGTAGTCTGCCTCCTCTCTGCACTAGAAGCTCCGAAGAAATCTCCCGTGGGTCGACTGAATCGTCCCCCTGCAACCGCAGGCACTAAAGAACTGCATCACCGGTACCTTGGGTTTCCTCTCAGCACGACGAGCGAGGTCCTTGAATCCAGCAACTCTGTCCAAGTGACTCCCACAGTCCAGTGACTCTACAGTCCAAGTTTGGTGGAGGTAAGTCCTTGCCTCCCCTCGCCAGACTGCATTGCTGGGAACCGCGACTTTTGCAGCTACTCCGGCCTCCGTGCACTTCCGGCGGAAATCCTTTGTGCACAGTCCAGCCTGGGTCCACGGCACTCTAACCTGCATTGCACGACCTCCTAAGTTGTCCTCCGGCGACGTGGGACTCCTTTGTGCGACTTCGGGTGAGCACCGTTTCAAGCATCCTCGTAGTGCCTGTTTCTGGCACTTCTGCGGGTGCTGCCTGCTGCTGAGAGGGCTCCTTGTCTTGCTCGACGCCCGCCCCCTCTGTCCCCAGACGCAATTGGCGACATCCTGGTCCCTCCTGGGCCACAGCAGCACCCAAAAACCCTAACCGCACGATTTGCAGCTAGCAAGGCTTGTTGGCGGTCTTTCTTCAGGAAAATACTTCTGCACGACTCTCCACGGCGTGGGGAATCTGTCCTCCAAAGCGGAAGTTCCTAGCCCTTGTCGTTCCTGCAGAATCTCCAGCTTCTACTGTCCAGTAGCAGCTTCTTTGCACCCACAGCTGGCATTTCCTGGGCATCTGCCCATCTCCGACTTGCTTGTGACTTTTGGACTTGGTCCCCTTGTTCCACAGGTACCCTCGACTGGAAATCCATTGTTGTTGCATTGCTGATTTGTGTCTTTCCTGCAGAATTCCCCTATCACGACTTCTATGTCCTTTGGGGAACTTTAGTGCACTTTGCACTCACTTTTCAGGGTCTTGGGGTGGGCTATTTTTCTAACCCTTACTATTTTCTAATAGTCCCAGCGACCCTCTACAAGGTCACATAGGTTTGGGGTCCATTCGTGGTTCTCATTCCACTTTTGGAGTATATGGGTTGTGTTGCCCCTATCCCTATGTGTCTCCTTTGCGTCCTATTGTAACTATACATTGTGCAGCGGTGGGATAAGTGCTTTGAGACTACTTACCACTTTTGTCATTGTACTTTTCATAAGAGAAAAATATACAAAACAAGTTCAGTGTATGTACACCTAACCAAAAAGTTTTGCATTTCTTTTCTCTCTTTTCTAAAGTGCTGAAAAGTACCTCTAAACTTTCTAAAAGGTCTTAAAAGTTTAAAAAGTTTTTTTTCTGTCTTTCTAAAAGTTCTGAACTTTTTTCTCTTTTTCTATCACTTAAACTCTTTCTAAAAATGTCTGGCACAGGCCAAAATGTTGATCTATCCAAACTTGCATATGACCACCTTAGCTGGAAAGGAGCAAGGAGTCTCTGTATAGAAAGAGGTTTGAGTGTAGGAAAGAATCCTTCCTTGGAATTATTGCTTAACATGCTTAGAGAACAAGATAAGGCCAAAAGGGCCCCATCTGTTGAAAAAGTAGCTAATGGTTCCCAATCTGATCCAGGGACCCCCCTAGGAAAAGATTCAGGAAAGAAACTTCATAGCCTGCCCATTACTAGACAGTCTAGCATAGTTGGTACTGAGGTTGAGTCACACCATACAGATAGTGTTGTCTCACATCATAGCAAGAGCATTCATTCTCACCTCAGTAGAAGTGATGTTTCTGTTAACCAAGCTGTTAGGGTGCCTTCTGTAAGGGACAGGTCTCCTTCTGTCCATTCTCATCATACTTCTGTTTCAAGGCATGTCCCTCCCACCCACCCTGATGACAGAAGGGAGCTCAATAGATTGAGAGTGGAACAAACCAGACTGAAGCTCAAGAAGCAACAGCTGGATTTGGATAGACAGACCTTAGAAGTAGAGAAGGAAAGACAGAAGTTGGGTTTAGAAACCCATGGTGGCAGCAGCAGTATTCCCCATAGTCATCCTGCAAAAGAGCATGATTCCAGGAATCTGCATAAGATAGTTCCCCCTTATAAGGAGGGGGATGACATTAACAAGTGGTTTGCTGCACTTGAGAGGGCCTGTGCTGTACAGGATGTCCCTCAAAGGCAGTGGGCTGCTATCCTATGGCTATCATTTAGTGGAAAAGGTAGGGATAGGCTCCTTACTGTGAAAGAAAGTGAAGCCAATGATTACAAAGTTCTTAAGAATGCACTCCTGGATGGTTATGGCTTAACCACTGAACAATACAGGATAAAGTTCAGAGAGACCAAAAAGGAGTCTTCACAAGACTGGGTTGATTTCATTGACCATTCAGTGAAGGCCTTGGAGGGGTGGTTACATGGCAGTAAAGTTACTGATTATGACAGCCTGTATAACCTGATCCTGAGAGAGCATATTCTTAATAATTGTGTGTCTGATTTGTTGCACCAGTACCTGGTGGACTCTGATCTGACCTCTCCCCAAGAATTGGGAAAGAAGGCAGACAAATGGGACAGAACAAGGGTGAACAGAAAAGTTCATACAGGGGGTGACAAAGATGGCAACAAGAAGAAGGATGGTAAGTCTTCTGACAAGGGTGGGGACAAATCTAAAAATGAGTCTTCATCAGGCCCACAAAAACACTCTGGTGGGGGTGGTGGGCCCAAATCCTCTTCTAATCAAAACAAAGAAAAGAAACCATGGTGCTATTTATGTAAAATAAAAGGCCATTGGACAACAGATCCCAGTTATCCAAAGAAAAGCACCAAGCCTCCTACCACTACAACCCCTACTGCTACACCTAGTGTCCCTACTAATAGCAGTGGTGGTGGGAGCAAACCTACTAATAGCCAATCCAAGGGAGTAGCTGGGCTCACTTTTGGTAACTTAGTTGGGGTTGGTCTTGTTAGGGAGACCACAGAGGCTCTGAGGGGGCTATTGATTTAGCCACCTTAGTTGCTTGTCCCCTTTATATGGATAAGTACAAGCAGCTACCCCTTATAAATGGTGTTGAGGTTCAGGCCTACAGGGACACTGGTGCCAGTGTGACTATGGTCATAGAGAAACTGGTCCACCCTGAACAACACCTACTTGGTCACCAGTACCAAGTAACCGATGCTCACAACAACACACTTAGCCACCCCATGGCTGTTGTAAATCTCAACTGGGGGGGGGTTACTGGTCGAAAGAAAGTTGTGGTAGCCACAGATTTACCTGTAGACTGTCTACTAGGAAATTATTTGGAGACATCAGCTTGGTCAGATGTGGAGTTGGAGGCCCATGCAGCAATGCTGGGCATCCCAGGGCATATTTTTGCTTTAACCAGGGCTCAGGCCAAAAAGCAAAAAGAACAGGGAAACTTGGATCCTGGAACAATGGACCAAGTGCTCCCTAAAGCTAGGGCTAGTAGAAGTAAAGCACTTCCTACTATCCCTCCCTCTACAGTGGATTCTAATTCTGAGGAAGAAGAATTTCCACCCTGTGCAGAACCTACACCAGAGGAGCTGGAAGCAGACACTGCTGAGCTTTTGGGTGAAGGGGGGCCTGCCAGGGAGGAGCTGAGTGTGGCACAGCAAACCTGTCACACTAGAGGGTCTAAGACAGCAAGCTGTCAAACAAGCTAATGGGGATGTCAGTGACTCTCACAGAGTTTACTGGGAGGACAACCTCTTGTACACTGAAGCAAGGGATCCTAAACCTGGAACTGCCAGGAGGTTAGTGATTCCTCAGGAGTACAGAAAGTTCCTCCTAACTCTAGCCCACGACATTCCCCTAGCTGGACATCTGGGACAAATGAAAACTTGGGACAGGCTTGTTCCCTTGTTTCATTGGCCTAGAATGTCTGAGGACACAAAAGAGTTTTGTAAGTCCTGTGAAACCTGTCAAGCCAGTGGCAAGACAGGTGGCACCCCAAAGGCACCCCTTATTCCACTGCCTGTGGTTGGGGTTCCCTTTGAAAGGGTAGGGGTTGACATAGTTGGCCCCCTTGACCCTCCTACTGCTTCAGGCAATAGGTTTATCTTGGTGGTAGTGGACCATGCCACAAGATATCCTGAAGCAATTCCTTTAAGGACCACTACAGCTCCTGCAGTGGCAAAGGCCCTCCTGGGAATATTTTCTAGGGTGGGCTTCCCAAAGGAAGTAGTATCAGACAGAGGAAGCAATTTCATGTCTGCTTACTTAAAGGCCATGTGGAAGGAGTGTGGTGTGACTTACAAGTTCACTACACCCTATCATCCACAAACAAATGGACTGGTGGAGAGATTTAACAAAACTCTCAAAGGCATGATTATGGGACTCCCTGAAAAACTCCGCAGGAGATGGGATATCCTTTTACCACGCCTCCTTTTTGCCTACAGGGAGGTACCCCAGAAAGGAGTGGGCTTCAGCCCCTTTGAACTCCTCTTTGGACACCCTGTTAGGGGTCCACTTACACTTGTCAAGGAGGGTTGGGAACAACCTTTAAAAGCTACAAAGCAAGATATTGTGGATTATATACTTGGCCTCAGATCAACGATGGCTGAGTACATGAAAAAGGCCAGTAAAAACCTTCAGGCCAGCCAAGAGCTCCAAAAGCAATGGCATGACCAGAAGGCTGTTTTGGTTCAGTACAAACCAGGGCAGAAAGTGTGGGTCTTGGAGCCTGTGGCCCCAAGAGCACTCCAAGATAAATGGCATGGACCCCACACAATTGTTGAGAAAAAGGGTGAAGTCACCTACTTAGTTGACTTAGGCACTGCCAGGAGTCCCCTTAGGGTGCTCCATGTCAATCGCCTTAAACCCTACTATGACAGGGCTGATCTCACCCTGCTCATGGCAACTGATGAGGGACAGGAAGAAGACAGTGATCCTCTACCTGATCTCTTCTCTTCCACAGAACAAGATGCTCTTGTGGAAGGTGTAGTTTTGGCTGATTGTCTTACTGCTGAGCAAAAAGACCATTGCATAAATCTCCTGGGTCAGTTTTCTGAACTCTTCTCTACTGTGCCAGGTACCACTTCTTGGTGTGAGCACACTATAGATACTGGAGACAGCTTGCCTGTCAAAAGTAAAAAATATAGGCAGCCTGACCATGTCAGAGACTGCATAAAGCAAGAGGTGCAAAGATGAGAAGGGGTATCATAGCTGTGTGGCTCCCTTACCTTGACTAAAGTGAGGGTCCCTACTTGGACAAGGTGCAAACCACTGCCAACTAGAGACCCTATTTCTACCAGCCCCCCTCCTGGTTATTATGCACTGCGGAGAGGATAGCAGTGACATATAGTTGGCATCACATTGCATATAGGTACACACAAAATGCAAGTTTGAAATCCTAACTTGAGCAAAAAAGAGAGCCTGTTTTGTCTAGCTTCAGGTTACACAAATACACTTTTCGCTTTGCTCATTTCTGGATGCAGAAGATTTGTAAGAAATTTTGATATGGAAAAGGAAGCTGCTGCGTTACTTTTTTCTTTTATGTTTTCGGAAAACGTGACGAAGGAAATCAGGTAGTTTATGAGAATTATTAGTGTGTTAGAATTTGTGTTTTAAGAATGTCCTCAAAGTTTGTGTTTTGCCTTGTTTCATTTTAGGGTGACGAAATATTCCTTGATATGTTTGAAGACGAGTATCGAAGTATGATGGTAAGTATATAAGCAAGTATTGGAAAAAATGTTTGAAAATTCCTTAAGCCACTGAAAACAAAATGTTGCAGTAAAACTTGCAGAACAAGCAGTAAGAATAATAACGTTTGTAGCAACAACATATTTGCTGTGTGTATGCTGAATTTATGCCACTATAACGTAGTTTACAGAATTGGTATCTAGAACGTCCAAGATATCGCCAAACTTTGAAGTGGTAAAGTTATGCCTATTGCAAGGATGACCACAGAACGTGACGCTTTCTTGTAAGAGTAAAATACTTGTATAGAACTTTTCATAACATTTTATCACTGGCCCAGAGCTCTTCAGAAAAATACAATCAATTAATCTGTTAATGACACTGTAAGGCTATCTCTAAGGAATGAACCATCTCTAGACCTTAACATGCAATGTTTACAAATAAAAACGCTCCTTCCTTCCTGGTGGTGAAGGATGTTTTAGAGTTGTCCGCTTCTGGCGGAGTAATTTAGCTTTTTAAACTGTCTAATCTGACTCTCACCAATTTTTCCATGTCAGGGGGCACTTGTTAATGTAGCATACTTAAGGTGTGCGGTCCATAGCATTGCTGCTGAAACACCGTTGCCTCTGATCACGAGAGTGTTCCATAGTACTTTATTAGTACACCATATTTGGTATCATTAGGGAGCAAACATCCAGCTGCCTTAGTTAGCCTAAAAACAGCAATGTACATTTATTCTCTATTTGGCATGCCCGTTATTATGTGCTTCAGAAAAAAAGGATAGTTAATCACTGCAGCCTCTTCTGAATTGTTATTGAGCTTACTCTTTTTTACACAGGTCATCTGAAATGTTGGGCTTCTATTTTATTTTGCTATTTACCTGTAGACTATTGTTTTTCAGGTTGTACCTGATATTTCGTATAACGTCTTTGCACACTGTACGGATATTTATTTAGATATTAGTCCACCAACCATTTACATGATTATACACCTTTCCCACAGGTTCCTTTATTGTTCGCCTAGTGCGCAGGAAACCCTGTGATTAGAAATTTCAAGCACTGGAGCTGCACGGTACAAAGACAGTGAATGGCAGATATGTGCTTTCTTGATTCTGACAATTTTTCCAGTAGTTGTGAAGGACGTGGAACTTTCAAAGTGAATAACTTGATAGACAAAGATTTGAAACATAGAAGTAAACTGTGTCAGAAATGAGAATCACTTGCTTTCTCTCAGATGAAGAGGACAGTGCCTGCACCCAAGCATTGTGACCACTGTGCAGCTGTCTGTTTATTCTGACTGTGGTGAAACTCCTGCAAACAATACCAATTTTGAAACTTTTCAAGAGAACTCTTAACATGTGTCGGAAACCCTTAAGTGCCAAAGCTGCATACGGTGTCTATCATTCCTAAGACACTAAGGGCCTGAATTGGAGTTTGGCAGATGGGGATACTCAGTCGCAAAATTGACGGATATCCTATCCACTGTATTACCATTTCATGATAGCCTATGGAAATCATAATATAGCGGACAGGGTATCTGTCACTCAGATGAGTCCTTTTATCTGGACAAAATGGAGTTCAGTACTTCCCTCCTGTATTTTATTATTTTCATATCACATGCTGAAAGTCTTACTGTATCGCTATGTTGCTTATTTGGCCTAAGACCCAACTCAGCCTCTAGTTTTTTTAGTTTTTATTTGTTAAATTTTGGCTGTCATTTACCAAATTCTGTTAGTGTGTTACAATACCAGGAGCTGCCAAGAAACAAATTATGAAAATCGCCCAACTAGAAATAAAGTAATCCACTTATTGTCTGCTAGTAAGTACTGCCAATATTAATAGTAAGTTATAAGATCTCTAACATAGTCACGGGTGACTCTGTTTGTAACAAATAATCTAGAAAGATTACCTCAATGGTATTACCTACTCCTCTGTCATAGCTTAATAATTTCATTCAGGAAAACAAATTAGATTGATTTATATACTTATTATTTGACTAACTCATCAGGTGTTCCCATCTTTTCAACTCTAGTAAGCAACTCTTCCCTGGCCTTTCACCTCCCATCCCTGCTTCTCGGAAAGTTCTCAATAAACAGTGAGACAGATAATTCTAACTATAGTTTAAACGTAAAATTAGCTCCATCACCAATCCATACACTGTATTGTTAAGCCTCAAATAGCACGAAGCACAAACCCTACATGCCCATTAAACCAAATTGTTTTATGTAGACTTTTATGGATGCCACTTGTGTCAAATGCACTCCCTCAAGTTCATATTATCCTTACTTTTGTACTACCTGCACATGTGGTAGTTCCAAGGGGCATCAGCTTTATTGTATGAAACTTTGATACACATCCATTGCAAATCTTAAAACTACTAAGAATTCGGATGGACCCACAAGACAGGCTTATGTCTTTAATGAATTTTATGCTGAGATTGTTCACTTGAAGAAGACTGGCATGTCAAATGCTCAAAACCAAGTACCCCACAACACGCTTTTGTTTAGTGACTAGAGATGGAGGGTGATGGACCAAGGTCCACGTTCAGATAATCAGACTTTAAGTCAGTGGCAAAAGGGGAACAAGGTATCTGTTAATGCTGTACGGGAAGTAAAATCTGCTGTCCAAACACATACACACACACTCTGTCTAACTGATAAAAAGAAAGCTCTCTGTTTTTTAATAGAATAAGAGCTGACTTAATTGCTGCCCCAGAGTCAAGCAAAATGAGTTAAATGAAATATTAGAAAGCTAATTAGAAAAACAGTTTTCCTGATTCGTCTTCCATCATCCAAGACCCAGCAAAGGTAGGGAAGGATTTGCTGTATCCAAAGTACTTTCTCAAATTTGCTATGCAAGCCACTACCTGCTCATAAATATTATTGCCAATGAAGAGTTTATGATCATTTCCACATTTTCCTATTTTCCAAAACATCTTAAGAACTTGGCTTGTGGTCATATATTTAAGGGAAGAGCTATTTTTGCTAGTTAGAAATGTTAGAAATGTAGCTGAAAATTACACTTATGAGATTAGGACACATAGAGTTTTGGAAATCGTTTGATTCTCCTCAATTGTTATTGCCAGTGATCTCATTTCCTCTTTAACCAGTCACAAATAACAGGGGAGTAGATAATCTATTAATCAGTCTTTGTGAGTAGTTATAAAGGTTGTTCTCTGCTCTGAAGTATTTGAATCCTGATGGAATGGTTTGCCTCTTACACATTCAGTAAATGTTGAATATAATCCTGTTTTGGAAAAGTAAACCAGGTGCTCCCAGCTTGCCCGATGGGAGATGTTCGTCTGACTTGGGTAAAGCCACTTTTCGGCTTTCACACTCAAGTCTAACAGCAGATCTATATTGATGTGTGCCCCCTCTTGGTCCATAGGTAGTGGCCAACTCCCCCTTGCCCTCAAACTACCTTGGCCTGGTTATAGGCATGTATAGTCTTCCTTTTTGAAACACTACAAGTCCATTTTCCAGCTGGGGAATAATAAAAGGGTTTAGTTTGGGGCCTGCCATATGATTTCTGTTTTTGAAAATCTTGACTTCAACCTCCTTCCTTGAAAGTGTTTGTTCTCTTTCAGGAAGTGGGATAGAGGAGTCCAAGGGAGACCAGTGGATGGAGGGACTTGGGTTACTGACTAATGTGCAAAGACCTCAGTTATTCTATATATTGCATATTTTCTTCTGGGTGCAACTTAGTATTTCTTATTTTCTTAATCTGTTGCTAACATGCTTAGCATTATGCACTCCCATATATGCATCTGATATAGCTTTATTTGCAATTCAACACTTTGTTGTGACTGTATTGTGTAAACATTATTCTTTACAGACTTAAGGTGCCTAAAGAACTTTTTTTGACCTAATTGTTTTTTCCTTGAGCGCAAAACATACTTCTCGCATAGATATTTCTAACCACAGATTCATTACCTTTAGAGTATTTCCAAGGCAGTCAACTGGATCCTGGATCCAGCAGTTTTCCTGCATGCTGCCATGTGGTGCTGTGCATCTCTGTGCCTGGTACGCACCTCCCTGGAAATGATAGAACAAAGCTGCAAATAAGCTCCACTCCAGGAGCGCTGTTGTCTGTTCTTTTCTTTCTACACCTTCTGTCAGTGATCTGGAGCTCTGCTCCTACTTTTGTTGGGCCTTCAGCGATTTCTGGGAAAGAAAACACCAATGTGCTAGGCCAGTATGTCTCCTCTTAAACGACAGTCTTCAAACCATGCCATGTCTGTAGGACACAGATGCAAGTCTTGAGCCCGCACAAGGTGCGTCTCTGCTGTGTGGGTTCGAGCCATGATTCAGAGGTTTTGTGGGAAGCGTGCATTTATGCATCCTAAAAAGATCTGGGTGTGGGAGGACAAGCTGTATGTCAATGAGTGCCAGAGGAGTTTGAAGAATTCACAACAGTCCCACTCCAGATTGCAGGAGCAGGCCTGGTCCCAATCCTGGTGCTGGTCTTGCAAAAGGTCCATTTTGGGATCAAAGTCTTCCAGTAAGTTGAACTCAAAATTAAAGAGAAACCTACAAAAAAAATGAAGTGGGACTTGTCTTTATCTTGACAACTCTACGTCCAAGGATAGGGAACAAGGGTATCCAGATACTAACCAGCCTCCTCCTGAGATACTCCTTTTCTGCTTCATATTCCTTGGCTTTCAGCCTCTTCATTTCAGTTTTATTTTAATGTTTCTCGTCCTTCTATATGGAAGATATTCAGGGCACAATGCACCATGAATACCAGTAACATATTGTCACTTTGAGGCCGTGCTGTTTAGTACCCACATGAAGCTCCACAGCCTAATGAGTTTTCCCTGCTCTGGGACAGTGTTACATCAGTTTCTGCTTGTCCCAGCCTGACAACTAGAATATTGCAAAGACCAACAATGTAGTATTGCAAAGATAACTTTTCATTTTAATAATTGAAGAGACCCAGGTTCAGACCTTTGGATTTGGAATTAAGTTGTAACTGATCAGTCTTTAGCTTTAATTTTCTTTTCCAAACATGAATGTCTTGTTATTGTAGACTTTTCTTAAAAAATGACTGTCTTGTTATTACAGAGTAAGCCCTTGAATGTGGAATACTTGATGATGGATGCATCTATTTTGCTCCCTCCAACTGGAACTCCCTTAACTGGTATTGATTTTGTGAAGCGGTTGCCTTGTGGGGATGTTGAAAGAACACGCAGAGTAAGTAAATGTTCATTAGCATGTACAGTTATGTTGCTTATCTATTACATTAAGCTGGTGATCAACTTTAAATCATTTTCTTTGTGTCCATTTTTGTTAGTTTGATCTTTCTTTGTCTTAAGATAAATAATATGAAATTAGTTGTACAGTAAGTAATAATGTTTTTCAAGTATATGCCGGTTAAATATCTGCTGGCTATCAGTACAGAGTGTGAGGAATACATGAATGTGAAACCTGAAAAGAATTGGTAGGTGAATGTTAGAATAGTCTTAGGATGCACCTCATTAAGTCAGAAATGGGAGCGCCTTCCATCATGTAGCTTACATCTATATTGGTGATCTTACATATGTTTTAAACAAATGAGGGCATCCACATCTAATCCTGTCTGGTTAACTTGTCTGAAATATAGTACAGATTGATTGGACAATATTATTATTACAAGCCAATAAAGCGAAAGTGGAAAAGAACTTGGTTCAACATTTGAATATTGATATAAGTGTGGTACACTTCCATTCAGATGCATTGCATTATGTACGGGTTACAAAATCTTTTAAGATAGATGTGGCATCCCTAACATTTTTTTCACCTCCACAGAGTTCACGACAATAACTCATCACATTGGAAAAAAATACCCACTATTCATCAGGCACTACTTTGCAAATATACTTAGTTGAAGATTAATTTTGAATAGCCCCCTTTTCATGTTTTTTTTTTCTTTTTCTGAGGATAAGCTTGTTTGACTGAGGAGATTGAGATTGTCAGGGCGTTGTAATCTTGAACTTCCAGTGATCATCCGCTGTGTTGTAACCATTAAAATAATTATTTTAATCCATTTTGATGTGACTGATGGAACATTGTGAGGGGCACATATTTTGTGGATTACATGGACCTTTGCCACAGGTGGCATTGTGAGTGATTCATAATAATTTAAAATTAATTCTTGAGTCCACTAAGAATTGATTGAATGGTTTTTGCATGGGTTTCACATCATCTTGTTTTCTGATAAAAACAAACAGTGTGCTGTTCCTATGTCAAAGTATGTTGATTAATATTGCATAATCTAACCTGTCATTGGCCGTAGGGGAAGAGGCAAGGGCCTTCACCCACTCCCAGAGGTGGCATGCTTCATCGTCAGGCTAGCTCCTCATTGGGCCGGTGCTGCAGTGCTCAACAGGGCCCTAAAAGGGGATCTTACCAGGAGATCTTTTTTTCCAATTATGTAATTTGAGCCCTGGAATATTGTTACATCTCTGGGATTAAATGTAGATTGTTGCTTGCAAATAACACAATTAACTAGGATCCCTACAACTGCTTTATTTGGAAGGGACTCTGTTAAGAGTTAAAACATAAAAGGATGTGAAGGAAATAATGTATCCTTGTATTCCCCTCTGAGGTCGGCTTGTTTTTTGCCCAAGACCGTCTAAAAAGTTCAATGGCAATTCTTGAGGACCGAATTTTTGCCAAATCCTCCTTAAAGTGGCCCTATCCTGTGCAAGTATAATGGCCCGATAGTTAAAATACCATCACTCTTTGTGTATTGTGGTATATACTAATACTTAACCCATACAGTGTGTTCCTATTCTGTCAGCCTGAAATTCAAACAGAAAATTAAAGTTATGACCAGCATTTCATAGTCAAAATATTCCGCCATTCTAATTAAACACACGCATTCAACACTAATGGTAAAATATTTAGACAGACAAGTATATGTAGACAAACAAACTAGGAGGCACTCAGTGCCAGGATCATAATGTAGTCTCACACAAAACTAATAAGTATAGATCAGTGGTTCCCAACCTTTTGAGTTCTGTGGACCCCCACTTTATCAGTATTGGAATCCGGGGACCCCTACTGACTCATTATTGGAACCCTCCTCCAAAAAATGAAGCTGGGGACCTAATCTGTTAATATTATTAAATTAACTAAGCAGTCACGGACCCCTGAGGAGGCATCGCGGACCCCCAGTGGTGCTCAGACCACAGGTTGAGAACCACTGGTATCGATCACCCACACCCTACTCGAGTAGAGCCCTGTATGGAAGCCTTCCGTAGCTGTCAGAACCTTAATTAAAAAAAACTGACAGAGTTCGCTGATGCCAGTTGAAGTCCGTTTTTGTCAGCAAGTAAATGTAGAGGCACTGTGAGACCGATGTACTTACTTCACGTTAATGAAGGTCTCTTCCAGCACCTACCATGTCATTGGTGCCCCAAAGGTGAGGAACTGTTCAGGGCAGCTTGTTTTTAAGCAGCTAACAACACAGAAATCTCCAGGTCTTGTGACGCATGAATGACGCATTCACATTATTCATTACATACACAGCTGCATGGCTGTTTTTTTTAAAAAAAATTACAAGGACACTTTCAGGTGCAATATTTAAGTGGACGCTTACTCATTCTTTTAAAACTGTGTTCCTTTATAAGGGCAATCTCATGAAATTGGAAACTCACTCTCTTATCTTTCCAGGCATAACCCCTCCATGATGTACTTGATTAATAGTGGCTCCAAAGTTCACAGCTAAAAATGTATTTGTTCAGTGCAAAGCATGAAAAGGGCTCTGTTTACTTTTATTTTTTTTAATACCTCTATTTAATAAAAAATAAATCAATATTGAAAGGCTTTCAATTAAATCTCAGGAGGGCTGGTTCAATTAAGTAATATAGTGTGTAACTGAGAGTGGATCACTACATCTAAAATGATGCCTGCTATTGGTGTCAACAGAACAGACCTCCTCGCTCAGTTTCATGGTTGGATGAAGGTCGATTTATGACTCAGTTGGGAGGAGGTTACAGGTAGACATGAATAATAGTGTCAGGAGTATATCATGTGTGATCATTATTAGGTTGATGCGCCTGGAAAAACTAGTTTGTGCTTGATTAAGTGGGTAGAGCAGCATAGACCTACTGTATATCTGCTAGACAGGATGAAAGTATTATAATAACTGGGATCAGATGGATCTACGAGGTAACCATCTTCTGGCACAGGTGATTTTCTCGATGGGATATCATTGTTAAGTCCGGCTTTATGGGTGTTCAAACAGAAGACCCATCTCTGCTCTTTTTCAAGTAGAAAGGGTTGTGTATTGATGTTTATTTGAACATATATTCCAGAATATATACCACTCCAAATCATTGTCTGAGTGTCCGACCTCAAGATGAGTGTGTGCTCACCTTCGTTGTTACTCTCTTACATCTGATGCTACTTGTTTGTTCATTGATACGTGTTTTTGCTGCTCTTGTTGCCACCCCTATGTATTTCAAATTGCAGGGGCACGTGATCAGATATACCAGATCCTTGTTTTAAAGTTTGTATGTTTCCTGGGGAACCATTTCCTCCCCTTGGATATTTCAGTGTACTTCTGTGGTTTGGTTAGTCTACAGTCATTACATATACCGCACAGATAATGGTCCATTACATAAGGTAATATTCCTTCATTCATAGGAGGTTTTCCCCGAGGACTCAATATATCTCTCAGATCCCTGGTACGCCTAAAAGCACATTTTGGGCAGTCAAAGCATATCGAGGGCTGTTGATGATGTTCCACCTTTTGTTAATAATCTTTTTTTATTGCATCAGGCAAGGGGGGTAAAGGTAGTGACACACGTCAGTTCTTTGGTCGTGGTGTGTTTTTTGGTTTCCAATAGTGCTTCTTATTGTTATTCCTGGCTCTTTTGCAAGCCTTGTTAATGATGTGATGTGGATATTTTCTCTCTTGGAGTCTTTCTGGCAGTTCTTTTGCTTGTAGGTCTCTAAGGTTACAATAGTTCCTCCTGATCCTGAACTGACCAAACGGAAGGTTGTTCCTGAAGGCTTGAGGATAATGGCTGTTAAACCGGATTAGACTCTTACGATCTGTACTTTTCTTGAAAGTCCTTGTCTTACGTATCCCAATCTCGATCCTGATAGCAAGATCTAGGAACTGGAGCTCCTTGTCCAGTATGTTTTTAGAAACTCATAGGTGTGGGTTCAGCCCATTTACCCACTCGCAAAAAATTATCAGCTCTTGTCACCTTTTCTCTGCAGATTACCAGGATATGATCTATGAACCTACACCAAAGATTGATGTTGTATATATCTATTCTAGACAGTAAGCTAAATAGAGTGAATGATATGACAGTGAGTAAGGAATTGTATATAATGCTGATATAATATTGCAAAAGCTTGCAATGTTTAGCACTAGCACAATTGTTAGTTTTTTGTATTTTTCACTTTCATGGTTAACAAGATTTCATTGGATGTAGGCATATTTGCTTCTTGTTTTTAAGCCTTGAAAAAACTCTAGGCTAGTTGAGCTTTGAATCAGCACCAATGTGTTCAACTCAGATTTTTTTTGCAATATCCCCAGATAAACGGTTCAGTAGGCTTAAACACAGTATATACTTTTTGCTATTTTCAATTAAATACTTTTAAAAAGACGTCAGGTCTCTATCTTGTGGAGTCCCGCAGGGTTAATCTTTAAGCCCCACCTTGTTTAACATCTATCTGTCATCCTTGGCCACAGTAGTCGCTCCTTATAACCTCTCTAAGGTCACTTAATCTGATGACACGCAATTGGTGGTTTCCCTTTCTAGTAGTAGGGACTCCCCCTCTGCCAACCTGGCCGACTGCATGAAAGATATTGGGGACTGGATGACCCTGTCGAAACTGAAATTTAATGAAAGCAAATCAGAGGTAATGATTATAGGTAATGGCGCCCCTACCGCCCCTCTGGCTATGTAATCTGAGGCTTTTAACAGCCTGCCTCCTCCAATAACACAAGTAAAAAGCCTCGGCTTTCTGCTTGACCCACGCTTAACTATGGAGCCACAAGCTAAAAGAATCTCCTCGATCTGCTTCGGCTTAATTAGAAGTGTCAGGAAGATTCTTGGACTTCTGCCATTCGCTGCCATTCGCTGCCAGAAGAATTCTTGTACAAGCCCTAGTTCTCTCCCGCCTGGACTATGGGAACTCTCTATATCTTAGTTCTCCAGATTATGTAATAAAGAGGCTGCAGGTTACGCAGAACGCGGCAGCTAGACTTCGGATGAATACCCCAAGGCATCTTTCCGCTCTTCATTGGCTCCCGATTAAGCAGCGCATTCAGTTTAAAGCTCTGTGTCTTGTTCACAGAGCCTTACACAATAAGGGTCCCCTTTCCCTTAGAAAACGGATCTTTCTTTACTCGCCCCTTAGACCTCTTAGATCTCGTTCTTCTCGACAGATTTACATCCCTTGGGTCAAGAGATCATGGGGAGGTAATTCGTTCTCCATCAGGGCTGCTCGGCTCTGGAATGCCCTGCCCTTTGAATGCCGTCAGGAATCCTCTGAACTTCTCTTTAAGAGGAAGTTGAAAACCATTCCCTTTCCCAGTTAATCTGCTTCCCCTGGCTCTTCCGACATTCATGGTGTACTTTAGCGCTGGGATGCCCCCGGGTAGCCATGCGCTCTACAAATCCATAAACTAAACTAAACTAAACTAAAGGCTATAGCTCAGAGTACCTGGTGGCATGATCCACTACCAACACTATGAATCTGTTCCTTGATTCTGTTGGAGGATATGGGGGCCAATAACATTAACCCCTACTGTTTCAAAGGGGACACCAACCACTGAAAGTGGAATTAAGGGGGCCTTTGGGTGTCCACCACCCTTGCCACTGGCTTGACAGGTGCCACAGGAGTTGCAAAACTCTTTCACTAATGGGGCATGCCTGGCCAGTAGAAGTGAAGGACTCCAGGTTTTGAGCTGGCCAAGATGCCCAGCTAAGGGAATGTCATGTGCTAAGGTGAGTAGAAACTCTCTGTATTTCTATGGCACTACCACTCTCCTAGTGACACCAGGCTTGGGCTCTCTGGCCGCAGTATACAGGAGTCCTTCCTCCCAATAGATTCGGTGAGAGCCGCTAGCATCTCCCTTTTCCTAGTCAGTAGCTTGCTGCCTCAGGCTTTCAAGAGTTAGGCAGGTCCTCTGTCCCTGGCACAACTCTTCACTAGAGGGTACCCCTGGGCCTAGGAGCTCTCCCCTGTAAGGCCCAGGTTCCAGGGTCTCAGTTCCCTCAAGGACTGGCATATCTTCTTCCTGTAAATAGGGGACCTGAGCTTGAGTCTGCTCAGAAGTTGACTTGCCAGACTTACGTGCCTTTTCTCTTGGAGGGCTAGGCCATCATTCGAGGCTTCCGCATCGCTTTTTCACCCCAGGCTTTGCATTGTGCTCTTGTTTTCATGCACACCCATTCAGGTATACCATTCATAGCTGCATGGCTTTCTTTCAACCTCAGCCAATGCTGAGGACTCCTGATCATTTCCTATAAGACAGGCTACAGGAATTTCAGAGGATACCATCACCTTCTTCTGGCCAGTAACGCCTCCCCACTCTGAGGACACCATTGCTATGGGATGGACCTTAGCTTGCTTGTCAGCATTGATTACTGTGAAGGTCTCACCAGCCAGATACTGTTGTTTGGATATCAGTTTTTCAGTCACCATGGTGACACTTGCACCTGTATCCCTCAGTGCTTCAATTTTGATCCCATTTATCTGAGGCTGCTGTCTGTATCTCCACAGGTTACTGGGCCAGCCAGCAAATGCAGCTACATCCACCCCACACTCAGAGACTAAAGTTGCTTCTGTGGGCTCTCTGACTTGGTTGAGCTCCTGGGATGAACCTGCTCCCTCAGCCATGATTTTAAAGTAATTGGGACCTTTTTAAAAACTTAAAATAACATTCTAAATACACTTCATAAAAGCTTAACTAACTAAAGTAGTTTACATTCTAAATAGTTTGGACTCTGGGGCTTAACACAAGGCCCTGCAGCTATTTTAAAACAATTTAGAAAACATTGAGAAGTTAAAAAAAAAAATAAGCTAAGGACGATTTTGGATTCCTTAGTGCAATCACGTATTAACCAAGTGGTACAGTAAATGTCTAGTCTTGTATTCCACCATTACACTACAAATGTAGAAAGCTGGCTCTTTATATAGTATACCAAAATGAGGTTTAGTGTGCAAAGTGTCTAGGGGTTCCCCTCTACTGGTGGAAAGGGGCTTGCTCTAGCAATCCATGGTACTCTAATAGGGGTTAGTTTGGTCGAGCAGCCTTAGGATTATCAGAGAGGAGTGTTAAACGTTTGCCATAGACACATAGGGCCTGATTACAACTTTGGAGGACGGTGTTCAACCGTCCCAAAAGTGACGGATATACCACCTACCGTATTACGAGTTCCATAGGAAATAATGGACTCGTAATACGGTAGGTGGTATATCCGCCACTTTTGGGACGGTTTAACACCGTCCTCCAAAGTTGTAATCAGGCCCATAGTCAATAAATGAGATGCACTACTCAAAAAGGAGATCCACACCAATTTACAAGAATGGCAAGTATCTTTATTTATGTCTAGAAACCAGAATGAATATGATTAAGTAAATACGTTTTGCAGAAGAAATTCTGACAGTTTTGAAAAGTCTACAGTGCAGTTTTCTGAAGCTGCAATGTTACCCTATGGAGCCAAAACAAATATGACAAACAAGGACTCAGCAGTGACTTGCAGGTCCAGTCTTCTGCACTTAAAGTGAGTAGAGGCAGGGTCCTAAACCACACAAACAGGTCACTTCTGGCGGCACTGAGTTGGCCGGCTGCAGTGGTGCAGTTCAGCGTCGGTTGCCCCGTTTAAGTCAGTGGGGAACGGTCCGGGCAAAAGATGCAGCAGGTGAAGATTGGGGGTCCAGTCAGGTTGAATCGCCAAGTGGGCTCAGTTCTTGTAATGCTCTGGGACATAGGGACACTAGTGGTCCTCATCTCCATGGTCTGAGGCGCCCGGGTGAAGAGGGTTCTTGGACTGTCGGGTTTTCGTCACCGCTGGCAGTCGCATTTGAGCAGCGGGGTTGGACCCACAGAAACAGGGTGAAGGCGTGGACTGTAAGTCCTATCTGGATGAACCAACAAGTGTGCTCAGGTCTCACAAGCCTCTGTGATGTAGGGACACCAGTGGTCTTCTTGTCTGAAGCATCCGGGTGCAGAGCTGCAGTGGACTGTCAGGTTGCCGCCATCAGAGGTGGTCACGGTTTAAGGTGGCCTGCCTAAACAGGCTGCAGGTGTCGATGTGACGGTCGCAATAGGGAAACCCACAATGGACTTTGTCTCTGGAGAGGTTGGGAACCACGCTGGCATTGTTGACACACTTCAACTCAGGCTAGAGGGCATGAATGCAGTGATGCTGTCCGGCGTCGGGTTTTGGTGGTCCAGAGTCCTCTACAATGTTTCTTGGGTGCCTGCAGGGATGCAAGGAAGCAGCTCCACTAGTTCCTGGTACTGGGGTGAAGGCTGGCAGTCTTCCCAGGCTTTCTGAAGTTTCAGCAGCTGGAGGACGAAGCATCTTGCAATTGTGAAAGTCAGCAGGCAGGATGGCAAGGTTTGCCCTGAATCAGTCACTGATCTTCTTCAATTCTTGCCTTTTGCTTCTCTGAAGTGTCCTTCTTCTTCAGGTCAGCAGGATCTGATTTCCTGAAGCCCTCCCCTAAATACTGAAATCTGATAGAGACTTCTAGTTGCAGATTCCTTACCTTAGAATTTCCCCCAGGCGTCAGACTGGATCCAGAGATTTTTCTTCGAGCAATACCCTTCTGCGTCAGTAGGTAGTGTTGGTCGGCTCCGTGGGCGTCGTTGGCGTCGTAGTCACCCTGATGACATCGCAAGTAGTATATAGACGCTGCCTTCGCGCAGTGACGTCAATTCTTTTCTTTCCGTGCCACGCGCTGATCCAGAGAACATCTACCTTGGTCTCTTTTTGACCGACTTCGACTGTTTTGTCGAGTTTTTGTGAGAATTTTGTTGCGTCAAGGATGTCCCCGAAGACTGGTTTCAAGCCGTGTGAGGACTGTCACCGCAAGATGTCGTTGACGGATCCACATCAGGTTTGTCTGTGGTGTCTTGAGCGCAACCACAACCCGAAGTCGTGCTCCAAGTGCCGGGCCATGCATCTGAAGGCTTTGAGGGAGCGGTCCCGAAAGCTCATGGCGGCCCGGAACTCGACTCCGCGTAAGTCCCAGTCTATCGAGAGGAAGGTCTCAAGACCTTTCGCGGAGCCATCACCATTTGTCTTCTTCTAAATCCTCAGATGCAGGTCAAAAGAAGTTGAAGAGGTCCCATTGCTCTCTGACTTCGCCCCGTCGCTCGGCTGACGTGACGCAGGAAGAGTGTCGACGCTCAAGGCCTGCGGTCTTGTTCCACTCTGGGCCTCCCCGAGTTTCCCGGAGCATCCCCCGCCCAACTTAGTGAGTTCTTCGGTCCCAAGGGGTTCAGTGGAGGGGCCTTTGGGTTCCGCGCCGGCACCTTTGGCTCCGGCCAACAAGGTCCCCTCCGGATCTGCTCCGGGATCGGCCCCGGTCGCACCCTTGAGACCTACCCCTGGAGCCAGGTTGATTGTCGACGCTCCTGACGTTGGTAGTGTCCACTATCGACATCAACCCGATCCTTATCCCCAACGAGGAGTGGGAGTGGCATTGGCCGATGCAGCCTTTGTCTTCAATTGGGGCTTATTTGCCCCAGGTCAGAATCTGACCTTTTTTCCTATGGATATGAATTTGGGGAGGGATTGGGGGGGTCCCTGGACCCTTATGAATACCAGGATGACACATCTTTGGACTGGGTTCAGGAATTGGGTGACTCCAGTAGTCTGGATACTTCTCCAGACGCTGACCTGCTGTCTCCTCCTACTGTGGCCCCTTTTGCCATTCAATGAAGCCCTCATCGATGTCCTTTTGGGTACTTGGTCCAAACCAAACTCAGGGCTCCTGTGAATAGGACTAGCGCACGCCGCCATCGGCCCGCTCTCAACGACCCTAAATTCCTATCCCAACACCCCACGCCTGAGAGTCTTGTCATCCAGTCTTCCTCTTCTTCAGGCGCATTCCCTTCCGCACCCCTGGAGAGGGAATCAAAAAGGCTGGAACAGTTTGGTAAGAAGTTGTTTTCTTCTTCCATCCTCACGGTGCGGTCTATGAACACCGCATGCCTTTTGGGGCGCTATACCAACTCTTGTGGGATACGGTTGCGCACGTCCTGCCGCAGATACCGAATAAGGCCGATGCTATTATCTCCCAAGCTGTGAAAGATGGGCGAGATGCAGCAAAGTTTGCGATCCGTTGTGGACTGGACACGACCAACTCTCTGGGCAGATCATTTGCTACGATGGTGGCCTTGAGACGCCACGCCTGGTTTCATACTTCTGGTTTTTCTGGGGATGTCCAACAGTCCCTAATGGACATGCCCTTTGAGGGCTCCCGTCTCTTTGGAGACAAAGCGGACTCAGCCTTGGAGAGATTGAAGGATTCCTGGGCTATGGCTCGGTCCCTTGGTCTTTCCTCTGCCCCTCACCCCGCAGTCTGCTTTTTGCCTGTTTCTTGGCCACAGAAGGGGCTCCCTGTCACGTCCTCCACCCATACACTGTGCCACCCTTGCTGTTCAGCCTCTGTGTGGCCAGGGCGCAAAATCCCATGTGGGCATGGGACAGGGAACCAGAGGTCTGCCCAGTCCACCTCTACCCCCGCTGCACCCTCTAAACCCTCCTAGTCCATCCCTTCACTCCCATCCAGTTGGTGGCAGGATTCGCCATCACCTGCCCCACTGGGAATCCATCACTACGGACAGGTGGGTTTTGCAGATCCTTCGAAAGGGCTACTTCCTCCCTTTCGAATCTGCTCCACCAGCCATGCCTCCTTCCTTCAGTCACCTTCCAGAGGAACATTTGGCACTTCTCTGCCAGGAAGTCGCAGCTCTCTTGTCCAAGGAAGCTATAGAAAGGGTACCTGTGCCAGAAGTAGGTCATGGTTGTTATTCCCGCTACTTTCTGGTACCGAAAAAGGACAAAGGCATAAGTCCTATCCTAGACCTTCGGGACCTGAACTGCTTCCTCAAGAAGGAGAAATTCAAAATGCTCACACTGGCTCAGGTTCTGTCTGCCTTGGACCCAGGAGACTGGATGGTAGCGTTGGACTTGCAGGACGCTTATTTCCACATCCCCATCCTGCCGCCCACAGACGTTACCTACGATTCGTGGTAGGTCAAGAGCACTTTGTTTACCGTGCGCCCCTTCGGCCTCACCAGCGCCCCTCGGGTGTTCACGAAAGTGATGGCGGTGGTTCCAGCTCATCTGCACAGGTTAGGGGGTGTCATTCTTCCCCTACCTCGATGACTGGCTGTTGAAGGCAAACTCGCCCCAGAAAGTCATCTCCTGCCATCAGACTATGGCTAACCTCCTGCACACGCTGGGGTTCATTATAAATTTTCCGAAGTCACACCTGACTCCCTCTCAGACACTCCCCTTCATCAGGGCTGTTCTGGGCACAGTGCAGTTTTGGGCCTATCCTCCCAAAAAGCGTGTCCAAGACATTCAGGTTATGATTCCAATCTTTCGGTCTTGGATTTCGGTGAGACTGACTCTGAGGCTGCTAGGCCTCATGGCCTCTTGCATCCTGCTAGTAACAAGTTCCAGAGGGCATATGCGGGCTCTGCAGTGGGACTTAAAGTTTTAGTAGGAGCAGCATCAGGGGAATCTCTCCGACATGGGCCAGGTCTCAGAGGGGACTGCGAAGGACCTGCAGTGGTGGCTTTCGAATCCGCATTGGGTCTACGGCAGATCCCTCTCCCTTCCCCCAGCCAGATCTATCTATAGGTGCGTCACTTCTGGGTTGGGGCGGCCACATGGGAGAGGTGGAGATCAGAGGCCTCTGGTCACCGGCAGAGTCTGGGCTCTATATCAATCTTCTGGAGCTCCGGGTGATCAGGCTTGCGTTGAAAGTATTTCATCCCTCTCTCAAAGGGAAAGTAGTGCAGGTGTTCACTGACAATAATAGTGCCATGTGATACTGCAACAAACAGGGCGGAAGAGGGTCTTGGACCCTTTGTCAGGAGGCACTTCACCTCTGGACATGGCTGGAACATCAGGGCATTACCCAGGTGGTGCAACATCTGGTGGGTTCTTGCAACGCCAGAGCGGACAAACTCAGCCATCAGTGCACAGCTGATCATGAATGGCATCTCCATCCACCTTCAAAACTGTCTTTCTTGTTGCCATCACCTCTGGTCGCAGGGTGAGTGAGCTTCAAAGGGTGAGTGAGCTTCAAGCTCTTTCATCTAAACCTCCATACTTGTCTGTGCACCCTGACAAAGTGGTGTTGCGCACTAGGTCTTCCTTCCTTCCGAAGGTGGTTATGTCTTTTCATGTAGGCCAGTCCATCACCCTGCCTATTTTTTGTGCACCCCCACATCCTTCTCATGAGGAGGAGAGACTCCACCGGCTGGACCCAAAAAGAGCATTGGCGTTCTATCTTAATCGTACTAAAGATTTCCGGGTGGACGATCAACTCTTTATCAGGTATGTGGGGGCGAAAAAAGGGAAGGCAGTGCAAAAGCGAACCATCTCTCGATGGGTGCTTCTTTGTAACAAAATGTGCTACGCTTTGGCCAAGAAGCAAGCCCCTGAGGAATTGTGTGCTCATTACACCAGAGCAACTGCCGCTTCCACTGCATCTGCAACTAGAAGTCTCTATCAGATGTACAAGTTACCTACCTTTGGTAACAAAATATCTGGTAGAGACATATTCTAGTTGCAGATCACTCACCGCCCACCCATCCTCCCCGTTTGCTAACTGATTTCTAGGGACAGGAATTCCCCTTTCAGGTCCTTACCTCTGGCGCACCAATCTCAGTGTTCTTAGCGGCTCTGCGCTTTTGCATGCAAAGTCGTTAAAAGAAACTGATGTCACTGGCCGAAGGCGATGTCTATATACTACTCCTGATGTCATTGCGGCGACTACGTCAACGACGCCCGCGAAGTCCAACGATTCCACCTACTGACGCGCAAGGGTATTGCTTGAAGAAAAATCTCCGGATCCAGTCTGACACCTGGGGGAAATTCTAAGGTGAGGAATCTGCAACTAGAATATGTCTCTACCAGATATTTTGTTACTGAAGGTAAGTAACTTGTACTTTAGGGGCGTTTTGAGAAGTGTCGGGTCGTAGCCAATGGGCTACTTACCCCTGGTCACTGCACCCCCTATGTCACCACTTCCTGTGGGAAATGGGCATAACCTTGTTCCAGAACCCATAATTCTGCCATCATCATGATGGCATATTTCGAAATGTTGTGTCCACATCAGGCAGCTCACCTTAGGGGTGGGGCTGACCTGAGGGGTGGACACACTTCTCTGATTATGAATTGCCCCCTCCCCCGACCAAGTGCCAAATAGGCCCTGGGTAAGGGCAGTCAACATCTCCCTTCTGAGGGAAGCCAGATCAGCATACCAGTAGCAATAGGCTTCTTTGAAGCCCCCTGCCTTGGAATTCAGATTTGCAAGTCATCCTGTTGGGAGGGGTGTGATAACACCCCTGCCAGTGTAGGCTTTGTTCCAGCGCTCCCGAGAGCAGAGTCTATCACCCTTGTCGGCCAGAAACCTGTCTGTTGGTGGCAGGCTATTTGGAACTAGTCAGCCACCTCATGGGTAGCAGATAGGTTTTTCAGGGAACACCTCTGAGGTGCCGTCTGAGTGCATATATTAATTAATCCGTCACTGGAATCAGTGTGGGTTTATTACTGCAAGATGTTTTATACCAAATATCCCTTTTTTCATTGAAGCCATCGTGTAGCAAGGGGACTTGTATTGACCAGTGTCTAGCACATACACTTGAAATGGCTTCCCTGTTCGCTCACTATTAGTGAGAATTGACAAAGACATAGCAGGGGCATATCTGCTCTTGCAGGTATGTTCTCACATGTAGTATAATGCATCCTGCCTTAGGACTGTAAGGCCTACTGTAGGGGTAACTTACCTATATTCTATGCAATATTAGGAGACATAGAACACAGGCGGTGTGGCATTTTGTGTGTTATCACTTTTAGCTGCACCAAGACACTTAGCCTGCAATGGCAGTCTGCATGTGCTAGGTGAGAGATCCCTGAGGGTGGCACAATACATACTACAGCCTTTGGGGATCCTTTTGGTACCCAGGCCCCTAGGTACCAGGAGTACCATTTACTAGGGACTTATAGGGGTGACTAAAGTATTCCCAGTTGGGGAAATATTGCACAGTTTTAGGGAAAGAGATCTGCCACTGGTGATCCACTTAGCAGGAACCCAGTACACTTTCAGCCAAAAATTGCATCAATTTCCAAGCAAAAGGTAGGGGGTGACCATGTCAAAAAGGGGTACTTTTCTGCAAAGCTATGCATCATAAGCATTATCAAGTACAAGGTTTAACATGCAATTGTATGGAGGTGGGTTCTGTTTGCAACACCACCCCACACACTTTTTGCCTGTTGTTTAGATGCAACTTTGACTAAAGTGCACTGGGTTCCTTCTAATCAGGTCCCCAGGGCCAGTATTCCTTCCCCAAAACAAAACACCTGGGGCCAGATGTAGCAAAGGGTTTTACCCATTCTGTGTCTATGGGAAAATGCGTTGGTACATATGGCCCCTGGTCACTTGATCCCAAAGTGACCATAGCCTTCAGCACCTCTACAAGTCCTTAGTAAGTTGTACCTCTGGTACCTAGGGCATGGGTACTGAAGAGGGCCTCTCAGAACTGCAGCACAGCTTGTGCCACTCTGAGGGACCTAGCACCATCCTTATGCAGACTGCCATTTCAGGCTGTGTGACAAGGTGCTCCCTAAATTGAAAACACGACATGGCACGCATCTGTTCTCTGGTTCAGTAAGTCATGCCATGTGCCATGTCCCCTAAAACACTGCTTGTAATATCTGTAAGTTACCCCTACAGCAGACCTTCAGCCCTAAGGCGGGGTGCTTTATAGTAGGGGCATGTTTGCTCATGCATATATGCCCTCACTTGCAATATGTCTTTTGCGATTCTTACATAGTAAGTATGCAGGGATACCATATTAAATACATGTGCTGGACACTGGTCACTACTGGTTCCACAGCTACATAATGTTTTCTCTGAACCTAGGGATGTTTGATATTAAACATCTCAAATTAATGAACCCTCACTGATTGCAGTAATGGATTTATTAATACATGCTTCCAGAGGGCACCTTAGAGGTGCCCCTTGAAAAACCACCAACTGCTGGTGAGCTCACCGACCTGTTCTGTCCAGCCTGTCACCAACAGACAAGAATCTGACATACCAGGGTAAAAGCCTCTGCTCTTGACACGTCAGAAACAAAAGCCTTTCCGGGCTAGGGCGTTACACACCCCTTCCCACAGGATGCCTTGCATTCCAAGGCAGGAGCTTCAAAGAAGCACACTGCCTTTGGTATGAAGATCTGGTCTTCCTCAGAGGAAAATGTCCACCCCCCTCCCCCACGGCCAATCTGGCTCCTGGACAGTTGGGAAAATTAGCTATTCATAAGGTGTGTCACATTCCAGACTGGGAACACCCCTGGGGTGACCAGCCTGAAGTGGACACGACTTAGAAAATTCTGCCAGCTTGTATGTGGTGTATTTTAAGAATGCTGGACAGGTTGATGCCCACTCTCCACAGGAAGTAGTCATCTAGGGGGTGTAGTAACCCTAAGGGTAAGTAACTTATTGGCTACTACCCTTCGCTCTCCTTTACACCCCCTAAATTGAGTATTTAGGGGACCCCATAAAGCAGATCCTCACTGGACCCAAAAGAAGGAGTGGACCAGAAGCCTGCTGAATCTGAGAACTGACAAGCACAATTGACTTGGCGCTAGCTTTGCCGGCCTACCGCCTGCATCTGACCCTCGAGGAGCAACTGACCAGTCCTGCCACAGCAGTCTCCAAGAAACTGGGAGAGCTGCCAGTGCTTTGGCAGTCGCCAGGAGGACTGTTGTTCCAGTCCATCCTTGCAGTGACTTTGCAACCAGACAGATCCCCCTTGGCTTGAATGGGACACCTGATGCGGTGACACACCTCTGCACCCAGACGCACCAGAGCTCCCCAAGGTGACCTATTTGTGTGGCCGTGCGCCTTGCTCCGAACTCTCTTAAGTCCAGGAGATTGGTCCCATAAGTCATTGTAATCTACCTGGTCTGCTGTCCTTGTTTTCCTCCATAGGATTGCATTGCAGCTTCCTGAAAAATGCACTAATTGTCTTCTTTTGGTAACTCTAAAAATTCATAACTTGAAAATTACTCACCTGACCTGGGTGATCTTAGTATCAAAGTAACATAAAAGTATGTGTTCTTTTTATAAATTGTTTTCGAATTTCTTTAATGAGTGTGTCTGCACTAATCTCTGATATGCCTAACGGATCGACCACACTCTCTCAAAAGAGATCATTTAGGATGTAATTTGTGCCTCTGTGACACTTCTGGGGATTGCTTGGACTCTTTACACAGTGTGCCTCATTTTGGTCCACCATATAAAGAGCCAACTTCCTACATTAATCAGTTAATAAGAACTAAATCTATTTTATTGCAAGTTTATAAAATTGTGCACAATTGTGCATAGGTAATGGAACACTATTTAAGATTGAATGGAATAGTATTTTCCACTACTCTCAGTAATCTTATTTTCAAAGGATTCACCGTTTAATAGCTTAATAGTACATCAAGGCTTGCTTCATTTAATTTTACTTCTCAGCAGTTATTTTAGGTCAAGTACATTTCCTAGAATTCCTTTTTAGAGCAATCTGAGACTGCTAAACCTAACTGAGACATTAATTGGAATTTGTTGGGAATCTAAGATCATATCACTCTAATTGAAAGCATATGCTGTCATTGGTGGCATAAAGTGAGTGGCTCTATTGCAGGACCTGTTTTTGAACACAGAATCAGGAAACATTTTAAGCGGCCATCGGCCACACACCGAGCCTGCTCTAAAAATAACTAGCTTGTCTAGTACAAATAATTGTGCACCACAGAGACATTCTAGTTGTTTCAAAAACAATATGCATAAAAAAACATTGACAGCGCAAATAATATCTGTGTTCATATAGAATGTGTTTTGTGGGTTGTTTTTTCCATTCGTAACATGCAGAAGTAATTTTGGGTCATTATTGATGTACCCTTGCAATTTTTCAAATGCTTTAATTTCGGCCGGGGCTAATAGATATTTTGGAAGTGTTTGGATGCCACACAGAGTGTCTCCAAGTTGTCGTCACAACGTTTCCCTACATAATGTTAGTCACTTACTAGCGTGAGCTCAAGTCTCCCAGATCTGTTAACAATAGAAGCTGAGAGTCATGCACCATACCCATCCTTATCCCCTAGGATCGTGTTCAAATGTCGTAGGGACAGATTAAGCAAAAAAAAATACTGTTTCACCTCATACAAGCACTATTTTTTGGTCAAGGATTGACACTCAATTCTTAGTCTATTGTCCTACATGGTACTAGTCATTATGCCAACTCAGTCTCTCTTCAGCTTTCCTGATTGTAAGACAGTTAAGTGTGGCTCGTGGATCAAGGTGGCAACTGGATAGTCATTGCTGTATAGAACTATATATATGACGTTCATTGACGGATGCCATTGACAGCATTGTGGCTTGCATGTTTGGCAATGTGTGTGAAGCTTGTCACTGTTCATTGTCAGATATGTGTGCAGTTGGTTCTTGTTTTTTGTATTTTGTATTTTGCATTTTCCATTACATGCACTACTATTAACAAATCATAATTTCTTGAATTATCTTTTAAAGTGGGTAATAGTTCTCCAGTTTCCTGATGATTTTATGCCCATGGGCTTGCAGACTATTGCCGGTGGTTCAAGGTGCCTGTAACCCCTTCATCAATAAGGTGGGAGGCAAGCAGTGTTTTCTGTGCAAACACTCACAACTTGTCCTGGAAATTCACATTTTTATTGCAGCTCTGGTAAATGTGTTGTATAGTGTTTTCGCCTGGCATCTGCACCACCTCGTTTTTTTTTTTAGCTAGGCCTTGGCTGCTCATCCATATCTACAGGGAGTGCAGAATTATTAGGCAAATGAGTATTTTGACCACATCATCCTCTTTATGCATGTTGTCTTACTCCAAGCTGTATAGGCTCGAAAGCCTACTACCAATTAAGCATATTAGGTGATGTGCATCTCTGTAATGAGAAGGGGTGTGGTCTAATGACATCAACACCCTATATCAGGTGTGCATAATTATTAGGCAACTTCCTTTCCTTTGGCAAAATGGGTCAAAAGAAGGACTTGACAGGCTCAGAAAAGTCAAAAATAGTGAGATATCTTGCAGAGGGATGCAGCACTCTTAAAATTGCAAAGCTTCTGAAGCGTGATCATCGAACAATCAAGCGTTTCGTTCAAAATAGTCAACAGGGTCGCAAGAAGCGTGTGGAAAAACCAAGGCGCAAAATAACTGCCCATGAACTGAGAAAAGTCAAGCGTGCAGCTGCCACGATGCCACTTGCCACCAGTTTGGCCATATTTCAGAGCTGCAACATCACTGGAGTGCCCAAAAGCACAAGGTGTGCAATACTCAGAGACATGGCCAAGGTAAGAAAGGCTGAAAGACGACCACCACTGAACAAGACACACAAGCTGAAACGTCAAGACTGGGCCAAGAAATATCTCAAGACTGATTTTTCTAAGGTTTTATGGACTGATGAAATGAGAGTGAGTCTTGATGGGCCAGATGGATGGGCCCGTGGCTGGATTGGTAAAGTGCAGAGAGCTCCAGTCCGACTCAGACGCCAGCAAGGTGGAGGTGGAGTACTGGTTTGGGCTGGTATCATCAAAGATGAGCTTGTGGGGCCTTTTCGGGTTGAGGATGGAGTCAAGCTCAACTCCCAGTCCTACTGCCAGTTCCTGGAAGACACCTTCTTCAAGCAGTGGTACAGGAAGAAGCCTGCATCCTTCAAGAAAAACATGATTTTCATGCAGGGCAATGCTCCATCACACGCGTCCAAGTACTCCACAGCGTGGCTGGCAAGAAAGGGTATAAAAGAAGGAAATCTAATGACATGGCCTCCTTGTTCACCTGATCTGAACCCCATTGAGAACCTGTGGTCCATCATCAAATGTGAGATTTACAAGGAGGGAAAACAGTACACCTCTCTGAACAGTGTCTGGGAGTCTGTGGTTGCTGCTGCACGCAATGTTGATGGTGAACAGATCAAAACACTGACAGAATCCATGGATGGCAGGCTTTTGAGTGTCCTTGCAAAGAAAGGTGGCTATATTGGTCACTGATTTTGTTTTGTTTTTGAATGTCAGAAATGTATATTTGTGAATGTTGAGATGTTATATTGGTTTCACTGGTAATAATAAATAATTGAAATGGGTATATATTTGTTTTTTGTTAAGTTGCCTAATAATTATGCACAGTAATAGTCACCTGCACACACAGATATCCCCCTAACATAGCTAAAACTAAAAACAAACTAAAAACTACTTCCAAAAATATTCAGCTTTAATATTAATGAGTTTTTTGGGTTCATTGAGAACATGGTTGTTGTTCAATAATAAAATTAATCCTCAAAAATACAACTTGCCTAATAATTCTGCACTCCCTGTACATGGGAGGTCAACAAGGTTGAGGAGGCCACTTCATCACTGATCAAGTATCCAGTGTCCCAGTTAGCAGGGAGCACCAGTCCTAATCGTTGATAGTACTTGGTTATCCACGCAGCTGCACTGGCTAGGGAAGTCCCAGCGTCCCCACAGCATGAGCAAACACTTTTTATTTTTTATATTGAAATCTTTATTGTCTTTGTAATGTTCATAATAAACGTGCTTTTCTGCTCTGATTTAAACAAATGTTTAATGGAGTCTTAATAGAAATAAGGGTAACAGCCTCTACTCAAATTCACCTTGTCGTGCGGTTTGAGGACCCGCCAGGTGGCTTTATGATAGAGGCAGCTGTTGTGACAATGCTTTTCTGGAAACTGGTGAACATTTAAATATATACTTTCCCTTGAACAGCCCAAGATTTTATACGTGTTTTTTTGTTTGTTTTTTAGGCCATACGAGTATTTTTTATGTTGCGTTTGCTGTCAATGCAGTTGCGCGATGAGCCTGAGACCCAGCTACCACTTACAAGGGAGGAGGATCTCATAAAAACTGATGACGTCTTAGACTTGAGTGAGTACTCTTTGTGCACGTTATGCTGTTGCCGGTATATTTTTTTAAATGTAGAAACACAAACCGTTATTGATCGTACTGTACCTTTGCCCCTCCACTTTAAGACAAATCTGAATTTCTGTTTTTTGACAATCGGAAACTTCACAAGACAGCCCCAAGGTAGGCTTTCAGTTTGCCAAGAAACATATCTTGCATCAAAGCTTTTCTTATTTTTAGCTTTTGAAACTTGCCTGTCTCGACTAGTTGCTGGGGACTGGACAATTAACTTCTAGTTAATACTGATTCCCTCAGATTCTTCATCTACAAATATCCACAAACGCAATAGTGTATCCGGAAGTATATTAGCGCTGCTTACTGCTGAGTGGCAGGTGCCGCTAGATTGACTCCTAGAGGACAGCAAAAAGTGCATCATCACTGGAAACAAACCCGTAACCTATTCAAGCTAACCCCTAATGTCAGTTATTTGTTTATTATTTTCAATGCCACAGACACACAGCTCTGTTGGTGACTGAGATGCCCCCTTTTTTAAGTTTATCTTTTGACGTGTATATTCAAAAGACATCCGAGTTCAGCCACTGAAGATTGCCCAAAAATATAAATAATTGTTTTAGACCTATGTCAGCTGTGTGTGTGTGTCCAGTCACGACTCCTTCGTATGTGAGCACTGCCTCTGAATGCATCCTGAAGTGAGTACTGAGAGAGACGTGCGATCGGTTTTATGTCTTAACTCAGTCTGGGGAAATATTATGTGGTTAAATCTCTTTTGAGAGCGACATAGAGCTGAATATTATTCTTTTGCATATGGGCACTAGATCTTCCTCAAAAGAACTAGTTCTCAGGCACCAATCCTTCCCGCCCTGGCAAGCCGTCTAGTAAACATCAAGCTTAGAATGTTACGAGGTTGAAGATTTTGGCACCCGTGTATATAATGTCCACCTTATACAAGTGATGTGTTGCTGAAATTATCTATATATGTTTTTAATGAGTGCATTGTGTTAACTGACTGTTAGTTGCATTAGCGTCTTTAGCTCTGTCTCAATTGAGTTCTGGCTAGTTGTCCACTGTATTCCGTGGGGTTTCTGTATAGGGCACTGGATTTCAGAGGCTGTCATTAATTAAGAATTCCCAGATTGAGCCAATTTTTGAGAACATGGGAATAACTTTACTCATTGTCTTCCTTACTTGGAAAAGGGACTAGAAATGCACTTGTACAGAAATGATGTGTGCCTTTTTAATTCTCTTTATCACAGAAAATCAGGCCATTGAGGCGTCCCCCGTTAAAGCGCGACTAAACACTTTGTTCTCTATACCATCTGACAGTCATAAGAAGCAGAAATGCCCAGGCCGGAATTGAGTTGAATCAGGCACTTTGATACTGAGGGCTTCCAATTACTCCCTCTGGGCATTTTTGCACTAGTAGCCAAGTTTAGTTCTGGACAACTTGCAGGTGACGTTTACACAAATTATTTGTAATGGGTTATGGACTTTGAGATATGTCCAGGAGACATGTCAATGCATGGGACACTGTGATGTTGTCCATAAACATGGATGAGGTACCTTCTAGGCACAAATTTGTATATCAAGCTCTGTTGTTTTCCTTTCAGAATATGCTCATGGTCGTGATATTTAGTGGGCCGAAGCTGTCCATGAATCTCTGAAATATTTACACGAAACTTGGCCTTGGAGAATGTTTATTTGTCAGTTTTATATAGCACCACTCTCCATTTCACTACTGTGGCTTTGCTATGGCTCTCAACTGCAAGTACGTCTTTCTCTTATCAGTTTCACTCCAGACAGCAGTTTCAGAGTCTTGTGCAGTCCTCCAGGAGTCCTGCAGCAGTCCCAAGGTTACAGTCCCACTTCCAGAGTGAAATCGGCTATGGCAATCTCAAAACCGCTTTAATGATGAACCTGCATATATTCTAAAGCCCGTGTGTGAGTGTGGAGGCGGGGAGGGGACGGTGCAAGTCTTCAGTGTTTCGCGGAAACTGGAGTAAGAATGGTGTTTGTACTAATTCAAGATGGTTAATTTCTGCTGCCTCCCACAATACATTCACCTACTCCTGGCGTATTTTCACACCAGTCTGACTGTCGAGCTCGTGTTTTTTTACAGCATGAAGTAGGAGCTGTTTCACCCACAAGCTTTGGAGAGTGCCATGCAGAAACACCATAGAGAATGTTAAACAGTTTAATTTCTGGTTCCTAAGAGAGTCGTCGGCCTGCAGCACATTCTTGACCTTAGTGTCTTCTAAATGTTTCGATGGATTTAAAAATAGTCATCCTGCTCAGATTCTTTTTTCATCTCCAGGTCTGAATGGATCCTCTTAATTGTGAGAACGGTCACCTTCATCAGGCCTTTCTGATTTGTGGTGGCAGTGAAGCACCACAATGTGAAGTCCTCTTCTTCAGACAGACATCATTACTGTAGAATTCACCATGTTCCTGCCCATTTTTTAAGCCTGCCCCAGGAGGCAAAAGTTACATTTGTTACTATACCGCTAAGCACGATTGCCTGATCAAGATGAAAGACCCTTCGAGAACAGAAGATAATCTATGCAAGACTTACAACCTGCTCTGTCAAATTTAGATTTAGATCCCTACACAACACCGTAATTTCACAAGCATATTGTTTCTAAACATTTCAGGACGTTCCCCTTTCACCAGCAGAGTCTAAAACATTTTGCATGCAGTATAGCTCTTCTGTCTTTTTACTTTTTTCCTGGTGGTCACCTTTGTCACCCCTTCATGACTCCTGTCTCACCTTAAGTAAGCAAAGATTTATTAATCTGTAGAAGGCGAGAAGTTATTTAGATAAACATGGCAACACAATAACCATTGTCTCACCCTTGTAATTTATTCAGGTATGCTGATCTCCCTGTACACATCAACCTGTACGATAATCCATTGCTAGGCCATCATGCAAACTCGCAACAACATGTGTAATTTTCAAAATTATGAAGTTAAAGATTCTGACTTACAATAAAAGGTATCTTGTTATCATTGTTTTTACATTTTAGGATCACTGATAACTGACCTAAAGTCAGTCACATGGGTAGTGTTCTGTGGCGTAGTGTGATAAAATGTCCTGACCTCTATATCGTTATCAGTGACTGGGCTCCTGTTTGTGCTATTTAAGTCAAATATCTGATGCTGGCTTTGGATGACACATAGATTTGACATTAAAATAGCCCTCGTTTTGATTATATCAAGTGTCTTAGTTTACTTTATCACAAAGACATAAGGATTTTTTTGTTTGTGGTTTGAACGAACCTGGATTCAAGCTGGAGATGTAGCCCAAGTAGCTTTGTAGCCCAATCAACAATCTCCTGATAATTCAGATACAGTCTTGAGGCTTGTGTGTGTGTTTCGAATAAGGGGTACAAATAATTGATGTTTTTGTAGTGTACCCAGTCCATCCCAGGATGCCGGTAACCTTTGATTCACAAAAGCTATCTCCTGGTGCATGTAAATGGGAAATCAAAACGTTTGCTTAGTCAGCCTGCGCAGAAGCTGGCTGCTACATTTGATGGTATCCCCTGCTTTTCCAGATAGACTCACAGTCAACTAGATGGCACTGTGAGTTTATGCTTTTGTCACTGACAAGCCAGACAAGGGAAACAGCCTGAAGTTAAATTGAGTACCATTGGGGAAAAAAATCTTATTTGTAACTTTTAAAAAACAAGTTATTATTGATTTAATTGCTGTCATTAGGAAAGTGAAGAGGTACCCACCCATCCACATGCATGGTTAACTTTTTAAGTTATAAAAACAATTATAGACTGGTAAGTAGATCGGGTGACATTATCATCCTAGCTAAGAATTTCAAGAAACTTTCTAAAGTTGTCCTTTTAGGACGGTGTCTAGTACGGGCAAGAGATAATGGGTTATCTCAGATGAGCATTTATCGGCCAGCCGTATAATTTTAAGGCTAAATTGCCTTATATTAACTTTTCCATTTACACATAGTTATTGAACCAAACAGTATATTTTTATGTAATTAGATGGCCTCAATTTGCAAATTAAAGGGAACATACAATCCCCCGTAGTAGTCTAATAATCACTTTACTTTTCAGAGGAGAAATAAGACAGTTCGGCAATAATGTGTACTTGGGCACAGTTTCATTTATGTTGATTTTCTGGAAAGAGCTTTCAGATCAAAAGCGGCCGACTTCTCATAGCTATTAACCACAATGCAGTAAAGTATTTACAGGAAAACAGAGACAGTGAGTCTAATTATACTTGCCTACCGCCTGCCATTGCATTGTTCCTTCACCTTAAAACATTGGAAACTGATATTTTCAATAATCACTTACATTTAACTGCTCTGCTTCATAGAGTTGTCTGATACTGGCTTTATTGACATGAAGATCATATCAGCAGGCAAGAGAGATCTCAATTCTGATTTTCCCAGCTGTCAAGGGCCAGTCTATCGTTAATTTTTATATGCGCTCATGTAGGTCTAGGATTAACCTCTATAACCTACGGTCTTTTTAAGTCTTGCTACAGAAATCTTTAGCATTTTTGAGTCCTCATGTTACAGTTATTTTTAAAATAAATATAAGTACATGAAAGTATAGTAAAGACAGAGAAATTTCCATTTGTCTGCTCTTGTCGTTAGGTTTCATGTTTTTTTCATGGTTTGCTATTGTATTTATGTGCTGGCCATGGCATTTAAAGGAAGTTTTTTTGTCCCATTTTTGTTCCCACAACTTACACCACAGACCACATCTGGTGACTCCTTTTTAAAACATTCTTCTTTGAGGTTGCAGCTTAACTCTGCTAATGGATTGTATTCAACGAATGGCCCTGCTTCGAAGTTTCAGATTGTTGTAGCTCAAGTGGTTGCTGTGGTTGAAATGGTAGTGTTTTTATGTCGAACCTACGCTGCGCGCAATTACTGTCTTTTGACATGTTGTAATCTACATCTGTGGGCTTGCAACACGCCCATCAATTTCATTCGTTCCTTGGCTTGCCTTTCAAAATTCCTTTGATTTCGTAGGTAGATGTTTTACGTTTGTTCCGCCTTGAGGATGCGTTGGTAATGCCTTGGAGTCGGACTCTGTTACATGGATTATTGCACGATCGGCTATATACCTTAGTGTGGCGCATTACTTTTTTCTTTTGCCTTTCCGCTTTGCGCTGTTTGGCCATATGTTGTTTCTTCCTTGTTTTGGGGGGCGACTTTCTTTTTAATACCTTGTCCTCAACGCATGCTTCTTACCAAAGTCTGCCCATGCTCCCAGGCATGCTTAAGCATGCCCAACATATTTTTCAGGAGCCCGTGAAGGGAAGACCCATAACAACAAGGTTGGAAAAGAAATACAAGCCACCACCGTCAGACCCAGTATTCATCACCCAGCAGCTGCCCCCAGACTCGGTAGTGGTCAGCGTAGCGAGGAAGAGATCCAACTTGCAGTCATCAGGCGATGCACCACCTCCAGATAAGGAGAGTAAGAAGTTTGACGCAGCAGGAAAGAGGGTAGCGTCACAAGCTGCCAATCAGTGGTTCATAGCAAACTCTCAAGCCCTCCTCGCAAGATATGACAGAGCTTACTGGGACGAGATGAGCGACATTATCCAACATCTCCCCAAGGAATACCAGAAAGAAGCTCAGCAAGTGGTAGAGGAGGGACAAGCGATATCGAACAATCAAATAAGATCTGCATTAGATTCCGCCGACACTGCCGCAAGAACAGTGAACACTGCAGTGACAATTAGACGCCATGCATGGCTGACATCCTCAGGTTTCAAACCAGAGATTCAACCGGCTGTCCTCAACATGCCATTCAATCAGCAACAGCTATTTGGCACACAAGTGGACACAGCCATTGAAAAAATGAAAAAGGACACCGATACAGCCAAAGCGATGGGAGAGCTCTACTCGTCGCAATACAGAGGGACAATCAGAAAAACGCAGTATAGGGGAGGTTTTAGACCACAGTCATCAGAAATATCCACCTCTCAAACAAAACCCTCCTACCAATCACAATATCAGAGAGGGGGGTTTCGCGGGTTCTTCAGAGGACAATTCCCAAGGTCCAGGGGAAAATTCCAGAGCACAAAGCAGGCCACTAACACCAAGCAGTGACTTTGCGATCACCTTCCCCCAACACATATCCCCTGTGGGAGGAAGACTGGAAATGTTCCACAATCAATGGTCAAACATAACAACGGACACATGGGTACTATCAATTATCCAACATGGTTACTGCATAGAATTTACACATTTTCCTCCAGATATTCCCCCAAAAGCACACAAACTATTGTCGCACCATCTAACTTTGTTACAAACAGAGGTGCAAGCACTTTTAACAAAACAGGCCATAGAACTAGTACCTTATCTACAAAAAGGAACAGGGGTCTATTCCCTGTACTTCCTTATTCCAAAAAAGGACAAACACTAAGACCAATATTAGATCTCAGGAACCTCAACCTGTACATCAAATCAGAACACTTTCACATGGTGACACTACAAGATGTAGTCCCATTATTAAAACAGGGAGAATACATATCAACACTGGACTTAAAAGATGCGTATTTTCATATACCCATCCATCCATCTCACAGAAAATATCTCAGGTTTGTTATACAAGGAAAACATTACCAATTCAAGGTATTACCTTTGGGGATAACAACAGCCCCCAGAGTATTTACAAAATGCCTTGCCATGGTAGCGGCATACATAAGGAGACAACACATGCATGTATTCCCATATCTCGACGATTGGCTAATAAAGGCCAACACTCATCACACATGTTACGTAATAGATACCCTACATACACTGGGGTTTTCTATAAATTACAAAAAGTCACACTTGCAACCATCCCAAACTCAGCAATACTTGGGAGCTACACTCAACACTCAAAAAGCGATTGCAAGTCCAAGCCCACAAAGGGTACAATCATTCCATACCATGGTACCAAAAATACAACCAAATCAGCATTACACAGTCAGATTTGTGATGAGACTCCTAGGCATGATGGCATCATGCATCGCAATTGTCCCAAACGCATGGTTACACATGTGGCCCTTACAGCAGTGCCTTGCAAAACAATGGTCGCAGGCACAGGGTCACCTCCAAGATCTAGTGTTGATAGACCGCCAAACACACTGTTCGCTTCAATGGTGGAACCCCATACATTTAAACAAAGGGCGGCCTTTTCAAGACCCTGTGCCTCACACCATTCTCACAACAGACTCATCAATGATTGGGTGGGGAGCACACCTCAGCGCGCAATCACAGTATACAAGGACAGTGGGACAATCAACAAAAACAGCTACACATAAACCACTTGGAACTGCTAGCTGTTTTTCTATCACTAAAAGCTTTTCAACCTCTTCTAGCTCACAAACACATTCTTGTCAAAACAGACGATATGACAACAATGTACTACTTAACAAGGGGGAACACACTCATCACAACTTTGCCTCCTAGCACAAAAAGTGTGGCATTGGGCAATTCACAACAATATTCGCCTAACAGCCCAATACATCCCAGGCATTCAAAATCAATTATCGGACAATCTCAGTTGAGATCACCAGCAAACTCACGAGTGGGAAATACATCCCCAGGTACTACAAAAATCCTTTTGCCAGTGGGGGACACCAGATATAGATCTGTTAGCCACAAACCAAAACGCAAAATGCCAAAACTTTGCATCCAGGTACCCACACCCTCAGTCCAAGGGCAATGCTCTATGGATCAACTAGTCAAGGATATTTGCTTACGCTTTTCCCCCTCTCCCACTCATTCCTTTTCTAGTCAACAAACTGCATCAAAACAAACTCAGACTAATACTCATAGCACCAACGTTGGCATGCCAGCCGTGGTACACAACACTGTTGGACCTATCAGTAGTACCTCACATCAAACTTCCAAACAGACCAGACCTGTTAACACAAACAACAGATCAGACACCCCAATCCAGCAATGCTCAATCTAGCAATCTGGCTCCTGAAGTCTTAGAGTTTGGATATCTAAATCTTCCAAACGAGTGTATGGAAGTCATTAAACAGGCAAGAAAACCTACCACCAGGCATTGATATGCAAATAAATGGAAAAGATTTGTTTTCTACTGCCAAGAGAAACACATCACACAATTAGATGCATCCATACAGGACATCGTAGGATATTTACTACACCTACAAAAAGCAAATCTTGCCTTTTCAACCATCAAAATACACCTCACTGCAATTTCGGCTTAGTTGCAAATTAAACACACAAAATCACTATTTAGAATACCAGTCATTAAAGCCTTCATGGAAGGACTAAAGCGGATCATACCTCCAAGAACTCCACCAGTACCCTTGTGGAACCTTAATATTGTACTTACACGACTCATGGGTCCACCTTTTGAACCCATGCATTCTTGTCAAATCCAATTCTTAACTTGGAAAGTGGCATTTCTAATAGCTATCACTTCATTACTAAGAGTTAGTGAAATACAGACTTTCACTGTTGAGGAACCCTTTATACAAGTACACAAACTTAAAGTTGTTCTCCGCACAAATCCAAAGTTTCTACCAAAAGTAATTTCACAGTTTCTATTAAACCAAACAGTGGAACTCCCAGTCTTCTTCCCACAGCCAGACTCAGTGGCAGAAAGAGCACTGCATACATTAGACATAAAAAGAGCTCTAATGTACTATATAGACAGAACAAAACCGTTTCGTAAAACTAAACAATTGTTTGTCGCATTCCAGAAACCCCATGCTGGTAACCCTATATCCAAACAAGGCATAGCCAGATGGATAGTTAAATGCATACAAACTTGTTACCTTAAAGCTAAAAGAGAACTAATCATTACACCAAAGGCACACTCCATTAGAAAGAAAGGAGCAACAATGGCCTTTCTAGGTAACATTCCAATGACAGATTTGTAAGGCAGCCACTTGGTCCACACCTCATACTTTTACCAAACACTACTGTGTAGATGTGTTAGCAACACAACAAGCCACAGTAGGATAGGGTGTCCTAAGAACATTATTTCAAACAACTTCAACTCCTACAGGCTGACCACCGCTTTCGGGAGGATTACTGCTTTGTAGTCTATGCACAGCATGTGTATCTGCAGCTACACATGCCACCGAATGGAAAATGTCACTTACCCAGTGTACATCTGTTTGTGGCATGTTCTGCTGCAGATTCACATGCGCCCTCCCACCTCCCTGGGAGCCTGTAGCCGTTTAAGTTGCAATTAAGATTGTATATATGTAAATAAACATTCCATTACCTCAAACTATGTACATACATTTCTATTCCATTGCATGGACATCTTTATTATTCTCATTCTACCACTCCTACCTCACCCTCTGCGGGACAACAATCTAAGATCGAGTCGATGCCATGCGCAACGGAGCCGAAAGGGAGGAGTCACTCGGTCCCGTGACTCGAAAAGACTTCTTCGAAGAAAAACAACTTGTAACACTCCGAGCCCAACACTAGATGGCAGGAACAGTGCACAGCATGTGAATCTGCAGCGGAACATGCCACGAACAGATGTACACTGGGTAAGTGACATTTTCCATATAATCTAACTGATGTCGACAGTGGCACAACCTTTTTCATAGTAGCACTACATTGATATCTGTGTTACATAGGGCTACAATATTGGTCTGTTTATAAAGTAGCCATCCTCCTTGAGTAGGTTCATGTCCCTATGGTTGTACCCTTAGTGGAATAAATGTAAGGTTTGCAGCATAGGTGTGGACCAGTGCCACTGATGAAAGGTCAGTGCTTAATGATAGGTCAGTGTTTGTCTTAATTGCTGCCTGAGAAAGCGAATCCCTGGGAACTGTAAACCTGATCCCGGCTGTCTAGTAAGGAGCACATTCACATGTTTTCCTTGATGATTTTTCTTTCAAAGGATTGCAAATAGAACATGAGTTTCCCAATCTACCACACGGAGCAGAACACGTGACATTGTTAATATTTGTACAGACATGTAATTGAAAAAATCCTATCTTTGACTGATACACTTAGATCTCAAGAATAGAAAGCTTTCTTTTTTTGTGATGTCTTCCTATCTGAGTGCTGGGTTTTTACACCCAGTGAGACCAGTGTGGTCCATTATGCTGCTGTTTTACATTTCATTAATATTGGTACCATGAAACATGATTCATTTTCTTTTCAGTGCTCTGGTCAGGATGTTATCCTCTATATGTTTCGAGGTCTTTTGTTTTCACGGGCTTAATTTATGAGTTCTTTGTTAGGATGGCTAATCCTCATACACGTCTTGTACTCCAAGAAATTGCAATAGATTATAATCATGAGGAATAAAATGTACTTAGAAATTAAATTAAAGTAGATACATCAACTAAACTCTTGACTTGCTTGCATACTGGTCTTTGGAGACACGGTTAATTGTAAATTAGGTTTTTAGGCCCACTGAATTGCTGAGGTAGACTTTTCTGAGTTTCAAAAAAGGCATACCTCTTTAGGCATTCTATTGGTACCTGAGAGCACTTATCTAAGAAGACTTTAGGGAAGTCTGGTATTCAGCTGATGACAGAAAGTTGTAAGATTGGCATAAGAGCATTTCAATGTGTAACCCCAGAAGGATGACACTCAGACTGCTGAAACTTTTCAAACACACCCCCAGTCCCATATCTAGGTTTAATCCATGTGTTTTTCTGCTCACCATGCCACTGCAGTTTGGACATGTGCAAATCAGTCTTGACCCTGCTGCCCATGGGAACAGTACAGCCCGAACTGCCAAGCCAGGTCCTCCCTGGACCGGAAACCAGCATCATTGGACCGATTTCAGGGTATCACCCCTCATCAGTCAGGCTAGCTTGAATCCAGCGGCACAGTGAGCACTGGACCCACATCTGGGCATACCGTGACCACTTAGGGCGACTTTAGCAATACAAAAGGATGATGACAGAGTGCTGAAACTTTTTTTAAACACTCACCCCCAGTCACAGATCCGGGTTTAATCCATTGTTCTTTTGCCCACCATGACACCCCAGTTTGGACACAGCCATATACAAACCAGTCCTAACCCTGTTCCCCATGCCAGGCCAGGTCCTCCCTGGACCATAATCAAGCATCCTAGGACAGGATTCATGGTATCACCCCACATTAGCCAGGCTAACTTGAATCAAGAGGCACAGTGAGCAAGGGGCCCACGTCTGGGCATACCATGGCACTTAAGGCGACTTCAGCAACACAAAAGGAGGACAGACAAACACATCACATCACCTGGCTGACCCCCTCGCCTACCCTTAGCTACTGAACAACCACCTGTTTGCATTTGAGGGGCTAAGAGAAGGGCAATCAGTGAAAGTTAGGCCTTGTTTTCCTCTTTTCCTGCTTACATGTGACCAAGTTAGCAAAGGGGAGTAAGGGTACCGAAGAACCAAGCAGGGATAGCAGCTGCTCCTTGCCCCTCCCCATACCCCCAGGCTACCCCTAAGGGACCTCCATACCTGTCACTTGATGCCTTGTTCTGAGCACTATACTCGGCGGAAAAATGTACTCCTTCTCAGCAGACCTCCCTCCTACTGGTCTGAATCGTGACTGTCTAGAATTTCATACTCTTCCTGTCGTTTTCGACTTGAATTCTCGCCTGCATTGCGTAAGCGCACGGCAGAAGGGTAATCACCCTGCAGACGCCTTTATTTACACCGGTAGCTCTTAGTAATTTTGAAGAATACATTTAATTTTATGCTAAAAGCAGAATGTTGCGCAAAAAGGAAACTAGGTCAGGTTGAGATAATTTTGTCTTCTGAGAATCATTTTTTTTAACACTTATAATTTCATTCATTTTCCTATGACTGACATTTGTTCTTCCTTTGTGAATGTGGTTGTATGAGTCCACAGAAGATAAAACGATTATGCAAAACCTTCTCAACTGCAAAGCTGATATAGTGAACATTTTTGCAAGTAACTGGAAATGAGATTATCACTTCATGTGGGTTTTTTCAAAGTAAATTAAATTACGATATTATTTTGTGCTTTTAAAGAGGGATGATGTAGCCGTTTCCTGAATATTGATTATTTGATTGTTACCTGTCTGCTCCGACATTTTTCTTCTGTCAGTAATGTTCATTGATGTAGTTGTAATGCACATTCCTGTAATCTTTTCCCACTGAGCTCTTACAGTGTAAAACAAACGAATTCACATAGGAGCCAGGGCAGGAATCATTTCCGCGGAATTGAAAACTGTGATTTTACTAATTTTTCTCCTTTCTTCGTTACTTTGGTGCCACAAATTATGACTTTAAAAAGTACAAAATGTCTGGATACATTTTTGATTTAAAGTGAGTAATTTTCACTTGCATAGAGCACATAGGGTGTATGACAAAATATGTAAAGCAGTTCTGATATTATATTAATAAACTGCTATTAGAATCTTTATTATTCCTGCCATTTTTTAAAGAAATGGCATCTGTGATTTCTTCCAAAATTTCCCACATATTTGAAGGTACTGCGGGATTCGTGACTGATTTGTATATGGTCCCATTGGAATCCATCTTTCCGAGTTTACAATGTGAAGCAAAACAGTTACATCATGTTAAATAATGTTCTTTTCTTTCTCTTATCCTTCCTCATCAGTAAATGGATTTAGCTCATTTGTCGAATTTTTGGAATTAGGCAGCTAGGACTCTCCTTCCCAAGTGCCCCGGTAATCCCAGTATGGGAGCAAAAAGCAATTTGCCCCCAATACGAATTTACAAAATGTGTGCAGATTTCACAGCTGGCAGATTTTTCCCCACACGAGAAACTTTGTGCTGGGGAGAGGGGAGGGGGCGACAAAATGTGTAGTTTTTACATTTCTGAATAGTCAGAATTGTCTGGTATTACCACTTAAGTCCCCATTCCAACCTGCAGAACTCATTGTTGGAGATACTCTGAACCCCAAAACAGTTTCTGTCTGCAGTATCACTACAGTGTCCTTTTACTTTCGAAAAATACCTGCCACCCCGAATCAGTCCCAAGTTCTCTAACTTCAGTTCTACCATTAGTTTCTCTAAGCACCACTCATCTGGTTCGGCTTTTGTTTAAGAGTCGTTCTTGGTTTAATTAATGGAACTCCCTGTTTAGTGGTGGATTTGTGTTTGCTCTGCTTGTAGTCTAAAGGTTTAAGAAATCTCTTTCAATTTTGATCTGAAGTGGTCAGTTAACGGCCCCTTTGGAGAAACATTATAGAATAAGCACAAGCATTGGCAAAGTAGGTCTTTTGCCCATGCAGCAACGCCAAAAGAAAAATAAATAAAGCAAAGGTATGATGATGAATCCATCCCTTTGTAGGCGTGACGTGTATGATGACACATCCACACAGGTACAAAATGAGGAGGCTGCTATTTTTTCTTTTACCCATCTGTCATGGCTCTGTAGCGCAAAAGCGCTTTTTAAGGTGGCAGGTCCAGCAACAATTGCTGTCTAGCTCTACAAAAAAGAAAGGTAGTTTGAAAAGTAAACAAGCATTTGCAATGCAATAGGTCTCGCATCTGCTCGAGTTAGAAGAGCTATTAGAGTTATAAACTCATAACCCGACTCTTCTTGCCACATAAATTGAAAGTTAAGTACTTTCACATAAGGGAGCCGATTCACAGCGCCACAACCGCCATGAGCATCAGGTTAAGAGATACACAAAAGGAAAAGAAGTTCACTCGCAGTTAAACTTATCGGCAAAAGTGCAATTAGCCATGTAACAGGGGCGATAGCCAAGGCGGTAACAAAGCCTCCCCAAGGACGGACAAAGGTAAACCATTTACCAATGTAATGAAAGGATTTTTGAAGGGCAAGCCCACAAACGAGTGGTAGTGATGGGCATGTCGTGGGCATTGTTAAAAGCCCAGATACACAACAACACGTCGGAAAAGCAGTGCATGCGCGTTGCAATGCTCGACCTAAAAATAGGGCTCACTTGGCAGGGTGGCAGTGAAGGCACATAGGAGAGAAAAAACATCATAGGAGGGAGACACGGAGGTCGAGGTAGAAGCAAACTAGGGAGAGAGCAGCACAGGGTGGGGTGAATGGAAAAGCGCAGGAGGGCAGGACACGGGGTAGGCCGAAAAGAGAAGCAGGGAGAGAGGTGGAAAACACCGGCACTTACTCGAAAGAACAAAAATAGTTATTTAAAAATGAGCACAAGAACTTTACAAGTCCGCCAATTAAAAGAATGGTAAAGAGGCTCTGGTGCAGGTGAGAGACAAACACGAGAAGAGGCAAGCACGCCACAGAATAAGAAGCAAGAAGTTAGAGTTGCAATAAAGCCAAACAATAGTAAGCCATGGGCGAGTTTAAACCCACGGGAAGAGTTTATAAGCCCACAGTAGCGCTTTCGAAAGCGGACAGTGTGCACTGCGGGCAAGAACAAATCACCTCTTCATCTACTGTTCTCATTGCAGCTTTAGTTTTGTAGAGTCATGCAAGCAATTCTTTAAAAAGGGACAATAAAAGGTACAGAACGGGAATAGGCTTTACGTCACCCCCTGTCAGCCATTGAGTGAACTTTTTCTCAGGTCCTTGATATTTTGTCAATAATGTATTGTCCTGTGTTTGGCCAGTTTAGGGTTTGGTTATGAAGATTAGGTAGTACTTTTCTTAGATTGCAGATGTGATCTGACATTTATCTTTAAATTGAGAGCCAGTATGTGTTTGATGTATTTGCTTTGCTAACATGATGGCATTATAGTTCCTGATGTATAGCAATTTGTTTCAGAAGCATTCTTTATTTAGATATCTTTGCCAATCCCAACGTCTAGCTGTTCTTCCCTACTTGTGCATTCAATTTGTTTTATTTCACTGTCAGCATAACACGTTGGATTTACAGATCTGTCTTGTTGACAAGGTAAAGGTGTACATGAACATATGCTTTCATAAAGATGCAAGAAAATGTACTCTTCCTTCGCCAGCAGTGACTGCTGTGCAATAATTTGCTCTGCATGTCTTTTTAAGTTCACCTCATAAAATGCAAACTTACTCTATCTCCTTTTAATAACACCCATCTTTCAGGCTACAGATTAACTCTGCTAATGCGGCACACTTAGCAAAGGGCCCTTCTTCCAGCTTCCATATTGGTGTATTCCAAGATGTTGCTTCAGTTTTGTTTTATCTTTCATCATAAAAATTTGAGAGCAATATACAAAGGTGCCTATGTTCATTTTTACCCCAAACAAAAAGACAGAGCACTTGGATATGCCAGTGCTTGGTTTTCGTATGTTAAAAGATATTCTTTCAATTGTAGCTGTTTTGAACATTTGCCGGCAGTATCAGCTTCATGTCCTAGCCATTTGTCCAAAACTAGACCTCCGTAAAGGGTAGGTCTGCATCACGTGCTTTTTATCATGTTCTAGTCTGGTGGTTTAAGCTGGGGTTATAGTATGCTGCTCTGTTTTCACTGACACCTTTATGTGTTGTATAGCATCCTTTTGTCTATATCTGCACAATGTTCTGTCTTTTCAGCCGCCGCTGAAGGCAAGTCCTCTCTGAACTAGAACACAAGGAAATCGACCAGTTTCAGCCAAAATGCGATTCTGTAGTCCAGGTGCAGCTTCAGTCCAGTGGCAAAGTGAACAAGGAACCCATTTCTGCACATTCTCTTGTCTGTTTAGTATCAAGCACACAAAAAGTGATGGGAGCGAGTCATTCAAATAGCCTAACCACTGGTAATTGCTCAATATAGCATTCCAAATCGTAATTTTTGGTCGCCTACCTTGCGACCTCAGATTAGACCTAGCCATATCCAAATCAGCCTTGGTCCTGCTCCATTGGAAACAATCGGGCCCAAACTGCCAAGTTGGGTCCTCTCTGAACTGGAACACCAGCAACCCACGACTGGTTTTAGCCTGTGTGGGCCACTTTAGTTGGGTATACTACAGCTAGTGACACTCTGTGATGGGCCTGACTCTGCAAGCTTTGACACAAATGTAGAGATGATGTAAAATAAGTAACTTTATTGATTCGCACCCAGATCCACAGTGCTTCCAAAACATGACTGTTCCAGCTGCTTAATCACCACCTTCTCCAATCCTCCTAAAAGGTCTGTCATGAGATTTTTATTATAGACATGTACTGTGATATTGTCAAGAAATACTTTTTATGGCCACAAATATTAATAAACTGCTTTAATTAGAACATGATGATTGCCGAAGTTAGATTATTTGTGCCTTAACACTCTGCCTCTTCCACTGCCATTCAGAACTAAGGGTTTGGGTGACTAATTGAATCAAGTGATTTTTAATGCGTAAGAGTACACCGAGCATTAGTGGCACTTGATTATGTTCCTTCCTACTCTCCCCTGGCTAAATGACGTGTGCCTCTATAGAGTGCGTGAACTCTGTTACCTGCCACAGACCTCCAACAGTTATCTTTATAACGATCCCAGCTAAAGCGAGGTTAAGTAATCGCAATGTGAATTCCAGAATATTACAACCACCACCGTGCCATCTAAACAATAACAGCTTTTTCGGAGAGTCCATCTTGATTATCGGTCTCTACTTTACTCTATTTGGAAGCACTAGCAGGGGATACATCCGGGTTCGGTATTCTAGGAAGCCTCATTCATCATGGCAGTTTTTCGTCTAATGGGAGGAGATGTGACTCAGTGGCTAGGGCTGCTCTCCTTGGAACATGGTAAACCCAATTGGAATCCCGGCCTTGGCCCAATGTCATGTGATTGTGGGCAAATCAAGTAATAGCCTTGCGGCTAAAAAAAATCTGTTCTTGGAATAGTATACTTTACTGTTGGATAATGCCTTCACAGTAAAGCAGGGCCTTGCAGTTCAAACCTTAAAATTACACCTATCCATACCCTTACATGGTAGGTCTTCCTTGTCAGACTAGACTAGTTGACAAGGCCATATCTCATCTACATTTTTCTAGCGTTCCATTTATTAGCGTTTTCAAATCGAGTGTTGAGGTTCTGCAGGGTTGTCTAAAAAGCACGGTCTATATATTGAAGTAGAAAAAACTATACTCTAGATTATTTCCGGCTCTCCTTTTTGAAGCCAAGGCTAATATTTTAGTATCATAGTCTCGTAAGACTCTAAACTAAACATGTGGTTCCAAAAAGCCCTGTTTAGTAGGTCATTAGTGTAGGAATATCTAGTTAAACTAAGGAACTCTCCAGTACAGTTATGTTTGCCATACTGGTTTTTTCTGTAAGTCCTACCATAGTCCCTCAAGTTCGAGAACAAGCAGCCTAAATTATTTCCAAACATTTGCAAATTAATTGATCGCACTACCTGGCCCTTTCCACAAACGTTGCCTCTGTTTGATCTGTTTTGAGTTGCATTCTCACTTAACAGCTACATGGGCAACCTATGGTAAAACAAAAAAAACATACTGTTCCGTTGTTCAATGTTGGGTATTCTTATAACCCTCTGTGCCTTTTACTAATTTCTGATTGCTTTAGTAATAAGGATTTGTCACAGATGGGCTTATTTAAGATTTGTGGGGGGATATTTGTCAGATTCTGGTGTTTGGTCACCATGAACTCCGATTTATCTGCTTTCTCACCGTTACAAACTGCACTGGTTCTCCTCCTCACAGAGCACTAAAGATTTACTCAGAAAAAATGTGAGTCCATAAATTCTACATTTTCAATTATTGTTTTCTTGGCTTTCAATAATGTTCACTAATGAAGACTGGTCGAGTACTAGGACTGCTGCCCAGACTGGTCCCTGCTGTTTGTACGCTGTTCTCTTGTTGTTCACTGGTTGGGGTCAAACAAAAAGGAGTTGGATCTTTCAGTCCTGAGAGCTAGTAGTGGCTCGACACATTAGATGGTTTTGAAGTCTTAGGGTGCCTTTGTTGCTAGCAACTGTAGTTTCTCTGGCAATGCCGTTTTGGCTCTCCACCAAAAAGGCATGCCCTAAAGACTTTATAAGCTACACAGAGCACCTAGGATCGCGTGTTCCATTTAAAATAAAGCATGAATTCAGACTATAGGTTCTCTTCATAGCCTCACTATATTCATAGCCACTGAACGTATGCGATTCTGTGGCAGCAGCTTTTTTCGCATACCTAAAGATTTGACATATTTGGCACATAATCCATCATCTGATGCTTTATCTGCAGATTAAAAAAAAAAAAAATTATAATGTAAAAGTTACTACGATGTGCTCAAGCACGTTGGAACACCCTTTGTGGGGTTAACTTATCTTGCAGTTGCTTATTTCGGTATTTGGTTGCTATATCGGTACTAACGAGGTGACATCTATGCCCAGACAGTTTATTACCTTGTGTAAAATTATAAAATGATGAATACTATGAAACAAGTGTGCTGCATTATGCCGCATAATTTACTTTTTCTTGCTGCATAATTTAGTCAACCCTGCCACATAACTTGGTTGTCCCCTGCTGTGTAATTCCAGTGGCCCTGGCTTTATTACATGCAAAATATTGCATGCGAATAATTTCATATTCATTTCATTGACTTAACCACTACATCACAAAGTAGGTTAACTATAATACTTAAATACAGGAGGTAATAGAATTTAATATTGGGTGATGTACTGGAGGTCTCATTTTGTAGGGGGATATGTTTGACCTCGACATAGTGTCTTACAATCCAGACTGCCGTTCCCTTCTTTCATTTACAAAACACTATGAATACAAACTCTGAAATTTTTGTTCATCAGCCTCTACACTTCCTTGCAATCACGATTCTGATAGTTCTTTTGCGTGAGTTGCTTACCTTCCGATGTTTACATTATAAGGCAGGAGAGCTACAGCTAACATTTCGCCTATCTCAACTAAAAACAATCTTCCGGTTGAAAAATGCAAGATGTCAGTCCCGGTTCAGGTACTGTTCTGTGGCTGGGAGTGCTGACCGTGCCCTGCTAATCGACGTGGAGCGTAATTTCACGTACCTGCTTAAAAGGTTTATTTGACATCGTTACATGACCTTTTGTTGGCCAGCAAGTAAAAGTTTTCCTTATGCTTCGTTCTCAGCACACATCTTGTTGACAAACATTGGGTAAGCCAAAGCGTCTTGCTTGTAATAGTATTGCCTTTGATATTTCTTTCGGGCGGCTGTCACGAAGCGCAGACATACGCAGAAGTCATCTGGGGATGATTTTATTAAAACATATCAAGAATAGGGGGATTAGGAGGATTCAAGGTCCAGTGTATGTCCTCCTGTACAAGTTACTAATAATGTGATACACTGTTCCTGAGAAAAAACCAGGGGACTGTAAGGCAAGTGCTATGGGATCCTATTAGTTAGGAGCTCGAGTCCTCACACACCCAGTTGGGTGTCATGCTTCATCATCGGACAGGCTCCTCGTCAGACTGGCGCTGCAATGTCTGACGGGCACCACCCAACGGGGGGCTCTTTGCCGGAGATCTTTTCTCGATGATGCCACACTCACCCTCAAAAAAAATCAAGGGGAAAACACCGAGGAGGGTTGAAAACGGAAACTAAAATTGGTTCAGAACCCTAACTGTATGATTAACTTTATTCTGTTTGTATAGGGTAGAGGCCAAGATGAAAATATTCGTCACGAGAGTGGGACAGAGATAATGATCAACCACTCTCTGACTATCTGTCTTGTTATGGGGGGTCAGGAAATTACAAAACCCACCTCAAGAATTGGGTCGACATGCTTCGCGTCTCAGCGGTCCACATGGATCCAATGACGCTTCCTCAGCACCTAGTATAAAGAAACTCCTCCTACTAAAAGCTGAGTAAGCTATTAACATATCAAATCTGACAGTCAAGAAAAGGTAGGTAACGTCAGTCACTTAGGACCATAGATTTACTGCCTATTCGTCGCCCCTCCTAATTTAAGTAAGGGCTTCCTGGGATCACGCAAGCTTACAGCCAGGATCACATAGCACATTCTAGGTATCCGGCTGGGGGTGGTTGCACCTACCCTTGGTCGCGCTCCCGAAGGTTAAAACATACGCAATAAGGATTGCAGCTGTGCTTGCGTTTCCAGTGGTCTTGTTGGACTTTTTTTTTTATTATTTTTTTTGCTTCAAGAAAAAAACATTCAGAGATGGGCACCGTTTCTGTATAGCTATCTGCACACTCTGAACAGGGCAGACCGGACATCCGTTGCTCTCGGCGTACCAGCATCTGCCAGGATCTGTCTGGCCAGTAGTATATTCAATTGTCATTCTGAAATCAAGTCATTGGAGCGACTGTTGTGGAGGCTAGAAGCGATGACTCTCGGAGCAGTGTAATCAGGTACGGATCCGAGGCAAATTTACACATAATACATTTCAGTAGCACAAATCTTTATATGTTAGTCAGTATAAATATCCATCCAGATTTAATTATTCAGCGGCTAGTTAATCCTGGACTTTGCTCCTGAAAATGTTTGGTTTTGCCTTTCTTAACTCCGAGATTCCTGTATCCTTCTTTACTCCCTCTCCTTATAAATCCTTATAAGGTCTTATTTTTGATCTGAGGTTTCAGGAATGCCATCGTGAACACACTCTCTCCATCTATCGCCTTCCCCTCCCCACTCTATCACCATCACGGAAGTGGCATTACTCAGTTTAAGGCCCTAAAATACTTGCCTTCGTCCGCATTTCGAAAGCTACCTTAAATTATCCAGGCAGCTCGACCAATGTTGGCGGATTGAGCTAGGAGTAGATGACCCAGGGCTAACGCTTCGCAGTGTACTACGGCCTTACTTCCTACAGCTACCCATTCTAGAAGAACCTTTTATATTCGTAAGTTGGAAGTGTACTGTTTAGTGATAGAACCGTGCAGTAATTCTTGTAATGCTGAAATTGTATTGTGAGTGTGAATGTTGGATCTGCTGTTCAAATCGGAGGCAAGTGTGGTGACATGGATTAAGTCGCCAAACCGGTAAACGTCACCCCTTCTGTTCACCCAAAGGGGTGCGATCATGAAGTGTAGGCAGCAAATCTGACAGGCCTCAGTATGTTTGACACTACATAGGAATGCATTGGTTCTGGGCCAAAGGTGGTTGGGAAAGGGGTGAGCCGGACACCCCTAAACGACGAGACAAGTGACCCAAAAAGAACCATCCAGGTTCATCGAAGTAGGCTTCCCTTAGTGTGCATCGAAAAAGCAAGGTATCTAGGTTAGACCTTGGAGCTATAGTAACACCCACATGCTGAAACGTGGACACACAAAGGATTCACACCTACAAAAGGAGAATTTGCCCATTTTGAACTCTCATCAACAGATCTTTAACTGTGGGAATTTACTTTTTTTATCGTGGCTCAACCTACAACTGTACATGCTGTCATGGCTGAAAACAGTTCACTAATCCCGGGAATGCATGCTATTGTCTTATCCTGCAGTAACTAGCAGAAAGTGTCCAACATCTCTTAACTGGATGTTTAATCCCCACTACTCACCATCGTGCTTTCTCTTGTACTAAACCCAGCTTTGTGCTCCATCGAACCAAGGACCACAAGCGGAGTGTGACGCTTTGGTCTCTGTTGACCCAGTGTGTAAACGCGCTGTCACTGCAGTGCTCGGTAGTTGTCAGCAGGTGGCACAGAAGGCAAAGAGCTAGTTTTCACAGTCAAGAGCTGATGATGGAGCACTGAAAGAAAATTGCATTAGTTTCTTTTCTTTATTTTTAAGTTACAGTATATAAACAAATATTGCATTCCTTGTATGTGACATAGCCATTTTAGAAAATTGCCTTTTACTGGATATCATGTTTGTTTTGCAGGGTTAGACTGCTTCATTTGTCCCTGTTCTGTCCTTTGTTCTAAAGTGCCCTAATACCACCTCTGAGGTACAGCTTCAAGCGCCTGGAGTCTCGGGGCAGGGGAAACAACCTGCACCGTGGGCCCATAAGTCATGAACGGTTTCTGTTAGATGGGCCGCTGATGCAGAAGTGCCCTGTTAATGAGCTTTGACCTGGGATCGCGGCACGGCGATCACCAGTAGTCTGTGTTCCAAAAGCAATGACAGACCTCATACCACTATCGACGTCGGTTCACCAAAATGCTAGGTTTAGCGGACGTGCCATCACGTCTACACCATATGACAGTAAGTGACATTCCATGACTTTATTATTAAAGAAAAAAGTGGCACAGGAAACATTATTGAAGTAAAACTAACAGGTACATGATTAATAACAACACCACACTACTCCTAAAGCGGAGTAAGGTCTAATTTTCTGACAAGCTACAAATTAACTTGTGTACTGCCAGGATATGCTAGAAGCAAAGCCTTGATGTGGTAGGGCTCAACTGTCATCCAGATAGATACAACCAGGGGAGGCCCTTCAATTATGATGGAGGAGGTCGCCCTGCTGCTGAAAAAGGAAAAAAAAGAGATAATAAAAGTATTTTACTATCCCTTTATTTTTCTGCTTTGGTAGGGAGAGGCTGGGCCAGCCTCCTCCACGTCAACAAGTGGAGGAGGAGCAGTGGTGCACTTCTGAGTGTACATGTCAGTTTGGCCTGCCGTCTTTTCCAAATCATTGGGTATGCTGGTGCAGTTGGCTGAAATAAAGCCAGCCAAGACTACAACTCAGAGAGTGCACTTATTAGTTAAATGAAGACCTATGACTGGAAACGTGGTGTCCTCCCATCTTGAAATGATATGGAAAGCCGTAGACATTTTTTGATGAAGAGAGGTGCAAGGTAATTAAGAATGAATTAAGTAGAAGTACCCAAATGTCCCTCTTGAGAAAGGGTAAATGAATGAAACTACCAAATTATGGCAATGACAATATAACAAGGACAAATATTTAAACCCCCTGTGGGTAGAGGGAGCATTCTGAGAAACTGGACACTACAACTTTATATGTAGCACAAATAACTGCATAGGAGTGAGAGGAATACCATTTTTATTCCTCGCCTGCCGCATCCTTTTTACACCACTACCCTGTTGCTGAGGCAATCATTAGTGAGATTCTGCATTGTTCTCATAAATCCATGTTCCACTGGCGGAAGATGTTTTTCAAAGGCTACGATCTTTCTCTATGTTCACTCTCAATACAGACTTTCTACAATTTGTATTCCTTAGCGAGCTCTGCATACTGTTGCTATACTAAACTGCAAACCATATGAGGCCCATTACTGGTCTATGCAAATTAATCCCTGTATGCAACCGTGAAAAAACTTCTCACCCCTAACTTTCCTCTGTGTATTCTGCGTAGACGGAGCTGCATTCCATGTACAGGACTTCTGCGGTTGTGACAAATCTTTTGTCCCAATACTACCCTCCCCAGCCCTACCTCAAGCATAAATAAACAGCTATAGAAGTGTGTTAGAAATTGGGTCTTTAGCTGGCAGATGTATGCACCCTAAACTAACCTGTGATCACCATCTGGTAGCTTGTCACAGAGCAGTCATGGTTAACTTAACAGTCAAATTACAGTAACACAGTAAAAACACCACAAAAAGTTTGTTTAGAATAGAAAAAATGTATCTGAGTTAAACAAGATCAAAATGACGAACATCCAAAAAGTAAAAGTCAAGATATGAGTATTTTAAAGATTAAATCCAAAACAGTGCTTAAAGGCTGAAAGTGCAAAAATATTACTTGAGGTTGCCCTAAACTCGGGTAAATCCACAGTTCAGGTTGACCACGATGGAGGACAGACGGGCTACAGTAGCCACTGAGGGTCTGCTGAAAATAGTACCTTGGATGGAGGAAGGGTCAGGTCGAAGACTCAATGCTTCAGTTCTGACCTGCGCAATCGTGTAGATGCGTCGTTGTCAAGCCTCGCAGTCAGGACCCTCATCAGCATCAAACTCTGTTGAGATGTTGCAATGCGTCGTCGTTGAGCCACACAGTGGTGTTCTTGCATCATTGCTGCATCTGCATCGAGCCTCGCAGTCAGGTCCTGCTTCGTCATTGAATCGGCGATGCGTCGGAGGGCTCCGCATCAGTTCCAAGTGGTGCAGTGGCCTCGTTTTTTATTGAAAAAAAGCTGCAGAACCCACTTCTGAGGCCCATGGACTTGATTGGCATCTTAGGCAAGGGAGGATCCACAGTTTTCCAGCAGCTGAAGCAAAAGTGCAGGAAGTCCTTGATGGCCCTGAGACTTCAAGAACAGGGGGCAAGCCAAAAAGCCCTTGGAGAGCTTGGGTTCAAAGATGTATAGAGCAGGTCCAGTCCTTCTCAGTCCCAGGCAAGAAGCAGCAGGCCCACACAGTAATGCAGTTAGCAACGTGGCAGTCCCTCCTGGCAGCACAGCAGATCTTCGTCCTGGCAGAATGTCCTAGGTTCCAGTAGAGTTCTGATTTGGTGGAGTTTGTGATCAGATACTGAAACCCAGTTGAGACTTTGAAGTGGAGGGGACTTCAAAGAGAGGCCTTTGAAGCTCACAAGGATCCTGCCCTTCCTTCCCTGGCTCCGGACTCCCTACAGGGGGTTATTGAGCCCTTTGTGAGTGGAGAGGCACTGCCCTTTTCAGGTGTGTCAGCTCCTACCTTCCGTGTAGCTCAGGAAGACCCATCAGCCATGATGTGCCATCAAAATTCAAATTTCAATCCTCAGCTCCCTTTGTGTCTGACTGTCTAGAGAAAATGCACAAAGCCCAGCGTTCACCCACTGCTGATGTGTATTCAGAGACTGGCAGTGGCACAGAATGGTTAAAATAAAAAATACCAACTTCATAAAAGTGTCGTTTTCAGACTTACAATTTAAAATCCGACTTCACCATGAGTAGGGATTTTGAATTTTGAGTCCAGAGATACCAAACTCCACATTTCTATCATGTCCCAATTAGAAATTACACTTAAAAGATGTTTTAAAGCAAACTAAATGTTAACCTATGGGAGAGATAGGCCTTGCAGTAGTGAAAAACGAATTTTCACTACAAGGGCATGTTCAACTTAAAAGTACATGTCCAACTCTTAAAATACATTGCACCCTTCCCTTGGGGTTAAGTAGGGCCTACCTTAGGGGTTACTTGCATATAATAACAAGCATTTGCAATGCAACGGGTCTCGCATTTCTCCGAGTTAGAGCTATTATCAGTTGTAAACTCCCAACCGGACTTTTCTTGCCTCATTAAATGGAAAAAAGAGCACGATCGCGCTGCTACAGTTCACTCGTAGTGAAACTTATTGGCAAAAGTGCAATTATCTACGTAACTGGCAAAAGTGCAATTAACTATGTAACAGGGTCGATGTCATGCAAAGTGCTTGACTTCTGCCAAGCGAGATCGCGCTGCGAAAAAAGAGAAAAAATAGTCCACAAACTGGACAGAAAACAGCGAGCCTCGTATGTTTTTATTACTTGGTCGCTGCGCTTGAGGAGGGCTAACCACCGGAATGCATGCCTTCAACTAATGAGAGCAAGCAGATTTTAAAAAGGCAAGCCCACGAACCAATGAAAGACACTGACGTGACATGGACGGGGCTCCGAGCCCTTTTCTAACTACTACAGCGCCTCGCAAGCGGTATGCATGCGCAAGTACATGCTTACGCAGGCTGGACCCTAAAAAGGAAGGTTTGGACCTGGTTAGATGACACACTTGCCAGGTCGAAATGTCAGTTTAAAACTGCACATTCAGGCTTTGCAGTGGCAGGCCTGAGACATGTTTAGAGGGGGTACTGAGTGGGTGGCACAATCAGTTACACACACTCCCCTCCCCACTAGATGCCGTCGACTGGGAAGCTTATGTGTGTTTCAGTGTTCCAGCATTTGAAGTTCAACCCGAATCCAGTTGTCTCTTGAGTTTGAGCGATACTTGAATTGTGAAATTAGTTACTGCAATGAATTATCATAATTTATCCTGTTAATTAGTAGAAAAAAGGTAAAGGACTGTAACGACTCAAACAATTTTTTAAATAATGTTTTCCCCACACAGAGTCCCTTGCTGTGTTACAAACGCAAACCTTTAAACTTGGCCAGCCAGGCCTATAATTCTCTGTGGGGTAGACATGACGCACAGTGTCAAATGTTACTCATAATAACCACTGCAACAGGCCAAGGGGTATCTGGTCCGTCTGGGGGCCTGAGTGGACAATGGAAAAGGACTGCTAGGTGATCAGTTGAATTGTAGCAGTTTCTAACCGCACATATTTATACGGTATCTGGCCCAGCTGCAAGCAGTTTCATTTTAAAAGAGCAAAACAAATAAAATGACAACAGGATCCATATACATACCACACCTCTGTAGCTGACAGCATAGTTCAGGCCGCATGGTGATTGGCTGTATTAAAAGCCTTGAGCTTTCATTCTGTATAAGTCTCATGCACACCATGACATGTGGTCCGACAACGAGCTAAGTGGAAACAGTGAGAAGAGTGAGCAGTCTCATGAAAGACTACCATAGTAGGGAACCATTGAATGTTAAATATATTTGTTGTGCCCCTCGGGTATAGTTGTGTTAATTCTTGATATTTTGGGGGCATCCGTGGCTGGAAAATGTGTTATATACGTGATATATACGCATGAGGGAAAATATATCCATGTGTGTCCGTAGTGCATGTGAGGATTTTCTGAAAACGACAACCTTCTATCGGGCACCAAAGAATATACTGAAAAGAAACACTAATACTTCTGGATAATCTTAGTGTTTTTCATGAAAAGAAAAATGCCTTTGTTCCCAAATTAAATACTTGTGTCTAGTTTCTGAATTTTTATGAGCTGCAAAACTGATTCCCTAAGACCGAAAGATCGATTACCAAACGTATATTTAAAGCTGATATTTAAGTGGCAATCACTATTGCTATCGGACACACGCGCCGGTTTGGTTAGTAAAATTTGTCATTGTCCCAGCCTCTAAGGTTTCCATAACCAGATGATGCCTCTTCTTCATGAAATAATACATTCTTGGGCTCTTCTGAGTTAGGCTTGATGCTATAAGGATTGCAATACATTTTTATTGTTTCCCCTGCACCCTCCCTAAGAGAGTCTCCTTCATAATGTAAGCCTAAGGGGCTCCTGGAGAAGCATTGAGAAGGCAATTTGAAGGAGACACATTTTTCACCAACATAAGGCTGACTACACAAATTTCTGAAAATCTTGCTCGCTGTGCCAACTTCAGAGTGAGGCTATGCCTACTAGAACGGCTTAGCTAAAATATGCAATTTACAACACAGGATAACAAAAAGAAAAACACTTTAACATTAATATGTTCAATACTGTTATGGTTTTAGTGGGTCTCCTGTGCGTACAAAAAAAATGCAATTGATTAATTAAATATGTCAACAGAAGTTAAGGCACATGTGGATTTGCATTACCGAAGTTTTTAAACCATCTGTAAGGCATCTATGTATAGGAATTGACATCCTCAAATCCCACTTTTTTACCGAGAAGTGAAAACCCTTCAACAGGTCAATAGCACACACTGCAGTAATTTCATTTTTGAATTTTGTATTGCCATATCCCTCATCTTTCTGTAGTGTATCAAGTCGATACGCTGCAGCACTTCCATTGTGTGTGCAAGCACTATGGACGATGCACATAGCCATTTTAATCACAACATACTGTGTCTGGTTTTGTCGTTATTCTCATTTCACTAAGAGTTTTTAACTTGTTCGTTTTTTTTATCAGGATCGTAAAAATATTTAGTGATTGGTTTACCAAAAAAGTAGAATATTTGCACCCATAGAAGTACTTTTTGAAAGGGTGCAAATGTACTACTTTTCGAAATTCACAAACACTGGCAGTAGCAGTCTTGGAAAGCTAGGCCAGACTCAAGTTTTGAAGCTCCCCGAATGCCACTGAGCAAGCTACGCCCCTGTGGGTCACTTAATGGTGTGTATTCTCTACAACAATGTCACATTCACTTAAGCCTACAGCGCTAAGCCAGGTAGTTGTTTCCCAATGTTTGCAAGTCTGCCCCATTTCAAAGAATGCCAAAAGAGTAACAAATAGGTTATAGCAACCTGTAGAACTGGTATACTCTTTAAGACTCAGCAAGGGCTGTGGGGAGGTGCTGGCACATTCCAGCAGTGCGTGCCCATGATAGAGTAGGTCAAGGCAATTTTTTTTTCTTTGCTGAGTATGACTCCGATCAAAGACACACCCCAAGACTATGGTGAGCAAGTGCATACAGATCCAGCAGGTGAAAAGATGAAGCGTAATATTTCCCAAGCAACAGTAGATAGGAGTACTTTTCATACACAGAGAAGTGTCTGTACTCAGGGACAGGTAGCAGTTCCGTTAGCTTTCTTGATAACTCCACACTCCACAGCAATGATGGATCACACCAGAGTCTAAGACTCAGGGCAGCAGCAAAGATAGCAGGCTAAGTCCACAGTGGGATCCAGAATCCGGGACATGGCTCCTTTCTTCAAGCAGAGGTACTAACAATGAGGGTTAATGGCCACAACATTTCCTGGCTATGGTGGTGCAGATGAGGAAGGTGTACGCTAGAGATTCAACCCACTTGCAGGTGGCAAGACGGCAACAGGAGCAGCTCCTGCAAAGGGCCCCGGTCTGTGGCTTGATGGGGGGGCTCAAAGCAGGCGTCAGTGGGCAGGCGTCCTGAAGAGGTGCAGTACACGTGCAGTGAGAGGAGTAGACTCATGCTTCCAGACCACAAAACCTGATTGCTGTCTTTTTGATGAGGAGCACCAGATAGGGTCCAAACCATCAAGGCTACAGGTGGGACTTCCATGTGAATTCAGATGTAGACACAATTGCTGGGCTTGAGGAAATTGCAGACTTCAGTTGGACATGCAGTTAATGCTGCTAGAACCTGAGGACGGAAACTGTAACAGCAGCATATTTGTTTTCTGCAGAATTAAAGAACACTATCATCATTCCAGTATAGGTTTAACCTGGCAGCTGAGAAGGGACGGCTTAAGGGCATCACGGGGCATCCCATAGCTCTTTTATAAGACCTCGGCTTGCCTTTCTGAGTTGGTTCTGCCCTAATGCATCACACCTCTAGGGACTTAGATTTGGGGAATTTCAGCTGTTTGGGAACATATCTTCACTATCTAGTTTTTTAGTGTACCATTATTTCTACTTTTCTCACATGCTCTTGGTGATAGGCATAGTGGAAATGCTGATCAGTCTCTAAAGCTTTGCCAATCTTCTGCACTACAGATGAAATTAAATATGTTCCAGGCTCACTAAAAAGGTGAGATTTCAAGATTCCAAAATGTGGAATGGAGTTCCTAAGTAAGCACTTTCCAACTTTAAAGGCATCTGCTCTCTCACAGGGATAAGCTAGCACCCACCCTGAAAATATACAGACAACTAATTTTCTCATAATAATACAAAGTAGATCTGGGCATTTTCGAACTTCATCTGGAGGTGAACGAAGGGGCCCCAAGGGGTAAAGTGAACAGTGCAAGCTGGTCTTAATCCCTTTCTCAGCATTATGGGAATGGCAATGATTTTGAGCCATAAAATGAAAGAAGAGTCCTGATATTGCTGGTCCTTTCAGCTCAGCTGCCTTCAACACAGTCGACCATCGCAATCTCATATGCACTTTGGAGTCTCAAATGGGATTCAGTGGCAGTGTATTGCACTAGTTCTCGACATACCTTTCTACCCACACTTATTTAATTCACATGGAAGCTTCCAGGAACCAAAAGATCCTATCGCCAGCGTAGTCCCCCGGGGCCCCATATTGTCTCCTGTCATCTTCAGCCAAATTGGGGAGATCCATTGGCTCCTCATGCCGGCGAGCACCAACTTCAAAACCAACTGCATCATTTTCAAAACCATCAAAACTAAAACTCCCACTTATCTTGCAGACAAGCACACCAAATATAGTGGCTCCTGGCAAACCCACAGCCAGGACACCATCAGACTGCAGACAAAGAAGTGTAAGAAATTAAAAACAATGCAGCAGGCCTTTTCCATCTATGCACCCGGGATACAGAACAACGTCCTTGTATCCAAAGACTTGAAGACTCTCTTCTTTAAAGAACACTACATCACGATGTGTTACCCATTCACAATCCAACTGCCTCACCTGTTACTCCTTGACTATATGTCTGTCATTAGCTCTGATGCCTTTTGACTGGGTTTGCGCTATAGAAATACCATATACCTACATACGTACATTACCTGCTGCAAATGATAGAAGACCAAAGCTATGGTCCATTGGTTGGGCAGTTGTTTTGTTTCTTTTGAATGCTTGACTATTTTTGCATTAAACACATTAGAGTTTTGGCACCCTATCCTGAGTGTCTGTTTTCTTCTAATCTTGGGACACTGGGAGTGAGGCCTGCAGGAACCACTCATTAAATCTTCTGTTTTTATAAATCCACCCAGAGCCATGCATTAGCATCTTGTGTGTATGTTACGTTTGTTTAGTGCATGTACATAGTAGTAGGGGTTTGTTCGACTGAGAGCAAACGTGAGAGAATACCACAAGTGTGAGGACTACTGTCCCAGACCGCGAAAGTGTATTTCCTCCATTACTGTGGCTGGAAGTAAGAGACCAGACACTGAGTTGAAAAGGATGGAGGAATGGTTGCCTTTAGAAATTCCATGAAGGCCTTTTGTTAGCAAGGGTCTGAGTACTGCCATGGGTTTGTTGGTTGATTGGTGAATGAATGGATGGATGTGCGGAGGGTCTGCAGATTTTTTGTGTATGGTGAAGAAGCTTCTAGGTCAGATTTGCCATTTGTTCCACTCCAATATACTGATTCAGTTGAGTTGATGACAGCTGGGTGCAGAATCCTCACTCTCCCATATGCTTGTGTCCTGGGTGTTCGAGTCTGAAGACAACCCCAGTGATATCTGCTTTGAGAAGCATCGTTCTACACATAGGCTGTGTCTGGAGAGAAACTTGAGGAGGACGCTTGAAGGGAGAATCCTCACAATTCTTCTGCAGTTTGAAAATGTGCATCCACATCACCTGTTAGGAAATATGTTTAAAAAGGTGGATGCAAAACACGCCACTTTGTTCTCATTCCAAGTCTTTCATGATAGGGAAGTGGGTGCTCCGAAGAGTTCTTGAATGACTGATGATCAACAAGGGATGGTGTCTGGCTGATAGCCATTTTCCCAGAGGGGAGGGGACATCACCTGTAGCCTGCCCTTTTCTGCTGAAGGAGCTGTGAATGTGCCTGAAGTGCCTAAACGTCTACTTCCCTGCGGAGAGAGGGTGGAGGTCTTACTGGTCCTGCAGAAGGAGGGACTTCCCAGGAACAGATATGCCCATAAAATCCCAAGGACTGAAGTACATCTAGAGAGAGCTGATTATATGAGAGTGATCTGTGAGCAACCTGGTTCATAGGGTTTCCCTGTTCTTTCGTAACTGGTTCTTAGCAGGACCCTCAAAGTATCTGTGCTGTTGGCCTGGTCAGGGTTGCATCTGTGTCATCTCACTGGTCTGATTGGGGCTGCAGTTGTCATGGGCTTGGTTGAGGTGGGATCCTCTTTGATCATCGCATTGGCCCGATTGAGGCTGTTACTGCTATTGGTCGGACAGGGCCGTATCTGTTGGGACTTGTGCATTGGCTGGTTGGACATGGTGGGTTTAGTGGTGCCTTCAATCTTCCTGCTGAAAGAGGAAGGGGCCTACACATGCATCTGGACCACTGGACTGCAGGCCCAGTAAAAAAAGAATCTGATAGAGACTTCTAGTTGTGGATTCCTTCCCTTAGAAGTTCCCCCAGGCGTCAGACTGGATCCAGAGTTTTTTCATCAAGCAGTACCTTTGCATGCCGTAAGGTGCCGCCAGTCGACTCTGCGTCTATTGTTGGCGTCGTGGTTGCTGTGATGACATCACAGTCATATATAGGCGCTGCCCTGGCGTGCTGATGTCAGCACTTTGATTTCTGTGCCAGCCTAGGCGCAGCTCTAGAGCGAGCCACCTTAGTAATTTTTTGACTGACTTAAAGACTAACTTCAACCATTTTGTCGATATTTTTTAAAACTTTTTTGATACGTCGAGGATGTCGTGGGAGACTGGGTTTAAACTGTGTGATCACCGAATGATGTCAGTGATGGGTCCACACCTCGTATGCTTGTGCCTGGAGCACAACCAAGACCTGAAGTCATGCTCCTTGTGCTGGACCAAGAACCCGAAGGCTTTGAGGGAGCGGTCCCTGAAGCTCATGGCAGCCTGGCACTCTATTCCACATCGCTCCTCGTCTTGTTCGAGAAGAAAGTCAAGAGACCGCTCACAGAGGCCCCTCCTTTCTTCGTTGTCCCACTCTTAAGTCCTCAAGACACCCGGGTCACAGGAAAAAGAAGTAAAAGAACGCCAAACGTTCTTTGACTTCGTCCCACCGCTCGGCCGACACAAAACGGAAAAGCGTTGATGCTCTAGGCCTCCCTCCGCATAGCCTACTTCTGGGTCAGCTCGGCCTCCCTGAGTTTCCAGGAGCTGGAGCCACTCCTTCCCAGCTGAGAGAGTTTTACGAGGCCATGCGCTGCATCTTTGGGCACACCGACCCCCCTGCAGCACCTTTGGGCCATGTGGGGCCCCTCGGGTTCTGTGCCGGTGGCTTCGGCCTCAGCCACTGAGGGCCCCTCCAGATCCGTTATCGGATCCCTGCCAACGCCATTCATGCCAACACAACTTTCCTCTGCGCCGGCAAAGACGTTGACACTCTTGACGGTGGTTGGGCCCGCAGTTGACATTGACCTAATCCTTATTCCTGATGATCTGCAGCTGGAACGAAGTCACTTGATGCCGGATCAGGCTTTGATGGGGTCTAATCACCACAAGTTGGATCCTGACCCTTTTTACTATGGGTACAGTTACGGAGAAGGTTTGGAAGGGTCTTTGGACCCTCTAGAATACCAGCTAGAGAATCCTGAATTAGTCTGGGCACAGGAATTAGGCAAGGCTAGCGGTCTGGATACTTCTCCAGATGCTGGCATGCTTTCTCACCCTAGCATGGCTATGGAGGAGGGAGAGTCATATTCTATAGTGGCCAGTAGGGCGGCTTAGGTTCTCGGACTCAAGCTTCTTCTGTGGCGGTCAGGACTAACCTCCAGATTGAGATGCTCCATCCTGCGACTTACATCTCAGAACCCCTCTTAACTTTCAATGAAGCCCTCACGGATGTCCATTGTGTACCTGGTCCAGGCCCAGCACAGGTGCTCCTCTGAATAGGACAATCATCCACCACCATCGGCCTGCGTCAAACAACCCTACATTTCTATCCCAATGCCCTATGCCTGAGAGCCATGTCCTCCAGACCTCTTCCTCATCTGGCACATTCCCAATTCCCCCCTTCGTATCGGGAATCAAAAAGACTGGATCAGCTTGGGACAATGATGTTTTCTTCCTCCAGTCTGGCATTGAAGTCCGTGAACACCGCATTCCTCTTGGATTGCTATACCCATTTCTTATGGGATACAGTTGCACAGGTGCTGCCGTAGGTCCTGGAAGAGGCCCGGGCCATCCTCTCCCAAGCCAATGCTGATGGAAGGGATACAGCCAAGTTCATAGTACATTGTGGGCTGGACACGACCACTCACTGGGCAGATCATTGTGCCGACGGTGGCCTTACGGTGCCACGACCTGGTTGAGGATGTCCATCAGTACAGGGATGTCCATCAGTCTCTCATGGACATCCCCTTGGATGGCACCAGTCTCTTTAGAGTGGTTGCCTCCTGCGTCCTTTCCCTTCCAGCCACCGATCCACGCATGCTGCACAGCCTCTGCGTTGTTGTGGACACAGAATCCCAGGGGCTTGTGGGTCAGGGAGCCAGAGGTCTGGCTGTTCACCCCCCCACCCCTGCTGCAGCCTCTACACCCTCTTAGTCAGTCGCTACATCCTGGACCAGTTGGAGGCAGGATCCGCCATCACCTGCCCCACTGGGAATCCATCACGACGGACTGGTGGGTTTTGCCAATGTCCGAAGGGGCTACTCCCTCCCCCTTCGAGACTACACCTCTGCCCATGCCACCATCTTACGACCACCTATCGGGGGATCATTTGGTACTTTTCCACGAGGAAGTCATGGCTGTCTTGGCCAAGGAAGTCATAGAGAGGGTCCCTGCACTCGAAGTAGGCTGTGGTTGTTATTCCAGCTACTTTTTGGTGCCCAAGAAGGACAGGGGCTTCGCCCTATCCTAGACCCCCGGGCCCTTAATCTCTTCTTCAGGAAGGAGAAGTTTAGAAGGCTCACCCTGGCTCACATCCTGTCTGCCTTGGACCCGGGAGACTGGATGGTAGCTTTGGGCTTGCAAGATGCCTAATTTGCAAATACCTGTCCTGCCTACCCACAGACGCTACTTTTGATTTGTGGTATGTCACAAGCACTTTCAGTTTACTGTGCTCCCCTTTGGCCTTACCAGCACCCCTTGGGTGTTCATGAAAGCAATAGTGGTGGTTGCAGCTCATCTGAGCAGGTTAGGGGTTTCAGTCTTCCCCTATCTCAAAGACTGGCTGTTGAAGGTGAGCACGCCCCAGACCAGGGGTCTTCAAACTGGGGGGCCTCAAGTGATCCTGAGGGGAGGGGCGCCAAGCTCTGGTCAAAACAGTCATTACACAAATAACAGTGTTTTGTTTCAAGCAAAAACATGTTATTGCATTTTTAAAAAGGGAACAGTAGTTAACTGAACTGTTTAAATACATCTAGACATATTTAGACATTGCCATCTTTATAAAATAATTGTGAAAAAATTCTGGTGGGGGGGCGCGGCATTAAAAAGTTTGGAGCCCACTGCCCTGGACTGTCGTCTTTCACCTTCAGACTACATACTGCATTCACTGGGGTTCACTATAAATGTGGCAAAGTTACACCTGACTCCTTCTCAGATACTCCCCTTCATTGGAGCTGTTCAGGACATAGTGCGGTTTCAGGCTTATCCTCCCTAAAAGCGAGTCCAGGATATTCAGGCTGTGATACTCATGTTTCAGCCTCTATCCTGGATTTCGGTGAGAATGACTCTGAGGCTGTTGGGCGTAATGGGCTCCTGAATCCTGCAAGTGACACATGCCAGATGGCATATTCGGGCTCTGCAGTGGGACCTGAAGTTCGAGTGTGTTCAACATCAAGGGAGCCTCTCCAACTTGGTCCAGATCTCGGAGGGAACAGCGCAAGATCTGCAGTGGTGCCTTTCGATTCAGGATTGGGTCAACAGCAGATCCCTCTCCTTTCCCCAACCAGAACTCACAGTAGTGACAGATGCATCACTCCTGGGATGGGGTGGCCACATGGGAGAAGGTGAGATTGGAGATCTCTGGTCTCCAGCGGAGTCTGGTCTCCACATCAATTTTTTGGAGCTCTGGGCGATCAGGTTTGCATTGAAAGCATTTCTTCCTTCTTCCCTCTTTCAAAGGGAAAGTGGTGCAGGTGTTCACAGACAGCACCACTTCTATGTGTTACTGCAACAAGCAGGGCGGAATGGGGTCGTGGGCCCTTTGTCAAGAGGTTCTGCACTTCTAGACATGGCTGTAACACCAGGACATAACCCTGGTGGTGCAACATCCAGCCGGTTCCTTGAACGCCAGAGCAGACTAACTCAGCCGTTGATGCATAGTCTATCACAAATGATGTCTCCATTCAGAGGTGGCACAAGGTCTCTTTCAGCAGTGGGCAGAGCCTTAGTTAGATCAGTTCCAAGGCAGCACTCACTTGGCAGAGCTTTTCATCTCGGGTGGAACTTAGGCCTCCTTTACGCTTTCCTTCCAATACCACTTCTGCCCAGAGTTCTGAAGAAGATCATGAGCGACTGGGCCTAAGTAATGCTTGTGGCTCTGGACTGGACATGAAGAGTACGATATCCCGAGCTCCTGAGCTTGGCCACGGATCCTCAGATCAGACTGCCCCTTTGGGAGGATCTTCTGTTGCAGCAGCAGGGGATGGTTCGCCACCCAAACATGTCTAGTCTCCGTCTTCATGCATGGAGATTGAGAGGCAGCAGTTCACCCAAAGTCTGTGATGTTATCTTGCCAGCCATGCATCCCTCCACCAAAACGGTATATGCCTGTCATTGGCACACATTTGTACATGGTGTACCAACAAGTCTGTTGATCGCCTTTCTGCACCTCTGTCTGAGGTTCTACTGTTCATCCTCTCTCTTGCCCAGCAGGGCTGTGCTTTGGGCACCCTTTAAGGCTTACTTATCTACCATCTTGGCCTTTCTCAGATTGCCAGATAAACCTTCCTTATTCAGGTCTCCCATTGTTGGGAAGTTCCTTAAGGGACTCAACCATTTGTTCCTACCTACCCTGTTCATAATGCCCCAGTGGGATTTGAACCTAGTCCTTACCTACCTTATGTGTGCCCCTTTTAAATCACTCGACAATTGTCCCTTGTGGCTCCTCACACTAAAACTGCTGTCCTGATTGCCATCACCTCTGCTCGCAGAGTGAGTGAGCTTTGAGCTCTTTCTTTGAAGCCACTATTTCTATCTGCCCATCCTGGCAAAGTGATGCTTTGTACCAGGGCCTCCATCCTTCCTATGGTTGTTACACCCTTTCATGAAGGCTAATCCATCACTTTGCCTACTTGTTATGCACCCACACATCCTTCTCATGAAGAGGAGAGACTCCATCATCTGGATCCAAAAAGAGCATTGACATTCTACCTCAATCGTACCAAAGATTTCTGGGTGGACGATCAATTATTTGTGGGATATGTGGGTGAAAAGGAAGGGTGGGCAGTGCAGAAGGGGACCATCTTGCGATGGGTGGTGCCCTGTATCAAAATGTGCTATGCCTTGGCAAAGAAGCAACCCCCTGAGGTCTTGCGTGCTCACTCCACCAGAGCAACTGCTGCCACCACAGCGTTAGCACGCGGAGTTCCTGTCCTGAACATCTGGCAGGCTGCAACATGGCATACTTGTACACGTTCACAAAACATTTCTGCCTGGACAGTCAGGTCTGCAGAGATGGCTAGTTCGCCCGTTCGATCCTACAGGACTTTCTATTATGATCTTAGTTCGCAGCCCTCCTCCGAGGATGATATTGCGCATCTATTCTAAGGTAAGGAATCTGCAACTAGAAGTCTCTATCAGATTAACAAGTTACCTTCTGTAATGTTTTATCTGGTAGAGACATATTCTTGTTGGAGATTCCTTACCAACCCGTCCACCATCCCCACACTGTAAACTGATTACTAAGGATAGGGATTCCCTTTTCAGTGTCCTAGTTCTGGCATACCCTGCTTAGTGTTACTCATGGCTCTGTGCTACTGGTGTGGAAAGTTGTGAAAAGAAACTGTCAGTGCGCCAGGGTGGCTCCTATACACGCTCATGATGTCATCCCGGTGACCACGATGCCAACGACGGACGTGGAGTTGACCAGCGCCACCTAACAGCACTGGGGTACTGCTTGAAAACAAAAATGGCCGGATCCAGTCTGATGCCTGGGTGAAATTCTAAGGTAAGTAATCTGCAACTAGAATATGTCTCTACCAGATAAATCATTACCGAAGGTAAGTAACTTTTTCGATGCAGCCCTCGCCTGGTCTCCCCAGGAGCCTTGGACTATCTTCACTCATTTTGGTCCCTACCTGCAGAAGTGTAAAAGGGACACCGATGATCTCTGAATGAGCGAGGAAAATACTGTTGACTACCCAGTACCACCAGGTAAGAACTGAGAAAACCATGAACTGAGTGTGCATTTTGACTTGGTGAGGAAACATAAGACTGCACTTGAGCATGATTATTATTATTATTATTTTTTTTACCTGATCAGCCTAAGAGGGTCACCCAGGTGGGACTAGCAAGGGAACTCTGTTGGTGTATCCTCACAAGGGAGGATCGTACCCTGAGCCACTGTAGCTTTTTCTTTCTTTCTTTTAGCATCATTGGTCTGGACATGGAACTCATTGTATCTGTTGGTTGATAATTGAGTGCGGAGCTCAAGCACCCCACACTACATCCCGGAAAAGCATTTAACTGCTTGCGCTCAAGACCTTGAGAGGCAAGTGCGTAAGAAGAAAAGCCAAAAGCTCCGCAATCCCCCTTGACAGGCACATTTTGCTGAATTTCCAGTGCTCGACTACAAGCCTTATTTGGGTTTCTTCAGTGATGTTGTAAAAAGTTCGAGGCGCCAACTCGATTCTGGGGAAGGAGGGAGACACGCTGACTTTTCACATGGTGGGTGCGAGAGGCTGCAGAGTTTGCCACCCGTATAACTGAAGAGCAAAGCCCTTCTCCCTGCTTGTGCAGGACTCTCCTTAATAGCACCGTACATGTGTCTGGCTAGGAATGATGAGGTCATGGCATTGGTGCCATCTTGCAAAACGGGGCCATATTCAGCTTGTTCGCATTCTTCTCCGTTTCTCACGTGTCACCCTGCTCCTTGCCTCTCCTCCAGAGTGGGTATAAACATCGTTTGTTTTGGAGTTTTTCTCGTCCTCATTCATGGAATTTCTCGGTTGCGTTTTGCTTTACTTTTGTTCTACCCATCCCACTGTGTTGCTGCTAAGGCTTAGCTCCTTTGAAACTGAAGTTGATTGTTTCTTGAGACCACTGACTAGCTGTTCATCTCGCTAGGGACATTTTTATGTGGGCTTGATGGATGATTTGACCTCCATCCTGAAATTCCCTTTAAACCTATACAAGTCGTCAACAGGGAATCATTATTTATACCCGTTTCCTGTACTTGGCAGGATTCGCTGTAGGGCTTGCTCTTCCATTGTAGGACAAACTGTTTTGCCTAATAGTGTCGGTCATGTGGCCTTCTTGGAACCACTTACTGTTGTTTAAACACCGAATCATAGGATATTTGGGATCGTTGCCATTTGTAAAGTGAGCGTTGTACAACTTGGCGTTTAGCCGCTCCATAAATTAAACATTTCGCTTTGAAAGTTTTGTTTTGACCTACATGAAAATATGGAAACAAACACAATTTAAGCACTTAGTACTTTTTCTTGTAGAATATTTGGCTTTTGAACTGTGTTTCCCTCTGACTCAAAGGTTACCATCACTGTATTAATAAAAGATTCACCATAGCAGTTGTTCGATTTCCACATGTTTACTTGTCTGCAGACAGGACTAATATAAATAATGTCACATTTCATGTTAAGATTCCGGTTAATTATTAAACTATGTCACCTTCCTCGGATTGCTTAAGGATGTGGTTTGATGCCTGAACTTCCATCGCTGACTAGGTACTTTAACACCATTCCTGGAAACATCAGTTTGTTTAATTGGCTGCTTTATAAACTGTTATTACCATCCGCTATCAATTGTAAACAATCACTAGACAAGCCAATAGGGTTGGCTTATCTTTGAGCCCTGAGTAAAACATTTAAGGAAAGGCAGCTGCAGTGAAAAAGCAAAACAAAAATAAGATTGTCTTCGGCATACAGTGTAAGTTCAGATGAAGAATTTAATGTGTGATGACTCAGAGTACTTTAGCTGTGTAAAATGGTCCCTCGGGCACAGCAGTGCAAGTCTTTTATAAGAGGTGAAGACTTTTTTAAATGGCCAATATTAATAAGTTTAGAAGGTAATACGCCTCCAAGAGGAGCCAAAGCCCACTCTGTATTTACTTTAATACATTGCTAACAATAGGTATTGTGACAGATTTACTGTATGACTGATCCACAGAATGTAATAAGGATCGATAAAGCTATCATAGAAATTACAAATTTCATAGAGGGAGGTAAGTTGTTCGAAGGGTTCCCTCACCTTAAAGTAGAGAAGATGACGAGTGCCATTTAGTAGTATTTTATTTTGTTTACATTTGCAAGCTTGTGTGAAAGTATTTTTGCATTTTGTTAATTCTGTTTGCAGTGCACTCTGTTAGCTTCTGCAGATTTACTTGGGCTCGTCTACTTGTTACAGTCGTTGGGCCATACCCACAGTTACGTCAAAGTAGGACTTAAAGATATTTTACTTAATAAGGTGTCGCCCAAGTTGGAAGTCAGGTAATGCTCTGCCTAAATGGACCAATAGGTTATCACTTCAGGGTCGTTGCCACACTTGGTTGGTGCTTTGCTTTTACAAAAAAATGTTTTTGACAAAATGGTGATGTTTACTGCAACATGGAATTTAGAAATCTGTCTAATGTAGGGGGTCTGTTGGTTGTGGGAGAAAATAAAAAGCACTCCTGGCTGCAGCAATTGTTTACCAAGACAACCAGTGTTCCTGGCCAGTGTTACTTTTAGCTTCTTAATGGATATGGCACACAATGCTGAGGAAGTGGTTGCAGAGTATATTGTACATCTTGTCCTAGCACAGAGGGCGTCTGTCGGACCCTTTACCAGGGGCACACGGCAGACAGGTGCTGCTGGGCTCCAACAGTGGTGCTTGAAGCCCTTTGCTTCTGGTATCTTGTGGTCTGTTATACTGTAACTCTACAAACTGGACCAATGCAAACCTTTCCACCTTTGACTCTCAGGGTAGCGAGGCAAAGAGTCCAAGAGTTCTCAGGGAGGTACTGTGGTGTGCAAGAAGTCAGATCTCAGCAGTCAAGCAGCAGGCACTGTCCAGCCCACTGCTTATCGTTTAGATGAAATAAGTATTTTTATCTCACAGCAAACATAGGGCCTGATTACAACTTTTGAGGAGGTGTTAATCCGTCCCAAATGTGACGGATATACCACCAGCCGTATTACGAGTTCCATAGGATATAATGGACTCGTAATACAGCTGGTGGTATATCCGTCACTTTTGGGACGGATTAACACCTCCTCCAAAGTTGTAATCAGGCCCATAAAGCTATACAGATCAACTGGAATGCAATTATATGGTTGTAACTTAAGTTATGATTCTCAGTAAGGACCTAAACCCTGCCCCAATTGTATTCTCTCTTCTCGCTTTAGGATACATCTCATGACAACAGATCCCAATATAATGTGGGCATGCCATCGATTAGGCACAGGCGCAGATTAGGTGACATACCCCCAGTGATCATTTGTGCAACTCGGTTCAAAATCCTTTACCCTTTGCATTCACTGGGAAATAAAGACGCAAGTCCATGCAACAGAATCTTCTGCACATTCTAGTCTTTTTCCAGTTGCAGGCTTGGCCGCACTGTTACTTGCTTGTTGGTGTTGCAGTTCTAGTGACAAGGCGGATGCTTTTCACATATCTGACCTTGTGGTAGCTTTACTTATTCTGGGACTGCAGCAGTGACCTCTTGTGAACAAGGACCACTGAATAAAGGGGTGCACAGTGACCCTCATGTTTGCCTGGTGGTCTTTGGGTCTGGGTGCAGACAGGTGCTCAAATACAGCAGTTGCTGCCTCAGGCCCATTCATCTGGGATGCCATGTCTTTGTCTGCTGTGGCCTCCAGGATGATCGTGACATTAGCCTTTCAGGCTTATGATGAATGCCATACAACAAGGTGTTATTTGTCTAGCAAAAGTCTTGTTAAAATTCAGACAGGAGCACAGACAGACTAGGAGACCTCCATCACAGCACAGGTTGGTCATGCTCTCACTCTCAGTTGTAGTTAGCTATATCTGGATGCTTCTTGTGCTTGCAACGCACTGCAACACCCTCCTTAGAAAATAATGGCTTTGAGTGGTTAAAAAAGAACCCCATAGGTATTAATGTTAAAATTAATTAAGTCATTTTGATGTCTTAAAAATAAATATACATTTAATTTGATGTTTTAAAAATTAAATATAAATAGTAACTATTGTTTTGATAAGCATTGTAACTAGAAACAGTACATGTAAGTATATGTCTGAAAAGGTAAGGATAATATTTTAAATTATTTTAAACATAACTTTTTAAACTTAAAATGTGATCAATAAATATAAGTATTTTACTTCAGGTGGGTATTTACACAAAGCTTTAAAAAAAAAAAATTTAACATTCCTCCTGTACTGGAACTTTCATAGATTCATATGCTTGAATCAATCCCCGTCATCGAGATGGGAGTTTCCGGTATCTTAGAAAAGCAATGTCCTAATAGATATGCACATTGTAGCCCTGAGAGCCTTAGTTTGGTGTCATATCACAGTCATTTTTAAAAAAAGGACCAAACTTTAGAGTCTACCAATCAGGTGAGACCACCCTTTAGGACCCTCCTGAGAGAGGCTACAGTCCGTCTGATTTTCTACCACACATCATGCTAAGGAGTCTCCTCTGAGCTCTTCTCAGTTTTTTCTAGTCACAGCTGTGACATTTTTTTAATGAATTAAATTCCTAATTAAAATTAATGCTAATAGTTCTGTGGCATTTTTTATTTTGCTCGATATTTAACATCTACAACATTATTCACATTAATATGTAGCACAAAAACTCTTTTAGTTAGTAATTGTTTTTTAAGTTTAATAAACTTTTTTACAAGTTCCCTATATCATACCATAGGCAGACCTCTGCCTACATGTGAAAAGTTACTAGTAGTACTTTACACTTCTAAACTAGGTTCCTACCCCTGAATTTAGGTGGTGAAAATGTGTAAGTCTACACTTTGTAGAACTTTGCACTTGGAACTGGTGAATAGCTAAATATAGTAAAGTTATTCCAAAGTGTAAGAGTACATTCAAATGTATAGCTTTACTTGTGTTGTGATTTGACCTTTTTAAGTAGGCCCCTTCTTTCTATTTTCATATCCAGGACAGTTTTTTGGATTGCAACTAACCAACTGTGAGCTCTGAAACGGTGTAACTATAAAGGCATGTGTAAGAGACATTACATTGAGATAATTGTGGCAATTGCACGTCCAGAGATTGTCTGTAATACTATCAGTCATAGTTCTCTATATAATTAAGACCACATATAGATGTATCATTCTCCTTTCTGATTAGGTGGAAGGTGAGGGCTGAATGCACTGAGTGTAGCAAGTTTTTATATGGATGGTGCATTACCATGTCGTGGCCAATCAATTCATAATGAGGCTTGCTGAAGAGAATACCTGCAGTGTCTCTCTGTGCATGTAGCTTCCATACATTTATGCTGCATTACAGTGAAGGACAATTGAGCTAGACGGTCTACCGTAAAGTAATCAATGAGGAACAAATTGATTGTTTGATGCTACAATTCAGAAATGAGGCACCATTTCAATTCTGTATTAATATTAGAAAGCACTCTCATATGCTCAGTTAAGAAGCTTGCACGTCACAATTGGCTTGCCCTTTTAACCCACCATAGTTCATATTGATCTTTTGAAATGCACAGCCAATTAGTGATATTTTCATGGCAGAACGGACATTTTTTCCATCGACAAGCTAAAGTGGTAGAGGAGTAGTATTTAAAGGCCCAGTCATAATTTGAAAAAAAAAAAGAATACTGGACTTTTGCACAAAAAGCCAGAAATAAACATGCTAACCTTTGCTTTACTAGAGAACTAAGGGCCAGATACAGGGGGATTTGCAAAAACGGTTACATTTTGTGCACTGATTTTTAGCAAGTTCCATTCTGTTTTGCGAAATAACATTTGTTCTAGTAGGTTGCATCACAAAATACTGAATTGCTGAGGTTTGCATAAATAATAATGGGGTAGGTCACTAACTGCGACCCACTTCAATTTGCTGCCAACTCTGGGATAGGGTCCTGCTCTGATCAGCAGACCACCATGTCTGTGATTGTTTTTAAATAAAGCCATTTTTTAATGCAGACAGTTTTCCTTTTGAGGAAAATTATATGAGTTTAACCCCTTCGCTGCCAAGCCTTTTCCCTCTCCTGTGACAAGCCTTATTTTGACTATTTGGGGTAGTCTGCGCTTAGGCCCCCATAACTTTTTGTCAACATAAGCTATCCATGCCAAATTGCATCCTTTTTTACCAACATTGTGGGGATTCTAAAGGTACCCAGAGTTTGTGGGTTCCCTTTGAGGAGACCGAGAAATTAGCCGAACTACAGCTAAAAGTTAGTTGGTTTTTTTTTTAGGAGAAATGGTGAAAAAATGTGCTACAGAAGAAAGCATCTGTTTTTTTTCCACGGCAAATGGTATCAACAAAGGGTTTGTGGTGCTAAAATTGCCATCTCCCCAGCTTTCAGAAACAGGCAGACTTGAATCAGAAAACCACATTTTTCAACAGTTATCCAATTTTTACTGGAATAACCAAATTGTTACTATTTTTTGTACTTTTAGTCTCCTTACAGTTAGTGACAGAAATGGGTGTGAAACCAACGGTGGATCCCAGACAGCTAAACATATCTAAAAAGTAGGCAAAATTATGAATTCATCAGGGGGCCAATTGTGTAGATCCTTCAAGGGTTTCCTATAGAAAGTAACATTTGAAATAAACAAATATGGAAATTGAGTTAAAAAAAAAAAAACAGCCATTTCTGTCTACGTTTTCTTCTGTAACTTTTTCCAGCTAGGGCAGATTTTTAAAAACAATATACCATTACGTCTGCTAGACCCTTCTGGTTGTGGGGATATATAGGGCTTGTAGGTTCATGAAGAACCCAAGGTACCCAGAGGCAATAAAAAAAACTGCACCTTGCGATGAGTTTTTATTGTATACTGGGTATACTGCAATTCATTTGGTAAAATATAACAAGTAAAAAATAGGTATCAAGGACACCTGTTTTATTTCAGAAATGGGCACAAGATATAAAGTTTAGGAGCAGTGGCTATTTGCACATTTCTGAATTCGTGGGTACCCATACTAGCATGTGACTTCTTTCTTAAATACTGTCTTTCATTTGTAAGGCACAAATGTAGAGAAAGACAATTGGCAATAACACTTATTCTTCTATTCTGTGTTCCTCCAAGGCTCCTAATAAAAAAGCTCGTCACCTGTGTGGGTAGGCCCAGTGCCTGCGTCAGGAAACAACCCAAAATGAAACGTGGGCACATCACAATTTTACACTGAAAACTGATGCTTTTTTTTTTTTTTTGCAAAGTGCCTAGCTATGGATTTTGGGCTCTAGCTCAGCCAGCACTTAGGGAAGGCTAGCATACCTGTACATTATTGAAAACTAGACACCTAGGGGAATCCAGGATGGGTTGCCTTGTGTGGCTGTCACCAGATTCTATCACCCAGAATCCTTTGCAAACCTCAATTTATTTAAAAAAAAATATTTTCCCCACATTTCAGTGATGGAAAGTTCTGGAATCTGAAGGGAGCCACAAACGTCCTTCCAGCCAGCATTCCCCCAAGTCTCTGTATAAAAATGGTACCTCACTGGTGTGGGTAGACCTAGTGCCTGGGACAGAAAACGCCCCAAAACGCAATATAGACACATCACATCTTTACACTGAAAACTGATGCATTTCTTGCAAAGTGCCTAGATGTGGATTTTGGGCTCTAGCTCAGCCGACACTTAGGGAAACCTAGCAAACCTGTACATTTTTTAAGACTAGACACCTAGGGGAATCCAGGATGGGGTGATTTGTGGGGCTTTCACCAGGGTCTGTCTCCCAGAATCTTCTGCAAACCTCAAAATTCGTTAAAAGAAACACATTACCCCAAAGCAGAGTCAGCCTAAAAACGTATATAAAAAAAAAATTGTGCTTATGAACTCACTGTGATAGCCCCTCAATCTCTACACGTTTTTGGCCCTTTCCTGTTGCCGGCACTTGGGCCACCCTCACAAGTGAGGTATCATAATAAACAACGTGACTCATAACAACTTCGCATCCCCTTGTCTATTACATAATAAGGCTACCCTACAAAAAAAAGTACACTCTTCATGTCTCTCTCAGCCACCAAGTCCACCACCCACACACACACACCCAACAAAATGCCTCCTAAGCCTGCTGGATGAAGAACACTATTTTGAAAAACAAAACTATTGTGACCCTCACACAGTTATCGCAACTAACAACACACCTGCTACAAGCTCAAAATATACTGCTCACCCTTCTCCTAAACAAAACAACACTGCCACTAACACACTTTTTCCAAACTGCCAGCTCATAAATGCTCGGTCACTCTAAAAAAACAAGCACCACATCTACGATCACAGTCACACGACCTGACTTACTATTCATAACAGAACCATGGTTGGGAGATGAAATGTCTCAAGTGTTGCATGAAGCCCTTCGTCCAGACTATCAAACCATCACACAAAACGTATAGGCAAGCGAGGAGGTGGACTAGCTATTATATTCAAACAAGCAATACATCTCAGTAAAACAGACATTTCCATACAAGGTTGTGAAGCCCTCCTCACCAGATGCTACCCTACTCCAACTTCCTCCTGTAACTTTCTCCTCCTTTACAGACCTCCACCTAACAACTCAACATTCCAAGACGCTTTTCTAGATAGAGTCTCAAACCTTATTACATTATACTCAAACCTATGCATTCTTGGGGACCTAAATATTTGGTTTGACAAACCCAATATGCCCCATCCAAAAGCTATCACCACTGGCCTAGTCGCATTGAACCTACATCAGATTGTACACAATCCCACACACATCGCTGGACACATCCTAGATGTCATTTTTGCTAAACCTGAACTAGTTACCTTCATACGCCAATCACATGGTGAGACCACCATTTGATAACTTTATGACATAAAATACCACAAATCAACACACCCCACAACTACTTACATACATGCACGTATCGACCTTGGAGCAAACTCAGTTTTGATGACTTAGTAACACAACTAACAGCCAACACAGATCTAGATACAATTAATTATTTTCCAAAACTTTGAGTGGCTACAGGAAACTTTTGATATTCTATTACCACTCAAAAAAACTAAACAGGACAAAAGAAAATCAACACCTTGGAGAAACACAGAACTTAAAGAGATAAAGCAACAAATCAGAAAGTTGCAGCGGACCTGGCTCAAAACAAAAAACAGTCAAGACAAGCTGCAGCAACACAAACTTAACGGAATATACAATTCATCAATCAAAAAAGCTAAAAGGTACTGCTCAGACTGAATTCAAAATGCTAAGTCTGCAACCAGAAAAGTTTATAAAATTCTCAATGAATTTCGATAACCTTAAATGCATGGAAGGAAGTCATCCCACTACTCAAGATTTCACAAACAAACTGGCATCTCATTACACTACCAAGGCAGACACATTGGACTCCTATTTAAAACAAAAGAAAACCATCAGCACCAACCCCTTTCCTAAAATACACTCTAAGAATAAACCAACCCAGCCTCTACAGTCCTTCAATATAATATCACATGGTGAATTTATGGATTTGGTCAAAGCAAGTAGACCTTCCGGTTGCCCTTCTGACCCTTGCCCACCGCACATCTTCAAGAACATTCTTTTATCTACTTCTTCTGCCACACCTGTAAGAAGAATCATCAACAACTCTTTAACTACAGGAACTTTTCCTGTAGACCTTAAAAAAGCATAAATACAACCGTTATTAAAGAAAACAAACCTGGACCCACAGGACCCCAACAACTACAGACCAATCACAAATGGACCTTTCCTGGGAAAACTGATAGAGCAGCATTCGCCCAGATGTCACAATTCATTGAAGACAATTCCCTACTTTCAGACTTCCAAACTGGATTCCGCCCAGGAAGAGGCACTGAATCAGCACTCGTAGCAATCTGGGATGATCTTAAAAACACAGACGACCGCAATGGAGTTGCAGCACTACTTCTCTTGGACCTCTCGGCTGCCTTTGATACGGTTGACCAGACACCCTAATTCAAAGACTCCACGAAGCCGGCATAGAAGGGACTACTCTCGACTGGATTACATCCTACTTCCAAAGAGAACTAATATCATCTATTCTCCCCCCTTCTCGTCCAAACCCTCCCTCGCAAAAGCAGGGGTCCCCCAAGGATCAAATATCTCACCTTTGCTTTTCAACATCTACATGATACCATTACCAGAACTGATCAATGATTTTCAACTCACATGCTACAACTATGCATATGACACACAAATACTACTTAAATTAAAATGCCCCAAAAACATTGAAAACTCACTAATATTGAGTTGCCTCAGAGCCGTTGGTCAGTGGATGACTGGGAGCCATCTCTAACTAAATGCCTCCAAAACAGAAGTACCCATATGTGGTGACTGGGAACATTATGACCCACTGTGCGCCTGGCCTGACGATCTACGACCACCTCCTCAATTATCCGAGGAAGTTAAAAACCTTGTACTTACCATGGACTCCAAGTTAACAATGAATGCCCAAGTGGACAAATTAGCACAAACATTTTTCATCACCTTGAAGACTCTACGACGCATCTTCCCCCACCTTGGATTTCCACACAAAGTGCAGGCTACTATCTCGCTTATACTATCCCAACTGGATTATGCCAATGGCCTCTACCATGGATCATCTCTGTCTAATAGGAAAAAACTACAACATATTCAGAATTTCGCTGCCAGACTACTATTTCATGTAAAGCCACAAGCCCACATCTCACCTGCCTTGAGAGCACTACACTAGTTACCTGTTGCCAAAAGATGCTCCTTCAAGCTGCTTTGTATCACCCACAAAGCTATACATGGAACAGGACCGCTCTATATCGGAAACAAAATAACCAAAATACATCCAACAAGGAAACCTCCGCTCAAGATTGGCCTTAGAACACCACCATCCAAATAAAAGACTATAGGTGGTACATCCTTCTCCGTTGAAGCAGCCAAACTATGGAATTCATTACCCCCAAATATAAGAGCCACAGACAACTATCTTGGCTTAAGAAACCTACTCAGTAGTTAGCTCTTTCTTTCATAACCACCATATTCAACAGCTATGTACTGCATATGCCTGTGTTGATAAATATTTGTAATCTGAATATGTGTATATTATAGATATGTATAGTTCTTTAAGAAATATGTATTGTTACTATCATAACAATAAATCACACATACTCTTTAAACCTGTTTAACTAATGTATCTTTTCTCACGGTTTAAATATGTATGTTTATATATATATATATATGTATATATATATATATATATGTGTATATATTCATGTGTGTATGTATGTATGTGTATATATATATATCCAAAACTGCGGTCCTAAGCAGCGATATGCCTAACTGCCGGTGCTGCATGAGGGCAAAGGACCAAGCCCTAATATAGAAAATAGAAAGAAAACGCTGCACTCCCGGATGACTGCAACATCTGGTTATTTATTCCTGATCATACAAAAGGACATGTCTGGCTCCACAACGCGTTTCGACTACCGTCTTTCTCAAGTGGTTTCTGCCATCATGTCGAGCGCACCGCATGCTGGTATTTATAGTTTTGACAGAAACAATTGAACGAAAACCGTGCAGAGGCACCAACTGCCACACACCTGTTTCCTCCTGATTGCCATCAATTCAGAGTTCGAAAATTAAAGTTCATCGGAGTAACTTCAGGTTTCAAATGTACATATTTATTCATTTATTGCCCCCAGATTCAAACATCGGCTATATGTAGTTCGTACAACGCGAAGAAAATAAACAAATTCCTTTTACCAGTGTCATCATGATGAAACAATGCCATATTAACGTAATCTCCACGTTCCCAGTTCAATATCACATCAATATTCATGCTTTGCGCCGCATTCAAAAATATAGAAACAATTTTTCAAATACTCAGTCTCCGGGGCCCAAATTCAGGGCCGCATCATCACTTTTGGAGTTGGGGCACCCACTCACCGTCTTCTATAATGGGATGGTGCCTTACACGTAGACAGCACAAGGCGCTCAGGAAGTCTGACAGTCATTGTCATTTCCTGCGTGTGCACCTTGCACGGGAGAATTATAAGTATCTCCTTGCTGCCATCGAGTTCCAAATCCAATGCCAGGCACCAATGCTGCATACTATAAAATCCAAAACTGTGGTCCTAAGCAGCGATGTGCCTAACTGCCGGTGCTGCGTGAGGGCAAAGGACCAAGCCCTAATATAGAAAATAGAGAGAAAACGCTGGACTCCCGGATGACTGCACCATCTGATTATTTATTCTTGATCATACAAAAGGACATGTCTGGCTCCACAACGCCTTTTGACTACTGTCTTTCTCAAGTGGTTTCTGCCATCATGTCGAGCGCACCGCATGCTGGTATTTATAGTTTTCACAGAAACAATTGAACGAAAACCGTGCATAGGCACCAACTGCCGCACACACCTGTTTCCTCCTGATTGCCATCAATTCAAAGTTCGATAATTAAAGTTCATCGGAGTAACTTCACGTTTGGCTATTCACAAATTGAGCAAAGATAAATAAATGTAAAAAAAGGTATACTTATTAATTGACTTCAAATATTACAGATCTTGGAAGTCTGTGTTTATACAATACAACTTTTCTTCTCATAATATACCCATTATTATATTCCTTGAACATATATTCCCTTACTATGTATTTACATATCTATTTATTTATTACTCTAGTCCTACTGTACTAGAGAAAAATTAAATAAAAAATAAATAAAATCTATAAATAAAATTCAAATTATAAATAAGTAAATTATTTTTATTAATAATGAATAAATAAATTAAATAAAAATAATGATCAAAAATGTGTGGCTATATATATATATGTATATATATATATATATATATATATATATCGCCCAACAAATCCTGAAGTACTGAGGCTCATAAACATGGCGGTCTGACCATGGATTCGGGAATTTCCATAAAATATACCAAGCATTTCCTTGTAGTCAAAGAAAAGGTCAGGACACTTCCAGCCAGTTGTACCAAAGTTTACTGTCCCACAGAATGTTCCTCCCATATATAAATACAATTATAAATAAAAAATATATAATTTTTTAACTCTTGTAAGCTTTACTTTGTCCACCTGTCACCATATGTCTCTATCAATCTATCCTTCCTCCCCACTATGACTCATCCCAAACCCACTCTACTACTTTCATCTCCTAAATAACCCTGCCTAAGCTCTTCCCTCCTCTTCCACATGTAACTTACCCAAACCATGATCTCCCAAACAACCCTACTAAATTCTCCCTCATTTATCTCACCTTTGACTCATCCAGAACCCCTCCTGCTATTAAGATCTCCCTAACCCTTTCCACAGACTCTTCCCTCCTCCATCCCCCCTTTACCCATCCCAAGCCTCATCCTATTACTATAAACTCCCAATTAACGCTTCTGGATTCTTCTCTCCTCTTCCCCTCCATTACTCCAGTCATTCCAACTAACAAACTTGCATATCCGCGTTTCAAATAACTCATAATAATACTAAAACTGTACTCATGTTTCCCCATACTAATCCACCACTAATTCCTTTTGGGTTCCGGAGTAGCGTGCTACTTGCCGAAAAGCGCTTCAACTCCTCGCCAGGGGTAGTAAGTGCTATATAAATACTATTACAATACAATTACAATAATTTTTATCGGGAGACCGAGGGGGAACGCTGGATGGTAGAAAATTTGTGCCGGTCTGCTTATCCCACATAGAAATGTGAGGAAAATGTGATTTGTTTATTTGCTAAATTTGTGGTTTACAGGGGACTATGGGTAAGAACATGTTGGGGTAGCTACGCAAGCCACACCTACTGGTTGGATTTGGCACAAGAGTGAGTAATGTTTCAATAGATCAAATTTTATTAACAAGTGATTTCTCAAAAATAAAATTGCAATGTTAATAACTGAAAGGCCTAAAAACGGAACAAATGACTTGCGGCTCGTGAGCTGTACAGGTACGACAAGGCACCAATCGTTTTATAGGCCATTCACACTGCTTTAAAACTTGACACACACCAGATTTTCACACCACTAGCCAAGGACCCTGCACATTACAACATTCATGACAAGAGAAAATATAGAAACATTGTACACCCTGGCAGAGAAAGATAGAAAAGGCAATTATTAATGCACAACCATATATTCATTGAGTACACACATAGAGGTTGGATTTGGCAAGAGGGGGAGTGATGGTTCAATGGATTACATTTTATTAATGCACTGTTAATAATTGAAGGGTCAAAAAACTGAACCAATGACTCCGCTCGTAAGCTGTAAAGCTGAGTCAAGGCACTAACCACTTTACAGTCGATCATACACCTTTCATATGTGACTCACACTGCCAGGCACGGGCCCAGCACATTATAACACTCACATCTACAGACCGTGCCATTCAAGAGCCCATCACTTTCATACTTCCATATGCCTGACACACCAATCACACCAGCTGACAGTGTGTGGACTTTCATTTGGCTAGCAGTGTGTTGTAGTGACCAGCAGCAAGTCACTACTTAAACTGCCAGCTCACACACACCACCAGCCAAGCACCAATCCACGCACACCGCCATCCAAGCACCACTCCATGCATACTGCAGGCCAAGTGCCACTGCACGCACACAGCTAACAAGGTGCCACTCTACGCACACTGCCTGCCAAGCCCCACTCCACACACACACACACACACCGCAAGCCGAGCCACCCCACACACACACACACTACCAGCCAAGGGCCAGGCCACGCACACCGCCATCACATTTTTTTTATACAACAAAAATCACACACAAATCAATTGGAAGTAGATACAACACTATAACTACAAACCCAACACCTCTAACTAACTACATCACATTAAAACCAACCGTGAAATCTGAACAAAAAATATAATACGATGCAGACCAGTCAGTTTACTGCACTGTCCCCGCTCAAGTTTTTTAACACACAAGTTCCCTTGGATAACCTTTGCAGTTAGAGCGGACTGGCACACAAGCAACAGTGTCCACTTTGAACAATTCTCTGAACAATTGCACACCAATGTAGAAGTTATCTAGGTACAAATGGTGACCTTTGTAAAATAGTCATCTACCAAGTTCCCACACAATGTTCTTACTAATTTCGAAAGAGGATGGACACCCAGGGGGTCAATAATGGAGTCCCTACCAGTGTAGAACTGAAAATATAGACATATCCTGTACTACTCTCGAACATCTTATACCTATTAATTCCATTACATGCCCTCTTGCTAGGAATGTACTACCTTAAAACCAAACAGCCCTCGAACAGGACCAAAGGCTCGACCACAGCTCTTTCTTTCTCTGAAACATAGATGTGAGAAACGATCTACAAAGTGATCCAGGACAGACTGAATCTTAAAAAGACGGTCACAATTGAGGTGATCTTGTGGCAATGCTAAAGCATTATCAACAAAATGCAGCATCCAAAGAAGAAGCAAATACCGATTACAACTAATGGTTGCAGGAAATATAGCCGTTAACTTCATGGGACTATCAGACCAATATGAAGACAGTGACAGCTTCCTTATCAGGCCCATCAAAAAATGGCAAGAACTGCTTCAACTCTTCCAGATATGTTGGAGTCCACTGGGTACTTGTAGAGTGGGGCCAAAGTCTGGCACTGTTGTCCCTCAAGTACTGTTCAACATACAAATTAGTCTATTAAAAAAACTCACCCAAAAATGTATCGTCCGTAAACAACTCACAGAAATCTATAGGCAAAACGTTTTCAGTATTCACTGTACACCCCGTGAGAGCAGAAAAGGCAGGAAACACAGGCTGCACCAGGTTGGGGTTCAGAGTTCAGGTCTCCCAATGGGAAGCCTTTCAGTCCCAGACTGCATCCAGATGCCTCTTGCTGCACTCTTGGCACATCAGTGTCTTCCTCTAAAAGCGGCATTTCATCCGCACTGAGAGTGGCGTCATAATCAGATGATTTCCCTCGGACAGAAAATTCCCTGCCATAATCCTGGTCTTCCTCCTCTGCCTCAGATGGAGAGTAATTCTCATAATCATGGTCAGAGGAAGACTCGAAAAGCATACCAACAAAATGCTGTGCGGTCATCCTTCGGCTAGCCGTAATCCTTACTAGAACAAGTAACTTGACAAACAAGCCAACAATATCCAACACTGTCTAAAATAAGTAATAAACAAAGTGTGGCTGATCAAACAAAAATAAAACTACTGGCATATAGCAACTGCAAGTTAAAGTCAATCAAGTCGGGGTGTGGCCAAGATGGCGGCCGCATAGGACACTAGTAAACGAGCTCCGCGCGGGGCCCGATCAATATCCTGCATACACAACCACCAAGGGTGCTCCATACGTACAGTGAGTCCCTGTGATTTCGCTGGCTGAGGTGGTATGAACTGGTGGTGCCCGCGAGGGTGTGATCCGACGTACCGTCCCTTGCGTGGCGTTCGTGACCGGCGACTGTGAGAACGAAGATGGCGGCCTGACCGTCGGAGCAGCTGATCCCGTGTTCCGAGCCTGCTGCCGGACTTCAACCAGCCTCTTTGCTGCCAGCTTGCTCGGGGTGAAGGACAAGGGTGCCTCGGAGGCGCACCGATGTGTGCGTGATCTGCCAAGCCGGCGCTGGACATCGGCCCCCCGTTGCTTCGGGCCACCGTGGAGGGTGCGCACCACTATCAGGATCGTGGGGATACTGCGGTAGGTGCGCTGCAGTTGTGGGTATGGCCGGTGCACATGCCGCGGAGCAGCCACTCCACACAATTTTCATATGGAAGGGCTGCTCGCCTTTCCCCCTTTCTCCTCTGCCGGCTGTGCACGCCAGTGCAGAGTGAATGCCTATTGAATCCCTGGGCCTGAGTAAAAGACCAGAACGGGCTGCTGCCCAGGAACATTGTGAATCACGAAGCAGGAAGAAAAATAAATTAATGAAGTTACAGTTATACTCCCAAATCATCTTCTAAATACATTATAAGCATAAAGATCAGCACTCTTCTGCCTATCTAAAAGATATGTTAATAAATACCCCTGGCACTACTTAACACTGGGTACTGCCAGTGCACAGCATTTGGATATCCTCCTGCGCGGGAGCAGCTGGGTGTTTACTGATAAACATATTAAAGTACTGAATGACACTGCGACACGCCCAAGGTGTCCCACAAAACTATTCATCATAGCAATATATATATAACAGTGTTATAATGAGACTATCACTTGTAGTGAATCAATAGCAAAGGTCATAGCTCGCAGACATAACTTTCTCGCTCACTGCCACCATGAGGAAATCGCGGCCCAATAAAGCCACCAGTGAAACCATGGCCACAACTGACACTGACTCTTCAGAACTACTATCACAAACTGAACAGTTTCGCCAATTGGAAACTACACTGAAAAATTTGAGAAAATTCTGCATGCAATATTAGATACCAAAACCTCACTGGAAACCAAGATTGACACAGTCTCATTGGAAGTTAACCTTTTGAGAGCGGATCATCGTAAAATCGCAGAGCGGGTTACTCAGGCGGAAGCAATCACTCAGACTGTACCACCAACTTTTCAATCAATACAAACGCAAATAGCATCCATGCAAGAGGAACTCAGTGTCCTTCACAGCAGAGCTGAAGATGCGGAAGCCCGCTCAAGATGAAACAACATCCGTTTCATTGGATTTCCTGAGCGCTCTGAACTACCTAAAGCAGAATTGTTTCTGGAAAAATGGCTCAGACCCACGGTGCTCCATGAAGACGTCCCACCTCTGTTCTCCATCGAGAGGGCCCACCGAATACCGGGCCGACTACCTAAAGCAGGTGCCCCTCCACGCCCTCTCATAGCTCGCATCCTGAATTTTCGCGATTGGGACTTGATCCTACAATTATTCCGCTCCAAAGGGCCTTGGCACTTCGAAGACACATCAGTCTCGGTATATCCAGATTACACAATGGAAGTGCAACGGAAAAGAGGGTCATTCATGGCGGTTAAACAACGCCTCCGCGCTCTACAAATCAAATATGCTCTTCTTTATCCAGCAAAACTTAAGATCATAGACCAAGAGACAACGCATATTTTCCAATCATCAGAAGACGTATGGACCTGGTTTCACGCCAAGGGCTTGGTGGCGGCAACGGAGGAGTAGAAATAGCCGGACACATAGATCACCCCGAAGCCGAGACGACGTCACAGAAAACCAGCTAGATCCCGCCCAAACCAGTAACAGGTGGTGGCGGAACGTGATCGAGCAGTAGCGGCAGCCACACACTGCTGTAAGAACCCCTTCAACACTCTTCGCTCGGAGCACGCACAAACATCAGGATCGGACCCTGGCTCTGAGATCTCGGAGACTGGCAGCAATAAAGCCCCACATATTACGCCTGGCTCAGTGGATGACATTATTTGACAGTCAATAGCAAGCTATGCGAATATTGTACTTTACCGCCATCTATATATCTCACCGTAGAACACCTGGACATCCTAGTGAACACTACTTAACTTGATCCTTTCTCCTTTGTTGCATCAACTATCAAGGGCCCAGTAGCGGGGTATATTTTCAATAAAACTCGTCACTACCTCACCATGATGTACCTTTGGACGCGTTGTTCATTGAAACACAGAGACACTTGTTATTTGTTACTGGTTAGCGCACATTGGGCGGCACAACATATAGTTGCGGCCCGGGAGGGATTGTTTTTATTGTTGGGGTTTTTTCCTCTTAGTTCTTTATATGTTTCACCATACTCATTAATATGCAACTTTGAACACCATCGTAGCTCAAAATATTGGGCCATATCCTCTGAGCTGCTCATGCATATGCATGTCCTTGAAAGTGTAGTGCGCAAATGTGATATATTGTCTATAGTACCTTGCTCAAGAATTAATGAAGGATGTCTCATACACAACGGCCGACCCAAGCCCTACAATATAGAGTCCTGACCTGGAATGTCAGAGGTATGGCAACATACACTAAACGATATAAAATACACTCATATCTCAAACGTCATGGGGTACATATTGCACTGCTTCAAGAAACACATCTCACGAAAGCTGAATTAGCGAAGGTAAGATCTCGCTGGAGAGGTCAAGTATATGGCACTGCTATGTCCGTATTCTCTAAAGGTGTTCTAGTATGGCTAGCTCCTGGCATTCCCTTTGCCCTCACTTCCCAGATAATAGATAAGGAAGGTTGATATGTGATACTGGAGGCTAGGCTAGATGGCACACCCATTAATCTAGCAGCTGTCTATGCTCCAAACACTAATCAGATCCCCTTTCTAGATTCCCTCACCCCTGCCCTGTTCAATGACCCACTTGCTCCTACGATCTGGGGCTGAGATTTCAATTGCACTATGGATACTCAACTAGACCGATCTCATCCCCCAATATCGGCAGCCCCCCGTCTAAGAAATACTCGTCATATCCAAACCTGGAGTACACACATGGGATTAGTTGATGTATGGTGATTGAATCACCCACAAGATCGTGAATATTCATTTTACTCCCCGGTACACGACCTACATACCAGGATAAATATTTTATTTAGTACCACCAATACTGGCCCCCTTTTGAACCACACAGAATATCTCGCAAAAACACACTCTGACCATAACCCACTCACAGCACTTATGTCTTGAGGTACACCGCGGCCCCCTATACCCACTTGGCGCCTGCAAACAGAGGCCTTGCTAGATCCTCCGTTCCGTGAATCATTGTCTGACACTATTCTGCAGTATTTCCTAACAAACGCTGACACTGCTTCTTCCCGTGCAACAGAATGGGAAACACATAAATTGGTAATTCGTGGGCACTGTATGGCTACAACTTGGGGAGTAAGACAGCAATTAACTTGTGACCTTATTAAGATTGAACATGACTTAGATGAAGAAGAAATTCCTGCTATGGAACCCTCCGGGTTCCCTTCACAATTACGACAACTCAGACGACGTAGACATGAAACAGAATCCACTTTAAGTCACTATGATATCGCACACGTATGGCCTTACAACATGCTCAGGGAGATTGATCGGGTAAGGTGCTTGCCTGGCTCCTCCGAGAGGTGAACCATAGAACGCCGGCAGTGGCCATCCTGTTGCCAGATGGACATATGGCCACGTCACAGCTCGCAATAAACAACGCTTTTCGCACTTACTACCAACGGCTCTATGAACGTTCAGCTGATTTGAACACAGAGAGAGCATGCTGCTTTTTGAATGAGGTATACCATTCTAAATTGACGGATACACAATGCAATATTATAGAAGAACCCATAAAATTAGATGAACTCGCGGCCGCGGTCAAACAGATGGCGCGTGTCAAGACACCAGGCACTGATGGCTAGCCCATTGAATACTATGCCTCATATCCCACCACCCTCTTTCCACGTTTGTTAGAAGTCTACCAAGAGGCATTTCAACAGGGCTCCCAGCCACGTTCCTTGCGGGAGTCTCTTATTCTAGTGCTACCTAAAACCAGGGCGTGATACAACTGATGTAAGATCCTACCGCCCTTTATCACTACTTAACCTAGACTGCAAAATTCTAGGTAAGATACTTGCTAACCGCCTGCTACCTTTAATGCATTCTTTGGTACACTATGATCAGTTAGGCTTTATACCAGGTCGCACCACATTATAAATATCAGACGTCTCCTACATTTAATACACAATACACTGACGGAGGATATGCATCGTGTGGCGGTCTCTTTAGATATAGAGAAGGCCTTTGATACATTAGGATAGGACTTCTTGTTTGCTTGTCTGGAAAAAATGGGATTTGGTCCTCGCCTACTGCGCTGGGTTAGGACGCTATATGGAGAGCCACTAGCAAGAGTGAAAACAGGTAGGGTAATATCGAACTGCTTTAATATACAACGCAGCACACGGCAGGGCTGCCCCCTATCGCTGCTGTTATTTGCTTTAGCTATGGAACCCCTGGCATGCTACCTACGCACCAAAGCTGAAGCCTGGGGTATATGGGCCTCCCAGAGATTCCATGTGGTGTCCTTATATGCGGACGATGCTCTTATATATATCAGAGATGTGCACTACACGCTCCCTGAACTTGAACACTTACTTTCACTTTTTGGGACAGCGTCAGGACTCCAAGTTAATTGGCCTAAATCATGCGTGTTTCCACTAGTACTATATCCTCCCTCTAGACGCCTTACCACGAATAATACACTATTGTAGTGGCAATATGACACCTTCAAATATTTAGGAGTATATATCTATCATTCGACTAAAAATCTCCTAGATGGTAATCTGACTAAAGCGCTAACGACTGCCCGCACATCCCTCACTTTTTGACAATCGCTACCTTTATCCCCAATGGGCAGAGTAGCGATATCTAAGATGTTAATTTTACCTCAGTTGCTGTATTATTTTTCAGCTCTACCTGTTGCAGTGCCACAAGCCTTTTTCAGAGAGTTGAATAGTTTATTATTGGACTTAATATGGGGAGGCAAACGTAGCAGAGTAGCACTTTCTGTACTCCAGAGACCGCTCCATGAAGGTGGCCTAGGCGCCCCAAACTTTGAGTCCTATTACGCAGCAGCACATTACAATGGCCAACCACATGGTTGATTTCTCCGCTACACCCGGAGACACGTGATGTACTAGCCCAACTGGGTAACACAACACTATACATGTGGTTGACCTGCACCAGGATGGGTGGTTCTACAATAACTCCAATACTAAAAACGGCACATACATCCTGGCATCGTTACTTATATCCCAAACAATCACCCACTCCATATTCTCCGGCGATAACACTGTGGGATATACCTGGAATACCACAGAATATACCAACCTAGGCACGAGCACTATGGGTAGATAACGGCATCACACAAATGGAACACCTCTTTTCAGATGGTGTACTTAAATCTTTTCAAGATATGATTGCTGAATATGACATTGCACCAGGGCAGTTTATCACCTTTACACTATAATATTACAAGGCATGCGTCACATATGGGGTCCAGGGAATACTGAACCACCCACTTCTCAGGTCTTACATGCCATATTGTCAGCAACGACAACTAAACGCATCATTTCCACTCTATACATAGCACTCCGTGCATCCCTTAATACCCTACTACAACAACATACGAAAAATGGAATACGGTGCTATAAAAAATTCACTGACAATACCAGTGTGAAACTTAGCATTGCGCTCAGTAAAGGAGATCTCTCGCAATGCCAGATTTAGATTCACTCAATTTAACTATATACACCAAGCATACTTAGACCCCCAACGTCTCCATCGTATGTACCCAGCACATGAACCAGTTTGCCCGAGATGTGCTACATCCCCAGTGGGATTTTATCACATGGTATGGGATTGCCCGAATTTACGGCTGTCTGGCACACGATCATTGCAACAATTACTGAAATAACAGATTATACCCCACCTCCGACACCGTTCTCTTGCTTGTTATGTATTCGAACCAAAACACACAAAAAAGACAAATACCTTCACGGGTTCATAGATTTAGCATTTGTGCTATTTAAACGCAGGATAGCCATGGCATGGAAGTCCCAGGCCCCCCGTCCATATCGCAATGGTTGAAAGACCTTTTGTTATGGTCTAAGGCAGAAGCTCATCATCTACGTTGGCTCCGGGCACAGGGCATAACAAATTCAGGGGCGGAATATTGGGAGTCATTGGTTTTGAAGGTGGAAGCAAAAAATGACCTTCATCCTCCGTGAACTGGGTGGCCCTCCCTGATAAATGCACACAGCCACTATATGTTTATACACATGTCTAGATAACAGCACATAAGCGGACTTGGGCCCGATTTTCAACATTTGATATTCACACTCCGATTTGGTCCTTACTATACACATGACACATTACGCCAAATATATATTTTAGTGCATGCATGGTGATTGTTAATCTTCTCTTTTTTCTCTTTCTATCTTCTCTTTCAATATATGTTATTAATTATTTTTGATTTGCTGATACAGTTTACAGCTTTGTTAACATAAAATATGTATGTTTATATATTCAACAATTTACATATCAAATAGGAACTACACCACGGCAATATGTGAATTTATTGTTCTTTTTCTTTTTTCTCTATATGTCAAGACAACACTTATATTTTGATAATTTGTAACAACGTAACACTATATTGTATTTTACTACTTGAATCCAAATATGTGAAAATCACTAAATAAATATACCAAAAATAAACTACAAAAAAAAGTCAATCAAGTCAAAACATTCAAAGTATTGATATATACATTGTAAATATCACACACTTGCCAGAGACAGCTAGATTCGCCAGAACCAAATCTGCACATACACAGCAAGCATCAACGATATCCCACTAAAAAGGAAAAACAAAATAAAATTACACATAAGACAACACAATTCACATTGTGCACAAATCTAAGGAGAATTTCACACACAATAAAGCATAAGCTAAATCTGCTGCTATTATTACACCATTTACAAAAACCTCATTCAAGCATGCCAAAAATACTCATTTGGAATAAACAGTACAAAAAAGCTATTCTTACCAAACACATGCAAATAAGCAAACTGCAGTTCTACCACTTCCAAAACCGCAACCATGACCAATAGCAGAGGAATTAAAAGCTTTGAACTAGAACAAAAAGGTGAAATAAAACATTATGATCACAATTGTAAATACTGCGCCTGTCGACAAACACCCCTCCACCAAACATTTTGACATTTTCCTTGGTATCTAGTGCTTTTCTGCAATCTTTGGGGACAGATGGGCCTAAAATAAGGGCTGATCTGCCCTCAAAGTGGGGGGGGGAGGGGCAGAAACGGCCAAAAGTAATGCCCCTCAAAGGGGAGCGAACCTTGCCCAAGGGGCTGCCCCCCCCAAACAAACAAACATAATGCCCAAAGCATAATACCTGGTGTCTAGTGGTTGCTGCCCCCTTGGGGACAGATGGGCCTCACTCAAAGAATCTGTTCTGCCCCCAAGGGGGGGCAGAAACGGCCATGAGTATTGCCCTCCCAAAGGTGAGCGACCCTTGCTCAAGGAGCCACTCCCCAACATTGCCAACGAAAAGATCCCTGGTGGTTTCTGTCCACATTGGGGGCAGTGGGCCTAAAAGAAGGCCGAGCTGCCCTCAAGGGGGCAGAAACAGCCAAAATAATTGCCCCGTAAAGCGAAGCGACTCTTGTCCAACGGGCCGTTCCCCAACATCGGCAAAAAAACGATTCCTGGTGGCCTAGTGGTTACTGTCCCCCTTGGGGGCAGATGGGCCTAAAAAAAAGGTGACCTGTCCCCAAGGGGGGCAGAAACTGACAAAATACTTTGCCTCCAAAGGGAAACCACCCTCGCCGAAGGGGCTGCCCCCCAAACGAACAAAAACAATGCCCATAAAATAAAATCCCTGGCTTCTAGTGGTTTCTGCCACCCCCCCCCCAATCTTTGGGCCAGATCGGTATTAAAAAAAATGGCTGATCTGCCACCAAGGGTGGCAGAAACAGCCGAATCATATTGTCCCCAAAGGGGAGCAACCCTTGCCCATGGGGCCAACCCCCAGACTCAGCAAATATGATAAATTAAACATTTCCTGGTGTCTAGTAGATTCTGGCCTCCTTGCTGCCCCCCAAAATAGGCACCAACACCGAAAAAACAAAACAAATCCCTGCTGTCTAGTGGGCATTCCTGCTGCACGATGGCAGTGCGATTGTGCAGCAGGAATGCTCAGAGACATTTGAGGAAAGGAAAACCCTTTCCTTTCATGCCTCTTTTTAAAAAAAATATTTTTAAAAAGCCGTGCAAGAGAAACTCACCTGATTTTTCTTTGCCACGCTGGAAGCAAATGGCTTCCAGCACGGTGGGGCAATCTCTAATCATGTCAGTGGGCAGTGCACGCTGATGTTATTAGATCCTGCGGGGGGGACTAGGGGTCATGGGAGCAGAATCCCTTCTGCTGCCATCCCTGCCTGGAAAAGGTTAAGGGGATGGCCCATAGGGGAGCGCTTCCGATTCCCCTGTGGGTCGGTGCCAGGATGTAATGGTTATGTCCTCGGCACAGCAGCGCTGCAGCTGAGGACGTAACCAATACGCTGTGGCACAGAAGGGGTTAAACCAAATTAAACTATTTTTTATGACTAGGGAGTGGTCCCATGAACTGTGTACTTTGATTTCACCCATTTCTTACCATTAGTTGGCTTTATTGCCAGTCTTGTGTGCTCGTTTCTTTCTCAGTGGATTTCCCTTGTCTTGTGTTTGCCCAACCTCTGGAACATGGCTTCTTTACCATCCTTTTGACTGGATGACTTTTATCCTTTCCCTCGTTTATTCGAGGTACCTAAAAATGTCTTTTTCTTGCAGTTTTCCATGGGAGTGCATGTGTGGTTTTTTTTTTGGTTTTTTTAATGCAGATTCACCACTCCAGTTACTGCCTCGTGCTTCTCAGTCTTGCTGCTGTCGCCGGCCAGCTTATCCTTTGCTCCTGACACCTCCCAGAATAACTTGTGTTTAATTTTCACTCCTCCCACCCACCAAGGTATTTAACTGCTCCCCTTGCTGCTCAAGCTACTTATTAGGTTTTATTCAAGCCACACTGACCACCGACCCCACTCCACCGTTTCCCTTTCATCAAGTTTTTTTGTTTGCATTTTAACGTAAATATTTAGTGATTTATTTTGTGATTTTTTGTTTTTGTTTTTTTGTTTTTTTTTAATGGCCAAGCAGTTGCATTTTGCTGCCATATTGCTCTGTTATCAAAAATAAAAAATGCAACATATGTGTCGTCCATCTTGGAACAGCAAATTAAGAACAAAAACATAATTGCTTCTGTGTTATGATGGATAAATGCATGGGTGGTGCAGCACCACATGCATGCCCATACATCATCACACTAGGGCCAAGGTAGTGTGATGACTCATGTGTCCATACCTGTCATTGTGGAGATTTTTTTTAATTGACTTATTTATTTGTTTTGCAATATCTTTTTTACATTTTTCCTGAATAGCACTGGCAAAAAAAGCATTGGCAAACCGAATAGTCTGCAATAGTAACCCAAAAGTCAGGCATAGCACCCATGCTTGTTTCCACAAACTGTTATTTATGTTTTGCACTATACTGCAAGCTTCAAACAGGTGGTGAATGTTTGCAGATGTGAGCTCATTATTTACTCCAGAAGTGGGGAAAACATGTGCAATTGGACCCAGTATTATCAGGTTCACATGTTCTGCATCCTGAGCGCACAACTTGTAATTTCCATTAACTCATGGGGAGAACCCGGACGGAATCATTAATTATGGCCCTGGTATCCTTCCGAGGCATTAGCAAGGAACTCAGAATGAGGCCTAATTAAGTTTTATTCTTGGAAGGATGGATAACAATGTATGAATAATGCCATTATTGTCAGTACTTGCGAGATAAGAACGCATTCCAGCTGCCTGTTCTCGGTTCAGGGATTGAGCCTTTCACCCACTCTTTAGTAAACTGTTACTGACCTTAAAGAATATGCATGCTTTGTTGTAAGCGAATGGCTTTAATCCTCCTGGTATTTTAAAAAAAGGTGCTACTTATTGATTTTTACCATGTTAGCATAATTGTTTTTATTTAAGAGAGGGTTAATGAGATGTCTCTATCAGCGAGCACTTTCATGCTGCTATTATATTATCTCACCATAAACAACCATGAAGACTTTGGCAATTGTTCAGGCACTTCATTTTCAGCACTCCACCATAAACCAATTATGATCGGATAGAGACTTCTAGTTGCAGATTCCTTACTTCAGGTGTCAGACTGGATCTGGAGATTTTTCTTCGAGCAATACCCTTGCGCGTCGGTAGGTGGCGTTCGTCGACTCTGCGGGCGCCGTTGGCGTCGTAGTCGCTGTGATGATGACGGGAGTAGTATATAGACGCCGCCTTCGTGCAGTGACATCAGTTCTTTTCTTTCCACGCCACGCGCTTATCCGGAGAAGAGCTACCCTGGTCTGTTTTTGACAGACTTCAACCATTTTGTTGAGTTCTCGAGTGAGATATTTGGTGCGTCGAGGATGTCTCTGAAGACCGGTTTCAAGCCGTGTGATGACTGTTACCGACGATGTCGGTGATGGATCCTCATCAGGTTTTGTCTGTGGTGTCTCTAGCGCGACCACAACCCAAAGTCGTGCTCCGAATGCCGTACCATGCACCGGGGGGCTTTGAGGGAGTGGTCCCTAAAGCTGATGGCGGCCTGGCACTCAGCTCCGTGTAAGTCACAGTCTCGAATGAGAGGAAGGTCTTGAGACCATTCGCGGAGCCATTACCACTCGTCTTCTTCTAAATCCTCGGGTACAGGTAAGAAGAAATAGAAGTCGAAGAAATGCCATTGCTCTCTGACTTCACCCCGTTTCTCGGCTGATGCGACGTTGGAAGAGTGTCGACGCTCAAGGCCTCTGTCCTTGGAGCCTGCATCTGGGTCGGCTCTGCGCTTCCTTGAGTTTCCTAGAGCCGGAGGGACCCCTGTCCAGCTTAAAGAGTTCTATGAGGCCATGCGCCTCATCTTTTGGCAGACCGAACCCGATACGGCGTCTTCGGGTCCAAGGGGTTCAGTTGAGGGGCCTTCGGGTTCTGCGCTGGCGGCTTCGGCTCCGGCCACCAAGGGTATCTCCGGATCCGCTCACGGATCCGCACCGGCGCCGGTCGCACCCTTGAGACCTTCCCTGCCACCGGGTCGATTGACGACACTTCCGATGTCGGTAGTGCCCACTATCGACATCGACCCGATCCTTATCTCCAACGACTCGGAGTGGAGTCGGCTGATGCCACCTTTGTCTTCGATGGTGCCTATTCGTCCCAGGTCAGATTCGGACCCTTTTTCCTCTGGGTACGAATTTGGGCAGGGATTGGAGGGGTTCCTGGACCCTTACGAATACCAGGTTGATCCAACTTTGGACTGGGCTCAGGAATTGGGCGATGTCAGTGGTCTGGATACTTCTCCAGACTCTGGCATGCTGTCTCCTCCTACAGTGGCCACGGCGAAGGGAGCGACTTATGGTATGGTGGTTAGTAGGGCATCTGAGGTCTTTGGCCTTGAGCTTCCTACTGTAGAGGTCAGGTCTAATCTCCTGACAGAGGTGCTTCAGCCTGTGGCTTCCACTTCAGAACCCCTTTTGCCATTCAATGAAGCCCTTACCGATGTCCTTTTCGGTACTTTGTCCGAACCCAACACAGGGACTCCTGTGGATAGGACTATTGCACGCCGCCATCGGCCTGCTCAGAACGACCCTAAATTCCTGTCCCAACACCCCACGGCTGACAGTCTTGTCATCCAGGCTTCCTCTTCTTCAGGCGCATTTTTTTCCGCACTCCCGCACAGGGAATAAAAAAACCTGGAACAGTTTGGTAAATAAGTTGTTTTCTTCCTCCAGTCTCGCTCTGCTGTCTGTGAACACCGCATGCCTTTTAGGCCGCTATACCCACTCTTTGTGGGATACGTTTGCGCAGGTCCTGCTGCAGATACCGGAGGAGGCCGATGCTATTGTCTCCCAAGCTGTGAAGGATGGGAGAGATGCGGAAAGTTCACAATCCGTTGTGGGCTGGACACCACTGACTCTCTGGGCAGATCGGTTGCTACAACGGTGGCCTCGAGGCGCCACGCCTGGTTGCGTACTTCTGGTTTTTCTGGGGATGTCCAACAGTCACTCATGGACATGCCCTTTGATGGCTCCTGTCTCTTTAGAGACAAAGCGGACTCGGCCTTGGAGAGATTCAAGGATTCCCGGGCTACGGCTCGGTGCCTTGGCCTGTCCTCTGCCCCTCGCCTCGCAGTCTGCTTTTCTCCCCTTTCGTGGCCACGGAAGGGGCTCCCTGTCGCGTCCTCAACCCAGTCATGTGCACTCATGCTGTCCAGCCTCTGCGTGGCCGGGGATGCGGAATTCCGCGCTGGACAGGGAACCAGAGGTCTGGCCTGTCCACCTCTGGCCCCGCTGCAGCCTCCAAACCCTCCTAGTCCGCCCCCTCACTCCCATCCAGTTGGCGGCAGGATTCGCCATCACCTGCCCCACTGGGAATCCATCACTACGGACAGGTGGGCTTTGCAGATCGTTAGAAGGGGCTACTCCCTCCCTTTTGAATCTGCTCCACCAGCCGTGCCTCCATCCTTCAGTTACCTTCCAGAGGATCATTTGGCACTTCTCTGCCAGGAAGTCGCAGCTCTCTTGGCCAAGGAAGCTATAGAAAAGGTACCTGTGCCCGAAGTAGGTATTGGTTGTTATTCCCGCTACTTTCTGGTGCCGAAAAAGGACAAGGGCTTACGTCCTATCCTAGACCTTCGGGACCTGAACTACTTCCTCAAGAAGGATAAATTCAAAATGTTCACCCTGGCTCAGGTTCTGTTTGCCTTGGACCCAGAAGACTGGATGGTAGCGCTGGACTTGCAGGACGTTTATTTCCACATCCCCATCCTGCGAGCCCACAGACGTTACCTACGGTTCGTGGAAGGTCATGAGCACTTTCAGTTTACTGTACTCCCTTTCAGCCTTACCAGCGCCCCTCAAGTGTTCCCGAAAGTGATGGTGGTGGTTGCAGCTCATCTGTGCAGGTTAGTGGGCATCAGTCTTCCCCTACCTCGATGACTGGCTGTTGAAGCTGGACTCGCCCCAGAAAGTCGTCTCCCTTCTTCAGACTACAGCGAACCTCCTGCACACCGTGAGGTTCACTATAAATGTACCGAAGTCACACCTGACTCCCTCTCAGACGCTCCCTTTCATCAGAGCTGTTCTGGTCACAGTGCAGTTTCGGGGTTATCCTCCCAAAAAGCGAGTCCAAGACATTCAGGCTATGATTCCGATCTTTCGGCCTTGGTCTTGGGTTTTGGTGAGACTGACTCTGAGGCTGCTGGGCCTCATGGCCTCCTGATTCCTGCTAGTTACACATGCTAGATGCAATATGCGGGCTCTGCAGAGGGACCAGAAGTTCAGTGGGCGCAGCATCAGGGGAATCTCTCCGACATGGTCCATATCTCGGAGGGGACTGCGAAAGACCTGCAGTGGTGGCTTTCGAATCTGCATTGGGTCCACGGCAGATAACTCTCCTTTCCCCAACCAGATCACTCTATAGTGACAGATGCGTCACTTCTGGGTTAGGGCGGCCACATGGGAGCGGCGGAGATCAGAGGCCTCTGGTCTCTACCAGAGTCTGGGCTCCATATCAATCTTCTGGAGCTCCGGGTGATTAGGCTTGCGTTGAAAGCATTTCTTCCCTCTCTCAAAGGGAAAGTAGTTCAGGTGTTCACGGACAATACTACCGCCATGTGGTACTGCAACAAACAGGGCGGAGTAGGGTCCTGGACCCTTTTTGAGGAAGCACTACGCCTCTGGACATGGCTGGAACATCAGGGCATTACCCTGATGGTTCAACATCTGGCAGGTTCCCTCAGCGCCAGAGCGGACGAACTCAGCTGTCGATGCACAGCCGATCATGAACGGCGTCTCCATGCGAAGGTGGCGCAAGGTCTCTTTCAGCAGTGGGGGGAGCCTTGGTTAGATCTGTTTGCCTCCGCAGAGAAAGCGCAATGTCAGCTGTTTCGCGGGTTGCAGTTTCCAAGGCGGCACTCTTTCGGAGACACTTGTCATCTTGAGTGGAACTCTGGCCTCCTTTCTGCCTATACCACTTCTGGCCAGTGTTCTCAAGAAGGTCAGGAACAACCTCGCCCAAGTCTTCTTGGTGGCTCGGGAGTGGGCACGGAGAGTCTGGTATCCAGAGCTATTGAGCATGTTCATCGATCCTCTACTCAGACTGTCTCTTCGGGCGGATCTTCTGTCGCAGCAACAGGGGATGGTTCTTCACCCGAACCTGTCCAACCTCCGCCTTCATGTGTGGAGATTGAGTGGTGACAATTGATGACTTCTGATCTTCCACCCGAAGTCTACGAATGTTATCTTGGTAGCCAGGTGTCCCTCAACTAAAACTGTATACTCCTGCTGTTGGAATAAATTTGTGGCAGGGTGCACCAACAAATCTGTTGATCCTCTCTCTGCCCCTCTGTCCGAGGTTCTTCTGTTTATTCTTTCTTTGACCTAGCAGGGCTCTGCTTTGGGCACCCTTAAAGGGTATTTATCTGCCATTTCAGCCTTCCTTAGGTTACCCGATCAGCCCTCACTTTTTAAATCTTCTATTGTGAGTAGATTCCTAAAAAGCCTCACCCATTTATTTCCTCCCACTCCATTTATCATGACTGAGTGAGACCTCAATCTTTTCCTTATGTGTACTCCCTTTGAGACGATGCATAATTGTCCTTTGAGGCTCCTCACCTTCAAAACTGTCTTTCTTGTTGCTATCACCTCTGCTCGCAGGGTGAGTGAGCTTCAAGCCCTTTCATCTAAACCGCCATACTTGTCTGTGCACCCTGAGAAAGTGGTGTTGCACACTAAGGTTTCCTTCCTTCCTAAGGTGGTTACGCCTTTTCATGTAGGCCAGTCCATCACCCTGCCTACTTTCTACGCACCCCCACAACTTTTTCATGAGGAGGAGAGACTCCACCGTCTGGACCCAAAAAGAGGGTTGGCGTTCTATCTTAATCATACTAAAGATTTCCAGGTGGACGATCAACTCTTTGTTGGGTATCATCTCTCGATGGGTGCTTCTTTGCATCAAAATGTGCTACGCTTTGGCCAAGAAGCAACCCCCTGAGGGCTTGCGTGCTCATTCCACCAAAGCAGCTGCTGCTTCCACTGCGTTAACAAGCGGAGTTCCTGTCCTGGATATTTGCCAGGCAGCTATGTGGGCGTCCCTGCACACGTTTGCTAAACACTACTGCCTGGACAGTCAGGTCCGTCGGGACGGCTACTTTGGTCATTCGGTCCAGCAGGACTTCCTAGTATGATCTTGGTTCACAGCCCACCACCTAGGATGGCATTTCTTGGGTATCTATTCGAAGGTAAGGAATCTGCAACTAGAAGTCTCTATCAGATGTACAAGTTACTTACCTTCAGTAACAAAATATCTGGTAGAGACATATTCTAGTTGCAGATTCTTACTGCCTCCCATCCTCCCCGCTTGCAAACTGATCTCTAGGGACAGGGGTTCCCCTTTCAGGTCCTTAGCTCTGGCGCACCAATCTCAGTGTTCTTAGCAGATCTGCGCTTTGGCGTGGAAAGTCGTTAAAAGAAACTGACGTCACTGCATGAAGGCAATGTCTATATACTACTCCCGACGTCATCACGGCGACTACGACGCCAACAATGCCCGCGGAGTCGACCGACACCACCTACTGACGCACAAGGGTATTGCTCGAAGAAAAATCTCTGGATCCAGTCTGACGCCTGGGGGAAAATCTAAGGTAATGAATCTGCAACTAGAATATGCCTCTACCAGATATTTTGTTACCGAAGGTAAGTAACTTGTACTTTTATTCCTGCCAACCAGGGACGCATACTTCCCCTTACAAAGAGTACATTTTCTTCCCTTCAAGAGCGGAAAACAACCAAAAGGTGGTTTGTGATTACATGTAATTGTTTGTGGGTGATAGTTTACTATTGCAGGTACACCCATAGAGGAAAACCCTCAAAACAAACCCTAAAGTTCAATTCATAAAATTTCACCATACTGCCAAAATGTCTGCATTCGAAAATCCCATTTGTGAGGTTACAGACACCTGTACCCCAGTGAAGAGCCTGAGGCTGTTTGGATGTCTATAACAGCACAATTAGTGGATGGAGAAATAGGACGAAAGCAGGTATGGGAAATCGAACACATAAAGAACAAGGGCAGGAAGGTGTGGAGCCAAGGCACCGGTAAGAGGCAGGCGAGAGATAAGGGGAAAAAATGACTCCCTAGAAAACAGAAGGACACAGAATTGGTCAATAGAAAGAGGTGAGAGAGGGGTTAATCTGATCTAAAATGTCCTAAGCTAATGACTGGAAGAGGAAAAATACAAAAGCCAGTGGTTTGATTGGGCTCACCCAAAGTTCGCCTTTTAAGTGTATTTTAAAACATTGGACAAACTGTTGATGACAGACAGCTAAAACTTTGTCGACAAGATCTAAACAAGCATTTGCAGTGTAGCAGCTCTCACATTCGCGAGAGTTAAAGTTATTGGCATTGTAAATGCATAGTTGGATTTTTCTTGCCACATAAATTGGTCAACTCTGGCTCATATTTTGGTCCTTTTCTACCACATAATTCCAGTGGCCCTGCATATAACAAAAACACTTCCATTTACCTTCTTTCTTTATCTGCACATTTTAATTTGTGGTCAACATCAATTCTTAACAATAAGAAGGTGGAAAACACACACCATGTCTTTCAAGTGGTAATCCTCTTTACTTCTTGTTACTGGTACCGTATTTCAGTCAATTCATGGCATACCTTTTGAACAGATATGTTTTAGAATTAAAACATGCATACTTATTTGGTGTTACAGCTGCAGGACTAAAAACCTAAAGGACAGAGGTTATACCTACATGCATGTAGCCAGTACCCCTACATGGGGTAGCAGGCGCTATATGGATGCAGCAGTACAATACATTGTAACATATAATGCGCACCCCTCCCCCCCTTTTACTGCTGATGCCAGAGGTCTGGAAGGAATCTAGTCAGCCACCGGAAGCAGCGTGTGCAGAGACAGGATTCATTAAATAAAAATCAAGCCTGACGTTTTCTGCTGTAGCAGCGACTGCACTTTCTGAGGAAACAATGCTGTTTTTTTGTTTGTTTTTTTAGTTAGGCAGCTGAGGGGAGTGAAGAGTGAAAAAACAACTCCACAGCTTCTGAAGGGGGAGGGCGGAGAAAGAACAGGATTAGCCTGCTGGGAAGTTGCCTTTCACTTTGTACCAGCGTTTCTCGTAAAGCAACAACTGTTTTAAAGAATGCTGGTTTTAAGGGTTAGTGAAAAAATACCGCTTTACCTCATTGCTCTTGGGAAACACAGGAGAAGAAGCAGTTGAAGTAAGGCATGAGTACGAATCAGTCCCACATCTCTTGCTTTGGCATGGGGTCTTGAATGGGTACACACACGCACATGGCGGGTGGAGAAATGAAAATGCACCTTAGGCCATGCTGTCAGCCGGGCTGGCTGCTCGGAAGCGGTGCTGTGCACGGTACCCCCTCACCTTCCATGCCCTCTGAACATCCCAGGACTGAGCTCTTATGCTGTAAGACACTGCCCCTGCTCTGGGCTCAGCTTCTGCTGCATTTCAGTTGCATTTCATATTTAGCTGAAGGGATAGCAGAACGCGGCATATAATAACACTCTGCTGCCACCCTGAGGGTAGGCTCACAAGAGGCTTGGTCCGCCATCCACCATGCTCAAAAGAGAAGCAAGACTGCTGTGGAAGAGGGGGAGTGATCAACAGGCAGCCAACAGTGATGCAGAGTTAATACAATTTTAAGAACTTTGCTTGTAGTGCGGTGTCAGTGAAGCGTGTGCAACGTAACTGGTGTTCATGCAAAGTGCTTCAAACTGCCATGGCCGCCATGGAGTGCAAAGGGGAGAGACAAAGAAAAAACTAGTGTGCCCACACTAAAGTATATGGCCAGTCGTGCAATAATCCAGAGTCAGTCTTCAAGGTGGTAACAAAACAGTCTCAAGGCGGGACAAACGTAAAGCATTTACCTACAAAATCAATGGAATTTTGAAAGGCAGGCCCAGGAACAAATGAAAGTGATGGGCATGTTTAAAGCCCACAGAATAGATTACAACATGTCAAAGAGCAGCACTTGCCACACTCAACCTAAAAATTGAATACTAGCTTGTAACAGTTGTAATCTTATCTGTGTGAGGGTGTAGTGGTGTAATGTTGTTTATAAGTGTTTTCTGACCCAATATTCTTGTAAATATTACTTTGTTTAGACATGCGATTTCTATGAAGTAATGTTGTTGTATGCACTGAGAAATGACTAAGGACTTTGCTACAAAATGTAAAAATGTGCCACAGTTTATTTTGTTTGTTCATGCTCCAACTTTTTGTTCTAAGACCAAATTATTATTCTTAATGTGATTCAGTGGGGGCTCTCTGGGTTCTAGTAATGATAAAGTGGGGATCCTCAGAAGTCAAAATGTAGCGAACCACTGTCCTATAGAAAGGGCAACGTTCCAAATATTTTTTTTTTTTTAAAACCTGACATAGCTTTACCTGTACCCACTACCAAGTGATAAACCCTTTTGGCTACCCCAAATGCCCCATGAGACCCTTTCATGCCCTATTCAAGCACATTGAACTTCTCATTCAGGTTTAAAGCCGGTCTTAATTTACTGAATAGTGCACGATTTACCAAATATTTAAAGGTTTGAAATTGACTTTGTTAACTATCTTCCAAAAGCTAGAAACGCCCATATCATGAACATGTAAAATAGTTTTTGTACATAGTTAGACAGAATTCTTACAATAATGTTAAAAAGGAAATCTGTAGTGTTCTACTTCCTACACTCCAAACATCGAGGATATTGCAGACGCTGATATAACTGCTCAATACATTTTAGATCCTGAAGCCCTCATACTGCAACTTTCTTGCTAGGCAAAGCTAAATCTATAGAGCTTCAAGCAACTCCAATCAGTTCGGTAGAATCACAAATTAATAACTCTAGCGGTTTCTACTGATAGATGGCCAGGATCTTGGAGGGATTACATGAATTTCAAAACCAAGTCTTTATGTCTATACTGGAAAACCTACGGAAACATGTGCTTAACAGGCTAATTTCCACACACCACTATGAAAAAACATGGTTTCAGCTCTGCACCATGACCAGCTAGGAGTCGATAACTACCACATCAGGTGAGTTTTGAGCAAAACGCCATCCAATTTTCAAATAGTGAATTGATATTTACTTTTCAATGACAGACTTCCACTTAGTGAAAACCGGCAACCATACAAGAGTGAAAACTACACATTAAGAGAATTCAGGGTTAGGTGATTAGATTTGATTGTGCATCGATTGCTTTCATATACTTCACGAAGGAGTGGTGCCTACAATGCAGAAACTGGCAGATAAACTAGTCTTTACTTGAAGAAGCAGCCAAAGAATGGATTAGTTACTTACACTGCAGTAAAGCTCACTGCACGCTTAGGCCCCCTCAAAGGTTCAATTATTTGTCAAAGATCAATGAGTGCATGAGGAGGCAATCTTGTAATTTACCATAAATTGCAGCCTCACATGACCGAGCCTTATAAGTTTCTGAACGCTGGTAAAACATGTTTATAACGAATGATAGGGTACTTAAAATGTATTGGGCCTGAAATAACCTACTAAGTATTGTGGCAGCAGATGTCTCCAGACAGTGAAAAACACTGTCCCCGCCTATATAATTTGCCAAATGTTATTTCACGGTACATGAAGTACAGTATAAAAGTCACTTTTGGACCTTAAAAGCCTACGGTGCCCCAACTCTACCGGAGAGAGCCCACAAATTACCTGAAGTCAATACCGGATATGTTTGTCTGTACTTACCCCAGTAATCCAAGATTGTGTAACAAACTTTACACCCTGACAGACAAAAGATCTTTGACTAGATCTTTTAGGGATCAAAAAGATAACCAAGTGTTAAGTCATACACTCAGATATTACAATACAATTGTACTTTGATATTCTTCAATAATAGGCGTCGCCCCACTCAAGAAAAATCTTGCATCAGCTGGTGCAAAATCAACCAATACATCTTTCAGAAAAGTCGAGAAGGTCTTGTGAATAGTTAAATCACTCTAACCTGTCACAATTAAACTGGAAACCAAGTGTAAGTTGGCTTGCCCTAGTAGAAATCGTGTGCACCAAACTGAGGTATCACATAACCTTATTGCCCCTTGTTCTCGGAAGTGAGTCGAGCACCACTTCTTTCCTGAGCAGTCTCCCACGAGATGGCTATCACATCACCCAATATTTGTTAACACTGTGTATGGAGGTAGATGTGAGGATCATGCAATACAATGCACAAAAACAGCACCCTTACAAAGCTCACGCAGATTACAGCAAATGTATGAACCTTGATTGGGATTTTTGGGCAAACCATCTTGCTATGTGCAAGGTTCTAAACGTACCCCTCCCCGTTGATGTGGACCCACCTGTACCTGCTCATCTACTGGGTTGGCAGCACCAAAATGATGACCAGTTGTATTCAGCCCACATAGTGCACCTTAGGAGACAGATGGTACATATTCTGCTTGTCTCCCCATCTCCAATGCTATGCTGGACTGCTGAGATAGTGTTAGACCTCAGTGGGTCCAGGGAATCTGCATGATGCTGACTCAAAACTAGCTTAGAACCAATTGTCCACCACATGTTCCCACAACTGGTCCTCAGTCCTGCAAGTCTAACCCACATATCCTTAATCAGGATTACTCCATTAACCATCCTTCCAATATCCATCCTCTTGCACCTCATCAGGAGATAACTGCATGGAAGCCCAGTGTCCCAGTCCTGCAGTGGGTACTCCTCCTCTGCAAGTTGTCACTCATGCAAACTTGCAAACATTAACAGACTTCAGCAACCCCAGGCTAAAGGATTGGGGCACAACGTGCAGTCATATGCACTACTGAAGGGGTCTATTTAGGCTTACAATACAGCCAATAGCCAACAAGACAACTATGGCTGATTCTCACATTTCAAATTAAATTTTTTAAAAACTATAACAGCAGGTTGGCAACAGATGAAAAATAAGACTTAAGTGTGCAAGAGCTGAAAGGTGATTGTGTAAACTAGTCACACGTCTTCAGTTTGACACCAGCAAACTCAGCATTCCGATTTCAAAGAATATGCAAAGCCTTGATGCTTTAGAATACCTTTAGCTGGGGGGGGGGGAGGCTACTTCCAATTGGGATTATCATTCTACGGTAAAGGGGAAATACAGGAGACTACTAACGAGCAGGATTTGCTAGCTGTGTCCTGGTAGAAAAATCTTTGTCCGAACCACAGCGACTATTACTGATATTTGCAGAGAAATGTTGTGTTTGTTTAATTCAGCATCCATAAAAAAAGGGTCTTTAAGACTAAACAGGACCTCACATATGAAAAATGGGAGGGTGTCACAGAGGTTAATTGCAGTAATATTAGTGAGCTGTTGCTGTGTTACAAGTATTAAAAACACACATCACTATCCCTGAATGTTAGATATAAACACATTAAGAATTTGGATGGGTGTGCCTGTGCATTGTTAGTGACTGGCAAAAGAGGGCAAGAAAGAGCTGGAACTGGATATAAATTCAAATCTGTTACAAACGGGGCCCCCACAATAAGTTTGGCCCAGAGCCCCCAAAATCCTTAAGATGCCCCACGGGAGAACTAAGGCAAAAGTATGATAAATGTAGGGAAGTGGGTTAGGCTGCAGTTGTCAGTAGCTAGGGGAGTATATGTTATGAAGGTGGTTCTTCTCCTGACAAGCGTTTGCTAAAGAGTTTACGACAGACGTGGAGCTTTACATGGGGCAAAATTGAGTCATGATGGCTGACATCTCCTCGCTGCTGTTACCAAGAAGAAGTTGGACCTGGTAGGGCAACTTTTAAACAACATGACAAGTGCTAATCTGTGTAAACACACTTTTGAATCCCACACTTTCAGTGGCTGAACCATTCTATTATATGGTATGCAGGGCACAAGAGAGGGGCTTAAGGGGCAGAAGAAAGAGAGAGGAATGCAGATTTGTAGGTTAAGTAAGTGGAATAAAAAGCACATTACTTTGTGAAATGACTAACATGTTTTAAGTCTTTTCTAACAGAGAGAGGGAGAGAGTGTGGACACGTTTTTGCCTGTGTGTAAAAATTCCTGGTGAAGTCCGAAAGACACCGCAACATACCCCACTGAAAGCACCTTTCCATGCCACAAAGTATGACAGGGTATACATTTTAAAGTGCCTTCAAGCTCAGCATCTATGTGAATTCATGATTGCTGGATGACTTTTGGCTTAAAATCTTCTCCAAACTCACCATGGATATTTTGCAGTTTTATATAGTGCAAACTCAACTGGCAGGCATGATAGCACTTTACAGGAGCACCAATTATATTACCCAAGTGCAGGTTCATTTTTTGGGGGGAACAGGAAGATTAAGTGAATTGTCCAGAATCACAGGATGGTGAACTGACGCCAATACTCAAACCTTGTTCCCCAGTTACAAAGAAAGCAGCTTAGGAGCTACGCCACATTAGAGACATCTGTTGACGGAGAGTGTTAATTATAGTGGTAACGCTTTGGATAGCATGGACAAAAAAACAAGATTAAGTAAAGCCTGTGAAATGTGAACAGGAAGAACATGGTTACGTTAACGCCTTTACACATATAGTATGCTGGCTGAAAAAACCCTGCAACATTTACCATTATAACGTGCACGGAGCAGGGAAAGGCTGCTGTACTGCAGTCTATCCCTAGATATTCTTTGGTACCTCTTTTGGCCACATAAAGTAATTCACCCTGCAGTCTTGAATTCAACACATCCCCAATGACTTTCAGGCGTTGTGCTGAAAAATGAAGCGCAATGCCCTTTTTGTGAAAAGTTTGACGCTGTGCATTCAGGTTATGAGAGAAGGGGAGACAAAAGTAATATGATGTTTGAAAATAAAAATAAGTACGAGGTCACAGTATATCCATAGTTATGGAAAGCGTTTTTCTGATCAAGTATGCAGTATATGAGACTTCACGTCCTCATATAAAGCACTTAGACACCACAAAGAAACAGCAGCATTCCTAAAACAAGGAAGAGGAAGAAACGACATACTGCCACACAGTGTGAAGCAGTAAAACAAAAGAAAAAAATAGTGCCCACACTAAGATATATAGCCGATCCTGCAGTCATCCATGTAACAGGGTCAGTCAGTGGTAGCAAAGCAGACTCAATGTGAGACAAACGTGAAGCATTTTCCTACGAAATCAAGGGAATTTTGAAAGGCCGGCCAACGAACGAATGAATGAAAGTGATGGGTGTGAGATGGGTGTGGTTAAAGCCCACAGATGTAGATTACAACATGTCAAGAGACCGATTTTGCGTGCTGCCTAGGCTCGACCTAAAAAGAGACAGGTAAGTAGGGTAATCCTATTACTCGGCATGTTGAACTTTATCAGACCAATGCATGTAATGAATGCCAAGAGGACCAGAACTTATCACATGCTATCTCAGCCAGATATTGTAATGGCTAAATCTTTACAGCATCTCATGACCTAAATTTCGTTCCATTTATTTTCAGATAACAGTGATTTAATTGCATGCACTGTCATTACGAAAGATGGAGGTCAAGTTCAGCGTTTTCTGGCAGTGGATATATATCAAATGAGTTTGGTGGAACCAGATAACAAGCGGCTTGGTTGGGGAGTGGTGAAGTTTGCAGGTCTTCTGCAGGTAAGAAACTATACTTACAGCCCACCTCAGGGGAGCAAGTTAACACATTAACCAGTCAAACGTTTCTACGCTTTAGATTACTTTACGTGAACATCATTGAGAGATTGTACAGTTGATGTTTCCATCAATTAAATCTATTTGCAGATTGTGTGGTCTTGACATCGCAAATTTGCCTCAGATTTTATGTTTGTCTTTCTTTGGCAGGTTTTAGAAAAAAAATGTTAAATATTTAAAAGTGTCATAGTGCTTGTTATTTCAAATAAGCTTTTTCTCTGTGCCTGGCTGAGATTAACAATCTGTATCGCGCAAACGCCACGAAAGTTTCCTTTATGTAAACCCTATTATTCTTAAACTGTTTAGTATTGTGTTTCCTGTATGTTTTATTTTATATTGGCAATTGTTTTTATGGACTGCGATAAAAAAAAACTTTATGATAAGATTCTTAATACGATTGTATTTCCAGTCCAGTAGTTATTATATCCGTGTCCTACTAATATTCATTGTTCAATGTGCACAGTTGGTTTTGCTTTTTATGGACTGCGATAAAAAAAAACTTTATGATAAGATTCTTAATACGATTGTATTTCCAGTCCAGCAGTTATTATATCCGTGTCCTACTAATATTCATTGTTCAATGTGCACAGTTGGTTTTGCTTTTTTTTCTATATGAAGATCTGCAGATTAGCCACTAGTCACCTCCCCACTGTCTCTAAAGGAAATGTTATCCTTCCTATTTCACACCGGCAACAAGATAAACAGCAAAGTATTGTTGCTGTCGGTCGAAAGCTTTATTTCAGCTGTAACTTCCGGGTTCTTTGTCACTTGTCCTACAGAGTCAGGTAAGCTGAATGTCCAGTGCCTTTTGCCAAATATATCAAGAGAGACACATACATACTCGGGCTGTATGTACGTGTATAAATCGAAGAGGCACCCACCTACAGATCCCACATATTTCTTCAGATCCCCAACCCATTTTATTAAGTATCCGTAAAAAACAAGATTTGGATGATCTGTGTACCTGTCTAACGCACGGTTAACTTTTCTGCTCCCAAACACACCGTTTGTTAATGGACGCCCCTATTTTGTACCTACTGCGGCATGGGCTCCACAGCCATTTGCCAGCCTCCTGCTTCACTTTCTTCTTTTTCATTTTACACCTACTTGCCGGTCAAGTAAGACCACTAGGACTGGCATATTTACAAATAAGCATTCTCGTTCTATGTTTGTCCATCGTTATTTACATTCATGGACTCTGCCTTGCTGGTTTACTTCTGTCTTTATATGTTTTTGCCACTCCTCACATTAACTTTTCTTTGTCAGTCTCCACATTTCCAGTGGTCTTTGATGCCATCATCTGGTTTGAGCTCTGTAAAGATAAACTGGACTTAGCAATCAGCTCACTGCCGATCAATATCGAACTGACAAATTACATACTTAAGAAAACGCCCTAATCACTCAATAAAAATCCATCCAAGCCCAAATAAGTATTATCGCATAATTTGCATTCCGTTATAATAATCTACCTCAAACTACTATTTTATGAAACACGTGATGTGGGTCCAGTCTTTGATCACACTTTTGTCTTGCTCTGACTATCTAATAACTCCACTGTCTCCAAGCTGAAAAAAAACAGAAAAACAGTGGAAAATAATCAGAATATATGTATCTAAGATGAATGTGAGAGTGTAAAACAGGTTACAACAGTACACGTCTGTGCTTCTTTCAACAAAACAAAATGTTTTACCACATTAGTGAGATACTACTTCCTGTGAAGACCCAAGACAAACCTAATGGTGCCAGTCTTAGTGCTATTTAAGTAACATTAGACTGTATTTGAACACTTGGTCTGAAGTGAGAACAGATCATTGCTGGATAAATATAAAACGTTCCTCCATTGACCTCCAAATTGGAATATTGGAAAGAATTGGACATAACCCACTTAAAACATCATGCTTGGGTGTATACTAAGACTGTCTTCCTTTGAGAAGTTCAAAACTGAAACAAGGCCGAACTTTTCAAAGGTGCTAATTTGCTCTCTTACATCTTAAAACACAATGGCTTAAATTTTTCTGTAGCAGACGTTGGTGTGCCCATTGTATTGGTTCTTCCAGGAAAAGTAAAAGTGCCTTACGAAGTAAATGGCCTATTTTATTACTCTGACATCAGATGGATAATTAAGTTATACCAGAAATAACTTTGTTTATTGGGTTAAGCATATGTTTAGAAATACCTATAAATTGAACTTTGCCTCTGATTGCTAAGGTAACGCAGGCCCAGTAACCACGTTAACCATGACCACAAAATAGCGGTGTCCATTTTGTGGGGCATCATTTTACTTGGAATTCATATGAATTCCTTTAAAAAGTTGCAGCATGGTTTTCAGTGACTTTCCTGTTAACAAATGGAGACAAACATATGAAGTAAGCTATCCCCTCTGCAGTAGATAGTGTTGATTATTTTGTATTATTTCCAGCCCTGATGGTTCACTAGTTTAGGAACATAGAGTGTTAGTGTTAGGGAGGGTGTAATGTTAGGGGTACTGTAGTGGCAATTCAGGTAGAGAGTTAAGGCATCAATTATAAATGAAAACTAATGAGTCTATAGTTAGGGTTCCTGTTGTACCTACAGAAAGAACTCCATATGGATTAACAAAAACATTAAAAGAATAAAAGCACAACAGGCAATACTTGGAATTGGAACAGAAAAAACACACTACACCACTATAACAGAGCCTACATGAGATGCCTGAGTACCACAAAAAGGCAAAACTATTCCATGCACATAACTGAAACAAACTGCCTTCTAAATAGTTCAACATGATTTTACTAAATGTCTGCAAACCTGAGTGCCGAAACACAGAAAGACCATAATGGCAAAAAGATAGAAAATTACCGTAAGCAGAACACGGACAGCACCATGCCAAAGCATGGCCCAACAAACATAGAAATCACACATACCCTCAATACCTTCTAAAAAAAGAGTTCTTTAACTTTCTCGTCACAAGTAGACCATATGGGTCAACTTCAGAACCTGTTGTGAGGTTATTTTGGCATAATTTTATGGGCAAGTTGTTTTAGTCATAGGCCTGTAGTTTGTGAAACAATTCATTTTATTATTTTAGCAGAAGTCTCATTTTGTGGTGAAGTTTTCATTCTTTTATCTATTACGATTTTAGCCTAGAAATTGTTTTTGTTTCTTAGCACAACAGCTTCACTCTGTGCTTGCTCAAGGCTGTATACAATAATGTTGATGGTACAAAGCGGAACATCACATTCCCTGTTGTTTCATGGAAACATACGTATTCTTTCATTAGGGCAGTATTCGCAGAACATCAGATATTTTATTATAAAAAGACACCTCTCTGCCCCCATCGTTGGAGGTAAACTCCATCTGGAAGTTGCCACCTCATGCTGTCTCTTCATTGCAGCTGTCTGCTGAGACTAAACATCTTTTCCGCCTACATAGGATAAGACTCTCGGTAGACCAACAGCCCTCTTCGCTACTTCCATGTTGAGGTATGGGGGATGGTGTCTCCCCAGACTTCCTAAAGGGCGGATTAGGGCTAACACTGCTGTGCTCTAGTACACTGTTTTTCCCAAACTGTGGTCCGTGGACCCCCAGGGGTCCGTGACACATTCCCAGGGGGTCCGCAGGCCTGGGTTGACAGAAACATACTTCTCCAGCTGGGGCCTGCGGGAAACACCTGCATGTTTTGATTTGTGCAGCAGTTGTAAAAGCACTTCAAAGTTCCTTGTATAACAAGTAACTTTCGGGTGAAAATAAAAGCGTCAAGATAACTTTGGTGATTAATGTACCTGCTGGAGAGAGATGGGAGTTTTGTCTAGTGACAGTTTCTAAGGTAGGCAGATGGTTAATGTGCCTGATGCAGAGAGTGTGTATCATGAAAAGAAAATTATTTTATGTACATAATACAGTGGGTTACTGCTTCTGTCACAGAGATTACTTTGTTATTGTGCAGTTCATAAGTTACAATCGTATTCTAGCACAGTGAGCTATGAATTGCCATCAAAGAGTTGTATGCAAACTGCATGGCACAAATTAGAAAGTATCTTTTTTTTCTCCGCCTTTCATTATCCTTATGCTGCTAAAAAAAAAAAAAAAAGGTTTGCTTGCGTAGAAATACATTCTTATTAAAGTCAAAGATAACCACTGTGTTATGTTCTGAATCCTGAGTTTGTGCTTCTCCAGACCAAGCACTCTTGGAAAAGGCCTACCATTGTGAATGACATGTGAATTCTACACCTTGTAGTCACTGGAAAACGCTCCAAAACCCTACACTGGTATGGGAGGTGCTATGAAACAAATGAATTACATGTGACAGATAGGCTATGGAAACTTGAGAGGTCCTTATGGTTTTACTTCCTTTCCCCATCACATACTTATGTGAAAAAGCTTTCTTGGATCTTATATACCTAAAAAAATTAAAACCGATTTCGCTTGGGAAATGTAGAATCCGACCTGAGGAGTCAGCTTTCCTAAATAAAACCAAATAATGAAAAGTTAGTCACCAAGATGCAGCAGCAAATTCTCATTCCATTTTTTTTATTTCTGCATAAGTTTTCTATATAAAATAATGATATCATTAGTAATTCAAGTATTTGTTTGGTGTGCACTTGTTTGTGTATTTTTTGTGAATTACTGTCTTAATGTTTGAAATTTAACTTGTACAAATTGTTTGGGGGTCCCCGGCTTCCAGTAGTGATTCATTGGGGGTCCTCAGGAGTCAAAAGGTTGGGAAACGCTGCTCAAGTATAGAACCTCAGTGGTGTAGGTAGGAATTCTTAATCCTAGCATTGTGACATTATGATGGGACCTTTCTTATGTTTCACTTATTTCGTCACCGCTTTGCTATTATCATGTTTCATTCAGTACATGCTTTTTTTAATATAGACTTCAGTTGATTTAATAAAATTCTTTGAACGAAGCCCTGCTTGTGTCTGTTTTTGCATGTGTGAGACAAAGATAACTGAGAGAAAAGGGGTAAGATCTGTTCCACCCCGATTTCCCTGAGAAGTCAGAATGTCATGCGTACGGCTGCCACAAATAACCTCTACTCTTGGTTACTGGTGAGGTACTGCTAGCTGGCCGAATAGGTAAGCCGACATTTGTCACACTGTGTGGGATTGGACTCAGTTCCCCACAATCCTGTGGTGCTGCCGCACAAATCCAGCAGTCTCATTGTTATAAAGAGAGCCAGCATGACAACCCGGCACCTCCAAAAGTCTTTAAAGATGTCCTGTGCCCAACCTTTGCAGGGGAGGTACCTAAATGCCTACTTAACAAGTCTCTCTAGTTGTAGGTTCAGTCCCACCGAGCTGAAATCCTCCCATTTTAAACTACTACTGAAATAGATAAACCTCCACTCATCCAACCTAGCAAACTATAGGCCTATGGATCATTCTTTATAAAAATATATGAAAGAACAGTGTTTACCCAACTTTTAATTTTTACACACAATAATGTCTTAATGTCAGACCAACAGTCTGGCTTCAGACGAGGCAGAGGCAGCCACCATATATTAAAACCTACTTACCTGAATGAGTTTCCTCTGATGCCTAACCATATACTTGCTATTTTTATGAATTGGTGTGGATCTCCTTCTTGAGATGTGTTTATTTTATTGACTATTCCGTGCATTTGTAGATGTCTGGTACTCCTATGTGTGAGCCTAAGGCTGCTCGACCACACTACCACTAAATAGAGCACTTTGGGATTGCATAGCAAGCCCTGTTCACTCAGTGGGGAACCCCTGAAACCCTTTACACGGTATATCCATACTACATAAAGGGCAAGCTTCCTACATTGATGACTGCCTTTGCACCAAAAACACATGGATGATTAATATCCATCTAGAGCTCATCATGATCTGCGACATTGGCAAAAATACCAGCCTACTGCCAAATGGCCTAGTGAACGTGAGGCACTCCAACAACATCATATCAAGTCAGATACCCATGGGTAACCATGGAGTCAGACCTAATTTGATACCACATGATAACAACGTCACAGACCGACCGAGTGCCTTCTACAGAATGAAAACACTGTTTTGCACCTTTCCATATCTTGGATATCAAAAGCAACTGTTAGCTATTCTCACACTCCTAATCCCTGAACTTGTTAATGCTAACAGCCTATTCCTTGGCACCCTAAATTAATCATACACAAAATACAGCTCATCCAAAATGATGCTGCAAGATCCCCACTCCACCTTTCTCCAAGAGAATGTATTACTACAGTCATGCAATAGCTCGACTGGCTACCTACAGCAAGAAGGATAATGTTCAAGACACTCTGTGTTGTCCACAAAGCCTCTCAAGGTAAAGGGCCTGTAAGTTAGATTCAAGCACTGCAAACGGAAAAGGTCACTGCAGTAGGCTTGTGTCACTTATAATCAAACCACTGTAGCATAAGAAATCCATAGTAGACTCTGCTTTCTCGGTTCAAGCCGCTAAGCTCTGGAGCTCACTGCCAGCCTACATACGACACATCCAGGAGCATCTACACTTCAGAAGACTGTTGGTAGCACAGCTATTTCCAAGAAAATGAAATCATCCCGCATTTCAGAGTGGAAAAGTGCATTGTTAGTGGTATGTAAAAACTCACAAGCATGTTGCCCACCCAAAAACACGCCCGACCCCAATCATAACACTAAGCATGCAAATGTGGCAAGTCTGACAAGTCTGATATACTGGTTATCTCTGTTTCCCTGTTTGAAATACACATTACAAATGCAAAATTCCGATCATTATTCACTGAAGTGTCTTATAGGAAGTGCTGTCTAGGACTGATGGTACGAAAGACAAGTAGGTAGAATACTGGGAATAGGGCTGCCCAAGATCAGAGGAGAGAGGATCCAAATGGGAAGCTGTATTCCATGGAATAAAAGAGATAAGGTTCAGAAAGAACAGGCATTCAAGAGGCAATGTGGCATCCAGACTAACACCCAAGGACGAACATGCAAGACATATATATCTATACAAACATTAACAACAAAGGGAATGTGGGGTAAAGCACCCAGGGGCTCAACACGGTAAGACTGAAGCTCAGTAAGTTCCTCACCCACAATTGCTGTTACAGATTCTGATTGCTAATACCCATATATTGGATATACATGCAAAGGCAGGGTCTGTGGAGCTGACCCCTATCATGATGTTATAAAAGTAACTGAAAGACAATACTCACAATGGACAAGAAACACCACCTAGGTTGCCAGCTGACTCCATGGATCCTGGTGATCAAACAGGAACATGCAAGGCGGTAATTGCAAGGGTGTAGAACTAAATATAGCCACGATAGACAATGAGCTAGTAAGGAGGAGTGCTTGACAGGAAAGAAGGGAAAACAAGGGCACACGTGGCAGAAAGCAAGTAACAAACATACAAGGAAACTGGAAGCAAGACAGCAGGACAACAGCAAACTAGGAACTGGAACAAGAAATAGAAAGAAAGGCAAGGACTGGAAAAAGGAAGATACAGAAGGAGAGGCTTCGAGAGAGCATAAGAAGTGCTGGTGCAGGAAACAAGAAAATATAGCAGACAGAAATAGCTCAAGGAACAAGGGGAACAAGGAATGGCTGAGGGTCAGGTGTCAAGTAGCACTGCAGGGAGTGCTAGTTCAGCAACAAAGGTTAGCTAAGACACAGGAGTCAAGGTAGGTCAAGGAACAATGAAAGGCAAATGGTCAGAATCAGCAACAAGAAATAACTACAGCTCAGGAGCAAAGAATAACTACAGCTCAGGAACCGGAACAAGCAATAACTACAGTTCAAGAACAAGGAATAACTATGGCTCAGGAACTCAGAAATTAAGAATAACAAAAGCTCAGGAAACAATGGAGTAATATCTAAGGCCCTGGAAAAGAAACAAACAATAACTAAGGCTCTTAACCTTCAGAAAAAAAGGGTTGTCTCACCGGAAAACAGCTAAAATGACCAACCCTGGGCTTGAAGGGAGCTGAGGCTTAAAAAGGCTCACAGTAATCACACACATCAAGTATGAGCATGCTAGCAGCAGCCAGCCACAGGTGTGCTGAATTCCACCACTCATCCTTGGTCTGCAGGAGTGGAGATGAAGCAATGAGCAGGGGTTGTATGTACTGGAGTTCCAAGCATGAGCAGAATGGCTCCCACAAAACCCGGCATGGATTAGGAATGGATGGTAATTTGCAAATAGTGTTCAAATAGCAGGAAGTCAGGATATGCATGCAGGGGAAGGTCTGGAAGCTTATTAGAGCATTGGAAATCCCCACAACTAGGCCCCCTGGAGATAGGCACGAGAGCACAGGGAGCAAATTGTGACAGTGCCCAACTGTTAAACGTATTTGCGAAAAGGACTAGTGAATCAGGCCTTTGGCACATCAACAAAAGTTTACCTAAAGCCCTGTTTAGACGTTCAGATTATTAATTGCTGCTAACAACAAAGTAATCACAAAGAAAAGGCTAACTAATAAACCACTTATAAAGAAGACTTTCGTCCAAAGTACTTCGGAATCGTGATTTTAGAAAGAAAGGCAGACATGACTTATTGAGTGATTTAGTGGATGAAGTAGGGTCTGAACCATGAGTCCTCTTAGACAACAGAAAGCTATCAAACATGGGTATGTTGGGAACATAGAAAGTAATATCTACTAATAATAACTTTTTGGTATGGCAAGTGTAGAATAAGGCAGTTGTGTGAGCAACAGGCTGTGATCAGTGGTACATGTCATCACAATTATGGGGATATTGTGTCATGTTAAGTTGTTTGATTATTTAACCTCAATCGATGAAAAATACATATGTGCAAAGGACTGAAGGACAATTAGCACATATGGCTAAGGATCACCAGTGCACTAAAATATGTTTTTATAGTTAAACACAACAACTTTGATTTGTTGACCTTTGTTTATTGACTCTTGATTCTTCCTCTTTCATGTATTCTATTATTATTATATTTCTACATGGATTCTGGTTAATGTTGCTGCTGGAGAATAAAGATGTATTAATGCACAATAAAACAATCAGTAATTGTGATGCTAATAGGGTGCATTATCACTTTGTATAAGGTGTCTAGTTCCTCAAAAGTCTTGAGACAGCTTTGTTAGCAGGGCCTGAGCAGTTTGAGTATTAAGTAATTGAGATGTTAATATTGGATGAAGCTGTTAATGAATCCAGAAGGAATGAATATCACAATTGCAGTAGTCAGAGAGACTTGGCAACTAGAGACAGCTAGTTCCAGATTCCTTACCTTTGAATATCCTCCAGGCGCCAGTCTGAATCTGGAGACTTTTCTTCAGCAGTACCCCTGCGCACCATTAGGTGGCGTTTATCGTCTTTGCATCAACGTCATGTGTGTTGGCTTTGACATTGCGGATCCTATATAGACTCCATCCTGGCATCCTGACGTCAGTTTCTTATCATGTCTTTCCATGGCAAAAGCACTGAGTCATGAAGAACACTGTCCACTGGTGCGTCAAAACTAGGGCAATCAAAGGGAAATCTCGGTCCCTGGAAATCAGTTTGCAGAGCAGGGAGGATGAAGCGGGTAAGTCAGAAATCTGCAACTAGATATTGTCTCTACCAGATAAGGCGTTACTGAAGGTAAGTAACTTGTCCATCTAATAGCCATCTAGTTGCAGATGACGTCAGTACTTTTATTTCCGCACCAGCCTGGTGCTGATCTAAAGATGAGCTACCCCTTAGTCATTTTTTGATTGATCTTTTTTTACTTTTTGTCAAAGTCTTTTGAGTGTGGACACTCCTGGTGCGTCGAGGATGTCTTTACGTAAGACCAGGTTCAAGTCCTGCAGATCCTGTCATCAGGCGATGTCTGTGATGGAACCGCACCTCATGTGCATGTGGTGTCCGGAGCAGGACCACTACTCTAAGTTCTGGCCTGAGTGCTGGACCATGAATCCAAAAGCTTTGAGGGAGCAGTCCCTAGAGCTACTGGTGGCCCATCGCTCAGCTCATTGTTGCTCCCGATCTCGGTCGAGAGGAAGCTCCCGATCTTGTTTGAGAGGAAGGTCCCCGAGAACATTTGTGGAGCTCCCCTTCTTCATCGTCCTATTTCGAGTCCTCAGGACGGTTGAGTACAACAAGGCATAAGAAGAAGTCTAAGAAGAGGTAGCTTTCTTAGACTTCTCCTCGTCCGTCGGCCGACAAGACTAGGGACAAGGAGCATTGGCATTCTAGCCCTCTATCCTTGGAGCCTGCGTCTGTGTCAGCGCTGCACATCCCCGAGTTTCCAGGTGCTGGACTGACCCCTGCCCAACTTAGAGAATTCTCTGAGGCCGTGAGTGTCATCTTTGGGCAGTTTGACTCCACAGGAGCGCCTTTGGGACCCGCAGGATTGGGAAAGGATGCCTTCAGGTTTTTTCAACAGGGGATTTGGCCTTAGCACCAGGTTGGGTACTCATGGATCAGTTCTTGGATCCGAACCAGCGTCAGTCATACCACCTTGACCCTCCCTGACCCCGGTTCCATTGTCCCCGATGCCACCTGTGCCCCCGAGCAGCATCTACCCCATCCTCATTGCCGACTCTGACACGAGGCCGGACTGGCATCACCTGACACTGATTCCGACTTTGATAGGGACCTTGCCCCCTATGTCGGATCCTGACCCTTTTTCTTATGGGTTGGGGTACAATGAGGAATGGGAGAGGTCGCTGTACCCTATAGAATACCAGCTACAGGACTCCTTGGACTGACTTACGGACCTGAGTGAAGCCAATGGGTTGGACATTTCCCCTGACACTGGCATGCTTTCTCCCCCTTATGTGGCTACAGAGGAGGGAGGGTCCTATTCTGTGGTAATGTGAAGAGTGTCGAAGGTCCTGGGACTCAAGCTGCCTTCAGTGGCAGTGAGGTCTAACCTTGTGATAGAAGTGAATCAGCCCGGGGCTTCATCCTCTGAACCCCTATTGCCCTTTAATGAAGCCCTTACTGATGTCCTGCTGGGTACCTGGTTCACCGCCATCGACCTGCTCTGACTGACCCAGCGCTCCTGACGCACCACCCCCTCCCCAGAGAGATGGTTATCCAACCCTCAGCTTTCCCGGGCGTGTTACCTTCTGCACCCCTGAATAGGGAATCCAAGGGCTAAACCAACTCCAGCCTGGCATTGTGGTCCGTGAACTCTGCACGCCTTTTGGGTTGTTACTCCCACATGCTGTGGTATACGGTTGCGCAAGTGCTGCCACAGGTCCCATTGGAGGCCCTGGCTGTACTTTTCCATGCTGTGGTTGATTGGAGAGATGCAGCAAAATTCACAATTAGATGTAGATTGGACACGACCGACACAATGGGCAGAGCGGTTGCATCACCGGTGGCCCTTACGCACCACACTTGGTTGAGAATGCCAGACTTTTCGGGGGATGTGCAAGCTGACTCCTGGACATGCCTTTTGATGGTATCCGTCTCTTTGGAGACAAAGCAGACTTGGTGCTCGGGCGTTTCAAGGATTCTTGTTCAACAGCCAGGTCGTTGGGCCTCATGGCTGCCCCTCGCCTCCCACAGAGTCTGTCCCTTTCATGGCTAAGGATGGGGTGTTCCCCTTCAGCCAAAATGCCCGCATGCTACCCAGCCTCTGCATGGCTGGGTTCATGGGAGCCAGCAGTCCACCCAGCCTACCCCCTCCTACAGCAGCTGACTCCAAACATTCCTAGTCTAACGATTCCCCACCAGGGACCAGTCAGAGGCAGTATTCGCCATCACCTGCTCCGCTGGCAGTCCATCACGTCAGGCAGGTGGGTTTTGCAGAGAGCCCAAAGGGGCTTCTCCCTCCCCTTCGAGACTACCCCTCCATCCATGCCACCCTTCTACGATCAGATGACGGAGAATCACTTGGCACTTCTCAGTGAGGAGGTTACAGCTCTCTGGCGTATGGAGCCATAGTAAGGGTCTCTGTACCAGACGTAGGTCGTGGTTGTTATTCCTGCTACTTTCTGGTACCCAAAAAGGACAAGAGCCTTCAACCCTGTACTAGACCTTCGGTCCCTCAATCCCTTTCTCAAAAAGGAGAAGTTCAGAATGCCCACTTGGGTTCAGGTTTTGTCTGCCTGGACCGGGGAGACTGGATGGTAGTGTTGGACTTGCAGGATGCTTATTTCCAGATTTTTCTCCCTGTCTGCACATAGACATTACTTGCGGTTCATGGTAAGCCACAAGCAATTTCAGTTCACTGTGCTCCCCTTTGGCCTTACCAGTGCCCCTCGGGTGTTCACTAAGGTGATGGCAGTGGTCACAGCTCATTTGCGCATATCAGGGGTCTCAGTCTTCCCCTATCTCAGTGACTGGCTCTTGAAGGCGGGTTCGCCCCAGGCTGTCGTCTCCCACCTCCAGACTACAGCGGACCTCCTGCATCCGCTGGGGTTCATAATAAACGTGCCAAAGTCACACCTGACTCCCTCTCAGACGCTCCCTTTCATCTGAGCTGTTCTGGACACAGTGCAGTTTCTGTCTTATCTTCACAAGAGGTGTGTCTAGGATATTCAGGCTATGATACAGATGTTTCAGCCTCTATCCTGGATTTCGGTGAGAATGACCCTGAGGCTTCTATGCCTCATGGCCTCCTGCATCCTGCTAGTGACACATGCCAGGTGGCACATGCGGGCTGTGCAGTGAGATCTGAAGTTCCAATGGGCGCAGCATCAGGGGAATCTCTCTGACGTGGTCCAGATCTCAGAGGAAATTTTACGAGATCTGCAGTGATGGCTAGTGAACTGCAATTGGGTCAGAGGCAGATCCATGTCCCTTCCCCTTCCCCAACCATATCTGACAGTAGTGACCGATGCGTCACTCCTCGGATGGTGCGGGCACCTGGGAGAGACGGAGATCCGAGGTGTCTGGTCTCCGGCAGAGCCCGGACTCCATACCAACCTGTTGGAGCTCCGGTTGATCAGACTAGCATAGAAAGCATGTGTTCCTTCTCTCAAAGGGAAGGTAGTGTAGGTGTTCATGGACAAAACTACCCCCATGTGATACTGCAACAAGCAGGGCGGAGTGAGGTCATTTCCTCTTTGTCAAGAGGCTCTGCGCCTCTGGACGTGGCTGGAACAGCAGGGCATATCCCTGGTGGTTCAACATCTGGCGGGCTCTGAACATCAGAGCGGACAAACTCAGCAGACCATCCCTTTCAGGGCCCTAGTTTTGACGCACCCGTGGTCAGTGTTTTCGTGGCTCAGCACTTCTGGCGTGAAAAGTAGTGAAGAGAAACTGATGTCAGCAAACTGGGGCGGCACCTATTTGGACCCACAATGTCATATCCGGTGCTCACCATGCCAACAACAGATGCTGAAACGATCTACACCGCCTAACGGCGCGCAGGGGTACTGCTGAGGAAAATACTTTGGATCCATACTGACGCCTGTGGGAAATCCTACGGTAAAGAATCTGCAACTAGATATTGTCTGTACCAGATAATGCATTCTGAAGTTAAGTAACTTGTCCGTCTTGCCAACTGTGCCGTTACAAGGATAATCATTCTGAATTAAGGGAAAGGTTGTTCTTTGTTCAAAGCCCTATTCTTTAGGTCAGCAGTCTTTTGCTTTGCCTTAGAATACAGTTGGCAGATTAAAAAAAATCGGATTATTGAACATTTCATAAATTTGCTAACAAATGCCCAAAATACAGTGCTCAGTTGCTATGAAATTGTAGATTACTCTAATTATAACGAGGAGTTGGAGGAATTCATGTAATTTCATTATGGGAATTTCCACAGAGATACGTAAAAACTCCACAAGACTCTGCCGAGGTCCTTCAAGGGGTGGGAAAAATGCATGTCGCACTGCGCTTTAGTTCTGTTTGCGCATGTTGCGCTGAAACTCAGTACTAACTGCAGCACACGGTGCGCAACAGCCTCTGGCCTTTTGAGTGGATTTTGAACATCTCACGTGGAAAATCTACATGAGAAGCAGCTCTCTAATCACTTTGGAAGGCTTCCTACCAACTGTAAATTGCGCTAAGGGACACCAAATCTCACTTGCTTTTTGGAGCCTCATATTGATCTCGTTGTCATCGCGTTCCTCAAACAGGAAAAAATATGGCAGAATTTGGCTGGAACTGCATTGAAAGAGTAACACGCAGATGACAAATTCCTCATGTGTCGATAGAATTTGATTTAATTAAAAATTCTGCTTAGGCCTAATTATAACATGCTCAGCAATAGCTTCCAAGATCAGTCCCTCTCTAATGGAATTAATTCCATTCTATTCACTAGTCCCAAAAGAGGCACACATAGATATGTTTCAGCAAAAGTGCAAAAAGTTATTTTATTTCAATGACCTAAAAATCCACATAGGGGTTAGCTGGGAATAACCACACACCTATGTTTCTCCCATCTCTGTGAGGTTTGTCAGAGTTTCATGTTCACTCACATCAGACAAATGCATGCTCCCTTACTCCTATTCAGATCAGGTGATCCATTTACTGCTATGTTCTCCAGTTGGTCTGATATACTACTGAGGCACTTTGTCATTGATTATTCTTGCACAATAGTTTGATGGTAATTGCACTGGTAATAGAAAGCAGTACTCTCCTGACCTTCTCTTCATATATTGTAAGTATTATTATTATTTGATGCACGCCTCTTCAGCATTATGAAATCTGTGTGCTATAATTCTCAATAAGACACTATTGTATTCACTTTCACAGAAAGCAAATAACAGTTGTGTTCTGCCATCAAACTGGACAAACTAGGCAGACATTTCTACCTCATAGATTATGTTTCTTCTAGATATTCATACTGAAAGCAATTAATAGGGTCGACTAAAAGTGATGTATATATTCCACCTCCAAAATCTGCTTGTTGTATCACAGTTTTCGTCACATCATCCCGTCATCTACTCCAAATAATTCATATGACTGGTTTCTCTGTCTAAAATCATCTGCTTCCTGCTAACATTTGTTGGGAACATGCTTATTGAACTAAAAAGCTCACATGAAATATTATAATGAGAATAAAAGACTTCAGAAGGCAGCTATCGTATATTCTGAGGCACTACAACAGCTTATTTTCTGTCACGTGCCAGTGGAATGAGAACTTTTGCACAGCTGTAATTCTGGTAACTTCTGGAAACCCACTTAATTAAGAAGGTCTGTAAATATGTCCTGTAAAATAAGTGGTGACAAGAGGCCCACAATCCCTGCTGACTTATTCACAGATATCTTCTACAGATTTTAGTAAACTTTTGTGAGAGCAACACTTAAGTACACCCTAAAAATTCCTTTGTTGGAGATGATTCAAAAAGCTTCTTGAAATTATTACATACTCTTTGTTGTTGTAATATGGCCATTCAAACAAACCAACCAGGAAGAGTTCTTGCGAGATCTTTCCAAATCTGAAATCATCCCAACTTTACAGTGTGAGGAATACGTACACTTGCTTTAAAAGTTTACTGAAGGACCAGGATACACCTAAAGGGCCAAACAGCATAATTAAAATATGAAAATTATATGGTTTTCATCACTTTAGAGAGATAAAAAATATCTTATACAGACTTCTGTCCCCAGATTCCTTACCATACAATATTCCCCAGACCTCAGACTCGAGCAGTACCCCCTTCCATCCATCCGACCAGTAGGTGGCACCGTTTGACACTGTGTCCTCTGTTCTGGAAGGAATGTGTGCTGTGCCTTTATAGATACCACCTCTTCATGCTGATGTCAGTTCTGTCTTTCAGCACAGAGCTACATTCAGTTGTTTATTTTAACTGTTTTTTCAACTTTTTGTGAAAGCTTTTTTGAAATGTCTATCTCCTGGTGTGTTAGGGATGTCCCCTTAGAAGCCAACAGACTTTAAGCCATGGGGTGCCTCCCACAGGTTGTTGTCTGTGACAGACCCTCATTTGGTTTGCCCATGGTGCTTGGTGCAGGACCACGACTCCAAGACCTGTGAGGACTGCCATGAATCCCAAAACTGCGGGAACAGTCCCTGAGGCTCTTCTCCACCCTATTTTGGATGTTCCTGTGATGCTATGTCACACAGAAGATCCCTTTACCACTTGTGGAGCTGCTCCTGACAATAATCATTTCGACCCTTGTTGTTGGTTATGTCCCCACATTAGAAGGAAAGCTACAAAGGCTTTGAATTCCCTGCAATGGTAGAAGTCATTCCACCTGGCACAGAAGCGTTAAAACTCTAGACCTTGCTCCGCGGTAGAGCCTGTGCCAGGGTCCGCTCTGTGACTTTCCCTAGCCTGAGCGACGCAGACCAAACCTAAGGGGTTTTATGAGCCGTGCACCTCATATCTGGGTGGCCCAAGCTCTCCCGAACACCTTTGGGGGCCCCTACTGGTTCTCTGCCGGCGAGGTCACCTTTAGTGCCAGCCGGGCATTTGGGTCTGGTCTAGATCTGGAGCAGCGCCACGACCTTCATTGTTTCCCGCTCAAGTGCCCTCATTCCCAGCTCCACCGATACATGGCACAGAACTAGATGGGCATTGTACAACACAAACTCTGACGCCGACCATTACCGTTCCCTCGGAATTGGAGCTAGTGCCTTTTTCTTTTGACAGGCATGGAGAGGGTGATGACTGTATGGAGTCTGAGGATCCTTATAGTTACCACGATCCCCTTGATGAACCAGAAGGCAACTGGTAAGAGGAACTGGCGGATGCTAGTAGTTTGCACACTTCACCAGACACTGGCCTTGGCTCACTATGGAGGAGGGTGCCTCATTTGCCATGGTCGTGCAGAGGACAGCTGAGATCTAGGACCTTCAGCTGCCCTCGGTGGCAATCAAGAGAAACTTTTAGACAGAGGTGCTTTAGCCCGGAATTGCCTTCTCTGATCATTAGTCCCATTTAACAAATCGCTTACAGATGTCTTTCCTAGGGCCTGTGCAAAGACCTGCATAACCCTGTGCACAGGACAATTGCCTGATATCTCCCAGCTCTTGGGATCCTCAGTTTTCTCACCCTGCACCCCATCCCAGAGAGTTTGTGGTCCAAGCCTCCACTTACATGATTAATCCCGGCACATTCTCTACCATTCCATCTGATAGAGAATCCAACTGTCTGGATACCTTTGGTAAGAAGATTTTTACTTCCACCAGCCTAGCACTGCAGTCGGTGAACACTGTGTGCCTGTTGGGCCGATACACCCACACTGTATAGGTTTCGGCTGCATATGTGCTGCCCCTGGTCTCGGAGGAGGTCCAGGCCATACTCTCTCAAGAGACTGCTGATGGGCGAGATGCAGCAGAGTTCACCTTTAGATGTGGACCTAGTGGACATAGAGATTTCATCATCAGTTGCACTTTGACCCACGCCTGGCTGATAACCACTGGCTTTTCAGGGGATGTCTAAGCTTCACTCATGGACATGCCCTTTAATGGCTGTTGCCTCTTTGGTGAGAAGGTGGACTCGGCATTGAAATGATTTTAGGACATCAGAGCTACCACCAAGTCACAAACCCCAGTCTGCCTTTCACCCCTTCCATGGGTACGGGGCTGCCAACCGCACCGCTTCCCGCCCAGCCACCAAGGCCAGCAGGCCTCCCAGCCTTTTTGTGGCCCCAGATGCAGTTCCCATAAACCACATAAGACCGCCAGTCACAGGTCAGGTCAGTCCACCACCCCCAGCAGCATAGCCTACATACGTCTTTAGCTTGCCCTTATACCAGCACAGGCATCCAGTGGGAGGCAGGATCTGCCATCCACTACCCCACTAGCAGTCCATAACATCTAATAAGTTGATTTTGCAAATAATCAAGAGGGGCTACTCCATCCACTTCCTGAAACCACCCCGACCTCACACACACACACCCACCCATGCTACCCACTTACGACCAGCTAACTGAGGACGTTCTCTCCTTACTTTATCAGTAAGTGCCTGCTTGCCCTTTTGGCCAAAGTGGCCATAGAGAGGGTGCCAGCATCAGCAGTAGCTCTTCCTGATACTTTCCGGTGCCCAAAAGGATGGAAGCCTCCATCCTATTTCAGACCTGTGCCTTCTCAACTTCTTCCTGAAATAAGAGAAGATCAAGTTTCTTCTCCTTAGCTCAGGTCCTGTCTTCCCTGGATGGTAGCACTGAACTTGCACAATGCATATTTCCACATCCCAGTTGTTCCTGCTCACAGGCACTACCTGCGGTTTACGGTGGGAAAAGAGCTCTTTCAGTTTCCAGTGCTTCCTTTTGGCCTCACAGTGCCTCTGGGATGCTCACCAAGGTAATGGTGGTGGTGCAGTGCGTCTGCTGAGATCAGGGGTTCCAGTCTTACCCTATCTTGACTATTGGCTGCTGAAGGGCGCCACCCTTGCAATCATCTCCCACCGCTCGATTAAGGCGGACCTCCTGCATTCACTGGGGTTCACTGTCAATATGCCGAAGTCACACTTGACATCCTCTCAGACACTCCTTTTCATTGTGATAGTTCTGGATACAGTGTGGTTTCAGGCCTATCCACCCTGGACCTCGATTCCAATATATTCAGGCTATCATACCAATGTTTCAGACTCAATCCTGAATTTCGTTGAGACTTACTATGGTACTGTTGGCCTCATAGCCTCCTACATCGTTCTTGTGACGCATGCCTGTTGGCATATCATAGTCCTGCAGTGAGACCTGAAGTTTCAGTGGGCACAGCATCAGGGGAATCTCTCCGACCTCATACAGATGTCAGAGGGCACTACAAAAGACCTACAGTGGTGGCTGGCGAACCGCGATTCAACAAACTCAGCAATCGATGCCTGGCGGATCACGAATGGTGTCTCCATCCTGAGGTGGTGCAAGTTGTCTTTCAAGAGTAGCAAGCACCTTGGTTAGATTGGTTTGCCGCCGCCAAGAAAACATAATGTCAGCACTAATACACAATAGAATTTCAAAAGGAGATCTCACTTGACTACGCCTTTCTGCCAATACCACTCCTGCCTAGAGTTCTCAAAAAGATCAGGAATGACTGTGCCCAAGTCATTCTTGTGGCTCCAGATTTTACACTGAGAAGCTGGTATCTCGAGCTCCTGGGCATGAACATCAGTCCTCCATCCAGGCTGCCTCTTCGAGAGGATCTTCTGTCGCAGCAGAAATGCAGGATTCTACACCGGAACCTGTGCACACTCTGCCTCCATACTTTGATTTGAGTTTGACCATCTTCCAAGAGTCTGTGATGTAATGTTGGAAGCCAGGCATCCCTTCACCAAGATGGTGTACGCTTGCCACTGGGACAAGTCTGTGGTACAGTGTGCACCCGAGGATATCGATCCTCTTTCTGCTCACTTATCCTGTGTTCTTTTGTTTGTTCTTTCTTTGCCCCAGCAGAGTTCTGCTCTGGGCACTGTTAACAGTTATTTATCTGCCATTTCAGCATTCTTGCAGTTGCCGAACCAACCTTCCTTTTCAAGTCACATGACTAGATTCCTCAAAGGCCTTCAACACATGTTTCCTCCCAGGCCCTTCATTATGCCCCAACGGGATCTTAATTTGGTGGTCACTTATCTTATGTATGCGCTGTTTGGGCCACTGCACAACTGTCTGCTTCACCTGCTTACTATCAAGGTGGCTTTCCTACTGGCCACATCGGCCAGGAGAGTCAGTGAACTGCAGACATTCTTTGTGTGCCGTCCTAACATCACCTTTTACCCAAACAAGTTGGTCCTACTGACCTGTGCTTCATTTCTTTATAAGGTTATCACACCTTTTCATGTAGGTCAGAACATCACCTTGGCTACCTTCTTTGCTCAGCCTCACCCTTCAAAAGAAGAGGAGAAACATCCTTGTCTGGACCCAAAGACATCATCATTGTGCTATCTAGAACGCACAAGAGAGTACTGGATGGCTAATGTTGGTGCTAAGATTGGGAAGGCCATAAAGAAGAGCACAATCTCACAATGGATAGTACTCTGCTGCACATTATCCAAAAAGCAACCCCCTGAGGGTTTGCATGCTCATTCTACCAGAGTCAAGGCTCTGACCACTGTGTTAGCTCATGCATTCACTGTCCTGTACATATTTTCAGGCAGCAAATTGGTCATCTTTGCACACGTTCACCAAACAGTACTGCCTGGATGGTCAGATTTGTTTTGACGGGCACTTGCCCATTCGGTTCTGCAGGACTTTTTGACTTAATCTGTGTCTCAGACCTAACTCGGGAGATATTGCTTTGGTATCTATTCTAAGCTAAGGAATTTGTGGCTAGAAATCTCTGTCAGATGAACAAGTTATTTACCTTCAGTAGCGTCTTATCTTGTGAAGACTCTTTGTTGCCGCAAATTCCTTCCCGATCCTCCCCACTCTGTGAACTGATTTCATAGGGTCTCCCTTCTTAGGGCCTTAGCAATACACACCAGTGTGTCAGCATTCGTCATGGCTCTGCCCTTCTGGTATAAAAAGGTCACAAAAAGAAACGGACTTCAGCACCGCAAAAGTTGGTAAGTCTGCTGGCATTTATTTGCATGTAAAAAGAAGGTAAAATATTCCCAATATGTGAAAGCTCACATGAAACTGCTCTGTATTTTGCACGTGATCTGTTTCACCTTGCTTCAATTGTTTTGTTAGTTAAATGTGGAAGGATTGTGCTGAGAAGGCAGAAAGAAACACTTCTTCTGAATGGTTGCTAGAAGCAAAGGCTTTGCAATCCATAGCTTTCCTTTAAGGATTAGTTTATTGACTAAAGGGTATTTTGAAAAATTAACTGATGGTTGTTTTATATTTGGATTAAAATCTTCTTGAAGAGGAGATTGAGATAAACTGCCTTATTAATGTATGTAAAAACAGTAATCTGCCTTTTTTTGTGCCTTGGGGTGCTTTGTCGATCTACTAACGGTAATATATTTACTTTATTACCACTGTCAAATCACACACATCTGACTACCTAATATAATATAACATGTTTATTTATAAAACACAAGTTCACTCAGTTGGGCATCTTGCCCCTAAATAATTGTTACTAAACTCCATGATGCTCATTTGATTGACTTCAAAAGGATGATAGGTTAAGTGGACCTGCTATGTTTAGGACCTGTTAGAAGAAAGAAAAAGGGGAATACCCAATAAACCTCACCAACCCTGGCTATTATGACAAAAAGGATAAATCAATAAATACAAAATTGTTGCAAAACAAAACTAATGTGTATAAAAACCAATGAATTAAGCTTAGGTCAAAATATTAATCGCCACACACCTAGGTTTAAACATTTGTATGTATTTACTCTAAATTGTATCATATTAAAATGTGTATCTGTCACACTAAGTGCACCATTGCATGATTTACCAAAAGAGAAAACAAGAGGCTACAGCATTCACAAAGGCCAGCACATCAAAATATCTAAACATAAACACATTAAGAAATCCAACATTAACAAATGTGCACATTATATGGTAATTTCTTTCCAATGGCTGACTATTTTTACAAAAAATTGCAGGTGTTGTATTTTTCTCTTATGATTCCTCTCATCCACCTTGAGGTAAACAAAGGAAGGTCTGGTCTGAGGCAAAATATTCATTCTCATTCCTTCAGACCTATTGCACACTAATATTTAAGATATAGTCTATCTTTTATTGAAAACCCAGTCAACATGTTTCAGCCTATTTCCCTGTCTAGGCCTTTTCAGAACCAGCAGAAGACAAGCGACCGTATTCTAAAAGGGTATCACATTAATACACAGAACATTATTATCTTATGTTTGTGTGCACAGAAGTACAGAGCTCCTTGTCAGTTATCAGTGCCTCGCAGAAGGATGCCTCTGTCACCCGCATTCTGACACTTGCCATGTGAAAAACATTATTATCCTCAACTTTAAAGGAACATGCAAAGTTATCTTACTATTTATGTGCCCGTGTATACAAGGGTCGGACACCACCGTGCAATAACCTCTACAGAACCAAAACTCGCAAATAAGTTAGTGAATATAATGCTCCTATAAAACAATTGCGATGTGTATCCTGAGAAACCATATTTGTGCATGCTCTTACCCTTTGCCCACTTATTGTCCCAGAGAACACCCCAAGAATGAATCACAGAAATAATCTGTTCTTTTCCTTTCTCCCCATGGACCCCACCACTTCTTTTGTTTTGTCTGTAGCCTTGTGAAATTCTTTACCTGCTCTAAGGTCTTCCAGTATGGCAACTCAAAGATACATGAGAAGCTTGCACTGTTGCTATCTATTTGGTAACTGATTCAGTATGTTAGTGAAGCCTACACTGCTGCAGCCTATGGCATACTAGTGCAATGTGTTAATTACATTTAGTCAAATTGTTCAAGATGCAAAAACCAAATGATTGCCTTTAGTACTTGAAGCCCAGTTATTAAAATTTGTCTCCCTGTTGACCACGGAAGAACCCCAATGGTCCAATTAACTTGTCAGAACAGTATCTGTTTCTCAATAAAACCAGTATTGGATAGGTGTCAATCTGAGATGTTATGTTACCAGAAGGTTCAAGGAATGAATATCGTCTGACAAAAATATTATGTACTAAATATCGCTTGCACAGCTACTGCCCATTGGAGTTCATAATCAAGACTATACACCAGTCGAACAGTAGTTTTTAAACTACATTCAGGGCACAAAATGTATGTCGGGTAATATTAATCCAGCAAGCACAAAGTCCTCATGTTATCTCAGTGAAGACTTGCACTGCACGAATCAACTAACATTTTTAAAGAGCCTTCTTGGGCAGTTGACTGCATCTTTTAAGGGTTAGTGTTTGGTTAGTATTGTGAATTTATACCCAAGTCCTCAGTTTTGGAAACTTACCTATTGCATCTCCCAGCTAAGTGGTATTGATTTGTGTTTGGGTGCTTGTAGGTGTTTTGTGTCTCCTGTAATTCTCTTAGATTCTCAAAGTTCTACTTAAACATTCGTTGTACAGTGCTATTGTACCTGAAGATTATAGTCTTAGAACCCGCTGGCTCTACTGGATATTGAAGGTCCGCTGGCTCGGACCTTTAACAAGGGAGAGGGACTTTAATGGCCAGTACCGCCCAATATTGCGGGTTCTAAGGCTATTAGAACATTCTGTAACTCAAGGGCAGATTGTTCTGTCAAATAAAACAAATTCCTCACGACGCTCGAGGGGATTAAAATCCCCTCAGCCTCCGTGAAGCTTTGTTCAAAGCTGTTGCTGTGAACAAAGAGAGCATTGGAATGTTGACGCTCCAGGCTTTTACCCGCCAGTAAACGCCCAGAGCACTCCATTTTCTGCAGTGGAGCCCCCAACATTTCAATGTTCTTGTAGTAGTTAAGCTTTTTAAAAACTGTCCTATAAGACTCTTTATTTTACATTCACCAAATAAAGAAATATATACAGAACACATTCTCATCTTTTTCTGCAGGATATGCAAGTAACTGGTGTTGAAGATGACAGTAGAGCTCTTAACATCATAATTCACAAGCCTGCATCTAGTCCACATTCCAAACCTTTCCCTATCCTCCAAGCCAGATTTATTTTTTCTGATCATATCCGATGTATCATAGCAAAGCAGCGCCTAGCAAAGGGACGCATCCAGGCTCGACGTATGAAAATGCAAAGGATATCGGGTAAGCTGATTGTACCTTTCTCAAAGTTATTCTTTATTTTATTAATATAAAACATCATTTACATGTTTTTTTCATTCTGTGGAAATCACTGTGACATGAATTTATTTTATTGCCAATTCCTGGCCTTTGTGGTTAGATGTTTGTAACATTTATGGGATAGCTGAAACACAGTTGAAAGGTTATTGATGGATGGGTGCTGTGAAAGGGAGAGAATGATGAGGTGTGGTGTCATACATGATATCAAATCTAACATGCATGCCGTTTCTGCTTTCCAGCATTGTTGATATGTTGTTTTGGTCATTATGCTTTCACATGCTAAAGGATTCTTTCAAACACTTTAAAGTTTTCGGTACATGAGTACATGTTACATACGAGTACATACGTTATGTATGTGACAATCTAGAATTTGTGGTCTGCTTTTTGTGCTTTCTGAAGATAATTAGTGAAGGTGTACTTTTCCATTTATTGTCAGTGTTGTGCAGATATGTTTCTGATCTTATCTTCTCAGCTTTACCACACTAACCCAATAAATAAAAAATATTTTCTATTCTGTCATCTTTTAGGGTCGAGCGCACAAGCGCTCCGTCCCCATTGTAATCTCTCTTTGGGCTTTTAACCACACCTGTCACTTTCATTGGTTCATGGGCTTGCCTTTTAAAATCCGCTTGATTTCATTTGTGAAAGGCATGGATATGCCTCGTTTTTTTTCTTTCAATTTATGTGGCAAGAAAGGTCCGGTTAGTAATGTACAACGCTAATAGCTCGAACTCGAGCAAATGCAAGACCCGTTGCATTGCAAATGCTTGTTTAACAAGTGGTTACGTTGTTTCGGGGCACTTGTAGCTTAGAAAAGGATAAAACAAAAAGTGAAGATATAAAAATGTACATTTTTATTTATTTAAATATATATATATATATATATATATATATATATATATATATATATATATATATATATATATAATATAATAATATAGCAAGAGAGAGAAAGAGACAATATTCAAAATTAATGGGTGTAAGTAGTTTGCCCAGATGTCTTTATTCATAAGTCTCATACATGCGAAAAATACTAAAAAGAATCTGAAAAAAAGAATGTAGAAATTGGCTGCACCTGTAACTTTCAGATCAATGCATATCTATTTACATACCGTAGCACTCCTTTTTTTTTTTTTTTTTTTTATTGAGATTTTATTATGAATGTTGACAGAGAAAAAACTCAAATGGGGTAGGAGCCCCGACAGTTTTCAATGGTTGCGTACAATGCTCAATAAACAGTGGAACGGGGAAAATGGGTAGATCAGTAGGATAATATCAAACGTAAACATATTATATTATATCATACCAAATCACGCAGGGGACAGGGAAGGCGTTGAGAATGAAAATGGAAGAAAATGAAAGAAGAGTGTGTGGTGTGGGATCGGGTAAGGGCGCTGTGCCTGGTTATGTCGGATTACAGTGATTGTGGAGTCGTGAGGCTATTAGGTTGTAGAGTTGTATGGCTCTCGGAGGTGGGATTGTAGGATAGTGTGGACTACAAACAGTTTTGGTCGAGTAGGCAAGCTGGCTAAGCCCGCCTATTGGTATGTCATAAGGCATAGGGGTCAGGGCGCCTGACTGTCTGGGAATGAGTAAGCAGGCAGGCGGGTGGGTGTGTAATCTCCGTACCGTGTCGCCGCCTGGGTCGGGTGCCAGTCATTAAATGTCTGGGTCCATTTCGAGTCTGGGATACCATAGCACTCCTGATTGTAGTCGTTAGAAGAAAGACACATCGTTAGAAGAAAGACACATTTAACATTCTGTCTGGGAACACACAATACAGTATGCCAACAACCGAAGCAGGACTTTTTATTCATATTTAGTATATACCCTTCATTTTGAATTTGGCAATACTTAATAAAAAATACTGTAATTACAAACGAAAAACGTATATTTATTCAAGAAGCCCAGAGTGTTCGTTTTCATAACCTCCAAATAACAAACTACGGTTGCCCAGGATTATGTATGTTTGAGAGGCAATTCTTTTAGAAGAGGTTTTTCAATTAAGCACAATACTACATCTAAATCATAAATGAATCGACTAATAACAAGTAACATTATAACATCAGGCATTACAACACTGCTTACCCTAACTCCATCCCCAATTTACCGTCATGCATTACAGCACTTCTCACGAACAAAAAGTAACTTGGTCAGCAGACGTACTTTTAGATGGGAGGAAAAGCCGAACACGCAGCCACGTTGAGCTACTGCTGGTCATTTATTTTTCAATAACATTAAATATTGAAAGGAAGTCGAAGACAGTGCCTCAAAGAGAAACTTTGTTCTCTAAACCTAACCTGATAAAATATTTCCTTTGGTGTAACATTGTTTCGTGATGTAGTTGCAGGATAAGGAATTAAATTATGAACTATTGTTTCTAAACACATGCCAGAAACATAGATATTATATTTTATTGTTTTTCCCCTTTATTAATCTCCTAGATTTCAAAACTGTCTTGTAATTCTTTTTATTTGCTGTTTTCCAGTCAGTATCATGATTTTCCGCTATAAAAGATATGATTATTTATATAAAGGAGAAAGTGATTAAAAAATGTTACTGATTTCATGATTAAAATATAGATTTATGTCCCCTCTGCTTGAAAAATTGCTGGCGGGAACAACCCAATATGATAATTAAATAATCATTTAAAGTGCCAAATTGGTCACTTCTATGGAATTACTTGCCTATAGTAGCTTTACGGATATCCAGATCATAGAGAGCGTTAAAAAAAAAAGCCACCTTGTATGATGGAACCAGGTAAATTTACCAATAACTACAAACATGGGCGGAGTTTCAAAACAAATGTCAGAGACAAACAAAGTGACATAATGCACCCTTTGACCATTGCAGAACGTGGAAATAAGTATATTAATTATCATACTTCAGTGCATGACTGTTAACTGGCCTCTTACTAATAGCCTAGCTTTGATTTAACAACGATCTACGGATCGAAATCTTTTGTTGTGCGTCTTCTGGGTCGCTGCAAATTTGTCAAAGACTACCTCAATCACTGAAAGCTTGTTAAAGACCCACTGGGCTGGAATTTTGGAGCACCACATCCATATCTATGAACGGCTGATTGGACAAGGCTAAAATAATCAATCTCCCCCCTACCTATATATATTGTAGGGATGCCTGTGCACTTAGCCTAAAGAAATATATTTAAAAATGCACTGGTTTCTAACGTGTGGGCTAATTCCTCCAGTATGGTGAAGAAGATGATGCTGAAATTAAGCTGTGAAGAAGGTGTACTTGCTCTACCTCCCTTTGAGTGCTTCACTCTTGCAGCTTAGTTCTAATTTATTGTCTACTGGATGGGGAAAGAACGAGAACTGATAATAGGTGATGTCCGGTGGTAGCCCATGTACAAATAGTTCTATGAGTTACTCCTTTACCTGTTACAACTAGCAAGCCTTTTCTGGATGTTGATCCATTTGTCGAGATGAGGAGTGGTGCAGTTGCAGTATAGTTAACAGTGTTGGGTTACTGCAACTCTGAAGAGCCTCACACAACATGAACTATTCAAAATAGAGGGATGAGAACTATAGGTTAATGGGAGATCTTATGTATATGCCATCCTGTCCGTGCATGACAGAAACCACTTTCAACACCTCATTTAAAGCTATCCATCTCATTAGATTATTATTTTTAAGACAGTATGATTAAATATTAACATCATTTTTTAATGATGTTGACATCCTACTTCCTATGTTGCCCCTTTAATATGTGGCCTACGGTCGCTGATGCCTTTGGGATTTACAGGCCATGTTTCATCATATTATTGCTGCATGCCAATATAATGGAGTGTTTGTGTATTATTGACTTATTCAAACAGAAAGTTTTAATAAGGAGAAAAAAAAAAGGTAAGGAAGCAATCAGCATTTTATCCGCTTTATTTATTTGCAGGGACAGGTTAATTAAGGATATTTCTGGTGAAAAAAGACCATGTTAAACTTTTTAATCAAAAGTTTAGAAGACTATGCAAGCTTGTCCCCCTGCTTGAAACCATTATACACTGGAAGAACTCTGTTCTTTCCAGTTCTACTGAGGCAAGTCTCTACCAGGTGACTATGGATTAGTCTAATCAATCTTACAAACTTCAAATTAACACCTCAAGATGATGTGTTTTACCCTGAGTCTTTTTCTTTTAACAGTAACATATGCAATTAGGCACCATACATGTATCTCTGTAGTCGTGTGACTGCGAGATAGTGGATTTCTAGTCCGTCCTGGCACCTGCATAGCTTGACAGGAGAAGGGTCAGGGGATGAGAAAAGCCCCTTCCATCCTTCTGTAGCTTCACCTTTTCTACCATGGAAGGCATTGGAACAGATAGATTCTCCTGATCATCTCAGGAATCGATCACTGGTACACCACCTGCACCCATCTCTAAAGTTTAGTAACGTTAGTAACGTTGTAAGGTTTTTGTGTGTACACTCAGGAGGTCACGTATGGCTCCCTTCACTCTTCAGGTTATTATTAAGGGAGATAGTCCATGCATCTGCAGCAGAGGAAGACATTATTATGCTCCTTTCACATAGTTCACCTTTTCACCAAGGCCCTGATGATCACAGAGGTCACCACTGAAAGTATACTGTTAGCCTGTCCATTCCTACCATTCATGTTCCATACTCCGGGTTTACACACTCACATTAAATGCAGCTGCACTTGTGCAGGCCTATTTAGGTTTGAACTAATGCCTCTTGACCCACACAAGCAGGCAGATTCGATTTTTGAAGATGTTTGTGTCAATCGTAATGCAGACTTCTGGGTTGTGCAAGCACTGCACCTCGGTAATGCAACTGCAGGTGGAGGAGGCAAGGTAAGCGTAAATATATTCTGGCTTTTTTTGCATACATTACATCTGACAATCGAGGTTGTGTATCAATAATTGTGTACGTATTACAATTAAGAGATTACAAACTGATGTAAGCTAAAATGAAACAACAACCTGAATGTCTGTTGTCAACAAGCATTTACGCAAGCAGTGGGCGGGGTTTGCTTGGCCTATTAAGCTCCATCCACCCTCAGCAAAAGTACTCAGCCCAGTAGATAATTTCAGCTTGGTAAATATCTTTGACCATGCATCCTTGTTATTGTCATGTAGGTTTTTCTGCACTCTGGATATGTGAATCTCCCAAAACTACAGAAACCGTTATTTTGTTTGTTCCTGCCAGGAATACGCTTCACAGCACTTAATGCAACTGGGAAGGAATGTGTCACAAAGGGCTTAGATGTGGAAGTCACTGATGATCATATACTTACAAGTTCACATAGAAGATTGCTACTTGGGCATTAAAAATGCTTTTGATTTTTATAAAGTATGATAATCTGCAAATAATGATGTAAGTGGAATCACTATCCAAAACTTGATTTGAGTGGGTATTAACCCTGTGGCAGTTGTATCATGAGCACTCCATGCTGGTTGCTGCACAACATGCGGTCACATCTATGCGTGCAAACTCCTGAAATCCCTCGATTCTAACACCACAGGATTTCCTTCGCCACTCCCCCGTTGAGATATTGTTTTTTGTGTGAAGCACAACGTGCATATTCCTTTAATGTCATTCAAAGAAAAAATCGAATGTCACAGTTCTATTTGGCTTAGAGATAAGTGGTTGAATTGTTACCACTCTGAATTATATTCCTGATTGGAATTTGCCGCAAGTCATTTCTTGAGCTGTAGTCCACCTGCTTGGCCACTAGGTCTTTATTTCCTAGGAATAGAGGCAGGGGCATTTGTATCCCCGCCCATCAGACAAGCAACCTTCCAGAACTGAGCAGAGGGAGATTAGGGAGTTTAACTGGAACCACCCCTTGAAAGTAGCAGGTACAATAAACTCAACAAAAATCAATCAAATGGTAAGCATTTGGTTGAACCCCTGCCCTTTGTATTCTCCTTTGGTAAAACTATCCCTCTGCCCCCTACTAATGTAGAAAGGCCTAATAGACAACAGAGAAAAAAATAAAACAGATTAAATTAGAGCCAACCTATCCTGCTGTTTTCCCATACTCCCATTCATCTTCATTACATAGACCTTTCTGCTCGCCTCAAGGGCAGACTAGGTCCACTAGACACCAGGGAAATGTACAAAATAAAACAAGAGGAATGGACTATGGCCATACCTTCTGGCATTTGGCCAGCCATACCAACGTCTCCATGGGTGGGGCTGTTTGCCCAAACTGCCCTTCATGGGGCAGAAAGGCATTCTAAACTCAAGGGAAAACTGTTGATAAAATAAAGAAAGAGAAACACACGTGAAGTCCTTTTCATAATGTGTTGCTCTATCATGCCTCTATTTAACAAATGCATTTCAGCTCCTCTGAGGGAGCAGATCGGAGGAGGAGTTGTATTCGGGGCAGTACTAAAAGGCCCTCAGAACTTAAGGGTTTGTTTATTTTTTTAAAGCGAGAAAACTAAAATAGAGTGGCTTAATTTATTTGACCGATGAAAAAATGGAAAGCTTGTGAAGGACAGTCTTCCTGCACAAGGATTGCCTCTCTTTGACCTCTTACAAACAAACGCATTTCAACTTCCCTTGGAGAGCAGATGGGAATGTTAGCCCTAAACCCCTAATATGCTTCCCAGGGTTGGTGAGACCCATTGTCTTTAAAGGATAATTTTTTACTAGAACGGGGGAATGTTCACACCCACGCATCGTGATCTACTGTCTGCACCTCGTCTCCCCCCAACAAGCTATTACACACATCACTACCCTCAAAATTAGCTCCCCGTTGTTGGTAGCCATTGCACAGAGGACATGAACATATATAAACTGCATCGATATGAATTGTGAGTACACAGTTTTGTAATAGAGTTATGAAAAGAGGTATGTCCATATTTTTGTTTTAATCTTCTGCACAATTAAAAAAAAAAAAAAGTCAGAGGAAATCTAAGGATGATAGACTTGTGCATACGTCACATGATCTCTTTACCCTCAGTAGCCAGAAAATATCAAATATTGCTGAAAAGTACTAATTCCTCACATTCATGTAGCTGTGAGGACTAGGGTTCACAGCCTGTGGTAAAAGTCCCACCATAGAGCGTTCTCATACTTTTTCTGAATAAACAGTATATCACATGTGTAAGGTGGCCTATTAAATGTGGCAAGAAAGGGCCAAAATTGCAACGACAAAAAGTCGTTGTTCACTACGTATCTGAGATGGCTATTGTTTTTGCGCCATGGATTGGCTCAGGGAACCCTACTGATCTGTTATTTCTGAGTACTCTAAACCTAGTCAAATTCAGATAAATGTGACGTGTGGATTTCAGAATGTTTTTTAAAACCAGAACGGCTTCCAAGCATCAAACTGTGGCAACGTAAAACACAATATCTTCAACTTTCTCATTGGGAATAGATGATGTATTTGGGCCAATGGCAACGCAAAAGGATGATAGGCAGAGTGTTGAAACGTTATAAACACTCACCTCCAGTCACAGATCTGGGTTTAATCCATCGTTCTTTTGCTCACTGTGCCTCCCCGGTTTGAAACAAGCCATATGCTAATCAGTTTTGAACCTGCTCCCTATGGGAACGGTCCAGCCCAAACTGCCAGGCCAGGTCCTCCCTGGACCAGTAACAAGCATCCTGGGACCGGTTTCAGGGTATCACCCTTCATCAGCCAGGCTAGATTGAATATAGTGGCATAGGTCTAAAGGGGGGGGGGAGGAAGGGGAAGGGAAATTTCCTTTACGGACTAGGTGGTCTCACACACTATGTAGTGTCATGCTTCATCATATGTCCCCTTATAGTCAGACTTGCATCAAAGGTGGGCGCTCTCTGTGCGCCTATACCGACCTCTCCTTCCTGAAGAGAGCGCCCACCTTTGATGCAAGTCTGACTTTAAGGGGACGCTCCCTCTCCAGGATACCAGAGGCAATTGGAGAGAATAATTTGTTAAAATATGTAAAAAAAAAATATACATCTATTTGAAGCACCTACCTCTGTCAACAGGTTTTCACCTATGCTATGTTAAACAATCAAGCAACCAGACCTTGTACTAATTTTGCCACCTTTGTGATAAGAAATCAGGACACTTTTTTAGCGTTCACAACTTAAGCATGGCGTCTGTCTGCTGCCGCACGATAGGAAATGCTTTCATCAAGGTTAGTCCTATTCTTCATGTTTAAAAACTGAAGAGAAATTACATTTGCCGTCTGTTATCATATAAACACAGCTAAAACAGTGCAAACATAGTTTGCTTCACTGCTTTGAAGAAAAACTGCAAAAATGCATTTTGTACATTAAATTTCACTGGTGCAGAAATGTACATAATATGATCGCTTCTACAATAAGTGTACTCTTTTAAACCGAAATAGGACGTTTGGGAAGTTTACAGTAAATTCCTTTTGGAGGGCAGGTCGTGTTTATCAGACCTCATTTCTACACTATCATTTCTAAGGGGGTGCAGAACAACGTAATTCATCACAAGTTGTGTCTACCATGGATCCTGCTCACGATATTACCCACTGTTTTCCAATTCCAAGTGATAGATTTCGCAGCTTTTAGGACCAATAAACAGAAAATTGCACCTGTGAAGGGCAAAATGGTGCAAGACCAAACCTCAGGAGGCGCGGGAAAGTCTAAATGAGGACTTCATATATGGGACTGGGGGCATCAGGAAGGCACCAGATAGGAGGTTCTTGGCTGCCACAGGTCAGATTCTGCTCGTGCACAACTTCTGACGCGCCAGTTCCATCACCCTGCTCTAATCTCTAATACGCCTCGCTTCCTGCCTGGATGGGTCAGCGCTATAGAAATATTTTTATAAAATAATAGATAAAATAATACAAAAGAGGCGGTATCCTTGCCGCGCGGTATTGCCTCCCGGGTTATTTAACTCTAGAAATATATGGCGGAACTTATGCAGCGCAAACCTAGTAATGAAAAACCAAGCGATATCGACAACGCCATATGTTTTTCTGCTTGTTTTTGAATGACGTCGACCTATGCCACTAAGAGCCCTGCACAGTATTTCTGTGAGGTGAGGGCAAAATACAGCATCACTCTTAAGTTGAAGCAAAAGCAAGGACGTGCAGTAATTGGGGGAAGGATGGGTCACTGCGCATTTTTGGCAGAGTATAAAATTAAATCACCCATGCAAATAGAGAGGTGCCTGGATCCACCAAAATGAATATAATGCTATTTAATCATTTACCGTCCCCATGGATATTTGAGACTGAAGGGACCAAGCAGTGGGCGCGCGTAGCCAAAAACACTGGAGGCCTGCTGAGTAGCACACGGACAGACAAAATCTTTCCAATCTCCCTAAAATGTAGGTAGTTTAGTTGGTTTAGAAAAGGTTCCTCCGTTTACGACCTGTGTCTTCCATGTGAGTTTGTTGTTCTCGGCCCTCTAGCTACAAGCTTCCATTCTGTAAAAGCTCGTGCCAAAGCTGGCTTTATCACCTGCCCACATTAAAGACAGAAGAAAAAATATATCTTTAACGATCAGGAAGAGCCAGTCAGAGACCTGCGGTGGCGGCGAGTAGGGTAGGGATGGGGGGGAGGAACAGCTCAACCTTAGCAAGTCCAGGACACAACTGAGGAGAATGGGCTGGCCTAAAGAAATAGTAAAAGGGTGCGCCAAAACCTGTTTTGGCAGTGTCAGTGGGAGGGAAGAGCACACCAAAAGGCAGGACAAATGGCAACAGTTCACCAATTAAAATACCAATTAAAAGAAAGGAATTCAGAAGGCCACAGGAAGGATCAAATGAAAACCGGTGGGTATGGTAAATACCCGTAGAGGAGGATACTGCATACCAAGAGACCGCGCATGCGCGCTGCCTAGGCGCGACATAAAAATGACCATGTGAAGGGCGGTAAAGAGACTTTGAATATGTCAATTATTGGAATCCTGCATGGCTGCCAGATTTGCACCTATATTATTCTTGCAGCTATGGGATCCAACAAAGTATAAATTTCTGAAAACTATAAACATATGGAAATCCTGAGAATATCCCATCATTTATTTGTTAAGACTGCCTCCTTGTAAAGAGAAGACCACTGTTGTCTCAACTGATGAACTGTTAGCAGACGTTTGTTGATAACTAGAAGAGCTTTTAGTCTCGGTGCCTCACTGAATGATCAAACTCATTCTCCAGGGTTCCCAAGACAGGCAGTGCTTCCAATACTTGAACAGAAAAAATGCAGGATAATGTTAGTTCCCTTCATCATAGCAGATAATTGGTCTGTTGAATGTACCCCGATTTTAGAGGGAAGACCCAGCTCCTCCTGCAGCCCAAGAAAACCTTAATGATATACAGGCAACAAGAAGGTCAAGTAGAGGATTTCTTGACCTTTACCTTGCATCACAGATGAAGAGGGAAATTTAAACTTGATGTGGAGTATGATGACTTTGTTTTCATTCTTTCTTTAGTGAACCACAGCATTAATTATGGGAACATTTGCATTTTGGGCAGTAGCAGTTGATATCGGGGAAAAGCTGTGGGGCAATGCAGGGGCCAGTGACAAATCAAAATTATCTAGCGCCGACTGCCTCGCTGCTCTTCTGCTCCTTTGCTAGTGTACAGGCTGAGGTTCTCAGACTCCCTTTGGCTATTGAAGATGTTGCTGTCATGCTCGTAATACTGTTACCCAGCATGAGTGAAGCAACGGGACTGACCTGAGCAAGTTAGTTTTGTGCTCCCACAGGGGCTGGCAGTCTGTGCCTGCTGTACTCCACCCGGCAATGTGGCTCACGTTAGAGAGATATCAATGAGCATGTCGGCTTGGCATCCCAAGACAGCCGTCCAAACCAACATGTGCACTTGCAGAGGTGCTCGCCGCTCCCCCTGCGTGCTGGCTGCGGTGCTGGCATGAGTATGGCCCCACCCCCAAGACCTGTCTCCCAGTAGAAAAATAAAATGATAATAAAACTGTTTTGTTATTTTATTTCTTAAGCTTGCATCTCTTGCCAGGGGGCGATGTTCATCCATCATAACGGAGGAGCCACCACTGATTTTGGGGCCTATGTCACAACTGCAGAAACTGAGTTTAGGCTGAACAAGAGATTCTTGACATTATAATGATTGTTGTCAATTTCAACACAAACATGCAGAAGAAATGAGCTACATTTTTGGAATATTAAATTATGCACTGTGTAGCATCGTATGCAATTTATATGATACTAAATTACGCTTTGATTAGGAAACAGATTAATTAAGTGAAAGTCATGTAACACCTCCATAGCTGCAATTAACATATTATTTAGAAGGGGGCTTTTGAGCATCTCCAAGGCCAGAAATGCATGGAGGAATCTCTGTTTATCTTCAATATGTCCTTACACAGGCGAAGCAACATGTTTTACGCACCCTTGATGGGAGTGCAGTGCACAGTGGTATCACACAAAATGATGGCCCCCCCCTTGCAGAATATAATGAGAGGCCCCTGAGCCTCCGATATCTTAGAGATATTCATTGGCCTTCTGCTAGGGTGACCACCCGTCCATAAATTTCACCGACCATCTGTAATTTATCCCTCCGTTGTCTGTGATGCCTGTGTTAATGGACTGCATTTGTCTGTGATTTTAGATTTGAGCAAAGGACAAAAGGTAATTAGCACATTTCAAGTGCTTTCAGGGTCCTTTGGACCTCATAGTACTAAAATGCATTGGCAAAGCCAATAGGTCTCATGTGTGCACGAGCTATTGGCTTTGCCAATGTGTTTTAGCCATGTTGTACACCAGAGTGGCTACTGTGCAGCTTGGCTAAAATTAGTGGCAAAGAGGAGAGTGGGGCAGAGTGTCGTAGAGTGGAATTGCGAAAATTAGAGTGTTGTGGAGTGACAGATTGTCGTGTTTAGGAGTGGCGGAATAGTGTAGAGGGGGTGCACTGTGGAGTGGTGTACAGTAGAGTGTATTGGCATAGTGTTGCAGAATATACTGGTGTTGACTGCAGTGCCATTGAGTGCAGTGGCATAGAATTCAGCAGCATAAATGCAGTGTAGTAGAATGCATAGGCATATATTAGAGTTCTGCATAGTAGAGTGCAGTGTTGAATGGTGCAGAGTAGAGTGGCATAGAGTGAAGTGGCAAAGAGTAGAATGGTGTAGAATGCAGTGGTATACAGTACAGAGTAGAGTTGAGTGGCATAGAGTGGTGCAGAGTAGAGGTGTGTAAATCGGTGCAGATTAGAATATAGTGATGTAGAGTGCAGTGGCTTAGAGTGGAGCGATGCAGAGTGGCATAGAGTGTATTGACATAGAATGCAGTAGTACAGCGTAAAGTAGCATAGAGTTCAGTGACAAAGTGCAGTGCTGCAGAGAAGAGTGTCATAGAGTGCAACCGTGTAGAGTGGAGTAGAGTGGCATAGGGAACAGTGGTGCAGAGTAGAATGCAATAGTGTACAGTGCGCTTGTGTAGTGTGCATTGGAGTAGAATGCAGTTGCATATAGTGGAGTGGGGTAGGGTGGAGTAGAGTGGCATAGAGTGCGGTGACGTAGAGTAGATTGTTTCATAATAGAGTGAAGTGGCATATAGTGGAGTGGTGCAGGGTAGAGTGCAGTTGCGTAGAGTGGCATATAGTGTAATTGCATAGAGTAGATTAGAATGCTGTACAGTGGATTGGCGTAGAGTGCTGGGTTACAGAGTAAAGTGCATTGGGGTAGAGTGTATTGGGATAGAGTGTAGTAGCTTAGAGTAGTGTTGCAGACTAGCATACAGTGGAGTTGTGCAAAGTGGTGCAGCGTGTAGAGGCGTAGAACAGTGATGTAGAGTAGAGTGGCATAGAGTGTATTGGCAAAGAGTAGAGTGGTGTAGAGAGGCGTAGCAAGAAGTGGCATAGAGTGCAGTGGTGTAGAGTGGAATTGAGAAGAGTGCAGTGGCATGGAGTGGTGTAAAGTTGAGTGGTGCGGAGTAGTGTGGACTTGCGTGGTATGGTAGCGCACTGCCATTACCAACTACACGTTTTTAGTTGAAATGACCTTTACATTTTCACAGACATTCAATTTTAATAATAAAACTATACAGTGCACAGACGATGTGTGGAAATTGCATCACCTAGTGTAATTTGTTTTAATCATATTAAATTGTTTGTTTCTAACACAGTTCAGAGTTAAAATAAAAGTGCTTCATTTGTGTTCCTAAACCTGATTTAACCTGCAATGCTTGACCAGTTCATTTAAATGTTGTCAAATGCTGTTTCCTACCCCCAGTATCCAGCAACATTGTCATATAAATCCTCTCACTTTGAAGTCAGAGAAAGAAAAGTAAATACCGAGCTCCCACTGAAGACAGAGCCTGACATTCGACCTAGATCACTAAATGCACAGCAAATGTAATGAGATAAGAACAAGATTTACAGGCCTGTTTACAGAAAGGGAGCACTAGGAAGGATTTTCTAAGTAAGGTGTGGGCATTGGCAGCCAAAAACAAATAAAACCAGCAAATCAAAAGCAAGGAAGTGTGAGTTACAAACCTCAAAGCCAATGGCAATCAATGGGCAAATGCATTCCTAGGGAAGCTCTCTAAAGGTACATGAAGCAGCACATGCAGGATACTTTGTGGGGGTAGGCCAGTATTTTATCCCAGACCCTATCTTGCAAAGGTTTGGCCATGTGAGACCCCCAGGTAGTATGGAGAGAAGCCCTGAAGTGGTCTCCATGTTGCGGGAAAGGTCTGTACACCCATCCTATCAGTTTGCCACCTGTCCCTACTGTGTAGAGCTTCTGGCACTCCTCACTTGGGTTTAGTGCCAAGTAGCAGACAGGAAATAGGGCATTTAATGGTTGTTTAAGGTGTTTGTAAGTGCGAAGTTGACCTGGGGAAGATTGTAGTCTTCCACAAGAGTTTGGAAATATAGTAGCTCACCGTCCACAAACAAATCCCCCAATATTAAGATGCCTGCAGCATCCCACTGACGGAGCAGTCCTGAGTGCAGCTGCCCTGTGTGAGTGGGAAGGCCTAGCAAAGGTAGTGAAAGAGTGTAGAGTTTCTTTGTGTTGGCGAGCTTATAGGTTCTAGAAAGGCCAGAGAAAGCTGTGCAGGATAACCCCAGATGGCACAGTAAGCCCTCCTTTAAAGTCCTTACGGATAAACTCTATCTCATGGTCAGTGTGGCAAAACAGCCAGAAAGCCTCCCATTGTAGGTGTGCAGCTAAATAATAACATTCTAAGACTGGAAGGGCTAATCCATCCGTAGTCATGTATAGCTTTAGAGTGGAAAGAGCTACCCAACGGCCCCAGAGACCATATCAGATGCGGGGTGTATCTGAACAAGTAATGAGGGATGAGCACGGGAACGTTTGCAAAATAATCTAATAATCGTGGCAGCACACCATCCTCATTGGTGCCAGTTGGCCCATTACAGAAAGTGGAAGAGAAGACCAAAAAGCAAACTGGGCTCGAAGGGATCGTGTCGCTCTGGTCAGATTTTCATTGTGCAGACCGTTGGGGAAATGGTAGATATTAATCCCTACGTATCAAAAGGCAACTGGTTTCCAGTTCAATCTGAGGTCTAATTGTAACTATACAGGGAGTGCAGAATTATTAGGCAAGTTGTATTTTTGAGGATTAATCTTATTATTGAACAACAACCATGTTCTCAATGAACCCAAAAAACTCATTAATATCAAAGCTGAATATTTGTGGAAGTAGTTTTTAGTTTGTTTTTAGTTTTAGCTATGTTAGGGGGATATCTGTGTGTGCAGGTGACTATTACTGTGCATAATTATTAGGCAACTTAACAAAAAAAAAATATATACCCATTTCAATTATTTATTATTACCAGTGAAACCAATATAACATCTCAACATTCACAAATATACATTTCTGACATTCAAAAACAAAACAAAAACAAATCAGTGACCAATATAGCCACCTTTCTTTGCAAGGACACTCAAAAGCCTGCCATCCATGGATTCTGTCAGTGTTTTGATCTGTTCACCATCAACATTGCGTGCAGCAGCAACCACAGCCTCCCAGACACTGTTCAGAGAGGTGTACTGTTTTCCCTCCTTGTAAATCTCACATTTGATGATGGACCACAGGTTCTCAATGGGGTTCAGATCAGGTGAACAAGGAGGCCATGTCATTAGATTTCCTTCTTTTATACCCTTTCTTGCCAGCCACGCTGTGGAGTACTTGGACGCGTGTGATGGAGCATTGTCCTGCATGAAAATCATGTTTTTCTTGAAGGATGCAGACTTCTTCCTGTACCACTGCTTGAAGAAGGTGTCTTCCAGGAACTGGCAGTAGGACTGGGAGTTGAGCTTGACTCCATCCTCAACCCGAAAAGGCCCCACAAGCTCATCTTTGATGATACCAGCCCAAACCAGTACTCCACCTCCACCTTGCTGGCGTCTGAGTCGGACTGGAGCTCTCTGCCCTTTACCAATCCAGCCACGGGCCCATCCATCTGGCCCATCAAGACTCACTCTCATTTCATCAGTCCATAAAACCTTAGAAAAATCAGTCTTGAGATATTTCTTGGCCCAGTCTTGACGTTTCAGCTTGTGTGTCTTGTTCAGTGGTGGTCGTCTTTCAGCCTTTCTTACCTTGGCCATGTCTCTGAGTATTGCACACCTTGTGCTTTTGGGCACTCCAGTGATGTTGCAGCTCTGAAATATGGCCAAACTAGTGGCATCGTGGCAGCTGCACGCTTGACTTTTCTCAGTTCATGGGCAGTTATTTTGCGCCTTGGTTTTTCCACACGCTTCTTGCGACCCTGTTGACTATTTTGAATGAAACGCTTGATTGTTCGATGATCACGCTTCAGAAGCTTTGCAATTTTAAGAGTGCTGCATCCCTCTGCAAGATATCTCACTATTTTTGACTTTTCTGAGCCTGTCAAGTCCTTCTTTTGACCCATTTTGCCAAAGGAAAGGAAGTTGCCTAATAATTATGCACACCTGATATAGGGTGTTGATGTCATTAGACCACACCCCTTCTCATTACAGAGATGCACATCACCTAATATGCTTAATTGGTAGTAGGCTTTCGAGCCTATACAGCTTGGAGTAAGACAACATGCATAAAGAGGATGATGTGGTCAAAATACTCATTTGGCTAATAATTCTGCACTCCCTGTAAGGGGAAAACACTACCATATGTTAAAGAAAAACTAATTACATTTTAAAATCTTTCTCATGTTCTTAGATTTTGTTTGTGAAATTTACATACCAAATATTTTTATGATTCTATGTGTACTTATGGATAAGCCAGATCAATGGTTTTGCACAACCATTTTAAGACTGGACAGAGTGAGCAGTTACCCAGCACAACATTGCAAGGGTCCTGCTCACTATTCACAAGCACGAACAGCAGACCATTGCACCAGAAGAGTTTGCCAGGGTGGGTGGGTGCTGCTTCTTCAACAACTTGACAGTGCCTCTTCTGTTTCTCTCCTCTCTTCTGAAATAACTCCCCAGGTACTCAATATTTTCCAACACTCTTGTTGGACCCATCTTGTTGGATTTTAGGAACTCTCCCACCTTCTTCTTCTCTTCCTTATTTGTCCATTTCCTAGCAACAACCATTTGAATAAGTTGCAGTGGATCTCCCATCTGATCTTGATTTCATCCTCCTCTTTTACTCGTAGTCTGGGCCCCCAGATAAATTCAGAGTCCCAGACATGCACTCTTGTGCTGTGAGACTACAGACAACTTGTGGGTACCTCATAGCCTGGCATTAGGTGTGAGACTGTCGCTCACACTATCTGCTCTGCCTCACTACTTTATTTTAGGTTTGAAGTCCACTGGAGGTTTAGGTTAGCCAGATGTTTTTGTTCAACTTGTTTAAACTAGCATAAGGTTACTTCCCTTAATTTTTCACAAACAGTTTGCTGTGGGGTTAAAAATGTTTAGAAACATAATCAGTATGTTGCTTTCTTTCAAAGAAAGGTTGGGTAGATTTGAGTAGGAGTGATGGCCTTCACACCGTGCCCAAGGGCATCAATTTACTACCAAACAAGGGCATCATATGCCACCTGAATCTAGCATACCGGGGGCAATCCCAAAAATACCATAGTGAACAAACAGTTCTGTGTAGAAAATAGTAAACAAATGTACTGATACCATAGTGAGGTGCGGCCTGTCCTTGAATGTGTGTGTAAAACTGACGTTCTTGAATTTTTGTTCTGAAATTTGACCCTTTGTCTTGGATGTTTTACAGTCCTGTCCAGAATCTGCCACCATGCCAGGTGATCACCCTACCTTCCACTCAAAAGGAGACCCCCCGGAAGGTTAGGTGGTGGCACCCCTGGAAGGTTGGGGACCCTTCCTCTTGCTCGACAGGGATTACACCCCTGCAGTGGTGTCTTTTAAATGTTCCGATCTATACTATAGGTTTTTTTTTGCAACCCTCATGTTTTTTTTCTTAACCCAGTGATAATACATACACATGATATAGATTGCATACACCATAAGAACTCCATTCGAAGGTTATCCGAATTTGATGTTGCTCACCGGGCTGCTGAGGCAACGTCGCAGGAACCACCAAAGTTGTCTTTTCAGAATTCTTTGTTTGACTCGTAGTAAAAGACAAGCATTCTCATAAATCCATTTGCTAAGTGACTCCCTAAGCCCCACACCTCCTTCATTTTGTGGTTCACAATCAATAGAAATGTGGGAAACTGAAGTAGTGTGGAAGGGAGGAAAAAGTTGCTTACCAGAAATACTTCTTCCCTTGTGTGTTTCATCTCCCGCGGATTAGCACATACGTGCCATCCTCCCCTGACCTTTGGGATTCTCCTCCTTCTGTCAAGGGTCTGACACTGCTCCAAATGGGAACTGAGGTGGGCTGGCAGGGATGCACTTACGTAAACAGAAAATGTCAAGAGCTTTGTGCACGCTGACGGGCAGTCAGATTGGCGCCAAAGGTCTTCGAACCTAATGTGTTCAAGCATCCCCTCCTGACACTAGGGAAGATTTTAAATGAGGTGATTGGTTGCCGGTAAAATGTGTTATAATGCAGAAGAAAGAGATAGAAAAGTAAATGTATTTGAGAAATGACAATCTGTCGGTGTTCTTTTCTGTCGTATTAGTTAACTTTGCAACAGAATAAGTGCAGTAGTTGACAGATGACTTCCTGAAAATATTTAGAGAACGAACTATGGGACCTGGTTGCAGGACAAACAACATTTTTATTCTTTGTTTTTGTTATGTATTTTTTCTTTCGTTAAACGAAGAACAAATTGTGTGCAAATAATTTGATTTTTCTTGAAGTTATAAGCCATTGAATAAATGCATATTTAATTTGAATTATAATGGCTGTAGCTAATTCGGTATTGGATTTAATGCAATTGATTGCAAACTGTTGATGTATTATTTCAACTGCTAATAAGTGCCTGTGATTGATTATATAATTGTTTTTTTCCATCTAAACTTTTTAAGGTTTTGTGCTGAAACTCGCACTCCCCTGAAAAATGAGAGACTGTCTTTTAGAGCTTTGGCCGTCTATTTTTGATCTTCTTTGTAGGGTTGTTCTTTCGATTCTCCTTCATACCCATGTCACTTCTGCACCCAGCTTTGCTTGCATGTAAAAATGGATATGATTCTATGTAAAACCCACAACCCCTGCAACGAAACATGTTCGAAGTGCAAAAACAAGCCTTCCACCTCCTAAAAAGATGCATGCCCACTACTGTAACACTCCCGAACGCAACCACACCCTCCACCTTCCCATCTAAGTCCTACATGTTGTCTCCTGGTTCTACATTTGCCAATCACCTCCAATGATGGGTCTCCTTTTGTATGGTCTTTCCACACCTACAGTGTTTTCACCCTGCAGTTACCTCTACCTCCATTGCCAAAGCAGTGCACAGTATTGTCTGATGGCAAATATTGCAATGCAAGCCTCTGCCTTATGCATTTACAAATAGAGTTAAGCATGACCTTTGGTATCCTTAAGTCAAGATATTAAAGCTTTCGCTAATGTGCTTATAACTTGATAGAGTGTAATAACAATGCAATTTGTATCTAATTAGTTCGGGTAACCTTCCTTTGTTAACACTATGAAGTAAATTAACAGTGTAACCATTTTTACGGTGCTCTATAGATAAAAAATGTAAATGAAGCTAAACACAAATAAGATTATTAGGGAATAGTAACAAATGAGAATTCAGTGATGCCATGCACATAGTGTATTGTACACTATACAGATTCCAGTTAAACATACATTAAGCCACTCAAAACGTGGAGCTCAAGGCCTTTCAGAATTATATTTTAAATCAGTTTGGAAAAAGAAACAAACTGGCCTCTCTGAACAAAACTAGTGTGTTCATGATATGACAACCCCCTTTTCCAGCCTGGTGGTGAATGTTAAGTGACTGTTTAATCTCCACTACATATTCTAGCGAATTTGGAATCTTACATGCATTCCAATACAATCAAAAAGGGCATATACACGATAAGAGGCAGGTGTAATGGGGCAACTGCACCAGACAAAAGGGAATCCACAGTCATATGCTAGTTTTGTATCCTTCACATGGCTATCCAATTTCTTAAGCATAAATCCCAAATGTCTTTTCCATATTAAAATATAATTATTATCATTACCTTTTGCGCCATCCTTTAATTAAAATCTGTTTTGCATTCTGGTACTGTTAATATCAGTTTGACAATTGTGCGACATTTGTTGCCCTGCACACTTCTTAAATTGCCTTTTTTGGGTGCCATATTGGGGCCTTAAGGTTCCTGTCAGAAACTTCTCTTGTGGAACTTGTGCTACATTTAGTGGTGATGTGAATTTTTCCTAGATGGGAATCCCTATCCCTCTCTTTAGCTACAGGCATGTGACAATTCTTCTTCTACTACCTATAGTATTGTATACCCTCTACAGGTACCTAGGCTTTTTGTCCTTTTTTTCCTCTGTCAGCTGACCTTTTAGTCCTTACCAAATACCCCTTCACCCACAGATTGACTAGAGTCACCAATCATCTACACGAGAACGTGTTCACTCACACTTCTAATGCACCATCTCACACATGGTCACACGTGCTCCTCCTTTGACCTCTGTGATTTAATCTTTTTATTTTTCTTCTTCTTTAGATATTAATCACCTTATCGAGTTGTAGGTATTCTTGTCCAACCTGACTTTATCTTTTAAATATCATATGGAACTAAGTATAAATAACCTGGTTCTGACAATGTTCTCCGTTATTTGCATTCATTTAGTGACGTTAATTACCTACTACGTTCAGCTTATTGTCTTCAGTCGTGATGGCCTGCTTATTCTCTTAGGGTCGAAATGTTATCAGTCTCTACAGTAGTGAAAAGAAATTTTTGAATATCTCTTTGTCTCAACTAAAACTAAATTCCTTTTGATCTCACCTCCGAAAACAAAAATGCCTGTACAAGAATGGATGGCCAACTTTCCCGCTTTCGTAGTCTTCCCTGCCATTGTTACAAGTGCCAGATCATTCAGCATCACCCTGGACAATTGCCTTAATCTTCACAGCCATATAGTAGCCATGGCCAACAGTGCACAACACCAACTTAGGCAGCTATGGGGCATCAAACACTGAACTGGCCGATAGGAACCCTATCTTATAATTTGTGGACTCCACCGGGAGAGCACCAAACTGTATTTGCTCACAGATGCATTCCAGTAGGCAGACAGTACCACCATGGCCAACAAAGTGATGTGGCCCATTCCATTCCTTGAGTCTGACTTCTTTCCCCTACTCTGTCCACAAGGACAACAACCAGCAGAGTCTACCAACAGCTATCAGTGCCAAAAGCCAGGCCACATGCCATCCAGGGCTCTCTGACTTCTGATTCTTCTAAGGGTGGAGGGCAGTAGCCCCATGTGTCTTGGATCCTTCTTCCACTCCATCTCCCACCAGTTCAGGGGTGTTATCCTGAGACAGGTCAACCAGCCTTGGGTCTGTACCCTGAGGCTGGACAGGAGGTGGGCTCTCCCTCAACCTGCTCCGTCCTCTGGGGTCCTGTACCCTCCGCTTGGGAGGGTTGGAAATGGGGCATCCTGGGCAACCACCCACCAAAACCTCCCTCCTCCTTCTCAGAAGGGACTTGGGAATCCTTTCCTTCCCTCTTACCCTGGAACTTGCCTAGGGCTCCCTTGATCTCCCCTCTTTCTTCTGCTGGGGACCCTTCCCACTCTTCGCTGGATCTCGCCCAGAAACTTTCTTGTGGACCCTGGTGCTGACCCAGCGGTCTGCCTTCTTAGCAAACTCCCTGGGGTCAGAGAGCTTAGTATCAATCAAGTGCTGGCACAGCTGTGTAAAACAAAGGCTAAACATGTGCTCTTGTGCAATCAAATTGTACAGCCCCTAACAGTCTGATCACCCAATGACTGTGTTTTGTGATAAGTTATTTGGGGATGTAAACCTATATTGTCTCTAATAGATGAATCATGTCTGAGAACATGCCAATTTTTTTGTATGATGTTATTCAATTGGGAATGTTGAGAATTAAATTCAAGAAAAAGTCTAGGCGGAGATCTATCATCTTGAACATGATTATTAATGCCTCCAGATTTGAAAATAAGTTTTTCTCTGGACATGTTAGACACCCTCAACTGTGCATCCTTTAAAATCTTTAAGGGATAACCTCTTTCAAGCAATCTTTGTGTCATAATAGCAATTTCAATATTGAAGCATTCATCATCGGAACAAATCCTACTAGCCCGTAGGAATTGACTGTATGGAATGCTCCACTTTAAGGCTTTTGGGTGACCGCTGTTACCATGCAGAATAGAATTACAGGCCGTAGGTTTACGATATATTGTAGTCTGTAAGCTATCTTTTTGGACAGTGATCTGAACATCAGGGATCCTGTGCAATTTTAAAGCAATTTTGTAGGCCTCAAACCAGCGATCTGGGTCCTCCCTACACCTTGATGTCAGCTATCAGACATATATATACATATATATATATTATATAATTAACAAAAAGACGGTGCAACTTGATTCAACACCAAAAGGCTGCACAATATCCAAACAAGCTTGTGGAATATGAAGAGTGAACATTAAAAATCACTCATATGTGCAAAATCGTCGGCTCCATTTTATTAAACAAGTTCATATAAAGGCAAAAATGGTAATAAACAAAATTAAATGGATAAATAATGAGCACTTTCAAAAATAGTTCCTCAATACAGAAATTAGTGAAGTGCCTAAAGCAAGCAAACAAACAAACACACGCTGTCCCAGCCAAATGTCGACGCGTTTCGGCAACAGCCTTCAACTGGACATTGGGAGACATTTTTACACCAGACTATTTAAATCCTATAGTCCTTCTTTGCTTTTAACATCATAGCTAGGAAGAAATGTGCAAAAGGGGTGGCCATTTTTTAACGTGACAATCTTAGATTTGAGATCTCAATTTATATGTCCACATGTTTGGATAAAATTCAAAATTCTGAATAGTGCATAGTTTATATCTTGTATGGTTCCCTAAAGCATCATATTATAACATTTTCACCTATAGATAGATAAATAAATGTTCAATTGTCAATTGATAATTCTATAGAGGAAAATAACCCACATATAAATATTATATTACTTAAATATACTATCAGTTTTGGTTTTGCTGTCCCAAAAACATAATATATAAATAACTATTAAGCATATGATATAAACATCTTCAATTAATAGATACAATTAATATATTCAAACTGTGAATAAATTAATTAAAAGCTAGATTGACTAACCTGTAAATACAGGAGGAGATGATAAAAACGATGTTTTTAAGAGACAATTGCTGAGTTAATATATATAAATAACCAAAATCTTATCCTAATTGATAACATTTAAATGTCATTGATTCTAATAAGAGACTACAGTAATATGACTATTTACAAATGTACATGAAGTTCCGCATCCAAGTTATGACCCCCAAGGGTTTTCAGTGCCTAATAATAGGATCATTCTTGATTCAGTTTGTCTTAGATGGGCAGTTCTATTACCCCCCCCCCGGGGGTGAGCAGCAGTGGTTTTAATGCCATAAAATGTTAAAGATCTGCAATTGCCTTCATGTACATCCTAAAAATGTTTGGCTAAGGGGCAGGAGGGATCATGGTTTTTGATAGCTCTAAGATGTTGTAAAAACCTCACTTTTAGTTTATGAATGGTGCTGCCAACATATTTTTTGTGGCAGCCGCATTCGATAACATATACAACATATTCAGTTTCACAGGTAATTCGGTCAGTTATTTCCAAATTTTGCCCTCAAATGTCGTATAAGAATGGGTATTTTGTGCATATAAATAAGATTTACAATGACCACATTTCCAAAAGCCAAGACTTTTCTTCGATTGCCAGGATGAGTTAGCTTTAGAACTGAATAGGCTTCTAGTGAGATGATCACCCAATGACTGGGTTTTGTGATATGTTATTTGGGGATGTAAACCTATATTGTCTCTAATAGATGAATCATGTCTGAGAACATGCCAATTTTTTTTGTATGATGTTATTCAATTGGGAATGTTGAGAATTAAATTCAAGAAAAAGTCTAGGCGGAGATCTATCATCTTGACCATGATTATTAATGCCTCCAGATTTGAAAATAAGTTTTTCTCTGGACATGTTAGACACCCTCAACTGTGCATCCTTTAAGATCTTTAAGGGATAACCTCTTTCAAGAAATCTTTGTGTCATAATAGCAATTTCAATATTGAAGCATTCATCATCGGAACAAATCCTACGAGCCCGTAGGAATTGACTGTATGGAATGCTCCACTTTAAGGCTTTTGGGTGACCGCTGTAAAACCATGCAGAATAGAATTACAGGCCGTAAGTTTACGATATATTGTAGTCTGTAAGCTATCTTTTTGGACAGTGATCTGAACATCAAGAAATTCTATAGTCTGTGCACTGTATTTTAGATCTAGATGGATATTAAGTTCATTATTATTCAATATATTGACATATTGAGCCAGAGAATGTTCATCACCATCCCAAATGAGGAAAAGATCATCAATATATCTGACCCATAATATCACTTGTTCCATATACTTGTTGTTATCCTTCCCTTCCCTCTTACCCTGGAACTTGCCTAGGGCTCCCTTGACCTCCCCTCTTTCTTCTGCTGGGGACCCTTCCCACTCTTCACTGGATCTCGCCCAGAAACTTACTTGTGGACCCTGGTGCTGACCCAGCGGTCTGCCTTCTTAGTAAACTCCCTGGGGTCAGAGAGCTTCGTATCAATCAAGTGCTGGCACAGCTGTGTAAAACAAAGGCTAAACATGTGTTCTTGTGCAATCAAATTGTACAGCCCCTGACAGTCTGTCACATTTCTGCCCTTCACCCAGCCATCCAGTGCCTTACATAAAGAGTCTACACAATATACTCATGTCTGAGGTAGATGCTTCACACTCTCCCTAAACGTTTGTCTATACATTTCCGGCATCAATCCATATTTCCTGATAAGGTCCTCCTTCAAGGCTGAGTACTTCTTCTTATCCTTGCAGGTTTAGTAAGGTGTCTGCCCCTCAGTTGGAAACTGCTTTCACAAACCGTCGCCCCTAATCCTCCTTAGGGATCCTGTGCAATTTTAAAGCAATTTTGTAGGCCTCAAACCAGCGATCTGGGTCCTCCCTACACCTTGATGTCAGCTATCAGATATATATATATATATATATATTCCTGTCAGAGGACACTAGAGATATGCTGCCACCATCTACACTGGTCTCAGCCAAGTTTCCTTTCCTCAGTGGCCAATCTCTTCCTCATAGCTTTCACCCGGTCATTCTCTGTTTTGAGCTTTGCCAGCTCCAACTTGACCTTCCTGGCTTCCTGTCGGTCCTCCAGCTCCTGTATGAACTGACCTCTGGAGGAAACACTGCTGCCTGCTTTAGAGGTAGTCCTCTCTCCATTGATGCTGGTCCCTCGCCACACAGGCAGTTCTTGGCTGTCCAACAGCTCCAGATGCGTAACCTCCTCGTCATCCACAACACTGCCCTTCTCTGCTCGCCTACCTGCATCCTTGGCTGCCGGCCAGGCCCTCAGGACCTTTCGCAGCTCCTCCTTTTAGAAAGACCTTTAAAAGAGCACTTGAAATCTCTGCAGAAACCTATGAACTGGGACACTGTGTAGGTTTCCAATTTCCAATGGCAGCTTTTGGCTCTCCAGATTGAGACACGGTTGTTGCAAAAGCTAAAAAAATCTGCCAAAGAGAAAATAGCGTGTATGATATGTAATGGTTTGAGATATGGGAATAGTGAGCACTAATCACTGTACGAAATGAACAAATACAAGTCCTATCCCTATCCTCACCGCTGATCACCAGTGTTAGAAATTGGGTCTCTAGTTGACAGAGGTTTTCACTTTGTCCAAGTAGGGACCACAATCCTAGTGAGGGCAAGTAAGATACAATCAATCTATCAATCATAGCATTTGTAAAGCGCACTACTCAAGGCGCAGGGGGGATGTTGCTACTGCTCAAACAGCCAGGTCTTGAGGTGTCTCCTGAAGGTTAGCAGGTCATGTATCTGTCGCAGGTGGATAACAAGGGCGTTCCACGTCTTGGTGGCGAGGTGGGAAAACGATCTGCCACCGGTGGTTGTTTTATGGATGCGTGGAACGGTGGCAAGGGCAAGGTCAGCGGAGCGAAGCTGGCGGGTTGGGGTGTAGAAGGTGAGTCATCTGTTGAGGTATTGTGGTCGGGCGTTGTGCAGTGCTTTGTGAGCATGAGTGAGGAGCTTGAACATGATTCTCTTGTTAACGGCGAGCCAGTGCAGGTCTCTCAGGTGGGCTGTGATGTGGCTGTGGCGGGGGATGTCCAAGGTGGGGCGTGTGGAGGCGTTCTATAAGTGTTGCTATTTCTGGAGCTTAGCTGTGGTTCCTGCGTAGAGAGCGTTGCCATAGTCCAGTCTGCTGCTTATGAGGGCTTGGGTGACCGTCCTTTTGGTTCCGGTGGGGATCCATCTGTAGATATTCCAAAGCATGTGGAGGGTGTTGAAGTAGGAGAAAGAGACGGTGTTGACTTGCTGGGTCATTGATAGCGATGAGTCCAGGATAAACCCCAGGTTGCGTGCGTGGTTGGTGGGTGTTGGTGCGGTACCCAGTGTGGCAGGCCACCAGGAGTTGTTCCGGGCAGAGGGGGGTGGAGACGAGGATGAAGACCTCAGTCTTGTCAGAGTTCAGTTTCCACAACAATTTAGAAAAAAAGCCAATATATATTTCCACAACAAATTAGAAAAAAAACTATATTTATCTCAGTCAAACAAGACCAAAACTACAAAAACTCCAACATACATAAGCCAAGTTGTGAATTTTCAAAGATTAAATCAAAATGATGTGCTTAGAAGAAAATAGCTCCCATCTGGAGCTAGTTGGTCACGCTGGACAGGGGCAAATCCAAAAGTTCAGTTCAACCGCAATGGAACACGGGCCAGGTACAGGAGTCACGTAGACCCGCTAACAATACCTTGGCTTGAGCGTCAAGATGGCGGTCGCACTTTCGTAGTGCTTCGGACCCCTCCGTCATCTGCTCAATAACACCCATTGTTGGCCCTCCCCGGCGAAGAGGGCAGACTTCAGGTGACTGCGGACGGCTCCTGGGGCATCAGATCCGCGCCAGTGGCTCTCCAGGGAGAGAAGATCGAGCGGAGCGTCCCGCCTGAACAATGGCGGGAGCTCCGGTCGAGCTGAGCGGCTGTCAGCGGTCCCCCTTGGGCTACATTGAACTGGGGCGTCCTGCAGGCAAGGCGGCTGGGCGATGGGACCGACCCCCCCACACTGACCTGGAGAGCGACGACGAGGGGCTGGTCCGACGAGGCGTGCAGGCGGAACCGGGACTGCCCGCCGAAGCACCCCGGTGGGTGGAAACACAACGAGGAGACTGCGGTGAGACCAGGCCCCCCACGGATCGGGGGGGCACTGGTGAGTGGTGCCTGCCTTGATCGGCGTTTCCCCCTTCCCCCCCCTCATGCCCTGGTTCCGGGCCAGGGGGGGCCTGTTGGAAGACGGGGGAGACAAAGCTACTGTTGGGACCCACCCCACAGGGGGAGCAAACACTGGAGGGGGGCGAGGTGCCTCCCTCCCACCGCCCCTTATCTTACTGGATGCTGAACGGCCTAGGAAATGGACGGTCTGGAGGGGAGACGGTGGTGATGGGCTCCTGAGGACATGAGCTCGGAGAGCCGATGGTAGAGTGAGGCACGGTGGGGAGCCCCCGTGGTTGAAAGTGGGTGCTGGACCTTGGCATGTGGGACGTTGGGGACCGTAATTGGCGATCTGCGCCACCAACGAGGAAGTCGTGGAGATGAGGACTGAAAGCCCACTAACAAAGGTGAGAACCCTTTCACAAGGCGTAGGTGGGCACAAGGTGGTGGTCTCTGGTGGTGGTTCGGCCGAGGCCGGGCCCCAAGGAAGGGCGGCGCGTGAAGCGTAACACATGAGCAAATTCGCAGGCAGACACGGTCGCATCAGAAGTAATGGGCAAAGATAGGCAGACCCGCCCAGCTGCTGTGCAGATGCGCATAGACCAATTTGCCACGGGTCCCAGTGGAGCACAGAAAGAGGATCGAATGGCAGAGGGAGGTGATGGGAAGCAGGCCGGCACCAGCGATCTGATGGCCATCCTTGAGGCCATCCAGTCATCCCAGGAAGCGGTGGAGGCTAAGATCGGAGAAGTGAGGGTGGATGGGGTCTTAGTACGCCAGTACCTCCGCAATGCCACAGCCAGGATCACGGAAGCGGAGTCCAGAATCTCTACGGTGGAGGACAATCTGACTGCCCTCAAAACACAGGTGTCAACGCTAACAGCCCGCACAGCAGAACTATACCGCAGAGCTGAAGACGCCGAAACCAGATCCCGACGCAATAACCTTAGGATTGTGGGACTCCCGGAGAACGCCGCAGCCTCCTCCCTGGCCGCATTCCTAGAAAAATGTTTCAGGTCCTGGAAGCCCCGGGATCACCTAACACTGCGGTTTGCGATTGAGCGAGCTCATAGGGCCCTGCAGGCCAGGCCTCTGCCGGGCTCTTCCCCGCAGCCAGTGATTCGCCACCTTTTCAACTTGAAAGACAGGGATGCAATACTTCAGGTGGCGCGCTCGAAAGGAGACTTATACTGTGAGGGAACAAAAGTCGTGGTGTTCCCAGACTACACAAGGGACGTACAGGTACAGCGCTGCTCGTTCATAGAGGTAAAACAAAAACTGAGAGCGATGGATGTGCCCTACCGCCTTCTCTTCCCTGCTAAACTAAGGGTGGTCCATAACAACAAGACTTATTTCTTCGAGACCCCCGGTGCTGCCTGATCATGGTTAACAGAGGAGGTTCCATTGGGTTCTGCTGGAGGAGAGCGGCGGCAGGCCTTCACTGGACAGCAGACAGTCAGCCGGATGCAGCGACAGCGGGAGTCCCGCCAGAGGACGCGCTCCCGGAAGTATAAAGAAAGAAGAGACTCACACTCGGGCTCCCCTGGGGGGTCTGCAAAGGGGACGCCCCCGGAGCCATCGGGCGGAGGCGGTGGCTCACAAGCGAAGGACTCTGGGGAGCTGCACCCTGCAACGATGGACGACACTGATCTATCCCAGAGCCCAGTGCTGTGATTCTCCTTCGGAGCGGGGAGGGCGTGGCCAATATGGCTCTTGACCAAGATGTGGTCACATAACGTAACACTTCTTAATCCGCAGGAATGGAGGGGTCCACCACAGCTCAGACAATAAGTGTTTTCAACTCACTATGTTTGGGAGTGAGCCGTTTGTAAAGGGCGACATATGCTTCTTGGGGGAAGGTTGGGGTGGGGTGGGCGTTGGGGGGTATGGGTGTTTTCACTCAATCCATAGGGCTGTTGTTAATGTTATTTGAAGTTATTGTTGGCTTGTTGCCTCACTTACCGACAGGGAGTAGCAGAATAAAGACGTCATGGCAGGGAACACATACAGCGCAGGAGGAACTGTACCAGTCCCGGGCTACACAAGGGGAGCCGAGGGAGAGGGGAAAGATGATTGTCCATAAACAAACAAATTGAATGGGGACGACTCATATTATATCTTGGAATATTAACGGGCTCCTGGACAAGATTAAGCGGTCAGCAGTGCTCACACATGTCCACAGATACAAGCCCAATATGCTCCTGATGCAGGAGACGCACCTCATCGGAAATCACTGGCCCTTTTTAGCCCGTAAAGGATTCAACAGGGTGTTTCACACGGGGTTTACGAGAGGCTCATGGGGTGTGGCAATAGTGCTTCACCGCTCGCTGCCAATGGTGGTGGTATAGGAGTGGAGAGACTCGCAGGGGAGATATCTGGCGATTTCGGGGACAGTGGTGGGTAAAACACTGAACGTAGTTAGTGTATATGCCCCTCCGACCATGGTGCGCGGGACCCTAGTAGATCTGACACGACTACTGATGGAGTTACCCCCCGGGGTCACAGTACTGGGGGGCGATTTTGATGCAGTTCCGAACCCTAGGCTGGAGACGAGCGGTGGTCATCGGCCCACAGGCAGGCCATGGCCACTAGCCTATCCGGGTGGATGTCATCGGCGAACATGGCACCCGCAGCGCAGGCAATTTACACACATCTCCGTGGCTCACAATACACAATCTAGGATAGATCTGGTGTTCATGCCGGCCAATGATTGTTGTCACCTTTCACACATAGAGATTCTACCACGAGGGATCTCCGACCATGCGCTAATCCTGCTCAGTGTGGGACATGCGAACACGTTGGTCCGCCCCATGTGGCGGCTGAACGCATGGTACCTGCAGGATGAGGATTATGTCAATAGCCTAAAGGAATCACTGCGCGAGTACTTCAGTATTAACGAGGGCTCGGTGAGGTCGTCCGGGACCCTATGGGCGGCCATCAAGGTGGTGCTGAGGGGGACGGCCTGAGGCCTGATCCATGCGCAGGCGCGCTCCCTGGCTTCTCGAGTCGCCGAGCTGGAGGCCCGTGCCATCCACCTGGAGGCGGAGCAGGAGGCACATCCCAATGAAAGGATAACCAGACAACTCCTACTAATACAAGAGGAGATTCGTAGTCAGTCTTTAGAAGCGGCTAAACACATGTGGCGCGCTTCCACGGCCCGGGTCTACGGATGGGGGAACAAGACTGGGAAATTACTATATTGGTTGATATCCCAACAGCAGTCTTCTCGAATCGTCCCCGAAACCTGTAAAGAGCATGGGGAACATGTATACAAGCTCCAAAAAGTGACTGAGGCATTTGCTGCATATTACAGGGTCCGGTATAGGGAAACTAGTCCGGGGAGGCTGGACAACTCTGATCAATTTCTGGCAGACATTCCACTCCCAGCGCTCTCCGCGGTGGAGGACCGGACACTGGAGGAGCCATTCACTGAAACGGAAATTGGAGAGGCCATTACAGCGATGGGGGTGGGAAAGACTCCCAGACTGGATGGGTTTCCGTCAGAATATTATAAGGTGTTTAGGGATGACCTGGTCCTGCGTCTTGTGAATCTCTATGCAGAGGTGGATCAGCTGGGCTCCTTCCCGGAGGGGCTGGATGTAGCCACAATTGTCGTTTTGCCCAAGACCCAACCCCCATCCCTTCACTATGCGGACTACAGACCCATATCCCTGATTAACAGTGGAGTAAAAACGTATGCTGTGATTTTGGCCTCCCGTCTCAAGAGGGTGATGCCCCTGCTGAAACACTCGGATCAGTGTGGATTCATGGCCGGACGCAGCACCCGTCACTGTATACGACGGCTCCATGTGGCCCTCGCAGGGCGACACCGACTGCCCCAGAATTTGTCCCTTCTATTTATAGAGTTCGAGAAGGCTTTTGACTCCGTTGTCTGGGGGTTCCTCTTCTCGGTGCTCCGGCGGGCTGGCTTTGGGCCAAGATTTTGCCGAATGGTCCGGGCCCTGTATACTAACCCTACGGCGCGTGTGCAGGTGAATGGAGTCTTATCTTCGGCCTTTCCTATCCCCCGGAGAACGCGACAGGGCTGCCCCCTCTCTCCTCTCCTCTTTGCTCTGGCCATTGAGCCCTTGGCAAGAATGATAAGGGAGGACCCAATATATCGAGAATGGAAGTGGGGACTCTCGTGTGAAGACCGAGTGGCCCTATATGCCGATGATGTCCTGCTATACATGGAGAGCCCGGGAGTGACCGGTCCCCGAAGTTTTTATCTCCTCCGGTGCTTTGAGGAGCGCTCTGGGCTCAAGATGAACCCCGCCAAATCGGTGTTGGTCCCCCTAGTGCGATCTCGGGAATGCTTTGACTGGCAGGAGGTATTGCCCCTGCTCAGGTTGAGTTTTAAGTACCTTGGAATATGGGTCGCACTTCTCCCGGAGCTATCCTGGGCTCCGAACCGGACCCCACTTGTATCTTGTGTGCGGCAGGATCTTCAACGGTGGCAAACATTGCCATTGAACGTCTTGGAACGTGTAGCTCTGTATAAGATGATGGTCCTGCTGCATCTTTTATATGTGCTCCAAAACTTGCCGTTTGAGATTCCCCGCTCGTGGTTTAGAAAGCTGGAGGGAATCACTACCTCCTTCCTGTTGAGAGGTGCGCAGCACCGGGTAGCATCCCAAGGCTGTTGTAGAAGAGTATATGATGGGGGACTGGACATGGCTGATCCATACTTGTATTATCTGGCGACATAGCTCCTGGTTCCTCATGGTTGGCTCAATGGGGGATGGTCGGACCCATCCTATCAGGTGGAACTGGACGCACTGGGGTTTCCCCGTATCCTAGATATCCTCTATGGCGCGCCGATCCCCAGAGAACTAGAGCCAATCACCAAGGTGTTTTTTTTGCATGGCGCGCAGCACTAAGGCATACCGGGTGGAATAACATTGTCACCCTGCAAACTCCACTGTTGCACGGCAAATGGCTGAAAGAAACAGCCACGCTAGGGGGCTTCACGAAGTGGGACACACTGGGGATTTCCCTGGTGGGTGACGTATGGGAAAAGGAACGCAATGAAGTCCTTCCAGGAATTACAACATGAGTTCCAACTGTCCCTGAACCAATTCTTTAGGTATCTTCAACTCCGGCATGCCATGGGTATGCACCTGTCCAAAGTGGACCCAATACCGGAATTTAATCCACTCGAGGCTAAGCTACTCATGGGAAGCTTGGGGAGGAAGGGCGTCTCCCAAATCTACAGAATGTTAGTAAACTATGCACCTGGGGATCTAAGCCACCTCAGGAGTGGATGGGAGAAGTGGGTGGGACCGCTTGACGATGTTGAGTGGGCAGATGCATTGATGGCTCCCCGAGTGCTGGCGGTGTCGGCAAGGTTGAGGGCGATACAATTATACTTCTTACATAAAGCATATCTATCTCCCGATAGGTTGCACAAGATGGGTATCCAGAATTCTGCCCAATGCCAACGGTGCGGTAGGGGCCCTGCCGATTTCTTCCACATGGTATGGTCTTGCCCTGTGATCCGAGTGTATTGGGGGGAAATAAATCATGAGCTGAACAAGGCTATGGGGAAAACGCAACTGCTGACCTAATAAATTGTACTACTGGGTGCTTTGGAGGACATGGAGGGGTCTAGAGCGGATGGGGCTTTGGTCGGAGCGGCCACAACGGTGGCTAAGAGAGACATTGCAGCCGCATGGAACACCGCCAGGGGCCCCTCCCTTCAGAAATGGAGGCAGGGGGTGGACTGGTGTGCAGCCCAAGAAAAAGTGGTATATGAATCAAGGGGGTGCCCCCGTAAGCATGAGAAGATCTGGGGGAAATGGACGGGCCTACTTGGTTTAAACTGCACCTGTAACTGTATGTACCTGCACTTTCCTCCTCTTTGTATTAAACTGATATATAGCTTCAGCGAATTCCAATGTGTTCCATGTATAGAAGAGACAGAATAGAATTGATAACCCAGTCGGCACAAATACAGGCCAGGACAATGTGTTCTTTGTGTATTTTACATTTTTTTTCATTAAAAGCAATAAAAGATTGTTTATAAAAAAACAATACCTTGGCTCAGTGACGATGCGTTCTTACAGGGAGGGGATGCGTTGTGCTTGCTAGCGATGTGGTGTTTTCTCATAGTCAACGTTGGTGATGCATCGCGGTCCAGAAGAGATGAGTACTGGTTCTGATGCATCGATGCTGCGTAGACCAACCTGGGGCTGCATAGTAAGTTGGGGTGTTGCATCGCGCAGTCGGCGAGCGGTGTCCTTGGCTTTGGTGCATGCAGCGGCAAAAGCAGCATTTCTGTAGCAGTATACGTTGTTTCCAAGTTACGCATCAGTATTGTTGCATCAGTTCTTGTGTTGCAGCACCACACTCACCTCCAAGGGACCAGGAGTGGCACCACTTGGCAGAGCAAGACTCTCAGTATAGAAGTTCAGGTGCTGGTAGCGAGATGCAGGTGAAGTCTTTGATGTCCCGGAGACTTAAGAAACAGGAGGCAAACTCAGTCAGGTCCTTAGAGAAAGTTTTGGATTGCAGGATGTAGAGAGTTAGATCCAGTCCTCTCACCCCCAGACACGAAGTATCAGGCAGCAGGCCAACACAGCAGAGCAGACAGCAAAGTGACAGTCCCTACTGACAGCCCTGCAGTCCTTCTTCCTGGTAGACTGTCCTCAGTCCAGAAGTGTTCTGAGTATATGGTGTCTGAGGCCCAGTACTTATACCCAAATGTGCTTTTGAAGTGGGGAGAGACTTCAAAGAGTTGTTTTGAAGTGCCTCAGTTTCCTTTCAACCCAGTCCTGTCTACCAGGAGGTCTGTGGTGGGATATCAGTCCTTTGTGTGGGAGTCAGGCCAGTACTTTTTGAAGTGTGAGAGCCCCTCTACCCTTCCTGCCCAGGAAGACCCATCGCTATGCAGCTGGAATGCAGGGGCAGTGGAGTGTCCTGTATTTATGTTTATAGCTTTCTTGATAGAATGCACAAAGGTTACTGTCACTTAACCTTGCACATACCAGACATGGATTGGAGACAGGCTAAGGCACAGGATGGTTAAAGTAAGAAAAAAGAACTTTTAAAAGTGGCATTTTCAGACCTGCAATTTGCAAACCAACTTTACCACAAGAAATGTTTTTAGATTGTGAGTCCAGAGACACCAAACTCAATTTCTATCTTTTTCCAATTGGAAATTACACATAAAAGATGTTTTAAGGCAATCCCCTAATCGCCTATTTGAGAGCTATTCCTTGCAAAAGTAAAAAAATAATTTAAGAGGTTTTCACTACCTGGACATGTTGAACTTAAATGTACATGTCTGACTTTTTAAATGCACTGCACCCTGCCCTCAGGGCTAACCATGGCCTACCTTAGCGGTGTCTTACATGTAATTTAAAAAAAAAGGAAAGTTTTCGCCTGGAAAGGGGGTACACTTGCCAGGTCGCAATGGCAGTTTAAATTGTACACACAGGCTCTGCAGTAGCAGGCCTGAGACATGTTTTAAAGTCTACAGTAGTGCTGGCATAATCAGTGCTGCAGGCCCACTATGACCATTTGATTTACAGGCCCGTGTCCACAGAGTGCACTTTATGAGGGAGTTACTGGTAAGTCAGTTATGCCAGTCATGGAGAAGCCAATGTTATCATGCTTTATACAAAGAGCACACACGCTTTAGCACTGGTCAGCAGTGAAAAAGCATACTGAGTCCTGAAACCAACAAAAACAGGGTCAGAAAAAGAGGCAGAGGAGGGCAAAAAGTCTAGGGATGACCCTGCAGAAAGGGCCATTTCCAACGTGGGGTTATCTGGTCGGGCTAGACTGGGTTGAATCTAAAAAGTCAAGCCGACTGTGATAGAGCATGGTTTGGATACAGGGACCATTTTTGTCCCACTGAAAAAGTACCTTTGGCTGAAGGATGTCTCTACATCAAAGACCTGATGCGAGGAGCAGACTAGGCGACACATCAGCGTTTATCCCTTTGGATTCCGGTGGTGCGTCGGTTCAGATCCGCGGAGTCTGAGATGCATCATCAGCTAGTCTTTTGACAATGAAGGCGTTGGGTCATCATCAAGCTGTGCAGCCGGCGATACAAAGTCCTCAAGCAGCGTGTTGGTTTCGCCGAAGGAGATGCTTCGGTTCCGACCAGCACAATAGTGGCATTTCATGCATTTTGCTGGATCAGCACAGGTAAACCCACTTCCAAGGGCCCAGGATTAGATTGGCCCCACTTGGCTGGGAAGACTCACAGTTGGCCGAGCTCCGGTGCTGTTGTAGAGTTGCTGGAAGTCTTTGATGTCGCTGAGACTTCACAACAGGAGGCAAGCAGACAAGCCTTTGGAGTTTCTCTGGGTTTAGGTGGTGTAGGTTTAGTCCTTCTCAGCAGTGGTGGCTGGTAATTACAAAAAGTGGTGGGGCGTTAAGATCATCCACAGAAATGCGCCTTGCGATTGAGCACAGCAATTTAACTTGATTTTCCTAAGGGTGGCTTGCAAGGTTCTTCCCCATAGTTTTTATAAAATAGGGCAAACTGACCACAAAAACACCAATAGTTTTATGAGCATGTCTATAGCAACTTAGGAAATAGTTAAATAATAATATTTGGGTTGCTAAGTAAATACGACCCTGGATCAGGTGCCAAGTCAACACTCATTTCCCTGGTAAATGTACTCATTCTCTGTGAGTGACCATATGTAATTGTGAACTGCTGCTGAAACACTCTTGTGGAAGCCAGTTTAACTCGTTCCATTCTATCAAAGCAAACACACACTCATGGCACATGTATATCTTGATCAGCTGCTTAGCTTGTGTGGCATTTTGCACCCCCTTGTTTGTAATCTGTGAATTAATTAATTTAAAAGCCTATTAAATTCTCAGGTGTGTGTGTATGTGTGTACATGTTTATGCCTGTGTTAGTCTTTGCCGGTGTATACCTGTGTGTCTGTGCATGTGTATACACCTCAGTGTGTGTTTAAGTGCGTCTCTAGTATTTGTGTATGTTAATTTCCTTGTGTCTGCCTGAAACTATGTGTATGCAGAATTGTCTGCGTTTTTTGCAGAAGGATAGATTACACTAATATAACTTTGTCAGAGACAAGGCCGGACTGGGCGTCAGGGGTTTTCCTGGGAGGCTGGAGAGGGGTGGGGGTCGCTTGTGTTACTGGGGGGGGGGGCAGTTTTCTAGCAGAGCAGCAGTTTCAAAAGCACTGCAGATTTCCTTTATTAATCAGGAGTTTTCAGGAAACAATAAAAGTGCCAAGATAACTCTGGTGTTTAATGTACCTGCTGGAGTCCGGTTTAGTCCAGTGGCAGTTTTGACTCATCTAAGGGCGCACAGGGGATTAATATGCCTTCTGCAAAGAACATGTAGTATGCAGATAACAGAACAGTATTTTATGTGCATAACTCAGTGAGATGTTTTTTTTATTTTTTATCACAGAGCTCCTTTTGTTTCTGTGCAGTTCACAAATTACATCTGGCTCTAGCACAGTGAGCCATGCGCTTCAAATCAAAGAGCTGCAAACAAACTGCATGGTACAATTTAGAAAGTTATGTTTTTCCCAGTCTTTGATTGTCCTAATTTTGCTAAAAAGGGTGGGTTTGGGTAGCAATAAGTTGTTATGAGTAAAGTCAACCCTATCCACTGTTACATTCTGAACCCTTCCCCAGTTTATGCTTCCCCAGACCAAGCACTCCTTATGCCTATCAGTGTGGATTTACACACATATGATTCATTGTCTCTGTATGTTTGATGTAAAGTACTTTAAAACCCTACGCTGTAAGAGAGGCATTATAAAAAAAAAATGAAATATATGTAGGAGAGGGGCTGTGGAGAGAGGAGAGGCACTGTTAGAGGGTTATGGTGAGTCAATTATTGAAGAGCCCCAATAAAGATTGCCATGCCCTGGTGGCACTGCAAGGTCATCGTTTACTATGTTTTAAAAACTACTGCAATTAAATATAGAATGAAAAATGTGTTGTAGAATGCACAGTTTAAAAAAAAGAAATCCCAACATTTTCTTTGGGGAGTGGAGGCCCCAAACCCCACTGTGTAGTGGTCAGCCTCCCTCACTATACACCCTATGGGGGCTGGTCTGACAATATTTACCAAGACTGCTTTGAGATCCCTGTCCAGCCCTGGTCAGAGGTAATATTAGCAATACATATAGTACTCAGCAATTACCAGATCATATTGGTTCTAAATTTTAAAAAGCAAGCCCCAATATGTTTTTTGCAGTTGAAAAAAATATGTTCACTGAGGTGAGGACAAAAGAGCAAAAGGATGATCCCATACCTCAAAGTGACAGAAAGCCAGGGAGTATTTTTAACATAACATATGTATTTGTTGTTAAACACATATTTAACTATGGGTATGTTGGCACTTGTCGGCAGATGTTTATTGCTACCCAACTCAATGCACTCTTGCTATCACCCATAGGAGGATAACAGGCTAGGTATCACTGCTAGAATTCAAACAGGCAACTTCAGGGACAAACATAGATCCCTGCAGTAGATGATATTACTCCAGTGAGCTATAATATCTGGCTCAGAAGCTAAAGGCTGTGCCTGACCCATTCCTCTCGAAAACATTGCCACATCTGCAATGTTTGGCCCACCCAGTGACTTACATTTACACATCCAGCCATGTTCCCTCTTTCACTTGCCCTCTGTGTGATTCACTAAATTCACATTCACCCACCCACTATTTTGTTTTTACTTGGTAGAACAATTCCATCCGTACAATGTCATTTGCCTACTCTGAGTCAGTTCACATTTACCTATCCACTCAGTACAATTCTGCAATCATAGACTCACCCATTCATGTAAATATACACATTCTCGCCTATTGATTAACTAGCAGTTGCCCTGATAACAAAAGACTCACACAGTGGCTTTGTTAACACTTATTTTATGTCCCGTGCACATCACGTGTATAATGTGAAGTTGAGGAAACTGGTGCTGTAGCTGCTGGGAGAGTGCTAGAACAGCACTTATTAAAGAGAATAGGAGGAAAGGCAGTGTGGAAACTTTTTGCCTATTTTCTACAAGACGTTAGTTACTTAATTTACTATCTTCTCTGGCAGTTCACTGCTCCAGTTGTGGGGTTTACAATGCAGTCTTTCTGGTCAATGTAATGGGAGTCATGTAAGAAGGTCCTTCTCTAGTCTTTTGCCTAAATCATGACATGGCCACTTCAGATGTACTGGAAGCAGGGGATAAACAATCTGATCAGGTTTTCAGAGGCTCTGCATTCTGACACCCGGGACTTTTGTATGGTGCAACCACCAAAAATAAAACGTAAGAGTGCATGCAACCTGACAATCATGTTCCATATATCCAGGTCACACTGTACTTAATCCCACTCTATCCCATGAGGATTCCTCATTTCACCCCGCCCTGCAGTGAGATTGGAGAGAGTGGGGAAATTGTTGTTGAGTGACATGCAGTATTTTAAATCCGGAGCTTGAGAGTGAGACACCCAACGCCGATTTCTGCGAGCTCCAGTTGGAGGAGGGTGGAGTCCAGCTAAAGATAGCATGTCATTGCAAAAAATACCACAGCTGTGCGCAGGTAAGCCTCTTTAATGTTGTAGCAAGAGATTTAGGGCCAGATGTGTCAAAGGGTTTTATTCATTCTGTCTGTGGGAAAATGTGCTCGTACATATGACTCTTAGAGACATGCTTGAAAATGGGCGCTGCCCCTACGAAAGTGGATGACCTTCAATCGCAGAGTAAGAATCATACATTCAAGCATGAAAGAAGTGTTTGATTCAATAAATAAGCTCATCCAGAGTAACAGACTAAAAAATAAGGGGCCTTAAAAAGAAGGAGGCAGAGCCCCAACGCTTTTACGCCCCAAATGCCCATGCTTCTTATCCAGCTAGAGAGAGCAGCAGGCAGGCAAGCACAGCATAAAAGCAGTTTTCCAGAACAGCAGCCAAGCAGAGTAATAGTCCTTGTAGCAGCACAGGAGCCCTTCTTCCTGGCAGACTGTACACATGTCCAGAAGTGTACTGGTTTGGTAGGGTCATATATCTAGCTCCTATACCCAGGGGTGCCTTTGAAGGGGTGACCTCAGAAAGGAATCCTTTAGGTGGACAGTGTTCCTCTCGCTTCATGCCCTGGCTCCAGGCTCACTTGAGGGGATTAAGCACTTGTTTGTGTGGGAGCAGAACATTGCCTATTTACGTGTGTCAGCTCCTCCATCCTATCCTGCCCCGGATGACCCATCAACATACAGATGGCCACTCAGTCACACCTACCCTTCCTCTGTGAGGCGGACTAGAGGGAATGCAGGATACCAGCTTTCACCCCAGCCCAGATGTGTATTGGAGACAGGCTGCAGGCACACAGGGCTAAGAACAGGAAAATGCCAACTTTTAAAAGTGGCATTTTAAAAATTGTAATAGTAAATCTGAACTATCATTAAAGAGGCTTTATCATTACAGTGCTATAGGGACTAAACATGACAGGTCTACTCTTCACATTCAGGAACTACACTTTATTAAATACAATAAGGAATCCCCAGTGTTAACCGATGAGAGAGGTAGACATATTTCCGTGCACGGAAACAGATGCAAACTTCACTTTCTGCAAGTGAGAGCTGTGTTGCTCTGACTTGGTGGGAGCTTTGACAGCTGCCTTTATGAAGGACATGTAATGCTACTTCAAAAACACCAACTATTTACGATTTACCATTTTTCATGTGTATGACAGTATTTTTCCATCTCCATACACAAGTAGCCACATTGTGTGGTGTTAACGGAGTCATGGGTTATTTTCTTTGTTTTTTATAAATTAGTTTTAGAGGTCACATATTTTTAAGACATTGACTCTTATTTTTTGTTCAGATTGGGAAAACTGAACAAATATTTGTTGTAGTTACTACCATATGCCCTTTTTCATTTCAAGTCAGACTACTAGAAACATGTTTATATACAATGTACCTGTCTTTTGAGGGTTGTGTGCTTTTTATGTCTTACCAAGGTACATTTGTTTACTGTTTCTGTTTTTAAGTCGGGCCTAGACAGTGCTTGCGCTGTCACTTAACGACCTGTTGTATATGCTTTGTGGTGTTCAACTCCTCCAAATGCGTTTGTCTGTGTCACTGTCTGTTAATAATCCTTGCTTGCTAATGGGCAGTCCTTCCCCTTTGTCTTTTGTTTCCTCCCACGGAGCACCTGCCAAGTACTGGATCCTTATCCTTTGTATTGTTATCTGGTGATTTGGCGGGCTATTTGTTTTTTCCTTTCCTGCTGCGTGCCTAACTTGTATCTACACAGGCACCACGCTTCAAGTTTCAGCATGGCTCCTGCTTTCTTGTTTAGTTTTTTTTTTTTTTTTTTTTCTCAGTGCTCTCACCTGACCAGAGTTCAGGTAACATTAAGTATCGCCATATTTTTACATGGTTTGTTTTTTGTTTTCAACACGCTCACCCGGCGGTAGTTGAGGTAACATCAACAGTCGCCATATTTTTACTTTTTTGTTGTTTTTTTCAACACTCTCACTTGGCAAAGTTCAGGTAACTTCAAGTATCGCTGTATGGTTTATCCTAGGAATTTTAAAAAGCTTTGTAAACATTCCATTGAATGCACTTTCATAACAAAAAGCGTTCCCCAGAGTTGAGCCTTTTCTTAAATAGTTTCTCCCCCACCGACCCAATTCCTTCTCTCTGCCTTCTTGCTCGTTTGTTCTCCTCCTCCCACATGCAATCATCTCTGTTTATTCTCCCATTCCCAACTGAAGTGCTGGCTGCCTCATAGCGTTTGATTTTTGGTGGCGAACGGGTTGTGCTGCAGCGATAATGAAAGAAAGGAGAGAATTCCACACTTTAAATTAAAACAGATGGCAGCAGAAACCACTGCTGAGTGGCACCGGGGAAAGCTCTGTACAACTAGCAATTTAATGACGATTGCCATAGCTTTGTGTGATGTGAGGCTTGTTTTATTTTACTTGCACTCATAAATGGGATAAACCAGTGGTTCTCAACCTTTTGACTTCTGTGGACCCCCACTGACTCATTACTGGAACCCGGGACCCCCACAAATCTTTATTGGAATCCGGGGTCCCCTCACTGAGTCATTACTGAAAGCTGGGAACCTAATCTAGTAATACTATTTAATTTTCTAAGCAGTCGCGGACCCCCTGAGGAGGCTTGACGGACCCCCAGGGTTCCCCGGATCACAGGTTGGGAACCACTGGGATAAACTATTCGCTTGTCTTCAGTCTTCACACAGCTGACTTTATTGCACAGTGGTTCCCTGATAATACAGGAGCTATAGAAAAACACATTTCATTAATGCCTTGGTCAGAATATCAGTGGGAAAAGAAAAAGTCTTGCTTTATCTTGCTACCTTGTGCCACAAATGTCATTCCAACTGAGTGTCTGTGAAAACATGGAGCGTGCTTGACTGCATCACCATGCCTGATTTATTTTCTGTAATTAATGTCAGAAAGGCCCACAGGTAACAACATGGTGGAGTGGGAATTAGTTGCACAACACAATTCTTAAAGAATATCTAATTACATGTGCCCACTAATTAATTGTACTCTTTTTGATATCCATTATCTCAAAAACGTATCATATCTAAATATAATCATTTTGCAAATCTGTTCGGATTGAAACACGCAGTTCCAAGATTTTGATAAACAAACCGAAGTTTAAATAACTACTTTCCATAAAGATACATAGTGACAAAACATTTTTCTAATTAAATACAAAGTGAGCATTATCAGGTATTTGGCGCACAGCGATTACACCGTTGCATCTTTGATAAATACTGTTATTTAACTGAAAAACAATATGAGTTACATTACATAATGTAGGTTGCAATGGGAAAATGTATTTTGGTAAGCTTTGCATAGCGCTACGCGTCACAGAGATCACTTCAGGGCGCTGACATTCACTACGGATTAGCTTCTCTCTCATTCTAAACTCATGATCATTTGAAGATCTGCTGAAGTTAGAGAGACAAAGAAGGGGCAGACGGTACTGAAACATTCATACTTTAATAGCATTGTACATCCAATGTATGTAGACTGCCCAGAGTCGGGGGTTCTAGCCAGTGCTTGAAATGGAAAAATCGATTAAATCTGGTGAAGTCTTTTATACATATATTTCTTTACAGAAAAGCTGCATGTCTCACACCTCATATGGTCCTCAGATTACCTTTGGATTAAACATCCTGACTCTTTCATCCTCAACAAGTACGCTTCTCACAAGGTTTTCGCCGAACTAAACTCGTGTCCTTCTGTAAAGTGTAAAACATATGCTTTAGTCATACAATACATATGTTCTTTTCTTGTGCCCTCGCTCATTGTTTAGGTAGCTGATTTTTGTTCACTGTTTTGCTAAAACGGGAGAAACATCCCCCCGTTTTTAGATCGAGCCCGTGCTACATATGCACTCTTGATAGTAAGATGTATCGTTTACAGGGCTTAGAACCCACCTGTTACTTACCATTCTTTGGCTTCATTGTCACTCTTTGCTAACTCCTAATTGGTCAGCGCAGGCCAAGGGTCACTTCCATTCCTTTCAATGAAGCTTTAGCCATGCATAGATTAATTCAACCTTATTAGTGCCTGGGTGCTGCTTGCTTTGTGATTAAGGTATTGTTTCTTCTTCCCCTGGCCTACTGCCTTTCTCCATATATCGCCCTCCTCCCACTTCCCCGTCCTCCCTCACGATGCTATCACCCTTCCCATTGTTGCCGTTCCTACCCTCCTCTCCTGGGTCGCCCTCAAGTAACTGCCCCTCTTCCCTTGCACTTTTTTTTTTTTTTTTACATATTGCACAGCAGAGTGGCAGCTGTGCAACATGGCTTAAAAAAACACTAGTACACAGTCATCGCTGGCTGCATAATAGTGCTTTTTTTCCTTAACTTTAAGCCATGTCGGACAGTATGTCTCCAAAAACATAGATAAAGCAAAAAGACCCACTGGCTTTGCCAATGCTTGTTTCTTCAAGCGTTTTTCTGATCTCTAAGATAGTTTTCAGGCTTTCCAACTGCTCATGGGTAAATGAAGGGAAGTGAGAGCGTCAATTCTCCAGTCCTCTGCATTTCAAAACATCCTGGCTTGCCCCTTCCCAGTCTGAATGCTGCTCTTTTCCCCGTTACTCCTTAGCCCCATCCTGCCATACCCCATCCTTCCATGCCCCTGCCTCCATGTCCCTTCCTCCATTGCTTTTCTTTCTCCCACCTTTGCCTCAGCAAGAGTTTTACCTCTCCTCTGTCCCTGTCATCGTCTACTCTTCGGTGCAGATATACTAGTGCATCATATGAACCAAGCATGAGGACCCTTAGTGCATTGTGACGACTCTTTCTCGGTTGTGCATTGCATTTGTTCTGAGTAATAAAAATTGATATTGCTGTGTCAGGCGTACCTGTTACCGTAAGAGTGAAAATGGCACTGGCAATCCCTTTCCTTCTCTATCTCTATTGTGTACATGAAGTTATTGCTTCTGCTGCTTTTAGTGTACAATTTGTGTGTGTCAGTAGAGCTAACACTGAAGCAGCTGGTTGCATGTTTCTCTTAGTTTGTGGCACACTGGAATTCATCACACCTCTATGGGCCCTAACAGAGGTGTGCAGACATAATGCTCCTTCAAATATCGGTCGTGTTGCTGAGATTACAAATAATTATCAGCATTGCACTATTGAAGGTATAATAAGTAGCCATTCTGCCCAAATTGTTTGGTTAAGTCCCTTGAAAATATAGTATCTCTACTAGGAGCTCCGGGCTTAAACTTCATAGCATTGTACAGGTGAATGTGTAGGAGTCCTGTTGAGACATTAAGGATGCTGCCCAAATAAAATATTCTGACGCAATGTAAGCCCTCAAAAACAAGATGGATAATGTTGTTTCTAGGGCTGTCTTTATAGTTTAGGGCACCAATATATTATGCACCAAATCGGATTATATGTGACAAAAGTTGTATTTAAGCACACTTTTTCGTTATTATTCCATACCTTATAAAACATGAAAATAAAGGTGTTAATATATATTTATTGGTTCATAAACTTGGACCAAAATTAGCAACTTAATTTTAATGTTGTATGATAGTTAAGTAGGAACAAATGCACCAAAAACGGTCACATAGAAAGTTACTTTTCAAAAAACATTATTTCCGTCTTTTTTTTACCTTGTACTTTGAAGACCCCGTGAAAAGCAAGATACGATACCAACAACGCCCCCTCTTATAGTAGCTGAGATGAGATAGCGCTCTATTGTTGTGCTGAGTGTGTTCTTTTGCCGCTTCCTAACCGTTTGGGAACTACAGGAGAACAGCCTCTGATCGCCACCAACATGTAGAGCGAGTGTCTCCTCTCCAGCCCCCTCTGTGGTCAGTTTTTGTCATACAGACACATTTACTTTGGCACTGTCTCTTAACTGCACATTGTCCACTTGTTAGGTAGTCCCTTCCGAGTTTATTCAAAATATTAAATACCATATACTGTCCCTGTAAGGTAGAAAATACTATTTGATTGCCGTTGTCCCACAGTAGTTGCTATTGACCGTGATCCTTGACAGCAGGTTCTTTTGATCAGTCTTGTACCCTTTAGTTGTGCTAAGGTAGATGTCCCAATGAAAACTTATCAGTTTGCTGAGAAAAGGATAACTTAATAATTATGTGAGTAAAACAGCCATGTTGATCTTTTGCAGTTACCACTAACCTTTCATACCAGTTGAAGTGAACTAGTATGCCTTCTATTCCCTACCTTTAAAGCCAGTTAGGTGTAATTGTTTGATATTTCTGTTTAATAACTTCTCTTTTTATTAACATGTTAAGTGGATAACCTGTTATGGCCTCTCCAGAATAAAATTATCTCTGTAACTTTAAAATGAAAAAGTACAGTAGAAGTGTGCCTGCCCAGTATTAAATTACATTATATTTACGAATACATCATGTTACTGCAAATTTGTACCTTTTTTTCCTTCATATCCTAAATAGAGGCTATTAATGATTCCCTTCTGCATTCTTCTAAAGTTTAGGGGACCTCACTTAGCCATTCCTTAAAAAAATGCCAGTTTGGTTTTTGGGTCATTTTTATTGACATCAGCTTCTCCAGCCTCTGCATCAAAAAGCTAAAATACAGGCACAGGTATACTATTTATTTAAATGTCACATAAAGTCCTGCGCATATCTGCGGTTGAAAGGAAGTATAGTGTTAGTAGGGAAATGAGTGAGTAAAAGAAAGGAGGTGGAAGAGAGTATATAAGGGGTATGATGTCTAAGTTGGAGAATACCTCTAATCTAGTTTCTGTGCACCTTCCTGTTCGTAGTTGCTCATTGGAGCAAGACTAAATATTATTTTAAATCAGACAGCCATACACCAACAAAAGTGCTGAATTTTGATTGGCTTTCCATATGTCGAGAACTACCCAGGCGATTCATATTTAGTACCTGAATCAAGCCTCAATAAACTTTCAACCCTCATATCAGTAAACATTCTCCATATAACAGCTGGTTGTGAACATTACAGATTTCTGACAAATAATTTGAATGCTTGCTTAGCTCACGCAGTGTGCCTGCATTGCGAGCCATGCTTCTAAAGAAGACAGTTTTAAAATCATTAACTTAATTGTGGAAAAGGCTGAATGTGTACATGAAAATGTTTCTGATCTCTGCTGCCACAAGTTACTGAAAAAATACCCGTCAAAAAACAATCATTTGCATGTGCTTGTGTTACATATGAAAAGTGTCCAGAGTCTCTACAAATTGTGTAATCTGTGATGTTTTCACTGTACTTTAAAATATGAGCCTCATTTTTCTGCCTCGTTTACAATTTTGCTTATTTTCAGAAGTTCTATTAATAAAACTTTAAGAGCAGTTGTTTAAAAATTATACAGACAACCTTTTTAGACCATAAATATATATTTTAAGATGTCTTTAGCATTTCCTCGTATTTAACTAAAAAAAAAAAATGTTGAAACCAGTGCACATTCATGTAGGTACATGCAACCACTGGCAATAGGAAGTGGGAAAACAGTGAACATTCAAATAGCAGCAGATCCAGAGAGTAAAAATCTGTTTATTTTTCAAGTAGCTTCCTGGATCACTGAAAATGTATTCCCATCACTTTAAATGAAAGATGAAAACATTTTTCGTCTACCAAAATGTTACTGTTTTAAAATTGAGCAGGAATTAAGCAACAAAGAAGATAGGGAGTTTAGGTAAACTGACATGGAAAGGGGATGTTGGACTTAACCATCATTCATGAGTAACAAACAGTATGAGTGTTTAGTGATTTGAGGCATAATATGCATTTTAAAGTCAGTAAAAACATTACCGACTTTAAAAATTTATATTATGCCTTAAATCACTAAACATTCATACTTTCCCTCACATTGTATAAACCAACCAGTTTCATATCTTCAGTAACACCTCAAAGTTCCCTTACATCAGCCTTCTCTGTAGGAGAGGCTTTAAATTGAGCCGCTCCTCTTCCTGCGATATTGCTCTCAGGAGAGCCTCACTTTTGTCATGAACGTACAACGCTGGCACTCTAGGTGTTCATCATAACTATGTGGTGTCGCTACAGTATTACACAGGGGTATAAACTGACAGCCTGTGCTTGGTGTTAGAAGTCAGCATGCCAAACATTTTTTTCTAATGTAGACGAGGAAGATATTTGTGCATTTACTAAAAAAAAATAAAAAAAAAGGTTTCTGGAACATTAATCAAAGTTTCTATGACAAAATGAAAGCCCACATTTTGTTCATTTACAGAAGTGCCACATTTATCATGAATGTAGAATGTTAACTCTCTAGCTATTCATTAGAACTCCGTGGTGAAGATGCATTAGAACACAGGAGAGGAAGGTATTTCTAGAGCATTGGCCCTCATTTTAGCGCCTGAAGCTCCTTCCATAGTTTTCATAACTAAGGTATAGAAGAATTTCTTTCTCTGAAGCATGGTTCATTAATCCCAGCAGAAATTCACTTTAGAGTTCACCACTGTTCCTAAACTTTAGTATGTTACCACCAACAAATAATGTATATTGTGACTAAAATATGTTGTCACCCTTTTGTGCCCTAAAATACAAACATTCACTACAGTAAATTTCAGTGGGACAAAAATCTCAGATCCTTAGCACCAAAAGAATCCAACACCAATGCTGCTTGTAACCTTCCACCTATTTAGTCCCTTGAAAAGCACACTATATTTCAAACGATTTTGTGAATGTACCCCAAAGTAAAATGGTCTGGTTTGCAATAGCAGTTTTATACAAGGGGGAAAGTGCTCTCTAGTAGTTATTGAATTAAGAGTGCTCTCGGCTTTGGTCCTCTGGTTCAACTCAGGTCAGTAATTATCTAGGAGTGAACTCCTTCCTGGGTAATATTGCTTTAGTATTGCATGGACATTTAGGATTTACTCTTGGGCCAGCTATTATTCATTGTTTGCATTACAGGGTCAGAGTTAGCTATTGGAATTGAAAGTTCTTAGTTTGTAGCTTAACTGAATCTGAGGAATAGAGTTTAAAAGTGTGTTGAACCTGCCTATTGCTGAGAGACCAGGGCTGGCTGAAAAGACCCTTGCTTCTTCCTTCCTAAGTAGGTCTGCAGCCCCAACCGTCTTCTGGTCAGGCTCTTCTTCCCCTGACATTAAGCAGACCATATTCCTGAGAGGCAAAAGGGAGCGACCATCTTTCTGTAGAGTCTTGGCCAAACTCTGAGCACAGCCAAACAGAGATGGAGCAAATCTGCAGTTGTGGTAGTAATACAAGCTCGATCTTTTTTTAATTGTTTATTTTCTTGCTTTGTTGTATATTTGATAAGGTTATGTTTTTTAATTTGTTTTCTGTAGCTGTGGTAAGGCGCATATTGCATGGAAGGTTAAGAGTGTATCCCAGCTCAGCTGGTGTTCATTGTTTGCTTTACATGGAAAGGTTTAGCTTTTACATTTGACATTAGATTGTTTGTCGTTCACCTGAACTAGAGTGCAAGAGTTTGAAAGTTGAGTCCAGCTGTTGCTAGGGGTTGTTAGCATGTCAAAGCAGTGCTGCTTCTCCCACATCTCCTTCTTAACTGCCCCTGCACTCACACGGCCAGGCCCCTCCCCTCTGACACAAAAATAGGTAAGGGTAGAAGCTCCCATTGGACCCAGGTTATCTCTCTGCTAGTGTAAGGATTCTGATTGAAACCAGTAGTTATGGCTATAATTGGCTCCACCTTTAGCGCTACCGTTGGACCCATGCCACATGACTGTTGGGGTTAGAGTTCTGAATGGTCCTATGGGTTAGTGTTCCCATTAGATGCAAAACGTCACCTCACTGCTGAGAGTGGGGTTCTGATTCTATGTGGAGGTTAAGGATCCCATTGGAACAAAGTAACCTGACTGTAGGGTCTAGAGTTCTAATTGGACCTAGATTTCCTGAAGACTAGGCCTTTCCCATCCTATTTAACCTACACCATTAGGAAATCAGTTTAAGGGTGTTGCCTTGAATTAGTCTAGGCTAGGAACTCTGCGTCTCTAACCAACCAATGTAAGTAAAATACTCTACCCGTGGGTGTTTATCTAAAACAAACATGCAGCCACATTCTCAGTATATCTCCATGACCCCCTATAGGGTATATATTTCTCTTCCTCTCAATTACTTGATCACTTCACATCCCATCACTCTCTCCATACATAAATCTACAAGTCCCATATTCTCCAATTCTCCTCACTGCAGTCTTTAATAATTTCCAATCCTGTTTGTGCAATTTACTTTTACATTCCAACTCTACTACCCACTGAGTTTCCTCCTTTGTTTCCCAACACTACCATACTGAACCTCTCTCTGATTATCTCTGGCACCATTGCACATCAATCCTACATCTATCTTTGCTCTGGTCCTACCCCTTACCCGTCCCCCAACTCCCAAATCTTCTCTTCCTCCCCTAACACCTGCAATTACAGAACATTCCCACATAGCCCCCCACCCATCCTCACACTATGCACATTTTACACCACATTGCTCAACCCTAACCCAACCTGCATAGATGGACAGTGCTCCACACAATCATTTGCAATGCACACATCCCCATCAATCACCAAGGATTTCTGAGACCTACAGTACAAGCAAAAACAAACTCCCCACACTGCAAGTATTTCAAAGCATTGATCACTCAACACCTTCAACTCCAAATTCACAAGGTCAGCTAAGTTCTCCACCCCAAAACAAGATTTACTATGCAACACTGATAATTGTCTTACCCAAGTCCCCTCTTGCCCTCTCACTAACCATTTGTATATTAGCATTCAGCCACAACCACATTCCCTAGCAAACACAATCATGAAACAGCATACCACATTTCAAATTATTGCTCCACACACTCTCCTATCTTCAATTGCTAATCTTAGAACTCTAAAGTTAGACCTTTATTCTCCTTCTCAGCTGCTGGCCCCCATCAGCCTTCAGAACATACAAGAAAGACAAACACCAACATTGCTGCATGGTTCTTATATTGTAAGAAAATTAATTATTAATATAGTTGCATGGTAGCCCACCACAAGTAATATAGTTACCAACGTGTTAGGCTCAACACACGATTTAAATAATTTAAACCTGAGCTCAAGCCCAGGTAGCGTTGACACAGAGCAGACAGGTTAACTTACAGAAAATGCACAAAGCATTAAGAAATACCTATACAATTGGAAAGTCACGAACACAATACAATAATAAATCAGTCTCCAGTTTATAGAACTAGAGAAAACATTTAATAAACAAAATGGCACCAAAATTACAAAAGATCAGTAAGGGAAACCAGGTTATGAATTTTAAAGGATTTGAGACAAAAAGTGCAAAATAAATGCAAAGCTCCAATAGAAAGTACTTGTTCACAAGTAAAAGGAACCAATGCCCAATTTATGCCCAGCCATGATGGAACACAGGTTGACTATGGCAAAGAAGTACATTACAGGGAGTGCAGAATTATTAGCCAAATGAGTATTTTGACCACATCATCCTCTTTATGCATGTTGTCTTACTCCAAGCTGTATAGGCTCGAAAGCCTACTACCAATTAAGCATATTAGGTGATGTGCATCTCTGTAATGAGAAGGGGTGTGGTCTAATGACATCAACACCCTATATCAGGTGTGCATAATTATTAGGCAACTTCCTTTCCTTTGGCAAAATGGGTCAAAAGAAGGACTTGACAGGCTCAGAAAAGTCAAAAATAGTGAGATATCTTGCAGAGGGATGCAGCACTCTTAAAATTGCAAAGCTTCTGAAGCGTGATCATCGAACAATCAAGCGTTTCATTCAAAATAGTCAACAGGGTCGCAAGAAGCGTGTGGAAAAACCAAGGCGCAAAATAACTGCCCATGAACTGAGAAAAGTCAAGCGTGCAGCTGCCACGATGCCACTTGCCACCAGTTTGGCCATATTTCAGAGCTGCAACATCACTGGAGTGCCCAAAAGCACAAGGTGTGCAATACTCAGAGACATGGCCAAGGTAAGAAAGGCTGAAAGACGACCACCACTGAACAAGACACACAAGCTGAAACGTCAAGACTGGGCCAAGAAATATCTCAAGACTGATTTTTCTAAGGTTTTATGGACTGATGAAATGAGAGTGAGTCTTGATGGGCCAGATGGATGGGCCCGTGGCTGGATTGGTAAAGGGCAGAGAGCTCCAGTCCGACTCAGACGCCAGCAAGGTGGAGGTGGAGTACTGGTTTGGGCTGGTATCATCAAAGATGAGCTTGTGGGGCCTTTTCGGGTTGAGGATGGAGTCAAGCTCAACTCCCAGTCCTACTGCCAGTTCCTGGAAGACACCTTCTTCAAGCAGTGGTACAGGAAGAAGTCTGCATCCTTCAAGAAAAACATGGTTTTCATGCAGGACAATGCTCCATCACACGCGTCCAAGTATTCCACAGCGTGGCTGGCAAGAAAGGGTATAAAAGAAGGAAATCTAATGACATGGCCTCCTTGTTCACCTGATCTGAACCCCATTGAGAACCTGTGGTCCATCATCAAATGTGAGATTTACAAGGAGGGAAAACAGTACACCTCTCTGAACAGTGTCTGGGAGGCTGTGGTTGCTGCTGCACGCAATGTTGATGGTGAACAGATCAAAACACTGACAGAATCCATGGATGGCAGGCTTTTGAGTGTCCTTGCAAAGAAAGGTGGCTATATTGGTCACTGATTTGTTTTTGTTTTGTTTTTGAATGTCAGAAATGTATATTTGTGAATGTTGAGATGTTATATTGGTTTCACTGGTAATAATAAATAATTGAAATGGGTATATATATTTTTTTGTTAAGTTGCCTAATAATTATGCACAGTAATAGTCACCTGCACACACAGATATCCCCCTAACATAGCTAAAACTAAAAACAAACTAAAAACTACTTCCAAAAATATTCAGCTTTGATATTAATGAGTTTTTTGGGTTCATTGAGAACATGGTTGTTGTTCAATAATAAAATTAATCCTCAAAAATACAACTTGCCTAATAATTCTGCACTCCCTGTTTAGTCAAAGTTTTTACCTTTTGACTTACTCTACGAAATGGAAGTCAGAATTTTCCAGTGTGGCAAGGCAGGAGGCTGTATCTGGTGAAGTCCCCTCAATGTCGGACAGGCTTTGGGCAAGGTCCCAGTGCAGCCGTTGGTTTTGGTAGCGAACACTCTGAATGGGAAAAGTCAAATTTCATGCCTACCAAAGTCCTCTTATCGTCCAAATTCTTTTGGTATCTTTGTCCAATCAAACTTTCTGCCTTTGGACTCTTGAGTCTGTTTTTTAGAGCTCAGATTCTTCCAGAGAGGCAAAGCAGGCTGTAATTGGGAAAGTCTGATAGCCTTGCTGCAGGGGTCCACTGATCTAGATCTTTAGGCAGAAAAACACTGAGTGGTATCAACCTGATTTTCTTGCCCAGCACACTTGTTGTCTTTGGGGGATTGACTTAAGTGGTTGGTACCTGCCGTCCAGAGAATTGGAAGCCAGGCATTATTTTTCAGCCCAATATTTTTGGAGTTTTCAAAATAAGTCTATCTGGACATCACTGAGTTAACCAGGCCCTTAGAGACAGTATGGAGGGCCAGGACTCCTCCTGCTGCAATTGGTCACTCTAGACAAAAGAACACTTGTAGCTTTTGATGTCCTTGTAGCCACACAGGAGATCAGCCAACTGGCCCTTGAATACCAACCTTCTTTGTCCTGAGTACAAGTACAGCAAGGTCCAGACCTTCTGGTCTCCTCACAGATTTCAGATACGAGGTGTAGTGCTTTTCTGCTCTTTTGTAGGTCCAGAAAGTGTTCTGTTGAGCTATTTTCAGATTCGAGGTGTAGTGCTTTTCTGCTCTTTTGTAGGTCAAGAAAGGGTTCTGTTCAGCTATGCGTAAGCTGCCAGCTTTGTAAGTTTCACTTGCCATCAGGTGGGGGTAGCTCCTAAACACTGCCTGATATATGGTGAATAGTTTTTTCAGCACATCCTATTTGCCTTCTTGCAAACTATCCCAGAGGTCAATATTCTAAGGGAACTCTAAGATGGAACAGGCGATCTATAGATGCCCCTGAAGAAGCCTGTAGTCCAGCAGTGCATGTGTTAAGGGAAATGAGCAGCCCCCCTCCTCCTCAGCAACACTAAATTGATCCTGGGACCAGCTCCCTATCCGACTGAGCTGGGGCCCAGTCCACCTAAAGATATAAGCCTTTCTTTCTCTAACCTCTCCCCATAAACTTAAATGAAGATGGACAAGTCTCACTCTTGCCACTCTGAGCTAAATTAAAAACTGAACTTTCACAGCTGCCCTTCCTGGGGTGACAGTTGCCAAATACCTCGACTCTAGCCCATCCACAAACCAGGCCTAAGTCTTTGCCTCTGCTCTGATGGATTTGTTCACACCTCATTACAGTTGATCACTGACAGGTTAATCCAATGTAGCCTTCAAGCCCTTCAGCCAGGGACAAGGTGACTTTCTAAAAGCTAACGTTCCTAAATATTTATGAACAATCTATTTCATCATTGAATTGTATGTTTAATAAACAAAACAAATTAGTGGCTGGACTATTTCTCTAGCATGTCCCAAACCAGAGTTAACAAAATTAATATACTAATCTGCACTGTAGTTTTCCTCATAGGAAGAGCCTTCTGTAGTGAAAATAGCTTTTGGGGGCTTCTCACTGTAGGGACATGGTACATTAAATTTCCCACTTTTAAATACTAGACAGCTTACCTTGGTCTACCTGGCTTACTTACGAGTCACTTAGTATTTAATAGCAAGGTTTTTCCCTGTCAAAAGGCATATTTTGACAGGTCGGGTTGCAGATTTAAGCAGCAGCGGTCAGGCTATATCGGTACGGCTGGCGCCATGTTTTCAATGTCACACCAGTGGAGGCACAATTAAGTGCTGCTGTAGTCCACAAGTGACTTACCTTACCTTGCCATAAATGTACTTTCTACACCATATACTATCGTCTTACTGGAAAGTTAAATATACCAATTAAGATTTACCCATGTGTGCTAGGTTTTCGGGTCCAGAGCCCATACACTAGGACCTCTGAGAGCAGTGCCCTAGTATGCAAATTTCACAAACTAGAGGCCTCAGTCAAAAACGTAGGAGGCAAACAGAACAAAGGCACTTTTTTCCACACATAAAACAAAGCGTTGGAGAGGAGTACTCGATTATAGAGAAATGCTTCCCCAATAGGTAGTGGTAGTCCAAATCGAGAGAAAAATGCACTTATTTTAGAAAACATCCTTTTTATCCAGTTCATCAAATTGATCAGCCAGGTATCAGCGAGGAGCCATTTTGTAATGTCACATGTAATGTCACATTCACATATTATTAAATTCTCTTTATAACATACTGCATCCCAGACAACGTATTTCGTCCGAAGAAGGACTTCATCAGGGTCATTGTATCAGTATATTCAAATTGCTTGTATTCTTCCTGTCAGATTGAGTCCCTGCAATCCAGTACACAGGAAAAATAATAGCTTGTCCAACTAAGGTCTGTATCAGCTGACCAGCACCAAGTGAAAAGATCAAGCATTAGCCATTTGTGCCAGGTTTTAGGGTCCAGAGCTCATACACTGGGATCTGGAGAGCAGTGCCCCAGTATGCAAAGTTCACAAATCAGAGGCATCAGTCAAAAAACAGGAGTGATAAGGGAAAAATTCCACTTTTTTCCACACATATCTCTACTTGCATTACATCACCCTCAAAGGTCCCAGTGTTACCTCAATATATCACAAAACAGGTGCCCATCAACACCTTCTTCCCAAAGACTCCTGCTGTGCCCCCCTCAGCAGTCGCACTAAATCCTAATTAAGGGCCTAATTTAGAGTTTGGCGGAGGGGCTTTCTCTTTCACAAATGTGGCAGATATCCCGTTTGCCATATCGTAATCCCATTATTCCATATAGACATCGTAATATGGCGGAGGGATATCCATCAATTTTGAGATGGAGTAACCCATCCATCAAAATCTAAATCAGGCTTAGGATCTGCTTGAGAAGGACAGTGACCGCTCAGAGAGCAATGATGCAGGGACCAACTTGTCCTTGGACATCTCTGCAAACGACTCATTTTTATTACCCTCAAATTCACAAGAAGGACACCCACTAATCATTTGTGACACATTAATTAATCTTTTTAATCTTTCTGTCACCTTGCCTTGGTACTCACTTCAGGGTACTGATCACATTTCATATCGCACCCTGTAGCTGATCTCCGAGTAGAGGTGTCCGTTTTTTGCCTGCCTGTAACACTGAGGATTGGTATTTCTGCCCAATAATTGTATGGGCAGGCCTCAAGCTGCTTAATGAACTATAGGGCTTGATGTGTAACATCACTTTGGTCTCCACTGCATTTCATTGTACACCCCGCTGTTTATGGCAATATGTGTAGGTTTCGCCTGCCAGCACAGCTGTTGTTAACCTATTGTTACTAATTCTTTAAATCATACATAGAGTGAGCTTCAACCTTGCCCAGAGGATAATTTCTCTTTCACCTCATATACTACTTACTGACTGGTTTATCATTCCACATCCGATGGAGTGATTGATTTGCATTGCATCAGTTTTTACATTTCAAAAGTATTTGAAAAATCGCACCTGAATTTCGTTATCTCATAAATGCTATGTTTACAGAAGTAAACATTCTTTGTTTTCTGGTTTTTTTTTCTCTCACGCTTTTTTTTTTAGTTTTCAGGACTTGAAAACGAGCCAGAACGAATCCCTTTGCGAATCCTCCTTTGCTTTCCTTAAGAGTTTCTAGGACAGTAGTTCTGGCAAAAGTGAAGTAGATTTTTCACGGACAATATGCAATGCTTGATGTGTTCTTAGCATCAATGTATGCTGGTGTGCGTTTGCACCTGCCACCATTGGTGCAGGGGTGAACTATTGTTTTTTTAGCTAGTAAGCTATTGTCACAGATGCTTAACGGGAATATTTTTTCACTGAGAAAACAATACGTATGTACTAATGGCCATAACACTGTCTTTATGGATTGAGTATACGTCGAAATGGTGATATATCGTATATACATCTCCTTGTTTTCAGCGTTATGGGATATTCACCCACTTGTATGTTAACTGTGACATAATGACGTTTTAAGCCTTCCCTTTACAATATGAACGAATTAGCAGAAAAAATGTATACAATTCTCAAAATTCAGGCAAAGTATTACTGTGAAAGAGGGATGCTAGGCTTGTTGCTTAAAGGCAAATAGAAATGCTTATCAGAATGTGGTAACACAACGTATTTTTAAAACCAACATCCATGACACTACATACTTTTTCTCAGAATTTTAACATAAATACTGTTAATAAAATAATTAGGCTGAGTAACAATAATCTACATTGACATTTTACAGAAAAGTGTTATAAGTGGTGCTCTATGAAAAGCCCATGAAATCACAACAGCCATAATCAGTTTATTTAAAAGTTTAATCTCCGAGCTACATAGACTATCTGAACGTCTGTGTCCACCGAAAAATGTTTTTGGCATTATTCATAAAGTTTGGCAAAGCGAGCATCTCAGTCAGAGCATATGGCAATCATGTTAAAGGAATACTTGGACGCTATAATGGGCAAATATTACACATTTGTCTCGATTTTAACTGTGGTTACAAAGACAATGGGGCGATCATAATCACTGTGTTGGATAAAAACATACCAGCTATTTAAAAAAAAAAAAAAAGATAGTCTCTTCTTGATCGTCTGATTCCTTAGACTCCTCAGAAAACCTGTTTAGTCTGCAGCATTCAAAGGTTGCCAACAAAGCATTCTCAGATTCAATTAAAGTAGCTCATGATGCTGAGAAAGCGCCTGCAGGGCCCCTATAAGTATCAAGTGATTTATAGACCATTTATCTTTACCACAGTGCTCTGTAACACACTTTAGGCCTGTATGGTTAAATATCTTGCTATCTACCCATACTTTAAATTATGAAGCCATGTGATAGAACAAAACTGAAATCCCCACTAGCGAAATTATACAGAAAGATCATAGTCAAAATATTCAATCAAGACTAGCTGGAAGATGAAGAGATCATTACACCTTTCCAAGGAAGATTTTGCGAAGATCTGTCTACAACTGACAAGCATTGTCATGATGTGCATAGAGACGGAAGAGCATTCTTGGACCATACATCTGGGTTTGACCTAGTCAATAGACAAAAGACAACGGGCCTAATTTAGTTTTGGCGGTCATAGTACTCTGTCGCAATTGCAAGAAAGTACTGCGTCTGAAAAACTCTTGGGCCACTCACCTCATTTAGAAGTAAACACACCATTATCTTTTGGTTAACGGTAGCCCTGTTGACTCCATCGATGGAAAGCTTACTCTGATGGTCTGACAGAGTAGTGGCCCTTGGAGTAAAGACATTACATCACCTGCCCTATTTACGATAGATGGCGTAATATCCTCTAATATACTGTCAATCTCCACCAGATAAAACCTGTTGGTTAGGGACAGAAAAAATAAATAATGACCAGTAGGGAGGGGGTCATTAAGTTTTTGTTTTTCAAAAACAAACTCTTGCTTTGGGAGTCGGTTTCTGGGAAACAAAATAAGTTAAAACGTTTAGGGGTTAGTGGCCATCCACCACATTTTTGTACCTTGAAGGGTACCGCTGTTTGGAGGTTTCTTTTAAGGTACAGAGATGACTGCTGGGCTGGCAGTCATCTCTAAATTTGATGGACTGAGTAAGGCTAGGATGGGCTAGGTAGTGACCACAGCCATCCTGACAGAAACTACTCCAACCATAAATTCTAAATTGGGTCTAAAGTCTGTAAACTAAATTAAATGGTGCCTTATTTAAACTTCACAGTTACAAGTATCAATCAGAAGAATAAGTTACTTATCTTCAATAATGCTCTTTCTGGTGGATGCTGTATCAACAGCGGATTCCTCAACGCCCTCCCTCTTCGTTGTTCTGTGGATGGACACTTTTCCATCTAAAATGTCCCAAATTTGAGACTGTCCACCAGAAAGAGCATTCATTATTGAAGATAGGTAACTTGTTCTGTGTTGCAGAGTACTTTGATTGCATTAGAAAGAGAAACAAAGCCTGCTTTTCAGTCATTCTTAAGGTCAGTGTGGAGAAATGCCTCTTTTTGCATGATCACCCCCAAAGTTTGTACCAATGCTGATGGTCGAACCAGCAGGTGAGTGGCAGCAGGGAGCCATTTTGTATCTGCTTCTACACACTGTGGCAGACCCAGTTTGTCCAGAGGCCTCACACATTGCAGGCCACCAGACAACTTTCAGCCCTCCTGGGGAGTAGTACGCATGACCCCCAAGGCTTAGGAACAGTGGTAGCCTGCTACAGAGGAAGATATTTCCTCCCCCTTGCAGAAACCCATTCAGTGTGCTTGCCCAAAAGGCGAGCTGCAAAGGCAAAGCTGCTTTTGGTGGGCAAATGGTAATCACACGCCTGAGGGGTTGTTCCTTTGGTCAGGTTTCCAGGCTAGCAGTGGGGGAAGAAGAGGGAGACCAGTGCCCAAACCAGGTTTCCCGTGGGCTTGTAGCCCGCAGGCATCCATTCTTCTCGGCTGGGCTGCCAAGCTCCTAATATCCAAGGAAGGGTTCGGTTATCTTGAGAGTGGTCAGAATAGTGCTCTTACGGATTGGTAGATGCAACACATAGCCGGAAGTCATCACAGGGTAGAAGGCATCCTGGTAGCCCATTTGCTTGTGACCACATCATCCCTCTAGGGCGCTTTCTAGGCATAAATATGGCATCCCTGGCATCTGAAGCTCAGATCACTACACAACTAGAGAAAGGACTAGAGAAGGACTGCCCTACTTATCCCTGGACCTGACAGAGAGGCTGTACAGTGTGCTGGACTTCACCTGCTGCACCTTGGGCCAGCAAAGAGAGGACTGCTCCTGTGGCTTTTGGCTTGAGGAAAAGATGCTCCTGAACCCCAGCCCAAGTAACTGATTCCAAGGGTCAGTTGACTAAACATATGGAGCCAGCATCAGGGCCATCAAAGCTCAAAGTAGCCCGACTTTGCAAGTCAGTTTCCACCTCTGAAGCATCTCCCCTGACTGCCGCTGGACACCCCAAGAGACCAATCCTCAATGGCCCAAAGTTGACCGAGTCTCTCTGGAGTGTAATCTGTGTCCAGATTGGTTACCGAAGCAGGAGAATAGGCTCCACCAAAGGATACTGGTGGGCCCGCTTTGACCAGAGAAAAGTCGTCCACCAGCAGCTGGCCTTCTGTTGCCACAAAGAGGACTTCGAGAGACACCGTTCTCTGTGCCCAAAGTCGCCCCCATCTGATAATGTGGACCGAGAAGTGTGATAAAGGGGTGTAAGAAAATTGCATGAGATGGAATCAAATCTAGGCAGCCTCGTATTTGTCAACCCAAACGTTCAGTAGTGGGCTTATGAGAAAAACTTTGGACACTGGCACTTACCCTTTTACACATTAAGCACTGGCATTGTGTAGCATTATGGGAGCTTGTTTTATATGGTAATGTTGATAATAAGGTGTTTTAAAAGTAAAAAAACATCATAGGTTTAATGGAGCAGTGCATATAAATTCCTTATTTCTCTGTTGGCTATAGCTCTTTTGGATCTTCCAGTCCAGCCTTCTACGGAAGTAATGGGCTTTGGACAAAGCTGTTCGTCCTCAGCCCAGCATCTTCCTTTTCGATTTTATGACCAATCAAGACGTGGCATGAGTGATCAAACTGTACAGCGGTCTGTGTTTGCATCAGTCGACAAAGTTCCAGGTAGGATATTTCAAAGGCTACATATTTTTTCAAGATTTTGAAACAAAAGCTGCTATTGAGCTGCTTGAACAAAACTTAAGCGCCATCACTTCATAATATTTCAGTTTTGATTTAAACTTGTAAATCAACTATTTTCGTTTTTCTTCGTCCTACATCAGTGTCATGTTCTTTAAAACCTCGCATAATACACTTCGATAATATGCAATGTGTAATTCTGTTAAATGTGTAAGTTTTTTAATCAGTTTGAAAATTCCATATTAATCACTGGTTTTTTAACGTCGGTTTTAAAGGTACAATAGTTAATAACTGCAGTCATATTTAATGTTGTCTTTGAAAACATTTAGCAATTAATTCATCTCATGCCATGCCTTGCCACTGTGGTGTCAGACTCGGAGATCGCACATGTAATACCTGGAGGAGGTGTAATAACTCCATGAAGGTCGATTCAGATTTTGTCAAGCTGTTGTCTGTGATTCGCTTCTTTTTTTTAACCACGTTTCATTTTTGTTTCCCAAAACCTGGCATGTTGACGTGCAAGCTCCCTATGCTTCATATCTAGTTCCAACTACAGGAGGCAAATGTCTGTACCACTTAGGTTGTGTATGTGACTTCTCAGCCTAAAATGTAACACTTGGGCTTGCAGTTTGTGCACCATCGGCACCCAAAGATCAATAGGGAAAGGAAGGATAAGGGCCGGATGGGCTTTTCTCTTTGGGAGAAAGAATCAGTATACAAAGGCACTACACTGCAGTGCTTAATTAGTGCTTGTTGCTTCCGGTGCTGAGCACCAGCACTTATTTTTGAGGGCCGGTGCTTATACTTCTGCCTCAAGCATTTGCAGCGAGCAAAACACACATTTGGGATAGACGGAGGAAGAGAAAATCGAAAAAGCGTCACAATGAGAGAAAGCTGCAAGTGTGAGCTGAAGGGGTAGGGAGTGGTTTTAAATGGATTGGAGCGGCTCGAGATGGCTTCGGGATTAAGCTGTCTCAGTATTCCGTGTTCGCACTTTTAATTGCAGCAGCCGCGTGTTTAAGAGAAGGGCTTTGAGCACCGGCACCTTGTTATTTACAAATTAAGCACTGCACTACAGCCTATTAGTGGTCTGTGCGAACCCTGCACTGCCTATGAATTTCTACTTTCACTGGCTCCTACTACGTCTCTGATAGAAGATCTTAGAAGTGAGGTGAGAAAATACAGCCTCTTACATTTGTTTAGTTATTGCATGCCCTCTCGCTTGCAAGAGATATTGTATACAATTACTGCAAATACTATTGCAGTCCACCCATTGCTTAACATTTGTTGGCCTCATTGTCACTCTTATTTGCAGCTTTCTAGTCTGCCTGCACATCCTGGATTCAATTCCTCTTCTTTCAGATGAAGCATGGACAAAGTACTGATTGCTTCTGCTCGATTGCTGTCCTTCTGCTGATCGCTCTGCGATTGAGACACTACTTTTATTTTTTCTTCCCTGTCGTCCATGTTGAATTACTTGCCATTTACTGTATAACTGTGATTTACTATGCCACATGCTCTTCAAAGAAGCCCTTTTCTCCTTTGAAATTGATGTCTGTTGTAACCACAGATGTTATCTGCTTTTATTATGACAGTGGAGGCTATCTGCTTCCAAATGTATTTTCATTAAGACATGGACTTGGGTGCGATTTCTTCCTTTATTTGATAGGATGTAAATCCCGAATGTTTTCTTTTTTTTCTTTTTCATGAATGGGGAGATTAATTTGTTCAGAATCACAAGGGTGTTGTGCTGAGACCTAACAAGCATTGGGAAAGCCAATAAGTTGCGCCTTTTAGACTGTTGGCTCTGCCTTTGCCTTTTGTTGATGCTGTACAGCATAGGCGTGGCCAACATTGGCCATTATTTGTAGCCTTTCTGTATAGCAGCGTGACTGCTGTGCAGCATGCCAAAAAAAATTAATAAATGCAGCATTAGAGCTATGTGCAGGAACCAAAACAAAGTGACTGTTTTGGGGAGAAATGTGAGTTAGTGAAGAAGGCATGCGAAGTGGAGAACCCTACCATCCCATTTCACGGTTCCAGTGTTGCCTAGCTCTTTAAAGGAGAAACATGTGGCTATGAGTTGTGCAGGGTGGTTCCTGAAGAAGCCAACAAATAAATGAAATATTTTTCAAATTTGATGAGTATGATAAACTCATTGAAGCATTCTAATGCTAATTGCTGAATGGTTGGGATGGGATTGCCATCAAGCAGTTGCATGATGGGTTTCCTTTACCTACCTGTACATTAAGCAGTACTTTTTCTGTGATTGGTCCTAGACATTTAGCATGATTCAGTCTTGATGACTGCATAAACTGATAGAGAATGTAGGTCACAGGAACAACTGTCTTCAAGCTACGCTGAGCCCATATGGTATAGTACTGGTAAAAATGCTGTGAGCTGACTTCCATGTTTGAATTTTAACCAAGAACCATCTCTCACCTAACCTGACTGAATTAACTCATGGACAGTCTACTGTCACCTAAACTCAGAGACATGGGCAGTTGTCTGTTGGTGAGACCGACAAAGAATACTATTTGGACATCCTCAGAAAGGAGCATAAAGCAAGATTGCTTCCTACCACTTTTTTCAATTAACATCTTTCTAGCCAACCTCATCATAATTTGACTTTGGTTCACAAATTTCCCCACAGAACTTGTAGTACTCCATCCGTTTGCAGTGCTCCTTAACCCCTTTGGGACAATATCGTAAAATGAGGATCCTTAAGTTGAATTTGCAATTACACAATGTTTTCGACATTAACAGACGAAACAATTACTAGCACCTAGTGGAAAAGTATTTAGGAATTATCTTGAAGTACTGCTTTCTCTGCCTTGTTTTAGACAGTCTAATGCGTTGAAAGAGTTTAAATGCAATTAAGCAATCAATACATAGAGCCACTTTGAACAGTCAATTAAAATTCACTCAAACCATTTTATATTCTCAAATAGGCGTGTGATTTCTTTTTTCTCCAAATTGTTTACAGTAGTCTTCTACAGTGAACCGCAGGCAGGTATGAAACTGTTGGAGGTCCCGAAATTGATCAATGCTTTACACATCATCTACTTTTAATGAATGCATGATAAATGTTTATAGCACACTCAGCTACTTCTAGGAGTATCATGACGCTAAAGGACTAACTGCCACATTTGAGACACTGAACCAAGGGTCTCCAACCTTTTCTGTAATAAGAGCTACTTAAAGTCAAAGAAAATTAGCACAAGCTACTATTATTAATGTTTGTAATCATGACCATAACAGACAAGGTTACATTAGTGGCCGCCATATACAAGATTACTATCAGTGAACACCTCATTCATCAGGCACTGTAAACAGTTGTAATGTAAAAAGGCTGTTGACAATGTGGAATCCCTCCATGTGGGAAATACAGAAATAGCTGCAATGAATCAGTAAATTAATAGTTTTAAGTATATTTAGGAAATTCAACCTTTCTTCTCCAAACATCAGCGTATGAGTTCTGAACATCTTCACATTTATGTATCAAATATATACTTTTAAAGTTTCTTATATGTATATCAATGCAAACAAGCAAACACTTCTAATAGGTTTCAGTAAGACTGCAAAACAGGAGGGCTACTTAGGAGTAATTGCAGCCAGATTGAGCAGTTTTAAACTGCCATGTCAACTTGGCAGTAACACCCCGTAGCCAAGCCTTAAACCCACCTTTTCTTACATATAAGTCACTCTTAAGGTAGTCCTTATGTAGCCCATAGGTCAGAGTGCCTTGTAATTGAAAGGTTGGACATGTATGTTTTTAGTTCCACATGTCCTGGTAGTGCAAAACTTGTAAAGGGTTTCTTCACCACTGTGGGCCTACCCCTCCCATAGGATAGCAATGAGGATTCCTTATTACATTTTATAAGCTATAATTACCAATTAAGAGAAGAAAGGTATGTCATATTTGTTGTCTTTAGAATTGTAATGAAGAACCCTACTTAATTCTAAAATTTGGTTTTTGATTGCAATTTTGAAAATGCTACTTTTAGAAAGTTAGTATTTTTCTACCCGCCGCCCTCTTTTACCCACCGCCTGGCTTGAGGCTCTTGACTGGATATAACTGACAGAATGTGAATTTTTCCCAGACAGTCACATAATAGAGGGATAAGTTGTATCATAATTGGCCATCTGCTGGCAGGATGAGGGGCAAAGCTGAGCACACCCCCACTTGCAACTGAATAGGGACTGATCTGCCCTCACAGAAACGACCTACCACTGCCACATTGTCACTGAAGTCAGCTTGAAGCCAAGGCAGGGGAGTCAGAAAATTCTGTGTATTTCAAAGACACTGTCTAGAACCGACCCCACCTTCCAGAAGGAGGGTACCAGGGTATCAAAATAGGACCTGCGACACCAACTCTTCAGCACACTTCTGGATCTGTGGACTCTGCCAGGAAGACGAACTGCTGTGCTGCTGAAAGGACTGCTACCCTGCTGAACTGCTGCCCTCTCGCCTTGGAGATGAGAACTGGACCTGCAACTCCATCTTGACCGAGGCCTACCAGAGTGACTTCAATGGCTTGTCTGCTGGCCTAAGGATCTGACCCTCAGGGATTTAAAAGGATCTCTAACAGTCTTTTCCAGCACCTGGACCCTGCTGAAGCAAGTTCCTAACACCCAAGTGGTGCCCCTCAATTCCTGAACCCTTGGTGTGGCCTCAGAGAGCTATATCAAAGTTTTTGGGTACATAGCGACTTAGAGCAGGCCAGTTCACCACAAAATCTTGCCACCATTTGACACAAAGCTCTGTCAGCCGCCTCTTTGTGCTGTAGCATCGACTGCTCGCGAGGATCACTAACGCAAAGCTCCAACAACGCCCATCAGTGACACCAGGCCTGCTCTTTGTATTACGTGATCAGCCTTCTGCAACGCTGTCCCTGATCCTTGCGGCCTGGTCCATTACAAGCGGGGCTCTTGGCACTAATTTGAGAAGGTAAACGTTCAGCTGGACGAATCTAGTGACTGAGGCCCACCCACGCTCCATCGCAGTCAGCCTGAATTTGTGACTTTGACCCGGTCCAGTGTGACTAAATATCTGTAGTTGGCGCTTTATGCTTCTTGTCACTATTTTCACTAAAATCTTTTAAAATTCATAACTACGATTCTACTGATTGGATTTTTATAATTTTGCTGTCAAATAATGAATTAAACTTTACTCTATTGGTGTGAGATTTTTCTTGTGTTGTGTTTTCACAGTTACTGTTTGTGTACCGCATAAATACTTTACACATCGCCTCTAAGTTAAAGCCGAATTGCTTTTTATGCCAAGCTACCCATTGTTAAGCACAGGTTAATTTTGTGACTTTTGAGGTTCACTCTGGAAGGGATTGTGGCTGTTGCATGACCAGGGCTCACACGCAGGCCAACCAACAACCCAATTTATCACAGAAGCCTGTTAATTTATCAGATAAGTCGGTGGGTGAAAAGGGGGACTGAGTAACGGTTTTACCAGCAAGATGTGAACCATCTGTTTAACAAGCTGCAGTTGCCTCAGACTTCCGCAAGCGTTGTCCACTTTTCTTAGACAGAATTATATGCTGCTTAACTGGTGACAGGTGCCATTATTTGACATTTGTGCTGCTTGGTATGATTTTCTCTGAAAACTGTGATAATTCATGCTTTTTAAACCCTGGTAGTTACGTTGTCTTTTTTTGTAAATTCTTCATGAGATACTAGAACCAATCTATAATAATGTGCATTGTGATACCGATCTCACAGAGACTTCTACCCATGGATTCCTTAACTTACAATAGCAGGCAGAAACATTTCGTGAACAGTACTCCTCCTGTAGGTGGTGGTGTTACGCCCCATGTGGCATCGTTGGTGTCTTCTGCGCTGACATCAGTTCTTTTCTTTCTTGCCAGTCAACACAGATCCAGAGAAGCTACTCTCCGTCTTTTTTGACTGACCTTTTTTTGACTTTTTGTCGTTATTAGTTTGAGACGTCTCCTAGTGTGTCAAGAATGTCCAATTGGAAAGCTTGTTTCTAGCCATATAGAGCCTGTCACCAACAGATGTTGGTGATGGACCCACATGTATTGTGCTTCTGGTGTTTGGAATGCGACCATGATGCCAAGATCTGAATCGATTGCTGTGCCATGTACCCAGAGACCTTGAGGAAGTGGTCCCTCAAGCTCCTTGTCGCTTGACACCATGACAGTTTCAGTTGAGAGGAAGGTCCCTGTATCAGTCAGGGAGCACCTCCAAGCACTCTTAGTCACAGTTGGGGTCATCAGGGAAGGCGGTTAAATCCCATAGGCACAAGAAGAGCGAAGAGCAAGGAGTCAGAAAGAACTTCCGCTTTGCCACGTCCAACGAGATGAAGAAGCATCAGCACTTGTGACCTAGCTGTGTGGTGGAGCCTGGGCAGGCTCCGAGCCTTTCAGCGTTTCAGTGACCCAGAACAACACTTGCCCAATTATGTGAATTTTATGAGGCAATGCACCTCATATTTCGGCGACCCGTCCCAGCTGGAGCACTTCTGGCCCCACGGGCTCAGGAGGTGCCCCGACTGGTCTTCTGCTGACTTGTTTGTCCTTCCTCTACTCCAGTGCGGGCACCCACACCATCATCCCTAATCTATGGCCAAGTCCTTGGGTCTTGCCATGACCCCAAGTCAACCCCAGTCCACCTTCTGCTCCTCTAATGGTCAAAGGAGGGGCTTCTAACCACGTCTTTACATGCCCAGCCATCCTGGGACAGCAGTCCTCACAATCTTTTTGTGGAAGAGGAGGTGGTTCGCACAGACCATGTGGGGCCGGCAGCCAGAGGTAAAGCCAGGCCACCACCCATCCCGGCAGCCTTCAAACCCCTTTAGTATGCCCTAAACCATCATAGGCATCCAGTGGTGGGCAGGATATGCAACCACCAGCTGCACTAGAGGTAAAAAATGTCTGACCATTGGGTTTTGCAGCTCTCACAAACGGGCTACTCCCTCCCCTTTGAACCAATGTTGCCTACTTACGACAGGCTGATGGAAGACCACATGTCCTTGCTTTGTCAGGAGGTGTTAGCTCTCTTGGCCAAGGGAGCTATAGAGAAGATGCCGCAATCGGAAGTAGGTTGTGGTTTCTATTCCCGCTACTTTCTGGACTTTGTTCTATTTTAAACCTGCGCCTTCTCAATCTCTTTCTGAAAAAGCAGAAATTCAGAGTGCTCACATTCTCACAAGTCATGTCTGCCCTGGACCGAGGAGACTGGATTTTATTGTTGGTCTTCCAGGACGCTTATTTCCACATACCCATCCTGCCTCCCCACAGGTGCTACCTGTGGTTCACAATAGGCCAAGAGCACTGTAAGTTTGCAGTGCTCCCCATCAGCCTTATCAGTGCCCCTCGGGTGTTCACGTAAGTGATGGTTGCGGCTCAACTGCAAAGGTGAGGGATTCCATTCTTTGCCTTCCCTGATGATTGGCTGTTGAAGGCAGACTCAACCTAGGCATTTGTTTCCCACCTCCAGACTATAGGGAAACTTCTACACTCACTGGGGTTCACTATCAACAAGCTGAAGTAGCACTTGACTCCCTCTCAGATGGTCTCTTGAATCACATCTCTTCTGGACACAGTGCAGTTTCGGACCTCTCCTGCCGAGCTGCCAGTTTAGGATATTCAGCCTCTATCCTGGATTAAAGTGAGACTGACTCTGAAGCTATTGGGCGTCATGGCCTCCTGCATCCCTCTTGTGACACATGCCTGCTGGCATATGAAGGCTCTGCAACAGGAACTAAAGCTCCTGTAGACTAAGTATCAGGGGAATCTCTCCGAAATTGTTCAAATCTCAGAGCGAACTGCAAAAGACCTGCAGTGGTGGCTAACAAACCTCACTGGGTGAGTGGCAGACTCCTCTCCATTCCCCAACCAGAGTTTACTGTGCCCACAGATGCATCCCTTCTGGGCTGGGGTAGTCATTTGGGTGAGTATGAGATCAAAGGAATCTGATCTCGGGCGGAATCTGCACACATTGACCTGTTCAAGCTTCGAGTGATGTGACTGAATTTGAAGGCCTTTCTTCCTTCAGTCATATGAAGGCATGTTTAGGTGTTCGCAGACTGCAGCAAACAGGGTGGGCTGGGGTAGTTGACCCTCTGTCAAGAGGCTCTGCGCCTCTGAACATGGCTGGAACATCCATCAGGACATATCCCAGGAGGTTCAACACCTGGCAGTCTCTCTGAATGCCACGGTGGGCAAACTCAGTCTTCGATGCCTGGCGGATCACAGATGGTGTTGCCATCTAGAGGTGGCACAAGGTCTCTTCCAAGACTGTGGAGAGCCTTGGTTGGATCTGTTTGCCTCTGTCAAGAACGTGCAATGTCAGCAGTTTTGGGCTCAGGAGCTTCCAAGGCAGCGCTTGCTTGGAGATGCTTTTTGTCTCAAGTGGAGCATAGGCATCCTGTACGTTTTTCCACCAATACTATTTCTGCCAAGAGTTTTCAAGAAACTCAGGAATAACCAGGCCCAAACAGACAAACGAGGTGCAGGTCCGTCACTGACATCGGCCAGTGATAGGCGCTGCAGGGCTTGAAGCCAGCCATCTTGGATGACATCCTGCCACACCAGGAGGGAAACCCCACTGCCCGTCCCAGGGGACCCAAGATTCCTCACCCAACACCCCACCCCTGAGAGTTTGGTGGTCCAGGTTTCCACCTTTCATGTTAACCCAGGCGTGTTACCTGCGGCTCCACTGGATAGGGAGTCCAAGAGGCTTGTGACATTTGAGAAGATGTTTTCTTCCGCCAGCCTAGCTTTGCTGTGAACAGCGCATGCCTTATGGGACACTGCTCCCATACTCTGAGGAGGAGGCCCGAGCCATGCTCTCCCAATCAGTTGCAGATGGGAGAGATGCAGAAAAGTTTGCAATCACATGTGAACTCAACATGACCACCTCACTAGGCAGATCGGTTTCGTCGACAGTGGCCCTTAGGCACCACGCTTGGCTACGTACTACTTGTTTTTCAAGGGACGTCACCTCTTCATTGATGGACATGCCCTTTGATGGCTCCCGTCTCTTTGGAGACAAAGCGGACTTGGAATTTTAGAAGTTTACGGACAGCTGGGCTATGGCCCAGTCTTCTGCACCATGCCACACCCAGTCCACTTTTCATCCCTTTCATGGCCACAGAAGGGGCTCTTAACCATGCCAGTTCCTGCCCAGCCGCCATGCTGCGCATTCCTCTCAGCCACTGTGTGGCCATGGGCTCAGTACCCACAGACCATGTAGATAAGGCAGCTAGAGGTCGGGTCAGTCCACCACCCCTTCCTCTGCTGCTTTCTCCAAACTCTCCTAATCTGTCCCTATTCCATCACAGGCACCCAGTTGCTAGCAAGATCCATCATCACCTGCCTCCTGTCAATCTATAACATCAGACAGATGGGTTTTGTAGTTGGTCCGAAAGGGCTGTTTCCTCCCCACATGCCATCATTTCCTGATAGGCTGACAGAGGATCATCTTTCTCTTCTCCGCAAAGAAGTTGGGGCTCTCTCGGCCAAGGGAGCCATAGAAAGGGCCCTGACACCAGAAGTAGATTGTGGTTGCTATTCCTGCTACTTTTTGTTGCCGAAAAAGGATGGAGACCTTTGCCCTATCCTAGACCTTTGGCCCCTAAACTACTTCTTCAAGAAGGAGAAATGCCCATTTGACTCAGGTTCTATTTGCTTTGAACCCAGGAGACTGAATGGTAGAGTTGGTCTTGCATGGTGCATATATTCATATCCCCATCCTGGCTGCCACAGACGTTTCCTGTGTTCACAGAAGCCCACAAGCATTTTCAGTTTGCAGTGCTCACTTTTGGTCTGACCAGCGCCCCTTGGGCTTTCACCAAGGTGATGGCAGTGATTGCGGCTCATCTACGGAGATCAGGGGCGTCAGACTTTTCCTGTCGTGAAAACTGGCTGTTGAAGGGAGGCTTGCCCCAGGCTGTCATCTCCCACCTCCAGACTATGGAGAACCTCCTGCATTCGCTGGGATTAACTATAAACCTGACTCTCTCGACCATGCTCCCTTTAAAAGCTCTTGAATATGGTGCAATTCCGGGCTCATCCTCCTGAGTCCAAGATATTCAGGCTATGATACAGATGTTTCTGCCTATACCCTGGATGTCAGTGAGACTGACTGTAAGGCTGTTGGGACTCATAGCCTCCTGCATCTTGCTTGTACAATATTCCTGCTGGCATATGCGGCCTCCGCAGTGGGACCTAAAGTTCCAATGAGCACAGCATCAGGGGAATCTCTGACCTGGTCCAGATCTCGAAGGGACCTGCGAAAGATCTCCAGTGGTAGCTGACGATCCACGATTTGGTCAGTGGCAGACCCCTCTCCCTTCCCTTCCCCAACCATATCTCACAGTAGTGACTGATGTACCACTCCTGGGATGTGGTGGCCATCTGGGAGAGGTGGATATCAGAGGACTCTGGTCCCTATCAGAATCCGGACTCCACATCAGTCTGCTGAAGTTACGGGTGATCCAACTGGCATTGAAGGCCTTCCTCCCTTCCATAAAGGAAAGGTTGGTGCAGGAGTTCACAGCCAACACCACCGCCATGTGGTATTGCAATAAACAAGGCAGAGTGAGGTTGCGGGCCCTGTATCAAGAAGCCATGAGACATGGCTGGAATATCAGGGCATTTCCCTGATGTTTCAACACCTGGCGGGCTCTCTGAATGCCAGGGTAGATGAACTCAGGCGCAGATGCTTAGCAGATCATGAATGGCAGCTTCATCTGGAGGTGGCGCAAGGTCTCTTTCAGCAGTGGTGATAGCCTTGGTTAGATCCCGTTAGCCTCTGCAGAGAACGTGCAATGTCAGCAGTCTTGCGAGCTGGAGGTTCGAAGCTGTCTCTCGCTCATCGACAGTTTCTGCTTGGAGTGTAGCTCAGGCCTCCTGTACACCTTTCTGCCCATACCACTCCTGCCCAGAGTTCTCAAGAAGATAAAAAATTACCATGTAGAAGTCATCCTTGTGTCACTGGACTAGTCATGGAGAGTTTGGTATACCGAGCTACTGAGCATGGCAAGGTATCCTCCAATCAGGCTGCCCCTTCGAAAGGATCTTCTGTCGCAGCACCAGGGGAATATTCTCCACCCGAAACTGTCCCCTCTCCACCTTCTTGCTTTCGAGCGGCGGCTGTTGACAGCTTTGACCTGCCTCCTGAAGTCTGTGATGTTGTATTGGCAGCGGGCGATCCTCCACCAAGGCGAGTATACCTCTGTGTTAGAAGAAATTTGTGGCTTGACGTTCCAATAGAAATGTTAATCCCCACCTGCTCTTCTTTCTCATGTGCTTCTGTTTGTTCTCTCTCTTGCCCAGCAGGGCACTGCTGTGGGCCCTCTTAAAGGTTATCTTTCTGCTATCTCTTCATTCCTCCGATTACCTGATCAACCCTCTCTTTTCAAATCTCCTATTGTACATAGATTCTTGAAAGGTTTGGTTAATCTTTTTCCCCCTTTTTTTATCATGCCACAGTGGGGCATAAATCTAGTGCTTAAATTCTTAATGTGCACTCCTTTTGAGCAGCTTTACAATTGTCCCAAGCGGGTACTCACCATCAAAACAGATTTCCTTGTAGCTATCACACCTGCCCAACAAGTCAGTGAATTACAGCCCTAGTCTTCCAAACAGCCCTATTTATCCATTCATCTTGACAAAGTCGTGCCTCACACAAAGGCCTCCTTTCTTCCAAAGGTGGCCATGCCCTTTCATGTAGGTCAGCCCATCACCTTGCCTACTTTGTACGCTCTTCCTCACTCTGCTATCGATGAGGAGCATCTTCATCGTCTGGACCCCAAACAAGCGTTGTTGTTCTACCTTGACCGCACACAGGATTTCCAGGTGGATGATCAACTCTTTGTAGTCGTATGTCAGAGCAAAGAAGGGTTGTTCTGGGCAGAAAAGGACCATCTCCAGATGGGTCATGCTCTGCATTAAAATCTGCTACGCATTGGCCCTGAGGCAACCCCCTGTGGACTTGCGTGCTCATTCCACCAGAGCAAAAGCTGCAACCACTTTGTTTGTACATGGAGTTCCAGTCCTGGAAATCTCTCAGGCAGCAACGTCGGCCTCTCTGCACACATTTACTAATCCCTGCTGCCTGGACAGTCGGCCCGTTGTAACGTGCATTTTACCCATTCTAGAGCACGTCTTCGTGTGAAATTGGTCCGCAGACCCTCCTCCAGGAATGGTGTTACTTGGGTATCTATTCTAAGGGAAGGAATATGTAGCTAGAAGTGTCTACCAGGTAAGCAAGTTACTTACCTTCAGTAATGTCTTATCTGGTAGAGACTATATCTAGCTAAAGTTTCCTTACCGACCCACCCATCCTCCCCACTCTGCAAATGGTTTTCAAGGGACAGGGCTATTCCCTTTCAGGGCCCTATTTATCCACACCATTCATCAGTGTACTTCATTGATCCACACTTCTGGTGCGGAAAGTCGTGGAAATTAACTGACGTCAACGCCCCTGGGTGGCACCTATATAAGTGCTGTGGATGCCCCTTCTGGCCCGGACGCCGTCGAAAACACACGCGGAGACAAACGATGCCACCTACATGCGTGCAGAGGTACTGTTCACGAAAAATCTTCCGGACCCAGTCTGACGCCTGCAGATAATTCTAAGGTAAGGAATCTGCAGCTAGATATGGTCTCTAATAGATAAGGCATTACCAAAGGTAAGTAACTTCTTCTTTGGTGGCAATAACATCTGCCCGGAGGGTCAGTGAGCTACTAACTTTGTCATTTCAGCCTCCTTACCATCTACCCAGACAAGCTGGTTCTTCGGACTAGAGCATTCTTCTTGCTGAAGGAGGTCACTCCCTTTCATGTAGGCCAGTCCATCACCCTGCCTATTTTTTACTCTCTGCCTTAGCCCTCCAAAGAAGAGGAGAGACTTCATCGCCTGGAACCAAAAAAATCTTCCTACCATAACTGCATACAAGAGTTCTGGGTGGATGATCAACTTGTTGTGAGGTACCTTAGAGCCAAAGAACGAAAGGCGGTGTAGAAATGGACCTTCTCATGGTAGTTCGTACTCTACATCAAAATCCACTACTCAGTGGCCATAAAGCAACCTACTGAAGGTTTGCAAGCTAATTCTACTAGAGCCAAGGCTGCGACCACTGCTTTAGCTCTCATAGTACCTGTCTTGGATATCTGTCCGGTAGCAATGTGGGGGCTTCCCTGCACACATTTACAAAGCATTACACCTTAACAGTCAAGTCTGTGGAGAAGTGCATTTTGCCCGTTGGGTCCTACAGGACTTTCTAACATAATGTACCCCACCTCCGGGAGATATTGCTTGGGAATTCTAAGGGAGAGAATCTATGGCTAGAAGCCTGTGTCTGATGAACAAGTTACTTAGCTTTAGTAACGCCTTATCTGGTAGAGATTCAATCTAATTGCAAATTACCAAAGGCAAACAACTTGTTCTTTATGGTGCAATGCTTTACCTACTGGAATCAGAAGTACAGATTTTAACTTAAGTAATCAATGATTGCTTATGTTGAGTCTATAACGGTTATAGCATTACCCTTACCTAGGTTTGACAGTTCCTTCTAAACTAAATAAGTGATTTAAAAGGAAATTGATATCCCAAGCGGTAGCATATAGCTGAGGCTAATGTGTTTTGGAGCACTTGAACATAAATTAGGGGTCCATTGATTTCATTTTGGGTGATGGCCTAGTATTTAATCGGCAGCGAAATTATTGCTTTTCACTGTATAACACTGTACCACCAGGCACTCTGTGTTTAAAACAATGTAATGAAAAATTGATGATTTTATTTCAGTAAAGAGTTATAAACCGCCAAACTTTTTTTCAGCTTCACTTGAATGTTTTTCTGTAGTGAAAGTTTAAATGATTATTATCTTATCAAAACAATTAAGTTTTCAAAGTGTAAGGGGAATTCCCCAACCCCTGTGGCATAATTCGTGACATTTTACATCTGCAATTATCTTTTACATTCTGTAAGTAGTTGAGTGTCATTGTAGGCCTCTGTGCTGCCTGTGACCGGAATGGCCTGAAAGATATTCATGCAGTGCAGCAATGGGCGTGACGTTATGCTTGGCTGCTTTAAAATGCTCCATTTGAAACCGCATTTCTAGATTTCAGCCGACGTATCCTTCCCCTCTAATTGAAATAAGGTGTGTTGGATTTTTTGCAGGCTTTGCTGTGGCCCAGTGTATAAACCAGCATAGTCCATCGCCAGCCTCCTCGCCATCCCCTCCTTCCAGCGGCAGCTCCAGCGGAAGTACCGGGCGCTGTGATTCTGTTACAGCAAGCACAACGTCAACTCCTTCCGTAGTTCAGAGCCCATCAGGTATTAAAATGTTATCTACCTTGCTCACAAAACACAGCCTGCGTTATTGACCATTGGAATTATATTAAACTGCAGTGCTTCACACTCCTTTTTTAATCTTTTTTTTGCCTTTGTTGCAGTGGGACGGCACTTTTTTCCTTCTTTTTCTTCCGATTGATCATTTCAGTCCAAAAAGTCGTCATGTTCACCTGCTTTTTTTGCCCATGTGGATATATTGTGGTTAGGTATTTTCATTTTGGTCACACAAATCATAGAGACGTCCACGGTGCCTGCAGCTTATCTTGAGTAACCAAGCAAGCACAAAATGTTCAGCCACAGAAGCTACCGATTCTGATCCTCTGATGTGAACATGAAAATGGATGGTAGTTTGGCATGCGTGTTTACAAAGCACCGCCTAGCTGCAATCGAGTGGTGTAGAGTGGGACTTATAAAGCAAAGGTTACCATTAAGGTACAGGTCACAGGAGATTTTACAAAGCGGTGAATTTCAAGTGGGTGACTTAAGAGAGTTCATGTGCACTGGTGGTGGGTGTTGCATCAAAGGTCGCCCGTCATTTTGGAGAAATTACTTAAAAAACGAAGCACTTGAAAAGCAGAGACAGACATCTGATACATTTCCTTTAGATGTAGATGAACAACCAGGTTTTTTTAATAAACGCAAAGTGGTTGAATTTCTTCTGACACCATCAAAAAGGTGATTGTATTTTGGATATCTGAGATACAGGTAACAAAAAAAATTCGTAAAGCACTTAAATCAGACACGTGATATAAATTGGGGGTTATCCAGGTATTTCTAGATTACAGTTTGTTTTTCTCAGGCTAGACTGATAATCTCAGAATTTCCATTATTATCAGATTTGTCAGATAGCTATTTGTTTTTTTTAACGTACTTTTGAAAGTGATATCCTTCTATTTGAGCCACATAACCGTATCCATCACACATGAAGATTAATATATTTTTATAATAGTTCGAGCTTTTTTAGGTTCCCATATTTTGAAGGGAATTTAAAGAAAGTATTTTCTGCAGCATTTTAAAATGTTATCAGAGGGACTTGTTTTTTCGGACACCACTCTTGATAGCTTTTCAGATCCTCTAGGTCAAATTTTGATGGGAGAGATATTATGGTACAATTTTGTCTGATTTTGTGGTATTAATTCTTGTCCCCCCTGGTCCACCTGATATTCGTACGAAAAAGTGAGCAATTTTTAAAATATGTTGTGTGTTAGAGGAAACTGCCCTCCTCGCGATGAGGTAGTTTTAACTATTCCAGATATGACCAGTTCTAGAACAGGAGAACCATGCAAACCATTATCCCGGTGCAATGTGAAATAGTCACCAAACCTGTTTTTTTGTTGGTTTTCCTGAATATGTGAGTATGAAGCAGGGGGTGTGGAATTTATTAAAATATCTACTTGTCCAGGGGACAGGTTGCTTCTCAAATCTACTTGTCCTGTAAAAAGATCTACTTGTCCCTTTGGTGCCATGTAGTGTGGCGACAAATTATGGCAGCAATCTCATTATGTAAGAGCTCTGATAATAGCCTCTCTGATTATGCCAGGGCTACTACCTTAGTAGGGCTTGAATACTTGCAGTTTCAATCCCTACTGTAGCAATTTCCTTATTTTTCCACCTTTCTGCAGATCTGCATACTGGGGCTGGAGGAAGCAGTAAGCAATAGTTCCAGGGCTGGAATGCCTTTGAGTCTGCAAACCTACTAACCTGCATGTTTTAAAGATTTTCACCAGCTTCTCTCTAATATTTTCCCATAATAAGAAAGGTTGGACATTTACTCCTGACAATGGCAGAATTAGAACTTCTTCCAGGGTTGGGAAGAAAGTGGCTGGAGGGAAAATGAACTTGCAAATGCTCAATAGATTTTCCCATGAGCAAATCTAGACATCGTATTTACCCATGCTAAAATACAGTTCACAAATATTTTATAGGGGTACGACATATACCATGGGTGCACTTTTGTGACTTTCTTTAAGAATTTGGGGCCACATGTCAGTAGGTTCTGATTTGCGACCCGCAAATTGCGAGTCAGAGAGACTCGCAATTTGCGAGTCGCAAATCCGAATGTAGGAATAATCATGAGGTGGGTCACAATTTGCGACCCCCTTGCAAATGGCGGCCCACACAGGGATGGTGGCCTGCGGGAGACAGCAGACCACCATGTCTGTGACTGCTTTTTAATAAGGCAGTTTTTTTTTTTTTTGTAATGCAGTCCGTTTTCCTTAAAGGAAAACGAGATGCATTACAAAAACGAAAAATGAAACGTTTTAGTTTCATTTTTTCAAAGCAGGCAGTGTTCCGCAGGACCACTGCCTGCTCTGAAAAAATGTTTACAGTGACATTCACAATGGGGAAGGGGTCCCATGGGGACCCCTTCCCTTTAACGAAAGTGTTAGCACCCATTTGAAATGGGTGCAAACTGCGATTGGTTTGCGCCCGCGTTCGCGGTCACAAAACAATCTTACATTGCACTGCGAGTCGCAATTAGGAAGGGAACACCCCTTCCTAATTGCGAGTCGCAAACCCGTTTTGCGATTCGGTAACCAGGTTACCGAATCGCAAAACTGGGTTTGTGCATCGCAATGTGCTTTTTGCACGCCGCAAACAGCGAAAGTCGCTGTTTGCGACATGCAAAAAGCTACCTACATGTGGGTCTTGGTCCCTAATTAGGTCTGGTGTTAACAAAACATTTTGTTTTTATTAAACTTCTATTTCTCTCTCTTTCGGCTGGCTTTACTGTGAGCGATCGCATTCTGCTCATCCACAAGGAGCATATTGGCACACAAAGTAGTTTTGTTCAGTTTCAGGAACTACAGTGGCAACCAGTGACGTAACGAAACTGGAGGGTGCCCCTTTGCAAAGAACATGGAGGAACCCCCTCTCCAGACTCACTCAGGCCAGGTGCTGTGCTGAAGGGGCCCCCAGGAGGGCAGCTGCGGGGCCTTTGTTATGCCACTGGTGGCAACGTGTGCTTTTAGAGTTCAACAATTTTTTTTGCCAGTGTTTGTTACAGTGTTGAGGGCCTGATAGCTCCCACAACAATAAAGTGTTACAAAAGCCATGTCAAAACAAGACACGCATTGATGAAACTAAAAGACTTATAAAAATATGTCAGATCAGTTGGCTTTGTCAGTGTTTGTTTATTTTCATGCTTCCCATAATCGTGTTGAAAATGGTTACACTGATTTTCCATTACAAATATTTTTGGGAAATACTAGCATGCACCAACACATTTTACTAAATGACACTTCATTTGCATCTAATCAGAAAGCATTCTGGAAGAATTATACTTAGCCTCATAGCCTAAACTTTTCAAACATGTGTATACACGTTTGTTTTGTACTGGAACCAACGTCAGTAGTGAAGTGTGACCTTAAAACATTTATTTACAGCACTCACCCTAATAATGAAGGATTTCAAATAATGAACCATAAATACAAGTTCGAACAGCATTATCTTTTGGAAACACATTACCTCAACTGCAGAGAGTTCCACTCTCTGTAAACAGGCAGCCAAAGGGTTTGTGCTGCAGAGGGTTGGGTCTACTTGTCCCAAGGACAAAGTAAACATAAAAACTTGTTGCCCTTGACCCCAAACAAGATGTCCCGGGCGTCGGGCAATAGGAATTCCACATCCCTGATGAAGACAGGGAACAAATAAATAGGCATGCCAGGGCGCAGCATAACAATGGAAGAGCCTTAACTCATAATGTTAGTCTCTGGTTTTGCTATATGATCATTACTTCCACTGAAATACATTGGTCACTAAAGCATCTCCCTCACGCTGCTTCACATTCCCACCAACAAGCATAATCAACTTCAGACAGCGTTGTGCCTGAGAAGCAGATAGATTGTACTATTTAGTAAGGCAAACATGCAGGACCACACAAGAAACAAGTAGAACTGGTAATGTATTATTGATTGCAGGTTTCCGAAATATTTATTAAAGTTTGGTTTTGTATAAGAAATCCCTGAGATCTCTCTGATTCCACTGTAGAACATTGTCATCAAATGTCTTGTCCACAACAACTGGTTCAATCTGAATGCCACCCTCAACGCAAGCAAGACCACTTCAGCGTAAAGAAAACGATCAACCTTGGCACCCACATTACATTGTGTCCAGGGTTAAAACCATCAGGAAAGCATGCATGAAATGCAGCAGCATCATCGCTGAGCTGGAAACTTAAATATATATATATATATATATATCTCCAAACAAGCTGGTCTTATGAACAGAGCACTCTATCTGCTGGTGCCAGCGTGGAATTCCGATCACACACCCTCATATTTCTTCACAAATTATGCTGCACTCCCAGAGGTAAAAAAGAAATCCTCATTTATTGAAAATGACAACTTATGTCAGATTTCTTCCAAAGCATATTCTCAGATCCCACAACGCGTTTCAAAGTTTGTCTTCATGAGGTGGTTCTGATCTGCATTCACACGTTGTTCCAGTTAACCTGCCTTTATAAATGCAGGGGCATCATGGTGCTTGTAGTATAAATATCCAAACTACGTGTGAGTCATTGTAAATCATTTTATATGTATCACTACTTCTTGTTGTCAATACTGCACTGAATAGAATTTTCACGCACACTGCCACATAAACACAAGTCCCAGTGATGGCGAGGAGATACTTATCTACTGCGTTGGTATTTGCCCATGGAAGACCAGGAAATGAAGCAGACTTCTTAAGGGCCTGTGCCACTTTGAGATTCTTGATAAGAAACCTGCCATAAGTTTTAATTTTCAATCAAAGAGGATTGCCATATTTTACCTCTGGGAGTGCAGCGTAATTTGTGAAGAAATATATATATATATATATATATATATATATATATATATATATATATATATACATATATATTTATTTATTTATTTGATGGCATGTGCAGCTGCATATACACATGCTGTGCATATATCACCATCTAGAGTTGGGTTTGTTATAAGTTGTTTTTCTTTGAAGAAGCTTTTTCGAGTCAGAAGATCAAATGACTCCTCCTCTCGGTGATAGTGCGCATGGGCATCGAGTCCTTTGTTAGATGGTTTTCTTTAAGCTGTCTGGATCAGACGTGTTCCCTCTCGCTCCGGTAGATCTCGGTTTGGTACCATCTGAACTTCTCTATCTTGTCCTTCAACATCAGTATCGTTTTTCAAATGCGTTTCTCACTACACTCAATCCGATTGTAGCATCGAGATCGATTAAACGCCCTTTCAGGCGCCCGCGCCGTTCTCGGGCCTACTGTGTCACAGGCTCATGGATCGGATCCATTTTGATTCTGTCCTCAGTGCCACGCCAAGTTCCCCTACACTGACCAGCACTCGTTATTTAACCTCTGCCTCTCTCTGAACAAAGAGACCTGCGAGGCGTGCCGATCCTTCTGACCCTAGAAGACCTTACGGGATCGAAGAGCAAGACGGCTAGAGATGGCATCGAAGTCAGTGGAACAAACACCCGACATCTTCGGTGAGGAACAGGCACAGACTACAGTGTCCATCCCAGACTCTGACTCCGACCGCGACTCAGATGGGGACAGCCAAATTATTCCTGCGGCGCAGTACGTGAGTACACCGGCTCCTTCCCAAAAACAGATTAAAAAGTCACAAGAGGCCTTTGGTCCACCACTGCTTGCTGGCCATGGTCCGATCCAAAAACAACTATATTGTCGACCAACCCTGGGGTTCGACGCCGAAAAAGGCCAAAACTCACTCCACCGAGCAGACTACTGCAACTGTTTCGGCATCGAGTGGAAAGATGGAGGCTTCCAGTTAGGAACCAAGACGGATACATACCACATCAGAGCAGAAACATCCATGCTCCTCTTCGGAGCGTTAACATCCAAGTTCCTCCTCGGAGCTGAAAAATCTTTCACCCGCTCAAACCAATATTTGGGCTTGGTTAGAGCATTCCATCACTAAGCTTTCTCGGCACTATTGGTGGGAAGCAAACAAGTTCCATCTTCAGAACAGGAAACATATGAGACAGACATTAGACCAATTCTTGAGGTCATGGACTATAAACAAAGGAGAATAAAGATCCAAAAGGGTACAGGGAAGATTATTGCCTCTCCTCCTCCTATAACAAAGAGGAAACTAACATTCCAACAAACTTTGGAAGCTGGCTCTTCACGGGCACAGATATTTAAACATAAGGAAAAGCCAAAGACTATGCATCAGCCTTCTCCACCACATTCGCCCTTTCTTCCCTCATCTCCACCACCTCACACTCCACCACCATCACCTACACAGTTTTCCACACAGTCTCCGGTCTCATCACATGGTGATTATATGGGTGATAACACTTATAACATGGATCCATGGGATATGTCTGATTCTGACTCAATTCCATCAAATGACCCAGATCTGTATCCCACAAGGCCGTCTCCACCTGAAGACACGACGGCCTATATTCAGGTAATTTCCAGGGCAGCCAGTTACCACAACGTACACATGCACTCTGAGCCCATAGAGGAGGATTTCTTATTCAATACTCTTTCCTCTATGCATATGCGATTCCAATGTTTGCCAATGTTACCTGGTATGTTAAAAATGCTGACAACATTTTTAAAGAGCCAGCAGAAGCAAGGGTATTAACACCTAGGGTGGACAAAAAATATAAAGCTGCATCATCTGATCTAGTCTTTATATCACAACAACAGCCACCTGATTCCACCGTGGTCAGTGCAGCTAGAAAAAGAGCAGTCAGTTAGTCCAAGGGGGATGCTCATCCCGCTGATAAGGAAAGCTGCAAATTTGATGCAGCAGGCAAAAGGGTGGCAACTCAAGCTGCAAATCAATGGAGAATTGCCAATTCCCAAGCTTTTTTAGCCAGGTACGATAGGGCACATTGGGACAAGATGCAGGAGTTTCTTCGGGACATCCCTACAGAACATCAGAAAAGAGAGCAGCAGTTAGTGGCAGAAGGACAAGCTATTGCCAACAATCAGATTAGATCGGCACTAGACGTAGCCGACACTGCTGCTAGGGGTATAAACACTAGTGTCATGATCAGAAGGCCATGCTTGGTTGCAGTCCTCCGGTTCCAAACCTGAAATACAACAAGCGGTCCTTAATATGCCATTTAATAAACAGCAACTATTTGGACCTGAGGTGGACATCACCATTGAGAAATTAAAAAAGGACTCTGATACTGCAAAGGCCATGGGTGACTTTTATATAACACATTTTCGGGGTACTTTTCGCAAGCCCCAGTACAGAGGAGGTTTTAAACCCCAGACATCAGAGACCTCTACGTCCCAACAAATACAGGGGCAACAATATTATTCCAGAGGATCTTTCAGGGGCTCCTATAGAGGACACAATTTCAGATCTAGGGGCAAATCCACTGCCACAAGAGGTTCCTCCACCTCTTAAAAGCAGTGACTTCCTATGCATCCCCACACAGCACACATCTCCTGTGGGAGGAAGACTGCAATATTTCCATCGTCATTGGCAACAGATAACATCAGATCAATGGGTACTGTCAATTATCCACAATGGGTATTGCCTAGAACTCATCTCCACTCCACCAAACATCACCCCTCATTCACATAGGCTTTCTCCAGAACACATGGTTCTGTTAAAATGAGGTAGAATCTCTTCTACCCAAAGGGGCAATAGAGATAGTTCCCATAAACCAACAAGGGACAGCAGTATATTCTCTATACTTCTTGATGCAAAAAAGGATGGCACTCTCAGACTAATCCTCGTTCTTAGACCTCTCAATCAGTACATTCTCTCAGAACATTTCCACATGGTCACTCTACAAGATGTCATTCCCTTGTTACAAGACTACATGACAGCATTACATCTAATAGATGCTTACTTCCACATTCATATACATCCAGCACACCACAAGTACTTAAGTTTTTTGATAGCAGGAAAGCACTATCAATTCTTAGTGCTTCCCTTTGGAGTAACAACAGCACCAAGGGTATTCACAAAATGCCTAGCAGTGGTTGCAGCATACCTCAGAAGACAATACATACATGTCTTCCCCTGTTTAGATGACTGGCTCATAAAAGCCAGCTCCATTCAAACCTGTCAACAACACACACAATATGCAATAGATACTCTTCCCAGGATAGAGTTCACAGTCAATTACCAGAAATCTCACCCTCGGCCAGCACACACCCATCCATATCTAGGAGCAATTCTTTACACTCAATCAGCATTAACCTTCTCAGATTCACAACTAATTCAAGCGTTCCACACTCTCATGTCCCAATTACAGTTCAATCAAATTTACACAGTAAGATTTGTCATGAAGTTATTGTGAATGATGGCATCATGCATAGCAGTAATGCCCAGTGCATGTCTAAACATGAGACCCCCACAGCAATGGTCTCAGGCATTGAGTCAATTTCACAATTTAGTGTTGTTGGACCACCAGACTTACAACTCCTTGCAGTGGTGGAATCATACCAACTTATCAAAGAGACGGCCATTTCAGGACCCAGTGCCTCAGACCATAATCACCACAGATGCATTCAGTGACAGGTTGGGGAGCCCATCGCAACAATCTTAAAATTCAGGGAGAATGGGACTCAATCCAGCAGACTTACCACATACATCACTTGGAATTGCTAGCAATCAGAGCATTCCTACCACAAATCACACACAAAACAGTGTTGATAAGGACAGACAACATGACAACAATTTATTGTCTGCAAAACCAGGGGGGCACATATTCATCTCAATTGTCCCTTCCAGCACAAACAATTTGGAAATGGGAGATTCACACTTGCATTCAACTTTTAGCAGGGATACACAACCAACTAGCGGACCTCTTAAGGAGGATGCAGCAACAAATACACAAAATGGAGATTCAGCCACATGTAATTCAACAATACTTTCACCTGTGGGAAATACCAAACATAGATCTCTTTGCAACAAGCGAAAACGCCAAATGCCCAAAACTGCGCGTCCAGGTACCCACACCCTCAATCCAACGTCAATGCTTTATCGATCAATTCATCAGGGATATTTGCTTACGCTTTTCCCCCTCTTCCACTAATTCCATTTCTGGTCAACAAAATCAGTCACACCTCCCTCACTATGATACTCATAGTTCCCATGTGGGCACGTCAACACTGGTACACAACACTGTTGGATCTATCTGTATTACCACATTGCAAGCTTCCAAACAGACCAGATGTATTAACTCAGAGCAAAGGTCAAATCAGGCACCCCAATCCCAGTGTGCTCAACATGGTGATTTGGCTCCTGAAGTCATAGAATTTGGATATTCACAGCTCCCATTAGAATGTATGAACATTCTAAAGGAAGCACACAAACCTTCAACTAGACAGTAATATGCAGCTATATCGAACCATTTTGTATAATACTGTCAACCTAAAAACATTGACTCACTTAAAGCATCAGTACAGTGTATTGTTTATCTGCTTCACTTACAAAAAGCAAATCTAGCGTATTCATCTATTAAAATTAATTTAGCAACAATATCAACTTACCCCCAAAACAGGCAACATAATTCTCTGTTTAGAATACCTGTCATAAAAGCTATTATGGAAGGCCTTAAAAGAGTTATTCTACCTAGAACTCCACCAGTTCCTTCCTGGAAACTCAATATTGTACTCGAAAGACTTATGGGTCCACCATTTGAAACTATGCATTCTTTCGCTCTTCAATTTCTCTCAGGGAAAGGTGCTTTCCTAGTAGCAGTTAAGGAGAGTAAGTGAAATTCAAGCATTCACTCTAGAACAACGTTTCTTCCAAATTCACAAACACAAAATAGTGCTTAGAAAACATCCAAAATTTCTACCACAGAGTGGTGTTACCATTTCACATGAATCAGTCCGAGGAATTGCCAGTCTTCTTTCCTCAGCCATATTCAGGCCCTGATTATGAACACAGCGGTTGACACCGCCGTGGTCATGCTGGCGGTCTTTCTATAGACCGCCAGCCCCCCTGGTGCCCCGCCGGCCGTATAATATGCATTCTGCTGGGCCAGCGTGCAGAAACATTGTTTCCGCCCGCCGGCCCAGCAGAATGCCTGGCCGGGACATTGCCAGATCACTGCCCGTAAATCGGGCAGTGACCTGCGCGATGGGGCACTGCACAGGGGCCTCTGCACTGCCCATGCCAAGTGCATGGGCAGTGCAGGGGCCCCCAGGCAGGCCCCGGAGCACCCCTTCCGCCAGCCTTTCCCTGGTGGGAAAGGCTGGAGGAAATTGGGATTATTATCCGAGGGGCAGCAGCACTGCCCTGTCGGATAATTATGCCGTCCACCGTCAGGCTGCCTGTCGGAGGCAGCCTAGCAGTGGAGGAGGCCCTCCCTGTCTTCATTATGTGGCGGTCTGGACCGCCATGCCGAATGGTGGAATTTACCGCCGGCATGGCAGCCCAGACCGCCAACATCATAATGGGGCCTTAGTTGCTGAAAGAGCTCTTCACACTCTCTCTCTCAAGAGTTCTCATCTATTATATATACAGAAAAAAAGATTTAGGAAAAACAAAACAACTTTTTGTGCCCTTCAACAGCCTCATAAGGAAATCCTATTTCAAAACAAGGATTAGCCAGATGGATTGTAAAGTGTATTCAAACTTGCTATCTTAAAGCTAAAAGGCAATTGTTAGTAACTCCTAAAGCACATTCTACTAGAAAGAAAGGAGCTTCAATTGTATTTTTAGGAAATATACCAATGGCAGACATATGTAAAAGAGCCACATGTCCCACACCACACACATTTACTAAACCCTACTGTGTGGATGTGTTATCTCACAAACAAGCACATGTTGGTCAAGCAGTGCTTAAAACACTATTTCAAACTACTCCAACTCCTACAGGCTAGCCACCGCTTACTTAGGAGGGGACTGCTTTTCATTCTATGCACAGCATGTGTATCTGCAGCTACGCATGCCATAGAACGGAAAATGTCACTTACCCAGTGTACATCTGTTCGTGGCATGTAGTGCTGCAGATTCACATGCGCCCTCCCTCCTCCCCGGAAGCCTGTAGCCGTTGTAGTACTTTATTATGTAAATATGTATATACATTGCATTGACATCTTCTTAACTTACTATATATCTGTACAAATACATTGCTTCACTCCTTACTTTACCCTCCTGTGGGAAAACAGTCTAACAAAGGATTCGATGCCCATGCGCACTATCACAGAGAGGAGGAGTCACTCGATCTTGTGACTCGAAAAACCTTCTTCGAAGAAAAACAACTTGTAACACTCCTATCCCAACACTAGATGGCGATATATGCACAGCATGTGAATCTGTGGCACTACATGCCACAAACAGATACACACTGGGTAAGTGACGTTTTCCATATATATTTATTTTATGGCATCCTAATGTTTATTTTGGCTCTGGTGCCATGCTTATGTAGGTCCTGACCTGGAAGGGTACACCAATAATACCTTCATTGTGGGCAGTGGATTACTGTGGCGTTCCTGGTTATAGTGCATAAAGGAGTGCTGGCAGCATAATACATTTTTTTTTTTTTTAAGAAGAGATCACTAATGCTGCCACTGTCCTTCCAACATCATGATCCCGGAATCAAAGGGGAACTTCCAGGGTTTTCAAAGGGATGGTATCTGCTACCCCTCATGTGCCATTAATGTTGTTCTTGGCTAACATGAAGTTGAAGACAGCAGCTACTAATTTTATGCCTCTTCTGTAAGTGTCTGTTTGAGGAGGTTGGCACTTGGGTCCTGGGTTTAGCTTCTCCTTTAGCAATGAATTTATGATTTTGTGTTGGCTTTTATACTGAAGATAATGTTTGATGACATATTTACTTGGCTCAATTTGATAGCTGACATCTTTAAGGAGCGTTGTTAGATTCTATTGTGTTGACCATTGACTGTTTTCTTAATGAGTTTGTAGATCACAATGTATGTATGTATGCTTTGGTAATTCTAAAGCGTGAATATAGGTGGCTCACAATGGAGCACTGTGCCGGGAGACATGCTGCAGTGACAGCAAATAAGGCAACAGAGTGGGAAACGTACAGCTAGTGGAAGTGTGTGAAATCAGCCTAAGAAAGTGTTTCTGGCAGAGGTGAGTTTTTCAGTTGCTTCCTGAATATTACATGGGTTTGTGCTGTTCTGATGTCAGAAGGGTTGTTCTCCCAGCTCCTAGGAGTGTAGGCTGAGAAGGATTGTTTTCTCCTTCGTGCACTGTTTATTCTCTAATCTAATGATGTCAGAGATCTCATCTAGCATTGACCTCCAGATACTTTTACTTTGTTAGCTAGATTAAAAGGGTTCTTGCTTTAGAAAGCCTTGTAAGTGATGCAGCCGATCTTGATGATGATTTGGGATGCCCTCTCAATTCATTCCATTCATGGATGTGGTACTGGGCACCACATCAAAACAAGCCTTTGCTCTTCCTCAAAGGGTTCAAGTTATTCAGGCTGTGAGTCATATGTTCCAGAATGGAGTGATCATTCCATTCCTGAGGGTCTTACACCTGCTTCGTCTGCTGGCCTCCTACCTCTGTTGGCCACCATTGCACCCTGGCACATGACAGCCCTCCAATGGTGCCTCAGGAGGCACTGATTCAATCACAACAAAGATCTTCAATTCTGCTTCAAAATCTCTATGGACACTGCAGTGGACTTGCAGTTTTGGTTTGTGAACAGCAGCCTTTCTTATGGGAAGCTGTTTCACCCTCTTTCTCAGGTTGCCACAGTAAACATGGATGCACCCACTCTATGGTGGGGTACTCCTCTGCAGGAATTGGAAATTAGAGGCCTCTGGTCCCCAGAAGAACTGATTTTATGCATTAGTCTGTTAGAATTATGGGTACTACACCTGGCTTTCAAGGTCTTCTTCCTTTCCCTTTGCGCTCAGTTAGTCCAAATAATACAACCATGATGTGTTATATAAACAAGGGGGGGAGTGCGGTTGTATCTTTTCAGATGAGATGCTCTATGTCCAGGCTAAGGACCGTCAGATTTACCTAGTGGCATATCACCTGTCCATAGTTCTCAACATGTGAGCGACCAATCTCAGGCGTGTCATCATGCTGACTTCAAATGTCCTCTCCATACAGCGGTATTCCACATTATTTCCAAATGGCGGGGGACTTCTCAGATAGAGTACTTCAGGGAACGCTCATTGCCTGAAATTCTGTGTCGTCCAGTATCTGATGCAGGGGGGGATGCATTTCGCTAGAAGTTGAACTTTCCCTTCTTTATGTGTTTCCCCCATACACTTGATCCCTTTCATCTTAAGGAAAATTTGCCTGGGTCAGGCCCAAGTAATTCTAATCACCCCAGATTGGCCATGGTAGACAGAACTCATTCACCTTTCCCTATGCCCTCCACTCCATATCCTTCACAGGGCAGGCCTCTCGTAGCAGCAGGTTCTGCACCCCAGCCTTGAGAGCCTTGACTTGCATGCCTGCAGATTCAGAGTTGCAACCGGCATTCATTCTCTTTACGTCCTGAAGTGGTGGATGTTATTTTATGTTCGAGAAGACACTCCACTAAAACTTAATTCTTGCAGATTGAACAAATTTGTTAAATAGTTTACAGAAAAGTTCACAGATCTTCTTCAGGCTCCCCTGTCTGATATTCTGCATTTTGCCCTTGACGGCCCAGCAGGGCTGTGCAGTAGCTACTGTTACAGGTTATTTCTCAGCTTAATCAGATTTCTTATCTCTAAGAGACAAACCATCCCTCTGTATATCTCCCATTGTCATGAGATTCCCAAGTAGTGTCACCAATAAATACCCTCCTACTCCCTCTATTATCCCACAATAGGATCTCAGTTTAATTCTTAATTTTATAATGTGTTCCAGGTTTGAACAATTGCACAGTTGTCCCTTTCACTTACTGACACTAAAACCGATTATCTTAATCGCTGTCATGTCAGCAACATGGGCAAGCTGGTGTCAAGAACCAGGGCTGTCTTTCTGCCCAAAGTGGTTACCCCTTACTGTTAGGCTAGTCCATTACCCTTTTAACATCTACCATTCGTTAAGTTTCTACATGGAAAGAACACACAAGTAATTTTAGATTAGATGATCAACTGTTTATGGGATATGTTGCGACGATGAAAGGCAAGGCAATCCACAGGAGAACATTGTCAAGATGGATAATCCTGTCCATCAAAATTGGCAATGCCATATCATACAAGGAGCCTCCAGAAAGTATTTGTGCTTATTTTACTAGGGCTGAGTCATCTACATGAGCTCTGGCAAGAGGAGTGCCTGTGGAAGATATCTGCAAAGCAGCAACCTGGTTGCCAGCAGTTTTGAAAAAACACTACTGTTTGAATTCCAAAGTGAGAAAGGGCAGCCCCTTTGCACACTTTTTGGTATAAACAAGCATGTGCCCAACTCTGTGTGTGAGAGTGCTTTTTGCATCTATTTAAAATAATTATCTCCACTGTAATCTTCACTTACCTTTGATTATGCTTTTTCTGATGCATACCCTATCTGCCTGCAGATTCCTCACTGTTCCACCCCACCCAGCACCCCTCCTCCACTCCTCCCAACCATCACCTGGGTAGTTATGGCAGTAGTCTTGTTGATATGTTCTTTTTATGTACATGAAAACTGCACCTATCTTAGTGAGGTTGGTATCACCTTTTCGCCCCAATAGTGCCCTAAAAATGGATAGTAACTGACTTGCCGCCAGGGGTGCTTTATGGTTTCAGTGATGTCATGGGGTACTGCTTGCAGTACCCCCTGCCAGTATGAGAGAGCTATTGAAGAGTTTCCAGATCCACACCGGTGCCGTATATATTCAAAAGGTGAAAAATCTACAAGTAAGTACCCTTATCCACAAGAATAAGCATTACAGAAGGTAAGTAGCTTGTTCTTTTGGTCTTCTTAGCATTGTGTTCTTTGAGTGGAAGGTTCGAGTCTATGATGAATTCAAGAGATTTGTCGTGTTCTGTTATTTGGCGCGTGAAGCAAGATAGGTTTAAGTTGAAGAACCATGACTGTTTCAGAGAATGTTTGGCGGTGATGATAAACAGGAAGACTTTGTGTTTGTTGGTTTTAGCATCTAGCAGTTTGGTGACATCCAGGTTTGGAAGCATAAGAGGTAGCCTTTAATTCTCCATATCTCGTTGGTTGAGGGGGTTTTGAGACACATTTGGGTGTTGTCAGCACACTGGTGGATCTTGTTGCTGTCTGCAAGCTTGGCCTTAAGGGTTTCATATTAAGGTTGTAAATGATGGGTAGCATGATGGAGCTCTAAGGCGTTCATCTGGTTATAGCTAGAATCAAGGATCTGGTAGTTCCTGCCTATTCAAGTTGTTTGTTGATCAGGAATGATGTATACCACGGTAGCATTATGCCAGTGAAGCCAATGCATGTATTTGGGGTGGGGAGCAGTGCTGGCTGATCAGGGGTGTTGAAAATTATGGAGATGCCCAAAGGCAAGGATCATTTTGGTTGGTCAGGAAGAGGGTCTCTATGACTGCTTGGAGCAAGTTTGCTTTAATATTGCATTGTTGTTTGGACTCCAATTGATAGTCTGAAAGTATGTTACACTTACTGCTGCACTCCTGTAGCTGGGTAGCAACTCCCTACTTAATGATTTTTCCAACAAATGGGAGGTGGGTTATGAGATGGAAGTTGGCAATGTCGGTTGGATCTAGTGTAGACTCTTTCAGCAGGTGGTTGGTCTGTCCAATCTTGAGGCTATCGTGGCTAGTGCCATGGGCCAGTGAAGTCTAGACGTAATGAGGGGGAAGGGAAGCATGTCATCTATATTGGAGATGGCTTTGAGTGAGTTCAGAATGTTGGAAAGGTCTGTCTGGGGGATAATGTTGAATGATGACTAGTTATTGGTGTGGCAGTTGGATGTATTTAATAGTGTGGGTAGTGATGATTAATTGATGTTAATAGACAAAATTTGTTAGATTTTCTCAATGAAGAAGTGGTTGATAGCAATGCATCTTTCTACTGATGGTGAAAAAGTATGTTCTGGGATTGGGTTAGCTCACTGTTTGAGTGCCTTAAAGTGGGCTTTATTTCTGTTGATTGCTCCAGTATTCATGCTGTTATAGTAGTTGGCAATCTCAGCAGGTAGCAATCTCAGCACAAGAAATGTCCATAAGCATGAACCCTGACCTTACTCTTAACATGCATGAATGTTCACAATATTTAAACTAGTAATATTCAGTGTCTTAACTCATTGCTTCAAGATTTTGCTTGTAAACTTGAATCAGTATTACATTTTGACAAGATTAAATACCTCGCAATACTATATTTCGAAAATTGTCCATATCAATATTTTGAGGTTGAGATTACTGTGGGGGATTTCTAACTCTGCATTCTCTGAAAGTGTCTTGAATTCATCCTGTCTGCTCCTTCTTAAAACATTAGCACTTGTCTAATACTTTAGTAGTTATCTTGAAGAGACTTGAACAGAGGAGATCTTTCTCACTGTGGACCTAGTGCTTTATTCACGTGGACCCAGTGAACAATTTAAACTTTTTCGTCTAAACGTTTTTTGGTTCCTACTATTCAGATAATTATTTTGTGTCTTAGTATTTTGTTTGAATGTAGCTGATTTTTTTGTTTGTGGAACAGTGATCTGCTTGTTAGCAAATATGCAACTGGTGTCAATATCTCCAAGACCAACCTCCCAAAAGATCCAGGTGGTTTGCAGAGAAGGGGAAAATGATGTAAAAGCTTCTCGCTTAGATGAGAGTCCCACTTTTCAACAGTCACCTCTTGAGAGAAGTACCCTCCCTGGCTGCCTTGGAAAGTATGCAACTTAACTTGTGCAAAACTCACATTACGTAGCACCAGGGAATGGCATGGGAGTATTGATGTTCAGCATGTCCATGACAGTATATTTTACAAAAACTCAAATGCAGTGAGCAAAAAGCCCATTTTGTCTTGTGTGGCAAACTTTCTTTGAACAGGTAACACAGGTAACTGGTAGTTTTTACACACCTGTTTTTCAGGCGAACTTTAAAATATATTGACTTGTACATATAAAGCTAGCTAGAATCCTGCTGTCCAATATCAGATGCTAAAATGTATTTTTTGCAACTCCATGAGTTGAGTCATCTCGTATATTCAGAATCCTGCTAAATAACAAAGTTACTTTTATTGAAAGTTGTTTGCTTTTTCGCAGAACAATAAATTTGTTTAGCACTTGGAAAAAATGGACTTTGTTAGACAGCAACAGGACAGAATAGTGAAAGTGGTACCTAAATTCTGTTTCTTCACATGGGTAAATACTTTATACATAAGGGATAGCCTCTGGTAAACCAAAGTCCCGAATCACTACACGAAATAATGAGGAGTGCATTTTGCTCCGAGGAGGGGGCGAATGTCAAGAGTTGGCGTTTGGGGGGGGGTGATTTCCTGCGTTGGAGAAACGGAGTGTTAATCATGTTGTGAATCTTGGAATATTGCATTGGAAACTATATTCTTGAAACTTTGTTTTTCCTAGATGCTTGTAAGAGTATTTTATCTTTGTACTCAAAAATGAATATAAATGATTGTTGGTATTGCAGTTTTACATCCCATAAATCATGTCAATGTATTATCCTATACCAAACACTATATCAATATAACTATTTCAGAAAACTCTCTGTATGCAGGAACAGGTCCCAAACTTGGTGATCAGAATTGATTGGATAGTGCCCTATTGCCGCTGTTCTTGTTCTGGGGTAGAAAGTATTACAGGTCTTCGCATCCCTATGTGTAAGGCCTTAGCATTTTTAGGTTTTCCCTGCAGCGTGCTTGTGTTGTGCTTGCAAAATCTCTTGTATTGAAAAAGAAATCTCAAAAGAGGCTTAGATCCTTCCCATTACTTACCTTTACTTATCAATGTCTGGCACTCATGTGACTCCCACTTCATCTTTACTTAGCATTGGCTGGCTTCCACGTGGCTCTGATTTCCTGGCTTCCTATTGGTCAGCCGTTCCCCCTCGCCTCCAGCTTCCTCCTGGGTTTCGGTCTTGCCATGGACCCTGAGCCAAGTACTGTTTCCAGTGGCCGGTGTTCTTACACTGGCCATAGACTCCTGTAGGTACTTAAAAAAAAAAAAAAACACTTTTCAGCCTCCACTCTTATAGAGTGAATGCCTCTGCAGCCCCTCTCCGTCACACCCACCATCCGATCTTTCTCAGCTTGCATAATCCCAATTGTGGTGTCACCTTTTGACACGCCCACATTTGCAAATTGTTTGTTTTAAAAAACAATGGTCATGTTTCCTGGTGTACCCTCTGCTCCAGTATCTTCAGATTGTATTCTCAGTCTGTGTTTACTTTTGTAATTCGCCTTAAGCCCACCTGTAGGCAGAGGAAACACTGTGCACTATCATATTTATAGTGTAGTGCTATGCACAGTGCACATGCCCCGTGTCCATAGGTCATTCTTAGAACCAGTCAATCTTTTTTGATAAGGGTGCACAGAATTTCTCAAGTTTTGTCACAGAAATAAAATGAATGGACTTTCATTTTACTGCCGTTGATACTGCATTTTCTCCTTCTGCAGAATTCCTTTGTGAGTTATATTTTTTTTATTGATATAAGGAATGCACATGATTTCTCTTTGAAGGCACTTGCACCTTTCGTTTTTAAATGCCAGAAGAAATTATTGTTACCTCTTGAACACGATCACCAAAATTCTGTGTCTGATAGAGACATCTAGCCGCAGATTTCTTACTTTAGAATCTTCCCCAGGCGGGAGCTTGGATCAAGAAACTTTTTTCCCACAGCGCATCAAAAGAGGGCATCAAGTGACTCTGAATTGGTGACGTCAACAGAGTCCGTATAACCCCCTTGCCTATGTCAGTTCCTTCTTTTCCATGCTTGCAACGCAGGTCCGGTAACAGATAGTTGGCCATTTGCAGCCAACTTCATCGTTTTCATTGTCTGGAACAGTATGCTTTTTCCATGACTTAGGGGTTTGTGGATGACAAATGCTGGCTACGGACCCCCACTCGATTTGGATGTGGTGCCTGGATGAGCACCATGACGCCGAAGAGTGCGACTCATGATGTCAACTTCGGCTAAAGGCTCCGCAGGGCCATCGTATGAAGCTTCTGGCAGCGCGAAAGTTGGAGCCATCCCAGTCTTCTCGTCGACCAAGGTCTCTTTCTCAAACTGATGTCCGTTTGCTGGCCTATTCAAGGAGTCCTTCACGTGGATGCCATTCTCCATCTACGTCAAGAGCTAAGTGTGGACACAAGCGGGCAAAATCACAAAAGTTGCTGACATCACTGCATGCGACCTCCCACCATTCCTCGTTGAGGAAACTGGGTTGGAGTCTACCTCTCCCCTCCCTCCCTTTCATTGGGACGGGAGGGGGGGCTTTTGACCTGATGCATGAATATTACCCTTCCCTTCACGCTGTCCTTGGTGAATCACCTTCATCTGCAGTGCTTGTGGGTCCCAAGGAGGTGTGAAGGGCCTTGACTGTGTCCACGCAGGCGCATTTGCCCTCGATTCAGTTAGGCCTTCAGCATCTATTGCAACGCTGTTACAGCGCCAGTGCACAGCCCTTCAGGGTTCCATCTTCGGTGCCGTTATCCGATCAGCCAACTCCAGCGGCTCCACTGGCGGCGCCCATCGAAGTCGAATCCCTCTCTCCGTCTGAAGTTGAGATTGACGCCGAGAAATTGCCTTCTCAACACTGGTCGATATCGGGATTGTTGCCAGTCATGCCCATTATCCCTGATCTTCCCCACAAGAGTTCCCTCATGTTTATTCTACTGAGGGAGATGGTGGAGAGGCGGTAGAAGAGTTGGAATCTCATAGACAAGATGACTGGTTAACTGACCTTGCAGCGGCTAGTGGCTTGGATTCTTCTCCAGCCTCAGGCCTACTTTACCCCCCTGGACTTTCTCCAAAGATGAGATCCTCTTCTGCAGACATTCTGAAAAGGGTTGCAATAGTGTTCTGACTCTTCCTTCAGTGGAATTAACTTCAGTCCCCCTAATTGATGTCCTCCATCGAAGCCAAAAAAAGGTTAAACCTTCCTTGCAGCAAAGCCCTACATGATGTTTTGTTAGGGGCTTGGGTTAAGCCTGATACAGGGGCCCCTGTTGACTAGGCTGTATCCCACAGGCACTGACCTGCCCGTTGTGATCTTGCTGGTCTAATAAGACATCCTACTCATCAAAGTTTGGTGACACAGACCGCTTTGACCTCCCATGATATTTAGTCTCTTCCACATGTCCAATCTGATAGAGGGTACGGGACATCTGTGGCAGCCATATTTTTTCCACTGCAAGTTCTGTTCTACACTCTCTGAATACAACTTGTATTCTTGGACTTTTCTCTCATTCCTTATGGGACTCATTAGCAAACATCTTACCTACACTTCGGGAAGATATCAGGAGTACTCTACTCCTGTGAGTCAACATGGCCGGAATGCAACTAAACTAATAATTTGCTGTGGTATGGATACTTCTGACTCTGTGGGTCAAGCTATGGCTTCCTCAGCTGCGCTACATCACTGTACCTAATTACATGTCTCAGGGTTTCTTTTCAGAACCAGTCCAAGGCACATTGGTTGACATGCCATTTGATGATGCCCATTTATTTGGTGCACAGGCAGACTCAGCTTCAAGGCGTTTTTGTGACAATAGAGGTAGAACAGCGAATTGCATTGGTTCCTCTCTACCTTTTGGTCTGGTTCGTAACCACTGTACCAACTAGTAAGGTGTTGTTTGTCTTTACTTATTCCAAGAAGAGACATGCTCCGGCAGGGCCGTTATGCATTTTCAGTTATGTATCTGTTACAACCTAATTGTGGCACCCAGTGGGTGTTACTGCTTTTGGCAGGTGCTTATTTTCCTTAACTAGTTATTGGGTTGTATAGTACTCTGGAACCCTCTGTTGTTTTTCATGTCTGATATTCAAGGCTACTTTCATTATCATCATTACTTGGTGTAAAGTGATGACTTTTCACTTCATTTGTCAATAACAGCATTTTAGAAGGCTATCATTTGTTAATACACCTGATATAAACGTGATATTGTTTACTTTACTCTGAAGAAAAGCTTGTGCTTAAGAATTGTTACCTTTATAGTATATACCATACTCTTAGTGGAATATTTGAGCATTTGCTTGTATGCTAGTGAGCATTTACATATATGAGTACAGGCGGGATTCCTTAACTAGTGGGCTATTCCACCTTCATTTGACGGTACAAAGTTCCTCCCTCAGCAGAGTTAGTTTTTCTTACTTGTGAATTTATGGAATCATACTACTATCCCTTATTGGGAGCTTGTAATATTAACAGCTCCTTGGGAGTGTCAGTATATTGTTTAATCTTTGTTCAAAGAGCTTTTTTGATAAGGATTCCACAGCAATGAGTGTCGGTTTACAAAGTCCTTCTTGTACTCTCAAATAAGGATGCTGTTGATCTACACTAATTGTGGTGTACATCTAGTTTTACCTATGACATAGTAGGGGTATCAGCTTTTCTACTTTTGGTAGATTGGATACATTAGAAGCCAGAAAGTATCCTGTGGAATTTAAGACTTTACCTGTTTGGTCTTAAAGGTTTTATATTAGATAGCCATCACAGTTTGACAGATTTTCTGCACTTTGGTGTAGACATTTGTATGGTGTTGATCTGTTCCTGGAACATTATTCTTTTCTTTTCCTGGCTTATGTCAGTTTATCATGGGTCTTCTTAGCAATGTACCTCTCTTTAGATTCTATTCAGTCTATTGTATTGACTCTTTAGGAGTTGTTCTGAGCTTGGGTATTTGCATTCAGGACTTCCTTCTTTTCTGAAGGGTTTTACCCTCTTCAGGGATCCTTCTACTCTATGAAGGTTTGTGTATCTGTTGTGCTTAAAGAGGTTATATGTTATACTTCATCTAGGTACACCTGTTTTCATTGTTTACCTGGCACTAGCTGTTGTAGGGTAGGTTCACACTTTGAGAAGTATTGTCATAAGACAGAACATACAAAATTGGACAGATTCTTTTTATTTCAGAATCTTGAAATGTTTCTGTGTTTGCGTCATTGACACCTTTTCTAGTTCATCTGCAGATGAGTCTTAACCATTATAAGAGTCACATACTTGGTTTCCGCCTCACTACCAAGGTCCCTTTTTCATACTTGCTGTTTTATTCGGCCTTTTAAAATAAATAAATAAATAGATATATTTTGTTGGTTACTACATACATGTTTGTTTTGTATACTCCTATGTCAGTAAATACGTAAATATTGAGAATATCTTGAAGATGTTTTTATCATCTCTAGCTACTTTTCCTGGGGACAAGAATATTTATATGCCATATGGTTCCTATTGTTGTCTTCATCTTCTTTTAAAGTGGGCAATTACATGTTTTGTCGGCAAGAGATAAACACTCTATGTATGTCTTATAGTGTAGGTCTGGTAGGATATGCCTTTCCATGGTAAGGGGTATTGCTCAGTGGCATGTTATGCTGCTCTGTGTTCCAATAGGGTAGAACATGCAGTTTCGGTGTACATATAAGAACAAATAGGTTATCTTCACTAGCTCATTTGGCAATACTGTCCTCCAGTCATGGGTAGTGTTTCTTCCCCTTGTTTTCTTTGTCTTTATGATGTCATTGCTGTAGTCCTTTTCACAGTATTGATGGAGCTTTCATTATTGGGTTATCATCCCATTAAGGAAGCAAGCAGCTTATTGTTTATTTTGTTAATTCACCTCAAACACGACTTGGTCATATTAACATGGATTTTATTTATTCCATGTTTTTGAATGTTTGACTCCTTGTTTGTGGTTCCTCCCACAAGTTTTATATCGTAAAATATGTTAGGGCTCACTTCTTATGTATGCCCGGTCTTTTTGATAATATTCTAGACTGGTTTTGTTTTAAGAAAATATGTTTAATGGTATTGATCGTGGGTGATGCTATCTCTATACTATTAACAGTTTTATGGCTTTTTATTACTGTGGTTCTTTCCACTGTTCTTTTACTAACGAGGATGTCTTTCTTCATAGATATTCTTATTAATGCAGGGTCTATTTTGTTTGTGCTAGACCAGTTTTCGTCTGGTTAAAGACTTTCATTCTTGTTGGGTCACTTCTGACACACACTTGACATACTAACATGGATGAGTTTATTCCCATGTTTTTCATGTCTTACGGTTTTATTTATCTGTGGTTCCTTTCACAGGTTTTGATGTCGTAGAGTATATTATTAATCACCTTTAGTAATGTGATTGTCCAGTCTTTTTCTCTTGTTCTAGACTGGTTTTATGCTACTTAGAGACTTTTTTGAGAGTCTCAGTTCACATTCCCTCCTCTGGGTTACTATGACTTTGGTATGTGTTCTAAAGTAAGGAATCTGCGGCTAGATGTCTCTATCAGATGAACAAGTTACTTACCTTTGGTAACACATGTTCATGAAGAGGCAGGATCTAGCCATAGATTCCTTAATGATCCTTCTCGCTCTGCAAACTGAGTCCTGTTTGGTCTCAGAAGATGTTGTTATGGAAATCAACCCCTTGAATTAAGAATTTGGTGATTATTCGACACAGAGGTGTCTTTTGTGCTAGCACACTGTTTCAATAGGCAGTTTCTATATGTGGCTGCACTTTGTGAGCATGGAAAATAGTCACAGAAGAAACTAGCATTGATGTGTTGGTGAGATTATATGGACTTTGCTGACGTCACATCCAGTAGACGACGTTGATACAGAGTCGCACGGCACCCTCTTCTGATGCGCAGACGTGCTATGGGAAAAAAGTTTCCGGATCCAAGCTTGCGCCTGGGGAAGATTCTAAAGTAAGGAATCTGCAGCTAAATCCTGTCTCTACCAGATGATGCATTACCAAAGGTAAGTAACTTGTTCTTTATGGCTTGCCGGCGGGAGGAGCTGCCTAGCAGACAACATGTGAGAGTGGTGGGCTGCTAAAGGCTCAGCCTCTCCCTTTAAGAGCTGATTTAAACACTGGATGTGCACAGTGTGTTTGCTGGTTGGGCTCAGCCTTTTAACAGAGGTTAGACTGGGCATACAGCATGGCACTTCAAACCTCGTTCTTTTATAAGGATAGGCTGTGCCTCTTATGCTGCTGCAAGTCCCCTTTGGAAGGCACCCTACCTGCATCTTTGTGTAAGATAGGTGCTATGCCTCCTACATCAGTTCAATTCAGGCTGAGAAGACGGTGCTGTGGGGAGTTTAATCATTACGTACCCCAGTGCACCTGACTGTGCTGCTGCATGCTTCCTCGGAAGCAGTGAAGCCATCCGACCCCTCAGTTTTACAGGTGCAGTTCTGTGAAATGTTGCATTCCACCAGTAAATATCTGCTTTTTTGTGTGTGCGATGCATCACCACATTAAAGTAATATTGATGCATGCATAGCAATGACTGCAGCAGCTTCTTTGACGAGTGTGTGTACGTACGAAGTTTAGTTTAATAAGGTGGCTCCTGGCGTGGAGCACAACTGTTTTCATTTTGGGGGGAAAGGATACAGTTAGTGTAAACTTAAGGGAAAGGGGAAACTCAAAAAAAAGCATCAGATCGATGAAGTGGGATGATGTTCAAGAACATTATTCCTTTCCTTGTGAATACTCTGCAGCTTTTACGTTGTTTTGAAAATGTAATTTAGTGTTTGGCAAGTTTGATGAAATTGTGGGATCGCTTTGTATTGTTTTTTTTTTTTTTGTTCAAAGGTTTTTATTGAATTTTTATAACACAAAAACATACTCTCAATGAGTACAATGCAGATTTCTTATACATGCTTATTGACAGCACTTAAAGTATGTAGGAAACATGTTTATGTCACAATTATGTTTAAGGTATTGTTGGTGGCTATGTCACTTGTGAAAACCAAAGAGGTTGACGTGCAACATTAAATTTGAACACTTATAGAGTGCATACAGCAGTGGTGCTGTGCAACATGTTTTAAAGTTTAAAAAAAACGCTGGGCACGGCGACCTTCTTTTTCTTTACTTTAAACCTTGTTCCACAGCAGCCCGCAGTAAAAACATTGATAAAGCAGTATATCTTGAATAGGCGAAACCCCATGTGTACCTCCAGCTGAAATCGAAATCCCAGAGTGACTTAGTAAAACGTTTGAATTTTTAGGCTCAGGGGCATCCTGAACCCTCTGCTTTAGCAGCTACAGTGGGGGTGGGGTTCTTTCTGGACTCTTCTGTCTGCAAATTGGCAAACGGTGAACAGGTGGGTATTTATCTCCAAGAATGGTGGCAACCATAGATGAACGGGGGCATCCAGAAAGGACTGGGTAAAGCAGGTGGTAGTCCGTGAAAAGCTCTTCCTTCTCATACTGGAAGTTGTATTATCTAGTTCCATTTCATGTATAAATGGACAGGCAGCACAGTTACAAACACGAAACTGAGATTTGGCATGGAATTCGTTAAATCTATCGAGTGTCTTCATGTCTTTAGAACCACAAGTCAGCTCCCACAGAAGCATTATTTGTGGCAGGTCACAGAGTTCCCATTGTCTGCTCTTAGTGATTCTTTTCAAGGAGGTATTTAAAGCGTAGGACTTAAGAATAGAAGGACGAGTAATAACAGATTGTTCCGATCTGTTCCCAGTTTACTTACCATAGTTGGTGAGGTTTTCGCACTCAGTCTTTCCTGGGAAGAGATTGTGCAAGCAATTGTTTTGCAGTAAAAGTCTCACTGGGTGTTTAACCAGTGTACTCGTTTGCTTTATGTAATATTATTTTTTCTGCCAAGGCAAAACCTGTCAGATAACTGTTGGTGTTATTCTGGCGGTCAGCATCTTAACAGTATTATGTGAGAGATTGTTAGTGAATCCGACAATAACTTTTAATTGCGCTCAATAGGTTACTTAACGGATATTCTTTAATATATTGAATAGTTTAGTCTTCATAATTCTAAACACGATTTACATTTACTTCTAATAATTGCCAAGTCACATAAGCTACCTTCCATATAATTTAAATCGGCTTCATTCTTAATGTATTTATTATACCTTTACGTCTCAGTGTATTCTGTGCATCCTGTTCATGCTACAGAAGCCTGAGCAAATGAGGTGCGTTTCTGAAAGGAGTGAGAAGTGTGTGTTTCCCTAGGGCAGGCTTACCTGCAATAGGAGTTGCCACTTTCCACCAGGTTTCATCACAGAAATCACCACGTTGTCCTGGAGAATAGTCCACTGCAATATAGAAATTCATTTCTACCCTGTCACTGAATCTGTTACCTTTTCTTAGTCGTGCAGAGATGAGATAGACCCAATACCTGAAGCAGTATGCAGTATAACACCGTACTTTTGAATTCGAGGTATCCCCTGGCTTTCTCAGTTGCCCAGGTGTGACCTCGTTTGGATGCTGCTCTGCTGACACAGCTTGGAGTGTCACTCTGCGACTCTCGTTAAGGAGGTTGTGCAAGCCACTGAGGATCCATTGCATCTCCTGTGCTTCAGTTATAGAGTCGCACACCAGAGGTTTAGTCCAAAATAAAATCAAAGTATCTCTTCCAGCCCAGCATCCCACTCCAGACATTCTGTTAGACATTCCAGCTGAACCATTATGGGTGGGCAAAACTCCAGTTCATTTATCTCCTAGAATTCTACACATGTTACCAAAGTGTGGATTGGTGACCTAACCCTGATGTAGACAATGAGGCCTGTATAGGAGAGCATTGAGACCTACTCCGCATTAAACATGGTACTGCTGCCCTCGCCAAGAGTGAAGCCTCTTCTGACCTAGCTGCTTCTAAGCCTCTGGACAGCAAATATTGGTCTCACAAAGACAGCCTCATCTTCATATCTGGGAATTCTCAGGTCAGTCTGTTGTGAAGTTGGCAGCTTCCCTAAAGGGCAAGTTTTTGCCCTATCGTACAAGCAAACAGAAAAATACTTAGAGTTCTTTGGCAAAAAAAGATGCATGAGAAAGGTGGGTCCCTCACTCATGCGGCTAAGCATATGGCTGTTCTGGTGAGCTGCGGAGTATGATTGGACTGCTTGTTTGACCACTAGCCACCCTCTTTTGCAGACTATACTTTGGAGGAGTAGACTTTCGGGCTTGACCCAGGCAAAGCAAGAGCTTGACAAAAACTTCTGTTGTCCCTATACTTCATTGACGCCAACACCAGGATGTTTTATCCTGGTTAAATCATGTACATAGATGTTAGACAGACTCTGTGGTGCGTAGATCGAATGTGAAAGGTTGACATTCGCATTCGATCTACGAGACGGGGGTTCGGAAGGTGGCGGTTAGGAAGGAAAGGATCAGAATGAACGGAGCGGTTCCGACATTGCTCCTGTAAAGTCCCCGCATATTTTAGAATAAAATATTACCTGTTACTGCCGGTCTCCGTCTTTACAGTGGCGACGAGGCGGGTAGGAGCGATGTCGGAGGTGAGGATCGTGCTTTTATTTTCGGCAAATTTCTGGCTGCTGGTGTTTCCATAACTTGAGGGGCGGCGCATTAAATACTTCTTGATGTCCTGTATTGGCAAGATTCCTGTTTCGGAAAAATATCTGCAACTACGCCAGGAATTATGGGTTGGAGTGTGCCCAAATTACTCTAGAGAGTGAACAACACAGTTGAAGCAGCCATTTTGAAGTGGTTTGGAGATCTTTTCAATCTTTATTAAGGAACACGGTGATAGGCACACCTGTGTGCCTACAAATAGAAAATTGGCAGCCATCTTTAAGGAGTAGACTTCGTACCTGCAAATATTGTCTACAATTACAAGGAACTAGGCACGTTTAGTGTGCTATAAATACAATTACAAGGAATTTGGTACGTTTAATTTGGAATACGGTGATAGGCACACCTTGTGCTTATAATTACAAAAAGAACCTTTATCTATACATTTGACTTGTTGGATGTGCCGGAATTTATTGTGACTGGACTCTGTTTTAAAAAAAAAAAAAAAAAATACAACTGCATTCAGTAATTATTGATATAGGACATTATTAATTACAGAATGTCTAGTATTCAACCTCCACCATTTTTTTTGAATGAACCAGGAGATCCGCCCATTCAGTGGGAATTGTGGTTGGATTTATTTGAGGCATATGTTGATGTGTTGGAAGAGGGCGAATGTTCACCTGATAGGCACCTGTCATTGCTTAAACATCGTTTGGGCGCTGTAGGGTTAAGGGAATTTAAAAATTTACCACCTGTAGATAATGTGCATGGGGTAGATGTGTATAAATGTGCTTTACAACAGTTACAGGATAGGTATGGCCGGAAAATAAATGTAGTTATGGAAAGATATACATTTTATTCCAGGGAACAGAAGGTTGATGAGTCTATTGACCAGTATATGGCAGTGTTAAGAGGCTTAGCGGTTACGTGTGCTTTTGACAATATGACATATGACCAAGTTTTAAGGGACCAATTATTAATGAAGACTAAATCTAAAAAAATACAGGAGAAACTTTGGTCTTCTGGGGAAATATCTTTAAAAACGGCTGTTGAAGTGGCGAGGAGCATTGAGATTACCGAAGATTGCATACAAACTATGAGGAGGGAAGTTAAAGATTGTGACAACGTTTGTACCGTAAGCAAAGATAGGGATTGCAAGGATAAAAAGAAAAAAATGGTTTCCTGGTCTGGTAGTGGGGATAACAAGTCTGGCATGAATAACAATACTAGAGTGTGCTTTAGATGCGGCGCCAGTTCGCATTTTGCAAATTTTAATGGTTGTCCGGCGATTGGGAAAAATTGCAGTGCATGTAAAAAAAAGGGACATTTTGCACGTGTCTGCAGAAGTTTCGAGAAAAAAGTGAGTTGTGTTGTGGAGAATGTGGATGATGATGAGGTTGAGGGAGGAATTCAGAATTTGGTACTAAGTATTCAAGAGCGTAACATTAAGGGAAAAGAGCTTCAATTTCCGAAGTGTTATATAAATATTGACGGTGCACGACTGGAAGTTATGGTGGACTCGTGTGCGTGGTACACTATAATAGGCAAGTCTCTATTTAATCAGTTGTGGCCTGGAAGGAGTTTACAAAAAACAAAAAACAGTCCTTGCAGTTATTCTGGTCATAAAATTGCTATTGTAGGAAAAATACAGGCAGAAATCGAATATGCTGGAAAGAAGTGTTCAGGTGAAGTTCTTGTGGCAGAAGGAGGGGCAACTATTCTGGGTTGGCCACATATATGTCAATTGGGGTTGAGGGTGGACCCTAATGCTACTCCGCCAGTGTACATTGTGAGTATGGATACGTCACAGGATGATTTGTATCATGATATAAAGGAACTATTTCCCACCGTGTTTAGTGGTTGTTTGGGAAGTATGAAAAATTTTAGACATACAATTGTATTAAAGGAGAATGCTGTTCCCATAAGGCAGAAGTTGAGGAATGTTCCCTTGAATTATAGAGAAAAATTGAAGGAGATGTTAAAGGATTTGTGTGATAATGATATTATTGAACCCATTGAGTGCTCCGATTGGGTTTCTCCGATTGTAATTTCGGTAAAATCCAGTGGGGACCTCAGGTTGTGTGTTGACCTGCGGGCACTCAATGATGCAATTTGGATAGATACATTTCCTTTACCAAATTTGCAGGAATTGATGTCGTCTATTGGAGATGCTACTGTATTTTCAACCATCGACTTGGCAAGTGCGTATCACCAGATACATTTAAGTCCTGAGTCTAAACATTGTACAGCTTTTATTACACCGGAGGGGATGTTCCAGTACAAAAGGATGCCGTTTGGATTGGCTAGTGCGTCTGCAGTTTTTCAGAGGGAATTGTCCAAAATACTTTCGAATGTTAAGGGGGCAAAGGTATTCCAGGATGACATTTTAGTATATGGTCGCGACAGAAGTGAGCATGACCGGAACTTAAAAATAGTATTGCAAGCACTGAGTGACTATGGATTAACTGCTAAGGATCAAAAGTGCAAATTTGGAGAGAGCCACGTGGAATATTTAGGTCATATTATTTCTAAGGATGGTATTCGACCTAAGGTTAGTCACATCAAAGCTATTAGTGAGGCTCCAGAACCAAGGTGCAAGGAACAATTGTTATCATTTTTAGGCCTAGCAGAGTTTTATTCTCGCTTTGTGGAAAACTTTGCATCCAAGGTGGAGAACCTCCGTGCCTTGCTGAGGAAAAATGCGACGTTCTGCTGGACAGAGATACATTCCAAGGAGTTTTCGACTATAAAGAAAGAAATTGCCAATGCCTCTTGTCTCAAATCGTTTGATGAAACTGCTGAATGTATTATAGCAGTAGATGCTTCCGCATATGGTATTGGTGCGGTTTTGTCTCAGAAGAAGAAAGGAGACACATGGGTGGTTGCATATGCTTCTCGTACTCTGTCTCAAGCAGAGAGGAACTATTCTGTAATTGAGAAGGAGTTATTGGCCGCTACGTGGGCTGTGCAACGATTTAGGATGTACATATGGGGGCGCAAATTTAAAATTTGTACGGATCACAAACCTCTGATTAATATTTTGAGCGTGGGAGGGGGAAGGAACCTCACTCCTAGGTTGGCAAGGTTGGCTTCCAAATTACAAATGTATCACTTTGAGATTTTGCATCTTCCAGGGAAAAGTAATTGTGTAGCAGATGGGTTGTCTCGGTTACCACTATCGCATAGTAGTGCCGAGGAAATTGATGATGGAGAGTGTGATGTTGCGTTCACTTATAGGGATGCTATGTTTCTGCAAAATGGGAATGTGCATGACAATTTATCTGAATGCGTGTGGATGAGAGAAATGCAGAAGGATGAGGTTTTGTTGAAAGTGAAGGAGTTTATTTTGAGAGGATGGCCATCAGAACGTAGTTTACGAGGTGAGAGCAGTACATTTTGGAAGATTAAAGAGGAATTGTCTGTGTCGAATGATATTATATTAAGAGGTGATAAAATTGTGCCTCCCTATGGTATGCGTGATACCATTGTTAAGTTGGGACATGAAGGTCATGGTGGCATGGCAAGTACCAGGAGGAAGATCAAAGAAGTTTTTTGGTGGCCGGGGTTAGATGGTATGGTAGATCGTTGGGTAAGAGAGTGAGGTAAGTGTGTACTGAGTGATAAGTCTGTGAAACCATTAGTGGTACCATTACAGTTGGTTGAGTTGCCTGATGGCCCGTGGCGCAAAGTTGCAATTGATTTTATGGGTCCGTTTGTTAACTTACCTGCTAAGGAAGGGTATGCGATTGTCCTAGTTGATTATTTTTCCAAATGGCCAGAGGTTCGTATGGTTGGCAATATAACTACTGATACTGTGATCCAATTCTTAAAAGATGTATTTGCGAGGGAAGGAATTCCTGAAACTATTGTTTCGGACAATGGTGTACAACTGACTTCTGTTAAGATGAGTTCCTTTTTGAAGAGCTGTGGGGTAAATCATGTGAGGGTGTCATTATACCATCCTGAAGGCAATGGTCAGGTTGAAAGGTTCAACAAGGTTATTAAGGACACTATACAATTAGCTTTAGAATCTAATTTGTCTTGGAAGGAGGCCATCCAAAATATGTTGTTATCATACAGAATTACGCCACATTCAGTCACTGGAAAAACACCTTTTGAGTTACTGAGGGGTCGGAAACCATCTTCTAAACTAATCCCTTGGTGGTTGATGAACAGAAGGCAAGGAAGTTTTGGTGGGGTAGACTTTAGCTCTGTGAGAAATCGGGTGCAAGAGTATCAAAACAAAGTTTTAAGCAAAATCAATAGTGGAAAAAATATGCCAAACTTGGCAGTTGGACAGTACGTACGTGTGAAGAATTTTGGGCTAATAAATAAAGGGAATGCGAGATGGTCACGCCCTATGAAAGTGGTGAAGGTATTGAATGGTGCAGTTCAGCTTGAGGATGGAAGAGTACGTAATTTGCGGCATGTGAGTTTGTTTAAAGCAAGTAACATTCCCCAGGAATTTGGGTGTGAAGATTTTGATGAAGAGAGTGGATATTTGTGGGGATACGAGGATGCGCGGCCAGACAGAGGTGAAGGAGGCGGTGAATTCCGTGGTCTTGAATCTAGGAATCGGGAGGATGACGTGATACCTATTCGTAAAAGTTTGAGAGAAAGGAAATTACCAAGGCATTTCAATGAATTTGTGATGGGAAGTTAACTAAATGGGAATGCTTCCAATTCAATGTAAAAAATTAATTTCCTTTAGAGGTACATGTATTATGTATTTTCTCTTATATGTATTTTCCAAATTTTAATTATGTTATTTGTTTTGTTGTTGTTGATAAGAGAGGAAGATGTGTGGTGCGTAGATCGAATGTGAAAGGTTGACATTCGCATTCGATCTACGAGACGGGGGTTCGGAAGGTGGCGGTTAGGAAGGAAAGGATCAGAATGAACGGAGCGGTTCCGACATTGCTCCTGTAAAGTCCCCGCATATTTTAGAATAAAATATTACCTGTTACTGCCGGTCTCCGTCTTTACAGACTCCTTCCTGCCTATATCCTGAGAATCATGAGCACGTCATCAAAGTCCTGTTTGAGCAGAAGAACTTGTTTATACTTTCATCTGATAGTGCAAGAAAGACATGATCAATGCTAATTGCTAGAATAATTCAGGTCATGAAGGCCATTTGAGCTTGCAAATGTTTTTTACTGTTTAGGTGTAGGTCCTCTTTACGCTCCCTATTTCTAGTATCTGCCACAGCTTCCTTCCCTGAGCTTTCACCGCTGAACTTTGATTTGCTTGGTGTAGAAAAGCTATGCTCCACTCCTCCCATAGCAGCCACCTCCACACACCCTGGATCTGTATGAGCTCAGCCAGTTCCTCTGCCTGCAGATGTTCAGGATGATGTCTGTGTTTCAGGTCCATACGCCATCCATACATATGCCATTTTGGCAGTTGTCCATCAAAGTGTTAACTGTTACGTCAGCATTTTACAGGAACACAGGAATTGTCTCTGCTTCTTGACGTGAACCAGTGATACCAACACAAGTGACTGCCCTTCAGCTTAAAAAAAGTTTCTTGGATGTTGACCAGTCCCAGCTATAGTAGATGTTTTTTCTGCAATTGCAGAACATCCATTGCTACCTCTGGATGGATGATTGATTATTCACAACTTCTTTCAGAGAGCGTGAAGAGTTAGGTTTGACCCTAAACCTTAGGACACTATTTGATCTTAGGTTCTCAGTGAACTATTCAATTTTTCCCTGGCTTCTCGTAAAAGAGATTTGGCTCATTGAGGTCATAATGGATTATCGATTGTCAGTTTTCTGTCCCTAGAGTAGACACTGGCCTTCAGTGAGACCCCTGATCGCTTCCTGGACAATGTGGTGTTTTCCTGTAGGTTCCAGAGGCTTATGAGACAACAGGTATTTGGCATGGGTTCATTGTGCATGTGGGGCACACCATTCACTTCCTGCAGCCTTTTGTTGAGATGCCCCTGACTCCTACCCTGGCTGCAAATGGCAACCATGATTGACTTCCAGAGCTCAGACAGTGTACTTTAAAAAAAAAAATTTAATCTGTTTATTGAACATAGTAAAGATTGTGAGAGCAGTTGCCCACAACGGCAGGCAGTCATGTACACTTATATAAACTTATACAGTGCAGTACACACATAGATGTACTATGAAAACATAACAATGAACTGTGCCACATTAATATCTATTATTGAGGTTGTATTGCGTGTGGGGCGGTGAGATTTACCCGTGTTCGGTACAAGGGACGTAATGATGTATTTATTTATGTATGGGGTGCACATTAGTTACCAATTTAGTATTCCTAGATATATTGGGAAAGTTTGCCAGTCGGGGCGGTTCTAGCCTTGACATGACCGGTCCTTTTACAAGCAGGCAATATCTTAATTAGTATCCTACATGGACAGTATCTGCTGCTACCCGATAATGTATGGCGGTTAAGACATGCGGGTTACCCCCGACGAGGCACAAGCGACCCAAGGGTAGGAGGGGACTATTTGTCTATTCAATACCATGTGATACACATAAGGCTCGAGGTGGGTGTGTGTCGTTCTTAGCTTCCATACTAACAATAAAAGCATCCCATATTTCAGAGCCTCCCTGGGCCAGCCCTCTGTATTGTAATTGGCGTAGTGTTTGAGCCTCTGCGTGAGAGCATTGTAGCAGGTCGCGCAACCAATTGGCATATCCCGGAGCATGTGTAGCCTTCCAATGCGTTGCTATCAAGCGCTTAAAAACTATAAAGGCAAGGTCAATAAACCTGTGTAGCTGTTTGTCCCCTTTGGCACGGCGGTGTAGACCCAGCAGACAAGACTCTGGTTCCCTATTCAGAATATGATCAGTGATGTCGGCTATAGTGTCAGTGATACGTTGCCAGGCTGTGGCTAATGAGGGACATTTCCACACCATATGGTAGAAATCTGCTGATGGCTGCGCGCATCTGGGACATAGCGGGTCCGATCCAGGGTATATACGTTTTATTTGGGATGGAGACAAATAAGAGTGATGCACGTAATTAAACTGAGTGTAGCGGAGTCTAGTGTTGCGAGAGACATTTTTTTACAGCAGATAGTGCCGCCGTCCAGGCGTGGTGAGACAGGGGGGAAGGGAGTACCTCATCCCATCGTCCTTCACGCGGGTCAGTTCAGGGCAAACCCTAGCTAGTAGTGTTGAGTATAATCTTGATATTGCGCCCCTCGTACTTCCAACTGAGAGGATCAGTGTAAGTAGTTGGGATTCTTGTGGTTCAGCACTACCCTGTTCCCACGTGACACCCAGCAAGTGTTTGATTGCGCAGTATGTTAGGAAGGCGCCGGCAGGAATCCCTGCGTTCTCCACGAGCTCACCGAAAGACCTCAGTATGGAGCCCAAGTAGAACTCTCCTGTGTTCACCAGACCAATTCCTCGCCATTGGGACACCTCATGATGCTCTGTCAGAGCTTGGGCCCCAGGTAGTTGGGTCAATGGGAGCAAAGGAGAATATGGCGTTGGGGAGCCTCTGCCATGGACATACCGTTGTCAGCACGATTTGGCAACATCTAGTAAAATGGAGGCGTGTGGTGAACGGCATGATCCGTCTAACGGCCAAGTTAGCACCGAAAGCGGCGCTAATGTGTTCATTATCACTGTACGTTCCGCTGAGGGGGGGGGTCTCACCAAGCCATAAGGCCGGCCACTGCAATTGGGCGGCCGCATAATACAGTTCGAGAATGGGCATGCCCAGTCCTCCCCCCTTCTGTGGGTATTGTGTTATGGAAAGCGCTACTCTACGTCTGTCCCTGCCCCATAACAAGTCAGTCATTATTGACTGCAGGGACTTGAAGAATGAGCGAGGCAGGACAATCGGGAGTGCTGTGAAATAATATAGAAACCTCAGGAAGATGAGCATTTTTAAATGGCCACACGCACCATAGGTGACAAAGTAAGAGCCACCCAGAATGGTAAAGAGCTGCGGACTCAGCGAAGAACCCTGTCTATATTGCCTTCTCTTAGATAATATGCGTAATTATATATCTGTATACCCAGATACTTAAAAGTAGAGTGCACCATGATAGTTGATAATTTGGTAGGGCCGAGCGGAGCTCCAATGGTGCAGGGGAAAGAAGGAAAATGCAAGTTTTGGACCAGTTGACCCGTAGGCCAGAGATGGTTGCAAAGGTATCGAGTGTCTCCATCACCCCAACCATGGTGGTAGCATGATCTCGTAAATACATCAGGGCGTCCTCTGCGTACAAGGAAATAATATGATGTGGGTTAAGTTCCGGGATGCCCCATAGATGCGCCCACATGCGTAGTCTGACAGCCAGTGGTTCCATGGCTATTGCAAAAAGTAGGGGAGACAGCGGGCAGCTCTGTCTGGTGCCCCTACCTATTGGGAAGGACTCAGAGATAACTTGCCCCTTTTTGATGCGGGCCGTGGGTTTAGCATACAATGTCTTGATCCATTTAATGTATCCTGTGCCAAATCCCATCGCGTCTAGCGTACCCATAAAGTCCCTGCTCAGCGTATCAAACGCCTTTTCTATATCTAGTGACAGAGTTGTTGTTGTGTAGTATACATAGTAGTCTCCTGATATTTAGGAAGGTGTTTCTACCATCTGTTGGCTAAAATTTTCCACAGCAACTTGTAGTCTGAATTGAGCTAGGAGAGAGGGCGGTATGATCGAACATCAAGAGGATCACGGCCAGGTTTTGGGAGCACTACTATAAGAGCTTCGTTCATCGAGTCCGGCAGTTGCACCCGATCGTATGCTTCATTGAACACTCAAAGCAATGGTTGTAAACGGTGATTAGCTTGGGATGTCAAGTACACCACTAGTAGGCCATCCGACCCAGGTGCCTTGTTACGGGCCATTTGTGACAGCGCTAGGCACATTTCTTCTATACTGATTGGGCCATCTAGTGCGTCCGCCTGCGTGGTCTGCAGCCGTCTCCAGGGGGCGGACATTAAAAAGTCAACCATTTGCTCTGCAGGTGAAGGAGGGAGGGGCGAGTATAAGGACCGGTAGTAGGTATAAAAGGCATCGTTAATTTCCACTTGAGAATTGACTATCTTCCCTGAGATTAAACAGATTGCTCCTATGGGCGAGGGCTGAGAAGTCTGTTGCACAAGCCAGGCTAGCAAGCGGCCAGCCCTATCTCCTTCCGCATACTGACATGTCATATTGTGTCTATAGTCAAGCTTACTCAATCTGGTATCAGCCTTCTGTGACTAGCCCTCAACGAGTGCAGCTCTTCCACTGGCATCTCATTTCCAGCTACTGCAATCTCCGCCTCTCGCAGCTTGGACTCCACCCCCTCCATCTCTCTAATCAATACCCACCGAACCCTGACCGATGCATCCATGCAGTGGCCCCGCACCACCACCTTGGGGGCATCCCACTCAGTTGCGCCGGGGGACGTTGTATTATCATTGAGGGAGAATTAAGTGGATAAGCACTGGGCAAGTTCAGCACAGAAGGGGGGCGGTCAGATAGTGTTTCTACCTGCAGGCGCCATGTGGGAATCCGTATGCGTGGTCGACCCCAACCCAGTACTGCCGGCAACAGGCTATGGTCCATTATGGTGCGAGCCAGATAATCCGACACATGTATCTTGTGTACTACTGCCGTCGAAGTGAGGAGCATGTCTATCCTGGTGTGTAAACTGTGGACTGGGAGTAGAAGGAATATTCGCGCTATGTCGGGTGTCCTAATTGCCAAACATCACACAAGCCGTTCTTCAATGTCCAGGCTTCCAGCTCGCGTGAGATCGGGGCAGTCGAAAGTGGTGGGAAGGACCTATCTATGTGAATATTCCAGACACAGTTGAAGTCCCCACCCCAAATGCTATCCACGGTTGGATCTCGGAGTAGCCCCGCTGATAATGTGTGTAGAAAGCTGTGTTGATTAGTATTGGGAGTGTATAGTGCCACTAGTGACGGTGGTGAACCATCCTGGCTGCCCTCAGACACCACATATCAGCCATCGGGATCAATCTGCGTGTGAGCGACCACATAAGGCACCTCCTGGGGCAAACCAGATCGTTACCCCAGGGGCAGAGGACGAGGACACAGTGCGAAAAAACTGCCCCCTCCAGTTTACTCGTGTTTTTTCTAGAGTGGCGTCTAACAGGTGTGCTCCTTGAAGCATGACAAAATGCACCTGGTGTCGTTTCAAATATGCGTGTATGCGCTGCCGCCTGCACAGTGTTGCCATCCCCCTTACATTCCATGTAAGCACGTTATACCTTGGGATATGTGTTAGTCCTTGTGTGGTCATGGAAATGCAGAGAGGTTAGCCGATGGGGGAGCACAAGGGACCCAGCCTATGGTGATCCCAAGGAGCACCTGGGACATCCCCCCCGACGGATTCTCCCCCAAGAGTCTACTGCGTGCTCGCTGCCTTTCAGGATGAATGTGATTTGTGGCAATGATGAAACAAACCATAAAAAAACAAGGAAAGGGAGGGGCTAGAGAAATATGGGAGATTCGGAAAATGAGTCCTGGTCCTGTGTATAATACTCCCATCTAACATGTAAATCAAAAAAGTATACACAGTTCCACTAGAAAAATGGATTCCTATATTTCAAAGGTCCCTGAAAATCCAAATCTTTTGGAACAAGAGCCCTCATTCACCATTTGGTGACATGCCTCATCATTGGGCTATGCCGGCACTGCAATGCATGATGGGCCCCACACAGGGGCTCTTTGCCGGAGATCTTTTGACAATGAATAATAGCCGGTCAATGTGTATTATGATGTATGATTGGTATGGAAAAAGGAAAAGAGTGCTGTTAAAAAAAGACTAGAGGTAAAACGTATTTTATTAGGATATCTAACCTCTGTCATGATTAAAATCAGAAATAAGGGGAGAGAACAAGATAAGGTCAAGTCTCCCCAACTATCACTAAACCTCTCAAATTAGATTGTAGTGTATGTATGTACAGGATCCCCTGTACTACTATTGAGTAAAGGTCAACATGTTTCTCGCTTTTTAGTCTACAAGATCTAGTGCGATTCTTCAGGACCAATAAACCGACCTAATCCTAAAGTTATCTGTCACCTATATTAGGGAATATCGCATTAGGCAGGAACCTAGAATATAAAAACGGAAAACAGATCATAAAAAGGCACAGAACATTCAATGATGTGCAGTGTGCAAATGCAATTAATCCACACACAAGTGATATCTCCCCTTCGTGATGTGCATGTATAAAAAGGTGAAGTAGAAAAGCAGAAAAACGACAAACACAGCCGTGCTTACCCTCTTCATATCAGTGGATGGGCCCCATCGGGTAAGGCACCAAGCTAGCGTAGTCCAATGCGGTCTACATATATAGATATAGGTACAAAATTAAAAAGATACTATTAGGTAAAAAGGTAAAAGTCATATATTATGCCTGACTAGACCAACAAACTTATCATGCTGCCGAAAGCCATATATTTGTATGTTGAAATGTCCCAAAACAAGCTCTCTCTTAAAAAGTATACAATAAGATGAAAAGTAGAAGTGCGAAGATATGCCAGTATCATTTCTATACTCTCCAAAAAATAGGTGTCCCCAGGGCATCAAAATAAATAGTAAGAAAAAACCAGTTGTGATGGACGAGGTGTCTGTAATAACTCATAAACCTTCACTGTAAAAAAAAAAAAAATTGTAACGATCTCCACAAATGTCTTTCTAAGTCAGTTACAGAGTGCCACGATATTAGATATTAGATATGCTGGGTTTCAAATGGTGGGGCCTCGCTCTAAAGTCCCAGTAAGTCACATGTAGAATTTTATCTGTACTGGCTGCAAAGCGTCGCAACATTGAGCGCGCCGGATGCCAATGGTGGGACCGCGCTCCAGGGTCCCAGTAAGTCGCCTGTAAACTAGCACGTTATACTATAAAGCACCGCAATATTGAGCGCACCGGATGACAGTAGTGGGAACGCACTACAGGGTCCCAGTAAGTCATGTGTAAACCAGCGCGTTATACTGCTGTAAACACTTACTGAATTTATGCCATGACTGGCGGCTCCACCTGCCCCAGCTCGATGCTCCCATAAATGTGGGGCTCGGCCAGTGGGCGGAAATTTTAATAGGAAGGCATAGAAATGAAAAAAGGGCCAGTAAGCAGGTGGCCATCTTGCTTGCTGTATCTAAAGTTGCATAGTAGACATAGAAAGGGGACAACGGTGTCTGTAAGACAAATGGAGGCCATATTAGATAGGGAGAATCGTCCCAAATACAATAGGAAGCATGCATGAATGGCTATAACAGGTGATCAAAATAGAATTATCTATATCAGTATTGGGCATAACGTTTTGATTCTAGAAATGGTGAGCAAAACAGAACCTGCAAGCAGGCATAAGGTTGAACAGGTCCTTATGGATGGGGCGTGGATGATATAGGCCAGATCTAGAGGTCCAAGTTCCCAGCCTTGTGGATGGATAGTTGCGCTTGACCCGCTGCCCAGTACCCCAGCGGGGGAGGCCTCGGATGTGTGCCATGTATCCGACACCTCACGTCTACCAGATCAACAATGACACCCGCAACCAGTCTTGTGGGAAACCGAGGGCCTCGGCTCATGATGGGTCACATAGATGCCAGGACGAGTAGTGCAGTTCAAATGTCATCAGTCGAGCGCGGAGTGAGAAGCGGACTCAGGAGGGAGTCCGCAAAGTCAGAGCAGGTCTCATGTTTAGGTTCAGTGTCTCCTCGATCTCACATCACTGGGGGGGGGAGGAATTCAGCCACAAATCGCGTCGTCTCCCGTAGCAGAAGAGAGCGTTCCTCCACCGCTTGCTCCGGAGTGGGCTTGATCCCCAAGCGCAACCAGCGCTTGCGTTTCACCTTGGGGGATGACCAGCCCTCCTCCGCGATCTCCGTCCATACAGACGAAGCAGGCCCTTTGCATGGAGCCAAGTCTAAGCATCTTTTGGAGAGGTAAAGATATGCACTTTGGAATCGTCCTGTACACAAAGTTTGGCAGGGAACAGGAGCGCATATTTAATGTTGTATTCACGGAGGCGCTCTTTTACCTGGTAGAAGGAACCATGTTTCCTCTGAACGTCCGCGGTTAAGTCCGGATAGGCCGTGATCGATGCATTTTCAAATAGCAGAGGGCCTATGTTGCAAAATAGTTGTAATATTAGGTCCCTATCCCGGTAATTAAGTAACCTGGCTATCATGGGGCGAGGGTGTGCTCCTGGTGGCGGTGGTCTGCCCGGAACTCTGTGGGCCCGTTCAGTCAAGAAGAATTTCGGGATTTTGTCCTGCAAGACTGTCTCAGTGAGACACTTTTCTACAAACAGTTCGGCATTAGGTCCCTAGACTTGTTCCGGGAACCCCACCAGGCGAATGTTGTTCCGTCTTGATCTGCCCTCTGCATCTTCAGCCCTGCGCTTCAGTTCATCCACCTCCGTCGACAGATGGAGCATCTTCTCCTGCAGTGTCCAAACCGCTGGGGACAACTCAACTGTATCCTTTTCCACATCTGTGACCCGGTCAGCCGGCCCATGATGGTCGGTCCGGAGTAAGTTGACGTCCGTTATTACTTCACAAATTTTCGATTCCTGGGTGGTTTTGGTATCTATGATGGCCTGCAACACCCTCTCAAACTGCGAAGTGTGGTTGTGCAGAGTAACTTCCATCTGCCACAGCGCCTGGAAGGTCATGTCCTGCTCCTTGAATTTACTTTTTTAGGATCCCCTGTGGACTGACGTCTCAACCTCTTTAGTGAAATCTCTATTCGTTGAACTCTAGTTCCATCTTCTCTGTGTAACATTAGATATTCCTGTGATTGCTTTTTACAATTCCTGATGCGGGCTCGGAGCAAATTTTAACTCTAGGTTCAAGTAGCAGACCTCAAATGTCTGGCAAAATATTGTAAGCTTTCATCAATTTTAAGCTCCAGACCTTCCTTGACACCTTCCCTGTCCTCGATCCCAGGCGGCTTTGGCTTTTGACCCATTCATAGGATATAGAAACCCTTGGTGTCTGATAAAAGAAAAAATGGCTTCACCCCTCTGATTAACCGCTGTATGGAGACAATAGCAGGGTTGTTTCCACACTCCCCATTGGTTAAACATAGACGATAAGCAAATCTTCCCATGTAACATCTCAAAACTACCCTTGCAGTTTTTATTGCCACTCCATAGCATGCATACTGATCCGAACTGAATGAAAGAATTCATGCCGTGTGTACATGTTGTGAAGAAATAAGTTTTGCTGAAACAGTTGTGTTTTCTACTTTACTTGCATACACCCTTGTTTTAGGCATAACACTGTTTCTACTAAAAAGCTGAAAGTATCTGTTTCACTTGACCACTACCTCTTCTGTGAGTCTTACATAACATTTCATCTTTGGGCCAGAACATCTAGTAATGCAGATTTAGGCAAAATAATGCTTCTTGCTAGGGTAGAACGATTTTACTGGAGAACCAGGAAAGACCCTGCACAACTTCAAATCAGGTATCAAAAACAAGTGTTTTATCTGTCTGAAAGTATTTCTGATTCAGTTGACAATGGTGAAGTGGCCCAATTCATCAATGCGTTCGGGGCAGGGAGTTGTCTCCCCTTTTTGTCTCTAATTGACCTCGGTTGCCCTTGAATAATTTTTTATCTGTTTATTTATGAATTAAAGCATTCATTTTTGGTGGAGCATTGTAATCCTTGAATGTTGTTATGATTCCGACTACACATGCCACATTGTGTCCTTCATCCAGAGTATGCATGTGTTCACACATGTATAGCGTGTCCTAGATGAAAAACAGCAGAACACTGACCTGAGGACACCTGATCAACTCCCTAGGTCTCTTTGTTTTGAATTGGAAATGTGTGTGGTGGCTTGTCGTGGAGAAGAAATATTTGATATTTCAGACATTAGAGATTGTGCTCTCTTTACCTCCTGAAGGTAAAGAGGACTGACCCAACCTGTAACATCTAAGCCCAGCTCTTCACAAAAATTTGAAGCAGCTAAATTATTGCCCTTATACAACAAGACCTGATTTGCACAGTAGGTCTATCAAATGCTTTAAATTATCAGTTTGATTTGCTCCCCTTCTGGAATGGCTATATCAATCTGTGATTATTCAAAAAGAAACCTGGTATTTTTTAGACTCTTATGGTGAAATAAATTGTGTCCAAGAATTATAATTATTGTGTCAGCAACAGGAAATGGTTCTGATTGGGTTCTCAACAAGAAATCCAAATTGAGAGACAGGGAAAGTAAACATCTAAAAGCTACTAGTTGTGTTGTTACCAGTTTAATATGTTTGTGTTATGGCTACTGATAATATTTATTCTGATGGATGGAAATGACAGACTGCATGTAAGTGCCACACCTGCTCACTGGTACTGGGTCCTTTCTTTCCGCTGTCTTTGACGTGAATCCACAACTCCACTGGCAGCTTTTTTGGTTTTTCGATGGCGTTAACATTTGCTATCATTGTGCTAAGAACAATGTCCTGATTGAAAACTGGAGGATTCAATCTGTGCCGAGATTGCAGTAAGCAGATGTAATTTATGGGCATGCTTAAAGTTTTTGTTATGATTGAGCTATGGGTACGTCTCTAAGTCATGCAAACTGTCTCTTCGTGTACACATAGGCGATACGGGACTTGGAGATGAAACTCAGTTTTTGAGTATAAGAACAGGTCACAGTGCTTTGTCTGTGACCTGTTCTTATGCTTCACAACAAAGTTTCATCTCCGAGTGCTAAATCACCTGTGGGTACATAAGACCCCTTTCCAAGTTGCAGGCCCAGTTGCCTTGAGGCCGATCTCATGAAAAATCCACTTGCCAGACCAAAATGTCTTCTGGTAAGTCCAAGTTGAAGTCTAAATATAAGCTTAAGAAAGCCAGGTGGGACCCCAGCCCTCAACTCAAAGGTAGCAGGCATCAACATTTTTCCCTCAGCAGTGTCCACTGCATTTGAACTGATCTCGAGCTGGTTCCAGCGAGCCGCGAACTACCCAGGCCATCATCTGTCCCAAAGCAGAACGCAACCGCAGTAGAGGAGACCTGGCTCCAGATCTTTGGTGATCTTCTGGCTTCCTCTGGCTTGACCTAGGGTCCACTCATAGCCACAGGGGTCTACAGCCGGACATCTGGTGGGTGTTCCCCTGACGCCAACTCCCCCTTTTGGGCCCATTGCGGGACTCATGCAGACTCCAATACTCACTTCTGCCCGTTCCAGTCTGGTTCCTTCTGTCCCAATACAGATTCCACCGGCAATGGGTGGCAATCTTTTCCCAATGTCAGTCACTGACCCTGACCCAACATCGGCCTGAAACAGCCCTATGTCATTCTATGGAATCACAAAGGTGTAGCTAGTGGTTATACACCCTGTTTCCGATCTAATCCCTCTTCCCCCCATTCTGGTATCCACAGTTGATTCACACAGTTTTTATTTTGATCTAGTCCTGTTGCAGGGGAACCCTATGCCCATCAAGGCACTATTGGTGATGATGTAGGTGGACACGTTCATCCTCCTGCACTATACTAAGAAGTCATTATATGCAGATTGACAAAATGCCAGTGGTCTGAGATGGAGGTAGCCTCCAGGGATGCTAATGGAAGAAAGTGCTTCATTTACAGTGGTAGCTCGGAGAACAGCTGAGGCCCTTGAATTGCGGTTGCCCAATGTAGAAACAAACACAAATGTATTAATTGAGACTCTTCTACCAGGACGTGCTTCTACTGAGCTATTGTTGCCATTTAATGAAGCCCTAATCTATACCCTTCTGGCTTCGTGGTATAAGAAATGCTCATGCCTGTCAGTCAGTGGACCCATGACTAGGTGGCATAGGCCGGCCTCAGTGATCCTGGCTTACTTACTAAGTACTCGATAGCGAGAAGTGTGATTATGTAAGCTTCAACAAGCAAGCTTAATCCAGATTTCTTTCAGACCAACCCTCCAGATGGGAAGTGAAAAAGAGTTAATGCTTTGAGTAAGAGGATGTTTTCTTTGACCAGTCTTGCACTCAGATGCACAAATGCAGTTGGTCTTCTGGGGGGAGTTACACCCCCACACTATGTGACATGGCCATCAAGAGTTTGCCGGCTGTCTCTGAGGACCTCTAGGCCTTGCTAGCCCAAACAATATGATGGCGAGAATGCAGCCAAGTATGTGTTCTGAGCAGGCGTGGACACAACAGACTGCATCAGTAGAGCTACTGGTACAAGTATGGTGCTCTAAAGACATGCCTGAATGCAGTCAACCAGATTTTCCTGTGATGGGCAAGCATCTTTAAAGTTCATACCTTTCAGTGGCTAAAGGGTGTTGGGAGAAAACGCTGATTCTGATGGATACTCTTTACTGCACATTCCTTACCTTAGAATATTCCATAGGCACCAGACAGCGTCTTCAGATTTTCCATAGCTGTACTCCTGCATGCTGCTCCATATTGCCTCAGAAGTAACACAGCCGAAAATGTATGTAAACACCAATTGTACGTGCACTCATCAGTTCCTTTCTTTGCATGCCTTTCAGCATGAATCTTGGGTTCCACTATCGAATTTGTCACTTCCTAAAGACTTCCAAACTTTATATAGTTGTAGGAAAGTACCTTCTTTCTTGGCATGGTTACCTCCATTTTCTGCCTGATGTCGGTGTGCTTGACTGTGTCTACTGGGATCCTGCTAACCAGGACCCCAGTAGTTATGCTCTCTCCCTTCATAATGGTTGTTGGATACTGTAAACACAGTATTTCATCCACAATTAGCATAGTGGTGCCCGCTTAGAAGTCCCTAGTATATGGTACCTAGGTACCCAGGGCATTGGAGTTCCAGGTGATCCCTATGGGCTGCAGCATATATTTAGCCTCCTATCGGGAGCCCGTGCAAAGGCTTCTGCAGGACTGCCATTGCAGCCTGCATGAAAAGGTGTATGCACCCTTTCACTGCCATTTACACTGCATCAGGTCACTTATAACTCACCCCTATGGCAGGCCCTCCAGCCTTGAGGGCAGGGTGTAAAGTATGTGTGGGTGAGGGTACCCCTGTACTAGCAGAGGTGCCCCCACGACCTCCAGAACCATTTTCCCAAACTTTGTGAGTGTGGGGACGCCATTTTACATGTGTACTAGACATAGGTCACTACCTAAGTCAAGCTACATAATGGTAACTCCAAACATAGACAGATTTGGTATCAAACATGTTGGAATCATACCCTAAGGCTTTTGCAAGCATTGATTGTATGATTCCATGCACTCTGGGGGCTCCTTAGAGGACCCCAAGTATTGCCATTTCAGTCTTCTGAGGTTTTCCAGCCTCCCCCAGCTGCTGCCACCTCATAGACTGGTTTCTGCCCTCCTATTGTTTGAAAATCTCGAGCCCAAGAAGGCAGAAAAAAGGATATGCTTTGGGAGAGGGATGCACCACCCTCTCCCTTTGGAAATATATGTTACAGGTTTGGGAGGGGTAGTCTCCCAAGCCACTGGAAATGCTTTGAAGGGCACATTTGGTGCCCTCCTTGCATAATCCAGTCCACACTGGTTCTGTGACCCTCAGTCCCTGCTCTGGTGTGAAACTGGACAAAGGAAAGGGGAGTAACCACTCCCCTGTCCATCACCACCCCACAGGTGTTGCTCAGAGCTCCTCCAGAGGGCCCCTGGGTTTTACCATCTTGGATTCCAAGTTGGCAGGAAACTCTGGGAGCATCTGAGTGGCAAGTGTCAGCAGGTGATGGTCAGAGCTCTCCCCTGATAGGTGCTTACCTGGTTAGCTGACCAATCCCCCTTTCAGGGCTATTTAGGGTCTCTCCTTTGGGTGGTTCTTCAGATTCAGATTGCAAGACTCCAGCAGGAATCCTCTGTATCCTCCGCTTTGAGTTCTCACTGAAGACATTGTAGCTGGACCCTCCAGGAAATCTTTAAACTGCAACAAAGAAGCAAGACGCCTTCTGCAGCATTGTATCTTCAGCTCCTTCCAGCAGCTGCAACTGTTTCCCTGTCATGCATCCTCTTAGGACAGGCCGTCTTCAGCCTGCACCAGAAGAGCAACGGAATCTCCCTTACAGTGAAGGAGTCATTCCCCTGCTTCAGCAGGCACCTACTGCAACAACAACCGGCTGAGTGTATCCCTTCTCCTGCTGAGCTGCATGGATCCTGCATCACGGGTGGTGGACTGAAGTGGTCCAGGCGGTCCTGACGTCCCACTGTCCAACTTTGGTGAAGGTAAGAGCTTGCCTCTCCATGCAAGATAGTACCCCCATGCACGCATGTTTTTCAGTTGCCAAGGATTGTTGGCATTCTTCCACAAAGTTCTTCGTGCATCTTACAGCTCCGGCCCCCATCACTCTATCCTGCGACGCACAGCTTCTTGAGTGGTTCTCCGGTGATGTAGGGGCCTTTGTCCTTATGCTGCATGGGCCTCTTTTGCACCTTCCTTGCCCCCATGCTGTGGGACTCCTGTGCATGCTACCTGGTCTTCTGTGGGCTCTCTGAGTTGCCGAGAGCCCCCTCTGACTCCCTCTCCTGGTTAGAGTCCACCTGGTCCTTCCTGGTCCTGGGCTGCGCCATTTTCCGCTAACTGAAAGCTTTGCGTGTACCAAGGCTTGTTTGCGGACTCCAGCAATGCAAACCAGACTGCAATCCTCCATCCAGCATCAGACATCATTTATACCAACCAGGAACCCGACTCCGTCTTCTTGGGTGCAGTACTGGCTGTTCATCTTCACTGGTGGTTCTTCTTTTTCACCTTGATCCTGGTTAGCAGGGGCTCCTGTTCTTCCTGGACTCTTCTGTGCTTCTTGGACTTAGTCCCCTTCTTCCACAGGTCCTCGGGTGCAGGAATCCACTGTTGGTGCCTTGAAGTCTCTTCTGGTTCTTGCATAATTCTTCTTGTCGTTTGTGTGTGTTCTGGGAAATTTACTCCTGCTTTCCTGGGCGCTGGGGTGGGTTCTAGTACTTACCTTTGGGGTTTTCTAGTACGCCCAGCTGCCCTCTATACACTACACTCCCATAGGTGGGAAACCGACATTCACATTCCACTTTCTTAGAATATGGTTTGTGTTCCCCCAGGCCCATTTCTTACTATTGTGATTTCCACTAATTGTACTGTTTTCAAACTGTTTTTATGCCTATTTCTGCATACTAGTGTATTACATTTGTGTATTACTTACCTCCTAAGGGAGTATAGTCTCTATGGTATTTTTGGTGTTTGTGTCACTCAAATAAAGTACCTTTATTTTTGTAACACTGAGTATTTTCTTTCATGTGTTTGAGTGCTGTGTGACTACAGTGGCATTGTATGAGCTTTGCATGTCTCCTAGATAAGCCTTGGCTACCATCCACAGCTACCTCTAGGGAGCCTACCTTCTAGACACTGCTTACACTACACTTATAATGAATAACTGGTCCTGGTATAAGGTGTAAGTACCATAGATACCCACAAAAAGCCAGGCCAGCCTCCTACATTGGTGGTACAGCAGTGGGATAAGTACTTGCAATTGCCTTATCACTTTGTCACCTGGTAATTTCCACAGGAAAGACTACGCTATACCTAGAGATATACATTATACCCAGTACAGGAATCTAGTTTCTTACCTTCTTTTCTGAGAGACTAGAGCTTTGGTAGCTTAGGTACACCCTACACCACCCTAACCCACACACCATGTCTACAGCTGGACCTAGCTGTTAGGACATGGGCACTTTCTATGAGAGCATGATCTTCAAGGAATTGAAGAGGCTTTGTTCAGAAAGAAAATTAGACATGGGGAAGAATCCCAATGAAAATTTCCTTCTGAGCCTCCTTCTTCAGGATGACCAGGAGCATCTGGTAGCCAGGAGGAGGAGGAAAGCTGTACACCCATTGAATTATAGAAGAATCTTCCAGGTTCCGGGGAGGATTCGTCCAAGAATCTGGTACCTAGTAGACCAACTAGTGTAGCTGGTAGTGGGAGGGGAAGCCACTCGGGTATTGCTCCCTTGACACCCAGAGGACAGGTAGCTATTGGCACAAAGACTAGGTAAAGATCCACCTCTGCCCATTCCCACATCACCTTATTTTCTGAGGTGTCACACTGCACAACTCCAGGGGATGACTCTATAGATAGAGAGCTCAGAAAGCTGAGACTGGAGGAGGCCAGGCTGGGGCTGCAGCAGCAACAGCTGGCTCTAGATAGGGAGGCCTTGGCAGTGGAGAGGGAAAGACAGGGGTTGGGGTTAGCACCCTATGGTCGCAGCAGCATTAGTTTCAGGGCTTATAGAGCCAGTGAGGACTCCATTGATTCCAGACACTTGCACAAAACTGTTCCCTCATACAAGGTGGGTGATGATATATACAAGAGGTTTGCTGCACTTGAGAGGGCCTGTAAAGTTCATAGGGCCCCTCAAAGGTAGTGGTTTGCTAATCACTGATTGTCCTTCTCTGACAAGGGGAGGGATAGAATTCTCACTGTCGGAGAAGAGGACGCAGACATCTACAGTATTTTAAAAACAGTACTCTTGGAAGGTTTTGGTCTGACCACTGAACAGTATAGGGAAGACTGCCATCGGACCAACAGGCAGACCCCTGCTTTTGTCCAGGTATGGGGTCGGCGGGCACCTTCCATAGAGTAGTGCAGGCTGAAGGGCTAACATTGCTGTGCTCTCACATTAGATGCTAGCAGTATAGGTAGAAATTCTTAGACTCATGAACATGTCAGGATGCTGGGACTATTTATATGTTTTACTCTAATGGTCTCAGTCATATACATATTATGTTTTAGCTTCCTAATAATCGCAGCTCATACCTTTTATTATAGAATGCAGTTGCTTCAATAAACGCATTGAAGCCTATCCTGCATTCCTTTGTCTGCCTTTGCAATTATGAGACTTTGTGCAAATGAGAGAAAGGGGTAAGATCTGTTCCACCACGACTTCCCTGAGGAGTCAGGGTGTCATGTTTTTAGGCTGCCACAAATCACCTTTACTTTCTAGGTTTGGGTGAGGTGCTGCTAGCTAGCCAAGAAGGTCAGACCAACATCTTCCAGTCAGTGTGGGAATGACTCATTCACCCACACATGGTGGTGCTGCTGCCCGGAAAACAGGCAGTCTTACCCCCATTGTATGAATCCTACAACACATGAGTGGCATGGTTCAGTTTCGCGAAGTTGCAGGTAACCCAGGCTAAAGTCCAGGTCACACAATCATTACTCTGTCTCCTGATTCCAGTGAAGCGTCAAAGATACCACAGAATTGTGCATAGAAGTTTTGAATGGTTAGAAGATGAATGTGCGCAGAAGTCTTGAATGGTTAGAAGATGATAGTATATATTACAGAGTAATAAAGAGTATAACGACCTCTGGAATATTCCACAGCTAACTGGTTAAAGTTTCTCTCAATATATACCCTAGGCAATATCATAGATGTCTGGCACTATTCCACGCATGCTCGTACTTTGAGCCACATACCAACTTTTCATTGAGGCGATTTGAACTCCACCATCCTTGATTTTCGGACAGTAAAGCTTAGAAATAGTGAGCAAGGTTTGCCTATTTCTGAGTTGTACTGTCTAAAACAGTGCACTAGCTCAGCAAAATATTGGTATAATGTATTTTATTTTACTTAGACACTGCAAGAGCATAAAAACTGTCACTTGGCCGGTGCAGCTCATCATTACACAGCCCAAGGTTTGTAACATTCAATAAGTGCCTTTGTCACTTTTCTGTAGAATTATTATCCTCTCTGTGAAAAGACAGTAGAATGAACAGACCTTGTTTACTATTAACGTGGGGACCATCCAGTAATATACGTAAATATCTGATAGAGACATCCTGGCTCAGATTACTTACTGAGACATCAGACTGGATCCAGAAGATTCTTTGTGAGCAGTACCTCTGCGTGCCGGTAGGTGGCTTTGCTCCGTTCTGCAGAGCGTCGGCTCTGTTGTCATCGGAAAGTGACGTTGCGGTCACCTGTATATGCGCCACCTCGGCACGCGGATGTCAATTTTTTTTCTTTGCACCCTTAATTCATGTCGCAGCGTGACCGCGTAGCGAATGCATCACTGGCCCGCTAAAGGCAGGCCCGTCTGCGCCCATCCACGCCTCAACTGCACCCAGGGCCACGACTGCTGGTCCCTCCTCCCCCCGCAGATACACCATCACTGAGCCCTACACCCTTAACCTGAATGACGCAACAAACACTGCCACCTCGCTGACCCACGCTCCACGTTAGGACCTTTCACCTGCACCCGCTGCCACTTCACTTGCCACAGCACACCAGCCCACCGACCACACACCAGACCACAAACCAGCCCACCTACCAGCCCTATCTATTCAGAGATAAGGATTCTGCTGATAGATGTCTCTATCACATTAGCAGGTTACTTACCTTAGGTAACAGATTATCTGGCAGAAGCAATCTCTAGCCCCAGAGTCCTTACCAACGTGACCATCCTTGCAGCTGTGAGGACAGATTCCTAAGGTTAGGGATGATGCCTTTCAGGGCCCCAGTTCGGACACTACAACTACACTACCAATGTCATTGCACTACATGGCTCTGGGCTCCTGCTGTGGAATATTGTGCAAAGAAACGGACATCTACGCCCCAAGGTAGAACATATACAGGTGATTGCAACGTCACTCCCGCAACAACGATGCCGCAGGGGTACTGCTCACAAAAAACCTTCTGGATCCTTTCTGACTCTTCAGAAATTCAAAAGTAAGGAATCTGCGGTTTGATATTGTCTCTACCATGTAATTGGTTACTGAAGGTAGGTACCTTGTTCTTCAGTGTCATCAATTTAATAACTACATAAAGTAAGTTCACAACAGATCCCTTTCCGTGCACCAGTATGTACATAAACTGAGACAGGCCCCATTCGCGCTCACATCCAATGTCTTGTACACAGAGGGTCTAAACTTAATTCTAAGTAGACTCATTTTTTTAAAATTATGTTTCTTGTATTTTTATATGTTGTGAGTCTCATAATGCACCGTAATACCAATTTCTATAATAAGAGCAGTGAGAAGTAACCTAGTAGAAACAATCATCCGCTTTCGTAGGAAACTGCCTTCTTAATGGCTTTCTAATGTTACTGAAGACCATCAGTAAAGAGGTTCTTTCTTCAGAAGGTTAGACAATTTTTTCTGGGGAAATGTGATGCTCGTGGCTATTTTGTTTATCTTTAAGGTCCTATGTAACCTTTACATCACCTAGGAAGGTTACGTTCAGTTATTTTCAGCTATACCTCACTCTGGCAGAGGCCATCCTTTATATGCTCATTGGAATTCCTGTTTGGCACTATGTCATGAGGTATGTTTTCTTCACCTCTAGGCCATCCGCACGTGAGCACACCTTGCCTTCTGCACTACTCAATAATTGGTATAAAACTTTCCGCCACCTAGGATCTGTGTACGCTTTAACGAACCAAAGGCAACATCAGTGGCATTTCAGCAGATACAGCCGAAGGGCACATTCAAGGCTGCTCCAGGGCTACTTTTCATGCCATCTGGAGGCTGTTTTCTGAAATGTATAATCTTAAATTGATGTGCCCTTTGGCAACAGGTGTCTGAAAAAGCATGAGAGACATGTTTGCGTAAAGCATAGATATCCAAAGCCTTTTCATGTTTTTAGGGTCGAGCCTGCGTTGCATGCGCTCGTGCATGCGTATCGCTGCAAGACGCTTTAGTATTTAAAAAAGGGCTCGGAGCCCTGTCAACTTCACGTCAGTGTTTTTTATTGGTTCGTGGGCTCGCCTAATAAAATCTGCTTGCTTTCATTAGTCGAAGGCATGCATTCGTCATGCCTTTTCCGGTAGCTAGCCCTCCTCGAACGCAGCGACCAAGTACAGAAAACATGCAAGGCTCGCTGTTTTTCGTCGGGCTCGTGGACTTCTTTTTCTCCAATTTACGAGCGCGATCTCGCTTGGCAGAAGTCCAGCGCTTTACAAAGTTAATTTCACTTTTTCGGGTTATGTACATAAATGCACTTTTTCCCGATAGGTGAAAAGTCGGGTTAGGAGTTTACAACGCGATCAGCTCTAACATGAGCAAACGCGAGACCCGTTGCATTGTAAATGCTTGTTTTTTCCTTTTTTCCCCGAAAGTGGAAATAGAAGAGAGCCAGGTTTAGAATTTGCGGCGAGTTCTGCGTTTCAGTTTCCAGTGTAGTGTCTACCACCAGCCACTCTTTATTCTATATAACCAACAGACAGTCTCCTATCATTGTTGAGCTTAAAAGGGGTCTGATCCAGCAAGAAGTTTTTAACGTGCTGGAAAGCAGTTTTAGGTTTTGTAGTGCGAGAAAATCTACGACTAACAGTATGGCTCAACATAAAGGTAAGTGAATCCCTCTTGCTAACTGTAGAAACTGCATTTGAGTGTCTCTGAAGGCCAGGGCATGGCAGTTTTTTTTTTATTCTACATACAGTTTTAAGGAAGAGGCATGTGCTATTACATTTCAGTTATATTACTCCTAGAAACTGCTCACCCTGTACTTGGGTCTGTATTTGGAGTACATTTTTACACAAACCTAGTGCTGTAGTACTATAGTCCTGTTGCACAGGCGTCTTTAAATATATTTCCCGTGTTGGACAATGAAAATGCAGTGATAGTCATCAGTGATAAGCACAGATATAAATACATTACCATGATTAGTTGTAGCATCTTTTGTATTTTATCAGTTTAACCAATCACTAATACGCTGTTTAACATGACTGATTATTAAACCTAACTGTTTGTAACTGGCTGGCGGTATTAAAGTGTAGATAAGTGTGTGTGCTTTTCGCTATTTGTTTTTCTCTTCATGCGTTTGTCTGCCCCATGAGTTGTCTGTGCTTCTAATTAAATTACACATGACCTATGATGACATTTGCTTTAATGTGTTTCAGTGTTAAAGCTTGCAAGCGTTTATTGATTCAGAATGCTGCAAATGATATTCCTTTAACAGTTGTTAAGGTGCAATATCCTCCCTTTAGCTGCCTATCATGTTCCTTATGACATGTTTCCTCACTGTTCATTCCTGTTTTCCTTCTCTTTGTACCATTTTCCAAAACCTACCTATGACCTGTCACTGTGTTTTCCCCTAGTAAGGTCTGGCAGGAAAGGACGGCGAAGAGTGTTTAGTCTGTCGGAGGCTGACAGTCATGGTGGACACTGGGTTTAGGTCTTCAAGCAGCAGCTGCAACCGCAACTTGCACAAAACAAATTCAGGCAGGTTTCTCCATACGATTTCACAAGCCCACCATATTATTTAGAGCATAATCATGATATGCTTTATTCCTTTAGCTGTTAATAATATAGATGCATTTTGAATCTTTATTAGTACTGTTTAGTATCAACCTACAAAAGAAAATAGCTATATCACATTCCAGACTGCATATTGTATATATTTTATGTAAATGTGATATTGGCAGCGTTTAAATCATACATTTCTTTAAGGCGACATAAGCTAAATCATTAGGTGTACTTCAGTTTACATAGTGTTTGCTGACAGACCATTTTTATGTTAAACCTCACTTAAATAGTTCGGCCTTTTGGCTTCCTTCTGATAGGTGCAAATAACACATCTTGGCTTTGTGTCATCCAGAATGCTGCATAAAAAGGTGTAGACCCATGTCATAAATGTATGTGAAATTACGTTTTCTTCATGAAAACTGATTAAGATTGCAGAGGGTATCGCAAGCAGATCTTCTGAATTTCAGTAACATCAGTGGATTGCTAGTGGCCTCCAAAATTTCGTAGTAGCAGGATCTGCATTATCCTCCTCCATGCTCCTGTATGTGACATTTGGTATCTGACAGTATAATGAAATTTACAGCACCGACCTCCCTAACTAAGATGCAGCTAGCAAAAGGGAAAGCCAGTCTTACTGGGATCAGTAAAGCTAAGTTATTTCGAGTCTTTGTGTTTGCCTTGAATTTTATCTTGTCGCAAGCCAATCCATGAATCGATAAACTGAATTCGACCGAGGGTACTGTAGTAAGTAGGCTAGGAGGTACAGTCGGCCATTCTTGTCTTCACGGCTTTTTTCCTCAGGGTGCACAGATATGGAGGTGCCACAAACAGCCTCAATTCAGTATAACAATTCATAAAGAGCCAGTGGCTGACATAGGACAATTGGTAATTAGCATAACCTTTTTGATTGTCGTTCAAGTAATTACAATGAAATTGATTACACTTTGTGGGTTGATACCAATATGTACTAGTACTCTTTTGTAACCTGTTTGGAGATTAATGTTTTGTGCCCATCTAGCGACAACAATGCTGTCATGTTGTGCTTCATTTTCTGTTCCCATTTTAAGTGTGCTAAGCATGTCTTGTTTGCACCCACCCTACGGTTTTCAGCTTTTGTTATTTGCCCTTCTGCTTTTGCTCTTTGTATTAAATTATAATGCATGGCACCTTTTCTTGATGGAATATTGGGTGTGGGTAGAAATGATTAAAATACTCTTATTTATTGGTTGCAAAAGATGGATAAAATGCTAAATATCACTTGTACATGATTGACCTGTTAGAGCTTTTTTATTCTAGAATGCGTCTATCAGGTTTGATTTATTGGAACATATTTCGTCTATCTACATGTCGTGTTTGTAAACAATTTCACAGGGGGTTGTTTACATACATTTGCACTTACTGTGATCTTTTTTTAATTTGACAATCTTTCACGTGGTGCGAGCTGTGAGCTGCTAAACATCTGCTGTCCTTTAGTAGTATATTTGTGCGATGAAAAGCTTAAAATAAGCCTCTGACTATACCCCTTACCTTACTAAAGTGCTGCAGTTGTGCAAAAATGGAGTAGATGCTTCTATGCCCTTTTTTGCTTAAACAATAGGGAGCTCAGCATACAGAATTCGGTTAGCTTCATCTTTTCTTTAATGTAAAAATCCTTGTGATATTTCAGACACCCTTTACTCTTTTCCCTCTTGCACAGGTTACAAAAACGGCTCACTAGAATGCGTGCTCCATTTTACAAAACGTATGTAATATGACCTCAAGGTCCCAAGTCCTAAACTGTATTTGAGTGCATTTCCACCGGCCCCAAATCTTTTTACAGAAGGCTTTTTTTTCTGTCGATGCATTTTAGGACATTGGATTATTTACTTTTTTTCCAAATACATAATATAGTTACGTTTTTTAAAGGGAATAATAAGAAACTACACTGAGGCACAGTTGCCAGCTATGCAACACTTTCAAAGGCACCGCCGGGCTTTGATTTTCTATTTCTCTTTTACAAAACTGTACATATTAACAGAATCGTGCCTCTCTTTTAATTGCCAACAAGCCTAGGAAAGAAAATAATAAAAGGTCATATTAAAAAAAAAAAAAAATCCTGGTTTCGATTTATGGCTCTTGTATACTTCTGCATTCAGTATGTTTACATGTTGCATCAGCTGCAGTAAACGTTTGCAGTATTCCTTCCCAAAGGTTAACAGATGCTTATGTTAGCTATATATCGAGTGAGCTTCTTTCTATCAAGTTAACCCTTGGCAACAGATAGGTTACTGTTTTGACATCATGGATCATAAGCAACCTGTCAGAGGTGGCTTGTCCATTACGTGAATGCGGAATCAACTTTAGCGCATTGAAGTTGAATGAATCTATTAAGATGGCCACTTCAGAGCACTTATGCAAACAGAGAAGTTCCTCAAGTTTGTTTATGTACATTGACTCTGCAGGTGTGGTTCGTTCTGAGAAGGATGATCATGACCATGTATAGGTGGTCTGAAAACAATGTCTCTGCTGAATGACTGACCAGAAGTGGTTCCTCCAGTGTATAGCTTTTGACCAACTAAACAAAAGCCTTCCCACCATAGCATGGATACAAACCGGCCCTACAGATTTGGTTCTTCGATTGCCTATAGTTTGAAATAAAAAGAAGTAATAGACCCAGAGCACCTAAGAAAAATAACAGTACCTAGCTAGTTCCACCAAAAATCTATGCTCAAGTTCCAAACAAAGGTGATTGGTCCAAAGCATAAATGTGTTCAATGGTACACACATAGCTCCTAAGCATGGAAGATGAATAATGCTACAGTAATGGTTCTTACAGCCTCCAGGCTAAAGGATGATAAAAAGATGGTACTCCTACAGAACCTATAAAAAATAACCGTACATAGGGTCTCCCACCAGAAAATCTATGCTGATTGATCAAACAGGAGCAGTCCTAAAAATGCACAGTTCTGTGGAGAGTCCTCCAAAGCATTGATGTTGAGTAAGCCAACAAAGGTGTGCCTTTTTGATTTTAGATGCAGAGCATCTGAACAAAGGATGTACCTTTACTGGATAGAGATGGAATCTTTGTACTGAGAAATGCCCTTCAGGAAAAGGCTGCAGAAAGGCTCCAATTTGTAGAAATTGAATAGCCTAAGGGAAAGATAAATGTAGAATAATATAACCTGGGAAATCCATACATTGATTAGAAATATCTCTGTGACTGATTTCAGAGCATAGATGTTGAATGACTCTGTAGTGGTGTCCCTCCATATCGCTGTTGATCGGCATGTGTATTTGTTGATGAATGTAAAGACTAGAAAATAGTAAGGCATTTTTCCATCAGCATTCACTACAAATGTGTACTGGCAGTGGCAAGCAAATCTATAAATCCATTAATTAGAAAAAGCGCAAGCTCAATTATGTTTTTCCTCAGTTTTTTCCACCTAAAACATTATTGTGAGTGCCAAGCTTTGCTGCTGTTTATTTTTACCTCTATCTTCTGTGCACATGCAACCAGTTTTGTAGGGCTGTTAATGATGCTACTGCTTACTTATCAAACGGAGACATGCATCCATCTACCATCATTCAGTGTCCTCAAAGCCAATCTTATGTCTTTGTCGGTGAGCGATTTTCAGTTCGCTTGGTACATTTTCTGCATTAGTTTGTATCTTTATGTTCGATGGCATGTGTAGCTGCAGATACACATGCTTTGCACATCCCGCCATCTAGTGTTGGGCTCGGAGTGTTACAAGTTGTTTTTCTTCGAAGAAGTCTTTTCGAGTCACGAGATCGAGGTACTCCTCCCATTTCGGCTCCATTGCGCATGGGCGTCGAATCCATCTTAGATTGTTTTTTTTCCGCCATCTGGTTCAGACGTGTTCCTTTTCGCTCCGTGTTTCGGTTCGGAAAGATAGTTAGAATCTCGGAAAATTTGACGGTATTGTTTGCGTTCGGTATCGGGTTAGTTACAACAGATCGACACCGACTTTTGAAGAGCTTCGGTGGCCCTTTGGGGTTTTTTCGATCCCCCGTCGGGGCCTGGTCGGCCCGACCACGTGTCTCTTCAAGGCTGATGGAACGGACCCCATTCCGCTTCTGCCCCAAATGCCACAACAAGTATCCGTATACAGATCAGCACCTGGTCTGTAACTTGTGTTTGTCTCCAGAACACAGAGAAGATACTTGTGAAGCCTGTCGAGCGTTTCGGTCGAGGAAGACACTAAGAGACCGAAGAGCAAGAAGACTGCAAATGGCGTTGGCGCAGACAGGACAAAGACACTTGGAGGAGGAAGAAGAAACCTTCTCCATCCAGGACTCGGACTCGGAAGAGCTCGATCTCTAAGAGACGCCTAATACCGTGAGTAAGACGTCGACACACAAAACTCACGAGAAGACCACAAAAGCCCAGGGGACGCCACCGCCAGCAGGCCATGGCTTAACCCGAAAAGTAGGTGACCGACCATCGGCACCGAAAAAGGGCACGCATGTGTCAAAGTCATCCGACTCCGGTTGAGATACCGGCACACAGCAACCTCGACAGCGGGTCCGAGCATGTTCAGCACCGAGAGGGCGGCACCGAATCAAGTCGGCACCGAGAGACCGGGACGCCAAAAGTAAAGAAAGTGTCGTCGGAGCTGAAAAAGGCTACCGAAAAGGTTTCTATTCCGAAACATCCAGCTTCGGAACCGAAATCAGGTTCCTACACAGAAGAACAGGGACTGTCCTCACAAATGCAAGGACATAAGTTCGGACAAGAACTAGAGTCAGTGGAGCCAGACTACACTCAGAGAAGGCTCCACATCCAAAAGGAAACAGGGAAGATAAGTACTCTTACACCAATTAGGATGAAAAGAATACTTGCCTTTCAAGAAAAGGACAAGCAGCCACAGGCAAAGGTGGTAAAACAAACAACTCCGCCACCGTCTCCACCACCATCAACACACACATCACCGGTAGCCACTCCACCACTGATGCAATCCCCAACTCATACTGGAATGTGTCAGGATGATCCCGACGCATGGTATCTTTATGATGCGCCGGTGTCAGATAACAGCCCAGACTGTTACCCAGCGAGGCCGTCGCCACCTGAGGACAGTACAGCCTACACACAGGTGGTGTCAAGAGCAGCAGCATTTCATAATGTCACCTTGCACGCAGAACCTATTGAGGATGACTTTTTGTTTAACACACTGTCCTCCACTCATAGCCAATACCAAAGCTTACCTATGCTACCTGGAATGCTAAAACACTCAAAACAAGTGTTTCAGGAGCCTGTGAAGGGCAGGGCCATTACTCCAAGGGTGGACAAAAAGTACAAGCCACCGCCAACAGACCCTGTATATATTATGCAGCAATTAACACCAGGCTCTGTGGTAGTGGGGCAGCTCGCAAAAGAGCAAACTCTCACACCTCGGGAGACGCACCACCTCCAGACAAGGATAGTCGCAAATTCGACGTTACAGGGAAAAGGGTTGCAGCACAAGAGGCCAACCAATGGCGCATTGCCAATTCGCAAGCACTGCTGGCAAGATATGACAGGGCTCATTGGGACGAAATGCAGCATTTCATTGAACACTTACCCAAAGAGTTTAAAAAAGGGCACAACAAGTGGTGGAGGAAGGATAAAGTATCTCAAATAATCAGATACGGTCAGCAATGGATGCAGCAGATACAGCTGCTAGGACAATAAATACAGCAGTAACCATAAGGAGACACGCATGGTTGCGGACGTCCGGATTCAAGCCGGAAATACAACAAGCCGTGCTAAATATGCCTTTTAACGGACAGCAGTTGTTTGGGCCGGAGGTGGACACTGCTGTCGAAAAACTTAAAAAAGACACTGATACGGCCAAAGCCATGGGCGCACTCTACTCCCCACAGAGCAGAGGCACATTTCGCAAAACACAGTTTAGAGGGGGGTTTCGAGGACAAACTACAGTACCCACAACTTCACAAACAAGGCCCACTTATCAGAGCCCGTATCAGCGGGGAAGTTTTCGGGGACAATATAGAGGGGGACAATTCCAAAAGAGTAGAGGGAAGTACCAAAGTCCCAAAACTCCTCAAAACAAGCAGTGACTTCCACGTCACAAATCCCCAACACATAACACCTGTGGGGGGGAGACTAACCAAATTTTACAAACATTGGGAAGAAATAACAACAGACACTTGGGTCCTAGCAATTATCCAGCATGGTTATTGCATAGAATTTCTCAAATTCCCTCCAAACGTCCCACCGAAAACACACAATATGTCAAAACAACACATGGACCTTCTAGGACTAGAGGTCCAAGCGCTGCTACAAAAGGGAGCAATAGAATTAGTACCAATTCAACAGAAAGGAACAGGAGTTTACTCTCTGTACTTTCTCATACCCAAAAAAGACAAGACTCTAGGACCTATATTAGATCTCAGAACATTAAATACCTACATCAAATCAGATCACTTTCACATGGTGACATTACAGGACGTAATCCCACTACTCAAACAACAAGACTACATGGCAACTCTAGACTTAAAGGATGCATATTTCCATATACCGATACATCCTTCACACAGAAAATACTTGAGGTTTGTATTCCAAGGGGTACATTACCAATTCAAGGTGTTGCCATTCGGAATAACAACTGCGCCAAGGGTTTTCACAAAATGCCTGGCAGTGGTAGCTGCACATATCAGAAGGCAGCAAATACATGTGTTCCCGTACCAAGACGATTGGTTAAACAAAACCAACACGCTAGAAAGATGTTCACAACACACAAAGTATATCATAGAAACCCTCCACAAACTAGGTTTCTCAATCAATTACACAAAGTCACACCTTCAGCCGTGTCAGACACAGCAATACTTAGGGGCGACAATCAACACAACAAAAGGGATTGCCACTCCAAGTCCACAAAGGATACAAGCATTTCACAATGTAATACAAGCCATGTATCCAAAACAAAGGATACAGGTCAAGATGGTGATGAAACTACTAGGCATGATGTCCTCATGCATAGCCATTGTCCCAAACGCCAGATTAAACATGCAGCCCTTACAACAGTGCCTAGCATCACAATGGTCACAGGCACAGGGTAAACTTCTAGATCTAGTGTTGATAGACTGCCAAACATACACCTCGCTTCTATGGTGGAACAATATAAATTTAAACCAAGGGCGGCCTTTCCAAGACCCACTGCCTCAATACGTAATAACTACAGATGCCTCCATGATAGGGTGGGGAGCACACCTCAATCAACACACAATCCAGGGACAATGGGACACTCACCAAAGACAGTTTCATATAAATCACTTAGAACTACTGGCAGTATTTCTAGCGTTGAAAGCATTTCAACCCATAATAAGCCACAAGCACATTCTTGTCAAAACAGACAACATGACAACAATGTATTATCTGAACAAACAAGGAGGAACACACTCGACACAGTTGTGTCTCCTGGCACAGAGAATATGCCATTGGGCGATTCACAACCACATTCGCCTAATAGCACAGTTTATTCCAGGGATTCAGAATCAGTTAGCAGACAATCTCTCTCGGGACCACCAACAGATCCACGAATGGGAGATTCACCCCCAAATACTAAACGGTTACTTCCAAAGATGGGGAACACCACAAATAGACCTATTTGCAACAAAAGAAAACGCAAAATGCCAAAACTTCGCATCCAGATACCCACAAGATCAGTCTCAGGGCAATGCGTTATGGATGAGTTGGTCAGGGATATTTGCATACGCTTTTCCCCCTCTCCCACTCCTTCCATATCTGGTAAACAAATTGAGTCAAAACAAACGCAAACTCATACTAATAGCGCCAACTTGGGCAAGACAACCTTGGTACACAACACTACTAGACCTCTCAGTAGTGCCTCATGTCAAACTACCAAACAGACCAGATCTGTTAACTCAACACAAACAACAGATCAGACGCGCAAATCCAGCATCCCTGAATCTAGCAATTTGGCTCCTGAAGTCTTAGAATTCGGACACTTAGACCTTACACAGGATTGTATGGAGGTCATAAAACAAGCTAGGAAACCAACCACTAGACATTGCTATGCAAATAAGTGGAAAAGATTTGTTTATTATTGCCATAATATTCAAATTCAGCCATTACACGCATCTGCTAAAGACATTGTAAGCTACTTACTACATTTGCAAAAGTCAAAGCTAGCTTTTTCATCCATTAAAATACATCTTACCGCAATTTCAGCTTATCTGCAAATTACGCACTCAACTTCATTATTTAGGATACCCGTCATAAAAGCGTTTATGGAAGGCCTAAAGAGAATTATACCACCAAGAACACCACCAGTTCCTTCGTGGAACCTCAACATTGTCTTAACACGACTCATGGGTCCACCTTTCGAACCTATACACTCATGTGAAATGCAATACTTAACATGGAAAGTTGCATTTCTAATTGCTATCACATCTCTAAGAAGAGTAAGTGAGATACAGGCATTTACCATACAAGAACCATTTATTCAGATACACAAGCATAAAGTAGTCTTACAAACAAATCCAAAATTCTTACCAAAAGTCATATCACCGTTCCACTTGATTCAAACAGTAGAACTACCAGTGTTCTTCCCAAAGCCAGATTCTGTAGCTAAAAGAGCACTACATACATTAGACATCAAAAGAGCGTTAATGTACTACATTGACAGAACAAAACAAATTCAGAAAACAAAACAAAATGATTTATTGCTTTCCAAAAACCTCATACAGGAAATCCAATTTCAAAACAAGGCATTGCTAGATGGATAGTTAAATGCATTCAAACTTGTTATCTCAAAGCAAAAAGAGAACTGCCTATTACACCAAAGGCACACTCGACTAGAAAGAAAGGTGCTACCATGGCCTTTCTAGGAAATATTCCAATGACTGAAATATGTAAGGCAGCCACATGGTCTACGCCTCATACGTTTACCAAACACTACTGTGTGGATGTGTTAACGGCACAACAAGCCACAGTAGGCCAAGCAGTACTACGGACATTGTTTCAAACAACTTCAACTCCTACAGGCTGAACCACCGCTTTGGGGAGATAACTGCTTACTAGTCTATGCAAAGCATGTGTATCTGCAGCTACACATGCCATCGAACGGAAAATGTCACTTACCCAGTGTACATCTGTTCGTGGCATGAGTCGCTGCAGATTTACATGCGCCCACCCGCCTCCCCGGGAGCCTGTAGCCGTTTCGAAGTTGATCTTAAACATTTGTAACTTTGTAAATATATCACTTTAAACTACATTATGTACATACATATTCACTCCATTGCATGGGCACTATTACTATAATACACAACTCCTACCTCACCCTCTGCGGGGAAAACAATCTAAGATGGAGTCGACGCTCATGCGCAATGGAGCCGAAATGGGAGGAGTCCCTCGATCTCGTGACTCGAAAAGACTTCTTCGAAGAAAAACAACTTGTAACACTCCGAGCCCAACACTAGATGGCGGGATGTGCAAAGCATGTGAATCTGCAGCGACTCATGCCACGAACAGATGTACACTGGGTAAGTGACATTTTCCTTACAGTAGTCACATCTTTATTTAACTTTGTTTTACAGTCATTCAAATGAATGGGGCCATTAAGTGCGTGAAGTATGTTTTGCAATGTATTTCCTTGCAGGTTGTTTTATAGGCCTTACAGAATTTAAATGTACTGTGCTGTAGCCAAATTCAGAGAAATCAGATGAGCTACAGCACATGTATCTGTTGATTTCTCATATGAAAGTTTTAGACCTCACTTGTCCTCACGTATTAACAATTGTTCTGGATCCCCTAATACAAGATGAGCATCCCAGTTTATGTTATTTTCCACACTTAGGTAACTGACTACGGCTGGACATATTTAGTTTCGTTTCCAAACTTTGCTTTACTCATTCTACCTTAGAGTTACTGTTTTAATGTGCTTGTTTTTTGTTTCCCATCTATTACTTGAGGGAGTTTTCATTCCAGGTTTGTTATGAGATGCAGTAAAGAAATAAAGTTCCTCTCTGGGAGAGGGTACTAGGTTGTTATTCTAAGTATGTTTTTCTCTCAAGCCTTTCCTGGTCCTCAAGAATGAGTGAGGACTGAGGCCTGGTGCCCACTTCATATTGTTTTCAGTTCATAGATTCGACATCTGACATGACAGTTGGAAAGGCCCTTTCCCCTGTAGACGGTGTTGGACGTTCAGGATATTTTTCTGATGTTTCCAGACATTTGTGATGCTTATGCCGCTTCAATTCTGGCCCTTGCTAGCACTGACAGTGTTGTGCACCTACCCAATTCCTTGCTCGTTTGAGAATGAGACTGCATCAATGGTACCCCAGGACTTGATGAATTCATTTTTTATGAAATGTTTTCCATTATGGTGACAGTTAAAGCAGATGCGCTGAATAGTTTGTAGGCAGTAAACAACAATGGGACGCTCCATAGTCATGTTCTCAAAGCTTTAATATGGGCTTGGGTTTCACCACTTATGTATCAATTGATAACCTTGTCCAGTAAAAAGTTGGAAAGACTTTGCTCTCTGCAGTATCCTCACAAAAGATTGCGGGGAGATGCCTTCCTGATAATTTTTTTTTGTTCTTTACCCATTTCGACCAGTGCCAGTCATCGAGAGAGCCCTCTTAAACACGAGTTTGGACAATGCAGTGGTGGTTCTGGTAGCTGCAAATTGAGTGAGAAGATTCTATTGTACAGATGTTGGACCTCTGTGTTCGTCGACCTTGTGTTTATGCTCAAGAGTCAGCTGCTTTGTCAAGAGGAGGGAAAGATCCACCGTTGTAACCTAGTCACTTACCCTTCATGTATGCACCTTAAGAGTACGAATCGTTGTTCTTATTCTCTACCAAATAAAGCTTCTGTATATTCAGCTGTGGCATACCCTAGTATGTGCAGCGAGAAGGAAATATTTGTTGAATGGCGTTAGAATAGTAAACGTAGCATGGTGCTGATTTCAGCTGTGTCTTCCAGATCATCTTTCTGAAAGCTTCCGTGGATGGCTTCATTCTTCAGGAGCTGATAAATAAGATTCCTCACTTTCTGTTAGTTGTGCCATCACAGCAATTGAATTTTATGCTGGCAGATGTAGCAAGAGGTGGCCTTCAACAGAGAGGACTGTGAGACCAATGTCTTAAACATCCATTGTAATCTCTGGGGAAATATCAGTACTAAGCACAAATACCAAAGGCATCACTCTGTGTCATGGTCCAGATGTGGAGGTAAAACTGAAAAAGAGTAGGCCACAGGCGAAGTAACTGATCATTGGTGTGCCCTCACCGCTTCAAAAAACAAGCAGAGGATAATCCTCTCCTTATTCTATTCAAATAAAAAAGTCTGGACAAAATTCCTTAGTCCTAAATCCTACCCCACAGACGGATGCTGATAAGAATAAGCACAGTTGAGGAAAACAGTCAGAAATTGACTTAGTTACAAGCTCAAAAGTCCATTTAGCCAGTGCTATCTTTGAGGCATACGTATTGACCAGATGTTCTGCCAACCTGGGGCCTATTTCCTCATCTAAACCATCATATAGGAAATTGACCACTCCAAAAGTTACACAGTAATAGAATCAATAAACTTCCTGTGTTTCTAGGCAGCTAATCCCCAACAACAAAATCGAACATGGTGTTAAACCAGTCAATATTTTGTAGAAGCACATAAGTTATTGAAGCATTCATCCCTTTAACATTTCGTTTACTGAGGAATCTTTATCTTTTCCTCATGTCAATGAGATCAATGGGTTAACTTCAAGCCTTTTCCTCAGGGTAATGGTTTTGCGAGCACTCCCTTCATTTCTCTCTTCTAGTTTGCACACAAGTTTATCCTTTCTAGATTTTTTCCTCATTCAGTGTTTACACAGACTTTGCCGTGTATTAGCTCTAGGTCTTTATATCAGGGGAGCTAATGATTTCATACTAGTTCGGTATTTTGGTCTGCAGGATTTGGGCAGTGTTTCAGAAGCATCCAATTTAAGCTGTTGCATAGTTATTTGACATGGTAGTCTGTCCAAGAAGGAACTTCCTAATGACTGTTGCTGGAGAGTGCTGATGGGAGAAATGTGTCTGACAGTGGCATGGTCTTCCTTCCCCACATACACTGATGACGCTTTCTTCTTCTTCTATTTCTTAGGCAAGACAAGATATTGACTATGTGAAAAGCTATTCTGCAGAATTTTCTTACGGAAATAGGCCAGTGTTTACTCAGCCCTTCTTCCTGGTGATGGGCATTGCTATGGAAGTCCTTCAAACGTGACAAAAATGCGGGATGAAGAATCCACTAAAAGAGCAATATACTTACCTTTGCTACATTTCTGTTTTATACTATTTGTTACACCAGATTCCTCATCACCTGCCACCCTTTTCTAAGGGAATGTGATGCCACTGATTTTTCAGTTCAGATTGTTAGGAAAAATGGCTTAGTTAGCTCTGTGTTTTTTCCACATTGCCTCAGTGAAACCTAAATATCTGGGATATGGGATATGGCATAACTGTCATAAGGAGCATTGGTGCCCCTCTGGTCCCTCTGCCATGTCATACCTTGAGAGTAAAGTGAACCCCCTACTGAGCTGCAAAAACCCAACTAGCAACAGAAGGGAGTTACTGCTATGTTGAAAGGTTGTATTTTTTCTGGCTAATTTCTGATGGTTACTGTGGTGGATTCAAAGGGGATGAATCTGCATGTAGGTATAGTATCGACCAGAAAAAGTTACCTAAGAGTAGCATTATGAACCTTTTTACCCAAATAGAGTGCACTATACGGTTAAATATTTCTAAATATGTCAAATATTTACCCCTTTTCAGCTATGGCAGTCTATGGAAGAATGCTTGTTTGACATTATTTATCCCAAAGTATTTTATCGTGTGATGTCCTTTTTTTAATTTCACTATTAATTAGAAATTCATATTGTTTTCTTTCTGGTTTTCAGAACATTTATACATTACCTGCCATTCATGACCACCTCCGGGCAAACTGGATACTTTTGGTTACTGTCTGTCTTTCCACGGAAGTCCTAAATGTTTAAATTTAATCAAAATAGCTGTCTCTTTGGGGCTTGCACTGAATTCTCTTGCAAAGATATCCAATCACTATTGATACATCTCTCGGTCATGTCTTTCTTAGATAAGTGCCCACATGTGGGCATTCTGAAGGTCACTCCCTTTAAATTAGTTTCAGTGGTTTTAATGACCATAATCTTTAGTATTCTGCAAGTTACTGATAGGTTTGCTTTTAACCTATTTTGCTAATTGTATTCTGTCCATTCTTTTTTGCGAAGGTTTTACCCAGAAATTGATCCCAAATGTGGTCTCTTGTTAGTGGGTAGGGATAGAACACATTTCTCATCAGAAAATATATTCCCAGTGGATTAGCAAGTGCTCCTGAGGGGTCACAGTGTTTTGCATGCGTACCTAGTGTCAGCGTTTCTGCAGGAAACTGTTGAAACCCATTTTTTCCAATGGTGCAAGAAAATAAAGACTAAACGTTGTAGTTCTCTGCGATTCTCGAGACCTGTCAGAATATACAAAATATTCCATGGCCTTCTATTGTATTTTCATGCTAAATTACCCTTCCGTTTGAAAACATTTGGAGGTTGCCTTCTGATACACGTATGTAGCTCAAGATAAAGACAGGTGGCTGAGAAAATTCCACAAAACTACACAGCCCGGAAAATTGGTGCCGTTCTGATTTATTTTATTAATTATATGTATATATATATATATATATATTTCTATATTTTAACAAATAGTATGGCATGGTTGCGAGTGACTCCTAATATTCCAATCCTTGCATAAACCCCTGTTTAATCACGGGTCAGAATTATGAGTTTAAGGTACTTAAACTTTCCGATAATCTGAATGAGTTTAAATTCCACAACCTTTGTTAAATTTCAGCTGGTCAAACCTGCTGACATTGAACAGGTTAAAACATACAAGTTTGATGCGTTAAACACCTGACAAATAACATACCCTGTTGTAACGTTATGTATCAGGAACGACAGATAACGCCTCCACTCGTCAGGCTAAAAAATGGGTCTTTCCCCAGGACACACAAAGATGGCTGTGGTCTTACGTCTGCATATAATACATGTTCAGCATTGCTTTTTACTTTGTTTTACTGCTAATTGTGTAACAACATCAGATTGGGGCGGGGCAGAAAAAGACTAGCATGTTGTGTGGATGTTTATTATTTAATGTTTGCAATTTCTTTCTCAAACCGGCCTCATACTGCTTTCACCTTCATGAAGCATGTGCTCCTTTTTCTAAAGTTTCCTGCTGCATTCGAACTCTCTGAGAAAACTATAATTTCTTGTGTCTGGTTAGAATTGGCCTTCTCCTTCTTAATACTATTTGAACGAAAAGTATATTTTCGATTTTCTATGACTTTACTTTTCTCAAGGAGTTCCCGTTCAAGCCTGACATTTGACTTGCCCTGTCATGTTTTTTGGTATTTACTTAAGTAACCATTAACCTTTTATTTATTTTTTGCTCTCCATATCCTCATAGCTTCTCATATTTTGCGGCAAGGTGTTGCAGAAGATAATAATATTTACCCTGCTGTGGCTCCCTTCTAAAACAGCACAGAAAGAAGGCCAGGCACGTGTGGTACAGTGCTGGATGTCCAAGTTTAAGAGCTTTTATTTTCGGATTAACTGTAATGTTCTAAAAAGTTGCATCTCTCGGCCTTTAAAGTTGAAGGCCATTAAATTGGACTTTTATGTTTTTAAATGGCGACTCGAATTCAAATTGTAGGAATGTAAAGGCTGTCAAACATTTCAGTATTTCATTCTGTTTTACTTTCTCTACTAGATGAACCTACTAGCACTGATCATCCTCCACCAGCCATCTCCAGTCAGGTAGAGTTTGTTGATGAAACCCAGCCTCCCATCTCCAAACCCAAAGAGAGCTCTTTAAGGAAGCCGGAACAAGAAATTGCACATTTATCCCCAAGCCTGATTCCTGCACAGCAGCCAACCATCTCGTTATTATCAGATGACAGTGCCGATGCCCTGAGTGTGGAATCTCTCACTCTGGTCCCTCCTGTTGACTCTTACAGCATTCATACGTTTAGCTCCAGTGTGCAGTCTTCCATAGAGCTCGAAGTACCCAAAGCGGCAGCTGGTGACCGACCTGGTGGCTTCGAGCCAGTAGACACTGATAATATTGTCACTTTCCATTAATTCCTTGGTGTAGCCTAAGCATTCAACACCCTTATGACCTTCTACTGGAGACTTAGGGTCCTCTCTACGCAACCAGACGCTGCTTTAGTTGGTGATCGCTGAGAAGGCACATCTTCACCAATCACCATTTCTTTTATTAAAGTTGTGCTGAAGATGGGATGTAAAAGTCTATTTTGTTTTACTGACTATAAGAGCAGATACCTGTGGAAGACATTTTGTTGTCATGGCCTCAAAGGGTATGATAGTTTGGCTCACCTTTTGAAATGAAATAAGTTCTCTGCAAATATGAGCACCACTTCTAAACAGCAAAGAAAGCCTGGTTTCGGCCGAAGTAAATTTTCTGGAACAAAGGTGCATCGGTAATGGAGGGACTATGAGGGGTGAAACGAGCTAGTGGATATCTGAATTGTCTTATTGTACAGAGGCACTATTGTTGAAAAGATATGTTTTATATGCTGGTTCACGTTGGCCACTTTAAAGCGTACAATAAAAAAAGTTCTGATCTGTTTTGAATTGTTATTCGAAGAAAGTTGACCTTATTGTGCTCTCTAGATATGTAATATTTATTATTTCCATATGTTGTTATTGACCCTTGAAATTACATACCTGTTATCAAAAAATAAGTATTAATAACACATCCAAGGTTTTGTACTGGCTCATCAAAGGTTTTGTTTTAAAACTCGTTGCTCGCGGTTTGTGTCGACAATGCAAAGAATGTAAAATATTTGAACATCTGTACTAATGGCTGCTGTTTTTACAAGTGACATCTAGAGTTCATTACTTTATTTTTTGGTAATAGTTGCACTCAGCGTTAACTGAATTGTATGATAACTTGTAATTCAATGAAATAAACATTCAGCTCTTTTATGTAAATTCAACTCTTGAAGATTAACACATTATATGTTTTGTTGCAATAGGAACGTGCTATGCACAAACATTCGCAAACAACAGATGTTAGTTACTTGACCTTGTTTCAAATAAAATTCTCTCTTCCAAAAAAATGGCTCCGACATAGCCGTTTACCACATGAATTAAAGTGCTTCCCTGTTTTCTACAGGTATTGCAATTGCAAGTCACTGAGAATTTTCATTATGCAGTCCCTGAATTGTGGTAGGTTTGCATCATCTCTTTTGGGCATGGTGCAGTATTTCTTTCATCATAGTACCTAAAAAAAAACTACTCTGTCTTTATTACTTAGTATTATGCTACATCTGATGCAAGTGATCATGCAGGTGCAGTTACATAGGAAACAAGTATTAGCAAAGCCAACAGGTTTCACCTTTATTCATTCTTCTGCACTATATCTTACTAATTGGATTATAAATATTGGAAAAAGGTTATAATAATGTTGGTTTTAAATTTGATAAACTGTTAATAGTTGTTTATGTTGTGATATATGTTGAAATTATATCCCAGGGTTTCAAACTAGTAATTTGTACCTCATTTAATATGGCATTGATCTGATAGAGATTTCTAGTTGCAGATTCCTTACCTTAGAATTTCCCCTAGGCGTTCAACTGCATCTGGAGATTTTTCTTCAAGCAGTACCCTTGTGCACCGTTAGCTGGCATCGGTCGACTCTGCATCCTTCATTGGCATCGTAATCGCCGTGCTGATGTTGTTGTCGTATATAGGCGTCACCCGGCATGCTGATGTCAGTTCTTTTCTTTCCACACAAGCCAAAACGCAGATCCGGAGAAGAGTTACCCTCAGTCACTTTTTGACTGACTTTTTGACCCTTTTGTCGAAGTTTTTTTTACCTACTTGGTACATTGAGATGTCTTCCCACAAGACCAGATTCAAGCCGTGTGACTCCTGTCACCACATGATGTCGGTGACGGATCTGCACCTCGTGTGCTTGTGGTGCCTGGAGTGCAACCACAACCTGAAGTCGTCCTTCAGACGGCGGGCCATGAACCCGAAAGCTTTGAGGGAGTGTTCCCTGAAGTTCATGGCGGCCCGGCGCTCAGCTTCATGCAGCTTCCGGTCTCATTCAAGAGAAAGGCCATGAAGACCGTTTGTGGAGCCATCACCACTCGTCTTCATCCCACTCCAGACTGTCGGGACCTTCGGATCACAAGAAGAAGTCATCGAAGAAGGCCAAATGTTCTTTGACTTCAACCTGTTGCTCTGAATGATACGCGGGAGCAGCGCCTGAGCTCTAGTCCTCGGTCCTTAGACCCTGCTTTTCTTCGGCTATGTGAATCCCAGAATTTCCGGGAGCCAGAGCCACCCCTCCCCAACTTGGAGTTTTACGAGGCCATGCACCTCATATTTGAGCAGTCTGATCCTCCTGTGATGCCTTCGGGCCTTGTGGGGTCAGAGATGGTCCCCTTGGATTCTGCGCTGGAGTCTTTGGCCTCTGCTCCACAGGGCACCCCAGGATCTGTTACCGGATCCATGCCAACGCCGGCCGTTCCATCACGACCTTACCCAGCACCAGTAAGGACATCAACACTTCCGACGCCGGTCGGGCCCATGATCGTCATAAATCCGATACCACCATAGGCCGGCGGCTAAAGACTAAATTCCTGACCCAACAGCTTACACCTGAGAGTTTGGTCATCCAGGCTTCTTCCTCTTCTGGTGCATTCTCTTCCGCACCCCCGGTTAGGGAATCAAAAAGACTGGACCAACTTTGGAAGAAAATGTTCTCTTCCTCCATTGCGGTCCATGAACACTGCATGCCTTTTGGGGTCCATGAACACTGCATGCCTTTTGGGCTGCTATTCCCATACCTTATGGGATAAGGTCACACAGGTGCTGCCACAGGTACTTGAGGAGGCTCAGGCCGTTCTCCCCCAAGCTGTTGCTGATGGGAGGGATGCAGCCCAGTTCATGATTCGTTGTGGGCTGGGCACAACCGACTCACTAGGTAAATCAGTTGCTTTGACGGTGGTCTTGAGGCGCCACACTTGGTTGAGGATGTCTGGCTTTTTTACGGGATGTCCAGCAATCGCTTGCTCGCATCTGTCTCCTCAGTGACAAAGCGGAATAAGCACTCAAGTGATTTAAGGTGTCTCGGGCTACAGCTCAGTCTCTTGGCCTCAAAGCTGCTCCTCGCCCTCCTCACTCCAGTTTTTGCCCCTTTCGTGGCTACATAAGAAGCGTCCAACCACATCCCTTTCCCTCCAGCCACGATGCCACGTATGCTGGCCAACCTCTGTGTCTCGGCGGATGCTGGATCCATAATCCCTGTGAATCAGGAAAACAGCGGTCTGCCCAGTCCACACCACCCTGCCTCCAGCTTCAGCCTCCAAACCTGCCTAGTCTGTGATGCCGTCAAGGGCCAGTTGACGGCAGGATTCGCCATCACCTGCCCCACTGGGAATCCATCACGACAGATAGATGGGTTTTTCAAATAGTCAGATGGAGCTACTCCGTCTCCTTCGAGGCTACCCGTCCGGCCATGCCACCATCCTACGCTTGGATGACGGAGGATCACTTGGCACTTCTCAGAGAGGAAGTTGCGGCTCTCTTGGCCAAGGGAGCCATAGAGATGGTCCCTTTGCCAGAAGTAGGTTGTAGTTGTTATTACCGCTACTTTCTGGTGCCCAAAAAGGACAAGGGCCTCTGCCCTATCCTCGACCTCTGATCCCTCAATCTCTTCCTGAGGAAGGAGTAGTTCAAAATGCTCAGTCTGTCTCAGGTCCTATCTGCGCTTCACCCTAGAGACTGCAGAATAGTGTTGGTCTTGCAGGACGCCTACTTTCACATTCCCATCCTGCCTGCCCACTGACGTTACTTGCGGTTTGTGGTAGGTCATGAGCACTTACAGTTTACAGTGTTCCCCTTTGGTCTTACCAGCGCCCCTCTGGTGTTCATAAAAGTGATGGTAGTGGTGGCAGCTCATCTGAACAGGCTAGTAGTTTCAGTCTTCCCCTACCTCGATGACTGGCTGTTAAAGGCAGGCTTGCCCCAAGCCGTCTTATCCCACTGCCAGACTGACAAACCACCTGCATTCACTGGGGTTCACTATAAACCTGCCACATTCACACCAGACTCCTCCTCAGATTCTCCCTTGCATTGGAGCTGTTTTGGACGCAGTGCAGTTTCTGGCCTATCCTCTCAAGCGGAGACTCCAGGATATTCAGGCTATGATCCTGAGTTTTGGTGAGAATGACTTTGAGGCTGCTGGGCCTCATGGCCCATTGCATTCTGCTGGTCACACATGCCAGACGGCATATGCAGGCTCTGCAGTAGGACCTGAAGTTCCACTTTGCGCACCTTCAGGTAAATCTCTCTGTCAAAATCCAGATCTCAGAACTCCCTTCCCCAACCAGATCTGACAATAATGACAGATGCGTTACTCCTGGGACGGGGCAGTCACTTCGGGGAGGTAGAGATTAGAGGCATCTGGTCTCTGCTGGAGTCCGGGTCCAAATCAGTCTTCTGGAGCTCAGGGTGCTTGCAGGCTTGCATTTAAATCGTTCCTTCCGTCTCTAAAGGGAAAATGGTGTAGGTGTTCACATACAGCACAGCTGCCATGTGGTACTGCAACAAGCATGATAGAGTGGGATCGTGGACCCTTTGTCAGGAGGCTGTGCACCTCTGACATGGCTGGAACGTCAAGGCATATCCCTGGTATTCAACATCTAGTGGGCTCTCTGAACATCAGAGCAGACGAACTGAGCCGTCAGTGCATGGTCTCTTTCAGCAATGGGGAGAGCCTTGGTTAGATCTGTTCGCCTCCGCAGAGAACACGCAATGTCAGCTGTTTTGCACGCTGAAATGTCTAAGGCGGCACTCGCTCTGCAACATTTTTCATCTCGAATGGAACTGAGGCCTCCTGTATGCCTTTCCGCCAATACCGTTCCTACCCAGAGTTCTCAAGAAGATCAAGAACAATCAGGCCCTGGTAATCCTTGTGACTGTGATCTGGGCACGAAGAGTATAGTATCCCGAGGTTCTAAGCATGGCCATCAATCCTCCACTCAGACTGCCTCTTCGGGAGGATCTTCTGTTGCAGCAGCAGGGGACAGTTCTTCACTCAAACCTGTCCAGTCTCCGCCTTCTTACGTGGAGATAGAGCGACTGAAGTTGACAGCTTTCGACCTTCCACCTGAAGACTATAATGTTATCTGGGCAGCCATGCGTCCCTCCAGCAAAACAGTATACGCCTGTCATTGGAACAAATTTGTGGCATGGTGTACCAACAAGTCTGTTGATCCCCTTTCTGCAACTCTGTCTGAGGTTCTTTTGTTTGTACTCTCTCTTGCCCAGTAAGGCTCTGCTTTGGGCACCCTTAAAGGCTATCTTTCTGCTGTCTCTGTTTTCCTCAGATTGCCAGACCAACCCTCATTGTTTACATTTCTCATTGTTGTTTGGAGATTCCTCTAGGGTCTTGCCAATATGTTTTCACCTACCCCCATTCATTATGCCCCAGTCGGATTTTAACTTGGTATTCACCTCCACCATTACAGCCCCTTCATAATTATCCTCTTTGGCTTCTCACTTTAAAGACAGCCTTTCTTGTAGCCATTCACCTCTGCTTATTGAGTGAGTAAGCTGCAGGCTCTTTCTTGTAGCCATCCTGATAAAGTGGTGGGTCATACCAGGGCCTCTTTACTCCCTAAAGTGGTCACGCCCTTTCATGTAGGCCAATCCATCACCCTGCCTTCTTTTTACGCACCCCCCCATGTCTTGTCGTGAAGAGGAGAGAATCTACCGTCTAGATCCATAAAGGGCATTGGCGTTCTACCTCAACGGTACCAAAGACTTTCAGGTGGATGATCTACTCTTTGTTAGTTATGTGGGTGTGAAGAAAGGTCGGGCGCTGCAGAAAAGGACCATCTCTAGATTCGTTTGTTCTTGCATCAAATTGTGCTATGCTTTAGCTAAGAAGCAAGCCCCCAAGGGTTTGTGTGCTCACTCTACCAGAGCAACTGCTGCAACCTCTGTGTTACCATGCCGAGTTCCTGTCCTAGACATCTGGCAGTCAGCAATGTGGGTGTCCCTGCACATGTTCACTAAACACTACTGCCTGGACAGTCAGGTCTGAAGGGATGTCTACTTTGGCCTTTTGGTCCTGTAGGACTTCTTAGTATGATCTTGGCTCTTAGCCCCTCCTCCGGGGACAGTATAGCTTGGGTATCTATTCTAAGGTAAGGAATCTGCAACTAGAAGTTTCTATCAGATGAACAAGTTACTTACCTTTGGTAACAAATGATCTGATAGAGACATACTCTAGTTACAGTTTTCTTACTGACCCACCCATCCTCCCCCCTTTGTGAACTGATTTTTTGGGACAGGGACTCCCTTTCAGGGCCCAAGTTTTAGCACACCAGTCTTAGTGTTCTTCATGGCTCCGCTCTTCTGGTGTGGTAAGTTGTGAAAAGAAACTGATGTCCGCACACTGGGGTGGCGCCTATATACAACCGTAACATCATCACGGTGACCACAACGCCAACGACGGACGCGGAGTTGACCAATATCACCTGACAGTGTGCAAGGGAATTGCTTGAAGAAAAATCTCCAAATCCAGCCCGACGCCTGGTGGAAATTCTAATGTAAGGAATCTGCAACTTGAATATCTCTGCCAGGTAATTTGTTACTGAAGGTAAGTAACTTGTTCTATTAGAGTATAGTAATGTGTAGTTATTAAAGTGCCACTGCACATGCTGCACCATTCAAGTCATGCCCCTTTAAACTGCAAGGTAACCACAATTGTGACTGCCTGTTTAATAGTAAAATATAGCAATATTTGGTGTTTAGAGAAGCTGTGACAAGTTTTGGCTCCTAAACCACTGCACCTGCTGCAGCATTCAAATCATGACCGTAATACCTGTGAAATAACTGCACTTGTGACTTCCTGTTAAGAAGTAAAAATGTTTAATAATTTGTGTTTAGTGTTGTTCCTACAGCTTTTTGGCACGGTGCCACGCACCTGCTGCACCATTCAAATCATTACCCTAATGCCTGCAAGTTCATTGCACTTGTGGTTGCCTGTTTAGTAGTATAATATAGCAATATTTGGTGTTTCAAGGGATTCTGACAAATTCTGTCTCTGGTGCCACTGCACCTGCTGCACCATCCAAATCATGACCCTAGTGCCTGCAATATAATTGCACTTGTGGCAGCCTGTTTAGTAGCAAAATATTGCAATTTCTGGTGTTTAGAGGGTTTTCTTGAGTGTTTGTGCCCGGTGTCACTGCACCTGCTGCCCCACTAAAATCATGACCCTAATACTTGCAAGGTAACTGCACTTGTGACTGCCTGTTTAGTGGTAAACTTTCGCAATAATCTGTGTTTAGAGGGGTTCTGACACCGTGTGGCACCGGTGTCATTGCACCTGCTGCACCATTAAAACCATGACCCTAGTGCCTGCAAGATAACTGCACTTGTGACTGCATGTTTAGTAGTAAAATATAGCATTATTTGGTATTTAACAGACTTCTGACAACTTTTGGACCTGGTGCCACTACACCTGCTGCACCATTCATATCATGACTCTAGTGCCTGCAAGATAACTGTCCTTGTGACTGTTTAGTAGTAAAATATAGCAATATTTGGTTGTTAGAGAAGTTATGACAACTTTTGGCTCTGGTGCCACTGCACCTGCTGCACCATTAAAACCATGACCCTAGTGCCCACTTGTGACTGCCTGTTTAGAAGTAAAATGTAGTAATAATTTGGTTTAGTGGGGCTCCTAGAGCTTGCTGCACCATTTAAATCATGACCCTAATGCCTGCAAGGTCACTGCACTTGTGGCTGCCTATTAAGGAGTAAAATAGAGCAATATCTGGTGTTTAGAGGAGTTCTGACAACGTTTGGACCAGTGCCACTGCACCTGCTACACCATTCTAATCATGGCCCTAGTGTCTGCAAGGTAACTGCACTTGTGACGGTCTCTATAGTAGTAAAATGTAGCAATAATCTGTGTTTAAAGGGGTTCTGACAACTTGTGGCACTGGTGCCACTGTACCTCCTGCACCATTAAAGCCATGACCCTAGTACCTGCAATATAAATGCCCCTGTGACTGCCTATTTAATAGTAAAGTATAGCAATATTTGGTGGTTTAGATGAGTTCTGACAACTTTTGGGCCTGGTACGTTGCACCTGCTGTGCACTATTCAAATAATGACCCTAGTGTCTGCAAGATAACAGCACTTGTGACAGCCTGTGTAGTAGTAACATATTGCAATATTTGGTGCTTAGAGCAGTTATGACAACTTTTGACTCCAGTGCCACTGCACCTGCTGCACCATTCAAATCATAACCCTATTGCCTGCAAGGTAACAGCACTTGTGACTGCCAGTATAGTAGTAAAATATAGCAATATTTGATGTTTAGAGGGGTTCTTAGAGCATTTGGCCCTTGTGTCACTGCATCTGCGGCACCAGTAAAATCATGACCCTACTGCTTGCAAGGTAACTGCACTTGTGACTGCCTGTTTAGTATTGCCCTATTTGGTGCCCAGAGACGTTATGACAACTAGTGGCTCCAGTGCCAGTGCACCTGCTACACCATTCAAATCATGATCCTTTTGCCTGCACGATAACTGCAATTGTGACTGCCTGTTTAGAAGTAAAATATAACAATATTTAGTGTTTAGAGAGATTCCTAGAGCTTTTGCCTCCGGTGTCACTGCACCTGCTGCACCACTAAAATCATGACCCGAGTGCCTGCAAGTTAACTGCTCTTGTGACTCCTGTTCAGTAGCAAAATGTAGTAATAAGCTGTGTTTAGAGTGGTTCTGACACCTTGTGGCACCGGTGGCACTGGACCTGCTGCATTATTCAAATCATGTCCCTAATACCTGCAAGCTTACTGCACTTGTGACTGCCTGTTTAGTAGTAAAATAAAGCAATATATGGTTTTTAGAGGAGTAATGATGCCATTTGACCCGGGTGTCACTGCACCTGCTGCACCATACAAATCATGACCCTAGTTCTTGCATTATAACTGCACTTGCGACTGCCTGTTTAGTAGTAAAATATTGCAAAATCTGGTGCTTAGAGAAGTTATGATAACTTTAGGCTCCAATGCCACTGCACTTGCTGCACCATTCAAATCATGCCCCTGTTGCCTGCAAGGTAACTGCACCTTGTGACTGCCTGGTTAGTAGTAAAAAATAGCAATATGTTTACAGGACTTCTGACAACTTTTGGCTCTCTGCACCTTTCAAATCATGACTAGTGCCTTCAAGATAACAGCACTTGTGACTGCCTGTTAATAAGTCACTGAGAGAACAATTCATAATAAAATGTCGCCCAATTATTCAAATGACTTTTCTTTAAAAATGAGTGAGTGGTAATTGAAGAAATGAGCACACAAATAATTTTAACATTTACAGCTATTATTCATCAGAAATGTAATCATTAAGAAATGAAAAACACAGCATAAGGAGCCCACTCGCTGCTTGCTTTACATCTACACTCGATACTCCATTGCAAGATCGCCAACATGTTTACACACAGCAAATTGAATTTTTTCACATACAAACACTTTCAAGTAACCAGTCACCAAAAAACGGAGGGTGTACTTTGGTCACGATCCACGCGATGACAAAAGCAGAACAGAAGAGCAGGACGTGACCTGCTAACCAAAAAAAGGAAGTAAATTCAAGTGACGTTTCAATGAACAAACGGGAAGTTCAGGTAAGTAAGGGGCGGGTTCTATGTCCCTTTAAAGATTTTTTGTTTTAGTAACATAAGGCTTCACAAGTGCTGTGCAGGCAAAACCTAAAAATGGACCCTGTTCTATGGAGATTAAAACTCGTATGCAGGCTATTAGTGGCAAACATACATTTTCCAATGTTTATTTTTCCTCATGCATTACAATTTTTTATAATCTGGTTGATTTCCACTCTCTTGCCTCCATTTCCAATAGTGACCTTCCATATAGTACTAACAATGTTTCATTGTGAGACAATAACCGTGGACGGTCAATGAAACAAAGTTTTCTATGAAAACATACATTAAATTAATTCAGTAATTGTTACAACAAAATGCATTTAATGACTGGTGAATATAGCAGAATACATTGAGATGCCAAAACACTTAGGTCCTACTTCAGCGTTTGGTGGACAAGTTACTTTGTCACAAACATGATGGATATTCCTTCCGCCTTATTACAAGTGCCATAGGATATAATGCACTTCCGATAAATTGGATATCCAGTACATTTGTCACAGAGTAACCCATCTGCCAAACTCTAAATCAAACCATAAGTCTTCTAAGGTTCCCCTACCCCTTAAAGAGCTTTTGCTGTTGAACCTACGATTACTCAAACTAATTAAACTATTCCTCAAATCATTGCCCTGGTTAATTGGTACTTCCCGAGCAGATCTTTCACCAAAGGACTGTGCCCCAATTACTTTTTTTTTTTTTTAACATAATCCTTCTAGGATTAACTCAGAGCAAATCAATAACGATGCTTGATTGGTAGTTAATGCATTCTCAAATAGGTTCTTTCAACTATAAATGTTAGGAGACCTACAATTTGTACAATAATAATGTATGTACAGCAAAAGCATTGAGAAACTCAAAATCAAAGCGATCTTCAACAAAAATCAATAGTGCTCTGTGAAAGAGTGGTCACACAGTGCAAGTGGGTGTGATAAAAAGCAACAATAGTGAAGAGATCATAAAAAGGCATAGACAATGAGCTGGTCAGGTGTAGGGCTAATACAACAAACAAGCACTACGTACTGTGCTTCTAAAGAAGGCCATGCCCATCCCTAAAGAACTTGCTGACTTCAGATCTATGTCCAGTCTATCGTTTCAGTGATGAGTTTTGGTCCCATCCAGGAAAAACAGCTTTTTGGATATTCAGATTTTGCCCTGATGGTTTTGGATATGAACTTTCCAGTATATGTTGTGTCAGTTAATCCCTGAATAGTCTGTGTCTGGAGCATCTGAGAGATTTTGTTGAAAATGCGGCAGATAGATTTGCCTATTTCCTCAGAGACTTCTCTGAACTAGGGAACAGACTCTATCCCACCTGCAAACCTCAGGCAAGTGCCTGCCTGCCCTAAGGTGTCCAACTGTGCTTTAGGATTTCTCCTTACAAGCTGGTCCTTCTGCCCTCCATCAGCTAGAACTGTTTTGATGCCCATTGTTGGCCCCCAGCTCATTGCAAATTCAACGATGGAGTCATAAATTGCCACTGCCCCTGAACTGTTGTTGTCTGGATGAAGCACAACTCTAATCAAACATGGCATAAATCTTTTCTGTAGGGACTTGCCCAATTGCTCAGCTCCATGCTTCCTGACCTGTCACCTTGGAAGCACCTACAAGTTGATCGAATGTTTAATGATAGTCCGACAGCAATGTTGTCAGGACCTGCAAATTACTCCACTTCTTCACTCAAAACAGTACCATCTTTTCCAGCTCAATCTTTGAGCATCATTTACTTGGACCATCATCCTATCCAGATGCGTTTAGTGGTGCCTGGCTTCAGCACGAATCGGATTGCACTATCCAGATTATAATATGGTGAACAAATCCAGTCTACCTCAGCCACAATTTTCAATTTTATATCACCCAGTCAGGACTCCAAGATTAGTTTAGGCTGACTCCGTCATTACCACAGTATAGAAATAGAGAATTGTCGCAGGAGACTTGCTTTGTACGACCCAAAGCATTGAAATTTCGTACAAGCCTGCATCCGAAGTAATGAAGATCATTATACCTTAAGGAAGAACCTGAAGACGCCTAGTACATAGCTCCTTCTCCAGTGAGGCAGAGAGTGGCATTTGATGTATCACTCGGATGCGGATTCTTTCCTCATTTTCAGGGCACTCCATATCTTCTTGACCTCTATCTTTGAGCTAGCTTGCTCTGAATTAACAGTCCCAGTTCTTCCTAACAACGCAAAATGCCACTGTCAGTACATACATTCTTACCTCATACAAGCATTACCAGGCAGCCACTGTGCCAAGCGGGCAACGCTTTAGAGGCTGATTGCTCTAGAGATCTATTTCCTTCCCCGATGTCACAGAATAACAAAGCAATTGCTAAAATAGTTAAGCACAGCACTACCTATGCAGGAAATGTAACTACATTGATGGTGTACACCTGCGTTTACATGGTTGGTGCAGGAAATCGCAGAGGCGGATGAAGGTTAGTCCAGGATTAAACGAACATTGGCAAAGCCTATAGTTATGATGTTGCTATTTTTTTTTTAGCTGTGTCAGTTCTGGTTTGTTTTGTCATAGTGTTTGTAAAACCTTGTTATTGAGGAGCTGCCTGGCCCTTGCCAATATGTAAACATAAACATTGCCTAAAACATACTGTGCCATAGCACTCCCTGTTAGAAAAGTGAACTGCTTGCACATTGCAAAAGATGAGAATGTCATCACTCACAGTGAAGTTAGCCAATGCTTGAAGCTGGCTGACCCGTCGACCATGCTGTAAAATGTGGGTGAAAGGAAAATGTGAGTGACACAACAGACCAATGGATGAAGAGGACAAGATGAAAATCCCTACAGGTAAGTGTATTGCAAAATCGAAAAATCTTGGCTAACACCAGACCTGAGGAGTCCTCATAACTGTGCAGCTTCAAAGACAAGTAGACAAATGCAAAAAGAACAGATGATGGCCGAAATGCTGAACAATGTCAAACATTCACCCCAGTCACAGATCTGGGCCTAAATCCATCATTGTTTTGCTTACCACGCCTTTACAGTTTGGACCCAGCCATATGGAAATCAGTCTTGACCTTGCTCCCCATGGAAACAGTCCAGCCTGAACTGCCAAGCCAGGCCCTCCCTCGTCCGAAAACAAGCATCTTGGGTCCAGTTTCAGGGAATCATCCTTCATCAGCCATGCAAGCTTGAATCCAGTGGCATAGAGAGCACGGGACCCACGTCTAGGAACACCTCCCACTTAGGGCAACAAATGCAAAAAGAACAGATGATAGATGATAGATGAAATGCTAAACAATGTCAAACATTCACCTCCAGTCACAGGTCTGGGCCTAAATCCATAGGTTTTTTTTGCTTGCCAGTCTAGACCCAGCCATTTGGAAATCAGTCTTGATTCTGATCTCCATGGGAACAGTCCAGCCTGAACTACCAGGCCAGGTCCTCCTTTGACCGGAAACAGTCATCCTAGAACCGGTTTTGGGGCATCATCCTTCATGAGCCGGGCAAGCATAAATCCGGTGGCATATCGAGTATGGGACCCATATCTGGGAAACCCTTCCCACTTAGGCGACAAATGCAAAACAAGCATTTTCAATGCAATGGGACTTGCATTTGTTCGAGTTAGAGCTATTAGCGTTGTAAAGCAAAAATAAACACAGCGCGATCGCGCTATGTAAAATGCAGCACGATTGTGCTGCGTGGAAAATAAACAGATAAAGTAGTCTGGACTCCAGGCTGAAAACATTGAGCCTTGTATGTTTTTGGTACTTTACCGGTGCTGTGTAGGTGGGCTAAACACCGGAAAAGGCATGACAAATGCATTCCTTTCACAAATGAAAGCAAGCGGATTTTAAAAGGCAAGCCCATGAACCAATGTAAGTGACTGACATGGCATGGGCGTGGTTTCAAGCCCAAAGAAAGATAACAGAATGGACGGAGCACTTCGTGGTCGCCCATAAAGAACAGATGATGGACGGAATGCAGATCATTCACCCCCAGTGACAGATCTGGGCCTAAATTGATAATTTACTTTGCTCGCCCCACCATTCCAGTTTGAACTGGTGGCAAAGCAAGCATGTGACCCACACTGGACGGTATGTCCAGAGGTGGGTCCCCTGCCACCTCGGAAGCAACTGATCTTGCAGGTGAAAATATGAAAAACTTGAGCCAGTATTATAGAGAATATATAAAGCACATATAGTCCTGTTATTTGTGGCACATGTTATTTTCCTCATTTGTTTGCAATTTTCATTATCGGTTGATTTCTATTCTTCTGTCTTAATTTCAGGCAGTGGTCTTACATAAAGTGTCAATGGCGTTTCTTTATGAGCTAATGACTGTTGTCCATATCTTGACCATTTCTCCCATTATTTTTCCTCTACTGGTTTTTCTTTATCTTTCTTTTCTTCTCTTTGGATTGTCTCTAGTGACTGTCTTTGAACTCCAGAATCTCTACTTGCAGATTCCACACTGATTCTGTTCAGTTCCTTATGCTTGAAGTATGGTCATAGACCTCTGATTGGCAATAAGGTTTGTATTTAGTACTGTTGAACTACATATTCACTGTCAAATTAAGCTGCCCATGGCTTTACCTCTAGGGTCGTGGAAAACATAGACAAGGAACTGACTTGGGGCACCAGGGTGATGTCAAATCTGTGTTGCAACTGGAGGCAAGAGGAAACTGACACCACAGAATGGTAGAGGAGAGCTATTGCAACAGTTCTGGATCCAGGCTGGGGCCTCAGGATCTTCCAAAGATGAGAAAAATCTGCTGGTAGATATCTAACAGAAAGGTTATTGCTGAAGGTAAATAACTTTTTTTTAAAGGAACAGAGGTGGCCCTCTTTCGCAAAAACACAAGTAGTTGAAGGTGTGTTCATCATCAGACTAGATATCTGCTCTCCAACCTATTTTGATGGTGAGTTTTCCATCAGCAAGTATAGCACAGGCTTTTCTAAAAGCCATTCTTATCTCCATGGCGCCACCCATAGGTATGCTTGCTTCTGACCAACAACGTCTAGCCAGATATTCAGTTTCTTCACAACTGCCTTCGACGTCAGCAACAATGATTTCAATATCGATGCCTTCTGGTCCAGCTGTTAAATCTGCTACTGAAACTGCTTCTAAAGACAATACTGAACGAGTCTTCGGAGGTGCTTCTGTCTGGCTAAAGTCAATGCACCTTCTGGGTCACAAATGTCACCTTCATTGTAATTGCAAATGCAACCCTAGTCTATGGCAGGGGTTCTCAACCTTTTGACTTCTGTGGACCCCACTTTATCTTTACTGGAGCCCAGGGACCCCCACTGAATCATTAATAGAATCTTGGGGCCTACTACTGAGTCATTACTGGAAGCCGGAGAACCTTTTCCATGATTTTTCCATGATTGAACTACAAAACAATACACAAAAACTACACAAACAAGCATTCCATCAAACACATACACAAATGATAACACTTGATTTAATTTGCAAACAAATATAAAGAAAATAAATAATTTCAATAGGCAGGTTGGAGCTTTTCTAAATTCAATGGAAGCCACACATTGCCCATACTATATTCTGTTTGGTGCACCTGCACTGCTCCCACAAATCAATCTGTGGACACTAGTTTAATTTCTAGCCTCTAATTTCAAAATCCTTGACATTAACAGTATGTTTTAAAATGTGCAGTTGTACATTTAGCCACTTTATTTACAAACACTTTATTAACTAATATTTTAATACTATTTAATTTTTTAAGCAAGCATAGCCTCCCTGAGGACGCTTTGTGGACCCCGAGTGGTCCCCAGACCACAGGTTAGGATCCACTGGCCTAAGGTATCAAACTTCAGGTGAATTTACTTCTGAGGCCTAGGCCCAAAACTGACTCTGGGACCCAGATGCTTGCGCTAAGGATAGGAAGGGAACATCAACAGTGTACCTTTGGCGATACAACCCTTCCATCTGTGGTCTTGGGACATTCACAATGAAAGGTGGTGACAGCATAATGTTTCTGAATCATTAGTGAGTGGACAGGCCTTTTTCCTGCTCCCTGTACTGAACACAGTGGCTACTATCCCATTTGTTTAAAGTTTTTCTCATGTGTCGTATCGAGACATTGCACTGACATCCACCTGTCAGTAGTTTATGTATGGTACCTGCTAGCAGGACTCCATGTTAGTTATAAGAGTATGCATGCTACGGGCCACTGAGATCCATGTTGGATTGCCCTTGGCTTTGACAAGGCACAAGATGGAGATGTTGATACAGCCTCCCCACACACTGGAACTGTGATTACTGAATTCCTAAGCTGGATGGTGTAGTCCTAGACACACAGTTCTGGAAGAATGGAGACTTAGCTAGCCTTCAAAATGTAATGTGATATATTTAGCAAGGGGTTGCTGATTATTTCTTCCTGAGCACTGCCATTTGGATCAAGGTAGGGGACTGGAGGTGAGACAGCAGATTTACATGTTAGTGGGAGAGACGTTTTTAGGCAGGAAATATGCCTTTTGTTTTCCAACTGAGTGGCCTATCCAGGAAGAGTAAAGACAACAAGGTGCAGAGGTTCACACTCATTGTGCTCTGATTAGTACTCCTCGTGTTTAAAACCACTAGCACCACTACCCACTGTGAGACTCATCACCTTATACAAATATTTTTCTGCACTGCAGAAGGAAGATGTTGTTCTGGAAAAAAAGGAACCAACCCAAATTATTTCCTGAACTGTAAACAGTGTAGTCATGTGCCCTATCTGAAAATTCTGTATAGTAGTGACCCAAACCTCCCCACTTGGTTTAGTTCCAAGCTGCTTTGCTGACCAAGGGCAGTGTACAGTATACAGTGTTCAAAGAGCTGCTATACGCCAGGTAGGATATGTCTGATAGCCAGACTTCCAGAGGCGAGGAGACATTACCTGAAACTGCACCTCTTGCTGACACTGTTGTGGAACTGCTGGAGGTTTGTAAGCCAGTCTGATAAGAGGAGAAAGAAGAGAGCCTTATCTCGCAGGAGCCACCTTCCTAAAGAGAAGCCAAGCAGTTGAGTTGTGAAGAACGGCACACCAGAGGAGCTGGTGTGCCCATTAAAAGTGCCAGAGCTAGCCTGGGGAGCTCTCAACCTCACTGTTTAAAGACTTGGTTTATTATTGAGGCAATTCACCTGAGCGTCCGCTGCTGCAACAGACACAGATGAAGCAAAAAGATATTTGCTGACTCTAACTTCATCATGTCCAAAGTCTGCCTCTCAGTGCCCAGACTGGAGGAAGCTAACTTCCTGCCAGCCGCACAGGAGACAGCATGCCTTTCATCAAGTCACTGATGGCTGATATATAAAGAATGAGGGGGGGGGGGGGGCGGGTGCTACCATGCCGTCCCAAAGACTTTGAGCACATCTGCTTGCCAGTGCAAAGGACAACTGCACACACATGCTACGAAAACACAAGTGCACATTGAGGATCAGGAACGGTGTTTGAGCTTGTTAAACAGAACTGCTATGAGGGCATGGCCAAGCCAACTGACATGGTAGACGTGATCTGAGTTTGCTCCGTCCCACGGCCCACTTTGGCCTGACAATTATATATATAAAACCTGCCTGGAGGACCTGATGTACCTAAGGACAGTGCTGTGACCCCCTTTCAAGGCAGACAGATTCAGTCTGTTGTACATGGCTGGAGGTGTCAGGGGGACTCCTGCAGCCTATAAGACCTGGAGTGTGATCGGCCTTACCCTGAGCACACCGCCTCTCAGACCTAATGCAGGCCCATGCGCCACAGCCTCCCGGCCACCAATCTCAGACCTGACTCAAGCCTGTATGTTGCATCAGCAGTCTCTGCCAAGTGGCCAGTGGGCCTGACACTCATCACTCATTTCACACCCATCGGACCGAGTGGGGCCTGGTAGAGCGAGAGGAGCCAGCCTGAGGGCTGCCCTGAGGATGGGGCAAAACAAATGCGAATGTCTGCTGATGCTGGAGGAGGGCCCCTTCCTGTCCTGCTCACCTCCTCATTTCCTTGAATTTTGTTTGAATGGGGCACTTGCTAGGAGGACAGTCATCTACCTGTGATCAGGCCTACCACGCGACGGTGAACCCCTGTGGACATTGGGGGCCTAGACTGGTAATCGGCATACTCAAACCATTCAATGCTGGCCTATCCACTCACCATGACTGCTCCTCTGGAAATTGGGGACACAAGCTGGATTCGGTCTCCCCTGTAATACAGGCAACAGACACCACAGGTTCATAACATGCTACCAATGATGTGAGTCTCCTTTACCCCCTGGGGAGCACGAGAACAACCGTGGGGGGCTAAATAATCAATTGCGGCCAAGGGGCAATAAGAATTTACCTTGGTGATTCAAAACTCTGCACACTACTCTTCCACCTAGCCCACCCCCACCCCCACCCCCACCCATACCCATACTCATAAGTGGGGATGAATAACACAGAGTAAGGCTGCCGACTCCTTTTCGTCCTCCCAGTGGGCCCTATTAACAATTCCAGTGTAGCTAAACACTTGCACATGAGTGAAGATACCAGGGGGAACTAATCAATGCACATCCTTTTTTTGAACTTCTGCCTTGCCATAATCTGCAGTCATTGTATTTGGAGAATGAGCATCGGCGATCATAGATCACCCTCTGCTGAACTGCCCTCACAGGTGATCCGCTGACTCAAGGAAGAGTGAGTGTTTTGCAAATCCATCATTATCTATATAGCTTTCACAGTAGGAGTGCCCAGACACAGAGGGAAATTGGATAACACTACCCTAATGATCAATATCCTAATGAGAACTCCTTCCCCCTTGGCCTAATAAACACCCCTCTACAAGGGATAGCCTTGGGGCATTCTCTCCATTTGGAACTTGTGCCATCACAGATACTTACAATGGGTTGACAGTGTTTGCCCATGCCAGCCCAGTCCTCGACAGCTAGCCCCTCCATCCTCCTTTGTGCAGAACACTCCGGCCTAGTCACATTCTATGTCTGACAAATTAGATCAACTACTTGTGACCATTGAGCACTCCAAAATATTGATGGAGGCCCGACTGGGAGCACTAAGCTTTTTGCAAGAGGCTGAAGCTTTTAGATAAAGTCTCAGATGGAGAAAAGGCACTGGCTGACTGTGCAACCTCTGAAAATGGACAACCAGGTGGCAATTTGAGACTTACTATTTCGGGTGCAGCAACTCGAGACCCAAGTGAATGATACCGAGGAAGGCTCCCAGAGGAGCAACATCCGCATATTGGGCCTTCCAGAGGGAGTCAAAGGACAGGACCACCATCCTACCTTGAGAATTGGTCTAAAACTTTCAGTTTGTCTGCCGACCTCATTCTCCTGTTACACTCTCTCTCACTCTCAGGAACCTACAGAATAGTGGGACGCTGCCCTTCCCCTGGAGCGCATCCTTGACTAATGGTGGCCAAACTACTGCATAATGGAGACGGGTACATCATATTGCTGGTGGCCCAACAGGCAGCTCCGCTGCAGGTTGAGGACAAAACAGTTATGCTTTCTCAGGACTATACTTGCTTGGCTCAATAACAACGATCTTCGTTTTTCGGAAGTCAAATGCCACCTCCACCAACTAGAAGATCAATAGTCACTGCTTTTCCTGGCCTACTTGAAGGTCATCTCTAATAGAACAACTACTTTCTTTATTGAACCCAAGGAAGCCTGGGACTGGGCAGACCAATGCGACAGGCCACCCCTGGGTCCAGTGGGCCCTAAATGGTGACACAGGGGAAAAAGCAAGAATAGCCAACGCTTCCTGTGTTCCTGAAACTACCTCTCCAGACCTAGAACAAACTATTGCTGACCCTGCAGGCAGTGGACAACCTGGGCTTTCGGGCGGTATCCATGGATAGAGATGCTGGACCTCATATTTTCACATCTGACGATTACTCTGCTTCCGATGATGTCCACCAGGACTCGCAACCCCACAAACAATGGACAATCTTGTCTAACTTAAGTATTTCTTCTTAATGCTGTGTATGTTTACATTGCCATCAGTTCTGCTTTTTGTTGTTTTAGTTATCTAACTGCATGCCTCTTTATTACTTTATGTAGCTCACTATGCACTCTCATAAACTTTATGCTGGACCTCCCACATCTCCCCTGGGCTATCGGTATTTCTGCGTCACATCAGGTCAGTCACCTTCCTACACTAATCAGATAGGGTATGCTGGATGCATAGTCTGCCCCACATTTGGGGCACACCCCCTCTTTGCCATAGAGAATATTTAACAATATTAGTCTGGGCATGCAGCCTGTTCCGTGTGCTTGATCAGTTGTTCTCCCTAAACTCCCTCCAACATATTCCATACACCCCCCCGCTGCACTTCACAATAAACAAGCATTAACTGGGGTATTTCCATCAATGAGGTTTGCAGCGTTTCCCTTCCACCTCCTCTCCCCCCAGTACCTTCCCCTAGGACCACACTTATGATGCCTTCCACAGACATCAGATTTTTCACTCTTAATGATAAAGGGATACAAACAGCCAGAAAGAGCTATGCAGTCTACTCTTACCCACGACACAATGAGGCATACATAATACTCTGTGTTAGAAATGTGGTCTTTGGTTGGCACACAGGTCACCCCTGTCAAAGCAAGGATCCTCAATCTAGTCAGGGTAAAGGAGAATCATACTCATTTAACCCCCGCTCACCCCCTTGGTAGCTTGGCACGAACAGGCAGGCTTAACTTCAGAAGCAATGTGTAAAGTATTTGTACCAACACACATAGTAACCCAGTGAAAACACTACAAAATGACACAAAACAGGTTTAGAAAAACAAGTAATATTTATCTAAACAAAACAAGACCAAAGCTATAAAAATCCAACATACACAAGTCAAGATATGAATTTTGAAAAGAATAAGAGTCTTAATCCTTAGAAAACAGTGAGAATGATGTTGTCACACAAAATACCTGGTTAGCATAAAAAATAAAGCTGCATGGACGAGTGTGTGTCAGAAAAGTCAACGATGCGTTGATTCCTTACTCGCAAGTAAGGCCGTGCATTGTTTCCTTCTCTGGTCAGGTCGGTGACGTGACGTTTTTCTCCCTCACAAGAGAGCGAGGCGTTGATTTCCAGATGGGCACCTCGGGTCTGCGCAGAGTCAGGTTGACTTGGACGACCAGGGACAATACGTGGAAAATCCAGTCGCATGGTGTTATAAAACCGTGTTGCGTGGGGTTTGCGTTGTTATCAGCCTCGATAAGTGGGTGTTGCACATCATTTCTCCAGCCTAGGGACTGGATAGGGAACCACTTGCCAGGCAGGAGTTTCAGCAGAGAGTCCAGGCGCTGGCATAGGTTAACATGGGGACTACCTTTAAATATTATTTAAGTGCAGATTCCCTTTGGGAGCAAGTTGAAATATGGGGTTTAGGGTCTCTGAACTCACAATTTAAAAATACATCTTTAAGATCCTGCCTTTTACATAGAAACACTTGCACTTTAACACTGGATAGCAGTGGTAAAGTGCCCAGAGTATCAAAAACAGCAAAAACAGAGTCCAGCACACATCAACAACCTAGGAAACAGAGGCAAAAAGTTTGGGGAGACCACGCCAAGGATGCCAAGTCTAACACTCCTCCAAAATCACATACAACTGCTGAGGAGCTGAAGCAAATATGCAGTAGATGGCTAGGTATACTGCACACTACTACTTATTCAGCTTATGCAGGGGGTGCCCTGATCTGAATTAGGGCCGGGTTGCCTTTCAAGAACTAGGAGTCACAGTAGTTAAGGAGGGTAGATATGTTTTGCTGGAGTGCCATCTTGACAATAAGCCCATATTGATGGGGAGTATTTATGCCCCAAATGTAGAACAGTGCCCCTTTTGGGACACCCTCTTCTGCTGACCTAGACCACAAAACTCAAATGCCCTGGCTTCTAGGTGCAGACAGTAACTGTGTGCTGGACACTACTTTAGACAGATCCCTTCCCCCTTGCCACGGTCATCCCTCTGCGACCAGGTGGCCCGGTTCCGTTGCTGGGTTCAACACTGGTCATTAACAGATTACTGGAGATCACAACACCCCACTCTAATGATTTGATACCATTCCACATGGTCTCTATGTTGGATTAGATCGATTTATTTGTTCAAACTCCCTAATACCACTTGTAAGTCAATTTGTTTATCTAGGAAGAGTAGTCTTTGATCATGACGCCCACATAGGGAACCTAAAGAGGATACCTCCACGTCACATGGCCCCATTATGGCACCTTCCACGCAAAGCCCTGGATGTCCCCATTTTCCAGGAATCGCAAGAGACACATATTCAATAATACTTTGCAGAAAACCATAATACGCAACCACCTGAACCATTGAGTGGGATGCATTCAAAGTGGTTTCACAGGGCACCTGTACACAAGACATAATTGGGGTTTGCTGAACTCTAGAATGTTAAATCTGGGAAGCTGAGACCTGACTTACTGACCTAGGGAAAAAAGTGGACTGTAATCCCGCCATCACTCCATCCTGCTTCGAAGTAAGGTGGCCTTTGTCATTCTCCTTGAACTCCTACGGCGCTTCAATTTTAATTTTTATGTCCCAAAATGCATAGAGAAGGAGATAAGGCCAGGCACTTACTCGCCTCACTTGTCAAGCAGAATTGTCGTAGTTTGGACTCTTGCTCTGGGCAAGACTGCTGGTTTAAGGATGACAGTACTTTTGTATGTAGGCGACTACGCCTTTCCTACAACAAGTCGTAACGGTTGTCCCAACCTTACCGGCTCACTAGCAGCTCCTCACCCGAAACACAATAGTAAAAGGTGATTTGTGGCAGCCTTTATGCATGGACTCGAGAACAAGACATCTAAGGGAGTGTTGTGGTTAAACGGAGATTACCCCTTTCTCACAGAAATATCATGTCTCATACAAACACAGGCAATGACAAAGATGCAGTAAAGTTTCAATAGTTTTTATTTAACATAACTGCAATTTGCGATAAGTTGCATGGGCTGCAATGATTAGGATAATGAATAATGCAACAAACAGAATTGTGAAGACAAGAGTAATTATTACAAAGACCCCCACCATCTTGCAATGCATAGAAAAGACATACAAGATGTACTATGCCCTAATACCCTAATGTGAAAGGCCTAACCTCCTACCTAAAAGAGAGCTGGGTTTGTTAAACCCAATCTGCCAATGCCATGTCCATGAGAGGAGCCCCCAACCCTCGTTACCTTGGATTGAGGTCTCTATCGCAGACTCCGCAAGGACATGAACACTGGGTCAGCGTCAAGACGACGTGCAGCATCGATATCAGCGATGGTGGCAATGCCCTCTGGTCGGAATCCCTCTGATTATCTGTCTAAAATGCGATATATTGATACAGATCTACAAGGACCCCTGACGTTGGTGTGTTCCCAAACAATAGATAACAGACATGCTTGGGAAGGCAATTAATATAAACAATCCCTCGAAAGTATAGAGAGGGAAAATCCCTAAGTGTGAACACCTACTGTTTGTCTTTGTTGCTTGATCTTGACACCTTAGCGCGGTGACACTGATAATGTAACTCATAACAAGTGGCCTAACTATGAACAAGGCAGCCATCTTAGAAGAATTAAATAATTAAATGGGCTAAGACAGAGCAAGCTAAAGTAGGTTAAAAGTCAATAGGTGACGGGGCACGTGTCTGCTAGCCAAAGGCTAAGCTAACTCCTGTTATCCCATTGAAAACGAACTAGGATTCACTGCAGAATGTGACTACTGCCCCTAACACGGAAATACAGTCCCATTCAGAAGAAATGTTCCGCACTCAAGAGGCAATTCACCAGGAGTTCTAATCCTATTACTCAGAGTTCTGTTAAGCCCCATGGAATGTTTCTCTCACTGCCTTACAGCCATTCTTATCCGCTATTACACTTCTACTCTCCCCTGCCATCACTAGGGAAACCTTAGATGCCCCAATAACAACGCAGGAGGTCATGCAAGTTATTGAAAGATTTGGCTTTTAATAAAACCCCAGGCCTTGATGGCCTCCCCTCAGAGTATTATTCTACGTTCTCTGCAAAGTTAGCACCAGAGATATGAAGTGGCTTTTCATTTAGGGACGATCCCCAATCCCTGCGAGAGTCGCTACTGGACTGCATCCCAAAGCCTGACCGTGACCGTTCCTTGTTAGGATTATATCCACCCATTGCCATGATAGGAACAGACTATAAAATCATAGGTAAGATTCTTGCAAGCATGTGTTCGCAAGTTGTCCCAGTGCATATTCATGTGGACCAGAATGGATTTGTAACTGGTCGCAGTACTTCAGGGAACATTTGGTGTCTTTTCCATATCAGGATCAGATTCAAAATGACTTCCGAGTTGCAGCCTGCCTTACACCTACTACTATATACGGATCCCTCATCCCGTATTCGGTCGGCTTCCTGGTCTCAAACCCTGTCCCAATAAGACGTGGCACCAGGCAGGCATGCCCACTCTCCTTTACTCTTCGCTTTGGAGAAGGAGCTGTGGGCATTAAATGGGGCATTCCTTAGGTGGACCGGGTGCATGTCGCTTCACTTTATGCTGACGGCTTGCTTTTATACCTGCCTGAAATGACTATGACTCTCACTCCACTACAGGACACTTTGTCGCCATTTGCCGCGCCTCTGGCTTGTGAGTGAATTGCCCTAAATCAGTAATTTATCCTCTATGTCCTGAACAGATACCACGTGATGTAAGTCTTGGAGAGACACGTCTCCAAAGATGCCCTGAGGTGGTTCGATGAGGGGAACCTGATGGGCATTCACTCACAAGTTTCTTTCTGGCAATCCCTCCCACTCACCCACATTAGAAGGATTGCTCTAGCAAAAATTGTTATTTTAATTAGATTATTATACTTTTTCACCAATCGTCCTCTTATACCCCACATCCTTTTTTCAAGGAGTTGCATACACTCATACGCACACCTATGTGGGATGTAAAAAGCCATTGGGTGGTCCTCAACAAACCACAACTCTCGGTAGAACGAGGTAGCTGGTGAGCTCTCTCCATCGAGGCATATTTTCTGACGGCATAATTTAAATGGCTCTCCAGCGGGACTGCGAGCCAACATATGGGTGAGCCTAGCGAATCTCGGGGGACCCTCACTATGCAACCTACTCCTTCCCGGGGTTTTACCTCCCTCGCCTTGGGCTTTGTAGGTGACGATAACACGGGCGTGTATGCTCTGAATACATTGTCTGTTCCATGACAGGCTCCATATGCACCTAACATCCTCTTAGAGGGCCTCCCCCGTTTACACACTTCCCAACTGAACCGTTTCTTACATATCGCCCACCGCGTAACACTCTTCGCACTTTATGGAACGCCCCAGACGCTGAATCACCTTCCCACCCAGTCATACACACTGGTCTTAGGATGGGCACGGGTCGCCACTTCATCCCTACTAGATACCGATCTCACTACACTAAGACATGTATTCCACACCATGCTTATTACATAGTTCCACTAGCATCCCCCACCTAGCAATAGCCACCACCCTATACCCCCAGTTGAACATTCTCCCGCAGCAGTTTGTGTACAAACATAATGCCGATAACCTAACTTGTATCACCCATATTGTTTTACAACTCGGATGTAGGGGTATTTCCCCCTCTTTGACCCCCACCCCGTTTGTTAATTATGCCTGCTCAATTGTTTATGTCTTATTTTTGCCATTATTCGTTTTTATTTACCAGCTGTACACTCCATGGTCATTGTTCCTTCTGTCTGTACCTCATGTTATAACTTAAAAAGCAAACAGAACTGCTGGGTAGTATTTTATAGTAACAACTCAACCCACATAATAGAACTGCCTAGCCAAAAATACGGACTGACCTATTTGCCACAGACTCCGGGAACTCTGCTCAATTTTAGCAATGGTGGGCCAGCACCTGCACCAATATCCAAGCTTTGCTGCTGCTCCAATGTGTAATAGACCCACAGTGGTCATCTCAGTAGTGCTTCCGCTCTTTTTTTATTTATTGGTAGTATCTTTTAGTGTCATTAAAATAAATAAAATCAAAGAAAAGCAACTAGCAGGAACTTAACTTACTGCCTGTTGTGTGATGGTTTAATTCTAACTGTACCCACCTCGCAACTTTCTTGAGACACCTTGAACTTTCTACTCCGTCAAGTGTGCTAGGGTGTACTTGGCCCAGTTGATAGTGCCATAGCAGGAGGACCAGAAGACATCAGTGGTAAACGACCACAGTCCCTGCAGTTAGGGCTACGTAACATATGTTCCCTGAGGCACCGCGAAAGGACTGTGACAGGCCCCAAAACTGTTTCTGCCATAGGCTGGCTCTGCTTTCCTTTAATATCACTCAGCCTATTACTGTCTCTACTAGGACGAAATCAGTGCTATATTGAGAGAGGAAAAACGAGTTCCTTAGCTAGCTCCAGGGGTAAAGGTTAAATCTTTTGTCTGCTTCTCCATTTTTTCGAGTGTGATTCAGATGCGTTTAGTTGCCTGTCCCTCCTTGACACGATGCTGACAATTATGACAGTTGGGTGTCCTGTTTTCATTTTTCATTCCTCTATCGGGCCTTTCTCGTATTGTGTGTTCCTTATGGATCATATTGCATGCGACCAAGACTATTCCTCCACAAAACCGGGGTAATATTGATTGTCCTAGATATGAGCACGAAGAGCATGGTATCCAAACCTGCTGCAGTTGAGCTGTGTGCTTCCATGAGATTTCACACTGTAGACTATCTGCTGTTTCATCACCAAAGCAAAGTTTAGCAGCCTAGTTTGCACCTTTTTGGTGGAAACAACAGAGGCCATTTCTTATTTCAGTGGCCTTCCTTAAAAGGATTTTGACGATGTCCTGCCAGACAGAAAGCCATCTACCTTGGATAATCTATGTAAAAAATGGTCCACTTGTTTGCCCTACTGGTAGACCAGTTAATTTAGTCTTCTGCGTGTGCAGATACACACTGTTCAATCCACTGTATTTTTTGGCTGAAAAGGTCTGAATATTAGACAATGTAAGGGCTATTTCGCCATTCCCTCTATTTTATTTTTTCACCTGATCCAGGCTCTCTGTTTATGTTGTTGCCTATTTATTGAAATGGCTTCATAATAAATTTTCCAGTTCCTCATATGGGATCTTGGTTTAATACTTACATATTAGCTCTCCTTTTTGTTTATGGAACATGCCATGCCAGAGGGAGATTTATGTGGTTATGCTAACCTACCGCCTAATATGCTTGGCAGCTGCTCCCCGCCACTCTATTAGAATTGTAGTGATCATTGCTGGGACATGGGCACATAGGCACATGGAACCTGAGTGCTGCATAACATGAAGTGTGAGTCATATGACTATAATATAAGTAATTCCAAGCATATCACCCCGTCCCTGTTGTCACAAAAGAGCCAATTGTTCCACAGAATAAGTTGGGATGTCCAGTAGTAGTGATGTATATTGGGGGTCCCCAAACTACCATTGTACATAGCCTGTGTACACTTAGCAAATGTGAATCGTGGGGTACTACTGACCCAAAGGAAATGTGTGAGAGAGGGTGACGTTAGGCCTGGAAAAAGGCTTGAGGGAGCAAGCATGGGTAGTTGTGAATCATATGCTAGATTTGAAGGAGGACTGCCATTTTAAATAGGGTGCCTCCACCTCTAACCGTGAGTGGGAGTTTGTCCCAGTTACCCAGGTCCCTTTGCATCCGTACTCGTAGTGGGTTGATGTAAAGGTTCTACCACGGGCTGGGATCCATCGGAGTCATATTCAAGTATTTGAAGTGAGTAGGGACCATCATTGGTTTTGATATGCAAGCATTCTGTGGTGGGTTGTCGATTTAGGGTATGTAAATCGATTTCCCCCAGCTTACCTAGGGACTTGAAGCATCTCCAAAGACTCTCAGCATGAGAAACTCTCAGGACAGTGATTTCAGGGTGTTCACAAGATGGAGGAAGTCAGATGCATAAAGTGAAACCCTGTCCTCTGGCCATTGAAATCCCCTGAAGGATGCATCCTGCATCCTGCCTTACCAATTCAGCCAGATGCTTGAGGGACTGCTTTGTGTGAGGACAAGCACACCCCTATTCAGGTGCAAGTTGATCAGGTTATGCAGAGCACACCTCAGATCCCTTTGTGTGACTGTCTAGAGTGAATGCAAAAAAAGCCCAACTGTCATCCTGACCCAGACATGTATTCAGCAGACAGGCAGTGGCACAAAATGGTTATGCAAGAAAATGCCCACTTTCTAGTAGTGGCATTTTCAAACTCACATTTAAAAAAACAACTTCACCCAAATATGTATTTTGAATTGTGAGTTCAGTGACCCCAAACTCCATATCTCTATCTACTCTCAATGGCAATTACACTTAAAAGATATCTCAAGGTAATTCCCATGTTACCCGATGGGAAAGATAGTCCTTGTTATAGTGAAAAACAAATTTAGCTGTATTCCACTATCAGGACATGTAAAACACACCAGTATATTTCCTACCTATTAAATACACAGAACCCTGCCCATGGGGCTGTCTTGGGCCTACTTGATGGATGACCTACATGTAGTAAAAGGGAAGGCTTGGGCCTGGTAAGTGGGTGCACTTGCCAGGTCGACATGGCAGTTTAAAACTGTACACACAGACACTGCAGTGGCAAGCCTGAGACTTGTCTGCATGGTTACTCATGTGGGTGGCACAATCAGTGCTGCAAGCCCACTACTAGCATTTGATTTACAGGCCCTTGGCACACCTGGTGCACTATACTACTGCCTTACTAGTGAATCCAATCTGCCAATCATGGAGAAATCATTCACCCATACAATTTAGACAGGGAGTGTATGCACTTTAGCACTAGTTAGTAGTGGTAAAGTTCCCAGAGTCCTTAAACCAACAAAATCAGGTCTGAAAAAATAGGAGTAAGAAGGCAAAAAGTTTGGGTATAACCCTGCGAAAAGGGGCAATTCCAACATAATGTGACTTTGCGGAGCCAGGACCAGCAGTCTTGAGGAGGATCACAACAGGGACCCGACACAAGTCGTACAGTAGCTTATCCATGTCTAATATCTCTTGGTATGTTGCAAGGAGGTCAGGGGTTATCAGCAAGGAGTATCGTTTTTTAAAAAGTTCAAGGGATATACTATTAGGCACCAGTATTTTCCAGAAAGGCATAGTATAGATCACCTGTCGTGTCTCAGTTTCAGTAGGTGGCAGGTACTGTTCGTCGGTATCAGAAGTTGAGAGTTAATTTATTGGTAGGTCTGTTATAATGGGACAGTCTTACTCGTTGTGGGGAGTGGACGGGCTATATGCTTAAAGCTCTTCGTTATGCCTGACAAGGGTTTAAGCGATCTCAGCAGCCTGCAGGACTGGCTATCTCTGGGCATATCATTGGTGTAATTCTGATATCTTTTTAGCCAGCCAAAATATGTTTGCCCACTCTATCTACCTATTCATATATTTTGTATTGTGATATTGTGACAGGATCCAAAGTATCCAGGCCTTGCCCTCCGCCTGCACTACAGTAAGAAGTAGCTCTTACCCTGATGACTGTCTTAAAGAACTCCCACAAAGTCATACATGATGGGTACAAGTGGTCCATATGTATTTTGAGGGACACCAGATGGAATGTTTTCCTTCTCAGTATGGCCTCATTCGAGGAGCCACTAGTAAAGCTACCATGGAACACTCAAGTGTACCCTTCTGGCTTAGGGAGTTGCATTGAGTCCCCATAAGGTGGGTTTCCTGCTAGCATGATACCATTGTGCATGTGCTTTTTGGCACATAGGAGAAGGCCATAACTCATATGCATTTATCTAGTCAGTTATTCACATCCAAGGACCTAATAGTGTGATGAATCATGGCTACTGTGTAGCTTGTGGGACAGGAGATTGGGAGCCCTCCTCTTAAAGTACATCTAGCATTTAATGTGTCTGTTTAAGGCGCTAAACAGTGCAGTCGGTGGAGAGGCTGCGTGACCCACCTGCTCGTGTTAGGAAAAGTAACTCAATAATCAACCTCCCCTGATGGCACACTTCTGCCCATGAAGAGTCTGTTGCCACCTGAATAAAGACAGTAACTAAGCAAGGATAAAGCATAAAGTTAAATGCAATACAGAAAAAACCTATGGAAGGAGAGATGCAGAAGCTGTCCTCCACAATCATCAAAGTGCTGTAGAATGCCAGGGTTTACTAGAGTCTCGAAGTTGATGTTCAAATTGATTTACTGCAGCAGTTTGGGAAAATTTTATTATATAAGTGATCTGTATGGCAACAGGTGAATGACATTATATCGCTCAAGGAATCAGTAAGGCTTGGAGCCATATGTTGGATTTCATACATTTCCGACAGGTCATTGACATGAAGATCTCGAGTATAGTCCTCAGAAAAACTGTTGAGTGATGGGTGTCTGAAATGAAAGCGGCCACGCCTGTGAGATCTCTGCCTGCAAGCGTGGAAGTCCGCAATAAGCCTCATGGTGTTGGGCGAGTAGGTTGTTCTCCTGGGTGTCGTTGAGCTTTTGCCCCGTAGACACAATGCCATGCTTCCTCTGAAGAGTCAAAGAACCAAGTTTCCAATTAAATTGGACATGCAGTGGGCTGAAACATCAGGCTGTAAGAGAGACCTACTGCTTTCAGTTTTTGCTTCACTTTGGCAAAGGAGCTGTTGCTGTACCACTCACATGTAACTCAGAAAAAGCATTATCTTAGTATTTTCGTAAACCTCTATGCTTACTGTCTTGACCACCTCCAAACCTGTGTCCCTGTCACCCTGTCTGGCTAGGAGGACTATCATGGGTCTTGGGGCCTGGGAAGTGGTTTTGGCAGTAGGGCCCACATTCCTTACATTGTCAAGCCACACCTCCCCCTCAGAGTCTTCCAACCGGTCTTCAAGGCATTTAAGACAGCCACAAGTCAAGTCACAGTTTCATTCATAGAGAGCGACTTGGGTCCTCTACTTCAGGCAAGCTAATCTTTGCCTCACTTACTCTTACAACAGTGACCAGAAGGTCTTGGCACAACAAGGTCGAATCAATCTAAATTTCCTCCATCTCACCCTCCAAAGCAGTCTTTGTGTCCCTGATCACCTGTAATATAGCATCAGGATCCGACAGTCACCCCAATCAAACCCACCGAACTCAAGAGATCCATAAAGCACAACAGCTGGTACACACCGGAACTGAGAACCTCAAAATGTATCTGCAAGCAACTAGAAAGGAAATGGAGCACCAGCAAGGATGGCACAGATCGCACACCTTCAAGACAACACTCAACCACTACCACCAACTCCTGAAAGAGACAAAAAAAAACAGCTTAGCCGACCGCATCAAAGCCAGCTCCAATCACAGCAACAAACTCTTCAGCATCGTCAAGTAGTTCTCCAACCCCTCAGCAACCGGAAATATCATCATCCCTTCCCAAGAACTCAGTGATACTCTGGCTGACTTCTTCCACAACAAAATTGCCACCATCTTCAAACACTTAGAACCCTAATCCACCACAGCTGACATCTTCAGCCTCCTCGTTCCCACAGACACAAACTCTGATCACTACTTGGGACCAGCTCACCACACAGAGCACCACAGCTATCATGCACCCCATTCCCTGAGGAGCACTAGTTGACCCCTGTCCCCACCACTTATTCAGCCTCAGAAAGAGGTTCATCAGCAACAAGCTCACCAACATTTTCAACACATTCATCACATCGGCCACCTTCAGAGAAGATTGGAAACGTGCCGAAGTCAAGCCCCTCCTCAAGAAACTGTCCGCCAACCCCAGCAAGCTCAATAAATACTGGACTATCTCTCTACTCCCTTTTACCATCAAAGTACTCGAAAAGGCCATCACTCACCAACTCACAGAATGCCTGGAAAATTAGTCTTCTAGACCCATCCCAATCCAGATTCCGCATGGCACAGTACAGCACTGAAACTGCCCTGATCGTAGTCACTGGCGAAATCAGAACCCTTCTTGACTATGAAGAAACAGCATCTCCGATCCTCCTTGACCTCTCAGTAGCCTTCAACACCGTGTCCCATAACATCCTGATCAAGAGGCTGTACCAGATCTGTATCAAAGAAGACACCCTCAAATGGATTACATCCTTACTCACAGGAAGAACCCAGAGAATCCGCCTACCACCATTCACCTTGAAACGCAAAGGCATCATCTTCGGTCACTCAAGGCTCAGCCCTACTCTGTTCAATGGCTACATGACTCCCCTGGCCAACATCATCGGAAGCCATGGACTGCACATCATGTCCTATGCAGATGACATCCAGCTCATCTGCTCTCTTTCAGAAGAACAATCCACCACAAGGTCCAAATTCTGCCTGTGCATAACCAGCATTGCTGACTGGATGCAAAACAACTGCCTCAAACTCAACACAGACAAAACAGAAGTGCTGATCTTCAGTAACAGCACCTCCCCAGGGAATGTCTCCTGGTGGCTTGCTGAACTAGGACCCTCACATACTCTTACAAACCACTCTGGAACCTCTCCATTATCCTGGACCAGATCAACGGAGTCTCCTCTACCTGCTTCCTCACCTCTTGCTCGCTATGGATGATTTGCAGATGACTCTCAACCTGCACCAGATGTACCGTTACTCAAGCCTCGTCACTATCCACCTGGACTACGGCAACACACTCTCCGCAGGAATCACCATAAACGTCCTAAAGAGTATGCAGACCTTACAGAATTTGGCAGCTAGACACATCTTCTACCTCCCCAAAGGGACCTGCATCACCCCACACCTCAAGAAGGTTCTCTGGCTCACCATCTGCAAGAGATATAAATTCTAGATGCTGACCCTTGCTACCAAGCCCTGCACAAGCAAGGACCGGCATACATCAACCACTGCCTACATTTTCACCAGCCTTCCAGACACCTGTGCTCTGCCTCCCTCTCTCTCCCTCACATCCGTGAAGAAACTGTGGAGGACACTCCTTTTTAGGGTGACAGTCTTTCTGCAAATTTCACAGACTATCTGTAATTTATCCCTACCATCCGTTGTCCGTGATCCATGGGTTAACGGACTGCATTTGTCCATCATTTTAGCCTTTCAGATAAGCGACAAAAGATAATTTTAGAGAGGTGCTGTAAGGGAGTTCCAAGCCGATCTATTGAGTGTGTGGTTTTAATAGACAGTTATAAATAATGTTTGCTCCTGGTATAATCTGTATATTATTGAAATCTATGCTTTAGAATCACTTTTTATCTTTAACCTAAATAAATGTGCATTTTGTTGCAGCCTATATTATTCTGTGTGTAATGCATGTTTAAAATAACGTCTTGCACATTCACCGTGCTTTCAGGGACCTCAGACCTCATAGTACTAACAAGCATTGGCAAAGCCAATTGGTCTTGTCTATGTAAGAGCTATTGGCTTTGCCAATGTATTTTAGCCATGTTGTACACCAAAGTGGCTGCTGTTCAGCATGGCTAAATGTTAGTGGCGTAGAGTAGAGTAGAGTGGTGTGGAGTGCTGTGAAGTGGAATGGGGAAGAGTGGGGTAGAGTGTTGTGGAATGGCACAGAGTGTTGTATTTAGGAGTGGCATAGTGTGGAATCGTGTAGAGTAGCAGACAGTGGAGTGGCATACAGTAGAGGGGACTGGTGTAGAGTGCATTGACATAGAATGTTGCAGAATATAGTTTTGTAGAGTGCAGTGGCATTGAGTGCAGCGGCATAGAATTCAGCGGCATAGAATTCAGCGGCATATAATGGAGCATTGTAGAATGCAGAGACATAGATCAGAGTCGTGCATAGTAGAGTGCAGTGGTGCAGAGTGGAGTGGTGCAGAGTGGAATGGCATACAGTACAGTGGTGTAGAGTAGAGGCATGTACAGTAGAGTGGCATAGAGTCCAGTGGTACTTTGCAGTGGCATAGAGTGCAGAGTGGAGTCGAGTGGAAGAGTGCAGTGGCATAGTGGTAAAAAGTAGAGTAGTGAAAAGTGGTGTAGTGCAGAGTACAGTGCCATGGCATAGAGATGAGTGATGCAGAGTAGAGTGGCATAGAGTGCAGTGAAGTAGAGTGTACTGGCATAGAATGCAGAAGTACAGAGTAGAGTGGCATAGAGTTAATTGGCAGAGAGTTCACTTTTGCAGAGTAGAGTGTCTTAGAGTGTAGTGACATAGAATGGTGCAGAGTAGATTAGCGCAAAGTTGTGCAGTGCAGAGAAAAGTATAATGATGTAGCGTGCAGTGGCATAGAGAGGAGTGATGCAGAGTAGAGGGACATAGAGTGCAGTGGCATAGGGTGTACTGGCATAGAATGCAGTAGTACAGAGTAGAGTGGTGTAGAGTTCATTGGCAGAGAGTGCAGTGTTGCAGACTTGAGTGTCATAGAGTGCAGTTACATGAGTAGATTGTGTCAGAGGAGGGTGACGTGGCATAGAGTCGAGTGGCCCAGGGTAAAGTGCAGTTGTGTAGAATGGCATAGAGTCTAATGGCATAAAGTAAAGTGGTACAGAATGCAGTGGCATAGAGCACAGTGGTGCAGAGTAGATTAGAGTGGTGTACCCTGGATTGGCATAGAGTGCAGTGGCATACAGTTGAGTGTTACAGAGTAAAGTGCTTTGGCATAGAGTGTATTGGCATTGAGTGCAGTGGCGTAGAGTGGAGTGGTTCAGAGTGGAGGGGAGTAGAGTTGTGCACAGTAGATTGATGTGGCCTATATTGGAGTGGTGTAGGATGCAGGGCGCAGAGTACAGTGGCATGGAGTAGATCTGCATAGAGTGCATTGGCATTGAGGAGAGTGGTGCAGAGAAGAGTAGAGAAGCCTAGTGACAAGTGGCCTTGAGTGCAGTGGCACAGAGTGGAAAAGAGTGCAGTGGCATGGAGTGGTGTAAAGTGGAGTGGTGCAGAGTAGAGTGGACTGGCGTAGAGTGGAGTATGCATGGTGTGGTAGCACACTGCCATTACAGACAACACATTTTTTATTGGAATTACCATTATATTTGCACAGACATACAGTTTTACTACTAAAACTATGCAGTACACAGACGATGATCTGTGGGAATTGCATCACCTAGTGTAACAATTTGTTCTAATCATATTAAGGTATTTGTTTTCAACACAGTTCAGAATTAACAACAAATGTGCTTCATTTGTAAATTCATAATTCTGATATATTCCGAAATACTTGTACAGTTCATTTAAATATTGTGTGCTACAAAACAAAACCTTTCCTACCCCTACTGTCCAGAAAGGTTGTCACAAAAATCCTCTCATTTTGAAGTCGGAGAAAGAAAAGTAAACACCAAGTTCCTGCTGAAGACAGAGCCTGACATTTGACCTTGATCTTTGAATGCACAGTAAATGTGATGACATAAGAACAAGATTTAGAGGCCAATTTACAGAAAGGAAGCACTCAGAAGAATATTGTAAATAAGGTTTGGGCAAGGGAAGGGACAAACTCAAGCTGGACAGCCTTAAACAAATAAAACTAGCAAATCAAAAGCAAGGAAATGCGAGTTACAAACCACAAAGGCAATGGCAAGCAACGGGCAAAATGCATTCCCAAGGAAGCTCTCTGAATGTACTTTTATTTTTTATTTGTTTTTAGTCCTCAACACAGTCATCAATAAGCTCTTGTTAAGATGCCACTAGCCATCTGAACTCATGGAAGGGACCCCAATGGTCATAGGTAATCGGGTGTGACCAACACCCTACCTAGCCGGACCGGGGCATGTAATCATTGGACAAGAGAAACTCACAGCTTTAAAAGGTCCTAGATCCCATTATCTATCTTCTCTGCTTCTCTTTTATCTACTTCACTGAAAAAAAAGAACAGAACATCTCCATTCTTGCCAACTAGGAGGGGAGGCTTGAGTACAACTTTTAAAAATGTCCCTTCTTGCAAGTAACACCAAGTGAAACACCAAACCTTTCTGATATACATTAAAGGGGACAGAGACAGTATTTGGGGGAAGTATCCCAAAGATAATTAGGTAGAGACTCACCTCTACTAAGGAACCCAAAGAGTCAGAAATAGTCTTACCCACCGCCGACCAGAATTTCTCAAGCTTCAAACAGGTGGCAAACATGTGAACATCATCCGCTTCTGGGCAACCACATCGTTTACACTCAGAGGTTGGAGTGCTTCTTATCTTTGCCAATTTCAAGGGGGTCCAATATATTCTATGAAGAGTAAAGAGATAGTTCCTTCTTGGGGTAGTTGGTTTAACCACCGAATATAACGTAGCAAAGGATACTTGCAATAACTGCACCAGCTCCTCCTCCGGCAAGTATCCACTCCAACTCTTATGTAGAGGTTGCATCACTTTCTCAGCTCTTGTTAAAAGGTACTGATACCAACGAGAAACTTCTTTCTTTGTGTCCCGGTTGAGTGTAGGTCCAGTTCCATTTGAGCTGGTCCGGGTCCAAACCCCTCTGACTCTTGCGCCACCCATTCACTTGAACGATCTTGAATCTGGATATGGTCACACCTGTTTTGTTATTCCAGAACTCCCACTACAGTCTTTGCACCTCCTCAACCAACTGACGCCATCTGGTAACACCACTTTGTTTCAAAGGCAAGGTGAGGCTGTCCAATAAGCACTCCAGAGTCCCAGAGGACTCCCAAATAGAAGCTAACTTACTATAGTAGCCGATACCCAGTACAGAATCTTGTACCAACTAGAAGCTACTGCTTGTAGGTACTTCAACCTCACTTTTTTGGAAAACTTCTGGGTCCCAAATTTATAAGAAAATCCATCTAGAGGATAGCCTATTAGCATTGCCCTAAACATTTTATCCATTAATGAATCATCTGGAGTCAATAGCAACATCCTATTATGTTTTAGTTGGTGTGAGCAGCAATAAAGTTGTAAATCAGGGAGGGCCAGTCTGCCAACTCCCAGCCTCCTCCTCAATTTTTCCCATGATAAGTGAATACCTTTACTATCCCAGATAAAAGAGGTGATCCTCGCCTGCAGGTTTAAAATGGCTTTTTTTATCAAAATTTAACAAAATATTATGAAATAAGAAAGTGATTTTTTATGGAATAGACATCTTAACCAAGTTAACTCATCCATATATAGTTACCGGCAGGTTTCTCAATTTTTTCAAGATTGTCGTGATTTCAGCGGTCGCCTTTTCTAAATTCCTACTAGCTAACTTGCCCAAGTTATGGGTTATCCTTACACTCAGATATCTCAATTCTACAACCCTTCTGGGGTCTTCAAAATTTTTATTCCCTACCATAATCTCAGTTTTTTCCTCATTCACCTCGTAACCGGCTAGTTTTGAAAAAATCATCACTTCTTTGATAAGATTCTGAATAGTAGATAAAACATCAGAGGTATACACCATCAAGTCATCAGCATATAAGGCTATTTTCCTATAAAAATCCCCAACCACAAATGGTCTTATATGGTCATTTAACCTCAGACTTTCTGCCAGAGGCCCAATATATACATCAGTATCGGAGAGAGTGGACAACCTTGTCTATTTGCTCTTTCTATCTCAACTTTCGAAGACAATACACCATTGACAAGAATTCTTACGGAGGGTGCACTATAAATCTTTGCCAACACATCAATTAAGGGGTTTGTCCACTCCGAAATGAGCCAAAACTGTCATAAGGTATTTCCAATTCACATGATCAAATGCTTTAGCCGCATCTATCGTTATAACCACCAGATCAATATCTAATGTTTTGGCCAGGTCAATAGAACCAATTAGGTCATGATTAAGACCTTTCGTATTCCTGCCCAGCAGAAATCCCTGCTGATCTTGATGTATCAACTGGCCGGCAACTTTATTCAATCTATCTGCTATAATACTAGTAAACACCTTATAATCACAATTCAGTAATGATATTGGGTGATAGGATTGACAATGTAAAGGGTTTCTCCCGGGCTTCAATATTAAGGAGAATACTGCCTCGTTCCAAGAATTCAGAATAGAAACACCCTTCAACAATATAGCATTAAACAGATGCACCCAAACTGGAATAATAAGCTCCTCCAATAATGCATATAATTCACTCGGGATCCCATCGGGCCAGCAGCTTTCCCTTTCTTTGCTTTACTAATAACGCCTAAAATCTCACTACCAGATATTTCTTCACAAAGAAACTGATATTGTTCACTCGCTAGTCTTGGCAAGTGCTTCTGCCCGAGCCACACTTCAATTACCCCCTGATCCGGGTTTAACTCTTCCTTATACGACTCCTAGAAAAAGGATTTGAACACCGCTCTCATCCTGGACGTGTCTTCAATCACCAGACCTGTAGTATCATTCATAATTTTCTTAATTTTGTTTTGGCGTGCTTCCAGTCTGGATTTCCAGGCCAGCAGCTTACCACAGTTTTCACTGTGTAGAATATCCAGCATCCTGCTGGCTTTCCACTGCTGTGCTACTTTTTCCTCCATCATAACGTGATATTTTGTCTGCAATTCTTGTAAGTGCTCTACCACTGCCTCCTTTCCTACCTCACTTAATGTGTTTGCTTTTAACATCTCTTCTGTCCTCCCAATCTCCCCTTCCAAATCAACCTGTTGCAATTTTTCATGCCTTACCCTATGAACCGTTAAGCTAGTTATCTCCCCCTTTAGCCAAGCCTAATACACATCCCATACCACATAAATTGGCACGGAGGCGTCGTTCCGGGAAAACATTTTTAGACAGTTGTAGCATCCTGTCAACAAAATCTGGGCGCCCCAACATTCTTCTATCCATTGACCACCTCCTTTCTTTCCATGCCTGCTTCTGCTGAATTTTTAGAATTAAAGCTGTATGGTCCGATAAGGGAATAGGCATGTATTCTAATTTGATAACACTCTCTGTCTGTTTACTCTCAACAAGGAAGTAATACAACCTAGAATTGTGACCGTCCTTCTTCCTGTGAAAGGAGTACTCCCTACTATTCCCTCTCAATTTTTGCAAAACATCACATACATCTAAATTATCCATCATATCTAGGAGGTAAGTTCTCATTTTTGGGGAGTGAATTTGTATTCTTTCAGAGGATCTATCCAAAACGTTATCCAGCACTATTTTGAAATCCCCTCCTAAAAAAAATCGGGGCTTTAAAAGCAAGCAAATTATCAAAGAGCTGAGATATTGCAGAAATATCATCCACATTTGGCCCATAATGGCTTACCAACGTATATACAACGTAAAAAAACTTTATTTCTGCTATTATCCAACACCCTTCCGTGTCAGCCTTATATCTTACTACACTAGCCCCTCCTCCGGCAAGTATCCACTCCAACTCTTATGTAGAGGTTGCATCACTTTCTCAGCTCTTGTTAAAAGGTACTGATACCAACGAGAAACTTCTTTCTTTGTGTCCCGGTTGAGTGTAGGTCCAGTTCCATTTGAGCTGGTCCGGGTCCAAACCCCTCTGACTCTTGCGCCACCCATTCACTTGAACGATCTTGAATCTGGATATGGTCACACCTGTTTTGTTATTCCAGAACTCCCACTACAGTCTTTGCACCTCCTCAACCAACTGACGCCATCTGGTAACACCACTTTGTTTCAAAGGCAAGGTGAGGCTGTCCAATAAGCACTCCAGAGTCCCAGAGGACTCCCAAATAGAAGCTAACTTACTATAGTAGCCGATACCCAGTACAGAATCTTGTACCAACTAGAAGCTACTGCTTGTAGGTACTTCAACCTCACTTTTTTGGAAAACTTCTGGGTCCCAAATTTATAAGAAAATCCATCTAGAGGATAGCCTATTAGCATTGCCCTAAACATTTTATCCATTAATGAATCATCTGGAGTCAATAGCAACATCCTATTATGTTTTAGTTGGTGTGAGCAGCAATAAAGTTGTAAATCAGGGAGGGCCAGTCTGCCAACTCCCAGCCTCCTCCTCAATTTTTCCCATGATAAGTGAATACCTTTACTATCCCAGATAAAAGAGGTGATCCTCGCCTGCAGGTTTAAAATGGCTTTTTTTATCAAAATTTAACAAAATATTATGAAATAAGAAAGTGATTTTTTATGGAATAGACATCTTAACCAAGTTAACTCATCCATATATAGTTACCGGCAGGTTTCTCAATTTTTTCAAGATTGTCGTGATTTCAGCGGTCGCCTTTTCTAAATTCCTACTAGCTAACTTGCCCAAGTTATGGGTTATCCTTACACTCAGATATCTCAATTCTACAACCCTTCTGGGGTCTTCAAAATTTTTATTCCCTACCATAATCTCAGTTTTTTCCTCATTCACCTCGTAACCGGCTAGTTTTGAAAAAATCATCACTTCTTTGATAAGATTCTGAATAGTAGATAAAACATCAGAGGTATACACCATCAAGTCATCAGCATATAAGGCTATTTTCCTATAAAAATCCCCAACCACAAATGGTCTTATATGGTCATTTAACCTCAGACTTTCTGCCAGAGGCCCAATATATACATCAGTATCGGAGAGAGTGGACAACCTTGTCTATTTGCTCTTTCTATCTCAACTTTCGAAGACAATACACCATTGACAAGAATTCTTACGGAGGGTGCACTATAAATCTTTGCCAACACATCAATTAAGGGGTTTGTCCACTCCGAAATGAGCCAAAACTGTCATAAGGTATTTCCAATTCACATGATCAAATGCTTTAGCCGCATCTATCGTTATAACCACCAGATCAATATCTAATGTTTTGGCCAGGTCAATAGAACCAATTAGGTCATGATTAAGACCTTTCGTATTCCTGCCCAGCAGAAATCCCTGCTGATCTTGATGTATCAACTGGCCGGCAACTTTATTCAATCTATCTGCTATAATACTAGTAAACACCTTATAATCACAATTCAGTAATGATATTGGGTGATAGGATTGACAATGTAAAGGGTTTCTCCCGGGCTTCAATATTAAGGAGAATACTGCCTCGTTCCAAGAATTCAGAATAGAAACACCCTTCAACAATATAGCATTAAACAGATGCACCCAAACTGGAATAATAAGCTCCTCCAATAATGCATATAATTCACTCGGGATCCCATCGGGCCAGCAGCTTTCCCTTTCTTTGCTTTCCTAATAACGCCTAAAATCTCACTACCAGATATTTCTTCACAAAGAAACTGATATTGTTCACTCGCTAGTCTTGGCAAGTGCTTCTGCCCGAGCCACACTTCAATTACCCCCTGATCCGGGTTTAACTCTTCCTTATACGACTCCTAGAAAAAGGATTTGAACACCGCTCTCATCCTGGACGTGTCTTCAACCACCAGACCTGTAGTATCATTCATAATTTTCTTAATTTTGTTTTGGCGTGCTTCCAGTCTGGATTTCCAGGCCAGCAGCTTACCACAGTTTTCACTGTGTAGAATATCCAGCATCCTGCTGGCTTTCCACTGCTGTGCTACTTTTTCCTCCATCATAACGTGATATTTTGTCTGCAATTCTTGTAAGTGCTCTACCACTGCCTCCTTTCCTACCTCACTTAATGTGTTTGCTTTTAACATCTCTTCTGTCCTCCCAATCTCCCCTTCCAAATCAACCTGTTGCAATTTTTCATGCCTTACCCTATGAACCGTTAAGCTAGTTATCTCCCCCTTTAGCCAAGCCTAATACACATCCCATACCACATAAATTGGCACGGAGGCGTCGTTCCGGGAAAACATTTTTAGACAGTTGTAGCATCCTGTCAACAAAATCTGGGCGCCCCAACATTCTTCTATCCATTGACCACCTCCTTTCTTTCCATGCCTGCTTCTGCTGAATTTTTAGAATTAAAGCTGTATGGTCCGATAAGGGAATAGGCATGTATTCTAATTTGATAACACTCTCTGTCTGTTTACTCTCAACAAGGAAGTAATACAACCTAGAATTGTGACCGTCCTTCTTCCTGTGAAAGGAGTACTCCCTACTATTCCCTCTCAATTTTTGCAAAACATCACATACATCTAAATTATCCATCATATCTAGGAGGTAAGTTCTCATTTTTGGGGAGTGAATTTGTATTCTTTCAGAGGATCTATCCAAAACGTTATCCAGCACTATTTTGAAATCCCCTCCTAAAAAAAATCGGGGCTTTAAAAGCAAGCAAATTATCAAAGAGCTGAGATATTGCAGAAATATCATCCACATTTGGCCCATAATGGCTTACCAACGTATATACAACGTAAAAAAACTTTATTTCTGCTATTATCCAACACCCTTCCGTGTCAGCCTTATATCTTACTACACTAGCCCCTGGGTCTGTTTTCAGAACCAAAGCTTCTCCTTTAGAACGATATTTCTGATCTGTTGCTAGTATAGTTCCCACCTATCTTTGACTAGTAAAGAGATCATTGCATTTGTGTCTCAGGAAGTGAGTCTCCTGCAGCATCAGTACCTGAGCTTTACTATCCTTTTAATATTGGAAAACCGCACGTTGCCTTTTGACCACCCGAAGACCATTGACATTCCAGCAAAGAATCGACCAAGACTTCGCTGAATGTCCCTCACCCATGCCCCCACCCAGAGCCATCTATTCCAAACTGCTTACTACTACACTTTAACCCAACTGAGCTAATTAATGTTTCCTTCCATCCCCTAGTTACCTTACTAGTTACCGGGTGGCAAAATACATGCATGGTTATTAAAAAAAACACACTTGGCTGTGATTGAGGACCTTACATTTTTTCCTTTTTTCCCACTGCTCACCACCACAAGTAACCCTCCCCTGGGAACCCTCCCATCTATAACTAGGCATAACGTGATGCCTGTTCCTCCCGCTTCCGTGGGAAAGCAAGCATTGCTTCATTATGCTAACTACTGCTGGGGTCCCCCTCCTTCATTATCTGAGAAATGAAAATATCCAAATCCTCTGGTTCCATAAAGTTATACATCTTGTTTCACCACATAACCTTCATAATGGCGGGAAATCTCAGTTGGGCAGTAGCACCCAACTTCCTTAGCTCCTCCTGCCTCTTCCCCAACTCCCACTGCCTGTCAGCAGTCTCCTTAGAAATATCGGATCTAATCCTAAATGAGGCCCCTAACACTTGTAGGTTCCCAGATTTGAAGGCTAAGCCCAACAGCTTCTCCTTTACAGAGTATGAAAGGAAATTAACTAGAATCTTGTGAGGACTCTTCCGTCCAGGATGTAATTTAAACAGGTCTCTATGCACGCGCTGGATTTCTCCCTCTAAATTGTCCATCCAGCTATCCTGGGGAAAAGCATTTCTCAGCAGATTAACCACGAATGTTTTAATATCCGACCCTTCCAGGCCCTCTTTCACCCCTAGGATCCTAATATTATTCCTTCTAGCATTGTGTTCAAGTCTTTCAAGTTTAAATTTAAGGCGTGAAACCTCTTGGATGTTTTCCTGCACCACTACTTGAAGCGCCTGAAACCTCTCCTCCAAATCATGAGTACGTTGGGCTAAATTCTCCACTTTGGCTTCTAGGCTAGAGTAGGTGGCCTGAATTCCAGTCTGATTAAACTCTGAAATTGTGACACGTTCTTTGGTTTCTTGTGACAGTTGGGCCAGGGTCGACTGCACCACCTCCCAACCCCTGGGTTCACACTCCTACATACCCAATTTCTCTGATTCTCTGGCCTCTTGGGATCCTGCCTGCATTTTGTGACTTTGTTCAATTGGGGCTGAATGTTCCCTCTTATCCACCATGAGGCAGTTACTTGTGTCAGACCGAATTCTGAAGTAGGACTTTAAAGAGGGAATAGTTTTCTTAGGGTTCCTATCTGGTGCTCTTGTGTCCTCAAATAGGATTTTCCCTGCTACCGCTCTCGCTTTAGAAGGGTTTTAAGAAGGGTTTTTAGAGTAAGGGGACATAATTAAGGGGTTCTCAAAGCGGGATTTATCTGTCCTTGCCGAAACACTTGTCTTCATCTGTTCAGCATCAGCATTAGAGTTGTTACTACCCTCCAGCCCATTATGAGGTCTAATTGACCTCAAAGAATATCTTGCCGCACTTCTCTGCTTCATAAGTTTAATCCCACAGTTTCTCCCTGCCCATTGCGCCAACTCGCTGCTGAAATTTTGTCCAGCGTTCTCCATTAACCACATACCCCATTCATCTGGCTCATCACACTGCCTTCGGCTTTTCCCTTCTTTACAATGTTGAATACTGCTGGAAATCAGCACTTCCTTCTTGTGCTGACTCTGCCCCTCCTGCTCCCACCAAGGTGTCCACCTAACAGCACGCTGCCCCCAGAGTGCGCTTGCTACTGATTTCCAGGTCGGAATCTCTGGGGCCACCATGGCCAACAGTGCAGCAAAAAAACAGCTGGTAAGAGGAGGAAAAACCCTCACCAGCACGCCGATCGGCAGAAAAAGCTAGCGGCGTGCATTATTTCAGCAGGCGACGCAGTGAACTTTTCATGAACGGGTCTTCCGGTCGTGTGTTAGCCGGCCGCCATGTTCCCGGTACTTCTGCTTTACCGGTACTAGGAATGAACACTCTCTGAATGTACTTAAAGGCAACTTTGTGGGTATGGTCCAGTATTTTAGCCCAGTCCGTATCTTGAAGAAACTTGGCCACATCAGTCTCCCAGGTAGTATGGGGAGAAGACCTGTAGTGGTCTCCATGTTTCAGGAAAAGTCGTACACCCATCTTATCAGTTTGTGCGCAGTCCCTATGGTGTAGAGCTTCTGGCACATCTCATGTGAGGTTAGTGCTAGTTGGCAGGCATGAAATAGGGCATTTCCTGTATGTTTAAAGTGTTTGTAAGTAAGGTGTTGATTCAGGTGATGGTTGCAGTCTGCCACAAGAGTTTGGAAATCTAGTAGCTCGCCATCCACAGACAAATCTTCCAGTTTAAAACACCTGCAGCATGCCACTGACAAAGTTGCTCTGAGCACAGCCGTTCTGTGTGAGTGGGAAGGCCTAACAACAGTAGTGCAGGAGCGTAGGGTTTCTTTCTGTTGAATTTACCGGTTCTAGCAAGGCAAGAGACAGCTGTGCAGGATAACCCTGGCGATTGGTAGACTAGTCAAAAGGAAACAATGAGTAGTATGGAAGCCCTCCATAAAGTCTGTACTGATAAACCCCATCTCACGTAGGGGGTGGCCAGACAGCCAGCAAGCCACCCGCTGGAGCTGCACAGATAAATAATAGCATTCTAAGTCCAGAAGGGCGAATCCACCCGTAGTCACAGATAGCTATAAATTGGAAAGAGACACCCAAAGGCCCCCCAGCAACCAAATCAGATGTGGAGCATGTCTGAAGAAGGAATGAGGGATGAGCACAGGAAGGTTTGCAAAATAATACAACAATTGGGGTACCACGCCATCTTCAGTAGTGCCACATAACCCATTACTAAAAGTGGAAGAGAAGACCAAAAAGCAAACTGGGCTCAGAGGGCCTGTATCACCATGCCCAGAGTTCCATTGAGTAGATCAGTGGGGAAATGGTAGATATTAATCCCTAGGTATCGAAAGGTAACTGGTTCCCAGTTCAATCTGAGTTTTAATTGTATATAAAGGGGAAAACACTGCTATATAATAAAGAAACTCTAATTCAATTTGAAATCTTTCTCATGTTCTTACATTTTGTTTGTGCAATTTACATCACTTTGAAACTAGGAGAAAAGTCAGTCCGCTTGTTTGGCTTTGGCTCAATTACAAAACACTTTTAAGACATGGACGGAGTGGGCAATTGCCCAGCACAACCTTGCAAGGGGTCTGGCCCCTACTCACCCTTCACAAGCATGAACACCTGACCATTGCATCAGGAGAGTTTGCCAGGATGGGTGGGTGCTGCTCGTTTAACCACTTCACAGTGCCTCTTCTGTTTTTCTCCTCTCCGCTGAGACAACTTCCCAGGTATGCAATACTTTCTGATACTGTTGGTGGACACATCTTGTCTGATTTTAGCAATTTTCTCACCTTGTTCTTCTTTTCTTTCTTTTTCCAGTTATTTGAATAAGTTGCAGTGGCTCTCCCATGTGATCTCAATTTCATCCTCCTCTTTTATTCTTATTGATTGTTAGTCTGGGCTCCCAGCTCTGTCAGTCCCAGACGTACACTCTAATGCTGTGAAACTACAGACAAGTTGTAGGTATCTCACATCCTGACATTAGGTGCGAGACTGTCACCCCCACCATCTGCTCTGCCTATTTTTTTTGGATTTATGGGTTTAAAGTCTACTGGAGGCTGAGGTGAGCCAGATGTTTTTTTTCAACCTGTTTAATCTAGCATTAGGTTACTTACCTTAATGTTTCTCAGACAGTTTGCTGTGGTTTTTAGAATGTCTAGAAACACAATAAAACTGTTGTTGTTGCTTTCTCCCCATTAAAGATTAGGTAGATTTAGGTAGGGGTGATGACTTTAACATGCTGAAGGGCATTAATTTACAACTGAACAAGGATGCAATGTGCTACCTGAATGTAGCATAACAGAAGACAATAGATCATAGTGAATAAATAGTGCTAAATAGAAAAAAGTAAATGAATGCACCAATAACAATATTGCGTCTCCTTGGATATGTCAGTAAAACTGACATATGTTCTTGAATTTGTGTCCTGAATTTTGACCCTTCGTCCTGAAGTTTTGTCTTGAATTTTGACCCTTTGTCATTAATTATTTACAGTCCTGCCCAGAATTTGCATCCATGCCAGGTGGTCACCCTACTCCTTTTCCTACCTCACCGCGAAGTCCTGGAACAGCCTCCCCCTCTACCACAGGATCTCACGCTCTCTTTGGGAATTCAGAAAGGGACTCATGACCTGGTTGTTCAGTTCATTCCACCCAAGCAGATTTCTGTCAGTGCCTGGATACCCTTGCGGGTGAATAGCAGGAGTTTACAAGTCCTGATTTTTCTTTTTGTGTGCACCAGCTTGCAATTCAAATGCTCTTCTCTCTATCGCTTTGACACATTTGTCCAGTTTTGTTTGGGCTGAGTTCTTTGATTTCTCTTTCCTACCGGCAGAGGAGGCATTCAGTGCTGAGGTGTTTCAGCTCCTCACCCTCATTTGTTCCAAGATTTGTGTGATACAGAGGAAGTGACAGAGGCCCCAGACATGCCTAAGTGTGGGATGAGCGTTTCTTCAATGGTGTACCTAGTCTCCAGATCTTTTAAACTTCAAAGAAATTAAAGGTGTGTGAAAGGTGTGTGAACTAATCCTGTGTTTATAAGTAAGTGTGTCATACATGGCTGAAAACTTATATGTTGACTTTAGCTTCTGAAGCAACTCTGGGAGAAGTAGTTGTAAATTCTGTTTGTGCCATGCAATGTAAATGTAGGCCCCATTCATTTGTAAGTCAATTTAGTGTACCAATGTGATATTCCAAATTACAAAGTACACATGTCTCAGCCATACTGACAGACTAGGTACATATGTAACCAATGTGGTGGATCACCAGTATTCTGTAACCTGGCCAAATTCTCAGCATATGAAGCAATCAAAGGTAAATTCAAACACAATGCTGTCAAACATGGCATACGCCAGTAACTAAAATAGAATTGGATGCAATTAGGGCAAAGTGTCACATTGTACTTATGGTCCCAATTTCAACATTCTCAAGCCACATCAATTATGTCACAATCAAGGCATAGAATTACAGAGTCCCCTACAAGATAGAATATACAGACCTGGTCTGATCTGTAGTAGAAAGCTACTTGTATCTCCATTAGTGTGTCTTACATTAAAATGGACCACATTGCCATACTTATGTGTTCATCTAAGTTCAGCATTACTTGTCTGACAACAAGCATTAGCTGAAGACTGACAATAAAATGTAAACCTATTCATGTCCCATGTTGTAAATGTAATACTTGAAGGCAGTAATTTTCAATGCCAAAGTAAGTGATCAGAATAAAGACTGGGTCAGGGTCATGTAGCCAACCAACAACATTCAGGTATTTAAAAAGGACACACGATGTGTCAGTGTGAAACAGGTTAGCATTGTCCAAACCTACATAATGCTGAATATATGAAACAAACGTTGACTACTACTTTATCACTTTGCACAAGTAGTGAGGGCACATAACGTAGAATTGTCCTTTCAGAAATACCTATCACAGTAATCTACTGCATGAACATGACAGCCAACATTAGCACTGACAGTAATCCGGAAGAGACATGTGTTAAACCATGGTCAACTGTATAAGTAACACATGAAGTTCAACACTGTACGAAACATCTGAGTTAATCAGTATACATAAAACACATGGACAGATATGCCTCAGTAACAATATGCATAATTATTAACTGACTACTTTCAGCTGACAAAGGATATGGTCTGCAGCAATGGGTCATGACCCCATTCCCTCATTCCTAGACGGAGGCTGAAAAACAGTTCAACCAGGCATTGGCCAAGACTAGAAACTTTGTTGAAAGGACATTTAGTATCCTGAAATTCAGGTTTAGATGCTTCGATATATCTGGGGGAAGATTGCTATACTCCCACCCACACAATGGTGTGCAAGATAATTCTGGTGTGCAATCCTACACAACATTTGTGTCAGAACAAATGTTCCATGGGACTTGGAGCCAGAAGAGAGGGACCCAATGAAGGAGGAGGATGGCTATTGTGGAGACATCCACCACACAATGGTTGTTTGGCGGCAATGCAATAACATTGTGTCAATTTATTTTCATAATTGATGTACATAATGTACAAATTCTCAGAAATCTTCTTAAAAGTTCAACATGAGAATAAGAGGTATATTTAAGAGCCCCTAGAGCCACCGGAGCATAACTTTTTGTGACACTCCGGCGGCACTAAGCACTGCTCCATATTTACAAGAAGGTGCAATGCCACTTTTTTGTGGCATTACGCCTCCTTGTGAACATGGGCCCCTCTGATGCAGTTTTCTGCATCAGAAAGGTGTGCAATGGGTGATGTGATGGGCGTTCCACAGCAATACCCATTGCTTTTGAAGCTGCCCCAGATTTGTGAGTAATCATAAACCTGTGGCAGCACCAAAAACTGACGCCGCCCAAGGAGTGGCCTTAGCAAAATGAGGAGGAATGCTTTTATTCCTCCTAGATTTTTGCTTTTACTGTGTGCTGCATTTTTGCAGCACACATAGAAGAAGCTAAATGCCATGAACGATTATTTTACGTGCAGGAAGGGTCACCTTCTTGCACATAAACAATCTATTCCCTCAACGCAGACACCCTAGCACTATTGTGCAAGAATGCCTGCGTTGGTACTAGGCAGCTTAATTCAGTGCTAGCGTAGACGGAAACGCAGGGGTGCTCTGTATTCCTCTAAAGAAGGGACACCTCTGTGTTTCCAGAGTGGCTCAGCATAGCGCTGCTATTTTTGGCACAGCACCGCGCTGCACCACTTTAACATAAATCTGGGGCTATGTGTATTTAGGGGGTGGATTGATGGTCAATAAGTTATTCAACATGTTGTTTGTTTTAGGGCCCATATTTATACTTTTATTGCACCGCATTTGCGTCATTTCTTGACACAAATATAATTGTATTTTGTAAGTTTGCACCGCTTTTGCGTCATTAAAAAAGTATAAATATGGGCCTTTGTGTTTAAGATAGGTTAGGAGAAGGTAGCTTCCTGTAATGTAGTGTTACGGTTAGTTAGTGTAGGATAGGTAGATGTAGGTAGTTTAGGATAAGTTTAGATAACGTAGGATAGTGTTCAGGTTAGTGTATGATAAGTAGTTGTAGTTTGTTTAATTAGATTTTCTAGTATTACATTTTCTTTTCTACTTTCACAACATCATAATCATTGCAACATTAAGAGTTTTTTTTATCATCAAATAGGTTGAGTTGAGTGCATGATGTAGCTATTGCTATGCAGTCTTCAAAGGTATTTGTTGTTTTGTGAGTAGCCTGTGGTCAAGAGTTAGTGTATCTCACATTTGAGTCACTTAAAAACTTTTTAACATTGTAAGGCACTGTAAGTTGTCATCTTAGTGTGACTTGACACACAACCCAACACAGATATTCACCTATTATAGCCGAGTGTGAAAGCGATACAGCATATACATTTTGGATGACTCAGTCACTACAGATTACAGATTTCTGGCATTGCTGGGACACACACTGGTGCGTGCCACTAGCGCACGCACCCTAGTGCAAGTACGTCGTTGTTAGCTGGTTACAAATCATGAATATGTTCCCCGTCTGCCTGGAGAACCTCAATCATTCTTGGCATTGAGTACTTGCTAAGTGGGGCACTACATGCATCTAACTTTGTGCAACTACTTGCAAAGTTTGAAAACCATAAGTCTCCCATTTCCTCTTACCCTGGGAGGTGTTGTTTGTTCCTGGTTCTACGCTCCAGCTTCCATGCAGTATTATGTGTGTATATTGTACAATTTATGTCATGTGTGGTTACACTCAATACATGTGAGGCCTCTCAGGGGCAGAGGAACACATTTACCTACATATCCTAGTATAGCTTTATACATCATTTGTCAGTTGACACAGAACCCAGGGATGTGGAATTTCTACTGCCTGAGACATACTGTTTTGGGTCGAAGGAAACAAGTTTTCATGTTTACTTTGTCCTTAGGACAGGTAGGCCCAACCCCCTCCAGCACCAACTCTTTGGCTGCCACTTTACTGTCTGCAGTTGAGGTAATATGTATGTCCATGCATTAATCCTGTTCATTATTTGAAAGCCTTCATTATTAGGGTGAGTGCTGTAAATAAACATTTTAAGGTCACAGAGCACTACTAACAGTGGTGCCAGTAAAAAAAAAGTATACACACGTTTGAAAAGTTTAACAATATGAGGCTAAGTATAATGCTCCCAGAATGCTCTCTGATTAGATGCAAATGTTTTCAGAAGCTTGTGAGCAAGGGTGATAATTCTTTGCTTTCAAAATAAAATGTTTAGAAAAAATGCAAGTAGGAAATTAAACGTTTTGCTACTATGAAATTTTAGATGCTATTTCTTTGAAGTGTCATTTAGTAAAATGTGTTGATGCATGCTAGTATTTCCCAAACATTTTCCTAATGGAAAATCAATGTAACCAGTTTCAACAAGATTAAGGGAAACAGGAAAATAAACAAACACTGGCAAAGCCAACCGAGCCAACATTTTTGGTGAGTCTTTTGGTTTCATCAATGAGAGTCTTGTTTTGACATGCCATTTGTAACATTTTATTGTTGTGGGAGCTGCCAGGCCCTCACCATTGTAACAAACACTGGCAAAAAGAAAAATGTTTGGTCTTAGAAAGCACACATTGCCACCAGTGGCATAACAAAGCCCCTGCAGCTCCCCTCCAGGGTGCCCCCTCAGCATAGCTCCTGCCCAGAGTTAGTCTGGAGGGGGGCCCTCCATGTTCTTTGCATGGGGCCCCCCTCCAGTTTCGTTATGCCACTGATTTCCACAGTGGATCCTGGCACTGAACAAAACTACTTTGTGTGCAATATGCTCCTTGTGGAAGAGCAGAATGTGATCACTCACAGTAAAGCCAGCCAGTAGATAAAGAGAGAAATAGAGGCTTAATAAAAACAAAATATCTTTGTTAATGCCAGTCCTAACTAGGGACCCAATTCTTAACCGGTTCTGTGCCTTGGACGAGGTCACCTCGTCCAAGGCACCAGTTCCCATGTGCCTTGGACGAGGTCACCTCGTCCAAGTCACAGGAATTGGGGGAGCGCTAGCGCTCCCCCCCCTGTGCTCCCCACCCACCCCCCCAAGGCAGCTCCCCACCCCACCCCCCCTGTGACGTCAGTATGCGAGCACGCGCTGATTTGTCACAGGGCCTCCCCCATCGTGCTGGAAGCTGAGCTTCCAGCGCGATCGAAAGAGAAATGCTTTGCATTTCTCTTTTGATCACGTTTTTTTCGGCACGGAGAGGCTTCAAAGGGAAGGAAATGTATTTCCTTCCCTTTGAAGTCTCTCCAAGCGTTTCAAAAGACGGATTGCTTGCAATCCGGCTTTTGAAATGCCCACTAGACACCAGGGATGTTTTTTGTTGTTGTTTGAAATAGAAATAAGGGAGCGACCCCTTGGGCAAGGGTCGCTCCCAATGGGGGGCAATTTTTAGCAAGGCCCCGGGGGTGGCAGAAACCTCTAGGCACCAGGGATAAAAAAAAAAAGAATTCTATTTGTTTTTTTAATTTTTTTTTTTTTAGGTGGGGAGCGACCCCTTAGGCAAGGGTCGCTCTCCTAGGGGGCAAATTATATTTAGGCCATTTCTGCCCCCCTTGGGGGCAGATTGGCCTATTTTGATGAGGCCAATCTGCCCCCAAGAGGGGCAGAAACCACTAGACATCTGTTTTACAGATGGGGAGCGACCCCGTGGACAAGGGTCGCTCCCCTGGAGGGGAAAATTGTATTTAGGCCATTTCTGCCCCCTTTGGGGGCAGATCGGACGTTTTTTTGCTACGCCAATCTACCTATTTTAGGCCATTTCTGCGCTCCCCCGGGGGTAGAAACCTCTAGGCGCCAGGGCAATTTTTTTTTTGTTTGTTTGTTTTTTTAGAGATGGGGAGCGACCCATTAGGCAAGGGTCGCTCCCCTGGGGGGCAAATTGTATTTAGACCATTTTAGGTCAATCTGCCCCCAAGGGGGCAGAAACCACTAGGCACCGGGATTTTTTTTTTGGGCACCAATGTCGTGAAGGGGGAGCGATCCCGTAGGCAAGGGTCGCTCCCGGGCGGGGTTGGGGGGGCCAAATTAATTTTAGGCCATTTCTGCCCCCCCGGGGGCAGATCGGCCTATTGTTATTAGGCCGATCTGCCCCCGGGGGAGCAGAAAGCTCTAGGCGCCAGGGCAATTTTTTTTTTTTTTTTTTTTGTTTGTTTGTTTTTTTAGAGATGGGGACGACCCATTAGGCAAGGGTCGCTCCCCTGGGGAGCAAATTGTATTTAGACCATTTCTGCCCCCCTTGGGGGCAGATTGGCGGATTTTAGGTCAATCTGCCCCCAAGGGGGCAGAAACCACTAGGCACCGGGGATTTTTTCTTTGGCGCCAATGTCACGCGGGGAGCGATCCCGTAGGCAAGGGTCGCTCCCGGGGGGAGGAATGGGGGGGCAAATTTATTTTAGGCCATTTCTGCCCCCCCTGGGGCCGGCTGAGCTAGAGGCCAAAATCCACAGGTAGGCACTTTGCAAAAAACACCTCTGTTTTCTGTGAAAAAATTTGATGTGTCCACGTTGTGTTTTGGCCCATTTCCTTTCGCGGGTGCTAGGCCTACCCACACAAGTGAGGTACCATTATTATCGAGAGAATTAGGGGAACGCTGGGTGGAAGGAAATTTGTGGCTCCTCTCAGATTCCAGAACTTTCTGTCACCGAAATGAGAGGAAAAATTTGTTTTGGGCCAATTTTGATGTTTGCAAAGGATTCTAGGTAACAGAACCTGGTCAGAGCCCCGCAAGTCACCCCATCTTGGATTCCCCTGGGTTTCTAGTTTTCAAAAATGTGCTGGTTTGCTAGGTTTCCCCAGGTGCCGGCTGAGCTAGAGGCCAAAATCCACAGGTAGGCACTGTTTTCTATGAAAAAATGTGATGTGTCCACGTTGTGTTTTGGGCCATTTCCTTTCGTGGGCGCTAGGCCTACCCACACAAGTGAGGTACCATTTTTATCGGGAGACTTGGGGGAACGCTGGGTGGAAAGAAATTTGTGGCTCCTCTCAGATTCCACAACTTTCTGTCACCGAAATGAGTGGAAAACTTGTTTTTTTAGCCAAATTTTGAGGTTTGCAAAGTTTTCTGGGTAACAGAACCTGGTCAGAGCCCCACAAGTCACCCCATCTTGGATTCCCCTAGGTCTCTAGTTTTCAAAAATGCACAGGTTTGGTAGGTTTCCCTAGGTGCCGGCTGAGCTAGAGGCCAGAATCTACAGGTAGGCACTTTGCAAAAAACACCTCTGTTTTCTTTAAAAAAATGTGATGTGTCCACGTTGCGTTTTGGGGCGTTTCCTGCCTACCCACACAAGTGAGCTATCATTTTTATCGGGAGACTTGGGGGAACATAGATTAGCAAAACAAGTGTTATTGCCTCTTGTCTTTCTCTACATTTTGTCCTTCCAAATATAAGAGAGTGTGTAAAAAGACATCTATTTGAGAAATACCCTGTAATTCACATGCTAGTATGGTCACCCCGGAATTCTGAGATGTGCAAATAACCACTGCTCCTCAACACCTTATCTTGTGCCCATTTTGGAAATACAAAGGTTTTCTTGATAGCTATTTTTCACTCTTTATATTTCAGCAAATGAATTGCTGTATACCCAGTATAGAATGAAAACGCACTGCAGGGTGCAGCTCATTTATTGGCTCTGGGTACCTACGGTTCTTGATGAACCTACAAGCCCTATATATCCCCGCAACCAGAGGAGTCCAGCAGACGTAACGGTATATTGCTTTCGAAAATCTTACATTGCAGGAAAAAGTTACAGAGTAAAACGTAGAGAAAAAGTGCTGTTATTTTCACCTCAATTTCAATATTTTTCTTTTTCAGTTGTTATTTTCTGTAGGAAACCTTTGTAGGATCTACACAAATGACCCCTTGCTGAATTCAGAATTTTGTCTACTCTTCAGAAATGTTTAGGTTTCTGGGATCCAGCATTGGTTTCATGCCCATTTCTGTCACTGACTGGAAGGAGGCTGAAAGCACAATTTGTTTTTAAAATGGGTTATGTCCCAGTAAAATGCCAAATTTGTGTTGAAAAATTGGGTTTCTGATTCAAGTCTGCCTGTTCCTGAAAGCTGGGAAGCTGGTGATTTTAGCACCGCAAACCCTTTGTGGATGCCATTTTCAGGGAAAAACCAAAAGCCTTCTTCTGCAGCCACTTTTTCCCATTTTTGTGAAAAAAAAGAAATTTTCACTGTATTTTGACTAATTTCTTGGCCTCCTTCAGGGGAACCCACAAAGTCTGGGTACCTCTAGAATCCCTAGGATGTTGGAAAAAAAGGACGCAAATTTGGCTTGGCTAGCTTATGTGGACAAAAAGTCATGAGGGCATAAGCGCAAACTGCCCCAAATAGCCAAAAAAAGGCCTGGCACAGGAGGGGGAAAAGGCCCGGCAGCGAAGGGGTTAAAGAAAGTCACAAAAGTGCAGCCTTATGTCCTTCAATTAGTGGCTTTCATGAATTCACAACAAATTACAGATGTAGACTAGGAAATCCTACTCCTAGAAAATATTTGTGAACTGTATTTTAGCACGAGCAAATATGTGTGTGTAGTTTTGCTCATGTGAAAATCTTTTGAGCATTTACAAGTTCACTTTTCCTCCAACCACTTTTTTCCCAACCCTGGAAGAACTTCTACTTTTGCCCTTGTCAAGAGTGAATTTCCAACATTTCTCATTATGAGAAAAGATTAGAGGAAAGCTGGTGAAAATCCTTAAAACATACCAGTTAGTAGGTTTGCAGACTCAAAGGCATTCCAGCCCTGGAACTATTGCTTACTACTTCCTCCAGCCCCAGTTTGTAGAACTGCGTAAAGGTGGCCAAATAAGGACATTGCTGAGGTAGGGATTGAAATTGCAAGTATTTAAGCTCTACTATAGTAGTAGTCCTGGCATACTCACAGAGGCTATTATCAGAGCTCTTACATAATGAGATTGCTGCCATAATTTTGTCGCCACACTACATGGCATCAAGGGGACAAGTAGATTTTTTTACCAGACAAGTAGATTTAAGACACAACCAGTTCCATGGACAAGTGGATATTTTATTAAATTACACACCCCTGAAAGCCCCAAAAATAATACCTTGCATTTCATGAATACTGACATTTAAGGTATTTGACTGAACTTGTACATCCTTGTGTGGCACAGACCCAGGTATGATGCAAATTCAGAGAGTCTGGGCATGAATATCTGCATATTATCAGTACAAGCATCATCATTTATATAATTTAGGACTTTGAGCATTGAGACCATCATATTTGTTTGATCACATTGTCATGTTGACTGAGCTAGATGTATGTGGATGAGTGAAACAGTGTTGTTGGCTCACATCCTTATCAGGTCCATTTTTTAGAAGGTAGGCATTTGTGTGTTTAGGAAGGGCTTTTCACTGTGTGCCAGTCAAGTAACTGGAGCTTACTGCCACACTGTGTCCTACAATTGGGAGAAAAGACATTCCACATAATACCATGGCAGTGGAAGTACTTAATGTTAGTGCATATACAAAGAGAGCAGGTTATACTGTAGTGACATTAGGTCACTCTCCTTGAGATGCTAAGAAGCGTGTTTTTTATATACACATCCACCATGGTATATTATAAATAGTCCTTTCTGCAACAAACATATGACACTCTGGTTTATTTAAGCATTTTTGCAGTGTTTGGGGCAACAACACCAACATTGACTGAGAGCAAAGGATGTCCAGACAGAGTCCATTTGGGAGACATCTCATGCGACATGTAGAGGTGAGGAGAATTTCAATGAGGAAGTCCAAATTGCCATTAGGGAAAGTAGGCCTCTTCAACAGTCCAGAAGTGGATAAAAGTTACAGGTACACAAAAAAGGTGCAGCACTAGGTGACAAAGGAGGTGGCATGATGTTAGACAAAGGATCACTGGGAAACAGGTCAGGTGTCACAGGAAAATGTTACTTGGCAGTTATCCTAGGTCCCATGATGGTAATGATGCTCCCCAGCTTGGTGGCAACCTCAATGGTGTCAGATGTTGAGGCCTATTGTTCTTGCCTCTGCCTCATGATACCAGTTATGTCAGGTAGGAACTCAGCCATACTTTGGCAGCAAGTGTAGGTACCTTTAAGTGCCTTAGACAGAAGTATCTTCAATGGAACTGAGGCACCTACAGACTCCATCTAGGGTGCCTGTTATGGTCTCCATCCCCGCCCGCACCTGGTCAACCATCTGCTGCTGGACTTCACCATTGAAAGACAATTTGGAGTTCCTTTGAGTCCACAGTTAGACTTGGACTGGCAGATGAGGCATGTCCTGTGGGTGATGATTCCTCTGGAGACCCTGCATTGATGTCATCCCTCGACATTTCCAGAGAAAGAGATTCTATGGAGTCTAGGAGTTGATGGAAGGTGTACTTGTCCACGGGGCAGGATGCCCTCACCAAAAGGTTGGTCATCCAAGACAAGCTGCTGTACAGAAGGTGTTGTTTGTCCTGCTGCCATTAAATTGTAATATGTTAATGCTGATCTATGATAGATGTTGACTATTGTAATTTTGGTGACAAACAGACTTTATTATCATTCACTTTATGTTACACATAGATGTGCTGAACATGTGTTACTAACAGTAAAAGAAGGCAAGTTCCACTGTTTTTGTCTTGCACATGGCAATATTTGTACATTGTTCACACAACCACGTGTGACAAGGGTGCCATTTTTATGTCATGCCACACATTGCATGGCAGTTACGCAGCTTGCTGGCCTGCCCTGGCTGAAAGAGTAAGTGCAGATAAGGGCCCCATTGACCTTGTTACGTGGCTAATTTTCATTTCATGGTAATATTGATGTAAGGTTAATTTTATTGACACTACTACTGAGAACATTGAACCATGGTACCGGTGTGTCTTCATTACCTCTAAACATTACATAGCCCTCAGCTCCTGACAAAGTGATGTTAGTTTGATCATCTATTAGTCGAGGACCGTCACTTTGTCTTTCACACAGTACACCATGCCAATCTGCCTTGCAGTGCTGTATTGCATACAATTTGTGCCCTCATGTGGCCAAGGGCTCATATTTGACACGCATCTCTGCAACTCTATAAAGCAAGCAGCTTTGATACTCTGCATGAATGGGTGTGGACATGTACTTACCATGGTGTTCTTATGTGAGTGTACTCCTGTGATTTCCTAGCACATGCAGTCATCACTATAGTCCAGAACAATAGGCATTGTGAACAATCTCTGAAGGGGATAAGCACCATTGCACTTGGAAATATACAACAACTGAAGCTCACTCCATTTCGTCATTACTCAAGTTGGTCCTCTGCGGAATAGTACAAATGTCTTCACTCAGCTCCGCTCACTTGTACCTGTACATGACTCCTCTGTAAATCACCATTTGGGCCCAAGGCCAGGATTTACTCTCACACACTGATGACACTGAAGACTGATCATACATTAACTCTCAGGAGACACCTACACCAACCAACGTTTGTTACAATATGAAATTGTCCAACATGCCTACCTATATGTGAGAGCTATGGCTCAAGCTGAACCTCACAAAAGAGTAGTGATGATATTTTATGACATGTACCTATCCTGGTTCCCCACACAACTAGGTACAGACACCTCCCTCTCCACCATCCCGAAAACCTGCCCATCATCCTGAACACCTGGCCATCCTGTCACTTCACAGTTCCATGTTTCACATCCTGCTGCTTTTATATCTGTAGCGTAGTCTGACATTTCGTCTCATGTCTCCCTCCCGTTACCTGCTGCACCTTCTGCCAGGCCCACATCACATGGCAAGTATAGTGCACTAATGCCCTCTTCGACGCCATACTTTCACAGCTATTGCACAAGTGTGACACTATCAAACAGGGCAGTGCATGAATATCACTCAGGCGGCTACCTTGCAGCACAAACATCACACATCATCTCCTTGAGATCAAATGACTCCCCATTCAGGCACACTGCCAGTTCAATGTGCTCAGCCACACCCACCTGGTACTACAGTACTACCAGGAACCCACCGAGCTCACACACCCTATATGCTTCTGACAAACACTCATGGACTGTGCATCACTTGCATTCACCACCACCCCCAATATTAACTTTTACAACACAGAAGGTAGAGTTGTCTCTAACATGGAAGGCAACACCTGTGAGATATGACCCAGCACATCAGGACAGCTGCATGCAATGTGGTTTCACGCTAGTGACTGTGCACATTGCTCCTCACATGATCCTACGTGGATATACTCTATATTCTCAAAACTTGGATTCCCTCTCAGGTGTGAAGTTAATCCTCTGGCAATTCCCTTCCATTACTTTGCACACCACTTTTGGCTGAGTAGCCCCAAAACACACACATTTGCCTCATGGTGCAATGGGGCCTTTATTGTCACAGTCAGGTTGGGCAGGTTTTTAAGGCATGATGTGCTGCTCCAGTCCAGGATTTTTGCTTTGTAGTGTGGGACTTGAAGTCCTGGTCACGCATGTAAAACATTAGACTACAAGTTGCAGTACAACCTGGGGCAGAACATCACGCAAACTGAGGAACTTGTCAGGCCTTGACTGGGCTAGAGAAATTGTCACTGGGAAAGAAACTTACATGTATGTGATGTATGGGTGTGCATGTTAGACATTCCTGCTCTTTCCTATGCATACAGCACAGTGCAGTGCAGTAAAGTGCCTTTCTCCACTGCATTGCATGACATTTTTAACCATATTCTACCTTGTTGACACTTATTCAGTAGATCTTCATAGTCCTCAGCCGCAGCTCAGTCCTGTCCTTCCACTCCAGCTACTAACTGTTAGGGTGACTGACACCACCTGCTCTTCCAAGGCGTCCTACTCCTCCTGGTCCTTAGGTCCCCCTCTAGTCCGCATGGCTATCAGGTTTTAGTTTTGTTTCTCTTTGGTTCTGTGCTTGTAGACATACCATCTCTTCTTCAACTCCTGCATTGTCTTTTTTGTTTTTCATGCACTGTCAATCTTATCCACTATGAACTGCCAAATGGCTTCCTTCTTCCATAATGGCAATTTGGAGATGACAAAGAGAAGGTGTTTTTTATGGCACCTCCGCTATTAAAATTTGGTTCTCCTCCTCATTGAAATTGCTTTTCTTCTTCCTCCTCTCCTGGCCTGCTGTCTGGTCATCTTGGCTGGAGTTGCGATTGTTGCTTTCTTGACTTGTAGATGAAGCTCCCTCCAAATTTTGCATTTACTGTGGTCTGCCGTTCCGATTTTTCTAACACAGAATTTTTTTGACGCATCCTGTGGCACCATGCTGACCTTTAGCACTTACAAGTGCTCTACTACGTGCAAATCATCTTTGCATCACGTAGGGGCCAGTTGCCCTGCGCCACGTTGCGTCATTTTTTTTTTAAAGAGACTTCAAATTTTTTGGGTCACCTTTGGACCCTGCGACATGGTGCGCCATTCCATAAATCTGGTGCACACATGTTGCAAGGAATTGGCACTCCACATCACAAGTTTTTTTGAAGCAGCGCTGCCACAAAGTAGTGTTGCCTCTCTTCTCACAAATGTGGTCCCATGATCACAAACAATGCTCCTATATGCCACAAACCTCTATTAATGATTTTGTCTGTCTTATTCCTAATTCATATTGTATCTCATCTCACTGTCTTTCCTATTTCCGAAAACGTTATTTTTTTCAACAAAAATTCTTGAAATGAAAAAAAATACTAAGTGATGGTACAAAAATGGATATGTGAAAATTGGTGCATGAATGAAAAAAATCTTAATATGCATAAATGTTTGTTGAGTGATGGGGCATATTGGAACATGAATAATGGTATTTGTAGGAGTTTTTGACTTTTGGTGGACATTCACTACACACATGCCACTGTAATCCGACAATTAGTGAAGAATTTTCACTTATACAATTGCCAGGGATTTTTGGCTTTTTCAATGTAAGTTTTTCGGTTTATTTATCATAGGGCTGAATCATAGCAGCCTCAGTATTTGTTTCCTGTAAAACACATTGAAATGTTTGTACAAACAGGATAGATTCAAGTGAAGTCACTGTTCTGTTCCTGAAAAACGTGCCCTGCGTGCTGCCTAGAAATGAACAATACGTCATTAATACACTTAATACGAGGTAGTTGTCAGCAGCATCATTAATTTGTACTTTTGGTACCTTTCTTTTGGCAGTACAGCACATTCAGCTATTAGTCACCGTGACGCGGGACGTTTTTAAAGGTTTACTTTCAGTTCCATGAAAGGAGTTGTGAAACGCGGCACTCACGAGCGTTTTAATACGTTACTCTACAAATTCCCCGAGGAGTCTTAAAGAACAAAACATTTTTTTCTCGAAACAGGGTGGCATGCCGTAAAAGGAAGTGGATGTTGGCAGTCGTCACTACAAACTGGCTGCAGTAGCATTTTATCGTTGTCATTAATAACGTCAGCAGGGAACAACGAGGTTAAAATCTAAGCACGCCCGAGCCATATACGTAAGCTTGTAACAATTAGTGATTTGAAGACCCTTTGAATGCAAATGTTGACTTTGATTATAATTCCTGATTAGAGGAGGACGAGGAAAAAAAATGAACGGGGAGAGCAGAGCCAAGGGACTTGCTTGGTTCTAATAGCCTAGATACGAGCCAAGCCTTATAGCTATTTGTATCATAGAAATCATGCTCAAATGTCAAATGAAAATATGGAAAGGTCCCTTCAAAATTTAAAAAGTGTATTTAGACATAGAAGTGTGTCGCCTTGGTACATCAGATAATTTCATCTCATTGAGAGAAATGTATTCAAAGTTTTTAAATGTGAATTCACAAACATTCCATCCCGCTCTGATTACAAAACCATCAGCTGTCATGCGCACACTAGGGCCCATATTTATACTCTGTTTGTGCTGAATTAGCCTCATTTTTTAACGTTGATTCAGCGCAAACCTAACTCCATATTTATACTTTGGCGCTAGACACGTCTAGCGCCAAAGTTATGGAGTTAACGTCGTTTTCTAGATGTGAAAACCTACCTTGCGTCAATGAGGCGCAAGGTAGGCGTTCCCGTTCAGAAAAGGACGATATGGCCTTAGCGCCATATTTATCTCCCTGTGCTAAAATCCAGCACAGGTGATGGGGACTTTAAATAATGGCACTAAGCTGGCTTAGCGCCATTATTTAACGCCTGGGCATGGGCAGGCGTTAGGGAACCTGTAGGCATATTTCCATGGACAGAGACCATGGAAAGAGCCCTCAGGTGCCCTTCCCTGTCCCCAGGGACACACCCACCCACACCAGAGGGACACCACAGGATTGGAGACCCATCCAAGATAAGTCCCGGTAACTATTTTATTTTTTTCAGGCTTGGGGTCCCTGACTTGGGGCCCCCTGCATGGCCATTGAGGTGGTCGGCATGTCTCCTGTCGTTTATAAGACAGGAGCCATGTCCATGGGGGTTGTGCGCCATAGAATGGCACTACGTTCCTTAGAGACATTTTTTTGCCTCTAAACAGTGTAGTGCCATAATTTGGCACACAAGCTCCGGTTTCCCCTACGCCTTCCCCACCCTGTTAGCGTCCTTTACAAGGATGCTAACAGGGCATTAGCGCCGGCTAGCACCATTCCATAAATATGGCGTCCGGCCGGCGTCTTGGAATGGCCCTAGCCGGCGCTATACTTTTTCACACAAAACTGCACTAATGCAGATTTGTGTGAAAAAGTATAAATATGGGCCTAGGTGTGATCTCAGGACCTCATTTTCCAGACCCTAGCAGCACACTGCGATACCAGAGCGTAATTTATTTTGACGCTCCTATGGCGCAGTGTGCCGGCCCATATTTGCAAGGCCAGGCAAAGCCACCTTGCATGGCTTTTCATGGTCTTGTAACTATGGACTCCTTTCATACGAAAGGGGCGTTCCAGGGAACCAGATGGAATCTGGTGCATTCCCATATTTACAACTATGGGAATGCGTCAGATTTCTTCACTATCACAGGGATGGCGTTAAAGTGGTGCAATGAGGAGAAATAACAATATCTCTCCCTGTTTTATCTACTTTCTATGTGTGATGCAGAATGCCGCATATATAGAAAGAGGAAAAACACCATTAATGATTGTTTATTTGCAGGAAGGTGTTCGTTCCTGCATATAAACAATCATCCCTGCAATGCATGCACTCTTGCACCATGGCATAAGGGTGCCTGTGTTGGCGCTAGGCAGCGGGTGATGCACCAGTGCAGAGGAAAGTACAGAGATGCGTTGTAAAATATGACTCTTCATGCACTTCCAAAATGACAGTGTGGCGCAGCAAGCTGGTTTGCAGTGCACGCTGTGTCATTTCCTTGTAAATGAGGCACTCAATTCTTATTATGTAGGGAGCAACATAAGAGGCAATACAGTATATATAGTCAAAGACAAGAAGTTTTCCAGCACTGTACACCCTGAACTCACGCATTAGAAGGTGCTTGCATATGTGATAATGAATAAAAAAGGATGCTGGATGTCAAAACATTTGGCTAGGATCAAACAATTTCAGCAGTCAGAATTGATCAGAGGTTTTCTTGTTTTACATAGGGCAGTTCACTACTATAGGGATATCTATTCTGTCTCCAGTTTTACATCAGATGTTAATGACTTGTCTACAGTTCTTGGTGCATGAGTTTAGAGTGTGTTGGCAGCAGGGGTGGCTCCTCCACCAGTCCCCGCCAGGAGCAGCAGCACAACTTTTACAAGAAAATGAAAATAAACTATGTTCATTGTTGTTTTCTTGTAAAAGGGGCAGGGCCACAGGCGATGACAGGGCCGGAGGGGGAGTGCACATGTATGTTTGGTTGGCCGTCCCAGGCCGGCCAGACTCACATGCACACTAGGCTTTCTCCAACCTGGCACTGTGTTGCTGGGTTGGAGACATCAGGCAGAGACTCTCACTCTGCCTCGGAGCACCCTGGCTGAGCACTCCGTCCAATCCTACAGCTGCTTTCATGCTGCCCCCTTTCTTCATGCGCCACGCCTGGCCGCCCCTTTTCGCTCCCACAAGCTGCCACTGGTTGGCAGGCTGAAGTCAGATGCAAGGTCTACTCATTACGGCTCCAATGTTCAAGAAGATCTGGACCTGAACCGCAGCCAGATATCCAGCTTGAACTTTCAGTGGCTCTCCCACAACTATTCATGGCATATGTCTGTTTAGTGTGTTGTTCATCTGGAAATCCTACACGATGTATGATCATAATAACATTCCCTACCTCTTCTCTGTAGAGTGACACCTTTTTTAAAAAAAAGTTTCTTGTTGAGATAATTGCTACAGCCAGCACCTTTTTCATTCTCTCAGGTAAACTAAACAGAAGCTTATTAAAAACTTCTACAATCTATCAGCTGTAAAATGTATTTGTTTTCATCCGGAATGAAATACTCTGCCTCAACTGTTTTTAGCTATGCCTTGACAACACCACTGTTGTCAATTCTTTAAAATGTTCGCAGAATGGACTTTGGTTCCTTCTAGCATATTAGGGTTCTTTCACCACAAGCAGTTGGCTATTTGGTGTATCCACGTATTAAGTAGTGCTTCCATTGTAATATATGTAGGACTATGCTATATCTCAAAAGTGCACTGAATCAGCATAAATTAATTTTTTTATCTCTCATATGCATTTGACATACAAAGTGGTTGTTTTTCATTTTCTTTTTGCCACTGCAGTAGGCTTTTTAAATATTTTTGTCATATCTCAAAATGAAAGCCAGACCTTTTGGCTTGGTCAAGGCTTGCTTTCCTTATGGGAAAAATCTTGGTGAAAAGAGCTGTGTCTTTGAAGTTAGTGCCGTAACATAGCCCTTAACAGGATTATGCTTTAAAAGGAGGGACCAATGGATCTTTTCACCCAGCATAAGTGTGTAGTGACAGAGACATCTATTTCACAGCAAATCAAATTAGAAATAAAAATAGCAATTAGAATGACAGTATGACTGATAAGAAACACCAGTGTGAAAAAGTACAAGGGCATTTATTACAAATTATGGCTCATAGTAACATAACTATTTCCTAAACCTCCTAGAGAACATCTAAAAAGACTAAACCCTCAATTAATTCTACACACAAAAGAAATAAGAATATTTGGAAGGGAGGAAACAAACACTGTCTAATTCTGTTGAACATTTAGCTACAATGTAGTAACCCTGGCAAGAGGAAACCCTACTAATTAGTTAATCCATATAACACGTGCTGAGTTAAACACATGAGCAAAAGACAAAAAGCACAAAATGACAAAAATAATTTGTAAAAGGAAATCTGGGGAAACAGGTGACCAACTAAGGTTTGCAAAAAGTAAGTAAAAAGGGAGGGGGTCAGCATTTCAGAAGCTCAGTCAAGAGTCTTCTTTACTGGGTCAATGGAAAAGCCTCTAAGTCTCAAAAAAGCATTCTCAAAGGGGCGAGGATAGAGGACTATACCTCTCTGAATCCAAGGGGTTCAGCGAGCAGCAAAGCGTGGGGAAAATCTGCTCAAAGAAAACTGCAAGGAAAGAATGCCGCAAATCCAAGTGAGGAAAGGTACATTAAAGTAGTGCAAGATGATTTGTTCATTCATCACTCCACATGACACAAAAGGTATAATTATCCAATGGAAATTGGTCATAGGACCTGGATTGCAATCTTGCTGTTAGTTCACATCACCAATATGTAGAAGACACTCCATCTCAGCTTATCTATGTATACATTTGTAAATTTCACTGTTCCTGAATGTGCTGTACTCAAGGTTGGGTTCCCATGCTCACTATATATAAAACATTAGAACATATATTACCAAACTAACATTCTCATGAGAATTAAGTCTAAAAGAAAGTTACCAAGAATGACTAAGCATTTTGTGCATAATTGAAACAGAGCCTTGCAGGCCTCACTTAAGCTAAACTAACTTAATTAGAACAACTTAGCAAATAAAGCACATTTAACATTCAAAAACTGAGACTCCAACATTAATATACTTTGTCAATGTTTATGTTACAATAGATTTAAAATGAAATAACTCTGTTAATACATTTCTATGAGTATGGTGCAGAACTACAATTTTCAATTTTTGCATGTAATATTCTAAACATTTATTTTCTAAAAATCATTATACTTTTAGTGCACACTGTTAATTAATATACTAAACAACAATGTGATAATTAAATAATCTGTTAAGCACAAGAATTTAAGATTATACCACATCGCTCTTGGTGGACCCTCATACTATAAATGCACACTAATATGGCTTTTAGTGCACCACTTTACATCAAACTATTAGCGTTTTGATTAACATCCTACACAAAATGTCATGTATACATGATCACTGTGACTTGAGGGATAGTAATAACATTTCTGCTACATCTTTAAAGAGAGTTAGTCTCAGAGAGCGATGGAACTGCTTTAATATGAGAAGCCAGTTTTGATGGCTTAGCATATAATGTATGCTTTACTCTGCTCTTGTGCAATGTACCTTTGATGATGATCATCTGATGGTAAGTCAATCTACTACAGAGGGATGGAGACCTCACTTGAAACACATTTAACAGAGCACACCAGAGACACAGGCTGATGACAGTTACTAAAAGATTCCTGAGCAGTTCTTTTATGGTAGTTATTGCCTACAAAGTTATAATTCTGATTGGCTCTCCATTTCTGAACATTAACATAGCCAAGTATATTTTCCTCAGTATTGGCTGCAATGGCACGTTTTGATGCATGATGGCCGCTTTGTCCACCTTGGAGATCCTGATATGGGGGTGGAGAAAGGAAGGCATTTATTTAGCTCTGTCATCTGCTCTATTATTGTTCTCTCCATCAACATAGAAGCAAATAAAAGGATTGTCTGTGCGATGCTTGCATTTGATTTGTAAGAGAAGTACTCACTAATTTCCAGGAAGACCTTAAAAGCCTACCTGTAGACCACCTAATCCACTGAGATTCATTTTTATCTTATTACAGTAACGTACCACAAAATGTTGGGGCCACTCCAGAATTTCATTAAGACCATCTCCAACATCTACAAATGCTGTCTAGCACCTTCTTAGCACAGGTGCCTAGGTATCAACTTGGACTTACTAATTGAAACAATTCATGTTTCATCACTATGGTTAACATGGGTCAGTATTTTCAACCATTTAATTCTGGTTTGTTTTGACCTTCATTGAAGTCCAATGCGTGCCTCTTCTTTTATGTTAGTTTGCACTTCTATTCCTCTGAGGGTGTGCCAATGTCTTCTGGATCCACTCTGTTCCTCACATACCTCTCCTTCAGCTGCTGGGCCACAGTGTTGTTCCTGGCTCTTTTCTGTACTAGTGATCTGTCTCTGGACCATTATCTTCTCTCTCTTGACTGGACTGTTTCCTGTTTTTTCCCCACCTGGCAGATCTCTTTTCTTGCTCGCAGCTGAGTGTTGCCCTTCCGTGGCATGGCCAGTAAACTATATTGCATCTCTGTTCACTTTGTGAATCACCTGAGGTGAATTCCTCAGCCATACCAATTTTCTCTTTCTGCAATGGCATGTAAGTCCTCACTGCTGTCCTCATGTCTGTGGTGTCCCTTCTTTCTCTTCTTTCATACACTCATATATTGTCAAAATCATTGCGTTGTTAGCCTCTTACCCTCCTAAAATGCCAGAATCCTTGCATTTCTTTTCTTGTCCTCAATTCCGCCTTACTCTCTGCACTGACTGCCTCCATTTCATATTTAGCTTATTTCATGAACCCGGTCACACCATTGGTCCTTTTGAATACATTTTTTACCACCCCCTTTTCCCCCCTTAAACATCACTTTCTCTTCCTCTGTGTGCCTCCTCCCAAGAGAACCATACTCCATCACAGATAACAGCCTTCAAGCTCAAACCTAATTTCTCACTCTAACCTTTTCCACCCGCACTTAGACCCCCTCCCCGCCCACCTATTCCAAATGTCCCCTCAACCCTGTGTTGAGTCTTTAAATGTCCCACTGTAATGACTTATTATCCGAAGCAGGAAATGCCACTTAGTGGCACGCACAGCCCATATATAGAGATCTGGGTGTAGCCTGCAGGCCTCTGATTTGAATATGGCTGTTTGTAAATGGCCTCCACTCTCCAGTTAGTTTTAGTTGCACTACGGAAAATAATGTAATACTATAGCCACATTTGCTCCTATTATTAATATTCATCACTGTATTTAAACCTTAAACGATTGTAGTTATTTTGGTGATATCTGCCTTTGGTTCAGAAGAGGCACAATGCAACCTATTGATCTGGTTACTTAAACCTGCAGGGAAGTACCTTGAATAAGAAAACCTGAGATTCCCACTGAAAGAAACGCAGTACTTTCAAAATGTGATTGAATACTTATGAGATAGGTGAATTTGAATACTTTACTATTTGTGCAGCACACAATACCGCCGATTTTTCAGTAAAACATAATACATATTTGTTGCCATGTTAGTTTATTCTCTTTGCCATTAAGCAGCAGCAGCTCCTCCATTACGGCGGAGGAGCGCTACCTCACTGCTGAGAGCCAGCAAATTCAAATATGAACAATAGAGATAATAAAACAACTTTATTATCATTTAATGTTTCATCCTGCAGGCTGCCAGTTAAGCCAAACTGAGGGTCTGAGCCAGTCTTAGTGCGGATGGGCCATCCTGACTGACAGCAGCTTCAGCTGGGAGAAGTTGTGGGCACTGCAAGTGTGCACATCAGTTTGGCCAGCTGTCTTAGAACGCCAAACTGACATCCACACTTAGACCTCTCCAAACTGACCTGTGTTGCCCAGATATACAGCCACTAACTATCCCAAATCACAGAACGCTCATGAACACCTCTGGGAAATCTTCATCGTCATACTTCTATTGGCGCAGGCGTATTTTCCCTTTTTCTGAGTACAGTGGCTGTATGCACGATGGTGAAAACGCAGGTGCATGGCTTTGAAAACCAAATCTAATTCTTCCCTTTTATTCATTTAGGAATATTTTTCATCTAAAAACTTCCTTTCCCCTCACGCACCATAAAATAACTGCACCAATTACTCCGAAGTCAACAAGATGTACGCTAAGAAATTGCATGTTTCGAATAGCATCTTGGGCATTGCTGAACTGGGAACGCAAAGCAGCCCTGACAAACTTTGTCAGACCAGCCCCCATAAGGCGCATAGCGAGTGAGCCTGACCACTACAATGGGGTTGGAGGTTCACTCCACCAAGTACATTTGGGAATAAATGGTGAAAATTGTACATTTGCAGAGCACATTTTTCATTATATATTTAATTGAATTATTTTTCAAACCATTATAAATGATGACCTTACTGTGTACCAGGATACAGTAATCTTTATTGAGGCTCTTCAATTATTCCCTCAACATCAATCTCTAACAGTGCCTCTCATCTCTCCATAGCCTCACATGTATTTAATTTGTTTTATAGCACCTCTCTTACCATCATAGGGTTTTGGAGCACCTTACATCACACCCACATCCACATACACATAAGTTGAATCATACATGTGTAATCAGGGTAAAGAAAATATTGCATGAGACAGAGGGGACTACAAGGTGTAGGATTCACATGGCATGCATACTGGTAGGTATTTTCGAGGAGTGCTTGGCCTGGGGAAGCTTAAACTCAGGATTCAACCTCTGTACCACAGTGGTAAGGGTTGACTTTACTAATATCAATTTATTTCTACCCAAACAAACCCTTTTTAGCAAAATTAGGATAATCAAAGACTAGGAAAAAACATAGGCCCAGACAAAATGAAGGAGCGTGACTCTGCGCCACATTTGGCAGTGCAGCGATCCGTCATTTTCAAAACACAGGGTTGTGCTGTATCTAATAGAATACAGGCCACCTCTGTGTTGCCCCATTCACCAGTGCTAAATTTGCTGTGGAGCACCAACGAAGACACCTTTGCACCATGGTGCAAGGATGGCTGTGCTGCAGGGGAGATTATTTTTGTACAGGAAGGGACACCTTCTTGCATAAAAACAATCTTCAATGGTGAATTCCTCTTTCTATGTGTGTTGCAGAATGCAGCACACAGAGAAAGAGCAAAAAACGAGGAGAAATGAAAGCATTTCTCCTTGTTGCGCCATGCTAATGCCACCCTTGCTGTGGCATTAGATTTTGGTGCTACCTCAGGTTTACGAAAACTCGTAAATCTCGGGCGGCGTCAAAATGCATGGGTGTTGCTGTGGCACACCCACAGCAACACCCATTGCACTCCCCTTTCATGCAAAGTGCTGCGTTTGAAGGGACTGTATTTACAAGGATCGCGTTATGCCAGAAAAAGCGACTTAACGCCACCTTGTAAAAACAGTGCTATGAATAGCGCAACCGCAGTGTCACTAACAGTGATGCTCCAGTGATGATAGGGACTTTTAAATCTGGCCCCTAACGTTCTAACCTGTACCATGCTGTTTGCATGCCTCTCTTTGACAGCAGTTCATAGCTCACTCTGCTTGTTTATGTTTTTAAATTGTGAACTGCAAAGTAGTGGCATAAGCAGTCTCTCACTAAGCATTGCACATAAAATACTGTTTTGTGATCTGCATAGTACATATTCTTTGCAGGAGGCATATTAACCCTTTGCACAACCACAGATAAGCCAACACTGCCACTAAACAAAACTCTGATCTAAACATTAATCACCAGTGTTACCTTGACGCCTTTATTGGTGCCTGAAAGCTGCTGGATATACAAGGAACTAAATCAAAAAGGTGGGGGAGGGACCAGGAGGTTATGTGGTCCAGTGTACAATCTCCCAACTATAGTCAATAAGTATAAGGTACACTGTTCCAAAATAGACTGTCGTCCTAAGGGACAGGCGGTCTCAGGAGCATGAACCCTCAAGCATCGCAATGGATGACTAGCATCATCATCGGGGAATGCTCCTCACCAGGCCGCCACTGCAATGCCTAGGCTGGCCCCCCGGGTAAGTTCAACTATACAGTCAAAGATGCTTACATTCAGGCACCAGTACACAAAGGAGAGGTCAAAAAATTGTGAAAATTGGTTATTCATCACACAATCTACATCATAATTTAATCAGTATAATAAGGATGAAGACCAAGATTAAAAACCAAAAAATTGAAAGTCACAGAATGTAATGCTCAAATACTTTCAAAAACCAATTAAATCTCGGAGGACTCCAGGTATTATAGGACCTCCAAGTTCAGGTCGACATGTTTCGCGTCTAGCGGTCCAGCCGGATCCATTGACTCTTCATCAGGACCAAACACTTACAAAAATTAAATCACCTCTTCATAAGAAAAAAGAAACAACCTCAATTTAGGGTAGAAAAAAACAATCACTTACATTTAAGTAAACTGGCTAAATCAGGTCGCCCATCCCCAACTGTATAGTTGATCTTACCAGTCACGATTAGAGTAGTACGGTTTAGAGCCCCCTCCCGGGGTGCCCGGCAGGCATTGCAGTGCCGGCCTGGTGAGGAGCATTCCCTGATGATGATGCTAGTCATCCATTGCGATGCTTGAGGGTTCTTGCTCCTGAGACCGCCGGTCTCCCTGAAAACAAGCACAGCTTTCTATAGAGAAAAGACTGAAACAAGTTTAACTCACACAATAATGTTGGTATGTGTGATTGTGTGTATTAGTGCTGCTTTGAAATTCTTTTGGCAGGCATCTGTGGCCGTAGTGGAGAAATTATCAGTGGCAAGAGCTGAGCAGTGGTCTGGTACAAAGGAGCTTTGCCAGTGCTAAAGGGAAGGGGAGGATTGGGCCTAGAAGAGCAGAAAGGATGCAGAGGGAGATTTGAAAGAGCATTGAGAGATGATGTACTGTAAAAGAATTAAGGAAGAAGGGGAGTCTCTGCAGGAGCCAATGTAGATGGGGTGCTTAATTATGGAGGGAGAGTGCATTGAGGGGGTGAAAGGGAATCAGTCAGAAGCAAGAGCGAGTTCCTACATTTTTGGAGGAAGGGGATTCTACAAGAACGTAACCCAAGAGTGCACTGGGGGAATGAGAGTTACATAAAGTTGCAGTAGAGCAGAGGGAGGACGTGCTGCAGGATCCTCAATTTTTTAAAGTCTTCATGTGTGGCAAGATGAAGAAGTTTTGAAGGGGAATCCCATTTAAAACAATGGTGGGACAACATTTTGTTTAGTGAAGGAAGGTTTTTAGAGTGTCTGATCCCACTCATGGTAATGGGAGAGATTTTGCCCATTTGAAGGGAGAAAATGAGCCCTTGCGAGGTGACACTCTCAAGACGGCAGGGAGTTGAGCAATATGAAATGGAGGGAGGGTGGGATGCAAGAGTCTAGAGGGTTAGCATGGAGGCAAGAAGGATGGATGGAGAGCTGCAGGTGTTAATGAGGGGGTGGGCCGTAGGAGATAGATTATGTGGGCCAGGCAGAAACAATGCAGAATTCAGCAGTGAGAAGGAGCTGGTGGAACCTGGAGTGAGGTGGAAAGAGGAATAGCTCACTCCTTTAGACCTCATGACCCAGTACAATCCCCACTGTGCAGCTGAATAAGACCCGCCTTAGACCTTATTTGCTCCCAAAAATGCAATCACTCCATGCATGTCAACTTGGGGATGTGGGGCAATGTGAAAACACTTTGCCCAGGAGGAGCTTGGTGTTATAAAGTGTGAAGACCACTGTTCTAGGCACATACTTAGTTTACAGATATGATTTTTTGCCTCTCCACCAACAATTCTATGTTATTGACGCAGTTGTGTATATCTATACTTTGCTACACTTCTGGACGGTTCTCATGGCTGATTCTTTCCAGACCGAGTTGAGTATAGATGTTAAACTGTTTGCACTCAAGCCATTGTACCTCTTTAATGCGCATACCAACTTTAGGAGCAGGAACAGGTGCTAAAATTGTCTAATTGTGAAGTGTGCAAGATAGTACCTGACCTCAAAGCCAAGAACTGCTTTAGTAATTAGAAAATCTGTATTTGCAGACAGACTAATCAGTTTTCACAGAAAGAGTTGAGATCTTAACCTCAGTGGAGATGTTTAAAAGAATAAATTCAAACTCCAATGGGCAGAGCTTGCTTACCCACCAGCCCAGTATGTACATATAAAAGCAAATTTGCTGTTTTTCATTGTAGTGCTTGATTGTGTTTTTTTACTTCTTCAAGTTACTAATGTTTAACAGCTAACTAGAGGAGCAAAAGTGCTCGCACAGGATCACACAATTTGTGCGCCAGATTGTTGATCAGGAGTTAATCTTATCAATGCAACAGAAAATGTGCACAAGCAACACGAGGGACAGCCAGAGAAGGGCAGGAGTGGTCATCAAGACCATGGAGAGAGGAGAGAGAGGGAAAGGGGTGAGCAAGACCATGGGAAAGAAGGGAAGGATCTGCAAGACCTCAGAAAGTGGTTGGAGGGTAGGAATGGTCAGCAAAACCACATAGAGTAGAGGGGCCAGCACCTTGATGATGAACAGAAACAGGGGGACTTACCAAGCAACAATGTGAATTATGTGAGACAACTTGAAACCACATGCACTCTTACGGAGTGCTATACCTAAACCAAAAAAATTATAATTTCAAAAGTGAGATTGGAAGGGCACTCAATAAGAAAAAAAGTCCCTGCTCCATTGTCCGGGGAAAGCAGAAGCACAGGTAGGGAAAATTAATAGAAATTGAAATTGCCAGGTGATGACCAATGAGAAGCAAAGAAATGAGAGTGACGATGAAGCCAATGAAAGGCAAGTAAGGGGTGGGCTCTAAGCTCTATTTCGTTTTTTTTACTAACAAAAGATCTCGCAAGCAACAGCACATGTGCTGCCTCAAGCGAGATCTAAAATTAAACAAAACAGTAACAATGAAAATGATTACTATGCAGTCCATTGAAAAGAATCGAAAAATTGGAACTCATAACTCTCTTGCATGAAAATGGGTAGTCTATCTCCATCCTCCAACCCCTTTCTCTTGACTATAGCTTAGCTGTCAAAAGGGCCTGTGTGAGTTTGTAAAGTGGCCTCTCACCTGCATTCCTTAGTTGAACAACAGAGGTATTGTTCTGTGCGAAGAAGAGTATTGACTATTTCTGTTTGGTATCCATGGTGTCCTAGTAAGGCTGTGCTGACTCAGAGATACCAGCCTGTGGCCTTCATAAAGGTGTTTACAGCTTCTGCTTACTAAAACTGGTCTCCTAACAAATTGTAGATTTTACTTTTTGCCTTCTACTTTTCTATACCCAGCTTAAATACTTTTTTCTGATTATTTTGAAAAGGACAAACCTCTCATTGGATGATGCCAAATGCAAAAATTAACATATTAATCTTGTTTAACATACACACACATTCATAAAGCATAATAAATCATGTGAAAGTATATATGAATTATTGCTGAACTGTCAATTTATAATAAAGCAAATGGTATATGACATTCATCTGCAACCAATACTGAAAGCAACATATGCTTATTAATGAGAACTGCACACTCAAATAAATGTACATATGAAATATATGAAATGGGATTAGGTTTACTTAAGCAGAAGGTGCACAGATTACATCAAATATGCACGATTATCATGGTCAGAAATGTGGTACACTTAGGGTGTTCCAAGAAAGAGAACAGCCCAGTCTGCACAGGATTAGTCTGCACCATACAACTGTTCCACTCATGATATCAGCACTCTGATAGATTAGAAACCAAAACTTGGCTAACCGGCTCATGATATATTTGCATGGAAAGTCATTCAAGAGCAGGTGATTCCTGGTAGACTTCCACAGCAGAAATAGCTCTAAATAACACAGACAGTTCTGTGGTTAGAACTCTTTAGTTGAGCAAGTCTTTCCAAATAAAATAAAGGGGCAGGTCAGAGAACCTTTGTAAGTATTTCCGCCACAAGTTCATAGGGATTCCGCGTGAGGAACCAGATGCTGGGATTATTCTCTTTTTTTAAGTTGACAGAAGAAGCCAGATAAGTGTTTTATTATTCCAGGTAGAGGTGTGTTGATGTGAAGAGAGTTTTATTTTGTTGTACATCAGTGGGCTATTATGGTGGTAGATTGTGCAGCAGTGTTCAAAGAGTTGTGGGTAAAGAGGAATCTCTGGCAGTCATGCAGATATGTCCTTCAACACTGTCTCTTCCTTATCTCTCTTCATGTGTGGCTCAGAAGTGGGTACTGTCCTCTCTGTGAGGGGTCCTGTGTGCACTGTCATACTTGGGGCCTCATTATGACTTTGGCACTCTTTTAAGGAGACCGCTGAAGCCACTGCAGTCAACAGACCACCAATGCTGGCAGTCTCTTGACTGCTATGTTAGGAGTCCTGTATGAAATTCTGCCAATTTATGGTCGGAAGGCCGATGGAGTTGAAGAGGCAGTTCCACCACCAGCACCGCCACAGCAACAAGACACCACCCGCTGTATTACGATACCTAATACAACATGACGTCCTGTCGGAGGTACTGTGCTGACTTTGGAATATGCCAGAACCCATCCCCTCCGGGACGACCACCTCACCGGAAAAGGTAAGTTGATCACCTGAATGGGGGGGCTGTTGGGTGCATGTGTGTGGTGTGCGTGTATGTGTGCCTGAATGGGTGTGCGTGTGTGTATGTATGTGTGTGCGGAGGCTGTGTGTGTCTCTGCATGTATGTGGAGGGGAGAGGTGTGTGTCGGGGTGTGAGTGAGTAGGTGAGTGAATTGCGATGCATGTGAGTGGGGGTGCATGTGTGCAAGTGTGCGAGTGAGTGGAGGTGTCTATGTTCAAATGTGCAAGTGAGTGGGGGTGTCTGTGTGCAAGTGTGTGATGAGGGTGTGTGTGTGCAAGTGCACATATGCGAGGGGGGGAGTATGTGAATGTATGCGTGTGTGGAGGGGGTGGGGTTGTGCATTAATGTGGAGGGGGTGAGGGTGTAAATGACTGTAGAGGGGGGTGCGTATGTGTGAGTGTGAGTGGGGGTGTGTGTCTGTCAGTGAGAGCGGATAGGGTGTTTGTATGGATATGTGCGTTGTTGTAGGGGGGTGTTTGTAAGTGTGTGGACGGGTGGGGGTGCATGAAGGTGTGTGGACAGGTAGGGGGTGCATTAACGTATGGGGACATGTGTGCGTCTGTGACAGGAATGGGGAGTCCTGTCACTGGGTGCTTGACCACCAGGGTTTTCGTGGCAGGGTGACAGCCATGGAAAGCCTGGTGGTCTGCTGCTTCGTAATCCGGAAAAGCAGGCAGAGGCCTGCCGCCGGCCCGGAGGAGCCCACCGCTGGCTGCATATGTGCTACTGCACCGGCAGGCCAGGAGGCGTTGTGGCAGTTTGGCTTCGGCCAAACCCCACAACTTTTAATGCAGCGGTCTTTACCGCCGGGTCCGTGGCAGTAAGACCATCACCGTGAGGCCAGCGGTCTGATGACTGCCAGCCTTGTAATGAGGGCCTTGGTCTGAGGGTCACTGCTGCGGTCCAAGCACCACAACAGCCAAAACACTCCTCAATCAGTTAGGTAAGGAAGACATCAAAGAGGTTGAGATGAGCAGTTGTGGGTCAGTTTTAAGTTGCTCATCAAGATGCAGAGTGGAGACTTAAATAGCGATTTGGAATTGCTGTCAGGTATGAAGTAGTCCTATAGTGTTTGTGCTGACACAGGGAGCAGAAGACCTACAGACCTTAGTCATGGGTACCAACAAGGGAATTTTGCCGTGCCCAGACTCTGAGAGAAGCTCAGATAGCTAACATCCTAACCACATAAAATACATTTCAATCAACCAATCAATCACCGAAATTTGTAGAGCTCAAACTTGTCACCCTGGGGTGATCACCAGGAGCTGGGGGGTGGACTGTGAGCCTTGGCCGGCTGGTGATGGAGGTAGAAGAGCCAAGTCTTGAGCTGCTTTCTGAAGTCATTCAGGGAAGGGTAGGTGCGCAGGTGGAGGTCATTGCAGGACTTGGTGGTGAGCTAGGAGAAGGAGCCGCCTCAAAAGCCTTTGCGACAGATGTGGGGGATGTAGGTCAGGTCAAGGTTGGCTGAGCGGAGTTCTCTGGTGGGTCAGTGGAATGTGATGCGTTTGTAGATTTAGGCAGGTCCAGCGTCATGGAGGGCCTTGTAGGTGTGTGTGAGGAGCTTAAAGTGGCACCTTTGCTGGACCGGAAGCCAGTAGAGGGCTCTGGGGTAGGGAGTAATGCTGGTTCTTCTGGGGAGGTTGTGATGAGTCTTGCCACTGCGTTCTGGATGGGCTGAAGGTAGTTCATGAGCTGCTTCATGGTTTCAGTGTAGAGTGCGTTGCCATGGTCGAGGCGGCTGAAGATGAGGGCCTGGGTGATTGTCTTCATAGTGGAGATGGGGATTCATCTGAAGATCTTGCGGAGCATGCAGAGGATGTGGATGCAGGCAGAGGAGATGACATTGATCTGTTGCTTCATGGTGAGTTGGTTGTCCGGGATAATGCTGAGGATGAAAGTGTGGTTGTTAGGTATGGGAGGGGAACCAAGGGCGTGGGTGGGTGATTTTGGTACCAAAGAGGTCTGCCTTGGGGCTTTTATTAATTGCTTCCAGATTTTTTTAGGTGGTATATTTTTGCCTGGTTTTAGACACAACCTGTACAAATAATAATGAGTACCAAAAAGTCAAAATCAGGCAGAGAATGGGCTAGTTGGGTGGATTGAAGGAGGTCAGGAATAAAGATCCAAATATACAAAATCCTCAGAAGAGGATAAAAAGTGGGACAGGAGAGGAGACTTTTGAAATATAAGAGGGTTTTAAATTACGGGTGAACCAAGAAGAGGGATCAGACATGGATCAAATTTTTCAACTGTCTTTCAGCTTTGTCATGTGATCTAAACAATATCATTTATTAAACTAGATTAGTGGTGCAATTATCTTCCATATTTAGGTGAGTTAGTATTTTCCAGCTGAAAGGGCATTGTGTGCCATACCGGATGACTAGTTGTTTCGTTCCTGAGTTTGAAAATTATTGCCTAGCTGCATTTTGCATGATTCTTCCTAGGATTAGTAATTCATAAGTTGAATTGTCAATTTAGTCAAACAATTATTGAAAGAAGTGACAGTTGATTGGGGCCCCTTTTGCTTTGATTGTAAATTAAAAACCGGATTTGTAGAACAAAAATAAAGGGACATATTTTACAGGCCCTCCCAACACCTTAGCATAATTTCATTTTCCGCTCAGGTGGCGCTAAAGTGGCATATTTACAAAGTGGCGCAATGCATGCATTGCTACTCTTTGAAAACCCTTGCGCCAGGCATAATGTATGCATGGGGGTTGTTCCCTGGTTAGGAGGGCCTAAAAGAGATTTCCTTGCGCCATTTTTGTTCGGTACCTTTAACGCCGGCTTAGAGCGGGCGTTGAAAGGGGGACATGCATAGGGGGCAATAGCGTCATTTTTCATGATGCTATTGATGTACTCTGCAGGAGTAGCTGCAAACTATTGGTGCTACTCCTGCAGAGTACATAGGGGCCCATCATAAATAATGGAAGCCCCCTTTTAACACCTGCTCAGAGCAGGCGTTAAAATGCCGTAAAAAATTACGCAAGGAAATCTAACAGATTTCCATGCAACATGTTTTCGCCTCACCCCCCAATGTGGGAACACCCCCTTTGCATACATTATGCCTGGTGCAGGCTTAATGTAGCGCAAAGGGTTACAAAGTGGCGCAATGGATGCATTGCACCACTGTTGGAAAATGGGTTATTGGTAGGGCAGGTAGGTACCTACACCTAGCAACAAGCCACTAACCTCCACATAGGTACAGTTAGGTCTCAGTAAATTAATCCCAGCTCTACCCTTGGTAGCTTGGCATCGAGCGTCAAGGCTTAACTTAGGAGACAAAGTGTAAAGCATTCAAATATCACAAAACAGTAATTAAATAAAACACAAGAAACAGTTTAAAAATCCAAACCCAATTTATAAAAATAGCTTATATTTTTATCTTTAAAATGACACAAAAACGATTAAAATCGGTTCAGGGGAACCGGAGATATGAATTTTTAAAGTATTATTATTTTCTAGCGCTTAGAAACAAAAAGCGCCAATCGGGTCATCTGGTTGCACCAGGACCGGGGCAAAGTCAAACTTTCAGGCCGACCGCGATGGAGCCCTGCTCGGCTACAAGTCGCGGGAGGCCTCGGTTAAAAAGTTACCTTCTGACTTAGTCTCTTTTTTGATGTTTTTCTTCCCCGGGACGAACCTGCCAGTTGGATCCGACCTCCTGGAGCCCTTGTCCGGATACGCGAAGTCGGTTTCCTCTGTGGTGATTTTTACCTTCGGACTTAGTCGTTTTTTCGAGATGAAAATCCTTCGACCGGGGTAAACCTGGATCTTGATCCGACGTCCATGGAGCCCTTCTCGGATACGATGGCTGGGAGGTCCCGGTCAACTTTTTACGTTTGGACTTAGTCTCTTTTTTGGATGTTTTTCTTTACCGGGACGAACCACGAAGTCAGGCCGGGTCGCGGTTGAGGCAAGCCGGCTAGAATTTCCGCGTCGGGTCGGTCACTTTATGGAGCTTTTTTTCAAAAATTCTCCAATCTTTTCCAAACTTCTGGGGCTTCACCCAGATGTTCTTTCAAGGTTCTTTTGGGGTCCACAGCTCACCCCAAGGGTCCAGAAGTTCTGTGATGGTCCTTGGGGGTGCAGACTTCAACTCCCAGAATGCACCTGGTGCAAACTCCTTTTTGGCCACTGGACAGTGGTCAGCTGGTCACTTTTTCAGGAGTTGGTGCAGGGGACTCTGGATAGCAATTTTTCACCTGTAGCAAACAGGGAGTCCCTCCTTGAACCAGTGGAAGCCAGGCAAAGTCCTTCTTGTGGTGAAGCCCAAGTGTGCAGCTGGTGCAGTCTTTCTGAGTGCAGGGTCCAGGTGCAGGCCAGGGGTCCAGCAGGGCAGTCCTACTTCTTCTTTAGTTCCTTTCTTGTTGAATTCTGGAGGGGATCTGAGGTGTGGGTGCAGGTCTGCCAGTTTTATCCTTGCTCCTGGGTGAAAAGCAGGGGGGCCCTGGTTCTCCAATCAGGGACAGGGTCGTCCCCCTGTGATGACCACTTCCTGGGAAGTGTGGCAAAAATCCATCCCAGAAGGCAACAGTCTCCAAAAATCCAAAATGGATGAATCTGATTTTTGGAGGAGAGATCTGGCTGAGCCCACCCACTGGTGTGGCTAAAAATCATAAAACACCCCTCTCCTGCCCTGTCCTAATCTAATCAAGGGGGTACCTAGCTGTCTGGGGTTGCAGGATGTGGGGGTGTTGCTGGGTGCTCCAGATGTCCTTCTCTGCCTTTGAAGACCAGTTTGGCAGCCCTCCCCCTTCCTGCCTCACCATCTGCTGAGGGGAGATTCTCTCCCCCAAGCACATTCCTTTGTGTGAAGCCAGGCCACTTCACACCTCATTAAAGTAGCCTGGCAGAAGCTGCTGCAGGCTGGCCAATCAGAGCACAGCAGCAAAAACAATGCAGAGCTGAAATTGGCAACTTTTTAGGTAAAGTCTAAACTTTTTACCTGAACTGGTTATATTAAATCCAACAACTGGAAGTTGTGGGATTTATTATAACAATCAATTTGATTCCAAATTCTTGGTATGTAACATTTAAGGAGACTTTAAAATTTAAAATAAAGGTGGTCATTCTGACCCTGGCGGTCTTTGACCGCCAGGGCGGAGGACCGCGGGAGCACCGCCGACAGGCCGGCGGTGCTCCAATGGGGATTCCGACCGCGGCGGTAAAGCCGCGGTCGGACCGGCACCACTGGCGGGGTCCCGCCAGTGTACCGCGGCCCCATTGAATCCTCCGCGTCGGTGCAGCTTGCTGCACCGCCGCGGGGATTCCGACCCCCCCTACCGCCATCCAGATCCCGGCGGTCGGACCGCCGAGATCCGGATGGCGGTAGGGGGGGTCGCGGGGCCCCTGGGGGCCCCTGCAGTGCCCATGCCACTGGCATGGGCATTGCAGGGGCCCCCGTAAGAGGGCCCCTACATGTATTTCACTGTCTGCTGCGCAGACAGTGAAATACGCGACGGGTGCAACTGCACCCGTCGCACAGCTTCCACTCCGCCGGCTCGATTACGAGCCGGCTTCATCGTGGAAGCCTCTTTCCCGCTGGGCTGGCTGGCGGTCTGAAGGCGACCGCCCGCCAGCCCAGCGGGAAAGTCAGAATTACCGCCACGGTCTTTCGACCGCGGAACGGTAACCTGACGGCGGGACTTTGGCGGGCGGCCTCCGCCGCCCGCCAAGGTCAGAATGAGGGCCAAAGTCTGCCCATTCTAGCCTATGAAGGCCATTTACTTCAATGAGGGAAAAACGAATTTGGCTGTTTTTACCTCACCAGGGCTTATAAATCTATTTTTATAAAGTCCCTGCTTATAGTTACATGGCACCCAGCCCTAGGGGCACATAGGGCACACCTTAGGGGTGACTTATATGTAAAAATAAGGTAGTTTAAGACTTTGGAAGTACCTTTAATTCCAAAGTCGAATTTGCATATAACTTTAATTTAAAAGCAGCCAGCAAGGCAGGCTTGCTTTTAAAATGACACTGGGCACCTCAGCAATGCACCTAGGTGTGCACCACCTATGCTGTGGTCCCTAAACCTACATGCCCTACCATATACTAGGGACTTATAGGTAGGTTAACTTAGCCAATTATAATTAGCCTAATTTGCATATCCATTTTACACAGAGCACAGGCCCTGGGACTGGTTAGCAGTACCCAGGGCACCATCAGAGTCAGGAAAACACCAGCATAAAGTGGAAAATGGGGGCAAAAAGTTATGGGGCCTCTGCAATCAGCCCCAGTTTCTCAGAACCACTTTGTAAATATGGCGTGAGGATTTTGGCCTTGTTAGACCACATTAGCGTAAAACAAAATGACGCTAATGTGGCGCAAGGTGGAGCTAGGAGCTTATAAAAATGCCCCATAGTGTGCCTCACAGTGCCATCAGGGAATAGGTACACCGAGGCATTTGACCACAAAGTGACAGGTACTCATCCCTAATGCACAGACGTGGCCCATGTCTCCCCTCCAATGCCACCCTGGGCGGTCTGCAGAAAATAGAAATGTACTTGATAAGTTAAGGAAGCAAGGAAAACATCCAGTAAAACGAAGCACAAGTCAATGACGTCATTGGAAACCCTGCACAGGCATGTGTGATGCAAGAACTGAAACATTGCCTTGAATTGGACAAACAAATCCCCACTAATGCACATGAAGGGCTGCCAAGAATCCAAAATACAAATACACCTTGATCATTCATTAAACAGGCACATCAATGTAATAAATGCTACGGAGGTAAATACAATTTTGAAGCTGGGAGCTAAGGTAGTCATAAACTTTGGAAATACAGAAATATATATAAATATATAGAAAATATACTTAAGATATAAAGGACAGCTTTACTGACACTGCCAGAATATCTAAAGGTAAGCACAGCAAAGCAAAAATAAATAATCTAAGAAGATCATCTCACAAAACAGTTCTATCTTAAAATATTAGACCTACTTCCAACATTACTGGAATTACCTGCAGAATCGGAAAAACCGTTTAAAAAGAATGATTAGAGTTCAGTAATGCAGTAAATGAAAATGTTGATGGATGAAAATTCTATAGGAAACATCGGAGAAAATAACCTACAGTGAAGCACAACAAAAGGGGAAATGCAGGAAATTGTTCAATAACAAATAAAGAAAGCACTTAGGACACAACAAATAAGCAGAAATATTTTAAAACAAGCATTGGAAAAGCAATAGGTCTTACGTTATCTTTGAGACCTTTCGGCATTGCCAATAGTTTCTAGCCATGCTGCACAGTATACCCAATTCTGTGTAGTGCGGCTAAAGGAAAACAAGCATTTGCAATGTAATAGGTCTCACATTTGCTTGAGTTAGAGCTACTGCTATTATAAATTCATAATTGGACTGTTCTTGCCACATAAATTGATCAAACCTACCTCATAATTTCGTCTTTTCCTGTCATATAATTCCAATGGCCCTGCAGATAACTACAGCACTTCCATTCGTCGTCTTCCTCTAGGTGCAGCAAAAAAATGAAAATGTTGCCATTTAACATCCTAATTTAAATCTGCCATGCTGATTCCAAGAGAATACCGCTTTCACCACCCCACCATCAGAATTGCTGGCTGGCTAACACAATTCCCCCAAAAAAGAATGGAAGACAGTCACAGAGAAGAAATTAATTCGAAGGTACACACAAACATATCAAGAGTGTTAAAACAGTCATAGTGTAATTGTTAGGTTGGCCTAAATCACGATCATAATTTAAATGAGGAGAGATTATTAAAATGTATACAATTATCATATAAACTTTTATCAGAAATACACGTTTGGCATTAGACTGTAATGCTTAAAAGAGCCCCTAGAGAACACCAAAATAAAAATATCCTTTGTACAAAAAAACATGGTCATGTAACTATATTGTAAGCCTCTAGAGTGCATAACCCCAAAATACAAAGAGGAGAAGAAAGTAATACAGTGTAACCACATGCTTCACCTCTAGAGAACATTTGTAGGGATAGCAAGCCTACTACAATATTATTAAAAACAAAGCTCATAAAACATAACTTCACCCGACTATAAAACAAAAGTTCCAGCCATAAGAGAACTTAAAAACATATTGAATGGAGGTAGGGGTTATTATTTTGGCACCCCCACTAACATAGTGTGGGGACCCAGAGATTGTGTAGACAGAAAGAGCACATTGTGGTCAATGTTTTGAAGGTGGTCCCATTGTCCTAGAACCAGACAGTTTTGTGAAAGTAATGCAGTGCAAAGCATTATGGGGCAGGTTTTTGTGCCACAAATATTTTAGTATGACTGTAATGCTTAGAACAGCCCCAAGAGGACACCACAATCAAAATAGCATTTATAAGAAACATGGCCATGTAACTATATAGTTAGCCCCTAGAGAACATAACCACACAAAAAGAAAATGACAATAAATAATGCAGTGTAACTGTATATTTAGCCGCTAGAGAGTGTAGTGGATTGCACATTTTCAGGGGTAGTAGGCCTATAGCAATTATATTACAAAAAGGCCATTTAAAGACAAGCTTTTCCCAGCTGTAAAGCAAAATTTCCAGCCATGAGAGCGCTTAAAAAGACACTGATGGGAAAGGTTATTATTTTGGGTTCCCCACTAACCTAGTGTGGGGATCCTAAGATGATTTAGACAGAAAGTGTTGTGCCGAACATTTTGGTGGTGGTCCTATTGTCCTAGGACCACCACAGGCTGAGTTATGAGCAAACAATGTTTCTAAGAGTAATGCCCTGCAAAGCACTAGAGGGTGATTTTTCCGAGTGCAGTGAATATTGTAGTATCAGCTCTCATGCTGTGTTGGGAGAGCTGCTTTCGCTTTGAGGATTTCTGTTTTACATAAGGCACTTACCAGTTTTGAGTGTTTTAAAGGGAGAGCCAAAAGAAATGACTTTGATTAGGTAACTGAACAATGTGACCAGTGCTCCAATAGCGCCATTCAAGTTCATGCTGTTGTGCCTGTTCTCATTGTGAGCATCATGGCAGCCATGATATGGCTAGAATACAGAAAAGTTCTCTATGCACAAAGAAGGGAGGAGGAAGCCCAAAGATGAGCTGCATCACATGAGATAATACAATCTAAGGACCAGTGAAAATCCTGGCTATGGATTAATAAATGCTCCATCTTAAAACTTCAGGCAACTGTCACCAATATTGCACCTGAGGAATGGGAATTCCATATCAAAGGCCTCTACGTAGACCATTTGGCCGACTGCAGCAAGTTCATTGTACCTTAATAGGGCACCAATAGGCCATCGATATCACTAAGCCCAGACCATGCAGACATAACATTAATAAGCCCGGACCAAGTGGCGACAGCCATCAAATCAATGCTCTCAGGTGGTGCCCCAGGCTCAATGGGCATCCCAGCTGAGTAATGGCCCACCTGTTCCAGAAGTTTTTATTGGGGGCAACCATCCCTGATTCATGAAGGGGCTCACTTTTGGTTCCAGTCTATAAGAAAGGCTCCCAATCGGGTCCGGGGAACTATCGCCTGATTGACCTGCTTGACATGGAAGGGAAGTGCTTTGCCAACATTTTAACCTGGGGGCTTCAAACGTGGGCAGAGGAAAAAATGCTGAACCCACTGACCCAAAAAGGATTTCAAAAGAGCTGCCATATCGAAGACAATCTCACCTGAATTCCCCACCTGAGAGAAGTAACTGTGGCCCTAGAGGGTAAGGCCCTCTATGCTGGGTTTATAGACTTTCAAACATCATTTGACAGTGTCTCAAGATCAAAACTCTGGTCAGAACTGAACACATGGAACACCAAATCTACTGAAAGCCATTATAGCTCTATACTCTGATACCTGGGTAAAAATAAAAGTTAGTGCCAGAAGCTCCAATAGAATACCACTTTCACAACCCCACCATCAGAGTTACTGTCTGGCTTTCAGAATTCCCAAAAAAAGACACAAGACAGCCACAGAGGAGAAATAAACTAAAAGGGTCACCCAAACATACAAAGAGTGTTCAGACAGTCATAGTGTAATAGGGATGTTAAGTTGGCCTGGATCATGGTCATAATTGTAATAAGGAGAGAGTAGTAAAACATATACAATTATTATATAAACCTTTTCCAGAAATACACTTTTGACATTAGACTGTAATGTTTGAAACACCATAACAAAAATATCACTTGTAAGAAACACAGTCATGTAACCATATTGTTAGCCCCCAAAGGGAACAACACCATACAAAAACAAGTGAAAGTAATGCAGTATAACCATATACGTAGCTGCCAATGGATGTAATGCATTACACATTTTCAAGAATAATAGGTCTATTGGAATGATTTACAAGAAGCCCCCTTAAACGTAACTTCTCTCAGCTGTAAACCAAGCATTCCAACCATGAGAGAACTTAAAAAGATAATGAATGGTGGCAGGGCTTATTCATTTTAGAGTACCCACTAGCCTATTGTGGGGACCAATAGATGAGTAGACACAAAGAGCATGCCGTGTTGAACATTTTGAGGTGTTCCCCTTGTCCTACGACCACCACAGGCTGAGTTATGAGCAAAAATGTTTTGTAAAAGTAATGCCCTGCAAAGCATTATGGGGCAAGTTTCTGTGTGCCACTAAAATTTTAGTATGTTGATATGGCTGTAATGCCCTACAGAATACCACAATGAAAATAGCATTTGTAAGAAACTTAGGGCCAGATTCACAAGGTACAGGAGTGTCACTTTTAGTGACGCTCTGGTGGCGCTATTCACTGCACCATATTTACAAGGAGGCGTTAAGCCACTTTTGGTGGCTTAGCACCTCCTTGTAAATATGCCCCGACCCAGTTTTCTTTGTCAGAGGGGTGTGCAATGGGTGTTGCTGTGGGTGTTCCTCTGCAACACCCATTGATTTTGATGCTGCCCCAGATTTACAAGAAATCGTAAATCTGTGACATCGCCAAAAACTAACACAACCCCAGGGGTGGCAGTAGCATGGCGCAACAAGGAGAAATACTTTCATTCCTCCTCTTAGAAAGAGCAAAAGGCCATGAATGATTGTTTATGTGCAGGATGGTGGGTCTTACTGTACATAAACACCCAAACTCCTCAAAGCAGACACCCTTGCACTATGGTGCAAGGATGCCTGCGTTTGCGCAGGCAGCTAAATTTGGCACCAACGGAGGTGGAAACACAGGGGTGCGCTGTATTTTTGTAAATACGGAGCATCAATGCGTTTCAAAAGTGGTGCAACACTGCAAATTTTGTTGCAGCACCACTTTTTTGTAAACCTGGGCCATAGTTATATAACTATATAGTTAGTCGCTAGAGAACATTTCCACACAAAAGAAAATGACATTAAATAATGTAGCATAACCATACATTCAGCCCCTAGAGAACATAATGAATAACACATTTTCAGGAGTAACAGACCTATGACAATGATATTACAAACACAGCTTTTAAAACAAACTACTCTCAGCTGTAAAACTAAATTTCCAACCATGAAAGCACTTAAAGACACTGAATGGTGGGAGGGGTTATTATTTTGGGATCCCTACTAATGTGGTGTGGGGACAAAGATACGAGTAGACAGTAAGACCACGTCATGTTGAACGTTTTGGTGGTGGTCCATTTGTCCTAGGACCACCACAGGCTGAGATATGAGCAAAAATGTTTTGTAAACGTAATGCCTTGCAAAGCATTATGGGGCAAGTTTCCACGCATTCTGCAGCACACATAGAAAGACCAAAAGGCCATGAATGATTATTTATATGCAGGAAGGTGTCCCTTCCTGCACATAAACAACCACACCCCTCAAAGCAGACACCCTTGCACTATGGTGCAAGGATGCCTGCGTTGGCACGGGCAGACAAATTTAGCACCAGCGCAGGTGGAAAAACAGGGGTGCACCATATTTTTGTGAATACGGCGCATCCATGCATTTCAAAAGTGTCGCAGTGCTGCAAGTTTTGTCACAGCACCACTTTTTTCTAAATCTGGGCCATAGTCATGTAACTACATAGTTAGCCGCCAAAGAACATAACCACACAAATAGAAAGTGACATTAACATAACCATACATTTAGCCACTAGAGAATGTAGTGCAGTACACATTTTCAGGGGTAACAGACCTAAAGCAATGATATCACAAACAAGACCTTTAGAGCAAACTACTTCCAGCTGTAAAACAAAAGTTCCAACCATGAGAGCACTTAAAGACACTGAATGATATTACAAACACGGCCTTTAAAACAAACCACTCTCAGTTGTAAAACAAAAGCTCCAGCCATGAAAGCACTTAAAAAACAACAAATGGTGGGTGGAGTTTTTGGGGACCCAGAGATAATGGGGAAACATCCTTTTTTACGACTTTTTTATTACGAAAGTCGTGGTTAACGAAAGCGTAACAACGCTTTTTTAAACCAGCACTTCGTATTTTTGTGCCTTAACTACGTATGTTCTGAACAACTAACATGTGTGGTTAAGGTACAAAGAAGGGAGTTGGCGAAGGTAAGTGGTGGGTTTAGGTTTTGGGGTGGGGTTGGGGGGGTGGGGCGTTTTTGGTTTTGGGTAGGGGGTGGGGGGTTAGGGGGTTTTAGGTTTTGGGGTGGGGTTGGGGGTGGGGTGTTTTTGGTTTTGGGGAGGGGGTGGGGGGTCAGGGGGTTTTAGGTTTTGGGGTGGGGCGTTTTTGGTTTTGGGGAGTGGGTGGGGGGGTCAGGGGGTTTTAGGTTTTAGGGTGGGGTTGGGGGGTGGGGCGTTTTTGGTTTTGGGGAGGGGGTGTGGGGTCAGGGGGTTTTAGGTTTTGGGGTGGGGTTGAGGGTGGGGCGTTTTTGGTTTTGGGGAGTGGGTGGGGGGTCAGGGGGTTTTAGGTTTTAGGGTTGGGTTGGGGGGTGGTGCGTTTTTGGTTTTGGGGAGTTGGTGGGGGGTCAGGGGGTTTTAGGTTTTAGGGTGGGGTTGGGGCGTTTTTGGTTTTGGGGAGTCGGTGGGGGTTAGGGGTGGGGCGTTTTTGTTTTTGGGGAGTGGGTGGGGGTCAGGGGGTTTTAGGTTTTAGGGTGGGGTTGGGGGGTGGGGCGTTTTTGGTTTTGGGGAGTGGGTGGGGGGTCAGGGGGTTTTAGGTTTTGGGGTGGGGTTGGGGGGGTGGGGTGAGGGATGTAGGGTGAATGGTGCCTATTGCTAATGATTTTATCGGGAATGCCTTTACAACGAAATATCGTTGTTAAGGCATTCGTGGTTAAATCATTAGTAGTAAGAACGAGGTCGGTGTTCCGACCTCGTTGTTAAGGTTAGTAGTTGTTTTTAATTCGGTGTTCCGTCATATAATCGAGATAATGTAGACAAAAAGAGCACGTCGTACTGAACATTTTGGTGGTAGTCCCATTGTCCTAAAACCACCACAGGCTGAGTTATGGGCAAAAATGTGTTGTCAAATAATGACCTGGGCACCCTAAGTTCACAGCCATTGTCTCGGCTGAGGTTTTTCAGGACTTTATTTCGTTTTTGTTTTAGGGCTACTTGATTTTTGCTATTTGCTGCAGTTTTCATCTGCCCTGGGGGCCTTGTCTCTTGTATACCTTCCTGAGTTTCCAAGGTGCTCCTTTTAGTGAGCAGCCACGAGCCTCCAGAGGGTTGGGTTGATGTTTTCGCAACTTGCTTTGTGGGTCATGTCTAAAAACTGGTCCACATTTGCACCTTTCCTATCTTGATCTTCCACATTCCTTTTTATTCTATTGATGGGCTCAATGTCTTCTTGGTTTCCAGGACCTGTGCTTCACATGTGAGGATTGCATAGTCATTGGCATTGGCCAAGGTCGGGGTAAGTTAGAATTTGCTTATGCATTGGAAATATACCAAGGACACCCAGATGTAATCCAAAGCTGCCATTCTCAAGCTGGACGAGCGCATGTAGGCGTCAGGAAAATCTGACATGGTGTCTGCCATTTAATATGCACAGGCCCGGTTGGTTTAAAGAGGCAGCTAAGGCTTTGCCTTGGTTATCACACCTTTGTAACTGCATTTCAGTCAGAGGTATGGCCTAGGATTGATCAACAAGGTCCATGAGCGTGCTGTTCATTTCTGCGCACACTAGATTTGCATTGAAGACTCCGATGATGACCCACACATCACCTTGGTATGATGCAGTTGTCTTTCAAAATTTTGAGCAATGATGCCAAGGTTACCTCCCTTCTTGTCTTGGCCGGTGGAAGGTTGATGCACCCTGTGATAAGTGAGAGCCTTGGCATTGCTCTGCTGCTCTTGGCCAAGGATACCTTCAGGATAATATAATCCCCATTCCCTCACTAAAGCACCTTTGCTGTTGCCATCAGCTCATTTTTCAAATAGATAAAAATTCCTCCAGAGGCACTGTCCTCTACCTGTGAAGCTGGAACTTCATATGCTGTGAAGTCATGCCAAGGTATGAGTCGAGCACCCAGGTTTCCTTCAGAGCAATAATATCATATTTCCTCAGCTCATTGATATGTTATTGTTTAAGTGGGTTACATGAGCTATAGGGGTGGGAGATCCTTTTGTGGGGGTGGCTCTAGTTCTACAGCAGATTTTTGAGTTGGTGCATCTATTGCGGTGGCTTCCACATTGTCGCTGGCTGTTTCTTTTTTACTAGATTCAAGGCCCTTGATGACCTTGCCATTGGGTCAGTGTATTTCTGATGTTGGGGCTCTACCTTCGCTTTTCAGGTTCTCAATAAGGGAGGTCATAATTTCAGGCAGGGTTGATAACTTTTCTAAAAGAGGGCTGCATGTTCATGGATCTTGCTTTAGCTCCATTTGTACTGAGTCTTTCGCTCTAAGAATTACATTATTCCAGAGGTCCAATTTACCGTCTATTCTTGTGATTAGACTAGGGATGGTCTGTAGTAGGGAGATTTACACATCTAGTTTATCAGCATGCACCAGTGTGCGTTGGCCATGGTGTTTGGTGTTTTTGGTGTTTTTTAGCACTTTTGTTTGCAGAAGCATGGCAGGCCAATCTTCTGCTGGGTCCGTGCTTGGATATGGCTCTTGATGATGAATGAAACATGAGCTAGAGAAGCTTGAGCACCACTAGCCAATGAGCACCTTCCACTTTGTTCACCTTGTTGATCTATGGGAGTGACCTCCTCGAGGGCCTCTACGAGCAAGGCTCCTGGAGGTATCTGGCCCCCACTTGGACCAAGTCTTCAGTCCTTTCTCTTGTGGCTGGCCATAGATTTATTATCTTGACCCCACAGTCCGTCTATCACCTCCGCTACATCTTTCCCATCATCTTGGATTGTCTTTCCTGAGTGTCGAGCAAGGGATGTGGCTGCCAGGATATTTAGAGAAGTTGCAGTGGAGCCTTCACTTTATCGTTTATAGTGACGTGGACCAGTCTCCCAAAGGAGCTTTTTGATGCATTGGCTGTGGTTGCCATCTCTTTCCCCACTGTTACAATATTCGGGCTGAGGGGTATCGCCCTGCCGATTGGATGTCCGGGGTTTCCTCTTTGTGTTCTTTGCTTTCCACCTGCAGGCTGGCCTCGTGTCGGGAGATTGGCCCTGATGAGATGCACTCTGTTAGGCACAATGGGCACAGGTTTTGAGATGTAGATGCTATTGTTAGATTTAAGGCCCCATTCAAAAGTTCACACTCACTCTAGGCATGCCTACCGTATTGGCCACTCTGTTTTTTGTTGTTCCATGCATTGAGTTGCCTGAGATGACATACTTGTGTCAGCCTTTGCATTCAGTGCTAGGTATCCTCTAATATCATTCCTATACACTCCTAGAGAACAGCCGTCCTCTTTATGATCCTGGTCCTGAGTTTAGACTCCTGTTAACGGAGCCTGGCTGTAGTTTTTCCAATGCTGGGTGATATTCCGTTTTTTCCAAGTCCCCCTTAAATAAGGTATAGCAGCTTGTCCTTTTGGCTAATTTATGAGGTCATTGATGTGTTTGTAGTTGAACAAATATGGTGCTTCATGTCCTCATGCTTGCTATGTTGCCTGTAGGGATTTTTCTTTACACTGCCACTTCAGTGGAGCCATTAAGTGTGCTTGTGTTTGCTAAAACAAACTGAGGGGACAGTTTTCTAGCAGTTTGTAGAGGTGAGCAGTTTAACTATCATATGCAACTAAGGGAAGCTGTTGGCAGCTGCAGAGAGGCTACCATCTAAAGATTGGTTGATTAGGGGTTACTTGTACTAGCTGGTACATGGTATGTGGCAGGCTGGCAGATGGATGGGTGTGCAGCCCCGCTACGAAACACAGGCTAACTTCCACACTTCTGCAGTGGTATGCAGTACGCAGCTTGTGGCTAGACTCTGGCAGGCTTTGCTGCCTCACCCCTCCTGTAGAAGAATTGCATAGCTACGTCGGGAAGGGGAATGAGCATGCAGTGATGGTTAGATCCTGCTTGTCACTAGTACAACACTGTTCTGAAGCTTGCTGTATGTGATGAATAGTTTGCTGTATGCAGTGAGCATCCTCCCAGTTGAGATGCGCTGCCTCACCCCTCCTGTGGGTTGATTGCCTTGCCAAGTCAGGAGGAGGGCATGAGCATGCAGTAGTGATGGGAGGCTGTTCAGAAAGAGGACAGTGAATGATGAATATGTGGAGGATTTTTGTTAAAAGCACTTATTCATTGAAGCTGAAGGGTGATGGCAGCTTGGTGGGCCTTGTAAACCTTGGTTGTCCTTGGTGAGCTTTAATGGGCCTTAATGAGTCCGGGAGGCTGTGAGGCTCTGTGGAGAGGGGAAAGCACAGGAGGCACAGAGGACACAAGTGAATGCATAGAGAGGAGGGGGGCTCACCCAAGCTCCAAGCCCCACCCCAAAGCTGGTCGGGCTGCTTCTGCATGCCTGGGCACAACCTTGTACAGGGCCTAAGCCTGTGGCTCCTGCCCTGTTGCCAGCTCCTTTCACTCTTCTGCCCTTAACCACTTTTGCTGTTGTTTCAATCATCACTGTTTCATGTGCTGGGTCCACATTAAATGCTGTGCTGTGCATGGCCTTCCGCGGTCTCGCAGTCTTCCTCCATCCACTGCTTACAACTTAGGGCAGCATGGAGGCACCACAGTAGCCATGCCATCATGAGCATTGTCACCGGTCGACTGGGTGTGATGGTTACTGTGGCAAAACAAGTCACTGCAAGCCACTACACACCTGCAAAGCGACCACTGAGAAGTGAGAATGCTTGATCCACCAGGACCATATGGAATGGCGTGGCTCTGCATGACTCAGCACAGATCACAGGTGGTGGGGTGAAAGAGCAGGACGGGGCAGTGTGGCAGTAGCAGCTGTGGCAGTGGCGGTAACAGTGACAGGCTTGCTCAGCCCACTTCAACCGTTTTGAAAAACGCACCCTGCGCTCCATACTCTGCTCCTCAGGTAGCTATTGATCTTTCCCTCCTCCTTCACAGAGCGTGATGGTGTGATGGCGTGACAGCATGACGCAAGAGCTCCACAGAGAGACTCAGTTAAAAAGGACAATATGTTCACTGTAAAAGCCAAACGTAAAAGTGACGTTATAGTTTGATGCATATCTAAATGACAATGTAACATGCATTCTGTAAACACACCCATTAGCTGGACACAGGCTGTACAAAATTAGTTAAATACGTGATGTAATAGTTATCTTCTACCTATGTGAACTATGAACCAAACTAATACACTCCTTGGATGATGTCATCAGTAATGTCATAAATGATGTCATAGAACATGTCATGAGTGATGTCATATGTGAGGTCATAAGCAGTGTTTGGTGGGGGTACAAGTTACAACTGGTGAATTTTGGTGAATTTTGTGTTCAAAATGTTAATGTTGCAACTGAAATATTCACCTAACTATAACATTACTTTAACCTTTGTTTTGTTTCAGTGTATCTCTCGAGATTTTTAACTAAATAATATTTTATAACCATATGTAAAGCCAACCGCCTTCCGTCCATGGCCAAAAGTAGCCTTCGGCCATGCACAGCAGGTAGTTGGCAAAAGGACCTGGCCGCCTGCAGCAGCATGGCCCTATGCCACGCACAGCCTTTAGTCATGCGTGGTTGGCTGCAGGCAGCCAATCCCACTCCACGCATAGCCTTCTACATGCATTGCTTACAGGCTTTCAAAGATCGGTATTGCTACAATGTTAAATTGTACCTTCCAGAACAACAGAAATCACAGATATAATAAAATCATGTATGACATGACTGTGCGTGTAGACTGCTGAGTCTAGTGTGAGTCTTATTAGCTAATATTTGTAGAACAGCCATACAGAATTACAGAGCATCTTGCTTTTCATTGATAGAAAAGTGAATAACACCTCTATACGTACCTGCCATTTCTCTAATACCACTTGCACATATGTAGTTGCCTGATGCAATTTGTTGATGAAGATTTGACAAGGTATTGCATAAAGGTTGCTCTACGTATTTCTGTGTTAGTTTTTTGACTAACAGTAAGTATAAAAGTAGATTATCAATGACATTGGTATAGCAATTAATGTCATTTATCATTTTAAGCTGATGTACTGTAATTTTTGTGTTTATGTTTTGTGTTTTCATTTTAGGTTGTTCAAAACTTTCACCAAAATTTTATTTTGATGTAATTTTTCTTTTGAAAAAGAGTTTAGGTTTTGTAAAAATGGGATATTCACCAAGATGAGCAGCATATGTGTTTCACAAACTATTATATTTATTGACACCGGTATTATCAGCATGAATTTTGTGTGTCATCATAATCGATATTATGCAGTCCTGTAATTGTTTTACATGAAACAAAGCAACATATGCCATTCTCTCTTTCAATACTGTAGATCCAATGTTACTTAATGCATAATCTAATCTTAGTCCTTGCGATTTGTGTATTGTTACCATGTAAGATAAATAAAATGTTGCCTCACACAAAGAGAGCTTGTTTCCCTCTTGCATATGGTCAAATCTCACCACAATCTTGATAGAAGTCAATGGGACCTATAATCTCCTCTTTTATCAGCCATGGTTTAAATAGTTGAAGAAGTGCTAAATAGTAGAATTATTTCTTTTCTGGAATGTCACAATTCAGGGTGATGATCAAAAGGAACAGGTTTAAAATGATTTACTGTACATCCACTGGTCCTCTGAACTCTAAATTTCCCATCTGATACATTTTGCCATATTAAGAACTAAGGCCCATATTTATACTTTTTTAGTGCCGCATTTGCGCCGCTTTTTAACACAAAGGCGCCGCAAACTTTCAAAATCCAATTGTATTTTGTAAGTTTGAGCCGCTTTTGCGTTAAAAAAGCGGCGCAAATGCGGCACTAAAAATGTATAAATATGGGTCTAAGTAACTTTACAGAGTGATAGTTTTTCTAATAAAGGACTTCTGTTTGGGTAATATGTGTCAAACATATTGGTTTTCAAAACGTCTTTGTTAGTGGGATCAAAATGTACAAGGTATTCAATTTCAGACAGGCAGGAACTCTTTGACATGAGGCTGACAAGCCTAAGCAAAGCAGCATGATTGCCAGGATTTACCATAAAAGCTTGAAGAGCTCAAACAGTCAGATGCTTCATATCTACTGACTTCACAGTGGCATTACATTTGAAGGGTCAACCTGTATAACATTACATTTGGAGGGTAAACTTGTTTTACTTAAAGATTGCTCAGCAGATATATCTTTCCATACTTCCTTCATGTCAGTTTCTTTTTTCAGCCTTTGTAATATCATAAATAACACAATGTGCAATCACTATTGAATGATCTGCAACAAATTGTATATCCATGTTAGCATATCACAAATGTAGAATTAAAAGGTTTTAGTCATTGATCCGTTGTGATACTTGCGCTCTCTTAACGTTTTAAGTATTTTTTTGGTGATTTTCCAGTAACTACATGTCTTTCAGATGACATTAAATTATTCACTCCTCTTTTCTGTAGGACTGGTCTTGGAAATCCAAAGAGACAGTTAGAGTAATGTGTGGTGCACCTCTTGCTTTCTCCAAAAGAAATCAAGTATCTCTCCAACTGGATTTTTCTTTTTGTTGGATAAGTAATTAAGCATAGTTTCAAATTTATGATTGAAATAGGGAGGTGTTTCTAATGCACATGTTCAAGATCCTATTCTAGCTGTGGAATCAGGGGGTTCAAACCTGAATGAAAACAATTAACTATCTGTCCAAGCCGGTCAACGTATAATAGGCGGGCACCTGAGGGCACCCTGCTTCAGAAGCTGTGACTCATTACAGTGCCCCAAAAATTAGTAAAGAGAACAGAAAACTGGGCCAAAACCTGGGGGATTCAAGTAACTACATGGCAAACTGCACCCTAAATATGACAGCGTAGCCTGCTGCAGTTCTATCTCTAATAGCTGAAGAGGACACATGCCCAAAATTGTCTATTATTTCATGGAAGTTGGCTGTTGTAAAAAGCAAATTGGTAGACCCCAAATGGGTATCTTATATCAGTAATTATGACGTGCAAGTTTCAGGAGACTTGGGCTACTGACAGGGTGTGCATCAAAGGGGTTTTAACATATAATACTGAGGCTTAACCCCCGGAGGAGAGTATGAGTCAGAGGAGAATTACTCATTTTATTAAATAATAAGTTGCATTGTTCACATTCTGTATTGAAAACTGATTTCCCTGATATAATGTGTATTCTGCTTACCTTCCCTACAGGTCTCAAGCTGGGGTTGTTGAATGTTCATGCAAGGACAGTGGCAACTGGCTGTGAGTCATCGGTTCTAGCAGAGTTGGATGCACTAATTGAAACAGCAACATGCTAAGCTAATGGTGGCGGGTGAATTTAACAACTCTTTTGAGCCCTCACCTTACATCAATGACCTTATTGAAACAGAGGATAAGCAATAGTGCATACCTCAGTTAACTGGGAGGCAACAATATTCCTTTTCTTGTGCAGCTCTCCAGTTATCTTTGATTACAGTTGGACGGAGTATGAGAGCTTGTACTGGGCAAACATGCACTGATTCAAATAGGATGCCAACCTTCAAGTGTGGCATCACACTAGTGTCATTTATTATATCTTTTTAGACATTAGGCTGTGGCCCTTGTTGGGGGACATCAAGGTAGATGTTCGTCATGATAGTGACCACAATTCTCTACAATTATCTCTCCCAGGTCATATGTCTCGAAAGTCTAACAGCAACTGCAGTACTGAAGCGCCAGCACATCTGCTAGCTAGTAATCATCGACGAGTCTCATGGCCTTGTGTAATGTCCAACCCATACTTGCATGCCAAAATAAAAAAATTCTAATTTCCGACATTCTGAATTTTAGTATCCATAAGATACTCTTCACTAAACTATGAGACATTTTTTTTCAGCAAAACTACTCTGGACAATCTGCTGTAGTGAAAGAGTTGAAATGGTATAATGCAAAAATGCCAAGCAGCCAAATTACGATTGAAAACAGCTGTTAGAGATTGTGTATTGGTGAAGCTACGAGAGGCTAGGAGGAACTACAAGGACATTCTTACCAAGGCCACGGGAAACTGGGAGGATAACATTTGGCCCATTAAACCAACATCCATGGCACGGGGGCAATGGCCACGCCCAGAGTACACTGGTCCCCTGTGCTGGCCATTGGAGTGGTGGGCATGACTCCCATCTTTGCTAAGACAGGAGTCTTGTTTTAGGATGGTTGTGTGCCTGGAAATGACCCAAGGCTGGTTAGCAGCATTTTTTTGTCGCTAACCAGCCTAATGTAATTTTTTGGTGTAAAACCTCCTCAAACCATACCGCCACCCCCACCCCCACCCGGCTAGCATCATCTTTGATGGCACTAGCCCAGTCCTAGCGCCAGCTTGCACCAGTCCTTAAATATGGCGCCCGGCTGGCACTGTGGAATAGCGCAAACCGGCGCTAATATTTTTGCTGCAAAAATGCATTAGTGCAGTTTTGCAGCAAAAAGTTTAAATATGCCCCTTAGAGTCTTGTTTTTGAGCATGTTGATATGTATACTTTGACCTTTACGTGGCTCTATTTAAAGTTTGTAAACTTCTGTGTTCTGTCTTAATCCTCAAAGGACTTAGGACCTGATTTAAGAGGGCATAGTGCCACTTTAGCGCTGCCCTTGTGTCATTTTTTTGATAGTAAGGCAGAGCTAAGATTACCTTTTTCCTACACCAGATTTACAAAGTGGCGCAGGGCATGCATTGCGCCACTTTGTAACCCTTTGTGCTACATTATGCCTGAGGCAGACATAATGTTTGCAAAGGGGGCATTCCCCCGTAAGGGGGGGGGGGGGGGCTGAAAAAATGGCGCGAAGAAATCTAGTAGATTTTTTTGCATAATTTTTTCTGCACTTTTAATACATGCTTACAGCAGGTGAGAAAACAGTGCACACCATTATTTATAATGGGCCCCTATGAACTGTTCAGGGTTAGTGCCAAAATTATGGCACTAACTCTGAACGGTACATCAATAGCGTCAAAAATGTTGACGCTATTGCCCCCTACCCAGCGCCATGGTGTACCATATTTTAAATACGGCACACACATGGTGTCGGTAGGGGGGCATTAAGGGGTGCAAGAAAGTGCATTGGGTGCAGCGCCTCTTTCCTTAAATCTGCCCATTATTTTTTTATTTGGTTTCGTTATTTATTGGATTTTGTATACTTTACAGCCTTGAAAAAGTCATAAAGGTGACGAAACACGTGTTGGCTGTGGACGTTGCTACATTTGAACACTTGTAGGACTGATGCTCTGAGACATCAATGAAAGGCTCTAACCGTTCAAGTTTTCCATGGACTTTTCTTGTTTGATATTATATTGAGAACTGCTTATGAGTGCTGAGGTATCCTTGCAATTGCGTTGTACAGTGTGACCTATGTGTTGCACTATTATGCCTATTGGTAGTTGGGCATAAACTACCTTTCAGCACCATATTTTTCTAACAGTGTACATTGCTCTCTTGACGTGCTTATGTTATTCACGCCTAGCTACTTGGAGGATGTGCGCCCATTGATACTGCTACTACCAGGTCTTGTTCATTGTGTAGCAATGATAACGCTAGGATTTACCACCACCACATGCAACCCGAGAGTTTACTAATTTGTACACCCCTCCTGTCACCAACCAAGGATCTGCTGTACCCTCAAATTCAGGCATATCACCATTGTGTTCCATTAAGGTGGATGTAGCAGCTGAAGTAGGAGACAGATCCAGTGCACTTCTCTTTGGAAGACACTACTAAAGTCATAAATCTCCTTAAGCCAACAAAAGCACCTGGTCCAGATAAAAAGACCTAGAGATCTGTATATATCAGAATCCCTAATCTGGACTAGTTACATCAAACTAATCTCCAATGCCATATGGTTTGGGGTGAAATCCCTGAAATTTGAAGAGGGGCTGAAATAATACCTGTGTACAAAAAGGGTGACCCGTGTATTTCCTATATGCCTTATTGACAACTTGCAGAAAATGTTTGCAAGGCAAGTTCCTGATAAGTTGTTGTCCTGGGCTGAAGTGAAGTGTGTTATTCTCGCTTCAAGCTGGTTTCAGACCCAAGACTAGTACATGTGACCAGGTATTTTGTCGGGCCCATCTCTCTTAGAAATATATACTGTTCACCAAATAGAAACTGTACTTGGGCTTTGTTGATTAAAGGGCTGCATTTGACCTGGTTCCCAGGGAGAAACCGAAGAGTGTTATGCTCAGCATGGTGTCCCTGGGAACTTGGACCATTTAATCGCAAGGTTACATGAGGGTAATTACACCGAGGTTTCAGTGGGGCAGTAATGGAGAGTTAACAGATCACGTTCCCATTGAGCAAGGCGTGAGTCAGGGGTGTTCTTGCCCCCACTCTATTCACCCTACATTTAAATGACGTGGTGCAGACACTTTTTACCTGTCCGACGATTCACATATTTTGAACAACAAAAAGATGCCTATCTTTCTTTTTATTGTTGATTCTCTTCTTATTTGCAAGACATCAATGAGTCTACAAGCGCCCATTGATAGAGTCTTGGAATTTTGTAATAAAATAAGAGACTTTGATTTGAATGTATCTAGAACCAAATTTATGGTGTTTAGTCCTGGGGCAGTTCAAAATTGACTAGTAAAGGTGGGCAGTGAACCTTTGGAAAAAGTCCACAGCACAGACTATTTAGGAGTCAGGGTTTCGGACACACTCAGATGGGAACTTCAACTTAACAAAGGCGCCTTGCTTATTCAGCATAGGTCTAAGGCCATTTTGCATTTTTACAAGGGTATGTGTTCACAGGGAGGTGTCTCCCACATTGGTTTGGAGGTTTGGGGGTACTCTAATGCCCACTAATTGGTCACAGTGGAAAACACATATGCTAGATACCTACCTGCGTGCCCAGTTAGCACCCCTATGATTGTGATTTTTGGTGACGTAGTGTGAGAAAGGACATCTTTTGACATGGTAGTCCCCCACTTTTTGCCTGGAAAATGATGTGCCCTGGGGCCCTGCTAAACAGGTTCCCAGGCCAGATCTCTTTCCCCAAAACTGTAGCTTTGGGTGGCATATCAGCCACCCTTGTAAGTCCCTAGTAAATGGTACCCCTTGTACCTAGGGCATGGGTACTGAAGAGGGCCCCCCAGAGCTCCAGCACCAATTGTGCCACTCTGTGAGGCCCCACACCAGCCTCATGCAGACTTCCATTGCAAGTGCATGCCAATGTGTATTTAAAAGTTGCAAACTAAACATGGCACTCACCAAGCGTGCCATGTCCACTAACACTGCATGCACTATAGGTAAGTCACCACTCTGACAGACCTTATAGCCGTAAGGCAGGGTGCACTATAAAGCATGTGACGGCATATGTGTGCATGAGCAAATTTGCCCCTACTGTATCTTTGCAAAACCTTAAGACATGGAAAGAGTACAGTGAGATCATTGCAAATACCTGTGCTGGGCACTGGTCATTATGAGTTCCGCAGCTATATGATGGCCTCTCTGAAAATTGGGTTGTTTGGTATCAAACAGCTCAGAATAATAAACCCACACTGATGCCAGTGTTGGATTTATTATAAAGGTTTACCCAGAGGGCACTTTAAAGGTGCCCCCTGCAAAACCTAACAGCCCTACATAGTTGCTCACTGTTTTTTTACCAGCCTGCCACCACCAGCCAAAAGTCTAGACTCCTGGGGAGAGAGCCTCTGCTCTCAGAAGCCAGAACACAAAGCTTCACCTCTGACTCTGTGCTAGCAGAAAAAGGCCACCCAATGCTTTTCCCCCCTCTTTGAGTGGGGAAAACTGTCAGGAAAACTTAGCCAAAGTAGGAGGAGTGGCCACCCCCTAGCCTGCACCACCCCTCAGTCATGGCAGCCGAGGTGACCACTCCATTTCATTTTACTCCATCTCGGATGGTAGAAAAATAGCTAATTAGGGTTAGGGATGTGACCCTTCCCAAAAGAAGAGGTCACATAATGGGTGTAGCCAGCCTAGATTAGGTGGCTCATTGGCCACTACCACGTATTCCCCTTCACTAAATGCAGTATTTAGTGGGCATCCCTACACCTGCAGATCAGATTTGATGGACACGAGAAGACTAGGAACAAAGAAGCCCCGAAGCATTAGTACAGAAGCCCTGCGGAAGGAAGAAAAATGTGCCAAACCCTACCTGCCGCTCCTAGGACTTGACCATTGCCACTGAGGTGTCACCTGGAAAGCTAAAGGACTCTAAAAACCCCCAGAGCACCTTCATCCTTCTGCAAATTGCCAAGAACCTCCCTCAGAGTGACTCTCCTACAACCTGCAAGCAAGTAACCAGTGATGTCTAGTTCACTTACATGCTGCTGACGAACGAACTGGACTCAACAGCCTGACCAAAATCCACACAACAGGCCTGAAGGACAAAGCATACCAGTAAGCTACGTTTGGCCGCACTGCAACCTTCAGGGCTTCAGATGCCCCTTTGTCTGCTGTACTGCACCCCCAACATTGGTCACCCAGAAGTAAAAGTCCACTGTGGACTCTCCAAGAACCAGAAGCAAGCGCCATTCAAGGGACTTCAGGACACCCAAGAACCACCCCCCAGAGTGGCCCTGCTGACCTGAAATCTACCCTCAAAGTGATCTGCACCTGCCTCCAAGGACTCGCTGGTGCACCGATTTTGGCTGACTTATCAGCACTGCACCTGGCCTCCCTGCCCCCTGCATCAGAAAAGCAGCTGTGCTCTAGGGGCCCTAAACTCGTGAAACTTCTGCACTCCAACGGGACCCTCCAGACTTACCTTTAAGTCCATCTGTACAGTGTGTTTCCAAGTGGTCCCCTTCTCCGTTCTGCACCAGATCCAAGACTTTCAGCCACTGTTCCTGCTTGAACCAGGAACCTCCCGAATTTCTCCAGCTGGCCCTCAGGACATCTTGAGGACCTCGACCTAAAAATAGAATTTGACACTTGTGAGGGCATTGTCTGATTTTATTTGCATTAAAAAAAAACTAATTCATTCCTGTGATGCGTAATTACACACAAAAAAACTATGGGGTCATTATGACATTGGTGGTATTCTTTGAATACCGCCAATGCCACGGGCGCCAACATACCGCCGCAGAGATAACCATCCATCCACCAGATTATGGACACTGCCGGACTTCCGCCATACTTAGGGTGGAAATCCATCAGTAGCCATGCTGCTACCACCTGCACCGCCCGCTAGTAGGATGCCGCCAGACGTATTAAGACCTTTAATGCGGCCTGGCGGTGTCCTGTTGGCGGGACCCTGCTAGAGGTAGCAGTGCCCCTTTCCGTTCCCTGCCGGGTGACCTTATCTCTGGAACAGGTAAGGTGGTCACCCTACGGGGGTGGGAGTTTGGGGGGTGTTGTGTGTGTTGTCTCTGCATGTGTGCATGAATGTGTGTGTGCGTGTGTGAATGTGAGTGTTGTAGTGTATGCATGATTGTATGCCTGTGAGTCAATGCTTGTATGAATGTTGAAGTGAGTGCGTGTCTGCATGTCAGTGTGTATGCATGTGAGTATGCGTGTTTGGATGTCTGTGTGTATGCATGCCTGAATGCTTGTGAGTATGTATGAGTGAATGCATGTATGGATAGGTGTGAGCGGATGCGTGTCTACGAATGTGTGCATGAATGGGGTTGTGTGTGAATGGATCGGATGGGGTGGGGTGTGTGTGAATGGATCAGAGGGGGTGGGGGTGTGCTTGCATCGGAGGGGGGGTGTTTGCCTTGGGGGTGTGCCTGGGAGGGTGAGTTTGGATAGGGTGAGTTTGAAAGAGGGGTTGGTTGGGGGTCATGTTAGTTGCTTGCTAGGGGGGTCGCCTACCGGTGACAGGGAAGGAATTCCCTGCACCGGTAGGCCTTACCACCATAGTTTTCGTGGCGTTGGTACCGCCGCAGAAACCATGGCGGTAGGCCGGCTCATAGTACCACCGGCGGTACTCGGTGGGCCACCGGGTCAGAGGTGAACATCTCCGGCCCGGCAGTTCATTCAGCGATGGCGTATGAGTGGTGATGTGGCGGGTTGGCAGCGGCCAACCGCCACACTCATAATGTGGCAGTATACACCGTCAGCCTGTTGGCCGTGATACCGCCACATTAACCCTGGCAGTCAGAAGGCCGCCAGGGTCAAAATGAGGGCCCATATTTTCTAAACTTTAAAAAATCATAACAAAAGAAGTACTTATTGTATATTGATGATCTTTGTCTTAAAAATGTTATAAAAATCTGAAGTATTTTTGTAAATTGGTCTTGAGTTATTCTTTCGAGTGTGTGTCCACATTTATTGATACTGTGAGTACAACAAATGATCAGCACATCTCCAAGATAAGCCTAAGTGCTCGCTCACAATGCCACATAAACAGAGCATTAGGTGGTCTGCTTTTTACCTCTGGATAACAAAGTGGGGTTGCTTGAACTCTCTGCACAGTGTATGTCTTTATTGTACACTATATAGAGAGCTAGCCTCCTACACTTAGGCATCAATAGGATTTCAGATCTGATAACACTGAAACCTTTAGGCCCGTATTTATACTTTTTTTAGCGCCGCATTTGCGTCGTTTTTTGACGCAAAAACGGCGCAAACTTGCAAAATACCATTGTATTTTGTAGGTTTGCGCCGTTAGCCGTCAAAAAGCGGCGCAAATGCGGCGCTAAAAAAAGTATAAATACGGGCCTTAGTGTATTATGTTCAACAATGGGTCATGCCAGAGAATATAGGAATTAGCTTAGACACTTTCCGGCACAAAAAAATGCTTTGACAGTTCTCTGGCTGAAATTCATCTTTAATTGGGTCCAGAAGCTTGGGACCCAGAGTTGGTGGGACAACCCTAGCAGCATTAGTAAATGACATGTCACAGGTTAAAATATCACTATTGGTCACATGTGCAATAAAGTTACACTGTTTGTGCGTTCAAAGAGTGCCTCTCCGACTCACCGCAATTTGAGCCCTTTTTGGATAGTATTTAATTTCCACCTGTCAAGAGTTTAAATGTGTGTTTCTGACTTGGCTGTTTGCCACTGAAGTCTTTTACCAACCGTTGGTGAAATAGTACAGTGTCTAATCTATGCCCTGCATGGGGCTTAGCCCCCGAGACTGAGGAGTATCTTTTGTTTTTTTGTCCATTATATGCCCTCTCTCGCTGTAAATGGACATGCCCTGTATGCTTAAACCTTGGTGTCAATTGATTTTTGTCTGCTCATAGGATTTTAAAACGTCATACTTCCAATGTAATTGTGTATGCGATCAGCAGATACCTAGTGGCTGTCTGGCACAGGCAAAATATTATTTTTACTGTGGCAGATGCCCAACCCTGATAACACCAACTGTGTATTCTGAACATGAGTGAACAATCATTACAGTCTGTGATAGTGATCTTCTTGTATACTAGGGTTTTAGCTTTGCAGGGTAAGATTTAATCAGTTTATGTATTATATGGATGTTTATTTATTAAGGCTATTTGTCTGGTACTGTCACAGACACGTAATCCTGACAATCACGTCTTGTGTCTTCAGAGCATGGGTGAAAGACCATTATAGCTTGGGATATTGATTTTTTGGGTACTAGGGTTTTAGGCCCTCAAAGTTAAAATGTTGTTATTTTATCTTCTTTATGGAAGTTTTACCAACCAGGGCTATTTGCCTGGTATTGTCTACAAGTGATTTTATGGGTTACCTGATGTGCGATGTTGTGAACTGAACCAATACCAAAGGTGCAAAAATCATTTCACCGGACCTGGTGCAATTGTATTTAATCTACTGTATGTATTTTGTTTTAATATATTCAGGCCTGTATTTATAATTTTTTAGCGCCGCATTTGCATCGTTTTTTGACGCAAAAGCAGAGCAAACTTACAAAATACAATTGTATTTTGTAAGTGTGCACCGATTTTGCATCAAAAAATGTCGTAAATGCGGCGCAAAAAAAGTATAAATACGGGCCTCAGTTTTTATGTGTATCCTTTGATGATTTATCAAATAGCTGAATAAAGTTTTTTGTACTTAGATTGAAATATCTTCAGACATTGGCAGGATCCAAAGAACACAATTCAAATGGTTGTTTTCGAGGTAATGTCTGGAATATTTGAATTTGCTTTGAGTGGAAATTGATACAATTTGTCCCATGCATACTCAGAATAGCTTAAAGTAATAAACCAAGTAAGTGGTCCTAAATTTCTAAGCATACATTTCAATTGTTGGTGCCTTCAAAACAAATATTTATTTGTCCCTCGCTGACATCCCATAATGTTGATCAAGTTAAATTTTTGATTTCCATCTTTGTCGTACACTTTTTTCCACAAAATCATGTGTGCTATTATATTAGTAAAGCCAGTTCCAGTTTGCATGACGTGCAACAACCTAAGAAGTAACTGAAAGTTAACTTTCATATAGTAGTGTGAAAATGCAGGAAATATTTTAATGAAAGGGTGGATCTTTAGTATAGAATCATGTTGTTCGTTCCTCCAATGCATAAACTGGGACTGAACGATCATCATTTCATACATTTTTCCTAGTGGGGAACAAATGTGGAAAACAGCTTGCTCCTAAAGATTTTTTTCCCAGACTCTACATGGCTGTCCTCTACCTTCCCTCATCTGGTATAGTTCTAAAGCATCACCCATCATGTCTCTTGAGTGTAGTGAATGTATACTATGATGTTCATATCTTTGGTCAGCTTGTTCCTGATTAATGCACTCAAATTGTCTAGTTAGATTTTCCTTTCCAAATGATAAGTATTCAGTCAAGATAAAGTTTGCAATTTCCAAATCTTTATTGTATATGTTGTTTTCTGAAGGTAATGTATTTGAACTCTTGCCATTTCTTTTGGTAGGTACTCCAATGACTAAAACCATTAAAAGTTTGTTTATTTTGCATTGTATCCCAAGAGTGGTTATGTTTTTGTGACTTCTAATGGAAGGAAAACAACTTTTCATTTTAGTGTGCATACTCATTCATGTGGCTGAAATGTTCCTGATTTTTGTTACATTCTAACAATGATTTGAAAAGGACGGTTTGAATTAAAATTAATTTAAATGCTTTCATATAAATTAAGTTGAAGTAGCTCTGAGGGTACTGGACAAATGTCTAAATTGATAGGAATTCCATGCAAAGGCATCAAGATGTAGTCTAGTTTTCCAAGGCAGTAATTGTGGATCACATGATATTTGCAGACATCATATTTTGCTTCCCCAAATAGAGAGAGAGTAGGATTTCTGCATGTTAGTTTAATTCTGTTTCTGTTTTCTTAAGACGATCAGTCATTTTACCTTGCTTCTAACAATGTGTTCTCCAATAATAATGGCAAATCTCATTTGGTATTTCTGAATTTGTTTCTTAAAATTAAAGAATATCGATTTTTTATTGGCCAAGTCCATTAATGGATTTTCAGCTTTATTAGGAGTGAATGCAATCTAAGAACAGTTATTGTTCTAAGAGAGTATGTATGTATTCCATAATACCGTTAACTTGTCCTTGATTATAGTGAGGTAGTACATAATTAAGTTGTTCTAATTTTAATAATGGTGCTCTGACAAAGTATAATGTGCGCACACGTTTTCTTGTTGTTGAATGATATGTAGGGAGCATCTTTATGAGAAGGATTGTGGTGTCACACATGTAATTTCTACGGCAACCTAAAGAACGTCCTTGTAGGTTAGCACTGAACTGAGATGGGCAGATGTTTAATGTTTGTAGTAGTTTAACTTGTTCAGTTAAGGGTGAGTTTATAAATGTCTTTAATGTTGCAAATACAAGGGCAATTCCATACATAGACAGGTTTTATTTGTTTGCCTCCTATAAGTCACCAGTTGATATAATACTTTGATTCTTTTCTCTAATGCATTTCCATGTAAAACTTCATAACAGCATCTTTAATGTGTGACTGAAAGCACACAATTATTTTGTGGACAGTATGGGGTTCATTACAACATTGGCGGTAAAAGCTGCTTACCGCCGTGCAGAAGACCGCCAATACTCCGCCGCGGCCGCGGAAATCCGCCACAGCTATTATGACCCACATCTCGGAATCCGCCGATATTCAGACACCCACACAAGTCTGCCACACCAAAGGTCAGTGATAAACTGGCGATAACAAAACCTCCTCCGTCACGCCAACAGAAACACGCCCATGCTATCACGACTCATGAATCCACGCGGCGGTCTTTCAACCGTGGTATTCCATTGGCGGTACACACCGCCGCGCTCAAAATACACACACATCTCCAAAACACTGCCACATTGGACAAATCGAAACACACACACCTGATACACATATAAACACCACTCCCACACACCCAACACAATATAAAACACACACCCACATCACCCACAAAGCCCTACGACCAAATGTTTTGACAAAGGCCAGAGAGACAGCACAGATTAGACAACCCCACCACACAGAGGCACACACCACCATCACCCACACAACATCCACGCACAAAACACCACACACCACTACACATCACCACACTCATCACCACATACACCACCCCACACATCACCTACACCACTCCATGGCACAGCAAAGTCACCCAAGGTTCTCTGAGGAGGAGCTCAGGGTCATGGTGGAGGAAATCGTACGGGTAGAGCCACAGCTATTTGGATCACAGGTGCAGCACACCTCCATAGCTAGGAAGATGGAGCTATGGCGATGAATAGTCGACAGGGTAAACGCAGTGGGACAGCACCCAAGAAATCGGGACGACATCAGGAAGAGGTGGAATGACCTACGGGGAAAGGTGCGTTCCGTGGTCTCCAGGCACAACATTGCGGTACAGCGGACTGGCGGCGGACCCCCACCTCCTCCCCCACAACTAACAACATGGGAGGAGGAGGTCTTGACCATAATGCATCCTGAGGACCTCGGAGGAGTCGGTGGAGGAATGGACTCTGGTAAGTCAAATCATAACTATCATATCCCCCACCCTACCTGCATGCTATCACAGACCCCCACCCTCACCCCTCCCCTATCACTCCAACTCCTCACTAATGTACTAATAACACAAACCACCCATCCCAACACCAAGCCCTGCATGACACAACAAAGCATGGACACCCCTCACTAAAGCATGCTCACTGCACATACCCATAACACCCCCCCCAATCATCATCATACAAGCCCCCACACAGGAATGCTAGCACTGGGGTACACGCTCACCCACCCATTGCACACCATGACACACACAGATGAAATAATCATGCTTTTACACCCCTGCAGGACCACTACCCAACGTCACCAGACAGGAGGGTCCAGACATCTCTACCCATCCCACAGAAGAGGCCCACAGTGATGACAGCAGCTCTGGCCAACTGGATCCAGATGACCAGCCCGGCCCATTGTGGGCCTCGGGACAGTCAGTTCCCCTCGCACAGGCACAGCCCAACACAGACCTTCCACCCTCTGGTAACACCAGCACAGCTCCCACCCAGCGGGCCCATACCTCCGTACCCAGGACACGTAAATCAGCTGTGTGTCCACCACTACAGGGAACCCAGGAAAACCCACCACCCCAACAACAACAGGGACCTGGGGGCACAAGGCCACGGGGACGGAGGCACAGGAACACAGAGAAACTGGGAGGGCTGCTGTGCGACAGGGGGGGACAGGCCAAGGGAACCCACTCTCCACGAGGCCCTCTCCTCCATCATGGGAGCATACCACCACTCCCAGGAGACGATGGCTACGGTCCTGGCCAAGTTTCAGGAGACCCAGCACCTGCAGGAGGAACAGTATTTGGGGTTCAGGGAGGAACTCAGAACCATCAGCTCCGCCCTCGGCACCATCGTAGGGGTGCTGAAGGACATACAGAACACCAGGAGGGACACCGTGGCACTCCAAGGGGCCCCTGACACTAGCATGGACGATGATCTGCCCACCACCTCCGCCGGCGCTAGTGGACAGGACGCCCCGCCACAGGACCACCACACCAGCACCCCACCCCCTGCAGACGGAGAACCACCCCGCAAGCGGTCCCTGAGATCCAGGAACAGGACAGAGCACGATGGCAAGACCCCCGCCAAGAAATGAGACCACCCTGATTGTCATCCCACTGTCCCACTTTGTAACCCTGTCCATATTGGAACTGCCCCAGCTCCACTTCCTATGCCCATATGGGCTGTGCACCTGTGAGACTAATAGACTGGACTCTGCCATGGACATTCCTCCACCATCACCCCTCACCATTTTACCACCCCCTCCAATAATTAGCACTTCAATAAACACCCTTGAAGCACAAAACAATCTGGAGTCAGTCTGTGATTTTGAAAATGTGTATTAGCTATGACAGTGACAAAATGCGTTCTCAAATATAATGTCAACATACCTATGTCACACATCACAAGTCCAAGAAGAATGCAAGCAGATGACACACGTTGGTAACCACACCTGTGAAACCGTAGTGGAAATGTACAACTCAATTACCAAATACTGTTTGAAACGGACAGACAGGATAGAGGTAGAAGTGTGAAAGTACTTGTAGTAGGCAAGAAAGTGTTCTCACCTGTGTGTCACTGGAAATATTGCTGGATGACAGAGTCCCTGTTGTTAATGTCTTCTTCCTCTGCTTCCTCCTCATCACTGTCCACAGGCTCCACAGCTGCCACAACACCGTCATCTGGACCATCCTCCTGCAGAAAAGGCACCTGGCATCGCAAAGCAAGATTGTGAAGCATACAGCAGGCGATGATGATCTGGCACACCTTCCTTGGTGAGTAGAATAGAGAACCACCTGTCATATGGAGGCACCTGAACCTGGCCTTTAGGAGGCAGAAGGTGCGTTCAATCACCCTCCTTGTCCGCCCATGGGCCTCATTGTAGCGTTCCTCTGCCCTGGGATTCCTCACTGGGGTCAGTAGCCATGACAGGTTGGGGTAACCAGAGTCACCTAATAGCCACACACGTTGCCTCTGGAGTTGACCCATCGCATAAGGGATGCTGCTATTCCGCAAGATGTAGGCGTCATGCACTGAGCCAGGGAACATAGCATTTACCTGGGAGATGTACTGGTCTGCGAAACATACCATCTGTACATTCATCGAATGATAACTCCTCCGGTTCCTGTACACCTGTTCACTCCTGTGGGGGGGGGGCAAAGCCACATGAGTCCTATCAATGGCACCTATGATGTTAGGGATATGTCCAAGGGCATAGAAGTCACCTTTAATAGTAGCCAAATCCTCCACCTGAGGGAAAACGATGTAGCTCCTCATGTGTTTCAGCAGGGCAGACAACACTCTGGACAACACGTTGGAAAACATAGGCTGGGACATCCCTGATGCCATTGCCACTGTTGTTTGAAAAGACCCACTTGCAAGGAAATGGAGCACCGATAGCACCTGCACTTGAGGGGGGATTCCTGTGGGATGGCGGACTGCTGACATCAGGTCAGGCTCCAACTGGGTACACAGTTCCTGGATTGTGGCACGGTCAAACCTGTGGTTGATGATTAAATGTCGCTCCTCCATTGTCAACAGGTCCACCAGCGGTCGGTACACCGGAGGATTCCGCCATCTCCTCACATGTCCCAGCTGACGGTGCCTAGGAAGGACAACAGCGACCACAGAGTCAAGCAACTCAGAGGTATGTACCCACAGCTACACAGAACACGAAACATAATCCAAAAAGTTGTGTGTATGTGTGTTGAGTCCAGGCCTAGGTATGTGTGACGCAGTTGAAAATGAAGCCATGTGGGCCCCTGAAATGGTGGCTGCCTGACCTCTAAAGTGGGACAATGGGATGTGAGGTAACTGCGCTGGCGTTGTACACCGTCGCGGTAGGCGGTCGAAGACCACTGCGCAATGCTGCATTGGTTAACATTGGACCCTATAGGTCCCAGGAGCCAATGACGAAGTGCGCCGGCGGTGATGATACGCACTGCCGCGGACGTCACCGCCGCGGACGTCATCGTCATTTTTCTATCTGTTGAATCACTCGATACCTGATCTTCGACAGGAGAGGACCTATACTGCAAGTGCTGCTGTGACCTCGGTCTTGAAGAGACAATGGCTCGTGCGTCTAGGGAAAGGGCCCCTGCCTTCACTGCAAAGGAGTATGAGAAGCTGGTGGACGGGGTCCTCCCCCAGTACACGCTACTCTACGGTCCTCCAGACCAACAGGTGAGTACATAGGGTGCAAGTTGTATGGGCTATGCCTGAGTGGAGAGTGCTGGTTGTAAGAAGGAAGGGGGCAGAGTTCTGCGAGCATGAAGGACTGTGAATGCATGTGCCACATGGCAAGGGTAGGGATGTGGGCCACTCACTTCGACGGTGCAGTTGGTAATGACTTCTCTGATTCCCCTGTACATGTCATGTAGGTCAGCGCCCACCAGAAGAAGGATATTTGGCATGCCATCGCCAAGGACGTCCGGACCCTGGGGGTCCACCAGAGACGGAGCACCCACTGCCGGAAAAGATGGGAGGACATTTGCTACTGGAGAAAGAAGACGGCGGAGGCTCAGCTGGGGATGGACTCCCAACGTGGGAGGGGTGCCTGTCGCACCATGACCCCCCTGATGTTACGGATCCTGGTGGTGGCCTACCCTGAGTTGGATGGGTGCTTGAGGGCATCACAGCAGACACAAGGGGGTGAGTACACTCTCATTCAGCGGACTTTGCGTGCAGTGAAGGTGTCTGGGTGGGGGAGGAGGGCTGTGGGTTTACCTAGGCCAGGGCGAGCTCCGTAGGCTAGGCCCCTCCGTAATGCAGGCCATGTGGCACTCCACCCCACCTCTGTACAGTGCCAAGTACAGGTATACATGCCCCTGTGTCATCTATGTGTGCTGATGTCCACCATGGACATGTAGGCCATATCCCAGGAACTGCATCAGTAGAGCCCAACAGCGCGGCATAGTGCAGGGGGCTGCTGTGTCTGTATTGTCTGCCAACGGTAGCGGTAAGCAATGCACTCAACCTGTCTTTCTTCTGTCGTCCCCCACCCCCTTTTTGTGCTCTCCCTGTTCTTGTGTGCATCAGCATCATCAGGCGGAGGTACAGGGGCACCGGAGCACGAGGGAGCTGCATCCCACATGGCCATGGAGGGCCACACCATGGACTCAGAATACACCAGTGGGATGGAGGACGAGGGGAGCTTCACGGCGGTCACCGGATCAGCAACCAGCGACATGGACTCGTCCTCCGATGGGAGCTCCCTTGTGGTGGTGGTGGCAAAATCTGTGCCCCCACTTCTACAGGTACAGCCGCCACCCCCTACCAGCACTGCCCTCCCAGCAGCCCCTCAGCCTTCGCCCCGTGCCCGCTCACCCAGGAGGGTGGGTATCACCTTCGCCCCAAGCACCTCAGCCCCTGCCCCTGTCACCTCTGCTGCCCTTAGTGAGGAGGCCATTGACCTCCTCAGGTCACTCACTGTTGGGCAGTCTACCATTGTGAATGCCATCCAGGGTGTAGAAAGGGAGTTGCAACACACTAATGCATTCCTGGAGGGCATTCATTTTGGTCAGGCTGCCCATCATCGAACCGTGCAATCTCTGGCCTCAGCACTGATGGCAGCCATTGTCCCTTTCTCTAGCCTCCCCCCTCCAAATTCCTCCACCCAGACCCAATGCCCTGTACCTCTGCCTATCCCAAGCACACCATCAGACCAGCCTGCACACACGTCAACACACAAGGGAAGCTCAGGCAAACATAAGCACCACACATCCCACAGGCACTCACACAAGCATCACACACATACAGACACAGCAACATCCACTGCCTCCACTGTGTCCCCCTCCTCGTCGTCTCCCTCCTCCCTTCCAGTGTCGTTTACACTCTCACCTGCATGCACTATCACTACAGCCACTAGGTCCCGCACCAGCACACCCACCACAACACCCAGCTCACCTGCACTCACCAACCCCACTCCCATTTACACGTCCCCTGTGTCCTCTCCCAGTGTGTCTGTGACGCCCCCGCCCAAAGTACACAAATGCGGGCACACACCCACCCAACATCCATCCACCTCACGACAGCCTCCAGCTGCACCCAAATCAACAAAAGTTACACCTCCTACAACCACCTCCTCTTCCTCCACTCCCAGACCCCCTCCAGCTACCAGTCCCAGTGTTCGTAAGAAACTTTTCCTGAGCAACCTTGACCTCTCCCCCCCCCCCAATTCATAGGTCCCGTACAAGCACCTCAGCCAAAAAATCTCCGGTACCAGTGGTGCCTGTTAGAGGTATGTGGAGTGCACCGGGCACCAGGGCAGCCAGTGTGACACGGAGCCACAGTACAGCCGGTCCCCCTGTGAAGCACCAGAAGTTGGACAGTGCCCGACGGGATGGGGGAAGACTCCAGCTGGCAAAGTCGCTCACAAGGGTCCAGGGGGGACTGTCCACTCAGCTGTGACTCCTCCCAAGGTGGGGAAGGGGCAGAAGAAAGCACCAAAGTCTGGGAAGAGCAGCACGGCGGAGAAGCCCGCCATCATCCCCGCTGCCCAGGAGGCCACCGCTAGCCCCATCGTCACTGGCCAGGAGGCCACCGCCAGAGTCAGTGCCCAGGAGGGCAGTCCCATCGCCCATGGCCAGGAGGCCACCGCCAGAATCAGTGGCCAGGAGGGCCCCGGCAGCCACAGCCCCGCTGGGCAATGAGGGACCGCCATGGCAAACACCGCTGCACAGGTCAGAGACAGCAAAGTCAAGCACCGCTGAACAGGGCAAAGACCGCCATGGCAAGCACCGCTGAACAGGTCAGAGGCAGCAAAGTCAAGCACCGCTGAACAGGGCAAGCACCGCTGAACACGGCAAAGGCCGCCATGGTATGCACTGCTGAACAGGTCAGAGACAGCAAAGTCAAGCACCGCTGAACAGGGCAGGCACCACTGAACAGGGCAAAGACCGCCATGGCATGCACCGCTGAACAGGTCAGAGACAGCAAAGTCAAGCACCGCTGAACAGGGCAAGCACCGCTGAACAGGGCAAGCACCGCCAACTCAAGCACCGCTAGCCCATGTGCGGCAGGGGCAGTGACGGAACTGGGACCGTCACGGGGAGAGTGATGCACTCTGGGCACCAGTCCCCCTCCAGAACCAGTGGAGAACAGCATCCACTCCATCTGTCCTTAACAGGATGAAGCACTCTGGGCACCAGTCCCCCTCCAGAACCAGTGGAGAACAGCATCCACTCCATCTGTCCTTAACAGGATGAAGCACTCTGGGCACCAGTCCCCCTCCAGAACCAGTGGAGAACAGCATCCACTCCGTCTGTCCTTAACAGGATGAAGCACTCTGGCACCAGTCCCCCTCCAGAACCAGTGGAGACTGTTATCGACTTGAGAGACTGTAGCTTTGCACTCCCAAGGATTGAACAGTGGGCAACCCACCCACTGTAGAGACTTGAGAGACTGTGGCTTTGCACTCCCCAGGATTGAACAGTGGGCAACCCACCCACTGTAGAGACTTGAAAGACTGTGGCTTTGCTCTCCCCAGGATTGAACAGTGGGCAACCCACCCACTGTAGAGACTTGAGAGACTGTGGCTTTGCACTCCCCAGGATTGAACAGTGGGCAACCCACCCACTGTAGAGACTTGAGAGACTGTGGCTTTGCACTCCCCAGGATACATCAATGGGCATGGAGCCCATGTCATCCGGCTGAGGTGCCCCCCATTCCCTTCCCCTTGAGGTGCCTGTTGTATTTCGATCTGATGCCCCAGCAGTGTTCTCTCCGTTTTGCTCAGGTATCGTGTGTGGGCCTCGCCCATGCATTTTGGGCCCAGTGGTCCACGGACATTGAATGGTGCATTACCTGCACTACTAATCGTGATGTATATTTTGTTGAATGTGAAATTATATCTGTATATATTTGCTTACTGTATTTTGATATATTACAATGGTTGCACTCATTTCCTTTTGTCTTTGCATTCTTCCGGGGGATTTTGGGGTTGTTACTGTTATGTTTGGATATGCATTGGTGTGTGTGTTGTAGTAGGTGAGGGTCGGGGTGGGGGTGTTGCATGTGTGTGTCCCTGACTTTTGCCTCCCCTATGTCGTAGGTGCAGTACTCACTGTTGTCTTTGGCGCCGGCGTTGATGATGATCATACAGGAGCAGGAAGACTATCTCAGGGAGTATTTGGAGTTCCGGCTCCATGGTGTCCTCCTTCCTCATGGAGTGTGTAGAGTTGAGCGTTTTCCCATTGAAATGGCTGTTTCTGCCGTGTTTTTATCCACGGTGAATCCGCCCCGGAAAAGGTGGCGGATTGGTAGGTTGCGATACTGTGGGCGGTACTTTGTCTCCCGCCTGTCTGTTGGCGGTGACCGCCTTGCTGTTTGTCTGTACCGCTGTGGCGGTCGGAGTGTTAAAGTGGCTGTCTTTCTTGGCGGTTTCCGCCACAGTCATAATTCCCTTTTTTTTTTCGCCGGCCTGTTTGCGGTCTTACCGCCGCTTTAACACTGTCCGCCAGGGTTGTAATGACCCCCCAAGTCTCTTCATGAAAGTATGTTTCATTACTTGACATATCTCTAATTTCCCTGAAAATGTTGCAGAAGTTTAGTCTTGTTTTTTTTTTCTCCATAGTGTATGTATTTTACAGGTAAACATGGTCCAGGGTTTGCATCTGATTCATGGTCATGATAAAGAGTTTTCTTTTGACATGAGATGCTTTTTCAACAATATGGTGAACATGTTGTTTCTGTACGAGCTTAGCTGTCTTTTTCCTTCTGAAAGGAATTGTTTGGAGCAGATTTCTGAGGACACTCATTTTACAAAGCTTCGCCATAATGTTCATAATTTTGTCATTTTGTGAAAGTGTAATTTTTTTTCACAATAGACAGCATTCTTGTTGGTGGAATGGCTGACTTTTAATTTATGGTATTTGGTGATACCTTTCTATTATCCCTTTTCACTAGCAATGTTAGGGTTTGTATAGAGAGTCTTACTTTTACTATCCTCTAACCATTTTGTGTTGTTTTTCTGTTGATGTACACCTTCTATATCTGATAAGATAATATGGTACACTGTTCCAAAACAAGAGAGAAGGAAAGAAAAGGAGTCCTGATAGTCAGGAGCAATAGTCCTCACTCACCACATTTGGTGTCATGCTTCATCATCGGACAGCTCCTCGTCAGACCGGCGGTGCAATGTCTGACGGGCACCCCCCGAGGGGGGGCTCTTTGCCGGAGATCTTTTTAAACTCGATGATGCCGCGGAGCCAAATGTGGGTCCGAGAGAGGAGGAAAATACATAAGAAAGAAGAGTAAAATTGGCTCAAATCCCTCACTAATTAATTTATTACTTGCTGTTGGGAAATGGTCAAGATTAAAAAGAAGGTAAACGGAGTGAAGCCAGAGATAATGCTCAGACACTCACACAGAAACAATCAAAATAAAGGAGAACGGAAGTACTCCGATAATCCTTAGTATGCGGTCGACATGTTTCGCGTCTCTTATGGTCCAACAGGATCCCGTGACGCTTCTTCAGGACCTACTTAATCATTGAGCTTCTCTAATTGAAAAAAAGCAAAACAATCTATCTAAACTCCTGTATACTAACGCTCACAGTCAAGGCGTCATCAGTCACTTACTAGGATTAAACCGGACTGGCTTTTCTTTCCTATCAGTCACCCTAAACACAGGAAGAAGACTGAAATTAGCAGTTTGCAAAATTACTCCATCAGTATTAAGGAGAAGTAAGTTTAAGGCAATACTAAAATAGTGACAAACTGTGCAACACTCAGTGATGAAGAGGATCATAGCAAGCCATGCTAATAAAATATGGGAGGGCTTACCATCTTCACTAAAGAATAGGCTCCATGGGATCACGCAGGCCTGTTGCCCGGTTCACAGTAAATCTGGTTATGAGATAAACATAGACACATAACAAAAGGAACAACGTATCGTTGTTGTAAAGTCATTGGTCAGATCCTCAGCGAAGTCGCTGGGGATGGGTAAAACAGGGTGTGGAATGCAGGTCGGGCACATTTGAAATGTAATGTGAATACTAATATACACAGACAAACCACAGAAGAACAGCAGTCATATCGTCTTAAATTAAACAGTGATGGTGATAATCACCCTAAATATCTGGTATGTAATCAGATGACCTATAAAAAGACCACACTCAGGCAGATCATTTCACAAGGGAATAGTGCATTCAAGGTAGTCAAATCAAGTGACAGGGGTCAATTGTGGAAAATAACTGAGGGAGGTAATGATAGGGGGGCCAGGGTGTCCCATACATGCTCCTTCCCATTATATCTTTGTTACAGTCAACTAGGTATGAAAACGAACTAGGCCAGAATCAAAAACATGTATATTGCTCCTTCGTTTTCTAAACGCTTGCTAGAAGCGTACCGAAAAGTGAGACGTGCGCCCCACCTTCTATATCTGCCTTTTGTTTTGGTCTCATATCTCTTCTGTACAATTTCCTTTGGTGCTTCAGCCTGTAATTTTCTATGGGATTTTTTAATGTCAGAAAATCTTTTGTAGAAAAAACATAAAAAGGTTTTTTTTTACTATTAACAATCCTAATACAAGAGGAAGCAGTTTACATTTTTTTACATGTATTCTATGTTTTTTAACAGTACTACATACAAAAATGTACCTGTGTTATATTGTAATCTGTAGATGAATAGGTATAATTTTAATTATTTGTGAAATTAAAAAAAAAAAACAGTTGTATTGCTTTCCAACAGTAGAATGGCTATGGTTGTAGCTGTTTTTTAGTAGTATTGGGCTCTGTTCATAGCCCACTTAGGCTCATATTTATACTTTGTGGCGCAAACCTGCGCTAACGCAGGTTTGCGCAAAACGTATAGTGTCGGCTGGCGCCATTCCCAGATGCCGGCCGGGCGCCATATTTATGGAATGGCGCTAACCGGCGCTAAGACCCTGTTAGCTTCCTTGGAAAAGACGCAAACAGGGCCGGGGAGGCGTAGGGGGAACCGGGGCTTGTGCGCCATACTATGGCGCTCCACTGTTTAAAGGCAAATAAATTACCTCTAGGCAGTATAGCGCCATTTTCAGGCACACAAGACCCATGGGCATGGCTCCTGTCTTGGTAAAGACAGGAGCCATGCCCACAACCACAATGGCCATGCCCAGGTGACGAATGTCCCCTGGGCATGGCAATTGGGGCCAGTGCCGTGCAGGGGGCCCCAAGTCAGGGCCCCCGAGCAGTGTTGGACAAAAAAAATATATACTCACCTGGACTTACTTTCGGATAGGTCCCCCATACGTAGGTGACCTCCTGGTGTGGGTAGGGTTGGTTAGGGTGTGGACCTGGGGACAGGGAATGGCACCTGTGGGCAATTTCCATGGTTTTCGACCATGGAAATCTGCCTACAGGTCCCCTAGCAGCTGCCCATACCCAGGCGTTAAATATTGGCGCGAAGCAGGCTCAGCGCCATTATTTAAGGCCCTCCTCCTCCCGTGCGTGATTTCTGCACAGGAGAATAAATAAGGCACTAGGGCCTTTGAGGCATTTTTTGCCAGGGACCGCCTACCTTGCATCTCATTGAAGCAAGGTAGTTTTCCACAGACAAAAAAATGACGTTAACTCCAATATTTTGGCTCTAGACATGTCTAGCGCCAAAATATAAATATGGAGTTAAGTTTGTGCGGGTTTTGTGTAAAAACAAATGACACAAATCCGGCGCAAACAGAGTATAAATATGCCCCTTAGCGTTACAAGCCAATCACATTCAATCTTACTTCATCATAGTATTTACTTATCTATTTTTCTGTTTGGTTTCATTGTCATGTGGCCAGAAATATGTGTTTAATAGTAGTAGGCTGTGCTTCAAGCCCCCTTTTTTGTTAAGAACCAATCACATAATGCTTTATTTCATTGTTGTATTCATTATGTATTATTATATTATTTTCAGTTGTCAAGTGATCAGAAATGAGTGCTTAACATGCCTCTGCACGACATCTAAAACGTCATAGCTTCAGTCACGCTGGGTGGGGGCAATCTGAGTTTCCCTGACAACAGGAGCTCCGGAATGGAAAGTAAGTCAGCTCCCACTTGGTGGGAGCTTTAAAAATGCTCTCACCGGGGGAGAGCTGACTTACTTTCCTTGACCAAGCACCTCCAAGCAGGGCAGCTAATGCACCCCCAGGACACAGTATATGTGCTAGTCCCCGGGGATCGGGTCCCAGGAGCCTTTAAAGGCTCAAGGATGGGGTGGGTTGCACACCGCACTCTCCACTTTAACAGTGATCTTGGCTGCATTGGTTGGGTTCCCCTGGGGATTTTAAGGCCTGGAAAGGCCACACAGCCCCCTTCCTTTATCATTAATTTCTGCCCGGGATAAGGGGTCCTCAAGGCCTTGTAAGGCTTGTGGAGGGGGGAAAATGCCCTCCTCCCGGTTTACTATTGATCTCTGCCCCAGAGGATAGGGACCCTGGGGATTTAATAGGCTTTGGGATGGGGACGCATGGCTCCACTTCCTTTAATATTAATCTACCCCAGGGTCATATATATGTTTTTTAAAAACTGACTGCCACCATTTTGTTTTTGCTATGATCCCGTGGCATTCCCTCAGGATCATGGCAAAACCCCTTATTTTTTATTTTTTTTAAATGGCCATAAGGGCTAGGGGGATTAGAGAATTTCTACCCTGTCTCCTATATCTTTGTTAATAAACAAGCTCAGGACTGGGGACCAAGGCCCATATTTTTGAAAAGTTTGCACTGCTTAGCGTAATTTATTTATGCTAAAGTGGTGCAACCAAAAGTCCATATTGATAGTTTGACGCTGGACCTGTCTAGCTTAAAAATTTAGGAGTTAACACCTTTTTTAGGAAGCGCTAATCCATAGTGTGTCTCATTGCGACAATGAGATGCCTGGTAGGCGTCCCGTACCAAAAAATTATGCTTGCCCTCTAGCACCATATTTACCTACCAACACAAAAACTAGCAACCCAAGGAAGCCGACCTAAAAAATGGTGCTAAGTCTGAATGGCCTCAAATTTTAAAGCCTTGTCAGGCTAGGTGTTAAAAAGAGGTCCACCACTCTCAAGGAAAACACACAGAAGGAGCTTTGGAAACCTCCTGGAGAACATGGAAGTGGTACTGCTCCAACAAGGCACATGCCGCTGATGTCAGTGAAGACAGCAGGTCCCTCCACCACCACCACAGCAACCCAAAAACCACCATAGCAGCCACAAAGGCAGCGCAGAAGGCAGGAGAGGATCTTCAGACAGCGCACAACCACCCTTAGGCTCAGGGAACAAGATGTGATCAGGATGTACAGACTGAACCGGGAGTCCATTGTACGCCTGCTGCACCATATTGTGCCACACATCACAGCAAGGGTGCAAACTCCCACTACCATTCCACCCATGACCAAACTCCTAGCTGACCTCCATATGATGGTGCCTGGATCTTTTCAGATAACGGATGCACAAGTGGCTGGTATGTCACAGCCATCCTTATTGGTCCTCCAACTTAAGGTCCTGGACGCTATCATATGGCTCACACCCCACCACATCTGCTTCCCAAATACTCAGCATCTGCAGCAGGAGGCCAAGCAAGGTTTCTATCAAATTGCTGGGTTTCCGCATGTGATGGGTGCAATGGACTGCACCCGTGTGCAACTGGTGCCACCTGCAGCAACAGAACACCTATATAGGAACCGCAGGCACACACATTCAACCAATGTGCAGGCCATTGTGAATCACTGTGGGCTGTTCACTAACATCCTTGCTAAATATCCCGGCAGCGTCCATGATGCATACATATTTTGCCATTGCACCATCAATGAGCTGTTCCAGGATGGCCAATATGACAATGGTCTACTAATAGGTAAGCCACCAAACCAATCATAACACACACAGCACACCAACCATCTAGGACAAACAATACAAACACCACAATAAACGCACATGGGAAGGGGTACATAGATGTACAGGCAACACAACACACGGAACATGCCACCCTACACCGCATACATTGCACTTCACAAACACATACATCCACATGTACATAACACAGCCACACCCTGACAGGCACACCACATGTGGACAGGTGGATCCAAGTCCCCCTTGCATACAGAAACTGCTCACAAACCATTCCAATGTCCACAGGTTGACAACTAAATACAGATCACACACACATTACACCAAACAAAGAATGGCCCAGGCATGTCGATGGCATAGGCCATGGCCATTTTAAGAAACTCACATAGGCATAGTCCCACATAAATCATGGTGTGCAAGCCTCTGGCAGACCCTAAATCAAATGCCACCCAAGTGGTACCATAACAAACTACATGTCATCTACATATACTTGTAGTGTGCACATACACCTGCATGCTGTATTGTGTCACACACATACAAAACATAATTATCTGCCATTAAAGACCCTGGTGCAGAATCATGATAAATGGGGCAGCACCTACTCAAGTGCCACCTCACATGTACCCCTAGTGCACTCTAATACCACCATGTCTGTTCCAAATACCAGAAATGGCCAACCATGGTGCAGAGTTTGTGAAAAAACTGTAACAATCATGGATGCCATAGTAGGACTCGGTAGGAGTATAGAGGACATACCTGACCCAACATGCACCGTACTAAGGGACCCATGAGCAAAATAGCTGTTCCCCCTCCCAAAGACTGCACTGTGCATGTGTAGAACGTGTCTGTGAGAACTCATGCATTGGAAGCTAGTAGATACTACCTCACCAAATTACAACATCCTACTAATATGTTATACTTACCCTCGTACACTTTACGGCTGCCTTAAGCATCATCTGCCACAAAGGGTCACAAAGTGTGGCACTGTATACGTAGTGCCACATGGTAACATGGACGGCACAGTCTGGCTTTGTAGGGCAACTATGGTGTCTCAACATCTAACACCATTGTGGTACAAGGAGGTGGTAGGTTCCATCTAACAATAGAACTCTACTTCAAATTTGGACTACACAACACATTTACCTAAAATACAACCATCATTTTGGGATCAATATTACAATTCCCAGGGCCTTGAGGCACTATCCAAGATTGTCAAGTCCATCAACACAGTCCAATGAAATCATTTTACAAGAACAGAAACATACGCTATACTACAAGAAAGTCTACGTAACAACTCCAACTAAAACTAACAACTGCCATGGTATGTTCCAAACCACTATCAAGCTTTACCAACACATATTCTCTCTTTCCTTTGCAGCTGATCAAGGGTACAGCGTGCAGCTGTGGGTTTTGACTCCATTTGCCAATCCTACAACGGTGGAAGAGCAGGCCTACAACGAAGGGCACAGAGGAGCACGCAATGCGGTGGCAAGGACATTTGGGCTTCTGAAATCAAGGTTCAAGTGCCTGGCCCTGACAGGAGGAAGCCTCTTGTATGCTCCACTACTCGTATGCAAAATAATACTGACATGTGCAGTCCTCCACAACATCTGTGTCAGAACAAATACCCCTGGGATGGCCAGGTTGATGTCCCCAATGAAGAGGAGAATGATGATAGAGCAGATAATTTTTTGGGGGGGACAACAGAACACTGCTGCAGGAGTTTGCAGGAGATTCCACATTATATAAGACTTCTATACATAGTCACTGGACTAACAACAACACATTGTAAATAGCACAAATAAAATACTTTGCAACTGATTATCCTTGGTCTACTCATTCTCCACTACATATACCACCGGAATGTGACTCAAACCTCAGGGAGCAGGTAACAAAGGTGACAAGTATGGTAGCAACATTGTTTGTGATGTAAGAGATTCTACTGCCTCCATCGCACATATCATGACATGCAATTCACGGTCATGTGACTCCTGAAGGCATAGATCCATGCACCACTACATATATTGTGTCAAGTGGGTAAGGTGCTAAAGCCTAGCCCGTTCACCACAACAACACCATGCCTAACAAGATGTATGCAAGGGGGGCACACTTAAGGTAGGGGCTCTCAGCAAATGGATATTAAGTAATGTTCGAACAGAACACTGTCACAACTCACTGTGATTGCAGCTTTGCCTGCATGGTACATGTGTGACAAGGGTGGGTCATCATAGGTAACTATGGACCGTCAGTAATTGTCCAGGGATTGTAACCAATGTCCAATGCTGAGCCTGCACAGTGTATCCATGGAATTATGTCCTGGCACTACCATTGTGCACCACACTGACCCATGGTGGACTGTACCTCATGTATGGCACACATGCGTTGGCTGTGGAGTATGCAATGGGTTGCCACACAAAATAAGCAGCTATGGGTGCAGAATCACTGTCCAAACACATGACCCATTGTCAGGATCTAAGAATTTAATGGGACAATGCACCACCAAATAATAGTCTTGGTGGAATGTAGGCAGACTGTGTTATACTCACTGTGTACATGAGCAGCACACTTGTCACACAAATCTGCTGTCTTAACGCATGCCTAGAGCAAATCCAGATGAACATGTGAAGACTGATGTACAGGTGTATGTCCTATAAAGCAACAGGTTTGTCAGCATCAACAATGTTTGATATGTGTCAGCATGTTTACCTAGTATGCTCTGTATAACAACATCACACAGTACATAACAAAACACACCACTCATTGTCACTTACATGACAGAACAAGTGCATGGAAGCAACAGTAACAATTGATCCCGTACATGTTTTGGGCTCCAACATCGCAGTCAGGTGTGAGATATGGTACTATGTCCAGCATTGTTTAATAATCACAGAGACACAACATCAAACTGAGTGGCAGTAGACCAAGCCATATATGTTGCATTTGGCTAGTGAAAAGTACAGCATTGAGATGATTTCACACCTCAACATCATTCAGTCATGGTAAGAGTTACCTAGGTTGTAGCATGCTGGAAGAAATGCATACCCATGTTCAACGGAGGATGTGGATGGACTGCTTAGAGACACCCACAGATACTTCCAAATACAACACGAGAGGTCACTTGGAGACAACACAAGTGCAGTGGCAGGTGTTATGTCACATTTGCGTGGCACTCATTACATTACACAAATACCGTCAATGGAACTGTAGCTATCAAGTAGACAGTAGTAGGAAATGTGTACATCTACCAATGACACAAGTCACATGTTGCATCCTGTCCATGTATGACCATACAATGTTGCTGTAGAAGATCTCTACAAAGTGCAAGCAGCCTTAATAATGGAGCAATGTAGGAGACAATGCATACCTTACCAATAATACAAAAAACATGGAGAAGGGACACACATAGACCAATAATGACTTTGCAACATATCAATGTCTACATGTCAACATTTAACATATGTGTAGAGATGGTGGCTAGCTCAGTACATAATCCAGTCATATTGGCCACTAGCATACCATGGTATTTTCCCATTGCATGACAGGAGGCAGTGACAGGCAACACCATCTATACTCCGGCACGTTTTCAGTGTTGAAGTCACAAGAGATATACAACCCCTAAACAAGCTGCCCATGGAAACAACCAAGGATATCAAATAATGAGGTATGTCCTATATGTGCAAGCACCCAGAGTTCTGTAAATGAGAGGGGAAGGCTGACATCAAGTACCACAGAGAAAAATGTGATATCCTGGCCTGTATAATCACAACTGTGCATGAGTCCCTCTGCTGGGGAGTGTGCATAGTTCTGGTGAGTAGCAATCATGAAGAGTCTAGATCCTCACTCAATAAACCCACACACCACTGCTCTCGTTACATTAACGTACGACATTGTCAGGGTCCTGATGCATGTGCATGGGGGCTGAGTAAACTAGAGCACCATTAACCTGCCCCTTCACATGCAACCATGGGTTTGTGTTGCCATACAAACTCACACAGTTGTGATGATGAGTAGGCTGCCATCTATGCCAGACTGCAACACTGCTACACAGTGGCATGCCATTGTATGTGACAGTCACAACAAACATGATGTGGATAAATGTGAGTGCTGAGTTGGAGGCATGCACACACATACCACATATCTCAGCACATGTACCACTATATTGGCCCAGGCATGATAATGTGTACGGATTCTGAACAAAAGGTAATCTAGCACAAAAATAAGGTTATAGATATCACAAGTTCAGTGACTGAAAGAAATGACCTCCACATGTGTTCCCACATACGGGAAATAGGTGGCATTGATATGACTACACATACATTTGTAAAATGCTAACATGTGTCCATGCAGGAAGATAGTAATGTGAGGTTTGATATCACATGAACACACCACTGTTTCCGTATGTAACACAAATGATGCTACACATGTCTTCCCACACACACAGTGCATATACCAACCTTCACTAGCACATGTGTACTAAGATGCATGGAGAACCATATTTCACACTTGTAGCAGAGCAACAGGAAGTAAAATCCAAAACAAAAACATAGAGTGGACACCATAGAGTGGACACACATGCACACGCAAATTGCCAGGGGTAATGTGATGTCAACGTAGTCCAAGTCCATTGAATACTCTGATTACAAATTGTCATGGTTGTCACATGCCTTACCATGTGTTGGACATAGGCCACCATATACATTGTGTTGTATACATTTGTATCTCAGATATAACAATGTAGTCCACCCACAAATTAGTATTCATACACATATGTGCACACTTTTGGCAACATCTCTGTGGACACAGTGTAGCTACACATGCACATATGCACATGGTATGAGTAATCACATGCAGCAGACTCATAGACAAACCTATGGATTCGACATACCAATGTCACCGTAATGACATTACTGGATAGTCACGCACATGTAGCCATACCACATATACAACATTGTAGCACAGCCCTTGTGACATGTTAAGCAAATCAGGGTGCACTCAAAGCCTACCATGCAAAAATCCACACAATTCCATCATGCGTCCAAAAAATTATGCAAACGCAATACATCCACACTGCAACATAGGTAAAATGACACCTGGGCCTTGAGTGGCAATCACACATTCACACACCTTTTAACACACCATGGTGAAAAACTGACACATGACCGTCATGCTTAAAATTTTTCACACATACGCATATATTACACAATTCCCCTAAGTTAAAAGATACCTAGCCCCTGGACGTCTATCGCACGTCCACAGGCAATTTCACTCAAAAGGGGAGAAAATCAACGTATGACCGCCATGTGCGAAAAAAAGAGGCATGACTGGAAATGTGACGCACACGCCCAGGAACTGATGAAACAAGACATCCTGCCTGCAAACATGGTACAGTGAGTTCACTTTCACTTCACAGTCTTTTTGTCTGTGACTGTGTGAGGGTGTGTGGGGCGGGTGCTATAGGAGTTTTGGAGTGTTTGGAGTGTTTGTAGAGTTTATTGTACTGTGTCCTGTAGGTGTTGTGTTTTACTTGTCGTTAAATTTGACTTTTGTATTGTAAGTGTACTGTTTTTGTCTCTGTATTGTGGGGTGTTTGTCTGGGGTAGTTGTTGGGGTAGTTGGGGATGTTGGGTTAGGTGTTAGGAATTTCCTTTTTATTTGGGGTGAACTGCATTTGCAGTCCAGTATGTCTGGGAAAGGGATGATGGCGGTGGATGTCGGCAGCTGGCTGGTTCAGCACTACCTCCCCATGATGCTGGAACTGGGTAACCGTGTCATTCTAGGCTATCCCACAGTGGCAAGGAGGCTGCAGTGGGGAAAGGTGCTCCACCACCTAACACTAATCTTTGGGACAGGAAGGAACGACCACCAACATAAGCACTGCTGGGAAGACATTGTTACAAGGGAGCAAGATCTGCTGGATCATCTGGGCATAGAGTTTGGTGGAGCAGTTGGTAAGTCTCCCATTTCCATACAAAGGGGGTTATTCCAACTTTGGAGGAAGTGGTAATCCGTCCCAAAAGTGACGGTAAAGTGACGGATATACCACCAGCCGTATTACGAGTCCATTATATCCTATGGAACTCGTAATACGGCTGGTGGTAAATCCGCCACATTTGGGACAGATTACCACCTCCTCCAAAGTTGGAATAACCCCCAAAGTCCTTTGGGAAAAATTAGAAATACCTTCTTTCCATTTTTCATTCACTCTGAACGGCTGCTGAGAGCAGGTGTGATATGGTGGCATATACATTTATGTGATGGGCCCACATGTAGTCAGCAGAAGTCGTGATGATCTGTTGCAACTCCTGCTGAGAACATAATTTACCTACGCATAAATAGATGCAGTTGAACCCTACCAGCATCATGCTGTGCCTTAATTCTCATTAGGTGCACATATGGCGGGGGTAAGGGGTGCACTGAGTGCCACAAGGACTGTATTGATGCAATTGGTGCTGCACCACTGTTGTTCTATCAGCCCCTTTGTGTCATTGCCCAAGGCCTTGCAAGGGAGCCTGACCATGCACTGGGTCCAGACTACTAGCACTTCCCTGTTCCTGTACATTGTGTATCACATACACCCTAACTATGTCAATTACCACACACACATGTGCTGAGTCAGTTCCACAGGCCTGCTGCTTCTCACTGACAGTATGGCGCTGCCCTGCATCTGCTCCATCACTGGCACATTACTCAGTAACCTTCACCAACAAATGCATCCTTGGATCACAGAGCAAGTGTATCTGTGTGGAGACATATGTCTATGCCCATGTTCTTATCCTTCCCTTGAAAAATAATGGTATACCGTGCCAACAATGGCTGACCACACACTACTGGCAATGCATCCATGACTTCAATTAGTCGATGTGCAAGTAGGTACAACTATTTTCACATGAGTAAACTCCCATAGCACTATTGATTATGTGTGTGCCTTGTGATGGCACACACATATTACTTACTTCACTGAAGGCTGTATCACAACATTCCTCAACACTTTGAAATACCCGCACAACCCCTGGACAGTAGTTTGTCAGTTTGCTGGGACAATGAGGTAAATGTCTACAACATCTGAGGCAGGCTCAAATGCTATGGGTGTCACAATGGGACAGCCACTGCAACAACCATTGCATGCCCCTCAGATGCAGTATACAGTGTCAAGCAGTCACATATAGTCATGCAGGTGTAGATCTAACAGACACCTGTGTAACAATTATTAGAAATGTTTTTTTTAGTTGACAGTCAGGTTACCCCCTGTACAAGCAAGGACCCTCACACTAGTCAGGGCAAAGGAGAAACACACCTGGTTAGCCCCCACTCACCCCCTTGGGAGCTTGGCATGAGCAGGAAGGCTTATCCCAGAAGCAATGTGTAAAGTATTTGTACCAACACACAGTAATACAGTAAAAACACTACAAAATGGACACCACACCAGTATAGAAAAATAGGCAATATTTATCTAAATCAAACAAGACAAAAAAAACAGAAATCCAACATACACAAGTCAAGACATGAATTTTCAAAAGAATAAGAGTCTTACTCAATAGAAAACAATTGAAACGTTGATTTTACACAAACCTGGTTTGCGTAAAAAATAAAGCCTCACAGGCGAGCGTGTATTGGAAAAGTCAGCGATGCGTCGATTCCTTACTCGCAAGTGAGGCTGTGTATCGTTTCTTCTCCAGTCGGATCGGGAGGTGTCATTCTTCTCCCTTGCAAGAGAGCGATTTGTTGATTTCTGGAAGGGGCACCTCTGATCCACGCACGTTCATGATGACTTTGACACCCAGGAACGATGCATGAGAAATTTGGTCGCACGGTGTTAGAAAACCGCGCTGCATGGGGTTTTTGTCATAATCAGCAGCCGGAAGCGGGTGTTGCGTGTCGTTTCTCCAGCTGCGATGCATCGATCTCCCATCTGCTATGCAGGTGGAGCGTTGATTTCAGCCAGGAACCCCTAGCGCATCGTTTATCAGCCGCGTTGCAGGTGGTGCGACAAAAAATTCCCCACTCAGCGTTAATTTCAGTTCTCGTTCTGCCAACTTCACCTTTCAAGAGCCCAGGGACTAGATAGGGCACCACTTGGTATGGCAGGAGTCTCAGCAGAGAGGCCAGGTGCTGGCAGAGGAAGTCTTTGATAGCCCTGAGACTTCAAAACAGGAGGCAAGCTCAGTTCAATCCCTTGGAAATTCTTCTCAAGCAGGAATGCACAACAAAGTCCAGTCTTTGTCCCCTTTCACAGGCAGAAGCAGAAACTGCAGGATAGCCAAAGAAAGCAAGTCACGGGCAGGGGCAGCACTTCTCCAAATCTCTTCTCCTTGGCAGAGGCTCCTCTTGAATCCAAAAGTGATCTTGAAGGAATCTAAAGTCTGGCCGTTTGGGTCCACTACTTATACCCCTTTCTGTCTTTGAAGTAGACAAACTTCAAAGGAAAGTCTCTGTTGTTCACAAGATCCTGCCTTGCCCAGGCTAGGCCCTAGACACACACCAGAGGTTTGGAGACTGCATTGTGAGAGGGCAAGCACAGCCCATTCAGGTTTACGTGACCACTCCTCCCTCCACTCTAGCACAGATGACTCATCAGAATATGCAGGCTACACCCCAGCACCCTTTGTCTCATTGTCTAGAGGGGATTCACAAACAGCCCAACTGTCAAACTGACCCAGACAGGGAATCCACAAACAGGTAGAGTCAAAGAATGGTTAAAGCAAGAAAATGCCTACTTTCTAAAAGTGGCATTTTCAAACTAACAATTTAAAAAACAACTTTACCAAAAGATGTATTTTGAAATTGTGAGCTCAGAGACACAAACCCTATATTTCTATCTGCTCTCAAATGGATACTGTACTCTAAAAATATTTAAAGGCAGTCCCCATGTTAATCTATGAGGGGGAAAAGCCTTGGAACAGTGAAAACCGAATTTGGCAGTATTTCACTATTAGGACATTTAAAACACATCAGTACATGTCCCACCTTTAACATTTCACTGCAATGTGCCCATGAGGCTACCCAGGGCCTACCTTAGGGGTCCCCTGCATGCATAAAAAGGGAAGGTTTAGGCCTGGCAAGTGGGTACACTTGCCAGGTCGAATTGGCAGGTCAAGACTGCAGACACTGCAGTGGCAGGTCTGAGCCATGTTTACCGAGCTACTAATGTGGGTGGCACAAGCAGTGCTGCAGGCTCACTAGTAGCATTTGATTTACAGGCCCTGGGCACTTCTAGTGCACTTTAGTAGGGACTTAATAGTAAATCAAATATGCCAATCATGGAAAAGCCAATTACACATACACTTTACACAGGAGCAATTGCACTTTAGCATAGGCCAGCAGTGGTTAAGTGCCCAGAGTACCAAAAACAGCAAAAACAGAGTCCAGCACACAGTCAGAACATGGGAAGCAGAGGCAAAAAAGACAGGGGAGACCACGCCAAGGACGCCAGGTCTAACACGTGTCCCCTCAGCTGAAACTGGGGAGAACTACCCTACCTCATAGGACTTCTCTTCACTAAGGCAGATGAATCTGGACAGACCATCAGTATTGACGTGTTCTTTTCCAGGGCGGTCTTCCACCGTAAAGTCCATTCCCTATAGGGAGATGGACCACCTCAACAGTTTTGGATTCTCACCCCTCGTCTGCATTAACCATCTGAGGGGCCTGTGGTTGGTCTGAACTCTGAAGTGAATCCCAAACAAGTAGGGTCTTAGCTTCTTCAGCGCTCAGACCACAGCAAAGGCCTCACACTCAATTGAACTCCACGTACGTTCCTGGGGAAGTAACCTCCTACTAATGAAGGCTACAGGCTGGTCTAGGCCCTCTTTATTTAGCTGTGATAGTACTTGCCCTACACCATGCTCTGAAGCATCAGTCTGCACGACAAATTCTTTGGAGAAGTCAGGTGCCCTCAGCAAGGGTGCTGTGCACATGGCTACCTTCAGGGCATCAAAAGCTGTCTGGCAAGACGCAGTCCAGATCACCTTTCTGGGCTGCTTTTTGGAGGTTAACTCAGTAAAGGGAGCAACAATAGTGCCATACCCCTTGACAAACCTCCTATAGTATCCAGCGAGACCTGAAAAGGCTCTCACCTCAATCTGGGTCTTAGGAGGCTCCCAAGCCAGAATGGTGTCAATCTTGGGCTGTAGGGGTGCCACCTGGCCTCTCCCTACCGGGTGTCCCAAGTACACCACAGAACGCTGCCCTATTTAGCACTTGCTAACCTTAATAGTGAGGCCTGCCTTCTACAGGGCCTCCAACAGTTTGCAGCGGTGCTGAAAGTGTTCCTCCCAAATGGAGCTGAACACAGCAATTTCTTCCAGGTAGGCAGCACTGAAATCATCCAGCCCAGCCAATACCTCGTTGACCATCCTCTGAAAGGTGGCAGAGGCATCCTTCATCCCAAAGGGCATCGCCCTAAATTGGTAGTGCCCACCTGGAGTAGAGAATGCAGACCTTTCCTTTGCCCCCTCAGTCAGGGCAATCTGCCAATCCAGACTTTAAGTCAAGCATGCTGAGATATTTGAAGCCCCTAAACGGTCAATGAGCTCATCAGCTCGAGGAATGGTGTGCGCATCAGTCTTAGTGACTGCATTGAGTCCCCGGTAGTCCACACACAACCTAAATTCTGGAATGGAATCAGGAGCAGCAGCTTTTGAGACCAACACCACAGGGCTGGCCCAAGGGCTACTGGAAAACTCAATAAACCCTGAGAACTAAAATTTTGAATAACTAATTCTTAATGTTGGCCCTTACCTCGTCAGTCACTCTGTAAACATTATGTTCAACAGGAGGACTATCCCCAGTGTCCACATTATGTGTACACAAATGAGTGACCCTGGGATCAAGGAAAATAGATGGGTAAACTGTTCCATCACTTGGCGACCGTCCCTATGTTGATCTGGGGTCAGGGAGGGGGAGAGGTTCACACCCTCCACTGAACCAGCTTTCTCATTGGTGTACAGGAGGTCAGGAAGAGACTCAGGCCCTCATTATGACATTGGTGATAAATCCCACTTACCGCCACGCTGACTGCCGCTAACTTACCGCCGCCTCTGCAGATATCCGTTCACCATATTATGACACACACACACCAATCAGTCACGATTCAGCCACCAACACAAATCTGCCAGCCCAAAGGTCAGTGATAAACTGGCTGTATCAAAACCCACACCGTTACGCCAACAGAACAACGCCCATCCCATTATGAGCCACGAGTCACCATGGCGGACATTCAACAGCACCAAACCATTGGCGGTACATACCGCCGTGCTCAAAATACTCACACACAAACAAAAGAACACCACATTGGACAATTTAAATAACACACACCTGACACACATCCACACACCACACCCACACAACTATAAAACACACACCCACAGTACCCACAACCCATGAAAAAAAGCCAAGAGACAGACCCCAAGACCACAGACAAAACCAGAGCCACACACCACTTACACCTATACACCGCTCATGCACCCCACATCACACACCCCAACACATTACCCAACACACCCTCACCTACACACCTCACACAACAACCATTGCACCACAAAGACACCCTCGATTCACAGAGGAGGAGCTAAGGGTCATGGTAGAGGAAATCATCAGGGTAGAGCCACAGCTATTTAGAGCACAGGTGCAGCAGATATCCATTGCAAGGAAGATGGGGCTATGGCAGAGAATCGTGGACAGGGTCAACGCCGTGGGACAGCACCTAGGAATGACATCAGAAAGAGGCCTACAGGGCAAGGTACGTTCCATTGCAGCAAGACACCAACTTGCTGTACAGAGGACTGGCAGTGGACCCCCACCTCCTCCCCCACAACTAACAACATGGGAGGAGCAAGTCTTGGCAAACATGCATCCTGAGGGCCTGGCCGAAGTAGGAGGAGGACTGGACTCTGGTAAGTCAACTCTCTACAACTATCACCCCCCTACCTGCATGCCATCACATATCTCCACCCTCATCCTCACTCCCATCACTCCACCACGTCCCACACACCCCACCATCACATCCCACTCATCCCAATGCCAAGCCCTACATGCCATACCAATGCATGGACACCACTCACAGCCCTGCATGGACACCTATCACTAAAGCATGCACACCAGAGAGAATCAACTCTCCCACCAAATACCAACTTACACAAGTGAAAGCTGCCAGGGCAAATACAAACAAGGAGGGCAAGGCATGGATGCACAATATGTCAGACACAGAAACAGTAACACATCATTTACATCCCCACAGGTACCCCAGCCAATGTCAGCGGAGAGGAGGTGCCAGCAATATCCAGTCCCCCAACAGAAGAGACCCACACTGATGACAGCAACTCTGGCTTTCTGGATCAGGATGACCAACCTGGTCCATCAGGGACCTCTGGACAGCCGGTTACCCAGGCCCAGTCACACACCACCACAGAGCCTCCCCCATCAGGAAACACCACCACAGCACCCACCCAGCGTACCCATTCGTCTGTCCCCAGGACACGTCAATCAGCAGTGTGTCCACCTCTACAGGGATGCCAGGCCACACCTCATACCCAAGACAATCAGGGACCTGGGGTCAGTGGCAGTGGGCACATGGTTCAGGGGACAGAGGCACAGGCCAACAGGGACACTGGGAGAACTGCTGTTCGCCAGGGTGAGGACAGGCCCAGGGAACTGACTCTCTAGGAGGCACATGCATAAATCCTGGGAGCATATCAACATTACAAGGACACGATGGGCCAGATCCTGGACCATGTGCAGGAGAACAGGCGGCTACAGGAGATCAGGGAGGACACACAGGCCATCAACAACACCCTCATCTCCATAGCAGGGGTGCTGGCAGACATGGCCAATATTGTGAGAGAGGCAGTCACACAACAGCGGGCCCCTGCCACTAGCCAGTCATCTGAACAGCCATCCACCTCGGCTGTCGCTAGTGGCCAGGAGGCCCCACCACAGGACCAACAGGCCACCAGCACCCCTCCCCTGTAGAAGGTGAACCACCCCAAAAACGTTCCCTGTGAACTAGACAAAAGCCAGAGACACTTGCCAGGAAATGAGACTCTCCTGATTGTCACCCTTGTGTACCAACCTGTCACCCTGCCCACCTTGAACTGCCATTGCTCCCCTTCCCATGTCCCCTTGGACAATGCACCTGTGCTACTAACAGACAGGAACAATACCCTGGGCATTCCTCCATCATCATCCCAGCCCATTGCAGTTGCCCCTCTATATTTTAGCACTTCAATAAACACCCTTGAAAAAAAAAGAAGTTTGGAGTATGTCATGTTTTTCAATTATGTATTCATTGAAACAGATACAAATATTGCAATTCAACTGTACAGAAAATGAGCATATATTAATGACCTGTAGCTGGCTACAGTGATCACACCAGGAGTGTATGTGAGGTCGCCAACATCTGCAAAACGATTTGCGAGAGGGAACAGTAAGTGGGCATAGAAGTGGGAAATATCAGCATGGCAGTGCCACAGAAATGCAAACAAATGTAATTGAAATGTGAAGTAACACTGTCCTACCTGTGTGTCATTGGAAGTATTGTCTGATGACTGATGTTCTGTAGTCCTCATCCTCATCCTCTGCCTCCTCATCCTCACTGTCCACAGGGTCCACTGCTGCCACACGGGCATCTCCAGCCTCCTCCTCTTGCAGAAAAGGCACATGGAGCCTCAGGGCAAGGTTGTGCAACATGCAGCATGCCACTATTATCTGGCATACCTTCTTGAGTGAGTAGCACAGGGATCCTCCTGTTAGATGGAGTCACTGGAACCTGGCCTTCAGGAGTCTAAAGGTCCTTTCTATTATCCTTCTGGTTCACCTGTGTTCCTCATTATACTGTTCTTCTGCTCTTGTCATGACATTCCTCATAGGGGTCAGCAGCCATGAGAGATTGGGGTAACTGGAGTCACCTGCAATATTGAGGGACAACATTTAGTCACACACTAAGCTATGTGGCCTGCACCATACCCATACACCAACACTAACTGGGTGGAGGCCAGGGCTTACCTATTAGCCACACCCTGTGCCTCTGTAGTTGGGCCATCACATTTGGGACACTACTATTCCTCAGGACAAATGCATCATGCATCGTCCTAGGATACTTAGCATTGATGTGGGAGATGTACTGGTCCGCCAAGCACACCATATGTACATTCATAGAGTGGGAACTCTTACGATTTCTGAACACCTGTTCATTTTGACGGGAGGGGGACAAATGCAATATGTGTTCCATCAATCGCCCCAATTATGTTGGGGATATGTCCCATTGCATAGACCTCGGCCTTCACTGCGGCCAAATCTTCAACCTGGGGGAAAACAATGTAGCTGCAAATGTGTTTAATCAGGGCAGACAACACTCTTGTCAGCACTATTGAGAACATTGGTTATGACATTCCTGCTGCCAAGCCCACTGTCACTTGGAAAGAACCAGTTGCCAGGAAATGGAGCACTGATAGAACTTGGGGATCCCAGTGGGTGACAGATAGCAGATAGCAGGTCAGGCTCCAATTGGGCACATAGCTCTGTGATTGTGGCCCTGTCATGTCTATAGGTGAGGATGATGTGCCTGTTGCCAATTCCACCAGGGGTCTGTACACAGGGGTATGTCTCCATCTCCTATTCATCCTCAGCGGTAGCAATCTATGGGGCAAAAGAATGAGGAGATGGTCACAAACTGAACAAGGGGGCTACAACAAAACTTTGCATGCTGTTAACTTTTAATAGGTAAGTGTGAATTGTATAGTATGTCCAAATTTCACCAGTGACGCAGCAAATATCCAGGGCCTGCATCCACCTTTCCCAGAAATGGCGTCCGCCTGTCCTGTGTGGAGGTTGTGCGCCATTGTGGGAGGCAGTCGGGAACCGCCATGCAACTCCTCATTGGCCCCTATGGGTTACAGTGGCCAATGGTGATCTACGCCGGCAGTATTTTTTGAAATATGAAAGGTAAAATTAATATAGATATCTAAGGACGTGGATCCTCCATGGATCCCTTAGATCTCATGCTGAGACCTGATTGGCTGCCAATACCTCAAACAGGAAGTGCTAGCAGCCATCTTGGGACTAGTTCTTAGTCGAGTCCCAAAAAAAAGTAACAAAAAAAGAGAAGGGGACAGGGTAGAAATACTCTGATTCCCTAGGCCTGGTGGTTTAAATTTTTTCAGTGACATTTGTGGAGGATCTGTAAATCTCAGCAGAAGTTAAAAAAAAAAAAAAAAAAACACAAGCGCAGTCTCAAGTGCTTATTTTTCCTTCAGCGCCCAGGTAGGCCAGGTACTGATTGCAAAATTAAATTGATCAATGTTTAATTTTAGTCGGCCTTCCACTTAGGGCCAGATGTATGATGCGGTTTTGTGATATATATATATATATATATATATATATATATATATATATATATAAATATATATATATATATATATATATATATATATATATATATATATATATATATATATATATTCTATATATATAGAAATGATATGTAATACTAATACTAATAAATAGAAATTATATATAATACTAATACTAATACTAATATTCCCCTAATGGTCTGTTCCAAGTATTCCCCTAATGGTCTGTTCCAAGTCATCTGTAAAAACAATGACATTCTTTCATGAAGCTGCAGCTCTACAGCTCATTTCTCGGTGTCTCTCTTGAGTCAAACACAAAGGCATTGATATTCTTACATGAAGCTGCAGTTCCACTAGTCGTTTCCAGGTTTCCCTTATTGAGTCAGGTGCAAAAACATTGAAATTCTTACATAAAGCTGCAGTTCCACTAGTCATAAGTATGTGTCCCTCGTAAATCAAATATAAATGCATTGAAATTGTTATGTGAGGCTATGGTTCCACTAGTTGTTACTAGATGTCCCTCAGAAGTCAAACACATTAGCATTTAAATGATTTCATGATGCTGCAGTTCCACATGTTTAGATGTCCCTCTCAAGTCAAATGCAAAAGTGTTATTTTTTCATGAAAATGCAGTTCCACATGTTGATAATTAAAAGATGGTTTGAGTAGAGTTGCAGATGAAAGGAGGTAGGTTAAAACCCTGCCACATCAATACTAGTGGTTCTCTTGATGAGGCACTGTTCTTGATGTTGCAAAACATTACAGAATCCCCTTTCGGTCTGGATGGAGAAGTTCACCTGGCTGGGGAATTTAGTGATGTTTAATAGTAATGAGTCAAACACAGACTTTGCAGTCAATTCTGAGATGGTGGTTTACTTATCATGCACTGAGACGTCTCCCCAGTGGAAGTGCTTCTAATCTCTTCTTCAAGGTCACCTTTTGAGGATCTATCTTTACACATGGCAGGTACTCCTCTGCCACTGGACGTCATTGTCTCAACAATCATACTTGATTTTCTTGACATTGAATTCCATTTTATCCTACAAGGGGCAGATTTCAGAAGTAGCCACTTCCATAGATTTTAGTATTTATTCTCCCATGGATGGATCTGTATTGTAGACAAGGGAACAAAAAGATCTCAAGGAGCTTGTATCTCCTTTCTATTTCTACAATAGACACTAAACAAGCTTGTTATTAATTGTATCTCTAGGTGGCGGAGGTATACATCCTGTCCATATAGGAACCACAATCCTAGTCAGGGTAAGTCACAACAGAACCTAAATTATCCCATGCTCACCCTCTGGTAGCTTGGCACAGAGCAGGCAGATTTAACTTGGAAGGCCATGTGTAAAGTTTTTGTACAATAATTCAACACAGTGAATATACCACAAAAAGACTCTGTACCAGGTTAGAACAATAGAGAATATAAATCTGAGTAATACAAGACCAAAATGGCAAATATCCATCCAGAAGAAGTTGGGATATGACTTTTTAAAGATTAAGGGCCAGATTTACAAGAACCTAGCGTCACTGGTGCTTTACTTTTTGTGACACACCGGGGGCGCTGTGCAGTGCGCCACATTTACAAGGTGGTGCTAAGCCACTTTTTGTGGCTTAATGAATATGGGTCCCCCACTGCAGTTTTCTACGTCAGAGGGGCTTGCAATGGGTGTTGCTGTGGGCGTTCCACTGCAGCACCCATTGCTTTTGACACTGCCCCACATTTACAAGAAAGTGTGAATCTGTGACAGCACCAAAAACTAATGCCACCCGAGGGGTGGCAGAATGAGGACAAATACTTTTCTTCCTCCTCTTTTTTTGCTTTTTTCATGTGTGCTGCGTTCTGAAGCACTCATAGAAAGAGCAAAAGGCCATGAATAATTGTCTATGTGCAGGAATGGGTTGTAGACCGATTATAGTGATGCCTGTAGACACATTATCTTAGCAACTAGGCCTGCTGCTAGCGCCCTTTAGCATAATAAGGTTTCATTTTATCTCATTTTATTCTTTAAAAATCAGCCTCATTTGTGGTGGTGCTTTATTTTCCTTTCGCCTAGGAAAGCATTGTTAGCATGAAATTCTTTCACTCTGTGCTTTCCTCAAGGCTGCAGTGAGATAGGACTGTCGGCACAAGTGGTACAATGCGTCTCTAACATTCACAGAAATGCACATATTTTTACGTGGGGACACTTTCTCAGAACACCAGTAGTGTTTTTATAAAAACATTTCCCTGTCCCATGTACTTTAGAGGGAGGTTCCAGCCAGATGATCACGAATGCATGCTGTCTGACTTCGTTACGCCTGCTCGTTGAAACAGCCCGCTCCTTTGCCTACATGGGGATGGTGTCACTATAGATAACATGCTTCTCGATTCCTGTCATACTAAGGTATAGTGGGATGATGTCTTCCCAGGCGGGGATCCTGAAGGGCAGATTAGGGCGTATCCTGCTGTGCTCTAATATAGTATACGTGGGAATTACATATATGAAGGGACTTTTCCTGTATTTTACTTTCCTTGACACCATTTTGCTTCTAGTATATTTCATCATTCTAATTATTGCATTTCATGTTATTTTATCTAAGATGCAGCTGATTCAACAAATCTTATAAATCTCTTGGGCAGGGATAAGGCGCTGCTAGCCGGACGGAAATGGAGTAGGCCGACAATTGTCACATGGTGTGGGATTGGACTCAGTTCTCCACAATTCAGGTGATGCTGCTGCCCAAATCCAGCAGCCTCAGTTATACAATGAGAGGCAATGCGACTGTGTCCCTTCCTGAACATAAACAATCATTCAAAAATGATGATTTGCTACTTCTAGAAGTGCCAAATCAGCATTGTAGATTGTTTATGTGTAGGAAGGGACACGTTCCTGCACATAAACAATCAATCCGCTAAACGCAGACACCTTTGCACTATGGTGCAAGGGTGCCTGTGTTGGCAACTAAATTTAGTGCTGCGCAGAGGGAAGCACAGGGGTGCACAATATTTTAGTAAATACAATGCATTCCTGCGTTTCTAGAGTGACACATCGCTGTGCTATCAATTTTGGCACAGCACTGCGATGCACCACTTTTTCAGTAAATCTGGCCCTAAATTTTAAACAGTGCTTAGAAGTCACTAGCAGTCAAAAGATGACTTGAGCTTGTGAGGGACTGGTGCAAACTCAAATTCCAGGCTGACTGTGATGGAAGATAGGTCGGCTACAAAACGCATGCAGGGCATTCTGAAACAGTACCTTTGGTGGAGCAATGAGGCGATGCTGAGGGTACGATGCATCAAGATTTTTCCATACAATCTGGGCACTGTGTGGTCGGTGGGCTCCGTTGAGGTAAATGCGATGCTTTGTCGCCAGCAAACTGCACCTTCATCTTTGGAGATCCAATGCAACGATTTTCTTGCCCTGTTCGGGGTGATGCTTTGATCTTTCTGTCACACTTGGGGCTATACATTGATTTTTCTGCCATACTCTGGGCAGTGCGTTGCTTTTGGCACAATTCAGCTAAAGAACCCACTTCTGAGGCCAAATGCTTGGAGAGGGACCCCGGGCATGGGTGAAACTCACAGATACCAGAGTTCAGAGTTCAGGAGGCTTGTGGGTAGTCTGAGGCTGCAGGAGAACGAGGGCAAAGCCAGCAAACCCTTGGAGATCGCTCTGGTGGGGAGGCAGAAACCTTCCAGCAGGGTCAGAGAGCAGCAGGACAACAAATAGAAAAGCTGTCCATGCAGAAAAGCAGTCCAGTTGAGCCCTTTGTGCAGCACACTAGTATTTCTGACAGAGGTTCAGTTCCACGTCCAGAAGTATCTGATTTGATGGGGTCAGAACCCAAATATGCCTTTTGAAGTGGGGGAGACTTCAAAAAGTGGTTTCGAAGTGTACAAGTTCCCCTTTCAGCCCAGTCCTGTCTGCAAGGAGATCTGTGAGGGGTTATCGATCCTTTGTGTGGGGTCAGGCCACTTCCCTTTGAAGTGTGAGAGCCTTGCCACCCTCCCTGCCCAGGGAGACCCACCAGTATGCAGATGAATGCAAATGCAGTTGAGTGTCATGGGTTTATGGCTTCCCGGATAGTCACATAGTCATTGTCTCCTACCCAATCGGCATATTTAAGTTACCATTAAGTCCCTAGTAAAGTGCACTATATGTGCCTAAGGCCTGTAAATCAAATGCTACTAGTGGGCCTGCAGCACTGATTGTGCCACCCACATAAGTAGCCCCTTAACCATGTCTCAGGCCTGCCATTTCAAGGCCTGTGTGTGCAGTTTCACGGCCACTTCGACTTGGCATTTAAAAATACTTACTAAGCCTTAAACTACCCTTTTTCTAAATATATGTCATCCCTACGGTAGGCCCCAGGTAACCTGTAGGGCAGGGTGCTATGTCGGTAAGAGGCAGGACATATACCTGTGTGATTTATATGTCCTGGTAGTGGAAAACTCTGAAATTAATTTTCCACTAGTGTGAAGCTTGCTCCTTTCATAGGCTAACATTAGGGCTACCCTCATATACCGTTTGAGTGGTAGATTCTGATCAGAAAGGGGTAAACAGGTCATGTTTAGAATGGCCAGAATGGTAATAGAAACTCCTGCTTATTGGTGAGGTTGGATTTTATATTACTATTTTAAAAATGCCACTTTTAAAAAGTGAGCATTTTTCTGCACTTAAAATCCATCTTTGCCTTACAGCCTGTCTCCAATCACCTCTGGGTTGGGCTGGTTGACAGCGCACTTGTGCATTTCACCCAGACAACCACAAACACAGGATACTCAGTCACACCTGCACTCATCTGCTTACTGAATGGGTCTTCCTGGGATGGAAGGGTGGAGGGGCCTGACACTTACATTTCAAAGGCTAGTGGCCTGCCCTCACACAATGGACTGCCAACCCCTCTACCGGGACCATGGCAGACAGACCTGTACTAAAAGGGGACCTTGTGCACTTCAAACCACTCTTCGAAGTCTACCTCACTTCAAAGGCACTTATGAGTATATAAACTGGGTCCCTGACCCCACCAAATCAGAAACTTCTGGACCAGATCCTGCAACCTGTCAGGAGGAGCCACCTGGCTGCTCAAAAGACTCACTTGGACTGCTTTGCTATGAAGGACTGCTGCCTTGCTGTTGCCCTGCTGCCTTGCTGGCCTCTGACTTTGCTGAGAAATGTTCTCCAAGGGCTTGGCTTGAGCTTGCCTCCTGTTCCTGAAGTGTCAGGGCCAAAAAGACATCCTCGCTTCAAGGAAACTCCTTGTATGTCGAAAATCGACACACAGCCTGCCCTGCGATGAGAAAATTGCTGCATCGCCGAACCGGAATAATGCAGCCCGCTCCCCGAGCGGAGATCAATGCAGCGCCTGCGTTGTGACTGGAACTTCGATGCACAGCCACACCGGATCGACTTACAGCTGAGCCGGAACGATGCAGCCCAAATTCCTGAGTGAAGAATCGATAAAGGACCTGCAGTGCGACAGAAACTCAAATGCGTTGCCCACCGGATTGACGCAGTGCCTGGGACTTCGCCCTATGTGGCCAGGATTTTCACATCATAGTGAGGATCTAAGACTGCGCGCCGGAAATTGACACCAAGCCCTTGCAGCGAGGAAAGAAACAAAGCATCTTCTGTGCTACGTCGGAAAATCCGATGCACACCTTCCTCTTTCCACGCATCTCCTCCTCTGCGGTCTCCGTGCGTGTAATTTTGACGCAAACCAGGTACTTTGGGCATACAAGAGACATTTGTTGATTTTTAAACTTAAGACTCTTCTTAATATTGCAAAAATTATATTTCAACTTGTGCTCATCAAATCGTGATAGTTTTGACCTTAACCCCTTCACTGCCAGGCCTTTCCCCCTCAGGTATCAGGGCTTTTTTGGGCTATTTGGGGCAGTTCGCGCTTAGGTCCTCATAACTTTTTGTCCACATAAGCTACTCATTGCAATCCCCCCGACGGAGAAGAAACGTAACTTCTTCTCCCTCATTGCGCTGGAAGCAAATGGCTTCCAGCGCGACCGGCACCCTCTGATGATGTTGTTGCATGATAGTGCGCTGATGTTATTAGATGGCAGGTTGGTGGTGGAATGGGAAGCGATTCCCCTTCCATCCCTGCCCTGGGGGGGTGGTGGGAGGCCCTCAGGTGGAGTGCTAGCGCTGAGCCACGGGACGTAACCATTACGTCCTTGACAGTTAATTCATCCAGATAAATATCTTATATTTTTCTAAACCTGTGTGGTGTATTTTTGTGGTGTTTCACTGTGTTATTACATGATTTATTGCACAAATACTTTACACATTGCCTTCTAAGTTAAGCCTGAGTGCTCAGTGCCAAGCTACCATGCCAAATTTGTGTCCTTTTTTTCCAACATCCTAGGGATTCTAGAGGTACCCAGAGTTTGTGGGTTCCCTTTGAGAAGACCAAGAAATTAGCCAAAATACAGCTTAAAAATTGAAAAAAAGTGCTGCAGAAGAAAGCATGTGTTTTCCCTGAAAATGGCAGGGAATTTGTGCTGGCGTGGTGATCCAACAAAGAAAAATGATGAAAATATGCTTTTTTTAATCATATTTTGAGGTTTGCAGGGAGTATGGGTAAGAAAATGTTGAGGGATCCACGCAAGCCACACCTCCTTGAACTCCTCTGGGTGTCTAGTTTTCAAAATGTCTGGGTTTGGTAGGCTTCCCTAGATGACTGCCGCACCCGGGACCAAAAATTAAGGTGTCCCCTCACCTGGAAAAACAGATAGGGGGTGATTCTAACCCTGGCGGTCGGTGTTAAAGCGGCGGCCAACCCGCCAACAGGCTGGCGGTAAAAAACATGGGATTCTGAGCCTGGCGGGAACCGCCAACACAGACAGCCACCTTAACACTCCGACCGCCACGGCGGTACAAACAAACAGCGCGGCGGTCACCGCCAACAGACAGGCGGCAGACAATGTACCGCCCACACTATTACAACTCACCAATACGCCACCTTTTCCGGAGCGGGAGCACCGCCGATAAAAACACGGCGGAAACAGACTACGGACGGGAAAACGCTCACCACTACGCACTCCAGGAGGAAGAAGGACAGCATGGAACCCGAATTAAACATCCTACCTGCTCTCGTCTACCTTCTCATCTACCACGAGTACGAAGTCCGGCGCAGATGACAACGGTGAGTACTGCACCTACGACACACGGGAGGGGGAGGACGAAAGGTTACGGGCACACACATATGCGACCCCCCCCCCCCAACTATGTACTCACCAATGCAGAGCACCAAGTCACAGTGACACCACCCAAACACCCCTGAAAAATGCTAGGACATAATCATATCTGGAATAAATATTTATGTACCAAAAAGCTCCAGAAAATTAGCGTACAACCATGAAAGATATTCACAACAAAACTAATGACATACACATCAGTGTATAACTGAAGTACCAAGTCCTGCACATCCTACGAATTCAGCATGTCCGTGGGCCAAAGTCTTGAGAAACAAGGGCAAAGCCCACACAGGAGACCTGAGTCCTTTGGAGAGAACACTGCAGGGGCATCAGATGTAAAAACTACAGGCACCTCAGGGGGAAGGGAAGGGGGGGGCACCACAGCCACATGAGTCCACGACGCCAGATCCACGAGGAGCCACCATGCCCACTGGACCATCCTGGGGAGTGCAAAGCCACAGTCTCTCAATGTCTCTACAGTGGGTGGGCTGCCCACTGGACCATCCTGGGGAGTGCAAAGCCACAGTCTCTCAATGTCTCTACAGTGGGTGGGCTGCCCACTGGACCATCCTGGGGAGTGCAAAGCCACAGTCTCTCAAGTCTCTGCAGAGGGTGGATTGCCCACTGGACCATCCTGGGGAGTGCAAAGCCACAGTCTCTCAATGTCTCTACAGTGGGTGGGCTGCCCACTGGACCATCCTGGGGAGTGCAAAGCCACAGTCTCCCAATGTCTCTACAGTGGGTGGGCTGCCCACTGGACCATCCGGGGGAGTGCAAAGCCACAGTCTCTCAAGTCTCTGCAGAGGGTGGATTGCCCACTGGACCATCCTGGGGAGTGCAAAGCCACAGTCTCTCAATGTCTCTACAGTGGGTGGGCTGCCCACTGGACCATCCTGGGGAGTGCAAAGCCACAGTCCATCAGGTGGATGACAGTCTCCACTGGTCAAGGAGGAGGCATGGTGGGCACAGTGAACCATAAACGGTGCTTGAGACGGCGGTGCCCAGCGGAGCGGTGCTTGAGACGGCGGTGCCCAGCGGAGCGGTGCTTGAGAGGAAGGGCCCAGCGGAGCGGTGCTTGAGACGGCGGTGCCCAGCGGAGCGGTGCTTGAGAGGAAGGGCCCAGCGGAGCGGTGCTTGAGAGGAAGGGCCCAGCGGAGCGGTGCTTGAGACGGCGGTGCCCAGCGGAGCGGTGCTTGAGAGGAAGGGCCCAGCGGAGCGGTGCTTGAGAGGAAGGGCCCAGCGGAGCGGTGCTTGAGAGGAAGGGCCCAGCGGAGCGGTGCCTCAGAGGAAGGGCCCAGCGGAGCGGTGCTTGAGACGGCGGTGCCCAGCGGAGCGGTGCTTGAGACGGCGGTGCCCAGCGGAGCGGTGCTTGAGAGGAAGGGCCCAGCGGAGCGGTGCCTCAGAGGAAGGGCCCAGCGGAGCGGTGCTTGAGACGGCGGTGCCCAGTGGAGCGGTGGCTCAGAGGAAGGGCCCAGCGGAGCGGTGCTTGAGACGGCGGTGCCCAGCGGAGCGGTGGCTCAGAGGAAGGGCCCAGCGGAGCGGTGCTTGAGACGGCGGTGCCCAGCGGAGCGGTGCTTGAGAGGAAGGGCCCAGCGGAGCGGTGCCTCAGAGGAAGGGCCCAGCGGAGCGGTGCTTGAGACGGCGGTGCCCAGCGGAGCGGTGCTTGAGACGGCGGTGCCCAGCGGAGCGGTGCTTGAGAGGAAGGGCCCAGCGGAGCGGTGCCTCAGAGGAAGGGCCCAGCGGAGCGGTGCCTCAGAGGAAGGGCCCAGCGGAGCGGTGCTTGAGAGGAAGGGCCCAGCGGAGCGGTGCTTGAGAGGAAGGGCCCAGCGGAGCGGTGCCTCAGAGGAAGGGCCCAGCGGAGCGGTGCTTGAGACGGCGGGGCCCTGTTCAGCGGTGCTCTTCTCCACGGCGGGGCCCGGTTCAGCGGTGCCTATCTCCACGGCGGGCCCTGTTCAGCGGTGCTCTTCTGCACCGCGGGCCCTGTTCAGCGGTGCTCTTCTCCACGGCGGGGCCCTGTTCAGCGGTGCTCTTCTCCACGGCGGGGCCCTGTTCAGCGGTGCCTATCTCCACGGCGGGGCCCTGTTCAGCGGTGCTCTTCTGCACCGCGGGCCCTGTTCAGCGGTGCTCTTCTCCACGGCGGGGCCCTGTTCAGCGGTGCTCTTCTCCACGGCGGGGCCCGGTTCAGCGGTGCCTATCTCCACGGCGGGCCCTGTTCAGCGGTGCTCTTCTGCACCGCGGGCCCTGTTCAGCGGTGCTCTTCTCCACGGCGGGGCCCTGTTCAGCGGTGCTCTTCTGCACCGCGGGCCCTGTTCAGCGGTGCTCATCCAGCAGGTCAAGGGAGCCAGACCTGGCCTCGACTCCCTGCTCAGTCGCCCTCGGACCGTGACGTTTCTGGAGCCTTCGGGGACGGACTCCTGGCCTCCTTAGTGTCCTCCTTCCCAGCTGGGATGTGGCATGTGGGGTCCACCTTCTCCGCGCTCCTGCTGCCCTTCCGCTCCTTTGATGGGGCTCTCGGGCCCTTGCCTCCCCTAGATGGTGTGGGTGGTGAAGTGGCCGCACATTGCTCCTTGGGGGCAGCCCTGTCGGTCCTTGCACGGCGGTCCTTGTTTTTGCGGGTCCTCTTGCCGGGGGGGGGGGCTGGACGTGTCCTTGCTGCTGATCGATGTGTCACTGCTGGCAAAGGGTGGGCTCCAGAACCCAGGCACAACAGTGACACCCGAAGCTGGGCTGGTGGTGGCTGCGGTGCTCTTGGGACTCTTTGAAGATGGATGGGGGAGGTCATCGTGGGGAAAGAGGTTAAGGTTAGCCAGGAAAAGTTTTTTAGGGCCAAGGTAAAGGGTAGGAGAAGTGGAGATGGAAGTGGAGGTAGAGGAGGTGGTTGTAGGAGAGTCAGGTGTGCTGTCATTGGGTGAAGGTGCTGGTGCTGTAGGCTGTCGTGAGGTGGATGGCTGTTGGGTGGGTGGCTGCCTGCGTTTGTGTGTCTTGGAAGAGGGGGTGACAGACACAGTGGGAGAGGACACAGGGGACGTGTACATGGCAGTGGGGGTGGTGACTGCACGAGTGTGGACTGTACTGGAGGGTGAGGTGGTGATGGAAGCACTGGCTGATGTTGGGGTGCATGCAGGTGTGAGTGTAGACGTCACAGGGCGGGAGGAGGGAGACGAGGAGGAGGGGGACACAGGGGTGGCAGTGGCTGTTGGCATGTCTGCATCTGGGTATTGCTCGGGTGAGTGTTTGCGGGATCTGTGGTGCTTGTGTTTGGATGAGCTGCTCTTGGGTGTTGAGGTGTGTGCAGGCTGGTCTGATGGTGTGGATGGGATAGGCTGAGGAACAGGAGACAGAGACAGGCTGGAGGCAGTCAGAAGAGGGAGGCTGGAAACAGGGACAATGGCTGCCGTCAGTGCTGAGGCCAGAGCAGTGAACGCTCGTTGATGGGCAGCCTGACCCGAATGAATGCCCTCCAGGTACGCATTGCTCTGTTGCACCTCCCTTTGCACACCCTGGATGGCATTCAAAAGGGTCGTCTGCCCAACAATGAGCGTCCTTACCAGGTCAATGAGCTCCGCACTGAGGGCAGCAGAGGCAACAGGGGCAGGGGCTGAGGTGCCTGGGGCGAAGGAGACGCACGCCTTCCTGGGCGAACCGGCACGGAGCGAAGACTGAGGGGCTGCTGGGAGGGCGGGGCTGGTGCGCTGGGTGGCGGCTGTACCTGTAGAGGCAGGGGGCACGGATGTTGCCGCCACCCCTAGGGAGCTCCCATCCGAGGACGTGTCGCTTTCGCTGCTCTCACCAGCGGTCCCCGTCGTGGTGCTCCCCTCGCCCTCCGGATCACTGGTGCCCTCGGTGTCTGTTCCTGGGCCCACCGGGGCCTTGTGTCCTGCAGCTCCCTCGTGCTCCGATGCCATATCTCCTCCGCCTGATGATGCTAATGCACACATGCACAAGAAGATGAAGAGAAAGGGTGGGGGGAGAAAAAAGAAGACCAGGTTGAGTGCATGCAATGTCAACACCGTTGGCGGAGAGGACAGACACAGGTGCCTAATGCACTAAGCCGCGCATTCGGGGTACACTACTCAGTACTACTGACTAAGACAACAGGCCAAGAGACGTCAAACGCGCACATGGGAGATGCTGGACCTTCAATGGCTGTACTTGTCACCCTACAGAGGTGGGGGCCGGGGGCCGGGGGCACAGGGCCATGCCTAAGGGAGAGGACTACACTACAGAAAGCGCCCTGGCCTAATGTCACCCACAGCCCTCCTCCCCCACCCAGACGCCTCCACTGCGCAGAAAGATAGGAGAATGTGCTGATACTCACCCCCTTGTGTCTGCTGTGATGTCTTAAAGCGCCCATCCAATTCAGGGTAGGCCACCGCCAGGATCCGGGACATCAGGGGGGTCATGGTGCGACTGGCACCCCTCCTAGGTTGGGAGGCCATCCCCAGCAGTGTTTCTGCGGTCTTCCTTGTTCCGCGGCGGATGTCCTCCCACCTCTTGCGGCAGTGGGTGCCCCGTCTGTTGTGGACCCCCAAGGTCCGGACTTCCTTGGTGATGGCACGCCAAATCTCGATCTTCTGATGGGCGCTGACCTATTAGACATGTACAGGGTGGAAAGGAGGAAATCATCAATGACCTGCATGTTAGATGTAATTGGCCCCCCCCCACCCACTTTGCCATATGGCACATGCTCTCATCTGTCGGGCGTTGCACTCCTCATTCGCCCCCCACCCCACCAACTTACATCCACCCCAATCCACACAGGCATAGCCCATTCCATTAGCACCCGGTGTACTCACTTGTTGGTCTGGAGGACCGTAGAGTAGCGCATACTGGGGGAGGACCCCATCCACGAGCTTCTCCAACTCTTCAGACGTGAAGGCAGGGGCCCTTTCCCCAGTCGCAGCAGCCATTGTATCTTCCAGACCGAGGTCACAGCAGCACTTGCAGTATAGGTCCTCTCCTGTGGATGATCAGGTCTCGAGTGATTAAGCAGAGAGAAAATGGCGGTCACGCCCGCGGCGGTGCGTACCGCGGCGGTGCGTACCGCGACCGCCGGCGCACTTCGTTATTGGCTCCTGAAACCCATAGGCTTCAATGTTAACCAATGCGGCTTTGCGCCGCGGTCTTCGACCGCCTACCGCCACGGTGTGCCCCGCCAGCGCATTGACCTCATATCCCATTGTCCCACTTCACAGGTCAGGCAGCCGCCATTTCAAGGGCCTACATGGCTTAATTTTGACTGCGACACACAGGCCTAGGCCTTGCATTGCCACACATACACGCCTTTCAACCCATTGCCATTCTTTAACTGTGCAAGCTGTCTGTACGTACCTGTGGTTTGGCTGACTCTGTGCTCCATGTTGTCCTTCCTAGGCACCGTCCGCTGGGACTTGCGATGAGAAGGAGGAATCCTCGCGTGTACCGACCGCTGGTGGACCTGTCAACAATGGAAGAACGCCATATAATACTTCGATACAGACTTGACTGTGCCACTATCCATGAACTGTGTGCCCAGCTGGAGCCAGCCCTGATGTCCCCCATCCGCCAACCCACAGGGATTCCCCCTCTGGTGCAGGTTTTGTCAGTCCTCCATTTTTTGGCCAGTGGGTCATTCCAGACCACAGTGGCCATGTCATCTGGAATGTCTCAGCCTATGTTTTCTAAGATTTTGAGCAGAGTGTTGTCTGCCCTGATGAAACTCATGCGGAGCTACATCATTTTCCCCGAGGAGGGTGACTTGCCTACAGTGAAGGGTGATTTCTATGCCCTTGGACATATCCCCAACATCATTGGTGCCATTGATGGGACCCATGTGGCTTTGGTACCCCCAAATGACGATGAACAGGTGAACAGGAACAGGAAGAATTACCATTCAATGAATATCCAGGTGGTCTGTTTGGCTGACCAGTACATCTCCCATGTAAATGCCAAGTTCCCAGGGTCAGTGCATGACGCGTATGTGATGCGAAATAGCAGCATCCCCTATGTGATGGAGCAGCTACAGAGACAACGTGTGTGGCTAATAGGTGACTATGGTTACTGGCTACTGACCCCAGTAAGGAATCCCCGGACAAGGGCAGAGGAACGCTACAATGAGGCCCATGGGCGTACTAGGAGGGTGATTGAGCGAACCTTTGGCCTCCTGAAGGCCAGGTTTAGGTGCCTGCATATGACAGGTGGATCCCTAATGTACTCACCAAAGAAGGTGTGCCATATCATCGTGGCGTGCTGTATGCTTCACAACCTGGCTTTGCGACGCCAGGTGCCTTTCCTGCAGGAGGATGGTCCAGATGGTGGTGTTGTAGAAGCCGTGGAGCCTGTGGAGAGTGAAGAGGAGGAAGACTCAGAGGACGACACAGACAATAGGGACAGAGTGATACAACAGTATTTCCAGTAACACCCAGGTAAGAATCACCCACGCCATTTCCCAATTGCTTCTAGCCTCCTGCATCTGTACTTTCTGTAGTTCCCACCAGATATTTTTGGGTAATTTTTGATTTTCCCTTCCCTTCTCAGTGCTGTATGACGCAGTGCCTGACTTCTGCTTGGTTTGCCCATGAACTACAGCGTATTGACATTGGTATGTTGTCATCACTAATTGACAGAACAGATATTGAACAGTAATCTGTAATACATTTGCTAATAATACAGCATGACTCCAAACTGATTTGTGTGCAATATGTGATTTATTTACAGGGTTAGATATTGGTACATGTGATTATAAGGGTGATGGGTGGGGGTGGAGTAATGTCCATGGCAGAGTCCAGTTCTCAGTCTCACAGGTGCATTGTCCTTTTGCCTGTGGAAGGATGGAGCAGAGGCAGTTCATGGTTGGACAGGGTGGCAATGTGGAACAGTGGGAAGAGTTCAGGGGGTATGTCCTGCTGGCGGGGGTCTTGACATCCTACTCTGTCTTTTTTTTGGATCTCAGGCTCCTCTTACGGGGTGGTTGTTCTTCAGCAGGAGGTGGGGTTCTGGTGGCCTGCCGTGGTGTTGGGGCCTCCTGTCCACTAGCGCCGGCGGAGGTGGTAGGCTGTTCCTGGTCCGGGCTAGTGACAGGGGCCCTGTGTGGTGCCACATGGTCCCGCAACGCCTCTTCTATCCTGTTGAGGGCCAGGACGATGGTCCCCATTGCGGTCCCGATGATTCTCAGCTCCTCCCTGAACCCCATGTAGCGTTCCTCCTGCTGTGCCTGGATCTCCGTGAACCTGGCCAGTACCGTCGCCATCGTCTCTTGGGAGTGGTGGTATGCCCCCATGATGGTGGTGAGGGCCTCTTGGAGAGTGGGTTCCCTGGGCCTCTCCTCCCCCCCCTGTCGCACAGCAGCCCTCCGAGCTGCCCGGTTTCCCCCGGCCTCTGTCCCCTGGACGGTGTGCCCGCTACCACTGCCCCCAGGTCCCTGTTGTTGTTGGGGTGTTGGGTTAGCCTGGGTGCCCTGTAGTGGCAGACACACCGCTGATTGAGCTGTCCTAGAGACAGAGGCATGGGCCCGCTGGGTGGGAGCTGTGCTGGTGTCGGCAGACGGGGTCGGGTCTGGTGTGGCCTGTGGCTGCCTGAGGGGAACCGACTGCCCAGAGGTCCCCGATGGTCCGGGCTGGTCATCAGGTTCACTGTCGACAGAGCTGCTATCCTCAGTGTGGGCCTGTTCCGGTGGTGGGATGGACACTTCTGGACCCTCCTGGCTGGTGTGTTGTCGTTCGGGTCCTGCATGGGGTAAGAGAGTTTGGTTATTGTTTCTGTGTGTGCAATAGCATGCGTGTTATGGGTGCCCTTGTCCCCCAGTGCAGGCATTCCCTGGAGGGAGGTGTTGTGAGGGTATTTAGTGGGGGGGAGGGGTTAGTGCAGTGGTCATGCTTAGGTGATGGGTGCCCATGATTTGTGTTGGCATGCAGGAGTTGGTGTTGGGATGGGTGGGTTGTGCTGGTGAGACATTGTCAGGGAGGATGTGTGCTGGGGGGTTGGGGGTGAGGGTGGGGGTGTGGGTTGGCATGCTGGTGGGGTGGGGGGGATATAGTAGTTGAGATGGGACTTACCAGAGTCCATTCCTCCGGCTACTCCAGCGAGGCCCTGAGGATGCAGGATGGTCAAGACCTCTTGCTCCCACGATGTAAATTCGGGAGGGGTGGGTGGGGGTCCGCCGCCAGTCTTCTGGACCGCGATGTTGTGCCTGGAGACCATCGATCGGACCTTCCCCCATAGGTCGTTCCATCTTTTGCGGATGTCCTCCCTATTCCTGGGATGCTGTCCCACCGCGTTGACCCTGTCCACGATCCGCTGCCATAGCTCTGCCTTCCTGGCTATACTGGTGTGCTGCACCTGCGAGCCGAAGAGCTGGGGTTCCACTCTTAGGATTTCCTCCACCATGACCCGGAGTTCTTGGTCCGAAAAGCGTGGGTGCCTTTGGGGTGCCATGGGGTGGTGTGGGTGAGGTGTGGGGTGGTGTATGTGATGAGGAGTGTGTTGGTGAGTGGTGCTTTGTGCTACTATGTGGTGTGTGTGATGGTGTAGTGTGCCTCAGTGTGTCTTGCTATGGATTGTCTGCTGTGTCTCTCTGTCCTTCTCTCAGTAATTAGGGTCGCAGGGGTTTGTGGGTGATGTGGGTGTGTGTTTTATAGTTGGTTGATTGTGTGGGAGTGGTGTGTGTATGTGTATCAGGTGTGTGTATTTCAAATTGTCCAATGTGGCTGTGTTTTGGGGATGTGTGTGTATTCTGACCGCGGCGGTGTGTACCGCCAATGGAATACCGCGTTTGAATGACCGCCGTGTGGATTCGTGGGTCGTAATGGCATGGGCGTATTTCTGTTTGCGTGACGGTGGAGGTTTGGTCATCTCCAGTTTATCGCTGCCTGCCGATGTGGCGGGCTGCAGTGGAGGACGGATTTTTGGAGGTTTGGCCGTTGTGGGTCAGAATGACCGTGGCGGTTGACCGCGGCCGCGGCGGTGTTATGGCGGTCTTATGACCGGCGGTAAAGGCATTTTACCGCCGAGGTCAGAATGACCCCCATAGTTTTGTAAAAGATCATTTTGATGTGTCTATGTCATTCTGTGATGTTTCAAACACTAAAATTGTGAAAAGAAACACACTTAGGTTATGTTAAAAAGACCCCTCACCCACCAACAAAGTTGGTGGCATGCTTCATCATCGGGGTACCCCCCGAGACACCTAACATGTCACGGGTGTGCTTCGACACCTGATTACAGCAGAGCAGGTTTTTCATGTTTACCACACATACTGGTTGGATTTGGCATGAGGGTGAGTGATGATTCAGTAGATCAAATTTTATTAACAAGAGATTTCACAGAAATGAAATGCACTGTTAATAAGTGAAAAGCCAAAAAACTCAACCAATGACTTACAGCCCGGAGATGTAAAGCCTTGACAAGACACCAACCGCTTTACAGTCCATTCGCACACCAATGATATCCCACTAAAAAGAAAAAAAAGAAAATTACATATAAGATAACACAAATATCACTGTGCACTCATCTAAGGACAATTTCACACACAATCCTGCATTTAGTACACCACTTACAAAATGTCTTTCATGCATGGCAACAATAGTCCTTTGGAGTAAACTGTTTTTCTTACCTAAAACATGCAACTACGCAAACTGCTGGTCAACTACTGCCAAAACCGCAAGGAATCATAGCAAAAGAAGCAAAAGCTCTGAACTAGAACAAAAAGGAGAAATAAAACATTATAATCACAAATGCAAATACTTTGTTAGTCGACATCACCAAACATTTAGAAATGTCCCCTGGTGCCTTAGTGGCTTCTCCCCCACCCATGAGGACAAACAGGCCTAACAAAAATAGGACGATCTGCCCCCAAGGGGGGGGGAGGGGAAAAAAAGAAAGGCCTACAGTGCTGTGCCCCCTTTGGGGGGCGAACCTTACCCAAGGGGGCTCCCCCCAAAAAAAACAAAAGTCAACAATCCCTGGTGTCACCGTTGTTTCTGCTCCCCCTTGGGGGCAGATCGGCCTAAAAATAATAGGCTGACCTGCCCCCAAGGGGGGCAGAAATGGTCTAAAACATATCACCCCCCCAAAGTGGAGCGACCCTTGCCCCTACTGAAATTGAGAAAAAACAAAATTCCCTCGTTCCTTAGTGGCTTCTGCCCCCCATGGGGGCATATGGGCCTAAAAAAGTAGGCCTATGGGGCAGAAATGGCCTACAGTACTGTGCCCCCTCTGGCCCTTACCCAAGAGGCCATCACCACTCAAAAAAAACAAAGAGCAGACATCCCTGGCATCGCTGTGGCTTCTGCCCCCCTTGGGGCAGATCGGCTTAAAAATAATCTGCCGATCTGCTCCCCGGGGGGAAAAAATGGCATAAAACATGTTGGCCCCCTAAGGGGAGAGACCCTTGCCAAAGGGGCTGCTCCCCCACATATTGAAATCACTGAAATATAATCAAAAACAGAATCCCTGGTGTCTAGTGGGCATTCCTGCTGCCCGATCGTGGTGTGATTGGGCAGCAGGAATGCTGAAAGAGACAGCGAGGGAAAGGAAAACCCTTTCCTTGCCTCTTTCATTGTGATCCCCCCCAGCCGGAGAAGAAAATTACTTTCTTCTCCCTTGTTGCGCTGGAAGCAAATGGCTTCCAGCACGACCGGCACCCTCTGATGATGTCTGACGTCATTAGATGGGGGGGCGGTGGTGGAAGGGGAAGTGATTCCCCTTCCATCCCTGCCCTCTGGGTGGTGGGAGGCCCTCAGGGGGAGCGCTAGCGCTGCGCCTAGGGACGTAACCATTACGTCCTTGGCAGTTAATTCATCCAGATAAATATCTTATATTTTCATAAACCTGTGTGGTGTATTTTTGTGGTGTTTTCACTGTGTTATTGCATGATTTCTTGAACAAATACTTTACACATTGCTTTCTAAGTTATGGATCAAATCTGTTTATTATTATTTTGCAAATATAAACATACAGAATACAACACAATACAACTCGGGCAGTAGATAACATATTTCACTCCAGCAAAGACCACAGCACTGACGGCGGAAGATCTGCCCATTGAAATCCCACTCTCCGGGCCACATCAAAGGCAGCCTCCCACTGTCCCCATATCATAACCCAGAGAGTCAGCGAGGAGCGCTAATACACTTCCAGATAGCGGGTCCTGCTAATGTGCATCCCCCAACAAATAAATAAAACATACGAACAATGCTTCCCTCTAGAGTCCAAGTCCTCTCCGTGTCTATCTCGGGCACCACCACTCCCCTCCCCAACTTCAGTTCTCCAAAGTCTGCCCTCCTGATAACCTGCACCTAGATCAAGTCAATCTCAAAACCCTCAAATAGGCCGGGCATGTTAATTCCGTAAACTCTGAGGATAGAATCTGAAGAAATAGCTTCCATAATTCATTCAAATCACTCACTCGCTGCTGGGAGGCCAAATAGAGTTTTTCCATAGCTAGGATAAACCACAGCTTCTGTAACCATGCCGTCCGCAACGGCACCCTGTCTGTACCCCAGAGAGCAAGAATCTGCTGTAACGCAGCGTTAAGCGCCAAAGCCATCTGCCTCCCTTTGAACAATCTTGGGGGGAAGTAAGAGGATTGGGTAACCCCAGCACTATATACGATGAGAACCTTGGAATCTCAGTGTGAAATGCTGTATCTATATCATCTAGTATACTTTCCCAATAACGATGTAGCTTGGGACAGTGCCATAGTAAATGCACCAGTGTACCTGTGGCTCCACAACCCCTCCAGCACCGATCTGACTTATCAGGACTCCATGCATGGATGCGCGCTGGAGTATAATGTCCCTGCTGCATAATAGGCTGTGTGGTGTATTCTATAGAATATGCTGTCCGACTCCTCGTCTGTGAATTCCCTCCCCAGTTCTCTTTCCCATCTCAGCTGCCCCTTTGACTTGGGCGGTCGCTTCTCCCCCTGCAGGAGTCGATACAGCTCAGAGATGACGCTCTTATCACCCTTCTTTAGCAGCAGCCATTTCTTGAATGGTGTAAGGGGCCTATCTATTAAAGCTCTATTAGCCGGCAGGAGGGCCCAGTGCCAGACCTGATAATACATCAACCTACCCACCTCCCGTAAGCCGTACATCTCCTTCATCTGGTCAAAGGACAATACCCCTTGTTCATCGAAGAGGCTTCCCACTCTCCTACAGCCCCCCTCGTACCAGCGTCTCAGTCCCTCCAAATTAAGCCCAGACTTGAAGTCCGGATTCTCACCAATGGGGGTCATCGGGGACGGAAAAGACGTCAACCCCAAACGACAAGCCACAGTGTCCCATATTCGCAGGGTTACTCCTGTGACCGGAGAAGAATAAAGTCCCCTAGCTCTATGCCGACATAGGAGCCAGGGCTCCTTCCATATATGGGAGCCTGCTACCGCTTCATCCATAAAGCACCAATGTTTCTCTGTGAGCAGACGGCTCCACTCTAAAAGAAAACGCAACTGCGTTGCCTGGAAGTAACGCAGGAGACACGGAATCGCTAATCCTCCCCCGTTCTTAGGGTGATACAAAACCTGTCACGGCAGTCGTGCCGGTCGGCCGTCCCAAATAAACCTCAGGACCGCCGATTGAAGAGTGCCGATCGTCCGGGGAGGTGGGGTCAGCGTGAGCACTTGGAATACATAAAGAATACGCAGCAAAACAGTCATCTTAACCGCCACCACTCTACCCAGCCATGACAGCCTATGTCTCCCCCACGACTCCAGATCTCGCTGTACCTCACGGACCAGCTTCGTATAGTTTGTGCTCGCTGTCTTCGCAGCCGAGGTCGCCAGATCTACACCCAAGTAAGAAAGGCGTGTAGACGACCACAGAAAGGGGTATCTCGCTCTCAGATCCGCCTTGTGATCCGGGTTCATTGAGAAGCTCAGAATCTGCGATTTCTGCATGTTCACCTTAAATCCCGAAACATGGCTAAACTCATCTAGTATCCCCAATAGCGCAGACAACGAGGTCATAGGCTCTGCCACTGTAAGGATAACATCATCAGTATAAAGAGTAATAAGATGGTGGTCCCCACCGAATTTCACACCGGAGACCAAAGGACTGTCTCGCAAGCGCTGCGCGAGGGGCCCCATTTAGAGTGCAAACAAGAGGGGTGAGAGCGGGCATCCCTGTCTAGTCCTGCGCCTAACTGGGAACGGTAGAGAGAGCATGCCATTAACCCGAACCGCCGCCCTAGGGGATTGATAAGCGCATCGTATCCAAGATCTAAACCCAGGGCCCAGACCAAAACGCTTCAACACCTGAAAAAGGTAAGGCCAGTGGACTCTGTCGAATGCCTCTTCGGCGTCTATAGCTAAGAAGAGCGTGGCCCTACGAGATCGGTCTATTTTATCTAACAAATGCAGAAGCCGCTTCGTGTTCTCGCCACGTTGACGATGTGGGATAAAACCGGACTGGTCCGGATCGATAAGACCCGGCATATAAGGGTTAAGGCGATGTGCAAGAATCCCAGTAAACAGCTTGGCGTCAATATTCAGAAGCGAAATCGGTCTGTATGAAGCGCACTCTTCTAGGTCTTTACCCGGCTTATGTATAACAGCAATGGTAGCATCTAACATACTAGGCGTCAAAGTTCCCGTCATCTGAAAGGAATTAAAAAGACGCTCAGGGAGCGGGGCGAGCTCCGCACAGAAGGTTTTATAGAATAATGCTGTGTACCCGTCAGGACCCGGAGACTTTCCGGCCTTTAGGCGCAAGATAGCTGATATGACCTCCTCTGCTCTTATCGGCAAATCCAGCAGGGACGCCTCCCTCTCCCCTAGAGGGGTAACTGCTATGTCCTCTAAATAGGGTTCCAGAGCTGTGTCATCCCGCACGTCTGCCGTATACAAGCCCCGGTAAAAGTCTGCAAAAGCTTCAGCAATCTGGTCTCTCGAGTGGGCCTCCCCCCCCTGAAGGGGAACGAATTAATTTTATCGCCGAAGCCGCCCGTTACGCTCGCAGTCGGTGCGCTAAGAGTTTCCTGCACCTGTTGCTGCCAATATAATATTTATGCTTAAGTCGCACTACTGCATACTCCGCCCTATCCCAATCTAGTCTTTTCAGTTGCTACCTCACCTTCTCTAATTCCCGCCAAGTTCTGGGTGCGCCCGTGAATTTGTGGGCACGTTCCAGTATGGCCACCTTCTGCTCCAGCTGCTCCCTTATCTCCCTCCGTGTCTTATTGTCTCTTGCAGTCAGTGCCATTACCTCGCCCCTCGTGACAGCTTTCAAAGCCTCCCAAACCCACTCCACAGAAGTACTACCATCGTCATTGAGGCTAATGTAGTCCACGATCGCGCGTCAAAGCGACTCTACCACCGTCTCGCTCTGCAGCAAGGAATCCCTAAAACGCCAAGTCGGTGTGCCCACACGACCAACTTCCATGGAAAGCTCTACGGTAACCGGAGCATGATCAGTCAAGGCCCTCGGTTCGATCGTGGCCTCCCTAACTTGGGGCAATTACTCGTGGGAGGCCAGGAAAAAGATCAAGCCGTGCGTAAGTCTTGGACGCTGCTGAATAAAAGGAATAATCTTGCAGCGTAGGGTGAAGCTTCCTCCATACATCCTCCAACCCACATTCAGCCAGCCACTGTCGTCCAGCCTCCGATAGTGCCCCTTCCTGCCCAAAGCGTTGGCCCGAGCGGTCAAGCTCGTTGTCCATTACTAGATTAAAATCTCCGCCCACCAAGATAGCTCTGTCCAGTGAGCTAAGTGTCAAGGAAACTACCTGTCTCAAGAATGCCTCGTGCTGAACTTTTGGAGCATAGAGGGAGGCAACAGTGAAGAAGAAGGGCCCCAATCTTACTCTAATAGCCAGGAACCTGCCTTCCACTTCATGTACCTTCCCCACCACTTCCCCGGGGAAGGACCTTGAGAGCAGTATTGCCACCCCTGCATGCTTCGAAGCTGCAGAGGACCAAGGTTGTCTAGGAAACCGAGCGCATGCGGAAAGTGTCTTTGTGCAACAGGTGTGTCTCCTGAAATAAACAGATATGGCTCCCAGATTTCTCTAGAGCTGATAATATCGCAAGCCGCTTGGTCGGATTGTTAAGCCCTCGGACATTCAGACTCAAGCACTTAACTGGCATACATTTCAGGGCAGAGTTTGCCGTGAGGGGGAAGGGATCTGTAGGGCGACCAGAACCTAGGCCTAACACAGTACCTCAGCCGCTCTAGGTCGCACGGCCCGCCCATTGTAGCCCATATACACCAGTCTCGCAGGGAAGCAAACCAACATAAACTTATAACACACAACAAAAGCTCAGAGCAACAAAGTCCTCTCCCACACATCCCGAAGAGGAAATGTCCCAACGAGGACGTAGAACCACACCGTATTGCCTACCAGGTCCACTGACCCCGCCGCCCAGACCTCGCTCGAAGGATCGTAGGCTCGCCCAAGCTGCCTCCAACCGATAAACAGGTCCCGGCTCCCATCACCTAGGCACTTGTCCCAGCCGCCACACTGCTGACTGCCGCTTGACGTTCCGATATCTGCTCCGGCACAGTAGGACGCCGTCTATTTCTCTGTTTCTCCTCCGTCAGCCGCCCCCAGCATCAAGACCGAGCCCTGGGTATTCTCCTCCAAACCCAGGATCTGGTTCGCCTCCGTCAACGATTTCACCTGACGAAGCTGCTCCTCCCAATGAAAGACAAGGCGAAACAGGTGACCCCGCGAGTACAACACCCCATGTTCACGCAGGTGCTCTGTGATAGGCTTAAACTCACGCCATCGCTGCAAAGTCCGAACCGAGAGGTCCTGGAATAATTGGAGCTGATGACCTCTAAAGTGGACCTGCGGGAGGTTGCGCTTTCGCTGCAGGATGGTCTTTAAACCCAAAGATTTGGACGCAAGCCAACATTTCCGGCGGCCGGTCCCCAGTTCCAACAGGGCGACGCACCCGGTGAACTCTGTCCAGGATGATCTCTCGAGGCTCCTCCGGATCAAAGACAGAGCGGAACAACGCTGTCACAAAGCCACCAATGTCCTCCTTCTCGGCCCCAGTCAGTACCCCTCTAATGCGGATGTTATGTCTGCAGGACCGATTCTCCAGATCTTCCACCGCCATCTGGAGGAGGTCCTGCTGCTCCCGCAAGCGAATAACCACCTGCTGCAGGTCTGCCAGCTCCTCACCCCGGGCCATTTCTCCATCTTCAACCTGTGCTATTCGTTCGCCCAGGGAGGTAAGCTCAACTCGTACCTCCTTCACCTCCTGAGATATGTCCTTACGGAGCTCCTGTAAGTCGCTACGGAGGGAATCAAACAGGGAGTTAAGAAAAGCCTTTGTGACAGGTGCTGCTTCATCCTCTGCCATCTCCCTCCGTGTCTCAGGGCCTTTTGTGGGCGGCGGCTCCTCATGTGCCTCACCCAGGACTGGACGTCCCCCCGTGAACATGTCCCTCACCGTCCGGTCCCTCTTTGCCTTAGAGGTCGCCATCACCGCTGACCTCAAACTGCAGATGGACAGGTCAACCAGTCGGACCACTGCACTTCACACCCGGGGATCAATTGCTCCTGGCCGCACAATTCCGCCAATGGCTGTGTGGCCTCCTGCAGGAGTCCAGCCACGCTTTGACTAGGGCCCTCGCAGGCCGACAGCACCGCCGATTAAAGGCTCAAGCCCATCAAATGCCCGCCAGCACCTCTAACACCTTGCCATGCAGTTCAGACGTACCTCAGTAACCTCTGTCTTCTCGGGCCCCTTGTGAATAGACCCAGCAAACAGGCACCGCCATCTCCAGGACCAACACCTATCGTAGCACTGGTCTCCCGGTGGTGATTTCCTCCTCAGAGGCTCTGGTCCCAAGAGGAGCCACTTCCGCGGCCGAGTCGCCGGGTCCCGGGCGCACGTCAGGGCAGGGTGCGCCTCTCAGCCCTCGCGCCGGCCACCGGCATCAGTGTCCGACGCACCTCACCTCGTGCGCGGGGCTTGCCACGGGTGCTCTCGGCTCTGTGGGGCGCCCAGGGGTTCCCCTACATCGGGAACCACGGCCGGACCCCGCGGCCCCCCAGGCTGGGAGATCCAAGGCAATTAAGAGGCCCGGGCAGCGGAGATCGGACCCGAGCGTCCGTTCAGTCCGCCATCTTGGCCACGCCCCCTGCTTTCTAAGTTAAGCCTGACTGCTCAGTACCAAGCTACCAAAGGGTGGGCACAGGATAATTTGGATTGTGTGTGACTTACTCTGGCTAGGATTGTGATCCCTACTTGAACAAGGGTGTATACCTTTACCAACTAGAGACCCCGTTTCTAACAAGTATTGTTTCAAAATCCTTAGAAAAGCCAGTTTTTGGAGTTAGAGTCTCCTCATAATTTCATAAACAAAGACTTTGTAAGTGTGTTAACTAGTGGCCTGAGGGAGGTTCTGAACATACAATCATCACATAAAGATGCATGCTGACTGACACTCAGGCACATGTATGCGGATCTTCCAGTATTCATGCAGACAGTTAAATAAACAAGAACACTTACAAAACGCAGACATGCAGACACTCATGTGTGCACACAAAGCAACCTTACTTTCTCGTCACCTTACCCCTCACCATCAAACTTACCTTCTGGGGCATTGCAGTGAGATCCACCATAACATGGCATCTTGTTTTAGTGGTGATCCACAAAGTTAATGTGAACAGAGGTATGATCATATGTAGGCCTGGTTACACTTGCACAAATAAACCCCGAATACCTATTTAGCCGAAAGTATTAATAGTTTAGATGGGACCAGATTCCTACACAAACTCAAGGCATAATAGTGGAGCCCTGCCCAGGTTTGTTATTGTATTATTGTTTGATCTCCGAATGATTCCTTACATCTGCTAGTTAGTTCAAATAAAGAAATATATAAAAGTAAATCATCAATTAATGGTCTGCTCTTAGGGTAATAATGTCTTAACCCTCATTTGTAATATTACTTCATAGTTAGGCAGTTCGCCTAATTGAGCCACTTTTAATTCCTTACTCAGCAGTGAAGTGAGTGCCACTTCACAATAGTTTTAATTTTGGGCCTTCTATCCTTGTCACAGGATGGTGAGCAACCTGGGCATTTGTTTTGTGGAACAGACTCACTGGATATTCAAAAGTGAATTTGCGAAAGAAGCTGTGAGAGAAGCAGTGATTGAAAGGACATATTCATGTTTGTGGTACCCCAGCGTCCAAATGCAGGTGGTATAAAAGAATACTGAGAGAAAGACCTATTGAATCAGTCCCCAAAACTGTCAGGATGTGGCGGTAACAGAATTTGAATATTAGGGCCTCATTTACGAGAAACTGGCGTACCAATGCATCAGTTTTCTTGTGCCTGCCGCAAATCCCCTAATGACACCATCAATGCGCTGTATTTAAAATGCAGAGTTCCATGGTTCATGTTTTCAAGGATGCATCAGAAATTCTGACACATAATTTGCCACTAAAGTGCCACTAAAGTGATGCATTGCTGGAGTTGCTTTGTAAAACTGACACACTCCAGCAATGAGTCAGAACACAGAAGAGAGTCCCATTGTAAAAAGCCCTGCGTCAATGTATTGCCTGGTCTGAGAAGGCATTAAAATTTTGATGCAGTGAAGTCGTAGAGTGATGCAGTGAAAAGTTGTGTATTTTACTTTGTCAGTGTTTTTACGTGGGAGCACCTACCCTGCATACATTAAAACTGGCGTTGGTGAAATGTGAAGCAGGGCTTTATAAACTGACACATTGGGCCTAGTGCATCAGTTTGTAAATTTGGAGCGGTGTGGAGCACTGATTGTGCTGGCATTGTTAAAAAAAACAAGATGCAGCTGCGGCATGAGGTGTTTGTAAATGAGGCCCAGAATCTTATGTTCCCAACAAACTGATATTAATACAATTGCTAGCCAATCTTGAATGATTTCCTTTTTTAAATATTTGCCAGAGAGAGGTGGTGATTCTCGGGACAGTAGGGGGGGTTGGGCTGCATGGCACCCGCAAATCAATTACCTCCCTGGGGATGTGGTGGTCCCTGGAGCGGAAGGGGACAAGCTGCCCCCCTAATACTTAATCAAAGCCCTGAGGAGGCGGTGGTCTTCAGTGCAGCGCGGGGCACGCGGCACCCACATATTATTACAGTAACGCTCTGGGGAGGTGGTGGACCTCGGTGCAGTGGAGGGGCATGCAGCCTACATATTATTACAGTAATGCCCCGGGGTGGTGGTGGTCCCTGTGGCAGCAGGATGGGCCATGTTAGAACCTAGCCTGCAAAGGTGGAAGTCCCCTGGGCAGTGGGGGGGCACGCCCTCTTCATATAAATTATAAGCCCTGGGGAGGTGGGGAGTCCCTGGGGCAGTGTGAGGGGGCCAGGAGGCCCCTTCACATTTGTAAATAAATGCCCCTGGGACTTGGCCTACCTGAGGGCTTAATAAAAAATCAAGTGCAGGAGCTTGTGGTGTTTTTTTATTTATTTTTTACTGCAAATTTGTGACCTCATCACAAATTTGCAGTAAAAATGTAAAAACAAATACTTTTTAGCTCTGGGGGGGGTCCCTTTGGGACTCCAGCACCAGAGCTAAGGGGTCACGGTGTTCGTACCCTGGCCCCTTTTGTATTTTTTATTATTTCTTTCCCAAGATGGCTGACAACACTTCAATGGCTTCAGCCAATCAGATCTCAGCAGGAGATTGGGAGGGGTTGGGAATCCTTTGAGACCCCATGAATACAACAAGAAAATGTTGTTTTCTGGACTAGGACCTACCTTTCTGCCAAATTTGATGTAATTCCGTCAAGTAGTATCGGCGCTACTGCTGTTCAAAATCCCTAAGCAAAAATTAATGAGGAAAACGTGTTTTGGTACCCCCCCCTTTTCTCAGCCCCCCTCTCCCCCTGGACCGATCACCCTGAAACTTTCCTAACAACAGCTGACTGACAAATTGTTTTGGAACGTTTTGTGAAGATTCGTCAAGCAGTGCCAAAGATATAGGCAAGAAAAAACACTTCTTATATAGAAACTAACTATAACTACCTAGTGGAAACCACTACATATGTATATATATATATATATATATGCCTCTTTCCTGAAAATGCCTACCCCAATCCACAATCCATTCAACCTGGCAGATCCAGGAGACAGCACAAACCGGTACGAGCTGTTTGCTTTTTTTAAAGAAAATCTATTTTATATATTCAATTACCAAATGCAAAGTGTGAGGTGCTACGAACAAGCTGGCCTATGTGTTTCAGCAGAAAGCCTTTGAATGGGCCATAATATATATATATTTATATATATATATTTATATATATATACCAAGCAGCGCTGTGTCACTCTAAATGACAGTCAATACTCGCACACCCAGGGGTGAAGAAATCACCAATGATTTATTTGAAATTGGTATTTGTAGTGGGTTCAGCACTGGCCTCAAATAGGTGATGTGATTGGAGTATTGGCAGGAAGAACTTTTCACACATATATATTTAAGGAAAAATCAAAGATGACAAGGACGATATAGTTCGGATATGAATTTACTCGCACAAAACCAGAGAAATACAGCAGTTATAGTTATGGTTAGCTCATGTAACTATAACTCGTGCCTTATGGAAATTCAGTCAGTAGATTTTGAGAGCTTAAGCTACAAAAATATTTGTGTATCTGGAAGGTTGGGGGCGAGTGACTCTTGAGAAAGTCCCTTGGAACCAATTTAAGGCAAAAGAGTGTTCTGATTAGGCCATCTTGATCCTGCAAGAGTGAGGCTCCTGAGAAAGCGAGCACACTGATTATATACCTGCATCAGGAGAAAAATACTGCAGGCTTTCATTACAGGACTCAGGAACTTATTCCCCTGTCCCGAGGTTGTGTTTTAATAAAAGAAGGGAGGTTAGGAATACCCTGCCCCCCAGTCTGTTTGTTCCAAACATTTTTTTTAAAAAGGAAAGGTTTTGTCACAGTTCTGTGGGACTCCCATAGGTTCACAGCAAGAAAAACCAAAACCAAAATGGTGGCAGTCAGATCCCCATCACCCTGGCCTGTGTCCAATGTTAAAGGGAGGATGTCTGTGCTCCTTATTCTTTGAGCGTGTTAAGGCCCTGGGGTCCCCAAGGACTGTTTTGTCATCCAGCATTTTACCGAACCTTTTCTTTCCCTTTATTCATTCTATAGCTCCTGGCACATTACAATTTCCTTGGCACTCACTGGCAGAATCTGGATGGGACAGGTATAATGGAATTGTACCCAATACCTGGGACAGTATGTGGAGGTACACTTTCCTATTACTCCTGTTGCTGTTTTCATCTTCATACAGACATTAAAAGCAATCATCCATGGGAGAAAGGAATCAGAAAAACTACGCACATTCAAGTGGCTAGCAATTGTATTAATATCAGTTTGTTAGAATTCTCACAACACCAATTATGAACATGGTTTATGAGCATTTAGTAAGAGTGACACAATTGAGTGGTCTGCACATGTTGATGAAATGTGCCCCTTTGGGCAGGTATCAGAGGCAGATAGTTACACATCAGCACAGTTTATAATATATACATACAGGTGATTAATCGTGACATTGTTTAAGGTGTCAACAATGAGTTCTTTTGGAACATGGGTGACGATTTTTGATGAGCATTTGAATTAAATTAGAGGCAGTGACCCCGACCTTGGGTGTTTCCAAATATTTGTTGCTTATATGTCACACAGTGCCACTCACTTTGAATTTATGACCATTATTAACATTGTGGTATGATTTGAAACAAATACATTTTGCCTTTTTCAGGCTTGATTGAGAAATGCTAATTTAAATTTGAGACTGACTAAAGATTCATGTTTAATGGTCATTTATCACATATGCACTAGTGGATCTAAACTATGATAATGATATTGGTTATTCACAAATATTGTTTTTAAGCTGCATCATATTGCGCCCTTATATCTGTTTGCATACATTACTGTCATTAACAACGATGCAGGATTAACAACAGATTAAATTTGCCCACCTTGGGCTTGATTGAGGGATGGCATTACATGTTTTAAATTGATTGATATGATGATCTAATATGACACAATTTGGGGTACTGGTAATGAATTTGATCTGGAATAACAGTTCTGATAGTGTGATGTGGAATGAGTCACTAAGTATGGATGTAACAAGCGGGTTCAAACAATGGCAAATAACACTGGTTGCTTTTTAATAATAATTTTCTATGTTATATCATGTCATTCAATGTGTTTACTTATAGGATTATGTGTAATTTTGAGAAATGTTCTGAAGTATTATAGTGAACACATTTTGTTTTCGTTAGGTGTATAGTTTGTGTCAACAGGAGCCACTCATAGATGGCGACGATGCTCATATGTACTGTTTGTCTGTTTTTTTATGTTTATTATGAGTATTTGATGGATTGCAAAATACACATTGGGCATGTGATACAGGCAGCTGTAATGACCGAAACGCATCTTGTTGATTAAATTGTTGCACTATTTTCCCTGAGTGAGCGTAAGTTGTTTGTGAGTATATATATTTATATATATATATATATATATATATATATATATATATATATATATATATATATATATATATATATATATATATATATATAGATATATATATATGCACCAGAAAAGACGTGGCACTTTGGAAAGCGTTATCACCTAACTTTCTTTATTGTGCACAAGCAACTGTCCCACCACAGAGGTGTTTCGACTATTTACTAGTCTTACGCACAGATGATTAGTCCTTCTTTTCTCTCTATAAATAGTGCAATCCAATCATCTGTTTAACAATGCATTGTGGAGAATGTAGTATTATAGAGTATTGAACAATAATTGTCTCAAAACAATTCACTTCTTGGGAACTTAGTTTGACATTACACCAAATCAAAGTTTAGTGCTAACACTATTTCACCTCGACCCTAATTTCATGAACTTATTCGAAGGTTTTTGACATATGAAGGCATTTTGTGTATAATCATAGTTTAAACCTCAATGTGTATATATATATATATATATATATATAGAGAGAGAGATATATATATATTATTTTACAGTATTTCTTTTGAGTACAAAGCATTGCGATTATTCAAATACTCTAGTGTGAAAACATCATAGCTAAGTGCTATCCCTATTTATACCTCGAGTTTTACTTTCATAATGTGATTTCATCTTGTTACATAGCATTCAATAATCAATACTATCTAAATGCACATATTAATATTAATAGCAGGAGGTTTCATTCCTCATATTTTCTAATGCTTGGAGAAAGTTATGAACGACTACTCATAAACATCCAATCTATTAGAAAATACTTTTTCTACAGAGGTTTCATTCAGAATTTTTCATTGTCTTTTATGCCTAGGCAGGATGTTCTTAACTTAGGCACAAATTTTAGAGGTCCTAGTGCCTCCTTGCACCACATTAGCATAATTTTTTATGACGCTTATGTGGCTCAACGAGGCCAAATTCATCATGCTAGTTTTACAAAGTTGCGCAATGTATGCATTACGCCACTTTGGAACCCCTTGTGCCACATTATGCCTGCGCCAGTCATACTGTATGTAAGGGGGCGTCCCCTGTTAAGGGAACCACAAAAATGGCGCAGTGGAATCTATGAGATTCCTCTGTGCCATTTTTTGTGGCTTTTTTTAGTGCGTGCCCACAGCAGGTGTTAAAAGGGTGCACACCATTATTTATAAGGGCTCCTATGTACCTTGAAGGACAATCCTGTCTTCCTGTTGGTGTGTTTCTTATTGTCATCAGAACTAAAGGCAGTGCGTCGGGCCATTTCAGATTAATGGACGCACACATCTTTGCAACTCTTGACTTCAAGGTACCATGCATTTGCTCCACTAGTCCTGATGCTTCAGGGTGGTAACTACAATGCAATTTCTGCTCAATGTTCAATGCTGCACACAGTAATTTAATTACTTCATTCTTGAAATGACTTCCCCTATCTGATTCTAAAGAGATAGGAAACCCGAAACGTGGTATCAGCTCCCTAAGCATTAATTTCACTACTGTGAGACTGTAATTCCTTCATGTAGGGTATGCTTCAATCCAGTGACTAACGATGGACACAGTCACCAATACATATCTCAAACCTCCACACACAGGCATCCCAGTAAAATCCATCTGCATTCTGCTGAATGGACCTCCTGCTCTTCCAATGTGGCTCAAATTAACCACAGTCCCTTTCCTCACGTTCATGTGTTGGCAAATGATGCAACAATGGCAAACTGCTTCAGCATCCTGTCTAAACCTTGGGTTGAACCAATTGTGCTTGAACGAACGTATCACAGCATCCCTCCCAACATGTGCTTGACCATGATAATACCTAGCCATTTGAGACAACAGACTATTAGGCAAACTAATTGACCCTCTTCTGAAACCCACAATTCATCTTGTCGCTGTACACATTTCATTTTGTTCCATGATCGTTTCTCTTCCCTGTCTACATTATCCTGTAACATTTTCAATTCCTCCATGGTGTCAATTACTTTCAGTGCAAAACTTGGACATGTTTCATCTTCTTCAGGTAACAGTTCCCACTTATCCTTTAACGATGTACAGTTCAATGCGCAAAACCTTGCGACTTGATCGCATATCCATTTCCCAATGACACTAAGTCCTGAGACTTCAGATGTGTACCCCATTTCACCACTGAAATCTTTTCAGGCATTTGAATAGCACACAGCAGTTCTCTAATCCTCTCTCCATTTCTCACTGGTGAACCAGAAGAGGTCATGAAACGTCTCTGTGACCACAACTGGCCAAAATCATGGACTATTCCGAATCCATACTGGCTGCCTGTATAGATTGTAACTTTCAATTGGGCAGAAACATGGCACACTCTAGTAAGGGCAACCAGTTTGGTGACTTGGGAAGAATACACTCCTTGAAGCCCAGAAGCTTCCAGGATACCAGTAATTGTGCACCCGGCATATCCTGCTATCAGTGTCCCTGTATTGCCTTTTAGACGAGAACCATAAAAAAAGATAATATGGTTATTCTCTTCCAATCGAGTGTCTCTAATGTCAGGTATTGGTTTTGTGCACAAGTCAGTTACTTCAAGGCAATCATGCTCAATGTCTTCCAAATTTTCAATTTCAACATTTTCATTAGGAAGTAAAGTTGCCGGGTTCAGCACTGTACATCTTTTCAGTGCCACATTTGGTGATCCTAGATTACTCGTTTCATATCTGGTCAATCTCACACCAGTCAAATATTGGGTTTTCGTCCTTGTAAGTAGGATCTCAATAGAGTGAGGGACCATTATAGTCAAGGGATATCCCATCACAATGCCCTCACACTGTGTAAGGCTTTGTCCAACCACTGCAACTGCGCACAAACAACCTGGTAAGGTTGCTGCAACTGGGTCCAAAGTGGCTGAAAAATATGCTACTAGGTGGCTTATACCTCCAGGAACCTGCTTCAAGACAGACAAAGAACATGCATCACAATCATGACAAAACAATGTGAAAGGTTTCGTATAGTCAGGCATACCCAAAGCCAGAGCCTTGCACAGACTATCTCTCAATTCAGTGAACGCTTTCATTCCAGCCTGGTCTAACACTATGGGGTCAGTGACTTATGAGTCAGCTTCTGCAATGGTCTTCAAATGACTGAAAAATTAGGAATCCATTGGCCACCATAGCCTACCATCCCTAGAAACATCCTGACATCTCTCTGTGTGGTTAGGAACTCATCTGCAATATGGTTGTAACCCTTTTTCTGGTTATCTTTCTCGATCCCTTCTCAATCTGGTGACCCAAGTATTTCACTTCTTTCTGACAGTATTGTAATTTAAGCGGGACACTTTATGACCATTCTTCCCAAATGGTTCAGCAAGGTAGTCGTGTCATACTTGCATTCGTCCCTTGTTTTGGACGCAATAGGTAAGTCATCAATGTACTGTACCAAGGTCGATTGGAAAGGCAATTCCAACGACTCCAAATTATTTTTCAAGATCTGATTGAATAGGGAAGGTGATTCTGAAAACCCATGGGGAATTCGACACCAACAGTAAACTCAGTCCAAAAGTTTGAAACAAAAGAGATATTGTCTGTCCTCATGAAGAGGCACAGAAAAGAAAGCTTGTGACAAGTCAATGACAGTTACCCACTCGGCATTACATGGAATCTGAAATATTATTACAGCTGGATTTGGCACCATGGGACAACATTTGACCACATTGTCATTTATTTTTCCCAAATCCCTGACAATTCAAACTTTTCCACAGGGCTTTTTCAAACTCATTATCTGTAAATTACATGGGCTGCACAATACTTCCTTCAAACCCCTTGTTTTACAAATTCTGCAATTATTTGGGAAACCTTTATAAGAACATCTTGTGGAATGTGGTACTGGGGAATTTGAGGGAAAATAGCATTTGGCTTTCCAGTAACTTTAACTGGCTCAACTCCCTTTATCAGACCCATCTCTTTTCCTGTCAGATCCCAATACTTTCTCCTTAAACGTTGCCTGCAAGTCAGAGTGAAGCTCTTTCACTGTGAATACTGGAAAAAATTCAATCAAAGGGTATTCCTCATTTGTTGTCTCACATTCTGTCTCTGGTGCTTGGTTATCTTCATCATCGCTATTCGTCTGAATCTCAATTCCATCATTTGAACAAGTCAAGCATCTTGTTTTACACAGCAAGTCTCTTCCCGGTAGGGATGCTGGACTTGAATCACAGACTACAAATTTGTGCAATCCTGGAAGTTGCCAATTTTAACCTGAACTGTTTCTGTAATCACGTTAGTCAAATACTGATTCGCTACTCTTACAATCTGAACTGTTTTAACTGAAAGGGGCAAATTCGGAGCTTCAACTGATCTTACTGTAGAGCTTGTAGTTCCTTTGTTAACCAAGAATGAAACTCTGTGACCCATGACTTTTCCTTTCACATAAGGACCTCTCTGACCTACTTCTAAGGAGGTTGCAGGCACACATGGCTCCTTATCTGAACTTTCGCTCATCCAATCATCGTTGATTCCATTCTCAATGTGTAACGGGAATTGGTGTACTGTGTTATTACTTTGGTTAAGCTTCTGACCTGTGACCTATTGAGAAAGCATCATTTGCTGCTGTTCCATTGGGGCTTGAGGTATTTGAATTTACTGTCTAGGAACCATAGGAACCTGCTGTTGCACTGGCCGCAACTGTGTCATTTGCACACTTGCCATTTGCATCTGCTGCATGGGTTGAAAATTCTGCACTTGATTCATTTTATTTTTAACATTTGGATTAGGATCTCTCATTCTCGGTCCTCTCATATTCTTGAATGAATTGATGTCATTAGTCTGCTGAACAACACCTTCCTGCACCAGCATCGGACACTCCCGTTTCCAATGTCCGACGGCTCCGCATGTGTGGCAAGGCAATAATTACTTAATTCCCTGCACATCATTCTGAGCGACTACCGTACCCAAGTCTGGACCACGATTCACATTACCTTGGCGACCTCTCATCTGGGGCTGAAACATCATGTTTCCCTGCTGCTGCTGTGGTAGTGGCTGTGGGAAATTCCCTTGAATACGTGTCTGTGCAGCTTTAATCTTCATCACCATCACCTTCTCTTTCAGCTTTCTCTGCTTTCATCTCAATTTCATCAGTACAGTATTTTGCATACTGCAACACCTCATTAATCGGCTTTGCTTGTCAGCAAATCAAATGACTCTTAATCATCTGGCTAATTTCAGGTCTCAATCTTTCCACAAATCTGAACACAAAATTAATCATGTCCTTTGCCTCAATTGTCTCTGTACCACTGTAATGCTTGAACCCCTGTAACAATCTCTCATGATATGCCTGTATCGATTCCTTTGCTTCCTGGGCTGTCCTGTCAATTCACTGCCAATCAATGTTCTTGGGCGAAATTCTAATTTTCAAAAATTCAATCACCTTACAGTAATATTTCATTACCTCGGGAGAGGATGCTCCTGTAATTTTATCTCTCTCTGGTTCTCTTGTTGGCCAGTCTAAACTCCTCTTACACTCTATCCACAGATCAGCTGGGACCACCAATGTCTCTAGTAAAGTGTTTAAGTCCTCCCATAGGCATTTTGCAAGTTTTACAAACCTGTCTGCCTGCTGGTACCATTTTAATGGTTTCTCTCTCAATTTTGAATAATCATTTGTAAATGCTAGAATATCACTTCTGCTCCAAGGAACATGAACAAAATACCCCCGGAATCTCTCTCATTGGTAAAATCTTCACTGGATCCTGGCCCTGCTGAACATTTGCAGTCAGCTCCACAGAATCCCTTTTCCTTTTGTCTCTTTTCTTTACCCGTATGCCTTCCCATTTGTCTAATGCTCCCCAAGTCTGGGCACTTTGAAGAAATTCCCGTAGGTGTGCCTTCATTCCTGCAGATCTCATGTGTCCAAAATCTATAGTCTCAAAATCTAATCTGCAACTCCTTTTCAAATGCTTTTTTTCTCTATTTCTATGCCGTATTCTCTTCCAGGTCTGCTAGCTTCCGATGTGCATTGCTCACCTCCCTTGTAATCTTCAGGCACAAATATCTCAACTCTACTTCTGTGTAGGATTCTAACCTGTTCACAACCATAGTTTCCTCAATGAGCTCACCCGCTTCCATGCTTAGCCTAGCGTGGTTCAAATACTCCTCTCCCTTAGGAGCACTCTGTGGGGTGTTCAGCTTGTCTAACCATTCAGTCAACTGCTGAGCAGTCAAACTTTGCAACAAGATGTTGCTGGTTTGGACAGGTATCACCTGCTGTGCAACTGCATTTGGGTTCTGCGGTCAGCAATTTCCAGTTCTGGCTAACATTTGACCTTTCATAGTATCTGGAAGTACTCCAAATGGACTAAGGTCCAGCAATGATCTTGATCCGTCAAAAGTCTGTCCCACAGGAGAAATTACTCTTGTGTTTTCATTATGTCCTCCCCCCATTACATTCTGTGTCCTGACACCCTGTTCACATACACTGGGTTTCTTCTGTGCAAAAAGGGTACGGCTGAATCAACAGCAATAGGGAGAGATATAGCATCTGGGGTTGGTCTGGTACTTAAGTTCTGTGGTAGAGTAACTCCCATGTTCTGACTCATCATTGAAGACATATCTAACTGTGTCCCTGTTACCGGAGTGAATCTCGGCATGACTTGTGACTGCTCTTGTGGCAGTAAAAGCAGAGTTGGTTCTGTCTGAACCAACATCGGTCTCGGAAAAACCTGTTCCATAGGCACCATTAAGTTTGTAGCTGTTTCCCTAATGAGTACATCAGGGTACATTCTTTGGGCCTGTTGTGGTTGCACCTGATTTTGGACTAATGGAGTAGTAGGTGTGTTAAGACTACACTGCATCAAACTCAGTGTCAGGCTAGTATTAACCTGCAACGGACTCACTGTCCCATTAACCTATGTCAGAGCTGAAGGATCAGCACTGGTGCTCGGATCACTCTCATGTGCTGCATATGGTGGTGGACGATTTCTCAATAACTGTAAAATAAATTCATCATCATCTGATTCTTTCTCCACTGTTGAATACGTTCTAGCCTCCCTACTTTCAGATAGGCTTCTATTAGTTTTTCTAGTAGCTTTCCTTTCTTCCTTCTCATTGTCCTGCATAATCGCTGGAAACAACTTGATTCCGTGCAAAGTCTAATTTCTCCAAATTCTCTGAACACTGTCCGGCCTAGCCTCTGTTAATGTCTTTTTTGCCTTTCTCATTCTCCTCTCGAATTTCTGTCGTTGTTGCTCTCTGGCTACTAGCTCCCAGATCGCTAATGCCTCAAACTGTGCTGGTCTCGAAAGGGGCTTTGATTCATATAGCACCATCCTTAAATGCTCTAAAACCCTCAAGTTGAACGTTACATTTACAGGAAACGGTAAACTCCCATCTTCCTCTGTCACTTTGCACCATTGCTTTAGCCAAAGACATGGCACAACACCCTTTTCTTCCATTACAATGTAAGCTGGTCACCTTCTGGCGGTGTAACCTCACCTGTACTTGTTGTAATGTATGAATCTCCCCTTAAGGCACTCTTTAAAGCTATGAAAAATTTCATCTTTTCAACCTTTTTGCTATTTAGAATCAAATCAGGAGGCGACTTTTAATCCCAGAATACTCTTCACCCACTTTCTCAACCAATTGCGCCTCCCGGACGGCTGCCAATCCGTGTGTGACCCTTCTCAATTATCAACGTATCCAGGCTCAGCTCCAATGACTTTACACTCATACGTACTGCGGCTGACAAAGTCCCACAGGAAAGAGAACAATTGTTTCAGTTGCACTTACAGCTACTCCTTCTTTCTCAGTTTCCCTGATTTGCAAGGAAAATTCAACCTGCAAATGTTACTCTCAACTGATCAGTGGGTCTCTCCTAGTGCACATAGGACTCATCAGATCTCAGTCGAAATCCTCTTTCACTCACTTTGACTCACACTCTGACTTGTTGACCATGCCGGATTGACCTACTAAACCAGGCAAATTACAACACAAAACCAAGTGTCTCATTCACTTTTCAATATACTCCTGAGTCTTAGACCACGCAGGGTCCGTACATCAACAACCACGTGCACAAAGCGCCACACACATGTGAAGTTCGTTGACCTCCCTACTCTCACACTGTGGAGTACACACAGTGCTTCTACAACTTCAAGTGGAGTGCGCATACTCCCTAAACCCTCACAAACATCACAATTTACCTGCGATTTGCATAAGCTGTGCAAGCGCAAAACCTACTTCATTCACTCTATCACTAGAACGCCAAGAACATCCTCCAACAACCATTGGCGGGCTCCAAGATTCTGGGAAAGTCATTTCGGGACATAGGGAAACATTTTCCCTCCAATTTGCATAATTGAAAAAATAAATCAGAAACCTATACCGGGCATCTATGATGGACTCTTACGGAGACGAACCATCAGTCTGCTACCACGTCTGTGAATACCTATTATTCTGTACCGGACGTCTATGAAGTGTTCTTAATGAGACAAACCATCTGTCTGACCTTAATAAGTAAACTTACAAGGGGATGCGAATAGGTCGATGAACCTTTTGACTCACATTTAAGATGTTCCCACCGTAGAGCCAGTACAGGCAGATCAGTAATCAATAACCAATCAGTAACATCAATAATAAATGATAATCAATCGCATTAGTAATCAGTTGGAGTTAGTAATTATCACACATCATGACCTTTCAGTCACAAATAACCACACCTTTAGTAAAAGTTTGAATATTTATTTCCCTATATTAACAATGCCAATGTCACGTAAAATAATCTCAATATCAAATGATAAACATACAGAAACATCACTGGCTGTCCAAATCGATGACGTGACGTAATCTAATCAAAGCTTAAACCACTACACACTCTAGAGTTACAATGCAAGTTAATAACCAGAACAATTGTTCAGACGATATCACATACATTTAGATTCAGCAAAGAAAAGACATCAAACATTATTCCTTATAGCAGACATTCATTAGTAAGGAATCCTTACCTAACACCAGATTAGCATCGGCATGCTGGGCTTCATGCAAAACAATTTGGTAAACACACATATTTGGAAAACATCTACCTATGGCTCTATCAAAATAGTGCGGTTGGTACCTAGAAAGATAAAGCAAACAGTCTTAAGAAACACTTCAGTAATAATATACCGCTCCTCAAAAGAATCGGCAAGCTAAGATAGCCTTCATCATCAGGACATCAGTTCGGTCAGCAAGGCATCAGGATTCAGCGTCAAAGTTCAGAAAATTTAAAGTCTTTAAGCAATTCGGAAGAATAGAGGTAAACCCTCAAGAAGTAAGGGAAGAATGGCACCTCTCCTCTTGGTGCAGTCTGGCTAAGTTAGATTTCCCAAAACTAATTCCCAAGTCCCTATTGGTCAAGGGATTTCATGTTCACACTTTGGCCAATAAAACTAAAACATTAAATCTATACTTTCTACTAGTACTCGGTTCACATGTCGCAGATTGGCTTCTCTTGTAATGCCCTCATCATCCGACTCGTCAGGTAGCAATATTGTTGCAGTTTATACTCCAGTCAGTGTCTCCATTGTTCTCCTCCTGAGAAAGTCAATCTTACATACATTACACTCATAATGTTACATTTAGCAAGAACAGCATCTTCTAGCAAGCGGTTCTCATGAGAAAAGACTTTTAGCTACTAGCACATTTAGGCAGCACAGTGGAAAATCATAGCTTAATTCTCTAAGAAAATATTTTATTAACATTTTATTACGCATATCTGCGTGCTCGGAAGACAGATGAAAACTCTACTTTATGACAGCAGAACCTGTTTGACAGGTCCCGCTGTCAGAAAGCAGGCTCTGGGGCATATTCATGAGCTCCTAGCATCACCAGAGAATCACTTTTTGTGAGGTTCAGGTGGCGCAAAGCCCTGCGCTATATTTACAAGATGGCATTAATTAAGTCACTTTTTGTGGCCCAGGGGTGGCGTTAGCAAGACGCAACGTGGAGGAATACTTTTATTCCGCCTCATTTTTTGCTTTTTCTATGTGTACTGCATTCTGCAGCATGCATTAAAGAGCAAATTGCCAGACATGATTGTTTATGTAGGGGAAGGTGTCCCTTCCTGCACATAAACAATCATTTCAAATTGATGCTGTGGCACTTCTGTGTGTGATGCATTCTGCAGCACACACAGAACTGCCAATTAATGATTGTGTTTGTGCAGTAAGGGACACCTTCCCACACATAAACAATCAAACCTCTCAATGCTGACATCCTTGCATGATGGTGTAAGGATGCCTGCATTGGCATGAGGCAGCTCAATGTAGCGCCAGCACAGGGGACTACACAGGGGTGCGCCATATACAATTAAATATGGCGCATCCCTGCATTGTGAAAATGATGGAGCTCGACGCTGCCAATTTTGTCACAATGCCCGCTCTGTCATTTTCCTTTAAATATGGGCCTTTGTTTGCTGTGACTTGGCTGCAGCTGCCAAAGAGCAGCCAAGGCACAGCAAACAGCTCTGTCCCTGGGGTGGGTACCCCAGGACATAGCAAGAGCCGCCCCTGGGGTGTGATGGTCACCAGGGTCATCAGTGGCTCCACAAGGGGGAGATACGTGGCCCCCCTCCAACATGTATAGCCCTGGAGAGGTGGTGGTCCCAAGGGCTAAATGGGGCCAAAATAGACCCCCATTACATATTTTACTATTAGTCCCAGGGAGGTGGTGGTCCCCAGGGTCTGGGGGGCCACGGGGCCCCCACACCTTATTGGTTAACTGCCCTGTGGAGCTGGTGGTCCCTAGGGCTGTGGGAGGCCCAGGCCCCTGCGCCTAATTTCTGTAATGCCCTGGGGATGGTGGTCCCTGAGGAGTGGGGGGCCATGCGGCCCCCGCACATAATTCATTAATCGCCCCAGGCAGGTGGTGGTCCCAGGGCTTTGGTGTGGCAGGGCCCCCCCTATTAAAACCAAAACAGTCCCCTAGGGACCTGGTCCACCCTGGGGGTTATTTTAATAAACTGCTTTTTAGCCCTGGGGGTCCCTTTGAGACCCAAACACCAGAGCTAAGGGGTCAGGGTGTTCATACCCTGGTCTCTTTTGTATTTTTTTTATTCTTTTTTTCTGGGATTCGGCTGAAGCCAAGTCCCAACATAGCTGCCAACACTTCTGAAATGTTGGCAGCCAATCAGAAATCAGCACGAGATCAGAAGGGGTCACAAATCCTACGCTTTGTTATATGTGCAAATTTGGATTTCCTTAAACTTCACAAAACTACTAATGGATTTACACCAAGTAATAAAATGGGCTTTTTCTGCACCAAAGGCCACCTTTCTGCCAGATTGTTGAAATTCAATCTAGTGGTTTTGGTGCTATTCCATATGGAAAAATGATTGGGGAAAACACGTTTTGAGACCCCCCCTTTTTCTCAGCCCCTGCTAGATGGATCACCCCAAAACTTTCCAGACAGCAGCTGAAGTGAGCATTGTATTTTCTTGGAAAATTTTGGGAAGATTTGTCAAGCAGTGCCAAGTTTATTGGCAAAACAAAAACACTCTTTCTATAGAAACTTGGTCCTAACTATAACTACCTAGTGGTGACTGCCACTAGGATATATATATATATATATATATATATATATATATATATATATATATTTACATTTACATATATATATTTATGCATGTATGTATACATATATATATATATATAAAAAAAATATATATATATACGTTTGAAATTGTGTATTTGACATGATATTTTCACCTAACTATAACATCCCTCATCACTATAACGTTTGATTTTTTTGCTTGTTATCCTTCTCAAGTCACATGCAAAAGTATTGAACTTCTTAAATAAAGCTACAGTTCTACTAGTCATTACTAGGTGTTTAATTCAAGTTAAATGCAAGAGCACACATATTCTTTCATTAAGCTGCAGTTCCAGAAGTTGTTACTAGCCATCCTTTACAAGTCCTTTACAAACCAAATACAAAAGCACTGAAATTCTCATTTAAACTGCAGTTTCACAAAGTTACTAGTTGTCCCTTTGAAGTCAATCGTAAAAGTATTGAAATTCTTACAGGAAGTCGTAGTTCCACTATTTATTGCTAGGTGTCTGTATTGAGTGAGATGCAAAGCCATTTAAATTCTTGCATGAAGCTTCAGTCCCACTAATAGTTACTGGGTGCCCTTCACAAGTCAAGTGCAAAAGAATTTATATTCTTTCATGAAGGTGTAGTTCCTCAAATCGTTAGTAGGCTCCTCTCTTGAGTCAGATGCAAAGCATTGAAATTCTTATATGAACCGGTAGTTCCACTAGTTTCTGTTCGGTGTTTCTATTGAGTCAGATGCAAGAGCATTGAAAATCTTACATGAAACTGTAGGCCCACTGGTCATTAGTATGGATGTCTCAGAAGTCGAATGAAAGAGCTATCATGAAGCCGCAATTCCATTAGTTGTTACCAGGTGTACCTCACAAGTCAAATGCAAAAGCTTTGACATTCCTTCATGAAGCTCCAGTTCCACAAGTCCTTAGTAGTTGTCTCTCTCAAATAAAATGCAAAAACAGTGAAATTCTTTCATGAAATTGCAGTTCCACTAGTCATAACTAAGGGCCCCTATCACGTCAGATGCAAAAGTATTGAAATTCTTACATGAAGCTGCAGTTCCTCGTAAGTCAAATGGCAAAACATTAAATTCTTGCATAAAGCTGCAGATTCACTAGTCGTTACTAGATGTCCCTCAAAGGTCAAATGCAAATGCATTGAAATTCTTTTATGAAACTGCAATTCAACAAGTCCTTACTTGGTGTCAATTCAAATGTAAAACCATTGGAATTCATTCATGAAGCTGCAGCTCCACTAGTCATTGCTAGGTGTCCCTCTTGATTCAAATACAGCAACTTTGATATTCTTACTCAGAGTTGCAGTTTCACTATTTGTGAGTAAGGGGCTAATTACGATCCTGGCAGTCTTCAGACCACCAGGGCAGTCTTACCATCGCCATAGAGGTGGTCCGACCACTTATGTTGGTAGTCAGACCGCCACATTATGACTGTGGGGGTTCGGCCACGGTCGGACCGCCAGTCGGAGCTTCCCTCCACTGGAGGGACTGGCGGTGCTGGCAGTCCTAATCTGCTATAGCAGTGCTGCATGCAGACCCGGCCTGGGGATTATGACCTCCCCGCCATCTTTTACATGGCGATTGCACCACAATGTAAAAACTGGTAGAGATGGGGTGCTGGGGGCCCCAAGAGGGCCCCTGCACTGCCCGTGCACTTGGCATGGGCAGTGCAGGGGCTCCCATAGACAGCCCCATTGCGCTTTTTACTGCCTACATTGTAGACAGTAAAAAGAGTGATGGGTGCTGTTGCACCCTTCACACCGCAACATTACCGCTGGCTTAATTATGAGCCGGTGCCAATGTTGTGGGCTTCTCCCTTGTAATGGGGCCCGTGGGAAGGCAGCCGCACTGGTACAACCTGACCGCAGGAGTTTGGCAGGTGGTGTTTTCCAACCACCAAACTCATAATGACCCACTAAGTGCCCCCACTGAGGTGATGCAAAAGCATTTTAATTCTTACATGACATCAGCTCCACTAGTTGTTACAAGTTGTCTCTCACAAGTCAAATGCTGAAGCATTGAAATTCTTTCCTGAAGCTGCAGTACTACTAGCTTTTACTAAGCCCCATATTTACTATAATTTTGTGTTGGAGTTGCATCACTTTTGTGGTGCAGTCACAGCGCAAAATCATTTTTGGTATTTACTAAGCTACGCAAAGTCACTTTGTGTGGTTTTGTGTGCTTTAGTAAATGCAAAGTAACACAGCACCTGTAGCAAGGTGGCAGTATTATGTGCTATGACAGAGGGTCTTACCATGTAATACTAGCATGTTAAACCCAGAAGTGGACCTCAGATTCAGACCAGTAAACCTTAGTTCAATCCTGGTACAGCGACAAAGGGCAATCAGGCTACTTAGAGGAACATGTGCTAATCATTTCACAACACTAACATGAAATCTAAGTAGTTGACACGGTTTGAAAGAAATCCAACACAATTTATGAAGGAACAGTTCCAGACATCATTAGTAGGTGTCCTTCTCGAGTCAGATGCAAAGCATTGAAATTCTAATATGAAACAGTAGTTCCAATTAAATAAAGCATATGTCTACATTAATTTAGACACCAAAACCAAATTTCGATAAGTTGCAGAATTTATTGGCAAAACAAAAACACTCTTTCTATAGAAACTTGGTCCTAACTATAACTACCTAGTGGTGACTGCCACTAGGATATATATATATATATATATATATATATATATATATATATATATATATATATATATATATATATATATGATATATATATATATATATATATTTACATTTACATATATATATTTATGCATGTATGTATACATATATATATATATAAAAAAAAAATATATATATATACGTTTGAAATTGTGTATTTGACATGATATTTTCACCTAACTATAACATCCCTCATCACTATAACGTTTGATTTTTTTGCTTGTTATCCTTCTCAAGTCACATGCAAAAGCATTGAACTTCTTAAATAAAGCTACAGGTCTACTAGTCATTACTAGGTGTTTAATTCAAGTTAAATGCAAGAGCACACATATTCTTTCATTAAGCTGCAGTTCCAGAAGTTGTTACTAGCCATCCTTTACAAGTCCTTTACAAACCAAATACAAAAGCACTGAAATTCTCATTTAAACTGCAGTTTCACAAAGTTACTAGTTGTCCCTTTGAAGTCAATCGTAAAAGTATTGAAATTCTTACAGGAAGTCGTAGTTCCACTATTTATTGCTAGGTGTCTGTATTGAGTGAGATGCAAAGCCATTGAAATTCTTGCATGAAGCTTCAGTCCCACTAATAGTTACTGGGTGCCCTTCACAAGTCAAGTGCAAAAGAATTTATATTCTTTCATGAAGGTGCAGTTCCAGAAGTCGTTAGTAGGTGTCCTTCTCGAGTCAGATGTAAAGCATTGAAATTCTTATATGATACGGTAGTTCCATTAGTTGCTGTTTGGTGTCTCTATTGAGTCAGATGCAAAAGCATTGAAAATCTTACTTGAAGCTTCAGTACAGTCCCACTGTTAGCTACTAATTACTGGGTACCCTTCACAAGTCAAATGCAAAAGAATTTATATTCTTTCATGAAGGTGTAGTTCCTCAAATCGTTAGTAGGCTCCTCTCTTGAGTCAGATGCAAAGCATTGAAATTCTTATATGAACCGGTAGTTCCACTAGTTTCTGTTCGGTGTTTCTATTGAGTCAGATGCAAGAGCATTGAAAATCTTACATGAAACTGTAGGCCCACTGGTCATTAGTATGGATGTCTCAGAAGTCGAATGAAAGAGCTATCATGAAGCCGCAATTCCATTAGTTGTTACCAGGTGTACCTCACAAGTCAAATGCAAAAGCTTTGACATTCCTTCATGAAGCTCCAGTTCCACAAGTCCTTAGTAGTTGTCTCTCTCAAATAAAATGCAAAAACAGTGAAATTCTTTCATGAAATTGCAGTTCCACTAGTCATAACTAAGGGCCCCTATCACGTCAGATGCAAAAGCATTGAAATTCTTACATGAAGCTGCAGTTCCTCGGAAGTCAAATGGCAAAACATTAAATTCTTGCATAAAGCTGCAGATTCACTAGTCGTTACTAGATGTCCCTCAAAGGTCAAATGCAAATGCATTGAAATTCTTTTATGAAACTGCAATTCAACAAGTCCTTACTTGGTGTCAATTCAAATGTAAAACCATTGGAATTCATTCATGAAGCTGCAGCTCCACTAGTCATTGCTAGGTGTCCCTCTTGATTCAAATACAGCAACTTTGATATTCTTACTCAGAGTTGCAGTTTCACTAGTTGTGAGTAAGGGGCTAATTACGATCCTGGCAGTCTTCAGACCACCAGGGCAGTCTTACCATCGCCATAGAGGTGGTCCGACCACTTATGTTGGTAGTCAGACCGCCACATTATGACTGTGGGGGTTCGGCCACGGTCGGACCGCCAGTCGGAGCTTCCCTCCACTGGAGGGACTGGCGGTGCTGGCAGTCCTAATCTGCTATGGCAGTGCTGCATGCAGACCCGGCCTGGGGATTATGACCTCCCCGCCATCTTTTACATGGCGATTGCACCACAATGTAAAAACTGGTAGAGATGGGGTTCTGGGGGCCCCAAGAGGGCCCCTGCACTGCCCATGCACTTGGCATGGGCAGTGCAGGGGCTCCCATAGACAGCCCCATTGCGCTTTTTACTGCCTACATTGTAGACAGTAAAAAGAGTGATGGGTGCTGTTGCACCCTTCACACCGCAACATTACTGCTGGCTTAATTATGAGCCGGTGCCAATGTTGTGGGCTTCTCCCTTGTAATGGGGCCCGTGGGAAGGCAGCCGCACTGGTACAACCTGACCGCAGGAGTTTGGCAGGTGGTGTTTTCCAACCACCAAACTCATAATGACCCACTAAGTGCCCCCACTGAGGTGATGCAAAAGCATTTTAATTCTTACATGACATCAGCTCCACTAGTTGTTACAAGTTGTCTCTCACAAGTCAAATGCTGAAGCATTGAAATTCTTTCCTGAAGCTGCAGTACTACTAGCTTTTACTAAGCCCCATATTTACTTTAATTTTGTGTTGGAGTTGCATCACTTTTGTGGTGCAGTCACAGCGCAAAATCATTTTTGGTATTTACTAAGCTACGCAAAGTCACTTTGTGTGGTTTTGTGTGCTTTAGTAAATGCAAAGTAACACAGCACCTGTAGCAAGGTGGCAGTATTATGTGCTATGACAGAGGGTCTTACCATGTAATACTAGCATGTTAAACCCAGAAGTGGACCTCAGATTCAGACCAGTAAACCTTAGTTCAATCCTGGTACAGCGACAAAGGGCAATCAGGCTACTTAGAGGAACATGTGCTAATCATTTCACAACACTAACATGAAATATAAGTAGTTGACACGGTTTGAAAGAAATCCAACACAATTTATGAAGGAACAGTTCCAGACATCATTGGTAGGTGTCCTTCTCGAGTCAGATGCAAAGCATTGAAATTCTAATATGAAACAGTAGTTCCACTTAAATAAAGCATATGTCTACATTAATTTAGACACCAAAACCAAATTTCGATAAGTTGCAGATAACCGGAGTTATCAATTTTAAAGTATTAAATAAATCAATACTTTGCAGAACTGTCAAAATGTATCATAGGGGTCAATGAGAGAAAACAGATTATGCAATTGGTCACTTGTGGGGTGAGTTCTGTGGAACCCACCTGGGGCTAAGGTTTTCCAGGTCCCTAGACCAAGTCTCAACAGACAGTATTTGATTATCTTGCCAAGAGAATCCGGGATCAGAGGTACTCCGGCTGTCCTTGGTGATGACGGGATCCGCGGGTGCTGTCAAAATTGCAACATTCGACAAAAACACACTCAGACGTGGATCTACACTCTACCTTTGGAAAGTAGAGGCCTTTGGGGCCCCAGGACCTGGATTACACAGGTGGTACTTCGCTACCACGTCCTGCGGCTCCGGGTGCAGAGGTAGCCTTGGTCCTGTCAATCACTGTAGGGTTGAAGTTACCTCCTTCCAGATCTGCAGGATTTCAGAGTGGGGTCATTGCCGATGAAGGTCACTATTGCTCAGAGTTGTTCTGAAGTCAATGATGTCTGGGAAAGGGTCGATTACTGGGCTGGCGACGAACAATCCTTGGCAACAGAAAAATGTATCCACTAGTACTTCATTGGGTGGAGGTCGACAGGAGTGGTGTAGCAGCTCAAAACTTGGTATGTGCCTCACTACAACTCCTGGGGTGCAGGCCACCAATTTTCTTTTGGCATCTCAAGAGGGGCCTGACGGCTTGCAGTTCTTGTGACACAGCATGTCGACTCTTCTGCAGGTTGCAAATGACTGGTTCCAGCAGTCAGGGGAGTCTGCTTCAGTTTCTGGCATCCACGGAGTCCCTCTTTCAGGGATCAGCAAGCTTTTGCCACAGGCACATGTCGGGCACACAGTTACAGTATATAGGTCCTCATTACGACCCTGGCGGAGGGTGATAAAGTGGCGGTAATACCGCCAACAAGCTGGTGGTAAGTACCGCCAAATTAGGACCATGGCGGTGATAACTCCCATAGACAGCCAATGTACCACACCAACCGCCACGGCGGAAATAACAGCCACCGCAGCGATAGCCTCCAACACCCAGGCGGAACACAAAGTAATGCCCACCATATTTTGACCCTGCAATCCACCACCTTTTCTGGGGCAGTACCAATGCCAACAAAAGCCTGGCGGAAACAGAGCTCAGAAGTGAAAGGACTCACCATTGGAGACACAGGGAAGAACCACACCATCATGGAACCTGAACTGCATGTTTTCCCGATGAACTTCTACTCTATGCTCCACCTGGAACGCCAACGCCGATGAAGATGACGATGGTGAGTACAGCCACCTAACACACAAGGGAGGGTGGGAGTAAAACGAGAGTGACACACCTACACACCACACACACCTGCACACACACACACAGCATACACAACCAGCTGCACAAGAAAAACAATGTGTCCCTGAAAAACTGAAGAATAATGCAAGGACAACAGGAATTGACTAAAGTGATTGTAATCAGATCAACATCAAAATGAATAATTTGATTTGTCAATGAAACAGATACGTACACATGTTCACAAAGGGACACTGCCCAGTCCAATGTTCAAAGGGCTCACATGGCCACACGGCACAGTCTACGGCCTAACTCAAATCCTGACCACATCCAGATAGAACAGTGCATGGGCACCAGTTTGCAAATAGGGGGCACCTCCGCCGGATGTGGGAACAAGCCCTCTGGTTCTGGATGGAGCTCCATGCCCATTGCTTTGTCCTTGGGGGTGCAAGGCCACAGTCTCTGGAGTGGGTGTCTTCCCCACTGGTTCTGGAGGGGGTAACATGCCCATTGCTTGGTCCTGAGGAGTGCAAGGCCACAGTCTCTGGAGTGGTTGTCTTTCCCACTGGTTCTGGAGGGGGACAACATGCCCATTGCTTTGTCCCGGGGAGTGCAAGGCCACAGTCTCTGGAGTGGGTGTCTACCCCACTGGTTCTGGAGGGGGCAACATTTGCATTGCTTTGTCCTGGGGAGGGCAAGGCCACAGTCACTGGACTGGGTGTCTTTCCCACTGGTTCTGGAAGGGACAATATGCCCATTGCTTTGTCCTGGGGAGTGCAAGGCCACAGTCTCTCAACTGTGTGTCTTTCCCACTGGTTCTGGAGGGGGCAGCCCGCAGAATAGCCCCTGGAGGGTGGACTACATGGAGTCCGCCGGCTGTGACTGCTGCACTGTGGTGGAGGTGGAAGAGGCTCCTGGGCAGCCCCGCACTCACTGATGGATTCATGGTGGTGGTTGAAGGAGGCTCCTGGGCAGCCCCTACACTCACTGATGGCTGCATGGTGGTGGTTGTACGAGGAGGCTCCTGGGCAGCCCCTGCCCTCACTGATGGCTGCACACCCACAGCTGTGGGTGGGGAACCCGTGACAGCTGGTGGGGGGGGGGCAGTGTTAGCCTGACAGCTTGCCACGTAGAGTGCCTCGTCTCTTCCTGTTCATGAGTCAGGGATCCCTTACCCATCCTGGCAGGGGTGGGTGGTCTCTTCTCCTCTCTGCTTGGTGGTGAAGGCTTGTTCCCCTTCCTCACAGCTGGTGCAGACTCCTTCCCCTTCTTCACAGCTGGTGCAGGCTCCTTCCCCTTCCTCACAGCTGGTGCAGGCTCCTTCCCCTTCCTCACAGCTGGTGCAGGCCCCTTCCCCTTCCTCACAGCTGGTGCAAGACTCTTCCCTTTCATCCCTGGTGGTGCTGGCTCCTTCCCCTTCAGTGTTGTAGGTCTGGTATCCTTACCACCATGAGTAGGTGGTGCTACCACTGTCCCTGTGGACTGTTTGGCTGAGGTGCTGGGCTGTGTCCTTGGTACCCTGCCCATACGGGCAGGACGGGAGGAGGAGTAGGGAAGAGGTCAAATTGGGAAAGGAAAAGTTTTTTAGGACAGTGGGGCAGGAGGAGGGAGGGGTAATGGGAGTGGAGGATGAGGGAGTGGTTGTTGGAGGTGTACGTCTGTGGGTGCAGGTGCACGGGTTGTATGCTGATATGAGGTGGATGGCTGTTGGGTGTCTGAGTGCTTGCGTTTGTGTCCTTTGGGGGGGCAGACACAGTGGAAGAGGACACAGGGGACACGTGCATGGATGTTGCAGAGGTGTCTGCCATTTTGGTGTGTGTTCTGCTTGGTGATGCTGATAGTGGATGTAGATGTAGTGCATGAAGGTGTGAGTGTGGACATAACTGGGAGGGAGGTGGAGGAGGAGGAGGAAGACTGTGGATGTTGTCGTGTCTGCAACAGTATGTTGTTTGTGTGAGTGCCTGTGGGATGAAGTGTGGTGCTTGTGTTTGCCGGTGGCACTCTTGTGTGTTGCCTTGTGTGCATGCTTGTCTGTCTGTGCGCTTGGGATGGGTTGGGGTTGAGGAGAATGGGACTGGGAAGTGGTAGTTGGAGGGGGGACGGTAGGAATAGGGACAATGGATCTCTTCAGAGAGGAGGCCAGAGCCTGATTCGATCTATGTGGGGCTGCCAAACAACCAAGAATTCCCTCCAGGAATGCATTACATTGCTGCATCTGGGATGCCAGCCCTGGATGGCATTCACAATGGTTGACTGCCCTACAGAGATGGATCTCAGGAGGTCAATAGCCTCCTAACTCAGGGCAGCAGGGCTCACTGGGGCAGGGCCTGATGTACCTGGGGTGAAGGAGATGCCCACCCTCCTGGGTGAGTGGGCACGGGCAAATCGCTGAGGGGCTACTGGGAGGGTGGTGCTGGCACTGGGGGTGGTGGCTGTACCTGCAGCTGGCGTGGTCACAGAGGTGTCTGACACTACCAGGAAGCTCCCATCGGAGGAGGTATTAGAATCTGTGTTGTCCCCTCCAGTCTCCACCGTGGAGCTCCCCTTGCCCTCTGTCCCACTTGTTACCTCGGTGTTGGTGGACTCTGCTTCCCGGGTCCTGTAGGATGCATCTCCTTCTGTCACTGGTGCCTCTGCTCCGCGGCCAGATGATGCTGATGCACTCAAGGACAGGATGACAAAACAAGAAAGGGGGGAGAGAGACAACGGATACATTGGGGTCAATGACTGCACCAACATCACCGTTAGCGTACACAGCAACCTCACACACAGGGAACAGGCCTACGTACTATGCATTGCACTACCAGTGAAATGGCTAGTCACCAAGGCATGAGGAGGAGCACACACTGCCAACTGCAGCACACCTGGGACCCACGCAGCCCTGCCTAGAAGTGAATACTAACAAGCTAGGTTACCTGTATTTGCCATGCAACCATTACCCTTCAGAGGACTGAAGTGTATGTTGAGTGTTATTGATGTCACCGTTGTGGAATCCCTTGCGTTCGTGTCAGTGACATAGAGGGATTCAAGAACGGGAGAGGAACACGACGGTAAGAACTCACTACGCGTTACTGTGCATCTCCTTTGTACTGCAAGGAATTGCTTATTAATAAATAAAGTATTTACTGCAAGAACGACTACGAAGCTACGCTGTTGTAGCTTAATCGGTGAGTTTGTTCCGAGGCACTTGATTCTGTATGATTTGGTGCCCTGCAGCAACGGGCTCGCTGGAACGTAGGAGGGCCATCTGAGTTTCAAATGCCGGAAGCGGAAATACGTCATCTCAATGTGTTTACGTGCCGCCATTTTGAATTGGGAAGTGTTAGATTACATTTCAAGCGACTTGGTGGAAAACTGGTGAATTCTACATATTACCTTAAGTAAACGCTCAAGCGCTTTTATCCATTCTTAGCGCTTTGAAAAATGAAACTTTAAAAAATATAATTCAGGAAAAGAGACATTTTTGGTGAAGTGTTTATAATTATACAAGAAAAATAAGATTTACAATTTATAGTTTGCCACAACATCAAGGAATACAGCTGTAAGAATATTTTAAAAAGGGAGACTGTTCAACAACGGTATGGCTTCAGACAACCCCTGGAACTTGTCACTACCACAAGCTTTCATACCAGTTTCAGGCATACCAATTCTGAAATGAAAAGAGTGGTGCGAATATTTAGACAATGATATTTCTGCACTGATGATGAAGAAGAACTCGACATGGAAAAAACGTTTAAGATTCTTTTACATTGTTTAGGCCCGTGAGGTTTGAAAGTTTTTAATAATATTAATAAGAAACCGAGACAAGAGGGTCAAAGAGACATATATGTCCCCTGTGCCTCCCGCATCTACAGGTACAGCCGCCACCCCCCCCTACCAGCACTGCCCTCCCAGCAGCCCCTCTGCCTGTGCCCTGTGGCCGCTCACCCAGGAGGGTGAGCATCTCCTTCACCCCAGGCACCTCAGTCTCTGCCCCAGTCAGCCCTGCTGCCCTCAGTGAGGAGGCCATTGACCTCCTGAGATCCCTCACTGTTAGGCAGTCTACCATTCTGAATGCCATCCAGGGTGTAGAGAGGCAGTTGCAACAGACAAATGCATACCTAGAGGGCATTCATTCTGGCCAGACAGCCCAACAGTGAGCATTTCAGACTCTGGCCTCAGCACTGATGGCAGCCATTGTCCCTGTGTCCAACCTCCCCCCTCCAACTTCCTCCACCCAGACCCAATCCCCAGTACCTCAGCCTATCCCAAGCACACCATCAGACCAGCATGCACACACCTCAACACACAAGGGTAGCTCTGGCAAACATAAGCACCACACATCCCACAGGCACTCACACAAGCATCATACCCATGCACACATACCAACATCCACTGCCTCCACTGTGTCTCCCTCCTCCACGTCTTCCTCCTCCCTCCCTGTCACGTCTCCACTCACACCTGCATGCACTACATCCTCAGCCACTACCTTCATCACCAGCACGCTCATCACCACACACCGCTCACATGCAATCACCATCCCCACTACCATTCACACATCCCCTGTGTCCTCTACCAGTACGTCTCCACTCCCAAACCCCCTCCATCTACCCGTCCCAGTGTGTCTAAAAAACTTTTCCTGTCAAACCTTGACCTATTCCCTTCACCTACTCCACCCCTTCCGTCCCCTAGGGCCAGCCTTTCCAGGTCCCAACCCAGCACCTCAGCCTCCACATCACCGGGCACAGCGGTGTCATCAGTAACCGGATTCTGGAGTGCGCCAAGCAGCAGGGCTGCCAGTGTCCCAAGGAGCGAGGCCAAGGACATTCCCCCACCTCCAAAACAGAAGAGGTTGCCCACATCCCGGAGGGAGAAGGCCAAAACACCTGCCACCAAGGGCTCAGCCAAGAGAACAGTTGGGAGTGGCAAGACAGCTGCGCCACCACCCAAGGTGGGGAAGGGCCTGAAAAAGAAAGGCAAGACAACGTCGCCGCCAACCTGCACGGCGGACAAGACCGCCACCGGCACTGCCACATGCACTGCCGCCACGGGCACCGCCGTCGGCACCCAACATACTGAGCCCTTCACCAGCACCGCAGACACTGTGCCCTTCGGCAGCACTGCGGTCAGTGAGCCCGCCACCAACACCGCCGCTCATGACACCGCCGCCAGCACTGAGGTCAGTGAGCCCGCCACCAGCACCGCCGCTTATGACACCGCCGGCAGCACCGAGGTCAGTGAGCCCCCCGCCAGCACTGCCGCTCATGACACCACCGCCAGCACCGAGGTCAGTGAGCCCGCCACCAGCACCGCTGCTCATGACACCGCCGCCAGCACTGAGGTCAGTGAGCCCCCCACCAGCAACATCGCTCATGACACCGCCGCCAGCACTGAGGTCAGTGAGCCACACACCAGCACCGCTGCCCAATGACCGCCGCAAGCACAGCCGCTACTGAGCCCGCTGCCAGCACCGCCAGTGGCCACGCCACATCCTGAGCCAGTGGCACCAAAGCAGGCATGGCTGCCATCCCCAGTGGTTATGCGTACGAGGCTGGTGGTCAGTTCCAGGGGCCTGGGCAGCTTCCATGTTGCCCCCTCCAGAACCAGTTGAGTATCACTTCCACTACCTCAGTCCTTGGCAGGATGAAGCACTCTGGCCACCAAGCCCCCTCCAGAACCAGTGGAGTATCACATCCACTACCTCAGTCCTTGGCAGGATGAAGCACTCTGGGCACAAAGCCCCCTCCAGAACCAGTGGAGTATCACTTCCATTACCTCAGTCCTTGGCAGGATGAAGGACTCTGGGCACCAAGCCCCCTCCAGAACCAGTGGAGTATCACATCCACTACCTCAGTCCTTGGCAGGATGAAGCACTCTGGGCACAAAGCCCCCTCCAGAACCAGTGGAGACTTTTATCCACTTGAGAGACTGTGGCTTTGCACTCCCCAGGATAAAGCAGTGGGCAAACTACCCACTTGAGAGACTGCAGCTTTGCACTCCCCAGGATAAAGCAGTGGGCAAACCACCCACTGGAGAGATTTGAGAGACTGTGGCTGTGCACTCCCCAGGATTGGTGCAGTACCTGGACTTGAATTCTTGTTGTATATATTTGTTTATAGTGTATCTAAAATTTGTATTAATGGATTTTACATGATTACAATCGTGCAACTCATTTCCTTTCATCATTGCGTTCTTCCAGGAGGGTTGGGGGGTGTAAATGTAATGTTTCAGCATATATTGGTGTGTGTGTTGTAGTGGGTGGGGGTGGGGGTGTTGCATGTTTGTGTCACTCTCTTTGCCCTCCCCCTCCCCTGTGTTGTAGGTGCAGTACTCACCGTGGTCAGCGCCGCCGTCGGTCTTGCTCCTGGTAGAGGAGCAGGAAGACAATTGCAGGGAGTATTTGGAGTTCAGGCTCCATGGCGTCCTGGTTCCTCGTGGGTTGTGTAGAGGTGAGTGTTTCCCGTTCCAAGTCCTGTTTCCGCCATGTTTTTGTTCACATTGAATCCGCCCCGGAAAAGGTGGTGGATTGGCCAGTCATAATAGTGTGGGCGTACATTGTCTTCCGCCTGACTGTTGACGGTGACCACCATGCTGTTTGTTCGTACCGCCGTGGCGGTCGGATTGTTAAAGTGGTTGTCTATGTTGGCGGTTTCTGCCGTAGTCGTAATCCCATTTTTTTCAGTCGGCCTGTTGGCGGTATTACTGCCGCTTTAACACCGACCACCACTGTTGTAATGAGGGCCATAGTGTCAACAGAGGGAATCAAACCAAAGGGAGAACTAATATCAGCCATGAGTAATGCGCCTAATCCTCAGAACAAAAATGTGGTCCATGCCTTTTTAGGTTTGGTTGAGTTTTTTTCCAAATTTGTTAAAAACATTTCTATGAAGACTTATGATCTAAGGCAGTTACCCAAAGTGAGAAATAGATTTGAGTGGTCAGAGAAATGCCAACATGCTTTCGACATTCTTAAGAATGACATTTGCAAGGCACCTCCATTACCGGGTTTTGATCCAAATTTAAGATGTATCATCACTACAGATACCAGTTGTAAAGGAATTGGACCAGTTCTGACACAAGAAAATGAAGATGGATGAGAAGATACCATTGCCTGTGTTTTGAGTTCATTGACTCCATCAAAGGAGAAATATTCAGTTATTGAACATGAAGCACTGGCATGTATATGGGTGTTAGAACATTTCAGACACTATGGGGGTTATTCTAACTTTGGAGGAGGTGTTAATCCGTCCCAAAAGTGACGGAAAAGTGACGGATTTACCACCAGCCGTATTACGAGTCCATTATATCCTATGGAACTCGTAATACGGCTGGTGGTATATCCGTCACTTTACCGTCACTTTTGGGACAGATTAACACTCCTCCAAAGTTAGAATAACCCCCTATGTATGGGGAAACGCAATTACATTAAGAAGTGATCATAAACCGGTAATGAAGGTTTTAACCACAAATGGCTTGTATAGAGCTTCTCCAAGGCTAGCAAGGATGTCAGTACGTTTGTTTAGAATATAATTAGGACGTGCAATATTTAACTGGTGTGAAGAATATAGTTGCGGACTTCTTGAGTCACATGGCATTACCTTCCAAGAACATGGGAGAAGAAGTGAATGAAGATTTATAGGTGGCTATTGTGGAAGAAAGTGTATGTCAGGGCATTACACGTAATAAATGGAAAACTGAACTGGAACTGGACGAGACCTTAAGGAATTTGAGTACTATAATTATGGATGGGTGGCTGTTAACAAAACTGGTTAATAAAGCTCTGTTGCCTTTTTGGGAAGAGAGGGATGAATTGTCCCTTGAAGAGGATTTGATTGTTAGAGGTGGAAGAGTGGTACCTCCTACTAGATTGAGAGATAAAATTCTTGAAATTTGCCAAGAGGGCCATCTAGGCATTGGGAAGAGAACAAATAGAGTGAAGTATTGGTACTGGTAGCCTGGGTTAGATAGAAAAGTGGAAAGGAAAGTCAGGTAATGTATAGTATGTGAGAATGCGGACAAACCACAGGTGACCCTATGACCACCTTTACATCCCATTCCTTGTCCCAATATGGCATGGGAAAGAGTGGGTATCGATGTCATGGGACCTATTGGTGAGGAAGGCAGACAAATCTTTCTTCTCTGGCTTGTGGACCATTTTCACAAATGGCAAGAGGTGGACATTGTAAAAAAAAAACTGACGCAGGTAGCATCATTAAGTTTCTGGACAAAATGTTTGTGAGAGAGGGGCTACCTAAATGTATTGTATCTGTCAATCGGTCACAATTTATGTCCTCAGAATTTCAGGAGTATGTAGGAAGGAATGGAATCAGGCACCAAACTACTGCAGTACGTCATCCTTCTGGTAATGGTGCAGTGGAAAGGTTTAACCCTGTGCTTAAGGGAATGATCCACTTAGCTAGTTGTAATCATTTAGTTTGGGAAAGAGAGATATGGAAAACTTTGTGGGCATTTAGAGTAACTATGGGCCTGATTCTAAGCGGGAACCGCCAGAAGACTGTACCGCGGTCAAAAGACCGCAGCGGTCATTCTGGGTTTCCCACTGGGCTGGCGGGCGACCGCCAAAAGGCCGCCCGCCAGCCCAGTGGGAAACACCCTTCCCACGAGGAAGCCGGCTCCGAATGGGAAGGTGCGACGGGTGCAGTTGCACCCGTCGCGAATTTCAGTGTCTGCTAAGCAGACACTGAAATTCTTTGTGGGGCCCTCTTACGGGGGCCCCTGCAGTGCCCATGCCATTGGCATGGGCACTGCAGGGGCCCCCAGGGGCCCCACGACACCCCATACCGCCATCCTGTTCCTGGCGGGAGAACCACCAGGAACAGGATGGCGGTATGGGGTGTCAGAATCCCCATGGCGGCGCAGCAAGCTGCGCCGCTATGGCGGATTCCCATGGGCAGCGGAAAGTCGGCGGTACACCGCCGGCTTTCCGCTTCTGGCCGCGGCTGTACCGCCGCGGTCAGAATGCCCGGCGGAGCACCGCCAGCCTGTTGGCGGTGCTACCGCCGACCCCCGCCGACCCCCGCGGTATTTACCGCCAGGGTCGGAATCACCCCCTATGTGTGTTAGCACAAATGCCAGTCCATTTGAACTCATGAGGGGGAGAACCCCTATGTCAAAAGACAATGTGGGTTGGCTTAAGGCTGATAAGAGAGTGGAATGGTATCTTAAGGAGATGAGGGAGAACATTGAAAAAGCTCAGGAGAAATATAAAAGATACTTTGATGACACTCATAAGAGTAAAGAGGTCAAATTATGTGTAGGTGATGTAGTGAGAGTTAAGAGCAGCAAACGCATAGGGAAGGGTCAAGGTATATATTCTCCTCCTTTGAGAGTGGAGGCAGTGTTCAATAATTCTGCAAGACTAAATGACGGTAAAGTTTAGCACATGACTGCATTGTCAATGTGTAGGAGAACGGTGGTGGACGTGGAAAATGAGAATCTAAGGCAGAGGATTCATAAAAGCAAAGTATGGTTGGATGATGAAGATGAGAGGCGTGTCCATGAGTGTCAGGATATGGTTGATTCCAATGATATTGGTATTTCTAACAACAATCCAGCACCAGTGTCAACGGACAGCACCAGTCGCACAGAGATGATTCCCTGTAGAAGTGAAAGGTGGAGTAGATCTGGCAGGAAAATTGTGAAACCAAAGAGATTTCAAGATTATTATTCATAGAAAATGGTTTACATGTACAAACTATGTTTTTTTTCGTTATGAAGAGGGAAGATATGTAGTGTATGTTAATAGTGTTATTGATGTCACCCTTCTCGAATCCCTCATGTTTGTGTCGGTGACATAGAGGGATTCAAAAATGGCAACGGGAGAGGAACATGACAGTTAGAACTGACTGCGCATTACTGCGCATCTCCCTTGTATTGCAAGGAATTGCTTATTAATAAATAAAGTATTTACTGCAAGAACGACTACGTATGTCTGTACGAGGACCTACACTGCTATGTCTGGCCTGGCCTTAGGGGCACCCACTAACACACAACCACCACCGGGATACCACCCTACCAGCCATAAGTTGTTATGATACCCAAGGTACTCACCCCCTTGTGGCTGCTGTGATTCCCTCAAGCTCCCATCCAGCTCAGGGTATGCCACCGCCAGAATGAAGGCCATCAGGGGGGTCAGGGTCCGATGGACACCCCTTTCTCTTTAAGAGGCCATCCCCAGCTGGGCCTCCGCGTTCTCCTGTGCCCAGAGTCTCAGATTCTCCCACCGTTTCCTACAGTGGGTGCTCTGCCTTCCATAGACCCCCAGGGTCCGCACGTCCTTGGCGATGACACGCCATAATCCCTTCTTTTGAAGGGCGCTGACCTGCAGAGGTAATATATACAGAAGAACTCCATTAAACAAACAGTCCATCCTGTCACACACATGGCCCACCATACCTGATCCCATCACCATTAGCACATACATAGGCCAGCTCACAACATGTACACTGCCAACAGACAATCCCCCACCCACCCTTACACGATGCCTTCACACACATCTCAATGCATTCATGCATATGCATTGTGCCCACAGTGTACTCACCTGTTGGTCTGCAGGCCCATACAGCAGTCCGTACTGGGACAGGACCCCGTCCACCACTAGCTCCAACTCCTCCGAAATGAAGGCTGGGGCCCTTTCCCCAGTCACACGGGCCATGGTAGGTTCTCGACACAGGTCACAGCAGCACATGCAGTGTAGGTCTTCTCCTGTAGAAGATCAGGAAACAAGTGATGATTGAGATAGAAAATGGCGGTCACGTCCACGGTGGTGTATACCGTCACCACCGGCGTAGATCCCCATTGGCTACTGTGCACTATAGGGCCCAATATATTCCAATGAGGAATTGCACGGTAGTTCACGTCCGCCTATCACCACAGCGCACAACGTCGGCAGAATGACCTCACTTCCAGGACAGGCGGTCACCATTTCAGGGGGGTAAACAGGCCTATTGATAATTGCTGTGTCACAGGATAATTAGGCACATACTTTTAAATTACACTGTCCTAAAAACATGATTGCACAATGTGGACTGCTATTGTGGTATAGTTGTTCAAATTGTGACAGCCTACTCACTCTTGTGACCCTTAGATACCTTCTGCTGTGGATGAATGGGAAATGGAAACATACCCCGTGTACAGACCCCTGGTGGACTTAGGTACACTGGAGGACAGGCACATTATACTCACCTATAGACTGGACAGGGCCACAATCACAGAGCTGTGTGCCCAGTTGGAGCCTGACCTGATCGCAGCTATCCAGCATTCCACTGGGATCATCACCCCTTTTGTGCAGGTTCTATCAGTGCTCCATTTCCTGGCAACTGGTTCCTTCCAAGTGACAGTGGGCTTGGCAGCAGGAATGTCACAGCCAATGTTCTCAATCGTGCTGGCATGAGTCTTGTTCGCCATGGTAAAACACATGTGTAGCTACATTGCTTTCCTCCGGGTGAAAGATTTGGCCACTGTAAAGGCCCGATTTTATGCAATGGGACATATCCTCAATATTAAGGGGGCAATTGACAGTACACATATTGCGTTTGAACAGGTTATAGGAATCGGAAGAGTTTCCACTCCATGAATGTGCAGATGGTGTGCCTGACGGACCAGTCAATTTCCCACATCAATGCTAAATACCCAGGGTCGGTGCTTAATGCCTTTGTCCTGAGGAATAGCAGCATCCAAAATGTGATGGCCACACTACAGAGGCACAGGGTGTGGCTTATAGGTGAGCCTTGGTCCCCACACAGTGTATGTTGGCGTATGCCTCTGCTGTTAGCCAAATAGGATAGTGTTTGGTTAAATGTTGTCACTCTACTTACAGGTGATTCTGGCTACCCAAACCTATCGTGGCTGCTGACCCCTATGAGGAATGCCAGGACAAGGGCTAAAGAACATTATAATAAGGTACATGGGTGAACCATAAGGATAATTGAGAGGACCTTAGGCCTCCTGGAGGCCAGGTTCAGCTGCCTCCATCTGATAGGTGGATCCCCGTGCTATTCACCCCAGAAGGTCTGCCAGATAGTAGTGGCATGCTGCATGTTGCACAACCTGGCCCTCAGACGACATGTACCTTTTCTACAGGAGGAGGTGACTGGAGATTCCCCTGTGGCAGCAGTTGACCCTGAAGACAGTGAGGATGAAGAGGCAGAGGATGAGGATGTGGACAACAGAACATTAGTGATCCGTCATTACTTTCAATGACACACAGGAGAGACAGTGCAACTTCACATTTCTATGACTATTGTTGTATTTTGTGTGGCATTGGCATGCTGGCATTACCCACTTGTTTCCTCTACTTACTGTCACCTATTGATTATCATTTTACAGATGTTGTTGATATGACAACAATGTTGTGATGTGATCAAAACAGCCAGCAACAGTTCATTCATTCTATGCTCTCAGTATGTACAGTTAATTTGCAATGGATGCAGCTGTTTCAATCAATACAAATTTGCAATACATGAAATACTAGTAGTCGAGTTTTGTCCAAGGGTGTTTATTGTAGTGCTAAGAAATATAGGGTAAAGTGCAATGGAATGGGGTGATGATGGAGGAAAGTCCAGGGTATTGTTCCAGTCTGTTTCTAGCACAGGTGCAGTATACAAGGGGACGTAGGAAGAGGAGAATAGCAGTTCAAGTTGGACATGGTGACAGAATGGGACACAAGGGGGAAAATCAGGAAAGTTTCATTTCCTGGCGGTGGTCTTGGCAATTGTCTCTGGCTTCTGTCTGGGTCGCAGGGAACGTTTGCGGGGCGGTTTACCTTCTGCAGGGGGAAGGGATGCTAGTGGCCTTTGGGTCTTGTGGAGGTGCTTCCTGGCCACTAGCGGCAGCGGAAGTAGAGGGCTGTTCAGTTGACTGGTTAGTAGTAGGGGCCCGCTGGTGTGCTGTTGCCTCCCTCATGATGTTGGCCATGTCTGACAGCACCCCTGCTATGGAGATCAGGTGGTGTTAATGGCCTGCCAGTCCTCCCTAATCCGCTGATACTGTCCCTCCTGCAGCCGCCTGTTCTCCTGCACGTTGTCAAGGATCTGGCCCATCGTGTCCTGCGAATGTTGGTAGGCTCCCAGGATCTTGGCGAGTGCCTCCTGGAGAGTCGGTTCCCTGCTCCTGTCCTTCCCCTGGAGCACAGCAGTCCTCCCAGGGTCCTTGTTGGCCTGTGCCTCTGTCCCCTGAATGGTGTGCCCACTGTCCCTGATTTTCTTGTGGGCGAGGTGTGGGCTGGGGTCCCTGTACAGGTGGGCACACTGCTGATTGACGTGTCCTGGGGACAGAGGTGTGGGTATGCTGGGTGGGTTCTGTGGTGTTGGTTCCTGATGGGGGAGGCTCTGTAGTGGTCTGTGAGTGGGCTTGGGTGACTGGCTGTCCAGTGGTCCCTGATGGGCCAGTTAGGTCCTCCAGATCCAGAAGTCCAGAGTTACTGTCATCACTGGGGGCATCTTCTGTTGGGGGACTGGATAGTGCTGGCACATCCTCTCCACTGACATTGGCTGGGGTATCTGTGGGGATGTAAATGATGTGTTATTGTTTCTGTGTCTGACATATTGTACATCCGTGGCTTCCCCTCTATGGTTGGAATTGCCCTGACAGCTTTCACTTTTGATTGTTAGTGTATGGTGGGATAGTTAATTCTCTATGGTGTGCATGCTTTAGTGATGAATGCCCATGCAGGGCTGTGAGGGGTGTCCATGCATTAGTACAGCATGTAGGGCTTGGCATTGGGATGAGTGGGTTGTGATGGTGGGGTGTGTGGGATGTAGTGGAGTGATGGCGGTGAGGGTGAGCCTGAGGGTATGTGATGGCATGCAGATAGGGGGGTGATAATAGCAGAGAGTTGACTTACCAGAGTCCAGTCCTCCTCTGACTCCAGCCAGGCCCTCAGGATGCATTATTGCCAAGACTTGCTCCTCCCATGCTGTGAGCTATGGGGGAGGAGGTGGGGGACCACCGCCAGTCCTCTTGTTGGCAAACTGGTGTCTTGCTGCTATGGAACGTACCTTCCGCCGTAGGTCGTTCCACCTCTTCCTGATGTCATCCCTAGTTCTTGGATGCTGTCCCATGGCGTTGACCCTGTCCACGATTCTCCGCCATAGCTCCATCTTCCTGGCTATTGATATCTGCTGCACCTGTGCTCCAAATAGCTGTGGCTCTACCCTGACGATTTCCTCAACCATGACCCTTAGCTCCTCCTCTGTGAAACGGGGATGTCTTTGTGGTGCCATGGGAGTTGTGTGATGTGTGTTGGTGAGGGTGTGTTGGGCAATGTGTAGGGGTGTGTGATGTGGATTGCGTGAGTGGTGTATAGGTGTGAATAGGATGTGGCTCTAGTTGTGTCAGTGGTCTTGGTGTCTCTGCTGGCAATGGTTTGTAATGGTAGAGGGTTGTGGGTAATGTGTGTGTGTGTTTTACAGTGGTGTGGGTGTTTAGGTGTGGTGTGTGTATGGGTGTCAGGTGTGTGTTGTTTGAATTGTCCAATATGGTGTAGTTTTGTCTGTGGGTGTCCATTGCGAGCACAGCGGTATATACCGCCAATAGTTTACCACTGTTGAATGTCCGACATGGTGATTCGTGGATCATATTGTGGTCGGCGTTGTTCTGTTGGCGTAACAGTGTGGGTTTTGATACCACCAGTTTATCACTGACCTTGGGTCTGGCGGATTTGTGTATGTGGCTGAATACTGACGGATTGGTGTGTGTGTGTGTCATAATATGGTGAACAGATATCAGCCGCGGCGGTGGTAAGTTGGCGGCCATCATCGTGGCAGTAAGTGGGATTTACTGCCAATGTCATAATGAGGTCCTTAATTTCTAGGTTTTTGGGGTGTTAATGGTGTGGGGGAAAGTGGCAAATGGGCTACTGGCAGGGGAGTAGCTTCATGGGGGTGTTTGGGGTGTTACACCCCCCTAAGAAATGTATATTCTGCTAAAAAGGTGGGTACAGGTGCTTTCAGTCAGGTACGGTGTCTGTCAGATTTCAACAGTAATTTTTACATACACACAGACAAAAACACGCATACACTTTCCTTCCCTCTGCTTTGAAAGTCTTTAACAAGGTTGGTTATTCTACAAAATAATGTTTTATCTCTTACCCCTGACTATCTGCATTCATCCCACCTGTCAGCCTGGACAGGGCAGGAAGGGCTTTGTCCTCGAGCGGTGGACAAGAGTTTATACATCAAGGGCGATGAACACCTTTGAGGCTCATCGCCTTAATTATTGTAAACACTAGCCATCCTGGGAGGGTGGAGGTGTGACCTCCTCCCGGCCCAGATTCTTTCTCTCTGTCCTGGGGAAAGTGCTAGCAAAACCAGCAGGAGGGAAGACACTTGTCTTGGTGGCAAATGGCTAGGGGGAGCCCACTAAGGCAAGAGAAAGGTGACAACTTGGTGGACATCCTCTAAGGATGCCATGGTACATGCTAGGTAAGCCTGGGCATGAGATTCATGCACAGGATTAAAAAGCACAGTGCTTGACACCAAACATGTGGGAAATCGGTTGTGCCATCATGGGACTGGGAATCTGGGTTTGCCCGGGTGCCAGCACATGTTGTCCTATACACCACCAGTCACATTCAGTAGCATTAAGTTTTAAATGCTATCACAGGGTTATATATGCTTGTGCATATATGTCCTCTCTCATAACACAATGCAACCTGGCTCCTGGGCTATAGGAGGCGTACCTTAGCGGTGACTGACCTGTGCCTTGGGCAGTGAAGGGACTCTCCCTGCACCTGGTGTGGCAGAGTGGACCTCGAGCAGGCAAGCTGCTCATGCGAACTGACATGGCAGTCTGCAGGCTTTGTTTTTACTCAGGTTAAGCAGGGTGCCACAATCAGTGCTGCAGCCCTCGTGATCCCTTTACCATACCTGCCCTAAATACCACTGGTACTATTTTCTAGGGCATTACAGGGATGGTAAAGTCCTTGCCAATTGGGTTTACCGAATCACAGTACAATTTAAAGGAGAGAGCACTGGCACTGAGGTCTGATTTGTAGGCCTCAGCGCACTTTGAGATAAAAAATGACAGCATCAAGCAGCAAAAAAGGGGATGTGGCCAACCACAAACGGCACTTTACAACAGTGCCTAACACTGTCTTGCATCACTTTACGTAGGATAGGCATTATATGGTTTAATCATGGGTGTTCCTTTGCATCCACTCATGAACTCCAATGCAAACTCAGATTTCTGAAGATTTGTAATCCTGGGTTTGGGCAAAAATGGTGCCCATCACCGACAGAGTCATAATAAGGATAAACATTTTTTGTTTCTTCTTGTTACTTCCTTTTCCCATGTGTGCTGTGTTTTGCAGTTTAAATAGAAAGATGAATGTACATCTAAGGATTGTTTTTGTGCAGTAAGGTGGCCTTTCTACACAAAATCTATGCTGCCTGTAACACAGGCAACCTAGCACTATAGATGAAGGTGCATGTGTTGGTGCTAGGCTTCACAAGGAGAGGGCAGAAATGCTCCAAAGCTTTGTAAATATGGGGCATTTCTGCTCTCTTCCTTTCATGCAGTGTAACACAGTAAGGAGCATATTTATACTCCGTTTGCGCCAAATTTGCGTCGTTTTTTTCGACGCAAATTCGGCGCAAAACTAACGCCATATTTATACTTTGGCGTTAGACGTGTCTAGCGCCAAAGTATGAGGAAAGAGCGCCATTTTTTTGCGTGAACGCCTTCCTTTCGTTAATGAGATGCAAGGTAGGCGTTCCCGTCCCAAAAAATTACTGCGACACAAATGCGTCGTATTTATAGTCCCGGGCAAAAATGACGCCCGGGAGTGGGCGGGTCAAAAAAAACCGCATTTGCGCCTCTTTTTAACGCCTGGGTCAGGGCAGGCGTTAAGGGACCTGTGGGCTCAAAATGAGCCCACAGCTGCCCTCCCATGCCCCCAGGGACCCCCCCTGCCACCCTTGCCCACCCCAGGAGGACACCCAAGGATGGAAGGACCCATCCCAGGGACATTCAGGTAAGTTCAGGTAAGTATAATTATTATTATTTTTTTTTTTTTGGCATAGGGGGGCCTGATTTGTGCCCCCCTACTTGCCTCAATGCCCAATGACCATGCCCAGGGGACATAAGTCCCCTGGGCATGGCCATTGGGCAAGGGGGCATGACTCCTGTCTTTACTAAGACAGGAGTCATGTAAATGGCGTCGTTAAAAATGGCGCAAATCGGGTGGAGGCGTTTTTTTTGCGTCAACCTGACTTGCACCATTTTAAGACGCCCTAACGCCATTTTCCCCAACGCCGGCGCTGCCTGGTGTAGTGGTTTTTTTCCACGCACACCAGGCAGCGCCGGTCTGCTAGCGCCGGCTAACGCCATTCAATAAATACGGCGCCCGCATGGCGCTTCAGAATGGCGTTAGCCGGCGCTAAACTTTTTGACGCTAAACTGCGTTAGCGCAGTTTAGCGTCAAAAAGTATAAATACGGGCCTAAGTATGCCCCTAAGTGTCCCTTTCAAGGCAAATGTGAAAAGCATTGACATTTTTTCATTAAGCTGTATTTCCAAAAGTCAGTACTAGGTGTCTCTGTTCAGCCAAATGCTTAATCACTGAAACATTTACATGAAGCTGCTGTTCCACTAGTAGTTAATAGGTGTGCCTACCGAGCCAGAAGCAAAACCATTGAAATTCTAATATGAAGCTGCAGTTTCACTAGTCTTTACTTTGTGTCCCTCATAAGTCAAATGCAAACTCATAGAAATTCTTATATGAAGCTGCAGTTCCACTAGTTACTAGGGAGCATATTTATGAAAAGTGGAGCTGCACTTAGTGCAGTGTCACTTTTCTTGTGCCCCTTATCGCCCCCGAACACCACCATGGTAGCGCCATATTTATAGTAGGGTGCACCTGGCAGTAGTTAGGGTGACTAGCATAAAGTCAGTTTGTGTCAAACAATGTGAATTTATATGCCAAACTGTATTATTTGCAAAAAACAGATATGTGTCCACATTGGTACATTTTGGTATTCTTAGTACTGCCCATAGGAGCAATTAACGACGGGGAACAATGTGATACTTAAAGGGACATTTGCAGATGACAGGTTGCATCACATAGATGTTGTGTTGTTCCCTCTTCAGCAGTCACATTCCAGCCCAACACCTTGCCCTTTTGGAAAAGTGAAAAAATGTCAACTCTATACTGCAGTGATTCTGAGATGTCTCCAGGTCTATGTGTTTACTCATGCTGTTGTAATCCTTTTTCATGCAGAGAACTACAAGTGTATAACTGACAAAGGCATACATTCTTTGGGAGCTGCTATGGTGTTTTATCGAAGTTTGTGCAACTGTTGCATAGTGGACATTGATGTACAATTGTATTAGCACAAATGCCCTAATACTGTTGTATCTGTCATTTCAACACCAACGGGCAAGGAAAAGGTGACACCTGCCATGTCTGCAGGGATGAAGCAGGCCACTGGGAACCAGGGGCCAGATGTATGTAAGTATGGGTTTGCGACTCGCAAATTGTGAGTCTGAGCGACTCGCAATTTGCGAGTCGCAAACCCAGTTTCAGGATGGTGTCCCTGAAACCATCTGCAAATCGGAAGGGGGTCGCAAAGACCCACCTCATTAATATTAATGAGCTGGGTCGCAATTTGCGACCCCCTTCCGATTCACAGCACTCACAGGGATGGTGGCCTGCTGGACACAGCAGACCACCATGTCTGTGACTGCTTTTTGATAAAGCAGTTTTTTTTTGTTTTTTTTAATTGCAGCCCATTTTCATTAAAGGAAAACGAGTTGCAATAGACATGAAAAAATTAAACGTTTTTGTTTCATTTTTTCAGAGCCATTCACAAAGGTGAAGGGGTCCCATGGGGACCCCTTCCCTTTTGCGAATCTGTTAGCAGAACGGGTTAGCAAACTGCATTGCGACCGCGTTTGCGGCCATAAAGCAATTCTACATCGCGATGCGAATCACAAATAGGAAGGGGAACACCCCTTCCTATTTGCGAGTCGCATTCCCATTTTGCGAGTCGGTAACCTGGTTACCCACTCACGAAATGGGAAGGATCATTGCGATGTGCTTATTGCATGGCGCAAACAGCGAAATTCGCTGTTTGCACCATGCAAAAGGCTTCCTACATCTGGCACCAGGTGTGGATACCACCGGCACCACGAGATCCAGTGGCTTGAAGGGTGAGTGGACTGGCCAAGAGGTCACAACAGATTCTACATCACCTTTGGAGGCCTCTGATGAAGACACCAGTCCCTAGTGGGGGCGGACCCTGAACCAACTGTGACACCTGTGTCATCGTCCACCCCGCATTGTAACTCCACCATCTGTCTTGCTCCCACCAGTGGGCCATATGCGCCCCTCTAAAAGGCGCAGTGCCACCTTTGCTGCAGGCACCTCTGCCCCTGTCCCGGTGTCCCAGGCTGTGCTCTTTAAGGGGGCCGTTGACCTTTTGTGAATGGTTGCTGCAGACCAGACAGCACTACTGAATGCCATCCAGGGGCTGGCGGGCCAGAACACACAGATGCTGACATGCCTGGATGGTATTCACTGTGCCCTGTCTGATCTACAGTGGCCATTGAAGGCTTTGGCTTCTTCATTGAGCACAGCCTCCCACCCACGCCAATCTCATAACCCACCCTCCCACCCCTTTCCCAATCCCTCAATGCAACCCTGTCCCAAGAACATGCAAACATTTGCACATACACTACAACAGCCACAAGCAGCACATCCTCACACTGACACAGCAAAAAACACAGATACAGACACACACATGCAGACACCACACACACCACCACCACTGCCATCACCACCATACCCTCAGACACAACACCCACCACTACACCAATACCTCCACACACTTCCAGTTCACCCCAGTCATTGCCCCCACCACTACAGCAACACCCACTGATACCTACCACCACACACGCATGCAACAGCACCCCGAGACACCACAGCAAAATACAACACAACCACAATAGACACATCCAGGCACACACATACTGGACACAAACGCTCACAACCACCCACCCAAAAGACAATCAGTAAGAGACACAAATTAAAAGATACAGCACACACACCTGATCCTCATTCCTCAAAACTTCAACACACACATGCACAACAGCCATAGCCACTCCCTCTACCTCCCAACCTGAACACCCTCCTGATCATTCTGCCCGTTTCCCTGAGGATGTAATGTTTGTCCTGGCCCTGATCCCTTCCACCTTCCCAGACTCCCTATCTCAAACCTAAGACTTCCCCACCCCATCTTTGCCCCCTTCCAAATACCGCACTACCCGTTCCAAATCCCAACCCAGTCCTTCCACATCCCACTCCACCCCTTCCAAATCCAAACCCACTTCTCCCATACCCAAGGACAAAACAACCCCTCCGAGTGAGATCATTCAGATGTCTGCTCTTTCTGCCCCATAGATGCCCCTTCCAGAGTAGGGTCCTTTCTGGCAGTGCTTGTATGAGGGCAGGGTTGGCTTGACAGCCTTTTGGGCCAACCTGGACATTGCAAAATTATACATATGTACATAGTTTTGCTTTTAGTTGCTTTCAAATTTATTTTAAACATTTGAGAGATGTATCTCATTCCTATATAAAAAATATTTTAATTTTGGCACTACCTTTGATCTGGCTTTCTTTAAGATGTTACTGATTGTTTGCTGAAGACCACATTTCTGCTAATGTGTGAGTTACAAACACAGATTGTATTTTTAATTGATTTTCCTAAATGCATACGTAAGTGTTGTACATTAGTGATGGTAAAAATGAGTAGGGTGCAAGCAATCATCATGTTAGTAAACTCCTATACCAAACATATGTGTCTTTCTGGGAGTGTGACTGGAGAATGCGTGTGCTTATTTTCAATGCTTTGTCAATAATAAGCCCCTACAAAGGTAGAGAACATTACAGATGTGGTAATATTGATTTCCCAGTGCCAGCTAACAAATTGTTTGTGCCATGAAAACAGACAGTCTTTAAAGAAAATAATTTGAATCTGGTTATTCTTTATAAAAGAACCCTAGCTACTTGCTTAGATTATGTTTTATCAGGGAACATGAATAGTGGAAAAAGAGAACAAGTCAAAATACCAATGGAATTATTTGCAACATGGCTGATAATTAATAACGTAAAAACCCACACAAGCAACATACCAGTAAATGTTACACCATTATAATGAATACAAGTCCTTTGGAATGGGGAAAATTATTTGGAGTGCGGATCATAAATATTGATACCCCTGGCGGTAGCAGTCAGGACTGCTGCTTCTATGGTGGTCCAACCACCACATTAAGACCCTGGTGGTCAGACCACTAGGGTCCACCGTTTCTGCCAGGATCGGTGATCCTGACGAGTTGACAGCGGGTGAAGGTCGCAATCCGCAAAAGCAGTGCTGCATGCATCGCTGCCCTGTAGATTACAACCTTGTTCTCTGCCAGCCTTTTCATAGCAATTTCAATGCCATAAAAAGGCTGGCAGAGAACAGGTGCAGAGGGCCACAGGGGGGCCCCTGCACTGCCCATGCACTTGGGCTGGGCAGTGCAGGGGTCCGCCTTACCAGCTCCCTCGCAATGTTCACTGTCTGCTGTGCAGACAGTGAACATTGTGAGGGTGCTTGTACACCCTACAGGTAACAGGATTGCCGCTGGCTCGATTTCGAGCCGGAGACAATGCTGCCACCGGTTTCCTGATCGGCTAGCTTACGGAAACCTTGGGGACATATTTATAACAAGCATTTGCAATGCAACGGGTCTCGCATTTCTCCAAATTAGAGCTATTAGCAGTTGTAAACTCCCAATCGGACTTTTCTTGCCTCATGAAATGGAGAAAAAAAATGCGCAATTGTGCTATTAAACAAGTGAGATCGCGCTGCGAAAAAAGAGAAAAAGTAGTCCACACACCGGATGGAAAACAGCGAGCCTCGTATGTTTTCAGTACTTGGTCACTGCGCTCGAGGAGGGCTAACCACCGGAATAGGTATGACGTATTGCATGCCTTCCACTAATGAAAGCAAGCAGATTTTAAAAGGCAAGCCCAATAACCAATGAAAGACACTGACATGACATGGGCAGGGCCCTTTTACAGCGTCTCGCAAGCGATACTCATGCGCAAGCGCACGCTATGCAGGCTTGTCCCTAAACAATAGTCTCCTGAGAAGCCAAGATTAAAAGCAGACATATATGGTATGAATAAAGCATGCTTGACCATGAGTCCAGAGCATGTGCAGTGAGACACATAGGCCCTCATTCTGACCCTGGCGGTCTTTGACCGCCAGGGCGGAGGACCGCGGGAGCACCGCCGACAAGCCGGCGGTGCTTCAATGGGGATTCCGACCGCGGCGATAAAGCCGCGGTCGGACCGGCACCACTGGCGGGGTCCCGCCAGTGTACCGCGGCCCCATTGAATCCTCCGCGGCGGCGCAGCTTGCTGCACCGCCGCGGGGATTCTGACCCCCCCTACCGCCATCCAGATCCCGGCGGTCGGACCGCCGAGATCCGGATGGCGGTAGGGGGGGTCGCGGGGCCCCTGGGGGCCCCTGCAGTGCCCATGCCACTGGCATGGGCATTGCAGGGGCCCCCGTAAGAGGGCCCCTACATGTATTTCACTGTCTGCTGCGCAGACAGTGAAATACGCGACGGGTGCAACTGCACCCATCGCACAGCTTCCACTCCGCCGGCTCGATTCCGAGCCGGCTTCATCGTGGAAGCGTCTTTCCCGCTGGGCTGGCTGGCGGTCTGAACGAGACCGCCCGCCAGCCCAGCGGGAAAGTCAGAATTACCGCCGCGGTCTTTCGACCGCGGAACGGTAACCTGACGGCGGGACTTTGGCGGGCGGCCTCCGCCGCCCGCCAAGGTCAGAATGAGGGCCATAATATGTTGACTGGGAACTTCGGTGAGCTATGGCAATGTCCATCCATATGGAAGAGAGCTTCCAACTGCTTAGGCCAGTGCTCCAATCCTGCATCTTTCACTTTGTTCCTAAATTTCCCTTGTATTCTGTCACCTATGCTGAGGCTGATGTTGGGGTGGGTCACTTGAAAAGACCTCCTCCAAAACTGTAAATCTAATGCTCCCTATGGGCATCCTTGGTGTATCCTATTAATAGGTCGATCGTAAACTGGTTTGTTAACACTGCAGTCACGAACAATAAACTTCTCGATCCCCCTACAATTGGCTCAGCCAGTGGGAGCAGTTCTGTAGTTCCGAGGACAGTAGCTGGTACCCACTGCTCTACTAGTCTTTGTAAGTGAGGTCTAGCAACTCCTGGGAAACAGGTCTTACTTACCGACTTTACCTGACTGCTTTGCATTGGTACGTTTTTCACGCACTTCTACACCTTACCTCTGGCGTGTCACTAGTTCATTTGAAGTTTCCATTCTGAGCACAAGTGCGGGTGCTGTCTTAATTTTGTCATTTGTGTGGCCACAACTATCAACTTCACCCACCTTTTGTGAGATTATGTCCTCTTTTCAGGACTCTTGAGAATATATGCTCAACCCACCTCTTGGAGATTGGCTATGATGTCATTCCCTGTGGGCGTCCTATTTACTGTATTTAACTTTGGAGCCTTGAAAACGTCACAGGTTGTGATGATACATGTGTTGGTTGATGATGATATTGAATATGGAATAAACAGATACTTACCTGTCAATAAAAGAGCTCGAATTTTTGCAATTGGACTAGATCATTGGAGTTGAGTGTTGGGGTTCTCTTGTACCCCATATTACAGTGTACCACGCCATATACATTGATATGCCTTCGGGTAGTGGGGCATAAATAATTCACCATTCAGCACTCCCCATACATCCGGTTCATTTATCTACAGAGTTGACCCTGTATACTATTGGATACTCAAAGGAGGTTCATCGAATAATACCACTACTAACCACCCTTTTTTGTTTACAGTAACACATCTTGGTGTTCAGTGGAAGTCCATTTGCAAAGGTTGTCTGTTCAAAATGTTGCATTATCTTCCCTTTCTTGCAACATAAATGATTCATCCCTGCTGAATTATTTGGGCATTTTCTGCCACATAATTCTAGATGTCTGTCAGGGGAATTTGCCATGTTATGTCGCATAATTTACCTTTCCTGCCACACAATTTATTTAGCCCTGCGAAATAGGTTGAGGCTTTCCTGCTGCAGAATTCAGAGGCCATGGTCATAATTTTACACAGGTTTATTTTCCCTCTCTCACAGCAGTGACAGTTGGGAAACACGACGGTCGTTACTCGACCTTGCCATCTCCTTTTCCTGATTTCAGAAGCTTCGTCCTAGAGAGAGTTTCCAACACGGGGGACGGGCGACAGAGAGCAAGGCTGGCGACGAGGGTGGCTGATGTTGCCAGTCCTGCAAGGCAGTGGGGTAGTTCTCGGCCTAGCCAGAGCCCTATTTTAGTCACCATTTTTGTTATTTTATTTTGTGTTTTTGCTTTGGGAAGCTCACATAGTTAAAAACATATTTTATGAGATTGTGACCGTCATCTTGCAGTTTCACCCAGACCGCCCCGATTTTATAATGTTGTTAAACATTTTTTTTGCCAAAACTAGGCCTGGGCGTAATTTTAATTCCTCTAGCGAAATTCCTGATTTTCATATTACACCTTTTCATGTAATGTTTGTCCCGAGAAAGACCGGTTCATGCAGAAAAGATATCACAAAAGAGAGATCTCCTGATTGAACCAATCTCTAATAACCATTATCTCGTAAGGCTTTTTTATGCAATGTGCAAGCCTCGCATAAAAATTAGGCTCCATACCAGAAAACCTTTCAGTCTGGAAACGCAACTTGTGAAAAGTTCGTGGATTTTTTTGGGAAAAAATACGCGATTTTGAACACCCCTGGTTTAAATGCTATATTGTAACTAAACAGTAAACCTTTTGCAAAACTATAACACAGGTCTGACACAGCCCCCTTTGACCCTATACTACGTTGTACACCAAGGGCCTCAAGCTGGCCGAAAGGAGGCCACTTTACTGCAATTAAAACAAAGCGAGATTGCGCTGCGAACATAAGATAAAAAATTGTCCCCAAATCGGACAGAAAACAGTAAGCCTTGCATGTTTTCTGTACTTGGTCGCTGCACTCGAGGAGGGCTAACCACCAGAAAAGGCATGACGTATGCGTACCTTTAACTAATGAAAGCAAGCAGATTTCAACAGGCAAGCCCTCGAACCAATGAAAGACAACTGACGTAACGTGAACAGGGCTCCGAGCCCTTTTCTAACTCCTAAATTGTCTTGCAAGCAAAATGCATGCGCAAGCGCATGCAACGCAGACTCGACCCTAAAAAATGACTTACAACTGCGCTAGCACAGATGTGTGCCATTTTTATTAACGCAAGCTGGCGTCATTCCTTAGCACCATCCTTGCACCATATTTATGAAATATCATAGGATGGGGTTGAGGAACGAATAGCACCCAAAAAAGGCGCTAACAGCTGCGCAATGCCGTAATGAGAAATGACATTAATGCTGCAAAAATTGTGCAGTACTGTTTTGCGGCACGTAAACATGTTTGCAATAGGTGTAGCACCATTTTAACTCCGCAGTAGCATCAAAATAAAACGCAAAAACAGGAAAGAATGCAATTGCAACAAAAGATGGCATCAACAGGCCAGGAGAGACCCCAGGGAGACCCCATACACCCAAGTACCAGCGAGGAGAGTACAGAAAAATCACATGAGAAGAAGAAGAGAATGCACAAGTGTGTCGCTTTAGTGTTGAGGAGCACAACATCCTAGTCAGAGAGGTGACGGAGCACCAACATCAGCTATTCATCACCTACAAATTGCCAGTTGGGAGGAGAAACGCAATATGGAAGCAAATAGTGGACAAAATAAACAGTGTCGCTGAGGTGCAGATAACTGTCACAGAGGTCAAGAAGTGCAGGCTCGACTGCAAACACAGAGCTAAGGAGAAACGTGCCAGGAACAGTAAGGCAGCACTGCAGTCTGGAGGTGGAAGTCCTGCACCACAGGAGGACCTTGATGAGCTGGAGAAGATGGTTGCAGCAGTCATCCTGGAGGAGCCGGTCACTGGAATTGCAGGACAGGACAGCCCAGACTACCAGGAACCACCACAAATGCAGGGTAATTTGCAGAGGAGGATATCTGGAACTCCACTAATGGCAGAAGGGGGAGGCACATAGGACACACTCAATGCATGCTAAAGGGTAGCATCCGGACACCTAGGCTCTGAGTAAAGACGTACCATCCTCACCCAAGCCGTATATGTAGTCACGCTTTGGATGTGCTGTGCACACCAACATTTAAACAACGTCAACATAGGCCAATCACTATGGCTATACTCCACCATGTAAATATGCACCACATTGCTTGGTAGGCATGTGAAAATAGTGTGGCAGTACCATCCCAACACCCATTGCATGTAGTCAAAGTCCCTGTACCAACACAACGTAGACATCAGAGACTAGGACAGAAGTTAATACCATCCCAGGGGGGTGTCAAGATGGTGTATCAGGTCAAAATGCTTCCCTACATTAATGTCGCATTGCCTCTTGCAGCAGACATTGAAATGTCATCTCCCCAAAATTGCTTGTAGATGTGCAGGAAGGGACACCTCTATCTACATGAACAAATCATCACTTCAAGGCAGCCACCCCATTATCATGCTGCAACAATGCCTGTGTTGGTGCAGGGAGCACTAATCTGTGCAGGCACAGAGGAAATTGCAGGTCTGTACTGTATACAGGTAAATATGGCACATCACTGTGTATCAAAAGTGCTGACGTGTACTGCAACACATCTTGCAGCTGCCCTGTGCCTTCAGCATATTGTGCATGTATTTGAACATCATGTGTGAAACTGAACAAGTGGCTGCAATCTCACCATTTGACAAGTTAGAGGGCTAGGTCAAACAGAAAATGATGGTGTGTGCTGCTGTGCAAAGTTAGGCATCATCACGCACCATCATATAAAAAAAGGCAGGGATGCACCATATACATTAGAATACACAGCTTCCCTGTACACCTCCCTGCTCAAGTGGTAATCAGATGGTGTGTGTCACTGTGGCCACCCTTGCACCATAGTGCAAGGACTGCTGCGTTGAGGGGGAGAATGTTTCTGTGCAGAAAGGAACACCGTCATGCCCAACAACAACCTGAAAGTGTGATTTGCGCTTACTCTGTGTGCTGAATAATGTAGCACACATAGCAAAAATAAGAACTGCAGTGCAAGTTTTAGCATTACTCCTAGATCTTGACATGCGATACCTACCCCTGGGCTGGTGTCAGATATTGGGCCAGCGTCCAGAATACAAATTGTCAAAAATCTGAAGCAGTGTCAAAACAGATGGGTGTTACCATGGTGCGTCCACTGCAACACCCATTTCATTTGGATGCTGCCTCAGACTTACGAGTATCAGAGAACATGTGGCAGCACAAAAAACTAAGACCATTCCAGGGGTGGTGTCAGCAAGGCCCAACGAGGAGGCATACAAGTATTTCCCCTTTACAGAGGTGCCAAATTGCCATGAAAGATTGTGTGTGTGCAGAAACGGACACCTTCCCACACATAAACAATCAAACCTTCCAACGCAGACATTCTTGCTCAATGGTGCAAGGATGCATGCATTGGCACTTCGCAGCTCTATGTAGTGCCAGTGCAGGTATCAACACAGGAGTGCACCGTATGAAAAGGAATACGACACAACCCTACGTTGTGCAATTGATGCAGCAGGGCACTGTTACTCAGTGCAATGTTGCGCTCCCTCATATTCCATTACTAGTGAGCTTGACAGAGGTGTGATGCACAATGCTGCATATAAGCACAACCACAACTTTGGTCAGTGACATGTCAGTGAGCCTCCAGTGGCAAATCCATGATGTCCCATGTCAACAGCCGATGCAATCCAATATTGATTTTACACTATCTCATTATAGAGGTTGATGGCTTATCTCCTGCCGACCTGCCTGTCCTGGGTTTTGCAGATGACATGGATGACTAGCTTCCAGCTGTCAATGAACAGACTCTACAGGGTGTCCTAGGATCACTTCAGATACCACCTCCAGTCGCAGGGAGGACACACAGTGTTGCGGGGTCTCCACATGAACCACTCAGCTACCAACACACACCACCAAGCAGTACTCACACAGCCCAGGACGCCCAGGACGCCCAGGACCCAGAGATCAGCTTTTAGAGGACAGTGGTAGGAGTCCAGCAGGAGCTGGCAAAGCAGGTTCGGGTGAGGTTGGAGAGCATGGGAGGCAACCTAGAGGGAGTGTGGACATGCCCCAGTACAAATAAGGACAACTCAGCTGCCATCAGAACCACCCACTCCCGCTATGTGGAGTCCAGCAGTCTCTGCCCGACAGAGCTGCTGTCATGAAGGAGATGCTACATGGCCTCCCGAAAAACCAGCAGCATGCAGAATACCCTGGGGTCCATATAGCGGGTAGTGGCCTCCCTCAGGGAGAACATGGCTGCCTACCACTGTGATGTTGTTGCGGTCTTGAAGCTTGAAGAATCAGCAGTTCCTCCTTTGCGGCAGTGATGCCTTATGTGTTGCCACAAATGGCAGCTGGTCCTTTGACTCCATATCTCTATCCCCTGAAGTGTATGCAGCCCCTCTACCTCTACAACAGCAACAGCCATGGCACAGGAGGCACCACACACATAAGATGATAAAGATGTAGAAGGAATAACATTCTCAAGGAAAAGCACCTGGTAGTACCAGTCTGTGCCACATGCACAGTTTCTCCTTATTTCTGGGCTTAAGATCATGCCAGTGTTGTGACAGTATGAAATGTGACCTCTTCGCCTAACCACTGTAGAAATGTCTGCTATGTGTTGTCATTGTCTCTACCATACCAAATGGCAATGTTATGCATTCCTCACTAATGAGCACTATCCTAACCATGTCTCATGACATGTCCCTCAACCCTGGACTCCGATTGTGCTACATATGGCAAGTGTTCACTCATGGGATCTGTGAAATGGATATTGTATAGAAATCACAATAACAATTGCAATTGTAGATAAAGCATCTTGTACACATGTAGCATTTCTACACTTACTGTGATCCATCTACTCAGCTAAAAGTTTGCATTGTGTCAATCCATGTCAATGTGAACAGAATATCAGTGCATGACAGTCAGACACTAAGGGCTCTACGTGATTGCATGGAGCAGGTGAGTCCAGGCTGCCCTGCAGAGGAGGAGGAGGCAGAGACAGGAGAGGATATACATACCCAGGAAGACCATATTTCAACAGACTGAGGAGGAAATATATGAGAAATATAGACTGAGCAGCACAGTCATCTTAGAGATCATTGAACTGCTGAAACCTCAGCTAGAAAGCCAAACCCTGCGCATCTGCTCCATCCCCACACATGTGCAAGTGCTGTGCTCACTGCACCTCTTTGCCTCGGGTAGCTATCAGGGGGTGATTGCTGTTGCTGGTGGGGTGTCCCAAAGTGCCCTGTCATGATTTTTTAGACGGTTCTTAGATGCCATACTCGCCCACATGTGCAGATACATTTATCTTCCCAGGAATTCGGAGGAAATTCACAACACATAATAGGACTTCTACAGAATTGCAAACTTTCCCCATGTAAAAGGGTGTGTGGATGGGACATATATATCCACATGTCCTCCTGCAAATCTGGAATATGTGTTCCGCAATAGGAAATGTACTCACTCACTCAACATTCAGGTGGTATGTGATGCACATGTCATAACCTATATAGTGGCAAAATTTCCAGGGAGCACACATAGGGCCTCATTATGAACATGGTAGTCGAGACCGCCATGCCATCGGTGGCGGAAATTACCGCCACCGGCATGGCTGTCTGGACCGCCATATAACAAACAAGGGAAGACCGCCACAGGCGGGCCTCCGCCACTGTAAGGCTTCTGCTGACAGGCAGACTGACGATCGACGGATTTCTCTATCCGACAGGGCAGGCGCTAGAGAACCCTTGTTCCTCCAGCCTCTCCCTGGCTGTTACCCTCACCAGGGAAACTTGGTGGAAGGGGTGCTCCCGCCCCCCCCCTGGGGCCCCTGCACTGCCCATGCACTTGGCATGGGCAGTGCAGGGGCCCCCGTGCACAGCCCCATCGTGCAGGTCACTGTCCAATTTACGGGCAGTGATATGCACCCGCCACACTGCTGCATTGACGATGGCTCCATGTGCAGCTGTCGGCAATGTTCTGGCCCAGTGTTCCACTGGGCCGGCGGGCGGAAACACTGTTTCCGTCAGCTGGCCCAGTGGAATGGATATTATTTATTTGGTTACACCCCCCAAGTTGCAATTTAGGTAATCGCAATTTGCGATTTCGCAAATTGCGATGCGACTTGGCACCGAAAGTAAAAATTGGTCTGCTATTTGTTCATTCATTCTGGTTTGTGAGTCGGTAATTGCGATTCGAATGGAACCGCAATTTCCGACTCGCCAATTTTTATCTTCATACATGTGGCCCCAAGCCACACACTAGGATCCAAACAAGAGGAAGCTGAATGATGGTGTTGTGGCAACAACCAACAAAGTGTGTTTACTAAATACTTTGGAACCCATATTTTATTTAGAGAGTTTTCTATAGCGCTGACCAGAGGGTATCAGAGCGCTTGACAACAGTACAGGCAATCAAAAGAACATGTTCAAAATTATGCAGGAAGGTTTCACATGGGCATAGAAGTAGCCATATCCTTTGAAGTAGACATACGGCATGTATGGCTCATTACCCAATCAATTATAATTTACCCAGATGGGAGTACCAGTGCAACTGATTTGTGTGGAACAAGGAAAGCAAACCTATTCAGTAATGGCCACCTGTCAGTTTTGCGGAATACAGTTCCAAATTGGGATTTGTCAGATGTAACACACTGACCAACATTGAATTAACAGGACCCCACCAATTTCAGGTGAAGTCCCATGTTTACCTGTCCAAGATAGAGATTACATAAGTGTTGTTAATGGCTAGAACACAGGATGGCAAATGTATGCAGTAGTAGACAGCTTGTAGCTGCCATTTTGACAGCTCTTTGATCATGGGGATGCATATAGGAAACCTGGGAAAAGAAGACAGTAAGTATAACCTAGGACATTCCCCCAACTTGGCCAGTGCACTCATGACAAGCCCCAGACCCAATCAATTACAAAACAAATTAGGCTAAGATGAAAAGTATTTAATTTTAAAACCATCAAGCAAACGAAAAACTAAAACCTACCCTTATCTAAACTAACCTATACTAACTATCCTTAAATTAAAACTACACCTATCTAACCTATTATAAACTTACGTTACACATGTAACACCACACTCTAAACATTGGCCCCCACCCCCACTTAAGAAACGAGATACAAGTAGGACAACATAAACTATGACTACACATGTGCTAACTTAACCTACGGCCTAAACAAATATATTTTTTGTTTTCAATTCTTTTTTTATTTTAAAATAAAAATACCCCAACATAACCCCCACCCAACTGCCCAGCATTGAAAAAATGTAGAAAACCCCCACTCTACTTAACCTAACCTATGCCTACCCTACACTAACCTAGCACTACACGTCTAAAACCCCATATAAAATTATGCAGAGCAGTAAAAGGGAAGGGACTGAACTGGGATGTTGTACAATGCTTTAATAGTTCTCTTCCTGCTTTTTAAAAACTTTTTCTAAATGTATTGCAAGAACTTGTGGTCCTCTGCTGCATCCTCCTCGAATTTGGTCAGTCTGGCCAAAATCTGGCCAATGTCCCTCCTCATTTCTTGCTCAAATTGACTAGGAACTACTGCTACAGGTGGCTGTAGTGGTGTCTGTATGATCACTGGTGCAGGTGATGTTGAGGGCTGTGGTCCAGCTGTGGTCCCCTGCATCCCTGATGGCTTGTCTTAGTGTCCTTTTGTGGCTGTCTTGGAAGTCCTCCAGTAGGAAAGGCACGCCATTCCCCTGATGCTTTTCCCCTTCTGAACCTTCTGCCCATTCTGCGGTAGGCATCATCAACCTCCATTATGTGGCAATATCTTTCGGCCCTCTTATGGAAGTCTTGCCTCTGTGCTTTAGTCATGTTGGCAGCTGAAACATGAGGAGAAGCAAGCATCAGTATCAGCATTGGGTGGAGGTTGTACAGACATATAGGCCCTCATTATGACTTTGGCAGACTTTTCCTAAGAACGTCAAAGCTGCGGGTGCCAGAAGAACGCCAGTGCTGGTGGTCTTCCGACCGCCATATTATGAGTACTGAAGGATTTCTGCTATAATTTGAGCGGAATCCTCCAGTAGTTGTGCTGGCGGTCGGAGATCCAGAGGCGGTTCCACCGCCGCCACGCCAAAAGGACACCACCCAATGTATTACGAGCAGTACTATGGCATGGCGGTGTCCTGATTGTGGGGCACTGCCAGCGGGGGAAGCGCTGGTTCCCGTTCCCTGGTGGACGACCTCCTCGCCGGACAAGGTAAGTCGATTGTCAGATAGGGGAGAAGGGTAGGACGGTGATGGGTGTCGTGTGTGCGTGTGTGAGTGAGTGGGTGTAAACTGCATGTATGAATGTAAGTGTGTATGTGTGTTGTGTGTGTATGGATGTTTGAATGCATGTATGAATGAGTGTATACATGGGTGTTTGAATGTGTGCATGAATGCGTCTATGCATGGATGTTTGAATGGGTGTCTGAATGTGTGTATGATTGTTGAAGTGAGTACATGTTGGAATATTTGTGTGAATGCGTGTCTGTTGGTGCGAGTGAATGAGTGTATGCATGTGAGTGAATGTGTATGTATGCGTATTGATGAATGCTTGTATGTATGCGTGTTGGTGAATGCATGTATGTAAGTGTTGGTGAATGAGTGCATGTAAGTGTTGGGGAATGAGTGTGTGCGGGGTGCATATGGGGGTGTGGGGGTGCATGTGTGTTTATGCGGAGCAGGTGGTAGGGTGGGGAGAGCTGTCATGGAAAGGGGGTGGGGGAGCAGGATGCTGTCACGGAAGTGGTTGGGGGGCTGCTGTCATGGAAGCGGTTGGGGGTTATAATAATTGCGGGGGGTTGGGGAGTTGCTTGCCGGTGACAGCAACTAAATTTCCACCAGGGTTTTTGTGGCGGTGCTACTGCCGTGGAAACCATGGTGGAAAAGAGACTTGTGATACCACCAGCAGTCTTCAGTGGACCGCCGGGTTGGAGATGCTGATCTCTGGCCCGGCCACCCTGGTGGTAGTAGCAAGGATGTGGCTGTTTGGCCGCCAGTGGGACCGCCTTTTAATGAGGGAAATAATGTACATTGCAACTGCAGATAATGCATACAGTTCAACACACATTCCTCAAAAACAACATACTCCTCATCTATGACTATTTCCTACCAGCCATCATCAGTATCATGTACGTGTCACTGGGATGACGGAAATCTACTTGAAACAACAGGGCCCAGAGCTGAGTGGACAAAATTGTCCACAATCACCATTAGTGTTTTCTAACTTGTGAGGATCACGTGCCCAAACAAGTCTTGATTTTCTGTGTCCCAGTGCATAAGGGGGGGCTGCACATGCAATACATCACCTCAACACTCCTGGTGAAACATCAATGATTGCCCAGCCATCATGGTGGCAACGTGTGGGCCATACGATAGGGTCTCAGGTAACTTTCCACCTGCTATTCTCAGGTTGTTGATCAACATTAAGGTGTCCTGTTGTAAGACCTGACCTGAGCATACGTAATAAGGGTGCACGCCATTGCCCATGATGTGCCCACATGTAGAACCAGGTGCAGCTTCTCTTCAAGGGTGGATGAGCGTTGCCTCCCCCACCAGCAGCAGCTGCTGTAAACCTTTTGCTAAAAACGAGAATAAACTATGCTCCTGTGTACAACTGATTAAAACTTCCCAGAAAGTTTGACTTTAAGCCTGAGCCGCACATCAAAGTTGTCAGCACATTCCTGAACTGAAGCCCCCTAACTGGTGCTATGTAGTGCTACGTGTGTTAAATGGCACACCCATGGTGGCTACATGGGTGCCCTTAGGCCCACTGTGAGTTTGACACTGCAGTGGGTGCTACAACAGTATCCAGAAACATTGTACATGATATGCGCATGCATGTCAGACATCATCAAAGTACCAGGTACGCACACAGCATTCACATCATATGCATATGTGATGTGTCTTACATCACTCACAAATATCATGGTGGCAGGACCATGTTGTGAAAACTGCTTGAAATCTGGTGCGGGAAGAATCAGAGACTTTTCACATAACCATCTGGTGGTTAGTTGTCTACTAAATGTGTACACTACATATTGTTGTACAGCACAATATGGCTCCCTGCAGTACTACAGACTTGTAATATCTGAAGGGTAGTGAAGCACCTGTGGTGTACATGTCTCCTACATAAGCCCCCTAGAGACCTCTGCAGATGTTGCCCACATCTGTACCATCTTGTCAGTAAATAAAAACTATGGCCCTCATTTCAACTTTGCCGCCCGCCAAGTTGAAACCGCTGGGCGGCCGCCAATGCGGCCGCACTCCCGCGGGGTCTATTTTGAGATCCCCGCTGGGCCGCAACATGGGAGCCAGCTCCAAATGGAGCCGGCGGGGTTGCGGCTGTGCTATGCAGACAGTGAAAAGCTCCATGGGGCCGTGGCAGTGGGCCCCGCGACTCCCCTTTCCACCAGCCTTTTCATGGCGGTTCATACCCCCATGAAAAGGCTTGCGGGAGGGGGACTCGTAATCAGCGCTGCCCTGGGGGATTACAACCGCCGGGACAAAAGTGGTGGGAAACACCCGTTCCCGGCGGTGCTATCGCGGTGCTTCTGCCGCGCTCGTAATGCCCAAGTTTGTACCGCCAGCCTGTTGGCGGTACAAACTCCAAAACAGCCCTGGCGGTCTTGGACTTCCAGGGTTGTAATGAGGGCCTATGTGTGGCACACTGTGCTGACAATGGTGCTGTGACAAATTGGTTGTAAACAGGCATGCCTAGTACATAGACAGCTGCCCTAAGACCTATCATGGTAGACACCAATGACTAACTGGCAAGCCATCACAATTTCCATTTCACACAATTCCATGCACGCACACATTGCCCGTTGAAATACATGCAAGCCATTCTCATACACAACATTCCAAATACATGATGTTACCCTCTATTGTCCAATAATATTAGATCATTGGTCAGGCAAAACCATCTTTCGTAGCATTCCACACTTCAGACTCTCAAACCAAACCATGGATTAGCACCCATGACGCATAAGATAACACTTACTGGATGCATCAGGGGTTTCAAATTGCGCAACTTCTCCCACGGTGTAGGGTGCAGGTCCACGTGTAAGACATGGATGGCAAACACTGGTTAGTGTAATTTGTACATTTTAGTAAATGGATGATATTGTATACTTTTAACTTGTTAGGCTCAGTGAGCACGTCATCCTAGTGGTAGAGCAGAGCAACTAACAAACATCAGTGATCGGTCAATCACACATACTCTCAGACAACGTAGACCCACATACCTACAAACCATCACTGTCACAGACACTCCTGTGGTGCTTCTCACTGCACCATTAATACATGGAATCATCATGCAGATGCCTGTTAGCTCTACACCTCAATGACCATAAGGGACTGCTTGACACTGTATATTGCATTAGAGGGGCATGCAATGGCTGTTGCAGAGGCTGTCCCATTGTGACACCCATAGCACTTGGGGCTGCATCAGATGCCGTAGACATGTACCTCATTGTCACAGCAAACTGACAAATGTGATATATCCTTCAGTTAAGTAAGCAATGTGTGTGTGCCATCACAAGGCACACACATGGGTAATAATGCTGTGGGAGTATACTAATGTGAAGATAGTTGTACCTACCTGCACATTGACTGATTGAAATCATGCCAGTCTTGCCAATAGTGCGTGGCCAGGCATTGTTGTTATGGTATACCATTTGTTCAGGGAGGGATAACGGCATGGGCATAGAAAATGCCTCAACATCGAAACACGTGCTCTGTGGTAAAAGGATGCATTGTTGGTGCAGATTACTGAGTGCTGTGCCAGTGAAGGAGCAGATGCAGGGCAGCCACATTCTGTCAATGAGAAGCAGCAAGCCTGTGAAACAGACCCTGCACATGTGTGTGATAATAGACATAGTATATGGTATATGTGATACACAAGCTTCTGGAACAGGGAAATGCCAGTAGTCCGGACCCAGTGCTTGGGCAAGCTACCTTAAATGGCCTTGGCCAATGACACATAGAGGCCAATAGAACAACAGGTGTGCAGCACCAATTGAATTAGTACAGTCCTCGTGGCCCTCAGTGCAACTGTTACCCACGCCATGTGTGCGCCTAATGAGAATTAAGGCACATTATGATGCAGGTAGGGTCCAAATGGATCTATTTCAGTGTAGGTAAATGATGTACTCAGCAGGAGTTGCAACAGATCCTCACGACTTCTTCTGAGTACATTGGGGGCCGATCTCATATATTTTCATCCCCCCATATCACACCTGCTCTCAGGAGCTGTTCAGAGTGCAGGTATAATTGTACTAAGAGATTTCTCAACTTACTCAGTGGCTTATACATATGCCACCCATTCAAGTTTTGGGCCCCCCTTCCATACATGATGCATGGCACAGGCCTCTTTTGGTGCTGTTTATTACCGAGTTGCCCTATGCATGAATCACAACAGTTTGTAATGGTTGTGCAGTGAAAATGGTACATCGGCTTCATCATTGTACATCTGACTTGCAGGCCTAAGGTGCCACTGGGACCGACTCATCATACAGGTAGCAAATGACATGTCCACATCCACAAGCATTACATGCAGCACTCAACCGTATACGCAACTGTCATGCACATGCAAAAGTAAGGACTTTGTATGGCAATGTGAGGCTTACCAATTGCTCTACCAATCTCAGTTCCCAGATGATCCAGCTGCCTTGTCACCAGATCTGCCCACCGATGTTTCAGTTGGTGGTCGTTCCTTCCACTGCCAAAGATCCTTGTGAGGTGGTAGAGCACCTTGCCCGACCACAGCAGCCGTACCTCTGTGGGGTGGCCTAGGATTACACAGCCCCCCGGTTACAGCATCAAAGGTAGGTAGTGCTATCCAGCCAGATGAAAGCCCTAGATCATCAGCAGACATCCGTGGCATCCTCCTCTTCCCAGACATACTGCAAATGCAATTCAGCCTAAACAAAAAAATGAGGTAAACCTAACCCTAACCCAACTACCCCAACAACTATTCTACCGGAGACAAACACCCCATAATACAGAGACAAAAACAGTCTAATGACACCACAAAAGACAAGTTTTAAGATAACTAAGGACAACACCTACAAGACACGGCACAAGACACACTACAAACACTCCAAGGTACACCAATCTACCTACAACACCATCTCCACACACCCTCACTCAGTCACAGACAATAAGACTGTGAAGTGAAAGTGAACTCACTGTACCATGTTTGGAACCAGGATGTCCTGTTTCATCACTTCCTGGGCATGTGCGTCACATTTCCAGTCATGTGTCATTTTTTTCACAGATGACGGTCATGTGTCGTTTTTCTCACCATTAGCCCGAAAAGGGCTATGGACGTGCGAGAGACACTCAGGGGCTAGGTGTCTTTTAGCTTAGGATTATTGTACGGTATATGCATATACGTAAAAAAAATTGATGCATGGCGGTCATTCGTTGATTATACACCAATGTGTGTTCGGAGGCGTCTGTACGTGTAATTGCCGCCCAGAGCCCAGGCGTCATTTTACAAACGTTGCAAAGTGTAGTTTATGTGTTTGTGTCATAAATCTTTGACGCATGACAAAATTGCGTGGATTTGTAGTCCTTGAGTACACCCTGTATAACTTAACATTTTACATGGGCTGTGCAACAATGTAGTGTATGTGGTATGGCAACTTGTACGTAAATGTCCAGTACTGTCATTACAGTGACAATGCCATGTTGAACCTATAGGTTTGTTTATGACTCCTCATAGCTTGTGCATATGTGCATGTGTAGCTATGCGGTGTCCACATACATGCTGGCACATGTGTGCTATGTATACTAATTTGTGGGTGGACTAGATTGTTATGTCTGAGATACAAATTTACACATACACAACACATGGTAAAGCATGTGACAACCATGACAGTTTCCACTCACAGTATTCAGTGGACTTGGTCTGCATTGACATCTCCTAAACCCTGCCAATTTGCATGTGCATGTGTGTCCACTCTGTGGTGCATTGTTGGATTTTACTTCATGTTGCTCTGATACATGTGTGCCATTTGGTCCCCCATCTATCTTAGTTGAATATGTACACATGTGTTGGTGAAGATTGGTATATGCTGTGTGTGTGTATTGACATTTGTTTTGTAATATCTGTAACATATGATGACAGTGGTGTGTTCATGGGATGTGAAAACTCGTATTACTATCTTCCTGCATGGACACATGTTGGCATTTGACAAATGCATGCGTTGTCACATCAGTGCCACCCATGTTTCTGTATGTCGGAACACATGTGAAGATCATGTCTTACAGCCACTGATCTTGTGATACCTATGCCATTACTATTGTGCTAGGTTGCCTGTTGCTCAGAATCCATACACATTACCATGCTTGAGCCATTACGGTGGTACATGTGTGCTGAGATATGTGGTATATGTGTCCATGTCATCAACTAAGCACTCACATTTGTCCACATCATGTTTGTTGTGACTGTCATAAGCAATGGCATTCCACTGTGTAACAGTGTTGCAGTCTGGCATGGATGGCGGCATACTCATCATCACAACTGTGTGAGGTTGTATGGCAACACAGACCCATGGTTGCAAGTGAAAAGGCAAGTTGATGGAGCTCCAGTTTACTCACATGCATCAGGCCCCTGACAATGTAATTTGTTAAGATAGCGAGAGCAGTGGTGTGTGGGTTTATTGAGCAGGGATCTAGCCTCTTCATGATTGCTACTCAGCAGAACTATGCACACTCCTCAGCAGATCGACACATGCACAATTGTGGTCATACAGACCAAGAGTTTCCTCTGCGGTACTTGATGTCAGCTTTCCCCTCTCATGTACAGAGCTCGGGTACTTACACATGTGGGACATGTGACATTATTTGATGTCCTTAGTTGTTTCCTTGGGCAGCTTGTTGGGCTTGTATATCTGTTGTGACTTAAATATTGGAAACGTGCCAGGGTACAGGTGGTGTTGTCTGTCACAGCCTCCTGTCATGGTGGCATGCGATAGGCAAATACCATAGTATGTTACTGCCCAACATTACTGGGTTATGCACTGGCCTGCACACCCTCTCTGTACATATGTGAATTGCTGCAATGTAGACATTGATGTGTTGTACAGTCACTGTTGGTCTATGTGTGTCCCTTCTCCATGTATTCCTGAACTACTGGTAAGGCATGTATTGTCACCTATATTGCTCCCATTCTTTAGGCTGCTAGCCCTTTGTACACATCTTCTACAGCAACGGTGTCTGGTCATACATGAACATGATGCAACATGTGACTTGTGTAATGGAAAGATGTACAGATCTCCTTCTTCTGGATACTTGATAGTTACAGTTCCATTGACGGTATTCGTGAGATGTCATGAGTTCCATACGCACATTACATTACTCCTGCCACAGCACTAGTGTTGTCTCCATTTCACCTCCCACGTTGTATTTGCAAGTATCTGTGAGTGTCTCTAAGCTGTCCATCCACAACCTCCATTGAACATGGGTCTGTTTTTCTTCCAGCATGCCACAACCTAGGTAACTCTTACCATGACTGAATGATATTGAGTTGTGAAATCAGCTCAGTGCTGTACCGTTAATTTGCCAATTGCTAAATATATGGCTAGGTCTACACACACTCATATTGGTGTTGTGTCTCAGATATTTTTCAATGCTGAACATAGTATCACATCTCACACCTGATTGTGATGTTGCAGGCTACAGCATGTATGGGACAATTTGTTACTGTTGCCATCATGCACATGTTCTGTCATTTGACTGACAATGAGTGGTGTGTATTGCTTTGTGCTGTGTGATATATTTATATACAGCATACTAGTTATACATGCAGACATGTCAAGAGTTGTTGATACTGGCAAACCCGTTGCTACTTAGGACATACACCCGTACATCAGTCTCCACATGTTTGCCTGGAATTGCTCTAGGCATGTGTCAAGAAAGCAGATTTGTGTGCCAAGTGTGCACCTCATGCCCTTAGTGAATATTAGGCACTCTGCCTACATTCGACCAAGATACAAATGTGGTAGTGCCTTGTTCCAGTAAATCCATGGATCATGACTATGGGTCATGTGTTTCGGATAGTGATTCTGCATCCATAGATGATAATTTAGTCAGGCAACCCACTGCGCACTCCAAAGCCAACGTGTGTGTGCCATACATGAGGTATAGTCTACCATGTGCCAGGGTTGTGCCCAATGGCAGTGCCAGGATACAATCCCATGGATACACTGTGCAGGTTCAGCATCAGACATTGGTTACAATCCCTGGACATTTATTGAAGGACCACAGTTAGCAATGATGTTCTGCCCTTGTCGCACATGTGCCATGCAGGCAAAGCTACTGTCACCATGAGTTGTGACAGTGTTCTGTTCCTACATAACTTGATATCCATTTGTTGACAGCCCCTACCTTATGTGTGCCCCCTTGCATACATCCTATTATGCATCGTGTTGTTGTGGTGAATGGGATTGGTATTAGCACCTTGCCCAGTTGACGGAACAATATATGTAGTGGTGCATGGATCTAAACCTTCAGGAGTCACATGGCTGCAAATTGCGTGTCACTGATATGTGAGATGGTGGCAGTAGACCTTCTTACATTGCAAACAATGTTGCTACCACACTGGTCACCTTTGTGTTACCTATTTGCTCCCTGAGGTTTGAGACACATTCCAATGGTGTACGTAGTGAAGAATGAGTAGACCAAGGAGAATCAGGTGCAAAGTGATTTATTTGTGGTATTTACAATGTGATGTTTATAGTATAGTGACTATGTGTAGACGTTCTCAATAATGTGGAGTCTCCTACGAACTCCTGCAGCAGTGTTCAGTTGTTCCCCCTCCACATTATCTGCTCCATCATCATACTCCTTCTCGTTGGGGACATCAACCTGTTCTTCTCAGGGAACATTTGTTCTTATACATATATTATGGAGGATTGCACATGCCAGAATTATCTTGCAAACAAGTGGTGGAGCATACAAGAGGCTTCCTCCTGTCAGGGACAGGCACCTGAACCTGGATTTCAGAAGCCCAAATGTCCTCTCCACCACATTGCGAGTTTTCCTTTGTCCCTCATTGTAGGCCTGGTGTTCCACCATTGTGGGACTGGCAAATGGGGTCATCACCCACGGCTGCATGCTGTACCCTTGCTCAGCTGCAAAGGATAGAGAGATGTGTTGGTAAGTGTTGATAGTGGGTTGGAACATACTATGGCAGTTGTACTTTTTGGATGGAGTGGTGACGCAGACTTGCTTGTGGTATAGTGTATGTTCCTGTTCTTGTGAAATGGCTTCATTGGACTGTGTTGATGGCCATGACAATCTTGTGGCTCAAGGGCCTGTGAATGTTTACGTTGTTCCCAAAATGATGGCTCTGATTTAAGTATATGTGTTTGTGTTGTGCAGTCCATATTTGAAGCAGTGTTCTATTGTTAGATGGAACCTACCACCTCCTTGCACCACAATGGTTTCAGATGTTGAAACAACATAGCTGCCCTACATAGCCAGACTGTGCCGTCCACGTTACCATGTGGCACTATGCATGCAGTGTGACACTTTGGCAATAGGGGAGCATGTGAGATGGCACTGGATTAGTTGCTGCCCCATTTCTGATAATTCAGCCCCATGGTCTTTAATGGCAGGTAATTTTGAATTTGTATGGGTGCGACACAATGCAGCAGACAGGTGTGTGTGCACACTACAGGTATGTCAGGTATGTGTATATGTGTAGCTGATATATATTTGGTGATGGCACCACTTGGATGGCATTTGATTTAGGTTCTGCCAGAGACTTTCACACCATTGTTTATGTGATACTGTGCCTATGTGTGACATTGTCAAAATTACCATAGCCTATGACATTGACATGCCTGTGCCCTTCTTTGTTTGGTGTAATGTGTGTGTGAGCTCTATTTAGTTGTCAACCTGTAGACTTTTGTAGTGGTTTGTGAGCAGCTTCTGTATGCAAAGGGGATTTGGCGCCACCTGTCCACACGTGGTGTGCCAGTCAGAGTGTGGCTGTGTTATGAACATTTGTGGGGAAAGTGTTTGTGACCTGCAATATATGCAGTGTAGTGTGGTATGTTGCATATGTGTTGTTGCCTGTACATCTATGTGACCCTGCCTATGTGTATTTAGTGTGGTGTGTGTCTTGTTGGTCCTAGATGGTTGGTGTGTTGTGTGTAATGATTGGTATGGTGGCTTACCTATGGGTAGCCTGTTGCCATATTGGCTGTCCTGTAACCGCTGGTTGAATGTGCAATGGACCCTTTTGGGATATTTCGCAAGGATGTTGCAGAAGAGCCCACGGTGGCTGCAGGTGGCAACAGTTGCACATGGGTACAGTCCATTGCACCCAGCACATGCAGAAACCCAAGAATTTGATAGAAACCTTGCTTGGTCTCCTGCTGCAGATGCTGGGTGTTAGGGAAGCAGATATGGTGGGGTGTGAGGCATAGGATTGGACCTTTGGTAGAAGGACCAAGAAGGATGACTGGTAGATACCAAGCACATATGCACCCGTTATCTGGAATGATCCATACGCCATCATATTGAGGACAGCCAGTAATTTTGTTATGGGTGGAATGTAATGGGAGTTTGCACCCTTGCCGTGATGTGTGGCGCAATATGGTGCAGAAGGCGTACAATGGACTCCCAGTTGAGTCTGTACATCCGGACCACTGTGGTGGTGTTTGGGGTTGCTCTGGTGGTGGAGGGATCAGCTGTCTTTGTAGATGTCTGCGCCGTGTACCAAGCTGGAGCAGTACCACTTCCATGTAGTCCTGGACGTTTCCAAAGCTTCTTCTGTGTGTTTTCCTTGAGTGGTGGTGTGTGAGCCTCTTTTTAATGCCTGGCCTAACCATGCCTTAAAATTTGATGCTAATACGACTTATCGCCATTTTTGAGTCTGCTTCCTTGGTTAGCATTGTTTTTACATTGGGAGGTAATTATGGCGCATGGGGCTAGCATTGTGTTTAGGACGGGCACGCCTACCTTGCATCTTATTGACACAAGGTGGACTAACGCATCCTAGAAATGGTGCTAACTCCAATATTTTGATGCTAGACCGGTCTAGTGTCAAAATACAAATATGGAGTTTAGTTAGTACCATTTTACACTAAAATAAATGGCGTTAAGGGAACGCTAACCATCCATAAATATGGGCCTTGGTTTCTTCCCATCAGCCTAGCGTGAAGCTCCTAGTAGGTCCAGTGGGGTTGTCACCACTATGGCAGAAGCCACCCTGTTGGGAGTTTGGTGGACAGATTAGCCCGTCCATCAAACTTATAATTAGGCCCCATGTTTCAATCTCTTATCTGAGAAGAAACTGAGGTCACCACACCATTAACTCTGCTGTCTCTTTACAAACTGCGACTATGGAACACTTTGCGCTTTGAACCTGGAAAATGAGCACCATTAAGTCACAAAATAACAGCAAGTTTAACTGTTTAAAAAATACAGTCAGCAGATTTTGCTTGTTCATTAAATGTAGTTAAAATGTAATTGCCAGGATGTGCATGTCTATTTAATAATGTAAGTTTTTTCAGCCTTTCAGAGTGCATGAACACATTGATATGTGGAAAATATGCTTGTGATTTAGAAAAAATAAAAATAAAAAATAGCAGTAAGTAGTAGTAAGCATTTTATTGCATGATTATTTGAAATCTTTACAAAACAAGATCTTCAAAAGAAACAAATTTACAGTGAATCAATAAGTCTCATGTGGGGGACTTGATTGGGGTGCGGCCAATAAAGTTGTGTCTCGCCGTCTGGCAAAATTCCAGGGCTCTGCTGACCAAGGCGATAATAAGAGACTGCTTGGCACTAGATTATGGTCTTTCCATCCCCTGGATTGCGAAGAGGCATACCTTTTTAGTAACTGTATTTTATTGTCTTATTGTGCTTATTTTGTATTTTAAATCTTTGCTGTTATGATTGCTTTTATTTGTTTTTTTGTACTTTCATGAATGCTAAATACATCCATTGATTGATTTATTGAAATCTTAGGTTAATAAAAGGCAGAAAGCACATACAAAAGCAAGACCGTCAAGAGAATACATTTAAAAAAAAGCAAAATACTAGAGCACATCATCAATGTACCCTTTTCTCTCCAAAAGGAGGCAAAGCACTAAAATGATGCAGTCAAATGGACACATTTCCTACATTGAAGAGGCTTGCTAATGAAAGGCCTCGGTTTTAATAGCTAACCCAAAATCGCCATGTGCTCACAAACTATCAAAAAACCCACATAAAATCCAAATAATTATAAATAATATGTAAAGTAGAACAAAAAAATCGAAAAAATAAGCAAAAATAACAATATAAAGCAACAGCAAGTAATCTATTTTGTAAAAAAAAAAAAAGGGAATAAAAAGTGACAAGTTCAACAAGGAAATTCTCCTACAATAAAGTGGCAAGTGCTAAAAAAAAATGGGGGTCATTATGAGTTTGGTGGGAGGCGGAGGCTGCCCGCCAAACTCATTTGCAGAGAAGACCGCCATGCAGGACTTCCACCTGCCGGCTCTATTAAGAGTTCCTCGCTGGGTCTTAACATCGACGCCAGGTCATAATGAGCCGGCAGCAATGTGGTGGTGCGTTGGGTGCGACTGCACCGTCACGCTTTTCATTGCCCGTATTTTAGGCAGTGAAAAGCACGACGGGGTTGTCCATGGGGGCCCGTGCACTGCCCTTGCCAAGTCCATGGCCTGTGTAGGGGCCCCCATGGGGCCTCCGGCACCCCATTTCTGCCAGCTACCGCCTTGCAAAGGATGGCAGAAAGGGGACTTGTAATCCCCAAGGCAGCGCTGCCCTGGCGGATTGAGACCGCCGGCACCACCAGGCTGTCAGCAACATGGTGGTGTTGGTGGTCCGACCGTGGCAGCTCTGCTACGGTGGTAATGTGGTAGCCAGACCACTGCTTTGGCGGCATTCCGACCTCCACTATGGCCCTGGCAGTCTCATGACCGCCAGAGTCGTAATGACCACTTTTGTCATGGTTGGTGATTCTATTATGGAAGCAAGTGCAAGCAAGCATGTCAAACAAGCAGGGCTTCATGCAAAAACATGTGCAAAGGAACTGTGTCTTGAGTAATAACCCAAATTTTTAGAGCACATGCAAGCAAGCTAGTCAGGCGAACAAGGACTCACTCATCAAAGTGGCGTGTGCAGAGACTCTGTTTTCAGTACTGGCCAGCAGTCACTATCACTATACTATCATTCAGCAATTTTTGCAGCTGGTAGATATATTTTCCAAATTTAGCTAAATCAATCGGTTTGTTCAATGTAAAAAACAGGTTCCAAGTGTGAGACAAGTTTTTATAACACAGCTTAAAAAAGAGGTTTGAGCAAAGTGTGACGTGCATCCTCAGTGCTGGGCTGCAGCAAAGTAAGTGGCTAAATGATTCAGATTTATACCTGCAAAGCCTGCAACAGGTAATCATGGAAAGAGAGTGCCATTTTGGGTCCATCTCTTTAATCTTAAAGGCCATCAACCTTGCAGCCATAATTTGTGACAGGCAGGCTTTTCCAATAACGCACTTTAAATACGGCTGCTCAGTCAGCAGATGTGGATGAGGCTCATAGCATGGTATCACCATGGAACTATCCAATTTAGCCTTGTCTGTTATCATTAAATAGATCTGATCTGCTTCTTTATAATTGCTTTAAGCGCAAATAGCATGACGAGCAGCGTATCTGAGGCTGACTGGTCAATTTGTAGAGACTGAAGTACTGTGGCTTGGTAATTCGACCAGAGATGACCTTTTAGATTGAAAATGGGACGAATTACAGATTTCAACGTATTCAGGATGCCTTAGCAACCCAGTAGTAGTATTTTTAAAAAGCACCCATGTGGGCCCACTTCTTGCTTTCTAGACCCAGCTCTAGTCTTAATAAACAGCCTCTGATGTACTGTGGCAAATTGAACACCCTCTTATAAACTTTAACTTGAAGTTGATACACTAATTTGATGAGCTGCCCTGGAAAAGCTTCATGGCCATAATTTAACGCTGGTAGAAGAGTGGCTGCAATCACTCGCGGAATGGAAACTGAGGAAGGACTCTCTATCAAGTTGTTAAGCTGACATACTCTTACAGAAGCCAGTTCAGCCTTGGATTTGAGATGACTTGGATCTTGTATTAAATAAGAGAGGGCCACTATGTTTTCGATTGTCTCTGATTTTGCCCTAAGTCCTGTTTGGTAGATAGGAATTATGTTATTAGTTTCTACCCAACTTTCTAGCATTTTTAGCAGCAGAGAGGCAAAGGCTTTAGCCTCAATATTAAGGATGGCAATGAGGAGATAATTACCTGGATCCTCCCTACCCTTGTCTTATAGATTGGGTGTAGAATAGAACTCATCCAGCTTTTGGGATCATTTGAGTTAACAGGCAAGCGCTATGGAGATTCAAGAGAGTATTTGACCACAAGTCAATGTCAGCCTTAAACACTTGTGCAGAAATACCATTTGGTCCTGGAGATCCCAATGCTCTGACATTTCACAGGAGAATCGTGACATCCCTAACCGTGGGAGTGAGATTGTGGAATTGTTGTCTTTCTCGAATGCAGACCTGGATCCTGGAACTGACTGAGATGGCAGTGTTAGATAAGTATAACTTGCTTACATGTTATATCCAGTTTTCTTATTTAATCACATTGGTTGGTGGGCCCTCTATGCTCATCTTATTTTTATAAATCTCCATAAATCTGCTTGATTATGCTTTCCCAAAAGAGTGTAAATATGTAGCCACTCTTTTTCTGCCTGAGTGCTTTTGAAAGACCAAACCAATTTTGCTTCTTGAAGACTTGAACTTGTGCCAAACATTCAAAATTGAGCAGCGACTTTTTAATTTTGCGACACAATTTTTGTAGCCTTCGGATGCGTTGCTTGCTGTCCCTTTTCAGAGGTGACTGAAAAGGGCATAATGGTGGCCTCAAAGGAGGGGGAGTGGAGCTCAAACTATCCAGAAGATTATAAATTATTTCTGGCCAGTTATTCGACAAGTTGTCACCCGTCTGTAATGGAACAGAGAAACCCCTAGCCAGTTTCCAAGTATGCAACTTTTCCAAGCAGAGCGCCCCCCCAATTGTATACGTTGCATTACCTGTAGGTTTTCATCTCCTTTTGAAGTTCGGCAGCCAGCTGAGAGTCCAAGAAAATTGGAGACACCCTCAACTCAATGCAGAGTGGTAGGTGGTCGCTCACCCCAATGTTCTGGATTTCAAAAGACTTCAGATACTTGAATAAGTCAGATGAAACAAAGATGTAATCTAAGGTGCTTTTCCCCTCAAAATGACTGGGAGACTTTACATCTGGTGAACTCTCTTTAAGTTTATGCTGAATGGAGGCAAGACCATGCCTAACGAGGAAGCGTTGCAACAATTTAGTTGTTGGACATGCTGAATAGCTGTCATCCACCCCTGTTTCAAGGAACTTGAGATTAAAATCACCATAGATAATAATGATGTACCCAGGGTGCTCGCACAGTGCTCCCTCTAAGGCTTCAGCTAGGTGACGCATTTTCTCAACCCTCCTAGGACCAAAGGAATTTAAATATATATTATTGAATAGAATTCTTATTGTATGTTTTTTGCGCCCTTTACCTTACATTAATTGACTGAAACATATCATCTTCATCTACATTTTCAACCTTCAGGTCAAGACAAATGTCAAAATATATCAAGAGGCCACAAGATGACCTTCCAAACATTTTTTTTATAGCTGGTTTATTGATTTCATAAAAACCAGGAATTACCATAGTGTTCAGGAGCCAAGTTTCTTGAAAACAAAGTATGTCATCAGTCATAAGAAGCCAATGTTAAGAAGCCTGGACAGTCCGGCTTCATTCCATGAGATGATTTATAAGCGACATTTCATTTCTGGTGCTTGTGATTAAATGTCAGGTTATGCCAGGCCTGGACTCAGCAATTTTTATCGCAGAAGGGCGCCTCATAGTCATCTTCAGCCTCACCGAGCCAATTGAAAACACCCTGGCTTTCATCCTAGCTACGAATTACTGAGGCGGCGCTTGTCACTTGTGAGTTTGGATGTGAACAGGTGCGGCTCGCAGGAGGGAAAAGGGGAGGGCGGTGCGGTGCGTGGCATAACTAAAAACAAAATTAAAAAAATTAAATTAAAATAAAACTTTCCTTTTTCCGTCGCCGCTCCATCTGCTCTGCTCTTCTCCATCTCGCTGCAGGCACAGGTTCCCAGCCTGCCCTGCAGCCAATCCTGACGCTGCTCAAAGCAGCAGCAGGATTGTCTGGGAGCACCCAGCCAGGGCGCTCCCAGCCAGACTGGGAGCCTGTGCAGGCTCTCTCCAGTCCGGCAACAAAGTGCCAGGTTGGAGAGAGCCTACTGCGCATGTGTGTTTGGCCAGCCTGAGATGGCCGGCCAAACACACATGTGCTCTGAGGGGAGTCCTTTCTGCATTCCCCTCAAGTACTCATCACCCCCAATGACCCACCCCTTTGCAAGAAAACAATAATTAACACTGCTTATTATCTTTTCTTGAAAAGGTTTTGCAGCTGCTGCTGCTGGCGGGGGGCGAGGGATAGGACAGTAAGGTCGCCACCTTTCCCCGTGAATCATGCCAGCACTTTGTTCATGTTTTAATATACTGAAAAAGCCCACACATTGTAAACAGGACTTTATACTGAATAGTCCGAATTCATTTTAAAACTGCTTATCTGCCTTTTATGACTTTATCAGTCATGAACCATCAAAGCAGCTCTGCAACACATTTTCAAAGTGTGTTCCTCAAATATGTGTCATTTTTAAATGTGCACTGGTAAGAGGACAAAATACCATCTTTAGGTTATTTTTGTGATTAAAATAGTAGTTGGGCAGATAAAAAATCAGCCACGTAGCAACGTTATTAGCTGGTTCTGGTCGCTTCATCTGGGGCCAGAATGGCTTCAACTGACTGGGTTGGATGGATACTTATGGTGTTTAAATGCACGGGCAGGCTTGATTATGTTCGCGAGAAAGTGTCACTCATAGTCATATACATGACACTCATAATCACACTAAAATCATGAAAATGTCACACATTGCATCTCAAACCTAGGCAGCTATGAATCTGCATCTCCCTCGCCAGTAAAATCATAATTTCCACTTTTCTGTGATTATGTAATTTTTTTGTTTGTGTACAATAAGCTCTTTCTTCTTTAAGTGAGGAATAGCAAAGGAGCATCACCTCACTGCTTGTGATGCCATTGTAAATTCCATATGCTAATTAGTTCTCCCACGACGTTTCATAGGACTGATACCCTGTTTATCAAACATTTTCCCTCTAGTAAATGTCAGCAGGTTTAATCTGTGGGAATGCACTTGGATAAAATGCTAGCATCTGGTGATTATAGTATAATTTGTAATTTTTAACATGGGTTTGCAGTGGAATCGGTACTGGAGAAACAAAAGGTCAAAGGAACAGTATTTCCAATGCTTTTAGAATGGGAATTAAAATAACATTTTCTTAAAACCCTATTTAATAATGCCATTCTTTACTTGCAGGGTGTGCTTTACAACACAACCTAACATTGAGATTCTGTCTGGGAAATTGTAGTTATTACAGGAAAAAGTATTCACAGATTATGACATCTTCCCTTTGTTTATCCAGCCGAACAGTACACATTTCTCATAAAAGACTGCAGGTCATTTGAGCTTTAAAACAATTTACCAAACACAATTTACTGAATTGGCAAATTGGACTTGTTTAACTCTGGTATAGTTCAGATAGCTCATAGCGCTATTGTATTTAGTTGTGCTGTAAAAGTTTTGCATATTAGTAGGATGGTGTCAATGAGGCAGATCTGTGTGTTATGCAAAGGTTTCATAGTTTCGCAACCTAACAGGTAATGCCAGGTGCTCTAGATTTGTAGCTGTGTCGGGATATTTACAGGCTCTGCTACAGGATGTTATGCTATGGGGCTCGTGTGATTGTCTAGTAGGCTGATAATAAGGAGGTAGACTGGTTCTTTACGGTAGTAGTTGAGCTATGTTTTCTGACCCTGCAGTATTTTGTAGCACTGTGGCATCTTGCAGGATGGTAATTAGAAGTTTAATTCTATGGTCATGAGGCTATGAGTGGGCAGCAGAAATTGTGTTTCTTCAGAGGTTTGAAGTCTGTTGAGAATAAGCATGGTTTTCTCAACTTTCTAAAGAGTTTTGTTTAGAGTTAGTCCAAATAATGTAGGATTTCCCACTCAACAGTATAGCGGCAACAATGCAATTTCTGCGTTAAGGATTACCTCATGGCTAGGCTAAGGGATACGAGGGATCATTTTCATAATAACGTGTATTCTGTACAAACATTGCAGTAAGATGTTTATCAACTGAAATAACATCCCTTAATTCTCTATCTTCGATATACCACAGACAGGCCAGTCACATCACCATGTAATCAAATGAGTAGATTTCTGTGTTCATCTCTCAACTCTATCAGAAGGGCACACCTGTCAACAAGGTATCTGAAAGCATTCTTGGGAGTAGAAGTAATTACATGTTAGTAACAAAGCCTTTCATGATGAATGAGATGTATTAGTTAAAGTAAATAGCTTCTTAACAGTATAATTAATTAATAATGCAGAGCATTATTGCTTGACCCGATTCTGTCGTTCATGTTGCAGCAATGTGTTGATTGTGGCAGCGGCAATCAGGGATCTTGCAAGTACCTAGGAATGTGGGAAGGTCTTGAACAAAAAGGTTTTAAGCCAAGAGGGCGCAATCTCTTACAAAAATCAACACACGTTGCCCTCGTCTTCACCAATTGGCAAACAGCCAATCTACTGCAATGAGAAGAATACCGATGACGCGGGCGGGGCTGGAGGTCACGCAAGATGGCTGCTGCTTTTTAGAGCTCTGTGAGGCTTCAGCACTTCCTGGAAAGAAGGAGATGTTTTCACATCAAAATGATTAATGTCTTCAGCATTTTTTAGCACTGGAGCTCTGCCACTACATAAATATGCCTTTATCTTACAGAGACATTGAGTTTTGAAGTAATTTCAGAGACTTCATGTGAGGGCCTGAGGTAATTATTGCGTTTCACCATAAGCCTCTGCACAAACCTAAACTTTCACAGAGATGTTTCTATTTGACTTTTAACTGCTTGCCTGGGTGTGATTCTACAAATCTAGTTTCCTCTACAATGGAATATTTATTACCTTCTGACAGCCAGCTGAACTTTTGACCTCTCTCTTCAAACACATTTAGCTGAGGTTTTCAACTTTCAGTATTCACTGGTAGCTCTTGTCAAGGAGCTCTCTCAAATTGCTCTTCATAACATGGTAAATGCTTTCCTTTGAGGGAGGGGATTTTTTCCTTTTCAGAAGGTTCCCTTAAAACTAGTCACCAATTATTTGACTATGTGCAGTAAAGTGCTTTGCTCTTGTGGTATTCTGTCATGCCTGTTGTGAGAGAATAATTTAGGATTTTCTATTTATATATTTTTTATTATATTTTGCTCTGTTGTTGGAAACTTCTGGCAGCAGCTTCTCATCGTAATATAATTTCATCAACACCTCACATTGCTGGCTTCCTATTACCAAATTGCTCCTGCCTTTTATGGGGAGACCACATAATTCTCAGAGTTGCCAGTCATCATCTTTCTCCAAGTCTAATAATCCTCTTCGAGTGGTGCGCACACATATAACTAAATCTTCTCTACCATCAGCTTTGACAATGGATAGTGCTGCAGTCTTTTTAAAGGATAGCGCCTCCTCATCTCATGGTGCTGGCGCAATTGCGAAAAAAACATCTAACACCTCCTCCGTCAAGCGTCCAAAAAAAGACCTTGATTCTCCCTCAGAATCACCAACACATTTTACTCTAGATGATGTCATGGAGGAATTGCGTGCACTAAAGCCCTTTATGATGGACACTAATGCCTCTTTGCAACGTATTGAGGAGCAATGGTCCCAACACGAACAACAAATTTGAACTCTGGAACAGAGAGTCAGTAACCTTGAAGATTGTAACACTGTCAGTCCTCAGATCTCTAAAGACATAGCTCAACTTAAAAGGCTTACCGAAAACTTAGAAAACAGAAGTAGGAGAAACAATCTTCGCCTTTTTGGGATTTCAGAAGGTTCGGAAGGCTCTAACATGATTGCATTCCTTCAAACAGCAATACCTTCAATTCTTCGCTTGCCTCCTACCTCTCCCCTCTCTATCCAACGGGCACATCGTTTAGGTCCACAGACTTCAATTGGCCCTCGTGCACATCCTAAAGGAATTATTATTCTCTTTCTCCGATTTACTGACTTGATGCAAATACTCTCGGAAGCCAAAAAAATGGGCTCTTTGCTATGGTCAGGTCATAAATTGTTTTTCACACAAGACTTCTCTCCTGCTACAGCTGCACGTCGCATACAGTTTTTGGACTTACGTCCACAACTCAAATCCTTGAATATTCTATATGGTCTTCTTTACCCATGCCTTTTCAAAATTACATTCAAGGACAATTCTTACTCGTTTGAGGAACCTTCAGCACTACAAACGTTTATTAACCAACACAAAACAGAAGCAATGGAACTAGGAGCATCTGCAATTACTTGAAGATACAATTTAATTTGTCTTTAATGTCCTTTCCTTTTTTTTTTCTGAATAGTTTAATAGTAATGGTTATGTTTAATATTTATATCCATGGTTTTTCCGTCTCTGCATATTCTTATTTTCTTATATATATATATATATATATATATTTATATATATGTATATATATATACCAAAGATTGTCCCTGTTTTGGCATGTACTAGCGCACTTAATTCAGCGGTGGTGCTGGTGACGGCAGGACACTCCGTAATTTATCAACAACATTCATGAAATACTTCACGAACGACCGCACTCCGGGATCTTGGGCAGGTGATTGTTGAGCTGTAGACGAAGTTAACTGAGCCTGAATAAATGAAATTTGTGAAACAAGAGATCCCGGAGTGCGGTCGTTCGTGAAGTATTTCATGAATGTTGTTGATATATATATATATATATATTTTTAGATAGTGTTCTTTGTGCAATCCTCATGTTCCTTTCCCAACTGTATCCCTTTCTCACCATCCACACTGTTCTCCTACACGTTCCACTGGTAAGCTTTGATTTTTAATGTTTTTCATGTCACAGTCCTTTACTGTAGTTATTACGTTATTTGGTCTCCTGAATGGTACATTTTTCGTTTGTATGTTTTTTTTTTCTTCCATGAAACTCGCCTTCATATGTTTTAATATCTAATATCACTTTTCTTGTACTGAAGAGACTCTTGCCTGTCTTTTCAGGTTCTCCGCTGTCCCTCTACCTTTTGGGGTATTCACTTTCTATCTTGTTTTCTTTAGCTTTCGTAGACTTTAGTCCCTGTATTGCCACATCCATGTATATACAAACTCTGGAGGTCATCTTCCTCCTTTTCTTTTTCTTTGCTATCTTGTTTCTTTCCCATTTCTTTGCTTTTGCAAAATTGATATGCCTAGTTTTTTGCTTGTTACAGCAGATTTTTATTAATACTTCTTGTTTTGCAACTTAGAACTGTTATTTGGAATGTTAAGGGGCTTAAACACCCCATTAAACGTCAGCCTGTTTTAGCTCGTTTGAAATGCCACATTGCTTTATTGCAAGAGACTCACCTCAACGACTCTGAGGCAATTAAGCTTCAAAAACAATGGGTGGGGGACATTTTCTACTCCCCTTCCATCACAAACAAAAATGGGGTAATTATACTATGTCATAAATCTCTCAAACCTACCATAATTTCACAGCATCAAGATACAGAAGGTTGCTGGGTACTTGTTACATTTACAATTGACAATATTTCTCTTACTATCCTGAATATGTATGGCCCCACACATCCAGATCCAAATTTTTGGAAGAATCTTTCACATATTGTCTCTGAACATTCCTCAAACAATTTACTAATAGGTGGTGACTGCAACCAAGTTCTCGATCCATTTTTGGACAGACGTTCCACGTCACGTTTCATTCCACATGCCTCCCACAAAGCTTTTAAAAACTTCATTTTACAGCATTCTCTCTCTGATTCCTGGAGAGTATGCAATCCCGATCTCTTGGAATACTCTTTTTATTCTCCTACCCACCATTCCCATTCTAGGCTTGATTATATATTTCTGAGTAAAGGTTTATTGCAACATATGGTCAACTCTGAAATCGGTGCTATTTTGATCTCAGATCACGCACCTGTGATTACTGACCTTGATCTTTTTCTCAATGGTTCTAAAATATCTTCATGGAGGTTTAGTAACTCTCTACTTTCAGATGCTACTTTTATTGCTTCCTACAGTAAGTTTATAGAAGAATACTTTCACATCAACGATAGTGATCAACTATCACTTCATTTTGTGTGGGATGCATTCAAAGCAGCCTCTGGGGGTTTCATCATAAGTTACACTCACTCAAAAAAAAAGTCTGCTCAACAAAAATCTACTTCCATCCTTGAAAATTTAAAGTCCCTAGAACATGAATACTATACTCACAAAACTAGTAAATCACATCTTGAAGCACTAGTCTCAGCTAAAATGAAGTCTAACCAATATACCACTGAACAAGCATGCAGCACCCTCCTGAAAATAAATGCCAGATATTATGGTGGTAACAATAAAGCTGGTTCTCTTCTAGCTCGATATTTGAAACAAAGAAAAGAAAAAACAACTATTAAATCTATCACAGATAACAATGGTGTTAAACACTTTAGAGATAAAGATATAGCATTGTGTTTAACTTCTTACAATAAGGACCTGTACACTCCAGAACACACACCAACAGTTGAATCTCTCAACTAATATTTCTCTAATCTCAAACCAAGAGACCCATTGCAGATTGACCTCTCATCTTTAGACCAACACCTACAACTTACCGAAAAATATACAGCTTTACAATCTCTCCCCAAGGGTAAGGCTCCAGGCCCAAATGGCTTCACAGTAAAATTCTTTATTCAGTTTGCTAAGTCTCTTTTCCCCAAACTCTTTCAATTACTTAATCACTTTATAATGTCAGGTTCTGCATCTGGCTCATTTACGGAGGCTATGATTTGTCTTATTCCCAAAAAAGATCGGTATGCGATTGACTGTAAAAATTATAGACCCATATCTTTAATTAATTCTGATTGTAAACTCTATGCCAAAGTTTTAGCTCTTTGTTTACTCCCATATATACCTGACCTCATCAATCTCATCAATCTGGTTTTATCATCAATCTGGTTTTATCCCTAATAGAAATGCAGCAGATAATTCCCGTACTTTTTAAAATATTATTAACAAGGCATCTTGATTCCTCTGGCAGCTTTATCATTGGATGCGGAAAATGCCTTTGATAGGGTCTACTGGGGTTTCTTGTTGAAAGCATTGGAATGGCATGGACTAGGTACTAAATTCCGACATTTTATATCCATTCTTTATTCCTCACCATGTTCCTCTGTTATAACAAACGGTATCCGATCTCCTTTTTTCCCTCTTAAAAGGGGTACTCGTCAGGGATGCCCATTATCTCCTTTACTATTTATTTTGGCTCTCAAACCTTTTCTATACCAATTAAAAGCGTCTGAACAATTTACGGGGTTTCAAATTAATAATGCACACATCAAATTTATGGCATATGCTGATGATATTCTTTTGTTCATGTCTCACCCTGACACTTCTCTTCCTGCATTCCTGCATGAGCTCAACTTATATTCTGATGTATCTGGCTATAAACTTAATATAGCCAAAACAGTGGTCTTACCACTTAATGCTCATTGCCCTGGCTCTGTATTCCTTGATGCAGGATTATCTTGGAATTCTTCTAAGATTAAATGCCTGGGGGTATGGTACTGCACTACTCTCAAGGATACATTAAGGACTAATTTAGAAATCTTATCTGCAAAGCTTGTAGATCTCACACAGAAATTGTCTCCATTATATCTCATGTGGTGGGGCCGCCTGGACACCATTAAGATGATACTTCTCCCTATCATTAACTTCTTCCTTACGATGCTTCCTATTAAGATACCTAAACTATTTTTTAGTACAATTGATAAAATTCTACCCAAGTTCCTGTGGAACGGTAAACAATCCCGAATCTCTCTCTCGAAATTAAAACTTCCTAAAGTACAAGGTGGAGTTAATTTCCCTGACTTTATAACTTATCACAAATCTTTTAGCATTAAGCAAATACATCCTTATTTATCTACACTCAATGATGCCCCTCAAAAGCTATGGTTCTCTTTGGAAGAAACATTTATTTCTCCCTTTTCCCATAAACACATTATATTTATGTCTAACCCCCCAACATTCTGGTTGCCCAGCACTATCTCCCATTCAGTCAACTTACTGAAACCTTTTTTTATTTCGCATCTTACCCCCATTAATCAATTCTTTAACAGTCCTATTTGGCACAATAGTTCACTTAGGAAACAAAGTAAAACCTTGTGTTGGAAGGCTTGGATGACTAAAGGTATTCTTCTCATTTCCCAATTATTTCATAAAGACTCTATCATCCCTTTTACTACTCTCTCAGCAATTTATAATCTCCCTATTCGCATGAAATCCCAATATATCATTCTTTCTACTCTAGTCCAAGAGGCCCACAATAAACTTATACATCATAATCACTCTTCTCTTGCATCATCTCCACACCCAATTGTAACTTCTAATTATCCTAGGGCAGCTGGAATTTATAAACTTTTAAGAACGTCTGTTTCACCTGGACTCAAATCACCTATTGAGACATTGTGGGAATCAGATCTTGGTGTTGTTTGGCCAACTTCTTTATGGGATAGAATATGGTGTAAGATACATTCCACTGCACGCACTGCAAGCCTCACACAGACCCTATATTTTTTTAATAATAGACTTTTCTACACTCCTGTACGCCTTTACAAACTCAAACTTGCACAAAATGACAATTGTTGGCGCTGCCACACTCAGCAGGGTACTGACTTTCACATGTTTTTTTCCTGTCCATCCCTATCTACTTTTTGGTCCTCCATATGGTCTCGCATTTCAGCAATACCTCAGATCTCCTTACCAATGTCATATGATTTACTGTTTTTGGGTGGTATACACAATATCTGGAGTTCATGCAGGCCTCTTGGAAAATTGGTGGACCTTTTGCTTTCCATTGCAATCTCTATTATTACTTCTAACTAGAAATCTTCGGAGGACATTACTCTCAGACAGTGGTGGAATTGTGTATGTTATCATCATAGACTTGACAGCTACAAGCTTGTTTCAACAGGAACTTTCTTCAAACGTCATCAGCTATGGTTGCCATTAAGTAACTATCTCTCACGCACTGCGAAGGAAATTGATTTTTCTCCTCCTTTTAAAAAAATGACATATTTTTCCTGTTTTTCTTCTTATATATACTTATTTCATCTTAAATGCGCTGTAACTAATTTCTATTACCTCTCTCTCCACATGGCTATCACTTGATTCCCTTTTCTATCCTATAGCTCTTCTCCCTCTCCCTTTCTTCTTTCTTTATTCAAACTTGGAGTCTTTGATACTATATTGCTGTATATGCCTAATTCATGAACATGTTTAATATGCATTTATAAGTACAATATTCCTTATGCATATATATTCACAACTGCATATCTCTATCCTTGCAATCTTAAGTTAATGTTCTTGTATTTGACTCAATAAAAAACATCTTTAAAAAACAAAAGAAGAATAATGATGCAGTTGTGCAACACTACCGTCAGTTCTGTTTCGCAGAATAACAACTATTCAATCCTCATTATTTATGGTGGGGCCTGTTCACCCTCATCTCACCCTTTGTCAAAGAAGGGCAAATGTACTGCCCCATCAGGATTTCGCCTTGGTGTCTCGCTTCAAAAATGGACACGGAGGCCTTACCAGTCGTTTAGGGTTTGCAGCTACAATTACAAGGTTATTTGCCTAGTTTCTGAATAACCCATCACAAATATGTGAAAATGTCATTTCAGGAATCATTTAAACCAGCGTCTTATCTAGGATGAAGAGAGGTTCTTGAATGGAGAATTTTTAAGGAGTTTCTGCAATAAAACTTTGAAATAAACACTCCCAATTCACAAAAAAGAAGCAGGAGACGTATGTGGGGAGATTCCCATCCCCGCCTGAACTTACTTTGCTTTTTTTATTTCACAAACATTCCCAGGATTACACGTGGAAAGCTGCATCTGGAGGTTTCCTTGCATAGTCCTGGGAATATCTTGTCAGCTTTCCATCAGGATTCTATTTCTGCTCTGTGGAGTTCTGTGAAGTGGAGAAGTCCGCACAGCGGGAGAAGGATTATCTGTGCAAAAGCATTGTTCTGTTTTCTCCGAAAGGAAAATATATTTTCCTGTAGAAAAGACCCTTCCCCAACACCCGAAGCGAATTTGGGGGTGATATATCCCCTTACCACCTACGCTAGAGTATATTTCCGGCCCTTGGGTGGAAAGGAAATGGACCAGAGTTTGTGAATTCCCACAAACATACAAGTCATGCGTTTGCAAACTTCAAAAGCAAACCATGCCAAGAAAAGCCCACTTCTTACCCATTGGGCGAGATGTACAGCTGTGGGCATCTCTACCTTGCAGGAGTAAAAGGGTTTACACCTACAAGAAATCATTTTGTAAATTTCTGATAGGCATAAAAAGGTAAATTTGGTTGTAAATAGTAATTTATTTACGACTGAATTTACCTTTGTGAATAGGCCACTCTATGTAAACTAGTAGATAACATTTAGAGAGCTTTCAGGAAAGGAAGTTCCTTAATTTTATGACATATATTTTGGATTTACATGAGCAGAGCTATCTGGAAAAAGTATTGCATCTCAAACCACTGTCCTACATTGAAATATTCAAATACAAATGCAAGTGCTACTAAACACAGTTGCTAAAATCTTGTTTTACTTGAGAATGAGTGAGCTTACTTGGGGATGAAGGCTCAGATTTAAGAGGGCCTCGCGCCTCCTTGCGCCACATTAGTGTCACTTTTTATGATGCTAATGTGACCCAACAAGGCCAAATTCGCCACGCCATATTTACAAAGTGGCACAAAGCATATATTGCGCTACTTTGTAACCCCTTGCGCCATATTATGCCTGCGCCAGGAATAATGTAGGCAAGGGGGGCATTCCCCCGTTTGTGGGACTGCACAAATGGTGCAGTGGAATCTAAGAGATTCCACTGCATCATTTTTAGAGACAATTTTCAATGCCTGTACAGAGCAGCTGTTAAAGGGGGGCATACCATTGTTTTCAATGGGCCCCTATGTACTCTGCAGGATTAGCGCCAACATTTCAGTGCTAATGTCCTGCATAGTAAATCAATAGCTTAAAAAATCTTGATGCTATTGCAGCTACCCTGCACCATGGTGAACCATATATTAAATACGGCGCACACATGGTTCTGGTAGTGGGGCACAAAGGTGCACAAGAAAAGTGGTGCTGCAATGGATGCAGACCCACTTTTCTTAAGTTCAGGCCTAAATTTATAATAATGCTTCTGCACATTAAACAGGACCAACCATTATTTAATGGGTTTACTTGACAGATCTTCGGAAAATATTTTGCAAATGTGGAAGTTCCTTACTGAAAAAATCCTCTAAAAGACAGCCGTTTATTGAGCCTCAGTGCCCAGACACTAATATACCTAATTTCACAGATAATAGAATTATAGTAATCACAGCTAAGAACATTGTCAGTGATATTTTAGTAATGATAAGCTGATCATTTTTACTGTGGCTGTTTTAAGTCTCACACTCCCCTCTAACTATTCTACTATATTCTCCTAGTATGTTCTTAAAAATCCCCGAAAATTAATAGTTTACAAGTTGAAGTTGCGATATGAGTTTTGTTTGCTTCTCTACCTAGCTCTTAGATGTTCACAATCATCATTAAGTCCTCTACGAACACCTGCTCTGGAGCTGCTAGCCACCCAGGTTAGAGGGCGAAGCCAGTGAGAAGCAGTATGGTGAGAGCTCTGACTCCACTGCTCTCCCTGCTGTCACCTTTGAACAAGGTGAAGGAACCTGCCATTTAATTTAAAGATGGTTTGAGTAGGTTTGCAGATGACAATAGGTAGGTTACCACCCCTTTCACCTCAAGATTAGTGCAAAATATTAGGTAATCCCCCATCTGTTTGGCTGGAGATGTGCACCTGACTGGGGAATTTAATGATGTTTACATAAATGAGTCAGAGATAGACGTTCTAGTCAATTCTGAAATGGTGGTCTACGTCTCATGTACTAAGGAGTTTGCCCAGTTGAAGTGCTCCAATCTCTGCCTTAAGGTCACCCTTGGAGGATCCATCTGTACATGTAGCAGGCACTCCTCTACTGCTGATACCTGGAGGTCACTGTCTCAGCAATCATACTGGATTTTCTTGACAATGAATGTACAATCAAACACACCCTGTTGATCATTGAAATTCTGAAGTGAAAAATCTGAAAGACTAGCAGTTACATTTTCCATTTTATTCCACAAAGACCAGATTGCTAATGTAGCCACTTCTATAGATTTTAGTGGGACATATTTATAAGGAGTTGAGCCGCTGCTGCGTCATGTTTTTTGATGCTTTAGTGGCGTATTCAGTGATCCATATTTACAAAGTAACACATTCTGGAAAGTGCGTCACTTTTCTCTGTCCTGTGTCATTTTTTACCTGTGCCGCAACCAGCAGCGTCAGGTAACGTTAATCATAGGTAGACGTTCCCCCTTAAAATCCAACACAGAACTGATGCATCCATGTTTACAAGTATTGAGGAAAGTGATGCATCATTGACAAATGATGTGCAGACTCCAAAATGTGTCAAAATTCCTGTCCATCGACAACCCAGGTGTAAAAATGATGCATTGGCACTGATACAAAAGCAAAACATACCCAAAGCACTTTGGCAAGCTCAACGACACCATGGAGCTACTCATGCTGCAGCTCGGAGTAGGGAGAAGATGATTACCACCTCTCCCCATCACCATGAAGGCAGTGCAGCAGAGGGGAGCAAACATACCGGCAGAGGTCTACTCTTATTGGCCCTTAGGGAGGAGGCGTTCATCACCCATTTCAGACTCGGCTGGGACTCCATAGTCCAGCCCTGCACCGAATTGCATCAAGGCTGCAGACAACATCACAGAGGGGCACCAAAATCCCTCTGCAGGCCAAGCTGATGGCAGTACTACACATGCTATCATCCAGCTCGTTCCAAACCACCACAGCCAGGGTGGCTAGAATATCTCAGCCATCCTTCTCTACATTCCCCCCCTCCATCGTTGATGCCATCATAAACCTCACACTCCAGTACCTCATGCCCCCCAACACACAGCAGAAACAACTGGAAAACAAGCAGTGCTTTTGCACCATTGTTGGGTTTCCACACGTGTTGGGGGCAATGGACTTCACTCATGTGCAAATGGTGGATTCTACTGCTACATCTCACTTACAACACAATAAGAAGCACATATATTCAGTCAGCGTGCAGGGAACAGTGAATCACCTGGGGATGTTCATCAATGTGCTCATGATGTATACATCTTCAGACATTCCATCATAAATGAGCGCTTCCAGTATGGGAGATATGGAAATGACCTATGGGTTGGTAGGCACATCTCAAGCACATTACCTAAGTCATGATTGGAAAATATTTTGGGGAAAAAAGCCATATTTGTGTTGGGTGAATGAGACAGTGCATACATAGCAGGTGCTGGCATCATACTTGCACCATACAACCCTGCACGTCACACATCTTGAGACCTCCTGAGCCCCTGTGGGTGTCATGTACAAGAGGCTTGTGCCGTTGGGGCGTCTATTTCTGTGATGCTCTGGTGGAGCAGGACTCTCAATCATGTCAATGAGGCAATTCAAAATCACCCTGTGTGCCCTTGCATGGCCTCATAATTATGGACAAAGTGAAGGCAGTGCAAAGTGCTGTGTTGCCTTACTCTACATCAAGGATGTGTTCCATGGGCCTTACTTTGGGATTTTCCATACAACCCCGATGGGTTTTGACACAATCCCAGAATTTCAAGGATTGGTAAAGCTGGAAATATGTAAAAAATGTGTGCTTCCCCAGGGGAGGCGTAATCAGGAGAAATCACTTTGGGCCAGATGTTCAAAGGGTTTGCATATTCGCAAACGATGCGAATCGCAAAATTTGGCCATTTGCGAATGCAAAAACGTGGTCTCCGTTGCATGAAAGGCATTCGCAGACCAAAAATAAGAAATCCAAAAATTTCAATTTTTTGCGTTGCGACCTGGTTTTGAGAGGCGCATTTCGCGATTTGGTATTCCGAGTAGGAAATTGCGAGGTGCAAAATGCGACTCGCAAAACCAAGTCGCAATTCGATGCATCAAAAAATCGCAAATTGCGATTTTTCGCAGAATGGCATTTTGCACATGCAAAATACCACTAAGTGAAAGCAGTTGGTAACCAGGTGCAACCTATATAAAGAGGCTCAGAATGCCTCAGAATCTTTTCTATGATGGCTGCACTCTACGTCATGGCGAGGAGGATGAGGATCTTGGCAGGTTTGAGGAGAGGGAGGAGGAGACAGGAGTGCATTTTCAGAGTGCGCATTACACTTTTTGACCAGACAGAGGAGGAAATATTTGAGAGGTACAGGTTGAGCTCTGCCATGATACTCGACCTGATAGCTGAGGTACAACCCATACTGCAGCGCACAACACATAGGACTCATAGCATCCCCACCCATGTGCAGGTATTATGCTCCCTCCACCTACTCGCCTCAGGGAGCTATCAAGGGGTCATAGCAGCAGCTGGAGGGCTCTCACAGAGTACCCTCTCTAGATTTTTCAATGCATTTATCAACGCTATGCTGAGAAGCATACACCAGTACATCAGATTCCCCCACACCCCACAGTAAATACAGCAGACAAAAATCGATTTCTACCAGATAGCACAGTTCCCCCATGTCCTAGGTGCCATAGATGGGACACATGTAGCAATCTGTCCACCATCAGCCACAGAGTATGTGTACCGCAACCGTAAATACCAACATTCCATGAATATACAGGTCATATGCAATGCCTCCTATATCATAACTGATCTCGTGGCCAGGTACCCAGGGAGCACCCATGATTCATACATCTTTTGCCACAGCGGCATTCACACAAGACTGCTAGCTGGGGAGTTCTGTACACTGGTGAATTGATGGCAGTGTGACGTCAGATGGCTCAGTTACTCATTATACCCTCTGTTCTTTGCAGGAGACAGTGCCTACACAGTGCACACCTACATGATGACGCCCTACCTAAATCCAACTACACCTGCTGAACGGAGATACAATGCAGCACACAGGGCGACCCGCAACGTGGTGGAGCACACCTTTGGGCTGCTGAAGAGTCGCTTCCAGTGCCTCCACAAAAGTGGAGGGGCACTACAGGACAGCCCAGAGACAACATGTAGAATAGTAGAATAGTTGCTACTTGTGCAATCTTGCACAATATAGCTACCACCAGGGGCATACCTGTGGAAATATCTGATTCTGAATCTGATGAGGATGATGATCCCATACCATTCCTACAGCCAGCAGGCAGGACCAGTGCAGCAGAGGGCAGGCAAAGGCGTGCTGACATCACACACAACCATTTCAGATGCAAGTATGAACAACACAAATCCACTGAACCTGTAGTAAGTAAATTTATTACCTTAATGTCAGGTAATATAAGTTCCATTAGTAACAACAAAAGTAATTGTGACAATAAACAAAAGCAGTTAACAGAAAAACACTATTCCTTCATAGTGTCGTCATGCCAGAAATATATTCAGTCCCCTGTGGCCACTACACTCAATTTCTCCGGCCATGCACGCCACTCGAGTGCGCAGTTGCCTCACTGGCACCTCGAGTGTCTGCCTCTGTGACAGTGCTGTGCCTGGCACTGCGACATCTGGTGTCCGTTGTGGGCACAGCTAAGCTGCTGAGGCTCGATGTGTCCTCCGTGTCCCCCAGTACCAGTTCACTTGGTGTGGCTGACTGGTTACCCATAATATTGTCTATCACATTTGTGATCTGTACCAGTCCTTGGGCCACATCCCTGCTGCTGTGCGCTGCCACAACCTGTGCGGCCCAGCACGCCGTGATATTGGGGCTGTAGAATTTGCCAGCCTATTGACAGAGCGACAGAAACCGCCAAACATGCCCATGAAGCGTCGCTCCTGCCTGCGGTTGCTTAACCTGTTGTGGCGCAGCTCCTGACACAGTTCCCTCACAGCAGTAGTCAGCTCCCTTGTATCCTGCGTTGCTTGGACCTGTCCCTCATACAGCTGTTCAATGTTGGCATTGAGACACTCCAGCTGGCGCTGCAGCCCCCCCATGTTTGTATTATGTGCCTGCATCTGCCTATGTAACGCTGTGATTTTTTTGTTTTGCAGGCACTGCTGCTTTAACATAGCCGATTCCAGGCCACCAAATAATGATGTTCCCTTACCTGCCTCAAAAGCCTGAGCGCCTGCATATGTAGGCATCCTGTGGGGTGCTGTGCTCTGCTGTGGACGGGGCTCCTGCATCCGAGTGCATCTGCCACTTGGGGACGGTGTGTGTGAGTCTTCCTGCTGCTCATCTGAGTCCTGACTCAGTTCTGGCAGTGGCAGTGCCCTAGGCCTGCGTCGGAGTGGCGCAATGTTCTGTGACTCACTGGTATTGGAGTCTGAAGCAGGATGGGTGTCTGTCTCCCCTGCAATGGCACATGCTGTAGCTGCAGGGCCTGGGCCACCTACAACGACAATATGTAGCATATCTGTTATGTATGTATCAATAAAGATCACACAATGGTAATAAAGGTACAGTTACTTCTCATCACTATGTTGTGGGTGTTGTGTTCTTCTGTGTGTCGCTCTGCCTATTACATTGTATGTGCTACTTTCAGCTCTGGGTTGTGGACTACCACTCCCATAAGGCATTGTTGTGCTGCTTCTAAGATGTGGAATGGACTACTTCTCACAATGTTTTAAGTTACTTGCTAATTCCTAAGGGGCTTTTGTGCATACACATATGGGGTTACATTTCAATATTGCACTTACCTTTACTTGTACTTGGTGTGCCAGATGTGTCAATGTCAGTGACCCCACTGACTGCTTCTGGGAGGAGTGTGGACTCCACTAGGTCTTCCATTGGGGTGGAGGGTGTCTCTGTGGGTGGTCCGCCTCCTGTGCTCCTGGCCTCCTGCAGTCGTCTTGCCACCCTCTCCTTGGCACGGGACCGCAGGTCATACCACCTCTTCTTGATTTCCTCAACAGAGCGCTGAGCCACTCCAACAGCACAGATTTTGGTCTGGATATCTGCCCAGAGTCTGCGCTTTTCACTCTCAGGTACCTGGAGTGAGCTTTTGCCTAACAAAAGGTCATTGCTCCTGACCACCTCCTCTGTGAGCACCTCCAGCTCTTGCTCACTAAACTTCAGTTTGCGCTTCCTTTCTCCTTTCCACGGGCAGAGGTGTCCATGTTGGTTCTGCCGTGCTGCCTTCTTCAGAGATTTGCTCAGTGTGGCTGGGCAGACTCTGTCTGAGTGCTGGTTTGGGTGTGGCACCTGCAAACTGCCTGGGATGACTCACTTCCTGCTTGTGATGTCATCAGGCTCCTCCAGGTGTGCGTTCTCGCAATTTGCGATTTTCAAATACCGAATCGCAAATTGCGAAAATGCAAATTGCGATTCGGAATTTGGGCCTCGCAAACCACAAATAGCCAATTTTAAGAAATCGCTATTTCCGATTCGCAATTTTGATACATGGCCTATTGCGACTCGGACATAGCGATTTCTTAAAAATCGCTATTTGCGATTCGCAAGGCCATTTCATTATACATCTGGCCCTTGGTTCACAGACCCATGAAAGTTAGGCATTGTTGTGTCATTTTGTAAGTAGTGACATATTTGTACTTGTTCCAAAGTCTGGGCACCAGATGCATGAATAGTCACATCATTTCTGTATGCATTTAACCCTGCCTTACCTATGTAATTAGCATAATTAAGCCATGTCAACTGTACAATATTCATGAAAAACATGCAGACTTACATAGCTAATTGATAATTCAATGTACTGTGCTTCTCAGTTCCACAGTGTATGTGTTCTACATTCACAGTGCAATTTACCATGTTGTGTCTTGTAGGTGGACCAGTACTATACACAATGGGTGAGGTGGGGAGCTTCAGGGATCTGAATGATAACAGCGAGTGTCACCTGAATGGATAATGTGTTATTCAAGGATTGTGTGTAATGTTGGGTAGTGTTTGCAATGCCATGTTCAATGGGCATCCACATTCCAATGGAATAATATGTTCCAGACATGGTACATCATGAATAAAATATGTAAAATTTGCATGTGCATTAGATTCTGACTAATGTCACGCTGAATGTGTTGCTAGTGGCTGCAGGCCCACATGATAGATGGACTGACAAAAAGGCCATGACCAAAATGCCATAGTCTGTTAAAATATGTGGTAGGTCATTCCTAGGTGAACTTGGCTGGGGATGGTTAATCTTCCAAATGCATTTCAGATGCACATTGATACTGTAGTCATCCACATTGCATTCTATGTTAATTTTGTATGGCTAGTCCACACAGGATGTGAGGATTCACACCTCAAAGACGACAGAATGAGTAAGTGTAGCAGACCCAGATGTCAGCATTCCACACATGGTAATGCAGTTGAAGGCCTCACTAAAGTGGTCTAATGCCCCATTTTAATTATTGGATACATAGACATACCTTTGCTCTGCCTTCCTAACAGAAAAGCCGAGGTGTGTTTGACCAGAGGCGTGTCTTCATTGCATTGTCATCTGAGCGTCCATTACACAATCTAACTTCTGGTGGTGTTGCCTATCACAGCTTGCCAAAAATTCTAACCCAGTGTTTCACTTTGGGTAAAACTTGCTGCTTAAATCGCAAGATACCTGTGCACAGGAGATGTACAGCATGCATGCACACACCCATCACATAGATATGCTGAGTGATGATGTTCAGCAAGGCGACATTAATAACTGACATGTAGGGACAGACAGTAGGCTATGTAGAGGAACATGTGTTATTACTTGAACTGCATGTGATGAGCCATGGCATGGTCTGCCATAGATTTACATTAGTAAATATAGGAGATGTATCAACATCTGTGTTTGATGCGAGTTAGCTAGCCAGCCTCCACTCATATTTCCAAAAACCAGGGACATGGAAAGTCTATTTAACCAAGGGTGTCCGGAGATGTGTCCTTGCCATATCAGGTACACGATGTGGAGACACAATACCAGTATTTTGCAAATGTTGCTCATCTTACCCCGGTTAATGGCCATGTAATAATGCCAATTGCAGGCTGCAGAAGAGCACAAATGTCCAGTAGTAGGGGTATGTGTACCATACCCTATGTACAAAACAGATTTGTTCCTAAGAATACTCTGTACTGACACGTTTATACCTAGATTTGGAAAGACAATGCAATTGCAATATCCAACATTTGCAACACCTTTGTACTTTGGTATTATTAAATTTGGAGAAGAAAATGTATTTGTAAATGGTTGGTCACTCTATCCTTACATATGAATTTTGGGTTAAGTGATGCCACATGTGATATTTGATACTAAAGGAATCATTATGATGATTGATCAAGTTACGCCTTGTCAGTTAGATTATCATTCTGCTCCAACAGACAACATGACCCTGGAGCAGAAGAATGCACACCTCATCTGTGCTGAACATTATCGCCACATCCACCTTGTAGCAAAGGCATACCAAAGAATGGTCAAACAGTTTTTAGAGGAGAAGGCAGCTGAAATGTTACACAACACACCTCAGGGAAAAGCCAAACCTGACCAGCCAGGCAAAACTCAGGATGGTGCAGTGGACCAAGGAGGTGCATCCAGACTCATGCCAAGCACAGCCACCAGCATGCCCACAGAACAATTTATTTGGGGTTAGTGGTGTGTAGGATATTTGGTGGGTGGGGAGGCGTTGATGTGTAGGATATACACAGAATTCAAGAAAAATACAAAATAAAATATATATCTTTGTTTAGGTTTATAAGTTTAGGTATGTTTTTGTATGAAGATGTGTATTAAGGTAGTTTTAGGATAAGATAGTGTAGTTTAGGTAGCATAGTTTAGTTTAGGTTAGATAGGCAAGGTAGTGTATGTTACGTAGTTTTATATAGGATAAGTTTTATACTTACATTAACTATCCTTATGTTTTACTTAAAAGTCTTCCCCGTGATTTGCTGTGTAGGAGTTAGCATATTTGCCTAGGTAGTGTTAAGTACATGGTGTTGGCTTTGCTAGCAGTATTTGTTAATGTGTGACTAGGTGAAAGACCTAGGGAGAGGAATATGTCAGGTTGGGTATGGAATGACATAAAGATTGACAAACATAGTTGTACACTGTAAGTGGCACTCTTAATGTGAATGTGTAGGCAGGCCAAAACAAATATTGACATTCCTTTGCTCTGTGTGTAAGCCATACAACAGGCATTGGACGGATGGTGATGTCAAACCATTGTCACTATTCAAAGAGTTTCATGGTCACGCACAGATGCCAGCCCCTTACACACTGACCCTTTTATCATTTGCTTGCCACAGCAGTGTTATTTGCTGGCTAGTAATCATGTATAGACTTCCCACCAGTGTTGCGACTTAATTCACCATCAACTTCGACTACATGCTACTTGTTGCACTTCATGCTTGTGACCTTGAGTAAGTACTTGCTAGTCTACATACTGAGGAGGTTCACCAAATACATTTCGCACGACCTGTGTAGCTTTGTCCCTTCGACTCATTACACTCATGTCCCTTTGGAGAGTAGTTGAAGTCTTAGCCTCACACAATCGACCATGTTCTACTAAGTTCACACTCCAAAAGACATACAACACACAGGTTGAACTCAGTGCATTTATTTACATGTGCAACAGTTAGTATAATCACAGGCACAATTTTTATGGCAACAACCCAAAATGTTTATTTGAGCCATTGAATGTCCAGATAGAGTCTATGGGTGATACAGTGATTCATTGCATATGAAATGTGGAGGAGAGGAGTATTTCAGAGTGGAGGGGATGTCACAAATTGCCACTAGGGAAGATAGGTCACATTAACAGTCCGCAAATGGGTGAAATTAACGGATGGGGAAGCAAACTGAGGACTTTACTGAACAAAAAATGGCACCGAAGGTACCCATTGCCACACTGCCTGAAATCATCACTATGTAACCACACTCCGTTGCCCACCTCTGAAGGCCAGCTGCTCCTTGGCCACACAAAAGAAATATTTAAACAAAAAAGGCAACAGACAAATTTATAAATTAAGAAATTCCACCCAAGATCCTTTTCATATACTGATGCTTTTTATTCAGGTTCTTTAGCCAGAAACACAAGCGCATTCACTGCATTTCACCTCAATAGAGGCTTTCTCAGAGCCCCGTGAGACTTCAAATTATATCAATCAGACCGAACAAAGCAACATCACACTTAGCCAGATACCTAGGTATACTTGTATATTTTAAATTGAGGATAGTACCAGTTGGGAAGGACAATGGCATGATCATCAGCACTGGGCAAAAGAGAAAGTGTCAAATTAGCTACTTGGCTTTTTTACGTTGAAAGGAGATGAAGTCCACATCTTTCTCCTCTGTTGTATGTAGTGCTTCCTGTGAAGGGGCCTGTATGTGCTGGTTTGCCAGCACAGCACCAACGCTGTGGTGGTCTGCACCCATTGTGGCGATGTATGTGTCCTGTTTCCGTTCCATGGACTCAAGGGTCTTGCGGATTGCCCCAGCTGTGTGGCAAGCTCACTGCTGCCGTTTTGGCAGGGCAGTTATTCATGCCTCCACCTCATGACGTCAGTAAAGTCAGTCAGGGACTGTTGAGTCCACAGAGTGCAGGGTAGGTGCCTTGTATAGTGCTAAAGTGTCCTTATTTGGACTGAGGCACCTATGGACTGCCTGGTGGGTGCCAGCCATGGTCTCCATCTCTGATCTCACCACATCTAGTATCTCCCACTGGACTCCTACCGTACAATGCTGAAATTCTACCTGGGGGTCCTCGGACCAGGACTCTGATTGGAGTGGAAGGGGGTGTTTGTTGGGTGCTAGGTGGATCCTCTGGAAACCCCACAACTCTGTTAGCCTTTCCGGCACACGGAGACGGTTTGTCGAAGAAGGCAAAGTTTTGCTGGAGGCTGTCTTGTGCAGGGTTGGCAGGCTGTCATCCTCAGCCCGATCGTCATTCCCAACCGGCAGATGCTCAGGAAGTGTGGGTACATTCCCTGCAATGAGAGAGCACTGTAATGGTGTCATATCTTAGATGTTGGCATGAGTAATCTGGTTGACAGTCTGACTTGCTAATGTTTGACTTTCAGTACAAACTTGATGCACAGGATGTCTGTTACACTGCGGTATTGAATCAAAACTGCACTGTAGTTGTCGTTCATATGGCAGTATTAATGCATTCTTAATACAACTACTGTGTGACAAGGCAGACTTTTTGACTCATGGCACACATTGCAACACAGTTACATAGGTCTCTGGGCCTACCATTACTGGACGTATGAGAAAAGGTCAGATCCACACCTGCCAAGGTGATTTAAAGTCTTTTTCATTCTGCCTATACTGATTGTGTTTTCACACGTTGACCTCACTACTGTTCCGAGTGCACCTAATCACCAGGGCGCAGGGTGTTTGCATTCCCTTTGGCAAGTATTCAGCCCACTGCTCCTGTGCAGGTGATGTGGGTTTGGTCTCAAATTTGTTATGATTCTGCCATCTGGGTTTCACGCTGTGCACTACGACACTCTGCCTTGTTGTGCTGTCTTCCATGTACATTGTGCATTCATGTGGGCAAGGGTTGATTTTGTTACACTTACCCTGCACAACTCTAGACACCATAAATACCTAAATATGCTGGAGGAATGTGTGAGGGCATGCATTTACCATGTAGTTCCTGTCTCTTCCTTTGATTTGAATGGAAACACTTTTGGCTACATCATTGTGGACAGTGGCCACTGTGTACCAAATCTATGGGTATGGGCTCTGTCACACTTGGTAGATTGCTGGCACTGACACTCACCCCAGTTGTTAATTGCCAGGTTTGGGTGTCTCCATAGTGTGACATATCCTTTGACTTTGGCCGGTTCACTCCAACTCCTCATTGAGGGTCAGGGACTCAACTTACTGCAACCCAGTGATGTAACACAGATCATACATTGACTCTCAAGTGCTTACAACACTAACAAAATGTGTGACCATGTCCAATGTACTGACATTGAGGGCTATGGGCCAAGCTGTGCCCCATATGTTAATAGTGCTGGAATTGGTGACACGTATCTACCCAGGTTTGCACCATGACTGGGCACATCCACCTCAGTCTCCAACCATCACTGACCCCTGGCCTTTGCGGTGGTAGACTAGTTTTTCATGTCCCTTGACAAGATCCTTATTTCACACCCTCCAGCTGAGACATAGGTGCCATGATAGGACAATTTCACTTCAGATTCCCTCCTGCCACATGCTACATCTTTACCCACGACGACATCACATGTAGGATGCTGTACCCCAACAGGCTCTTCTCTGTCATCCCTTCCCAGCTGCAACACAAGTGTGATGCAGTCAGACACTGCAGTTCATTTAAATTAGTCTGGCTACCTTGTGCAACACATATCCATTCTGACCTCCTTACTAGGCAACATCTTGACTTTTAAACACAATGCCAGTTCTGCCTACTTAGCCAGCACTTACATTGCACTGCACAGCCATGGGCCCATCAGGGCAACACATCAGCTTTGGTTTCAATGCGCATGGTCCTCTGATGTGCATCATTTGCATTGACCCTTCTCCAGTCAGATTTACTACATTCATGAGTTCTTGTGGTCCCTTGCCATGGCAACTGACACCTGTGTGGTCTCACCATGCACATAAGGGCAGCTGTGTACTATGTATTGTCAGTTAATGCACATGTGCCTGCTGGCATGTTCCTATGTGTTGATGCTTCACATACCCCCCACATTGCTATCCTCACAGGTGAGCTGTTTCTCCTTTGACAAACCCATGCCCTTGGTTTTCATTACAGTGCATATATGTTTATGGGCCCATGTAAGACACAGTGGGCTCATGGTGCACGGTGGCCTGCATTGTTATTGTCATCTTGCATAGGGTTTAGGTGTCCAGGCATGATATGTTGTTCCAGTCCATGGGGCATATTTGCCTGCAGCTTACACCACAGGTAGGTCACTTTGTGTGACACACTGGTATAGCAAGCTGCAGACCCATTTTTTCAAGCCCACAACAGGCAACTTTGCATGGCTTTGCCTGGCCTTGTAGATATGGAGTGAGGCAAAACAGCACAAGTCATTGTGTTGCCTTACTCTGCATCAGGGGGGCATAGCATGGGCATTTCAATGGGCTTTCAAATGCAGTACACATGGATTTTGTTGCATTCCCTGATTTCCAAGGATCAGTGAGATGGGGCATGCAACAAATTCTGACACCTCCCCAGGGGAGTCCTAAAAAGGAGTGATATCTTTTATTTTTTTTGTTTCTTTCTCAGTGTGAGTTGCATTCTGCATCACACATAGGAAGAGGTCAAATCCTGACATGATTGGTGTTGTGCACAGAGATGTCCTCTCCTGCACAGGGACAATCTTGTCAGCGACACAAGCATTCTTGGAAAATGGTGCAAGGGTGCTTGCATCTGGTACTAAATAGCCCAGTGTGCATCTGAGCAGGGGGAGACGACAGGACTGCATGTTTTATTGTTGGTACAGGCCATTCGTCACTTTTCCATGTGGCACAATGCAGCATAGTAAGGTGACTTGCATCGCTGCCCTGCACCACTTACCTTGTGATTGGGCCCCCATGTTTTTTACTTTGTATTCTGTGGCTTGTAATTCTGGTGACTCGTGTTGTGCATTTCACTACAAGTGCAGATATACACAGGTTGACCTGAACTGGTGTATATGAAGCGAAACATTACAACACTCTTTTTCTACAACCAAGGTAGCATAAACATTCTTATGCTTTCTTCATCTTGATATCAAAAGGAACATTATTAAACTAATGTTAATTCAACTTAAACATTGAAATCAAACTAGAGAACATGACCACATGAAAAGAAAATAACTGAAAGTAATGCAGCATAACCATATGTTTAGCTCCTATAGAATGTAGTGCATTTACATTTTTAGGACTAGCAGAACACCTGCAATGATAATATAAACAAGACCCTTAATACACAAATTACTCTCAGCTGTAAAACAAAAGTCCTAGCCGTAAGAGATGTTAGAAAGACACTGAATGGAGGGGGGGGGGGGTTAATATTTTAGGGTACCCACTACCCTAGTGTGGGTACCCAGAAAGGATCTAGACAGAGAGAGCAGGCTGTGGTGAACGTTTAAAGGTGGTGTCATTGTCCTAGGTCCACCACAGGCTGAGTTATGAGAAAAAACAATTTGTAAAAGAATGCCTTTCAAAGCATTATCAGATGACTGAGTGCAACAAATATTGCAGTATGTTTGCGATAATGCTCAGAACAGCCCATAGAAGTCACCACAATAAAAATAAAATTGTAAGAAACTGGGCCATGTAAGGATATAATGATCCCCTAGAGAACATAAACCACGCGAAAATAGAATGGCACAAAGTAATGTAGTGCAACCATACATTCAGCCCCTAGAAAGTGTAGTATCTTAAACATTGTTAGGCCTAACAAGCCTACTGCAATACTACAACCCTTAAAAAAAACAACTACAGGCTATAGAACAAGGGTTCGAGCCATAAGAGTGTTTTAAAAAAAAAAAAGTGACTGAATGGTGGGAGGAGTTAGTATTTTGAGGTCCCCACTAACCTAGTGTGGGGAACCAAAGATGACCTAAACAGAAAGAGTGTGTCATGCTGAACGGTTATGTGCCAAAATGTTTTGAAAAAGTCATGCCTGCAAAGCATTATGGGGTGACTTTTCCAGCATGCAGTGAATAATGTAGTATCATCTCTTCCGCTGTGCCGGGAAAGCAGCATTGCGGATTTCTGTTTTTTTTAGTAAAGTATTTAGCAATTTTAAGTGTCTTTGTGAAAACTATGGAACATGAAGAGGAGAGCCAAAAGAAATTACTCTGACTAGGCAACAGTGCGAACAATGTAACCATCGCTTAAATACTGTCAATGGAGTTTACGCTGTTGGCGCTACACATACACCTAGCCTTAGCAATCAAGGCCCGTATTTATACTTCGTTTGCGCCGAATTTGCGTCGTTTTTTTCGACGCAAATTCGGCGCAAAACTAACGCCATATTTATACTTTGGCGTTAGACGCGTCTAGCGCCAAAGTATGGGCAAATAGCGTCATTTTTTGGCGTGAACGCCTTCCTTGCGTTAATGAGATGCAAGGAAGGCGTTCCCGTCTAAACGCAGACGCACATAGCGGTGCGTGGTATTTATGCTCCAGGGCAAAAATCACTCCCGCGTGGCAGGCGGCGCAAAAAAATGGCGCAAAGCACGAATAGCGTGAATTTTTAACGCCTGGGTCAGGGCAGGCGTTAAAATGGGGCAAACACACCTGTACTTAATCAGAACACACAGAACAAACAACAGAGCAGCAGAGCAGCAACAGGGAGACATGGAGGTGCTTTTTCTTCAACGTGCACGTAGACGCAGAGCCCTGCAGCAACAACAGCAGCCACAACAACAACAGCAGGGACCCCAAAGACAGCGCAGAAGGCAGGAGAGGATATTCCGCCCAAGAACAACCCTGCATGGCCTCAGGGAACGAGACATCATCCAGAGGTACCGGTTGAACTGGCAGGCCATTCAGCAGCTGCTGACAAATATTGAACAGCAATTGGCCCCCACTTTAGTGACTCCACGCACTATCCCAACAGAAACAAAGCTGCTTGCCGTACTTCACCTGCTGGCAAGTGGCTCCTTTCAGACAACTGGTGCCCTGGTTGGTGGAATCTCACAACCATCTTTCTCCGCATTCCTGCCTAAAGTACTGGATGCCATCATTGGACTGACACCCCGCCACATCTGCTTCCCTAACACACTGCAGAAGCAGCAGGAAACAAAACAGGGGTTCTACGCCATCAGTGGCTTTCCGCACGTCCTTGGTGCAATTGACTGCACACACGTACGCCTTGTGCCACCTGCTGCGAGTGAACACCTCTACCGCAACAGGATGCACACACATTCCATCAACGTGCAGGCCATAGTCGATCACCAAGGACTGATCAGCAACATTGTGGCTAAATATCCTGGGAGTGTACATGACGCATTCATCTTCCGACACTGCACCATCAACCAACACTTCCAGGATGGACGGTATGGCAATGGACTACTTGTTGGTAAGGACAAAAATCTACTTATATACTCACTGCACAGAAACCCTCTAGGATAAACAACACATACACCACAATAGCAACACCTAGACAGGGACACACTGAGGTACTCACATCACTAGCCATGTGTCACAAGTCACCATTGAACCTCTCACACATTTGAATTTACTCCACAGCTTAGTGTGAAGACATTCATGACTGTGGTTGCCTAAATGTCACCTTGCAAATTGGAAGTCTCACAATAACCTGTACACTAATACAATGCATAACTTTTAAGGGATGGGATGGCCTGGCTATGTTCATATGAACGTTTCTAATACCCTTTCATGTTTCAACTCTGCATGGAACTATCATCACACCCCCAGTGAGGACACACGGACACCTGTGTCACAAGTCACAATGCAAGGGAGGGCACACTGTACTTGAGAAACCAATACATCCTGCTGACAAACAGTTAGACAACAAACACTTGCTCAGCCAAGGAAAAAAAACAATGCCAAAGTTTCCACCAACAACCATAGGTTGTCACATTAGTACACAAAATAGTCACAGACAACACAACACAACTACTGCCATCAAAGATATGTAAAACAGTGCCTCCTACATCTAATTGATACCATTCTGTGTTTCTCTTTCAGCTGATCAGGGGTATGGCATCCAGCCTTGGATAATGACACCATATGGGAACCCAAATACTGCTGCTGAGCGGGCATACAATGACGCCCACAAGAGGACACGCAGCATTGTGGAGAGGACCTTTGGGATCCTAAAGTCAAGGTTCCGCTGCCTTGACCTCACTGGCGGAAGCCTACTATACTCCCCAGAGATGGTATGCAAAATCATACTCACTTGTGCCATATTACACAATATTTGTGTACAAAGGAACATTCCCCTCCAGACATGCCTGAGGATGATGATGAGGAGGATGCTGGCCTGCAACAGGAGGGGGAACAACCTAACACCGCAGCAGGAGTGCGTAGGCGCCAACAGCTTGTGAACAATTTTTTTACTTAAGTCATTATAATCACTTGTATTCCACACCTGTAAATAAACACAGATCACAAACACCACATCATGCTTTGGCCTATTCATTTCTGACCACCTTTAGTTTGAAATAGCTGAAGATGAATGTCGTCTCATTGATCAAGAATGCCATTAAAATTCATCACACCAAAAATAAACATCACAACTGTATGCACAGAGGGTAGGATGTGACATGTTACATTACCATACACAGAGCCCAACAAGAGTACAAATGTGACAATTACACATGCCGGATCCAAACAACTGAAACAGTCTCTCATCCAGCCCAAAATTGGAGATCATTTGAAAGTCACATCACACGTGTTCAGAGACAGGGTGGGACCATCCATGTGTACGTGAACATGTCATCAATGGCTTCTCTCAAGTGTATGATGTGAGCAATACACAATTGCAACAACATCAGCTGCCACTAACTCAGGAGGAGACCTTGAAGTTACAGTGACAACATACACACAGACAGGTCATACTGGATCCACATTCCCACACACATGTACACATATGTCATACAACCAACCTAATATTTGAAAGTAGACCATCACAGTTGTGTCCCAGTTTGAACCTAGCAGGAAGATTGTAACATGACACTAAACCAGTTTATGCAGAAAGGGACACAGACAAGCAAAACAATCTTCGCATTATCACATCGTGAACGCTGAGAGTCTTGCAAACTTAGGGGGTCATTCTGACCCTGGCGGTAATTACCGCCATGGCGGAGGTCGGCGGTAGCATCGCGAACAGGCTGGCGGTGCACCGATGGGCATTCTGACTGCGGCGGTTCAGCCGCGGCCAGAAACGGACTTCCCGCTGCCCTTGAGAATCCGCCATGGCGACGGAGCACGCTCCGCCGCCATGGGGATTCTGACACCCCCTACCGCCATCCTGTTCCTGGCGGGTCTTCTGCCAGGAACAGGATGGCGGTAGGGGGTGCCGCGGGGCCCCTGGGGGCCCCACAAAGAATTTCAGTGTCTGCTTTGCAGACACAGAAATTCGCGACGGGTGCAACTGCACCCGTCGCACCTTCCCACTCCGCCGGCTCCATTCTGAGCCGGCGTCCTCGTGGGAAGGGTGTTTCCCGCTGGGCTGGCGGGCGGACTTTTGGCGGTCGCCCGCCAGCCCAGTGGGAAAGCCAGAATGACCGCCGCGGTCTTTCGGCGGGAACCGCTTGGCGGGCGGCGACTGCCGCCCGCCGCGGTCAGAATGACCCCCTTAGTCATATGAAAATGGTATGCAACTTAGCTCCAAATCATCAATACTGCAAACGTCAAATGGGCTAATGAGATGAATGAATGGTCAACAGTCATTCATACCATATGGTCTTACATTCGCCCGCTGCTGCAGGTTTGCCAGGATATGATAAAAATACTCCATGGATACAGTAGCTATTCTGGATGGTCAAATCCTAGGGTGCTGGGGGCCTAACTCCACCTCTACCACCCCCAAAACATACAGGAATCATGTACTTCTGAACTAAACACATGCATAAGGCACATGTGTGGCCTCCATGTCACAAGTCCTACACAAATATGAAACACAAAATCATATTGGGACATGGTCAGCCCCATAAAAACTGAAAGTGACTCTCCCACTCCCTGTTAGGACTACAGATAAAAGCATCCCCATCATAAAGGTGGGGACATTTTGGAGACGGAATACATAATGGTATCAAAAACCTCATTTCAAAATAGCCATCAGCAATTACACCAAATATGTTGTCATATATGGTCAATACATTAGTTAACGTATCCCAAACATCACAGTGTGAAGGCCGTCTATACATAAAAGTACGGACATTTGTCATATACAAACACAAATGTGTCTCACATCGCACCGTTTTACCATGACAAATCACCTTTCCAAAGCTAAACACATGAAGACATTTGGATAAATTTGCTCCATATTCTACGCATACAGCATGGCCGTCATAATTTGTTCATGTACATGAGTGCACACAATGCAGAGTCAGATACAAATGTATCCAAAAGTGTCTTGATATTTCACCTTCAAATTATTATTTACATCCACAATATTTTTGACTCTGCATCATGTGCACTACTGTACGTGTAATAAAAACCACGCCCATGATGTATGCGTCGTGAAATTGACGCTATATGCACAATATATTGCTCATTTCATGTACAGTATTAATTATTAATATTCATACCATTTTTTTTCACTCCGCATCATGTGCACCACTGTACGTGTAAAAAAAATGACGCCCATGATGTATGCGTGGTCAAAATGACGCTACATGGACAATATGTTGGTCATTTCATGTACAGTATTAATTATTAATATTCATATCATATTTGTTGACTCCGCATCATGTGCACCACTGTACGTGTAATAAAAACCACGCCCATGATGTATGCGTCGTGAAATTGACGCTATATGCACAATATATTGCTCATTTCATGTACAGTATTAATTATTAATATTCATACCCTTTTTTTTCACTCCGCATCATGTGCACCACTGTACGTGTAAAAAAAATGACGCCCATGATGTATGCGTGGTCAAAATGACGCTACATGGACAATATGTTGGTCATTTCATGTACAGTATTAATTATTAATATTCATATCATATTTTTTGACTCCGCATCATGTGCACCACTGTACGTGTAATAAAAACCACGCCCATGATGTATGCGTCGTGAAATTGACGCTATATGCACAATATATTGCTCATTTCATGTACAGTATTAATTATTAATATTCATACCATTTTTTTTCACTCCGCATCATGTGCACCACTGTACGTGTAAAAAAAATGACGCCCATGATGTATGCGTGGTCAAAATGACGCTACATGGACAATATGTTGGTCATTTCATGTACAGTATTAATTATTAATATTCATATCATATTTTTTGACTCCGCATCATGTGCACCACTGTACGTGTAAAAGAAATGACGCCCATGATGTATGCGTGGTCAAAATGACGCTACATGGACAATATGTTGGTCATTTCATGTACAGTATTAATTATTAATATTCATATCATATTTTTTCACTCCGCATCATGTGCACCACTGTACGTGTAAAAAAAATGACGCCCATGATGTATGCGTGGTGAAATTGACGCTACATGCACAATATGTTGGTCATCTCATGTACAATTTGAAATATTAATATTCATAGCATATTTTTACACTCCGCATCATGTGCGCTGTAATGCGTAAAAAAAATATGACGCACATCTGTGTATGCGTGAAAATATGACGCATTACGCGAAAATAAAAACGGCGGCCATTTTATGCAGGAAGTGATGTAATAGGATATCCTGTTTACCAAATCTGTACTGGGAGTTGACTTTCACTTTCACTTTGCAGTCTCAGAGTTATCTAGACTGTGTGGTTGTGTGAAAGGTGTTGTCCTGTGTTTTACTGCTTTAGTGTCCTGTGTGCCTTGTATTTTGTCTTTGTGTCAATCTTTTATTGTTGTCAAACATTGTCTCAGTCTGTTTAGTGTTGTTTTGTCTATACCTGTGATAGTTTGTATTGTCTGTGGGAGTCTGTTGTGGGTAGCATAGTTTGGGGGGTTAGTTGGGCTATTTTTCTCCTTCTTCTTTTTCTTTCACACCTCTACCTTTCCCCATTTCCCACTTTTTCTTTCATTTTTCTTTTGTACTTTTTTACACCTCTCATCATGTCAGGTAGGCCTCGCCTGTCCAGGATGGGTGAGGACGAATTGGGGGGCTTCATATGGCTCGTAAGCCATTTCCTCCCACTGATGCTGGAGGCTGGGGGCCGTGTGATACAGGGGTATCACACGGAGGCGAGGAAAATCCGTTGGGAGAAGGTGCGCCATCACCTGGTCCGGGTCTACGGGAGTCTGAGGAATATCCATCAACTCAAGCACCGCTGGGCAGATCTGATCAGCAGGGAACAGGACCTGCTGGACCACCTGGGACTCCGGATTGGTGGCTATGTTGGTGAGTAATAATCAATTACATGGGAATAATAGGAATGTGTGCGTGAACATGTGATGATTGGTAGCCAATCTGCAAAATAAGTAGCTGACTGCGTGTTATACTAGGGAAACCTAGGCCCATGGGCATACACATAAATCCCCATTTTTGCTACACATGTACACCCAATAACAGCAGTAAAATGCAACATCTATTTGTATTTTGCTAAGTAGCCCCCTCTCTGCGTCACAAAATGATGCAAATGCTGCGCTACAAAGGTATACATATGTGTCCAAATGTGTATTTGTTGCCGGGTGTGTATGAAGACCTATGCTACCAGGCCGATGCCTCATTTTTGCAACAAATACCAGATGGCTGTAGCTGCATGGAATGTACTGTTGCATTTGTGTCTGAAAAGCAACACGTGAACTGCTCTATTTGTACTCTACTGGTCATAATGGCCAGTGAGTACGTCATGTAGAAACAACATACCTACATATGTAGACGCCATAGCTAGACCGAAAATTGCAAACACATGATGATGCAACACCTGTGTGTTGCCTTCACGTCACATGAAGTTAGTCATGTTGTCCACACATATGTCACATGTGTGTCTGGTTGCTGTGTGTTGAACCTGTCCACATAGCCTGTTTGATTGTGAGTGGTCACGCAGTCCTCATGGAACCAGTTGTGGAATGTTTCTCTCTGGGATGCACATGCTGAGATGTATGGATCACATGATTGTTCGGGCCTACTAATGGAGGATTAACTTGGACGACACATGACTGTCCTGGCCACTGCATGAGTGTAGTAGGGTGTGTCACTGGAGCAGGAGACTCATCCAATGATAATCTAGAATACAAAGTCAGCCAGGCAGGATGAGCATGTGTGAAAGTGTATCTTTACCATGTAATATTCACACTCTGTCATTGTAACAGAAATTATTTGTCTGTTCACCCAGTCTGAGTATAATCTTCCTTTCATGCTTTACAGGTGGACCAGCCCCGTACACCGTTGGTGAGGTAGCCCATTTTGACGACCCCGATACCTACAGTGAGTGTTGCCTAAGTGCTATTTACATTGTTTGGAAATGAAGCATGATGGATTACTGTGTGTTCAGGATAATTCATGATTTGATGTGCTGGCCGTTCATTAGCTTTGTTGTTTTGGTGTGATATCAAATTGGAATAATGTTTCGGTAAAGCAATACCTAGTCATCTCTCAGATTGAGGGGCAGTAGGTCATTCAATTAGTGCGACAATTGGGAATAGCATGACTCATTTTGAATACACTGGTCAATGTTAGACTTGGTCAGGAACTTGCCATTAACTGAGTCAGCATATCAGACTGACAGTCTCCCAGATAGCTTAGGCACATGGCTTCGATGACAAGTGCTTCTTCCTAGTTGAGGATGGACTGTGTACACTGTAGGTCGGATCTTCCGGGGGCATGTACTTCCACAAGGTGACCTCGAAGTGTGTGTGACTTGAGTGCAATGGCCTAGGTGTTCTGTTGAATCATGTGAATGGGTGTTCTACCTCCTCTGTGTGTGTTGTAAAACATGCCTCACTAATAGTATGTTATGTTTGGCTAAGTCATATCATTTTGACATGTGTGGACCTGGGATGTGACAAGGTTGGGCTGACTCCAACGTGTTGCTAGCCCTTCATAGGTGTTGTGTGTGAAGGCACATGCTTGTTGAACTTTCTGTACACTCCTGGTTGTGCATTGATCATGGGATTGTTGTTTGTTCTTCCCACACCACCCACAAAGACTGGGATGTTACTGTGAAACAGGGTACCTAGGACTGTAGCAACCAGTATGTTACACGTACTTAACACCTTTTGTGACTTGAGTTTGTACCTAGGTCCAGATGTAGCAAAATGTCTCCACATTGCAAATAGCATAATTTGATGTTAGTGAGTTGCAAACGTCTGTTTCCTAATCCGAAATGTTTTTGGTGGTCATGTACATATTCGCAAAATGCTTTTCTAAATGAAAAAAATAAAGGAGTTTACCAGCCCTACTTGCAAATCACAGTGTTAGGCAATCCCATTTGCTAACGAGTACGTGGTTGCAAAGTGAGTAGCTGTTATCATCCACTTGAAGTGGATGCTAACCAACTTGCTGACTGGAAGGGGTCCTCATTGTGAACCTTCACCTTTGTGAGTGGACCAAAATACTCCTGCACAAAACAGCCAGTGGTCTAGGGGAGCAATAATTATTGTGTAAATTACGAACAATCAATTGTTGTGAATTTAAACAAATCGCAGCTCATTTTCCTTTCAGATAAAGGGCCTACACTTGGTGAAAAATAACTTGCTTCATTTAAAAGCAGTCAGGTCTATGGAGTTCTGCTGTTCCCAGCAGGCCTCCATCCCCGTGAGTGCCCATAGTTGCTAAGGTGGTGCAAGTTGGAACCCACATCATTGATGTTCATGAGGTGGGATTTAGGGACCCCATAGTGACTCGCAGACGGTGTCAGAGACACCGTTCAGCTTTGCAATTTGCTATTTGATTTCCCATCAATTCCTACATCTGGCCCATAGTGTCGACATATGATTCATGGCCAGGGGTTCAATCTTAGCACACAACTATTTCGAAATGCCATTGAGTGAGGAGTGTGATTCTTATCACATAGAATGACATATGTAGTGAAGTCAGTATGCGGACGAGCTGGTGCCATAATGTATAATGGCTTAGGTATGAATTGTATGAGTATTTTAGGGTGATGTCATCCATCATGTTGAGACATGGATATGCTATATGTGATATGCCCTTCAGTATGCATGATTCACATGTACTTCCTCTGAGCCTTCCCGTGAAATATGTTGTAACAATTGCTGCAACCAATACATTGCTAGTAATGGACAAATTACCCATTGTGGTATTCAACCCACTGTAAATTCTATGCTCAATATTTGCCTTTTCCCTTCACAGCTGCAAACCTGAGTGCTGCAGCTCGCAACCAGTTTGAGCGCCGGGCAATGAGGTACAGCCACATCCTGCAGGTGCAGTGTGGGTATCGGAGGATGGCCCGCAGATACAATTCGGAACGGGCCTCCGGGGCGTGGTATGCCACACCACAGGCTCCCCCAACGGTGCCCCCAACAACCCCCGCCACTACATCCACCAGGTCTGGCCAAGTGGACCCAGCAACGGACCAGGCATCCTCATCCAGACCTGGACCCAGCCGTGTGGTGGGAGCAGGGCAGTCCCGTGCCCACACCACTCCACCAACACAATCCACCTCCACCGGCACCCAGACCTGCACTGACCCTCCGATCAACCCAGCGGACTTCCACGCATTGTCCAGGAAATTGGACAGGTTGATTGCAAAAGTTGACACCCTGACGGAGGACATGGCTGAGGTGAAGAAGAAGGTGCGCTCCATCCGGCGAACAGTACGGAGGCCAAATCAGTAGACATTTTGCCCTCCAGAACTTTTACCCCTCCCCTCTCACCTCTTTCCTATTTCATACTGTTAGTTGGGTTTGGGGGGTTAGTTATAGGATAAGTGTAGGAAATTAGCTTAGTTAGTGTTAGGTAAGAGGGTGGGGGGTCCTTCTTCTTTATATCTTATCTTTTTGTGTGGGTGGGTGGGTGGGGGGCAATGTTGGGATTCCTGTTTAAAAAAAAAAAAAAAACTATAAAAACAAAAAAAATACAAAAAAATATATGTTTGTTTAGGATAGTGTAGTATGTGTGTAGGTTAGTAAGTGTTCTCCTGCATGTGTCTTGTCTCATAATGGTGGGTGGGGGGTTGATGTTTAGATCGTTTCGTTACATGTGTAGAGTAAGTTTAGCTTAGGTTAGTTAGGGACAGTTGTGGGTTAGTAGTAGTCAGGTTAGATTAGTGTAGGTTTATCTTTCCCTTAGTTGCCTCTTTTATTACTTATTGCAAATAAAAATTTTGTTAACCCTTTACCTGATGCGTTAGGTGCTACCTTTTCATGGCCTTGACATCAGTGTAGCAGAAAGTTTTAGTATGACATTTGTGTCCTATGCTCGCTATCCCCAGGCTATTGAGGTTTAACATGCCAGCTACCCGTGTGCTAACATGGTAAGTATCCACCATGTGGGAGAGCCACCATTGGTAGTGTGCATAGATCATCAAGATTTGGGGTTGGTATGTATCCTACTTCACAAAGAGTGCTTCCAGAGTTGATTTTGTAGGTAAATAGATAGGTCGGACAGCATTGTGAAGTTCAGGGAGAGCTTTGTAGATGAGTTTTTGTTCACACTCTTGTCTTGTTGCTGTCATTGCTGACCTACATCATGTGTGTACTGCTTGAGCATGACTTTCCTTCATGGTAGTATACGCTGTAAGGGTGATTGATGCAGTGAAATTTGGTTATCATTCCTTTCATTTTACAGCATAATTTCTTGTTTTAGTATTGCAAGGTGCCTACATTTCTCAGCCACCATTAGTTGTCTAGAATAGCTATGGATGGGGCCTCATTCTGTCCAACACAGCATGATTGTGTGTGCTTAGTCCCTACATCAGTTATTTTCCTCAGTCTAGTAAAGCTATGATGCAATCCTGGCCACTGCACAGATGTTTCAGTATACATGAAATCAGGACAGTAGTTTAGAGAATCGACATGGTTGCCACACAGCTACTTTGGAGTTATGTACTGCACAGTTGAAGTGTGAAATGACACAGAGACACAATAGGTGTGCAAGTGATATTTATTTTTAGGTGGAGTAGTGCAAAAAGTCCATTAACAATGTTAGGTGAGTCCGTTCTGGTGCATTCTTAAATGGTGATCCTATTTACAGGGTGTGGATGATGCTCCTGACATGCTGGGGTGATGTCACAGACGGTGCAGAGGAACAGGAATTGCCAAATGGTAGGAGAGAAACATTTACAGCCAATGTGGACAAGTTAAACAGTAGATTGCCGAACAGTCATTGAGGGTAGTTGGAGTGAGGCTGGCATGTGTCAAAACGTAGGACCTTGGTCAGAGTAGGGCATGGTGCAGGGACTAGGGCTTCCGGGTACTCTTGCGAGTGAATGTTATCTGTTCCATGTCTTCTTCTTCTGATGTGTGTGTTGCCTGGTGTGTCCTTGTTGTTGTTGGTTTTGAAGGGGCAACACACACCTCAGTGTCAGAAGACATGGAGGCAGACATCCCGGGGGCTGATCCCTGTCCAGTTATGAAGGGCAGTACTGCAGCAAGGAGAGCGTGCTGGTTTTTCAGAATGGCAGCCACATCCCGATGGTAGGCAGCCAGGTCTGCCCTGAGGGGTTCGAGGTTGCATTCGTGCACACGCTGACTGGCTTGCTGTTGGAGTTGTTTGGTCAACTGGATGACAGCTGTGCAGATTGCCTTCTGTGTTACTAAAAGTTCCTCCAACAGCGATGTTCTGTCTTGCATTGCAGCTGCCTGATCAGCAGTTGACAGCATGCACGAACGCACCCCCTCAAGGCTGGCTGCCATCCCCACCCGCACCTCCTTGGCCAGCTCCCGCTGGACCCCAACGACTATTCTTTCGAAGCTGGTGCCAGTGTCGTCAGAGTCCTCAGCTGTGTTGGAGCTGGCAGGTCTTACAATTGGGGTGGCGGGTGGTTCTACTGTGGTGGCTGCTTCTTCTTGGCTCCTCCTTGTTACTGAAGGGGGGGTTTGGAGGCTTTCGAGGACCATGTCAATGGTCTCTTGTGTGAGGTTGATGGTCTCGTCATCCATGTCATCAGGGAACTCATGGACAGGCATATCGGCAGGAGATCCGTGTTCCTCTGCAAAGAAACAGGGTACAATTAGTGTGTCTGTGTTGAGATCATTTAGCACTAAGATACAAGCCTTTGGATGCCTTAACTTTGTACTCTGATTTTGTCTTAGTATCTGCTGTCCGTCATAGGGCATTGTTGTAGGCCTATGGCCCACCTGTGTGTCACATATATGATATTGAGCTATCAGACATGCCTGCCAGGTCATCTCTAGGTGTTGATTTGTAATTATTTCGGAATATGCATTTTTTTTTCCTAATCCTCCCTCGGTGTTTCACTATTGTTATGGAGGGACATTTGTTTGGGTGGGCTCTCATTATCCTACATGTGATTCTTGGCTTTCTAGGCAGCAGGATAGCTAATGGTGTGGGGGACTAAGTTTGACCCACTTGTAAATAACTCGGTCACCCAGATATTCTATTTAGCTCAGACAGACTAGCAGTGCCTCTGGTCTCCCACAACAGAGGAATGTTTAGAAGTCCAAGCCCATGACATCTTTGGGACTTCTCAGGGAAGTGGTGGTCACTCAGGTCCTACACATTTCTATCTTTTCCGGTATGTTCCCATACACAAATGACACAGACAGGATTTGTTTGATATGAAGTTTCATTGTACAACTGACTTGTAGGAATTTAGGTGTGAGCCCCAATAACCAAAACAATACACACAGTTAGAACTGAAATAGTCCGCAGGAGAGTAATACATTGGTACACAGCTATCATGGTGCCTAACAGTTTCTACTCTCCCTCTGCTTGTTCTATATATAGCACTGCATGTTAAGTTTGGAGCTTGGCTGTCTGAATCACAGGGGAGACATCATCCCTCATATCAGAGGAATGGGCTGGGATCTGGTTGTGCATCAGCAGCAAGGCAGGCAGCATCTAGATGTGATTTTCTGTTTGTAAACTCCCCCATGCGTGTCTTGGGACGAGGAAGTGAATTTAAAAGACATATGTCATTGTGATGACAAAGTTTCCCTACGCAGGAATGGCAAACCTTAACCCCTACCACATCTATCATCAACGAACCAGACGGTATCCTTGACTGGGGCACAGAGTGAATATGTTCTGGCAAACTCCAGTGCAGAAGTAGGCAGAACAGGGTGATTTGACTAATTGCCAACACCTTAGGACTGACTATTTGCTACATTAACTGATAGGAAGGGCAATGAGATTCATTTAGTGCAAAGTGCTCTGAGGCACTTAGATGTGAGCAAATGAGTATAAGTACATTCAGGGTAAGATGCACAAAGGCCTCCAGCCTGAGGCTATTGCGCAAAGTATACGTTTCACTTGCCACGCTACACTTTGACTGACTGTGGGTGTTGTGACTGCCCTGCCAGCACACTTGCCTCACAGGCCCTGCACCATACACTTTTTATTCACATTGCATGATCTGTACATGTTAGGTGGCATGACCTAGGTATGTCAATGTTAGGATGTGGTATGGATGTAAACATTGTTGATGTTTGTATCTGATGGGGTCTCATGTGTGTCTTACTGGATTGGCCTGTTTATCGTATGAATGTCCTATTTTTTGGTTAGACTGTGCAGATGTGTTTCATTGACCAGTTGCCTGTGTCCCCTCGTCAATGTTGTTGTCTGAGCAGTATGACATTTGTGATGTAGCATTGTTAGGCAGGCACGTGAGGGACCCTGACGTATGCAGCATGTGTGTGTCCTTAGTGCTGTGTGGCTCCTATTGCTGTTTACTTAGGCTTATGTATGTGTCAGTTATGGACATTCGGCATTTAAGTGTACTGGTACCTTTGTCTTATTTCTAGGAGTAGTTGCAGATGTCATCCTCACCCCCTAATTTAGGAATGTATGTTCCAGGGTGGGGTTCCTGCCATTTGGTACTATAGCTGCCCAGAGATGAGAGGTGTTATTGTCAACTGTGGTGGCAGCTAAGTTGCAGTTGTTGTATTTGCTACTGCATTACAGGTAGGGACCTAGTTGATGGGGAATAGTTTGTGCAAAACAAGTGCCTGGATGTGGATTCAGGGTAGTGTCCTTCCCACCTGTCACTGGTTTCCCTTGGCTCTCTTGTTGTAATTACAGGATGTCCCCGTGGGACTGTAGTGGTGGCAGTATTTTGTCGTGCCCCGGCTATGGTCAGTACTGGGCATTCCCCCCTGCCGTGCCCCTTTCCCCATGCCACTTCATATATGTGCTAAGTTACATGCATTGTGTAGTAGGTATCCCCCCCCTGCTTACAGTCCCCATTATTGCATTGTAATTCCCCATGCGACTTACCCTGCATGTGCGTAGTGTTGTGGTAGTCTGCGCTGTCCAGTCCTTGTATCCCTGTGGCGATCTCCTCCGGGATGACGGCTGCGACCATCTCCTCCATGTGGTCCAGGGCCTCCTGTTGTGCTGGACTCCCCCCTCCAGTCTGCATTGCTGCCTTCCTGTTCCTGGCCATTTTCTCTTTGGTCCTACGTTTACAGTCATGCCAGCGTTTCTTACACTCGGTGACTGTCCGGCGTTCTTCAGCCACACTGTTTATCTTGTCCACAATTTCTTTCCAGATGGCCTCTCTCCTACTGAGTGGCAATTTTGAGGATATGAAAAGTTGGTGCTGGTGTTCCGTCACCTCTTTCACCAGGATTTCCTGCTCCTCTGCACTGAAGCAACACTTTCTTTTTTTCTTTAACATGTCCTGGTTCCTGTATGCTTCCTCCTGGCTGGGTCCTGGTCTGCTCTCATCCTCCTGGGGTCTGTTGGGGCATCTAGGATCCATTTTGGGTCTCCTCTCCTGTAAGTGCAGTTTTCGCGCAAAAATGTCACGCAATAGCGTGAAAAAAACGGCGTTTTCACGATTGCGCTGTCGTAAATCGACCCACAGTGATTTGCGTCCCTTTTACGTGGGTTTCCCTTACGACAGACCGACGCTGTTTGCGTCACGAAATAATGACTCCCACCTGTTGGTTGCGCCGCCGTACGTCAAAGTATAAATTTGACGCCCGAATGGCGCATCCAAATGGCGTTAGACGGCGCAATTTTTTTTTACGCAAAACTGCGATAGCGCAGTTTTGCGTCAAAAAGTATAAATATGGGCCCAAGTGTTGGGTGTGTGTGTAACACATCTGTTTGCAGGACACTGAATGAAAGCGTAGAATAATGACAACGTTTATGCTGTGCTTTTTATTAACTCCATCTGTGGTACATGTTCCAGAAATCTGGACTCATGGGTCTCTTAATTACATGGTCACAGGAATAAAAACGGGGAATACATACTTCAGTATAAATTGCTAACACTATGAGGTATTGTTTTAAAATCCAGAAATCAGCCAATTTTTGGCAGTGTGGATTCGCTTCATAACTTCATAAACAAATACTTTGTAAGTGTGTTAACTAGTGGCCCGAGAGAGGGTCTATACATGCAGTCATCACATAAACACACATGCTGACAGTCACCCAGGCGCATGTATGCTCATCAACCAGTATTCATGCGCAAAGTGCAATAAACAAGCACACTTGCAAGACGCAGACATACAGACACTCACATGGACACACAAAGCAACAGTACTTTCTCATCACCTTACCCCTCACCATCAAACTTACCTTCTGGGGCACATGCAGTGAGACCCACCATAACAAGACATTTCTCCTTAGTGGTGAGCCACAACGTTAATGTAAAGAAGGATATGATCATTTGTAGGCCTGGTTAAACTTGCAGAAATAACCCGTGGATATCAATTTTAACCGATGGTATTTATAATTTGGTTGCCCACCAGATTTCTACACAAAGTCATGCCATGATACTGGAGCCTTGCCTAAATGTGTTATTGTTTCTCTTCCTCATTCCTTCTATCTGCAGGGTATTGCACGTAAAAAGGATATAAAAGTTAAACATCAATTAATGTACTGCTCTTGGGGTAATCATTTCTTAATCCTTATTCGTAATATTACTTCATAGTTTGCCAGTTCTCCTAATTGAGACACTTCTAATTCCTTACTCAATGAAGTGAGTGCCACATTACAATACTTTTAACTTTGGACCTTCTATCCATGCCACAGGATAGTCAGCAACCTGGGCATTTGCTTTTGTGCAACAGACCTATTATATACTCAAAAGAGAATATGCCAATGAAGCTGTGAGAGAAGCTGTGATTGAAAGGGCATCTTGATGTCTTGTGGTAGCCCGCTTCTACATGCAGATGATAGAAAAGAATACAGGTGGGAAAACACATGGAATCAGTCCTTAGCACCGGCAGAATGTGATGGTAGTAGCACACGGATAATGAATCTGACGTTGCCAACATTGTTATTGGATGCATGTACTTTTTCTGATTCCTTCCTCCCATAGATGATTGCTATTAATGTCTATATGACAAATAAAACAACAACAAGCAGTAATAAGAATGTTTACCTCCACATATAGTCCCACGTGGTGGCTATCATTCCTTGACACCTATCAAATCCAGATTCTGCCAGTAAGTGCCAAGGAAATAATTAATGTTCCAGGATCTATTGGAATGTGTTGGACGGTTTTCCTTTTGCAGGTTCATCTCCAATCTTTTTTCCTCCTGCCTCTTATTTTTTCTGCCCTGTTGTGTTGGCTTTAGGACTCTGGGCACTTTACCACTGCTAACCAGTGCTAAAGTGCATATGCTTACTGAATAAATCATACTGGCGATTGGTTTATCCATGATTGGCAGATTGATTTACTAGTAAGTCCCTAGTAAAGTGCACTAGATATGCCCAGGGCCTATAAATAAAATGCTACTAGTGGGCCTGCAGCACTCGTTGTGCCACCCACACTAGTAGCCCTATAAACATGGCTCAGACCTGCCACTACAGTGTCTGTGAGTGCAGTTTTAACTGCCAATACAACTTGGCAAGTGTACCCACTTGCCAGGCCTAAACCTTTCCTTTTATGCATGTAAGACACCCCTAAGGTAGGCCCTAGGTTGCCCCATGGGCAGGGTGCAGTGTATGTTAAAGGTGGGACATGTACTTAATTGTTTTACATGTCCTGACAGTGAAATACTGCCAAATTCGGTTTCACTGTTGCAAGGCCTATCTCTCTCATAGGTTAACATGGGGGCTGCCTTTAAATATGATTAAAGCACAGATTCCCTTTGGAAGCAGATAGACATGTGGAGTCTGGGGTCTCTGCACTCACAATTAAAAAAAAAAAACATCTTTTAGTGAAGTTGGTTTTTAGATTGTGTGTTTGAAAATGCCACTTTTAGAAATTAGGCATTTTCTTGCTTAAACCATTCTGTGACTCTGCTTGTTTGTGGATTCCCTGTCTGGGTCAGTTTGACAGTTGGGCTGTTTGCACCCCTCCTCTAGACAGTGACACAAAGGGAGCTGGGGTTTAGCCTGCATATCCTGATGGGCCATCTGGTCTGAGGGGAGGGGAGGAGTGGTCACTTACACCTGAAAGGGCTGTGCCTGCCCTCACACAATGCTGTCTCAATCCCCTGGTGTGTGTCTGGGGCCTGGCCTGGGCAAGACAGGATCTTGAAAACAACAGAGACTTCTCTTTAAATTAGGCTTATTTCAAAGGCAGAAAGGGGTATAAGAAGAGCCCCCAAACCCCTGAAAATCAAGTTACTTCTGGAACCAAGAGAAACCTCTGCAAGGAGAAGAGCTGGAGAAGCTGGAGGAGAAGTACTGCCCCTTTGCCTGCGACTGTGCTTTGCTGGGCTGGCCTGCAGTAGCTGCTTCTACCTGAGAGAAGACAAAGACTGACTTTTGTGTGACGTCCCACAAGTGAAGAATCTGCAAGGGCTTGAAACTGATATTGTCTCCTGTTGTTGAAGTCTCAGGGACAGCAAAGACTTCTATCTGCCAGAACTTCTCCTGCCTGCCAAGTGGTGCCCTAACCCATCTCTGGGCCTTTGAAAGGTGCAGCTGCAGGAAAAGGACAGAATTCCACGCATAGACTGACGTGCAGGGACACTTTTGATGCACCACCTGCTTTGCAGTTGAAAAAAGATGCACCGCCAGCCTCGTGGCTAAAATTGATGCTCCACCTGCATCGCGGCTGGGAGATTGGCGCAACGTGGCTGGAGAGATGACGTCCAACACCTGCAGCGGCTCCTGTTAATGACACAAGTACCCACACAGCGTGGTTTCTTGACACCGTGTGACCGGATTGCGACGCAACATTGCTGGGCATGGAAAATCAACGCAAAGGCTGCCCGGACCCGGGGTGCCCGTCAGGATCGACGCATTGCTCTCTTGCGGGAGAGAAGAAATGACTCACGCCGACCCGAATAGAGGAGGAATGACCCATGCTCTTGCTTGCGAGTGAGAAATTGACGCATCGCTGGCCATTTTCAACGCACAGTCGCTCGTGCAGCTTTATTTTGCCGCTACCCAGGTACTTTTGGACGCTAACAACGTTCCCAATGTTTTCTAAAGGATTTAAGACACTTTTGCTTTTTAAATTCAGAACTTGACTTGTGTATGTTGGATTTTTTTTGTCATTTTTGTTCATATCTAGTTATCTAAACCTGTGCTGTATCATTTTGTAGTGTTTTCACTGAGTTACTGTGTGTTTTGGTACAAATACATTACACCTTGCTTCTGAAGTTAAGCCTGCCTGCTCATGACAAGCCACCAAGGAGGTTAGGGGGGGTTATCTGAGGGTGATTCTCCTTTACCCTGACTCGAGTGAGGGTCCTTGCTTGGACAGGAAGTAACCTGGCTGCCAACCAAAGACCCCATTACTAACAGAATGAATAAAGGAAAAGAAGAGGTTAGGGAAAAGGCTGGATGACAGAGCTCTTCTTGGGGACTCTGGGAGCTTCACAGGCTTGGGGAAAGGGGCACACAGCCCCCCTCCCTTTAATATTGACCTCGGCCCCAGGAAAAGGGGACCTGGCTTTCCCTAAGGGAAGTAAAAAAGTATTAAAAAGTGTCCGCCACCATTTTGTTTTTTGGTTTTGTTTTGCCACAATCCCTCAGGAGTCCCATGGGATTATGAGAAAACCCCCCATTGTTTTTAAATTTTGGCACATAAGGGCTTGGAAGCACAATATTCCTAACCTGTCACCTTTTATATTATTTTAATAAACAAATTCAGTAAAGGGGACTACGTCCCCAAGTCCTGAAAGGGCAGCCTGCAGCATTTTTCTTGTTATGCAGGCAACTATCAGTTAGCTCACTTTCCCAGGAGCCTTACTCCTGCAGAAGCAAGAAGGTTTAGTAAGAATGCTCTATTTTAAAAAAAGAATTTTTGAGGGACTCTTACAATAGTCCCTCTAACCCAACTGTTCAGCTTAAAATCTCAAAATCTACTGTGAATGGATTTCCACCAAATCACAAAAAGCAGACGTTCTGGACCAAGATCTAGCTTTCTACCAAATTTGTTGTAATTCTTTAGGAAGTTTTTGTGGTAGAGCTACCTAAAAAAATCTATGGGCAAAGCATTGGGCAATTTGGCTTTGAGACCCCACTTTTTTCTCAGCCTTTGCTTGATAGGTATCTTTGAAACGGTCCAGAAAAGAGTTAACGTGGACAAACATTTTTTTAGAAAGTTTCGTGAAGGTAGTCAAATAGCTGCAAAGTTATAAGGAAACCAAAAACACTTTTCCTGTGGAAATGCAGACCTAACTATAACTACCCACTACCAAGAGTTTCACTTAAAAACCCCAAAGGTTACAGGGACAGTATGATTAGGCTCACATGTTAAACATATAAAACTATAGAAATTCAGCAATTATAGTTGGAATTATTTCAAGTACCTGTAACTCATGCCCCAAGGTAAGTCGCACACCTGCCATGCACAGTTTTTTCCTCAACAATTTATATTAGCAATTATGTTATCAAGGATGTCGTGAGTGTTGTAATATGTGGGTAAAGGCGAATGCAATGCGCATCGGATGTTGGCCGCAGGGCCTGGCTTGTGCCAAGGCCCTGCGGCCAAGCCGCTATAATCACTCAACCCCATGAAAGGCACCACCTCCCTGGAGCTACCTACAAAATATTTTCAGGGGCCACATGCCTCCCTGGCCCGCAGACCACCACCTCCCTGGGGCTACCTATGAAGACATACTGGGAGGCCTTGTGGACCCCCACCCGGGCCCTGGGGACCACCACCTCCCAGGGCTCCCTAATACAAGTTGATGGGGGGGACACATAGACCCCCCAGACCACTTGTATCATCACCTCCCCGGGTCTGCCTAAAACAATTGTTGGGGGGCCAGGCGTACCCCAACCGGGCCCCAGGTACCACTACCTCCATGGTGCAAGCTCATTAAAAATAGTTAGTGGGCCAAACAGACTCCCCTGGACCCTGGTGACCATCACCTCCCCATGTTTACATTTAAGAAATATATGGGGAGCTGCATGGAAACCCTCCAGGCCCTGGGAACCTCCACCTCCTCGGGCCTATTTACTAAAAGCATTAGGGGGCCACACCGACCACCTGGGCCCCGGGGACCATCACCTCCACAGGGCTACCTAAACAAAATTGTTGGGGGCCATGCATACCCCATCCGGACCCCAGGGACCACCACCTCCATGATCCAATAAATTAAAAATCGCTAGGAGGCCACGCGGCCCCCATGGACCCAGGGAACACCACCTCCCCAAGGCTACATTTAAGAAATATATCGGGCCTGTGAGCACCCCCCCGGGCCCTGGGAACCACTACCTCCCAAGGGCTATCTACTAAAAATATTGGGGGCCACACGGACCCCCATGGCCTTGGAGACCACCCTCTCCCTGGACGTACTTTAAATAAATTGATGGGGGGGTCACATGGACCCTCCAGGCCCCGGGGACCACCACCTCCTCAGGACAATAAATGTAAAATACTTGGGCCCAGATTTAAGAGGACAGAGCGCCATTCGAACAACACATTAGCGTCATTTTTTATGCAAAGGTGGTATTATATTGCCATAAATGCTGCACCATATTTACAAAGTGGCGCAGAACATTGCACCACTTTGTAACCCCTTGCACTACATTATACCGGCGCCAGGCATAATGTATGCAAAGGGGGTGTTCCCCCGTTGGGGGGGGAAATGGTGCAAAGAAATCTGAGATTTCTTTGCGTCATTTATTTATGTATTTTTAACTTTAACACCAGCTCTGAGCAAAAAAGAAGCTCCCATTGTTTGCAATGGGCCTCTTGGTGCTTTGCAGGATTAGCATCAAAATTTGTGATGCTAATTCTGTAAAGCACCGAACTACAGTAAAAAATTCTGGTGCTAGTTCCCTAACTAGCACCACTTTTCATAAATATGTCCCTTAGAGTGGTTGGCGGCCCCCCAGGCCTCGGGGACCACCACCTGACCAGGGCCATTTGTTTCTACTGAAAAGAGGGATAAGGGGCCAGACGCCCCCATCCCTAGGGTGATTTTGGCCCCAGGGACTGCATCCTCCCGGACCCGGCCACATCGTCCTGGATGCCTTAGGTATTGATTGATGGGGACCGCAGGGGGATCCTAAGGCCCTTCTCGGTCCGAGCCAGCTCTCAGCCTCCTGCAGGAGGCGGCATTGCTCGTGTATGCAGTGAGCTGCTCAAAATGCAACTTGGTGCATGCGGGAGCAATGTTTTCATCTCTTTCCCTGCCCGCATGACAGTGGGCAGGGAAAGAGATTAAGGGCCAGATGTATGTAGCTTTAGGGTTTGCGATTTCTCATAGCAAATGTTTGCGATTTGCTATTAGGAAATCGCAAACTGCTATGTACAACAGTGTGTTTAACACCGTTTGCAATTCCCAAATGGGTCGCAAGATACCTGCCTCATCAATATTCAAGAGACAGGTCGCAATTTGCGACCCATTTGGGAATGGCCACAATCACAGGGATGGTGGCCTGCTGGGGTCAGCAGACCACCATGTCTGTGATTGCTTTTTAAATAAAGCATTCATTTTTTTTAATGCATCCTATTTTCCTTAAAGGAAAATGGGATGCATTACAAAAAGAAAAATGGAAAGTTTCCTTTTTCTTTTTAAGAATAGGCATTGGTCTGTGGCACCACTGCCTGCTCTAAAAAATGTTTGCACCCCTATTGGCAAAGGGGAATGGGCCCTACGGACCCCTTCCCCTTTGCGAATGGCTTACCACCAACTTCAAGTTGGTGGTAACTGCGAATGTTTTACAACTGCATTTATGGTTGAAAAACATACAGACTAGAGCAACTCGCTAATAGGAAGGGACACCCTAGGCATGCCCCTTCCTAATAGTTAGTCGCAAACCATATTTTGAAAGTCAGTAATAGGATACTGACTCACAAAATAGAGGTGGTATGTGGCAAAAAGCATTTTACCGGTTGACCTGTAAAAGTGCATCATACATCTGGCCCTAAAACTCGGCTCCCGCTTGCTGGGAGTGGAGTTATGTTTGGTTTTGCTTGGCAGGAGCTGTCAGCCCCCCCAAACTAATGCAAACATCTACCCCCGTAGGTAGCCACCTTGGAAGGCAGCAGTAGCCAGCCACGGGAGGTGGCAGACCCCAGGCCATATGTGGCTCCATGAGGTGGGCCTACCTTTTTTTTCTATTTGGCACTGGGGAAGTGGCGGTTCCCAGGGCCGGGAGTCCACGTGGACTACTTCGTTATTTGATATTGTAGCCCTGGGAAGGTGGTGGTCCCCAGGGCCCGGGGGGGGTCCTAGTGGCCCCCCACATATTACAATATTGTAGCCCCGGGAGGTGGTGGCCTCCAGTGCTGGAGGGTTTGGGAGCCCCCAATTATTTTTTTCTTACTCACCCCGGGGAAGTGGTGGTCCCATGGGTGCGGGGGGTCTGCACACTCCCCTGCATACTTTACTAATGAAGCCCCAAGGAGGTGGTGGTCCCAATGGCCTGGGTGGTCCACTGGGACCACCCTATTAATGTTTTGTGTCCTTGCCCTGGAGAGGTGGTGGTCCCCATTGCCCTGGGGGTCCTGTGCGGCCCCCTGATACTATATTATTCAGCTCAGGGAGGTGGTGGTCCCCAGACCTTTTGTAAGCCCTAGGAGAGGGGGCCCATATGTCTCCCCTCCTTTAATTTATAAACCAGCAATGCCCCTGGGACCTGGCCCACCCGAGGACAAAATCAGTTAGAAACGTGGGAGACCGTGTTTTTATATATTAAATCTCAGAGAAATCCATGTATCCAGTCGTGGATTTCTCTGTGAATTTAGGAGAAAAAAAAATATTTTAGCCAGGGGTGGGTCCAGGGGTACCCCTGGACCACAGCAAGGGGTTTAGGGTATACAAACCCTACCCCTTTTTTTGTTTGTTTTTTTTAACTTTATTTTGGGGTGCGGCTGAAGCAAAGCCCCAAAATGGCTGCTAACACTTCTTGTTTGAAGTGTTGGCAGCCAATCAGATCTCTGTAGAAAACTACTGAACAGATTTGCACCAAATAAAATAAACATGATCTGCAGACCAAAAGCTACCTTTTTGCCAAATTTGGTGTAATTATATCCAGTGGTTTGGGCTTCAGGGTGTCGAATGTGTCTATGGGAATTAATGTGGGAAACACACTTTTTTTGACCCCCCCTTTTTCTTAGCCCCGCTTGATGGATCACCCCAAAGCTTTCCATGCACAACAATACCATAAAAGGCACTTTAAAAAAACAGAAATCGTAAAGATTGGTCAAGCAGTGCCAAAGATATAGGCAAGTCAAAAAATGCTTTTCTACGAAACTAGGTCCTAACTATAACTAACTACTGGCGATTGCTATATATATATTCATTAGTCATTGCTAGGTGGCCCCCCCCCGAAAGTCAAATTACAGTTCTGCTAGTGATTACCAGGTGTTAGTCTCAAGTTAAATGCACAAGCACAATAATATATTTTCATGAGGTTGCAGTTCCAAAAGTTGTTAGTAGGCATCCCTTTCAAGTCAAATTCAAAATCATTGAAGTTCTTATGTGAGAGTTCTTATGTTAACTTCCACAAAGTTACTAGGCGTCCCTTTCATGTCAAATTTAAAAGCATTGACATTTTCACATGAGGTTGCAGTTCCAATATTCTTTGTTAGAGTTCCTTACAGAGTTAGATGCAAAAGTAATGAAATTCTTACTTGAAGCTTCAGTCCCACCAGTCCTTACTAGGTGCTCCTCACAAGGTGTAGTTCTATAAGTCGTTACTAGGCGTCCCTCTGGAGCCAGATGCAAAAGCATTGACATTTTTATGTGAACTCCTGGTTCCACTAGTTGTTACTAAGTACTTCTATTGAGTCAGCTAGAAAAGCATTGACATTCTTACATGTAACTGCAGTGCCACTAATTGTTGGGTCTCTGAGAAGTCCAATCGAAAAACATTGAAATTTTTTAATGAATTTGCAACTATACAAGTTGTAATTAGACTTTCCTCAAGTAGTTATTAGGTGTCCCTCTGGGCCTCATTGCGCTTTGCTACACAAGCATCAACCTTTTTGAAGCCTATGTTGCAAAGAGCCACAATAGCGGCAAAAATGTTGACGCTGTTGTACTAATAACCGCCATGGTGCACTGCATCATCAATATGAGGCAACCATGGTGCTGGTACGGGGGGCGCAGAAAAAGTGGTAAATCCACTCCAATGTGCCACTTTTTCTTAAATATGGGCCTATGTTTTAATCTCTTCTGAGAAGAAGCTGAGAGCGCCACATCATTATATCTGCCATTGCTTAATAAAATGCAACTACAAAACACTTCGGGCCAGAATAAAAGGCCCTAGAGCCATTGGAGCATCACTTTTTGTGACGTTCTGGTGGCGCTGTGCAGTGCGCAACTTTTACAAGTTGGCTCTCAGCCACTTTTTTTAGGCTTAATGCCACCTTGTATATATGGGCCCCTCCAATGCGGTTTTCTGCAACAGAAGGGTGTGCAATGGATGTTGCTGTGGGCATTCCATTGCAACACCCTCTGCTTTTGACACTGCCCCAGATTTACAAGAAGGCGTAGATCTGTGGCAATGCCAAAAACTAACACCACCCCAGGTGTTGGGTTAACATGGCACAACAAGAAGGAATACTTGTATTACTCCTCGTTTTTCCTTTTTCCATGTATGCTGCATTCTGGAGCACACATAGAAAGAGCCTTAGGCCATGAATGAATGTTTATGTGCAGGAAGGTGTCCCTTCTGCAGGAAGGTGTCCCTTCCTGCACATAAACAATCATTCAAAAATGAAGATTTTTTACTTCTATGTGTGCTGCATCCTGCCATTGTAGATAGTTTAAGTGCAGGAAGAGACACTTACCTGCACATAAAAAATAAATCCCCTTAAAGCAGACACCCTTGCACTATGGGGCAAGGGTGCCTGAGCTGGCAGCTAAATTTAGCGCCGGCACAGAGGGAAACACAGAGGCTCACCGTATTTTAGTAAATACAACGCATCCCTGTGTTTCTAAAGTAATGCAGCACGGCAAATGTTGACGCAGCACTGCCCGGCGCCGCTTTTTAGCAAATGTGGGCCCATATTTATGAAATGTTTGTGCCATCTTAGCGTCATTTTTTTACCCTAAATTGGCACAAACCAAACTCCATATTAATATTTTGACGCTAAACACACCTTTTGTCAAAATTTAGGAGTTAGCACCATTTTTAGGTCACGCCAATCCATCTTGCGACTCATTGCGACAATGAGATGCAAGGTAGAAGTCCCCTTCCTAAAAATGACGCTAGCCCTTTAGCGCCATATTTACCTACTGATGCAAAAATGACACATACCAAGGAATCTGACCTAAAAAATGGTGCTAAGTCTGATTAGCATCAAAATGTAAGTGTCAAAAGGAGGCCCACATACTACCATTCAATGAAAAAGACACAGAAGGAGCATTTGAAACCTCCTGGAGAACATGGAATGGCACTGCTCCAGCTTGGCCCATGCCACAGATGTCAGTGAAGACAGCAGGACCCTCTGCTACCACCGCAGCAACCCCAAACACCAAAACAGCAGCCACAAAGGCAGCGCAGAAGGCAGAGAGGATCTTCATACAGCACACAACCATCCCTGGCCTCAGGGAGCAAGATGTGATCAGGATGTACCGAATGAACCAGGAATCCATTGTACGCCTGCTGCACCACATTGCACCACACATCACAGCAAGGGTGCAAACTCCCACTACCATTCCATCCATGAGAAAACTCCTTGCTGTTCTCCAAATGCTGGCGGCTGGATCTTTTCAGATAACAGGTGCACAAGTGGCTGGTATGTCCCAGACAACCTTCTCGGACCTCCTACCTACGGTCCTGGATGCAATCATACACCTCACACCCCACCACATCTGCTTCCCAAACACCAAGCATCTGCAGCAGGAGACCAAGCAAGGTTTCTACAAAATTGCTGGGTTCCCGCATGGGCTGGGTGCAAAGAACTGCACCCTTGTGCAACTGGTGCCACCTGCAGCATTGGAACACTTATATAGGAACCACAAGCACACACATTCAATCAATGTACAGGACCACCACTGGCTTGTCACTAATATCCCAGCAAAATATCCTGGCAGCGTTTATGATGCATACATATTCTGCCATTGCACTATCAATGAGCGGTTCCAAGATGCCAAAAATGGCAATATTCTACTCATAGGTAAGCCACCATACCAATCAAAACACATACATCACCAACCATCTAGGACAAACAAGACAAACACCACACTAAATACACATGGGCAGGGGTACATAGATGTACAGGCTACAACACATATGCAACATATCACACTACACCGCATTAATTGCACTTCAGAAACACATACACCAACCATGGGCAGAATGAGAGATGAGGCAGCACCTACTCCAGCGCCACCTCACATGTGCCTCTAGTGCCCCCTCACACCACCATGTCTGTTCCGTATACCAGAAATGGTCCAACATGGTGTAAAGTTTGTAAAAAAAAAAACTATAAAAACCATGGATGCCATAGTAGGACTCGGTAGGAGTATAGAGGGCATACCACATGCACTGTACTAAGGGACCCATGTGAAAAATAGCTGTGCCCCCTCCCAAAGCTTGCACTGTTCATGTGTAGAAAGTGTCTTTGGGTAATCATGCATTGGAAGCCAGGAGATACTACTGCACCAAATTACATCATCCTACTAATGTGTGATACACACCCTTGTACACTTGATGGCTGGCACAACCATCATCTGCCACAAAGGGTCACTAAGTGTCGCACTGGATTAGTGGCACATGCTAACATCGGCACAGTCTGGGTTTGTAGGTAAACTGTGGTGTTTCAACATCTGACACCACTGTGGTGCAAGAAGGTGGTAGGTTCCATCTAACAATAGAACACTGATTCAAAAATGGACTGCACAACACATTTTTTCTAAATTATAACCATCATTTTGGGATCAATCTGAAAGATCCCTGGTACTTGAGCCACTACCAAAGATTGTCATGCCCATCAACACAGTCCAATGAAACCATTTCCCAGGAACATACACTATACCACAAGCAAGTCTGAGTCACCACTCCAACTACAACTAACAACTGCCATGGTATGTTCCAAACCACTATCAAGCTTTATCAACACATCTTCTCTCTTTCCTTTGCAGTTTATCAAGGTTATGGCATACACCATGGGTTATGACTCCATTTGCCAATCCCAGAACAATGGAAGAGCATGCCTACAATGAAGAGCTCAGAAGAACACGCAATGTGGTGGAGAGGGCATTTGGGCTCCTGAAATCAAGGTTCAGGTGCCCGTCTCTGACAGGAGGAAGCACCTCGTATGCACCACCACGCGTATGCAAAATCACACTGGCATGAGCAATCCTCCACAGCATCTGTTTCAGAACAAATGTCCCCTCGGTTGACCAAGTTGATGTCCCCAACGAGGGGGAGGAGGATGACAGAGCAGATTATTTGGAGGGGGACAGCAGAACACTGCTGCTTCGCAGGAGACTCCACATTGTAGAGAACTTCTATACATAGTGACTTAACTAACAACATCACATTGTAAATAGCAGAAATAAAATACTTTGCACCTGATTCTCCTTGGTCTACCCATTCGCCACTACATATACCATTGGAATGTGACTCAGTCCTCAGGGAGCAGGTTAGAAACACAAAAGTTACGAGAATGGTAGCAACATAATTTGTGATGTAAGAGGGTCTACTGTCTCTATCTCCCATATCAGTGATACGCAATCCACAGGCATGTGACTCCTGAAGGTCTAGGCCCATGCACCAATACATATAATATGCCGTCAAGTGGCCAAGGTGCTAATTCCTAGCATAGCAATACACATCACTCCTTGTCACTCACATAACGGAACAAGTACATGGTAGCAACAGTAACACATTATCCCATACATGTTTTGGGCTCCAACATCGCAATGAGGTGTGGGATGTGCTACTATGTTCAGCACTGTTCAATAATGTCAGAGACCCAACATCAAACTGAGTGGGAGTAGACCTAGCCATATATGTTGCATTTGGCTAATGAAAAGTACAGCATTGAGATGATTTCACACCTCAACATCATTCAGTCATGGCAAGCGTTACATAGTTTAAGGTTTGCTGGAAGAAAGGCATACCCATGTTCAACAGAGGATGTGGATGGACAGCTTAGAGATACCCACAGATACTTGCAGATACAACACGAGAGGTCACTTGGAGGCAACACAGGTACAGTGGCAGGTGTAATGTGATGTCCACGGGGCACTCATTACATCTCACAAATACCATCAATGGGTCGGTAACTGTCAAGTAGCCAGTAGTAGGAGATGTGTAAATCTACAAATTACACAAGTTACATGCTGCATCCTGTCCATGAAGGAACAGCCAATTTTTCTGTAGAAGATGTGAACAAAGTGCAAGCAACCTAAAGAAATGGGAACAATGTAGGAGACAATACATACCTTACCGGTAATGCAGGAAAACATGGAAAAGGAACACACATGGACCAATACTGACTGTGCAATACATCAATGTCTACATGTCAACATTTAACATATGTACAGAGAGGGTGGCCAGGTCAGTACATAAACCATTCATGTTGGCCACTAGCATACCCTGGTATTTGCCCATTGCATGCCACTATGACAGGAGGCAGTGACAGACGATACTATCTGTACCCTGACATGTTCCCAAAATTGAAGTCACAACAGATACACAACCCCTAAACAAGCTGCCCATGGAAACAACAAACATCAAATAATGAGACATGTCCTAACCGTGCAAGCATCCAGACCTCTGTACATGAGAGAGGAGGGCTGACATCAAGTACTGCAGAGGGAAAATGTGATTTCCAGGTCTGTTTGATCACAATTGTGCATGTGTCTGTCTGCTGGGGAGTGTGCATAGTTCTGCTGAGTAGCAATCATGAAGAGTCTAGATCCCCGCTTAATAAACCCACACACTACTGCTCTGGCTACATAAATGTATGACATTGTCAGGTGCCTGATGCATGTGCACAGGGGACTGATTAAACTGGAGCTTCACTAACCTGCCCCGTCACATGCAACCATACAAACTTACACAGTTGTGATGATGAGTAGGCTGGCATCTATGCCAGACTAAAACATTGCTACACAGTGGCATGCCATTGTATGTGACAGTCATAACAAACATGATGTGGACAAATGTGAGTGCCTAGTTGGGTGCGTGCACACATATACCTCATATCTCAGCACACATGTACCACTCTTATGGCACAGGCATGGTAATGTATATGAACTCTGAACAAAAGACACCCTAGCACAAAAGTACGGGCATGGGTATCACAAGATCAGTGACTGAAAGAAATGACTTTCACATGTGTTCCGACATATGGAAACATAGGAGGCACTGATGTGTCTACACATGCATTTATCAAATGCCAACATGTGTCCATGCAGGAAGATAAAGATTTGAAGTTTGACATCCAATGAACAGACCACTGTGGTCATATGTTACAGAAATGACACTACACGTGTCTTTACACACACACAGCATATACCAACCTTCAGTAACACGTGTACATAACAACTCCTGCAACTAAGATGCATGGGGAACCATATATCACACGTGGAGCAGAGCGTCATGAAGTTAAATCCAACAACACACCACAGATTGGACACACATGCACATGCAAATTGCCAGGGGTAACGTGATGCCAGTGCAGTCCTAGTCCACTGCATACTCTGAGTACAAATTGTCATGGTTGTCACATGCCTTACCATATGCGGGACATAGGCCATCATATATATTGTCTTGTTGGTATGTGTACATTTGTATCTCGGACATAACAATGTAGTCCTCCCACAAATTAGTATTCTAACACATATGTACACACATAGCACACATGTGCCAATATATATGTGGACACAGTGTAGCAACCCATGCACATATGCACAAGGTATGAGTAATCATATGCAGCAGACTCACAGACAAACCTATGGGTTCAACATACCAATATTAATGTTATGACATTACTGGATAGTTATGCACATGTAGCCATACAACATATACAACATTGTAACACAGCCTATGTGAAATGGTAAGTGAATCAGGGTGCACTCAAGGCCGACAATGCAAAATTCCATGCAATTATGTCATACGCCAAAAAAATGATACAAACTCCTCAAATCCACACTCTGCAATTTCAGTAAAATGATGCCCGGGCCCTGTCAATCACACGTTCACACGCCTTTTAACGCTCCATGGTGAAAAAATCTATGCATGACTGTTATGCATCAAAAATATTCACACATACAGTATACATATACCATACATTTCTCTTAATCTAAAAGATGCATTGCCCCTGAATGTCTATCGCACGTCCACAGGCAATTTCATGGTAAATGGGAAAAATTTGATGCATGACCCTTATGCGTAAAAAAAAACACGCATGACTGGAAACGTGACGCACAGGCCAAGGAAGTGATGAAACAGGACATCCTGTCCACAAACATGATGCAGTGAGTCCACTTTCACTTTTACTTCACAGTCTTATTGTCTGTGACCTTTGTGAGGGTGTGTGGATCTGGTGCTGTAGGAGTTTTGGAGTGTTTTGAGTGTTTGTTGTGCTATGTCCTGTAGCTATTTTATTTGTATTTAAACCTGTCTTCCTTATAGTACGTGTACTGTTTTTGTCTGTGTATTGTGGGGTGTTTGTCTGGGGTAGTATAGTTGTTAGGGTATATGGTTTAGTTGTTTGGAATTTCTTTTTTGAGGGGGGAGAAATGCATTTTCAGTCCAGTATGTCTGGGAAAGTGAGGATGGCGAGGTTATCGGCCAATGAGCTGGGGGGTTAATGTGGCTGGTACAGCACTACTCCCCAGGATGCTGGAACTGGGTGACCGTGTCATTCAGGGCTACCCCACAGAAGCAAGGAAGCTGCGGTGAGGCAAGAGTCTTTGTGACAAGAAGCAATGACCACCAACTGAAGCACCTGGGTATTGAGATTGGTGGAGCAGTTGGTAAGTCTCCTATTTCCATACAATGTCAATTTTTTGCATGTGCATGACAATTGCAGATACGGTGGAATGCTGCATGTAATTATTGTAGATTTGAGCATGTTGTATGCTCCCTGTGTGAAGAGCCCCAGGGCCACCTTAGGCCTGCAATTCAAATGTACAATAAGGAAGCCAAGGCAGGTCAGATGTACAATTTTCCCTGCACAACCATTACAAAGTGTTGTGATGCATGCATAAGACAACTTGGTATTGAGTAGCACAAAATGAGGCCTGCACCATGCATCATATATGCAAGGGGGTTTCAAAACCTGTTTGGGAGGCAAATGTATAAGTCACTGAGAAAAATGAGAAATACCTAAATTCCATATTTCATGCACTCTGAATGGCTGCTGAGAACAGGTGTGATATGGGGCATATAAATGTATGTGATGGGCCCCCATGTACTCAGCAGAAGTCATGATGATCTGTTATGTTGCAACTCCAGCTGAGTACATAATTTACCTACACATAAATAGTGGACCCTGCCTGCATCATGCTGTTCCTTAATTCTCATTCAGCACACACATGGTGGAGGTAGGGGCGCACTGAGGGCCACGAGGACTGAAATGATGAAATTGGTGCTGCACCACTGTTGTTCTATCGGCCCTCTTGTGTTATTGGCCAAGGCCATTTAAGGGAGCTTGACCATGCACTGGGTGCAGACTACTAGAACTTTCCTCTTCCTGTACATTGTGTATCACATACACCCTATACCATGTCGATTACCAGAGACACATATGCTGAGGCAATGAGGTCTGCCACTTCTCACTGACAGTATAGGGCTGCCCTGCATCTGCTCCATCTCTGCCACATTTCTCAGTAACCTGCATCAACAAATGCATCCTTGGACCACAGAGCAAGTGTGTCTTTGTTGAGGCATATGTCTATGTCCATGTTCTTATCCCTCCCTGGACAGAAAATGGTATACCATGCCAACAATGGCTGGCCACACAATGTTGGCAATACATCCATGATTTCAATCAGTCAATGTGCAGGTAGGTACAACTATTTTCACATGAGTAAACTCAGATAGCATTATTCATTGTGTGTGTGCCTTGTGATGACACACACATATTTACTTACTTCACACAAGTATGTATCACGGCATTCCTCAACACTTTGGAATACACACACAACCCCTGGGAAGAAGTTTGTCAGTTAGCTGTGACAACGATGTAGATGTCTACAGTATCTGGGGCAGGCTCAAATGCTATGGGTATCACAATGGGATGGCCACTGCAAGAACCATCGCATGCACCTCAAATGCAGTATACTGTGTCAAGCAATCCCATATGGTCATGGAGGTGTAGCGCTAACAGGCACCTGCATGACAATGACATGTATAAATGGTGCAGTGAGAGGCACCACAGGAGTGTCAGAGACAGTGATAGTTTGTAGGTACATTGGTCTCATTATCTGAGACTCTGTACGATTGACTGATCATAGATGTTTGTCAGTTGCTCTGCTCTACCACTAGGATGACTTGCTCACTCAGCCTAACAAATTAACAGTGAACAATATCGTCCATTAACTGATATATACAAATTACACTAAGCAATGTTTTCCATTCATGTCTTGCAGGTGGACCTCCACCCTACATCGTAGGTGCGGTGGCCCAATCTGAAGACCCTGATACAGCCAGTAAGTGTCATCTTGTGTGTCATGTGTGCCAGTCCAGGGTTTGGTGTGAGTGAGTCTGAAGTGTGGAATGCTATGAAATATGGTTTTACCTGACCAATGGTATGATATAATTGGAGAATGGATGGTGACATCATGTCTGTTGGAATGTTGTGCAATGAGAATGGTTTGCTTGTAGCTCAAGGGGTAATGTGTGCTGGCATGCAATTGTGTGTGATAGGAATTGTAATGGCTCGCCACTTATTCATTGATAATTGCTGCAGAGTGACCAGGCACTCAGAAGAGTATAATCCGGTTAGATCAGTGGGAAATTGTATCCCTATGTGGATGGATCCAGAAGCGGAGAAGAAAACACTGATTCAAAGTTGGTGTTGGTCAAAGTCTTTAATCCTTAGCGTTTGTCATAGATGAGTTTTTCATTTGTGTAGAGAGACAGCCAACACGTGTTTCGTCACACAAGTGACTTTATCAAGGCTGGGCCAGGACGGCCAGGGAAAGTACGAACATGGTTGGTATGTAGATAAGTAGGTGAGAGAGAACTGAATCAGGTAAGTTGAGTGTAATGTCTCCAGTCGTCGAAGAAGGGGGGCAAGGAAGCCCTGATAAGCTTCCAAACGAATCCCTCACAAATAGGGCTCGGTTCGTCTGTTGTACGGAGTGAATGATGTCATTGATGTCTACCACAATAGGTGTCAGGGCAGCTGTTAATGTACATAGCATTCCCGTGGACAACCACTTTGTCACAGCACTATTGTCAGCACTGTGTGCCACACATACTTATACTTATAGACAAGGTACGGATGTGGGTTATATCTGCAGAGGTCTCTAGGGGGCTTATGTAGGAGACACATGCACCACGGTGCCTCATTACCTTTTAGACTTGGCATCCTTGGCGTGGTCTCCCCTAACTTTTTGCCTCTGTTTCCCAGGTTGCAGATGTGTACTGGCCTCTGTTTGTGTTGTTTTTGTTACTCTAGGCACTTTACTGCTGCTATCCAGTGCTAAATTGCAAGTGCTCCTATGTAAAATTAATGGGTAATTGGCTTTCCATGATTGTCATATTTGATTTACTAGTAAGTCCCTAGTACAGTGCACTAGAGCTGCCCAGGGCCTGTAAATCAAATGCTACTAGTGAGCATGCAGCACTGGTTGTGCCACCCACTTGAGTAGCCCTGTAAACATGGCTCAGACCTGCCACTGCAGTGGAGTTTAGGGTCTCTGAACTCACAATTTAAAAATACATATTTTGGTAAAGTTTGTTTTAAGATTCTGTGTTTGAAAATGGCACTTTTAGAAAGTAGGCCTTTTCTTGCTTAAACCATTGTGTGACTCTGCCTGTTTGTGGATTCCCTGTCTGGGTCAGTTTGACAGTTGGGCTGTTTGCACCTCTCCCCTAGACAATGACACAAAGGGAGCTGAGGTGTGGCCTGCATATCCTGATGAGACATCTGTGCTGGGAGGGGGAGGAGGAGTGGTCACTCACACCTGAAAGGGCTGTGCCTGCCTTTCATGCAATGCAGTGTCCAACCCCCCTGGTGTGTGTCTGGGGCCTGGCCTGGGCAAGACAGGTTCCTACAAGCAAGAGAGACTTTCCTTTGAAGTTTGCCTACTTCAAAGGTAGAAAGGGGTATAAGTATTGGACCCAAAACCCCAGACTTTAGATTACTTCAAGATCACTTCTGGAATCAAGAGGAACCTCTGCCAAGGAGAAGAGATGAAGAGCTGAGGAGAAGTGCTGCCCCTGCCTGTGACTATGCTTTGTTGGGCTATCCTGCAGTTGCTGCTTCTGCCTGTGAAAGGGGACAAACACAGGATTTTGTTGTGCATTCACGCTCGAGACAAATATCCAAAGGCTTGAACTGAGCTTGCCTCCTGTTGTTGAAGTCTCAGGGCCATCAAAGACTTCCCCTGCCAGCACCTGGTCTTTCTGCTGAGACTCCTGCCCTGCCAAGTGGTGCCCTATCCAGTCCCTGGGCCCTTGAAAGGTGAAGCTGGCAGACAATAACTAAGTATCCACGTACAGAACACCACACAGGGAAATTTACTATGCACCTTCCGCATTGTGGCTGATTAACGACATGCTGCTGGCTTCGTGGCTGAAATCGACGCTCCACCTGCATCACTGCTGGGAGATCGACGCAACGCGGCTGGAGAAATTACGTACAACACCTGCTTACGTAGGCTGATAACGACGCAGCGTGGTTTTCTAACACTGTGGACAGGATTTTCATGCATCGTTCCCTGGGCATCAAAGTCACCCTGACTCTGCGTAGATCTGATGTGCCCAGTCCAGAAATCGCCCCATCACTCTCTTGCGAGGAAGAAAAATTACGCATTACCGACCTGACTGGAGAAGGAAACAATGCACAGTCGCACTTGCGAGTAAGGAATCGACGCATCGCTACCCTTTTCCGACAGACGCACGCCCGTGCGGCATTATTTATTACGTTAACCAGGTACTTTCTCTAACAACAGAACTATCACTGTTTTCTAAGGATTAAGACTCTTATTATTTTGAAAATTCACATCTTAACTTGTGTATGTTGTATTTTTGTTGTTTTAGTCTTGTTTTGTTTAGATAAATATTACCTATTTTTCTAAACCTGTGTTGTGTCATTTTTTAGTGGTCCACTGTGTTACAGTGTGTGTTGGTACAAGTACTTTACACATTGCTTCTGATGTTAAGCCTGCCTGGTCGTGCCAAGCTACCAAGTGGTGAGAGGGGGTTAACTGAATGTGATTCTCCTTTACCCTCACAAGAGTGAGGGTCCTTGCATGGACAGGGGGTAACTTGACTGCCGACCATTGGCTCCATTTCTAACATTGGTGATCAGTGGTGAAGATTTGAACTTGTATTTGTACTTGACATACAGTGATTAAGTGTACACTACTGTTTTAAGTGCAGACCATTACGTGACCACATACAGCTTGTTTTTGCTTTTCTTCTTTTTGGATTTTTTCCTACCTCCATATTTTTGCTGATCTTTTATTGACTTCTGAACATAATTGGGAACTCTTTTTCTGCCCTAGAACTTTGCAGTTTTGTTGATTCTTCATCATGTCTCAAGCTGGAGATGTATCAGCTGGAGCTGCTTTTGGGTTAGGGAAACTGGAGAGCTATACAGTCGCTCAGTTGAGGCAGTTCTGCAAAAATCTTGCCTGTCCCAATCAGGGTTCCACCAGGAAAGAGGAGCTGCAGAAGGCACCGAGGATCTGGGTGACAGCCAAGGAAGCTGAGGGGCACACAGAGGAGGAAGAGGAGGATGAGGGTAAGGAGGTGCAATCCATACACAATGGTATGGTGGGTGGGCCTGTTATGTCCAGGGAGAGAGTCTCCAGGGTAGCATTGTGTCATCCAAGGGTCTGACCCCTGAAGAGTTACAGGACAGACAGGCAGAGAACGCTCACCAGTTGGAGTTGGAAAAGCTTAGAATGCAAAGGGAGATGGAAGAAAGAGGATGGCCATAGAGGAAAAGAAGCTGCTGCTGGCTTATGAGCACAGCTTGAGAGAGCTGGGCCAGAGGAGCCAGTCCAGTAGGGATGGTGGCAGAAATATCACAGTGCAGCATGAGAGGAGGGTACATATTCCTAAAGAACTTGTGAGGGATTACAAAAGAGAGGATGACATATTCTTGTGGTTCAATAGATATGAGTCTACTCTCCATAGCAATCTGGTCCCTGAAGCTCATTGGGGGGCGGGTCTGTGGAAGCACTTTGAGGTAGAGGGAACGGATACTATGACATTCTTATGGGATCCTCAGAGGCTCACTTACTCTATCATGAAGGACGCCCTACTCACAAGGTATGGTCTCAGCCCTGATCAGTATAATGACAAGTTTAGGTCCTATAAGAAGAAGAAATCCCAAACATACTTGGAATGTGTTGATTCTTTTTGCAGGTTCTGAATGGTTATGTGAAGGGCAGTAAGGTGACAATGTATGAGGGGCTTTACAATTTAATTTCTTGGGAGCACTTGTACAGTTTATGTTTTTCAGAGCTGCGCCATCCCCTAATTGACAGCAAGCTGACTGCTCCCAGGAAGCTTTGCAGGATGCAGACCGTTTGGAGAGCACCAGGGTCTAGAAAAGTTACGGGGGAGACCATGCCAAGGGTGGGAAGAGTCCCTCTCAGAAGAAAGGGGAGGTAAAGTTAAATAGCAGGAGTTCTCTAAAGGATCCCAACCTAGATCCCAGGGTAAGGATTCCCAGCCCCCCAGTGAAAAGAAACAATGGTTCTCTAAAGGATCTCCTGCGGAGGGGAGGCCCCACAAGTGCTTTGTATGTGACCAGGTGAGTCATGTGAGGGGGGGACCCAAATGCCCCAAGAGTACACCGGCACCCACTGGTGCTCAGTCCCAGGGTTTGGCTAGTGTAGCGCTTTGGGAGAAGTTGGTTCCAGGTGGGTGGGAGCCAGCTGAAATGACCCTTCTCTCACTAGGGGACAGTGAGATGGTCCAGAGAACCCTAATGCTTGAGAACACTAAAACGTACTGGGAATGGGTGACCATTAATGGACTGAGTGTGGAGGCTCTAAGAGACACAGGAACCAGTCTGACTAAAGTAAGGAGTCACCTGATGTCTGAAGAGCAGATAGATCCCTGTGTACTTCACCAAGTAGTTGCAGTGGACAACTCAGAGCGCTGGTGCAGAGTTGTGCAGGTTCCCTTTGAATGGGGGGGGGGGTATCAGGTTCCTTGAAGCTAGCTGTGAGTCCAACCTTGCCTGTGGAGTGTTTGCTTGGCAATGACCTAGAGGATTCCCTTTGGAAGGAGGTGGTCACAACTGGAGATGTTGGGTCTGGGTGGGTATGCATATCCACCAGGTCAATAGCAGCCCGTCAGAGTGGTCAGAAGCCCCTAGAGGCTGAAACAGTGGCCCAGAGGTCTGACAAAATGAGGATGGGCAAGGGGCACTGGAAACCGGCCCCAGAAGTTTCCACGGTGTGGGAGGAGGCAGACCCTGAGGGTGATGCCCAGGAGCATACAGGAGAATAGGTGGCTGAACTGGGGAAGGTCCCTGAGCGGTCACAGTGGCAGCAGGAAGAGGGACCCACCAGGGAGGCATTTTGTGAGGCACAGAGGACATGCCATACTCTAGTGGGTTTGTGGCAGCAGGCTGCAGACCAGGCGGCTGGCAAGGAGCCAGGATCTCACCTGATTTATTGGGAGGATGGCCTCCTTTATAATGAGCCTAAGGTTGCTGAGTCTGGGTCATCCCATGTGCTGGTGGTACCCTAGAGCTTCAGAGCCTTCCTACTTGGTCTGGCTCATGATGTGCCTTTAGCTGGACATTTGGGGAAGGACAAGACCTTTGAAAGGCTTGTCACCCACTTTTACTGGCCCCTAATGCAAAAGCACTCAGATGTTTATTGCAGTTCTTGCCAGACTTCTCAGGCAAGTGGCAAGAGTGGTTGTGGGAATGTAAGGCTCCCCTCCAACCTTTTCCAGTGGTTAGTACCCCCTTTGAAAAGGTCAGTATTGACATAGTGGGGCCTGTGGATCCCAAGACAGCCAATGGCCACAGGTTCATCCTGGTCTTGGTGGACCATGCCACCCGGTACCCAGAAGTCATTCCCCTGAGGTCAATCACTTCCCCTGAGGTGGGTCATGCATTGATGGGGTTTCTTTACCCACACTGGGTTCCCCAAGGAAGTGGTGTCTGATAGGGGTACCAACATCATATCTACTTATATGAAGTGTCTGTGGAAGGAGTGTGGGGTAATGTATAAGTTCACCACTCCTTACCACCCCCAAAGCAATGGTCTGGTTGAGAGATTCAACCGCGCTTTAAAAGGCATGATCATGGGCCTGTCAGAACCCTTGAGGCAGAATGGGACGTCCTCTCGCTATGCCTTCTATACGCCTGCAGGGAGGTTCCTCAAAAAAGGCTTGGATTTAGTCCTTTTGAGTTCCTTTATGCCCACCCTGTCAGGGGACCTTTGAATCTGGTGAAGCAGGGCTTACAGAAAGACCACAGTAAATCTCCCTATGATGTATTTAGCTACATGCTGGCCTTCAGAAACCAGACTGCCCGATTTAAAGCTCTCGCACAAGACAACCTGGAAGCAAGCCAGGCAGACACAAAATGGTGGCATGACCAGAATGCCACTCTGGTCGAGGGTCAATCTGGGAAAAAAGTGGGGGAAATGTCGCCAGTGGAGCCTAGGGCACTCCAGGATAAGTGGAATTGGCCACTTGAGGTGGTAAAGTGAAAAAGTGAAGTCACCTACCTCGTGGACTTGCGGACTCCCAGGAACCCCTTAAGGGTCCTGCATGTAAACAGTCTCAAGCCACACTTTGAGCAAACTGAATTGTCCATGCTCCTAGCATCAGATGATGGGGTGGAGGAAGAGAGTGAGCCTCTCCTTGACCTCCTGTCTGCTGGTGAGAAGGATGGGTCTGTGGAGAGAGTGAACCTCTCCCTCTCCCTCTCCCTCTCCCTGACCTCAGAACAACAGAAAGACTGTCGCCAGCTACTGGGTCAATTTTCCTCCCTGTTCTCCTTGAGCCACAGAGTCACACACTTGTGTACACATTATGTGGACAATGGGGACAGTCCACCCATTAAACAGAAGATTTACAGGGTGACTGATAAGGTAAGGGCTAGCATCAAAGATTAGGGGGGTGATTCTAATTCTGGCGGGCGGCGGAGGCCGCCCGCCAGAATTCCGCCCCCATAATACCGCTCCGCGGTCAGAAGACCGCGGAGGGTATTATGAGTTTTTCCCTGGGCTGGCGGGCGGTCTCCAAAAGACCGCCCGCCAGCCCAGGGAAAAACTCCCTTCCCACGAGGATGCCGGCTCGTAATCGAGCCGGCGGAGTGGGAAGGTGCGACGGGTGCAGTAGCACCCGTCGCGTATTTCAGTGTCTGCAAGGCAGACACTGAAATACCTTGCGGGCCCTCTTACGGGGGCCCCTGCCATGCCCATGCCATTGGCATGGGCACGGCAGGGGCCCCCAGGGGCCCCGCGACCCCCCCTACCGCCATCCTGTTCATGGCGGCTTTCCCGCCATGAACAGGATGGCGGTAGGGGGGGTCAGAATCCCCCATGGCGGCGCAGCAAGCTGCGCCGCCATGGGGGATTCTGAGGGCAGCGGTAAACCGGCGGGAGACCGCCGGTTTACCCTTTCTGACCGCGGCCAAAGCGCCGCGGTCAGAATGCCCTGCGGGGCACCGCCGGCCTGTCGGCGGTGCTCCCGCCGACCCTCGCCCCGGCGGTCGAAGACCGCCGGGGTTAGAATCAGCCCCTAGGTGTCTAGGATGTTATCCCTAGGGGTAATTGAGTTTTCTAGCAGTCCCTGGGCCAGCCTTGTGGTCTTGGTCCCAAAGGATGCTGTTCCTGTGCCACCCCAGAATTCAGATTCTGTGTGGACTACTGGGGTCTCAACGCGGTCACTAAAACAGACACACACCCCATCCCTCGGGCTGATGAGCTCATCCATCGGCCAAATACCTCCGTACATTTGATCTGACATCTGGGTATTGGCAGATTGCCATAGCTGAGGGGGTCAAAGAGAGGTCAGCATTTTCTGCTCCAGATGGACACTTCCTGTCACGTTGTAGATGCTCCTCAGACTCGGCGCGATGCAAATAAGGGTCCGCCTCCTGACTCCACCAAGTCACCTATATAAACCACGGTGCCTTGGAGTAATCGGGTGAGGGAAGGAAGGGGAAGGAACAGCAGGGACGGGATATCTGTAAAGAGAGGAATACACAGTGTTAATATCACATTGCCTGTCTACTCTCGCAATGTCTCGCTAAAGTACCAACGACCGTACCTGCCCCTAACTCATGAGGGCAGAACTAGTCCAACACCTATCTGTGCTCCATCTGAATCATAGATGGACGCCCCAAGCCAACAATTAAATACCGATGATCGCTAATGGGTTGCTCAACACCCACATTTATACAAGATAGTCACGAAATAATGAGGAGACAAAAAACGAAGAGAAAGGGAATAAAATTAACGATGATAAGAACATATCTCGTAGTCCTTTCTATGACTCAGTTAATCCACTAAGCCCCATGTCATAGTCACGCAATTTGTAGGAATAACCCGGTGTTATTTCATTACGTATTGAAAAGAAAAATCGTCCCGGCAGTTCAATTCCCGCAAAAATAAACATTAACCCCTTGTCGTAGCCAAACATATAATGTTCTCTGGCCCCCAGGATAATCGTGCTTTATTGGTAACTCAAACAAAAGACCGCCGTGCTTCAGAAGTTACCAGTGTCCTTGTCGAACTGAAAAAAGAAAGGCGAGGGATTCCGGCACCAAATCGTCTCACCGCTTACCACCTCTCCTTCGTGGCAGGTTCCCCTGGGAAAATAAACTTGACACTCCCCCTGATTATTGGGAAGGTCCCCGGCTCCACGGAAAACCGGAGGAGGAATTAAACCTCCTAAGCAAACAACTCAACCTCGGAAACGCCGACAGCAAGAGCCCTCGCTGTCCATCCGACTGGTTTCTAGGAAACGAATAACGCACATTACTTCCTGTATGTGCTTGCTTTTTAAGCGACCTCTTCCCCTCTAGGCGTCATGGGATATGTAGTCCAAAAGGACTATGTATCCCGATCGGCAATGTAGGCGCCGTGGCTAACACCTGACACTTCCAGTTCAAAGTCATGCCATTTGGGATGGAAAATGCCACTGCCACATTCCAGAGGTTAGTCAACCAGGTTTTGACTGGGTTGGATGACTTCAGTGCAGCATGCCTGGATGACACTGCAGTGTTCAGTTCCACTTGGGAGGAACACTTTCAGCACCTCTGAAGAGCGTTGGAGGCCCTGCAAAAGGCAGGCCTCACTATTAAGGCCAGTAAGTGCCAAATAGGGCAGGGTTCAGTTGTGTATTTGGGACACCAGGTAGGGAGTGGCCAGGTGGCACCTCTGAGCCAAAAAGTGACACCATTCTGGCTTGGGAACCTCCCAAGATCCAGACTGAGGTGAGGGCCTTTTTAGGCCTCACTGGCTATTACAGGAGGTTTGTCAAGGGGTATGGCACCATTGTTGGCTCCCTTGAATGAGTTGACTTCCAAGAAGCAACCAAAGAAAGTGATCTGGACAGAGGCTTGCCAGACCGCTTTTGATGCCCTGAAGGCTGCATGTACACAGCACCTGTGCTGAAGGCACCTGACTACTCCAAGGACTTTGTTTTGCAAACAGATGCCTCAGAGCATGGTATAGGAGCAGCACTCTCACAGCTTAATGAAGAGGGCCTAGATCAACTGGTAGCCTTCATTAGTAGGGTGTTACTTCCCAGGGAACATAGGTGGAGTGCAATAGATCGTAAAGCTTTTGCTTTGTTCTGGGACCTTAAGAAGCTAAGACCCTACTTGTTTGGGACTCACTTCTGGGTTCAGACGGACCTCATGCCCCTCAGATAGTTAATTCAGATGAGGGGTGAGAATTCAAAACTGTTGAGGTGGTCCATTTCCCTCCAGGGGATGGACTTTACTGTGGAACACCCTCCTGGTACAGTACACGCCAATGCTGATGGCCTTTCCAGATTCGTCTGCCTTAGTGATGAGAACTCCTTTGAGGTTGGGTAGTTGCTCCCTACTTTTAGCTGGGGGGGACATGTGTTAGACTTGGCATCCTTGACATGATCTCCCCTAACTTTTTGCCTCTGTTTCCCAGGTTGTTGATGTGTTCTGGACTCGGTTTTGGCTGTTTTTGTTATTCTGGGCAGTTCACCACTGCTATCTAGTGCTGAAATGCAAGTGCTCCTATGTAAGATGAATGGGTAATTGGCTTTCCATGATTGGCATATTTGATTTACTAGTAAGTCCCTAGTACAGTGCTCTAGAGGTGCCCAGGGCCTGTGAATCACATGCTACTAGTGGGCCTGCAGCACAGGTTGTGCCACCCACTTGAGTAACCCTGTAAACATGGCTCAGACCTGCCACTGCAGTGTCTGTGTGTGCAGTTTTTAAACTGCCAATCTGACTTGGCAAGTGCACCCACTTGCCAGGCCCAAACCTCCCCTTTTCTTCCATGCAAGGAACCCCTATGGTAGGCCGTAGGTAGGCCCATGGGTAGGGTGCAGTGCATGTTTAAGGTGGGAGATATAGGGGGTTATTACAACTTTGGAGGAGGTGTTAATCCGTCCCAAATGTGACTAATATACCACCAGCCGTATTACGAGTTCCATAGGATATAATGGACTCGTAATACGGCTGGTGGTATATCCGTCACTTTACCGTCACTTTTGGGACGGATTAACACCTCCTCCAAAGTTGTAATAACCCCCATACTAATTTGGTTTATGTGTCCTGACAGTTAAATACTGCCAAATTCAGTTTTCACTGTGCAAGGTATATCTCTCTCATAGGTTAACATGGGGGCTGCCTTTATAAATTATTAAAGGTCAGACTGCCTTTGGGAGCAGATAGAAATTTGGAATTTAGGGTCTCTAAACTCACAATTTCAAAATATATCTTTAGGTAAACTTTGTTTTTAGATTGTGTGTTTGGAAATGTCACTTTTAGAAAGTAAGCATTTTCTTGCTTAAACCATTATGTGACTCTGCCTGTTTGTGGATTCCCTGTCTGGGTCAGTTTGACAGTTGGGCTGGTTGCACCGAACACTAGACAGTGACACAAATGGAGCTGGGGCGCAGTCTGCATTTCCTGATGAGCCATCTGTGCTAGGAGGGAGGGGAGGAGTGGTCACTCACACCTGGAAGGGCTGTGCCTGCCCTCACCCATGCAGTCTCCAACCCCCTGGTGAGTGTCTGGGGCCTGGCCTGGGCAAGGCAGGATTTCACATTCATTTCTATTTGCACCTCTCCTCTAGACAGTGACACAAAGGGAGCTGTGGTGTAGCCTACATATCCTGAAGAACCATCTCTGCTTGTAGGGAAGGGAGGAGTGGTCACTCATACCTGAAAGGGCTATGGCTGCCCTCACACAACGCAGTCTCCAACCCCCTGGTGACTGTCTGGGGCCTGGCCTGGGCAAGGCAGGACTTTCCTTTGAAGTTTGCCTACTTCAAAGGCAGAAAGGGGTATAAGTAGTAGACCCAAAACCCCAGACTTTAGATTACTTCAAGATCACTTCCGGAATCAAGAGGAAACTCTGCCAAAGAGTAGAGCTGAGGAGAAGTGCTGCCCTGCTAGTGACTGTGCTTTGTTGGGCTATCCTGCAGTTGCTGCTTCTGCCTGTGAAAGGGGATAAAGATTGGACTTTGTTGTGCATTCCTGCTTGAGAAGAATCTCCAAGGGCTGGAACTGAGCTTGCCTCCTGTTGTTGAAGTCTCAGAGCCATCAAAGACTTCCCTGACAGCACCTGGACTCTCTGATGAGACTCCTGCCCTGCCAAATGGTGCCCTATCCAGTCCCTAAGCCCTTGAAAGGTGAAGCTGGCAGACAAGAACTGAAAGTCCACACACAAAACGCTGTGGTGGGAAATTATTGACGCACCTTCTGCAACAGGGCTTATAAACAACGCGTCGCCGGCTTTGCGGCTGAAATCGACACTCCATCTGAATCACAGCTGGGAGATCGACACAACACTGTTGGAGAAATGTTGCACAACACCCGCTTACGGAGGCTGATAGCGACGCAAACCCCACGCAGCGCGGTTTTCTAACACTGTGCAACCGAGTTTTCCGTGCATCGTCCCTGGGCGTTAACCCGGCTCTGCGTGGATCCGAGGTGCCCTGTCTGAAAATTGACGCATCGCTCTCTTGCGAGGGAGAAAAACAACGCATCGCTGAACCGACCAGAGAAGGAAATGATGCACAGCCTCACTTACAAGTAAGGAATCGACACATCGCTACCTTTTTCCGACGCACGCTCGCTGTGCAGCTTTATTTTTTACACTAACCTGGTACTTTGTGTAACAACAGCATTCCCACTGTTTTCTAAGGATTAAGACTATTACTATTTTGAAAATTCATTTCTTGACGTGTGTAGGTTCGATTTTTGTTGTTTTGGTCTTGTTTTGTTTAGATAAATATAACCTATTTTTCTAAACCTGTGTTATGTCATTTTGTAATGGTCCACCGTGTGTGTTGGTACAAATACAAAAAGGGGCCTTGCTTGGAATACTTGACTGCAAACCAGGGTCCCCATTTCTAACAGTACCCTTCAGATATATCAAGTCTGTAGTACTGCGAGGAGGCATAATGTGCTGCACAACAGTCAGTAGTGTACACAATTAGTAGACAACTCAGCTCCAGATGGTTCTGGGAAAAGTCTATGATTCTTCCCATGCCATATCTCTGCAGTTTTCACAACATGGTCCTGCCATCATGTTATTTGTGAGTGTTGTAGGCCACATCCCATATGCATATGCTGTGTGCATACCTGGTATTATGATGATGTCTGAAATGCATGTGCAAATGATGTACAATGTATCAGGATACTGTTGCAGCACCCAGTGCAGTGCCAAACTTACTGTAGGTCTAAGGGCACCCATACAGCCACCATGTGTGTGCCGTTTAGCACGTGTAGCACAACATAGCAAAGGGTAGGGGGCTTCAGTTCTGTAATGTATAGACAACTTTGGTGTGCAGGTCAGGCTGTGGTCAAACTTTCTTGGGACATTGCATCAGTTGTACATGTGGGCACATCATGGGCAATGGTGTGCCCCCTTGTAACGTATGCTCAAGCCAGGTTTTACACCAGGACACATGGATAATGATTTACCAAACCTTAGAGTAGCAGTGGGAAGTTACCAGACCCTCTATCATATGGCCCCCACCTTGCATCCATGATGACTGGGCAAGTCTTGATGTTTCACCAGGGGTTTTGAGGTGATGGATTGCATGCACAGCCCCCCTTATGCACAGGGACACAGGAAATTCGTACTTGTTGGGGCATGTGATCCTCACTAGTCTGATGACACAAATGTTGATCATGGACAATTTTGTCCATTCAGCTCAGGATACCGTTGGTTAACAATGGATAGCCGTCTTCCCAGTGACTTTTACATAATACTGTTGATGGCTGGTAGGAAATAGCCATAGATGAGGAGTAAGTCATTGATGAGGAATGTGTAGTGGACTGTATGTGTTATCTGCAGTTGCAGTGAACATAATATATCTGTACAACCTCCACCCAAAGCTGAAACTGATGCTTGTTTCTCCTCATATTTCAGCTGCCAATATGACACAAGACCAACGGCACCCTTTTTACAGGAGGGCCAAACGCTACTGGCACATAATGGTGGTTGAAGCAGGATAACGCCAAATAGGAAGCAGGTTCCGCAGTGAGAAGGCATCTGGGGAATGGTGTGCTTTTGCATATGGTGGACCTCCAAAGTAGCCACACAAGGACAATGGAGCAAAAACATGAGGACTGCAGGAGGCCACAGCCGCTCCAAGGCCCTCCACATCATCTGCAATAGTCATGAGCCAGGCACCAGTCCAGCCACCTGCTGCAGTTTTTGCTAGCCAATCCAAACTAGAAATGAGACGGGACATGGCCAAGATTTTACCCAGACTTTAAAAATTGGAGGAGGAGAGTGCTGAGAACCGGAGGATGTTGCGATACATTAAAAGAAACTGAAAAAACATAGAAATGAACTTATATTGTTCTCCCAGTTCCTTCCCCTCCCTTTTACTGTTTTACATAGTTTTAGATTGAGTTTTAGATGGGTAGTATTAGGTTAGTGTAGGGTAGGCCTAGGTTAGGTTAAGTATATTGGCGAGGTTGGCTTTTTTACATTTTGTTATTGTCAAGGGGTTTGGGTCATGTTGGGGTATTTGTGTATAAAATAAATGGATATATATATATATATATATATATATACACACACATATATGCATATGTATGTATATATATATATATATATATTTAGGCAATAGGTCAGGTTAGTACATGTGTAGTCACAGTTTATGTTGTCCTACTTGTATCTTGTCACTTAAGAGGGGTGGGAGGCCAATGTTTCGAATGTGGTGTTACATGTGTAAGATATGTTTAGAATAGGTTAGATAGATGTAGCTGTTAGTTAAGTTTAGCTGGTATAGGTTAGTTTAGCATAGGGTAGGTTTTAGGTTAGTTTTTGTTATATGATTTTACAATAAATCCTGTTTTTCTTAGCCTAATATTGTTGTAAGTTGATTGAGTGTCTGGGTGTTCTCATGAGTGTACTGGCCAAGTTGGGGGAATGGCCTAGGGTATGCTCACTGTCTTGATTTCCCACGTTTACCATGTGCATCCCTTATGCCCAAGGACCTGCCATAATGGCTGCTACATACCTTTTACTAGTGCATACATTTGCCATCCAGTGTTCCAGCCATTCACAATGTGTATGTATACTTTATCTTGGACAGGTATATATGGTACTTCACCTGCCATTGGTGGGGCTCTGCAATTTCATTGTTGGCAAGTGTGGCACATCTGACAACAGGCAAATTTGGAACTGTAGCCTGCAGCACTGACAGGTAGCCATCACTGATAAGGTTAGATTCTCGTGTACCACATAAATAAGCTGTATTGGTACTCCCATCAGGGTAAATTACAATTGAATTGTTTCAGAGGCATACACACCGTATGTATACTTCAAAGGATATCTGTTCAAATTGTATATAGAATACTCAGTAAGTTGGTTGTAGCCGGCAATAGCATCATTCACCTTTCTCATGTTAGGATCCTAGTGTGTGGCTTTGTATCTGACAGTCATGCACTCATGTAGTGATATTCTATACACATTGACATGGATTGACACAATGCTATCTTTTAGCTGAGTAGATTGATCACAGTAAATGTAGAAATGCTAAATGTGTATAAGGTGCTTTATTTACAGGTGCAATTATATTACTGAATTCTATACAATGTCCATTTCACAGACCCCATGAGTGAATGTTAGCCATATGTAGCACAATCGGAGTCAAGGGTTGAAGGACATGTCATGAGACATGGTTAGGAGTACTATCCATTAGTGAGGAGGTAAAACATTGCCATTGGTATGAAAGAGACAATGACAGCACATAGAAAACAAACAAATCAACAGTGGTTAGGTGTAGAGGGCACATTTCCTACTGTCACAACACTGGCATGATCTTAAGCCAAGAACTAAGGAGAAACTGTCCTTGTGGCAGAGACTGGTGCTACCGGATGCTTTTCCTTCTGAATGTTATTCTTTCCACATTTTCATCCTCTGATCTATCTGGTGCCTCCTGTGCCACGGCTGATGCTGTTGTAGAGGTAGACGAGGCCACACCGCAGCAACATCACGGTAGTAGGCAGCCATGTTTTACCTGAGGGAGGCAATTTTCCTCTGTATGGACATCAGGGTATTCTTCATAGCCCCCAGCTTGTTGTATGTTATGCTGCTGCCAGTTTGGGAGGGCATTCGTTGTAGCATCTCCTTCATGACAGCAACTATGTCCACCAGAGACTGCTGGAGTCCACGTAGCGGGGAGTGGGTGCATCTGATGGCAGCTGAGTTATCCTTATTTGGACTGAAGCACGTCCGCACTCCTTCTAGGTTGCCAGCCATGGTCTCCATCCCCACCCACACCTGCTTGGCCAGCTCCCTCTGGACTCTGACCACTGTCCTCTGAAAGCTGATCTCTGGGTCCTCGGAGCCCAGGGTTGTTTGAGTACTGGCTGGCGGTGTGTGTTGGTAGCTGAGTGGTTCATGTGGAGACCCCGCAACACTGTGTGTCCTCCCTGCGACTGGAGGTAGTATCTGGAGTGATCCTAGGACATCCTGGAGAGTCTGTTCATTGATAGTTGGAAGTTAGTCATCCATGTCATCTGCAAAATCCAGGACAGGCATGTCGGCAGGAGGTAAGCCATCATCCTCTGCAATGAGATAGTGTAAAATCAATATTTGATTGTATTGGCTGTTAAAATGGGATATCATGTATTTGCCACTGGAGGCTCAGTGACATGTTACTGACTGAATGTTGTGGTTGTACTTATGTGTAGTATTGTGCATCACACATGGGTCAAGCTCACTAGGTATTTTGGGGCATATGTAGGTGCTCCAAGTGCCACCTGAGTGTCACTTTTGTTGAGGCCCAGTAGGCACAATGTCCTGACCCTTATGTACAAGGTGCCATGAAGTCACATTTTGTGCATTGATGCCACCTTGTATATATGGCCCCTTCACACCCAGCACTTTACATGGAAGGTGTGTGCAATGGGTGTTGCTGTTAGGGAATCACAGCAACACCCATTGCATTTCGACACTGCCTCAGATTTTGGACTATTTGTATACTCAACGCTGGGCCAATATCTAACACTAGCCCAGGAGTAGCTTCAGCATGGCAAAATCTAGTAGTAATGGTTACATTTCTACTGGATGTTTTGCTTTTTTCTATGTGTGCTGCATTCTGCTGCACATATAGTAAGAGCAAATCGCACTTTATGTTTGTTGTTGATCACCAAGGTGTTCTCCCAGCACAAAAACGTTCTCACCCTCAACGCAGTCATCCTTGCACTATGGTGCAAGGGCGGCTGCATTTGAGCACAACACCTACTGTCCACTTGTGCAGGGGGGTACGCAGGGGTGTGCTGTATTCTTATGTAGATGGCACATCCATATATTTTGAAAATGACTCTGCGTGATGCTGCCTAATTTGAAACAGCAGCTCACACAATCATTTTCTGTTTGATCTAGCCTTCTATTGTGTCAGATGGTGGGATTGCAGCCACTTGTAGAGCTGCACACATGATGGTCACATGCATGCACCATGTGTTGTATGTATTTTATTTTGTGGCCATTCCCATATAGCGCATATGGCTCTGTGTGAATTATTGTGGGCTCACCCTGTATGGGTTTTGTTCCACAGATTGCAAGCTTATGGGCAGATTTTTCTCACGTGGCATGGCTCAGGACAGCTGCAAGATGTGGTGCAGTACACTGCAGCAGTTTCAATACTCAGTGATGTGCAATATTTACTAGAATACAGTACAGCCCTGCAATTTCCCCTGTGCTTGCACAGATTTGTTTTCCCTGCACCAACACAGGCATTGTTGCAGCATGATGATGGGGTGCTGGCCTTAAAGAGATGATTTTTTCATGTGCATGGAGGTTTTCCTTCCCGCCCATGTGAAAGCTATTTTTGCTGGAATGGCATTTCATTGTGTGCTGCAAGATGCAGCACACATGAGTGAAGACAATGCGACGATGAGGAAGGGAAGCATTTTGGCCAGAGACACCACCCTGACACAACCCCTGAGGTGGTATTGACTTCCGTCCTAGTCTCTGATGTCTACATTGTGTTGGCACATGGGCTTTGATTATATGCTATGGGTGTTGTAATGGCACTGCTGCAGCCACACTAGTTGCACATGCCTACCAGGCAATGTAGGTCATACTTACCAGGTGGAGTATAGGCATAGTGAGTGGCCTATGTTGACGTTGTGTATATGTTGGAGTGCATAGCACAACCAAAGCGTCAGTGCATGTATGGCTTAGGTGGGGATGGTGCGTATTGATTCAGGGCCTATGTGTCCCGATGCAACCCTTTAGCATGCATTGACTGTGTCCTAAGTGCCTCCCCCTTCTGCCATTAGTGGAGTTCCAGGTATCCCCCCCTGCAACTTACCCTGCATTTGTGGTGGTTCCTGGTAGTCTGCACTGTCCTGTCCCTTGAGGACAGGACAGTGTCCTGCTTGTGCATTTTGTTTTGATGCTAATGCAGTGAAGAAATGGAGCTAACCCTTTTGCAACATATTTGCGTGCCACAAAACGATCTACCTTCACTTTTGCAGCATTGATGTCATTTTCCCTTACGGCATGTTGCAGACATTAGCATCATTTTTTTCACGCTAACCATTCCTTAGCATCATACTACAACATTTCATAAATACGGCGCACAGATGACGCTAAGGAATGACTCTAGCTTGGGTTAAAAAAATGATGCACAACGCGCTAGCGCAGTTGTGCGTCATTTTTCTTCAGTATGCGCCCTGGCCCCTTGTGCTTTGAAGATGGAAAATGAACACCGTCAAGCCACAAACTAAGAGAAAGTTTAACGGCATAAAAAATACAGTGAGCATATTTTATTCGTTCAATAAATGCAGATAAAAATGTAATTACCAAGGCCCGTCTGTCTATTTAAAAATATAAGTTATTTCAGCCTTTTCGAAGTGCATTAACGTATTGATATGTGGAAAATATACTTGTGATTTATAAAAAAAAAAGTAAAATGAAAAAATATTATTTCCACATTCCTTTGTGATTATGTTTGTTTGCTGTTTTTTGTAAAATAAGCCTTTTCTCTTTTGATTGGGGAATGTTATAGGCGCATAACCTCACTTCATGTGATGTCATTGTAAATGCCATATGCTTATTAGTTCTTCCACGAATTCTCTTAGAACTGATACTCTAATTACCAAGCCTTTTCACTCCAGTAAATTTCAGCAGGTTTGACCTGGAGGAATTTACCTGGATAAAATGCTGGTGTCTGGTGATTACAGTATAGCGTGTAATTTTTAACAACGGTTTGCACTGAGAGAGGACTATAAGATTGAACTTGTAATCATTGCCCGAATGTATTGGAGAAAGTAGCTTTATTTATCGTAACAAAAGGTCCAAGAAGCAGAATTTCCAATGCTCTTAGAATGGCAATAAGTAACAGTTTCTTAATACCCTCTTCAAGGATGGCATTATTTCCTGGCACGGTGGGCTTTAAAACACGACCTAACCTTGAGTTTCTGTCTGGGAAATTGTAGTTATTACTGGAAAAATATTCACATGCTAAGACATTTTGCCTTTGTTTTGCCAACAGAGCAGTGCATTTTTTTCATAACAAACTGCAGGTCATTTCAGTTTTAAAACAAATTACTAAATGCAATTTACTGAATTGGCAAATTGGTCTTGTTTGACTCTGATGTAGTTCAGATAGCTCATAGGGCTATTTATTTAGTTGTGCTGTGATAGTTTTGCTTATTAGTAGGATAGTATCAATGAGACAGATCTGTGTGTTATGCAAAGGTTTCATAATATTGTAACTGTGAGAAAACAGGGCTGATTGCAGAGGCCCCATAACTTTTTGCCCCCATTTTCCTCTTTTTGCTGGTGTTTTCCTGACTTTAAAGGTGCCCTGGGTACTGCTAACCAGTCCCAGGGCCTGTGCTCTGTGTAAAATCAATATGCAAATTAGACTAATTATAATTGGCTAAGTTAACCTACCTATAAGTCCCTAGTATATGGTAGGGCATGTAGGTTTAGGGACCACAGCATAGGTGGTGCACACCTAGGTGCACTGCTGAGGTGCCCAGTGTCATTTTAAAAGCAGGCCTGCCTTGCTGGCTGCTTTTAAATTAAAGTTATATGCAAATTCGACTTTGGAATTAAAGGTACTTCCAAAGTCTTAAACTACCTTATTTTTACATATAAGTCACCCCTAAGGTGTGCCCTATGTGCCCCTAGGGCTGGGTGCCATGTAACTATAAGCAGGGACTTTATAAAAATAGATTTATAAGCCCTGGTGAGGTAAAAACAGCTAAATTCGTTTTTCCCTCATGGAAGTAAATGGCCTTCATAGGCTAGAATGGGCAGACTTTATTTTAAATTTTAAAGTCTCCTTAAATGTTACATACCAAGAATTTGGTATCAAATTAATTGTTGTAATAAATCCCACAACTTCCAGTTGTTGGATTTAATATAACTTGTTCAGGTAAAAAGTTTAGACTTTACCTAAAAAGTTGCCAATTTCAGCTCTGCATTGTTTTTGCTGCTGTGCTCTGAGGGGTGTGTTTATGATTTTTAGCCACACCAGTGGGTGGGCTCAGCCAGATGTAACCTCCATAAATCAGATTCATCCATGTTGGATTTTTAGAGACTGTTGCCTTCTGGGATGGATTTTTGCCACACTTCCCAGGAAGTGGTCATCACAGGGGGACAACCCTGTCCCTGATTGGAGAACCAGGGCCCCCCTGCTTGTCACCCAGGAGCAAGGATAAAACTGGCAGACCTGCACCCACGCCTCAGATCCCCTCCAGAATTCAACAAGAAAGGAACTAAAGAAGAAGAAGGACTGCCCTGCTGGACCCCTGGCCTGCACCTGGACCCTGCACTCAGAAGGACTGCACCAGCTGCACACTTGGGCTTCACCACAAGAAGGACTTTGCCTGGCTTCAACTGGTTCAAGGAGGGACTCCCTGTTTGCTACAGGTGAAAAATTGCTAAACCAGAGTCCCCTGCACCAACTCCTGAAGAAAGCGACCAGCTGACCACTGTCCAGTGGCCAAAAAGGAGTTTGCGCCAGGTGCATTCTGGGAGTTAAAGTCTGCACCCCCCAAGGACCATCACAGAACTTCTGGACCCTTAGGGTGAGCTGTGGACCCCAAAAGAACCTTAAAAGAACATCTGGGTGAAGCCCCAGAAGTTTGGAAAAGATTTGAGAATTTTTGGAAAAAAGCTCCAGAGAGGGACCGACCCGCCGCGGAAATTCTAGCCGGCTTGCCTCAACCGCGACCCGGCCTGACTTCGTGGTTCGTCCCGGTAAAGAAAACATCCAAAAAAGAGACTAAGTCTGAACGTAAAAAGTTGACCGGGACCTCCCAGCCATCGTATCCGAGAAGGGCTCCATGGACGTCGGATCAAGATCCAGGTTTACCCCGGTCGAAGGATTTTCATCTCGAAAAAACGACTAAGTCTGAAGGTAAAAGTCTCCACCGAGGAAACCCACATCGCGTATCCGGACAAGGGCTCCAGGAGGTCGGATTCAACTGGCAGGTTCGTCCCGGTGAAGAAAAACTTCAAAATAAAGACTAAGTCAGAAGGTAACTTTTTAACCGAGGCCTCCCGCGACCTGTAGCCGAGCAGGGCTCCATCGCGGTCGGCCTGAAAGTTTGACTTTGCCCCGGTCGAGGTGCAACCAGATGACCCGATTGGCGCTTTTTGTTTCTAAGCGCTAGAAAAGTAATAATTCTTTAAAAATTCATATCTCCGGTTCCCCTGAACCAATTTTAATCGTTTTTGTGTCATTTTAAAGATAAAAATATAAACTATTTTTATAAATTGGTTTTGGATTTTTATACTGTTTCCTGTGTTTTATTTAATTACTGTTTTGTGATATTTGAATGCTTTACACTTTGTCTCCTAAGTTAAGCCTTGACGCTCGTTGCCAAGCTACCAAGGGTTGAGCTGGGATTAATTTACTGAGACCTAACTGTACCTACGTGGAGGTTAGTGGCTTGTTGCTAGGTGTAGGTACCTACCTGCCCTTACCAATAACCCATTTTCCAACATAATTGGAAGCAGCGACGGGATCCTGTACTTGTGTTCAATATCACGTTACAGTTTTAGGTAAAACAAATTAAAAATCCTTTAAATTGTCCTAGTGCAAAAATTGTTTTTAATTTTTAATTTGGATTAATTTCAATTATTGAATTTTTGTAATTTTTCTAAATTCTTGTTTCCAATTTTTGCAAAAAGTTTTTGTTGACACAAAACTAGGGAACCATGGAGCTTGATCTGGCTAGCCTACCCACACTGACAGTAGTCCAGTTTAGGGGGTTGTGTATTGAAAGAGGGTTGCCTGCAACCACTGATCTCAGGAAGCAAATCCTGATCGCATCCCTGACAGCATGGGCTGAGGCCCAAGAGGTAGAGTCAGAAGAAGCTCCAGAGGAGGGAGAAAGAAGGGAGGATGCAAGCTCTAACCACTCAGGGGAGGGAAGGCATCTGACCCTAAGTGAGGACGAGGAAGAACGGTCCTCAGTAAATACAGTCACTAGGGGCAGATCCAAAGCTAGTGGTGGGAAGGGGGTCCTTTCAGGAGGAGAGAACCCATCCATCAGAGAAAGAGAGCTGGAGGCCCAGCTAGCATACATAGCTTTGGAAGCAGAGAAGCTGGCCCTAGAAAAGAAAAAGTGGGCATACAAAGAGAAAAGAGATGGAAGCAGCGATAAAGAAGCTGAGGTGTCCATGGGTGGGGGAGTTTGCCCCAGATTACCCAAGGGGGTAGTTCCTGCTTATGTAGAGGGGGATGACATAGATAAGTGGCTGGGGGCCTTTGAGAGGGCACTCCAAATGAGAAGGGTTAGGCCTCAATACTGGGGTTCCCTTTTGTGGGAGTTGGTCCCCAACTCAGGGAGGGATAGGCTTCTGACCTTAAGGGGGGAGGAGGCAGATTCATACCCTAGTATGAAGAGGTGCTTAGCCAAGAAGTTTGGTCTGACCCCAGAGCAATATAGAATGAAGTTCAGGGACACCCAGAAGTTCAGTACCCAGTCTTGGGTTGACTTTGTGGACATTTCACTAAAGGCACTAGAGGGCTGGATTATTGGTAACAAGGTAGATACTTATGAGGGGTTATACAATCTGATCATGAGAGAGCACATCTTGACCAATTGTATCCAAGAAAGGTTACGCAAGCATCTAGTGGACTCTAAGCAGACCAACCCTAGAGAGCTAGGGGAGGCAGCTGATGAGTGGTTGAGAACCAGGGTGGTTGTCAAGTCCCAGGGGGGAGACTCCAAGAAGGGGGGGACAGGTCCCCAAAAACCTAAGGAGGGAGGTGGTAAGCCCACCACAGAGACTCCCTCTGTACCCCAGAACCCTAAGAAGGAGGAGAGTAAATCCCACTCTGACCAGCAGAGACAGTTAGACCCAGGGTTAAAAAAGCTCTTGGACAGTAGGGCTTGCTTTGACTGTCAGCAGACAGGTCACTTCAGAGGAGATGCAGCCTGTCCAAAAAGGTGGTTAGCACTGGGCTGTCCAGTGTAGCCATAGAGGAGGATTCCTCAGATGATGAAGTCCTCCTAGCATTTAGCTGGGAGACAGGACCAGATGGTAAGCTGGTGATCCCTGAGGGTGGGAGTAGGCACTTCCACCACATTCAAGTGAATGGGATCCCTACCACTGGCCTGAGAGACACCTGTGCCAGTCACACTATAGTGAGTGACCGGTTAGTGACCCCAGACATGTATGTCCCAGGAAAGACAAAGAAAGTCAGGATAGCCACAGGGGAGGTCACCTCCAAACCTGTAGCCATAGTGCCCCTAGAGAGGGAGGGTATCCTTGACTGGATTAGGGTGGTAGTCAGTGCTGACCTTCCCCTAGATTGTATCCTGGGCAATGACCTCCCAGAGGTGAGTCGGGTCACAGATGGGGTGGTCGCCCAGGGCGCCCCCCCAACCCAAAGTCCTGGGGAGTCAGTCCCTACAGTTAGGAGACAGGGGTCCCCAAGAAAAGGAAAGAAGAAAAGGAAGGGTAGGCCACTCTTAAAGAGAGTTCCAGGGAGCCAAGGGCCTTCTGCCCCAGTAAGGGGGGAGCCCAGAGTTGGCACTGGTGAGGCCTCACCTGACCCCAAGGAAGTCCTGAGTAGTCAGGCAGCTGTCCAGATGCAAGGTGTTGCCCCTGCACTGACAGAAGGGAGAGTGGAAGGAGGGTGTCTGCCACAGGAGGTGGTAGCCCCCCACTCTAGACAGCAAGAGGGGTGCCAGGACCCCAAAGATGCCCCTAAAGCAGCTCAGCCACCTGTTAGTGGAGAGCTTAGGGTGTGGTTCTGGGTACTGACAGCTGTCAGTAGCCTCTGCTGGGTGCTAGCCTTCCTGGCAGCAATGTACTTGGCCTGGGAGGCAGACCCCAGGGCCAATAGCAAAGTAGGCCCCCTGACCCTATTGGTCATGGTGGGGTTGCTCAAGTGTTGGGTGACCTCTTTGGGTAAGCTAGGTGTTGCCCTAGCAAAGTTTGGAGTAGGGGAGGTGGGCACCTCACTACCCAAGTTGGCAGAGAGAAAGGAGGAAGACCCCCCTAGAGGAAAGTTTCAGTTTGAGTTGGGTCCTTTTACTGTTGGGATGGCTTCACTACCCATAGGGAGTGACCCTGACAGGAGGATATAAGGCAGAGTAGGCCCTGCAAAGGGACAGCCAGTTTTCTTCACTGTCTTCCTCGCCTAACAAGCCAGGAAGACTCTCCCAGGGTTGGGCTGAGTCTCCTGGGCGTGTGGGCTGGGGGGGGGGGTTGTGTGAGAAAACAGGGCTGATTGCAGAGGCCCCATAACTTTTTGCCCCCATTTTCCTCTTTTTGCTGGTGTTTTCCTGACTTTAAAGGTGCCCTGGGTACTGCTAACCAGTCCCAGGGCCTGTGCTCTGTGTAAAATCAATATGCAAATTAGGCTAATTATAATTGGCTAAGTTAACCTACCTATAAGTCCCTAGTATATGGTAGGGCATGTAGGTTTAGGGACCACAGCATAGGTGGTGCACACCTAGGTGCACTGCTGAGGTGCCCAGTGTCATTTTAAAAGCAGGCCTGCCTTGCTGGCTGCTTTTAAATTAAAGTTATATGCAAATTCGACTTTGGAATTAAAGGTACTTCCAAAGTCTTAAACTACCTTATTTTTACATATAAGTCACCCCTAAGGTGTGCCCTATGTGCCCCTAGGGCTGGGTGCCATGTAACTATAAGCAGGGACTTTATAAAAATAGATTTATAAGCCCTGGTGAGGTAAAAACAGCTAAATTTGTTTTTCCCTCATGGAAGTAAATGGCCTTCATAGGCTAGAATGGGCAGACTTTATTTTAAATTTTAAAGTCTCCTTAAATGTTACATACCAAGAATTTGGTATCAAATTAATTGTTGTAATAAATCCCACAACTTCCAGTTGTTGGATTTAATATAACTTGTTCAGGAAAAAAGTTTAGACTTTACCTAAAAAGTTGCCAATTTCAGCTCTGCATTGTTTTTGCTGCTGTGCTCTGATTGGCCAGCCTGCAGCAGCTTCTGCCAGGCTACCTTGATGAGGTGTGAAGTGGCCTGACTTCACACAAAGGAATGTGCTTGGGGGAGAGAATCTCCCCTCAGCAGATGGTGAGGCAGGAAGGGGGAGGGCTGCCAAACTGGTCTTCAAAGGCAGAGAAGGACATTTGGAGCACCCAGCAACACCCCAACATCCTGCAACCCCAGACAATTAGGTGCCCCCTTGATTAGATTATGAGAGGGCAGGAGAGGGGTGTGTTTATGATTTTTAGCCACACCAGTGGGTGGGCTCAGCCAGATGTAACCTCCAAAAATCAGATTCATCCATGTTGGATTTTTAGAGACTGTTGCCTTCTGGGATGGATTTTTGCCACACTTCCCAGGAAGCGGTCATCACAGGGGGACGACCCTGTCCCTGATTGGAGAACCAGGGCCCACCTGCTTGTCACCCAGGAGCAAGGATAAAACTGGCAGACCTGCACCCACGCCTCAGATCCCCTCCAGAATTCAACAAGAAAGGAACTAAAGAAGAAGAAGGACTGCCCTGCTGGACCCCTGGCCTGCACCTGGACCCTGCACTCAGAAGGACTGCACCAGCTGCACACTTGGGCTTCACCACAAGAAGGACTTTGCCTGGCTTCAACTGGTTCAAGGAGGGACTCCCTGTTTGCTACAGGTGAAAAATTGCTAAACCAGAGTCCCCTGCACCAACTCCTGAAGAAAGCGACCAGCTGACCACTGTCCAGTGGCCAAAAAGGAGTTTGCGCCAGGTGCATTCTGGGAGTTGAAGTCCGCACCCCCCAAGGACCATCACAGAACTTCTGGACCCTTGGGGTGAGCTGTGGACCCCAAAAGAACCTTAAAAGAACATCTGGGTGAAGCCCCAGAAGTTTGGAAAAGATTTGAGAATTTTTTGAAAAAAGCTCCAGAGAGGGACCGACCCGCCGCGGAAATTCTAGCCGGCTTGCCTCAACCGCGACCCGGCCTGACTTCGTGGTTCGTCCCGGTAAAGAAAAACATCCAAAAAAGAGACTAAGTCCGAACGTAAAAAGTTGACCGGGACCTCCCAGCCATCGTATCCGAGAAGGGCTCCATGGACGTCGGATCAAGATCCAGGTTTACACCTGTTGAAGGATTTTCATCTCGAAAAAACGACTAAGTCCGAAGGTAAAAGTCTCCACCGAGGAAACCCACATCGCGTATCCGGACAAGGGCTCCAGGAGGTCGGATTCAACTGGCAGGTTCGTCCCGGTGAAGAAAAACTTCAAAATAAAGACTAAGTCAGAAGGTAACTTTTTAACCGAGGCCTCCCGCGACCTGTAGCCGAGCAGGGCTCCATCGCGGTCGGCCTGAAAGTTTGACTTTGCCCCGGTCGAGGTGCAACCAGATGACCCGATTGGCGCTTTTTGTTTCTAAGCGCTAGAAAAGTAATAATTCTTTAAAAATTCATATCTCCGGTTCCCCTGAACCGATTTTAATCGTTTTTGTGTCATTTTAAAGATAAAAATATAAACTATTTTTATAAATTGGTTTTGGATTTTTATACTGTTTCCTGTGTTTTATTTAATTACTGTTTTGTGATATTTGAATGCTTTACACTTTGTCTCCTAAGTTAAGCCTTGACGCTCGTTGCCAAGCTACCAAGGGTTGAGCTGGGATTAATTTACTGAGACCTAACTGTACCTACGTGGAGGTTAGTGGCTTGTTGCTAGGTGTAGGTACCTACCTGCCCTTACCAATAACCCATTTTCCAACAGTAACCTAACAGATAAGGCCAGGTGCTCTAGATTTGTAGCTGTGTCAGGATATTTACAGGCTCTGCTATAGGATGTAATATTATGGAGCTCATGCGAGTGTCAAGTAGGCTGGCAATAAGGAGGTAGTTTGGTCCATTAATGTGGTAATCAAGTTGTTTTTCTGGCCCTGCTGTATTTCGTAGCAAGCACTGTGGCATCTTGGAGGTTGGTAATTAGAATTGTAATTCTATGGTGATGAGGCTACAGTGGGCAGTAGAAATAGTATTGGTTCAGGGACTTAAAGACTCTCATTACGAGGCTGGCTGTCTTGATACCGCCAGCACCACAGTGACGGTCGGACCGCTGCACTCCAGCCGGTTCGATTACCACATTATGACCCTGGCGGTTAGATGGCCAGAGGACTGCCATCTCCACTGGGAACAAGGTTCCTGACGGGCTGACAGCGGGTGGACTCGGGGTCAAACACGGTGGAGCTGAACTCAGTGCCACCGTGCTGATCACGACTCCTGTTTCAGCCCCTGTACTGCCCATGCCCGTGCTTTTCAGACAGAGCGCATTCCGAGGATCCTAGTGGGCTACACTATTGTCCTCCGAGGCCAATACCGTGGCACTGTTCCCACCGGTCAGCCTGGTGGGAACAACATAATAAAATTGGGGGGAGGAAGCCTTTCTGACGGCTGCCTCCTCGCTGCGGCTTTGGTGGTCAAAGTATTCCAACCGCCATAGTCGTCATGAAGTCCAAAGTCTGTAGAGACTACTAGCCTGATTTAGATCCTTGAGGAGGGGTTACTCCGACACAAATGTGATGGATATCCCGTCTGCCGTATTATTATCCCCATAGGTTATAATGGGATCGTGATATGGGGGACAAGATATTCTTCATGTTTGTGACAAAGTAACCCCCTCCCCCATGATCTAAATCAGGCCCTAAGTATGGTTTTGGAAGCTTTCTAAAGTTTTTTGCTAAGAGTTAGTCCAAATAACTTAGAATTTCCCACTCAACTGTGCTGCAGCAATACATTTTCTGTATTGGAAGCTACACATGGTTAGACTAAGGGAAATGAAGGATCATTTCTAAAATTATCTGTGTACTCTGTACAAGCATTGTAGTAAGGTGGATGGCAGCTGCCATAATATTCCTAAATTCTCTGTCTGTGGCATAGCACACAGAGGTCAATCACATCACATTGTAAACAGGTGAGTAGATTTATGTGTTTTAATTTTTAAACCCTATCAACAGGGCACACCAAGTAACAAGTTATCTAAAAGTCTTCTAGGGAATAGAAGTAATTACCAGTTTGGAATGAAGACTTTCATTATGAATGAGATGTATTAGTTAAAGTAAATAGCTCTTCAACATTAGAATTAATTAGCAGAGCATTATTGCTTGACCCGATTCTGTAGTTCATTTTTCAGCAATGTGTTGATTGTAGCAGCGGTAATCTAGGATGTTGTGAGTGCCTAACGATGTGGGAAGGGCTTGGACAACAAGGTTTTAAGCCAGGAGGGCTCAATCCCTTGCAAAAATCAGCACAAGATAGCCTGTGGGGAGATTCTTGCTTCCACCTGAAATTATTTTGCCTTTTTTGGATTTCACAAACATTCCCAGAATTACGTCTATATGTTCAAATGAGTTTATAAAACCCCTGATTAAAGTAACTCAAAGGTCCAAGGAAAGAATGCACTAAGTCCAATGAATTAATGAAGTGCGTCTGTTGGATACTGTTAGAAATGGAGTCTTTGGTTGGCAGTCAGGTTACCCCCTGTCCAAGCAAGGACCCTCACTCTAATCAGGGTAAAAGAGAATCACTCTCAGATAACCCCTGCTTACCCCCTTGGTAGCTTGGCACGAGCAGTAGGTTTAACTTCAGAGTGCTAGGCGTAAAGTATTTGTACCAACACACACAGTAACTTAAAGAAAACACTACAAAATGAGACAACATAGGTTTAGAAAAATAGAAAATATTTATCTAAACAAAACGAGACCAAAATGACAAACATCTACAATACACAAGTCAAGTTATCAATTAAAAAGCAAAAAGAGTCTTCATGTAGTTTTAAACACACACATTAACACTGTTGGTGTGAAAATGTACCTTGGGTGCGTCGAAAACAACCCCACACGGGTGAGTGTGTCAAAAAGGGCTTGCGAAGTGTCAATTTTTCTCACGAGCGACACCTTGCGTCGTTTATCCTTTCGTCCGGTCGGGGCTTGTCGTTTCTTCTATCCGCAGGAGAGAGATGCGTCGATCCGGCATCACTCTCGGGTCCGGGCAGGCCTTGCGTTGTTTTTACATGCCTAGCGGTACTTGCGTCGGAAATCCAGCTGCACGATGATCTGAAAACCACACATCGCGGGTTGCGATCTCCCCAGCCTCCGTCAACGATGCTGTGCATCGTTTCCCCAGCTCCGTGCATTAATCTCCCGGTCGCGTTGCAGGGGAGCATCAATTTTCAGCCACGAAGCCGGTGGCGCATCGGTTTTTCAGCTGCAGATCTGAGCCACTTCGATCTTTTCCCCGCATGGTGTTCTGTGCGTGCATCTCTTTCTTTTAGGCTGCCAGCTTCTCCTTTCAGGGTCCCAGGAACTGGATGGGTACCACAGGGCAGAGTAGGAGTCTCTCCAGAGATACCAGATGCTGGCAGAGAGAAGTCTCTGTTGTCCCTGAGACTTCAAACAACAGGAGGCAAGCTCTAAAACAAGCCCTTGGAGATCGTCACAAGATGGAAGGCACACAAAGACCAGTCTTTGCCCTCTTGCTCTGGCAGAAGCAGAAACTGCAGGATAGCTCCACAAAGCACAGTCACAGGCAGGGCAGCTCTTCTCCCTCAGCTCTTTAGCTCTTCTCCATGCAGAGGGGCCTCTCGGTTTCCAGAAGTGTTCTAAAGTCTGTGGTTTTGGGTTCCCTTCTTATACCCAATTTCTCCTTTGAAGTAGGCCTACTTCAAAGCAAAGTCTCTTTTGAATGTGAAATCCTGCCTTGCCCAATCCAAGCATCAGGCACTCACCAGGGGGTTCGAGACTGCATGGGTGAGGGCAGGCACAGCCCTTCCAGGTGTGAGTGACCACTCCTCCCCTCCCTCCTAGCACAGATGGCTCATCAGGAAATTCAGACTGCACCCCACCTCCCTTTGTGTCACTGTCTAGAGAGAGGTGCAACCAGCCCAACTGTCAAACTGACCCAGACAGGGAATCCACAAACAGGCAGAGTCACAGAAATGGTATAAGCAAGAAAATGCTCACTTTCTAAAAGTGGCATTTTCAAACACACAATCTTAAAATCAACTTTACTAAATGGTGTATTTTTAAATTGTGAGCTCATAGACCCCAAACTCCACATGTCCATCCGCTCCCAAAGGGAATCTACACTGTAATCAGATTTAAAGGTAGCCCCCATGTTAACCTATGAGAGGGACATGCCTGGCAACAGTGAAAAACGAATTTAGCAATGTTTCACTGTCAGGACATATAAAACACATTGCTATATGTCCTACCTTAACCATACACTGCACCCTGCCATTGGGGCTACCTAGGGCCTACCTTAGGGACATCTGACATGTAAGAAAAAGGACGGTTTAGGCCTGGCAAGTGGGTACACGTGCCAAGTCTAATTTACAGATAAAACTGCACACACAGACACTGCAGTGGCAGGTCTGAGACATGATTACAGAGCTACTAATGTGGGTGGCACAACCAGTGCTGCAGGTCCACTAGTAGCATTTGATTTACAGGCCCTGGCACCTTTAGTGCACCTTACTAGGGACTTACTAGTAAATCAAATATGCCAATCATGGATAAGCCGATTACATACACATTTTGTAAAGGAGCACTTGCACTATAGCATTGGTTAGCAGTGGTAATGTGCCCAGAGTAACAAAAACAGCAAAATCAGAGCCCAGCATACATCAACAACCTGGGAAACAGAGACAAAAAAGTTAAGGGATTGCACGCCAATGATGAAAGGTATAACAGATATGATTCCAAGTATTTTTTATTTCTCAATAAAAAGTCTGAGAATTGTCCATTTTGCAGCACGTTTCATCCCTTAAATTGACATGCAAGCCTGGGGCTTTAACAAGGCTGTTCACTGGTAAGTAGGTATTTGAACTCTTGTAGTTAACCTCTGTTGGTAACAGCCTCAGGCACAATTTCTGTTTGAGTCTTGAAGTCTCTGGATTCTCTTGCAAAGTGAGCCAGACTCACTTTGGAAAGGACGTGTTGGGGGGTCAAAATGGACAGTACTATCTAAATATTTGATGCTCGTATCAAGAGACTTGAACTACAACTCAAGTTCTTTCAAGGCACAATTGAGAAACAAAAAATACTTTGGCCATATTTACAAGCCCCTTGCGTCTCCCTGCGCCACACTACTGTCAATTTGTTTACGCTAGTGTGGCATCCAGGAGGCAATTTCCCAGCACCATAGCAGGGACTGCCACTCTGCAACTGTGTTCCTGTGTTGGCCTACTGCTTGCTGCATGCTGTGCTGTAGGAAGGTCTGTCACTTTGATACTTGCTTTGCTGTATTGGCCTTCTGCCTGCTGCTTCTTGCCTGCAGTGAGAAGACTGGACCTTCTCTCCCTACATGATTGCACCCAAGATTCTCCAAGGGCATGTTGGCGTGCCCCCTGCTCGCCTGCAATCCCATCAAAGACTGCCTCTAACTATCCTGGTGCTGCTGGACTCTGCCATATGGGAGTCCTACCCTTATATGTGGTGTATCTCCCAGTCCTGGGCCTCAGATGTGGGTTTTTGCAGCCTTTTTCTCCTTAAGTCGATGCATCGGGGATTTGGTGCTGATTGGAACCGACACATCCCCCTTCGACACAACATCTGCTCAGGGTCATCACCTCAAGCCTGATGCAGCTCCATACAGGCAGAGATCGGATCCATGATCTACTTGGCCCAACAACAAGGCTCAGCATTGCTCGTAATTGTTGCTTTTCCGTTCACGTAAATGGAGTTTAACGACAATGTGGGCCCCCTTTGGAGGCTCGGCGGTGATGCAGTGGATACTCGATGTTGAGAAAGGCTCTGTGGAAGATATTGTTTCAGCAGGACCTGTCTGGGTCCTGTAGCTGACTGACCCTTCATCTTGGTTGGCTTGGATTTTGTATTTTCGTCGGTCCCTCACAACCTCAAGTCACCTTTTGACCACTATTGACTTCTAAACATTGTTTTCACAGTTACGGCCTGATTACAAGTTTGGCGGTCAGACCACCAGACCGCCATGTTGGTGGTCCCAAAAAGACCACTGCCCGGCAGTCCCCTGACCACGGTATTACAAAGTTTACAGGTAGAACCGCCACCCGGCAAGCCAAAGACGTGTCCCCCAGCGGCACAGTGGTCTGCTGCTCCACAGCCAACCACTGAGCCTATCATAAACACACAGTCAATGCAGCGGTCCAAATGTATTGGTTAGCCAATGGCAGGCAACCTCTGCAGTACGCGTTCAGCAAAGCAACAGACAAAAGCCCATAGGATAAATTAAAAAACAACACAACTGACAATCATGGGCCCAGTGAACTCACCTGCAAAGCCCACTATAAGACACACACCTTCACAGACCATGATCCTTTGCATCTCCAATGCAACTGAGAGTTAGTTACTTCATCCTGTGGAGGATGGGGTGAGTGGATGGCTTCTCCACTGGTTCTGGAGTGGGATTGTGCCCAGTGAGCTTCATCCTGTGAAGGATGGGGTGAGTAGACGGCTTCTCCACCGGTTCCGGAGGGGGCATTGTGCCCAGTGATCTTTATCCTGTGGAGGATTGGGTGAGTGGATGGCTTCTTCACTGGTTCTGGAGGGGGCATTGTGCCGAGTGATTTTCATTCTGTAGAGGATGGGTTCAGTGGATGGCTTCTCCACTGGTTCTGGGGAGTGCAAGGTCAGAGTCTCTCACCTGGGTGTCAGACCCACAGGATTTGCAGGGGCCAGGCCGCACAACAGCCCATGGACGCAGGACTACACACTGTCCGCCAGTGGTGACGGCTGCTCAGTGGTAGCAGTGGTGGTGTTTGCTGGTGGAGCTGACAGTGGTGGGGGGAGGCTCCAGTCCATCTCTTGCAGCCTCAGACGGCTGCCCAGTGGGGCTGCTGCTGCTGGTGACGGTGCTGGCAGTGGTGAGAGGAGGCTCCAGCCCATCCCCTGCAGCCTCAGACAACTGCCCACTGGGGCTGCTACTGCTGGTGGCGGTGATGGCAGTGGTGGGGGAGGCTCCAGCATATCCCCGGCAGTGTCAGACGGCTGCCCACTGGGGCTGATGCTGCTGGTGGCGGTGCTGGCAGTGGTGCTGGTGGCGGTGCTAGCAGTAGTGCTGGTGGCGGTGCTTGCAGTGGTGGGGGGAGGCTCCAGCACAACCCCTGCAGCCTTGGTATGCTGCACCACCATGGTTAGTGGTGGGGGCACCGACTCAGTCCCTGCACCAGGCCCCTTGTCTCTACTGCCTGCTGTTGCAGGTCCCTTGCCCCTCCTTCCTGCAGCTGGGGCTGCCTCCTTGCCCTTCTGTCCTGCAGCTGAGGCTGCCTCCTTGCCCTCCCGTCCTGCAGCTGGGGCTGCCACCTTGCCCTTCCATCTAGCAGCTGGGGCTGCATCCTTGCCCTTCCTTGATGCTCTTGGGGATGGCACCTTGTCCGTCTGGCTGGCTGGTGGCTAGGGTCCTTTCCCACCTGGAGTAGTTGGGGACACTGCTGTGTCCGTGGAATGGGTGGCTGAGGTGCTTGCCTGGGTTCTGACCGCCCTGACCTGACATGACGGACGGGGGTGAGGGGTACAGAAGAGGTCAATGTTGGCAAGTAAAAGCTTCTTAGGGACTTTGAGGCTGGAAGAGGGAGATGGTTTGGGAGTGGAGGAAGAGGGAGTGGTGGTAGGAGGTGTCTGTCTGCTGTGTTTGGGTGCAGGTGAATAGGCAGTATGCTGTTGTGAGGTGGATGGCTGTTGGGTGTCTGAGTGCTTGCGTTTGTGTACTTTGGGAGGAGGGGGCACAGACACAGTAGGAGAGGACACAGTGGACGTGTGCATGGATGTGGGGGTGGTGATTGCCAGTGAGGGGCGTGTAGTGATAGGTGTGCTGGTGATGGTGGTAGTGGATGAGGATGTAGGGCTTGCAGGTGTGAGTGGAGATGCAACTGGGAGGGAGGTGGACGACGAGGGGGAGGGGGCCACAGTGGAGGCAGTGGATGTTTGAATGTCTGCATCTGGATGATGTTTGTGTGAGTGCCTGTGGGATGGACTGTGGTGCTTGTGTTTGCCATGTCCACTCTTGTGTGTTGTCCTGGGTGCATGCTTGTCTGACTGTGTGCTTGGATAGGTTGGGGTTGAGGGGAATAGGATTAGGAAGAGGAAGTTGGAGGGTGGAAACAGGGACAATGGCTGCCATCTGAGAGGAGGCCAGAGCCTGGATTGATCTATGTTGGGCCGCCAAGCCAGTATGAGTGACCTCCAGGAATGCATTTGTCCGTTGCATTTGGGCTGCCAGCCCCCAGATGGCATTCACAATGGTTGACTGCCCAACAGAGATGGATCGCAGGAGGTCAATAGCCTCCTCACTCAGGGCCGCAGGGCTAATTGGGGCAGGGGACTGAGGTGCCTGGGGAGAAGGAGATGGCCACCCTCCTGGGTGAGCAGGCACGGGAAACTCGCTAAGGGGCCCGCTGGGAGGGTTGTGCTGGTACCAGGGGTGGCAGCTGTGCCTGTAGCTGGGGTGGGCACAGAGGTGTCCGCCACTACCAGGGAGCTTCCATCGGAGGAGGTATCTGTGCCCGAACTTCCCCTCCAGTCTCCGCCGGGGTGCTCCCCTCACTCTCCATCCCACTGGTGCCCTCACCGTTGGTGGATTCGGCCTCCTGGGTCCTGTGGGATGCAGCTTCCTCCGTCGCCCGGGCCGCTGCTCCTCCGTCAGATGATGCTAATGCACATAAGGATAGGGTGACAAAACAAAAAGGGGGGGAGAGACAAAGGATACACTTGGTCAGTGGCGGCACCAACACCACCTTTGGCGTACATAACACACTCACACACAGGGAGCAGCCCTATGCACTAGGAAATGTAATATAAGTCACAATGCTAGTCACCAGCCCATGGATAGGGACATCTAACACCAATCGCAGCATACCTGAGACCCACAGACCCCTGCCCAATAGTGGATGCCTACTAGCTTGGTAGGAGTACTTTCATATCAGAACCCTTACCAACATGGGACCTATCCTGCAATGCCAGGCCTGGGCTGGGGTACCAACAGGGCCCACCCCCCCCACCTGGATACCACCCCACCAGGCATAAGTTGAAATGATGGGCAATGTACTCGCCCCCTTGTGGCTGCTGTGATGCCCCCAAGCATCCATCTAGCTCCGGAGAGCCCACCGCCAGTATGCAGGCCATCAGTGGGGTCAGGGTTCGACAGGCACCCCTTCCTCGTTATGAGGCCATCCCCAGCTGGGCCTCCGCCGTCTTCATTGCCCAGCATCTCAGGTCCTCCCACCATTTCCGACAGTGGGTGCTCCGCCTGCCGTAGACCCGAGGGTCCGCACGTCCTTGACAATGGCTCGCCATATACCCTTCCTTTGATGGGCGCTGAACTGCAGGGAAATAGACACAGGGAAATGTATTAGTCTGACCGTCCTGCCTGTTACACTCATGGCCCACCATGCCCCTTCCCATCCCCATTAGCACAGACATGGTCCACCATACATGCTGACACGCTGCCCAGGGCCCATCCACCAACCACCCCCTACACGAGGCCTTCACACACAGCACTCCATGCATTCACGCCCCATGCATCGTGCTCACGGTGTACTCACCTGTTGGTCTGGAGGCCCATACAGCAGTCGGTATTGAGGTAGGACCCCATCTACCAGTTGCTCCAACTCCGCCGAGGTGAAGGCAGGAGCCCTTTCCCCAGTCACACGAGCCATGGTCGGTTCCAAACACAGGTCACAGCAGCACATGCAGTGTAGGTCCTCTCTTGTTGAAGGTCAGGTAGCAAGTGAGTGCACAGATAGAAAAAAGTGGTTACGTCTGTGGCGGTGCGTACCGCCACTGCCGGCGTACATCTCCATTGGCCACTGTACCCCATAGGGCCCAATGTTAACCAATGAGGAGTTGCACAGTGGTTCTTAACCGCCTCCCTCAACGGCGCACAACGTCAGTGGAATTACCTCATTTCCACCTGTCCCTCCATTCAGGGCAGGCGGACGCCATTTCAGCGAGGGTGCAGGCCATGGATCCTAACTGCGTCACAGTACACAAATGCACCATTTGGACATCTCCAACAAAATACTGTAGTGGTTGGAATGTATAGATAATGACCAGCTGCTTACTCTTTTGGCCCATAGATTGCAACTGCTGTGGGTGAATAGGAGATGGAGACATCCTCCGTGTTCAGAGCCCTGGTGAACTTGGCAACAATGGAGGACAGGCACCTTATCCTCACATATAGGCTTGACAGGGCCACAATCACGGAGCTGTGTGCCCAATGGGAGCCTGGCCTGATATCTGCTACCCGTCACCCCACTGGGATCCCCCCTCTTGTGCAAGTGCTATCTGTGCTCTATTTCCTGGCAACTGGTTCTTTCCAAGTGACAGTGGTTTGGCAGCAGGAATGTCTCAGCCAATGTTTTCAGTAGTGCTGACCAGAGTGTTGTTTGCCCTGATTAAACACATGTGCGGGTACATCGTTTTCCCCCAGGTGGAAGATTTGGTCACAGTGAAAGCTAATTTCTATGCAATGGGACATATCCCCAACATTATTGGGGCTATTGATGGAACACATATTGCATTTGTTCCCCCCCCGGAGAAATGAACAGGTCTTCAGAAATTGAAAGAGCTTTCACTCCATGAATGTGCAGATGGTATGCCTGGTACATCTCCCACGTGAATGCAAAGTATCCTGGGTCTGTGCATGATGCCTTTTTCCTGAGGAATAGCAGCAACCCAAATGTGATGGCCCAACTCCAGAGGCACAGGGTGGGGCTAATAGGTGAGCCCTGGTTCCCACCCAGTGTATGTTGGTGTATGGGTATGGTGTGGGCCCTAAGGGTGGGTGTGTGGCTAACAGTTGTCCCTCGATATTTGCAGGTGACTCTGGTTACCCCAACCTCTCATGGCTACTGACCCCAGTGAGGAATCCCAGGACAAGGTCATAGGAACGTTACAATGAGGCACATGGAAGAAAAAGTCTTATTATAGAGAGGACCTTGTCCTGTGCCTCTGTCCCCTGAACCGTGTGCCCACTGACCCCAGGTCCCTGATCGTCCTGTGTTTGTGGGACTGCCTGGGGTCCCTGTAGTGGTAGACACACTGCTGATTGACGTGACCTGGGTACAGAGGTATGGGCCCACAGGGTGGGTGCTCTGCTGGTGTTTCCTGAGGGTGGAGGCTGTTTGGTGGTATGGGACTGTGGCTGGGTAACCGACTGTCCGGAGGTCCCTGATGGGCCAGGTTGGTCATCTTGATCCAGGTGAGCAGAGCTGCTGTCATCACTGTGGGTCTCTTCTGGGGGTGGACTGGATGTTGCTGGCACCTCCTCTCCGGTGATGTTGGGTGTGGGCCCTGTGGGGATGTAATGCAGCGTTATTGTTTCTGCGTGTAAGATCTTGTGCATGGGTGTGTTGCCCTGTATGGTTGTGAGTGTCCTGTGAGCTTTGCCTTGTGTGAGTAGTTATTATCCAGCCGCCACCCCCGTACCAGTACCACCCTCCCAGCAGCCTCTCAGTGAGTTTTCCCAAGCCCGCTCACCCAGGAGGGTGGGTATCTCCTTCGACCCAAGCACCTCAGGCCCCTGCCCCAGTTAGCCCTGCTGCCCTGAGTGAGGAGACTATTGGCCTCTTGCGATCCATCTCTGTTGGGCAGTCAACCATAGTAAATGCCATCCAGGGCCTGGCAGGGTATTTGCACCATACAAATACATTCACTCTGGCGTGGCCCAACATAGACCATTCCAGGCTCTGGCCACCTCCTGGATGGCAGCCTTTGTCCCTGTCTCTAGCCTCCCCCTCAAACTTCCTTGGAACCCTTGCAGAGTCGGGATGACTTGAAGACCCAGGGATGAAGAGTGGAAAATCCAGTTGCACGGTGTTAGAAAACTGCGCTGCGTGGGGTTTGCATCATTATCAGCCTCCATAAGTGAGTGTTGTCCATCATTTCTCCAGCTGCGTTGCATTGATTCTCAGCCACGATACAGATTGAGCATCGATTTCAGCCATGAAGCCGGTGGCACGTCATTTATCAGGCGCGTTTCGGAAGGTGCATCAAAAGTTTCCCCGGCTTTCTATGTGTGGATTTTCAGTTCTTGTCTGCCAACTTCACCTTTCAAGGGCCCAGGGACTGGATAGGGCACCACTTGGCAGGGCAAGAGTCTCATCAGAGAGTCCAGGGGCTGGCAGACAAAGTCTTTGATGGCCCTGAGACTTCAACAACAGGAGGCAAGCTCGGTTCAAGCCCTTGGAGAGTCTTCATAAGCAAGAATGCACAACAAAGTCCAATCTTTGTCCCCTTTCACAGGCAGAAGCAGCAACTGAAGGATAGCCCAACAAAGTGCAGTCACAGGCAGGGGCAGCAATTCTCCTCAGCTCTTCTCCTCGGTAGAAGTTCCTCTTGATTCCAGAAGTCATCTAATTTAAAGGGGTTTTGGGTCCACTACTTATACCCCTTTCTCCCTTTGAAGTAGTCAAACTTCAAAGGAAAGTCTCTCTTGTTTGAAAGATCCTGCCCTCCCAGGCCAGGCCCCAGACACATACCCGGGGGTTGGAGACTGCATTGTGTGAGGGCAGGTACAGCCCTTTCAGGTGTGAGTGACCATTCCTCCCCTCCCTCCCAGCTCAGATGGCTCAATGGCTCATCAGTGAATGCAGGCTACACCCGAGCTCCCTTTGTGTCAATGTCTACAGGGGAGGTGCCAACAGCCCAACTGTCAAACTGACCCAGACAGGGAACCCACAAACAGGCAAAGTCACAGAATGGTTTTAATCAAGAAAACGCCTACTTTCTAAAAATGGCATTTCAAACACACAGTCTAAAAACAACCTTTACCAAAAGATGTATTTTTAAAGTGTGAGTTCAGAGACCCTAAACTCCACATTTATATCTGATCCCAAAGGGAACCTACACTGTGATAATATTTAAAGGCAGTCCCCATGACAACCTATGAGAGGGATAGGCCTTGTACAGTGAAAAACAAATTTGGCAGTATTTCACTTTTAGGACAAAGAAAACACATTTGTATATGTCATATATTAAACATACATTGCCCCCTTGCTATGGGGCTACCAACGCCCTACCTTAGGGCTGCCTTACATATATAAAATGGAAAGGTTTAGGCCTGGCAAGTGCCTAGTCAAATTGGCAGTTTAGAACTACACACAGACACTGCATTGGCAGGTCTGATACATGTTTACAGACCCACTAGTAGCATTTGATTTACAGGCCCTGGGCACCTCTCATGCACTGTACTAGGGTCTTACTAGTAAATCAAGTATGACAATCAGGAAAGGCAATTACGTATATATTTTACAGTGGAGCTCTTGCACTTTAGCACTGGATAGCAGAGGTAAAGTGCCCAAAGTATCACAAACAGCAAAAAAAAGAGTCCAGCATACATCAACAACCTGGGGAACAGAGGCAAAAGGTTAGGGGAGACCACGCCAAGGATGCCAAGTCTAACACGTGTCCCCTCCCAGCTGAAAGTGGGGAGCAACTACCCAACCTCATGGGAGTTCTCATCACTAAGGCGGAAGAATCTGAACAAACCATTAGCATTGGCTTGTTCTGTGCCAGGGTGGTGTTGCGCTGTAAAGTCCATCCCCTGTAGGGAAATCGAGCACCTCAACAGTTTTGGATTCCCACCCCTCATCTGCATTAACCATCTGAGGGGCCTGTGGTCAGTCTAAACCCAGAAGTGAGTACCAAACAAGTAGGGTCTTAGCTTCTTCACCACCCAGACCACAGCAAAAGCTTCACACTCTTTTGCACTCCACCTACGTTCCCTGGGAAGTAACCTCCTGCTAATGAAGGCTACAGGTTGATCTATGCCCTATTCATTAAGCTGTGGGAGTATAGCTCCTACCATGCTCTGAGATGTCTGTTTGCACAACAAACTCCTTGGAGTAGTCAGGTGCCTTCAGCACGGGTGCTGTGCACATGGCAGCCTTGAAGGCATCAAAAGTGGTCTGGCAAGCCTCTGTCCAGAACACCTTCTTTGGTTGCTTCTTGGAAGTCAACTCATTCAAAGGGGCAACATTGTTGCCATACCCCTTGACAAACCTCCTGTAATAGCCAGTGAGGCCTAAAAAGGCCCTCACCTCAGTATGGGTCTTGGGAGGCTCCGGAGCCAGAATGGTGTCAATTTTTGGCTTAGGGGTGCTACTTGGCCACTTCCTAACTAGTGTCCCAAATACACCACTGAACCCTGTCCTATTTGGCACTTACTGGCCTAAATAGTGAGGCCTGCCTTTTGCAGGACCTCTAACACTCTGCGGAGGTGCTGCAAGTGTTCCTCCCAAGTGGAGCTGAACACTGCAATGCCATCCAAGTATGCTGCGCTGAAGTCATCCAGCCCAGTCAACACCGGTTGACCAACCTCTGAAATGTGGCTGGGGTATTTTTCATCTCGAATGGCAATACTTTAAACTAGAAGTGCCCATCCGGGGTATGAAATGCTGACCTCTCCTTGGCCCCCTCAGTTAGGGCAATCTGCAAATACCCAGAAGTCAAATCAAATGTGCTGAGGTATTTGGAAGCTCCCAACCGATCGTTGAGCTCATTAGCTTGGGGAATGGGGTATGTGTCAGTTTTAGTGACCTCATTGAGGCCCTAGTAGTCCACACAGAACCATAGTTCTGGGGTGGCAGCATCAGCAGCAGCCTTTGGGACCAAGACCACAGGGCTGGCCCAAGGACCGCTAGAAAACTCAATTACCCCTAAGGCTAACATCTTAGACACCTCATCTTTGATGCTAGCCCTGAGCTTATCAGTCACCCAGTAAACCGTCTGTTTAATAGGTGAATTGTCCCCAGTGTCCACATCATGGGTACACAAGTGTGTGACCCCTTGGATCAAGGAGAACAGCAAGGCAAACTGACCTAAATCCTGGTGACAGTCCCTCTGTTGTTCTGAGGTCAGGGAGGGAGAGAGGTTCACTCCCTCCACTGACCCATCTTTCTCTCCAGCAGACAAGAGGTCAGGAAGAGGCTCACTCACTTCCTCCACTTCATCATCTGCTGCTGCTAGGAGCATCCACTATTCAGTTGGCTCAAAGTGTGGCTTGAGACGGTTCACATGCAGGACCCTTAAGGCGTTCTTGGGAGTCCGCAAGTCTACCAGGTAGGTGACTTCGCTCTTGTGCTCCACCACCTCAAATCTGCTTCTCCTGGGGCACCCTAGGCTCCGCTGGTGCCTTTACCCACACTTTTTGCCCAGGTTGAAACTCGACCAGAGTGGCATTCTGGTCATACCTCCGTTTCATGTCAGCCTGACTTTTTTCCAGGTTCTCTTGTGCTCTGAAGGGGGCAGTCTGGCTTTTGAAGGCCAGCATGTCACTATATACTTCCTGGGGAGGTTTACTGGGGGCTTTCTCTAAGCCCTCCTTCACAGACTCAAAGGTCCCCTCACAGGGTGGCCATACAGTAACTCAAAATGACTAAATCCAAGCCTATATTGAGGCACCTCCCTGTAGGCGAACAGGAGGCATGACAAGAGGACGTCCCACAGGGCTCTGACAGTCCATGATCATGTCTTTTAAGGTATGGTTGTATCTTTCAACCAGACCATTGCTTTGGGGTGGTAAGGTGTGGTGTACTTATACATTACGCAAAAACAACAAGTGATGGACGGAATGCTGAACATTGTCAAACATTCACCCCCAGTCACAAATCTGGGTTTAATCCATTGTTTTTTTGCTGCCCATGCCATTCCAGTTTGGACCCAGCCATATGCAAATCAGTCTTGACCCTGTTCCCCATGGGAACAGTCCAGCCCGAACTGTTAGGCCAGGTCTTCCCTGGACTGGAAACAAGCATCCTGGGACCGGTTTCGGGGTTTCTCCCCTCATCAGCCAGGCTAACTTGAATCCAGTGGCATGGGAAGCACGGGACCCACGTCTGGGCATACCCTTCCCACTTAGGGCGACAAATGCAAAAACAACAAGTGATGGACGGAATGCTGAACATTGTCAAACATTCACCCCCAGTCACAGATCTGGGTTTAATCCATAGTTTTTTTGCTGCCCATGCTATTCCAGTTTGGACCCAGCCATATGCAAATCAGTCTTGACCCTGTTCCCCATGGGAACAGTCCAGCCCGAACTGCTAGGCCAGGTCTTCCCTGGACTGGAAACAAGCATCCTGGGACCGGTTTCGGGGTTTCACCCCTCATCAGCCAGGCTAGCTTGAATCCAGTGGCATGGGAAGCACGGGACCCACGTCTGGGCATACCCTTCCCACTTAGGGCGACAAATGCAAAAACAACAAGTGATGGACGGAATGCTGAACATTGTCAAACATTCACCCCCAGTCACAGATCTGGGTTTAATCCATCGTTTTTTTGCTGCCCATGCCATTCCAGTTTGGACCCAGCCATATGCAAATCAGTCTTGACCCTGTTTCCCCATGGGAATCTATGACTGTGGGTGAGTGTTTGACAATGTTCAGCATTCCGTCCATCACTTGTTGTTTTTGCTTTGTCGCCCTAAGTGGGAAGGGTATGCCTAGACGTGGGTCCCGTGCTTCCCATGCCACTGGATTCAAGCTAGCCTGGCTGATGAGGGGTGAAACCCCGAAACCGGTCCCAGGATGTTTGTTTCCGGTTCAGTGAGGACCTGGCTTGGCAGTTCGGTCTGGACTGTTCCCATGAGGAACAGGGTCAAGACTGATTTGCATATGGCTGGGTCCAAACTGGGGTGGCATGGTGAGCAAAAGAATGATGGATTAAACCCAGATCCATGACTGGGGGTGAGTGTTTGACAATGTTCAGCATTCCGTCCATCACTTGTTGTTTTTGCTTTGTCGTTCTAAGTGGGAAGGGTATGCCTATACGTGGGTCCCATGCTTCCCATGCCACTGGATTCAATCTAGCCTGGCTGATGAGGGGTGAAACCCCGAAACCGGTCCCAGGATGCTTGTTTCCGGGTCAGTGAGGACCTGGCTTGGCAGTTCGGTCTGGACTGTTCCCATGAGGAACAGGGTCAAGACTGATTTGCATATGGCTGGGTCCAAACTGGGGTGGCATGGTGAGCAAAAGAATGATGGATTAAACCCAGATCTATGACTGGGGGTGAGTGTTTGACAATGTTCAGCATTCCGTCCATCACTTGTTGTTTTTGCTTTGTCGCCCTAAGTGGGAAGGGTATGCCTAGACGTGGGTCCCGTGCTTCCCATGCCACTGGATTCAAGCTAGCCTGGCTGATGAGGGGTGAAACCCCGAAACCGGTCCAGGATGCTTGTTTCCGGTTCAGTAAGGACCTGGCTTGGCAGTTCGGTCTGGACTGTTCCCATGAGGAACAGGGTCAAGACTGATTTGCATATGGCTGGGTCCAAACTGGGGTGGCATGGTGAGCAAAAGAATGATGGATTAAACCCAGATCTATGACTGGGGGTGAGTGTTTGACAATGTTCAGCATTCCGTCCATCACTTGTTGTTTTTGCTTTGTCACCCTAAGTGGGAAGGGTATGCCTAGACGTGGGTCCCGTGCTTCCCATGCCACTGGATTCAAGCTAGCCTGGCTGATGAGGGGTGAAACCCCGAAACCGGTCCCAGGATGCTTGTTTCCGGTTCAGTGAGGACCTGGCTTGGCAGTTCGGTCTGGACTGTTCCCATGAGGAACAGGGTTAAGACTGATTTGCATATGGCTGGGTCCAAACTGGGGTGGCATGGTGAGCAAAAGAATGATGGATTAAACCCAGATCTATGACTGGGGGTGAGTGTTTGACAATGTTCAGCATTCCGTCCATCACTTGTTGTTTGTACTTATACATTACCCCACACTCCTGTCACAGAGACTTCACATAAGTAGATAAGAAGTTGGTGCCCCTATCAGATACATCTTCCTTGGGGAACACAATGCAGGTAAAACCCCCCATCAATGTACGACCCACCACCGGGGAAATTATTGACCTCAGAGGAATGGCTTCTGGGTACCGGGTGACATGGTCCACCAAGAACGGGATAAACCTGTTGCCTATGGCTGTCTTGGGATCCAGAGTCCCCACAATGTCAATACCCACCCTTTTCAAGGGGGGTACTAACCTCTGGAAAAGGTTGAAGGGGAGCCTTATATTTCCCCCCCATTGATGTCACTTGCCTGACAAGTTGGGCAAAACCTACAATAAGCATCAGAGCACCTTCACATTAGGGGCCAGTAAAAGTAGGTGACAAGCCCTTCAAAGGTCTTGTCATGTCCCAAATATCCAGCTAAAGGCACATCATGAGCCAGACACAGTCGGAAGGGTCTGAAGCACCGGGGTTCCACAAGCACACTGGCTGACCCAGGCTCAGCATCCTTAGGCTCACTATACAGGAGGCTGTCCTCCCAATAAATCAGGTGAGATCCTGGCTCATTGCCAGCCGCCTGCTCTGCAGACTGCTCCTGAAAATCCACTATAGTAGGACATGTCCTCTGTGCCTCATAGAATGCCTCCCTGGTGGGTCCTCCTTCCTGCTACCACTGTGAAAGCTCAGCCACCTGTAGGTTTCGGGGTGTCACCCTCAGGCTCCTTCTCCTCCCGGACTGTAGAAACTTCTGGGGCCGGTTTCCCACACCCCTTGCCCTTCCTCTTTTTTGGCAGTCACCTTGGCCACTGTTTCAGGCTCCAGAGGCTTCTGACCACCCTGCCGGCTGCCATTGACCTGGTAGATATGCACACCCACCCAGGCAGACCCAACATCTCCAAGTGTGGCCTGCGTTTCACCTCCTTCCGAAGGGAATACTCCAGGTCATTGCCAAGTAAACAGTCCACAGGCATGGTTGGACTCACAGCTGCCTTCAAAAAATCTGAGACCCCCCATTTAAAGGGAATCTGCGCCACCCTGCACAGGTGCTCTGAGTTGTCCACTGCAACTACTTGGTGAAGTACATGGGGATCTATCTGCTCTTCAGACAGCAGGTGACTACTCACTATGGTCACACTGGCTCCTGTGTCTCCCAGAGACTCCTCCCTCTGTCCATTAATGGTCACCCACTGCCTGTACTGTCAGGCACGAGGGTTTTCTGTACCATCTGACTGTCCCCTAGTGAGACAAGGGTCATCTCAGCTGGCTCCCACTCACCTGGAACCAACTCCTCCCCAAGAGCTATACTGGTCAAACCCTGTGACTGAGCACCAGTGGGTGCAGGTGTATCCTTGGGACATTTGGGATCCCCTTTCATATGACCCACTTGGTAACATGCATAACACTTACGGGGGACTCCCCTCCATAAGTTTCCCTTTGGAAAACCATGGTTTCTTTTCACTTGGGGGCCTGGGAATCCTTACCCTAGGAACTAGGTTTGGGCCCTTTAGAGAACTCCCCCTGTTTACCCTTACCCCCCCTTTCTTCTGAGAGGGAGCCTTTCCACCCTTGGTGTGGTCTCCCCCTTACCTACTTTGGACCATGGTGCTCTCCCAACGCTGTCAATTAGGTGCTGGAGCAGCTCTGGAAAACATAAGCTGTACAAGTGCTCCCAAGCAATAAAATTGTAAAGCTCCTCACATGTTGTGACCTTACTGCACTTCACCCAACCATCCAGTGACCTGCAAAAAGAATCAACACATTCTAACCATGTTTGGGATTCCTTCTTCTTATAGGACCTAAACCTGTCCTTATACTGCTCAGGAGTGAGACCATACCTTGTGAGTAGGGCGTACTTCATGATAGAGTAAGTGAGCCTCTGATGTCTCATCAGGATATGCAGGCTACACCCCAGCTCCCTTTGTGTCACTGTCTAGAGGAGAGGTGCAAACAGCTCAACTGCAAACTGACTCAGACAGGGAATCCACAAACAGGCAGAGTCACAGAATGGTTTAAGCAAGAAAATGCCTACTTTCTAAAAGTGGCTTTTTCAAACAGACAGTCTAAAAACAGCCTTTACCAAAAGATGTTCTTTTAAATTGTGAGTTCAGAGATCCCACACTCCATATTTCTACCTGCTCCTAAAGGGAATCTACATTTTAATAATATTTAGAGGCAGCCCCCATGTTAACCCTTGAGAGAGACAGGCCTTGCACAGTGAAAACCGAATTTGGCAGCATTTCACTGTTAGGACTTAGAAAACACATTAGTATATGTGCTACCTTAAACATACGTTACACCCTGCCCAAGGGGCTACGTTGGGCATACCTTAGGGGTGCCTTACATGTATTAAAGGGAAGGTTTAGGCCTGGCAAGTGGGTACACTTGTCAAGTCAAATTGGCAGTTTAAAACTGTATACAGACACTGCAGTGCATGGCTACTTATGTGGGTGGTACAATCAGTGCTTCAGGCCCACTAGTAGCATTTGACTTACAGGCCCAGGGCACCTCTCGTGCACTGTACTAGGGACGTATTAGTTAGTCAAATATGCCAATAAGGAAAGCCAATTGCATATACATTTTACATAGGGGCACTTGCACTTCAGAACTGAATAGCAGTGGTAAAGTGCCCAGAGTATCACAAACAGCAAAAACGTAGCCCAGCACACATCAACAACCTGGAAAACAGAGGCAAAAAGTTAGGGGAGACCACGCCAAGGATGCCAAGTCTAACAATTCTCAAATTAAGTTTACTTACCTGGGAGTATACCATCTGTCAAGTGTTGGGAAGTCGAGGGAGTGACCTGACTGCAACTACCATGAGATCCTATTTCAGTGATTCCAATCACCACACCAGTGTCCACTTGTCCAAATACACCTGTTTGTTAACTCTCAAATGAAGCTTACTCACCGGGAAGGATTCCATTTGTCTAGTGTGTGAAGTAGAGGGAGTGACCTGAATGCAAAGACCAATAGGCCCTGTTTCTCTAACTCCAAACACTAACCCAGTGTGCACCTGCCCAAATACATCTGTATGGGAACTCTCAAATGAAGTTTACTCACCTGGGAGTATACCATTTGTCAAGTGTTGGTAAGTAGAGGGAGTGATCTGACTGCCACTTCCAGCAGGCCCTGTTTCAGTAACTCCAAACACCAGCCCGGTGTCCACTTTCCCAAATATATCTGTTGCTGAACTCAGAAATGCAGTTTACTTACCTGGGAGTGTCCAATATATAGATCACGCTCAACCCAGAGACATGTCTGACTAACTACCTCAATTTTGACCTGGTATCCCAAGATTAAACAATTGAGGACAGGATTGACACCTTACCAAGGCCCGTATTTATACTCCGTTTGCGCCGAATTAGCGTAGTTTTTTTCGACGCAAATTCGGCGCAAAACGAACGCCATATTTATACTTTGGCGTTAGATGCGTCTAGCGCCAAAGTATGGGCAAATAGCGTCATTTTTTGGCGTGAACACCTTCCTTGCGTTAATGAGATGCAAGGAAGGCGTTCCCATCTAAAAAAATGACGGCGACGCAAATGCGTCGTATTTATACTCCCGGGCAAAAATCACGCCCGGGAGTTGGCGGGTCAAAAAACCCCGCATTTGTGCCACTTTTTAACGCCTGGGTCAGGGTAGGCGTTAAGGGGCCTGTGGGCTTAAAATGAGCCCACAGGTGCCCTCCCCTGCCCCCAGGGACCCCCCCTGCCAACCCTGCCCACCCCAGGAGGACACCCAAGGATGGAGGGACCCACCCCAGGGACATTCAGGTAAGTTCAGGTAAGTATAAATTTTTATATTTTTTAATTTTTTTTGGTGGCATAGGGGGGCCTTATTTGTGCCCCCCTACATGCCACTATGCCCAATGACCATGCCCAGGGGACATAAGTCCCCTGGGCATGGCCATTGGGCAAGGGGGCATGACTCCTGTCTTTACTAAGACAGGAGTCATTTAAATGGCGTCTGGGCGTCGAAAATAATGGCGCAAATCGGGTTGAGGCGATTTTTTTGCCTCAACCTGACTTGCCCCATTTTAAGACGCCCTAACGCCATTTTCCCCCTACGCCGGCGCTGCCTGGTCTACGTGGTTTTTTTCCACGCACACCAGGCAGCGCCGGTCTGCTAGCGCCGGCTAATGCCATTCCATAAATACGGCGCCCGCATGGCGCTTCAGAATGGCGTTAGACGGCGCTAAATATTTTGACGCTAAACTGAGTTAGCGCAGTTTAGCGTCAAAAAGTATAAATATCGGCCCAAGTGTGTACACCAAGGCCCGTATTTATACTCCGTTTGCGCCGAATTAGCGTCGTTTTTTTCGACGCAAATTCGGCGCAAAACGAACGCCATATTTATACTTTGGCGTTAGACGCGTCTAGCGCCAAAGTATGGGCAAATAGCGTCATTTTTTGGCGTGAACACCTTCCTTGCGTTAATGAGATGCAAGGAAGGCGTTCCCGTCTAAAAAAATGACGGCGACGCAAATGCGTCGTATTTATACTCCCGGGCAAAAATCACGCCCGGGAGTTGGCGGGTCAAAAAACCCCGCATTTGCGCCACTTTTTAACGCATGGGTCAGGGTAGGCGTTAAGGGGCCTGTGGGCTTAAAATGAGCCCACAGGTGCCCTCCCCTGCCCCCAGGGACCCCCCCTGCCCACCCCAGGAGGACACCCAAGGATGGAGGGACCCACCCCAGGGACATTCAGGTAAGTTCAGGTAAGTATAAATTTTTATATTTTTTAATTTTTTTTGGTGGCATAGGGGGGCCTTATTTGTGCCCCCCTACATGCCACTATGCCCAATGACCATGCCCAGGGGACATAAGTCCCCTGGGCATGGCCATTGGGCAAGGGGGCATGACTCCTGTCTTTACTAAGACAGGAGTCATTTAAATGGCGTCTGGGCGTCGAAAATAATGGCGCAAATCGGGTTGAGGCGATTTTTTTGCCTCAACCTGACTTGCCCCATTTTAAGACGCCCTAACGCCATTTTCCCCCTACGCCGGCGCTGCCTGGTCTACGTGTTTTTTTCCACGCACACCAGGCAGCGCGGTCTGCTAGCGCCGGCTAACGCCATTCCATAAATACGGCGCCCGCATGGCGCTTCAGAATGGCGTTAGACGGCGCTAAATATTTTGACGCTAAACTGCGTTAGCGCAGTTTAGCGTCAAAAAGTATAAATATGGGCCCAAGTGTGTACACCAAGGCCCGTATTTATACTCCGTTTGCGCCGAATTACCGTCGTTTTTTTCGATGCAAATTCGGCGCAAAACGAACGCCATATTTATACTTTGGCGTTAGACGCGTCTAGCGCCAAAGTATGGGCAAATAGCGTCATTTTTTGGCGTAAACACCTTCCTTGCGTTAATGAGATGCAAGGAAGGCGTTCCCGTCTAAAAAAATGACGGCGACGCAAATGCGTCGTATTTATAATCCCGGGCAAAAATCACGCCCGGGAGTTGGCGGGTCAAAAAACCCCGCATTTGCGCCACTTTTTAACGCCTGGGTCAGGGTAGGCGTTAAGGGGCCTGTGGGCTTAAAATGAGCCCACAGGTGCCCTCCCCTGCCCCCAGGGACCCCCCCTGCCACCCCTGCCCACCCCAGGAGGACACCCAAGGATGGAGGGACCCACCCCAGGGACATTCAGGTAAGTTCAGGTAAGTATACATTTTTATATTTTTAAAAAAATGTTGGTGGCATAGGGGGGCCTTATTTGTGCCCCCCTACATGCCACTATGCCCAATGACCATGCCCTGGGGACATAAGTCCCCTGGGCATGGCCATTGGGCAAGTGGGCATGACTCCTGTCTTTACTAAGACAGGAGTCATTTAAATGGCGTCTGGGCGTCGAAAATAATGGCGCAAATCGGGTTGAGGCGATTTTTTTGCCTCAACCTGACTTGCCCCATTTTAAGACGCCCTAACGCCATTTTCCCCCTACGCCGGCGCTGCCTGGTCTACGTGTTTTTTTTCCACGCACTCCAGGCAGCGCCGGTCTGCTAGCGCCGGCTAACGCCATTCCATAAATACGGCGCCCGCATGGCGCTTCAGAATGGCGTTAGACGGCGCTAAATATTTTGACGCTAAACTGAGTTAGCGCAGTTTAGCGTCAAAAAGTATAAATATCGGCCCAAGTGTGTACACCAAGGCCCGTATTTATACTCCGTTTGCGCCGAATTAGCGTCGTTTTTTTCGACGCAAATTCGGCGCAAAACGAACGCCATATTTATACTTTGGCGTTAGACGCGTCTAGCGCCAAAGTATGGGCAAATAGCGTCATTTTTTGGCGTGAACACCTTCCTTGCGTTAATGAGATGCAAGGAAGGCGTTCCCGTCTAAAAAAATGACGGCGACGCAAATGCGTCGTATTTATACTCCCGGGCAAAAATCACGCCCGGGAGTTGGCGGGTCAAAAAACCCCGCATTTGCGCCACTTTTTAACGCATGGGTCAGGGTAGGCGTTAAGGGGCCTGTGGGCTTAAAATGAGCCCACAGGTGCCCTCCCCTGCCCCCAGGGACCCCCCCTGCCCACCCCAGGAGGACACCCAAGGATGGAGGGACCCACCCCAGGGACATTCAGGTAAGTTCAGGTAAGTATAAATTTTTATATTTTTTAATTTTTTTTGGTGGCATAGGGGGGCCTTATTTGTGCCCCCCTACATGCCACTATGCCCAATGACCATGCCCAGGGGACATAAGTCCCCTGGGCATGGCCATTGGGCAAGGGGGCATGACTCCTGTCTTTACTAAGACAGGAGTCATTTAAATGGCGTCTGGGCGTCGAAAATAATGGCGCAAATCGGGTTGAGGCGATTTTTTTGCCTCAACCTGACTTGCCCCATTTTAAGACGCCCTAACGCCATTTTCCCCCTACGCCGGCGCTGCCTGGTCTACGTGTTTTTTTTCCACGCACACCAGGCAGCGCGGTCTGCTAGCGCCGGCTAACGCCATTCCATAAATACGGCGCCCGCATGGCGCTTCAGAATGGCGTTAGACGGCGCTAAATATTTTGACGCTAAACTGCGTTAGCGCAGTTTAGCGTCAAAAAGTATAAATATGGGCCCAAGTGTGTACACCAAGGCCCGTATTTATACTCCGTTTGCGCCGAATTAGCGTCGTTTTTTTCGATGCAAATTCGGCGCAAAACGAACGCCATATTTATACTTTGGCGTTAGACGCGTCTAGCGCCAAAGTATGGGCAAATAGCGTCATTTTTTGGCGTAAACACCTTCCTTGCGTTAATGAGATGCAAGGAAGGCGTTCCCGTCTAAAAAAATGACGGCGACGCAAATGCGTCGTATTTATACTCCCGGGCAAAAATCACGCCCGGGAGTTGGCGGGTCAAAAAACCCCGCATTTGCGCCACTTTTTAACGCCTGGGTCAGGGTAGGCGTTAAGGGGCCTGTGGGCTTAAAATGAGCCCACAGGTGCCCTCCCCTGCCCCCAGGGCCCCCCCCTGCCACCTCTGCCCACCCCAGGAGGACACCCAAGGATGGAGGGACCCACCCCAGGGACATTCAGGTAAGTTCAGGTAAGTATACATTTTTATATTTTTAAAAAAAAATTGGTGGCATAGGGGGGCCTTATTTGTGCCCCCCTACATGCCACTATGCCCAATGACCATGCCCTGGGGACATAAGTCCCCTGGGCATGGCCATTGGGCAAGTGGGCATGACTCCTGTCTTTACTAAGACAGGAGTCATTTAAATGGCGTCTGGGCGTCGAAAATAATGGCGCAAATCGGGTTGAGGCGATTTTTTTGCCTCAACCTGACTTGCCCCATTTTAAGACGCCCTAACGCCATTTTCCCCCTACGCCGGCGCTGCCTGGTCTACGTGGTTTTTTTCCACGCACACCAGGCAGCGCCGGTCTGCTAGCGCCGGCTAACGCCATTCCATAAATACGGCGCCCGCATGGCGCTTCAGAATGGCGTTAGACTGCGCTAAATATTTTGACGCTAAACTGCGTTAGCGCAGTTTAGCGTCAAAAAGTATAAATATGGGCCCAAGTATTATTGCTAAGGCCATAAGCTGCATCAGAAGATTGGTAGCAGCATTGACACAGCACTACACATGTGATGACTGCAGGTACAGATGCAACAAAATTGTATGTTTGCCTATATCACACTCAACTAGGCCTCAGAATGAGCAAATGCACATGTTGCCTGTCCACTGTGTTGGCTTCAATGTTGGTAAGATGTAATGTTCATTCCCTCATTCAGAGTCCAACTGATCAGCACATCTAACGAGCTGCTTGCATCTAATAGTTTGGGCAAGCTTCACACAAGCCATTCAAATATTAATAAACCATGGTAACATAGTACAATGGGCTAACCTGCCTTTTAAGAATGTCTCATGTCTCTAATTTCTGTAACATAATACCTTTGGCGGAAGATGTTACACTACAACAAATAGCAATGTACCCTCCTACTCAACGGGTCGAGCTGGCACAGGCCTTGGGCAGACCTTGTCCTACAACTAGATACACACTCCACCCCTGGATAAAGCCCTCAGTGATGACGACACTCCTGGTCTTGCGACGGTCCTGGCACATCTGGTCAAACTGCTCAGAAGGCAATAGTGAGTGTCACTGTGCCCACAACAACACCTCCCACCTTGTTGTGTCAACATCCCAGCCAATCCCTAGGCCCCCAATATATGTACCTAGCACCATTCCAACCATCTTGTGTCCCCAGTCCTAGATCCTGAGGTGCAACCCAACACTCCTGACACAGAAGGTCCAGGGCCCAGTTGGAGAGGGCATCCTGTGCCAAGGGCACAGGCTTGTGGGGGGATAGGGTGAATGGGAGGGATCTCGTGGATCAGCAGAGTGAGGCCACTGGGGCTGCTGTCGACCTGATACCATCAGCCAAACATAGGCACCCTGAGAGTGATGCTGATGGACATCCATAGGAACCCTGAGCAGTGTTTTTCAACCACCATCTGCCCCTTCTTGTGGGCCAAATAATTCAAGGCCAAGCACATCTGCAGCAGCCACATTAAGGGAGATCCTGCTAAAGGTACAATCACCCTGGAACACCCCTGCCTCTGCAGCATCTGATCCCCCTTTGCAGGCGAGGACGTCCATGCAAGAATCCAGCAGTTGTAGATGGCAAGACACCCACTACTGCCAAAAGAAACCTCAACCTTAATATCTTCCTTTGTGTAGCACACATACACTCTGTGGACTGATCCTGAACCACATTTCAGTTCCTAATGGAGGAATACTCTGCACTTTGGACTTCCAATGGTGTGGCTTCTACTCCAATGATTTCATTCACCGTTACTCACCATTACATTCACCTTCAATGTACATTTTTGTTTCTTTCTTTCCCACATTATTTTCTGGATTAGCATTGTAATACATTCACCAGGCACAAACACATTGTCTGCTGTCTTAAAATTCACATTTAGCTATGCAGATATGTAAGACCAGGGGAACCATACAGTGACGATACATGCTACTTGTACAACCAGGGAAATGTTGCATGTACAATGTGTCCAGCTCAGGATTACATCTATTACACACCAACACATACATACAAGTGCCATGTTTCAGAAGAGGTTTTGTTACATTGTTCAGCACATAGACTGCGAAGATGTCAGAAACATAGAAATTCAAACATGACCATATCAGACTGTGTAGGCCACTGATATACTGGTACAGACCCCCAGACCACTGTAGGAATGGACATATCAGACACTGACCTGTTATATAGGTAAGAATGGATATGGTTGATGTCATCAGCTGGAGAGATATCCCATATCTCTCAGAAGAATGCCCACCTCAGATAATGCAACACCTAGACAGATGGCAGTGCAACTGCCCCTGATCACAGGGTCATTATAATCCAGTGCTAGTGAATCTGGTAGCATGACACAAAAAAATGTCTAGATTGTTCTACAGGCACGTTGACCTACTGTGATGAAACACATTACCAAGTACAAACAGTTCAGACAAAAAGAGTGTTTAGCCAATGTGAAGAGGAACTGACATGAATTTGGCCAACAACAACATTTGTGCTGACCACATAATGGCACACATGAAGCACCATGACCACCACACAACAACAAACCAGTCTAATAGAGTCTTCTGCATTTCCATCCTACCACTGTGCAAGCTGTCATGACGCAGGTCTTCTACACCCAAAGTCTGTGAAAAACATTCCCAGGAACAATCCATGTCCACTTTGTAAGTTCCAACAGCGCAATATACCTGTCAATGTCACAAGTCTGAAATGCCCAAATAACTAACTCATGGTGAAGGTATATGAGCAAAGAACAAAACAAGGAGTATAGTTATGAAACCATACATATGACACGAGTCACATAGCAAACGTCTGGAGAACAAAGTCCATTTGAAAAAACTGACACAAAGCAATATCATCAAAATGTGAATGTGTCAAAAGCTACCTCATCAAACACCCTTTGGCAGATTTTTCCCGAGCATCAGCTCCCTATTTCCAAAAATATACTCCACATATTATCACAAATTCAACTCCTTCCTCTTTACCACTATCATCTTCATTTGGCATTTCAGGATTCTCACCCAGTAGAACCGCAGACTCCCTTTCTTCTTCAAAGTAAGGGACATTCCTCTGCAGGGCGATGTTGTGGAGCATGCAGCATGCCACATTGATCTGATACTCATTCCTGGGTGAATACAGGAGGGCTCTCCCAGCCTTGTACAGATAGTGAATTCTGACCTTCAGGAGCAGTGGACTTCCCCTGGCATAGTTGGATTCTTTAGCAGTGTCAACAACCAAGGATGGTTGGGATATGCTGAGTCTTCTGTTTGGAATGATACATTAGTGTCACAATGATTCACTCACATGAGTGTAGCACCTGGCATTGCACACACAAAATCAGAATGACTTACCAACAAGCCAGGCCCTCTTTGGTTGCTGTTGTGACATCAGCTGGGGTATGGTTCTGTTCCGCATTACAAAGGAATCATGGGCTGAACCTGGAAATTGGGCACACACATTTGTGATGTAGCGATCTGACAAGCAGGCAACTTGCACATTGATAGAATGTAAGTGCTTCCTATTGCGATGGACTTGTTCACTGGCCTGCAGTGCCACAAATGGTTAATGGGTGCCATCAATGGCTCCCACCACATGTGGGAGTCGACAAAAAGCATAGAAGTCAGTCTTCACATTGGCTAAATCCTTACGTCTGAGGAAAATGATATAGCTGTCAATGCGTTTCATCATTGCTGATAGGTTGTCTCTTAACACACCACTGAATATCGGTTGGGTCATACAACCAGACATAGCCACTGTATATTGGAAGGACCCTGCAGAGAGTAAGTGTGATATTTCCATAACTTTAACAATGGGTGGTATGCATGTTGGATTGGTGTTTTCAACTAATGGCAAATGCACAATAGTTTCTATTGAGATGGAAGTGTGTCATGATGTGATATTCTTCCATTGTTTGAAGGTCTGGCAATTGACATACTGTGGTGCTTGTCGCCTCCTCCCTCTACCAGGGTACCTATTTGTGTAATTAAATTAATTGGAGCAATAGTCATTGTGCCCACAACAACATACATGATAAATAGAACAACAAATTTGTGAGAAAGCATTACTGACTGCAAATACATTACACCCATTGAACATCAAAGCTGTCTACTACTCAAGAGCCAAATGTGAGTCCCATGGTTATGTACACGTGTCAACAACATGGATTTAGGCATCCCCCAACTACCTGCTCCGTATGTGCCCCTCCAAATTTAACAGTCTGTTCCGACGACTAAAAATACTGTCACCGCTGGTGGACACTGCACCACCATAACATACCATCTGTGACCAGCAACACACTGCACTGGTGATTCTGTAGGAGAATCTATACAACAAGGCTACTTTAGATTGTTTGGGATGATCAGACACATATATTGATGTTGTAATGCATTTAACTGGGTCCAATAATGCATTTACAACTGCCAAAATGGCAGATGCCTGATCTAGTTCACTGAACATTACTTCTGGTACAGGAGGGCACAGTGAGTGGTCTCAGCTGAGGCGGACACAGCCATAGGGTAACGTTGGTGACTGTGGCAGTTGTGGATCAATGGCTGTGGCTGTCCACGGCGATGACCGTGTATGTGGCATACATGTATGCCACGTTTTACTAAATCACTCTCTTGACTCCTGACACTGCTGCCATCAACATTTAACCACTTTAGCTGCTGTGTGCCGCCTCTGAGAGCAATCATGCCACACCAAGCAGGTGAAAGGGCCCCTACCTTCTCTCTTGAGGAGCTGAAAAGGCTCATTGAGGATGTCCTTCCCCTGTATGGTCAGCTCTATGCCTCACCAGGGGGGCAGGCAAAAACCTCATAGGCATATTTGGCTCTGTTCAACACCATCTTTTCTTCCCTTATGGGCTACAATGTGGCTCTGAATGCCAGTGAGGATTTTTGAGTGTCTGTTGTCACATTTGTTATTCCATAAATGGGATGTACATGGTGCCTGTAGTGGAGACAAATACTCTATGAATTTCACATTACCATTGTGTTCTGTGATAAGCCCTGCATCCTCCTTCTATTTCATTCATATATCTAGGCAAGGAGACTTCACAGCCATACAATGACATATCTTTGGATGTGATGTTTGTAAATGTGAAGCAACATGCATGTGCACTACAGCATGAGCTGTGTATGTATACTGTTTTAGTCATTTGAGGACCTCGTTAGGAATGTGCATAGTCCCAATAATCACTCAGCCCACATCTAGCCTTGCTAAACTGTTGTATGAGAACCATGTAAAGACCACTGTGCCTTTTAGAGTGCCACACAACCCTGAACCCACATACAGGATGCAAAAAATGCAAAAACTGCACCACTGGATTCAAGCTAACCTGACTGATGAGGGGTGATACCTCAAAACCGGTCCTAGGATCCATGATTCTGGTCCTGGGAGGACCTGGCCGGCAGTTTGGGCTGGACTATTCCCATAGGGAACAGGGTCAAGACTGATTTGCACATGTCTGAGTCCAAATTGGTGTGGTGTGGTGGGCAAACAAACAATGGATTAAAACAGAACTTTGTGACTGGGGGTGAATGTTTGCATTGCTCATATAGGTACTGAATGCTCATCCTGCAGAGACCAGGGCCTGTCAAATGTTTTTCGCAATATGTGACATAGGCCAGGCTCAGATAGAGTTACTGTGGCTATGTAACAGTGGCACCGGGCCCATTCCCTGTAGAACTGCAGATCCTTGGATGTGGACAAAAGGAGTCTTCAGTGGCAAAACTTGGTCTGAAGGGCTTTATACACTGACTACATTACGAATGGGCCCTGGCATTACTCCCTGACCTAGAACATATTTGCTTTGAGCTGGCTTGTCCATCTGTGCCATTGACTTATGACAGGTCCCATACTCCCACAGCTCTGTTGTCCTATTTCCATAAGTCATGTTTGTACAGTACAGGCATATTGCACAAGTGACAAACCTACAGTACAGAAAGTTGGGTGATATAGGGGAGGGTATGACATGTGACTCAGCTTGGCTACATACCACCAATAAGACCAAACATACCCTAGTATGTAAGACGACATCTCTGTAGGTAAAAGGTGCATTCTGTGCTTCAGGCACATACCACACAGACCCACTCTGAAGTGGTATGAGATTATATCCGGTTGCCCACATGTCAACACATGCACAGGAAATAGACTTTACGTACCACCCATGGCAGCCCTGTTATTGTCACTTCAGTCTTAGCGTATGGTCTGTACTATGGTAGTTGCCTGTAGGGACAGTATGCATTGAGTCAATGTGGCTGGATGTAAATTTGTCTACCCAGTAAGGCCCAAAGAGTTGACCCTTTAGAAGGTTAAAATGGTGTGTGTGTTTTATTGTGGCTCATGTCACAGTAGATGTTGCTTCAGCCTTGGCTACCTGATGTCTGTAGGCTTGCTTAGTCAGTGTACACCATGAGCAAGGTAATAGGTTAGTCTGCAGATGACTCCAAAAGTGTGTATTTCTGTCCTTGCACACACTGGCAGGTGTGCTTTACACTTGTGATGTGTTGACAATTACAACATTTTTGTGCTTGGTGTTTCTGAAATGTGTGTGACACAACCAGTTGTCCAAAAAACTGGAATTGTAACCTTTTCATTTGTCTATTGCATCCATACAGGCTAATGTCCATCAGAAGAAAAGGATTTGAAGAGCCATAACCCGGAAGATGGGGACTCTGGAGATCCATAGCCGGAGGAGCGCACGCTGTTGCAAAATGTGGGAGGACCTGAGACGCTGGACGCAGAAGATCACAGAGGTCCAGCTGGGGCTGTTCTCCTAACGTGAGTGGGGAACATGCCGGAGCCTGACCCCCTAATGGCTTGCATTCTGGAGGTGGCATACTCCGAGCTTAATTGGCGTTTGAGGGGAGCACAGCAGCTACAAGGGGGTGAGTCCTGTGCAGATTTCTGCTGGTTACATTGCCAAGTTGATGTGTTGAGGTCTGCCATGTCCCCCTAAAGATTGGAGATAGGCCATGTGTGACACAAAAGATGAGTAATTGTTTGTGTAGGTATTAACATGGTGCATGCTGATGTGCCTTGCCTATTGCTTCAGTGACCTAGGACACAACAATGTACAGTCCACAACCAATGTACTCTCCAGGGGCCAACATGTGGCTGAGTACAGAGATCAATCAGGTCATCTTGTTTGTTGGTGTGGGTGTCATTTGTACCCAACAGTTCACTTGTTTTCAGTGTGTCAGCCCCAACAACATACAGCATGAGGTAAGAGACCACTGTACTCAGCCATGTGCTTGCTCATTTGAGTATATTGGAATCTGTCCCCCACAGGCCACTTGTTTATAGTGTGTCATGAGTGCTGGTGCCTCACTACTGTCTCTTATGTGACTGTGGCCATCATAAATGTAACAGAGCATACATTGCACTTGGATGCAGTGACAGAGAAATACTTTCCCTTTGTAAGTAGTGAATGTCCATTGACATGATCACTTGCCAAATTCCTTGTGGCTACCTGTTAGCATTTGTACCTTTCACCTTTGGCATACCTTTTCACTGCTGTTTCATGCATGGTCTACCTGTCTTCATGGGATGAAGTCTGATTCCCTCAGATATGTGTGCATGTCAGCACGTGTTAGGAATTGGACATATGTGATGAGCCTACAGTTCATGTGGTGCCACAGAGGAGAGTGTGTCACCATTGCTTGGTGGCTCACACACCATCACTCCATGTAATTTGGCATTGTACAATTTCAGAAGCAATGAAAGAAAGACAAGCAGGATTACAGTTTTGACTCAGAATGTGCATGTCCATGCCATTGATATAGAATCATGATATAGTGGCCAGCTCCACGTCACCAGAACACCGCCACACCAAATCATGGAACGTGATTCGGTGGGCGGTGTTCTGATAACGTATGGTGGAGGTGGAACAGCCTCCACTTCCCCGCTGACCGCCAGTATGGCTGCTGGCGGCTCTCCGTCCGAAAAAGGACAGAGGGCTGCCAGCAGTCATAATACGCCACACGGAAAACCGCCTGCACTGGTGGTCTTCAGCACGGCGGTACCTCGGCGGTCTTTGAAAAAGACCGCCGAGGTCGTAATGAGGGCCATAGTGTTGATGCAGATCAGTATGATTAGTCAAGTTGGTTACATTTACATCAAGAGGTCTATTCTCCTTCCTTGGATATGTCACTTTCTGTAGAAGTGTCGAATCACAACGATCCTGGGACCACAGCCAGGAAAGAAGTTGGTTGTCATCAGAGGAGGACACCCTGCAGATGTAACGACGATGGGGCATATTTAAGAGCCCCTAGCGCCACCTTAGCGCCACCATAGCACCATTTTTTTACACTAAGGTTGTATTCTCCCGCTCCATATTTACAAAGTGGCCAATGCATGCATTGCGCCACTTTGGAAACCCTTGCGCCACATTATGCCTGCGCCAGGCATATTGTTTGTAAGGGAGGGGTGTTCACCCGTTGGGAGGGCCGAAAAAATGGTGCAAGGAAATCTAAGAGATTTCCTTGCACCATTTTGTTCTGGCACTTTTAACGCCTGCTCAGAGCAGGAGTTGAAAGGGGTTATGCAATTTAATACAATGGGCCCCTATGTACAATGCAGGCGTAGTGTCAAAATGTAGGTACTACTCCTGTAGAGTACATCAATAGCATCAGAAAAAATTATGCTATTGCCCCCTACCCTGCACCATGGTGCGCTGTATATTAAATACAGCGCACACATCGTGGCGGTAGGGGGCACTAAGGGGGCAAGAAAACTCGTGCTGCACTATGCCCCTATGTTTTGTATTATTGTTGAATGTTTCTGCTCTCATTTTATTCTAGGTCAAATTTTCAAAACATTGCATAGAGGCTATGGATTATGTTTGTTTTAATATTGAGTTAGCCTATATGTTTTAAGGGTTGATATTATACAGCATTGCATAAGTTGTAGATCTTTATTAGTTTTTCTTTTAATGAGGAAAATGTTATAATAATGTGGAAGTTTACCAGGGAGTGGAACGGTGACTGCGAGTCCGCCTGCAACGTTTGTCAGTTGCTTGGTGCCGCTGGCTGACCCCAGGCTCTCCTGGTTGTGGGCGTTCACTTTACTAAAATAAACTTGTTCTTTATATAACCTGGCCTCTGTGCTTCATCTTAACAAAATGTGACAGCCCCAAAGTGCATGGGAACTTTAATGGAAAAAGACCAGAAAATAATGGATTGACTAGTGACAACAGGATCATTATGATGACATGCCACAGTCAGTAGCTTGAAACACGGTTGCGCTATGCAACAAAGTTCTACCCTGACTGAAGGAGAATTATGTGATGGAAGAGCATAGCAACTCATCTGGAAGAGCTTAAAGAAGCCCGCATTCCAAAATGGCAGCGGAACAATGCCTTATCGTCCTCTGTGCAGAAAAAGAAAATGCTGGAAACCTATGAAGAAGGAAGGAACAGGGCAGAATGAGCTCAGAACTCAACCTCAATCTTTAATTGGCTTCTCCTCCTGCACTTCTTTCCCTGAAGTTGCTCTCGAAATGAAATGCTGAATCTTTTTGATCTCCTGTCATTATATTTAAAATAATTGGATTTGCAATTATCGCTATACTTAGTTACTCCCCCTGACATTTGTGTAGACACATTTCCTCCCCAAAGCATTTTCTATCTTTCAGAATCATAATAGTTTCCAACGTGTCCCTGTTTGAACGGCATCCATGTGACCATTAACTGTTATTTCTTAGCATTTTTGCTCATTATGTTTACTTAGTGAGCTGTATTTGACCTGTCTTCACACCTTTCATAATACCTTCTTTTTTCAAGGCTTTGACAGCCTAGATGAGTCCTCTGACAATATAGAATACCCATTTAGGGCTAGTGATGCTGGAATAATTTACAGAGTGCTGTCAAAGGTATGTCATACTGGTTGTAAAAAAATCCAAGTGTTAACACAAAGTGTAGCCAATGAACCAGGCCCCTTCAGCCAAAGAATGGTGTGCCAACAGTGTCTGTGCAGTAATGCATTTTTAATCACTTCATCCTAAATAAATGAATAGCGAATGATGTGCTATGGTGCTGCCTTTTATATTGAACACATTTTCCTTTGGCATGGCAAAATGTAATGGCCATTAACTTTGCTCAATTATACAGCTTTACAGTTAAACATATGCAGTGCATAAAGAACAACATGCTGAAATCGAATTTCTGCATTTAGGGCCACATGTACAAACTTAAGGTTTTGCGACTTGCAAATTGCAAGTCATAGCGACTCGCAATTTGCACCTCGCAAAACCTGATGTACAACAGTGTCAATGACACTGTTTGCGATTCCCAATTGGGTCGCAAATGACCTACCTCATGAATATTCATGAGGTAGGTCACAATGTGCGACCCCATTGGGAATGGCCGCCCTCACAGGGATGGTGGCCTGCTGGAGACAGCAGACCACCATGTCTGTGATTTCTTTTAAATAAAGCAGTTTTTTTTTTAAATGCATCCCGTTTTCCTTAAAGGAAAACAAGATGCATTTCAAAAACAAAAAATGAAAAGTTTTCTTTTCATTTTTTCAGAACAGGCAATGGTCCATAGGACCACGGCCTGCTCTAAAAAATATTTTCGCTGCCATTCACAAAGGGGAAGAGGTCCCATGGGGACCCCTTCCCGTTTGTGAATGGATTAGCACCACTTTGAAACTGGTGCTAACTGCGATTATTTTGCCACCGAATTCGCAGTCACAAAACAATCATACATGGGGCTGCGACTCCTAGTTTAGGAAGGGAACACCCCTTCCTAATTGCAACTCACAAACCCTTTTTGCAATTCAGTAAATAGATTACCGAATCTCAAAAAGGGGTCTATACATCCCAAAAAGCATTTTCCACATCGCAAACGGGCCCGATTCGCTGTTTGTGATGTGGAAAATGCTTAGTACATCTGGCCCTTGGTTATCGTAAGTGCATTAAATGCAAAGGGTCTTGGTTTATTATGCTTTATTAAAATATTTATTTTCATTAGACCTCAGAATTATGAAAAAAACGATGTCCCTTATCTGATCTTTCCTTACTGCTGGTATATTTTTTAATATTTCAGTGTTGTGTGTTAGAGAACATTTGACATCCTGCAACCTTAGCTTTCATACTTGGTGCGCTCCAGCAAGCATGTCACTGGGTCTCCATTACTAAATTCCCTCACTTTGCAGTCAAGGAAAGGAAAAGAAAATGCCAAACTTGATATTAAATAAGCATCAGTTAGTCAGAAGGCATTGCATGGCACTTGGCCTCTGTCTTTGAACTCTACAAAATGCAACAAGATAAAAACTAAGGGGCAAATTTACAAGAAACTGGCACATCAGTGCTGATGTGCCAGTTTTCTTGTGTTGTCCCTGCCCCATCTAACAACACCAGAGGTGCATTGTATTTACAATATGGCACACCAAGTCAGTCGTTAGGCCAATAGCATCAAAAAAATTTACAAAGTGCAAGAAGGCCATTATGTTTCTATGGGTGCATGATTTTAACCCCAGCTTTGAGAAGGCATTAAAAATGATGCCAAAAATGGAGCAGTGAAATCTTGTAGATCTCACTGTGCCATTTTTGTGGGTCTCCCACCGCTAGAACGCCCCCCCCCTTCATACATTATGCCTGGTGCAGACATAATGGGGTGAAAGGGGTGCAGAGTGCTGCAATGCGAGTGGCAAAAAGGCCTTCCTAACATCACATTAGTGTAAACAAAATGAAGCTAATGTGATCCAGGAAGGCTCTAGGAGATTGTAAATATGCCTCTAAGATTAAAAGGACTTCTCATTTCTCATTCTCCTTCTGAATTTCTGCAGCTTTATTCTGGGGTTGCTGTAACACCTCCTGCACCCCAACTCCCACTGCTGATGCTGTGGGCTGAATGTCAATGATATCAAAAAGTCAACTTTGGTGACTTCAGGAGCAAAGACAGATCTTATCACAAGCCATAAAAGACAAAAACGTTCAACTCTGGGGGAAATTTCACCTTCCAGGTCTTCTCTCAAGGTGTCCACAGCAACTGCAAGTCAATACAATGAATTTATTATCTTCTTTGATGATTTCAAGAGGTTTGGGGCCCCTGCTGGCATTGTCCAAGTTGCGAAACCTAACGTTTTTCACAAAGGTCAGGCCCAAATTTTTCAAATTGTCCAGCAGGCAAGGGATTTCTTGAGCTCCCTTAAGAAGTAACAAAGGTTCTAGTAAATCACTCAACTAACACAAATATTGTATAAGGATTGTATTTTGTATTAAGATTTGAGATGTATCATTAATGAGGAGCTATTGTCCACAATGTTGTTTACATAATGTTCATTTAATGTGCATACATCTCAGCCTACCTACTGTCTCCTCTGGGATGCAGGTTTTGAGACTACCATGCCAGTGCACTCCAATTCTGGGATTGGGGGGTGAGTCACAGAGGTGGTGTGCCCACCACTGGGGGTGAGGTCTTGATGTCTTGGGCCTCTTTTGGCAGTAGGGAGTGGAATCTCAACATGGTGGGAGGTGAGAAATGTGCAGGTGGTTCAAAAATTGTTGTATGCCTTTATTCTTGTAAGTAGGCTTTCAGGGCAGACTTCAGGAGAGGTGGGTCAATTCGAGGTATTGACTTCAAGGCTCTTAATTTGATCATTAAATGATCGCCAGACAGACTAATCAGCTCCCTCGCAGAACTTTCAAAATTGCTTCTTGCAATGCTAATGGGATAAATAATTCCAACAAATACTGAGCCATACTTCAGTGGCTAAGATCCTTCCAAATCCAAGTCATTGTATTTCAGGAGACTCACTTTAAGCAACAGGCAAATATTCCTAGTACTCCTAGCTTTATCTCTCATTATTTTTTTGCCTCCGTTAGTGCAGCTGTACGTGGGGTTGCGGTCCTTCATACTCAGGAATTTCAAGGAGAAGTGCTTCAGGTCTGTCATGACCCCCAATCAAGATGGGTAGTGATCAATGTTAAAATGGGGAAACAACTAGTTTGCCTTTCAAGCTTTTACGGTCCTCTTGAGGATCAGATTGCCTCCCTGTAGAATCTTTATGATCTTTTGAGTACACCTTCTGACCTCTTGATAGTAGGAGGCGATTTCAATATAATTCAAGGCATGAAACTCGATGCATCCCGCAAAAATTGAGCACAAAATAAACCGCAAGCTTTGTGATTTTTTGTCAAAATGTATTCGTGATTTGGCACTTCAGGATCCGTGGCGGCTCGATTATTCTTAGGCCCAAGCCTATACTTGTTTTTCGGAAAGGTTCAATCTAGCCTCAAAGATAGATTTTGTTTTTAGTTTGTCTTTATTGAGATAGGGCTGGCTCAAGCATAATGTAAAACCCCTTTTCGGCCTATTTGGTTCCAGTGTTCTAACTGTTTCTTCCAGAACGACAGATAGAGAGACCTAGGTGGTGTCTAGACAAGTCTTTATTAACTGATGAGGGTTGGATTCCAGTCTTAATGGCATCACTTACTGAGTTTCTAGTTAAGAATGAGGCAACTGCTTCAATTGTTTTCAATTTGAGAGTCACGTAAGGCATTCATCAGAAGGGAACCCATTGTTTACAAGGCCTCCTAAAAAAAGAAGGAAGGAAAAAGTAGACAACATTCAGCAAAAACTCAGACATGCCCTCCCATCAAGTTCACCATGAACGCAATTCATGGGCCTGTGTTCAGGATGCCAGATTCAAGCTGAAAGACCATTTTCTATTGCAGGAGATAGTTAATCAAAATACATACTTTCAGCAGCATTATGAAGAGAGTGAGCATGTAGAGAGGTTCTTGGCTCATTTTTTCAAAAAGGGTCAAAATGCCCCAATAATAAAAACTATATTTGATGAGACCCAGGGTCAAAATGTGGATTGGCCTAAGTTGATAGGCAGCGTATTCTTAGCACATTACACAAACCTTAATACACAAGCGATTGTGGTGCACGATCACCATATAAATGAATATCTTGATTAAGTTACTTTACTAAGTCTTAATGAAGAGCTTCAGGCAACATTGCTGCAGCCAAATACCATCATGGAGTAACTGACCCCATTAAGAGCTCTTCTAATGGCAAAGCTTGCGGTGAAGATGATCCTCCTGCAGAATTGCATAAGGCTCTTTCCGAGCAGATTGCCGCAACCCTAGCTGCATTATTTAATGCAATATTTATGACCAAGGAAGTGCCTAACTGCTTCATTAGGGTGGTAATAGTCAGTTTTCTCAAGAAGGGCAAGCCGGGGGCAAAACCAGATTCCTATCGCCCTATCAGCCTCCTTAGTAATGACTATGAGCTCCTTATGAAAATGTGAACAGTCCGCATTATCCCGTTAGTCCAGAGCCTCATACGCAGAGATTTGTGTAGGCCTCCTATTGCCTGAAGGCCCTCCTTTCATACATTATGCCTGGTGCAGCCATAATGTGGCGCACTAGGGTGTAAAGCGGTGCAATGCGAGCATTGCACAACTTTGTAAATACGCGCAGCAAAAAAGTCTTCCTAACGTTACATTAAGGTAAAACAATTACTCTAATGTGATGCAGGAAGGCACTAGTGGCTTGCAAATATGCCCCTAAGATTAAAATTACTTTTCACTTTTCATTCTCCTTCTAAAATTCTGCAGCATTATCTTCGGGTTGCTGCATCACCTCCTGCACCCCAACCTCCAGTGCTGCTGCTGTGGGCTGAACGTCAATGATGCCACACAATCCACTTTGGTGACTTCAGGAGCAAGTACAGATCTTATTGCAAGCCATAAAAAAGAAAACTTTCCACTCAGGGGGCAATTTCACCTTTTAGGTCTTCTGCGACATGTCCATAGCATCTGCACGTAAATGTCATCAATTTCTCATCCTCGATAATTTCAAGAGGCTTGGGTCCCTTCTGGCATTGTCCAACTTGTGAAGCTTAAGGTTTTTCACAAGAGTCAGGCCCACATTTTTAAAAAGTGTCATGCAGGCAAGGATTCCCTGGGCTCCCTCCCAGGGTCTCTGTCTCTACCAACACAACTTTTCTGCTTCAGGCAATAAACTATTATTCAAGCAACAAAATCAAGGCCTTTATAATAATGCTTGATACAGAAAAAGAATTTGATCTAGTACAATAGGAGAATCCTGAGGAGATTCAAATTACCTCACAAATTAGTTCAGTTTCTAACAAATCTTTATCAAGGGGCCAAAGCAAAAATCTTAGTTAATTCACAAGTAGTTGGTAAGGTGTGATACACTGTGGGACCTGCTAGGGATGTCCTCTATTCCAGGTTCTCTTTGCATCATTTATTGAACCATTAGCTTCGGCTCTTAGATAAGATGTGTCTGTTAAAGCTCCAATCCGAGGAGCACCCAAACTAAAACTCTCCGCAGAGACACAATTTTGTACCTCGCTGCTGATACCCAGAATATTGGGCGCGCCTTTGAACAGATCAAAGCCTTCTCTGATCTAGGAGGCTATTGGATCAACAAACCAAAAAAAATCTGAGGCACTACTTTTTAACAGCCACAAATCAATATTGCCATGGAAATGTAAATCAATTACCGGACCTCTTACTCAATTCGATATCTGTGTTTCCCAAAACGTCTCAAATCTTTATTTGCTCAACTATCTCTCCACCCCTAAGAAAGCACAAGATCTTATGCATGAAGTCCAGAATTCCCCATTGACAATAATTGGTTGCATTTGGGTTTCTCTAAATTTCAAGATTTTATATAAGCAGGCAACGTGAAAGCATGGGAACAACTCAAAACCAATAATCCCACAATCCCATATTCTTTAAGCTTTTCATTTTTGCAGCTCTCCCATTATATCCAGTCAATGCTTTCTTCAACCTGTTACCCATCCAAATCACTCTCTTCTAAAATTGCTCAAGCCCTGTGGGTTCAAAAACAAACAGCAGTTGGGAATCAGTACCAAATTCTTCAGCAAGAGTTACCACCAAGATCCTCCCATCTGCTTTAAATGGAATAATGACCACAATAGGCTGCACAATAGATCCCCAGTCCTGAAAGCAGTATAATTTATTTTCCCATAAAGCCAACTTTAAGAAAATGGCTTTTTATACAAAAATGGATGCTCCATTATACACCTCATGGGTTAGCAGGATGTTTCCATCAATTTCATATGAATGCTTTAGATGCCATTGTAAGGCTGGCGATTGGCTTCACATTTGCTTCCTCTATCCTCTTATTACTATCTTTAGGGACAAAATCTTCCAGTCGATCAGTAAGCAACTTCAGGTACTTTCTAGTACCAGATCCTATTGGAACCTTGTTTGGCATATCTAGTTATTCCGAGCTGTCAATACAATCAAAACAATTCTTCTTCATTGCATCCTTAATCGCAAAATCTTTTATCTTGCAGCAATGGAGAACACCCTCACCTAAGTCATATGATCTTTGGGAATACAAATTAAATTGGTCCAGCTCAAAGAACAACTCTATGCCCAAAGAATTGGGGCTGCTCGGAAATACCGCCGTATTTGATGTAATAACTTAATACTTTCAGGGTAACCAGGATACGAAGAAATTGTAGGGAATGGCTAATCAAGAAAAATAAAAGACAAAGTAGCAATTTCAATGCGATTATTTTGATGTACTATATTGTAAATGTAAGTCCTTATTTTTTTTAATTCTGCATTAAGTATCTAGTATATTATAGATGTATGTCCTGATCTGAGACGTCGACCCCCCTAACTTAACGTTTTCCTCTGAAATCCTGAAGTATGATTATCTATACCTGCACATATCTGCACATATCTGCACACTAAATAAAATCTTTAAAAAAAATACTAAACAGAGGTCAGATTTATTTGCCCATCATGTGCTCCCTTTACTTACTCTTTTGCCCTCTCATCTCTTCTTTTTGGACACTTAGGTACGTTTGTCCACCTTTATATTGTCTGTAATATACCTACCAACTACCCCTTTGATAAAGTCAACAGTCTTCTTGTCAGCCTAGCAGAATGCATGCTACATTAACTGTATAGTCAAGAAAGTGAATCCCATCTCCCCTGTCCTGACATGCCTCAACAGACTTCTCCTCGGAGCCAGGGTAAGACCTACACTTAATTTGCATTAGTGGTTGTAGGTGGTGGGAACTCGTTCCCCCATTTTGGAGGACCTGAACTTTTTTTTCCATTATCAGGAATTAAAGTATAGCAAGAGTGAGAAAGGCAGATAAAGGAGCTAGGTGAAGAAGGGAACATTGGGAAAACATTTAGAAAAGGAGAAAGCAGGGATGAAAAAGAAGCTGCAAGAGTGAAATAAAGAGAATTTAATTGTAAAGCGGTAGAAAAAAGAGGCACGAGCAACCCAGTAATGGGAATATTATGGCATTCAGCAGTGCTTGTGGCAGGATCCTTTGAGAAATGTTGAGTTCCTAAACATATTTTTAAAGAAATTAAGCACTAATCCTTTGTACTTCCAGCAAATGTCTCGGCAGTCTACCACACACATTGATTACATAACAAATGTTCCACCTACTCCTGGTCACAGATTGCACCCCTGCACCTCCATCTACTTTATGCCCCCTTCCCCTTATGATGAGACATGCAGTTGTTGAAGACCAAGGGCTTGATTCAGATCTTTGGAGTAATGGGTCTGCTGCCACTTTTTTTTATGGAAAACCTATCCGCCAACCTGGCAGCCCCCTTAATTCAGATGTTGACTGTTCCGTAGATGAAAGACTGCCTGAGTCCCGCCGACTCCACAAAGGATTCTCATTCGCGTCGATGGTGGCACTGGTAAAAGTGGCTGGTGGCGAACTCCAGCCACTGTTTCTGTTGTGCAGATTTGGAGGTGCCTGACCGTCAAGCAAACTGTGGCGGTCCGACCTCCACATCCAAGTCGGCAGATTGGGGGGAATGAGGTAAAAACATTTTTTCCTAACCCTACTTCCATTTTCAACTGGACACGACTGGACAAGACTGGACACACCTTCCATCTCTGCTACCACTGGACCACAGAGAAGACACAACCTACTCCGTTGCCAGACTCAAAGGTAGTGAACCCACATTACGTGTCCGTTGTGTGGTCACTGCACATGAGCTTCAAATCACTGCAGTCATATACATCACAGTAATTTTTTAAGATGACTGTGGCATGCATATGTCGAGTTAACAATGGTGTCTGACATGGATGGGGCACACTGGTATAAGACAACTAATGCACACATAAACAACTGTCATTTTGGTGTCAGTATTCATTGTCAAATTAATGCTGGAACCATATTGACATTATAATCACACTTGTCAACTATGTCCTTTTGTGCGGATTGCAAGAGGACCTGAACGTGAAATGTTGTGCTGCCAGCTGTGTATGTGAGTCATTATGTGTATGTGTGTGTGAGAATGGATTGGCTAATTGAGGTGGGTGGAGCTGAAGTGGGTGATGTGGTTGTGTCAGTATGTGCCACTTGCATATGGGTCTGATGTTGGTGTGTATGTTGTGCTGCTGTGTGCAACATTCAGGTGAGTGTTGTTGTTGTGTGGCAGTCGTTGTAGTGATGTACCTTTGTGCGAGTGTGTTTGTGTAGATGAGTGTGTAGTTGTGTTGGTTGTTGTGGTTATGACGTGTGTGGGTTTAGTATCAATAGTGTATGTGTGTTGTACTATGGATGTATGTCAGAGTATGTTTTTAGCATGTGCGTGTTGTGTGGTGTTGGAATGGCAATGGATAATTGTGTGTATGTGATGTGTTGTGTTGTGTGTTGTGCAGGTGGACACAAATGGCTAATCTACAGTGTGTGCATGTGTGACTTACCTCTATTCCATAGCCACTGCTATTGTGCGATGTCCATTGGGTCCAGGGACGGGCTCCCTCTGTCAGCAATTTGCCGCCAGTATACTGTCTGCATGACTGTAACGTGGAAATACAGGGAGCGGAATGCCATTGATTTGATGGTGTTCTCGGGCCCACGGTGGCAGCAGATTGGCAGAAATACCGCCAAGATCTAAATCAGGCCTCAGGCCCTTGGAGTTTGGTGGACTGAACACAGTATGCCGTCAAACTAGTTTTCTGTCGGTCGGACTTGGAATACAACCCTCAAAGCTTAACGAGAGTGATGGATTTATTACCACAATAATGTTTCAAAAGTAACCAACCTCCATCAGCCTCTAACACACAAAGAAATCATAAAAGAGGCAATGGAAATCACAGAGAAATATTATTGTGGCGGATTTACTTTATTGAGGTTCGATTACTCCCCTCTTCTATGATATAATGTTTTCCTTTTTGTTTTTCCACCACAAAATTATCTTCAAATCCCCACCAAATCAACAAAATCCCCTTTGATCTGTAGATTGTTGACCTTTGTCTTGAGTCAGACATATCTTGTAAGGCAAGCTCAAGTCAGCGGAGCCTGGCAGAGGCTGGCTTTGGTTTGTGCAGATAGAGTGCCACCCGAAGAGGATAGCCTTAGAGATAACAATGTTGTGCTACGAGTTTTCCGTATGTGTCTTCCTTATGGGAAGGGGGATTTAAAAAGCTACTTCAATGGCTGATTATTTTCTTATTGTCTTGACATAGACAGCAATAAAGTCATTACATCTGGAGTCCTGGAGCTCTCTAACATATTATCTAACATCGACTGACTCTTGGCGTGGTTGCACTGACTGGAAATCTCGGAAAAAACGAGCAGAAGCTACTTTATGACACCATCAGAAGGCCTTCGAAATGACTGCTAAGAGAATGCGAGAAAATATAATGTTGCCCGCGGCCCCTGAGAGTCTTTGCACTATCTGCACCTGGGGAGAAATCATGCACCTTGAGCACACCGTGTTCTAGAAAGAACTTCGGGACTTACTATGAAGATATCCACTTTCCCTTCTCATACACGTGTCCCTTTTGCCACCTTGGGGCCCCTCCAGAGAAACGTTTTCTGAACAATGAGACCATTTTAAACTAAGACTCTTATATCAGAACACACACAGGGAGCTAAGAAGAAATGCATATGAAAGGGGCATGGGTTGACAACATTTCGAATGGCTTACATTTCTAAAAATGCTTCAATGTTGCGAAAACATCGTTCCAGTAATTGAAGTTACCATAGTTTATTATTTTTTACACATTGAGGATCAGTAATGCACATAGGCACAGTCGTTTCCAGAGATGTTCTTTCTTTATATGAATTTTATTGGTTTTCCAGAGACAATGGAAACCATGTCCTGGAATGTTCCTGCATTTTAAGGCTATCTCTAGTCATCAATAATTGGAAGGGTGCAGCACTGAGGATGATCTGAAATTATTATTCCAACTCCGTTATATTCTTTCTTTCTTTAGTACTCCATACAATTATTTTGCTTTCTTGTATATCTTCTCTTGTGAAAAGAAAAGCAACCCTTACTTTAATGGGAACCGGGCCATACAATATTAAAAAAAAAAAAACAGTGGTTCTCATTGACATCATAGTTTCGCAGAATCAACACAATATCAAAAGCAACGATAGCTGTAAACAATTATTGTGTTCACAAAAACAATTCCAATATCAGTAGCAACAATAGCCGTGAACAGTTTCAGAACAAGTACTAATAAATAACAAGACTATCAAAGTAATCAGTTTCATGATATTTTATAGCATATTATTGCAATATACCTAATTACACAAAAAATCAATGCATTCTGCCCCATGTGAGAGGGGAACACCCAACCACAGATAGTAACAATATCCACTATATTCAACAAAGAGAAATAAAATAACGAAAAAGTGTGTTCCATTGACAGCAAATGACCATGTGTTCAAACTGAGTCCGAGGATTATGGTAAATCCAAGCCTATTCCTGTATATGGCTTCTGATAGGTTTGTTTTTGCATTTAATGTTGACGACTATTCAAACCAGTTATGGACATAGGGTCTCATCAGGAACAACTAACAGAGGCACAACCTAGTTGGGTGGAAAAAAGTATTTCCTTTAGAATAGGTAAAGATGGCCATTGTACGTGTCCAGGATTACTTATGATGGCACTGTACCTTGTCACGTAGCCTCCGCTACAGTTAACAACTCAAAGAACCACACCTGTGCAAGATACCAAGTGATGTGGTAAAAGAGTAAAGTACTCACTCAGGGTCCCAATAAGGCTATATTAAAAATAAATTAAAGCAATTGGTAAATTTCTATATCAAGAGTACAATATCTACAAACTGGTTGTTAGGACAAAGCACTTACCCCTGAGTGTGTGTCAAGGGTGATGGACCTCCAAAAAGTTAAAGGTAAAGCGAAGGCCCGAGGACAGGACCTATTCAGTGTATCGGGAACTCAACAATAATTCCCTGCGGCCAGGAATCACAATGGTTTCACTGCTGTGACAGCAGCTTGCTAGAGGTGCACAAGTTAGCCTCAGTTTAGTCGCCTCCTTCAGCGCTTCCTCTTGACACTGACTGGGGCCAAAATGAGGTTTAGAATGCATGCATTCCACAGGGGAGAGGAAAAAAAGACAAGAATGATCCACAAATTCCCCCATTTTGAATTAATCATTCGAGGACTGTATATGTAGAACAAGCATTTGCAATGCAATGGGTCCAGCGTTTGCTCGAGTTAGAGCTATTATCGTTGTAAATCCTAAATTGATTTTTCTTGCCACTTAAACTAAAAATAAAAAGTAAAACAGTTGACATAAGAGAGCTGATTCAAAGCATCATGTCCGCCATGAGCGTGAGCGTGAAGGAGAGACACAAAAGGAAAAAGAAGTTCAATCACAGTCAAACATATCGGCAAATGTAAAATTATCTATGTAACAGGGTTGATGGCCAAGGCGGTAACAAAATTGCCCCAAGGAACGTCAAACGTAAAGCATTTACCAATTATGATAAAGGATTTTTGAAAGCCAAGCCCATGAACGAGTGATAGTGATGGGCGTGCGGTGGGCGTGGTTAAATGTCCACAGATAGATTACAAGACGTCAGAGCGCTTGCGCCCTCGACCTAATAAGGCTTATCCAGTTAAAATCTAAAATACCTAGCAAGGTAGACCAACAGTGCATGTGTGGAATCTGGAATAATTCAGTTGTTTCAGATTCTACTCGGATGTATCTAATGTTTCAGATACAGTACCACAGTTCCTCATGCAATTGTATGGTTTAATTCTGTTTTATTGATTTTAGCCATAGGGCAATACAATATCCTCCCAGCTACATTCACTGGGAGGTGGGAAACAAAAAGTCAACAATAATGGGGAGCATAGGCAAGAAAGTATACAGGGAGGGGAGAGATAGTCAGGGTGAGGTGGAAGAAATGACGCAACGAGCCCAAGATGAAGCATGTTGGAGCACCCCTGGCTCATACAGGGGCATGGGGGCTCAGGTAGAATGCTCCCATGGGGGGGTCAATCATTGAGAGGCAACGGCTGTGTGAGCCATAGCATGCAAAGATAGAAAGGGCACGTTAATTCCTGAAACTCTCCTGCTAAAAACCATGTATAGAAACCCCAGTTTTATCGAAACGTTGGTATAGCATCGATGCCCTAACAGGATTGCAGAACCTTTTTAGCCACCCCTAGAACTGATGCAATCTCTTGCTCTTGTGCAGATTTTGGGGGATAGGTCAGTGGGTTTGGTAGGGCTAACAGAATATAACTGGGGAATCAAGGAAGTTCTTTGTTGTGCATTTTATCACTATCTGCCAGGACGTCTGTCCAAAACATTTGGACCTTGGGGCAGTGTCAGAGTAAGGGGCAGATTTAAGAGCCCGTAGCACCTCCTTGGGCCACAATAGCGTCATTTTTTTGACGCTAATGTGGCCCAACGAGGTCAAAATCGATGCGCCAAATTTGCAAAGTGGCGCAATGCATGCCTTGTGCCACTTTGTAACCCTTTGATCTATGTTATGCCTGCGCCAGGCATAAATGTATGCAAAGGGGGCGTTCCCGTTAGGGGGGCCAAAATTATCTAAGAGATTTCTTTGCATATTTCTTTTTGCACTTTTAACACCTGCTCAGAGTAGCCATCAAAAGGAGGCACACCGTTGCTTACACTGGGCCTCAATGGGCATTGCAGGATTAGTGTCAAAGTTTTTTATGCTAATCCTGCTAAGCTCCGAACTAGAGTCAAAAATTTGGAGCTAGTTCCCTAACTATCGCCATGGTGCGTCGTATCTTAGATACGGCGCACACATGGTGGTGTTAGGGGGCACCAAGGGGCACAAGAAAAGTGGCGCTGCACTAGGTGAAGCGCCACTTTCCATAGATCTGCCCCTACCTGTGTTAAGGTACCAATTTGACCACATTGCCTCCATCAGTTAGGATCCTCACCCGGTTTCCACTCGGCCACCCTAGCAGGTGTCAAATACCAGTAATACGCTATTTTAAGGAACATTTCTTTATCCGAGGTGCTGCAGTCTGAGGCACAGTGCACAATATGATGCCATTCCTGGTTGGTGAATTTGCAGTCAGATTCCCATTTTCACCACCGATGTGCTACTGTTTTAGCGGGATTGATAGGAGTGAGGAGGAATGTGTAAATGTCAAAGAGAATCTGGTGGATTGGCGGGTGAGAAGCTATTTTTTTAATGGCATAAGAGGCTGGCTGCCATGAGGTTCTACATGGAGCTGTAACATCCAATGGCGAATGGCAAGGTATTGCCACTATGCCAAAGAGGGAAGGCCATAGTCAGTTTGGAGCTGTGTGAAGTCCATGATCCCCTCCAAGTTAAAGAGGTCTCCCACCCTTTTACAACCAGCTTCCTGCCAACAGAGGAATGCGGGCCCCTGTGACGCTGCTGGGAAATCTGGGTTACCCAATATTGGAGTTAAAGGGGAAACACAGGAAGAGAGATGGTATCGTTCCTGCATTTTAACCCACACCCCTATTCATGCTCAAACCACCAGAGAGACATATGCTGCCAATGGGCAATGTACTTTAGGAAGCCATGGGATCTTCCAGATGTGTCTCCTGGCAATGGCATGATCTATATGACACTAATGTTTTCGGGCTGGCTCTGGCCCCTTCCACAAAGTACTGAAGCTGCCCAGCCTGATATTATCTCAGTAAGTGGGGTACACTTACTGCTTCTTTGCCATTCTCACCTTTTTCCCCACCCAGATCTATTAAGCATTGTAGTTTATCTATTATGTGTGCAGGAGGTTGTAGGGGTAATGTCTGCATGATATATAAGACCCAGGCCAGTAAAGTAATTTTAACGGCTGCCAAGCGTCCTAACCATGACAGGGTGTATTTCTTCCAGGTGGACAGGTCTGATCTGGTGTTAGAGAGAAGCATGGCATAATTTTCATGGGCAGTGCGCCACTTTGTAACCCTTTGCGCTACTTTATGCCTGCTCCAGGCATAATGTATGCAGAGGGGAAGTTCCCCATGTAAGGGGGCTAAAGAAATCTGAGAATCTCTTAGATTTCTTTGTGACATTGTTTTCGGCACTTTTAAAGCCTGCTCTGAGCAGGCGTTAAATGGAGGCTCCCATTGGTTACAATGGGCCTCTGGGTGTTTTGCAGGATTAGCGTCAACATTTTTTACGCTAATACTGCAAAGCACTGAACTAGCGTCAACAACTCAGACACTAGTTCCCAAACTACCTCCATTGTGCACCGTATGTTAAATACGGCGCACACATGGTGGCATTAGGGGGAGCTAAGAGGCGCAAGAAAAGTAGTGTTGCACTATGTGCAGCACTACTTTTCATAAAAATACCCCTTTGTTCCAGATAAAAGCCAGTCTGAATGAATGTCCCCAGCAGATTCCTTATTCCCTCAGGAAATCTGCGATGGGACGAAGCAATCTGCAGCGTTGGAGGTTGACCATTGGTAGGTCCTGGTAAAACCAAACTCTATTGCCCTCAAAGTCAATATCATTCTTTTCACTCACTGCTGCCATGATTCCTTCCTTTTGGCGAGAAGAGTGCAGGCAGGTAGGTATGTCTTGTGGTGTCCCGGGGTTTTGGCCAGGTGACTAACACTTGTGTGCGATCCAGCTCTATTTCTTTCTCTGCCAGACCGGGCATTACATGACGGAACAGATGAGGACACAAGTCTCAAGGTTCCCAGAGTGCACCTGAAGTGGAACCCCTTTAATCCGAATACTACCTAAAGTGGATGGGAATCCTTTTCGGTGAGTGACAACACCGGTCTGTCCTCCTCTCCCAGGCCTCACCTTCCTCTCCCGCATTGCTCTCAAGGGGGCGCCTGCTCCACCCCAACTCACAGGTGGCCAGGCCGGTCCCGTGGCCAACTACTCCTCTAGCCCACAACCGTGGCAACAGATTCCGGCTCAGATGTGGAGGCGGCAGATCTAGAGGCAGCGGTTTCACGTCAGAGAGTCTGGTAGGTGTGGAGCATAGTCGGCTACCTACCTGCAGGTGTTTCCGGGAGGCAATACTCTCTGTATCAAAGGTGAAATTACAATCTGATACCTCTGAGACACGCGCGCACCCAGTGTCCAATCCGTCAGATGTGAAGCCAGCACCCATGGTCCAGGGTAGGCCTGCAAAGCTGGGGTGGAATCAATCAGTCTTTTCAAGCCAAGTTACTGCCCTTCTATGGAAATGTCGCTTTGCTGTGGGCCTTTCTCATCTTTAGAGTACAATGTTTATTTCCACTATATTTAGGGGAAGTTATAAAGCTGAGAATATATGTCAGTATCCTAGTTCCTTGACTAAAAAGCACCTACTGACCATCTCCATTCTTGTTGTCTGCCTTCCCTGGTGACTTGCCCACCTTCTTAGGGGTCGTCACGTTTTTTTCCTAGCACTACCTACCTTGTCTTTGCTTTTTGAGACAATAGGTGGTTAGTGGGCAGTAGCCATGTTAATTGCTGATATTTACTGTGAGTGTGTCAGAGTATAAGATTATTTCATTCCATTCGAATGCCCGATTTGGTCTTCTAAACGTGTCGATGGACCAGCAAAGGCTTACTCCAAGAGGTGATAAAGAGATAAGAAAACAGATAGCGTATGAGCAGCAATGGACAGTTGCCAGCTCCCACCTCAAGTATGTATGTGGTATTAGTAGAGCAAACAGCAAATCGAAAGGCAGCTTTGGAGCAATACAGCCACACCCACAGGCACGTGCATAAGCACGTTTTTGGAATCTGGTAAAGTCGCCTGAAAAAGTGCAAAAGTTATGTTTGCCTTTTCACTTGCTCTGTGGTGGCGGCGTTTTTTTCAACACTGTTCCTCTGAATGAGGATGATTTGCAGGAGAGGCAGTTCCAGAGAACTAGGGCTTAGTGCAAACCAGCTTCCTAAAATAACATTTCACAACGAGCCATTGTTCACCGCAACCGAGCATGATGCCACACGCACAATGTCAGCAGTCTCAGTATCCAGACAGGCCACCGCTTTTCCCCTGGAACTCATGTGCAGAAAAATGAAACCCTGCCCGAGATAGTGATCAGAGTGCGGACACATGGCTACTTTGTGAAAGCATCCTGCACATCAGGCATTCCAGTTTCAACAAGGAAAACTCACATACATTAATAAAAAAAAAGATTCTTTTAGAAAACCTTCTTGGCACCTTCTCCCTAAAGGGGACTTATTTATTCCACGTAAACAAGAGTTAGTTTCACCATCCATGATACGCTGTGGGAATTCCTAAAGTCCAATGAATTTTACTTGGGTATTTTGGCTTCCAAATGCAGCAGAAATGTCTGGGTAAATTCCTGGGGAAGTAATGAGAAATACGCAAGTGAGTAGGGATGGAATTACAGATCCCCGCCAATCTGTAACCTGATGCTCAGGGTCCCTATTTTTTTTTAACTCTGCACGCCCACTCCTTTGGTTTACCAGTGGGCCCAGTATCCGTAACTTTTAGAACAGAAGAATTAATGAGCCAACGTCGGCTCACTTGTGACAAGACCCAATATGACATTAGATTGAATGTCAGTTGCAAAGAATCAGTGGCCACAGTTTGGTGTGTGCTTTTTGGGCGTAAAATTCTCCTTAACTCTAAAGGAGCCCTATGTAGACTTGGGTCACAATCATGGACCTCAATTCACCAAAATTCTAGGGCTGTCGGATGTGACATCACGCGCCATTTCATCTGTACTTTCACTCACACACATGCTTACACAAACACACATTCACTCAAACACACACTCAGTCTCACCCGAAAGCACGCACACAACATACATTTAAAAAGTTTTTTTCCTTACCTCAGTAACCAAGGAGGGTCATGGTCGAGCTATCTGTACTCCATTTTGTATTACACTAATGGTGAATAATATATTATTAATTGTTAGTGGAATTCAAAAAAACGTATTGAAATTAAGGAAGTGGAGCCTCAAACAACGTCCATAAGAACAAGCTGCCCCTGTGTGCCTTGCACTGATTTTGCTACCTCTGATGCCAGGGGTCGCATTAGCAGTGCTGGGAACGCAAGGGGCACGCTGGGGGTCGCAGCTGAGACCACTGGCGACCCCTAAATTACTTCCATGGCAGACTTTATAGAATCAAGGTCTGTGGCATGATGCAGGAATTAAGGGGCATATTTACATGCCCTTAGCGCCATTAGGGCGTCACCTTTTGTGACACTCCGGTAGCGATGTGCTCTGCGCTATATTTACAAGGCAGCGCTAAGCCACTTTTTGTGGCTTAACGCCGCCTTGTAAATATGGGCACCTCTCATGCAGTTTTCTGTGGCAGGGGGGCGTGCAATGGGTGTTGCTGTGGGTGTTTCACCGCAACACCCATTGCTCTTGACACTGCCACAGATTTACTAAAAGGCATAAATCTGTGGCAGCAACAAAAACTAAAACCACTCCAATGGTGGCATTAGGATGGCGCAATGAAGAGGAATACTTTTATTTTGTTCTGACTTTTTCTATGTGTGCTGCATTCTTCATCACACATATAAAGAGCAAAACACCATGAATGATTGTTTATGTGCAGGAAGGTGTTCCTTCCTGCACCAAACAATCATTCAATAATGACGATTTGCTACTTCTATGTGTGGTGCATGCTGCATTGTAGATTGCCATCAGATCACCATTGTAGATTGTTTATGTGCAGAAAGGGACCTTCCTGCACATACACAATCATTCCTTTCAACACAGACACCCTTGCACTATGGTGCAAGAATGCCTGCATTGGCACTGGCAGCTAAATTTAGCACCAGCGCTAGGGGAAACGCAGGGGTGCGCCCTATTTGTGTAAAAACGGCACAACCCTGCATTTCAGAAGTGATGCAGCACGGTGCTGCCAATTTTGGGGCAGCTCTGTGCTGCACCACTTCTGTGTAAATATGCCTTTTAGTCTGCAGAAAAATCCACCTATATGGTCATAGACAGGGGCTCGAACATGGAGGTTCCCATGGTTTGAGAACGATAAGAGTCGACCATTAAGAAGGCAGCGAACACCCATTTAGCCAGATTTACAGGGCCCTAGCGCCACAGGAGTGTGACTTTTAGTGACGCTCCGGTGGCGCTACGCAGTGCACCACACTTACAAGGAGGCGTAGTGGTGCACAGTATTCTAGTAAATGCGGTGCATCCCTGCGTTTCAAAACTGTCACGGTGCTGCTAGTTTTGGTGCAGCACTGCGTTGCCCCAGTTTCTTGTAGATCTGGCCCATACAGTCATAATGTGGTGGATTTTCACAAACGTTGCCATTGGTTTTCCACACCAAATTTCACAACCTAAAGTTAGTGTTACCTATTGCTCACTGAAGTGTATAAATTGGATATGTAAACTACCCATACACCCCTCTTTCATGGTTACAAAAGAGAAGGGCATAATCACAGGCAGATAATGTTTCTTCATGGGGAAAATGGAACTATATTTACAAACTAGAGGAAAACCAATCAGTTTAACGTTTGTTACGTATATAGAAAGCTACCAATGTTTAGATTTCAGCGTTTAATTTTGAGTATTTCTGTGAATATACAAAAGGTGGACAACCTATGGAAACTGTAGGAGAAGCCTGTTATTCTTGATTTCTGTCCGACAGTTTTTTGGGGTCTGTCAATTAACGTTAAAGATTGTCCTAAAGATAGTCTGGGCAGGTCGGAATGAGGCATAACAGTTCTCTGCAAATGCCTGATGATGGCTCAAGGTATCACCAAGTGCTGATTAGGTACTGCAGAGCGCACCTTGACAAGTCTTTTTTCTGTGTTTTTACCCCACTGTAGATTGGCTACCGAGGGTGTCACCAGAACCACCACAAGGGGAGGGAAAAGGGGACATTATATGAACATTTCAGACCCTCACCACTCCTGCAGCAAAAATAATTCATAGCTTTTTGAACAATCATGTATGTTTATTAATTATTAGGTAGCTAAATACCGGTAGATATTGCCAGATTTTGAAGCTGTAGTGTTTCTCTTTCATAGAGGCTACATTTGTCTATAGTTAGTGACAAGTACTCCTGCCACTGCTGTCTGGCACAAACAGAAGCAGCACCAAATGGGACCCAACATGGAGTTTCTAGCCTGGGCCCTGTATAATTTTTGCCATATATGAATGTCATCATTAACAATAAACCTTTGGTCAATCAGCAATAGCACTGCTGCAAGTGGTTCTCTACAATCGTATACAAATCAAACTTGGCTTTGATAGTATTTAAAAGAGACATGTCTCTGAATGCCAAAAGCAGATTGTAACTCCCTACATAAGTGCAATATGCCCACCTGGTACGCGTGTAAGGTCTGACAAATCTCAGAACCCTGCTACTCAAACGACTTGCGTACAAAGTGTAGGATGTTGTATACCAAGGCCCAGATTTATGCTTTTCTCACAAAACTGCGCTAACGCAGTTTTGCAGCAAAAAGTTTTGCGCCGGCTTGCGTCATTTAACACCAGCCGAGCGCTGTATTTATTGAATAGTGCAAGTCACCACTAAACTTGGGCTAGCGTCTTCAAGGAAGACGCTAGCTGGGTGGGGATGATGGTAGGGAAGGAGGGGGTTGTGTGTCAGAAAATGACGCTAGCCTTGTTAGAGGCAAAAACCACCAAAAGCATGACTCTGTCTTAGGAAAGACAGGAGACATGCCCACCAACCAAATGGCCAGCACAGGGGAAAGCGTCCCCTGGGCATGGCCCTTGCGCCCTGTGCCATGCAGGGGGTCCCAAGTTAGGGCCCCCGATGGCACTTAAAAAAAAGAAAATACTTACCATTACTTACTGTACTTACCTGGGATGGGGTCCCCTATCCTCTGGTGTCCCTCTGGTGTGTGGGAGGGGTGTTCCGGGGCTTTGGGGAGGGCACCTGTGGACCCATTCCATGGTGTTCATCCATGGCAATGGGTCTGACCGGGTGTTAAATAATGGTTTATTTAGCCCCTTCTCCCACTCGTACATCATTTTAGCACGGGGATAAATATGGGGCTATGAGGATGACACAATTTTTTAGATGGGAACGCGCACCCTGCATCTCATTGACGGAAGGTAGGTTCACGCATCTAAAAAATGGTGCTAACTCTAATATTTTGATGCTAGGCATGTCTAGCGTCAAAATATAAATATGGAGTTAAGCTTGCGCCGAATTTGCGTTAAAAAAAGTATGCAAATTCAACACAAACAGAGAATAAATATGCCCCTAAATGTTACCTGCCAGGACTGCCGTATACTGAAACAAGCCCACATCACCTTATATCTGACTCACTTTTAATAATTCTGTCCTGTAAACTTAAACAGGGAGCTGGCTACTTATAAACCATTAGAATTAAGATATGTTGTAAATGCTGCTTCAAACGTTATTGCCATGAGTGTATCTAAGTCCGTAAAAGATTGGGGTGGTTGTGGTGGTCGGGTGGGGGGGCTTCAGATTTCAAAAGAATCATGCTGACATGTCATTAAAATATATTATATGAGAAGCAAGACATGAGGGGGCTTAAGAGGGAGGGGAAAGAGAAAGGAGTACAGATTTTAAGGAGTATTTAAAAGACAATATCACAATATTCTGCAAAATATGCATGTTTTTAATACCTCCAAAACCCCAGACGAGAGAGAGTGCATGTGTGTGTGTTTTTGTCTGTGTGTGTATGTACAAATCCTGGATAAAATCTGACAGACACCTCACCCACCTGACTGAAAGCACCTGTACCCAACTAATTATCAAATAGTACATTTGTCAGGGTTGAGAGTGTAGCACCCTAAACACTTCACCTGAAGCTACTCCCTGGTTATTGTCAGACGATGTAGTGGTTACATATTGCCTTTATCATGCTGCATCACAGTCAATACCCACAACCACCCAGATTAAGATGTCATTCTTAGGAATTCAAACATAATGCTGTAAAGTTGGTATTACATGGCATCAACAAAATAAAGACTCTTAAGAGATGTAATTAAAGCCCTGTTTCTTGGACCAGTAAGGTAACTGTGGACTCACCCCCAGATGTACAAAAATAGGGCCTCATTTACAAGGAAATGTCAGAGCACATAGCTGCCCCAAATTTGGCAGCGCTGCGCTCTGACATTTCACACTTGCAGGGATGCGCCATATTTACAACAATATGGTGCACCCCTGTGTGTTCCCTAGTGCTGGTGCTAAAATTAGCTACCTAGTGCTAACGCAGGCACCCTTCCACCATAGTGCAAGGGTGCCTGCGTTGCAGGGAACGAACAATAATGGTGATTTTTTTACTTCTATGTGTGCTGCAGAATGCAGCACCCATAGTAGTAGCAAATCATCATTATTTAATGATTCTTTATGTGCAGAAAGGGACACCTTCCTGCACATAAAGAATCATTAATGATGTTTTGCTCTTTCTATGCCTGCTGCAAAACAAGAAAAAATAAATGTATTTCTCCTTGTTGGGTCTCTCCAACATGACCCCTGGGGTGATGTTAGTTTTTGGCGCAGCCTCAGGTTTACGAGTTCCTGTAAATCTGGGGCAGTGTCAAAAGCAATGGCTGTTTTTTGTGGAAACGCCCACAGCACCACATATGCACTTCCCGCTACTTCAGAAAACTGCCTCAGGGGGCCCATATTTACAAGGCCGTGTTAAGCCATGCATAGTGGCTTAATGCCACCTTGTACATATGGAAAAACGGCACAGCGCCATCAGAGCATCGATAACAGTGATGTTCCAGTGGTGCAAGGACCTCATAAATTAGGTTAATAGTGTTTGAAATCAGGGAGGGCACACACATGCCCTACCAAAGGTAGCTTCAGAAACCACACACCTAGTGGTGTTTCTTATAACAAACCACAAAGCTATTAATAGCTGAACTAAAATTTGGGAAAACATCTCTAGGCAGCAGTAAGGGGATTGAGCAAGATAAACATAAAATTGTTGATTAAGCAACCATGTTAGAAATGTTATACCTTCCCAAAAAGTCTAATGGAATGAGAATCCCACTTTTTTTTTTAGAATAATAGCGTATTGAGTATTCTTACTAGTTCTCCAAACTTGATCTTAATAATTAATACAAAGAGGATAAAACAAATAGTTAATGAATTGCAGGTCTGTTGGATGAGCACCTTTAGTAGTTATAGCCTAGACTTTCCTGCGTTTATGTGGTAGTCCGAAGACCAAACTCAGCTGCTTCCAGTTCGATTGTAGGTAAAACCACACCAACATCTTCTATTTTCATCTCTACAACATCTGCATAGGTGGCTACTTTAATATCACCCCAGTTAAACGCTGACAGTATCCGACATGAGCCACCTTCACAGATAAAGGTCTCAATATAAAGCAAAGAAAAAAGCCAACACAGAGCAACATTATGAGTATCCCTTATTCAATCTATGGGTCGGTCATGCGACTACACCTAAAGTAAATATTCAAGATGAAGTGATAAATAAAAGGACTCTATTTGTCTGATAATCTATGCCCCTAAACACTTCTTGCCAGTAACCAATCTGAAGCAAAAAGAACAGATGATGCATGGAATGCTGAACAAATCAAACATTCACCCCCAGTCACAGATCTGGGTTAAATCCATCATTTTTTTGCTCACCACGTCACTCTAGTTTGGGCCCAGCCATTTGCAAAATCAGTCTTGACCCTGCCCCTAATGGGGTCAAAACAGAACACTAGGGCCCCTGGAATGATAAGGAGAACAAGCAAAACGGAAACACAAATTTAAAGTAAGTAACCAATCTCTCCCAAACAATAAGTAATATAGGTACATGTTCCTCATAACCCAAATTATATAAAATATTCTGGAAACCATAAATGAAACAAAGTGCATGTGGACATAAAGCTAAAATATATACATTTATTACAAATGTATCCAAAATATCTCCTATTTACAAAGAACTTAATTGAAAATTAAATTAACAATGTTAAACTAACAAAAGCTACTGAAGATCCGCAAGAACAAAAAAACACTGCAATCACTCAATCACTCATTCAGGGCAACATCCAGACCAAGAAACCATCCATAAAACAAGATCTGACAATTAATAACAATAAACTCTAATAGATAATGACTAAGGACATAAACACCATGCTATAAACAATAGAAAACAAGAACATCTAGGGAACAAATAATATAAATATGCTACAAACACTGAATCAATTATCCATCACAGATGGTGACAAAGAATTCATTGGGTTTGAGAATGGCGCTAATTGTGTTGAAATCTTCAGAGGTGCAAGGTAATTCTTTTGTCCTTCTATCCTTAATGACCAAACATATGTTGATGATCAAAGTTCTTCACCATATTTTAATAGCATTTAATAGCTGCTTCTCTATATTTAATCAAAACAGAAAGAAATCCATTATGTTTTGGTCTATGTTGTTTCCAAGTCATTTTTGGCGGGCCACTTGTTTCATCGTATGTTTCAATATCTGTGAAAATGATCCATTTATTTTGCCATGTCTTTATGCCTGTTAGCACTTATAATTGGACATGATCCACTTTAATATCCCATCTATTGGCTGTTATATATGCAATAGATCATTGTTTTTTTGCTCACCACGCCACCATAGTTTGGACCCAACCATGTGCAAATCATTCTTGACCCTGTTCCCTGAATCTGAGGCATCACTTGGGAACCATGAAAACAGTGTTTTGCACATCAAACAGAGAGCTTATTTAATACAATTTTCCCCATGCCGAAGATAATTTTAACTGTGTGCCCTTGAAGCAGAGAATGGGTTGAGCCCTAACGTTGGTATGGTGAGGGAAAGGATGTACTTGAATTATCTGTATTTAAGAATGTGCATTGGCGATGTAGAAAAACAGCAAATGTTCATTATGCTCACATCAAATTCCCTTGCACGGTTATTTTTTATCTGGATGAAAGAAGACAGAAGTCATCTGTGCTGAGTCAGGGGTAATATTTTTGGACCAATGTTAACCTGTAAACGTGATTGTTTGAATATGAATCTAAGGGTTATATTTATACGGCCCTAGTGCCACAGCAGCATCACTTTTTATGACGCTCCTGTGGCGCTAAGCACAGCGCTGTATTTATAAGGTCTGCACTTAAAGCTTTATGTGCTAAGCAGTCGCCTGCATCATGCATAAATCAAAACCTTTCACTCACTTTTCCTTTTGAAAGAGGACAGGTTGGGACTGCCCCCCTTATACTGCATTCTTTGTTCTGTACTTTGAAACTTTCCATATGACAATTGAGCATTCTTTTTATCAGTTTGGCTATCTGATTGAGGTCCCTTTTTTCAGTGAAAGTATAGCATCAACCAACCACCGGAAAATAAAATACGCCCGTCATTGAAAATTTTCTAAAAGACTTCAGGGTTTGTTCAAGCTACATATTAAACATTAATTCAGCCAAAGGTACCAGATCTAACCAGCTCAATTTACAACAAATTATTCCTGTTGAATATTCACGGGTTAAATTACATCCCGATGGGGCTTATGTTTGGACTATCATTTTTGAACAACTACTTCAGAAATGCCTTCTATGCGATTATATCTTCTTAGTCCTTTTGAGCTAATTATCAGGCAGTTATTACTGCACTTACTTGGAAATCATGCACGGATGCCAATTCCCCCAAATTCCAGAGGTAGCGAAAGTGACATCACATGCCATTTGTCCTTTGCATTCACACACACACACACATGCGTGCTTACACATATATAGCTTCACTCATACACACACTCTTTTGTACATAAGCACACTCTCACCTGCAAGCACGCACATAGCAGACATTTAAAAGCATGTTTTACTTAACTTACTGCCAGATAGGGTCATATTCCATCTATTTGTACTCCATTTTTCTTGTTACACGAATAATAAATAATAACGTATTATTCACTATTAGTGTTATAAAAAAAAACTGCCTGAAATCAAGGAAAGGGAGCGACAGTCGACCTCTATAAGGACAAGTTTCCCCTGTGGTACTGGCACTGATTTTACTACCTCTGAGGCCAGGGGTTGCAAATGTAGTGCCAGGGGTTACAATGCGCAACTGCAACCCCTGGCAACCCCTAAATGATGTCCATGAAATTATGGGCCAGCTGGACCCAGGTCTACAGCACCAGTCTTCAGAGTGGCGCACAGACCTGCCAGTGCTATTCTCCTGCAAAATCACATCCAGCAAATGCTGTTTTCTTTAAACTCCATCTATCACCTTCCCTTTTTTCCCATCTCACTCTTACCCCTTGTCACACACTGACATAGCACAACCCCTCCATCCATCCCCCCAAACAAACAATTTGGCAACAGTGTGATGGAGCTAAGCCATGAATAAAGTGAGTTGTGGCAGTGAGGGGATGACTCTGTTCTTAGGCCAGTCACTGCTCTAATGTAATCAGCAAGGGACTGATTTAGATATTTGCATACAAGTTACTCTGTCACAGTGGTGATGGACATCCTGCCCCCTGAAATCTAAACCTCATACAATATAATGAGATTTAGATTTTGGCGGATAGGATATCTGTCATCGTCAATATCTAAATCAGGCCCTAAATGTCTTTCCCCGCAGGGTACTAGCCGAGCAAAAGCAGACTTAGGGCCTGATTCTAACTTTGGAGGACGGTGTTAAACCGTCCCAAAAGTGGCGGATATACCACCTACCGTATTACGAGTTCCATAGGATATAATGGACTCGTAATACGGTAGGTGGTATATCCGCCACTTTTGGGACGGTTTAACACCGTCCTCCAAAGTTAGAATCAGGCCCTTAGTCTTACTTAGCCAAGAAGACTATCAGCAACTTTTAATTTCCATTGAAGTTGGCAGGCTTACTCTTACATAGTCAATGTGCTACTATGCAGCTGTAAGAAGCCCTTTTACCTAGACAATTATTTCAGGTTCTTCTGGTCAATTTACATTCCTTCAGCTTATTTTTCCATTACAAAAGGCTCGAAACATTCATCTGTTCAAATGTGGTCACCCTTCATGCATTAAACAAATTCAATTGAAAATACTTTGATATAGCTGTGAACAAAAACATTGAAGTGTTGCCACTTTGGGCTTCCACGTGCCATTAGAAGCCTGAACCACTCCATTGTTGTCAATTGAGTTCCCAACATTCCAATACTCTAATTAAGTAATAGAGCCGTCTGAGTGCCGATTATGACCTAAAACTGACACCTGCCCAGCCCCTTTGAGTTTATAAAAAGTACCCCAAGATAGCCACCTCCATTATGTAGCCCCAGCTTCTCTGTGCCCTAAATAGCCCAGTAGGCAGAAGGCCAAAGAAGGTGGTATGAACACAGAATTGTGCTGTGTGTCCTTGAAACTTCAAAACTGCTTTATACTCCACCCGTGACTGTTTTTTTTAACTCTTGGTCTCTGTGCAATTTTTACCTTTAACACTGATGTTTAAATCTCTCTCCTAGTTTTCCCTGGTACTATGCCAAGGCAAGTGGTTTCAAAAGGTAAAAAGGCAAACTAAACCTCAGAGGCTAAGCAGTGTGTGTTTGAGAGACTGCTTACTCTTCTTTAAGGTTTAAATTGTGTTTGGGGAGTGTACGTAGCACTCGTTTTTGGTTAGAACATGTGCTTTGCTTATGTGCCCGAAAAGCAGTATCTGCAATGGCTTTAAACTTGGGCATTACCTGCAATGTTGACCAAGACCAGCAAAGTGTTGATTGAGCCTGTCTGTATCCGAGCAGATTCTGACATTCAGAGCAGCTCCCTGCCCCATGCACACCAGCATGTGCCCAAGGTCACATGACCTTTATATGTTTTGTACTCATTGTTGTATCTGTGCTCTGATTGGTTCCTAGGGCTATGGTTTTTATTGGACCTAGAGCTTAGAGTTAGAGTTCAGATAGGCTGATAGTTCTGAGTTCAGATTGGTTCCTAGGGTTCGATTGCTTATAGGCCTTAGGGTTTAGGTTTGGATTGGTTGGTAGGGCTAGGATGTGATTGTTTGAAAGGGCCAGGTCTTCCATTGGCCCTAGGGCTAGGGTTCTGACTGGTTAGGGTTAGGGCTTGGGTTCCCATTGGCCAATAGTGCTACTTAAGCCTAGGGTTCAGGGTGTCTCAGCCCGAGCATTGAGGCTAAGGGTGGTAAGCATTGAGGTAAGAGGACAAAGGCAGTTGCCTGTTTGGGCCTAGTTGGGTCAGGTCGGGCCTTGAGCAAGAAATGCTGCCCTTTTTGCTATCCAGCAGAAACCGCCTTAAGCCATCTACATCCAAATACATAGTAACACTGTCTCAGCAAACGCACACTACTCCTGTACCACAAACAAACCACATACATATTTCAATGACTCAACAACCACTACATAACCCCACAAACCACTGTATACACCTTTGTACCCCAACTATCACACAATGGCACTTCATTTTCACATAAAACACCACTCTGTCCTATACCACTGGCAAATCCACACATCACCAACACAACACAAAGCCACATTACACATAACTTTAATCCATCTAGACACATACTCCTGGCTCATACAAAGCCCCAGCTCTATCCTCTACTTGCTCCTAACAGACCCCTTTATGTCACCACCAAACCTATACTCAGCCTTCCCTCATATCATCCACCAACACTCTTTTCCTCTTTTTATCAAAAAAATGCAACCAAACAATCTTTACACTCCACTCCACCACACATATTACCTCTTCCAGTGATCAAATCTAACACAAACACTCATAACTCTTGTCCGTCTCACTTACACACCACATACAATCTTTTCCAAAACCCCTTTACCATTCAACTTCCACTCATCAACAGTACTTTACAAACAAATCTTTCACAGAAAACCACAACATCAATATCTCCTCTCACTACAGCAAAAAACAAAACAACAGACTCAACTGCATATCAAAACCTCACTCAAACACTTTCATAGTACGTTCTGTCACAAACAGAAACATACACCCACTCTCACGGTTAGGGCTACACAAAAAATACACATACTAAACCACAACTCCGCATCTCCATGTCTATTACACAACAAGGCTACTCTACAAAAACAACGCAGCTCGTCGTCTCACTCTCAACCACCATCTCCTCCACTGACCACCGCAGACCCAGCATAATCCCTTCAAAGCCTGCTGTATGAGGAACATGATAAGAAAAACAACACTATTGTGACCCTCATGCAGTTTATACCAGCACTAATGACACACCTCCTAAAGCTATTAGACATTAATATATGCTGAATATTCATTACTACGGGTGAAATAAACATATTATAGTGTGGTTAACAGGGCTGGAAAACTCGAGCAAGGATCCAGCAAGAAGAGATCACCTCCATTCAGTCAAAGGTTGGAACTCTACTCTACTGCAGAATCAGATATCTGCCCCCCTTTAAGAAATGAATCTTTCAAGGCTGAGAATGAATTACTAATTTCTGGGTTGCACAAGGCCCTTAATTCTGAACCCTCCAGAACTTAGACAGCTGTGGAAGGCTAACATGGGGAGGATGCTCATACATGAAGAGTATTCAGACATATTAGCGAGACCCTGATTAAGCGCTTCTGCATGTCAATGAGAGTGTTACGTTTGAAAATTGGGAACCATTGGCACTACACACCCAGTAGAGTTCACAATTGGGCACCTCACAAGAGTGACCTCTGCTGGAGGAATTGTGGCAACTCTGGGTACTTCTTCATCTTCTAAGGAACTCTCACAATATCCACAGATATTGAAAATAAGTTACGGATGAGAACAATCAAATGTAAGATTTCCTACTTGTATTATATTGAGGGTATTATTTTGACTTTCTTATCCTCTGAGATTGCTCAGGGGTGGTCAAATCTTCCTCTAATTTTAGCAGCTAAACAAGCTACCCCTAGTGTAAAGAGGAGATGCCTAGCTACAGACCCTGCTATACTGGGTACGAGATATGCTAGGGATGGAAAAGATCTCCTTCGGACTAGCAGGCAGAGGAGTACGATTCAACTCACTCTGGAAAGCCTGTTTATCCACGCATTCAACCTAATTTATTCAATCATGCTTTCCTCATTAACTGCCCCCCTTATTTCCCACTTCCTTATACACTGCCTTCTCTACCCCCTTTCATCCTGTGTTCCCCTCTGCATTCACCACTTAGCTCCTAACACCTTTCATCCTGCACTCGCCTCACGTTTGCACTCTTCACTCCCCACCACCTCTAACCAAGCACTCCCCTTCCACTGCACACTCCAACATCTTATACCCTGAGTGACCGCCTTCTTGCATTATTAGAGCCAGCCTTAGTGTACAGAATTCACCCTTGCACGCCAGACTCCATACACTCTAAGCTTTCCCTACACAACCTGTCCTCCCACCCTGCACATGATTGATGACGGCAGTGTTTGTTCCCTGAGACATACAGAACATAACAACATGGGCAACACCAGGGAAAGCTTTTCTAACACAGAACAGATAGAGGACTGATGGTGGCAGTGTGTTCTTCCTCAGAAACACAGAACCAACACAATATGAGATAAGCATTTACAATACAATAAGTCTTGTGTTTGCTCAAGTTAGAGCTATTAGTGTTGTATATTCCTAACTGGACTTTTCTTGTCACATAATTTGAAAATGAAAAGTAAAACAGTTGACAGAAGCAAGCCGATTCAAAGTGCCACAGTGTCTTGAGCATGAGCATAAAGGAGAGACACACAAGGAAAAAGAAGTTCGCTCACAGTAAAACATATGGCAAACGTGCAATTATCCATGTAACAGGGTAGATGTCCAAGGTTGTAACAAAACCGTCCATAGGAGGGACAAATGTAAAGCATTTACCAATGATAACAAAGGGTTTTTGCAAGGCAAGCCCATGAAAGAGTGATAGTAATGGGCATGTAATGGGCATGGTTAAAAGCCCACAGATAGGTTACAATAACTGCGCTCGACCTAAAAAAGCAGTGTAAGCTTCCCTAACACAAAGAACAGATACAGGATCAAACATTTTCTAGCTTACATGACAAGAATTTTCAATTCTATTAAAGACACGGAGGTGAGGATTATGCCATCTCTTTCTTTACTGTCAACACACAGCAGCCAATAAAAAACAGAATTACATTTCCCAATATCGAACAGCTTCGTGATCCCCAATCAGGGCCTACCATATGATATATATGTCTTTCACACTATAGATCCTTCCTCTTTCTTTGCTCAAAAATATGCAGAATCAATGACAAACCAACAGCCAGCAGCAAATTTGTGTCGTCAAACCACAGAATCTTCCCAACGAGGGAGTTGAACAGCACAACAGTGCAACTTAAGTCGAACAGCTCTCCATGAGGAACTCAGTCCAATCTCAGTGGAACTCCTTCAAGTAGCTTTCTCGTCTGAAAAAGAAAAATTGACGTAGTACTTCATCTTTGATAAATACAACATATTACAAAGAGTGGGTCAAATCATCATAATACCAATGTCGTCAACCCTAAATATACAACTTTATGTTAAATTGTTATTCAAACACAGGTGGGATAATCCTCCCCTCCGTGTCCTTAATAGAACTGAAAATTCTTGTTGCGTAAGCTATAAAATCTTTGATTCTATGTCAGGACCCGAGGCTTCGAATTATGCTAGTTTGAGCTGAGCTATTACCCCAGAAGCTACATCTACAATAGAATCTAGAGCCTGAATTAAAAGCTTTAGAAGTCATAGGTCCCCTAACAGAATGGGCTTCAAAAACAGAAATATCAATTCCTGCATCTTGCAACAACTATCAGACCCATCTAGCTAAGGTCACTGAAGACACAGGTCCAAATGGTTTCTGTAAAGAAATTAACAATTGGCCTGAATGGTCTCTCCTAAATTCTTGAGTAACATCCTAATAAACTTTCAAACAATTCACAACACATAGCTTTGAATTATCTCTAAAACATGGATAAAAAATGCATTTAGAATGTGATTTAGTTCACTTAGAAATCCGAAAAGAAACTCCTGTAGGAGTAAATACTCTACCTGCGATATCCAGGGCTTTAACATCTGATACTCTTCAGCATGAAATCAGGCAAAGCAACATAGTTAATTTACCTGATAATTGCTTTCGTGATAAGCCTGCATTAGCTGGCCTAGAAACCAGGAATTTCAAGATTATATTTACATCCCATAAAGATGAATATTTTTGAGGAGGGCGTACTAAATGTATACCACGTAAAAGCTTACATATTAAAGGATGTTCTCCAATAGGCTTACCTTCTACCCGAGGATGTTTGGCCGAGATGGCTGAACGAAACTTATTAATCGCCCTATAGGGAACCCTTGTGCCGCTACCCAGGACAAAAAATGTGCAATCATCTGCACTGACGCCGCCAAGGGATCCACACTCCTCTGACTGCACCAATCCAACCATTGCTTCCAGGCAGAGGCATATCTCTTATGTGTACTAGGCGCCAAAGAATGAGAGAGGAAGAATCTAGTGTCCTCCGAAACCTCAGAGACCTGTTCTGGCAACCCGAAATTCTCCAGGACATGAGCGACAACTTGTCCTCCAGAACAAGAGGGTGAGGTTGCCCCAGTGGATCCAGTAAAAGATCCATCGAACTCAGAATTTGCACCTGTGCCGCACAACACAGGGACAATGCTACTGGGAACCATGACTGGAATCATCTCTACCCTCTGCTGAAGGACCAGGGAGAGAACTTGGTTATCATAGAAAAAGGAGAAAATGTTTAATTCAGTTCCCCTGTCCAGGATTGCAGGAAGGCATCTGACCCTAGAGCCATCGGATCTGGCCTCCAACTGTAAAATCGTGGAAGGTGAGTATTCAGGCGGGATGCGAACAGATCCACTGTGCAAGAACCCCAAAGATGATTCAGAAATTGACACACTCTGTGGTGTAATCCCCAATCGCTGGCATCTCAGAGATACCGAGAGTTCCAGTCTGCTACTACATTCACCTTGCCCGGAATGTATTCTGCTGTAATCGAGATTTGATGAGCTAGGTAAAAATGCCAAAAATCCTTTGCAATCTCCGCTAACATCTTAGATCGTGTCCCTCCAAGCTTGTTGATATATCTCACTGCTGAAATGTTGTCCATTTTCAGCAGGATACAACATTTCGACTTGAGAGGGGACAGAGTCTTTGCCACAAACAAGCCTGACAAGAGTTCTAGACAATTGATATGTAACTGAAGTTCCTCTGGGGACCACCGACCCCCTGTCTCTATCTGGCCACACCTGGCTTACCAGCCCCATCTGCTGGCATGCGATTCTATGACCACCTCCGGAACAGCGACAAAAATTGCTCTGCCGTTCCAAGCATCCATGTGAGCTAACCACAATTGGAGCTCCGTCCTGGCTTCCTGAGATAAAACAGTCAGTTCCAAGTAAGAAAGCCACTTTTGAAGATGCATAATCTTCAATCTCTGAAGGGCCCGATAATGTAGAGGGCCCGGGAAAATGGCCTCAATGGATGAAGCTAGGAGGCCCACCAAGCGGGCAAGAACCCTCAAGGAAATCGAAGGAACAGACAAAGCTCTCTTCAACTCCTTCTTGATAGCCAGTCTCTTGGTCAAAAGGAGTTTCAATTGGGATGAAATGGAGTCTATCTTGAAACCTAGAAACTCTATCTTTTGAGAGGGTTCTAACTGGGACTTCTCCACGTTTATAATGAAGACAAAATCCTGAAGTAGCTGAATCGGCAATTAAAGGGGGAGAAGAACCAGACATTTCTCCTGCGCCATGAAGAGAATATCGTTGAGATACACTATGAGGCATACTCCCTTCTCTCTGAGCCACTGCATGACCGGACGCATGAGTTTGGTGAAGCACCAAGGGGCAGAAGACAGACCGAAGGGAAGAGCTGCGAACTCATAGCAACTGTTTCACCAAAAGAACTGTAGGAAATGACGATGAGGCACGAAAATAGGAATAGTCAGATAGGCATCCTTGAGATCTAAACGGACCATCCAGTCGCTCTCTAGTAACAGATCTCGGAGCAAATGAATGCCCTCCATTTTGAAGTGACGATACACAATCCATGCATTGAATTGTCGCACATTGAGCACTAGTCAAAAACCCCCTCCTTTCTTTTGGACCAGAAAGATAGTACTGTCAAATCCTCTGGGATGAGGGGAAGAAGGAACCATGGCTCCTTTTAGAAGAAGAGCTTCTATTGCCTGATCTATGAAATTGCTCTTCGTTGGGAAAAACTGAGAGGATGAGGGGTGAAGGTTTGCTCGGTAGTTGAGTAAAACTCCAGATGGTAACCTGCAACGGTCTCCAAAACCCATGCATCCTGTGTGATTAATGCCCAATTGTGCACAAATAAACTCACTCTGCCCCCCAACAAAATCACCTTGGAAGAAAGAAGCATTACCTCATTGAGAGGGAACTTGGTTGTATTGTCCTCCTCTGCGAGGTCCTCTCAGATTATGGCCTCTGTAATCACTGCCTCTTGAGGGATAGAAGTTGGAGTTGTTTTGGAAACTATTACCCCTGCCTCTGTAATAGGGACGTGAGGTCTAAGAATAGATGCGGCCTGGTGCTCGACCCCCAAAGGGTCCGGCCCTGTGAAAAAGGCAACTATTGAAAACCTTCTTGACAGAGGTTTGGGCTTTAACCAAAGCCAAAAAGGTAACCACATACTTGGCAAGGTCTTTAACGAATCTGCCGCCAAAAAGAAGTCCATTAGCCACAGGGCCTCCATCAGAAGGGGCTAACTCCGCCAGCTTAGGGTCAATGCGAAGCAGGAGAGACTTCCTGTGTTCCGTGGAGAGAGAACAGTTAGCATTGCCTAATAAACAATTGGCCCTTTGGTCCCATTCAAGCAGGACGTCGGGCTCAATTGAGTCTTGAGTTTCTTTGGCTTGAACTGCCAAATTCAGGATCTTCGTGAGGGGACCAGAAATGCCCAGCAATTTGTCTTGATAGCCCTTCCAGGCCCTGTCAATACCTTTTTTAGGGTCCTTAGCCTACTTTTTAAGAAAAGTAACCATATGGGGGTCTAGTTCAGGAGTTTCCGCTACCTTACCGGCTAGGGCAGAGTAAGGGCAGTCCGAACGCGATGTGCTGCGAATGTCTTTTTCAAAACTTTTCCTACGTCGAGATTCGATATACAAAGCCACTTCTTGACAAAGGGTCCATTCCATCGATCTGGGATGTATTAAAGCCTCAGGGTCAAAAAAGTAAGGGCCATATGTACTAAAGCATTTTCCCATAGACACAGAATGGGTAAAATCCTTTGATACATCTGGCCCTCAGTCTAGTAAGAACTTAGGGCCAGATGTATCAAAGGATTTTATGACGCTTCTTGGATTTGCATTTGCCTTGGGTTTTGTCAGGGGCCGATTTATCATCAGAATCAGAAGAACTGGAATTATCAGAGGTGTTCTGGTTAGTCAGAGAGGGGAGCAGAGAGGATGGAGTATCCTTGTTGTTTCTTTAAGCTTCATACTCATGATCATTTAAGATTGCATTAGTGGATTGACTTAAAGGGTCATACGAAGATGACTGGCCAGGCTCATTTATATTGACCTCTGTGGGGGTGGGGTTCCCCGAGCTGTGCCCAAAGCGCCTGACCCCAAAGTTTAAAATGGGTTGTGCAAAGGGGCGCAAAGCTTTCACCAATGTCTTATTTACAGAATCTTGCACGTGGAAGTCAAGATCTTCCACCAGGTGCTCCTCCATATGCTGATCATACTATCCAGCATCACAAACCCCATATTGGTCATCATTATGATATTGTGCCATAACTGATTCTCAGTGCAAAAAATATCTAAGAGGTTCCAAAAGGCACTGTAATTAAGCAGGGAGGGGGGGACATCCAGGTGCTGAAAACAGGGAGAAACTCTCCCAGGCGGTATTTTTCGATGACATAGAAAATATATTATAATATTCTAATCAATTGTGGAGGTGGCGGCACCAAAAAAAACCTAGAGCAGAGCTCTGTCGTTTATTTCAGCTCCTCCGGGCGTAAAACGGGGGCGCGCGAGCTCTAAAGACCTGTATCTCCTTTCAAGCTTGTGAATGACTATTTCAATGTGCAAATCCCCAAAATGATAGCATTTCGATTGCGTGCTTTTCAGTGGCATGTGTACTTTGAAAGGGGCATAGAAAGGAGAGCTTGCCTCCAAGAACATTTTTCCTAGGTTCCTTCCTCATCATCAGATTGAGTGAATAGAGCTCCTGTCACTCAAGAGCGTGTCAACGCCTCCATCAGGGGTAGGATTGATACAGTTCACTGCAATGTTTTATTCTGATTCTGCATCGCAGCTGCAGCATTATTAGACGTATTCTCAATATTGATTGGGAACACAGCACTAAGTGCTCCTTATTGTCCATTACATTCCTGGACAAACCACGAGGTCGAGAATTTTCTAAAAGAGAAGGCCCTTTTAGATTAGCACTGTGACCCCCCTAACCCACCCACCCACCTCACTCTCTCTTGAAATGTCAGTTCCCACTCCTCAGAGCTCAAAAGAGAAAAGCCATTTCTAAGTAGCAGCACCAAGAGTTTCTCTCTGCTTTACAGTTTGGATATTATGTAAGAATGTGCAGCATGCGTTGCTTTCTGTCTTGGAGGCTGCTCCAAGTCCACACAGAGGCCGCCTTTGTTCCTCCAATCCCATCTATTTGCCCGCAATCGTTGACGAAAAATGATTTTACAGAGACCGCCTCCCACTCAAGGTAATACAGCGGCATGCACGCCTGAAAGCATCGCCTGTTTGGGGTTCAGTATTCAAATATTTGCATTTCGGTTCCAGGAAACGAAGTTCCTCGAAAGGCCGATTGACACTTCTGTTTTTTTTTTCAACTGCACTTCATTCAGGCACGCAGCATGAAAGGGCAGGGTAGATTTTTTCCACTATCATGAGCAATCGCTGTGTTATTTTCCATGTTTCTTTTTCCTGCACATCCAGTAAATAAATTTATATTAATATAATATAATATAAATAACAATAAAAGCTCTACTCTACAAAATCGCTGTTGTTGGAGAGCACACACACACACTCTCTCTCTCTCTGTCTCTCTCTAAGGCGAAATGTCTCGTTTGTTAACATCAAATCAAAAGACCTATTGAAATTACTAGATTGGAAAAGTGGGCAGTGCTAATTGATTGAAGGTTTACAGACAATGAATATGCAAATTGCTCGTTCGATTTCACAGGCGTGTCAATTACTGGGTGCATAAGTAGTGCATCACTAAGAGCAGGGTCTCGGAGTGTGGATAATGCACTAATGCTGTATGTCTCTTTGACAAATATGTACTAACACGTTACACCAAGTTGTCTTCAAAAAGGGACTCAAACCAGCCCAGCGTTTTGTTTTCGTTTCAGTGCAAAACTTGTTGTCACTGAAAAGTTGCCATAAAGTAAGGCAAAGTTGCGCTATGCACTAGTTTGCGTCAAGGGGACTTCCCATGAATGTTACATGGTTGTTTTCATGCTCCACAAATGGATTGTGAAAAACGAACCCTATCTGCTGAAAAACAGGTAGACGGGTATTTGCATCAACAAATTATGCTTTGTCCAGGCGCACACCATGTGTGAGTAAAGTTTTCTTTCCTTAAATCTTTTTCAAGTTTGCGATCTACAGCGCACACATAAAGACGAAAACTTTTTTAACTAGGTCTAAGGTTTCCCTTCTGGTACAAAGTCCATGCTTGACATCACTCTAATGCAACAGTATGTGCTTTACCACAAGGCAGTGCTTAATTTGTAAATAAATAGGTGCCGAGCCCAAAGCCCTCCTCTTAAACCCGCGATTGCTGCAATGAAATGTGCGAACACGGAATAATGAGGCAGCGTAATCCCGAAGCCATCTCGTGCCTCTTCAATCCATTTAAAACCACTCCCTGCCCCTTTAGCTCACACCTGCAGCATTCTGATTTCTCTCAATGTGATGCTTTTTCGTTTTTCTCTTCCTCCGTCTTTCCCAAACATGTATTTTGCTTTCTGCAAATGCTTGAGGCAGAAGACTAAGCACCGGCCCTCAAAAATAATGGCCGTGCTCCTCACCGGAAACAACAAGCACAAATTAAGCTCTGCCACAAGAAAGCCTAACGTGCTCCAGCACTAGATGAGAGAGCAATGCCATCATTTGTTTGTAGATATGGAGCAGTTTTGCTCACTCTCTTTCATGCAACACAGCATAGAAACTCTGGGGCAGATTTATGAAAAGTGGTATTTTTTTTTTTACAGATGAGGAGCTACCCCATAGGCAAGGGTCACTCCCCTGCGGAGGGCAATTTTATTTTAGGCCATTTCTGCCACACCTTGGGGGCAGATCAGCCTATTTATTTTAGGCCGAAACCACTTAGGTACTAGGAATTGACGTGTGTGTGTTTTGTTTTGGGTGGCAGCCCCTTGGATAAGGGTCGCTGCCCATGGGGACAGATTACTGTGACAATTTCTGCTCCCCTTGGGGGCAGATCGGCCTATTTCTATTAGGCTGATCTGCCCCCCGGGAGACAGAAACCACTTAAGCGCCAGGGATTGGTGTGTTTGTGTGCGTTTTGTTTTGGGGGGCAGTCCCTTGGGCAAGGGTCGCACCCGAGGGGGGCACATTACTGTTGACCATTTCTGCCCCTGTTGGGGGCAGATCAGCCTATTTGTGTAAGACCCATCTGCCCCCAAGGGGGGCAGAAAGCCCATTAGAGACCTGGGAAGATTTTGTTTTTAAAAAAAGAGGATGTGGGTATGGCCATACCCCCAACCCAAATGAATGGGGACAAAGTTGTTCTGCCCATTGGTGGGCAGATGGGAAAATTACCCCTGATCCAATCACCAGAGGGGGACAGAAAGCCTACCAGATGCCAGGGAATTAAAAGAAAAATTGTGGGGTGGTGGCTACCAACCAGTCTGGTTGTCCCCACCCCAACTGAAGGGGGTAACAGTCTTACAGCTCTCCCCCGCACACTAAAACATCTTATCCCATGGCAAGCAAGAGGACATTTGATTATTTTGGGTTTTGGTTTTACATTTGGGCCATGAAAGCATGTTTAACTCTCAAAATCGTCCCACTTGGAATGGCGAGGGCTGCACTTTTTGGACTTTGGGACACTGCCATGTAGAAAATTCTATGAGACCTAGACACATGTGAAAACTAAACATCTGGGTAACTCCAGGGTGGTGTGCTTCACATGCATCCTGCACCATTTATTAACCAATAATGCTCTGCAAACCTCCAACTTTGCTGGAAATCACACTTTTTCCGTACATTTTTGTGATGGAACCTTCCGGAATCTGCAGGAATCCACAAAATTGTTACCACCCTCTAAGCATCTATACCGATAAAAATTCTGCCCCACTTGTCAGCCTAAAAAGATTTTTTTTCAAACTGCCCTTTTGGAATTGCTTTGGTTCTCCCAAATTTGCGACGTTTTTGTCTCTTCCCTGTCACAGGCACTTGGCCCACCTACACAAGTGAGGTATCATTTTTACCGGGAGACTGAGGGGAACATTGGGTGGTAGGAGTGATACCACACAGGAATATGGGAAATATTTGATTTTTTAGCTAAAGTTGAGGTTTGCTGAGGATTCTGGGTAAGAAAACACTGGGGGATCCACGCAAGTCACACCTCCCCAAACTCCCTCGGGTGTCTAGTTTTCAGAAATGTTTGGGTTTGGTAGGTTTCCCTAGATGGCTGCTGAGCCCAAGACCAAAACTGTAGGTGCCACCGCAAAAACAGGTAGTTTTGTATTTGAAAATTTTGATGTGTCCACATAGTGTTTTGGGGCATTTCCTGTTGCAGGCACTAGGTCTACCCACACAGGTGAGGTACCATTTGTATCGGGAGACATGGGGGAATGCTGGGTGGATGGAAGTTTCTGGCTCCTTTCAGATTCCAGAACTTTGCAGCACCGAATTCTGAGGAAAAAGTGCTTTTTTGCCACATTTTGAGGTTTGCTTAGGATTCTGGGTAACAGAACCTGGCGAGAGCACCACAAGTTACCCCATCCTGGGTTCCCCTAGGTAGCTAGTTTTAAAAAATGTATAGGTTTGCTAAGTTTCTCTAAGTGCCGGCAGAGCTAGATGCCAAAATCCACAGCTAGCCACTTTGCAAAAAACAGGTCAATTTTCTTTGGGAAAATGTGATGTGTCTACGTTGTGTTATGGGGCATTTCCTGTCGCGGGCACTGTGGCAACCCATAAAAGTGAGATAACATTTTTATCGGGAGATGTGGGGGAATGCTGGGTGGAAGGAAATTTGTGGCTCTTCTCAGATTCCAAAACTTTCTGTCACCAAAATTTGATGAGAAAGTGTTTTTTTTGCCCAATTATGAGATTTGCAAAGGATTCTGGGTAACAGAACCCGGTGAGAGCCCCACTAGTCACCCATCTTCGATTCCCCTGTGTGTCTAGTTTAAACAAATACACAGGTTTTGTAGGTTTCCCTAAGTGCCGGCTGAGCTAGAGACCAAAATCCACAGCTAGGCACTTTGCAAAAAACAGGTCTGTTTTCTTGGGGAAAATGTGATGTGTCCATGTTGTGTTTTGAGGCATTTCCAGTTGCGGGCCCTAGGCCTACCCACACAAGTAAGGTACCATTTTTATCAGGAGACTTGGGGGAGTGCTGTGTGGAAGGACATTTGTGGGTCCTCTCAGATTCCAGATCTTTCTGTCACCGAAATTTTAGGAAAAAGTGTATTTTGTGCCAAATTTTGAGGTTTGCAAATGATCCTTGGTAACAGAACCTGGTGAGAACCCCACAAGTCACCCCATCTTAGATTCCCCAAGGTGTCTAGTTTTAAAAAATGCACAGGTTTGGTAGGTTTCCCTAGGTGCCGGCTGAGCTAAAGGCCAAAATCCATAGCTAGGCACTTTGCAAAAAACAGGTCTGTTTTCTTTGGGAAAAGTGTATGTGTCCATGTTGTGTTTTGGGGCATTTCATTTCGCGGACACTAGGCTACCCACACAAGTGAGGTATAATTTTTATCGGGAGACATGGGGGAATGCTGGGGGGAAGGACATTTGTGGCTCCTCTCAGATTCCAGAACTTTCTATCACCAAAATGTGAGGAAAAGGTTTTTTTGCCCAATTTTGAGGTTTGCAAATGATTCTGGGTAACAGAACCTGGTGAGAGCCCAACAAGTCCCCCCATCCTGGATTCCCCTAGGTGTCTAGTTTTGAAAAATGCGCAGGCTTGGTAGGATTCCCCAGGTGCTGGCTGAGCTAGATGCCAAAATCGCACAGCTACGCACTTTCAAGAAAACACCTCAGATTTCAATGTAAAAATGTGATGTATCCATGTTGCATTTCCTGTTGCGGGCATTAGGCCCACCCACACAAGTGAGGTATCATTTGTATCGGGAGATTTGGGGGAACACAGAATAGCAGAACAAGTGTTATTGCCCCTCGTCTTTCCCTACATTTTTCCTCCCAAATGTAAGACAGTGTGTAAAAAAGACTTCTATTTGACAAATGCCCTGTAATTCACATGCTGGTATGGGGACCCCGGAATACAGAGATGTGCAAATAACCACTGCTTCTCAACACCGTATCTTGTGACACTTTGGAAATACAAAGGTGTCCTTGATACCTATTTTTCACTCTTTAAATTTCAGCAAATGAATTGCCTAGGGTTCTTGATGGCTCTACAAGCCCTATAAATCTCCACAACCAGAAGAGTCTAGCAGACGTAACGGTATATTGCTTTTAAAAATCTGATATTGCAGGAAAAAGTTACAAAGTAAAATGTGGAAAAAATGGCTATTTTTTTTCACCTCATTTTCAATGTTTTTTTATTTTACCTGTTACTTTCTGAAGGAAAACATTGAAGGATCTACATAAGTGACCCCTTGCTGAATTCAGAATGTTGTCTACGTTTCGGAAATGTTTAGCTTTCCAGGATCCAGCATTGGTTTCACACCCATTTCTGTCACTAACTGGAAGGAGGCTGAAAGCACAAAAAATATTAAGAATGGGGTATTTCCTAGTAAAATGCGAAAATTGTTTGAAAATTGTGGTTTTCTGATTCAAGTGTGCCTGTTCCTGAAAGCTGTGACGATGGTGATTTTAGCACCGCAAACCCTATGTTGATGCCATTTGCAGGGAAAAAAACGCAAACCTTCTTCTGCAGCCCTTTTTCCCATTTAAAAAAAAAAACTAAATGTTTGCTGTATTTCGGCTAATTTCTTGGTCTCCTCGAGGGAAACCCCCAAACTCTGGGTACCTCTAGAATCCCTAGGATGTTGGAAAAAAATGGAGGCAAATTTGGCGTGGGTAGCTTATTTGGACAAAAAATTATGAGGGCCTCAGCGCGAACTGCCCCAAATAGCCAAAAAAAAGCGTGGCACCTGAGGGGGAAAAGGCCTGGCAGCCAAGGTATTAAAGTCAAAAGGTCTGGGTTTAATGTCCTCAGGCATGTAAACACAGGCATGCACAAACATGCACAGAAGTGTATGCCCTGATTTATTTAATGTACCTCTTTCTGTGCCTCCTATGTCTGTGCCCAAAGTTTTAGTCCCGGGAATTGCAGTCCTGCGTGACACTAGCACTGCATGCTTTGGGATTAAAAAAACAGCATAAATGGAAGGAAGGATGTGTGGCTGTATTCTTTTTCCCAGTAGCTGGAATCTCCCCGAACATCTGATCACAAGAGGATAATCAAGGAGTGGTTTTATTACTTTCTCTGAACCACCTTCCATGCCAGCCAAGAAGTCACAGGACAGGAAGGTCATAATAATTTTTCCAATCCCTTTAACAGACCGTTTTTTAGATATTTGATCAAAAAGCTGACATGGGGAAGAAGGGAGAAGTGACTGATCCCAGTAATCAGGCGAGATTCACACCCGGCGGTAAACAGTAGGAGCATGCCAATCCACACTTTGTAAACATTGCTCGTACAGAGTAAATACAAATCCAATACAAAGGGCTTCCATTTCACCTCCCTCCCTGATAATGTTCAAACCAAAATAGAATTATTAGTTTCTCAGGAAAGTAAGGTTAATGATTAAAGGGCATATTTACATGCCCCTTGGGTCGCCTTAGCACCACCATAGTATAATTGTTTTTACACTAAGGCGGCGCTAAGATGGCCTTTCCCACGCGCCAGATTTACAAAGCAACCCCTTGCACCACATTATGCCTGTGCTGGGCAAAAGACATGCAAGTTGGGCGTTCCCACGCAGGGAGTCCATAAAAAATGGTGCAGTGAAATTTACCTGATTTCACTACACCATTTTTTCCCTTATTTTTAACGCCTGCTCAAGGCAGGTGAAAAAATGATGCCCACATAAAAATCAATGGGCCTCCCTGTGCTTTGCTGCATTAGCGTAAAAAAATTGATGCAATTGCAGAAAAGTGCCACAACACCGTCAAAAAGTCTGATGCTGTTGTGGTAACGACCGCCATGGTGCACCATATTGTAAATACAGTGTAACCATGGTGTTGTTAGGTTGGGCAAGGGCGATGCAAGAGAAGTGGCACATCAAGACGCTGTGCCACTTTCTCATAATTACGCCCCTTACTTTTCTGGGCAAAGCAACCTTGAATCACCTAATCATACAGGGCTCAAAAAATAGACTTATGTTCTCACAAAGAACCAATATGCAACCTCAGATGGTGACCTTTGAAAAAAAATATCTTAAAAGAGATAGACTCCAGTTACGAAAAAATAAATAAACTTCCCAGTATGCGCATCAGAAAAATGCAAGCTCTACAATCCCTACCTAGTAACACCTCGATCATAATCCAACCTGCTGATAAAGGTGATTTTGGATTGAACAGCATAATCTAATGAAGTGATGAGGCAATTCAGCAATGTTTCTCTTTACTGTAAGATTTCTTTCAATTCAATCCTACAAATGAGCTTAGATAACAAATTCTAAACATCACGGAAGAGGGAGCGCTCATTGGTTGGCTGAGCCTAAAAGAGTTTGAATTTTCGAACAAAAAAAGAGCCCTGTACTCCTGAAACCTATGTATTGCCTAAAATTCGAAAAGACAGTACAGACCCTCAAGTAAACCACATCATCTATGTGTGGAGTTCTGTTTTACAGACCCTGTGTATACATCTACTTCCTAAATCCATTTGTTCCTAAACCAGAGCCTATGTTATCAACTTGATGTATTGCATCACAAAAATCGAAAAATATTCTTTTTGACCCTGACACTGAAATACTGGTCAGTTGTGACACTGAGTCACTTTCCAACATTCCACAAGATGGGGTACCTCAGGAAAAATGGAAAAACAAAAACTCTGAAGAAGAAAATCGCGAGGAGTACTGGCTTAAAGGGGCAATGACAAAGGATGAGGTACCATACAGAGTAAGGAAAAGGTGAAGTTTAAAAAGTAAGTGAGAGGGCCAGTTAAAGTGAAAGGGGCTGTGGGAATCTTCTTGGGTAAATTAAAAACAAATACTCCCTTTGCATTTTAAATGAAAAAATGGGAGATATTTGCAGAAACATAAAACTGGAGCTGGAAATGAATCACCACGAAATGAACTAACCTTGACTAATAATTAATTGACCCCTACGTTTTACGGCACAACACTTGTAAATCAGGGGTGCCTAATATATGTCCACAAGAGCCTGAGAGGCCAGTTGTTCTGCATAACCACTGACTAAGCAAGTGCTTCCCATCTAAATTCACCATATGTCCTTTTACTTTTTGTTGAAAACTTGACTTCGCGGCCTGGTTGTGTACGTGCATTGCACACCCGCGTGAAGATAAAATCGCGTAAGGGAAATTATTTTTTTCTGCTGAAGTTCTTTCTTCCACTGGGCTGATAACATTATTTGTCAAGGGCTTTTTTCTTTGCTTTTCTTGCTCCCTGAAAGTGAGCTTCCATCACATTTGGAGGATAAAAGCAAAGACTGCTTCACAGGTGAAACAATGCAAAATATGTGATTACCCTCTTGATTATGAAACGGTGCTCTCCACACTAAGGCCCATATTTATACTTTTTTGCACTGCATTTGCGTCACTTTTTGATCTAAAAGCGGCGCAAACTTACACAATATAATTGTATTTTGTAAGTTTACGCCGCTTTTGTGTCAAACAGTGACGCAAATGTGGCAGAAAAAAGTATAAATATGGGCCTAAGACTGCAATGCCCAGACGGGAGGTTGGGCCATCACAGGCTGGTACAGGCGGAAGTGTGAATGCGCGTGAACAGTAGTGTGATGGCCAACAAAAATGTTGTCTTAGTGAAATAGCCTGAGAGGGAACGAAGCACACAAAGCAGGGACATTTAGAAAAATGCACCAATAAAAATGAAGCATTTAAAACAAGCACAACAAAGAATGAATGGCAAGAGTTGGTGTGGTTAAAGTCCTTAGAATCGACCTAAAAACTTATCTTCACAAGACAGTATGGGGCATGTTTATACTTGTTTTGCGCCAAATCTGCGTCATTTTTCTTACGCAAATTCGGTGCAAAACTAACTCTATATTTATACTTTGGCGCTAGACCCATCTAGCGGCAAAGTTATGAAGTTAAAGTAATTTTTGCCGTGAATGAGATGCACGGTAGGAGTTCCCGTGCAAAAAATAACTTTATGGCCTTAACGCCATATTTATCCCCCCAGTGCTAAAATCACGCACGGGGGAGGAGGGGTCAAATAATGGGGCAAAGCTTGGGTCAGGGCAGACATTAGGGGACCTGTGGGCCTATTTCCTGGGTGGAACATTGTAGGAGGCTGGACTGGCTTGTAGTGAGTACCAAGGGGTACTTGCACCTTGCACCAGGCCCAGTTATCCCTTATTAGTGTATAGGGTGTCTAGCAGCATAGGCTGATAGATAATGGTAGCTTAGCAGAGCAGCTTAGGCTGAACTAGGAGACGAGTGAAGCTCCTACAGTACCACTAGTGTCACTTGCACAATATCATAAGAAAACACAATACACAGTTATACAAAAAATAAAGGTACTTTATTTTTATGACAATATTCCAAAGTATCTCAGAGTGTACCCTCAGTGAGAGGATAGGAAATATACACAAGATATATGTACACAATACCAAAAATATGCAGTATAGTCTTAGAAAACAGTGCAAACAATGTATAGTTACAATAGGATGCAATGGGGACACATAGGGATAGGGGCAACACAAACCATATACTCCAAAAGTGGAATGCGAACCACGAATGGACCCCAAACCTATGTGACCTTGTAGAGGGTCGCTGGGACTATTAGAAAATAGTGAGGGTTAGAAAAATAGCCCACCCCAAGACCCTGAAAAGTGAGTGCAAAGTGCACTAAAGTTCCCCAAAGGACATAGAAGTCGTGATAGGGGAATTCTGCAGGAAAGACACAAACCAGCAATGCAACAACGATGGATTTCCAGTCGAGGGTACCTGTGGAACAAGGGGACCAAGTCCAAAAGTCACAAGTAAGTCGGAGATGGGCAGATGCCCAGGAAATGCCAGCTGTGGGTGCAAAGAAGCTTCTACTGGACAGGAGAAGCTTAGGTTTCTGCAGGAACGACAAGGGATAGAGACTTCTCCTTTGGAGGACGGATCCGACACACCGTGGAGAGTCGAGCAGAAGTATTTTCCTGCCGAAAGACCGCCAAAAAGCCTTGCTAGCTGCAAATTGTGCGGTAAGGGTTTTTGGACGCTGCTGTGGCCCAGGAGGGACCAGGATGTCGCAAATTGCGCCAGGAGACAGAGGAGACGTCGAGCAAGACAAGAAGCCCTCTCAGCAGCAGGTAGCACCTGGAGAAGTGCCAGAAACAGGCACTATGAGGATGCGTGAAACAGTGCTCACCCGAAGTTGCACAAAGGAGTCCCACGTCGCCGGAGACCAACTTAGAAAGTCATGCAATGCAGGTTAGAGTGCCGTGGACCCAGGCTTGGCTGTGCACAAAGGATTTCTGCCGGAAGTGCACAGAGGCCGGAGTAGCTGCAAAAGTCGCGGTTCCCAGCAATGCAGTCTGGCGTGGGGAGGCAAGGACTTACCTCCACCAAACTTGGACTGAAGAGTTACTGGACTGTGGGAGTCACTTGGACACAGTTGCTGGATTCGAGGGACCTCGCTCGTCATGCTGAGAGGAGACCCAAGGGACCGGTGATGCACTTCTTTGGTGCCTGCGGTTGCAGGGGGAAGATTCCGTCGACCCACGGGAGATTTCTTTGGAGCTTCTAGTGCAGAGAGGAGGCAGACTACCCCCACAGCATGCACCACCAGGAAAACAGTCGAGAAGGCGGCAGGATCAGCGTTACAGAGTTGCAGTAGTCGTCTTTGCTACTATGTTGCAGTTTTGCAGGCTTCCAGCGCGGTCAGCAGTCGATTCCTTGGCAGAAGGTGAAGAGAGAGATGCAGAGGAACTCGGATGAGCTCTTGCATTCGTTATCTAAAGTTTCCCCAGAGACAGAGACCCTAAATAGCCAGAAAAGAGGGTTTGGCTACCTAGGAGAGAGGATAGGCTAGCAACACCTGAAGGAGCCTATCAGAAGGAGTCTCTGACGTCACCTGGTGGCACTGGCCACTCAGAGCAGTCCAGTGTGCCAGCAGCACCTCTGTTTCCAAGATGGCAGAGGTCTGGAGCACACTGGAGGAGCTCTGGACACCTCCCAGGGGAGGTGCAGGTCAGGGGAGTGGTCACTCCCCTTTCCTTTGTCCAGTTTCGTGCCAGAGCAGGGCTAAGGGGTCCCTGAACCGGTGTAGACTGGCTTATGCAGAAATGGGCACCAAATGTGCCCATGAAAGCATTTCCAGAGGCTGGGCGAGGCTACTCCTCCCCTGCCTTAACACCATTTTCCAAAGGGAGAGGGTGTAACACCCTCTCTCAGAGGAAGTCCTTTGTTCTGCCATCCTGGGACAAGCCTGGCTTGACCCGAGGAGGGCAGAAACCTGTCTGAGGGGTTGGCAGCAGCAGCAGCTGCAGTGAAACCCCAGGAAAGGCAGTTTGGCAGTACCAGGGTCTGTGCTACAGACCACTGGGATCATGGGATTGTGCCAACTATGCCAGGATGGCATAGAGGGGGCAATTCCATGATCATAGACATGTTACATGGCCATATTCGGAGTTACCATTGTGAAGCTACATATAGGTAGTGACCTATATGTAGTGCACGCGTGTAATGGTGTCCCCGCACTCACAAAGTCCGGGGAATTGGACCTGAACAATGTGGGGGCACCTTGGCTAGTGCCAGGGTGCCCTCACACTAAGTAACTTTGCACCTAACCTTTACCAGGTAAAGGTTAGACATATAGGTGACTTATAAGTTACTTAAGTGCAGTGTAAAATGGCTGTGAAATAACTTGGACGTTATTTCACTCAGGCTGCAGTGGCAGGCCTGTGTAAGAATTGTCAGAGCTCCCTATGGGTGGCAAAAGAAATGCTGCAGCCCATAGGGATCTCCTGGAACCCCAATACCCTGGGTACCTCAGTACCATATACTAGGGAATTATAAGGGTGTTCCAGTAAGCCAATGTAAATTGGTAAAATTGGTCACTAGCCTGTTAGTGACAATTTGAAAGAAATGAGAGAGCATAACCACTGGGGTTCTGATTAGCAGAGCCTCAGTGAGACAGTTAGTCACTACACAGGTAACACATTCAGGCACACTTATGAGCACTGGGGCCCTGGATACCAGGGTCCCAGTGACACATACAACTAAAACAACATATATACAGTGAAAAATGGGGGTAACATGCCAGGCAAGATGGTACTTTCCTACAAACATCATGGAGGAAGCCCACAGATGCCCTCTGCTTTAGTGCGGTTTTCCACCAACAAGTATAAATATGCCCCTAAATGAGTTGTAGAAGCAACGGGGAGGGAGAAAGGACAGCAGGAAATGTCACATTCACGATGAAAGTTCCTGAACTTTACTGGAACTGTGGACTGCCTTACGTGCTAAATAAAGAAAACTAACAGTGAATTGTTTGTTTGACTTCCTCCACCTGGAATTTGTCCAATGTTTGGAGCTTCAACAACTCACTCCCAACAGCACATGGAAATTTCAGGAGTGTTCCAAAGGCCAGAGCTGGAACCATCTCTGATGGCAGAAGGCTAATGCAGGCTACACTTTTATGTTTTAAATAAATCTCTTTGATATTGTTTTAGGTTAATATTTCAATGAAGACTATTACATTGAACAATTTTTAACAATGAAAACATTCGTCCAATCATTAACAGTTTAATCAGTTCTCAGGAAGTATTATTAATGCATAATCAATTTAATAACGTTTTCCATTCAATTAATGCCAACACTGATTTGGCATTTCAGTTTTAGATCAATTGTTCGTCTGTTATGTCTGTAAAGTACTGTAGCCATTCCCCCCACACAATTTCTGGTGTTCCTGAGGGCACCCCACGCTTCCTACATTGGGAGTTTCAGTATACCATATTTATCTCGTCCCACCTTCTGTTTCAAAATGCTAGGGTAAGTCGATGCCTTAAGTCCTTCCTTTAAATATACAAAGCTAGATCGTGTGGAGGTCTCCCACATTTTTGTGGCATCTGAAGCAGTTAGAATCTGGGCTTCAGTTTATTCAATAGCATCTCATTTGAGCTAGCCTATATGACTTCATTGTCAGTGGTCCTGGTTAGGTTGAGGTAATTATCGCACCAGGTGGAATCCGATATCCTAGGGTTTGGAATTTACCAGGAGCTATAACTGACACTAATTCCAAGTTTCACTCCTGACCGAGGAATAAGTGCTTTGCACCAAATTCTTCTTGAGTCAGAACTCCATGAGTATTTCCACCTGTACATTTCAGCAAATTTGACCAGCTGAACTTTATCTGGAGGAAAATTATGGGGGTGTGGTAATTGCTGCAAAACTTACAATTCCTATACCTGTGCAAAGAGGTGCGAGCATAGGAACCAGAATTAACTGGAGCATTCATTACAAGGTGCTAAGAAACACTTTAGGGCTACCCTCATGAAAATGCAAAGACCAGATAAGTGAGTTTGGCTTATTGAGGCAGGACTATCAGTGGACATTAGAACCTTGGGTTCAGGACTAGAGGTGCCAAGACATGCACCCTCATGTCAAAAACACACAAGGCACAGGATGGAGATGCTTTCAACCAATAGTTAAATCCACGGTCAATTATGGTATGCTAAGAGCTAAGTAATCTCGAACTAGTTAGAGACTGGGGGACTGGGACCCTACTCCACTTCTTAAAGAAGTAGTGGTCATGATCAATAAATCATGTGAAAATGACTGTTCAGAACAAGTCACACTAAACTATTCTAGGTATATAATAAACATAAAGTACTGGAATAAGTTAAAATTATCTGTGAGCTTCTCTTGCTCACAGAATAAGACATAAATTGCCATGTTCCCAACTGCATTTTGTAGTATGGAAAGTATTTCTACAGGAGTACTACTCACATACTACAAAATGGAATTCACAAGCCTATGGTAGGACAGCTCCACCGCTTCCAGTATGGAGATCTCTGCCACAGTGGTGGAGATCTTCACCAAGAAGTTAATATTACTACTAGAAATCCCATTGTAGGAGGCTCCGTTCCCTGATTTTAGGGGGTGGCGACATGTAAGTTGACATCTAGGTGTACATCTCCACTTGGTAAGAGTAAAAAGCAAAAAAGTGGAGGGTTACGCCTCAGCATAAAAGTAAGTACATGACTAAATATGCACAAGTATATTATGTGCATTAGGCCTAAAATTGTTACAATTATATTTTTGCTGTGCTGGGGGAATTTAGAACTGATTGGAAATGTTTCCTCAATAAATGAAGCAGAGGTAGCCTCTGCTCCCACAGGAAGGAAACACTATCTCACATATAGTGCTTCTGCAGGGATCTATTCCATAACAACTGTATTTTAGGTCAATGATTTGAGATTAGCTGCCTTCTTTATCTCTACCTTCTAGGCCGTTTTGAGATAGGGGTTTATTGTTTTAGTTACTTTAGGAAATTAGGGCCTGATTTAGACTTTGGCGGATGGGATCGCAAATGTGACTCAAACGTGACGGCCATACAAATACCATGGGATATGATGGAATTGTAGAATTGCGGATGGGATATCCATCATGTTAGTGACACAGAGGCAGATTTCAGAGCCCCTTGTGCCACATTAGCGCCACCTTAGAGTCATTTTTCTTTTGCAGTTCTTTATTGGTTAACCAATGCTTCACAATACAGAAGAAGAGAAGAATAAATCTCCATGGAGAAAACAGCAAAGGACATCAAAGGACAATTACAGAGCAATTTGATACAGCGTCAGAGTCCGAATTATTAGTGGATGCAAGTCATAGAGTTTCATGGGCAATTGTATCACTGAGGTCATACACGTGGAAGGGTTAAGGCTAAAGGATGGATGCTAAAGATGTACCTTTCAGAAAGGACCCTAGGTTAACAGCTCGGTTGCTGGTAAATGGTTGTCTTAGGGCGAAGGGGGAGAAATAGGTTTTAGGTAACTGTATTGCATGATCACTTAAGTTAATTGCATAAAATACAATAAACACACATAGAATAAAACACATCTTGCCCTATACTGTAATTAAATAGTATAAACACAGCAGTGAAAGTGAAATGCCAATGGAGACTATCCTAAAAGTCTGGTATCATATCAATTGTTATAAAATTCTAAAACTTAGAGTGAACGTGCAAATGCCATAAAGTAATTGCAGCAATGAAAGTGCAAACGCCAGAAAAGGCTTTCCTTAAAACCTGACATGGCATCTGATATTGTAAAATTCTGTAATCTTTGCGTAAAACACAATGAAAACGCATAAAATGAAATACCTCTTATCGTATTGAGAGAGCGTAGTTTAAATATTACACATTATAGACGTGAAATGCTTACATTAACAATGCAGTATTAATCATTAATAATTGAAATGTATTAATAAACGTGGAGAAATGTTCACTTATGTAATCTAATGTCAAATAGAAGAAATAATCATTTTATAATTGCGTGTATTATTACGATTAGAACCGCATTCATTAGAACTCGTACATCTTAAGTTAGCATGAGTCGTGAACTAGCTGTGTAACTCTCATATTAAAAGCGTATTTTTCTACTTCTCCAGTGTGCGGACTTGCAAACGACAATGACCCGGCGATTGTTCTTTTCTGTACTTATCACTAACATAATGGAATTCTCCCATTCGCATGCTAGTAGCTTTTTAGTAAAAATTATGAAGCTTCGAAACAAACATGGACACTTTCAAGGACAATAAAGCGAGGAGAAGAGAACTCTTGACCCGAGACGTGTGCCAAAGTGGTGAAGTAACCCCGGATATGCCACCTACGAAAAACATCAATTATAAAGACCAATTGGGATTTGAGTAGATATCAAGAAATGGCAAATGCATTACTTAATGTACAATTTGATTGGTTACCAATATTGGGGTGTAGTGACTGACCAATAGAATCTTGGGGGAATGTATCACGCAAAAGGGGATAAAAACCCATGACACGGGAGACGAGACACATTAGGTAGGGGATGATAATGATTGCATCCAGAAACTCTGTCACTCTATTTGGTGACTTGAGACTTAGAAAAAACATTCTTGTCCATAGACTGCCCCGTTAACTTTCCCCCTTAAGGGGAGAGTTTTCCTTGCCTTTAATTAGATAGACTGACGGTGATTCTAACTGATGTCCTGAAGACGAAGACTGATCCTGTATGCTGACCTGACCAGAGGAGGGTAATGATAATATTACTAATGAAATCTATTTTGCCTTTTCTTTCTAGGTACCAACTGCTGTGTATATTTTGAATAGAGATCTTAGCTAGATGTTTTCCAAATTGATGTTCTAAATTGTTTTACATGAAGCCCCACATGTTAATGCTAATTCGAGGTTAGATGAGGTATTCATTTGACTGACGGAACTGACGTGACTGACATATAGCTATGCTGAACTGAGACCTATGAATTATTATGCACTGTGATCTATTCTTATCGATGCATCTATCTTATGTTTCTGATCATTGCATTATTGAAAGCTTATCGTAGTTGTCACTTTGTGATTATGCTTCTATGCTTCATGGTTTTGAGACTAATGCGTTTATTATTAGATTGTAATCAATAGGGAATACATTCACAAAATCATCCTTTAAGGTGTGGTTATTTGAGTCTGAAAACTAATGATCGTGCCGAAGGTTCATTTATGGTTAATGCGAAATATATTTTGATGTTAACTTTTAACAATGTTATTGATTTATTGATAGGTTTATTGATTGGTTATCTCGTCTTACGGAGACTCATCACTGGGCCCAAAGATTCATCGACCTAAAACGAGTCCTGATGTGTATAAATTGACATAGACGGACGCGTTAACAGTTCGGGTAGCAGAGGATGGTTAGGCCCTTGGGGGCCCTAGGACGGAGTTTTTATTGTTAATTTTGTTTTCTGTGATAATGAAATTTGATAAGACGATGAGTGGCTAGGTTCGCCATGGCTTTCCTGGGATCTCGGAACCTGCCTAAATGAGTTGGGAATGTTCTCGGCGTCATAGTATGCGTGGTTAGGGACTTTTGCGCTTATTAAATCTTATGCATCCTTGCAGGTGATTGTGAAAATTTGTGTGTTTAGGACAAATTAAGTGTTAATTAGAAGGAGTGGGCGTACTCCACAGTATGAGAGTAGGGAAGTCGGCGTACTTCATGTGAATGCAGCGCTTATTGTTAAAAATTATCCACGTGGTTGGTTATTGTATACGGGCCTATTGAGGTCTAAGACTCCGGAGTATGATGAGAAATATGGTTTATGTTGTAATTTGTGCGGTTTAATAGGTCAATCGGGCGTGGTTGACAAGTCAAGTTCGAGTCATAATGTATGTGTGAAACCTTCGATGGAGATTTGACGAGTTCTAAAGTGCACTAGAAGGAGTCATTGACAAGTCGAGAGTAGGATTTGCTTGCGTATGAGGGAACTGAGAAGGAGAGAGTAGCAGCCGAGGCTTCAAGTGAAATCTCTGTAAAGTTCTGAAGCGAATGTGTTACCCTTCCTGTAGTAAACCGACAGATTTGTATTGTTATTTTAAAGTGTCTGTAATAAATCGCATTAGTTTGTATGAATTGTATGATTTAGTGAGGGGTGGACAAGCCGCAAGACTTTGTCAGCTGCAGTGTGTGAGTATGACGTCAGTGGTGCCGCGCTGAGATAGGTCAGATGTTAAGAGGGGTCGCGCACGGATTGGCTGCCGTTCGTGAGAGGCAATAGGTTGAGAAAAAGGTAGGTGAAGAGTGTCCTGGGAATTAAGCCGTTTTCTGATCAAATACAAAATAAAAGGTTTCAAAATGAATTTTGTTAAGGCATTCAAAAGCGCTTTGAAGGGGGATGTGTACATTGTCGCAACCAATGGGGAACCTACACCACCCGGGGGTACTCCAGCTTATACAGTTATGGAGGAAAAGGGTGTTGCACCTTGTTTATGGATGAAACAATGGCGCAAATTGACAGAAAAAGAGGGGTGTTTAGCGTTTCCAGAACATGGGACATTCAATCGAAAGGTATTAGAAAACTTGAGGTGGATGTTAAGTACGCAGAAACCACCTCCGAGACCGGCACAATATGAGGCTTTGGCGATTTGGGACCTGATGGCTCTTAAACATAGGCAAGAAAGGTTTCACAGAAGACTGACAAGGGCAGAAAAATCTTATGCAGAAGCTAGATGGGACAATGAGAATAAAATGTGGAGACGGGGAATAGTAGATGGGCTAAAGCTGTTTCCAGCGATAACGCAAGGAGAAGAGACACAGGGAAAGAAAGCTTCTTGCAAAACTAATAAAGATTCAGGCAAAGCTAAAGAGCATAAAAAGTCCTGGGAAGAAGAGGATGATTCGGAGGATGAGGAGTTTATGGATAGATTGCTACATGATCGTCTACCACCTTATGCGGTGAGCGACGATGTTCCGAGTACTAGCTTGGATCTTGGAACCAGACGCAGGAGAAGGGAGTTACTGATACAGTACAGGCTAGCGATACAGCCTTGATACAGAATGGTGACAGTGTACCCACTGCACCAGACGTACCGATACAGTTGCAGCTTCCACCGCAGATAAAAATAATTTATCCCGACGTTCCAGTGCTTGAGACTACTACGAACTTGGTAGTGCCGCCAAAACCGATATATACAAAGCCAAGGCTGATTCAGATTGAGTCAACCCCGAAGCTAGTGTCTCAACCACCACAGCTGATACCTGGGTATAACCCTGTAGCAGGACCTCCGTTAGTACCTGTACCAGGTACATTAGAACAGACCTATTGTGTTGCAGCTCCTAGAGGTTTGGGACCAGGTCAGACACCTGCCGCCATATCACTACCTATTACTGTTGGTCCTCCAGTGCCGTTATACGCACAAGAGAAAATAGGGACATGTGAACAAGGAATCATGACTCATGAAACGATAAGAGGAGGGCCTATAGGGACTCCACAGATAATGCCTCCCGGAGAACAGGTAAACGAACAGCCGAGACCCTTAATGGATCTTAGTCCAATAGGGGCACCTCTGGAAGCAATGCGACAAGCAGGGTTGGGAGTTTTGACTCCCCAAACTATGAGTACGAATACCTCTCACACACCAATGATACATGCAGAGAACATTTCACTGCAGGGGTTTACAGTACAGCAGTTAAATGAGTGGTTAGAGAAGACTTGTGCTTCACAGAAGTCTACAGTAACCGCAATCGAGCCTGAAAAAGAAAAACAAGATGAATACCTGAATCTTGTACGATTAGGAGCAGAAGCTGCCGAACTGGTGGAAGGGACTATGGGAGTAAATAGGTTGGAATCATACACTGAGGCAGAATTGAGATACTTATGTCCCAAGATTACCAAAGAAGTGGGAAAAATACATCAGAGATTAGCAAATCTGGCAGACAAATATAACATCGATATTGGAAATACTAAACATCTAAAGAGAAGTTACAGGTTAGATTTTGATACTAAAGATTTTGAACACATGAGATCTACAAGCATGAAAACACACCTGAAAGAATTGCTGCAAAGTGCACAAATCTGGGGAGCTCTAGAGAAATGGGAAGGCCGGTGGGCAAAGAAAAGAGACAAAGGGAAAAAGGATAGCCCAGGGTCTATTGAAACAACGACCACACCCAATTTGGATGCAATAAAAATCCTGCCCATGAGAGAAACAGCTGGTGGTGTCTTAGTCCATGTGCCTTGGTCCAGGGGAGATATTTTGTCCTTTACGAAGGACTACACGAGGTTAAGAGAAAAACCGATCGAGTGGTATCAACAGACAGATAAATTTGTGAAGCTTGCAAAGTGTCTTTGGGAAGACTTAAATACCTTATTTGAGATCATTGTTCCGCCGGATTTGTGAGGGGTAGATTGGCCCACGAAGGAACCGGCAAGAGATAAGGTGACTGGAGCACCTTCTGAAGAGGTGATGAAATATTATCATAAGGTTATTGAGTTTTTGAAACAAAAGGTGTCGCCGAAAGTGACCGATTGGCAGAAAATCGACCGGACTTTGCAAGAGGTTAAGGAATCAATACATGCCTATTATGAGAGATTGTTGAAGGCATTTAAACATTACAGTGGTACTGAGACGATCGAACCGAAAGACATGAATCATCTTGTGTTCAGATTTGTCGAAGGGCTGAGACCAGAGGTCGGCCAGATGATTAAGAATCATTTGATTTTTTGGCAAGCTAAACCGATTGATGAGGTGTTACAGTATGCAAAATACTGTAGTGATGAAATTGAGTTGAAGCAGAAAAAGCTGAAGGAGAAAGTGATGGTGATGCAGATAAGAGCTGCACAGGCTGGAATTCAGGGAAATGGTGTTCAGCAAATGATTCAACAGCAACCGCAAATGAACGGTGTGTTTCAGTCACAGCCGAGGGGTAGAGGTCGAGGTTTTGTGAATCATAATTTGGACTTGAATAATGTCGTCGTTCAAAATGACGGGCAGGCAATGAAAAGAATGTCACCATGCCATGCATGCGGGGGCGTGGGACATTGGAAACGGGATTGTCCAAATATGGTGCATGATGGTACAGCTCAGCAGAGCCTTAATGTTGGTACACAACAAAATCCGCGAGGTCCAAGAATGAGACATCAGAACCCGAACTTACAGAATCATTTGATGCAAATGCCAGGGGTACAACCTATGCAACAGATGTTAATGCCGCGTTTCCAAAATGTGACAGTACAACCGATGCAACAGCAGATCCCTATGGTACCTAGACAGCAAATGCAGTTACCCCTAGCTCCGATGGGACAGCAACAGGTGACGCTTCCTCAGCAGGTCACAGGTCAGGTAACAAGTCAAAGTAATACTGTACAACAATTCCCGTTGCGAGGTGAGAATGAGATGAATGAGGAATGGTCAGACGACAGTTCAGACAGTGAAGAGTGCAGGCTTGCAGCCTCGTTAGAGGTAGATCAGAGAGGCCCATATGTCGAGGGAAAAGTAATGGGCTATAAGGTTTCATTTTTAGTCGACACAGGAGCTACACGCTCTACAGTCCGCAGTGTGGTAGTACAGAGACTACCTCTATCAGGGCGCACCATACGAGTGGTTGGTGTGGCTAACCAGTATCTGACAAATCCCATCACTGACCCAGTACAGGTTGAAATTGGGAATTTCCAAGGCCTGCATAGGTTTGTTGTGTGCGATTCAAGTCCAGTATCCCTACTGGGAAGGGACTTACTGTGTAAGACTAAATGTTCAATTACCTGTTCCAATGATGGAATAGAAGTCCAGACAAACAATGATGATGAAGGAGATGAGGGGCAGTTCCTAGAAGGAGGAGAGACAAATGAAGATTACCCTCTAATTACTTTATTCCCAGTGTTCACTCTAATCGACTTACCTGCTGACCTACAAGGGTCTGTAACAGAAAGAGTGTGGGACTTGACAGGAAAAGAAGTTGGATTAATTAAAGGGGTTGAACCAGTCAAGGTGAAAATAAGACCAAATGCAGTGTTCCCACAAGTACCACAGTATCACATGACTCAGGACATACTAATTGAAGTGACACAGATAATTGTAGATTTTCTCAGACAGGGAGTTTTGAAAGAAGTTTTGAGCAGTCCATGTAACTCACCTATTATGGGTTGAGGAAGCCCTGTGGGAAGGTTTGAATTGTGCAGGATTTGAGAAAAATAAATGAAATTGTGATAAAATGTTGCCCTGTGGTACCTAACCCGGCGGTAATAATGTTCCAAGTTCCTTGTGATGCTGAATGGTTTACTGTAGTAGACCTATCACAGGCATTTTTCTCAATACCTCTTCATGAAGATAGCCAATTTTTGTTCAGTTTCAAATTCCTGGATAAGGTGTACAGTTGGTGCAGAATTCCTCAAGGGTTTTCTGAGTCACCATCCATCTTCAATCAGATATTGAAGAAAGATCTGGAACCTCTTGTGCTGCCTTTTAATTCAACTCTTGTGCAGTACATCGATGATTTGTTAATTGCATCCAAAACCAGAGACAGTTGTAAATACGATACCATTGCATTGTTGAACCATTTGGGAAAGAATGGGCATAAGGTGTCACCTAAGAAGTTACAATATTGTCAGAAAGAAGTAAAATATTTGGGGCATCTAATTGAGAAAGGGTCCCGAAGGATATCAAAGGAGAGAATAACAGCTGTCTTACAGATGAATCCCCCAACAACAAAAAGAGATGTCAGGATGTTTTTGGGAATGGTGGGTTACTGCCGCCAGTGGATACCCAACTTCTCAATCATTGCAAAGCCCTTGATAAAATTAACAGGAAAGGATGTCAAAGATGAACCATATACAATCACTTTGACAAAAGAAGAACTTGAGTCATTCTTAGAGCTGAAGGAATGCATGTGGAGGGCACCAGCATTAGGAATGCCCGATTATGAGAAACCTTTTCTGTTGTTTTGTCATGAACGTGATGCTTGTTCTTTGTCTGTTTTAACACAGGTCCACGGAGATGCAAATTGCCCTGTAGCATATTTTTCAGCTACTTTGGACCCTGTCGCAGCAGCCTTACCGGGTTGTTTGCGAGCAGTCGCAGCAGTTGGTCAAAGCCTTTCACAATGTGAGGGCATAGTCATGGGATACCCTTTGACAGTACTGGTCCCTCATTCTGTTGAAATCTTGTTGACGAGAACAAAAACGCAACACATGACAAATGCACGACTTACCAAATATGAGACGATAATTTTGGGGTCACCAAATGTTACACTAAAAAGATGCACAGTACTGAACCCGGCAACTCTACTTCCCAATGAGAATTCAGAAATCAAAGATGGGGAAGACTTTGAGCATGATTGTCTTGAGGTGACTGAGCTCTGTACTAAACCTCACCCAGACATACAGGATACCGAGTTAAAAGAAAACGACTTTATTATGTTCGTAGATGGGTCCTGTTTAAGAGATTCAACAGGGACATTGAGAGCTGGTTACGCAGTATGTACTATATCTGGCATAGTCGAAGCCTCTTGGCTTGAAAAAGTATTTTCTGCACAGGTGGCAGAATTAATAGCTCTCACAAAAGCTTGCCATGCTGCTGTGAATTTGAAAGTCACAATCTATACTGACAGCAGATATGGATTTGGAATTGTACATGATTTTGGCCAACTATGGTCGCAGAGGGGTTTTATGACTTCCTCTGGTTCACCAGTGAAAAATGGAGAACAAATAAGAGATTTGTTACATGCAATTCAGTTACCTCTTGAAATTGCCGTGGTAAAGTGCAGTGCTCACACCAGATCACAAGATTTTGTGTCAATGGGGAATGGTTATGCAGATCAGGTTGCAAGATTTTGTGCATTGAACTGTATATCATTTAAAGAGCAGTGGGAATTGCTACCACAACCTGAGAACGACACAACTTTGAGTCTAGCATTACGAGTGGTTGATACTTTGGATGAATTAAAGACACTACAAAGTCGTGCTAGCAAAGAAGAAAAACGTTCCTGGCAGAAAATGCAGTGTGTACAAAGAGCAGATGATATATGGGTCTCAGACGAAGGAAAGTTGGTTTTACCAAATAGTCTTCTGTCACAATTTGCCCGATTATATCATGGGCAAGCACATTTAGGAAGAGATGCTATGATTAGATCTTTTAAAATCGATTGGTTTAATCCAAAATTCAGACATGCCGCAGAAATTACTTGTCACAGGTGCATCATCTGTCAGCAGATGAATGCTGGAAAAGGAACAGTGGTAACTTTGAGCCACATTGGAAGGGCTGGAGGTCCATTTAATAAAATACAAATGGATTTCATTGAAATGCCTGTTTGTGGAGGATTGAAGTACATGTTGGTAATTGTGTGTGTTTTCAGTCATTGGATTGAGGCCTACCCTACACGTAGAAATGACAGTCTCACAGTTGCAAAACTACTACTCAGAGAGCTAATACCAAGATTCGGGTTTCCAGTTTCTATAGAATCAGATAGGGGAAGACACTTCGACAATGAGGTGATCAAACTTCTGTGTGCAGCACTTAACATCGAACAGAAGTTGCACTGCAGCTATCGCCCTGAAGCATCAGGACTGGTTGAAAAGATGAATAGTACCTTAAAATCAAGAATAGCGAAAATGTGTGCAGCAACAAACATGAAGTGGCCAGATGCGTTACTGCTAGTACTGATGTCCATGAGAAACACACCAGATAAGAAAACGGGACTGTCCCCCCATGAAATCCTCATGGGTAGAGCAATGAGGTTACCAGCGGTACCTGCGAATGCACTAGTGAATATTACAGATGATATGGTGTTGGATTACTGCAAAAGTTTGGCTGACGTGATTCGCTCTTTCTCTCACCAGGTGGAAGCTAACACATTGCCACCAATCGGTGAACCAGGACATTCTTTGCAAGCTGGCGATTGGGTGGTTGTCAAGAAGCACGTGAGGAAATTGTGTCTTGAACCACGCTGGAAGGGGCCATATCAAGTAATACTGACTACCACAACTGCTGTGAAGTGTGCCGGAATTCCCAACTGGATACATGCCAGTCACACAAAGAGGGTAACGTGTCCAGTTGAGGAAGAACTTGAAGAATCCGGTACAGTAACTTCAGGTGGAGAGGTCACAGAGACAGAGATCAGCCAAGAAAGGCCTGAGACTACAGGTGAGCCCACTGAGGACAGCTTTGTCCCTCAAACTGATAGTGAGATCGAGAGAGGTGACAGAGTGCCTATCTCAGTTGAGGCAGCAGGAGAACTAAGACAAGTAGAGGTTCTCACAGAAGCAGACGAATACAATTCTGAGCCTGAATACAGTATAGAACCGGAAGACGGCAGAGAAGGAGAAATCATAGATTCAAACCAAAACGGATCAGAGTCTTCTGAATCAGTTGCAGGTCCGTCAAGAGAAAACAACATATCACAAGAGGAGGGTGCTGTTCAGCGTCCTGAAGGAAAACACAGAAACAAGACACACAGAGGTGATAACTGGCCAGACAAGCTGCACTTCAGAATAAAAGAAATAACAAACGAAACAATAGTAGAAGAAAGCGATACCTCACAGGTAGATGATCTGAGTGAAGGAGAACAGCAAGGTGAACGAAGATTAAAAAGAAAGAGAATAGCAAACCGAAGATACACAGGTCCTGAATGGGCATATGCTACAACTTCTGAATGGCAACAAGAATTCTTAGCATTCTACTTTGATCGAGAAGTGCCAGGCCAATATTACGGTACCTGAAGGTAAACTACAAAAGAAAACCTTGATAAAAATTTAAATCATGAAAATTGAAAGAAAGAGACTGTATAAACTTACCGGAAAGAGACAATTAAACCTGGATTTGACATCAAGAAACATTACGACAAGCTGCTAACCTGAACTGACGAAAAGGGTCCTGGAGTGAGTGAAGACGCTGTAAATACGCAGAAAGAGTTTGTCATCTTGAGTTGATTGTTGATCTGCTAATCTGATTCTATACAAACATGGCTTATAGTAGCAAAGGAAGTAAGGTGTGTGGTTGGTTAGGACTTATGGTAGGTGTTGTATGTGCAATAATGATTGTAGGAGTGATTGTAGGAATGCCGTGGAGAGAGAGAGAAACTATTAATGCAACTTCAAAACCTGAGACTACTACTACTGCTAATAAATTATCGCCGTGGGAGAAATTTGAACAAGACGCTAGACATTTGCATGAGGGAACTAATACAAAAGGGGAACTTTCTACTTATGTCTTCTATCGCTTATTAAATGAGTATGTGGAAACTATGGATGCGAAAGATTGTTATGTGTGTACTAAAATTCCTTCATCTGTGCAGGAAGGAGTTACTTATCACAGTCTCCCTCTTACCTATGGAATTAGCTGTAGCTTGCTATTAACAAGATTCTATCATCAAGAGCATGTGCAATACTTCTATTCAAATCTGGATGTTGTGTTTTCTTTTGTACCTGTGATTGAGTTTTTGAATAAGTTAGCTAAAGAACATGATATTAAAATAGTTAGAGGATTCTTTGAGCCAACACTTACATTTGGAACTGCTTATGCACATCGCAATAATCTGACTTGCTTACTGTCTTCTGTAGAGAAAAGCTTTTTAGATCACACAGATGATAGACGCAAAGCATTAAAGGAAAGGTTAGAAAAAGGCTTAGAAAAACGTACTTATGCAAATGATTATGCTTACACAGCCATTAAAACACAAGGCAAATTAGCTATAGATGCATTACACGTAGGTAGGCTATGTATATATAGGCCAAAATCTGATCAAGACAATTTATTTGTAGGTACGAGTAAATGTAGGCATGTGTTTTTGTTTCAGAGTAAATGGACCTTCATGTTAAATGGACAAGACCCAGCGATTCCTGGAATCTATTACATCTGTGGGTTAAATGCATATTACCGTCTCCCAAAGGGATGGTATGGGACATGTTATTTGGGAATAGATTTCCCAAAGAAATATCAGATTGATGACTTAAAACAAATACCTAAATCTTCTGAAGTACAACATACTAGACAAAAACGAGAATCAGTGGCGGCTGTCATTGGTGACATATTTGGAGCTATAATCCCATCAGTTGGGGTTATCTTGAATTCTATGAAAATTCAAAAGTTGTCTACTATTGTGGATAACATGCTGACAAATTTTACAGGAGCAATACTATTGATGGATACTGAACTTGCTGCAGAAAGAGCTATGACTCTTCAAAATCGGCTTGCTTTAGACATTCTTTTAGCAAAGAGTGGGTGTGTGTGCAAAATGCTTAATGAGCGCCATTGCTGCTCATTTATACCTGACAATAGTAAGAAGATTAGAAGTATGCTTACTAACCTTACTAGAAATAGTACAGATTTGAAAGATTTAAAAGAACCTGGAGTTTGGGAGAAATTTGGAAAGGGAATTGCATGAGTGGGAAGCTGGGTTACCAACATTTGGAATGGGGTACTTGCAAAAATGATGATAGGTCTATTAATTGTTTTGGTTTGTCTATTAGGGTTATGGGGAGCATGCAAAATCAATGACAAAATTAAAAGAAACTTGTCAAAAAGAGCCAGACAAAATGAAGAAAGTGAAAGAGAGAAAATGTTCAATGAAATATGGGAAAGTTCACATAAAGGGCAAGATGTTGAAATGTGTATTATGCGCAAGGTGAAAAATTAAAGGTTAAAGATTTTGTGATGATGAGCGTCATCAGAGGAGGGACTGAGAGAGTGTAGTTTAAATATTACACATTATAGACGTGAAATGCTTACATTAACAATGCAGTATTAATAATTAATAATTGAAATGTATTAATAAACGTGGAGAAATGTTCACTTATGTAATCTAATGTCGAATAGAAGAAATAATCATTTTATAATTGCGTGTATTAGTACGATTAGAACCGCATTCATTAGAACTCGTACATCTTAAGTTAGCATGAGTCGCGAACTAGCTGTGTAACTCTCATATTAAAAGCGTATTTTTCTACTTCTCCAGTGTGCAGACTTGCAAATGACCATGAGCCGGCGATTGTTCTTTTCTGTACTTATCACTAACATAATTGAATTCTCCCATTCGCATGCTAGTAGCTTTTTAGTAAAAATTATGAAGCTTCGAAACAAACATGGACACTTTCAAGGACAATAAAGCGAGGAGAAGAGAACTCTTGACCCGAGACGTGTGCCAAAGTGGTGAAGTAACCCCGGATATGCCACCTACGAAAAACATCAATTATAAAGACCAATTGGGATTTGAGTAGATATCAAGAAATGGCAAATGCATTACTTAATGTACAATTTGATTGGTTACCAATAGTGGGGTGTAGTGACTGACCAATAGAATCTTGGGGGAATGTATCACGCAAAAGGGGATAAAAACCCATGACAAGGGAGACAAGACACATTAGGTAGGGGATGATATTGATTGCATCCAGAAACTCTGTCTCTCTATTTGGTGACTTGAGACTTAGAAAAACCATTCTTGTCCATAGACTGCCCGTTAACTTTCCCCCTTAAGGGGAGAGTTTTCCTTGCCTTTAATTAGATAGACTGACAGTGATTCTAACTGATGTCCTGAAGACAAAGACTGATCCTGTATGCTGACCTGACCAGAGGAGGGTAATGATAATATTACTAATGAAATCTATTTTGCCTTTTCTTTCTAGGTACCAACTGCTGTGTATATTTTGAATAGAGATCTTAGCTAGATGTTTTCCAAATTGATGTTCTAAATTGTTTTACATGAAGCCCCACATGTTAATGCTAATTCGAGGTTAGATGAGGTATTCATTTGACTGACGGAACTGACGTGACTGACATATAGCTATGCTGAACTGAGACCTATGAATTATTATGCACTGTGATCTATTCTTATCGATGCATCTATCTTATGTTTCTGATCATTGCATTATTGAAAGCTTATCGTAGTTGTCACTTTGTGATTATGCTTCTATGCTTCATGGTTTTGAGACTAATGCGTTTATTATTAGATTGTAATCAATAGGGAATAAATTCACAAAATCATCCTTTAAGGTGTGGTTATTTGTGTCTGAAAACTAATGATCGTGCCGAAGGTTCATTTATGGTTAATGCAAAATATATTTTGATGTTAACTTTTAACAATGTTATTGATTTATTGATTGGTTTATTGATTGGTTATCTCGTCTTACGGAGACTCATCACTGGGCCCAAAGATTCATCGACCTAAAACGAGTCCTGATGTGTATAAATTGACATAGACGGACGCATTAACAGTTCGTTATAATACACCAGTATATTACAACAATGAAAGTGCAGAAGCCAATAGAGACTGTCCTAGCAATCTGACATCAAGTTGATTATTATAAAATACTGAGTCTTAAAAATAGAGTGTGAATACCATAAAGTACTATATTCACAGCAATGAAAGTGCAAGAGCCAATGAAGGCTGTCCCAAAAGTCTGGTTTCTCAACTACCGTTCTAATATTCTAAAACTTAGATGTGATAATGTAGGTGCTGAAAAATACTACGAATGCAGCAATGAAAGTGCAAGTGCCTATGAAAATTATCCAGACAGTCTGACATCAGAGTAATGACAGAATACACAGAATATGAAGATGAAAATATGGAGCAGAATAATAGAATCCAGAAGTTCAAATGAGAGTTTCATGTCATATCTGCATCGCCATGATGTTGGTCAAAGTCAGCATAGGTATGAGTAAGATTAACATGGTTGAATGAGCCACTTTGACAGTAATGTTTCTTTAGGGGCCACACCTCCCTTTTTGATTCCTGCACATTGCTGGCCCGAGCAAGCTGTAGAGCCTTTCTCATAATAGTGAAAAGTTTTCCAAAGGAAGCCACTTCCATAGGGATCTCTGCAGTGAATATATATTTTACGGCTTCTTATCATGTTCTCAAACCATATTTTAGGATCAGAGGTTGTAGTAGCTGATGTCTCTCTGAGGCCAAGCATGAACAGCAACATACTAGATGTATTATGGATTCAGTGTGGTATTTACATAGAGTAGATTCTTGTGAGTATCCCCGCGTAGACTTCCAGTTGCATCTAAAGTCCTAAAACAGGGAGTGTTATAAGACATATTTGCAAGATACTCTGAAACGCTATTGTAAATACAGTGTAACCATGGTGTTGTTAGGTTGGGCAAGGGCGATGCAAGAGAAGTGGCACATCAAGACGCTGTGCACTTTCTCATAATTACGCCACTTACTTTTCTGGGCAAGGCAACCTTGAATCACCTAATCATACAGGGCTCAAAAAATAGACTTATGTTCTCACAAAGAACCAATATGCAACCTCAGATGGTGACCTTTGAAAAAAAATATCTTAAAAGAGATAGACTCCAGTTACGAAAAAATAAATAAACTTCCCAGTATGCGCATCAGAAAAATGCAAGCTCTACAATCCCTACCTAGTAACACCTCGATCATAATCCAACCTGCTGATAAAGGTGATTTTGGATTGAACAGCATAATCTAATGAAGTGATGAGGCAATTCAGCAATGTTTCTCTTTACTGTAAGATTTCTTTCAATTCAATCCTACAAATGAGCTTAGATAACAAATTCTAAACATCACGGAAGAGGGAGCGCTCATTGGTTGGCTGAGCCTAAAAGAGTTTGAATTTTCGAACAAAAAAAGAGCCCTGTACTCCTGAAACCTATGTATTGCCTAAAATTCGAAAAGGCAGTACAGACCCTCAAGTAAACCACATCATCTATGTGTGGAGTTCTGTTTTACAGACCCTGTGTATACATCTACTTCCTAAATCCATTTGTTCCTAAACCAGAGCCTATGTTATCAACTTGATGTATTGCATCACAAAAATCGAAAAATATTCTTTTTGACCCTGACACTGAAATACTGGTCAGTTGTGACACTGAGTCACTTTCCAACATTCCACAAGATGGGGTACCTCAGGAAAAATGGAAAAACAAAAACTCTGAAGAAGAAAATCGCGAGGAGTACTGGCTTAAAGGGGCAATGACAAAGGATGAGGTACCATACAGAGTAAGGAAAAGGTGAAGTTTAAAAAGTAAGTGAGAGGGCCAGTTAAAGTGAAAGGGGCTGTGGGAATCTTCTTGGGTAAATTAAAAACAAATACTCCCTTTGCATTTTAAATGAAAAAATGGGAGATATTTGCAGACACATAAAACTGGAGCTGGAAATGAATCACCACGAAATGAACTAACCTTGACTAATAATTAATTGACCCCTACGTTTTACGGCACAACACTTGTAAATCAGGGGTGCCTAATATATGTCCACAAGAGCCTGAGAGGCCAGTTGTTCTGCATAACCACTGACTAAGCAAGTGCTTCCCATCTAAATTCACCATATGTCCTTTTACTTTTTGTTGAAAACTTGACTTCGCGGCCTGGTTGTGTACGTGCATTGCACACCCGCGTGAAGATAAAATCGCGTAAGGGAAATTATTTTTTTCTGCTGAAGTTCTTTCTTCCACTGGGCTGATAACATTATTTGTCAAGGGCTTTTTTCTTTGCTTTTCTTGCTCCCTGAAAGTGAGCTTCCATCACATTTGGAGGATAAAAGCAAAGACTGCTTCACAGGTGAAACAATGCAAAATATGTGATTACCCTCTTGATTATGAAACGGTGCTCTCCACACTAAGGCCCATATTTATACTTTTTTGCACTGCATTTGCGTCACTTTTTGATCCAAAAGCGGCGCAAACTTACACAATATAATTGTATTTTGTAAGTTTACGCCGCTTTTGTGTCAAACAGTGACGCAAATGTGGCAGAAAAAAGTATAAATATGGGCCTAAGACTGCAATGCCCAGACGGGAGGTTGGGCCATCACAGGCTGGTACAGGCGGAAGTGTGAATGCGCGTGAACAGTAGTGTGATGGCCAACAAAAATGTTGTCTTAGTGAAATAGCCTGAGAGGGAACGAAGCACACAAAGCAGGGACATTTAGAAAAATGCACCAATAAAAATGAAGCATTTAAAACAAGCACAACAAAGAATGAATGGCAAGAGTGGGTGTGGTTAAAGTCCTTAGAATCGACCTAAAAACTTATCTTCACAAGACAGTATGGGGCATGTTTATACTTGTTTTGCGCCAAATCTGCGTCATTTTTCTTACGCAAATTCGGTGCAAAACTAACTCTATATTTATACTTTGGCGCTAGACCCATCTAGCGGCAAAGTTATGAAGTTAAAGTAATTTTTGCCGTGAATGAGATGCACGGTAGGAGTTCCCGTGCAAAAAATAACTTTATGGCCTTAACGCCATATTTATCCCCCCAGTGCTAAAATCACGCACGGGGGAGGAGGGGTCAAATAATGGGGCAAAGCTTGGGTCAGGGCAGACATTAGGGGACCTGTGGGCCTATTTCCTGGGTGGAACATTGTAGGAGGCTGGACTGGCTTGTAGTGAGTACCAAGGGGTACTTGCACCTTGCACCAGGCCCAGTTATCCCTTATTAGTGTATAGGGTGTCTAGCAGCATAGGCTGATAGATAATGGTAGCTTAGCAGAGCAGCTTAGGCTGAACTAGGAGACGAGTGAAGCTCCTACAGTACCACTAGTGTCACTTGCACAATATCATAAGAAAACACAATACACAGTTATACAAAAAATAAAGGTACTTTATTTTTATGACAATATGCCAAAGTATCTCAGAGTGTACCCTCAGTGAGAGGATAGGAAATATACACAAGATATATGTACACAATACCAAAAATATGCAGTATAGTCTTAGAAAACAATGCAAACAATGTATAGTTACAATAGGATGCAATGGGGACACATAGGGATAGGGGCAACACAAACCATATACTCCAAAAGTGGAATGCGAACCACGAATGGACCCCAAACCTATGTGACCTTGTAGAGGGTCGCTGGGACTATTAGAAAATAGTGAGGGTTAGAAAAATAGCCCACCCCAAGACCCTGAAAAGTGAGTGCAAAGTGCACTAAAGTTCCCCAAAGGACATAGAAGTCGTGATAGGGGAATTCTGCAGGAAAGACACAAACCAGCAATGCAACAACGATGGATTTCCAGTCGAGGGTACCTGTGGAACAAGGGGACCAAGTCCAAAAGTCACAAGCAAGTCGGAGATGGGCAGATGCCCAGGAAATGCCAGCTGTGGGTGCAAAGAAGCTTCTACTGGACAGGAGAAGCTTAGGTTTCTGCAGGAACGACAAGGGATAGAGACTTCTCCTTTGGAGGACGGATCCCTCACGCCGTGGAGAGTCGTGCAGAAGTGTTTTCCTGCCGAAAGACTGCCAAAAAGCCTTGCTAGCTGCAAATTGTGCGGTAAGGGTTTTTGGACGCTGCTGTGGCCCAGGAGGGACCAGGATGTCGCAAATTGCGCCAGGAGACAGAGGGGACGTCGAGCAAGACAAGAAGTCCTCTCAGAAGCAGGTAGCACCTGGAGAAGTGCCAGAAACAGGCACTATGAGGATGCGTGAAACAGTGCTCACCCGAAGTTGCACAAAGGAGTCCCACGTCGCCGGAGACCAACTTAGAAAGTCATGCAATGCAGGTTAGAGTGCCGTGGACCCAGGCTTGGCTGTGCACAAAGGATTTCTGCCGGAAGTGCACAGAGGCCGGAGTAGCTGCAAAAGTCGCGGTTCCCAGCAATGCAGTCTGGCGTGGGGAGGCAAGGACTTACCTCCACCAAACTTGGACTGAAGAGTTACTGGACTGTGGGAGTCACTTGGACACAGTTGCTGGATTCGAGGGACCTCGCTCGTCATGCTGAGAGGAGACCCAAGGGACCGGTGATGCAGTTCTTTGGTGCCTGCGGTTGCAGGGGGAAGATTCCGTCGACCCACGGGAGATTTCTTCGGAGCTTCTAGTGCAGAGAGGAGGCAGACTACCCCCACAGCATGCACCACCAGGAAAACAGTCGAGAAGGCGGCAGGATCAGCGTTACAGAGTTGCAGTAGTCGTCTTTGCTACTATGTTGCAGTTTTGCAGGCTTCCAGCGCGGTCAGCAGTCGATTCCTTGGCAGAAGGTGAAGAGAGAGATGCAGAGGAACTTGGATGAGCTCTTGCATTCGTTATCTAAAGTTTCCCCAGAGACAGAGACCCTAAATAGCCAGAAAAGAGGGTTTGGCTACCTAGGAGAGAGGATAGGCTAGCAACACCTGAAGGAGCCTATCAGAAGGAGTCTCTGACGTCACCTGGTGGCACTGGCCACTCAGAGCAGTCCAGTGTGCCAGCAGCACCTCTGTTTCCAAGATGGCAGAGGTCTGGAGCACACTGGAGGAGCTCTGGACACCTCCCAGGGGAGGTGCAGGTCAGGGGAGTGGTCACTCCCCTTTCCTTTGTCCAGTTTCGCGCCAGAGCAGGGCTAAGGGGTCCCTGAACCGGTGTAGACTGGCTTATGCAGAAATGGGCACCAAATGTGCCCATGAAAGCATTTCCAGAGGCTGGGCGAGGCTACTCCTCCCCTGCCTTAACACCATTTTCCAAAGGGAGAGGGTGTAACACCCTCTCTCAGAGGAAGTCCTTTGTTCTGCCATCCTGGGACAAGCCTGGCTTGACCCGAGGAGGGCAGAAACCTGTCTGAGGGGTTGGCAGCAGCAGCAGCTGCAGTGAAACCCCAGGAAAGGCAGTTTGGCAGTACCAGGGTCTGTGCTACAGACCACTGGGATCATGGGATTGTGCCAACTATGCCAGGATGGTATAGAGGGGGCAATTCCATGATCATAGACATGTTACATAGCCATATTCGGAGTTACCATTGTGAAGCTACATATAGGTAGTGACCTATATGTAGTGCACGCGTGTAATGGTGTCCCCGCACTCACAAAGTCCGGGGAATTGGACCTGAACAATGTGGGGGCACCTTGGCTAGTGCCAGGGTGCCCTCACACTAAGTAACTTTGCACCTAACCTTTACCAGGTAAAGGTTAGACATATAGGTGACTTATAAGTTACTTAAGTGCAGTGTAAAATGGCTGTGAAATAACTTGGACGTTATTTCACTCAGGCTGCAGTGGCAGGCCTGTGTAAGAATTGTCAGAGCTCCCTATGGGTGGCAAAAGAAATGCTGCAGTCCATAGGGATCTCCTGGAACCCCAATACCCTGGGTACCTCAGTACCATATACTAGGGAATTATAAGGGTGTTCCAGTAAGCCAATGTAAATTGGTAAAATTGGTCACTAGCCTGTTAGTGACAATTTGAAAGAAATGAGAGAGCATAACCACTGGGGTTCTGATTAGCAGAGCCTCAGTGAGACAGTTAGTCACTACACAGGTAACACATTCAGGCACACTTATGAGCACTGGGGCCCTGGATACCAGGGTCCCAGTGACACATACAACTAAAACAACATATATACAGTGAAAAATGGGGGTAACATGCCAGGCAAGATGGTACTTTCCTACAAACATCATGGAGTAAGCCCACAGATGCCCTCTGCTTTAGTGCGGTTTTCCACCAAAAAGTATAAATATGCCCCTAAGTGAGTTGTAGAAGCAACGGGGAGGGAGAAAGGAGAGCAGGAAATGTCACATTCACGATGAAAGTTCCTGAACTTTACTGGAACTGTGGACTGCCTTACGTGCTATATAAAGAAAACTAACAGTGCGTTGTCTTCCAGAGAACAGACAGTCACAGTGAATTGTTTGTTTGACTTCCTCCACCTGGAATTTGTCCAATGTTTGGAGCTTCAACAACTCACTCCCAACAGCACATGGAAATTTCAGGAGTGTTCCAAAGGCCAGAGCTGGAACCATCTCTGATGGCAGAAGGCTAATGCAGGCTACACTTTTTTGTTTTAAATAAATCTCTTTGATATTGTTTTAGGTTAATATTTCAATGAAGACTATTACATTGAACAATTTTTAACAATGAAAACATTTGTCCAATCATTAACAGTTTAATCAGTTCTCAGGAAGTATTATTAATGCATAATCAATTTAATAACGTTTTCCATTCAATTAATGCCAACACTGATTTGGCATTTCAGTTTTAGATCAATTGTTCGTCTGTTATGTCTGTAAAGTACTGTAGCCATTCCCCCCACACAATTTCTGGTGTTCCTGAGGGCACCCCACGCTTCCTACATTGGGAGTTTCAGTATACCATATTTATCTCGTCCCACCTTCTGTTTCAAAATGCTAGGGTAAGTCGATGCCTTAAGTCCTTCCTTTAAATATACAAAGCTAGATCGTGTGGAGGTCTCCCACATCTTTGTGGCATCTGAAGCAGTTAGAATCTGGGCTTCAGTTTATTCAATAGCATCTCATTTGAGCTAGCCTATATGACTTCATTGTGAGTGGTCCTGGTTAGGTTGAGGTAATTATCGCACCAGGTGGAATCCGATATCCTAGGGTTTGGAATTTACCAGAAGCTATAACTGACACTAATTCCAAGTTTCACTCCTGACCGAGGAATAAGTGCTTTGCACCAAATTCTTCTTGAGTCAGAACTCCATGAGTATTTCCACCTGTACATTTCAGCAAATTTGACCAGCTGAACTTTATCTGGAGGAAAATGATGGGGGGGTGGTAATTGCTGCAAAACTTACAATTCCTGTACCTGTGCAAAGAGGTGCGAGCATAGGAACCAGAATTAACTGGAGCATTCATTACAAGGTGCTAAGAAACACTTTAGGGCTACCCTCATGAAAATGCAAAGACCAGATAAGTGAGTTTGGCTTATTGAGGCAGGACTATCAGTGGACATTAGAACCTTGGGTTCAGGACTAGAGGTGCCAAGACATGCACCCTCATGTCAAAAACACACAAGGCACAGGATGGAGATGCTTTCAACCAATAGTTAAATCCACGGTCAATTATGGTATGCTAAGAGCTAAGTAATCTCGAACTAGTTAGAGACTGGGGGACTGGGACCCTACTCCACTTCTTAAAGAAGTAGTGGTCATGATCAATAAATCATGTGAAAATGACTGTTCAGAACAAGTCACACTAAACTATTCTAGGTATATAATAAACATAAAGTACTGGAATAAGTTAAAATTATCTGTGAGCTTCTCTTGCTCACAGAATAAGACATAAATTGCCATGTTCCCAACTGCATTTTGTAGTATGGAAAGTATTTCTACAGGAGTACTACTCACATACTACAAAATGGAATTCACAAGCCTATGGTAGGACAGCTCCACCGCTTCCAGTATGGAGATCTCTGCCACAGTGGTGGAGATCTTCACCAAGAAGTTAATATTACTACTAGAAATCCCATTGTAGGAGGCTCCGTTCCCTGATTTTAGGGGATGGCGACATGTAAGTTGACATCTAGGTGTACATCTCCACTTGGTAAGAGTAAAAAGCAAAAAAGTGGAGGGTTACGCCTCAGCATAAAAGTAAGTACATGAGTAAATATGCACAAGTATATTATGTGCATTAGGCCTAAAATTGTTACAATTATATTTTTGCTGTGCTGGGGGAATTTAGAACTGATTGGAAATGTTTCCTCAATAAATGAAGCAGAGGTAGCCTCTGCTCCCACAGGAAGGAAACACTATCTCACATATAGTGCTTCTGCAGGGATCTATTCCATAACAACTGTATTTTAGGTCAATGATTTGAGATTAGCTGCCTTCTTTATCTCTACCTTCTAGGCCGTTTTGAGATAGGGGTTTATTGTTTTAGTTACTTTAGGAAATTAGGGCCTGATTTAGACTTTGGCGGATGGGATCGCAAATGTGACTCAAACGTGACGGCCAAACAAATACCATGGGATATGATGGAATTGTAGAATTGCGGATGGGATATCCATCATGTTAGTGACACAGAGGCAGATTTCAGAGCCCCTTGTGCCACATTAGCGCCACCTTAGAGTAATTTTTCTTTTGCAGTTCTTTATTGGTTAACCAATGCTTCACAATACAGAAGAAGAGAAGAATAAATCTCCATGGAGAAAACAGCAAAGGACATCAAAGGACAATTACAGAGCAATTTGATACAGCGTCAGAGTCCGAATTATTAGTGGATGCAAGTCATAGAGTTTCATGGGCAATTGTATCACTGAGGTCATACACGTGGAAGGGTTAAGGCTAAAGGATGGATGCTAAAGATGTACCTTTCAGAAAGGACCCTAGGTTAACAGCTTGGTTGCTGGTAAATGGTTGTCTTAGGGCGAAGGGGGAGAAATAGGTTTTAGGTAACTGTATTGCATGATCACTTAAGTTAATTGCATAAAATACAATAAACACACATACAATAAAACGCATCTTGCCCTATACTGTAATTAAATAGTGTAAACACAGCAGTGAAAGTGAAATGCCAATGGAGACTATCCTAAAAGTCTGGTATCATATCAATTGTTATAAAATTCTAAAACTTAGAGTGAACGTGCAAATGCCATAAAGTAATTGCAGCAATGAAAGTGCAAACGCCAGAAAAGGCTTTCCTTAAAACCTGACATGGCATCTGATATTGTAAAATTCTGTAATCTTTGCGTAAAACACAATGAAAACGCATAAAATGAAATACCTCTTATCGTATTGAGAGAGCGTAGTTTAAATATTACACATTATAGACGTGAAATGCTTACATTAACAATGCAGTATTAATAATTAATAATTGAAATGTATTAATAAACGTGGAGAAATGTTCACTTATGTAATCTAATGTCAAATAGAAGAAATAATCATTTTATAATTGTGTGTATTATTACGATTAGAACCGCATTCATTAGAACTCGTACATCTTAAGTTAGCATGAGTCGTGAACTAGCTGTGTAACTCTCATATTAAAAGCGTATTTTTCTACTTCTCCAGTGTGTGGACTTGCAAACGACAATGACCCGGCGATTGTTCTTTTCTGTACTTATCACTAACATAATGGAATTCTCCCATTCGCATGCTAGTAGCTTTTTAGTAAAAATTATGAAGCTTCGAAACAAACATGGACACTTTCAAGGACAATAAAGCGAGGAGAAGAGAACTCTTGACCCGAGACGTGTGCCAAAGTGGTGAAGTAACCCCGGATATGCCACCTACGAAAAACATCAATTATGAAGACCAATTGGGATTTGAGTAGATATCAAGAAATGGCAAATGCATTACTTAATGTACAATTTGATTGGTTACCAATATTGGGGTGTAGTGACTGACCAATAGAATCTTGGGGGAATGTATCACGCAAAAGGGGATAAAAACCCATGACAAGGGAGACGAGACACATTAGGTAGGGGATGATATTGATTGCATCCAGAAACTCTGTCTCTCTATTTGGTGACTTGAGACTTAGAAAAACCATTCTTGTCCATAGACTGCCCCGTTAACTTTCCCCCTTAAGGGGAGAGTTTTCCTTGCCTTTAATTAGATAGACTGACGGTGATTCTAACTGATGTCCTGAAGACAAAGACTGATCCTGTATGCTGACCTGACCAGAGGAGGGTAATGATAATATTACTAATGAAATCTATTTTGCCTTTTCTTTCTAGGTACCAACTGCTGTGTATATTTTGAATAGAGATCTTAGCTAGATGTTTTCCAAATTGATGTTCTAAATTGTTTTACATGAAGCCCCACATGTTAATGCTAATTCGAGGTTAGATGAGGTATTCATTTGACTGACGGAACTGACGTGACTGACATATAGCTATGCTGAACTGAGACCTATGAATTATTATGCACTGTGATCTATTCTTATCGATGCATCTATCTTATGTTTCTGATCATTGCATTATTGAAAGCTTATCGTAGTTGTCACTTTGTGATTATGCTTCTATGCTTCATGGTTTTGAGACTAATGCGTTTATTATTAGATTGTAATCAATAGGGAATAAATTCACAAAATCATCCTTTAAGGTGTGGTTATTTGTGTCTGAAAACTAATGATCGTGCTGAAGGTTCATTTATGGTTAATGCAAAATATATTTTGATGTTAACTTTTAACAATGTTATTGATTTATTGATTGGTTTATTGATTGGTTATCTCGTCTTACGGAGACTCATCACTGGGCCCAAAGATTCATCGACCTAAAACGAGTCCTGATGTGTATAAATTGACATAGACGGACGCGTTAACAGTTCATTATAATACACCTGTATATTACAACAATGAAAGTGCAGAAGCCAATAGAGACTGTCCTAGCAATCTGACATCAAGTTGATTATTATAAAATACTGAGTCTTAAAAATAGAGTGTGAATACCATAAAGTACTATATTCACAGCAATGAAAGTGCAAGAGCCAATGAAGGCTGTCCCAAAAGTCTGGTTTCTCAACTACCGTTCTAATATTCTAAAACTTAGATGTGATAATGTAGGTGCTGAAAAATACTACGAACGCAGCAATGAAAGTGCAAGTGCCTATGAAAATTATCCAGACAGTCTGACATCAGAGTAATGACAGAATACACAGAATATGAAGATGAAAATATGGAGCAGAATAATAGAATCCAGAAGTTCAAATGAGAGTTTCATGTCATATCTGCATCGCCATGATGTTGGTCAAAGTCAGCATAGGTATGAGTAAGATTAACATGGTTGAATGAGCCACTTTGACAATAATGTTTCTTTAGGGGCCACACCTCCCTTTTTGATTCCTGCACATTGCTGGCCCGAGCAAGCTGCAGAGCCTTTCTCATAATAGTGAAAAGTTTTCCAAAGCAAGCCACTTCCATAGGGATCTCTGCAGTGAATATATATTTTACGGCTTCTTTGCATGTTCTCAAACCATATTTTAGGAACAGAGGTTGTAGTAGCTGATGTCTCTCTGAGGCCAAGCATGAGCAGCAACATACTAGATGTATTATGGATTCAGTGTGGTATTTACATAGAGTAGATTCTTGTGAGTATCCCCGCGTAGACTTCCAGTTGCATCTAAAGTCCTAAAACAGGGAGTGTTATAAGACATATTTGCAAGATACTCTGAAACGCATGGGCTCCCAGTGCTGCTTTCTTGTATGGTTGGGCATCAGTAGTTGTATGAGACTCAGCTAAACCCTCATCTCCGCTAATATTCCTGATTCTGGCAATTTAATTTTCTCTAGAAGCTCACACACACTAGCCTTTCAAAGTGTTTTTTAGAAGGGCCTTCGATATGAGGGAGTCCGATGTGTAGGAGGGAGCTAAATTGAAAAATCCCTCGGCTTGCCTGAGATAGATGGCCCAGCTACTAGAATCATCTACAAAGATTACTTTTAGAGACCCCCTCAAGCTGTCAATATTGGCCCTATGAACACAATGGAAAAGCCTGATTACATCAATTTTTCAGCTAATATCCATTCTTATTATGTTGAATTCTAGACATATCCCTGCTTGTCTGGTTGATTTAGGAATGTGGAATATCCTTTTATAGTTTGTCATCTGGCACTTCAGCAGTGTAATCAGCCTACCGGGATATGCAAGGTGTCCATAGGTGATAGCAGGTAGTAGTTTCGCTTTAATAACACTCCTGGGACCATATTTATACTTTTTGGTGCAAATCTACGCTAACGCAAGTTTGCTTAAAAAAGTATAGCGCCGGCTAGCGCCATTCCTAGATGCCGGCCGGGCACCATAATTGTGGAATGGCGCTAGCCGGCGCTATGGCAATGTTAGCGTCCTTGGAAAGGGTGCTAACAGGGCCAGGGAGGCGTAGGGGGAACTGGGGCTTCTGTGCCAAATTATGGTGCTACACTGTTTAGCGGCAAAAAAATTGCCTCTAGGCAGTGTAGCGCCATTTTCTAGTGCACAAGCCGCATGGACATAGCTACTGTCTTAGTAAAGCCAGGAGCCATGAAGTGTCCCCTGGGCATGGCCATTGGGGCCAGCACCGTGCAGGGGGCCCCAGGTCGGTGCCCCTGAGCAGTGTTTGGCAAAAAAAATTAAATACTCTCCTGGACTTACCTTGGATGGGTCCCCCATCCTTAGGTGACCTTCTGGTGTGGGTAGGGGTGAGTGGGGATGTCCCTCGGGACAGGGAAGGGCACCTGTGGTCAAGTTCCATGATCCCTGAACATGGAAATATGCCTACAGGTCCCCTTACGACTGCCCAGACCGAGGCAAAAATAAAGGCACTAAGCAAGCTTAGCACCATTATTTAAGGCCCCCATCCCCCCGTGCTGGATTTTAGCACGGGGGGATAAATATTGCGCAAAGGCCATATCGTCCTTTTCTGGACGGGAACGCCAACTTTGCATTTCATTGACGCAAGGTAGGTTTTCCCCTCTAGAAAACGACGTAAACTCCATAACTTTGGCGCTAGACATGTCTAGCGCCAAAGTATAAATATGGAGTTAGGTTTGTGCTGAATTAGCATAAATAAATGACGCTAATTCAGCGCAAACCAGGTATAAATATGGGCCTTGATTGTCTCTGATTTTGGTGATTGGGTCCGGAGATGGAGTTTTACTAAAGCATAAGTAGTTCTCTCTGACTTAGTTCTCAGTGCAGCTACCTGATATAATATTTTCCCCATGTTTGATAACTAAACTCGAAGGTAGTGATATTTTTCTTCCATTTCTATTTTTAGTGGACCCAGTTTCCAATCTCTTTGATGTTTTTTTGGTCTGACGTCCAAAGACCAAGACCACGTTTGCCCTTAATGCACTGTTGTAGCTATGTAATATGTCCAGCTCCCTTTTCAACCTTATCCGGGTCTGAGCAAGCAGGACCAGGTCATCTGCATATTGAGATATGGGGAGCACTGTCTTACCCAGTTTCGGGGGATGTGTATTTCTTCTGAGCAATTCCGCGCCAATGTCAGTTGTGTACAGATTAAAGAGAGTAGGGGCAATGACATTTCCTTGTTTTAATCCTTTATTGGTGTGGATTTTCTTGGTAATGTGTGTTTGTGATCTTGATTCTCACCCAAGTATCGGAATAAAGTGCGATTCTGGAAGCTTACAATTTCCTGGGTATCCCCCAGGCCGCCAGCTTCTTCCAGAGGATATGGCACACTACACCATCAAAGGCCACACTATAATCAATAAAACAAGCAAAAAGCGGTTGAGGAAGTGATTTCAATGCTTTTTGACATAGGTATGAAAGAGCAAGAACGTTATCTAGAGTGGAAGAGCTAGGTGTAAAGCCGGTTTGATATATTGGTATGATGTTATTTTCAGTGATCCAGTTTTCAACCTCTGTGAGCAGAACCCTTCCATAGGCCTTGCCATCCACATCCAGTAGGGCTATTAACCTATAGTTTTCCGGGAGAGTAGAGTCTCCTTTTTGTAGATTGGGTGCAGTATTGAGTTTTTCCAGGCCTCTCGGACCACAGAGTAATGTAAACAGTAATTGAAAAGAGTGGTCAGAGGTTCAGCCCAAAAGTCTTGATCATCTCTAAATATGCTCTCTGGAAGGTCGTTTGGTCCTGGTGCCCCATCCCGCCTGATGCTGCCGAGCACCATTTTCGCTGATTTGACAGTGCCCATTAATGCTCTATTTTTTAGGCCGTCTAGAGCGTGTTGCCACCCCTTAGTACCCTGGACTTCAGTATACTCTGGGACCACCTAGAGGTTTCCCACATGGCTTTCTCCAGCGCTGGCAGATATCGCATTGACCTTACTTACAGATGCGTGTAGCAACAAGTTGACATAGTCCCAGAATTCTCTGCTTTTGCTCAGTGGCAGCAAGGCATGTAAATCAATCAATCAATCAATCAAGGATTTATAGAGCGCACTGATCACCTGTTAGGGTCTCAAGGCGCTGGGGGGGAGCTACTGGTAGTAGAGCCATGGCTTGAGGCGTTTCCTGAATGTCAAGACGTCTTGGGTCTGGCGAAGGTGGAGCGGTAGGGAGTTCCAAGTCTTGGCGGGTAGGTGAGAGAAGGATCTTCCTCCGGCGGTGGTGCGGCAGATGCGGGGGATGGAGGCGAGGGCAAGGCTGGCGGAGCGAAGATTGCGGGCGGGAGTGTGGAAGGTGAGTCTGTCTTTGAGGTAGGCTGGGCCTGTGTTGTGGAGGGCCTTGTGTGCGTGGATGAGGAGTTTGAAGGTGATCCTCTTTGAGTGCCTTGTCGCAGATTCCAGCGTTGTGGAGGCGTGTGCGGAAAATGTGATGACATACCGTGTCGATAGCTGCAGAGAGGACCAGGAGGATGAGTGCTGCTGTTTCTCCTTCGTCGAGCATGGTCCTAATGTCGTCTGTGGCAGCAATGAGTGCAGTCTCAGTGCTGTGGTTTCTGCGGAATCCGGATTGGGAGGTGTCGAGTACCTTGCTGTCTTCCAGGAACCAGGATAGTTGGCTGTTTACAATTTTTTCGATGACCTTGGCTGGGAAGATGAGGAGGGAGATCGGCCGGTAGTTCTTGGGGTCGTCTGGGTCTGCCTTTGATTTCTTCAGCAAGGTGTTGATTTCTGCATGCTTCCATCTTTCTGGGAAGGTGGCTGACTCGAGGGAGCTGTTGATGGTTTTGCAGAGGTGGGGGGCGATGATGATGTTTGCCTTATTGAAGATATGGTGTGGGCAGGGGTCCGATGGTGATCCGGAGTGGATGGAGGCCATGGTGTTGGCGGTGTCCTCTTTGTTGACGGGGGTCCAGGTGTGGAGGAGGTGGGTGTTGCTTGGAGCGTTGGGTTCTTGGGTGTTTGTAGTCAGCTGTTGGGTCTGGGGTTTGAAGCTATTGTGGATTTCTTCTATCTTTCTACGGAAGTGGGTTGCCAGTGAGTTGCAGAACTCCTGTGATGGCGGGGGTTCGTTAGAGCATTTCCTGGGGGTGGAGAGCTCATTGACGATGCCGAAGAGCTCTTTACTGTTGTGAGCGTTGGCATCGATGCGGTTCTTGAAGTGAGTCCTTTTGGTGGTGCGGATCAGTTGGTGATGTTTGCGTCGGGCATCCTTGAAAGCGATGTGGTTGGAGTTGGTAGGGTCAAGGTGCCAGGTTTTTTCCATTCTGCGACATAGCCGTTTGGTTTCCTGTAGTTCTGGGGTGAACCAGCTGGCCTTGATTCTGTGGGAGGTGTTTGTTTTTTTTTTGAGCGGTGCGAGGGTGTTGGTGCAATTTTCTATCCAGCGATGCAGGTTGATGGTGGCTATGTTGGGGTCTGGTGTCGCAGGGGTGGGGCCCGGGCAAGAGTTGAGATCAGTTGATCCGTTGATATTTTGCTCCAGTTGCGTCGGTGGGGGGTTGTGTGCGGTGGTGGTGAGTGACTGTTTTTTGATAGGCGAAGTGGATGCAGCGGTGGTCTGTCCAACTGAGTTCGGTGGTGTGGCTGAAAGAGACGTGGTTGCTGGCTGAGAAGATGGGGTCGAGTGTGTGGCTTGTGGAGTGGGTGGGTGTAGTGTCGAGTTGCTTGAGGCCGAAGCTGGCGAGGTTGTCGATTAGGTTGGAGGTGTTGATATCGTTGTTATTTTCAAGGTGGAAGTTTAGGTCACCAAGGAGGATGTAGTCTGTTGAGGCGAGGGCATGGGAGCTGATGGCGTCGGCGATGTCGTCACAGAACTGCGGTCTGGGTCCAGCGGGTCTGTAGACCAGTGTTCCTCTGAGTGTGTTGTTGGCGTTGATGTGGATTTTGAAGTGGAGTTGCTCGGCGGAGTTGATGGTGTCGTAGGAGTTGGTGGAGACTCTTATGGTGTTTTTGTGGACTATGGCGATTCCTCCTCCTGGTCTGTTGATTTGGTCTCTTCTGGTGATCTTGTAGTTTTCTGGCATGGCTATGGCTATGTCTGGTTCTGAGGCCGAATTCATCCAGGTTTCGGTGAGGAATGCGTCGTCGGGCGAGTATGTGGTCAGGAGGTCCCAGAGTTCAATTGCATGTTTGTGGACAGAGCAGAAGTTAAGTAGGATGCATCTTAGGTGGTTGTCTGTTTTGATTTGGAGTTTGAAGGTTAGGTTGCAGGTGAAATTGCAGGCTTTGCAGGAGAAGGGTCCTTTGGTGCGCATCGGTGTGGACTGGAAGCAGATGGAGGAGCACCCTGGATTAAGGGCGTGGAGTTTGTTGGCAGTGTAAAGGTGTTTGGTGGCGCTGGAGGCGTGTTGGCCAGGGGGTCTGCCGCTGGGCGCGGTCTTGGCGCGGACGGGCGCAGACGGGCTTGCCTTTGACGCGCCTTCAGTGTGCCAGCGACGCGCCCGCAGCATGCACCCACTGCGCGTCCGCGCTGCGGCCGGCATAAGAGGGGAGGTGGGAGTGGCAGCTGGGAGGAGGGAGGAAAACCTCCAATAGGAGTGCGGGGGGCAGGGGCAGCAGGAGTCAGGAGCGGGAAGAGCTCTGAGGAGGAGGGAGGGGGGCGGGACCTTCCGGGAGAGGAGAAGCCTAGAAGCCCAAACAAGCCCAAACAAGCCTAGACAAGCCCAGACAAGCCCAAACAGCCCAAAACAATGGCAGCACTTACCGGAGCAGTGTTGAGGAGGAAGCGACCTGCCTGCAAGGATGCAGGGTCAGAGGTCGCTTCTAACCTCGCGCTGCGGCCGGCATAAGAGGGGAGGTGGGAGGGAGTGCAGCTGGGAGGAGGGAGGGAAACCTCCAATGGGAGTGCGGGGGGCAGCAAGAGTGAGGAGCGGGAAGAACTCTGAGGAGGAGGAAGGTGGGCAGGGCCTTTCCGGGACAGGAGAAGCCAAGAAGCCCAAACAAGCCCAAACAAGCCCAAACAAGCCCAAACAAGCCCAGACAAGCCCAGACAAGCCCAAACAAGCCCAAAACAATGGCAACACTTACCGGAGCAGTGGTGAGGAGGAAGCGATCTGCCTGCAAAAATTTATCCAGCATTCTTCAATCTCCTTTTGCTTCAGTTTCCACATTACTCCCTTGTACTCTTTCTTCACCTGCCTCCTAAGAGCTTCTGCTTCAGGGGTTTTATTCCTTCTACATCGCATTTCTGCGTGCCTGCATTTCCTTTTGCTCTGTGTATATTCCCTCGTTGCTGTGAACATGTCAGCTTTTTGCCTTTTTCTTCCTACAAACCCTTGCTGCCCTGGACTGCACAGAGAAGCATGTAAGTTCTTTGCCCACTGGTCACTGATCTTACTTGTCTCATTTTCAAAGTTTAATGGGCCATTGGCCTGCTTCCATAGATCATATTGTGCCTTGCAGGTCATGCTCCATTTGATCCTTTTTGTCAATGGGCATAAGTTAATTGATAATTGCTGTCCGCTGGCCTTGCAGGACTGATGTCTCACTGCTTCAAGGTCTATATCTATTGCTATGTGGTTGTAGTCACTCTCAGATCTATTTGTCACCTTATGACTTAAACCCCGCACAGTAATGCTGAACTTAAGAAAATTTAGTCTAATGTGGAGATGTTTTTGAACATCGGAATGAGTGTGCCCACTACTATGTTGCTGTACTTGTGCGTTGTCAGTTTACATTCCGTGAAAAAGGTTTCTAGGGCTGATCTTATGGAGTCTCTGGGGAGCCCCAACTCCTAACCGAGGTGTCGGATATTGAAATCTCCTGCGAATAGATGTTTGTGATCCGGATGCTCATATAAAAATTCCTTTAATAGGGACAAAATGGATTTAACTTTCGTCTGTTTGCTTTCCAGATTTAGATTTATGTACACATTTATAACTGATATCGGTGTTGTTTTTTTGGTGAGGGCTAAACCATATATGGTTATCACGTGGACATCACTGGTTGATTTTTTCCAAGGCACCAATTTAACCACTAAGTTTAATTTGACGTATGTTGCGAGACCTCCCATATGTCTTCCAAACAAGTTTTTCTTTTGAGCAGGGGACTGAGTTGTTATAAAGCCCGGTATGGTTTGTGACTCCTTCGTACAGGTTTCCTGAAAGCACATAATATCTGTTTTGTTTAAGATGACCTCAATGTTGGAGCTAGCAATGAGGGAGGCCAATCCAACCACGTTCCAGCTGATTATCTTAACCACTTTGTTTGGTTTGTTTAATGATGGACCTTTATGGGTAAAGATGCATTTTCCCTTTAGTGGTCAAAGCTGCGGGAAGCTAGTCCCAGTCCAGCCCTCCCAAATTGCTGTGATTGTTTCTTGCGTCATCAAATTGGATCCCTCCTGTGTTCTTTGTCAACTGCATGCGCCTGAGCCATCTCTGTTGCCTCTGTGAGTGGGATTATTTCTTGGGTGGGTTTGTGATCCTGATAGTCACATTTTATTTTTTGCTTGTCTTGATACCAGGAGACTTGCCTTCTCCATCTCTTTAGATTCTGTTCTGCTTAGGCAATTATTGGATTCTTGTGTGTATTCTTCCTTGGGTTGTTGCCAGGTTGCATGGATCATCATAACCTCTCTGTTGCATTTTTTTTCAGATCTGGCTCTCCATTATTTGTGTATAGAGAGGACCCTGCTACCTTGGCCCATGTGGAGCTCCTCCTCCCCTCCAGATCTGCCTGTTAAGTCAAGGGCTTCTTCTTGGGAATAGCCCCTCCCATAGGGTCATCATCCCCCTCAACCACAAGGAGTTGCTCTAGACCCATTGCAGATTCTGTCTCACCGGTCTGTGAGGATGCTTGTTTTTTTGTTGGAACTGAGTGATCAATTTCCTTTTCGCAACTTTTGGCTTTGGGATGCACCTGGTTGGAGTTTGCTGTTGACCCTGCCAAACAGGTGATATGACTGCCTTCTACATTTTTGCCCATTTGAGAATTATATTTTCCTTTTCCGCCTGAGTCCTCCCCAGGTACTGGGGTGATGTGTGTGTGGGAGCAGATTTCAGGTGCCAAAATAGGTAGCGGTCTCTGCTGGAAAATTGAATAGGTCTTGAGATGTACGGGCATATTCCCTGATGTTTCTCTGACTTTCCCAGTGCAGTTCAGTCTATTAGTTATTTTTGTGGCTTTGAGTGTTTTTTTCAACTTCTTCTGTCGTCTTGCTAGTTGTAATTGTTGATTGTTCTTGGTATCAAACTCACATGGTGGTTTGAATGTTACTTCCGGTACTTGCTGTTCTGTGCTATGTTCCGCAGCATTAGTATCTGAAGAGGTCAACAGCATTGGGTGTGCCATAATTGATTGCCTATTGTTTGATTCCATCTCCCTACTTTCTTCCTCACCTCCTATGGATGCGGAAGGTTCCCCTTTATGGGTTAATTCAGTAGGCACTGTGTCCTGCTGCTTTTTCACTGGCGTCTCACTGTTCATTTTTTTATAAGATTCATCGACTGCTTTACAATGATGGATGAGGCTAGTTAGCAGGTCTGGCCGGGTCGATAGTTTGTCTATTATTTCATCATTGCGGGTCCCTTTCGCCGCATTGTCATCTTTCCATCTGTTACCCCACTTATCAAGCTTTCCACTCAATGAGTTCAATTTATTATGCAGCATATGTACACTTTGAGCCAGCATGTGGGTTAGTTCTAGATGGATCTCCATCTTGTGTGACTGCCAAGTAAGTGCTTTAACTGCAGCAAGGAGAGAGGCATTAATGGTATTTATAATATAGTCTGATCTGCTATCTTCTCCCAGTTCCTCATTTGGGTGAGTTTTCCTCTCCCATGACCTCCTCATACATCCCCCTAATCTAATTTCCGTGGCCTGGGGCTTCCGCACTCTTTTCTTGCAATGTCCAGCCATCCTGTCCTGTTACAGTGAGCAACGCCTGGGGAACTTTCTTTGTGCCTTGTAGAGGGGTAGAGCAGGACCAGCAGTTGATGGAGATTTCATGTGCATGGGATTCCCCTGTTTGTGATTGTGCCGACTGATGAATCTCTGCCACTGTTTGCCGTTAGTTGTTGCTTGAAGCCCTTTTTGGCTGGCTGGATGTTGCTACCATGGGGGCTGTTCTAATTACCTTGGGTCCGCAGTCACGGCCCACTGGGCAAATGTTGATGCTAGTTGTTCTATCATTGTTAGTATGATTGTTCCTGCTTTCTCCCAATGCAGTATCTGTCAGTTTTAGCAATTCACTAATTATTGAAGTATTCAGGCTGAAGCTTGTAGCACAGCTAGCGAGGCCATGTGCTTGCTCAGTTTGTGTGGACCTAAGTAAAGGATCAACCTCCAATATTGTGGTAGGAGCAACAGTGGAAGGGACAGTCTGTGTGACTTGGTTATGCATACGTTTGGTGGATTCTCCTACTCCACTCCTCGCTCTTGTAAAACAATTATGCATATATGTTTTCTCAGTATTTGGAACCTTTCGCTTAAGACCTGTCTTAAGATCCTTCTGGGCTTTAGGCCCGTATGCCGGCAACTGACCTACCTCAGGGTCCGGCTCATTGTCATCTCCATTGTGACAATTTATTTCTATGGGTTCTATAACGATTGCAGTAGTCCTGGTAGAGTTTGCACGGCTTACGGGGCAAATGGGGCACCCTCCTTCGCCTTCGTCTTCTTCTACCGCTCCCCTTTTGATCACGTTTGAGTGGTCGGACGGCCTCAGTCCTGTGTACCAGATTGAGGCTGTTGTGCTGTTTCAGGTTGTCTCCTCAACTTGCTACAAGCCCTGTATATGGTAAAGATCCTATGAGCCAGTTTCTGACAACCACCAAATATTTTGAGAGCTCTATCTTCTTTCAAATGTTTCCTGTTTTTTCTGTGCTCTTTGTGCCTAGGTACCAGCCTCAGAGGATTCGAGATTCCAAGTGAATTTAGTGTTGGTGTTGGTCAGTGGGTTGTTGTTTCTCCCGGTCTTGGCTCCAGCGCCTGCTCCTGTGCCTGCCCCTCCTCCAGGGGAGAGTTAGGCCAGCTTAGCACAGGATTCACTCAATTTGTTTGTCTGGTGAGCTGGCTGGTGACCCCGGGAGGCGTCCTGAGGCATCCTGAGTGGTGTCGTTAGGGTAGTGGTATGACGAAGGTAAACTATTGTTGTAGATTGTCTTTCAGTAATTGGTTGAATATATTTTTAGATAATTGCTTACTTGCTTTCTTGAGAGGCTGTGCAGTTTTCACAATATCAAAATATAGAAATAAAGAATATGCTGGTCAGTTTTATTCAGTTTGGTTCAGCAACTTGCCACTTGCCTTAGCACAATTCAGCACCCCCGCGCCTCCGCACACTATTTCGTTTTATCACGCAGGCCGGCAGGGCATGAGCACGCTCAAAGGAATACTCTATTCAGTTGCAATTGACTGCTTTCAATGCCATAGAGTACTGCAGTGACGCAGTTCAATGTTGCAGTTCTGAGGAGTACTTTGAGAGCCCCCTTATAGTTCCATTGGCTTTTTACCTCTTTGGCTCTTTATCTAGTGGCTCTTGTAAATTGCCTTATAGTTGGCCTCTTACGATTGCAATTTAAATCTATTGCAAGACTAACAAGATGCGGGGAGCGTAGAGCAAAGTCTGATCACGGCATTCCACTATTCCATCCCCCATCCCCCAGGCCCCATTCGGTGCTCCTTCTAAGTTTTTATGTGCCTCGAGGCACAGTAGCACAGTAGCAGGTCGACAGGCCTTCTAGGTGTGCCAGGGTTTGTGGGGGTTTTGGTGGGCTTTGAGGGGGGGGGGGTCAGTAGAAATTACCCGGGTGTGATTTCATCACACGGTTTCAGCATGTTCTCTCTCTGTGATCAACACTCAGCGATCAATGAGGCAATGTTCAAGCAGAGTCGGGTGCACGCCAATCTCCGGGGTGACTCACCGACGAGCTTCCACGATCCTGGTCTCACGGAACTCGTGGAGCTCCCTCTCTCGGGCTGCAGCTCCAACTGCCCCAGGACTCTGCTGGCTCTGACGGCCCTGGTCTGACCAACCAGACCCCCCTGACCTCTCCCCGACCGTCAAGGGGTGGGGTGGCTCGGGAGAAAGAACACCACTTGGCCCTCTCCTTTCCTCGTGGGTCTGACCTTGCTGCTGCTGCCGCAAGCTCTGCCATCTTGTGCCTCTACACTGTCTCCTTTCACTTATTTATTCCAATGATGTGGCACTCTTAAACCTTATAGCTTCCACATTTTCATAGGCCCATTTGTGATGTGCTCCTCCAGTTCATGTTCAGTTCAGAAATAGAGGTGTGACACTAGTGATGCTAAAGGAAGGGGTAAGGCATAATCTATGTAAAGGTGCTGGCGTCCAGTACCAAAGGGTGGGGAGAAGAGTGCGAAAAGGAAGAAGGGCGAACAGGGGGGTTGGAGGGGAGGAAAGGGAGAAAGAGGTGCAGGAAACACTGGGTGAGAGTAGAGGTGGGCTCATTGGCTAGGTGGTGTGGGATAGGAAAGGGGGTGGGGAAAGGGGAAGGGGAAATACGCAAGTGCAGCTTTGGCCTTAAGGGAGGGGGCTTAAGGTGTGGAGGAGGCATACAGGTGAACAGGAGAATGCATAGGGGAAGAGACGATTGAGATTAACGCACATTGTCATGAAGAAAAAGGGCCAAGGTTGAAGAAATATGTCTGTTCTATCTTGTAGGTTATGTATGATTCGTTCATTGGAGGCTGTTTGATAGGTTGCTGTAAGCAATTCGTGGTGGGAAGGAGGTGTGGTTGAGTGCCAGTGTCGGAGGATGCACATCTTGGCTGTGGCTAGTGCTGTGTGCAATAGATGAATTTGCAGAGAAGAGAGGTTTTGGACCTCCCCCGTGTCATATAGAATGATCAGGGGCCAGTAGAGAGGGAACGGAATTGGAATGGTTTCCCGTATAATGTTCACCACTGCGTCGTAATAAGATTGAATGGACGGGCAATTGCATAGGATGTGGAGCAGGTCACAACGGGGATGAGGACAATGCCAACGGTCCGCATGAGGCAGGAGTCCCGCAGCTCTCAGTTTCAGGGCGTCCAATACCATTCATGTAGGGTTTTAAAAAGGCAAAATGTCATCCAGGCCTCTCGCGCACCAAGTTTGCATGCCTCTAGTAAGTCAGCCCAATCCTCCATTTGATATTCCACCTCCAGCCTCATCTGGCATCTTGAACGGAGGGTGTTTAGGAGGGGCAGGGAGAATAAATGATTATTTATCAAGTTGTAGATACCCAGCATTACTCCCCAGAAGGGACCCCAGATCTTGAGGTAGGAAAGCACAGGAAAGGACTGAATGGTCCATGGGCGAGCATTCATGCGATCATTAAGGCAATTCTGGAGCTGTAGATACCACCACGATTGTTGTCTTGGAAGGCCAAACTCATCATGGAGGGTTGCAAAGGACTTAAGACCCCCGTTACCCAAAGACTGCGAAATGCCCACCAATAGCCAATGTCCCACTGAGGGTAGGCCCAGTCTATAAGTGACTAGCAACTGCCGAATGGAAGCTGCCAGTGGTTCCACAGCCAAAAGGAATAGCAATGGTGATAATTGCATTGTCGGGTTCCACGCTTTATGGGAAATGAGTCAGAGAAGAATCCCCCACAGTTTAGCTATGACGTGAGTGAATTGTAAAGCCAGCGGACTTTGTATATGAAGTAATCTCCCAAATCGAAGTATCGCAGGGTCTCAAAATGCTTTTTCTGCATCCAGGGAGAGGGCCAGGGCCTCATCTCACAGGTCTTTGGTGGACCAGATTGTGTCTCTAGGATACAAGATGATTTCTGGGTGACCCTCTGGGTACAAATCGCCAGGACTCCTGCCAGAATCTTAATATCCCTGTTGAGGAGGAAGATGGGCCTGTAGCTGCTACAGAGTAAAGGGCCTCTCCCTGGCTTCAGCAGGACCACTATGGATGCCCTGTTAGAGATGGGGCTCAGGGAACCTGTACGTTCCGCACATCGGAAGACCTCGTATAGGGAACTGACCATTTCTGCACCCGACCATTTATAAAATTCCACCGGAAATCCGTCCTCCCCAGGGGCCTTGTGGTAGGGGAGTTTGGAGATTGCCTGAGCTATCTCCTCTTTGCCTATTTCTCCCTCTAGCAGATCCCTGCCATCAGTGGTAATGCTAGGTATGCATGCATTTGCGGAAAACGTGGCAAAGCAGGTGTGATCCACCTCTGTCTCAGGGGTGTATAGGGTCAGTTAAAAGTTCCCAAATTCGCAGGCTATAACCAGTGGGCGAGTGAGGATTGTGCAGTCCGTAGCCTGAATTGCCGGGATGGCTAGTGTTCTTGCTGGAGTAGATGGGCTGACAGGAGGTGACATGCCTTTTCCACTTGCTCGTAATGTCACCATTTCATCCTCTGGAGGGCATATTCCGCCTGGGAAGTGTACAAGGCATTCATGGGTGCATGCCGCTATCATGACCTCAAGGTGTTTTTGTTGGGAGCGTCTTTGGGCATTGGCGATGGCAGTGTCCCTCATGAGCTGGCCTCATATAGTCACTTTTCGAGCTGCCCATAGGACCTGGGAGGAGGAGACCAACCCTTTATTATTGTCCAGATAGGTAGAGACGTGGGAGCGTAACTGGTCCTTGCCCTGGGGTGTGCAGTACTGTGAGGAGTTCAGGTGCCATGGTTTACGGTTCGTGATGGCAAGTTCCAGATCCAAGGTAAGTAGGACAGGGGAGTGGTACGATAGAGCAGCCTCCAGGATCTGGGACTCTCGGACCAGGGCAATTGTTCGGTGTGTCGTTAAAAATTAGTCCAACCCATACTGGGTGCCAAGGACTGGCGATATGAAGGTATATTTTAGGTCAGTATGGTGCGAGGGATGCCAGTGGTCTACCAGGCCAAGGTCTGCCAATGTGTCCCCCAAGAGAGCCCTGTGAGTGTTGTTGCTTATATCCAGCCTGCTAGTATGATCAATTATAGCATTGTAGGCCAAATTCCAGTCTCCTCCCAGGAGGTAGTGAGAGGCACTAATCTCCGTCAAGAGACGGATAAGTTGGAGAAAGAAGAGGCATTAGGAGCCCGTGAGGGCATCTATGGATCTGGCGCATAGTGTGCGATCACCAAGTCTGAGTTTGGCGAGGATGTAGCAGCCTTCCAGGATGGACCAGGTCTTCAGGACTTTGAATTGTAAGGATCTACGAAGAACGACTGCAACCCCACATTTTCTAACTGAACCAGAGCCCCGTGATGGTGGAAGGGGGCAGCTCGGGTAGAGCACCCGACCTACTAGTCACGACGTAGTTTCTCCGAATCTAGGTGGGAGTGATGGATTTCCTGCAGGAGGGCTATGTCTGCTTGCTTTGATTGGAGATAGGACAGTACCTTCTTCTGCTTAATATAATGCGTGAGGCCATTGATGTTCCAGTATATGGTCTGCAAAGTGGGGGTGGTCCCCAGGCCTGTGGTGTTCACATATTTAATGGGGGATATGGAGCAGTGGGGGCGATAACTGTGGGTCGCAGAGGGGAAGTGGAGGCAATAGAGAGCAGTGTGAGGGAGAGGAGGCAGGGAGGGCGGGTGGTAGGAACCCCTTCTTCATGTGGGAAAGGTATCAGACCAGAAGAAGAAAAGGAGAGAGGGAGAAAGAAGAAAAGAAAGGAGAGAAAGAGGAAGGGAGATATGGATGAATGAAAGGAAAAGAAGAATTTCTCTTAGACTGGCTCAGAACTGAGAGGGACCTCGAGATGAGCCAAGAGCTGTTGACCTGAGGGTCTAAACTTGCACAGCTGGCACGCCGGACGCACCCTGGGAGGGAGGGGAGCCAAAGTGCAGAGTACCTGGGGGTGAACCAGATCAATATGGGTGGGGGGCTAAGGGGAGGCTGGAGGGTAGAGGTGAGGGAGTCTGCAGAGGTCGGGAACCCATGCCCATTGGGAGAGCAGGGAGGGCAGAGCCCCAAGGGAATAGAGTAACAAAGTGCTCACTAGGTTCCAAGGGTCGATAGAGGATGAGTGAAATGTGCCAGACAATACAGTTGCAGCGAGTAAGCAATTATCCCTCTTTGCAAAGAGATGGATGGTATTGTGGCACTGTCAAAACATCGTGGTGATACTGCACTGTTGTCTAGCAGGGGAGTGGTGTTGACAAAGATGGGGTGGGATGGGCGTGAGGTGTTCCCAGTATATACCTGAGATGTTCACCTGGGTCAAATGAGGAAACGTGTGTGGCACTGTTAGGAAGAGCTGGGGGGCCCTCACCTAAGGAGTGGGTGTAAGAAGACAGCCACCACCCTTATGGGTAAACAGTCTCCAAGTGTTCTCTAAATCGTGTTGCACAAGGACATGGAAATTAACGCGATCATGAGTGTGGAATCTGGAAGCTGGGTAGAGACATAGAAAAGAAAAGGGAAAATGGGGCATTTCCACAGATCATTCCAATGTTTTGCAATGACATGGCACTATGCTCGGTACGATGAACAGTATTGGAAGAAAAACATTTATAGCCTCCAATCGTATGGGATACAGGGCCAATGTCCCTGCATCAGTCATGGGACACATCATAATGCAAAAATACAAACATTTGTCATATATTATACATCTTTGCTTAACCAATATTCATTATTGAGTAGCAGGGTAGTGACTAAAAAATCCTAAACAAGAAACAGAGAGAAGAATTATGCACTGAAACAGTTGCAACAGTAGAGATGAGGATGCAAGAGAAACACTTAGCCGTCTGCCGTGTATGTGCCAGAGAGGCTCCCAGGTAAGGGCTGCACTGACGACCGCATTAAAGTTGGACGCAGCCTTCTGCGGAGAAGGGTTCTGATGGAGATCTCAATTTTTCCCTGCCCTGGTCCTGAGGAAGGGCTGCCACTGCTTGGAGGGCAGTGTCCCTGCCGTCTGGGGATCTTGGAGGGCGTTCAAAGGTTCTGCCCCTTTTCTGGGTCATAAGGGTGATCCGGTGGTCACTTAGGGTGGCTTGGGGGGAGAAGGTGTCTGCGGAAGAGGAGGCAGTCGTTGTATCCGTAGGAGTATGGTCCATTGTCTGGACAGTGAGGCTAGCCAGATACAGGCTCAGTTCAACCAGGTCAGAGAAATACTTGGGCTTGCCATCCTTTGTTATCCACGTGCGGGCAGGTTTGAACAGTCCAAACTTGAAAGCTAGGTTCTGCAAGTGAGGTCGAAGGACCAGGAATGCCTTCAGTTTCTTGGGGGAAATCCACTGCTATGCGGATTCCATGCCCCTCAAAATTGTTCGGGCAGTGAGTGCGTGCAGCAGTTAGCAGTTGGCACATTTGTTCATGTGTAAGGATGCATGCCTTGATGTGATGCACCTTCCCCGAGGTGTTTTGCGAGGGAGAACAATCCTGTGGGCCCATTGGAATTCCAATGGAGGGAAGAACACTAGGCCAGTGATGCTAGGGAGGAGGTCCCTGAGGAAGACCCTGATGTCCATGCCCTCTGTTCGTACTGGGAATCTGAAGAAGCGAATATTCTCCGGGTCCTGTCTTCCAAGTCTGTAAGTTTATTCTGGAGGTGTTGCAGTTCCTGGTCTCTTTCTGGCATGGCATCCAGTCTGCCCTCTACGTCTGTGAGTTGGTGGTCAAACTATGTCACTCTGTCCTGGAATCCAGCTATGTCCTTCTGGATTGATTTGGATTCTGTGATCAGGTAAGTGATCTTTGAGTCCATGACCTTTAGGCGGCGTCCCACTGTGGTATGCGCTCCATGGTGATATCTGTCCGTAATCTTGCAGAGGCTTCATTTGGGCCAGAACGGTAGGAGCAAAGAGTAGTATGCTGGCTAGACGCAGAGTGCAGGGAGGAGGGTTGTGACCCCCATGGTCATAGGCGGTGAGAGAAAAAACAGATTGTCCTGGCACAGAGGTTTTTCCTAGCAGTACTGACACTGTTGATGGAGCTGGCCCCGTGTTCCCCTTTGTTGCCTCGTATCAGTTTACAAGGGCAGCCCGCAGTGACCCTCCTGCCTTGATACAAGTGGGGGGAGGCGATGCAGGATCACTGGGTTAACTGGGGGCAGCACAGCATTGGGTGCAAAGTCAGTCTACGGGTGCAAGGATCGAGGGGTTGTAGCACCTGGTCACCTAGTCACAGTTTCCCAGGAGGAGAAGTTTTGCCATGGACATGGTGCAGTTCTGGGAGGCCATCTACAGGGGACAGATTAACAGGCCATGGTCCTGGTGGCTTAAGGGACCTCCTCACAGATGAAGTGGATCTGTGACCCCTGGCAGATCAAGGGGTGTGGACTAGTCTGTTCCAGTCAATGGGGACTCAGGTGTGCTAGTATGTAGGCTGCTATGCGTGGTCAACCCCATGGTGATTGATCGGGCTCTCTAAGGGTGCAGCTGATGAGGGGGGTATGCCGAGTGGGGCCATTTGCCCTTCTGTCTAGTGTAATGTAGGGCAGTGGGGTCACTCACCCAGGTGGCGCCGCAGGAGATGATGGTCTTAGGGCAGTTCAGCTTGTGGAGGCAAGCCGCCAGGCCTCACTGGCAACTCTGTGGTTGCCGTGTCGGGGGAAGAGGAAATCAACCCTGTGGCTCGGCAGATTGCCGCAGGCCTCAGATGCCGCTTCCAGGGCCCAGGTGTGCGCAGGGGTGCTGTAGCCCCTCTAAAGGACCTCTCAGATTGTCGGCTTTTTACCTCGACTGCCGGTGGGGGTGCAGGATGGGAAAAGAGGGTGTCCCCAGTGTCCCGTCAGCTCCGCTGCCACCCGAGGTGCACACTGGCACGTGCAGCCTTGGAAAGAAGCCATTCTTCCTGTGGCCAGAGCATCAATCACTGCATTTGTAAAGCGCGCTACATACCCGCAAGGGTCTCAAGGTGCTGGGGAGGGGGGGTGCTACTGGTCGAAGAGCCAGGTCTTGAGGAGTCTTCTGAAGGCCAGCAGGTCCTGGGTCTGTCGGAGGATGGTGGGGAGAGTGTTCCAGGTCTTGGCGGCGAGGTAGGAGAAAGATCTGCCGCCGGCGGTGGTTTTTCGGATGCGGGGGACTGTGGCGAGGGCGAGGTTGGCTGAGCGGAGGCTTCGGGTGGGGGTGTGGAAGCTGAGTCGGTTGTTGAGGTAGGTGGGTCCGGTGTTGTGCAGTGCTTTGTGTGCGTGGATCAGGAGCTTGAAGGTGATCCTTTTGTTGATGGGGAGCCAGTGCAGGCCTCTCAGGTGGAGTGTGATGTGGCTGCGGCGGGGGACATCGAGGATGAGTCAGGCCGAGGCGTTCTGGATGCGTTGGAGTCGTCTCAGGAGCTTGTTTGTAGTTCCTGAGTAGAGGGCGTTCCCGTAGTCGAGTCTGTTGGTGATGAGGGCCTGGGTAACGGTTTTTCTCGTGTCGAGGGGGATCCATTTGAAGATCCTGCGGAGCATACGGAGGGTGTTGAAGCAGGATGCGGAGACGGCGTTGACTTGCCTGGTCATGGAGAGAGTGGAGTCGAGGATGACCCCCAGGTTGCGTGCGTGGTCCGTGGGTTCCGGGGCTGTGCCTAGTGACGTGGGCCACCAAGAGTCGTCCCAGGCTGATGGGGTGGGTCCGAGAATGAGGACCTCCGTCTTGTCTGAGTTCAGCCTTAGTCTGGTGTCCTTCATCCAGTCGGCTATGGCCTTCATTCCTCGGTGGAGGTTAGCTTTGGCGGTGTCGGGATCTTCGGTGAGGGATATGATCAGCTGGGTGTCGTCGGCGTAGGAGATGATGTTGAGGTTGTGTTGTCGTGCGACGTGGGCGAGGGGGGCCATGTAGATATTGAACAGTGTCGGGCTGAGGGAGGATCCCTGTGGGACGCCGCAGATGATCTCAGTGGTTTTGGAGCGGAAGGGTGGGAGGCGGACGCTCTGGGTTCTGCCGGAAAGGAAGGATGTGGTCCAGGCCAGGGCCTTCTCTTGGATTCCGGCGTCATGGAGGCGTGCTGATAGGGTGCGGTGGCAGACCTTGTCAAAGGCTGCTGATAGGTCCAGGAGGATGAGGGCAGCTGTTTCTCCTTTGTCCATCAGGGTCCGGATGTCGTCAGTGGCGGCGATGAGGGCGGTCTCGGTGCTGTGGTTACTGCGAAAACCAGATTGGGACGGGTCCAGGATGTTGTTGACTTCGAGGTAGCGGGTCAGCTGTTTGTTGACAATCTTCTCGGTCACTTTTGCCGGGAAAGGGAGCAGGGAGATAAGACGTTAGTTCTTGAGGTCCTTGGGGTCCGCCTTGGGCTTCTTCAGAAGGGCGTTGATCTCGGCGTGCTTCCAGCTTTCTGGGAAGGTTGCTGTCTCGAAGGAACAGTTGATTGTTTTCCAGAGGTGGGGCGCGATGGCTGCGCTGGCTTTGTTGAAGACGTGGTGAGGGCAGGGGTCCGATGGGGATTCGGAGTGGATGGAGTTCATGGTTTTGATGGTGTCTTCGTCGCTGACGCTGGACCAGACGGTCAGGTGACTGGTGCGAGTGGTAGTTGCAGGGGTGGTGGACTCGGTGGTGGGTGAGGGGGGGGTCGGGGTTGAAGCTGTTGTGGATGTCGGTGATCTTGCGGTGGAAGACGGTGGCCAGGGAGTCGCACAGGTCTTGAGATGGCGGGATGGCGTTGGTGATGGAGCTGGGGTTGGAGAGTTCTTTCACGATGCTGAAGAGCTCTTTGGTGTTGTGTGTGTTGTTGTCTAGGCGGTCCTTGAAGGTGGTCTTATTGGCGGTCCTGATGAGTTGGTGATGTCTGCGGGTGGCACTCTTGAGGGCTGTGTGGTTGTCTGGAGCCATTTCTTCTCCAGCTTCCGACAGGTGTGCTTGGAGATACGGAGGTCCTCGGTGAACCAGGCGGCTTTCTTGTTGGTGTGGTTGGTTGTAAAGGTCTTGAGAGGGGCGAGGGTGTTGGCGCAGTCGTTGATCCACTGTGTGAGGTTGGTCGCGGCAGTGTCTGGGTCAGTGGGATCGGTGGGTGGTCTCAGGGCGAGGGCGGTAGTCAGTTGGTCCCCGGTGACCTTGCCCCAGCAGCGGCGTGGTAGCTGTTGGGTGCGGTGGTGTGTGGTGGGTTTTCTGAAGGTGAAGTGGACGCATTTGTGGTCGGTCCAGTGTGGTTCGGTGGTGTGGTTGAAGGAGACGTGGGGGCTTGCGGAGAAGATGGGGTCAAGCGTGTGTCCAGCAGCGTGAGTGGGTGTCGTTACTAGCTGTTTGAGTCCGAGGTTGGCGAGGTTGTCGATCAGGGCGGTGGAGTTGGCGTTGTTGTTGTTCTCGAGGTGGAAGTTCAGGCCCCGAGGAGGAGGTAGTCCGTGGAAGCGAGGGCGTGGGTACTGATGAGGTCAGCGATGGTGTCACTGAACTGTGGGCGGGGTCTGGGAGGTCTGTAGATGAGAGTTCCTCTGAGGGTGGTGTTGGGGTCGGTGTGGATCTGGAAGTGCATGTGCTCGGCGGTGGTGAGGGTGTCATCGGTGTTCGTTGAGATTTTGATGGAGTCTTTGTGGATGATGGCGATTCCTCCTCCCACTCCGTTGGTGCGGTCTCTGCGGGAGATCTTGTAGCCCTGTGGGATGGCTATGGCAATGTCTGGTGCTGAGGTGGCGTTCAGCCAGGTCTCCGTCAGGAAGGCAGCGTCAGGGGCAGTGGAGTCTAGGAGGTCCCAAAGTTCGATGGCGTGCTTGCGAGCGGAGCGGGTGTTGAGGAGGATGCAGCGGAGGTGGTTGGGTTCTCTGGCTGGTGGTGTGGAGGGTTGGATGCTGGTGAATCTGCAGTTCCGGCAGGTGAAAGGCCCCTGGGTGCCTTTCGGGGTGGCCCGGTAGCAGGGGTGGTCTCGTCTGGTGTTGAGTGCGTGCAGGGTGCTTGCGTCGTAGTGCAGTCTGGCGTTGCGGGGGGTGCGGGTTCCAGGGGTTCTGGTTCTGGGTGCGGTCCAGGCGCGGACGGGCGCAGACGGGCTTGCCTTAGGCGCGCCTTCATATGAGGGCAGAGGGAGGGAGGAGCAGCTGGGAGGTGGGAGCGGGGCGGCCAATGGGAGTGAAGGGGGCGGGGCATCAGGGGCTCAGCAGCAAGGGAAAAACCCGGGGAAAAACCCAGGGGAAAACGGGGGGAAAAAACAGCGGGAAAAGACGGTGGGAGAGGGACAACAGAGCACAGGGGTACAGAAAGCAAAACACAGGGGCACAGAATTGAAAAAACAAGTGGCACAGAAGCACAAGCTCAGGGGAATAGAAAAAAGGGAGCGAGTAGTCAGGCGGCAAAAGTGGCAACGGAGGTTCAACCCACAGGGGGCTGCGTGGCAGATGGGGGGAGCGACCTGCCTGGAGCATGCCACCAGCGTCATTTTTTTAATATTAAGACGGCGCTAAGATGGCCTTTTCCCAGTGCCAAATTTACGCAGTGGAGCAATACATGCATACTGTATGCAAGAGGGGTGTTCCCCCATTTGGGAAACTTGCTGCATTAAAAAAAACTGCTTTCTTAAAATAAAAAGTCACAGACATGGTGGCATGCTGACCTCAGCAGGCCACCAGCCCTGTAAGTGCTGGCCATTCCCAATGGGTCGCAAACTGCGACCTCCATCATGAGTATTAATGAGGCAGGTCCATTACGATCCATTTGAAAATTGCAAACAGAGTCTCAGACACTGTTGTACTTTAGAGATAGAGACTCGTAATTTGTGAATCACTAAAATTCGCGAATTGCGAGTCACAGTCTCTAATGGTTGTATATCTGGCCCCCTGTGTTTGAAAACATTCTTATAGTAGGTAATAAAGAAAAGTAGGACAGATGGCATTTGAACAGACTGATTTGGTGACTTCTTAACTTGTGTATTTACAATTTACCTTTTCTACGTCAGGGCTTTAATGGTTTTTAGTTCTAGTCAATCATTTTCAGAAGTGATGTCCAGAATATGGAGGTTCTTATTTTAGTGTGTGCATGTTAATATGGAGTAAAATCCTTTTTGAAGGCTCATGTATTTCCTCCAGAATCAGTATTTGTATGGTATTTGTTCCTTAAAAAAATTAATTAGACTGTAATTAGACTGCCCATAAATCCCAAATTATTGAAGGCAATTACACATCCTCCAGCAACAGTTTACTTTAAAAAACGTACAGATCCTTCAGTGGTTACCACTGCTATCCTTTGTTACCCCTAAATTAGTTGTAATAAAGGTAATTTTGATCAGGCCTGCGTAGAATTTCGATTACACTGGAGTAACTGGAGTAATTTCGGAAATTCTGCGTTACACAGGATTACTGATAATTTTAAGATTATTCTTCCTCATACAATTAAGAGTAACTTGGTGCAAAAGTCCTTGTACGAAAATATATTCTTGAGAGAGGGCAGTCACTGTTCATGGTCTACTGCCCTAAGCGCTAATTCTTAGTGCAAAATGGATCCTCACCTCCATTTTGGACATGAGGAGGCATTTTTACTGTAAGAAATAGCACAAATGCAGAATTAGTCTTCTTTCGGACTTGAAGCGCAATCTGACAGAACTCCTAGGTAATTTTGCCTGATTACACTACACAGAATTATGGGAGTTACACCCACACATAATTGTGATCCTGGTTATATACAGTTTTCTTATGCTACTTTTGGAAGCATTTTTCTCCAGGTAGAAGCTGGAGTTAGCAACTGTATTTTATTGACAAGAATTGTGGGCATTTCAGCTCTGGAAGCGTGTTATATCTTTACTATTTTTGGATTTTATCATAGAATACACCTGTTTATCAATCAATCATAGCATTTGTAAAGCGCAGCACTATCACCCCTTAGGGTGTCTGGATGCTGAGGGTGCTGTGTCTCTGTCGAAAAGCCATGTCTTGAGTCTTCTTCTGAAGTCGCCAGTGAGGGAGCTGTTCAGAGGTGGAGCGGCGGGTTGGTCCAGGACTTGGCTGCTGTGCAGGAGAAGAAGTAGCCTCCGCTGCGACGAATGAAGGGTGTGTGTGTGTGAGGTTTAGCAAGGCAGAGCATAGTTGTCCTGCTGGGAAGTAGAAGCTCAGTCGATGGTAGGACTTTCCTTGGTTGTGGAGACCCTTGTATGTGAATGTGAGGGTTTTGAATTGGCATCTCTTCTGGCCTGGCAGTCAGTCGAGGTTCCTGAGGTGTGGGGTGATGCTTGAGTGCTTGGGGAGGCTAGGGATGAATCTTACTGCAGTGTTCTGTAGAGTCTGGAGTCTTCTAAGTAGCTGGGAGGACACTCTGGGGTAGAGAGACCATTGCCTTAGTCAGCGCGGCTGGTGACCAGGGCGTGCATGACTGTCTTTTTGGTGTGGGGAGGGATCCATTTGAAGATTTGGTGGAGCATACCTAGGATGAACAAGCAGGAGGAGGCAACTGAGTTTTCTGGATGATTCATGGATAGTTGGCAATCAAGGATGATGCCAAGGTTTCGTGCATGGTCTGATGGAGATGGTTTTGGCCCGAGTTCTGCTGACCAGCAGCTGTGGTCCCATATGGAGGTGTTCTTCCCGAAGATCAGGACTTCTGGTTTGTTGGTGTTTAGTTTGAGGCAGCTGTTATTCATTCGTGTTGCTATGTTGATCATGGCGATGCAGAAGTTGCCTTTGGTGTTGTCAGGGTCTTTGGTGAGTGAGAGGATTAGTTGAGTGTTGTTGCATAGGAGAATATATTGAGTCCATAGGATCTGATGATGTCTGCAGCAGGGGTCATGTAGATGTTGAACAGGGTTGGGCTGAGGGAGGATCCTTTGGGTACACCACAGGTGATGTTCTTGGGTGTAGAAGTGAAGAGAGGAAGGCGGATGCTCTGCATGCGGCCTGAGAGGAAAGAGGCGACCAAATGGCAGCAATTGGAACAGCTTTGTGGAACACCTTTTTACATATGATCTGCCAAACAATCATGTGAACAGAAAAACCTTTCTGTTATCTTCTTCCTGAACCCGGCCTTCCCAGCAACAGCTAAATCTAGAATTGACTAGTCCCAGCAAAGTTCACAGGCCTGATTATCTGTCAGCACATAAAAATGTAAACAGCACTAACAAGCTTTGCTTTTAACTCCACAAATCCAGCTCCACACAAATATTTGCAACTATTGCCAACTAAGAGGGACTCCATAGTGAGGATTTGATTTGAGCCTTTAAAATGGGTTCATAAATAACATTTCAGTTTAAATGATAAGCCGTCAAACAAGAAATGAGGGTAACCTTTCCTCATAGCATAACATGAAGTGAGGGTGATCCACACAAAAATTGCTAAAGTAGTCATTTGAATCACTGCTACCCATCTGAAGTATAGGATGCTGAATTTGAAGAAAGCACCTCAAATGACTGCTTTGCTACAACATGAAAAATGAAGACAAAGGGGCATATTTACTATGCGACGCTGGGTTACGGACAGGAACGGAGCAGGAGAGTGGCATATCTACAGAGATATGGCTCTCTCCTTCCCTCTCCCCAAAGCTGGCGCAGGCTTTTTGTGCAGTGCATTATGCGCACACCTTTGCGCCATAGTGAAAGGCTGTGTGCGAGAGTCTAGCATAGGTTTTGTACTGAAAGGGTTCCCTTCCAGGACAAAATACTATGCATAGACAACATTTAAAACTTTTCCTTCTTTGTATGTGTGCTGCACAGTGTAGCATGCATTCAAAGTAGGAAAAGAAAGGAGAAATGATAACATTTCTCCTTTTAAAGCCTGGTTTTAAAAGGCATTATTTTATGATGCAAAACCCTGTCCCACATTTTTGGGAGTAGCATCACAAAGGGTGGGCAGTTGCATGGGAATGCCCATGTAACGCCTCCATGACGTTTAGTAATGCAATGAAGCATTTTACACTGCTTTGCGTTACTTTTTATGTAATTTTCAGCGCAAAACAAGTTGGAGAGCCCATGGGAGTGTTTGTAGTACCAACCGGGTGAGAAGTTGCTGCTCAGAGTGCTGCAGCCTTGTGGCTCATACGTGCCCCGATGATATTGGTGCCTAGTGGTGAGAGGAGCATGGCTGTGAGGGTTGCTGCTGCCCAAAGGAGCTGTGTATATGACTGCTCCCTGGCTGATGGGGCCCTGCCTGCAGGGTCCCCTGTATGGTGCCCAGGGGCCAGGTCAGGCGACAGCAGTGATGTGGCTTGGGGGGAGGCCCGAGACTGTGGTGAGTTGGCAGCCAGATCAGGCCATGTGATAATTTCCCCCAGAGCGTACCTCTCCCTTTGTGAGTGGCTGGATTGGCCCTGGACCACCTTGCCCTGCATTGAGAGTGACCTGCGGGCCCCCCAAGTGGGCTGCAAATTTGGGGGCCACTCCCAACAGAGATTGCTGGACTCTTGCTGCGATACCTAGGAGAGATTGCATTACAGCAGCCTCCCTCCCTTCGCAGTTGGAGCATTAAGTGGCTATGCCGCACCACAGAGGCTGCATCCCCTATAATCTCTTGAGCTTGACTTGGGGGCAGGAGACCATTCAGTGGCCACCTTGGGTCACAACATTGAGGGAAGTGATGTAAGAAACTACCCTCATAGCCATAGTCAAGAGGGATGAAGCCATAACACCTGCACTGCACCACATACTGGCACCCTGCTGGCCTTGGAAGTGGGTCCTTGGTGCATACCTTCTCTCTTTCATGTTCCTGGTGCCCCAGAAAAATGTGCAACATAATGGGGAATAATAAGTTGCTCCCTCAAAAGGGCAGCCATCCTAACAGGGCAACAACAACAAATTTACCAGGCCCACTCCCGTGGAGAACCAACTGACACATGATGGAGCACTGGGAAGTAGCTCTTATACACTGGAAGTGTCCCCCATCCTCCATGCTATCTAGGAGCACCCCTCCTCCGCCAAGGGGAAAATTGGTGACCTCTAACCATATCTCTCATTTATCTGTCAAGATCTGGGCAACACAGTTGACAGGGTCACTGCCAATGAGACCAGGTTGTCAGAAGCAGAAAGCTCCCTACAGACTTGGCAATCCGAGGTCAAGACTCTGCGACACACTGTGGCCCTCCTGGTGGCACGAATAGGTGCAATTGCATATGGGTGGTAGGAATCCGGTAGGGGATGGAAGGTTAAAGCACAACAGCTTTTCTCATTTCCTGGCTTCTGTCCTGGTTGTCACCTGACTCTGTTTCCTCATGCTTCATCATGAAACTCACCCACAGATCCTTGACAGTGAGAGACCGCCCAAAGTTCCTCCAAGACCCATTATTGCATGTTTATTGGACTTATGCAGACAGCAAAGACTGAGGGCCTGTCGCTCTTTACATTGTGAATCTTCATAGGTTACTATTTTCCTGGATTATACCCTTAAGGTACAGTAACAATGTAGACTCTTCCAAGGTGTTAAGCAGAAACCGAGGGCCATGGGAGTGCGCTACATGTTGCTCTTCCCTGGGTGCTTTAAATTGCTGTTTGGGGGTCAACCCATATTCTTAGACACTCCAGGACCATGAAACTCCCTCCAACGGCATTGCCCTCTTCCCTGCCGTCCTGGGGGCCGACCCTGACCGGGTTTCTCAGTGGTTCTTGAGCTCTCTTGCCTTAGGGTCTGCTTTGTTGGTGCCTCTACATTCTACTGATTACTTGCTTGTTTTATGTCATTATTGTTGATTATTGACTATGTTGAGGTGCCCCGCATTTTATCTTGATAGTAGTGGGGTTAGCTATGACATGACTCTGAAGGCTACCTGACAGCGCTCCTCAGTTCACAAGTGGGGTTATTGTTAGGGTAAACTTCGCACGACAGTCGGAGAGAGGAATGAATGCTAGCCTGCCCAGTTGGCGACACCCTGAGGCTCGTTACATGACAGGTACTTCCATTTCTAGAAGTATAGGTTGAGGAGGTAGAGGTGTTAGTGTTAGGTTCATTCCAGATTGCTGTATGTTTGTTTACACCACATTGTAGCAACCCACAATCCTGCTCATAATCCACTCGCTCCTTCATGGCTCTCACCCCTTGCAAGGCTTGTTCCAAGAACCCCATGGTGATTGACACACATTTGGGAGGCAAATTTGGGCCCCTTGATACAAATCTATCTTGTGCCCTATGTGCTGTGGATTTTACTCACCAGGCTCATGTTATCCTTACCTTGTGGTGCCTTCCTGTCTCGAGCTCTCTATGGCCCACCCTCCCAGGAAGCTTGAATCATTGAACCTCCTGTTCTGCTGCTAAGTAAATTTAGTCTGTTTTGCACTTGCAGATTATCAAGTGTCTTTAGGAAAAATTACGCTATCCACTGGGACCCATTGAAACGTACTATCAGGCGTTTCATTATACTTGTAATTGTTTCCAATTACCGGCTGCACCTGCCACCTGCAAGACCTCATATCCATTGTATGTAACACATTATTTTCCCCAGATTCATTGAAATATTCCATGTTATCACATGGGACATGTGCCTTCTGGAACAACTCTTCTTCCAGCATAAATACCCCCTCTGAACCTTGCCCCTGCACTCACTTCCTGAGTTGCCTTGAGCTTCCAGGACTCTAGTCCTTCAAGCCTTCCAGATGATTCTGTGATCCTGGCTTCTGCAATGCTTCTAGTGTCTTCATTCATGATCTATGATTCCAATTCCTCTGGAGCTTCTTGCACCACAGTCTCCTGTCTTCGGATTCCAGGCTAAGTATTTTACCCTCAGCTTAGTGCGCACTAATCCATAGTTTAGTAGATAATTCTAAGACTGATTTTAATGAAGGAGTACGCATGTTTATGGATATTGGACATTGTTGGAGTATTAGCCCCTTAAGGCCCAGAGCGCCGGACCTCATTCATTGTAACACCTCGAACCATACTCATCAAAGAACACATCCTCTTCCACCACTTTCTGACTTGAAGAGCCAGATTGGGACAGTATGTTGAAATGTCTGGTCTTCTTCAGGGGAAATTCTTAATTATTGTCCCTCCTTAATGGGTATACACTCCTTTCTTTGTCAGAGGCATTTTTGCAGACCCAATGCAGTGTCATTTTTTGAGTTCCAACTGAGGCCCTGGATCCTTGGGGGGGATATAAATTTTGTTGCTCACACTCAAATTGACCGATCCTCTGTGGGCCTGAGGGGTCCCCAGCCCCAGGCGGTGTTAGCTCTCTTCATTGATACAATGGGCTTTTTGGATGTTTGGTGTTTCTGTCCTCCAGTGACAAGTGCTAAACATTTTTCTAGGGGTACACAGGACCTTTTTCATACTAGATTATTTCCTCCTCCCCAAATGTTAGGGCTACACTTTACTTGAGGCACACATTCGGGCTCGCAGGTTGTCTCACAATACCCCTTTTGAATTACTAGTAGCAATGAGGGAGTGGGGGAGCCCACCCCGGTGGTGTTTAACTAATTGGACCCTCGTAGATGCTGAACCAAAGTTAGCCCTGCACTATGCTACCCGTGTATACTTACATCATAATGTGAGTTTGGTTGCTTCCCCCGGGACCCTGTTGGAGGCTGAAAGCCACTGAACGGGGCTTTATTAACAGTGGCTGCATTGAGGTTGAGGACCTGGAGGCGAGTCTCCTGCAGTTGGAGGCTCAAAATGTGGACTCCCAGACCCGGCGACCCTTCGGAATTCTTAGCATACTAGCGCCATCCTGCGTCAAACCTTGATGGAAGAGGTGCACCTAGCCTGGATGGCGATCCAGAGTCTCATCCACCAATGGGGGGGAAGCCCAGTAAAACCCTTCAGTGGCTTTGTCTCAATTGCATCTTCACAAGATCCCCTTCCTCATGTTCGGGATGCCCCAAGGCTTGCCTCTGGGGCCTTCGCAGCCTACTACAGAGCGCTCGCCATGAAACAGAGTGCTCCTCTGAAGTGAAAAGGTCTACACATCCTACCAGAGCCCTCTTAGAGGAGGACAGGGAGTCACTGGAGCTAGACATCATGGTGGGTGAACTAGGCGGGAATGCAGACGCAGCTCCAACTGGGGAAGCTGCCCAGACCTGATGGATTTCTGGCTGAATTCTACAAAACTACTTGAGTGTTTACACGCCCCCATCTGTTGGGGATCTTTTGGGATGCTCAGAACGGCAGATTACTGCCCCTGAATCTAAGGACATCAGACACTGTTGTCATTTTAAAACTGCACCAACCACTGGCGTGCTGTGAATCCTACAGGTCGATTTCTCTTCCTAACATCAAATTAAAGGTGAAGTCTAAGGCCCTAACTATTAGGCTGACTTAGGCCATCTCTACTCTGGTCCACCCAGACCAGTTGGGATTCATACTCAGTCGGGCAATTAGACAAAACATAGGATGAGTCTGCAACGCTATCGCACTAAGAACTTCCACAAGGAGTGTGAATTGTTTTAATTGAACATTTGTAAGGCCTTTGGTTCTCTGGTCTGGCTGTTTATGTTCCCTTTCCTGGTCAAAATGCATTTTGAAACCTGATTTTTCAAATATGTCAAGCTGCTTTATAGGAAGCTGCTTGCCCAGGTTTGGGTGGGCCATGCACTTCTGCATGCTTTCCGGCAGAGCACCGAACTTAGCAGGAATGCCCCCTCTCCCTGCTTCTCTTCGTCCTGGTTATTGAACCCTTGGTGGACTGGGCCTGGACGCAGTTGAGGGGGGTTTGAGTGGGGACCAGGAGCGGAGGAAAGGATTGTGTTATACGCAGATGATATGCTTATCTTCCTGATGGACCTCCGGGGCTCAGGGCTGTGCACACTTAATGGACATCTTTGGGAAATTCTTGGGACCCAGAGTACACCTTGCGAAGCCCTCAATTTACCTAGTGAGCGAAGACACACCGGATTTGTCCTGGACGTCAGAGCTCAGGGTCCTCAGACATGGGTTCCGATGTCTGGGGATGCATATCAGTACAAATGAGGCTGAGGCATGGGCCCTGAATATACAGCCCCAAATGAATAGATTGGCAGCTAACTTGAGACACTGGGCAACCCTTTCCCTCTCCCTCCTTGGTAGATCGGCTATTTTTAAGATGGTTGCTGTTCCATGTGCCAAAATTTCCCATTCCCTGTCTCTGTGTTACTTGTTTCCCATATCGACTAACTCGTGGAGTGACTGCCAGCCCAGAATTGCTCTCTCTAAGTGCTGTAAATTAACCTATGATGGCCGTATTGCCACGCCAGATGTACAGTTCAACTACAGAATGGCCCAACTGACAGTCCTGAATGGCAGGTGATTGGGGGTCTTGGGGTCCCCGTCTATGCATCTGAGGGATGGGCCCTGGGTGCCTAGTTCCTCCTGCATCTGTTGTAAGGGAGGCAGTCTCCCGGGGGCTTGTCTCCAGTGACTGAGGTGGTCTTCACAACCTGGAGGGAGGCGGGCATTTACAGGGTGAAATGGGTGGCTCACCAGCAAGAATCCTTTGTGGGAGGGCACGGCGGTGAAACAGGTGGCTGGACTACGGGGGTTGCAGGAATGGGACCTCATAGGAGTTTCCCGATTGGGCAATATCTTCAAGGGGAACTTGCTCAAATCTTTTGCTGATCTTCTGGAGGAATTCCAACTCCACCAGACCCAGTTTTTTAAATACCTGCATCTCCCGTCATGCCCTCACACCCTACATCACAAATTTAAGGGGTATCCCAGAATTTAGCCCCCTAGAAGCCAAAGTGCTTCTGACACACATCCCACAACACAAGATTTCCGGTATACATCAGTGTCTGCTGGTCAATGCTCCAGATACTTTTGAGACCCTCCCGGAGGCTTTGGCTCATGACCTGGGCTTCCTGGCGGAGGAGGACTCGAGGGACATGCCGGCTTCTCCCCGTGGGGTGACCATCACCTTCCAGTACCATCTTATTCAGCTTGACTATTTGCAGAAATTATTATACTAGAAAGGGGCAGTGGAGGAAGGGGCTTATTGTGTCTGCCACATGTATGCGCTGTCAGGCCGAGACAGGGGGCTTCTTGCAGACAGTCTGGAGTTGTACGGTTCTGACTCCCTTCTGGACTGGGGTACTTGATTGCCTGGAGGGACTGTTAAGCCTGACTCTGCTGCGTGCCCCACGTTGTGCACTGTTGCATTAATGGCAACAGATATCAGCAGGCCCTGGTATGGCTGGGCCTTACTATAGCCAAGCGCAATTTTGCAAGGGAGTGGAACAAAGCTCCTGTCCCCTCCCTGGAGGTTTGGAAGGGGATACTGGACCACTGCTTAGGTTTTAAACATCCTAATTACATAGCTCTGGGTTGCCCTAATAAATACCATGAAATTTGAGAAGGGTGGACTAGCTACCATGGGTTACAACTGAGGCTGTGTCCATTGTGGGGGAGGTTTCTGGAGGCAGAAAACAGAATGATTTGGTTTACAGGGAGCCAGCATAGAGTACTGCATGCCCGAAATACATGATCAAACTAAAATACTTTGTCCCTTTCTAGCACCGCATAGATGGCATTGTGGTTATCCTAGGCTTAAAATCTTTGCTAGAAAAACAGACATTTGGGGTGAGAAAAGTTTGAGTGTCACTAGTGTTGTAGGGTGCTCTATATAGAAGCTGCTCTCCACCTAAACTTGGGAACTACCCAGAGTCCTCTGCTTCTTTTTGGCATATATATATATACTAACTTAAAAAAGCAAAGGTTACAGGGATGTTATAAGAGACTCACATTTCAAACCAACCAAACCTTAGAAATTCACCTGTTATTGTTAAAGTAACCTCAAGTAACTATAACTCATGCCCTAAGGTAACTATTATTCGCACCCCCGCCATGCACAGTTTTTTTGTCAAAAAGTTTACTGCAAATATTACCTTGATATTATCAATGATGTTATCGAAAATGTCATGAGTGTAGTAATTTGTAGGATAATTAGCAGTGCATGGCGAGGGCACGAGTAGCAGGGGTTGGCCGCAGGGCATTACCTGTAGCCACGTCCTGCAGCAACCCCTATAACCACGCACTGAGCATTGCCTTTGGTCATGCACTGCAGTAGTTGGCCACAGGTCCACATTCCCTCCTCCTCCAGTTGATTTCCGCCCTGGGGACCACATCCCATGGGGCCCGGCCATCTAAAATTTCTTTTTTGGGGGAGAAAGGGGACTGCATGGCCCCTCCTCCTCAGGCCGATCTCACTCCAGGGTCCCCATCACCTGGAGTGCAGTTTAAATATGTAATTATTTTTTTAGAGAAGGGGGGCTGCGTATTTCTTTTGGTGAGGGGGGTACGCGGCCTCCCACCCCAGGTTGATCAGGGGCCCTGTGACCCCATTCCCCAGGGTCTAGCCTAATTATTTTTGGCAGGGGTGCGGTGGCCGTGTGGCCCCCTCCCCAGGGCTTATCTTGGCCGTGGGGCCTAGCCTAATTATTATATTTTTTTTCAGGAAGGGGCTGCGTGGACCCCTCCCCAGGTCTGGTCTCGGCCCTGGGGACCCCATCCCCTGGGGCTCATGCAAACTCTTAATTTTTGGGAGGGGAGGAGGGCGGCAGGGGCCCACTCTCAGGGCTGATCTTGGCCCCGGGGACCCCCATCTCCAGGGACCTGGCCATGTGACCTGGGTGCTCCTCAAGGCACCCAGTCACAATATTGCAGACTGAAGGGATAGCCTCAAGGCCCCCGCAGTCCCAGCCAGCTCCCCACCTCCTCTGGGATCCAGCATTGCTGCCACAGAAAGCAGCTCCCTCTCTGTGTGATCAGGTTCCTCTATTTCCCTGCCTGCATCTTGCGAGCAGGTAAACAGAGGAAACCTCCCCTCTGAGTAAGCGAGAGCTGTTTGAGAGCTGTATACCAAGAGGAGTGTTTGCTCTGAATTGGTGGAAGCCTTCAAAACTCCTGCCAAGTCAGAGAAAACAGCTATGTCCCGGGGTGGGTGCCCTGGGACATAGCAAGAGCCGGCCCTTGGGGGGTAGCGGTCTTCAGGGCCATCAGTGACTCCTTGAGGGGGGCTGCACGACCCTACTCCAATGTTAAATAGCCCCAGGGAAGTGGTGATCCCCAGGGCCCGGGGTCCGTAAAGGACCCCCTATGTCTTTTAAAATTACACTGGGGAGGTGGTGGCTCCTGGGGCTGTGGGGGGCCAGGAGGCCCCACATCATCTCTTAAGATAAAAGCCCTGGGTAGGTGGCAGTCCCTGGGGCTGTTGGGAAGCTGCAGGGCTTCCTGGCATTTCTTCAGTTATAACCCCCATGTAGGTGGCAGTTCCCTGGGCTGCGAGGGGACGTGCAGCCCCCCATTTTTTTTTAGTAAGGGCCCCAGGGAGGTGGTGGTCCACAAGGCTGTGGGGGACCGGGTGCACCCCACTCATTCTTTACATTAAGCGCCCTGGGGAGGTGGCAGTCCCTGGGCCTCGGGGTCCCAGGCGGCCCCCCACATTACATCACAATACAGCCCCAAAAATGTGGTGGTCCACAGGTCTGCATCGGGACCGGTAGTCCACCCTCAAAGAAAATGTAAATGCCCCCAGGACCTGGCACACCTGGGGGCTTGTAAAAAAAAAAAACAAGCACGGTAGCCCGTGCTTGTTTTTCTCTCAAAATTTTTCCCGAACTTGTGACATTGTCACGGATTCACATGAAAATGTTTAAAAATACATGTAGTTTTGCTTTGTGGGGGCCCTCTGGAACCCCAGCACCCAAGCTGAGGGGTCAGAGTGACTCTACCCTGGCCCCTTGTCTTTTTAAAAAAACCTTTTTTATTGGATGGCTGCTAACAATTCCTGGTTTGGAGTGTTGGCAGCCAATTAGAGTTGTGCATTTCTGAACATGACCTTGTTAATATTTGCCAAGTCGATATACAAATTTGGATTTTCTTTAATTTCTCCTAAACCACTGGACGGATTTACACCAAATAAGCGAAAGTGTAATCTGCATACTGAAAGCTAGCGTTGTGCCAAATTTGGTGTAATTCTGTCCAGCGATTCGGGCTATAGTCATGTTCATAAGTCCTATTGAAATTAACATGGAAAGCACACATTAATACACACCCGTTTTTTCGGCACCCGCTTAACAGATCACTCCAAAACTTTACCTGCACAGCATGAATGACCGGGTCACTTTTCTGCAAAAGTTTTTTGAAGGTGTGTCAAACGGCATCAAAGATATAGATAAAAAAATATGCTTTTTCCCTGGTTAAACGGTCCTAACTATAACTACCTAGTGGTCACCATTCAGTAGCTATAGTTAGGACCTAGGTCCTCATTTACAACTTTTTGGCATAAAGCAGCACCACAACACTTATTGCTGTGCTGCCCTACGTCAAAAGAAAGGGTCAGGAATACACCATGTTAATGACTTACAACACATTTTTGTCCTTTCTACCTGCTCCGATGCACAAATTGGTGCCTAGCGCCAACGCAGGCACAAAGGCACCCTTGCACCATGTTTCAAGGGTGTCTGCGTTGTTGGCATAATTGTTTTTGTGGCAGGAAGGTTTCCCTTCCTGCGCAAAAGCAATCAATGGAGGTGTTTTCCTCTTTCTATGTGTGCTGCAGAATGCACCACACATAGAAAGGGGAAACAACAAGGAAAAATAAAGTCATTTCTCCATGTTATGCCTCCCCTGTGGAGGCACACAGTTTTGACGTATTCACTGGTTTACAGATTCTTTTAAATCTGGGAATGTGTCAAAACCCATGGGTATTGCATGGAAAAACCTACCACATTGCCCATGGAATGCCTCTTTGAAGCAGAGTAAGGCAAGGCAGCTCTGACTTACTCCATATCAATGAAGCCATGCAAAGCTATGCAGTGTGGCTTTGTGCCAATGCATAGATATGATTAAGTGGTCTGCTACACCTGTGCATCATAAAAAAAAGTGACTCTCCGGCAGAGCAGGCCTCTTGTAAATGAGGCCCCTAGTTTCCAGTGGAAAAGCGTTTTTTGTTTTGCTAATAACTCGGTGCAGTTTGACAAATCTTCACAAATTTTTCAAGACTAGTGTACCAGTCAATTCAGCTGCTGTCTGGAAAGGTTTGGGTGATTCATTAAGCAAGGGCCAAGAAAAAGGGGTGGTCAAAAAACATGTTTTCCTGGTGCAGTCTCCCCTAAGGATTTTAGATACCATTACAGCCCGAAAAGCTGGACAGAATTACACCATTTTCAGCAGAAGGCTAGATCTTGTTTCCAAAAAATCTCTTTTTATAATTTGGGGTAAATCTGTTCAGTAGTTTTGGAGCTATTAAAGAAAAAAGGTTTATATATATCTAGAAACGCAAATTCACCGCAGATCCACCACAGCGGATCCGCGGATTCACACACCAACAGCCATGAAATGACTGGCTGGCCGCAGCTTGACAGGAAAGTTGTGGCCACTTTTTTTTAATTGGGACATGGTTCCTGGAATGAAAAATAAAAGTGAAAACTGATAGAATTATTCAGGCTAGAGGTATCCTGACCCCATAGGACTGATGGTGGGGTCTCTGATGGACCCCTCATTGCCAAGAAATGTTGCCACAAACATGTATTTATGGGGCATGCGAGGATTCATGGATCCTCTGTAGCTCTCACCGCAGCCCTCGGTGCAAATCAGCGACAGATTCGCAGAACCAGTCCTCAGTTAAAAAAAATACATCCACTCACAGACCTACTCACAGACTCACTTACACATACATTCACACATACACACACACACACACTCATAGACATACAAAACCACTCACACACCCACTCACACATTACACCCACCCACCTACACACCCACACAAACACTCTCACACCCACTCACACACCCATACAGCCACTAGCAAAGCCACTCACAGACACACAAAAGAGGCACACCCACGCACAGACATACAAACCCACTACGACACCCAGTCACAGACACACACAGCCACACTCACAAACTCACACAACCACTTACACACCCACACAGCCACTCATACACCCACTCACACACCAATACAGTCACTTACACACCCACTCACACACAAACCTACTCACAGACCCACAAAACCACTACCACTCCCACTCACTGACCCACACAGGCACTCACACACGGCGACACTCTCTCAAAGACCCACTCACACATTTACACACTCACTCCCACACACAGACCTACAGCCACACTCACTCACAAACTCACACAACCACTTACACACCCACACAGCTACTCATACACCCACTCACACACCAATACAGTCACTTACACACCAACTCACACACAAACCTACTCACAGACCCACAAAACCACTACCACTCCCACTCACAGACCCACACAGGCACTCACACACTGAGACACCCTCTCAAAGACCCACTCACACATTTACACACTCACTCCCACGCCCACACACAGACCTACAGCTTGGGGTTGGCTGCATGCAACAGGCCAGGCCCTGCAGCCACCCCCTGCTGCACATGGCCTCTGGCCATGTGCAGCATCGGTTGGTTTTACAAATGGTTATTAAATATTGTTTTACGTTTAAAAAACTAGAAACCCTAAAAATTCACTGAAAAAAACAAAGGTTACAGTAACCTTGCCTTTGGTTTTTACATATAATAAATAAAACAGAAGTTAAAATGTGACATAATAGTTAGGAGTAGAAAAAAAACGTTAACATGATATAGTATGGTGAAAATGTCAGTCATAATGAAATGTTTCAAACCCAAAAATACACTCAAGGTCTCCATTTATAATTTACTGAGCTAACTATAACATGCACCTCTGCCATGCACTACTTATGATCTCAAATAATACATCACTCATGAGATGTTCAATGACATCATTGACAACATCACTCATGACATGTTCAGTGACATCATTGGTGACATGACTGATGACACAATCTGTCTTACATCTATTTAATTCACTCTACAAACCTGTACAGCCTTGGAAATATATAAAGACTTCTAAATGGTACAGAATCATGTGAAGCATGACATACATGGTTATATTAAATAATTATACTATACCCAATCCGTCTAGACTTGCACGCCCCAGTATGTGACCAAGCCCCTGCTATACACATCTTTCACAATATGCACACATTTTCACAGTGAGTTCACTACCTTCAGGCACCCAAGGCTCATTAGCTAGCCAGGCCCCAACTACTGACAGCCATCATTCTGAGTAAAACGCATTGTGGGAAGCTCCCTAGCTCTGGACACCCAAACTTCATCACGTGGCCAAACTGCTAATATGTACACGGTATACCATGTGCAGATACATTTACGGAAAATCCCCTCTCTATACACGCAGAGGCCTCATTAGATGTAAAAAGGCTATTATGAAGAACATTCACTAAGTGCAAAACTCTTCACAGAGATCTCAGACCCTGGAAACAACGCATCACAACAACAGAGCCCTGCAATGTATAAGTACTACCATGGGCTCAACATTTCATGGCAGGCCATGCCCTCCAGATACTTAAGCCCCATTAGTCTGCCAAGGCTCTACTACACAAAGCCAACAACCTGTGCACATCTCATCATGGAGAAGCCACTGCCTAAAGAATCTCAATGCCCATTATGTGGCCGAGCCCCTATTATGCAAGTCTTCACCCTGTGCACAACTGCTCACCACTTCCTCCATGCACCCAAGCCTTCTTAGGTCACAAACCCTTTGCATGCATAGCCTTTCTTGTGCACAACATTACTATGCATATTTAAAATCTACGTACCAGCATGCCAACATCTAATTTTGTAGAAAAACAAGAGCCCTCAAGCTACAAGGGAGGAAAGAGGATGGAGAACAGGCCTGCAAATGATAGCAGTACATAGTAGTAAGTTGATTACTGCTCAATATATAGAGTCTAAAAGGCATATTTATGAAATGATCACACAGTGCAGCAAAACATTGTGCTGCGCTAAGTGATGGTGAAAGTGATGGTGAAAGGGCAGGAATGCGCCATATAGTATACAGCCTAGTGCTAATGCAGGCACTTTTGCACCATGGTGCAACAGTGCCTGCATTGTAAGCAGGATTGTTTAAGTGCAGCAAGGGTCACCTCCCTGCACAACAACAATCTCCCAAGGAATTTCATCTTTCTGTGTGCACTGCAGCATGCAGCACACATAGAAAGTGGAAAAAATGAGAATCTCCTTGTTACGCCTCACCTGGGGAGGTGTAGCAGTTCTGGAGCAAGCCCAAGTCTACCACTTCTGGTAAATCTGGTAATGTGTCAAAACCCATGGGCGTTATATGGGAACACCCACGCACCACCCATGGAATGCCTCCCTGGGGCAGAGTAACGCAACGCAGCGATTTGCACTGCGTTGCAGTACTCCAGATTTGTCAAGCCACTCAGGGCCAAGCATGGTGGCCTTGCTGGCTTGATAAATCGCACTTAGTACTTGTGTCAAGCTTGCATCCAGTTGCATGGTGCAAGTGTGACACAACTATATGACACATATGGTCCTGTTTTACTAAAGTGTGCACAAGAAGGTCTCACTATTAATGGGGTACAATTATATCAGTATATTTATTAAGTCTCTTTGTCTAATAAATCTAAGACACTGATTTTTATGTGAGAAAAGCTGGTCCATGATGTAATGCAGTTAAAACCACACATTGCATTCTTGGGAACTTGCTTTTATTTAGATGAGCTGATGTTATCTGTTGTAATACTTAGCCAACTGACTTCTAATGAATTAATATGTCTAATCATAGTATTGCACCCATATAGGAACATAGCTTTCAGAGTATATTGCAAATGCATTGTATATGTTTTTAAAGCACTCCAATTGCACAGTGAGTTGACATCTTCGCTTGTGTGCGTTATGAGCAAAAGAACCAATGACCCTTATTGTAAAACTATTAAAATGCATTGCACTGCCTTGCGTTACTTTTCATCGGGTAGATGTTACATATGTATATATGACTGATAATTTTGATGCCATTTGACAAATCTGCACATTTCTTTTGATTTTGAAAAACTAAGTTCACCTACCTCCTCTCCTTCTGGTAAAGTTTTATGTTGATCCATTTAGTGGGGTGTAAGAAAAAGATATGTACCAAAATGTTGATTTTCAATGTTAATTCCCATTGGTAACTTTGTTCTCTGATACAGAAAAAATGGCTGAACAAAATAACACTAAGGGGCATATTTATAATATGTTTGTGCCAAATTTGCGTCATTTTTTAATTTAAATTTGGTGCAAATTAACTCCATATTTATATTTTGACGCTAGATACGTCTAGCGTAAAAATATTGGAGTTTACACCATTTTTTGGGATGTGTGCACCTACTTGCATCAATGAAATGCAAGGTAGGCATCTCCATCTAAAAAAAGGTGCTATCCCCATAGCCCCATAGTCATACCCCCCGAGTTAAGATGATGCATGGGTTGGAGGAGGGGCTATATAAAAGCTTGGTGGGCATGAGTCATGTGTTAGGATGGTTGTGCATCAGGAAATGACGTTAGGCAGGTTAACTGCATTTTTTTTTGCCTCTACCCAGCATAGAGTCATTTTTTGAGGCAAAACCCCTAAGAAATTTGCATTTAAAGTAGTGCTCAGATTGGGCTTTAAAGGGTTCAAAAATTAGGTATATCTGGACAGTGTGTCCCAAGGAACTCCCTTGGATGGCATTGAAAATTAAAAGATAGGGTCTTCATATGAATATGATCAAAAACCCAAGAAACTCACTGTTAAAATGATGCTACATTTGTACATGCTAATTAAATCCCCCAAAAGTTAAAGTGGCATTCTAGATATTTATCTTAACACGATTTTAGCTAACCAAGGTTAATTTGATTTTATAGTTAGGCATTGAAATGAGTTAAAAAGTTCTTGCTGCTTTTTTTCTATTTCTCCCTATAAACACTTTGATTATATATTTTTTAAACAATACAGTAAATGCATTTTAAATTACAAGGAAAGGTTCAACCTCCCTTTTTTATTTAACACTGCCAACAATCCAAACCATAATTCAAAGAAATAATCTGCGAAGCATGAGTTCTTAATGGCATTGACAGCGCATGTTTTATCAGCTGCAATTATGAAATTACATGCCATAATTCATCATAATGTTGCCACATTCTGAAACGTATTACAACATAATCCCTCCTTGCCACTTAAACGTGAAGGTCTGATTACAGGTCTTTCCTCGCATAACGATGAGTACATTCCAATATTTTGACAGTTTTACTCTCGCATTACATAGTTGTCATAGTACCTCGCTCGTTCTGCGAACGGCCATTGTAGGGTGTCTGTCAGTACATTTGTGCATCTAGATCTTATCTCGCTGAAATCGTTTAACCTCTGCCTCCCCGACCTTTCAGCTGCGCTGTGGGGTCAGTATTTTCCTGGGAAATGTAAGCCTGTCAGCGCGAATTTAACTTACATATTTAAAGACTCCAACACGTATATTTCCCGTTCATCTTCCCTGGGATTGAGGGTTATTTTAAGTTACATGATCACATGAAAAACAAACATTTGCAATGCAACGGGTCTCGCATTTGCTCGAGTTAGAGCTATTAGCGCTGTAAACTCCTAACGGGACTTTTCTTGCCACATAAATTGAAAATGAAAAGTAAAACAGGTTCACATAAGGAAGCCGATCCTAAGCGCCACGGTCGGCCATGAGCATCAGCGTGAAAGAGACACACAAAAGAAAAACGAAGTTGGCTTGCATTCATAAGTATCTGCTTAAGTGCAATTAGCCATGTAACATTGTCAATGTCTTAGGCGGTAACCAAACCACCCAGAGAATGCGACAAACGTAAAGCATTTACCAATGATAACAAACTATTTTTGAAGGGCAAACCCATGAATGAGCAATAGTGATGGGTGTGAGGTGGGCATGGTTAAAAGGCCAAATAGACAACAACATGTCAGAAAAGCAATGCTTGTGCGCTGTTATGCTCAACCTAACGAAATACTTTATTGAGAGGTGCGCTGTTAGCTTTTTTATTGCATATAGACTAGAAATGTGCATTTTAGTAATTTAAATAAATAGACTATTAATGATAAGCTTTATTATACAGATTTGACCCTCATTAGAAGAAGCCTGGAGCAGTTTCCTGGAGACATATATCTATTTTTATGTCATAGCAGTAAAAAGATAACAAATTACATATTACATTCTGCACATCTGCGTATATGCTTAATGCAGTGATGTTTTTTCCATAATTGTTTTTAAATCAGCAATACATAAATAATAAGATGACTGAATTGTAATTGTAATGGCATTTGTAGAGCTTACTACCCCTGACTAGGTGTCCAAGCGCTTTAAGGCAAGTAGCGTTGTACTCCGGAACCTAATAAGGATTAGTGGTGAGTTAGTATAGGGAAATGTGAGAATAATTTGAGTGGTGGGCATGTGAGTCTGATAGCTGTCTTGAAAAAAAGGAGAGTTGAAGGATTAAAGATGGAAGGGTTTAGAAAGTGTTTATTTGGAGATCATAGCAGTAGAAGGAGGTTTGGGATGAGTAAGTAGAGGTGGAGGGGAGGAGTCGGAGGGAAGGGTGTCAAAAGGTTTGTTGGGAATCTGAATAGTAAAAGAGGTCGGGGATAATGTAAGGAGGGAATAGTCTAGACTGTGTTATTTTGGGGATGATAGTGGTAGAAAGAGGTTTGGATTGAGTGAGAGAGTGGAGGTAGAGGATATATTGAGAGAAGTATAGGGTGAGATAAAGGGTAGTGCATTGGAGATGTTGAGTTAGGACATACATATATGGAAGGTATATATGAATAAGGAAGGTAATGTATCTAGAGTTAAGTTGTATTTAATAAACTCAGACTTTCAAGTTTTGCTGTACTTGAAACTAATTTATCATTTTTTATTATTTCAATAGGGAAGTGATTGTGAATATATAAAAAATGTACTTGTTTATGCAGTCACCTATATACATGTTAAACACAGAATTATACCCTTAACCATAACCATAAGTAATATGTACATTTGTTAAGCAGAACTAGTGAATGTCTATATGTTTATAAACATAATTATTATACACATTTATAAAAAGGAATACACGTATCTATATACACATATATAATCCAAATAAATGCTTATATACACAGGAATATGCTGCACATTTATGTTTAAGTATGGTGATTAAGTGCGGAAGAGCCAACTCTTGACTAATCTTCGGAAAATAAGATAGATATCTGTGGATCTTATTTTTGGGGGTAAAGAGTTCCATAGTTTGGCTGCTTGAACAGAGAAGGATGTGCCACCTATGTTTATGCTTGTTCTTGTATGTTGGGACTTTGAGTCGAGGTGCCAATCTTGAGCGGAGGTTCCTTTGTTCAATGTATTTGGTCATTTTATTCCTGATGAAGAGCGGTCCTGTTCCATGTCCCCCTTTGTCGGTAAAACAAAACAGTTTCAATGTGGGTCTTCAGGCGACCAGCAGCCAATGTAGGGCTTTCGAGACAGGGGAGATGTGGGATTGTGCTTTAGATGTAAGAGTAGTCTGGCAGCAGAGTTTGAAATATGTTGTAGTCTTTTCACAGCTGTTAAAAATGATCTGTGGCAGAGGCTATTGGTGTATTCGGGTTTAGACAGAACAAGAGAGATAGTAGCCTGGACCTTGTTTGTGGAAAGTCTAGGTGGGACAAGATGCATTGCAGAGTTTTTATAGTAATGAAGCTTGATCTTGCGAGTCCGTCCACTTGAGTATTCATTGATAGCTTGGAATTCATGGTAATTATGAGGTTTTTGCTTCCTTAGATACTTAAGGTGGTATCCCCAGATCGTCAGGTCAGGCGGCGAGTGGGTCATAATTTTTCCAATCACCACATGTGAGTATTTATATTTTCAAAAGCATTCAATTTGAGATGGCGCTATGTTATTAGTTGATCAATGGCTCTGTGGCAACTGAAAGTTTGTGAGTTTTCAATGTCTTTGGGACTTTCCAGTTAAAGGAGTATTTGTGTGTCATCTGCATGTTTGTGGAAGCCTGAAAGTATGGAATTATCTTCAATGAATTGTGACAGCTGGGTAAATGCTGCTTTTTCTCTCAGTTTACCCAGGAAAGACCCATTTCTAATTGGTCTGTAGTTGTCAGGGTTAAGTGGGTCCAGGTTTGTTTTCTTTAGTAATGGACCTAGATATGATATATTTAGGTCTTCTGGAAATATCCCTGTAGATACGGAATTGTTGATAATTCTTCTTACTGGTGTGGCAGCAGAGGTAGTTAGAGGATTTTTTTTTAAGGTTTGTTGTGGCCACGGGTCAGAGGACTGCAGGCAGACTGGCTTGCTTTGACCAAATCCATAAATCCATGGTGTGATATTTGGTGAAAGGAATGCAGAGGCTAGGTTAGACTACTCTTAGAGACCTTTTTTTGGAAAGGGGGCAATGCTGGTGGCTTTCCTCTGTTTTAAATAGTAGTCCAATCTGTCTGCTTTGGTTGTGTAATGATTTGCCAGTTTGTCTGTGAATTATTGAGTAGTGGGATAAGCTCTTTCTAGGCAGTTTGGTTTATGAACATTCGGTGAGAATTTTATAGAATTCTTTATTTGCAGATTGAGCTTTTGAATTCTGTCTGAATAGTATCTTTTTTAGCTTTTTTGGTTGTTGACATGCAGATTCTACTACATTTCTGTAGTTGAAGTTTGTCTTGATTGGTATTTGTTTTGTGCCAGGTGCGTTGCAGCCTTCTAATTTGATGTTTTATCTCTTTTAGCTTTGTATTTCTCCAAGGTGCCTGTATTTGTTTGTCTTCTTTTGTTGTTCTTAATGGTATTAGGATATCAAAAGCTTCCTGTAGCCACTCAGAACATTTTTGAGCAGAATGGATTGTGCCTAGATCTATATTGTGCATTAGTTTGTGCTTTTAAGTGTTCAAAACTGAGTTTGTTCCTCATTCGATAGGTGCCTGCATGTAAGGTTTTAGGCGTGTTGCTCTGTGTTGTTGTATTCTGGAAAGCAAGCAAATGGTGGTCTGACCATGTGACTGGAATAATAGTTTGAAAGCTGACTAGTTCTGTATTTGCAAAAATGACATCTAGTATGTGTCCCGTGATATGTGTGGGCTTGTGGACGATCTGATGTAGGTTGAATGTGTCTAGGCCAGTGATAATTGTTTTCAGATGGGACACATTGGGTTTGGTTTAGGTCACCAAGAATGCATAGGTTGAAGTGCAGTGCTTTCAGGTTTGAAATTGTGTCTAGAAGTGTGTCTGGGAACTTGCATTGCTAGGTGGAGATCTGTAAAGGAGTAGGAAGTTACAGGAGGAGGTTAGTATAGGATTGCATCTGGTGAAGAGGACCTCACAACCTTGTATGGAGACGTTGTTAACTTTAGTGATATTTGTTTGCTTGAATACAACAGCTAGGCCACCTCCTCTTTTGCCTATAGACTGTTGTGTGCTAGTTTGAAAGCCTAGAGGAACGGCATCAAGCAACGCTGGGGCCATGTCATCCCCCAGCCACGATTCTAGTTGTGTGTAATTGAGAAGGTAGTAGATGTGATGCTTGTTTTTAGAGAGTGATTGATCATTTATTAGTAGGCAGTTTAGAAAATGTGTTTTGGTGATGGTGTGACTTTGTTTTGTAGAAGAGTAAGCAGTATTTTGTAGACTTGTAGCAGGTATGTCATTAGCACTGGTACTACCTGCCTTAGGCTTTTGGATACTGAATTCCTTGACCAGTAGTTTTAGAGGGCATTTGATGGGTCTGCATGTATAGGTGGTGCGGATGGCAGTTGAGAGTAAGTTAGTAACCTGTGATGTTTTTTTGTAGAGTACCCTTGCTGTGCAGTTGTTATGGAGATGTGAAGTTGTGAAGAGTGACATGTTGTTTAATTTGTTTGTGTTTGTTTAGTCTGAATAGGTGCTCTTGGTAAAAACAGTGAAGGTGATAGAAAAGTGCAGGTAAGTGAAAGTGATACATCCAGTATGTACAAAGGGTGGTCTTAAGAAAATTATGAACTTCTAGTGGCTCCTTCAGTCCAGGAAGCCCTGAAGTCTCATAAGGTTTCTTTATAGTTAAATAATCCACTCTTAAAAATATGTCGACGTTTCGACCCCGTTGTAAAGATGAATCATAAGGGGGTAATCATCAGGACAGGGAAATTACAGATGGTAGCACCTATGGGTAATATAAATATCTGGATTACTAAAGGTCTGATTATTCAGTGTACAGCCTTAATAGTTGCGGCGAATCAACACTCACCTAAACTCCAATGTAAAAAAACACTCTGGTGGTCAGGGACATCTTCCTGGTAGGAAAATGACAATAATTGTGGTAATCTGTTTATGTGATAATTCTATAGAATGTAGTAACAGATTAATCTATAAACACTTACAGGTAATGAAAAGTGTCCCAAGGTCTGGGGGTCAACAATTAGCCAGTGGATGGTACGCAGTCAAGGAACCAGAGAGCGCTGATCATATATGGTATCTGGGGCTCAAGTTATCTAAAAGACATAATGGTGGTGTGTACTAATTAATCTAAAGTGAGTGTTACTCAAAGGAGAACAATAACTAGAAATAAAATTGGAATAGTAAAAAGAAGGGGTGTATGAACACTTACTTGTTAGGTAAACCTGACGGTATAGCTTTCAGCATGCCAGGGCAAGTCATAAAAGGACTCCTGGATGAGTTCACAATGTATCGTGTCTTACTTTAATGAAGCCGCACGTAATGCAGATGTTCCGACTTAAAAATGCTGTGCTCCCATTATGGGGCGAGCATACTCTTGAGTGATTGGTCCTTAGACGGACCAATCGCAATGCGCGGTCTTAAGTTGCAGAGCGGCGGTAGGATTATGCCGCCGACTGCCGACGGACCATGAAGGGAAGGTTCCCCTTCTGGTCCGTTCTCATCGCGTGTGTGCGCGTAGGCTGCAGAGTGTCATATAGCTGATGTTTGTAAAAAACACACAACACACGGGATACTATGGGGTGTCGGGGTCTTTGAAGGTCCTGTATAGTCGATGCATAGAATAAACACAACCCGCGGGACACTATGGGGTGTGAGTACATCGTGATTGTGTTGCTAAAAAGTCAGAAGTAAAAAGTAGTCTACTGGAATAGCGTGGTGGCAATTAAATGTGTCTCAGTGCGAGTTCCAAAATAGAGCTATATTTTCTTCCTAGGTGAGGTTAAACTTCACATAGCTCTGTTTAGTACTTAAGGATTCAATATCTTTTAGTACAATTTTTTCAAAAGTGAGTATTTCGACCGGCATGGAGGTCGAGGATGGAATGAATGTTGAAGGAGGCCTAAGGCCTGTGGTACTTTGAGGGCCCTGTTTAGGGTTGTCCTGAAAGAAATTGCTTAGACGAATACGTCTGAAGAATCTCTGTAGTTCAACTTTAGTTTTAAAAAGTTAGGCTGCGTCGTGGGTGCGAACGATAGACCCTTACTTAAGACTGAGAGCTCATGCGATGTCAGAGGATGGCGTGACAAATTGAAAATGGGAGCCGTATTGGTGGATGTATTGACAACCACTGTATTATCTCTTCTATTCTGTCAGTGTAATTAGAACAAGGGAGTGACAGGTTGGTTGGGTGGTGTAGGGTGGGGTCAGTTACCACGGGTATTGTTGACGTCTGGTCTGTCGCTCCCCATGGGGTTCTTGAAAGTGTACACTCCCTCTGTTTCTCCCTCTGCCTCTCCCTCTTCTCCCTCTCTGTCTGTTCTCTTCTCCGCGGCCCCTCCCTAAAAAAGGCTCAGTGGTTTGTGGGTAGGGAGTGGAGCTCATGCCTTCTTGTTCGCTGTCAGAACTATCTGATGCTGACGTATCGGAGAAGGTGTAATGGCTCCTGTAATCGCCCCTTCCTCTGTTCACAAATTTGCCCGACTGATCCTGTTTGTAATAGTCCTCATCTAAATACGGGTAGGTGTAGGTTTTGTCATATTTAGCTATGTCCTTAGCTAATTTATCTAGTTTTTTCTTCTGTGTGATGGATGTAAATTCCTTCGCTGTTTTTTGTAGGTCCTCTAGGGCTTGGCGTGCATTTGTCAGTGCGGTGTCGTCTAGTATTTCCTTTACTAAAGCTTCAATTTCCTTTTCTAGTTTGTTTATGTGCTCCAAAGCAGTATCGATGCCTAGAACCATCCAGTGTCTGGAACACTGGTTGACTACAAAGCTAAAATTAGTCCTATATTTAGGATCTTCAATAAATATAGCAGGTTTGTTCCTCATTTGTAAACCCACTGGTATAACGTTGGAGCGCAAGTACTCTTTCATAAGATGCCCATGTAACTGTGTACGTGACGGTTTCTCTTTAATTCTTTCTAGTTTTGTTATTTTCTCTTGAAGGGCATCAACTACAATGGTGGGTGCTGCATCTATGAAAGAGGATCCACTGAGTATTCTGTTTATATAGTCCTCAGTATATGAAAGGGTGTCCCTTTCTGTCATTATAATATGAAACAAGGATATGGTTTGAACCTGAAGGTTTCAATAATGATCTATTTGTCTACAAATGGGCCTTCGCAGTCAGTTAACTGCACTTTAACATGTAAGACAATGAGGCAAGGTAATAAATACAGATAGTTTAAAGGTCAATGCAAGGGGGAAGTAACCTAGACTTCCACGGTAGTTAAATGGCTAAATAAATTCTATGTGTACAACCAATGTAACATCAATAGAAATGTATTGCAATATATATTTCTTTGAACATGTTATTCCAGACATTAAACGTATATTTTGTTTGGACATGTTATTCTAAACATAGGTGCTCCTGGTAAAAACAGTGAAGGTGATAGAAAAGTGCAGGTAAGTGAAAGTGATATATACAGTATGTGCAAAGGGTGGTTTTAAGAAAATTATGAACTTCCAGTAGCTCCTTCAGTCCAGGAAGCCCTGAAGTCTCATAAGGTTTCTTTATAGTTATATAACCCACTCTTAAAGAAATGTCGATGTTTCAACCCCGCTGTAAAGAGGAATCATAAGGGGGTCATCATCAGGACAGGGAAATTCCAGATGGTAGCACCTATGAGTAATATAAATATCTGGATTACTAAAGGTCTGATTATTCAGTGTATAGCCTTAATAGTTGCGGGAATCAACACTCACCTAAACTCCAGTGTAAAAAAACAATCTGGTGGTCAGGGACATCTTCCTGGTAGGAAAATGACAATAATTGTGGCAATCTTTTATGTGAAAGTTGTATAGAATGTAGTCACAGATTAATCGATAAACACTTAAAGGTAATGGAAAGTGTCCCAAGGTCTGGGGGTCAACATTTAGCCAGTGAATGGTATGTAGTCAAGGTACCAGAGAGTGCCGATCATATATGGTATCTGGGGCTCAAGTTATCTAAAAGACATAATGGTTGTGTGTACTAATTATTCTAAAGTGAGTGTTACTCAAAGGAGAAAAATAACTAGAAATAAAATTGGAATAGTAAAAAAGAAGGGGTGTATGAACACTTACTTGTCAGGTAAACCTGATGGTATAGCTTTCAGCATGCCAGAGCAAGTCATAAATGGACTCCTGAATGAGTTCACGATGTATCATGTCTTACTTTAAGGAAGCCGCACGTAATGCAGACGTTCCGACTTAAAAATGCTGTGCTCCCATTATGAGGCGAGCCTACACTTGAGTGATTGGTCCTTAGACCGACCAATCACAATGCGCGGTCTTAAGTTGCAGAGTGCCGATAGGATTATGCTGCCGACCACCGACAGACCATGAAGGAAAAGTTCCCCTTCTGGGCCGTTCTCACCGTGTGTGTGTGCTTAGGCCAAGGGGTCTCGTATAGCCGATGTTTGAAAAAACACACAACACACGGGATACTATGGGGTGTCGGGGTCTTTGAAGGTCCCGTATAGTCGATGCATGGAATTAACACAACCCGCGGGACACTATAGGGTGTGAGTACATCGTGACTGGGTTGCTAAAAAGTCAAAAGTAGTCTACTGAAATAGCGTGGTGGCAATTAAATGTGTCTCAGTGCGAGTTCCAAAATATGGGAGAAACGCACTGAGTGGTATGTAGTAATAAAAATGATAAAAATAATAATGATGTGTGCCATTGTTGGTTATGTAGAGAACCGTGGTAGGTCATCTGTACATGCACATGGATCATCAAGCGGTACACTCTATGTTTGTCCAATATAGAGAAACACATCAATGAGTACAGTCACATAGTTTATAAGTATAAATTATCCTGCCATTGTTGGTTTTGTAGAGAACCGTGGTGGGTCATCTGTACATTGTTAATGCACACAGATCATCAAGCGGTACAAGTTATGTTTGTACAATATGGAGAAACACATCAATGAGTCCTGCTGCATAGTCATTACTGGCTGGATTATATGTGGTGACACACGCAAGTCTGTTATTTTCTGGTTTCGGTTGTTTTGGTTCCAGAAGGGCTTCTCTGTGGTTACATCACGCGTGCTTCCTTGCTGTTTTCACTAATCTTTTAGGGTAACCTCTTTCGATCAGTACATTAATTAGGATGTCAGATACTGTGAAATAATCAATTCTCTTTGTACAGTTTCTCCAGATACGGAGGAACTGCCCAAATGGGAGGTTATCTCTTAGACCTCTCGGGTGATGACTAGAGTAATGTAGTAGTGTATTTCTATCGGTGGGCTTGCGGTACAGTGTACCATATAGTTTAGCCTTCTCTACTCCTATTTTGAGGTCCATAAAAGAAATGTTTTCTTTACTGGACTCGATGGTGAACTACATGTCACTGGATTTTCTATTCAACCATGTGTGGAAATCTTGTAGTTGAGTGGCAGAGCCACGCCAAATCAGTAAAATGTAATCGATGTATCTTGACCATTTTCTTATGTCGCATAGGAAAGGGATTCCCTGATTGAAGATGTGGTTGGTTTCATATTCAGCCATGTAGAGGTTTGCTAAATTTGGTTCAACAGCAGCTCCCATGGCCACTCCCTTGGTCTGGTAGTAGAATTTGTTGTCAAACAAAAAGTAGTTCTTACCCATGGCTATTTCCATCATGGAAATGAGGAACCATGTTGGTACTTGTACCAGTTGGATCCTGGAGTCAAATATTTTAGTTAGTGTTGTGAGGGCTTGTCCTTGGGGAATATTGGGATACAAAGATTGTATATCCATAGTGACTAGGATCTCGGTTTCGGGAGAAAACTCTAGTCCTTCGTATAGCATGATAACATGCATGCTGTCCCTAGTGTATGCTTCAGTGAGGGGCATGAAACGCTTGATGAAGTAATCCAGGTATTGGCATAATGGTTCTAATATAGACCTGCAACCGGATACAATAGGTCTGCCTGGTGGATTTATCAGACTCTTATGTATTTTGGGAAAGGTATATATTACAGGAATGCGTGGATCTTTTTTGTTGAGAAATTGGTGTTCTTTTTTGGTGACAAAGCCTAAGTCTAGTAATCTGGTAGTTAGTTCCAATATTTCAGCTCTCAGTTGTTTGGTGGGATCAGCAGTGATCTCTTTGTAACAGTTTTTGTTGCTTAGCTGTCTGAGTATTCCTTTCTGATAACCATTAGTATCTTGTAATATTATACCACCTCCCTTATCAGCTGCCTTAATCACTATGGTGGTCATTACAACCCTGGCGGATGGTGTTAAAGCGGCGGTAAGACAGCCAACAGGCCGGCGGTAGAAAAATTTGAATTACGACCGTGGCGGAAAGCGCCAACAAAGACAGCCACTTTAACACTCCGACCGCCACGGAGGTACAAACAAACATCTTGGCGGTCACCGCCAACAGACAGGCGGAGGACAAAGTACCGCCCACAGTATCACAACCTACCAATCTGCCACCTTTTCCAGGGCAGATTCACCGCGGACAAAAACACAGCGGAAACAGGACTTCGAAGGAAAAACGCTCACCTCTAAACACCCCACGAGGAACCAGGACGCCATGGCACCAGAGCTGCAGATCCTGCCAGCCCTTATCTTCTTGCTCCTCAACCAGGAGCACGAACGCCGGCGGCGAAGACCACGTTGAGTACTGCACCTACGACACAGGGGAGGGGGAGGGAAAAAACAGGGACACACACACGCAATACGCAACGCCCCCACCCCCACCCTCACCCATGACAACACACAGACTAAAGCATATTGATACATTACAGTTACACCCCGCAACCCCCCCAGAAGAATGCAAAGACCAAAGAAAATGAGTGTAACCATTGTAATATATTAAAATCCAGTACGCAAAAATATACATACATACAGTATAAACAAGATATACACCAAGAATAGTAGTCCAGGTAGTGCTCCATTGAAGTCCGTGGAACACTGGGCCCACACGGTATGGGCGAGGCCCACACTCAGTCCCCGACCATGACGGAGAGAACACTGCAGGGGCATCAGATAGCAATAAAACAGGCACCTCATGGGGAGTGAAAGGGGGGCACCGCCAAACCCATGAGGGGACCCATGCCCATTGTTCAATCCTGGGGAGTGCAAAGCCACAGTCTTTCAAGTCTCTACAGTGGGTGGTTTGCCTTGGGAGTGCAAAGCCACAGTCTCTCATGTCTCTTCAGTGGGTGGTTTGCCCACTGTTCCATCCTGGGGAGTGCAAAGCCACAGTCTCTCAAGTCTCTACAGTGGGTGGGTTGCCCACTGCTTTATCCTGGGGAGTGCAAAGCCACAGTCTCTCAAATGGATGCCTTTCTCCACTGGTTCTGGAGGGGGCTTTGTGCCCAGAGTGTTTCATCCTGCCAAGGACTGAGGTAGTGGATGCCTTTCTCCACTGGTTCTGGAGGGGGCTTTGTGCCCAGAGTGCTTCATCCTGCCAAGGACAGAGGTAGTGGATGCCTTTCTCCACTGGTTCTGGAGGGGGCTTTGTGCCCAGAGTGCTTCATCCTGCCAATGTCAGAGGTAGTGGATGTGATACTCCACTGGTTCTGGAGGGGGCTTTGTGCCCAGAGTGCTTCATCCTGCCAAGGACAGAGGTAGTGAATGTGATACTCCACTTGTTCTGGAGGGGGCTTTGTGCACAGAGTGCTTCATCCTGCCAAGGACAGAGGTAGTGGATACTTTTCTCCACTGGTTCTGGAGGGGGCTTTGTGCCCAGAGTGCTTCATCCTACCAAGGACAGAGGTAGTGGATGTGATACTCCACTGGTTCTGGAGGGGGCTTTGTGCCTAGAGTGCTTCATCCTGCCAAGGACTCAGGTAGTGGATGCATCTCTCCACTGGTTCTGGAGGGGGCTTTGTGCCCAGAGTGCTTCATCCTGCCAAGGACAGAGGTAGTGGATGCCTTTCTCCACTGGTTCTGGAGGGGGCTTTGTGCCCAGAGTGCTTCATCCTGCTCGTGACGGACTCAGTAGCGTCTGTGCCCTTGGCGCTTATGGGCCAGCAGTGCTTGTGGCGGCGGTGCCCTGTTCAGCTGTGCTTGTTGCGGCGGTGCCCTGTTCAGCGGTGCTAGTGGCGGCGGTGCCCTGTTCAGCGGTGCTTGTTGCGGTGGTGCCCTGTTCAGCAGTGCTTGTGGCAGCGGTGCCCTGTTCAGCGATGCTTGTTGCGGCGGAGCCCTGTTCAGCGGTGCTTGTTGTGGTGGTGCCCTGTTCAGCGGGGCTTGTTGCGGCGGGGCCCTTTGCAGTGACTCAGCTGCTGGCTGTCCTTCATGGCCCGGCGGGGCTGGTGCTGGCAGTCCTGTCAGGCCCAGCGGGCTGGTGCTGTCGGTCCTTCATGGCCCAGCGGCGCTGGTGCTGGCGGTGGCCTCCTGGGCAGCGGGGATGATGGCGGCAGCCTCCTGGGCAGCAGGGCTGGGGGCAGTGGCCTCCTGGGCAGCAGGGCTGGTACTGGCGGTGGCCTTCTGGGCAGCGGGGATGATGGCGGTGGCCTCCCAGGCAGCAGGGCTGGTGGCGGTGGCCTCCTGAGCAGCAGGGCTGGTGCTGGCGGTGGCCTCCTGGGAAGCGGGGATGATGGCGGTCGTCTCCTGGGCAGCAGGGCTGGTGGCGGTGGCCTCCTGGGCAGCAGGGCTGGTGCTGGCGGTGACCTTCTGGGCAGCGGGGATGATGGCGGTCTTCTCCGCTGTGCTGCTCTACCCAGACTTGCTGACTATCTTGTGGCCCTTACCCACCTTGGAAGGTGTTGCAGCTGACTCCACACTCCCACCTGTACCCCTGGGAGCGGCTTTGGTGGCTGTAGTCTTCCCCCTCTCCCGCCGGGCACTGGCCAACTTTTGATGCTTGACGGGGGGACTGTCCATGCTGTGGCTCCGTGCCACACTGGCCGCCCTGGTGGCCAGTGCACTCCAGATTCCGGTGACTACAGGCATCACTGGTCCCGGAGATGTTGTGGCTGAGGTGCTAGGTTGGGACTCGGAGAGTCGGGCCCTAAGAAACGGACGGGGTGGGGGAGGTGTGGGAAAGAGGTCAAGGTTGGACAGGAAACGTTTTTTGGGAACACTGGGACGGGTAGCTGGAGGGGGTTTGGGAGTGGAAGAAGAGGTTGTGGTTGTAGGAGGTGTTCGTTTGGTGACTTTGGGTGAAGGTGCATGCACCGGAGGCTGTCGTGAGGTGGATGGCTGTTGGGTGGGTGTGTGCCTGCGTTTGTGTATCTTGGGAGGTGGCGTCACAGACATACTGGGAGAGGACACAGGGGACGTGTGAATGGCAAAGGGGGTGGTGAGTGCACGTGAGCGGGGTGTGGTGGTGGGTGTGCTGGTGATGGAAGTAGTGGCTGTAGATGTAGTGCATGCAGGTGTGAGTGGAGATGAGAATGGGAGGGAGGATGGAGATGAGGAGGAGGGGGACACAGTGGAGGCAGTGGATGTTGGTGTGTCTGCATGTGTGTGATGCTTGCGTGGGTGCCTGTGGGATGTGTGGTGCTTATGTTTGCCTGAGCTTCCCTTGTGTGTTGACGTGTGTGCATGCTGGTCTGAAGGTGTGCTTGGGATAGGCTGAGGTTGAGGGGATTGGGTCTGGGTGGAGGAAGTTGGAGGGGGGAGGCTAGAGACCAGGACAATGGCTGCCATCAGTGCTGAGGCCAGAGTCTGAAAAGCTTGCTGAAGGGCCGCCTGACCAGAATTAACCGGTTCTGTGCCTTGGACGAGATGATCTCGTCCAAGGCTACAGTTCCCCTGTGCCTTGGACGAGATCATCTCGTCCATGGCACAAGGAAACTTGGGGGCGCGCTAGCGCGCCCCCCGTGCACCCCCCTCCCCCCCAAGTCGGGGATGGAAGGGGAAGACCTTCCCCTTCCACCCCCGACCCCCCCCACCCCCGTGACGTCAGCAGGCAGCGCGCGCTGATGTGTCACAGGGGCCTCCCCCTTTTCTCTTTCTCCCATTTCTCTTTCAATCACTGGGAGGCCCGGAGGGGCTTCAAAGGGAAGGAAAAGTATTTCCTTCCCTTTGAAGTCCCTCCAAGGGTTTCAAAAGCCAGATTGCTTGCAATCCGGCTTTTGAAACCCCACTAGACTCCAGGGATTTTTTTTTTCTTCTGTTATTGACAAAAGGGAGCGACCCCTTGGGCAAGGGTCGCTCCCAGGGGGGGCATATTTTCGGGAAGGCCTTTTCTGCCCCCAGGGGGGGCAGAAACCTCTAGGCACCAGGGACCATTTTTTTGTTTTTTTGTTTTTTTATGTTTAATTTTTTTTTTTTGGGTGGGGAGCGACCCCTTAGGCAAGGGTCGCTCCCCTTGGGGGAAAATTATATTTTGGCCATTTCTGCCCCCCTTAGGGGCAGATTGGCCTATTTTGTTGAGGCCAATCTGCCCCCAAGGGGGGTATAAACCACTAGACACCAGGGATTTTTTTTTATTTTTATTGTTATTGACAAAAGGGAGCGACCCCTTGGGCAAGGGTCGCTCCCAGGGGGGGCATATTTTCGGGAAGGCCTTTTCTGCCCCCCCTGGGGGCAGATCGGCCTACTATTAGGCTGATCTATCCCCAGGGGGGGCAGAAACCTCTAGGCACCAGGGACCATTTTGTTTTTTATGTTTCATTTTTTTTTTTTTGGTGGGGAGCGACCCCTTAGGCAAGGGTCGCTCCCCTTGGGGGAAAATTATATTTTGGCCATTTCTGCCCCCCTTGGGGGCAGATTGGCATATTTTGATGAGGCCAATCTGCCCCCAAGGGTGGTAGAAACCACTAGACACCAGGGAGTTTTTTCTTTGCGTGAATTTCACGCAAAGGGAGCGACCCCTTAGGCAAGGGTCGCTCCCTGGGGGGGAGGGCAATTTATTTTAGGCCATTTCTGCCCCCGGGGGGGGGCAGAAACCTCTAGGCACCAGGGCAATTTTTTTTTTTTTTTTTGTTTGTTTTTTTAGAGATGGGGAGCGACCCATCAGACAAGGGTCGCTCCCCTTGGGGGGCAAATTGTATTTAGGCCATTTCTGCCCCCCCCTGGGGGCAGATTGGCCGATTTTAGGTCAATCTGCCCCCAAGGGGGCAGAAACCACTAGGCACCTGGGATTTGTTTTTTGGCGCCAATGTCACGCAGGGGGAGCGACCCCGTAGGCAAGGGTCGCTCCCGGGGGGGGGGTGGGGGTTGGGGGGGCAAATTCATTTTAGGCCATTTCTGCCCCCCCGGGGGACAGATTGGCCTATTATTAGGCCGAACTGCCCCCAGGGGGGGCAGAACCCTCTAGGCGCCAGGGCAATTTTTTTTTTGTGTTTTTTTTTTGTTGTTGTTTCTTTTTTTAGAGATGGGGAGCGACCCATCAGGCAAGGGTCGCTCCCCTGGGGGGCAAAATGTATTTAGACCATTTCTGCCCCCCTGGGGGCAGATACCACTAGGCACCGGGGATTTGTTTTTTGGCGCCAGTGTCTCGCAGGGGAAGCGACCCCGTAGGCAAGGGTCGCTCCCGGGGGAGGGGGGTTAGGGGGGCAAATTTATTTTAGGCCATTTCTGCCCCCCCCGGGGGCACATCGGCCTATTATTAGGCTGAACTGCCCCCGGGGGGGCAGAACCCTCTAGGCGCCAGGGCAATTTTTTTTTTTTGTGTTTTTTTGTTGTTGTTGTTTCTTTTTTTAGAGATGGGGGGCGACCCATCAGGCAAGGGTCGCTCCCCTGGGGGGCAAATTGTATTTAGACCATTTCTGCCCCCCTGGGGGCAGATTGGCCGATTTTAGGTCAATCTGCCCCCAAGGGGGCAGAAACCACTAGGCACCTGGGATTTGTTTTTTGGCGCCAATGTCACGCAGGGGGAGTGACCCCGTAGGCAAGGGGCGCTCCCGGGGGGGTGGGGACTGGGGGGGGGGCAAATTTATTTTAGGCCATTTCTGCCCCCCCCGGGGGCACATCGGCCTATTATTAGGGGGGGGCAGAACCCTCAGGGCACCAGGGCAAATTTTTTTGTGTTTTTTTTTTGTTTGTTTTTTCTGAGATGGGGAGCGACCCATCAGGCAAGGGTCGCTCCCCGGGGGGGAAAATTGTATTTAGGCCATTACTGCCCCCCTTGGGGGTAGATTGGCCGATTTTAGGTCAATCTGCCCCCAAGGTGGCAGAAACCACTAGGCACCTGGGATTTGTTTTTTGGCGCCAATGTCATGCAGGGGGAGCGACCCCGTAGGCAGGGGTTGTTCCCGGGCAGGGGCAGGGGGGGCTTGGGGGGGTCAAATTTATTTTAGGGCATTTCTGCCCCCCCCCTCCCTGGGCCGGCTGAGCTAGAGGCCAAACTCCACAGGTAGGCACTTTGCAAAAAACACCTCAGTTTTCTGTGAAAAAATATGTTCTGTCCACGTTGTATTTTGGGCCATTTCCTTTCGTGGGCGCTAGGCCTACCCACAGAAGTGAGGTACCATTTTTATCGAGAGACTTAAGGGAATGCTGGGTGGAAGGAAATTTGTGGCTCCTCTCAGATTCCAGAACTTTCTGCCACTGAAATGTGAGGAACATGTGTTTTTTTAGCCAAATTTTGAGGTTTGCAAAGGATTCTGGGTAACAGAACCTAGTCCGAGCCCCGCAAGTCACCCCTCCTTGGATTCCCCTAGGTCTCTAGTTTTCAGAAATGCACAGGTTTGGTAGGTTTCCCTAGGTGCCGGCTGAGCTAGAGGCCAAAATCTACAGGTAGGCACTTCGCAAAAAACACCTCTGTTTTCTTCCAAAATTTTGGATGTGTCCACCTTGCGCTTTGGGGTGTTTCCTGTCGCGGGCGCTAGGCATACCCACGCAAGTGAGGTATAATTTTTATCGGGAGACTTGGGGGAACGCTGGGTGGAAGGAAATTTGTGGCTCCTCTCAGATTCCAGAACTTTCTGCCACAGAAATGTGAGGAACATGTGTTTTTTTAACCAAATTTTGAGGTTTGCCAAGGATTCTGGGTAACAGAACCTGGTCCGAGCCCCGCAAGTCCCCCCTCCTTGGATTCCCCTAGGTCTCTAGTTTTCAGAAATGCACAGGTTTGGTAGGTTTCCCTAGGTGCCGGCTGAGCTAGAGGCCAAAATCTACAGGTAGGCACTTCGCAAAAAACACCTCTGTTTTCTTCCAAAATTTTGGATGTGTCCACGTTGCGCTTTGGGGTGTTTCCTGTCGCGGGCGCTAGGCCTACCCACGCAAGTGAGGTATCATTTTTATCGGGAGACTTGGGGGAACGCTGGGTGGAAGGAAATTTGTGGCTCCTCTCAGATTCCAGAACTTTCTGCCACAGAAATGTATGGAACATGTGTTTTTTTAGCCACATTTTGAGGTTTGCAAAGGATTCTGGGTAACAGAACCTGGTCCGAGCCCCGCAAGTCACCCCTCCTTTGATTCCCCTAGGTCTCTAGTTTTCAGAAATGCACAGGTTTGGTAGGTTTCCCTAGGTACCGGCTGAGCTAGAGGCCAAAATCTACAGGTAGGCACTTCGCAAAAAACACCTCTGTTTTCTTCCAAAATTTTGGATGTGTCCACGTTGCGCTTTGGGGTGTTTCCTGTCGCCGGCGCTAGGCCTACCCACACAAGTGAGGTATCATTTTTATCGGGAGACTTGGGGGAACGCTGGGTGGCAGGAAATTTGTGGCTCCTCTCAGATTCCAGAACTTTCTGCCACAGAAATGTGAGGAACATGTGTTTTTTTAGCCAAATTTTGAGGTTTGCAAAGGATTCTGGGTAACAGAACCTGGTCCGAGCCCCGCAAGTCACCCCATCTTGGATTCCCCTAGGTCTCTAGTTTTCAGAAATGCACAGGTTTGGTAGGTTTCCCTAGGTGCCGGCTGAGCTAGAGGCCAAAATCTACAGGTAGGCCCTTCGCAAAAAACACCTCTGTTTTCTTCCAAAATTTTGGATGTGTCCACGTTGCGCTTTGGGGTGTTTCCTGTCGCGGGCGCTAGGCCTACCCACGCAAGTGAGGTATCATTTTTATCGGGAGACTTGGGGGAACGCTGGGTGGAAGGAAATTTGTGGCTCCTCTCAGATTCCAGAACTTTCTGCCACAGAAATGTGAGGAACATGTGTTTTTTTAGCCACATTTTGAGGTTTGCAAAGGATTCTGGGTAACAGAACCTGGTCCGAGCCCCACAAGTCACCCCTCCTTTGATTCCCCTAGGTCTCTAGTTTTCAGAAATGCACAGGTTTGGTAGGTTTCCCTAGGTACCGGCTGAGCTAGAGGCCAAAATCTACAGGTAGGCACTTCGCAAAAAACACCTCTGTTTTCTTCCAAAATTTTGGATGTGTCCACGTTGCGCTTTGGGGTGTTTCCTGTCGCCGGCGCTAGGCCTACCCACACAAGTGAGGTATCATTTTTATCGGGAGACTTGGGGGAACGCTGGGTGGCAGGAAATTTGTGGCTCCTCTCAGATTCCAGAACTTTCTGCCACAGAAATGTGAGGAACTTGTGTTTTTTTAGCCAAATTTTGAGGTTTGCAAAGGATTCTGGGTAACAGAACCTGGTCCGAGCCCCGCAAGTCACCCCATCTTGGATTCCCCTAGGTCTCTAGTTTTCAGAAATGCACAGGTTTGGTAAGTTTCCCTAGGTGCCGGCTGAGCTAGAGGCCAAAATCTACAGGTAGGCACTTCGCAAAAAACACCTCTGTTTTCTTCCAAAATTTTGGATGTGTCCACGTTGCGCTTTGGGGTGTTTCCTGTCGCGGGCGCTAGGCCTACCCACACAAGTGAGGTATCATTTTTATCGGGAGACTTGGGGGAACGCTGGGTGGAAGGAAATTTGTGGCTCCTCTCAGATTCCAGAACTTTCTGCCACAGAAATGTGAGGAACATGTGTTTTTTTAGCCAAATTTTGAGGTTTGCAAAGGATTCTGGGTAACAGAACCTGGTCCGAGCCCCGCAAGTCACCCCTCCTTGGATTCCCCTAGGTCTCTAGTTTTCAAAAATGCACCGGTTAGGTAGGTTTCCCTAGGTGCCGGCTGAGCTAGAGGCCAAAATCTAAAGGTAGGCACTTCGCAAAAAACACCTCTGTTTTCTTCCAAAATTTTGGATGTGTCCACGTTGCGCTTTGGGGTGTTTCCTGTCGCGGGCGCTAGGCCTACCCATGCAAGTGAGGTATCATTTTTATCGGGAGACTTGGGGGAACGGTGGGTAGAAGGAAATTTGTGGCTCCTCTCAGATTCCAGAACTTTCTGCCACAGAAATGTGAGGAACATGTGTTTTTTTAGCCAAATTTTGAGGTTTGCAAAGGATTCTGGGTAACAGAACCTGGTCCGAGCCCCGCAAGTCACCCCTCCTTGGATTCCCCTAGGTCTCTAGTTTTCAGAAATGCACAGGTTTGGTAGGTTTCCCTAGGTGCCGGCTGAGCTAGAGGCCAAAATCTACAGGTAGGCACTTCGCAAAAAACACCTCTGTTTTCTTCCAAAATGTTGGATGTGTCCACGTTGCGCTTTGGGGTGTTTCCTGTTGCCGGCGCTAGGCCTACCCACACAAGTGAGGTATCATTATTATCGGGAGACTTGGGGGAACGCTGGGTGGAAGGAAATTTGTGGCTCCTCTCAGATTCCAGAACTTTCTGCCACAGAAATGTGAGGAACATGTGTTTTTTTAGCCAGATTTTGAGGTTTGCAAAGGATTCTGGGTAACAGAACCTGGTCCGAGCCCCGCAAGTCACCCCGCCTTGGATTCCCCTAGGTCTCTAGTTTTCAGAAATGCACAGGTTTGGTAGGTTTCCCTAGGTGCCGGCTGAGCTAGAGGCCAAAATCTACAGGTAGGCACTTCGCAAAAAACACCTCTGTTTTCTTCCAAACTTTTGGATGTGTCCACGTTGCGCTTTGGGGTGTTTCCTGTTGCCGGCGCTAGGCCTACCCACACAAGTGAGGTATCATTTTTATCGGGAGACTTGGGGGAACGCTGGGTGGAAGTAAATTTGTGTCTCCTCTCAGATTCCAGAACTTTCTGCCACCGAAATGTGAGGAACATGTGTTTTTTTAGCCAAATTTGGAGGTTTGCAAAGGATTCTGGGTAACAGAACCTGGTCCGAGCCCCGCAAGTCACCCCTCCTTGGATTCCCCTAGGTCTCTAGTTTTCAAAAATGCACAGGTTTGGTAGGTTTCCCTAGGTGCCGGCTGAGCTAAAGGCCAAAATCTACAGGTAGGCACTTCGCAAAAAACACCTCTGTTTTCTTCCAAAATTTTGGATGTGTCCACGTTGCGCTTTGGGGTGTTTCCTGTCGCGGGCGCTAGGCCTACCCACACAAGTGAGGTATCATTTTTATCGGGAGACTTGGGGGAACGCTGGGTGGAAGGAAATTTGTGGCTCCTCTCAGATTCCAGAACTTTCTGCCACAGAAATGTGAGGAACATGTGTTTTTTTAGCCAAATTTTGAGGTTTGCAAAGGATTCTGGGTAACAGAACCTGGTCCGAGCCCCGCAAGTCACCCCATCTTGGATTCCCCTAGGTCTCTAGTTTTCAGAAATGCACAGGTTTGGTAGGTTTCCCTAGGTGCCGGCTGAGCTAGAGGCCAAAATCTACAGGTAGGCACTTCGCAAAAAACACCTCTGTTTTCTTCCAAAATTTTGGATGTGTCCACGTTGCGCTTTGGGGTGTTTCCTGTCGCGGGCGCTAGGCCTACCCACACAAGTGAGGTATCATTTTTATCAGGAGACTTGGGGGAACGCTGGGTGGAAGGAAATTTGTGTCTCCTCTCAGATTCCAGAACTTTCTGCCACAGAAATGTGAGGAACATGTGTTTTTTTAGCCAAATTTTGAGGTTTGCAAAGGATTCTGGGTAACAGAACCTGGTCCGAGCCCCGCAAGTCACCCCTCCTTGGATTCCCCTAGGTCTCTAGTTTTCAAAAATGCACAGGTTTGGTAGGTTTCCCTAGGTGCCGGCTGAGCTAGAGGCCAAAATCTACAGGTAGGCACTTCGCAAAAAACACCTCTGTTTTCTTCCAAAATTTTGGATGTGTCCACGTTGCGCTTTGGTTTGTTTCCTGTCGCGGGCGCTAGGCCTACCCATGCAAGTGAGGTATCATTTTTATCGGGAGACTTGGGGGAACGCTGGGTAGAAGGAAATTTGTGGCTCCTCTCAGATTCCAGAACTTTCTGCCACAGAAATGTGAGGAACATGTGTTTTTTTAGCCAAATTTTGAGGTTTGCCAAGGATTCTGGGTAACAGAACCTGGTCCGAGCCCCGCAAGTCACCCCTCCTTGGATTCCCCTAGGTCTCTAGTTTTCAGAAATGCACAGGTTTGGTAGGTTTCCCTAGGTGCCGGCTGAGCTAGAGGCCAAAATCTACAGGTAGGCACTTCGCAAAAAACACCTCTGTTTTCTTCCAAAATTTTGGATGTGTCCACGTTGCGCTTGGGGTGTTTCCTGTCGCGGGCGCTAGGCCTACCCACGCAAGTGAGGTATCATTTTTATCGGGAGACTTGGGGGAACGCTGGGTGGAAGGAAATTTGTGGCTCCTCTCAGATTCCAGAACTTTCTGCCACAGAAATGTGAGGAACATGTGTTTTTTTAGCCACATTTTGAGGTTTGCAAAGGATTCTGGGTAACAGAACCTGGTCCGAGCCCCACAAGTCACCCCTCCTTTGATTCCCCTAGGTCTCTAGTTTTCAGAAATGCACAGGTTTGGTAGGTTTCCCTAGGTACCGGCTGAGCTAGAGGCCAAAATCTAAAGGTAGGCACTTCGCAAAAATCACCTCTGTTTTCTTCCAAAATTTTGGATGTGTCCACGTTGCGCTTTGGGGTGTTTCCTGTCGCCGGCGCTAGGCCTACCCACACAAGTGAGGTATCATTTTTATCGGGAGACTTGGGGGAACGCTGGGTGGCAGGAAATTTGTGGCTCCTCTCAGATTCCAGAACTTTCTGCCACAGAAATGTGAGGAACTTGTGTTTTTTTAGCCAAATTTTGAGGTTTGCAAAGGATTCTGGGTAACAGAACCTGGTCCGAGCCCCGCAAGTCACCCCATCTTGGATTCCCCTAGGTCTCTAGTTTTCAGAAATGCACAGGTTTGGTAGGTTTCCCTAGGTGCCGGCTGAGCTAGAGGCCAAAATCTACAGGTAGGCACTTCGCAAAAAACACCTCTGTTTTCTTCCAAAATTTTGGATGTGTCCACGTTGCGCTTTGGGGTGTTTCCTGTCGCGGGCGCTAGGCCTACCCAAGCAAGGGAGGTATCATTTTTATCGGGAGACTTGGGGGAACGGTGGGTAGAAGGAAATTTGTGGCTCCTCTCAGATTCCAGAACTTTCTGCCACAGAAATGTGAGGAACATGTGTTTTTTTAGCCAAATTTTGAGGTTTGCAAAGGATTCTGGGTAACAGAACCTGGTCCGAGCCCCGCAAGTCACCCCTCCTTGGATTCCCCTAGGTCTCTAGATTTCAGAAATGCACAGGTTTGGTAGGTTTCCCTAGGTGCCGGCTGAGCTAGAGGCCAAAATCTACAGGTAGGCACTTCGCAAAAAACACCTCTGTTTTCTTCCAAAATGTTGGATGTGTCCACGTTGCGCTTTGGGGTGTTTCCTGTTGCCGGCGCTAGGCCTACCCACACAAGTGAGGTATCATTATTATCGGGAGACTTGGGGGAACGCTGGGTGGAAGGAAATTTGTGGCTCCTCTCAGATTCCAGAACTTTCTGCCACAGAAATGTGAGGAACATGTGTTTTTTTAGCCAGATTTTGAGGTTTGCAAAGGATTCTGGGTAACAGAACCTGGTCCGAGCCCCGCAAGTCACCCCGCCTTGGATTCCCCTAGGTCTCTAGTTTTCAGAAATGCACAGGTTTGGTAGGTTTCCCTAGGTGCCGGCTGAGCTAGAGGCCAAAATCTACAGGTAGGCCCTTCGCAAAAAACACCTCTGTTTTCTTCCAAACTTTTGGATGTGTCCACGTTGCGCTTTGGGGTGTTTCCTGTTGCCGGCGCTAGGCCTACCCACACAAGTGAGGTATCATTTTTATCGGGAGACTTGGGGGAACGCTGGGTGGAAGTAAATTTGTGTCTCCTCTCAGATTCCAGAACTTTCTGCCACAGAAATGTGAGGAACATGTGTTTTTTTAGCCAAATTTGGAGGTTTGCAAAGGATTCTGGGTAACAGAACCTGGTCCGAGCCCCGCAAGTCACCCCTCCTTGGATTCCCCTAGGTCTCTAGTTTTCAAAAATGCACAGGTTTGGTAGGTTTCCCTAGGTGCCGGCTGAGCTAGAGGCCAAAATCTACAGGTAGGCACTTCGCAAAAAACACCTCTGTTTTCTTCCAAAATTTTGGATGTGTCCACGTTGCGCTTTGGGGTGTTTCCTGTCGCGGGCGCTAGGCCTACCCACACAAGTGAGGTATCATTTTTATCGGGAGACTTGGGGGAACACTGGGTGGAAGGAAATTTGTGGCTCCTCTCAGATTCCAGAACTTTCTGCCACAGAAATGTGAGGAACATGTGTTTTTTTAGCCAAATTTTGAGGTTTGCAAAGGATTCTGGGTAACAGAACCTGGTCCGAGCCCCGCAAGTCACACCTCCTTGGATTCCCCTAGGTCTCTAGTTTTCAAAAATGCACAGGTTTTGTAGGTTTCCCTAGGTGCCGGCTGAGCTAGAGGCCAAAATCTACAGGTAGGCACTTCGCAAAAAACACCTCTGTTTTCTTCCAAAATGTTGGATGTGTCCACGTTGCGCTTTGGGGTGTTTCCTGTCGCGGGCGCTAGGCCTACCCATGCAAGTGAGGTATCATTTTTATCGGGAGACTTGGGGGAACGCTGGGTAGAAGAACATTTGTGGCTCCTCTCAGATTCCAGAACTTTCTGCCACAGAAATGTGAGGAACATGTGTTTTTTTAGCCAAATTTTGAGGTTTGCAAAGGATTCTGGGTAACAGAACCTGGTCCGAGCCCCGCAAGTCACCCCTCCTTGGATTCCCCTAGGTCTCTAGTTTTCAGAAATGCACAGATTTGGTAGGTTCCCCTAGGTGCCGGCTGAGCTAGAGGCCAAAATCTACAGGTAGGCACTTCGCAAAAAACACCTCTGTTTTCTTCCAAAATTTTGGATGTGTCCACGTTGCGCTTTGGGGTGTTTCCTGTTGCCGGCGCTAGGCCTACCCACACAAGTGAGGTATCATTATTATCGGGAGACTTGGGGGAACGCTGGGTGGAAGGAAATTTGTGGCTCCTCTCAGATTCCAGAACTTTCTGCCACAGAAATGTGAGGAACATGTGTTTTTTTAGCCAGATTTTGAGGTTTGCAAAGGATTCTGGGTAACAGAACCTGGTCCGAGCCCCGCAAGTCACCCCGCCTTGGATTCCCCTAGGTCTCTAGTTTTCAGAAATGCACAGGTTTGGTAGGTTTCCCTAGGTGCCGGCTGAGCTAGAGGCCAAAATCTACAGGTAGGCACTTCGCAAAAAACACCTCTGTTTTCTTCCAAAATTTTGGATGTGTCCACGTTGCGCTTTGGGGTGTTTCCTGTTGCCGGCGCTAGGCCTACCCACACAAGTGAGGTATCATTTTTATCGGGAGACTTGGGGGAACGCTGGGTGGAAGGAAATTTGTGGCTCCTCTGATTCCAGAACTTTCTGCCACAGAAATATGAGGAACATGTGTTTTTTTAGCCAGATTTTGAGGTTTGGAAAGGATTCTGGGTAACAGAACCTGGTCCGAGCCCCGCAAGTCACCCCGCCTTGGATTCCTCTAGGTCTCTAGTTTTCAGAAATGCACAGGTTTGGTAGGTTTCCCTAGGTACCGGCTGAGCTAGAGGCCAAAATCTACAGGTAGGCACTTCGCAAAAAACACCTCTGTTTTCTTCCAAAATTTTGGATGTGTCCACGTTGCGCTTTGGGGTGTTTCCTGTCGCGGGCGCTAGGCCTACCCACACAAGTGAGGTATCATTTTTATCGGGAGACTTGGGGGAACGCTGGGTGGAAGGAAATTTGTGGCTCCTCTCAGATTCCAGAACTTTCTGCCACAGAAATGTGAGGAACATGTGTTTTTTTAGCCAAATTTTGAGGTTTGCAAAGGATTCTGGGTAACAGAACCTGGTCCGAGCCCCGCAAGTCACCCCTCCTTGGATTCCCCTAGGTCTCTAGTTTTCAAAAATGCACAGGTTTTGTAGGTTTCCCTAGGTGCCGGCTGAGCTAGAGGCCAAAATCTACAGGTAGGCACTTCGCAAAAAACACCTCTGTTTTCTTCCAAAAATTTGGATGTGTCCACGTTGCGCTTTGGGGTGTTTCCTTTCGCGGGCGCTAGGCCTACCCATGCAAGTGAGGTATCATTTTTATCGGGAGACTTGGGGGAACGCTGGGTAGAAGAAAATTTGTGGCTCCTCTCAGATTCCAGAACTTTCTGCCACAGAAATGTGAGGAACATGTGTTTTTTTAGCCAAATTTTGAGGTTTGCAAAGGATTCTGGGTAACAGAACCTGGTCCGAGCCCCGCAAGTCACCCCTCCTTGGATTCCCGTAGGTCTCTAGTTTTCAGAAATGCACAGATTTGGTAGGTTTCCCTAGGTGCCGGCTGAGCTAGAGGCCAAAATCTACAGGTAGGCACTTCGCAAAAAACACCTCTGTTTTCTTCCAAAATTTTGGATGTGTCCACGTTGCGCTTTGGGGTGTTTCCTGTTGCCGGCGCTAGGCCTACCCACACAAGTGAGGTATCATTGTTATCGGGAGACTTGGGGGAACGCTGGGTGGAAGGAAATTTGTGGCTCCTCTCAGATTCCAGAACTTTCTGCCACAGAAATGTGAGGAACATGTGTTTTTTTAGCCAGATTTTGAGGTTTGCAAAGGATTCTGGGTAACAGAACCTGGTCCGAGCCCCGCAAGTCACCCCGCCTTGGATTCCCCTAGGTCTCTAGTTTTCAGAAATGCACAGGTTTGGTAGGTTTCCCTAGGTGCCGGCTGAGCTAGAGGCCAAAATCTACAGGTAGGCACTTCGCAAAAAACACCTCTGTTTTCTTCCAAAATTTTGGATGTGTCCACGTTGCGCTTTGGGGTGTTTCCTGTCGCCGGCGCTAGGCCTACCCACACAAGTGAGGTATCATTTTTATCGGGAGACTTGGGGGAACGCTGGGTGGCAGGAAATTTGTGGCTCCTCTCAGATTCCAGAACTTTCTGCCACAGAAATGTGAGGAACATGTGTTTTTTTAGCCAAATTTTGAGGTTTGCAAAGGATTCTGGGTAACAGAACCTGGTCCGAGCCCCGCAAGTCACCCCATCTTGGATTCCCCTAGGTCTCTAGTTTTCCGAAATGCACAGATTTGGTAGGTTTCCCTAGGTGCCGGCTGAGCTAGAGGCCAAAATCTACAGGTAGGCACTTCGCAAAAAACACCTCTGTTTTCTTCCAAAATTTTGGATGTGTCCACGTTGCGCTTTGGGGTGTTTCCTGTCGCGGGCGCTAGGCCTACCCACACAAGTGAGGTATCATTTTTATCGGGAGACTTGGGGGAACGCTGGGTGGAAGGAAATTTGTGGCTCCTCTCAGATTCCAGAACTTTCTGCCACAGAAATGTGAGGAACATGTGTTTTTTTAGCCAAATTTTGAGGTTTGCAAAGGATTCTGGGTAACAGAACCTGGTCCGAGCTCCGCAAGTCACCCCTCTTTGGATTCCCCTAGGTCTCTAGTTTTCAAAAATGCACCGGTTTGGTAGGTTTCCCTAGGTGCCGGCTGAGCTAGAGGCCAAAATCTACAGGTAGGCACTTCGCAAAAAACACCTCTGTTTTCTTCCAAAATTTTGGAAGTGTCCACGTTGCGCTTTGGGGTGTTTCCTGTCGCGGGCGCTAGGCCTACCCATGCAAGTGAGGTATCATTTTTATCGGGAGACTTGGGGGAACGCTGGGTGGAAGGAAATTTGTGGCTCCTCTCAGATTCCAGAACTTTCTGCCACAGAAATGTGAGGAACATGTGTTTTTTTAGCCAAATTTTGAGGTTTGCAAAGGATTCTGGGTAACAGAACCTGGTCCGAGCCCCGCAAGTCACCCCTCCTTAGATTCCCCTAGGTCTCTAGTTTTCAAAAATGCACCGGTTTGGTAGGTTTCCCTAGGTGCCGGCTGAGCTAGAGGCCAAAATCTACAGGTAGGCACTTCGCAAAAAACACCTCTGTTTTCTTCCTAAATTTTGGATGTGTCCACGTTGCGCTTTGGGGTGTTTCCTGTTGCCGGCGCTAGGCCTACCCACACAAGTGAGGTATCATTATTATCGGGAGACTTGGGGGAACGCTGGGTGGAAGGAAATTTGTGGCTCCTCTCAGATTTCAGAACTTTCTGCCACAGAAATGTGAGGAACATGTGTTTTTTTAGCCAGATTTTGAGGTTTGCAAAGGATTCTGGGTAACAGAACCTGGTCCGAGCCCCGCAAGTCACCCCGCCTTGGATTCCCCTAGGTCTCTAGTTTTCAGAAATGCACAGGTTTGGTAGGTTTCCCTAGGTGCCGGCTGAGCTAGAGGCCAAAATCTACAGGTAGGCACTTCGCAAAAAACACCTCTGTTTTCTTCCAAAATTTTGGATGTGTCCACGTTGCGCTTTGGGGTGTTTCCTGTTGCCGGCGCTAGGCCTACCCACACAAGTGAGGTATCATTTTTATCGGGAGACTTGGGGGAACGCTGGGTGGAAGGAAATTTGTGTCTCCTCTCAGATTCCAGAACTTTCTGCCACAGAAATGTGAGGAACATGTGTTTTTTTAGCCAAATTTGGAGGTTTGCAAAGGATTCTGGGTAACAGAACCTGGTCCGAGCCCCGCAAGTCACCCCTCTTTGGATTCCCCTAGGTCTCTAGTTTTCAAAACTGCACAGGTTTGGTAGGTTTCCCTAGGTGCCGGCTGAGCTAGAGGCCAAAATCTACAGGTAGGCATTTTGCAAAAAACACCTCTGTTTTCTTCCAAAATTTTGGATGTGTCCACGTTGCGCTTTGGGGTGTTTCCTGTCGCGGGCGCTAGGCCTACCCACACAAGTGAGGTATCATTTTTATCGGGAGACTTGGGGGAACGCTGGGTAGAAGGAAATTTGTGGCTCCTCTCAGATTCCAGAACTTTCTGCCACAGAAATGTGAGGAACATGTGTTTTTTTAGCCAAATTTTGAGGTTTGCAAAGGATTCTGGGTAACAGAACCTGGTCCGAGCCCCGCAAGTCACCCCTCTTTGGATTCCCCTAGGTCTCTAGTTTTCAAAACTGCACAGGTTTGGTAGGTTTCCCTAGGTGCCGGCTGAGCTAGAGGCCAAAATCTACAGGTAGGCACTTCGCAAAAAACACTTCTGTTTTCTTCCAAAATTTTGGATGTGTCCACGTTGCGCTTTGGGGTGTTTCCTGTTGCCGGCGCTAGGCCTACCCACACAAGTGAGGTATCATTATTATCGGGAGACTTGGGGGAACGCTGGGTGGAAGGAAATTTGTGGCTCCTCTCAGATTCCAGAACTTTCTGCCACAGAAATGTGAGGAACATGTGTTTTTTTAGCCAGATTTTGAGGTTTGCAAAGGATTCTGGGTAACAGAACCTGGTCCAAGCCCCGCAAGTCACCCCGCCTTGGATTCCCCTAGGTCTCTAGTTTTCAGAAATGCACAGGTTTGGTAGGTTTCCCTAGGTGCCGGCTGAGCTAGAGGCCAAAATCTAAAGGTAGGCACTTCGCAAAAAACACCTCTGTTTTCTTCCAAAATTTTGGATGTGTCCACGTTGCGCTTTGGGGTGTTTCCTGTTGCCGGCGCTAGGCCTACCCACACAAGTTAGGTATAATTTTTATCGGGAGACTTGGGGGAACGCTGGGTGGAAGGAAATTTGTGTCTCCTCTCAGATTCCAGAACTTTCTGCCACAGAAATGTGAGGAACATGTGTTTTTTTAGCCAAATTTGGAGGTTTGCAAAGGATTCTGGGTAACAGAACCTGGTCCGAGCCCCGTAAGTCACCCCTCCTTGGATTCCCCTAGGTCTCTAGTTTTCAAAAATGCACAGGTTTGGTAGGTTTCCCTAGGTGCCGGCTGAGCTAGAGGCCAAAATCTACAGGTAGGCACTTCGCAAAAAACACCTCTGTTTTCTTCCAAAATTTTGGATGTGTCCACGTTGCGCTTTGGGGTGTTTCCTGTCGCGGGCGCTAGGCCTACCTACACAAGTGAGGTATCATTTTTATCGGGAGACTTGGGGGAACGCTGGGTGGAAGGAAATTTGTGGCTCCTCTCAGATTCCAGAACTTTCTGCCACAGAAATGTGAGGAACATGTGTTTTTTTAGCCAAATTGTGAGGTTTGCAAAGGATTCTGGGTAACAGAACCTGGTCTGAGCCCTGCAAGTCACCCCTCCTTGGATTCCCCTAGGTCTCTAGTTTTCAAAAATGCACAGGTTTCGTAGGTTTCCCTAGGTGCCGGCTGAGCTAGAGGCCAAAATCTACAGGTAGGCACTTCGCAAAAAACACCTCTGTTTTCTTCCAAAATTTTGGATGTGTCCACGTTGCGCTTTGGGGTGTTTCCTGTCGCCGGCGCTAGGCCTACCCACACAAGTGAGGTATCATTTTTATCGGGAGACTTGGGGGAACGCTGAGTGGAAGGAAATTTGTGGCTCCTCTCAGATTCCAGAACTTTCTGCCACAGAAATATTAGGAACATGTGTTTTTTTAGCCAAATTTTGAGGTTTGCAAAGGATTCTGGGTAACAGAACCTGGTCCGAGCCCCGCAAGTCACCCCTCCTTTGATTCCCCCAGGTCTCTAGTTTTCAGAAATGCACAGGTTTGGTAGGTTTCCCTAGGTGCCGGCTGAGCTGGAGGCCAAAATCTGCAGGTAGGCACTTCGCAAAAAACACCTCTGTTTTCTTTAAAAAAAATGGGATGTGTCCACGTTGCGTTTTGGGGCGTTTCCTGTCGCGGGCGCTAGGCCTACCCACACAAGTGAGGTATCATTTGTATCGGGAGACTTGGGGGAACATAGATTAGCAAAACAGGTGCTATTGCCCCTTGTCTTTCTCTACATTTTTTCCTTCCAAATATAGGAGAGTGTGTAAAAAAGACATCTATTTGAGAAATTCCCTATAATTCACATGCTAATATGGTCACCCCGGAATTCAGAGATGTACAAATAACCACTGCTCCTCAGCACCTTATCTTGTGCCCTTTTTGGAAATGCAAAGGTTTTCTTGATAGCAATTTTTTACTCTTTATATTTCAGCAAATGAATTGCTGTATACCCGGTATAGAATGAAAACGCACTGCAGGGTGCAGCTCATTTATTGGCTCTGGGTTCCTCGGGTTCTTGATGAACCTACAAGCCCTATATATCCCCGCAACCAGAGGAGCCCAGCAGACGTAACAGTATATTGCTTTCCATAATCTGACATTGCAGGGAAAAGTTACAGAGTAAAACGTAGAGGAAAATTAATGTTTTTTTACCTCAATTTCAATATTTTGCTTTTTCAGCTGTTATTTTCTGTAGGAAACCCTTGTAGGATCTACACAAATGACCCCTTGCTGAATTCAGAATTTTGTCTACTTTTCAGAAATGGTTAGGTTTCTGGGATCCAGCATTGGTTTCATGCCCATTCCTGTCACTGACTGGAAGGAGGCTGAAAGCACAAAAAATTGCAAAAATGGGGTATGCCCCAGTAAAATGCCAAAATTGTGTTGAAAAATTGGGTTTTCTGATTCAAGTCTGCCTGTTCCTGAAAGCTAGGAAGCTGCTGAGTTTAGCACTGCAAACCCTTTGTTGATGCCATTTTCAGGGGGAAATCCACAAGCCTTCTTCTGCAGCCACTTTTTCAATTTCTTTTTGAAAAAAACGAAATTTTCACTGTATTTTGGCCAATTTCTTGGCCTCCTTCAAGGGAACCCACAAAGTCTGGGTACCTCTAGAATCCCTAGGATGTTGGGAAAAAGGACGTAAATTTGGCTTGGTTAGCTTATGTGGACAAAAAGTTATGAGGGCCTAAGCGCGAACTGCCCCAAATAGGCAAAAAAAAGGCCTGGCACAGGAGGGGGAAAAGGCCTGGCAGCGAAGGGGTTAATGCCCTCCAGGAATTCATTTGTTTGTTGCAACTGCCTTTCTCATCGTACATCGTCATCGTCCAATGTTAACCAATGCAGCATTGCGCCTCTGTCTTCGACCGCCTACCGCAACAGTGTACAACGCCAGCGCAGTTACCTCACATCCCATTGTCCGCCTTTACAGGTCAGGCAGCCGCCATTTCAGGGGCCCACATGGCTTAATTTTTAACTGCGTCACACATACCTAGGCTTTGCCTCAACACTCATACAGGCCAATCTTCGGATTATGATTAGTGTTCTGTGTAAGCTGTGGGTACGTACCTCGGAGTTGGTTGACTCTGTGCTCGCTGTTGTCCTTCATAGGCACCGTCCACTGGGACAGGTGAGGAGATGGCGGCATCCTCTGGTGTACAGACCGCTGGTGGACCTGTCGACAATGAAGGAAAGACATGTGATCATCACCTACAGGCTTGACCGTGCCACAATCCAGGAACTGTGTGCCCAGCTGGAGCCAGACCTGATGTCAGCTATCCGCCATCCCACAGGAATCCCCCCTCAAGTGCAGGTGCTGTCAGTACTCCATTTCCTTGCAAGTGGGTCATTTCAAACAACAGTGGCCATAGCATCAGGGATGTCCCAGCCTAGGTTTTCCAATGTGTTGTCCAGAGTGTTGTCTGCCCTGCTGAAACACATGCAGAGCTACATCGTTTTCCCTCAGGTGGAGGATTTGCCTACAGTGAAAGGAGACTTCTATGCCCTGGGACATATCCCCAACATCATAGCTGCCATTGATGGGACCTATGTGGCTTTGGTACCCCCCGCAGGAGTGAACAGGTGTACAGAAACCGGAAGAGTTATCATTCCATGAATGTGCAGATGGTGTGTTTGGCAGACCAGTACATCTCCCATGTTAATGCCAAGTTCCCTGGCTCAGTGCATGACGCTTACATCCTGCGGAATAACAGCATCCCTTATGTGATGGGTCAACTCCAGAGGCACCGTGTGTGGGTATTAGGTGAGCACCTGGAAGCAAGTCAGTGGGAATGGTTGTCTGGGTCTGGGGATATCCCTACAGGTTAGTGTGTGTCTAACAGTTGTCCCTCGCCATTTGCAGGTGACTCTGGTTACCCCAACTTGTCATGGCTACTGACCCCAGTGAGGAATCCCAGGACAAGGGCAGAGGAATGCTACAATGAGGCCCATGGGCGAACTAGGCGAATAATAGAGCGGACCTTCGGCCTCCTGAAGGCCAGGTTCAGATGCCTCCATAAGACAGGTGGATCCCTATTCTACTCACCAAAGAAGGTGTGCCAGATCATCGTGGCCTGCTGTATGCTTCACAACTTAGCTTTGCGATGACAGGTGCCTTTTCTGCAAGAGGATAGTCCAGATGGCGGTGTTGTTGTAGCTGTGGAGCCTGTGGACAGTGAAGACGAGGAAGCAGAAGAAGAGGACATGGACAACAGGAACTTGGTGATCCTGCAATATTTCCAGTGAGACACAGGTAAGAATACAAACCTGCCTGCTACATGTACTTTAACACTACTAACTCTCTACTCTCTGTCGTTTTCACCCAGTGTATGGTCACTGAGTTGTCACTTTCCCTTACGATTTCACAGATGTGTGTTCCACAGTGTGACATCTGCTTTGTTTCCTCATGGACTAGAGCTGTGTGACATAGGTATGTTGACATTACAATTGAAAGAGCATTTTGCCACTGTAATTGCTAATACACTATTTCGAAATCACAGATTGACTCCAGATTATTTTGTGCTTCAAGGATGTTTATTTAAGTGCTTAATATTGGAGGGGTTGTAAAATGGTGAGGGGTGATGGTGGAGGAATGTCCATGGCAGAGTCCAGTCTATTAGTCTCACAGGTGCATTGCCCAAATGGGCATAAGAAGTGGAGCTGGGGTAGTTTGAGGATGGAGAGGGTGACAAAGTGGGACAGAAAGATGACATTGAGCGTGGTCTCATATCTTGGCTGGGTCTTGGCATCGTTATCTGTCTTTGTCCTGGATCTCAGGGACCATTTGCGGGGTGGTTCTCCCTCTGCAGGGGGTGGGGTGCTGGTGTGGTGGTCCTGTGGTGGTGCCTCCTGTCCACTAGCGGCGGCGGAGGTGGTGGGCAGTTCATCATCCAGGCTAGTGTCAGGGGCCCCTTGTTGTGCCATAGTGTCCCTCCTGGTGTTGAGTGCTTCCTTCAGCACCCCTACGATGGTGCCCAGGGTGGAATTGATGGCTCTGAGTTCCTCCTTGAATCCCAAATACTGTTCTTCCTGCAGGCGCTGGGTCTCCTGAAACTTGTCTAGTACCGTTACCAACGTCTCCTGGGAGTGGTGGTAGGCTCCCATGATGGAGGAGAGGGCCGCGTGTAGAGTGGGTTCCCTTGACCTGTCCTCCCCCTGTCGCACAGCAGCCCTCCCAGTTCCCCTGTGTTCCTGGGCCTCCATCCCCTGGACCGTGTGCCCACTACAGAGGTATGGGCCCGCTGGGTGGGTGCTGTGCTGGTGTTTCCAGAGGGGGGAAGCTCTGTAGTGGCCTGTGACTGTGTCAGGGGAACCGACTGTCCAGAGGTCCTCAATGGGCTGGGCTGGTCATCTAGATACAGTTGGACAGAGCTGCTGTCATCACTGTGGGCCTCTTCTTTTGGTGGTGTGGACATGTGTGGACCCTCCTGTCCGGTGACGTTGGGTAGGGGTCCTGCAGGGGTATAAAAGGATGTTTATTACATCTCTGTGTGCTATGATGTGCAATAGGTGGGTGACTGTGTACCCCAGTGCTTGCATTCCTGTGTGGGACCTTGTGTGATGGTGGTTTAGGGGGGTGTATGGGTATGTGCAGTGGCCATGCTTTGGTGATGGGTGTCCATGCTTTGTTGTTGCATGCAGGGCTTGGTGTTGGGATGGGTGGGTTGTGATAGTGGGACATTTGTGAGGAGTAGGAGTGATGGGTGAGGGTGGGGGTATGTGATGGCATGCAGGTAGGGTGGGGGATGTAATAGTAAAGATTTTGACTTACCCGAGTCCATTCCTCCATCTACTCCTGCGAGGCCCTCATGATGCAGGATTGCGGGGAGGAGGTGGGGTTCCGCCGCCAGTCAGCTGAACCGCAAGGTGGTGTCTTGGGACCACGGAACGCACCTTCCCCCTTAGGTCGTTCCACCTCTTCCTGATGTCATCCCGATTTCTTGGGCACTGTCCCACTGCATTAACCCTGTCCATTATTCTTCGCCGTAGCTCCATCTTTCTAGCTATGGAGGTGTGCTGCACCTGTGATCCGAATAGCTGTGGCTCTACCCGTACGATTTCTTCTACCATGACACTGAGCTCCTCCTCAGAGAACCTGGGGTGTCTTTGCCGTGCCATGGGGTGGTGTGGGTGATGTGTGGGGTGGTGTGTGTAGTGAGAAGTGGGGTAATATTTAGTGGCGTGTTGTTGAGGTGCGTGGAAGTTATGTGGGTGATGGTATTGTGTGCCTGTGGATGCTTGGTAGTTGTTTATGGTGTCTCTCTCTGGCCTTCTCTCTGTAATTGTGGTCGTACGGGTTTGTGGGTGATGTGGGTGTGTGTTTTATATTGTAATGGGTGTGTGGGAGTGGTGTGTGTATGTGTATCAGGTGTGTGTGTTTCAAATTGTCCAATGTGGCAGTGTTTTGTCAATGTGTGTGTATTTTGAGCGCAGCGGTGTGTACCGCCAATGGAATACCGCGGTTGAAAGACCGCCGTCTGGATTCATGGGTTGTGATAGTGTGGGCATATTTCTGTTGGTGTGACGGTGGAGGTTTTGTTTTCGCCAGTTTATCACTGACCTTTGGTATGGCGGACTTGTGTGGGTGTCTGAATTTTGCCGGATTCCGAGCTGTGGGTCATAATAGCTGTGGCGGAATTCCGCGGCGGGTGTGTTGGCGGTCTTCTGCATGGCGATAAGCGGCTTTTACCGCCAATGTTGTAATGACGGCCTATGTCTTGTTTTTCTCTTAGGCGTTTTAGAGCTATATTTTCTTAGTAGGTGAGGTTAAACTTCACATAGCTTTGTTTAGTACTTAAGGATTCAATATCTTTTAGTACAATTTTTTCAAAAGTGAGTATTTTCGACCGGCATGGAGGTCGAGGATGGAATGAATGTTGAAGGAGGTGTAAGGCCTGTGGTACTTTGAGGGCCCTGTTTAGGGTTGTCCTTAAGGAAATTGTTTAGACGAATACGTCCGAAGAATCTCTGTAGTTCAATTTCAGTTTTAAAAAGTTAGGCCGATCACTGAAGTGTATGCTCGCCCCATAATGGGACCACAGCATTTTTAAGTTGGAACGTCTGCATTACGTGCAGCTCCATTAAAGGAAGACACGATATATCGTGAACTCATCCAGGAGTCCGTTTATGACTTGCCCTGGCATGCTGAAATCTATACCATCAGGTTTACCTGAAAAGTGAGTGTTCATACGCCCTTCTTTTTACCTTTCCAATTTTATTTCTAGTTATTTTTCTACTTTGAGTAACACTGAAACACTGGATAGTGAAAAAACAGGTATTAAGCCACCTGCAGGCAGGATTCAGGGACAAGGTCAGCACCATCGATCAGGTCTTCCGCTTTATTACCATAAAGTGTAAGATCATAGACGTAGATCAAGGCCACTTATTTGTGGCCTTTGTTGATCTGAAATCCGCTTTTGACCTTGTCCCGTGCCCCAAGCTATGGGAGGTTATGAGAAATGCTGGATTCCCAGGCTCCATGATTAATTTAATTAAAGATCTTTACTCTGGCAATTGTGCCAAAGTACGATGGGGCCCGGCAGGTGATCTGATTCCAGCATTTCCCACGGTTCGTGGTGTGAGGCAGGGTTGCGTTCTTGCACCTACCCTGTTCCTCCTGTTCATCAATGCCTGCATTCCGTACCTTTTAGACTGCCCTGGTGATGCCCCCAGTATGGGTGGCCAGAAGCTCCCATGCCTCCTATTTGATGATGATACCTTGCTACTTTCTCGAACAGCTATGGGTCTCTCATGTCTGCTCGCAAGGTTCTTGGAGTTTTTAAAGGACCATGGCTTGGAAATCAATTCAGCTAAAACGAAATACATGGTGTTTGGGGACAAAAAGCAGAAAATGAAGAGACCTGTTTATCTAGCAGGCGTTTCCCTGGAAAGAGTGGGCACTTTTGATTACCTAGATATAAAATTAGAAGACTCACACTTCTGGCATGCCCATCGCCAGAAATCATTAATGTGCCTGAAACAAAGGGCGGGTGGCATTGTGCGATTTGCGACCAGATCCTCTAGTTTTGCCATGACTCCTGCTCTTGAAATATATAAATCTCAAGCCAGTGGGGGGGGGGGGGGGCTTTGTATGGTGCAGAGCTTTGGGGCCATTGCAACTTGGTGAATCTGGCTAGGGTTGAAAACCTTTTTTTGAAGATGCTGCTAAAAGTTCCTTCTAGCACTTCATCCTTGCCTGTCCGAATGGATCTAAATCTCTTTCCAATTAATCACATTGCTGCCTTAAGGCCTCTCCTGTTTTGGATTCGGCTATGGTCTTCAGATGCCCTCATTCCATTTAGATGTGGGCTCCTCAATCTGGTGGGCCACAACCCCAAGATTAAAATCAATTGGTGTGTGAATGTCGAACGGTCTCTAATGCTCCTTGGTTTGGGGTCCTATTGGAAGGATCCCCTTTCCATTCCTAAAAATGCTGTGCAGTCATTGAAGGACGCTTTTTGGCTCAAAGTCCAAACTGCTCAACTGGCTGAGGTTCTGCTGTTGTCCATGTCTGATACCTATTTGCAGTTCAAATGTCACTATGAGTTTCAGCCCTTCATGGATGCAGCACTTTCCCCATCCGCGTGTGCCCTTTTTATCAAATTTAGAATAGGGTCTCTCCCTCTGTGTTCTTTAACCTACAAATGGCCTAATTCTATTAATAAGTCTAAGTCATGCCCGATGGGATGTAAAAACGAAGAGTCTGTCTTACATGTCCTTTTTCAATGTCGTGCATATGACAAACAGAGGGCCTCTTGGATTAATCCTCTATGTAAACAAATGGGCTTCAGGAGCTGTTTACATGCGAGATAATTTTTAAATCTGATCCATCGGTTCATATAGTTTATCCGGTGGCAAAATTCTTTGAATCAATTTGGCGTCTCAGACTAGCGACTTTAAAGAACATGACTGGGTAGCTGCCTTTTAGATTTAGATTTTTCCATGCATATTCATTGTATCTTGGTGCATGACACTAATTGGTATTTTGTGGTACCTGAGGCACAGTTTTTATATTATTATTGGATATAAATGGTCTTTGGGAACTGTTCATCTGCTGAGAGAATTCCCCAAACTGGATTTATTTGCTTATATATTCCATCTTGTGGAAAGATTTTTAGGAACCATCTGTGGGGTTTTAGATTAGCATCTCAAAGAATAAGTTTGGGTGGCTGTCTTTTAGACTTAGATTTCTTTTATGTATATTTACCTTGGTGTATGATATTAGCTGATATTTATTGGGTCCAGAGGTGTTGCTGGTGCAAGAAATCTTTTATATCTACCTTTTTATGGTTTTAATTTCCTTTTTAAGAATCTTTTATCCATTTTTATTTTGCACTCTTTATAACTTTTCTTTACACATTGTTATGTATTGCACTTTTATGGTATGTTTTTCTTACCAAAATAAAGTAAATGATGATGATGATGATGATGAGTAACACTCACTTTAGATTAATTAGTACACACCACCATTATGTCTTTTAGATAACTTGAGCCCCAGATACTATATATGATCGGCGCTCTCTGCTACCTTGACTACATACCATTCACTGGCTAATTGTTGACCCCCAGACCTTGGGACACTTTAAATTACCTGTAAGTGTTTATAGATTAATCTGTGACTACATTCTATACAATTATCACATAAACAAATTACCACAATTATTGTCATTTTCCTACCAGGAAGATGTCCCTGACCACCAGATTGTTTTTTACACTGGAGTTTAGGTGAGTGTTGATTCTCCGCAACTATTAAGGCTATACACTGAATAATCAGACCTTTAGTAATCCAGATATTTATATTACCCATAGGTGCTACCATCTGGAATTTCCCTGTCCTGATGATTACCCCCTTATGATTCATTTTTTCAACAGCGTCAAAACGTCAACATATCTTTGAGGGTGGATTATATAACTATAAAGAAACCTGTTTGGGTGGAGGTAAGGGGTTGGTTTGCTCCTCCTTGTGGTTAATATTGAGGTTTCACTTGACCCTGCTGATGGTCAGTTCAATGTTGTCGCTCAACTTACAAACGTCCATTGCAGTCACACCCTGTTCTTCACTTTTTCACTTTCTCATTCTTTGTACCCATTGAATCTCTTCTCTCCAGCTCTACATACAGAATGTCGAAATTAATCTCCAGCCAAGATATGTCTTAGGCATCACTGAAAAATTTCTCCCTTAACACCAAGGGATTAAATCACCCTGGTAAAATAAATTCTTGACTGCTGTTGTAAACTAAAAAGTGATATCCTCCTACTCCAAGAAGACAGAGCCGGAATGACAGAAGCTCATAGCATGCAAGACACATGAATATCATAACAAGAAAAATGGTGTGTTTACCTTGATCATGACTATCGACACAAGTGGAGCACGCAGTGAGTGGTCTCAACTGTGGCGAACACAATCATAGGCTAATGTTGGTGACTGTGATGGTCGTGGACCAATGGCTGTGTCCGTTTGAGGTGATGACCACGTACATGGCGTCCATGTACGCCTCGTTTTGCCAAATCACTCACTTGACCCCAGACACTGCTGCCATCAACACCGGCACCACTTCAGCTGCAGTGTGCTGCCTCTGGGACCAATTGTGCCACGATAAACAGGTGCAAAGGTCCCTTCCTTTTCTCCTGAGGAACTAGAAATGCTCGTTGAGGAGGTCCTTCCCCTGTAAGGTCAGCTCTATGGCTCACCAGAAGAGAAGGTAAGAATCTCATAGGCATATTTGAGTATGTTCACCATCCTTTCCTTCCTCATAATCTACAATGTGCCTCTGAGCGCCAGTGAGACTTTTCAGGTGCTTGTTGTCACATTTTTTTACTTTAATACATGGGATGTCCATGATGCTGATAGTGGAGACAAGTACTCTATGTATCTCACATTACCATTGTGTTGTGTGATAAGCCCTGTATCCTCCTTCTGTTGCATTCATATATTTAGGCAAGGAGACTAGACCGCCATACAATGACATATCTGGCTATGATGTTTGTAAATGTCAAACAACATGTATGCGCATTACAGCATGAGCTGTGTATGTATACAGTTTTAGTTTTTGAGGATCTTGTTAGTAATGTATATAGTCCCACTTATCACTCTGCGTACATCCGGCCTTGCCAAACTGTTGCATGAGAACCTTGTAAAAATCACTGTGTCTTTCAGAGTGACACACAACCGTGAACACACATAGAGGATGCAAAAAAGGCAAAAACTGTGCCTTTGGATTCAAGCTAAACTGACTGAGGAGTCCCAAGATGCTTGATTTGGTTCCAGGGAGGAGCTGGCTTGGAAGATTGGGCTGGACTGATCCCATGAGGAATAGGTTCAAGACTAATTTGCATATGGCTAGGTCCAAACTGGGATGGCGTGGTGGGCAAAAAAACGATGGATTAAACCCAGATCTTTGCGACTGAGGATGAATGTTTACATTGTTCAGCCTTCCATCCATCGTCTTTTCTTTTTGCTTTTGTTACATTGATCTCGAGACATGCAGGCTGCCAGTTTCAGACTACTGCTCGCAATGGCCAAGGCAGATGGCTCATTACTAAAGCAACTTCTCCTTTTACATTGCAAATATTTATGCCCCAACTGTAGATGACCCGATCTTCTGGTCAACTCTTAAACACAGACTACTTGAAATCCACTTAACAACACAATTATTTGACCAGGAGATTTTAACCTACCCCTTGACACTACTCTTGATAGATTGTCACTTTACACCTAGAAGCCTACTGGATCACATGCTGTAGCTCATATACTAACTAAAGAAACTGACCTAAATGATATTTGGTGACACCATAATCCCACAGAAAGTGAATTTACTTTTTAAGAAAACACACACACAACTCCTTATCCAGGATCGACTATCTTTTCATTAACAACTCCCTAGTCCAGTCAGCTTCTAAATCTACCATTGAGCCTATCTTAATTTCGGACCACACAAAAAATCTCAAAAAAATCAGTTACACAAGCCTTATACAACTTTGTTGAAGACAACACTCACTCAGAAGTAGACGAGTGCACTAAATGGAACACTATAAAAGCCACCATTATGGATAAATGATTAGTTTAATGGCAAACACAAATAAACAGCTGAACACTAAGCTTAATAACCAAGAAAAAACACATCCAATTATTAGAATAAAACAGAATCAAGGACCTTAATCCTGACATCACACCCAAAATTTAACTACTCAAATACTAATATAACAAGATTCCAAGTGAAAGAGCTCATGCATGGTCGGCCAAAATAAAATCCAAAATTTTCTTAGAGAGCAACAAAGTGGGAAGACTCCTTGCGCTGACTTCTAAGAACAACAAAAAATCCATAAACATCATAGCCATAAAATACAAAACTGATCTAACCAAAATTGTGGATACCTTCTGCGACATCCACTCCCAACTATACACCCTTCTACTCTAGACAATACTAATAACAGAGAAGCTTGTAAATCCTTTCTGGAACCCCTTCAACTTCCCAAAGCCTCTGAAGAAGACTGGAAACTCCTCAATAAACCCATCACTCAAGATGAGGTCATAACAGCTATCAAATTCCTAAAACAAAAAAAAGCCCCTGGACTAGATGGCTCCATGCATCTTTTCGTCAAACTACCAACATCTACTATCACCCTATATTCTTAAACTCTTCAATAACTTTGACTCCACAGGTAAGATCAGTGGGGCATTTTCTGAAGCCCACATTGGCGTCATTCCCAAGGAGGGGAGGGATTCACTAGACGTGAAAAAGTTCAGACATATCTCATTACTAAATATGGATTATGAAATATACACTAAAACACTGGCACTTTGTCTTGACAAAGTCCTTCCATCCATCCCAAACAGGTTTTGTAAAAGGACGCTTAGCCTCAGACAACATTAGAGCTTTTTGCAATGTTGTTAAAAAGCCAAAATGCTGAAATCCCCGGCCATGGACACTGAAAAAGAGTTTGACAAGGTCTCCTGGGCTTTCCTAAAAAACACCTTAGAGAAATTCAACTTAGGTCCATGGCAGTGGAAATTTACCGTAAACCAAAAGCCTGAATAAAACTCAATGGCACCTCTCAGAGGTAGACAACCTAAACCAAGGTACGAGACAGGGCTGCCCCGTCTCATTTACTATTCCTCCTCTCAATCAAACCCTTTCTACATTTGATCCATATCAATACAAAAATTAAAGGAATTCCCTTTGAAAACAACCCCAAAGAATGGCAGCATAGGCTGATGATGTCCTAATATTTTCAAATGGTGCGGAAATCGCCATCCCTGAAATACTCAAAGTTATCACTGAGTATGCCAAAGTCTCAGGCTATTCCCTAAATAAAGAGAAAACTGAAATTTCCCCCCTTATTATTCTGCCTCCCATTCATAACCTTGAATTTCATCCTCAAATGGCAACCGAATAAACGTAAATACTTGGGAATAGAGTTTGCTAGATCTATATTAGACACTAAACTTCACACAGAATCCTCCTTGCTCAGGAAAATCGAAGAGCTTAATGAGGAGTGGTCAATGAAATTAATCACATGATGTGGCAGGGTGGAAACTGTTAAAATTATGATTTATCCATATATTATTTTTTTTCTCACTATGCTAACCCTTCACCCTGCTATGTTTTTTTTTAAACTTCAATCAATGCCCTGATATCAACTTTCATTTGGAAGGGAAAAAAGTGAGAATTTCTCTTTGCAAATTACAGCTAAGCAAATCTCAAAGTGGAATAAACCACCCTAAATTTGAACCATCAAACGGCCTCCCGAGCTAGAGTGTCCGTTTGGTGGCTACAGCCATTTCTCTGACATCCTCCAGCCTGCGTAGACATTGAGTCAGATTTATTGCTCCTCTGTTGCTTATAAATACTCTAACATCAAAATATATTAATGCAACACACTCTTACCAAATTATTAAGGATCACACTTCTGTTATCCCAAAATTTGACAAGTGTTTCCCTCAAATAATTAAAGGTTCGAATTTGCCTCCCTGTAGTTCAATCCAGACATCAAACTGGACTCTATTCCTGGCTTCTGGGAAACATGTGCCTCAGTCGGCTTACTATATATTAAGGACGTTATCCACTGTGAGAAACCACTAACATTCACCACACTAGCCTCTAAATTCATCCTCCGCGTAATAGACTTCTATCACTTTCACCTGTCTCTCTCTTTCTTAAAGTTGCTCTTACAATTTTTTGAAAAAACATACATAGCGGACTGCCTAACCTTTGTTCAAAACGTACTTGACAAGAACCACAAAGTTTCTGTAATTCATAATACACTTAAAAAACACCAACTATCTTGGAGAAGGTCCTAAAATCATGGACAAAATCCTCTGCTAATTACAACATTGATCCCATTACAACGTCAGAATGGCTTAAAATCTGGAGATCCATGCTACAACACAAAATCTCATCTCTCATACTACAATGCATATAGAGCATTCTGGCCTTTGGAACGCCTGAACAAATGAGACCTCCTGCCTTCTGGAGACTGCTGGGATTGTCATTACCTGTGACATAGACCACCTTCTATTTTAATGAATACACATTAGCCCATTCTGGAAAACTATTGAACGCAAATTATCATTTATATTCAGCATACAGTTGTCCCTATCACCTACAGTAGTCTCACTAGGTATAAATGCCTCATCTGACCTAAACATACTATCTTCACTATCTACATGGGACTGTTTTCTCATAGACATCCTGCTCACCCTGGGCATTAAAACAATACTCGCTAATTGGAAAAATAACTACAACATTTCCTCCACACAATGTGCTCCTTGTATGTAGCAACATACTTCTGTACCATCCACTCAAATGTATATTGATTAATATGTGAATGACTCTTATAAGTAAGTGCTAAAGAACGTACCTGACTGCCTTAAACTTCAAAGTTACCTCTTTGTTTTTTATTAATTTCATGCTGTATTCTATTGAAAACAATAAAAAGTTGTGGGAAATCAAAACAACAGAATAGAGGTGTTCCCGTACCACTAGTCAATTGATCGTAAGCTGTTACATGATCAAGATTACATGAGGGATTGCATTAGAGAATGCATTGCAATTAATTATGGCTTTTCTCAAATTACTATATAGTTTGGGATACCTTGAAGGCTATAGCTTGGGGGCTCACTTTGAGTTACACTATTCAACAAGGCATGGTCAAAAGACTAGCCAAAGAGCATATGCGTTTATGCCTACTCCAACTGGAAATAGTATTAGTATTAAAGAAAGATGTTCAGTTAATACAGAAATGTTTTGTTTTTTTTCCGAGCAGCTAAAGTCCTTGCAGTAGCTTTTGAAAAAAAGATATGGAATGAGGGAAGTCAAAGGGCCAACTTGAAAGAGAGAAAACCGCTCTGAAAACAGTCAAGAAATGGTGCTCTCGTAGGCCCCACAAGTAACAGAAAGGAGTAACAACAATTCAGTTACTTTTGTTAAGAACCAAGGGACCAGATAGTGACTGGGCAGACAGGTATACTACAAGTCTTTCAATCAATCAATCAATCAGGGGATTTGTAAAGCGCACTACTCACCCACGAGGGTCTCAAGGCGTGAGGGTTTCAAATTTCAGTTGCTCACTATGCAAGGTTTATGAAGGCACTCAGCATCAAGTTAATGCTCACCTCACCGGAATAAGGTAGTTATGAACAAATTTGACAGACCAACAGAAGAGTGTTCTTTGCCTTCCCTTCAGTAGACTCAAACTAGAGATGACAGTCTCTCAACTTGCATCCAGAAAAGCAGGAGTTGCAGATATCCTCCCCACAGAGCTTTACAAGATCTCTTCCACGAATCTGGCTCCTTTTATGCATAAACTCTTAAATTCCAATGAATGTTCCAAAGTGTTGCCTCATTTATTGAAAGACACACGTTTCTGTCTTTAAAAAAAATCCATCAATTTGTGGATCATATCGACCTATGTTGATAAACTCTAGCAACTACAATAAACAATCTGGTCGATCACCTGCAACATGGGTTTATTCCAGCGAGCGATACAACTTCCCATACTAACTTAAAAATATCAGCTCTTAAGGTAGCAGTGAAATTAGGAATCATCCTTTTTGATGCTGAAAGGGCATTCAATAGGATCTTCTAGTGATTTTGTGGGCTGTCATGACCGTAATAGCATCATTTTATGTGGAATTATAAAAATGGGGACACACTATTTTCTTCAGCTTCCTCTTGATAAGGGGGATTGACGTTTCCATCACTTTGACTGTACTTTTTTCCTCTGTTACATTCAGGGTACCTATGGCTACTGGCAACAAAGAATGGTATCAGAGTTTTTCTTATATCCATACTATGAGTGCTACTCAGTGCATGAAAAATAACTGCGAAAATATATAATTGCCCCATCCTACTTGAAACATACCAGATTTAAAATGCTAGTGCTATACTATTAAATATAGCAGAAGCTTATAACTTTGTTTAACATTACACAAGTAAAGTTATGAACAATGCTCCTATTTAATACCAGTTTGCCAACATTTAAACAAGATGGGCATTCATGTAGCTGCCACAGTCTGTTCTTGAAGACAGTAGCCCAACTATTCCTTGTCGCACTGAAAGAGTACCTGGTATGGTGGATTGCGGTGATGTTGAGGATTCGACGTAAGGAGCAGAGGAGATAATGCAAAGGTGATGTAGCATTTCTGATCCATGCAGTCGGAGATGCATCTTCGTCGAGTCATGCAGTGGTCGATCTTTGAGCAGTGGTGCAGCACTGAACCCTTTGCGATGAAGGCAATGCTCTGTTATTGAGCTGTGCAGCCAGCGATGCAAAGGAGATGCACCAGGGCTGAAGGTGATATGGCAATCCTGAGCCATGCACTCGTGATGCAAAGTCCTTGTTCTCAGCAGCAGTGCCTCAGCCTTGAGGAGAGATGCAGCGCTTTCAATCAGCGCATTGATAGTGATATGTGGATTTCTGTAGAACACAGCTGCAGAACCCACTTCCAAGGGCCCAGGACTGGATTGGCACCACTTGGCGGGGAAGGACTCACAGTTGGCAGAGTCCAAAATATGTTACAGGGTTGAGTGAAGTCTTTTATGTCCCTGAGACTGAGACTTCGGAAGAGGAGGCAAGCCAGCAAGCCCTTGGAGTCACTTTGGTTCTGGGGATGTAGAGATGCAGGTACAATCCTTCCCAATCCAAGGCAAGGAGGGCAGCAGGCACAGGGCAGGCACAGCGAAGCATGAGTCCAGAAAACTCCAGCAGAGTTCCAGTAGAGTGACACTTCCTTTAGCAGGACAGCAGTCCTTCATCCTGGCAGAATGTCCTCAGGTCCAGAAGTGTACTGATTTGGTGGTGTTTGGGTTCCAGTACTTATACCAAGTTATATATTTGAAGTGGGTAAGACTTAAGTCCCGGCCCTCCCTTCTCTGGCTCCAGACACACTACAGGGGGTTATGCAGCCCTTTGTGAGTGCTCAGGACCTAGCCAATTCAGGTGTAAGTGTCTGCTCCTTCCTCCCATTCTGCTCAGGATGGGCCATCAACATGCAGATGGCCACTCAGTCACACCTATGCTCCTTTTGTGTGTGGCAATCTGGAGGGAATAAACAAGAACCCAGCTGGGACCCACCCAGACATGTAGTCAAAGACAGGACAAGGCACAGACTAGTTAAATTAAGAAAATGCTGACTTTCTAAAATGAATCAATATATAACAAATGTCACATGGGACTTAATTAATCAAGGCTATTAACCAAGTGGTCTATGAGCCCACCAGTGTTGTTCAGTCGATTACGTCTAATTAGCAACCAAATTGGAAATGCATTCACATAAATGTATGAATAATTTAAATACAACTAATGTAGATAATAATCAAATTAGAGTGCTGGACACATAATTCAATTTCATCATACATATATTACATTTTCATGTAATATTATAATGCGATACTCAGAGTTCAAAGTGTGAGAACGTGAATCAATAGTGCAGATGCCACTCTGCAAATATATATATATATATATATATATATATATATATATATATATATATATATATATATATATATATATATATATATATATATGCATACACAAATATGGACAAAACATTACAATAGCACACACACTGTACCTTCCCCAATGGTGTTGCCAAAGTAACAAGCACATAGGATAGCCAGATAATATAGGCTATTCCCTTTTCTCAAAAACAGTCTTTGACCATGTGGGAGAATATTGTCGATGTTTCAACCCCAAATAACTAATGGGGTCTCCTCAGGACATAGCTGTCGACCTCTCACACCTACAGAATCAAACGGAATGGATTCATACCTATCTCTCTCCAAGCTTTGGGTGGTTAGCTACAAAGTTATACCTATCTATTACTTAATATAGAATGAATCTCCTTATAAAGATATGCCATAATCCGCAGTGTCAATTTCATGTGCTGTTTGCAGTTAATTTAGACAAAGGTCAGGGTGAACTGATGCATAACTGTATTGCCTCAATTCAAATTACTTGAGTATATGACTGGTAATATACCAGACCACTGCATCCTTCTACCAAATCACCATACTCCCAGTATCATGCAGAGTAGACACCATTTCTAGGTGTGAGAAGGCACTGATCCATCCTTCTGTAAATCACCTTCCCACAGTTCTATACTGATTCAGCACAATCTCTGTGTGTTCAAAGATGTTACTGCACCCTATACCAAATCCACATGCCCCCACTACACGCACCCCTACACCACATACGTCCACACCTTCTGCCTCCACTCTCACGCCCTCATCTAGGACCACCCCAATTGCTCCAAAGAAACTTTTCCTCTCCTGTGCTGACCTCTTCCAACCCACTGGCCCACCCTGTCTTGTCCCTAAGCGTGCACTCCTCCTTACCCTTTCCACTCCTTCCACTTCAAAGCCCACCCCTGTCCGCCCCTCACATTCCCGTGCCCCTTCCCCGGAGAAGAAGAAACCCCATGCAGAGCCAAGTCCATCTGGCTCCACCCGCTCGAAACACCCCCTCACCTTCAAAGGACAAACCCACACCCCCTCCACCTTCCAAACACAAGTCCAAGCCCTACCCGGTCGCAAATCCCAATCCCCTGCCTGGATGCCCCTTTGTTGCCCCATTAGGTGGAGTGCCGTGCACTTTTGGGAGTCAAGCTGGGGCCGTTGTGGCCCATGGCACTTCTTGAGCTACGGACTCATTGGCCTAGTTGGAAATAGTTGGCTCTGTGAGCTGGAATAAATATTTTTGTGTGGCGTGTGTTTTGGCTGCACACTGTTGAACCCTGGTCTTTCGTTTCATTGTTTGTGGGTGTGGGGCATTCGTATGTACTATGGTGAAGTTGGATTTGCCTTGTGTCGGGTAAGTACCTCTTGCTGTGGGGCGTATGGGTTGTGCTGCTGTGAAGAGTTGGGGGGTCGCTGCTGGGTGTGTGGAGTGGGTGGGTATGTAACTGTGCCCTTTCCTCTCTTGTTTCGTAGGTTGCGGTACTTACCGTTGTCGTCTTCATCGGCGGTCTCAGTAGTGGAGGTATATGGCAAGGAGCAGGGCTGGCATGATCTGCAGCTCTCTATCCATGTCTGCCTCGGCGCGTTGTGTGGGCCTCTGGTGAGTGTTTCATTGGATTTGGTTAATTTCCACCTGGACTTGCGTGGTGGTGGTTTCCGCCCCGGAACTGGCGGTGGACTAGTGGTTCATAATTCGATGGGCGGGTTAGGCCTTTCCATCGGCCTGTGGGCGGACCCTGCCGTCATCGTCAGCACTCCTCTACTGGCGGTGGGTGATTTTCTGGATGCCTGTGTTTCGATTGGTTCATTATTTGGCAGTCCGTCCCGCTCCTCCATTGGCGGTTTTTACCGCCACCACCGGTGGCGTGGTAGGGACTGCGGTGTTCATAATAAGGGCCAAAATCCCTGAAATCACATAAATATTTATTGCATAACGGTCCCCATCCTATGTGGAACCTGGGCATTCATACCTTTATGCTCCATTAACTTACATAAATGCCGTAGTGCCATGATTTTTATCAATCAACAAGCCTGTGAATAGGAAGCTGCTTGTCTGCTGTTTGAGTCCTCCTCCATGCAGGCCTCCCATGCGTAGGTAAAATGTTTGGGGAGCCGCGGCAGATACACTCTTATTATCTGTCAGTGGCGCTCCATATAGTATTTGAAAAATGTCATAAATCACTTCACATATTATCTCTCTTGTTACAGTTATTAATGTTGGAACACAAGATGACCCTTTCTATACCCAACAAATTATGTGTTAGCGCAGGCAGCATCACAATCCTATCAACAACTGGAATCCTAATATCCACGTCATACCTCAAGTCATAAAGGAGTTGCATTACAACAGAGAGTCCACAATTGGTTTAGAATTGTACAATTGATAATTGTCTCATATTTTTCACATTGCTGATACCATCACTGGTGCTGGACAACAGATTCACCTGTTTACACTCTTTAATATTCAGTAGATTCGAAACGTGTCCTCCCCTTTTAGGTACATTGATCACTTCAACAAACTGCCAACAGATATCATCCTCAGAAAGGCCTTGTTCCTTGAAGTGTTTCACCAGTGGGGCCCGTGCAACTCCATATCTTATTTGGATTCTGAATTGTGCAATACATTGTTTTATCATCTGTGATGTTTGAACGTTGCAAGGACAATACATTTTGTAACATACATTGTATGTGTTACAATTCGAAAATGACTAAAACAAAAACCTTATCATTAATTTTCCCCTTTGGTGTGACCAGTGAATTCACACACAGAACAATTCCCACACCTGTAATGTCCTACTACTTCAGGGAGTCCCCACATTGTACCAATATCCATCCTTCTTGTGTATTCCCTACAGGCCCTTACCACATAGTCTTTGATATTCTTGTTCCTCTTGAAGGTGAATAGAGGGCGCTCAGTGCATGTATCACTCAACATAGGCCAAAGTCACTGAATAATTTTCTTGACATCATTGCTAACAGGGAAGAAGGCAGTCACCATCACTATCCTCGTTTTTTCCTCATTTCTTGCCCTAGGTGTTAATAATTCTTCACGTGGACACAACCATGCTTTTTTTGATTGCCCTAGTGATTATCTTCTTGGGATAACTTTTGTCTAATCATTTTTGTTTCAAGACACTTGCTTCCTGGAAATAATCCTCTTTGTGTATGGGTAACATATAAATTACAGGTGTTCTTGGGCGTGGATGATTCTGGTATGTGTATTCCTTATCTGTAATTGTTCCTTCATCTAAGGCCTCAGAAGTGATACATTTGATCTCATCTTGGATGCCCTTTAAGGGACCCATAAATACATTCTCATAGTACCTTTGGTCTTGTAGCTTTTTCATAATTTCCTCTTCAAAGCTGATGGTATCCTGGATAACAATGGACCCACTGTTGTATGCTGGTTTAATTGCAATCTCAGTATGCTTTGCCAATTGACCCAAAGCTTCTCTCTCCTTTCTGGGGGTGGTTTAAGGGATGAACCTATTCTTGATTTCTAACTTTTTCACCTGTTTGAGGACCTAATTCTCAAATGTAATGATTTCTGCACTCATCAGGAGGGAAGGGGGATCAACCTGAGAAGGTGACTGTAAACCACTGTCTTCAGTCTGCTCCATCTCTGGTGTGTCTCTAAAGTAATGGTTTAGTCGAATTGTCCTGAAACTTCTATATACTTCATCTCTTAGTCTAAAAACAAAAATGGGTCGGTCAGTCAAAAAAAAACTCAGACCTTTATTCACTAGTTCTGTCTCATGGGTTGAAATAGTGTGCCCTGAGATGTTGACAATAGGGGATTTGGATGTAGCAGGAGCCTTGATCAATTGTAAAATTGGTTCCTGGTTTGTCTTTCCCCTGGTTTGTAGCTGAGGCCAAGCCACCCTCTGCCCCCCACCCCTCGATCTGTGTGGTCACTGTGCTAAAAAGCACCCAGGTGTATTGGTTTCTGCCATACATTTATGAGAATTTATTGTAAATGTGATTACTAATTGGAAGTAATTGACAGTAAAGTACATATGCTCTCTGTGTAAATTGTATTGGTGATTGGCTTGTCCCTGATTGGCATATCTGATTTAATAGTAAGTCCCTAGTAAAGTGCACTAGAGGTGTCCAGGGCCTGTGAATCACATGCTACTTACTAGTGGGCCTGCAGTACTGCTTGTGCCACCCACATGAGAAGCCCTATAAACATGTCTCACACCTGCCACTGCAGTGTCGGTGTACAGTTTAGCACTGCCAATTCAACCTGGTAAGTGTACCCACTTGCCAGGCCCAAACCGTCCCTTCTACTACATGTACGTCCCCCCTATGGTAGGCCCTAGGTACCCCCATGGGCATGGTGCAGTGTATTTAAAAGGTAGGGCATGTACCGGTGTGTTTTACATGTCCTGATAGTGAAGTCCTGCCAAATTTAGTTTTCACTATTGCAAGCCTATCTCTCACATAGGTTAACATGGGGACTGCCTTTAAATATCAGTTGCGGTTGGCCGGGGTTACGGGGGTGGGTAGCGCATGGGGGGAGATGTAATAAACATTAAGAAAAAATAAAAAAAATAAACATACATCTGCTCCGCTTCTTGCTGCCACTCCTCCATCTTGGATTGCAAGCACTGGCTCCCAGCCTGCCCTGCACCCAATCCTGACGCTACTCAGGGCAGCTTTAGGACTGACTGGGAGCACTCAGACAGGGCAGTCCCAAGCAGACTGGGAGCATGTGCATGCTCTCTCCAGTCCGCCAACTGCGTTGCTGGGCTGGAGAGAGCCTACTGTGCTTGTATGTTTAGCCCACCCGAGATGGCCGGCCAAACATGCATGCGCACTGAGGGAAGTGCACAGTGCACTCCTTTCACTGCTGGATCAAGCGGAACCTCTGCCAAGGAGAAGAGGGGAAAGTTGAAGGAGGAGTTCTGCCCCTTTGCTATGTGTGCTTTGCCGGGTTGGGCTGCAGTTGCTGCTTCTGCCTTAGAGAGGACCAAGACTGGACTTTGCTGTGTATCTGCCCATGAAGTTTCTCTAAGGGCTTTGACTGAGCTTGTGTCCTGTTAATAAATCATAGGGACAGCAAAGACTTAACCTACCAGCCTCTAGGTTCACTTGCTGTGAACCCTAACTCACCAGGTAGTGCCTATTACAGTTTCTGGGTTCTTTGTAGTGAAAGCAGGGTGAAAACCAAGAAAAACAAGCGAACCAACGCCGGACGATGCACGGACTGGTGCTGCTACCTGACCCCCGATGCCACCTCCAACCAAAGCCGTGGTCTCCGCTGGAGTGCGACGACTCCAACTGACATTGCAGGCCTGACGTTGCCACAGCCACGCTGATGTCCAGTCACTTCATTAGTCCCCAGTGTCGTGCCACCGACGTCTGTGACACCAGACTCCGCCATGGTGCCTGAAACCCTGTGGCTTTATCGATACCCCGTGAGATCACCCCAACACATCTTGACTCGCCGTACACTCTCCCAAGGAGAAAAGGTGAAGAGCTGGAGGAGGAGTACTGCCTCTTTGCTGTGTGTGCTTAGCTGGGTTGGCCTGTAGCTGCTGCATCTGCCTTAGAGAGGGCAAAGACTGGACTTGGCTGTGTACCCTGATTGCGAGGATTCTCCAAGGGCTTGGACTGAGATTGCCTCCTGTTAAGAAGTCCCAGGGACAGCATAGACTTTGCCTACCAGTCTATGGGTTCAATTGCTGTGGACCCTAACTCGCCAGATGGTGCCTATTCTAGTTTCTAGGCACTTGGGAGTGAAAGCTGGTTGAAAACCAAGAAAAACCAAGTGCATTGACAACGGACACTACCCGAACTCACGCCACTGCCTGACCTCGCAACGCTGCCTGCATCTGAAGCTGTGGTGCCAACTGGAGTGCAACAACAATGAATGACATCACAGATCTAATGTCGCCGGATCCCCACTGACATCCATTGACATCATAAGTCCTGAGTGTTGTGTCACTGACGTCCGTGACACCTGACTCCACCACAGCGCCTGCAACCCCGTGGCGTGACCGCGACCGGAGATCGCCCCACTGCATCTTGACTTGCCAGACATCCACCCCTCCGGAGCGTAGGGCACCAACACTTCTCACCAATGCTTCATCTCTACTACTCTGCAGAAAGGACAGAATGCTTTGCACCGACACCTCCGTCCCACTGCTCTGCAGCAGCTGAACCGACACCGCACCAGATCCAGTGACGTCTTGCTTCCCGACTCTGTGCACCGACTTGTTTCCTCACTCTCAAAAGGTACTGTACCTGGGGGTCTTTGCGACTCTGTGATGGCACCATTGGCGTCAGATTGTTGGGAACGACTTCATCATGATGCCTTGATAACACCACATTGAAGCATTTGTGTTCCTAAGTGCTATATTCAATTTAATCTTTGAAATTCATAACTTTGCTTGTGTATGTTGGATGTTTGTCATTCTGGTCTTGTTTTTACTCAGCTAAATATTGGCTATTTGTCTAATCTGGTGTTGAGTGCTTTTGTGGTGTTTTCACTGAGTTACTGTGTGTGTTGGTACAAATACTTTAAAAATTGCCTCTGAGATAAGCCTGACTGCTTGTGCCAAGCTACCAAGGGGGTAAGCAGGGCTTATCTGAGCTGTGTACCTCCCTTACCCTGACTAGAGTGAGGGTCCCTGCTTGGACAGAGTGCAAACTGACTGACAACCAGAGACCCCATTTCTAACAATTGTCATTCATGTAGAAAACATAGGCACACGAGAGGCTAAATAGGCTAAAAAACCCATTCATCATTTGGGGTTGCAGAGCAAAACACTGGGGGACATAACCCTTAAGCGGGCAAGGACAAGAATCGAAAGAGGGAATAAAGACTAACTTTGACCGACTAATGATATTATCAATTATTGCCCAAGGATGAAATCCCACTTCGTAATAAAAAAATTAAACACAGCATACAAACCCACACTACAGTCTTTGAGTAAAGAGCATTTAATATTGTTGGATGATATGAAATTAATGTACCAACAAATCCAAAGCTCACATCCTCAATGTCACAAGTTTTCTGCTGAATTACACAATATACTGACTCAACGAACCACCTGCTCAGTTACAAATTGAATTTAAATCTCACTATTTTTGGTTGAAAACCCATTTGCCTCGGCTCAATGAACCCAGGTCTTCATGACCTAGAAGGAATGATTTTGTACTCCTAGATGCCACAATGTTTACTTTGTGTGACAATATTTCCAGACCTCGTATACTGTACCAGAAATGGTTAAACATACTATCTACAAAGAACATTTGGGTAATTCTGTCTGTATGGTGAATGTGGCTTATTCAATCATTTGGTTGTAAGGTCCGGTTTGTGGGTATTTCTTGTTGGGTCAGCCTTTCAAACCTGACCAATGCCCAAACATGCACAATTGTGTGGGATTTCATTAACAGTTTGCAGGCCGTTGCCCAACATGGAACACACACATTTACTGCCTTCAGGCGGGGTGGGAATAAGTGCCCTTGCATAGTGTGGGTGAGGAGGGTAGTCTTCCATACTGAATGGGTGTGTATGGGAGTTGGATTCTACATGGGGAAAAGTAGTTTCAAGATGGGAGTCACAAATCCTACCAGTGCTAATTCACTTTCATGCTACATTTTCTGCATGAGTCTTGTAATGGATCGCAGTATTACAGGAAAACCTTGTCTCTCACAATTTTCCAGCAGTGCATTCAGCAATTCTTTCAGCATTCCAAAACATTTCAGAAATATGCTCTAAACGTACGAGTAACTCGAGAAAACATTTCCGTTTTTTTTACATTTCCTTTTGGGAATTGGGCACCTGAGTTTAGTGATTAGTGAGTTGTTGTGAGTTGGGCACAGGAATAACCGTGTTAACCCTTTAATGTGCAGCCAAAATGTGAAATGCCCTGTGGCCATTTAGATAAACTTTAGCAGCAAAGGAAGTAAAACCTACAAAAGGGCATTAGAAGCAAAATAACTCTTAACTGAAGATCATGGTAAGGGCAGAGTCAGTCCAGACATCCATATTTCCTCACCGTGAAAGACCTCGACTTTAAACAGGAAGTTGAGTTCGGTGTTTTTTGCCCCGGATTTTAATAATCTCTCTGTTTTTTCTTTGTAAAGGTAGACAACGAGGAAGTGATTTCTCTCTTCTAAAAAGAAATCTAAATTATCTCCACCTCAAAAGGGATTTCATCATATACCCTGTCATCAGGTGTAGTAGTTTGATCATAATGAAACCAAAACTGAGTGATAATGTCAGCCTTCGGAATTCACCTTACCTATGGTTCCACTAGTGAAGGAGGAATATTGTTTCCCTTCTTGGAAAAGTGTGAAATAAAGGCAATCAGTTTAAATTCTTCAGCAGGAGGGTGCTGAATGCCTTAATGCATGAAATGTAAAGAACCACACTAGCAACTCTTTTTATAATGAAAGCCATATTTGGGATGCAGTGAATCACTCCTGTGCTTGGACCCTGGAACCACTACACATGTTGGGTCTGAGCCTCAAAGGACTGCTACATCTAGCAGCAACGTCTTCTGTTCTTTGGCTCTGAAAAGCTACTACGTAGTGCCGATGGTTTTCAGGGGCGTGGCTAAGGAAATTAAGAGAACATTAATTGGCAATCCCCAACATGACTTGCTAGATATTGACAAATCATTGTAAATACGTTTACCTGTTGATTCTACTTAGCATCTGACCAAGGCACTAATTACATGAGGCATAAACAATCCACATTATTTTTCCTCTTTGGATTTACCGTTAGTGGGGGTCTCAGTGGTTTCAGGAAATAGGAAATGATGGGGATTCAAAGTTTTTGAGGAATAATATGAGGGAATCGAATTTACTTGCATGTTCTTCCTAGTAATCCACACAGACTTCTGCTTAGAGAAGGTGAAATCTCTGGCTGAACACTATGGAACTGTAGAATTCCTGCAAAACGTATAGGGGCATAATTAGCTAATTTTCATTTAGCAAGTCACCTTCCTGTGCTGCATGTAAGGGAAAGGGCAGGAATGCACCATATTTAACATTATATGGCCATTCCAGTCTTTTCCTTGTACTGGTGTACCTTTGGCTTTCTAGCGTCAATGCAGGCATTCTTGTGCCATAGTGCAAGGGTGTCTACGTTGCAGACAGGATTATTTTTGTGAAGGAAGGGGGCACCTGTGGAAAAATAAAGATATATAGAGAAAAACATAGATATCATAGACCTAATTCAAAATGGGCCATTGTATATACATATATTGCTTGTGGGTATGGTGCCACCTAGTTGCAAACTGCACCCTACTCGTGAGAAACGGCACTCGTGTATTATCAAGTAATGTGAGGCCAAACCATTGTCGTAATAGACAATTACAAGATGTGCTACATATAAAACACGTAAAGTGCACAAACAGACACAACACATGTGATGCATGCGTAACTTACCCAATGGTATTAGGACTCTCGTATCATAGATCCTCCCGGAGGGTGTGTGTGCTTTTAGTCATACTCTATAGATTTTGGCAAAGTACTAGACTTGTCTTGCTTCCAGAATCCAAGACGCCGCATAGAAATGGTTAAATACCACTTACTGTGTCAAAGCAACGCTCCCACTCAGTACCTAATGCTCACCTCCCTGGGGTCAGGAACTTCAGGCTCTCATTGGAGCCAAGTTGGGAATATTACTGTGTTGTATGTGTGTTGACGTGCTGCAAACTGACACACTAGACCTCTCACTTTCCAAGATGGCAGCCCACTGTCGAACAAAGCGAGGCTCGCGAGGACCCTCAAAATAGGTCTCCTATAAAGGTGCTAGCAAAGGCATGACCGTGATGGGAGTTGAAGCAGGGTAGGGATGTGCTATGGATTCCATTAAAAGGAATGACAGAAGTTTCAAAGAGTATGCTACTCTGTACTTTGAGATTGTAGGTTTTTGTAATCGTAGTAACAATATAAAAATACATTCATTCTTAAAACTCAACCATGATTAATCGCTCTATGAACTAAAATGGGACAAGAAAGGGGGTACTGTTTAAATAAAGGTGCTGACAAAGGGTTACAGAGACTACTGAGTCTACTAAAAAATAACTAACTTTTTTAGTAGTTATGAGGATAGTGTTATATGTGCAAGAAAAATTCCTTGCTCAAACTAATGGAGGATTTCCCTTGTTGGCACTGTGAACCATGGATGAAAAAGGGCAGAGTGTGTGTTCACTATTAGTGAAAGCCATCCTAGTCGAAGGTAGTATTCGAGTGATGGTCCCTGTAATGTTAATGCTTCATCAACTGGCTCCAAGGGATGTTTTCATTGAGTCCTGTTTGGTGTGTACCTAATTTGTAGACCCATTGTTGTTCTCTTTTTAACAGTAAGGACTAGTTTTTCATCTCTTTATGATGTTCTAGGATAACCCACTGATAATCATCCACTGTGTGTGCCTTTTCTTTGTGGTGTGTGGATATTTTAGTGGTGGCTAGCTCACACCTTAAATTTCTACGATATTCACAGATGCAAGTCTTGACCTTGCATGTGTTCATACCTGCATAGTGTAGTTTTCAAGGGTAAATAATCAGATATACTCTTTGCTGAGTGTTACATATGAAGAAGTCACTGATGTCCCATGTTGAGTTGTCATTAAAGGTGATCCATTTCGTAATCTTTGTCAGATGGCATACACTACAATTACCACTTTGATAGTGTCCTTTGGGTGGTAGTAAGTTGTTGATGCCATCCATTTTTTTATGGAGATGGCGTGGACGGGTGTGCACAAATATGTCTCTGAGACTTTTCCCCTGCTTATGTGAAAACATAGATTTGCGGATGTTCAATGAACCACAGTTGAGAATGTGCCAGTGTTTCTTGATGATGTTTCTTACTTGATTCAAGGCTATGTTAAATGTTGTGATACATATTGGTCTTACCTCCTCCTCCTTCTCAGGGGGGTGTCCAGAAGGGCTTCCCTGTTATTATTGCGAGCTCGCTTCATGGCTTGATTAATTATTTATGGGGGGTATTTCCTTGCCTCTAGTTTTGATGCTATATTACGGGCTTGTTTTTTGTAATCTGATATTTCTGAGCAATTCCTTCTTAGTCTGAGGATTTGTCCAAATGGAAGGTTCTCTCTCAGATGACTGGGATGGGCACTGTCAAACAAAAGTAAGCAGTTTTTGGTCGTCGGTATCTCATGAGTGGTTGTCTTAAGCGTACCATTGGTATCTATAATGTTTAAATCCAAAAAGACCAGTTGTTCTTTACTCATTGTGTGGGTGAATCTCAGAATCTGGTCCTGTCTGTTTAGCCACTCAAGAAATGTCCTTATTTGTGTCTCTTCACCTTGCCAGATCACCAGGATATCATCAATATATCTTTTCCACAACACTATGGCCCTCATTATAACTTTGGTGGTAACTGCCGCTAACCGCCACGGCGACGGCCGCTAACATGCCGCTGCTGTGGCTACCAGCTGGCGGGATATCGCTGATGGTCATGGCGGCGGACGGCGGTGAGGCGGCGCTGCTGACAGCAGCATTGCTATGCCAGCAAAACACTGCTAACTGTATCATGACCAATGATACAGCCTAGAGGTGTTTTGCTGGCAGACGCTGGTGCTGACAGCAGCGCCGCAGGCTGTCTCCAGCCGGAGGACCCCCTGCAAGCAGGTAAGTTGGGTTCTCCAACAGGAGAGGGGGTGGGGGTGTTGTGTATATGTGGGCGGGTGTTGTGTGTATGGAGGTGTGTGTGTTTATGTTTTGGTATGCGTGCATGCGGGTGTGAGTCACATTGAAAGCATGCGTGAATGACTGAATGTGAATGTATGTTGTGTGTTGTGAATCCGTGTGTGCGACAAGGTATGTTGGTGTGGGTATGCGTGTGTGCATGTGTGTACATGGGTGCGCGTGTGGTGTGTATATGTGTGGGGTGGGCAGGAGAGGGAGGGGGCGGGGAGGACTCTGGGGAGTGGGAGGGGGACAGGGGAGACCCCTATCAGTGCCAGGGAAGAGATTCCCTGGCACTGATAGTGCCTATCGCCATGGTTTTCATGGCAGTAAGATTGGCACGATAACCATGGCAGTAGGCCGGGTCGCAATCCAGAGGGTGGGATTGTGATGGCCGCTGGGCTGGAGACTGAAGTCTCCAGCCCAGCAGCCGTTACCACCCTGGCGGTTGGTGTGTTAAAGTGGCTGTGTGTGATGGCGGTTACTGCCAGGGTCAACATCCCATTTTTTTTAACGCCGGCCTGTTGGCAGTATTAACACAACTTTAACACCGACCACCAGGGTCGTAATGAGGGCCTTTGTTTCCTCTGTGTGGATTAGTAGGGTGTAGAATTCTTTGTTTTTCAAGATGACGGACATAAATGCCTGCCAACTCGGAGCAAAGGTGCTTCCCATACTGGTTCCATGTTTCTGCAGGTACAGGTTTCCTTCAAACTCGAAAATGTTTTATTAAGGCCCAAAAACAAAATTCCAACACCATGTTCTATGGTGTCTGGTAGTCCCAATCTATGTCTAAGATGACCTCCTCAATTATACGTAGTGTGTTAGGATTAGGGAGACTTGTGTATCGTCTCTCCACATCCAGTCCTATCAATATCTCATTACTTGAGTCAAAAACTCTGTTTCTCAAGAGACACAGCATGTCTTTAGTATCTTTGACATAGGTATCCTTGTTTTGGACTATGGGTCTTAGAAAAGCATCTGCGAACCAGGAGATGTGTATCCCCACCCCACTCATCCGCATCGCTGCTTATAGAGCTTACATCCTCCCCACTGGTGAACCGCTCCAACAATGTACCCCAAGCCGCCACATCAGCGAGTGCCCTCTCATCACCTCGTGTCAAGCGCATATGCTGCTCCTCTGTTGCTCTCCACTCCAGTAGATCTCGCAGCCAACTGGAAATCATTGGATTCCGAGTGCTCATCCAACCAATTGCTACACTATGCTTGGCCAGAACCAACGCTAGCTGCACCAGTTTATACACAACTCCCTTACCCCTCGCTTTATGCACCACTCCCAGGATACAGGTAATCAGGATTGCCTCCAACCTCAATCCTGTGGCCTCCTCAATCACTGCTACCACTTCCTGCCAGAAGCCATATACCACCCTGCAAGTCCAGGGCAGGAGTAGGAAGGAGGCATCAAACTAACCACACCTAGGGCAGCACGCTCTACAGTTCGAGTCAATCCTATTCAGTTGATGGGGTGTGAGATACGTTCTGTGTACAAAGTTAAAATGCAACAGCTTGAACCTGTGATTACACGACACCATTCGTACCAGTGACAAAGCCGAATCCCAATCAGCATCTACTATGGGCTCCCCCAAATCAGATTCCCATGCGCTACGTCCCACACTGATCACACCCGGTTGATCCTCCCATAGGACTTTATAAAATGGATTAATCAAGTGCGTCCCCTCACCCCAATTAATAAAATCGTTCAGTACAGAGGATGCCCTAGGAACGACTGGAAAACCACCCCAAATCTCATGTGCCACACTCTCAATTTTTGCATATTGCAGAAACTGACCAGGACCCAGATCAAACAGATCCTGAGCGTTAGTAAAGGATAGAAACTCACCATTAGGATAAAGATCACCAGCCACCTCACATCCTCCCAGTCTGCAGGCCTCTGCCGACATTGACCTTTCCATATCCCAAAATGGGGCCAGATCCCATATCTTCAGCTCCCTACCACAAGGGTCTCGTCTGAGTACACGTTTAATTACCTGCTCCCAAATCCCAGCAGTAGTCCTGGCCAAGTAGGGCGCGGCGGGCTCAGACCTACCCCCCGACATCAGTACATGCACCAATGACCACCCATCACACATACCAGCATACAACCTCTTCTCCAAGCTATCGGCGTCCGTCATCCATTTGGCAGCACATTGCAAATGTGCTGCATAATAGTCATATCTAATGTTGGGAATCGCCAGTCCACCCCCTCAAGATCCCCCTGCTTCACAGACAATGCCACCCTGCTCCACCGGCGGCCCACACTAGTGAAATCAGGAGACTGTCCAAATGACGAACAAGCTGCGCTGCCAAAGGACACAAAGGCGGTCATTCTGACCTTGGCGGGCGGCGGAGGCCGCCCGCCAAAGTCCCGCCGTCAGGTTACCGTTCCGCGGTCGAAAGACCGCGGCGGTAATTCTGACTTTCCCGCTGGGCTGGCGGGCGGTCGCCTTCAGACCGCCCGCCAGCCCAGCGGGAAAGAGGCTTCCACGATGAAGCCGGCTCGGAATCGAGCCGGTGGAGTGGAAGCTGTGCGACGGGTGCAGTTGCACCCGTCGCGTATTTCACTGTCTGCACAGCAGACAGTGAAATACATGTAGGGGCCCTCTTACGGGGGCCCCTGCAATGCCCATGCCAGTGGCATGGGCACTGCAGGGGCCCCCAGGGGCCCCGCGACCCCCCCTACCGCCATCCGGATCCCGGCGGTCGGACCGCCGGGATCTGGATGGCGGTAGGGGGGGTCGGAATCCCCGCGGCGGTGCAGCAAGCTGCGCCGCCGTGGAGGATTCAATGGGGCGGCGGTACACTGGCGGGAGCCCGCCAGTGGTGCCGATCCGACCGCGGCTTTACCGCCGCGGTCGGAATCCCCATTGGAGCACCGCCGGCCTGTCGGCGGTGCTCCCGCGGTCCTCCGCCCTGGCGGTCTTTGACCGCCAGGGTCAGAATGACCCCCAAAGTATAAAAGTATACCAGGAATAAATACCGGGGCAGGAACACCATCTTTTCCACTGTTGCCTGACCCATCACTGAGAGAGTCAACCTATTCCAAAAGGAGACCGAGCGTTCCAGGCTCGTCACTACTCGCTCAACATTGTGTTTATCATACGCAGCCACAGAATTAGTGACCCAAATACCCAAGTACCTGAAACTCTCAAGCTCCCACGAAGTTCCGCCTCAGGAAGCTCAGCCTGTGGAACCCCAATGAATGACCACAAAGGGAACAGGAGTGACTTCTTCATGTTGATCCTAAGACCAGAGACAGCCCCAAAAGCATCCAGCCTCTGCAGCAGCATTGGCACCGAGACAGGGGGATCTCATACATAAACCAATGCATCATCGGCATACATGGAAATTACATGTGTGGACCGTCCCACTGTACCAGCTCCTCACAAAGCCTGATCACTAGAGGCTCCACCGCTAGAGCAAACAGAAGAGGAGAGAGCGGGCTTCCCTGTCGTGCACCCCTGCCGATATCCCAGGTATTTGATAGCTCTCCCCCACTCGTACTTGTGCAGTTGATGCAGTATAGAGCTGCCAAACCCAAGCACAAAAACCAGGGCCAAACCCCATGCCCTGCAAGACCTCCAAAAGATAGTTCCACTCAACTGTGTCAAAGGCTTTTTCCAAGACAAGAGACACCAATGCCAATTCTTTCTCCACACCTTTAGTCTTGTGCAAAATATGTGCCAATCGACGAGGATTATGGGATGTACTACGACCAGGGATAAACCCACATTGGTCCTCTTGCACCAAACCCTGAATCACCCCACGAAGCCGGGAGGCTAAGATCTTGCAAAGTATCTTAACATAGATATTCAGCATGGTAAGCGGGCGATACGAGCAGGGGTCACCTGGATCCCACCCCGGCTTGAGCATCAAACACACTACACCCTGGAGCATGGTGTCGGGCAACATACCATGCACTTGCGATTTCTCAAGGACCTCCAGGAGCTTTTCCCGTAATGAAAATGAAAACACTTGATACAACTCAACATGACAACCATCACTACCAGGAGATTTGGATTTTGCCATTGCAGCCACTGCCTCACCCACCTCTTCTACAGTGATCGAAATCTCAAGAATGTCCCTACTCTCCGGACCCAAGCACGGAAGCCGCATCTGCTGCAGAAACTCCCCCACGCCTTTCTCAGCTAGTACAGCACCAGCCCTCGATACCCTCTGGGGGTGCGCAGCTGATTCCCGTAGGATGTCTGTGCGCCCCTTAAGCATTCACCCTCAGCGTTCCTAATATGCAGAATAGGAGGGGCCTCCACCTCCCGTTTCAGAATCCATGATAAAAGCCTGCTAGATTTATCTCCCTCTCAATGCAATTTCTGCCTAAACCCTCTGAGTGTTGTCCGGTTTAATGTACCCCAACAAGTATTTACCTCTTTGTATAACCTGAGCTCCTCCCGCCCAGCCATGCTCGCATCCAGTGACTGCTGCTGCATTTCCCCCAGTTTCACCTCTAGGTCTGTAAGATCTTGCTCCAATTGTCTAGGCACCCCGCATACCATGCCTATGCACTCTCCCCTTATGACTGCCTTCATAGCCTCCCACTCTAGGCCCCGAGTCTCAGTCGTGTTCCAGTTCAATTCCATATATTGTTTTGTTGCTTCACTCACCTTCTCCTGACACCTCGCATCAGTAAGTAAATCCACAGGCATACGCCAGCCTTGCGCTGTGCAGGTGACCGCCGCTCCCCATTGTAGCTGTAACCGTACCGGCGCATGATCAGACAAGAACTTACCCATATGCGTGATGTGCAGCACGTGTGAGCCATAGAGACCACCCAGCAGAAACCTGTCCAGTCGGGTATGAGTATTATGTGTTCTGAAGTGACAAGTGTATTCTCTGCCCTCAGGGTGCAGTTCCCTCCAATTATCCCATAGTCCCAGGTGTGCCATCACTTCCTTGAGAGATTTCACCATCAGGGGTTTGGGGCCAGATGTAGCAAATGGCCCGAATCGCAATTTGCGACCCCGCAAAATCGGAAATGGGATGCAGAAATCCCATTTCCGAAGTGCAAATTGCGATGCGAGCCATTACCGACTCGCAAAAATTGCGACCCCATTGTGCGACCCGCAAATAGGTAGACGCAATTTGCGAGTCGCAAACCATATGAAAAAGCCACTCGCAAATTGCAACTAGTCGCAAAAAGCCCATTTTGCACACCCAAATTACCACTAAGTCAGAGCAGGTGGTAACCATAACCAAAGTATAAAAAGAGACCCAGAAGGCATCTGAGTTACTCAAAATGGCTAAAATATATGTGATAGCAAGGAGGAGGAGAGTCCACACCGCACTGCAGAGGAGGAGGAGGAGCCAGAGACAGGAGAGGATATACAGAACCAGACAGACACTTTTCCAACAAACTGAGGAGGAGATATATGACAAATACAGACTCAGCAGTGCAGCAATTTTAGAATTAATTGATCTACTCAATCCGCAGCTTCAACGACAGACTGTGCGCGGCAGCGCCATCCCCACACATGTGCAAGTGCTATGCTCACTGCACCTCTTGGCCTTGGGTAGCTATCAGGGGGTCATTGCAGTGGCAGGTGGGGTATCCCAAAGTGCACTCTCATGGTTCTTCAGATGTTTCCTAGATGCCATACTCACACACATGTCCAGATACATATACCTACCCAGGAAGGAGGCAGAAATCAACAGCACCAAGTTGGAATTCTACAGAATTGCCAACTTCCCACATGTAATAGGGTGTGTAGACGGGACACATATACAAATATGCCCTCCTGCAAACCTGGAATATCTGTTCCGCAATCGGAAGTGTACACACTCACTGAACATCCAGGTGGTATGTGACGCCCATTATGTGATCACTGACATGGTAGCCAAATTTCCAGGGAGTACACATGACTCTTACATTTTCAGGCACAGTGGGATACACCTAGAATGTGAGGAGTTTGGAGACGGATATCTATTAGGTATTGCTGCAGACACCCTGAAGCCATACACACAGGTCACTGTAGAAACCATCCATGCCCTGCTAACAATGTTAATTTTTGCCAAACAGGTGACAGTGCATATGCGCTACGACCATGGATACTTACCCCGTACCTAACACCCAGCAATGAGAATGAGAGGCGATATAACAGTGCACATAGGCGGACCAGAAATGTCATAGAGAGGACCTTTGGACTGTTAAAGGCAAGATTCCGATGCCTCCACAGAAGTGGAGGTGCGCTCCAGTATGCCCCAATAACAGCTTTCAAGATAGTTGGCGCATGCGCCATACTGCACAACATTGCCACCAGACGTGGGCTACATCTCACCCCTGAAGACCCAGATTTGGAGGATGACGAGCATGAGCTACCACATCGCCAGCCTGGGGATAGAAGCATTGCAAATCAAGGCAGACAGAGACGGGACCACATTGCAAACCAATACTTTGGAAGGTATGTGGTAACTGTCACCACACAAACTAATGTCACACACAAAGAGCCCAGGTGTGAGGTGGATCAAACAAAACATTTTAATGAGTGAACCTAATAACAAAATAACTGAACTGTTGGTTAGGGGCTGCACATGTCCACCCTCAATGAGGACACATTAACTCCATGTGCCTCATGAGTCCTGCAGTGTTTGGGCCTAACACCTCCTCCTGGTACGCCCAGCATGGCTTGTGCTAGGTGGGTCAGCAGACCCCTGACGTGCACTGCCACTCCACAAGACACGTGTGTCTGTGGCAGATGCGCTGCTGATGGTGGACCCCTCCTCACTGTCCTGAGGTGTCTCCGCCGTGCCCCTTGCCCCCTGCCTGGCCTCCAGCATGTCCACAGTGTGGCTAATGCGGCCCAGTCCCCGAGCCACATCCCCTGCAAAGTGGCCCAGGTCCACCTGCAAGCTCACGGTACGTCGTGACAGGCCTGTGGTGTTCACTGAAAGACGGACAATGGATGCAGCCATGGGGTCTAATCTCTGCACCAGTTGGCGCTCACGGCGCCTTGCACTTTGTCTCTCTGCCACCAGTTCCGTCACCAGTTGGCGTATGGATAGTGCTAGGTCACTGACATTGTCATTCAGTCTTGTGAACTGTGTGTTCACTTCTGCCAGGCCATGTGTAAAATTGTGCTCTATCCTCTGCATTGCCTCAGAAAAAATCCTCAACTGCCTTGTTTTGCAGGTGCGGAGCAGATAGGAGGGATGCCTCAACTGCAGACATGGATGCGTCACCTATATCCTCCTGGGACACTGCCTGGACCTGGAGTCTGCGTCTGCGACACAGTGGTGCTTCTGGCTCTTGCTGTCTCACACTGTGGCTGGGACCAGGTGTTGTGTCTCTTTCCTCCATGTCCACTTCTTCATCTGGAGGGAACTGTGGTGGTGTGGTGCTGGGCCCTGTAGTGGCTGCTGAAGCCTCCTGCCCTGCCTATGGCCTGCTTTCTTCACCCTGGATGGTATGGCTGGTGGGGGTGTCTTGTGGGAGACCTGTGGGACATAGGGAACACACTGTCAGTATCTAACATCTGTTGTATGCCTCCTAATAAACATTTGCCTATATGCTGCCTACTGTACTACATTGCCCATAATGCACCATTCTGGTGGTTGCTAGTCTGGAATGGAGCTAGTCTGGTTGTGCATGCTGCTGTGTACTGGGTGAGTGCGGGTATAGCATTTATAGGTGTACATGCATGTTTTATGGTACTCACTTTTTGATGTCCCTTGCACTGATGTGTCCAGTGCTCCCTTTCCTGACACTGCCTCAGGCTCCAGGTTCTGTTCAACCAGTTCCTCCATGGCTGTGGGTGGTGGGATGGTGGATGGGCCTCCTCCTGTGCCCCCCATCTCCCTGAGGCGCTCTCCCACCCTCTCCTTTGTCCTGGAGCGCAGGTCATACCACCGTTTTTTAATTTCCTCGACGCTTCTGTGGCTCACCCCTATGGCATTGATCCTCTCCTGGATGTCCTGCCAGATCCTCCTCTTTTCAGTGTCTGGGACACTCAGGGATGCCTTTCCAAAAAACTGGTCATGGTGCTGGCAGCATTCCTCTGTCAGCACCTCAAGTTCCTTTTCAGAGAATTTCAATTTCTTCTTCCTTCCTGCACTGCCTGTGTCTTCCATTGTTGCAGCTGTTCCTCCAGGTAGTTGCTCAGCAGTTTGAAAAGAGTGTGGTCCTCCCTCCTCCCAGGTGTACTTGATGTCTTCCTGGCTCTGATGTCATCAGCGAAAGCAAGGAAGTGTTTTTCCAACTGTTTTGCTGTACCTGCATGCAATTTGCGCTACAGTCGCAATTTGCAATACCCGACTCGGCAAATTGCGAGTTCGTTTTTAGCTAGGTCGCAAAAAGCGACCTCGCTAACAGCGGACTCGCAATCTGCGGTGCAACATCATTTGCGAGTCGCAAATTGATGTCACTTTTTTTTGTTGGATCCCATTTTGCGAGTCGGAAATTGCGAGTCGCAATGACTCGCAAATTTTTTCCTTCCTACATCTGGCCCATAGTTCCCAGCTTCGGCGGAAGGCGGTCCAGATCCCCATGTAACACGCAATTGTAATCCTTTGCCCAGACCAAAGGCCTATCCACACTGTCCCCCAAAATCTCAGGCATACTGGCGTAGAGGGAGTGATCATCTGTGTTGGGGGAATATGTATTGAGGGTAACAATGGGTAAACCATCTAACATGCCCTCCCCCAGAACATATCGGCCCTCAACATCTACCTCACTGTATACATGAGTGAAGGGAACCTTGGGAGCCACCCACACAGACACCCCGTGCATAGGAAGAGAAGGAGGATGAAAACATTTGTCTTCGCCATTTCTTAGCCAGTTTGTGCGCTTCCAAATCAGTCATGTGTGTTTCCTGGAGACAGGCAATATGAACCTTATGCCTCCTTAGAAATTAGTGCACCCTATAACATTTTGTATAGCTCTTTAAACCCCTGACATTCCATGTCAGCATGTTAATAGTACGACCCATGGTGATACATTGCTGTCCCTTCTCCCCGTTGGACACTTCCCCCTGTATGCCACACCCCGCAATAAGACAAGAAAAAGACATATTGCACATCTCGCCCTGATACCCGCACTGTTGAATGAACTTCAAACATTGACTAACTCGACCCACCCAACCCCCCACACCCTGCACCCCCACCCCGGAAATACAGTAAAACAACCAGAACAGGCCATACTGTAAGTCCATTTTGTGAATGCTGCCAGGACCACAGCCTAAACCCCAACTTAATGTGTCAAAAGGCCTGCCACTGTTGTGGAGTGCCCCCCCCCCCAGCATCAATCTACAAATGTACCAAGTACCACCCCAACCTGAGTTCACTAAGTGTTAGCGGCACCCTCGAGGGCCAGTATAGTTCAGTCTGTATATAAGACCCACCGGGACCAGAACCAGTAAGCACTGCAGATCTCCACCAGAGAGATACCCTCTCCATTGTCACCAACCCTGCATAGAGGAGAAGGAAAGGAGGCATGCCGCCACCACGAGTCATGAAGATCCTAGTCAGACCACCGCAAGAGCCCCACCCCCACCCAGCTCCCGCTCCAGGGCTGTTTCCCCGACCAGATCAGTAGCCACTTCCGTCATTGTTCCTTCCTGCTGTATCTCCACTCTGTGGTCCACCAGCCAACCAGCGTCACGCGACCTCCAATCCGGGCTCTCCGCTCCAGAAGCCCAATGAGTGACGCCACCAGGTCCCTCCGTCCTCCCAGGGACATCTCCAACCATCGTCACACCTCCTCTGGTCGATCGAAAAAGTGTAATCTCCCCCTTGGATGAACCTTTAAGCGTGCCGGCTACAAGAGCATATATCTAATGCTCATGGCTCGGAGTTTCACATTGACCTCCATGAACCCCTTGCGAGAACTCTGCACCTTATTTGTGTAATCAGGATAGATTGATATATTACAGTTCTCGTATATTGCCTTATCCGACTCACGTGCGGCACGCAGCACACAGTCCCGTTCCTTATAGTTCAGCAGGCGGGATATAATAGCCCTAGGCGGTGCGCCAGGCCAAGGAGGTGCAAAAGGGGCCCTATGCACCCACTCCACCACAAAAACCATAGATAGCCCAGTTGGCTGCAGCACATCTCTGATCTAGTTACCAACAAAGGATTCCATGGCAGACTCCTCTGCATGCTCCGGGAAGCCCAGCAACCTGACATTGTTCTGCTGGGACCTTCCCTCCGCATCCTCCACCCTCGCCTCCAGCAGTCCAAGCGTGAAGGTGGCCTGCACCATTTGTTTCCGTAGTGCCCCTACCTCTGTTTGTAGCTCCACAATATAGCCCTCCGCCCTGTTCACCTTGTCACATACCTTCCGGAGTTCTGCCCATAGAAGATTGACCTCCACCGCCGCAGTCTCTTTCTTACCCTCCAGTGCCACCCTAGAGCCCTGGATGGCCGCAAGGAGCTCAGCACGTGAAGGCTTCTTGGGATTCAGTGGGACTCTCATATCATCTCCACTCACCTCTGATCTGGCCGTGCGCTGCGGGAGAGGCACTGGAGTAGTATACTGTTCCATGGTGTTTCCCTGTGATGCATCCGTCCACTTGTGGAGCCCCATTCCGCCCCTCGCCGGGATAGGATTCAGACCCAAATGTCGCAGGTAGCCACCAATAAGGTCTCGAACACGAAGTACCACATAGTGTCCGCTGTTCACCGCACCTTTAGGCACCACTATCTCACCTGGTGGCCAGATCAGGGGCCTCAGATATCTCCAGCAGCAGAGGACCACTTGCGAGTCACTCGCATGTAAGGGCCAAACAAGATCAATAATGAAGAGAGGCAATGAGAGAAAAAAAAGCAAAAGAAAAACAAAGGGGAAAAAAGTTATTTGGGGGCCCAGGGGCCATTGCCGCGTACCTCAGCTCTGGTGCCCACCAACCAGTCACCGTTGTCCCGGAGGCCCCAGTGTAATCCTCTGGGTGCCGGCCAGCTGCCCCGAATCTCCCATAGGATGCCACCGCTCACCGCCAGTCCCAGTGACTGTCCCCACAGGCCAGAGGCCACATAGTCCACAGGCCCTCCGGGGGCAGCAGAGCGGGAGGAGCAGCCCGCCCTCCCAGGCCGCACCCAGCAGCAGATCCAACAGCTGATCTGCACAATCCAGGAGGAGGCCTCGCTCACTACCTCCACTCCTACCAGGCCTCGCGCTGTCTTCCGGGGCCCCGTCGACTCATCCAGGGCCCCAACAGATTAAACCGCTCATCTCGCGGCCCAGAAAGACCTTCCTGCAAGTCAGGGGCAGCCTCCAACGCATGCCCCCCGAACCAGTGCACCGCCGGGTGGCAGCCAACCACTCCAAGTGAGCTCTGCGGGCCCACCGCCATCTCCCGTGTGGCCCAGCAGAGGCGGGTGAACACCGCCGCGGCGCCAGCTCCACGGACTCCCAAAACGGGATCCAACCATACCTGGGTGATCTTTCACTGCAGGAGGGAGGTCCCCACGGTCTCGGGTACCCTAGGATCCCTGAAGGATGTCGCCTGTGGCAGGAGCTCACTAGGAGCACATCCTGCCGGCCATGTTTTGAGGCCACGCTCCCCATAGCCCCCTTCTTAATCATACCGCCCTCGGAATCTATTAAATCATTGGAGCCTCTAGGAGGCAGGTATTTTTTAACCCGCCCAAGTCCACTCCCATCCCTGAGGTGATTCACATTGATGAGACTACATCAGTGCTCCTGTGTAACCAGTTGGTCCTAGCACACCCTGCTCCGCAGCAGAATGGGAGGAAAATCCCTTTTTCATTGTCCACCCTGTGTTTATTTGTTTGGCTGGACCCAAAACCCAAGATTTTTAGAACTGTTCTAGATCAAGACAAACCTCTTCCAAGGAGAAGAGCTGAAGAGGTGGAGGAGGAATACTGCCTATTTGCTCTGTGTGCTTTGCTGTGTTAGCCTGTAGTTACTGCTTCTGCCTTAGAGAGGGCAAAGACTGTGCTTTGCTGTGTATCCTGATTGTGAAGTTTCTCCAAGGGCTTGGACTGAGCTTGCCTCCTGTTAAGAAGTCTCAGGGACAGCAAAGACTTCACCTACCCACCTCCGGGTTCACTTGCTGTGGACCCTAACTCGCCAGGTGGTGCCTATTCCAGTTTCGAGGCCCCTGGGAGTGAAAGCTGGTTGAAAACTAAAGAAAAGCCAAGTGCACTGACCCTGGACAACACCCAGACTGACGCCGCTGCTTGACCCCCAACGCAGCCTGCATCCGAAGCTGTGGTCTCTGCTGGAGTGCGACAACCCCGACTGACATCGCAGACCCGATGCCGCTGCAGCTCTGCTGACATCAATTGACATTATCAATCCTGAGTTTCGTATCACTGACGTCCATGACACCTGACTCTGTCGCAACACCTACAACCCTATGGCATGACCTCGATCCCGTGAGGTCGCCCCACCATGCCTGGTCCTGCGGGACCTTGACCCAGCCGGAGCGTAATTAACCAACGCTTCGTAGAGATGCCACCTCATCTCCACTGCCCTGCAGTAAGGACAAGAAGCTTCGCACCGACGCCTCTTCTCCACTGCTCAGCAGCATCGGAATCAACGCTGCAACGGATCCAGTGGTGCCTCACTTCCTCGCCTCTATGCACCGGCTTGTTTCCTCACTTTCAAGAGGTACTATATCTGGGGGTCCGTGCGACTGCATAACTGGCACAATTGGCGTCAGGTTGTTACGAACGACTCCGTCACGATGCCGTGATGACACCAAATTGAAGCATTCGTATTTCTAAGCACTATATTCAAGTTTAATCTTTGAAAATTCATAACATTGCTTGTGTATGTTGGATTTTTGTCATTTTGGTCTTGTTTTACTTGGATAGATTTTGGCTATTTAACGGATTTTGAGTACCTTTGTGGTGTTTTCACTGTGTTACTGTGTGTGTTGGTATAAATACTTTACACATTGTCTCTGAGATAAGCCTGTCTGCTTGTGCCAAGCTACCAAGGGGGTGAGCAGGTGAGCAGAGGTTATCTGAGCTGTGTACCTCCCTTACCATGACTAGACTGAGGGTCCCTTCTTGGACAGAGTGAAAACTGACTGTCTGAGACCCCATTTCTAACAATTGTCATGCATGTAGAAAAGATGAGAGGTTGAGCTTGGCATAGGCAAAAAAAACATTCAGAATTTCAGGGATGCAGAGCAAAACACTAGGGAACACCACACTTAAGTGGGCAAAGTCAAGAAGTGAAAGAGGCTGTAAAGACCAACTTTGATGGACTAATGATATTATCAATTCTTGCACAAGGACGAAAACCCACTTTGCGATTAAAAAATTAAACACAGCATACAATACCACCACTACAGTCTTTGTGTAAAGAGCATTTAATATTGTTGGTATGAAATTAATGTACCAACAAACCCAAAGCTCACATCCTCAATGTCACAAGTTTTAAGCTGAATAACACAATATACTGACTCAACGAACCACCTGCTCAGTTATAAATTTAATTTAGATCTCACTCTTCTGGTTGAAAACCCATTTGCCTCGGCTCAATACACCCAGGTCGTCATGACCTAGAAGGAATGATTTTGTACTCCTAGATGCCCCAATGTTTACTTTGTGTAACAATATTTCCAGACCTCGTATACTGTACCAGAAATGGTTAAACATACTATCTACAAAGTACATTTCGGTAATTCTGTCTGTATGGTGAATATGGCTTATTCAATCATTTGGTTGTAAGGCCCGGTTTGTGGATATTTCGTGTTGGGTCAGCCTTTAAAATCTGATCAATGCCCAAACATGAATAATTTTGTGGGATTTCACTAACAATTTGCAAGTCGTTACCCAACCCGAAACACCCACATTTACTGCCTTCCAGGAGGGGGTGTGGGTGAGGAGGGAGGTCTTCCATACTGAATGGGTGTGTATGGGAGTTGGATGCTACATGGGGAAACGTAGTTTCAAGATGGAGTCACAAATTCTACCAGTGCTAATTCACTTTCATGCTACATTTTCTGCATGAGTCTTGTAATAGATCGTAGTATTACAGGAAACCTTGTTTCTCTCAATTTTCCAGCAGTGCATTCAGCAATTCTTTCAGCATTCCAAAACATTTCAGAAGTATGCTCTAAACGTAGGAGTAAACTTCTGAGAAAACATTTCCGCTTTTTTCAACTTTCCTTTTGGGAACTGGGCACTTGAGTTTAGTGAGTAGTGAGTTGTTGTGAGTTGAGCACAGGAATAACCGTTTTAACCCTTTAACGTGCAGACAAAATGTGAAAGGCCCTGTGGCCATTAAGATAAACTTTAGCAGCAAAGGAAGTGAAACCTACATAAGAGCATTAAACGCAAAATAACCCTTAACTGAAGGTCAGGATAAGGGCAGAGTCAGTCCAGACATCCATATTTCGTCACTGTGCAAGACCTCGACTTTAATCGGGAAGTTGGGTCGGTGTTTTTTGCCCGGATTTTTATAATATCTCTGGTTTTTCTTTGTAAAGGTAGACAGCGAGGAAGTGATTTCTCTCCTATAAAAAGAAATCTAAATTATTTCCACCTCAAAAGGGATTTTCTCATGTACCCCGTCATCAGATGTAGTAGTTTGATCATAATGAAACCAAACTGAGTGATAATTTCAGCCTTGGGAATTCACCTTACCCATGGTTCCTTTAATGAAAGAGGAATATTGTTTCCCTTCTTGGAAAAGTGTGAAACAAAGGTCATCAGCTTAAATTCTTCAGCAGAATGGTGCCGAGGGCCTTAATTCAGTAAAGGAAAAGAACCACATTAGCAACTCTTTTTTATAATGAAAGACATATTTGGGATGCAGTCACTCACTCCTGTGCTTGGACCCTGGAACCACTACACCTGTTGCTTCTGACGCCTTCAAGGACTTCTACATCTAGCAGCAACGTTTTCTCTTCTTTGGCTCTGAAAAGCTAATATGAGGCGCTGATGGTTTTCAGGGACGTGGCTAAGGATCGAAGAGAACATTAATTGGCAATCCCCAACATGACGTGTTAGATATTGACAAATCATTGTAAATACGCTTACCTGTTGATTTTACTTAGCATCTGACCAAGACTCTAGTTACAAAAGGCACAAACAATCCACATAGTGTTTCTCTTTGGATTTACCGTTAGTGGGCGTCTCAGTGGTTTCAGGAGAGAGGAAATAATGGGGATTACAAGTTTGTGAGGAATAATATGCGGGAATCGAATTTACTTTTTTTCTAGTAATTCTCACACAGACTTCTGCTTAAAGAAGGTGAAATCTCTGGCTGAACACCATGGAACTGTGGAATTCCTGCAAATCTTGTAGGGGAATAATTATCAATTTTTCATTCAGCAAGTCACCTTGTTGTGCTGTATGTAAGGGAAAGGGCAGGAATGCACCGTATTTAACATTATATGGCGATTCCAGTCCTTTCCTTGTACTGGTGTACCTTTGGCTTTCTAACGCCAATGCAGGCATCCTTGCGCCGTGGTGCAAGGGTGCCTATTTGCAGACAGGATTATTTTTGTGCAGGAAGGGGACGCCATCCGGCACAAAAACAATCCTCAGCAGCATTTTCTCATCCTAAGAGTGCTGCAGTGGTGCTGAGTAGAGTGACACAAAGTACAGTGGTGCAGAGTGGTGCAGATTAGAGTGGCAGAGTAGAGTGAGGTAGAATGGTTCTGAATATAGTGCAGTAGACTGCAGTGTCACAGAGTAGAGTGAAGCAAAGTTGAGTGGTGTAGAGTTCTGTGGCGTAGAGTACAGTAGAGTTGCAGAGTATGGTGTCATAGAGTGCAGTGGTGTAAAATGTTGTAGAGTGCCATAGAGTGCAGTGGTGTAGAGTGTCAGAGTAGAGTGTCATAGAGTGCAGTGGTGTAGAGTTGCATAGAGTGGACTGGTGTACAGTGCTTTGGCGTACAGTGTTGCAGAGTATAATGGCATAAAGTGCAGTGGCATAGAACTCAGCAGTGTACAATGCAGCATTGTAGAATGCAGTGGCATTGATTAGAGTGTTGCATAGTAGTGTGCAGTGTTTAAGAACAGAGTGGCATAGAGTTAAGTGGCATAGAGAGGTGCAGAGTAGAGTGGTGTAGAGTTCAGTGGCAAAAAGTGAAGCAGAGTAGAGCAGAGTGGAATGGAGTTGAGTGCAGTGGTGTAAAGTGGAGTGCTGCAGAGTGCAGCAGCTTAGTTTGCAGTAGAGCAGAGTAGAGTGGTTTAGAGTTGAGTGCGGAGAGTGCAGTGTTTCAGATTAGATTGTCATAAAGTGCTGTGGTTTAGAGTGGTGCAGAGTGTAATTGGCGTAAAGTGCAGAGTCATAGAGTAGAGTGGCATTGAGTAGAGTGGCGTAAGCTACAGTGGTGCAGCGTAGAGTACAGTGGCATATAGTGCAGTGGAGTGGAGTGCATTGGTATAGGATAGAGTGAAGTAGCGAAGAGTGGTGTGGTGAACAGTAGAGTGAAGTGGCGTAATGTGGAGTGGTGCATGTTAAAGTGCAGTGGCTTAGATTAGCATGACATAGATTAATGATGTAAAGAGGTGTAGTGTGCAGTCGCATAAAGTGCAGTGTGTAGAGTAGATTTGAGTGGCATATAGTGGATTGGAATAGATTGCTGGGTAATCAAGAGTAGTGGTACAGAGTAGAGTGCATTGTTTTGGAGTGGATTGGCATACAGTGTAGTGGCACAGAGTGCAGTGATGCAGAGTGGCATAGAGTGGAGTGGAGTGCCATACAGTGGAGTTGAGCAGAGTAGAGTTGAATGGCCTAGACTGGAGTAGTGTAGAGTGAAGTAGTGAAGAGTGCAGTGGTGTAGAATAGAGTGGCATAGAGTGCATTGGCAAAAAATAGAGAGGAGCAGAGTAGAGAGGAATAGAGTGATGTGGCATAGAGTGATGAGGTGTTGAGTGCAATGGCACAGTCAAGAGTCATAGTGTAAAGTGGGGTCATGCAGAGTAGAGTGCAGTTGTGTGGAGTGGTGCATAGTTGAGTGGGGCGGTGTAGAGTGGAGTGGCACAAAGTGGAATAGGCATGGTGGGGTAGCACACTACCATTACAGATAACACATTTTCAATTGAAATTACTAATACATTTGCACATGTACAGTTTTACTAATAAAACTATGCAGCGCACAAACAATAATGTGTGGAAATGGCACCACCCAGTGTATTGATTTGTTTTGCTCATATTAAAGTATTTATTTCCAACACACTTCAGAATTAATCTTAAAATGTGCTTCATTTGTGCATTGCTAATTCTGATATATTCCAAAATACTTGCAGAATTCATTTAAATATTGTTGTGTGCCACACAAAAAACCCTTTCCTCTACCCATAGTATCCAGCAACATTGTCACACAAATCTTCTCACTTTAAAGTCAGAGAAAGAAAAGTAAACACCAAGCTCTCTCGGAAGACAGGGTCTGACATTTGATCTCTGGCTTTAAATGCACAGCTAACGTGACAAGATAAGAACAAGATTGACAGACCTGTTTACAGAAAGGAGCACTTGTGGAAGAATACAAGGAGAGGTAGTGTAAAAAGCCTTTGTTCCTTAGGAGGGACAAACAGAACCTGGACAGCCTAAAATAAATAAAGCCAGCAAATAGAAAGCCAGAAATTGTGAGTTACAAACCACAAAGCCAAAGGTAAGCAACTGGTGGAATGTAGTCCGAAGGAAGCTTTGTGATTGTCCCCAAGATGTCTTTAGCAAACCTGACAGCTGTGCTGTCTGGTAGGCTTAGACATAAAAATGTTTGAATGCTGGGCCCGAAGTTTTGTAGAAACCTGCAACCAGAACTATCATAGGTGAAATTGTCAAATACTAAGGCTAACGGTTTTGATTCCACCTCATGCCTCTTTAATCCATCTCCAGACACACTCTGCCCCTTTATATCACACTTTTAGGTAATTATTCATCGCTGTTTTCCCCTTTATCACAGTTTTTCTATTGTTATCTTCCTCCTTCTTTTCTCCTTTCATGTTTTTCTTTCTCATGCTCTAGGTCAAAGACTGATGAGAAAAATAAGAGCCGCCCCTAAAAACGAGTGTCCATGGGTCAGGTCTGCTATCACTGGCTCAAAATAAGCACTGCACATTCAGCTTGGCCTCTTCAGAATGAGAATGAACAGGTAACAGATAATAGTACCTGTTAATTTACAGTACTACAAACAACGGAGGAAGCAAATGCTATTAGCAAATAGGTTTTTCTTTATTTATTTATTTTGCATTTGATAGCATTATAAAGTGCAGACAAGACCAGAAGAGGTGTCAAAGAGGTGTCAGAGCGTGGTATAAATTATATACTTATTCACTGGTTTATTATTCAGGCAGACCTTAATTCCATATATGCACATGCAATTTGCAGAAATCACCATAAAGAGGTTCAGGGCGAGGTGAGGAAATTTGAAAAGAGGGAGGGAGCACTACTCCCAAGAATGATAGCTAGTTTCAGTTATGTATCTAAGAGAGCCAAGACAGTAAGTAAAGTGTAAATGGAAACTGAAATTACATTTACGAATCAACAAGAAACTAGTAACCTCATTTGCAAGGATGGCAAATTTTGCAGTGCTGCGTTATTTCAGAAATGCAGGGATGTGCTATATTTATCACAATATGGCGCAACTCTGTGTTTTCCCTAGCACTGGTGCTAAAATTAGCTGCCTAGCACCAACACAGGCACCCTTGCACCATAGTTCAAGGGTGCCTGTGTTGCAGGAAGTGATTGTTTACTTCTATGTATGCTGCTAAATGCAGCACACATAGAAGTAAGAAATGGTAATTATTCAATTTTTGTTTATGTGTAGGAAGGGACAACTTCCTACACATATACAATCATTAATGATGTTTTGCTCTTTCTATGTGAGCTGCAAAATGCAGCACACACAGAGAAAGCAAAAATGAGGAGAAATAAAAATATTTTTTATTGTGCCACTCTAACTCCACTCTTGGTGCTGGCGCCGGTTTGCAATTTCTTGTAAATCTGGGGCAGCGACAAAATCCAGTGAGTGTTGTGGTGGAATGCCCACAGAAACATCCATTGCACGTCCCTTTAATGCAAAGTGTTGCATGTAAAGGGGCCGTATTTACAAGGTGACATTCAGCCACAAAAATTGGCTTAACGTTGCTTTGTAAATATGAAACAGGGCACTGCGCCAGGGAAACGTTGCAAAAAGAGAGTTCCGGTGGCGCAATGACCTTGTAACTGAGGCCTTAAGTTTGAGAAAAATGCTATGAAGGTTAAGATACTTATTTATTAATGATATATTTATTTTACTGTTTTGTGTGGAGCAACTGCAGAAATGTGGTCGTAGTATGTTTAATATAGAGTATAAATTGAATAAAATTGCAATTAGAACAACAACAAAGCAACAGTTGTAAGAATATTCTATAAAGTATAAACAGATATCAGACAGTCCACAATATTATAAAGGAAGGTGGAAAACAGTATCTTTCTGTAAGAAAAATTGCACCGATTTCTCAGGTAGTTAATCATGACTATAGAAACTGAAAGACCACAGGCTGTACAGAATTATAGCATCCGACAAAATCCAGTTCGCCTGGGTACAGTAGTCATGGGGTGCAATCCACCCAGTTTTGACTGGGTAATGGGGTATTTCTAGATAACGGACCTTTTACAATCATTAGGTTTGACCTGCTGTAATTTATCGGGATTGGTGACCTTTTCGTTCCAGATAATTATTGGATGCAATAAAGTACCCACAACATGGAATTACAACCACTTGAAATCCCGAGATTTGCACAAGGGGTAGAATTTAGTGGCCTAATTGTAGTCATGCCAAGAGCCTCTGGGACCAGGATCATATTCTAGGGAACACTGATGTACATCGAGACTCATTATCAACGGTTGTAGAATTTCTATGTACAAAAGTGGGCTTTAGAATAAAAACTTAACGTGTATTTGTAAAGCGCATATTCACCCCTGGGTCTTTTTGTGCAGAAATAACAGATGCTTGATTGTTCCCAACAGTGCTTATTTTATTGGAGTTGGCAGATTGAAAGGCTTAGTGAATCTCTTTGAATTCAAACTTGTTGACCAGCAGTTCAAATACAGGTCCCTGGAGTGAATACATTAACCCGCTGAGCTAGAGAGGGCTAGCACCTTTGAAATTTGCCTAGGTAATTACTCAGTGCATTAAGCACATCCCTGGGCTTATATTATTCCTACGTTCTTCTTGTCTCAACTCTCTTTTCACCGCTTAGCTGCTAGGCCTCCCCCCCCATCCCCACACACACACAGTGCTGAGACCTTTTTAACCGTTTTGTCCATATAAGCTATCCAAGCCAAATTTGTGTCCTTTCTTTCCAACATCCTAGGGATTCTAAAGTTACCCGGAGTTTGTGGGTTCCACTGGAGGAGACTAAGAAATTAGCCAAAATACAGCGAAAATTTAGTTTTTTTCTGAAAAGTGGGTAAAAAGGGCTGCAGAAGAAAGCATGTGGTGTTTTCCCTGAAAATAGCATCAACAAAGGTTTTGCAGTGCTAAAATCCTCAACTTCCCAGCTTTCAGGAACAGTAAGACTTGAATCATAAAACCACATTTTTCAACACAATTGTGTCATTTTTCTGGGACATACCCCATTTTTACTAATTTTGTGTGCTTTTAGCCTCCTTCCAGTTAGTGACAGAAATGGGCGTGAAACCAATGCTGGATCCAGGACAGCTAAACATTTCCAAAAGGTAGAAAACATTCTGAATTCAGCAAGGGGTAATTTGTGTAGATCCTACAAGGTTTTCCTACAGAAAATAACATCTGAAAGAAAGAAATATTGAAATTCAGGTGAAAAAACAGCCATTTCTCTCCACGTTTTACTCTGTAACTTTTTCCTGCGATGTCAGATTCTCAAAAGCAATACCCTGTTACGTATGCAGGAATCTTCTGGTTGCAGGGGATATATAGGGCTTATAGGTTCATCAAGAACCCTAGGTACCCAGAGCCAATAAACGAGCTGCTCCTTGCAAGGTTTTCATTGTAAACCGGGTATACAGCAATTCATTTGGTGAAATATAAAGAGTGAAAAATAGGTATCAAAGAAACTTTTGAATTTCCAAAATAGGCATAAGTTAAGGTGCTGTAAAGCAGTGGTTATTTGCACATCTCTGAATTCGGGGGTCCCCATACTAGCATATGAATTACAGGGCATTTCTCAAATACACTTCTTTATTACACACAGGCCCTCATTCTGACCCTGGCGGTCGGTGATAAAGCGGCGGCCAAGCCGCCAACAGGCCGGCGGTCCAAAATATGCAATTCTGACCCTGGCGGGAACCGCCAACACAGCCCGCCGCATTAACACTCCGACCGCCACGGCGGTACAAACAAACAGCGCGGCGGTCCCCGCCAACAGCCAGGCGGCAGACAATGTACCGCCCACCCTATCACGACCCACCAATCCGCCACCTTTTCCGGGGCGGGAGCACCGCCGATAAAAACACGGCGGAAACAGACTACGAACGGGAAAACGCTCACCTCTACGCACTCCACGCGAGATTCCGGCAGTATGGAACCAGAGTTGCAGGTCATCCCCGCACTCCTATACCTGCTCATATACCAGGAGCACGCCCGGCGGCGCGGAAGACATCGGTGAGTACTGCACCTACGACACAGGGGAGGGAAAAGATTACCGGCACACACCCACCCACCCATACCCACTACAACACACACATCAATGCATTCCCACAGATCACTGTCACAACCCACAAACCCCCCCCTCCGAAATAATGCAAAGACCAAAAGAAGAGATCATAAACGGGCAGATATATTGAAATATGGACACCAGTAATCCCAATAAATAAATAAACTATGTACAAAATATACACAGCTACTAAATGTAGTCCAACCACTGTCCGTGGACCACAGGGGTCCTGTGCAAAGGGGCAAGGCCCAGTCCCACAACAAGAACTCCACGGAGAGAACACTGCAGGGGCATCAGAAAGAAAATAGGACAGGCACCTCAGGGGGAAGGGAAGGGGGCACCTCAGCCACTTGAGTACACGACGCCAGATCCACGAGGGGACTCCATGACCACTGGGCCATCCTGGGGAGTGCAAAGCCACAGTCCATACAGTCCATACAGTGGGTGGCCTGCCCACTGGGCCATCCTGGGGAGTGCAAAGCCACAGTCCAAACAGTCCATACAGTGGGTGGCCTGCCCACTGGGCCATCCTGGGGAGTGCAAAGCCACAGTCCAAACAGTCCATACAGTGGGTGGCCTGCCCACTGGGACATCCTGGGGAGTGCAAAGCCACAGTCCATACAGTCCATACAGTGGGTGGCCTGCCCACTGGGCCATCCTGGGGAGTGCAAAGCCACAGTCCATACAGTCCATACAGTGGGTGGCCTGCCCACTGGGCCATCCTGGGGAGTGCAAAGCCACAGTCCATACAGTCCATACAGTGGGTGGCCTGCCCACTGGGCCATCCTGGGGAGTGCAAAGCCACAGTCCATACAGTCCATAACAGACCCCACTGCCACTGGAGGAGGCATGTTGGCCAGAGGACATCCTGCAGCCCTGCCCGAGATAGATCCTGCCCTGCCACGTCTGCCAAAGGGCCAGCGGTTCTTGCCTGGAAGGGCCCAGTTCAGCGCCTCATGCCTTGAAGGGCCCAGTTCAGCGGGTCTTGCCTTGAAGGGCCCAGTTCAGCGGTTCTTGAGACGGCGGGGCCCAGCGGAGCGGTGCTTGAGACGGCGGGGCCCAGTTCAGCGGTTCTTGAGACGGCGGGGCCCAGCGGAGCGGTGCTTGAGACGGCGGGGCCCAGTTCAGCGGTTCTTGAGACGGCGGGCCCAGCGGAGCGGTGCTTGAGACGGCGGGGCCCAGCGGAGCGGTGCTCGAGACGGCGGGGCCTAGTTCAGCGGTTCTTGAGACGGCGGGGCCCAGCGGAGCGGTGCTTGAGACGGCGGGGCCCAGTTCAGCGGTTCTTGAGACGGCGGGGCCCAGCGGAGCGGTGCTTGAGACGGCGGGGCCCAGTTCAGCGGTTCTTGAGACGGCCGGGCCCAGTTCAGCGGTTCTTGAGACAGCGGGGCCCAGTTCAGCGGTTCTTGAGACGGCGGGGCCCAGTTCAGCGGTTCTTGAAATGGCGGGGCCCAGTTCAGCGGTTCTTGAGACGGCGGGGCCTAGTTCAGCGGTTCTTGAGACGGCGGGGCCCAGCGGAGCGGTGCTTGAGACGGCGGGCCGAGTTCAGCGGTTCTTGAGACGGCGGGGCCCAGCGGAGCGGTGCTCGAGACGGCGGGGCCCAGCGGAGCGGTGCTTGAGACGGCGGCCGGTCTATGGCCAACTGCTCATTGCCTGGTGGTGCCCTCCTGGGCAGCGGGGATGGTGCTCCTTCAATGCCCACCTGGGCTGTGGGTGGTGGGGCCCTCCTGGCCAGCTGGGCTGGGTCCTCCCTGGGCAGCGGCTATGGGGGTGGTGGGCTCTCCCGGGGCAGCTGTGCCGGTTCCTCCCGGGGCAGCGGCTATGGGGGTTGTGGGCTCCTCCTGGGCAGCATGCCTGCTGCCTGACCTCTCCGACTTGCTGCCCTTGCCCTCCTTAGTCGTGAGTCTGTGGCCCTTTCCTCCCTTTGGAGCTGTGGCTGGTGACTGTCTCTGGGTGGTGTCCGGGGGGGATGTAGAAGGCGGGCTCCTGCGGCGCCCCTTCCGCCTTCTGCTCCTCTTCCCAGGGGGTGGGCTGGCTGTCCCCTTGCTGCTGGGCGAAGATCCAGACATGCGGGCTGGCGGGCTCCAATACCCCTGCACCCTTGTCAAGGGGGCTGCAGGGCTGGTGGTGGCTGAGGTGCTCTTCTTACCCCGACGAGAAGGAGGGGGGGGCTCAGGGTCAGGAAAGAAGTTAGCAGTGGCGAGGAAGAGTTTCTTGGGACAATGGAGAGTGGGAGGTACAGTGGGAATGGGAGTGGAGGGAGAGGATGTGGTTGTAGGTGAGTCACGTTTGCTGTCTTTGGGTGCAGGTGCAGGAGGGATAGGCTGTCGTGAGGTGGATGGCTGTTGGGTGGGTGGGTGGCTGCGTTTGTGTGGTGTGGAAGAGGGGGTGACAGACACAGTGGGAGAGGACACAGGGGACGTGTAAATGGCAGTGGGGGTGGTGACTGCACGTGTGCGGACTGGAGTGGAGGGTGTGCTGGTGATGGAAACACTGGCTGATGGTGAGGTGAATGGAGGTGTGAGTGTAGACGTCACAGGGAGGGAGGAGGGAGACGAGGAGGTGGGGGTCACAGAGGTGGTAGTGACTGTTGGCATGTCTGCATCGGAATGTTGCGTGTGTGAATGTCTGCGTGATCTGTGGTGCTTATGTTTGGATGAGCTTCTCTTGGGTGTTGAGGTGTGTGCAGGCTGGTCTGATGGTGTGGGTGGGACAGGCAGAGGAACAGGAGACTGGGAGGAGGGAGTTAGTAGAGGGAGGCAGGAGACAGGGACAATGGCTGCCGTCAGTGCTGAGGCCAGAGCCTGGAACGATCGCTGATGGGCAGCCTGACCCGAATGAATGCCCTCCAGGTACGCATTGCTGCGATGAACCTCCCTCTCCACCCCCTGGATGGCATTCAAAAGGGTAGTCTGCCCAACAATGAGCGTTCGGAGGAGGTCAATGACCTCCTCACTGAGGGCAGCGGGGGTAACAGGGGCAGGGCCTGAGGTGCCTGGGGCGAAGGAGATGCCCGGCTTCCTGGCAGAGCGGGCACGGGGCGAACGCTGAGGGGCTGCTGGGAGGGCGGAGATGGTGCGCTGGGTGGCGGCTGTACCTGTAATGGCGGGGGGCACGGATGGTGCCACCCCGCAAGGGAGCTCCCTTCCGAGGACGTGTCCGTGTCGCTGCAGGGTCCAGTCGTCCCCGTCGTGGAGCTCCCCTCGCCCTCCGTCTCACTGGTCCAGTCTGACTCTGTGGCATGGCCCTCCTGGGCCATGTGAGATGCAGCTCCCTCCTGCCCCGATGCCACTTCTCCTCCGCCTGATGATGCTGATGCACACAAGCACAGAAAGACAAACAAAAAGGGGGGGGGAGAGAGAAATAAAGGGATATTGAGTACATGGATCTCCGGTACAGTTAGCGGACATGACAGACACAGATGCCCCCTGCACTAAGTTGCGCACTTGTGGTCCGCTACGCATTCCGTGGAACATGCCCTACACGCCTAGAGTTGACAACTGCACCCATGGATGACACGACCCAGGGATGGCTGTACTGACAAACTACTGAGGGTGGTGGCTGGGGACACAGGGGCTTACGGGGGTGCCCAGCCTACAGATATCGCCCTGGCCTAGGGGGACCCACAGCCTTCCTCCCCCACCCAGACACCTCCACTGCGCGACAACAGAGTAGATAATGCTTGTACTCACCCCCTTGTGTCTGCTGTGCTGCCCTCACGCGCCCATCCAAATCAGGGTAGGCCACCGCCAGGATCCGGAACATCAGGGGGGTCAGTTGACGGCAGGCACCCCGCCTACGTTGGGAGGCCATCCCCAGCAGAGACTCGGCGGTCTTCTTGGTCCCGCGGCGGATGTCCTCCCACCTCTTGCGGCAGTGGGTGCCCCGTCGATGGTGGACCCCCAGGGTCCGGACTCCCTTGGCGATGGCATGCCAAATCCCGATCTTCTCATGGGCGCGGACCTATGTGACACGTACAGGGAGGGAGAAATACCACGTTCAAGTTTGTCTGCATTTTCCCTGCCAGTGGCCCAACGCCCCCCATCCCCGCCAGGCCCCCCGCCAGGCCCAACATGCCCCCCATCCCCGCCATGCCCCCCGCCATGCCCCCCGCCAGGCCCAACATGCCCCCCATCCCCGCCATGCCCCCCGCCAGGCCCAAAATGCCCCCCATCCCCGCCATGCCCCCCGCCATGCCCCCGCCAGGCCCAACATGCCCCCCATCCCCGCCAGGCCCCCCGCCATGCCCCCCGCCAGGCCCAACATGCCCCCCATCCCCGCCATGCCCCCCGCCATGCCCCCCGCCAGGCCCAACATGCCCCCCATCCCCGCCATGCCCCCCGCCATGCCCCCCGCCAGGCCCAACATGTCCCCCATCCCCGCCATGCCCCCCGCCATGCCCCCCGCCAGGCCCAACATGCCCCCCATCCCCGCCATGCCCCCCGCCATGCCCCCCGCCAGGCCCAACATGCCCCCCATCCCCGCCAGGCCCCCCGCCAGGCCCCCAAGCCAGCCAGTGGCCCCAAATCCAGATTGAATTAAACTCACTTGTTGGTCTGGAGGACCGTAGAGTAGCGCATACTGGGGGAGGACCCCATCCACAAGTTTCTCCAACTCCTCTCCAGTGAAGGCAGGGGCCCTTTCCCCAGGCGCAGCAGCCATTGTCCCTTCCAGACTGAGGTCACAGCAACACTTGCAGTATAGGTCCTCTCCTGTGAAAGTTCAAGTCGCAAGTGGATTAGTAGATAGAAAATGGCGGTCACGTCCGCGGCGGTGCGTACCGCGGCGGTGCGTCCCGCCACCGCCGGCGCCCTTCGCCATTGGCTCCTGAAACCCATAGGCTTCAATGTTAACCAATGCGGCTTCGCGCCGCGGTCTTCGCCCGCCGCCCGCCGCGGTGTGCCACGCCAGCGCATTGATTTCACATCCCACTGTCACACTTCACAGGTCAGGCAGCCGCCATTTCCAGGGCCCACATGGCTCTATTTCAACTGCGTCACACAGGCCTAGGCCTTGCATAGCCACTCAGACACGCCATTCACTGCATAGAGAATCGTTTACTGTGCTAGCTGTGAGTACGTACCTGTGGGTTGCTTGACTGTGTGCTCCATGTTGTCCTTCCTAGGCACCGTCCGCTGGGTTTGGCGAGGAGACGGATGAATCCTCCCGTGTACCGACCGCTGGTGGACCTGTCGACAATGGAAGAACGCCACATTATCCTGACCTACCGTCTTAACCGTGCCACTATACATGAACTGTGGGCCCAGCTGGAGCCCGACCTGATGTCCCCCATCTGCCAACCCACAGGGATTCCCCCTCTGGTGCAGGTCATGTCAGTACTCCATTTCTTGGCGAGTGGGTCATTTCAGACAACAGTGGGAATTGCTTCTGGGATGTCTCAGCCCATGTTTTCGAAGGTGTTATCCAGAGTGTTGTCTGCCCTGATGAAATCCGTGAGGAGCTACATCATTTTCCCTGAGGTGGGCGAATTGGCTACAGTGAAGGGTGATTTCTACGCCCTTGGACATATTCCCAACGTCATTGGTGCCATTGATGGGACCCATGTGGCTTTGGTTCCCCCAAGAGACAGGGAGCAGGTGTACAGGAACAGAAAAAGTTACCATTCAATGAACATCCAGGTGGTGTGTTTGGCTGACCAGTACATCTCGCATGTAAATGCCAAATTCCCAGGGTCAGTGCATGACGCCTACATCCTAAGGAATAGCAGCATCCCTTACGTGATGGAACAGCTAGAGAGACACCGTGTATGGCTAGTGGGGGACTCTGGGTACCCCAACCTGTCGTGGCTACTGACCCCAGTAAGGAATCCCCGGACAAGGGCAGAGGAACGGTACAATGAGGCCCATGGGCGTACTAGGAGGGTGATCGAACGCACCTTTGGCCTCCTGAAGGCCAGGTTTCGGTGCCTGCATATGACAGGTGGATCCCTAATGTACTCACCTAAGAAGGTGTGTCACATCATCGTGGCCTGCTGCATGCTTCACAACCTGGCTTTGCGCCGCCAGGTGCCTTTCCTGCAGGAGGATGGTCGAGACGGTGGTGTTGTGGCAGCTGTGGAACCTGAGGAGAGTGACGAGGAGGAAGACGACGGGGCTGAAACAGACAACAGGGACAGAATCATTGAACAGTACTTCCAATAGGACACAGGTAACAATTCAAAGATAATTTAGTAAATGTGAACTACTCTCCTGCATCTCTGCTGCCTGTCTATTTGCCCCAGTGTATGATGACTGAGTTGTGGCTTTTCCCTCCCTATTTCAGATCTGGGGTCCCCACTACGAGTCCTGTGCTTCGTTTCCCCATGGACTACAGCTTTGTGGCAGCTGTTTGTTGACTTCACCATGTACAAGAACATATTTGCACTGTCATGTCAATTACAATATATTGAAATCACAGCCAGACTCCAGATAGTTTTGTGCAAAATAGGTGTTTATTGAAGTGCTCAAAATGGGATGGGTGGTTTCAAGTGGGTGGGGGCTATGGTGAAGGAATGTCCATGGCAGAGTCCAGAGTAACAGTCACACAGGTGCATTGTCCAGAGGCCTGTGGAGAGATGGAGCATGGGCAGTTCAAGGATGGACAGGGTGACAATGTGGGACAGTGGGATGACATCAGGTGGTATCCATTGCTGGCGGGGGTCTTGACATCCTACTCTGTCTTCTTGCGAGATCTCAGGGCCCTCTTGCGGGGTGGTTCTTCTCCTGCAGGAGGTGGGGGTCTGGTGGGCTGCTGCTGTGCGGGGGCCTCCTGTCCACTAGCGCCGGCGGAGGTGGTTGGCTGTTCTTGGTCCAGGCTAGTGGCAGGGGCCCTTGGGTGTTGTTGAGTGTCCGCCCTGGTGTTGACGAGGTCCAGCAGCAGCCCTACCATGGTAACCAGGGTGGAGGTGAGGGCTCTGATGTCCTCCCTGTACCCCCGATAGTGTTCCTCCTGCAGTACCTGGATCTCCTGGAACCGGGCCAGTACCGTCGCCATCGTCTCCTGGGAGCGGTTGTATGCTCCCATGATGGTGGTGAGGACCTCGTGGAGAGTGGGTTCCCTGGGCCCGTCCCCCCCCTGTCGCACAGCTGCCCTCCGAGTTGCCCTGTTTCCCTGGGCCTCTGCCCCCTGGCCGGTGTGCCCACTACCACTGCCCCCAGGTCCCTGTTGTTGTTGGGGTGGTGGGTTATCCTGGGTGCCCTGTAGTGGTAGACACACCGCAGATTGACGCGCCCTGGAGACAGAGGCATGGGCCCGCTGGGTGGGAGCTGTGCCGGTGTTCCCAGAGGGGTTTGGGTCTGTAGTGGCCTGGGCCTGTGTGAGGGGAACCGACTGTCCAGAGGTCCCCGATGGTCCGGGCTGGTCATCGGTGTCCAGGTCGACAGAGCTGCTGTCATCGCTGACGGCCTCTTGGGTGGGGGGGGTGGAGAATTCTGGGCCCTCCGCGGCGGTGTGTTGACGGTCGGGTCCTGCAGGGGTATAGAGGTATGGTTATAGTTTCAATGTGTGCCATATGGGTGTATCTGTGGGTTCCCGTGTCCCCAAGTGCTGGCATTCGTGTGTGGGGGCTTTGGTGAGGGTGGCTTGTGGGGGGGATGTGTATATGCATTGGGCATGCTTTGGTGATGGGTGTCCATGCTTAGTGGACGCATGCAGGCCTAGGTTTTGGGATGTGTGGGTTGTGATGGTGAGACATTGGCGGGGAATAGGTGTGCTGGGGGTGGGGGTGAGGATGGTGGTGGGGGTGAGGATGGTGGTGGGGGTGAGGGTGGGGGTGAGGATGGTGGTGGGGGTGAGGATGGTGGTGGGGGTGGGGGTGAGGGTGGGGTTCGAGGATGGGGGTGAGGGTTGGGGTATGATTTGGCATGCAGGTGGGGGGGAAGCAGTAGTGAAGCTTCAACTTACCAGTATCCATTCCTCCGCCGACTCCTGCGAGGCCGTCAGGATGCAGGATGTTCAAGACTTCCTCCTCCCATGATGTAAATTGTGGGGGTTGAGGTGGGGGTCCTCCGCCAGTCTTCTGCACGGCGATGTTGTGCCTGGATACCATGGAACGCACCTTCCCCCGTAGGTCGTTCCATCGCTTCCTGATGTCTTCCCGATTTCTGGGGTGCTGTCCCACAGCGTTGACCCTGTCGACAATCCTCTGCCATAGCTCCGTCCTCCGGGCAATGCTGGTGTATTGGACCTGTGTGCCGAACAGCTGGGGCTCTACCCGAACGATTTCCTCCACCATGACCCTGAGTTCTTCGTCTGTGAAGCGGGGTTGTCTTTGGGGTGCCATGGGGTGGTGTGTATGATGTGTGGGGTGGAGTATGTGTATTTAAGTGTGTTGAGTGTGGTGGTGTGTGTTGTTTTGTGTGTGGATAGTGTGTGGGTGATGGTGTGGAGTGGCTGTGGCTGCTAGTTTGTGGATGGTGGTGTCTCGCTCTGGCCTTCTTTCAGCATTTTTTTGCGTAGGGGTTTGTGGGTGATGTGGGTGTGTGTTTTATATTGTATTGTGTGTGTGGGAGTGGTGTGTGTATGTGTATCAGGTGTGTGGGATTCAAATCGTCCAATGTGGCTGAGTTTTGTTCGTTTGTGTGTATTCTGACCGCGGCGGTGTGTGCCGCCAATGGAATACCGCGTTTGAATGACCGCCGCGTGGATTCGTGGGTCGTAATGGCATGGGCGTATTTCTGTTGGCGTGGCGGTGGAGGTTTTGTCACCTCCACTTTTCCGTCCGACCGCTGGTCTGGCGGTCGGTTGTGGCTGTTGGATTTTTGGAGGTTTGCCTTCTGCGGGTCAGAATGACCGTGGCGGGTTTCCGCGACCGCGGCGGGATTATGGAGGATTTATGACCGGCGGTAAGTGCATTTTACCGCCGGGGTCAGAATGACCCCCACAGTCTTACATTCGGAAGGAGAAAATGTACAGAAAGATAATGGGCAGTAACATTTGTTTTTTCTATTCTGTGTTCACCCATGTCTCCCAATAAAAATGGTACCTCACCTGTTTGGATAGGCCTAGTGCCCGTGACGGGAAACGCCCCAAAAAGCAAAATGGACACATCACATTTTTATATTGAAATCTGCCGCGTTTTTTGTTGTGTCTAGCTGTGGATTTTGGCCTCTAGCTCAGCCCGCACCTAGTGAAACCTAGCAAACTTGTACATTTATGGAAAGCAGACATCTAGGGGAATCCAGGATGGGGTGACTTGTGGGGCTCTCACAAGGATCTATTACCCAGAATCATTTGCAAACCTCAAAATTTGGCAAAAAAACACTTTTTCCTCACATTTTAGCAGTGGAAAGTTCTGGAATCACCCAGCATTCCACCAAGTCTCCCAATAATAATGGTACCTCACTTGTGTGGGTAGGCCTAGTGCCCGTGACAGAAAATGCCCCAAAACACAACGTGGACACATCACATTTTCTGAAAGAAAACGTACCTGTTTTTTACAAAGTGCCTAGCTGTGGATTTTGGCCTCTAGCTCAGCCGGCACCAAGGGAAACCTAGCAAACCGATACATCTTTTAAAACTAGACACCTAGAGGAATTCAGAAAGGGGTGACTTGTGGGGCTTTCACCAGGTTCCGTTACCCAGAATCCTTTGGAAAACTCAAACTTTGGCAAAAAAACTATTTTTCCTCACATTTCGGTGATGGAAAGTTCTGAAACCTGAGGGGAGCCACAAATTTCCCTTCACCCAGTATTCCCGAAGTCTCCTGATAAAAATTGTACCTCACTTGTGTGGGTAGGCTAGTGCCCGCGACAGTAATGGATCACACAAGGGCCAATGGTAGTCCTTGCATGAGGGCTATTGTTAACCCTTGAGTGATCCATTCCGGACTATGCACATGCACACAAGTAGGGTTGTGTTTTTATCAGAACAAGCGGAGAAACACTGGGTAGAAAGAATTTTGTGGATCCCTGCACATTTCTGTAGTTTTTGTGATGAAAAAGCAAGGAAAATAGTGTTTTTAATCAACATTTCACTTTTGCAGGGTATTCTGGTTAAGAAAACTTTGTGAATTCCAAACACGCCACACTTCTGTGGACTGCCTCAGTGTCTAGTTTTCAGAAATGTCTGCATTTGGTAGGTTTCCCTATATGGCCGCTAAGCTCAGGACCAAATATTCAGGTTACTGTCTTACAAAATGAGGCTGTTTTGTGGTATGTAATTTTGATGTCTCCACAATCCGTTTTGGGTACTTCCCTGTTGTGGTCACTTGCCCACTCACTAAAGTGAGGCAGTTTTTCTCTGGAGACTTAGGGAAATGCTGGATGGTAGAAAATTTGTGGCTGCCTCCAGATTCCAGGACTTCCCCTCACTGAAGTCACTGAAGGCAAATGTGTTTTTTAAAGCAAAGTTTGTGATTTCAAGGGGATTCTGGGTGAAGGAAAACTGGTGAGAGCCACGCACGTCCTGCCCCTTGGACTTCCCTGGTACTAGTATTTTAAAGTTAATCCAGCACTCACACTGGTTGTTTTTAGCACCTCCAGAAATTATGGTTTCAAAGCATGACTACTTATCAAGTATCTGAATATTGAAACCAAGCCTTCTGAAGGTGGGCCATAAAGCCGCGTCCAGGCACCAACCTCCTTATGGTCCACTCACACGCCATTCATGCACAACAAACAACCCTTTCATACCGCCGGCCACGGACCCAATCCAACCAATCACTGCACTCACATTAACTTACCGCTGCCAGACAAGGGCCCATCACATTCATACGCCACAGGACGGAATACATTTGACTACATTTTACCACCTCCTTCTTCCTGAACATTACCGAAGGCAAGCGTAACGAACCTTTACTAATGACTCCCATGGCAGCCACCTGAGGCTCAGGAAGACATGTTTTTCATGTGCCTTTAGCGCACTCACTGTGCTAAATCCAACTCCTACCATTGTGTGGATGCAAGTTGGGGGTGTCCGAGTATGCTGTGCAAAGCGATTCCTCGAACTGAGCGAGCATATCTACCTTTGAAACTAAGGCAGACATGCTGGGAAATTCTCGCGATGTTCCCTAAAGAGAAGGTCATAGGCTATAAAAAAAGGTATTGTTTGGCACACAGGGGCGTACGTGAGAACGTAGCATATGTCCCAGCCAACATGATGTGCAGTGCTGTGACTGTAATGCACTTATCATACAGCAAATTGAACATCTACTAAGTTCTGATGGAGGATGAACATGAAATTCAGTTCAAACACTGACCCATACATGTCCTTGTCCTTCAGTGCTGGGATGGCACCAATGGGTTTGAACCCATAGGTGTAGATGATGTACATCTGTACTACCTTTACTATCCGTCTTCTACCTGTGCAATATCACTGTGAAGGCACGCATACCATCAGCTTTCTTATCCATTCATGTCTGTCCTCATCACAGTCCTGACTAAACCAGTACAATTGGCAAGTGAACTTATACTAGTTTGTGCGTGTAAGTTGGGGGTGTCGAGAATGCCTTGGGAGGCCTATCCCTCGAACTGAGCGAGCATATCTACAGTTGAAACTAAGGCAGGCATGCTGGTGAAGAAATCCTAAGGTCTCTAAAGTAAAATGTCAAACAAATATCCTGTGGGACTCATTCACCAACACTTCTACTTTTGTTTTGAAAGTGAAACTACAAATTGAGTTTGCACACTTTCAAACAAGTAGAAATGTTGGTGAATTTGTCCGACAGGACTTTTGTTTGACTTATTACACTTACTCTGGTGGCCTTGTGTAGCATACACAAGTTCCCTAACAAGGACTTCAAAATTCAGAAAAGCTTTTAACATTTTGCCACATAGGATACTCCGTGACAATGTGGCATATGTTCTGTCCACTATTATGTGCAGAATGGGGACTATAATGCATGTTAATTGAACAGAACACCTACCACGTTCTAACGGTGGATATAGGTGTCAAGCAGGCCATAAGGAAGTCCATGATTTCCTGAAGTAAATGAAGTAAAAGTCTGTGGCTGCTTGCCTAACGAAGCAGTGGCCCACGGACGTTCAGTATCCATGCACAGCCACTGAAAGGATTACCCAACGGCAGCTTCACATCAGTCAATTTTCCAGAACTTTGCTTTAGTATGATACAACGTAAAGCAAGTAGGGACACAGAGGCCTGGTTGAGATGGGCACTGGGGACAGTAATACCGACTCTCCTGCTGCTTTCCATGCTTCGAGCACACTTTACAGCGACAAAATGGACAATCCTTTTTGGGTGTTTTAGGAATGCGATCAGCAAAGTGTCGCTCCTGCAGCCTTGCCACATCCTCCAGAACATATGAGGTGGAGGCTGCTGCTGCTTCTGTAACAGCAGTGATGCTTTCAATTACAGACAAATGGAAGTCAAGCAAAGTCATGAGTCTTCCTGTGGTTGTCTGGTGTTAAACAACATACGCACTGTATGTTGCCATCTGGATCAGGTGGGTAAACGGTTTCTTGTACCAAGTGCGAGTTTTACGACATGCATTGTATGGTTGAAGAACCTGGTTGTTCTTGTCCACTCCGCCCATGTACTTATTGTAATCAAGTATACAGATAGGCTTGTGGACTTGGGCCATCTGACCCCAAACCGTGATGGGGGAAGTGCTCTCATAATGAATTGTAGTGAGCATGTATACATCACGCCTATCCAAGAACTTGACTGCGAGCAGTTTGTTGGAACACAAGGCAGTAGTCTGGGATTTCTGGAGCTTCTTTCAAACAAGCTCCTGTGGGAATCCTTTGCGGTTACAATGAACTGTACCGCAGGCCACAGTGCTAGCTTTGTAGAGCTCACTGAACAGCTCTATTCCTGTATAGAAATTGTCCACATAAAGGTTATGACCTTTGTGAAGGAGTGGCTGGACAGCTTCCCATACAATCCTACCTGTGACCCTTAATGCAGGAGGGCAACCTACAGGGTTTAGGGTAGAGTCCTTCCCTGTATACACTCTCAAGCTGTACACATAGCCAGAAGAGCTCTCACACAGCATGTACAGTTTTATGCCATGGCGAGCTCTTTTGCTTGCAATGTACTGTCTGAACAGCAGCCGTTCTTTGTACAGGATCAAGGATTCATCGGCTGCTATATTCTTTCCAGGAGTATAGATCTCTGGAAACCTGGCAAACAAATGTTCCATGACAGGCCGAATTTTGAACAACCTGTCAGGGTCTGGATGGTCCCGGGGCAATGCAGCAGGATTGTCATTGAAATGCAGCATGCGCTGCAGTAGCGAAAAGCGATCACTACTCATGTATGGTGCGAACATCGGGGTTACCCAAACTGTGCGAGTCGTCCAGTAGGACTGCAAGGTGGGTTTCTGTAAAAAAAACATTTTGAGCATAAGGCCCCAAAATATCTCCAGCTCCACCAGCGAAGTGGGAGTCCATTGGTGTGCCCTAGAACGGGGCCCTAGAGTGCCTCCATGCTCCCCCAGAAATTGGTCTGCACCAAATTTGTTTGCTGCACAATTTCCTGAAGGAAGTCAACATCCAAAAATAGATGGAAGTAGTCGAATGGCAAAAAGACTTTACATCCAGCGTCACCAGTAAAACGCTGGATGTAAATCCGCTGGGTGGAATTTGGGGCTGAACTAAATTGGGGGGCTGCCAAGAGAGCACTCTTTCTGTGCTTGCAGCCACATGCACCTGCTTTCTGGGTTCGGCTAACCCACTGTTACCCCGCCGCACAGACTGTGCTTGCAAAGAGACAGCACAACTGTCATCATTGTCTGCCTAAGAATCACTGGAAGAGGTGTTGTCGGATAGGACTCCGCCGAATGAAAAATCACTCCCAGATTGTGCCCCATTGTCCTCTCTCTCAGATGCTGTCTCTGTCTCTGATCCTGCCTCAGAGCTATCCTCCATAACCTGAGTTAGGGCTTGAGCAGCAGTCATCCAATGAGACGTCATCTCTGCTACTGGCTAAACTGTCCCTCTGAAGTACTAGCTTACGTAGAAGGCAGATAGTGTCACAAAATTGCTTGTGGTTGTGTGTGATGTGTCCAATAGTAAATGCCGTCACCTTACCATTGCTTTTTCTCTGAATCAGCAGAGTCTCTGAAGACACTGAAAAAAAAGAAAGACACACTATTACTTCACCTTACCACATACCTATCATCACATCCTTTAGCGCTGGTGGCACCCAGTGCGACAGTCATTTTTGGTGCTCTGCCTCCCATGACCTCCTCTTCTAAGTCCCTCAGTAGCACCCATCAAACGTGCCCCTCATATCTCCATAGCCCCCCTCCATATACATTTCATTTGTTTTAAAGCGCAGGTAATGCCTATCTTTACTAATCCACTCAGCTAAATACAGGTATATCCTTTGCAGCAGGCATATAAACCATCTGCGCTACTTTATGGTGTCACAAGCCATGCGTGTTCAGAAGCCCGTTTTTGCGGGCGAAACGCGTTGTGCGAGTAATAAACGCTATGACTGCATCAGCTTGAGGGTGCATCATTTATTGTTTGTCTTGATGTTGGAATTAATTGCCAATTTGCTCCACTGGTGGAGATGCACCACCTCCACGGGTACTTACTTCAGGAGGAGCAACTGTTTGTTGTAATATATATACATACATATCTATAGAGAGATTTGTCTCTCGTTACATATATATATATATACATATACATATATATATATTTGTGTATATATATATTTATATAAATATATCACTAAAGATATATATAGAAATAAATATATATATATATATATATATATATATATATAGAGAGAGAGAGATGACTCACTCTCTACATCACTTCTTTTTTTTAATACGTGTGTGCTTTCCATGGGGCCAATCGTGACCCCATGGCAAAGCACACATTTTATAAAAAAGCATTTGCAATACAATGGGTCTTGCGTTTGCTCGAGTTAGAGCTATTAGCGTTGTAAACACCATCCGGACTTTTCCTGCCACATAAACTGAAAAGTAAAACAGTTTCACATGAGCGAGCCAACGGCCGCTATGAGCACAAAGAAAACACACAAACGGAAAAAGAATTTTGCTTGCAGTGAAACGTATTGGTAGAAGTGCAATTATCCATTACCTATGCATGCCTTTCACTAATTAAATCAAGCTAATTTTAAAAGGCAAGCCCACGAACCAACCAAACTGATGGGCTTGACATGGGCGTGGTTAAAAGCCCACAGACAGATTACACCATGGACATAGGGGGTCAGCCAAAGTGCTGACCCCAACATTTTTATTTAAAAAAAAAAATTATTCCCTCAGGAGCGAATATGACCCCCCCAGAGAGAATTGTTTAAAAAAAATTATAAATATTGCCCCCCGGGGGTTGGCCCGTGTAAGAAGGGACGACCCGCCATTGTTTTGTTTTTTTAAAATAAAAGAAAAATATTCTTTTTACTATTTGGGGGGCGTGTTTACCCCCCCAGAGGATCCCCAACATCTATTTTTTAATAACTGTGCACCCACAGGGGGGGCCGCCCCACTCACAATGGAGCCGACCACCTCTAAACAATATCCCTGGTGTCTAGGGCCATTTCCTGGCCATGGAAACGCTGTGATCCATGGCCAGGAAACGGTGCCAGGAGACTCTCCCCTTTCCATCGATGCCTCCTGCCATCTGGGGAGGCCGTTTTGGCCTTTTTTTCCCCACCGGAGTGGAGAGAGGAAGCTCACCTGCTCCTCTGCTGCTTCGGTGGGGAAAAATGTGACGTCAGCGTGTCACAGAGGGGCGGGTGGAGATGCAGAAGTTCTTCCGCATCTCCCGGGGTTAATTAAAAATAAATAAATCCTCAGGTGCATTACACCAGAGGATTTCTTAATGCCCTCCCTGGTGTCGGCCAATGGTTGTGACCCGCACCAGGGAGGTAGTGTGGGCGTCGGCCACTGGCCAACGCCCGCACCAAAGGGGCTAAAGGTTTTCCCATATTGTTAGCTTTCCTATATTCTCCACCTTGGGAAGCAACTTCTTACTACAATTATTAAGCTAGGGTTATCTCTGTGCCACAGCTGGATCCGAGAGTTTTTTTTAGTTAATACTATAAATACAATATTTAGGAGAAATTAGGAGATACCACCTCACATATTCTAACATCTGTCTTATAGCTGTAGAGAGTTTTACGCCAGTTTGATTTTGTCATCTTCAAAAAGAGGTGAGCAAACCTAAAATGGTACTGGAAGAGGTTCACGGTTCCTTGTTTGGGTAGAGGAGTTGGGAGACTCTTTTTTCAAAGATAAGAGGCCCCTCTCCCAACAGAAGAAATTACAGGGGTGGTGAAACGATATACCTCTGACAGAAAATGTTCCCTCAAGCTTTCATTGAAGACACTCACTTCATCCTCCTGTCTCACTTCAACTACTCATATGATACAATTCACAGAAGTATAAGATTAGTCAATACTTCATGCTCCAGCACATTCTAACATCTCCTAGTATATTCAAGCGTGTGCAATAACATTGTAGCACTCTAGGTCTTCAAGGCTTGTGCAGTGTAACTGAACCCAGAACTTTTAGGAGCTACTGACGTGTCCATAAAGCAGCAATTCCTCTCCAATACAAATATCATTCAGCCTATAAAGTACAGCGAATCACTCATTCAGCTACTAACACCTAATTTACTAGTGGGATATTGACAGTTGCCTGTTACAGTTTTTCCTTGTTTGGAAAAATATCAGCACAAAGGTGGGGTAAATGAAATGTGAACTATGTCCCAGTCACAGCACCTGTCCATAATACGTTTAGGTTGTATAATTAGAAAATAGAAATGTCGGTCCTTTACATACCGTCTCCACCCGACGCCTTCCACATTGCCCAGAGGGCAGGGTGCAGTGTAATTATGAAGTTGGACATGTACTTTTAACTTTTACATGCCCTGGTAGTGAAAAACTCTTAAATTTCCTTTTCATTACTGCACGGCCACGTTCTTCTATAGGATAACATTGGAATTACCTCATTAAATTCATTAAGTTCTACCTTCTAATTGGGAGCATGTAGATATCAGATTTGGAGTCTAAAGGATTGTAATTATAAGCACTCTTTAATGGTAAAGTCAGATTTTTCATCACCATCCTGAAAATGTCACTTTTAGTAAGTTGTCATTTTCTTGTCCTCTTTATTGGCTGCAGTCTATTCCTGCCTATTCCTACACGTGACTAAATGTAGTAGGCAGCTGGTCTTTCTGTATTGCTCCCAGACAGTGATACAAAGGAAAGGGAGGTGGTGGCAGAATGGACCACACTGAGTTAACGAGGGTGAGGAGCTGTCACCTACCACACTTGCACATCACAAAGGTTCTGCCTGAGAACTCTCACAAAGGGCTTGATGCTGGTCTATTGTGACCTCAGACAAGCTGGGGCCGGGGCAGGGAGGAAGGGAATGCCTGACACCTCTAGGGGGGAGTGGAAACCTCTGGAAGCTTCTGTTGTAATATAGGTGTTGTAATATAGTTTATATATCACATGTTAGTACATATAGGTTAAGCTATAGAAAAGTACATAATAGAATAAATTGGTTGTTAGAGCATACAATTAATTAGGAATGGTTGTACCCTTTTCCCCCCACCTTCTATAATGGGACAATCGGAATGTTGAGAGAGGAGGGTGGATTAGAATGCTGGAGGTGACAGGAGAAGCAGAAGGGAAGCTTGTGAAGTGAAGGGACGATTGGAGAATTGGAGATGGAATAAAGTCTGATTCTACAATTCCTTCAGGCTCTGAATGATTATATCACTGGCGACGAGTTGGTGCGTAAGGGGGCACCTCCATCTCCACCCCTTTTAAAGTTTTTCTTCAATTGCCATCTTCATACTGGGAACCCCGTAAGTTTCTTCTTTGCCATTATCAGTAATGAAGTGAATGAACATATAAGGCAAGGGGGGGCCCAACGGAAAAACGTGTTTGGAAGATTTAATTTGACTCTGTGTGACTCTGGAGAAGAGTATTCAGCGTTGCTTAATTTTCTTCTAATAAAAAAAAACCCAAAAAAATCTAAAGCTATCAACGTAGTGCGAGCGATCGTGTGAAGTCTCTTTTCATTTTATTAACATGGGAAGAAGAAGGCGCTATTTTCTGGTCAGCACGATGTTTTGCCTCTGAGGTGCGTCATCGTTTACGGGAAGGGAAACAAACGGAATTTCAAGACTGTCAACGGAGCGTTGGAAACAGGAACGCGCTGTCAGCAACAACTGTCAACGAGGCAAGCGAGCGAACGGAGTTCTTTTCCGTTGCTACAACCTGGCAGGCAAGCAAACGCATGTAATTCTTCTTTTATATGGATTGGCTTTTAAAGTATAACGAGCTTCTGCCTAGCCAGCGCGGTACAGTTCAAAGCTTTATACATTGACAAGCGGACACACGTAATCTTCTTTTACACGGATCGGTAAAGTATAACGAGCTCCTTTCAAGCTAGCGCGTTACAGTTCAGAGTATACTGACGGGCACAACAAATTACTTGAACTTTCCACAAGTGTTACTGAATTTTAGACGGCAACGTAATGAACATGTCAAACGACAAGGCCTATTAACCACTGATTGGCACAGCTCAATAATTCTGTCAGGCACAACGTTTGACGTCCACAGATACAATCGTATTTTCTGTACATATTACAATTGGAGTTAATGTATTGTTTAGGTATTTTCATATTGAAGGGGATAGAATATTGTAATCATTTAGCTTAGGTCAGCTCATGTGTAAAGTGTAGCTTAGGTCAGCTTATGTGTAAAGTGTTTTACAAATGTGCTGGTGCAACTATAATTAATTTTACATTCAGCTTATTTCGACTTATGTGTAAAGTGTTTTACAAATTTCCTGTGTTCAGCTAAGAATTAATTTTAACAATTAGTTGTAGCAACGAGAAATTACTGTCACCATGGCAGCTGCTGGCATGTCGTAACCAGTTCCTTTTTTTAATGAAATGGGGGAACCTAACGTGCCATGGAAAGAATGGATAAAAATATTGGAGTCATACTTAATTTCTATCGGAGGGGATAAATTCAACCCTGTCAGGAAACAGCATATTCTGTTACTTAATTTAGGTACCCATGGCAGGAAAATCTATGAATCTCTGCCAGAACCACATGTACTTGAAGGGCAAGCACAGGATGAGTATGTAACCACGTATTTGAAGCTGGAAAAACAGTTTGGGGACAGAATTAATGTAGTTCTCGAACATCACAAGTTCTTCTCTCGTAGCCAAGGGAAGCAAGAAAATGTAGTCAGTTACATTGCTGCACTAAGAGGGCTAAGTTCCTTATGTAATTTTGGAGAGCTAAATGATTCTTTCATACGAGATCAATTGGTTCGTTGCACGAACAATGTTAAAATACAAGAAAAATTACTTCAAAGGCAACCTGATTTACAAGAAGCCATTGAAATAGCAAAATCTATTGAGCACACGGCCATTTGTTTACAGGAAATCAGGTCCTCAAATCCAATTGAACAAGTAAATGAAATTGCAAATAACACTACTGATGAGAAAATCCTAAAGGTAAAAACTGGTGAAAAAGTAATGCACAGACAATCTAATCTTAGAGATGGGCTATCGTGCTACCGTTGTGGAAGTAATAATCATTTAGCCAATTCTATTTCCTGTCAGGCAAAATCAGCAATATGTAGAAAATGTAATAAGAGAGGTCATTTTGCTAGGGTGTGCAAGAATATATCCAAAGCAGATAAAGAATCTGATAATAGGAAATGGGATGAAAATCCTCAATCAATTAAGAAAATTGTGCTTCAAGTCAAGACAAAAGAAAATGGTCATTCGCAATACCCTGAATGCACAATTTCAATTAATGACAGAAACATAAGGGTTTATGCAGATTCATGTTCTCCATTTACTATAATAAATGCTTCTGATTTCCGCAATGTGAGGAATGATAATGAAATTGAATTAGTAAGACCTGATGTTAACCCTAAAGGGTATAATAAAGACCCTATTCATCTTAAGGGCATGTTCAAAACGGTTATTTCTTTTAAGGGCCGTTCCACAGTGGGAAAAGTATGTGTAGTAGAGGAAGGATCTAGCTTACTTGGATGGCAACATCAAAGAGAGTTAGGAATTAAACTAGACCCTAATGATCCTGAACAGGTATTGAGTGTAGATACATCTATCGTGAATGATCAAATTTTCAAGGAGTTCCCTGAAATATTTTCTGAGAGGCTAGGTCGACTAAGAAATTTCCAACATAAAATTAAACTGAAACCTAATTCCAAACCGGTAGTGCATAAAACAAGACCCATTCCGCACCTTTTGAAAGATGCAGTCAAAAAAGAATTGGAAAGATTAGAAGCCTTAGGTTTCATACAACCTGTTGAGTGCTCAGAGTGGCTTGCGCCCATAGTTATAGCTAAAAAAAATGGTTGCAATGACATTAGGATCTGTGTTGACCTAAGGGACCTAAATAGAAGTATCTGGGTTGAGAGACATCCCCTTCCTAGAATTAATGAATTACTAAGCACAATGGGTGAAGCTGTTTATTTCTCGGTACTTGATCTTTCAAGTGCGTACCATCAGGTAGAATTGCATCCTGAATCTAAATTTCTTACTGCTTTTACCACACCTTTGGGGTCATTTATGTTTAACAGGATGCCCTTTGGACTTGCATCAGCAGCTGCTGTATTCCAGAAGATCATGCAGCTTATCTTGGGTGATGCAAAGAATACCCTCTGTTTTCAGGATGACATCTTAATTTATGGAGCCACTGAGGAAGAGCATAATATAAATCTAAGGAATGTATTGAACAAACTGAAAACTGCGGGACTTACCTTAAAGAAAACAAGTGTCGCATTGGAGTAAATTCAGTAGAGTACTTAGGGCATGTCATTTCTAAAGATGGGTTCAAACCCAAAACATCACTAGTGGATGCAGTAAAAAAAAGCTGAGGCTCCAAAGAATAAAGATGAATTAAGATCTTTCCTTGGTCTTGCAGAGTTCATGGCGAAGTATGTCAGAAATTTTTCATCGATCTCGTTTAGCCTCAGAGAGTTACTTAAAAGTCATGTACCGTACAATTGGTCAGAGCACCATAATGATGCATTCAAAAAAATTAAAATAGCTATAACTAATGCACCGTGTCTGTGTAGTTTCGATCATAAAAGAAAGACTATCCTTACCACAGACGCTAGTAATTTAGGTATAGGTGCGACTTTATCTTAAATAGTGGAAGGAGATGAGAGAATTGTAGCATTTGCATCTAGATCTTTAACTAAAGCAGAAGCCAACTATTCAGTCATTGAGAGGGAGGCTTTAGCGTGTTACTGGGCCATTAAACATTTTAAATTTTTCCTGTGGGGCATTCAGTTTGATCTAAGAACCGGTCATAAACCCTTGGTTTTTGTTTTCTCTACTAAAGGATTTTCCAACAGCACACCTAGAATCGCTAGATGGATTTTAGGTTTGGAAAACTTTTGTTTCAAAATTGAATATCTGCCTGGCAACAAGAATAAAGCTGCTGATTTTTTATCTAGAGTTCCATTAAACATTAATGAGGACTTTGTAATTGAGGAACACCCCATATTGATGATCAACATTCCTTCGGTCAGTAAGGAGGAATGGGTTTCTGCTTCCCAACTAGATGAAACCTTATTGTTACTCAGGACTAAAGCGAAAGAAGGGTGGCCATCATTGAGGAAAGATGTAGAAGAGATAATTAGCAATTATTGGGAAGTTAGATATGAAATCAATGAAAATAATAATCTTGTGTTCAGAAATGATAAGATCATACCGCCACAAAGTCTGAAACACAAGATCATTGCATTGGCCCACGAGGGGCATTTAGGCAGAAGTCTCACCAAATCTAGATTGAGAGAAAGATTTTGGTTTCCGAATATGGATGCTATGGTTGAGCAGGAAATTAAAACTTGTTCCATTTGTGCTCTCAGTGACAAAAGTAAGATTGTTCACAAAGCCCCTATATCTCCTGTAGAAGTACCAGATAAACCTTGGGTAAAAGTAGCGTTTGATATTATTGGCCCTATCAATTTTTCTGGAGTAACTAAAAAATTTGGTTTAGTCCTTGTTGATTATCAATCACATTGGATTGTTACGAAGTTAGTTAATATAATAACTACTGATGCTGTTGTTAATTTTCTCAAGGATACTTTTGCCACGGAGGGTATTCCAGAAACTCTTATCATGATAATGGAGTTCAATTAACCTCCTCAGTGATGAAGAATTTCCTCGATTCTATGGGTGTGAAACATCTTACCACCGCTCTTTATTGCCCTAGAGCTAATGGTTTAGCAGAAAGGACAAATCGTATGATTAAAGAGTGTATTCAACTAGCCAGCATTAATAAGTTAAATGTTGAAAATGCGATCAGAGATATGTTATGGGCGTACCACACCACCCCCAATTCGATCACTAAGGTGTCCCCTTTTACAGCATTGAAGGGCAGGAAACCATGTACAAATTTTTTTCCTGTCTGGTTAGGGGGTGGGGAAAAAAGTGAGGTTTCCACTCATCTTAGTAAAATCAGGATCTCTAGGCACCAAGAGAAGTATAACAACAGATATGATAACACACAGGGAGTGAAAAAACAACAATGGAAACCCAATGATCAAGTATATGTAAAGAAACCTGTGGGTAGTATGCGAGCAGGCATGAGAGACACAAAATTCATGGGTCCTTTCCGCATTAACAAAGTAAAGAGTAATGTAGTGATATTAGAAAACGGTCAATGTTGGAGCATGGACAGACTAGTCAAGCATCCGGTATTCAGTGGAGAAAAAAGAGAGAACATCGCGGAAGAATCTATACCTGAAGAGTTGAAGAAGGACTCATCTTCAAGCAAGTTCCAAAGGAGAATGAGTTGTCGTCGGGTCAACCCTCCAACATGGCACAAGGACTATGATATAACCACTTGAAGATCAGTCTACTTACCGGAAGTGCAAATTTGCATACTGTAAAGTTTTTGGAAACATAGTTGTTATGTATGAACAAGGAATATTGGTAATCATAGGTGGAAAATAATCTTTTGTTTAGTTTTTAAGGGGGAAAGATGTGTTGTAATATAGGTGTTGTAATATAGTTTATATATCACATGTTAGTACATATAGGTTAAGCTATAGAAAAGTACATAATAGAATAAATTGGTTGTTAGAGCATACAATTAATTAGGAATGGTTGTACCCTTTTCCCCCCACCTTCTATAATGGGACAATCGGAATGTTGAGAGAGGAGGGTGGATTAGAATGCTGGAGGTGACAGGAGAAGCAGAAGGGAAGCTTGTGAAGTGAAGGGACGATTGGAGAATTGGAGATGGAATAAAGTCTGACTCTACAATTCCTTCAGGCTCTGACTGATTATATCAGCTTCCTTCCACTTTAAAGGAAGATCTAGATATAAATTTGGAATTCAGACAACAACACTTTAGTAAACTTCTGGACCTGTGGATACTTTGCCAGGAAGAAGGACTGCTGTGCTGCTGAAAGAAATGCCACCCTACTGAACTGCTCCTCTGAAAGAGTGGTGCCCTACTGGGCTAATCTGTTGCCTGCTGCCTTCTTGCCTGAGTGAGAAAGAGAGGGCCTGTATCTGTTGAACCCAGGACCCCAAATGACTCCAAAGGCTAGTTGGCTAGCCTCCTGACTACAGCCTCAGGGCCAAAGGGCCTTAACAACCTTAATCCCAGCACCTGGACTCTGCCATCTGTGAGTACTACCCTGCCAAGTGGTGCCACTCCAGTTCTGGACCCTTGGAAGACGGCCTGAGGATGCCCTGCCAGCATAACAGAATCAACGTATCTCCTCTGCTGCATATGCAATTCTAAGCAGAACTGACACATCGCCTATGCTGTGAGGGTTCTCCCAGTGCCATGACTCTGCATCGACTTTGCAGTCCGCTTTGAAACTGCTACTGTGCTAAGCTTCACTGACACATACCCTTGCATCACAACTCTCTTGTCAACGGCAGCCTCAATGAAGTGCAGGTTTTCTCATCTCAACCTTGTACCTCTTTGAAAACAATGCATCCCCTCAACTGCACAACGCATAGTCAACTCTGGACTTTGCATCAAAAGCACTTGTCCACAGGATCTTCGATGACAACGTAGGACCTCACATCACAGTTTTGCAGCTCCTCTAAACCAATGCATCTCTTCGGCTGCTCAGTGCATCCTCGATGTGGGACCTCGCAATGTTCCACAACAAGGATTTAAGGTACTCATATTCAGTAGGGTCCCTGTAGCAAGCCCGTGCACTATTGTGGTCAGCCTCAACTCGTGACTTTTTCCTGGTCTGGCCCAACTGGATAGCCACAGTTGGCAATTTATGATTTTTGGCACTATTTTAACTGAAATCTTTAAACTTTCATATTTCCAGTTCTACTGATCGTATGTTTTTATGATATGTTCTTGCTTAATTAATGAGAATGTACTCAATTTGTTTAAATTGGTTGTGTTTTCACTTCATAGCTGTTTGAAATGCTGCATACATTCTTCACACATTGCCTTTAAATTAAGCCTGACTGCTCTGTGCCAAGCTACCAGTGGGTGGAGCACAGGTTAATTTAGGATTGGCTTCTGCCACACCTTGATCAAGTTTGTGGTCCCTGCTTGCGTAAGGGTTGATCCCTCCAACCAATAACCCCAATTTTGTACACCCTCCACATGCTATGTTTACTTTAAAAAGAAACTTAATGATCTTCTCTTTGAAAGACACTTTGGCTAAAACTAGGATCTCCCACACACTCTCTAGTCTTTTTTGCTCTTTTTGTGCTGTATCTCAAATATATTCTCACAATGATTATTGGCAACTGTACCCTCTCTTGTAAAGCTCTCTGATACCACTGGGCCAAGCTTGTGCTACATAAAATAACAAAAATAAAACATAAATAAAAACATCCCATTTGATAAGTCACTTGAGCTGAACTCGTGACTGGGACATTTTACACTCTTGAATGGGCAATTTTCCACCAGCATTTGTAATCAAGACCAATACTAAAAGACAATCACATTCACTGTTCAGTGCATCAACGTCATTGCACAGATTGAAAATGAAATGTTGCACTTCCCTCTCAGTGCAAATGTTGTTGCAATACTGCCAGACCACCAGTGCAACATTGCTCAGTGAGTGGTGTAATATCAGTAGTTTGGCGTCAGTTGTTTCCTAGTCTTGGAGAAATGAACCACCTTTGCATAGGACTGCATGTATTTTTAGCATTGTTATAGTACAGCATCATGTGACCAGTGCAGTTCATCCCGGGTCATGAGGCTGGTACCATGCCAGGCACCTAAATTCCTCTCCTCAATCTTTGGGAACATATCGGAGTTGTTCCAGACACCCTCATATTTGGCAGAGAATACTACATTGCAAACAATCGTTCCTCCTTTCTTTATTCACAAACAAGTTTAAAGAAAGGAAGATACGATTTAAATAATCATAAATCTTATACATGCTTTCATCTGTTTATCTATGTGATAATCACTCTTAACATGGATGCGTACAAATTTACAGCAACACAGCATTTACTATGTTGTTTTAAGTTGTTTGGAGTGATGCTCTGCAAGTCTGACTTATTTGCTGTCCTCTGATAAACCCAAGAGTTGCTTCAAGGTTTGGAGCCCAGCCACAGTAAGCTATAATTGCAAAAAATAAAAAGAAGCATTTGCAATGCAACGAGTCTCACGTTTGCTCATGTTAGAGCTGATAGCGTTGTAAACTCCTAACTCGACTTTTCACCTATCAGCAAAAGTGCATTTATGTACGTAACCCGAAAAAGTGCAATTAACTATGTAAAGCGCTCGACTTCTGCCAAGCGAAATCGCGCTAGTAAATTAGAGAAAAAGTAGTCCATGAGCTGGACAGAAAACAGCAAGCCTCGCATGTTTTCTGTACTTGGTCGATGCGCTCGAGGAGGGCTAGCCACCGGAAAAGGCATGACGTATGCATGCCTTTGACTAATGAAAGCAAGCAGATTTTATTAGGCAAGCCCACGAACCAATGGAAAACACTGACGTGACGTCGACAGGGCTCCGAGCCCTTTTCTAAACACTAAAGCGTCTCGCTGCGATACGCGCGCGCGTGCGCATGCAACGCAGACTCGACCCTAACAAGGCAAGAAAAAAGTTGGTGTCTTTTGACAATTTAGATTGCTAATGAGGAGCGTACGAGATTGCAAAGGTATTAACCCTGAAAATTCGTAAAGGATATTTTGAATAACTCTGAAATATTTGTGAGGGTTACTAAGCTTACAGAGTTCTATAGAAAACAAAAGTGGTATGAAACTCCTTTATCTCAGATTTTTCTTGAAAGAAAAGTTTTTGAAAGAACATTTTGCACAGTGTGGGGAATATTATGTGGGTTTTGGTGTTTATCGCACCAACATCAAAATGATACGGTAAGACTGTATGCTTTTCCCCAGTTACAATTTGGCACGTTTGACTTGCCAAAATTTAAAAAAGGTTCAGGCAAACAGGGATTTATTCAGGGGGTCAGGAAACAAACAATGACCTACTCGTAATCAGGGACCCGGTAGTTTATACATTGGGAAACTTTGCAAAGTGGGCTAAAAATGTCAGATTTGGCAACTTTAATGACCCATAACACGTTAACAGTCAGACTTCAACAGTTGTACATTCGGAATGAAAGAATGTACTAGTTGTTGAAATACAAACCTCATATGGTCATTCTGTTCTAGACTGGAAATAACACTGGCTACACAAGGGCATACTAGTTACGCACTGCATTCAGATTTACATGTATTTTGGGCTGAGGCAAAGGGACTACTCACTGACATTCAGTGCTAAATGTTTGCCCCTTTTTAGAGAAACACACTTTTTATGCACGACATGGACTCATAGTAGTGAAAAAGCAATGTACAGCTTGTATAGTGAGGTCTCTCTGTCAGGCCCTTTCAGCCACTGTTTAGTGAAAAAGAACTGCGCAGTATACATAGTTAGGGCTCTCTTTCAGGCCCTTTCAGCCTTTGCTTTGTTGGAAGTGTCATTCACTTTCGGAGTCAGCCCAAAGGACAGGCACTAGGCGCTGGCAATGACAGTCATCATGACACAGGGCATTTTACCTCAGTCTCTGGCACTATAGGAAGGAGCAAGCAATGGCAGGCAAAGGAGTCCGCTGCAGGGAACGGTCTGCATACAGCCATATCACTGGTGCAATAATGCTTTCCCTCATGGAGGTGGTGTCCAATTTTTTTGCATCATACTGGCAGGACCTTAAAATGGAGCATGGAATGCCCTTCAGACATGCCCCAGATTTCATTAGTCTGAGAGATGGCTACCTGAAAAAGCATGACCTAGAGAAGAGCAACAGATGGCAGGGTTCTTTAAGCTGCTCCTGAAGGACGTCAACATGGAAGCCATCTTGTAAACTAGTCTGACATAGATTTACTTGAGGCGTTAACTAGACAGTACATGCATTCACTGCTATAGTTAAATCTTATTTTCGGGAAAATAATCTTTAGGAAAAACATGCCCTGATAACAATAATCATAACCTTTTGTACATATCTCACTTACACTTTAAGTAAATCTCACATGGATCATATTTAAGGTTCACGGTTTCCATCTTTACTGATTTGTGCATATATATACAGATAACAATCTGTTTTCCCATCCGAACCCAAATATCAAAATGAAATGGAAAATACAGAAATGTGATGTTATTTGGTGTACCTTTCCATTCAATGAATCATGACTGTGAGTCCAATAGCTGTGCTTACTGAGAAAAAGACGAGATAAGAATAACAATTCTAAATGATGTAAAAATTGCTGAGGCTGAGCTTCTACTATGCTGATATTTTCAAGTGTTCATATCGATGAATATATGCCTTTACTTAGCACGCTAATACACAACTAACATCATATGTACATAATCGTGGCACTATACTAGTTGCACCTTCATTTCTTTTTTGGCAAAAAGTAAATATGTCTAAATATTAATACAATGAAAAAACATGTATTGATAAATACAGAACTGTCAAATATACCATAAAACTGGAAACCCTGCTTATATCGTACTATTGTAGAAAGTCTTGTCTTGAAGACAACTTTCACATTCAAGCACCCAATGCTTGTCAAGTGGAGTCATCTGATGGTGCTCATGAGCGCATGTGCACACACATCAGTGCTGGTGTAGGATAGTCATTTTTAGGTTGAGCGCATTAGTATAAGCCCCCTGCACTGTTTGATCTGATTAATGGGTAATTTAATGTGTGTACCACAAATAGGGGCATGCAATAGGATGATATTGTGGAACACTCTTTTTCTGCTGTCCGGCCCACGCACACATATACACCCTGTTGTTTACTATTTGGCTAAGTTGTCAAGACCTACAGCTCATCTTGAGATCAGCTAGTCTTATTTCCCGCAACATTGCACTTCAGTATACTAGGTTGACCCTTTAATTCTCCAAATCTTTGTCCTACTCAAATGACCTACACAGAAGACCATTATTAAAGCTGCTAGTCTATCTCCGCTACCATATAAAGGGCATAATTTACGAGAAACTGATGCATTGGCTCCAATGTGTGAGTTTTCTTGAGATGCCCAACGATTCCCTAACAATGCCATGGATGAGCTGATTTACAATACAGAGCTCCATGGGGCATGTTTTCACAGATGTGTCAGAAATTCTGACACATCTGTGGTGCTAAACTGATGCATTGTTGGACTAGTGTCAATAACATGACACCACTCCAGCAATGTGAGGACGGCTCCCATAAGAAAAAGCCCTGCATCCGTTTAATGCCTGCTCTGGGTAGGCGTGAAACTTCTGATGCAAAGTAGTTGCAGAACGATGCAGTGAAATCTTGTAAATTGTACTGTGTCAGTTCTGCATGGCTTTCACCAAGGGAATACCTACCTTGCATACATTACACCAGTTCTCGTTTCCTAGCCTCAGCACCTATTATATTATTCTATTAAGTGATCAGCTCAGATTGCCCATGTGAAGCTCCCTAATCCTTTGGAAATTTAAGGTTTTGCCTCACTCTCTACACAGGTCGCTGTCCCCTACATAGCCCCATACAGGGAGGACTTGACCTGTGTAAGGAGTGAATCAAAATTCTTAATTTTCAAAGATGTGGCATTGCTTTACATGGATTCCTGGCTTGAGGGGACAGAGGGCCTTATTTATACTTTTTGGTGCAAAACTGCACTAAAGCAGTTTTGCCCCAAAAAGTTTTGCACCGGCTTGCACCATTTTTTAGCACCAGCTGGGCACCATATTTATGGAATGGTGCAAGCCGGTGCAAAGGGTAGGCTAGCTTAAAAAAAAATGACATTAGGTAGTTTTGAGTCAAAATAAATGATTCTGACCAGATTAGCATCATTTTTTGACGCTAAGGGGCATATTTATACTCTGTTTGCACTGAATTAGCGTCATTTTTTTTAACTCTAATTCAGTGCAAAACTAACTCCATATTTATACTTTGGTGCTAGACCCGTCTAGCACCAAATTTATGGAGTTAAAGTCATTTTTTGGAAGTGGAAACCTACCTTGCCCTAATGAGATGCAAGGTAGGCATTCCCGTGCAAAAAAATGACTCTATGGCCTTAACACCATATTTATACTCCCATGTAAAAATGGTGCAAGGGAGGGAGGAGGGGTCAAAAAATGGGGCAAAGCTTGCTTAGCCCCATTTTTTAAGACCTGGGTCAGGGCAGGCGTAAGGGGACCTGTGGCCCTATTTCCATGGTGGAACACCATGGAATAAGCCCAGAGGCGCCCTCCCTAGGCCCTAGGGGCACCCCACCCACACTAGAGGGACTGCGAGGATGGGGGACCCCATCCCAGGTAAGTACAGGTAAGTGCATTTTATTTTTGAAAGTGCCATAACGGGCCCTGAAATGGGCCCCCATACATGGCACAGGGTGCAATGGCCATGCCCAGGGGACCCCTGTCCTCTGTGCTGGCCACTGGGGTGGTGGGCATGACTCCTGCCTTTTCTAAGGCAGAAGTCATGTGGCATGGTAGGTTTAGCACCATAAAATGACGCTAATCTGGTTAGAGTCATTTTTTTTAACTCTAACCTGCCTAAAGCCATTTTTTGGTGCTAAACCCTCTTCTTCTATACTGCCAGCCCCACCCGACTAAAGTCATTTTTTTAAACTCTAGCCTACCCTTTGCACCGGGTTGCACCATTCCATAAATATGGTGCCCGGCTGGTGCACAGAAATGGTGCAAGCCGGTGCTAAACTTTTTGGTGCAAAACTGAGTTAGTGCAGTTTTGCATCAAAAAGTATAAATAAGGGCCAATATTTAGTAAGTTTGTGCCACTTTTGTGTCATAAAATGATGTTAATGCGGTGCAAAAAAAGTTTAAATCAGGGCCTTGGTGCTAGATGGGTCTAGCACCAAAGTATAAATAAGGAGTTTGTTTTGCACCGAATTAGAGCAAAAAAATGACACTAATTCGGTGCAAACAGAGTATAAATATGCCGCAGAGTATAAATATGCCCCTAAATATGGCGTTAAGGCCATAGAGTCATTTTTTGCACAGGAACGCCTATCTTGCATCTCATTAAGGCAAAGTAGGTCTCCACTTTCAAAAAATGACTTTAACTCCATAAATTTGGTGCTAGAGGGGTCTAGCACCAAAGTATAAATATGGAGTTAGTTTTGCACCGAATTAGAGTAAAAAAAAATGACACTAATTCGGTGCAAACAGAGTATAAATATGCCCCAGAGTGTCTTCCTCACGGACAAAAGGAATGAACCAAGGAAGAGGATGTGAGGATATTGATATTCCTAGATGGGAATTAACCATTTGCCCTTCAATTGCAGACTCTGTGAGGTCAGTGGAGGTCGCTATACCTGCAAACTTAAATTGAAATCCATTTTCTGCACCAATTAAATGTTGTTTCATTGCTTTTTCTTGCCTCAACATGCCAGACCTATGTATTAAAGTGGAAGGTGTAATTCTGGACCTATGTAGACAGCATTATTAACGTATTATAGTGGGAGACTAGTGATTTTTTAGTTCATGTGTTGTGTGACATAAGCAAGCAGTATCATGCTTCACAACGGCTCAGGTCACTAACAGATTAGCATCTTCCCCGGACTAGGTCAAGTATAGATAGAAAACCTTGAAATAGTGACACCCTTGCTCACTAATATCAGAAGAACATAAAGAAGTGATTTAGTAGCCATGGAGTTTTTCCTAAGAAATATGATTTTTTGGGAACTGTGACATTATCCATCATCTGTTGCATAATTTCCATGATTTAACAAAAAATATTGCTTGCAAGTCAAATGGATCAAAATCAACATGAAACGCACTTTATTACTCTGCATGCCTTGTTTTTAATGGAAAACATGTTTCACAAGTCCCAGTAGTAAAACAAAACAGAATTTGCCCTTGAACCCTGGCACCCTATTTTTAGAGTGAGGTGCTAAAGGGGATTCGTGGTAGTCTCCCAAATAAGGCCCCCGGTCGGATGGGATCCTAATGGACCTTTTCCTAAAATACCCAGAGTTTTGGGCCCCTTTGCTGACCAGCACTTTTAATATGGTATGCAGGGTTGGAATCCCTATATTGTGGCAAACTTCTGTAGTGGTTCCAATTTAAAAAAAGGCAATACTCTAGCCCCTAGGTGTTATCGGCCAATCTCGCTGCTCGACTCCTTCTCAAAATTAATGGGAGTGTGGTTCTGGAACGTTTGATCTCTTGGGTGCAGGAGAAAAAAATTATTTCTTGGGCCCAATATGGTTTCAGGAAACTGGGCACTACTGAGCTGTGCCTGAACTTTTAACTTCTTAAGGCCAAGTACAACTATGTGAAAGGTGGGTCCATTCACTTGGCATTAATGGACTTGTCTAGCGTGTTTGATTATGTTAGTAGGGAAAAGCTCTGGGCAATTCTTCTAAACATGGGTCTTGATGATAGCCTAGTAGATCTCTTGAGACTCCTTCACCAGGGCCAGAGGACAAAAATAAGGTATGGGTTGAATGGCGAGACCACCTCCCATTTTGGTGGAAGTCGGGGTGTTCTATTCTATTCTATTTCTTTTATATATTAATGGCCTAGAGAAAACCTTGGTATCTACAGAGACTGATGTGCCCCGCGTACACAATAACGCCATTCCAGTCAGTCCTTACTGGCGAGGACTGCAAATGGGCTCAAACTGCTAATGGATAGTTTTGTTGAGTTCAAGAAAAATGTAGACCTTGAAACCAACTGCTCGAAGAACTTTGTAATGGTTTGTGGCCCTAAAAATACCAAGACGCGCCCTATGCGGATAGGAGAAAGAACTTTAACAAAAATAGGTTCCTTCTCGTATCTGTGGCTAGAATTTGATGAAGCATGTAGTTGGCGCCCCTGCTTAAAAAACAGGGTTTTGCACATGGTGCGTACAGTGGGTATTACCTACTCCCTGGCCGCCAATAAAGGGTGGAAGCCAGTTGCCCCCATATTGGAGGTTTATAAGAGGAAATCTCTGCCGACTGTGACCTTTAGCATAGGGTTGTGGGGGTATAAACATGTTGGAAACCTTCAGGTAGAGGAAAATCAATTCTGTCGTCCCGGTTGTTGGGTCCCCCCCCCCTACTCCCTATTTTCATGTCCACCAGGAATTGGATCTTGAATACTTACAGGATAGAATTAGCGTCGCCCGTTGGAACTGTGGTGTGCAATTTGGCTTAATAAAGAAGCCGTCCTCAACCAGCTGATAATTCAGGATTGCCTTCTTAGTGATCCCGCGTGTTCAATCCCATGGCTGAAATATATCAAAGGACTTCTGAATGAAATGGGTTGCCCACATTTTAAAAAAATCTGCATTTGATTACCAAAAAATACAAAACATGGCTTGCTTGAGTTAAGGTGGGCGGCTCGTGAATCAAATGAAGTGGTCGAGGTAACTGCCAAAGATTACTGTATGGTACAAATGTGCCCGGGCCCAGCCCTTATTTATTGCTTGTACATAATGTGTATGAGAGATTGCTTTTAACCCACTTCAGACTGGGGTCCCTTCACTGGTTACTGTCCTTTCCTCAAAGACAGTTCTCCTCCAGCACTATCTGTATCTATCCCTGTGATGAGCACTCACCACAAACGCTGCCACATTTTATGTTCTTCTGTAAATACTATGCGCCTCTAAAATAATTGCACTTAGTACCTCTGTTTCAAAATTATAGTTTTACCAATTGCAGGGCTGCTTTGCTTTTTCTTCCCTAGTTAAATGATTATGAGGTATCTAGCTACGTGGTCCATTTTTTTAAAGGAGCGGTGGCCTGGCCTAAGAGAGTGCTGTTTTAAAAATGTTGGGATGATTTGTTCGTAGGCAAGGACCTGTAACTGTTTTTAATATTTTATATGTTCTTATATTTCATGTGATAGGTGTTTGTTTGAATTGCATACAGGGGAGGACCTGTAAGTGTAATTTATATTTTATATGCCTCTTTATCTCGTGTGAATTTTAGTATCTTGAACTTATGTATGGTCTCAGTGATTTGCTTGTATGTTTTTATTGGTGCTTCTTTTGTGGTTATTATTATATCCGAATAAAGATTTTACTACTACTACTACAAAACAGAATATACGTTTTATAATAGAACTAAAGAGCAATGAATTAACAAGAAGTGTGTACATAAAACCTAGTTTTTCTCACAGCTCAACACTGTGGCTCAGATTTGCTAAAGACTTGCATGCTCCCTGTGGGATGCAAGTCATCTCAAGGCAACCCACCTCCTTATTTATGATTTTCAAATCCATTCAATGGATGATTTGCGCGACCTTGCATGACTTTATACAGAGATATAACACAATGCAGCGGCTTGCACTTGTTGCATTACTTTTCATTGCTGTAGGAATTCCATGGGTGGAGCATAGGTATTCCCATGCATACACCTATGGAAATTGATGTAATCCCATATTTATAAACTGTTGTAAACCTGGGATTGCAAAAAAATGGTGTGCCTACCACAGAGAGGAGTATCAAGGAGAAATATATTTATTCCTCCTCGTTGTTTCATCTTTCCACATGTACTGCGTTCTGCACCACACAAAAAAAAGGACATTACCTCCAAGGAAAAACAATCATGCCCATAAAGGAAACACTCTTGCACTATGGTGCAAGGGTGCTTGCGTTGGCGCTAGGTGGCACACAGTGGGCAGGTGCAAGGAGAGAGCACAAATGGTCCATATTGTTGCAAATATGGAGCTCTTATGGTCTCTCTCTCACGCAATGCAACACAGCAACTTTCCTCTGTGTCAAATAATAGTAAATATGCATCACAATCTACTTCATGCTGAATGACAGGAAGGAGGCTTAATATAATCAACCCTGTGCATAATTTAGTTCCTCATAGCTGCATAATTCCAGGGGCCATCTCTTTGTGTAATAGCGTGAGTCAGCCCCAACATGATAGTCTTAATCAAGACAGTGGAGTAACAGCCCGCACAGTTCCTGTGGTGCGGGAAGCTCCAGCCCCCCCCCCCCCTCAGCACAGTGCACCAACTGGGTCTGGCCCCTGGCCCCTGGCCTAAGAGCTTGTGCCTGGGTCCGTAGGTGAGGAGGCCTCTTACATGCAGGGCCGGCTTTTGGACAGTGCGAGCGGTGTGAACGCACCTTGCGCTAACCTTAGTGGGGCGCCCTATTTAACAATTACTTACGAAACTTGCGATTTAAAAGCACCTGCTGAAAAGTTCCTTGTGCGTTTAGCCTTCAAGAAATCAAAGAGATTGGAGTATGCCTAGTGGAAGCTTTGACTCAACATAAAGTTGCATAGAGGGTTAATATGCCTGCTGGAAAAAAACAGAACAATGGGGCATATTTAAGAAAAGTGGTGCTGCATACAGTGCAGCACCACTTTTCTTGCACCCCTTACTGCCCCCCAATGCCACCATGTGTGCATCATATTTAAAATACTGCGCACCATGGTGGTAGTTAGGGGGCTAGCATCAGAATATTTTAAGCTATTCCGGCGCTATTGTTTCAAAGCACCCAGAGGCTCATTGTAGCCAAAGGAAGCCTCCTTTTAATGGCTGCTGTGAGCAGGCGTTAAAAGTGCTGGAAAAAAATTATGCAAATCTGACAGAATTCTTTGCGTCATTTCCCCCCCACCTAATGGGGGGGGTTCCCCCTTTGCATACATTATGCCTGGTGCAGGCATGATATAGCATAAAGGGTTACAAAGTGGTGCAATGCATGCATTGCGCCTCTTTGTAAATATGGCACAGCATTTTTGGCCTTCTGCCACATTAGTGCCAAAAAAATGACAATAATGTGGCGTAAGAATAGCACTAGGGCCTCTTAAATATTCCCCTGTGGCAGTGCTTAATTTGTGCTTGTTGTTTCCGTTGCAGAGCATCAGCACTTATTTTTAAGGGCCTGTGCTTATTTTTCTGCCTCAAGCATTTAATGTGAGAAAAAGACACATATAAGAAAGACGGAGGAAGAGAAAAACGAAAAAGCATCACAATAGGGAAAAAGCAGAAATCCGCAAGAGTGAGCTGAAGGGGCAGGGGGTGCCTGTAAATGGATTGAAGAGGCCCGAGATGGCTTCAGGATTACGCTGCCTCTTTATTATGTGTTCACACATTTAATTGCAGCAACTGTGTGTTTAAGAGGAGGGCTTTGGGCACCGGCACCTTTTTATTCACAAATTAAGCACTGCCCTATGGGGCATATTTGAAAAAGGTGGTGCTGCACAAAGTGCTCCACCACTTTTCTTGCGCCCCTTAACGCCCCCCCCCCCCCAACACCACCATGTCTGCATCATATTTAAAATATGGCGCACCATGGCAGTAGTTAGAGGACTAGCTTTAGAATTTTATATACTAGTCCAGCGCTTTGCAAGATTAGCATCAAAAATGTTCACGCTAATCCTGCAAGGCACCCAGAGGCCCATTGTAACCAAAAGAAGCTTCCTTTTAATGCCTGCTCTGAGCAGGCGTTAAAAGTGCCGGAAAAAAATGATGCAAAGAAATCCGTCAGATTTCTTTGCGCCATTTTTTTGGCTCCCCTAACGGGGGTGCCCCCTTTGCATACATTATGCCTGGCGCAGGCATAATGTAGTGCAAAGAGTTACAAAGTGGTGCAATGCATGCATTGCGCCACTTTGTAAATATGGCACAGGGTTTTTGGCCTCCTAACACCACATTAGCTTCAAAAAATGTACACTAATGTGGCATTAGAATGGCACTAGGGGCTCTTAAATATACCTCTATGGAGCATATTTGAAAAAGGTGGCGTTGCACACAGTGCTGCACCACTTTTCTTGTGCCCCTTAGCGCTCCCCTAATGCTAACATGTGTGTGCCGTATTTAAAATAAGGTGCAACATGGCGGTGGGTAGGGGACTAGTGACAGAATTTTTTACGCTAGTCCGGCGCTTTGCAGGATTTGCGTACATTTTTTTGATGCTAATCCTGAAAGCCACCCAGAGGCCAATTGTACCAAAGAGACACCTCTTTTTAACTCCTGTTCTGAGCAGACGTTAAAAGTGGCAAAAAAAACTGTACAAAGAAATCTGTCAGATTTCTTTGCGCCACTTTTTTGGTCCCACCCAAAGAGGGGATCCCACCTTTACATATATTGTGGCTGGCGGAGGCATAATATAGCGCAAAGGGATACAAAGTGGCGCAGTGCATGCATTGCGCGACTTTGTAAATATGTCCCGGCGCCTTTGGCCTCATAACGCCTCATAACGCCACATTAGCATAAAAACATGACATAGCGTTAGAATGGCGCTAGGGGCTCCTAAGTATGCCCTGATATTTTATGTGGCTAGCTGAGTGGATTAGTAAAGCCAATTTTTACAAGTGCTTTTAAACACATGAATGGATGTAAAATGCGAGCGATGGAGAGATGAGGGGCACATTTGCCAGTGGTAGTGAGTGAAACCCAGGAGGAGGTCATGGGGTGGGGGGGCAATAAACTGTCGCACAGGGCGTCACCAGTCCTAAAGCTGGCCCTGCTTATATGTACTTTTCAGGGGCGGCCCCCTCAAGTTTTGTTATTCACTGAATCTAGAGGAAAGCTCTCAGATCTCCCACACCTTTGGAAGTTAGTACTTGTGTGCACACAAAGCGGATGGTTAAGTAGATTCGAGTGGGCGGGATTCGGTTTTCACCTTTATTGACTTTCTTCCCTTTCAACATTGCAATTCTGCCATGTAAGAGCCATCGTTTGTTTTATAACAGAAGGTACAGATTTTCTTTTTTCCCTTTAATAAGGCTATAATTGACATAAAACAGTATATTCGCTGTGGAATAATAGTACAATGATTGAGATTAGGCATGTGCACACTGCAACAAATCTCATGAAGCATTTTATCGCTGGCTCCAATATACACACAGTCACTATGAAGCTGTAATGGGGGGTGGGAGCAAGGGTTAGCCTGATTTTTCAAAACTGTCAAAATGTGTTGTGATCTGCTTTTCTGGCTGGGTCCGAGTATTCCCCCTTCACAAGTGTCTATATATGAGGGCTCGAGGGAAAACAGCTCCATTTTAATTTGAAACTGGGCGTACTTGTCAGATATTACATTCAGACGCCAACATGTTATACCTGTCAGTGTTTTTGTTCTTGGCTGAACTCACCTGCACTACTCAGAGTGCTACACCCATTTTCTCTGTTTTTCCTGGGCTCTGCAAAATTCACTTAGCAACACCCAGCTGTACTAAGAATCGGTTTGTAAAAGGCATTACAAATTGCACACTGATTTTTTTTGCAATTTAGCTCTGATCTTGCACACTGAACTATGTTCTAATATGTCAGTTCTTAATATTCCCAATCTCCCAATCGGACTGGGCATCAATTCGGTCCATCTCACGAATATCAATGAGGTATGTCGGAAATTGTGCATCTCTCCAATTTGAGGCTGTCACAGAGATTCTGGCCTGCTAATGTCAGCAGATCATACCTGTGATTCCCTTTGGTTAGAGCAAACTTTTTGTCCCCTACATCCATTCTCCTTAAAGGACACACAACTGCATTTAGTAAGAAAATGTAACTAGGTTTCTTTTGGTGTGTGCAGTGGTCTTCTGGGCCATTGCCTACTTCCCGAAAACATTTTTTTAACATTCACAAAGTGGGATAAGGCCCAAGGGGAGCTCTTCTCTTTTGTTAATGAGTTACTACCTCCCTTGAGGTATTAACTACATTTCAATGAATTGCAATCAGAATTGCAGTTGTGAACCATTAATACATCTGGTACGGAATAACAATTCAGAAGGACGCCCTAAATATGACTCTTGCAAATTACAATTCAGTATCCATTTCTAAACCCATATCATGATTCCTTTAACTGTTATCTCTAAATGGATTTAGTGAGTACCAAACAGCACTTTTGTTGGTGCAAACAATCTAATGCTTCGAATTACAGGGCTTTAGACTCTAACTGGCTTTGTATTTCTGGCCCCAAGTCCTTCATTCTCTTTCACACATTCAGTTATGCTCTTGCATTTACCAACTGAATTACTTTGGCACACATTCACCTCTTCTTTAAAATGGCACATCCTAGTATCAGCAATCTAACCCTCAGGCCCAGATAGTTTCGTTCATTCACATCCATTTCCACCTAAGTCATTCTTATGGGATATGAGGTTTCCCTACAGGCAAAGTTTGAAAAAGTTGTCTTTCCCAAAGGAATGTTATCTACCTCTGAGCCAAATGGCCAGGTAATGGAAGCATTACACTGGTGCAAAAAATGGGTTATATTAATTTGCTGCTCCTATAGTATTTAAGCAATCATTTTGTCCTCCAATAAAAATCTAAATAAGATGTGCACCCCCCGTGGAAATTGGAAGAAAAGGGTTTGTGAAACTTGACGCAATGTGTCCTTTTACCTACAAATCACTGCAAGCGCTCAAAGAGATTTTAGCAAGAGTTTTGCTAGTTATGCAAAAATAAACAAAACAGAGCAATATTATTTCAAACACCGACCCATTTTTGACATTTGAAAAGTGGAGCGCTGGTATTTTATTCACTTCTTATAAAAAATATTCAATAGGCTTGCACTGTTTGCATATTTTGGGCCGTATTTATACTCTGGTTGCGCCGAATTTGCGTCGTTTTTTTCGACGCAAATTCGACGCTAAACTAACGCAAACTAACGCCATATTTATACTATGGCGTTAGACGCTTCGGGCGCCAAAGTGCCCGGAGTGGGCGTCATTTTTTAGCGTGAACCCCTTCCTTGCGTTAATGATATGCAAGGGAGGCGTTCCCGTCTTAAAAAATGACTCCCAGGCCTTTACGTGGAATTTATACTCCCGGGCAAAAATGACGCCCGGGAGTGGGCGTGGCCAAAAACGGCGCATTTGCGCCGCTTTTTAACGCCTGGGTCAGGCATGGCGTTAAGGGACAAGTGGGCTCAAAATGAGCCCAGAGTGCCCTCCCCTGCCCCCAGGGACCCCCCCTGCCACCCTTGCCCACCCCAGGAGGACACCCAAGGACGGAGGGACCCACCCCAGGGACATTCAGGTAAGTTCAGGTAAGTATTTTTATTTTTTTTTTTTATAATTTTTTTTGGCATAGGGGGGCCTGATTTGTGCCCCCCTACATGCCACTATGCCCAATGACCATGCCCAGGGGACAGAAGTCCCCTGGGCATGGCCATTGGGCAAGGGGGCATGACTCCTATCTTTACAATGATAGGAGTCATGTTGATGGGGGATGGGCGTCGGAAAAAAATGGCGCAAGTCGGGTTACGACGATTTTTTAGCGTCAACCTGACTTGCGCCATTTTAAGACGCCCTAACGTCATTTTTTCCCAACGCCGGAGCTGCCTGGTCTACGTGGTTTTTTTCCACGCACACCAGGCAGCGCCGGTCTGATTGCGCCGTCTAACGCCATTCCATAAATACGGCGCCCGCATGGCGCTTCAGAATGGCGTTAGACGGCGCAAATTTTTTTGACGCTAAACTGCGTTAGCGCAGTTTAGCGTCAAAAAGTATAAATATGGGCCTTTATTTTTTTAGGTTGAGCATAGGAGCGCGCAAGTGCTGCCTTTCCGACGTGTTGGTATGTATCCGGGCTTTTACCACACCCACCTCACACACATCACCACCATTCGCTTACGGCTTGCCCTTCAAAAATCACTTGATGACATTGGTAAATGCTTTATATTTGTCCTTCCTTGGGGAGGTTTTGTTACCGCCTTGGCCATCGACCCTGTTACATGGATGATTGCACTTTTGTCCATAAGTTTGACTGCAAGCGAACTTAGCATTCCTTTTGTGTGTCTCATTCACGCTGATGCTCAAAACCCTTTGCATTGCGAATGCTTGTTATCTTTTTGGGTCTAGACATTGTGGGAGCTTTAGATGACTCACAAGACTACTGTTTTTTTTTTTTAAAATGAATCATATAGAATATATTTACATAAAGGGGGTTGTGGTTATCAGGCTTCTTCCATTGGCCTGTTGGCTTGACATTCACATTTTGAGTCCACCCACTACAGCATTCTGGATGGGGCAGTGGGTTAGCCCACCTTTACCCATTGTATAACTTTACTTTTAGTGAAACAGAAGTTTGTTCACCTTCCTCACATCCACTTAAAAATAGTTCCTTTCTCTTGAGTGAGAAAAGTGTGCTTTTTTAATTTTAGTTACCTTTTGTATTAATTTCAACTAACATCTATTTATTTCCCTGAACTTTGGGTGTCCGGAGTGATGTTTTATTTTCCCTCTCTTTTTTAAGTTTTAAAGAGTTTAAATGACATTTTAACATTGTAGCTGCCCGTGATTAGAGTAAATGGGGAGGTAGGGATTTTGGGCCTGATTTAAGTAAAGTGCTGCTGCACCAAGTGCAGCGCCATTTCCTTGCGCCCCTTAGTGCCCTCCTAAAGCCACCCTGTGTGCGCCATATCTAAGATACAGTGCACCATGGTGGTAGTTAGGGATCTAACATCAACATTTTTTACGTTAGTTCAGAGTTTTTCAGGATTAGCGTAAGAAATGTTGACGCTAATCCTGCAAACAATGGTGTGACTCCATTTAATGCCTGTTCTGAGCAGGCACTAAAAGTTCAGAAAAAAATGATGCAAGGAAATCTCTTAGATTTCTTTGCACCATTTGTTCGGCCTCCACAACAGGGGAACGCTCTCTTTGAATACAATAGCAAGCCTGTCGCTTGCACAATGTAGTGCAAAGGGTTACAAATGGGGCAATGCATGCATTGCTCCACTTTGGAAATTTGACACTGTGATTTTGGCCTCGCTGGGCCCCCTTAGTGTAAATAAATTACACTAATGTGGTGCAAGGAGGCATCAGGGGCTCTTAAATCCGCCCCTTATTCTTGTATCCTTCACAAATAAAAATCATATATAAAAAGTCTGGCACAACTGAAGGGAGTTTATATAAATACACTCATAAAATGGCAACGTCAGTGATTTTATTTTTAAATGCAACATTTTTACTGCAAGCATCCAATGGCCAATTTTAGGTGGCCGCTTATTTACTTTTTTCAGTCTGGTCTAGACATAGCTGAGATAGCTATAGCTGTCCTGCCCGACAACATACTTATTTTGCTTTGCTGCAGTGGGCAAAGTCCTGCTGTGGGCAACATGTGGCTCCTCTTGGTCCTTCCTTGATATCAGTTGTTCAGATATGAAGTTCTGGTGTCAGGCAGCCCCTTAAATCCTGGATTTTATGAGAGGTAGGGGTGTGGAGGCTACTGGCCTACGAGCAGCAAGCTCCAGCCTCTAATCCGCCACTGAGGTCACCACAACCAGTGGAGTGGGTCACCGTTCTGCCTCTTTTAACATGGCAGGACTCAATTTTTTATGCACAGACTGGGCTACTCACCCTACAGGTGTGGTCAGTCTTCTGGGGGCGTGCACTACCCTACATAGCTAATTTCCCACCTGTCAATGAGCAGCAGTGCCTGTGGCGGGCAGTGTCTTTCTTTGGGAAACAGCACAGATGCCTATCAGGGGCAACAAAGCCTTTGACGCTCACCACCTTGAAATACTAATTCACTAGCCCGTCTGGGGGTGGAAGGTGTGACTTCCTTCCTTCCTCAGTCTTTGGCACTGACTCCTGAGAGTATTCACACTACCTCACAGGCAGTCAGAACTCTGTCTTGGTGGCAGCAGCCACGGGAAAGTGCAGGCTGACCAGCCAGAGCACAAAGAACTTGGGGAAAACAGGTGGGTGACCTCTAAGGTGCCACATGGATACATGCCAGCCATCCCTCGACACAAGATTTATGTTAGGGGAGAGAAGGCATGTTGTCTGACACCAGCCTTGACATATCCGGACGGTACCATAAGGGAGCTAACAACCCGGGTCTGCCTGGGTGCTAGTCCCATGTTATCCTATGGACCTGCTATCACTTACAGTGTACTTTAATGGTAAAGACACTACAGAGACATATATGCTCATACTTACATGCCTTTAAACCTTAAATATAATGCATCCTGCCTCCCGGGCTGAAGAGGCCTCTCTTAGGGGTGTCTGACATATATGTAAGGCAGTGCATTGAACTGTGCCACACATGGTGATAACACAGTTGAGATTGAGCAGTTTGCACTGCTCCTGAAAACTGCATTGGCAGGCCTGCTATCAGTAGTTTGCTTGGATCACCTAGGCTGGCACAAACTTGCGCTGCAGCCCTGGGGACTCGTATGCCACCTATGCCTTGGGTACCCTAGGTACCATGTACTAGGGGCTTATAAGGGGGGTAAAGTCTTTGTAAATTAGGGAATTGCCAAGTTGACAACTCAGTTTTGGGAGATAGCGCACAAGCACTGGGGTCTGGACAGCAGGCCTCAGTACACTAACAGAGTCATAACACTGAACATTGGGGCAGAAAGTGGGGGATGACCATACCCAAAATGGGCACTTTCCTACAACCTCCTCTAGCACCAAGTCTAGGAGGGTGAAAAATGGTTCTCCTTCACCTATCATGACTTCTCATAGCCCAGTTGTGGACGTCATTTGTGAAAATGTGAGAGGCTTACAATCTTTTATATGCGACTACAATGAGAAACAATAAGGATTGATGGATTATTATGGAGGGTAAAATGGATGAAATGGAACAATGTGTTATTTCTATTCAAGATATCGGTACTAAAATTCCTTTGATTGAGCAAGGTGATCCTAAAACTCATACATCAGACAGAAGATCGGATGAACAGGAAACATAGTAATAATCTACACCCATATGATCTCCCAGATGCTCTTGAAGGTCTGAATCTGCTTGACTTCTTGAAGAAATTTCTCAAGACATCTCCAATGCGACCAATGTTAGGCAGAAGGAGTTCCTTGCTTTCAGACCTCAAATGAGACAATTCAACATATGTTACAGTATTCTCCACCCCTGCTTGTGCAGGATAACCTATGAAGGCAATTCAAAACCCTTTAATGATTCTGTTAAATTAAAACTGTATCTCCAGAATATTACATCCCATGTTATAGACACTACTGTTCAAAAATCTTAAGAGACTCGTATGTACTTGTTTTCTTTTCTTCTACTCCTCTTCCATGGCTTTTTCGCCATATTTTATTTTATCTTCTCCCTGCTGTTGTTCTTCTTATGGTGTCAACACATCTCATACTGCTTCGCAGGAATCTGCCTCTTCTACTTTTTTATGTATTCCTTCTCCTCTACTTTCCTTTTTAATGTCTATCTATATTTTTTGAGAGCTTGTATGATATTTAATTTATTTATACAGGCCTACTTTTATCCCATGTTGTGTTTAATAAATTGTGTCATTTTGTCTCAATTTTCTTTTTTGGAGCTTGTTACTCATCTTCCTGCACTTTTATCCTCATGTATCCAATATGTTTAATGTTGTCTCATGGAACTTTCCAGGACCGGGGCACTCGGTCAAACTAAGCCTAACTCTCAAATTGCCTTTTTAGAAGAAAGTTATTATAATGCTGTTGAATTGGTCAAACTAAAACAACAATGGGTTGGTCAGGTTTTTTTCCCGTGCTATTGATTGCAAGGGTGGTGTTGCTGTTCTTTGTCATAAAGCTTTGAAAATACAGGTCTACTGAATGTAATACCCATGGTCAATGCTATTATTCATAACAAATATATTTCTCTGTTTAACCCTTTATGACCCAGTTAAGTCTGCCCCTGATTTTTGGTACACTTTTAAGGTAAAACTTGCCAACATTTGTAATTCCAATATTATTATGGCAGTTGTCTTTAACCAATGATTAAAGATAGAAGATCTTAATATAAATTTAACCAAGATACCTATCATAAGGCATTCCAAGCAACCATTGTGTCGCTACCACTAGTTGATGTTTGGAAAACTTGCAATCCTGATAAATGTGCTCTTCTTTGTTATCTAATGTCATCATACACTGTCTGGAATTGGGTCACTAAACTCATGCTTCCTACTAAACAATTGCCTTAAATAGGCTCTATTTCTATATCTGATCACATACCAGTACTGTCCTCTTTGGATATTTCCAATATTGACTCAATTTATAACTGAAGCTACTACTTTTATACAAGAAGTTTTTCATTTTAACAATTCACTGACACATTCATTGTTAATAATTAGAATGTTTTTAATGTTTCCTTTCAAGCTTTTACCATAGCCTTCTCTGATAGGAGGAAAAAAAGTTAAATGCACAATATCTCTTCTTACTCCAGCCCATAAAGCTGCTTGAACATGCCTACTTTACCTCCAAATTTTCCTCAATGTTGCTTGACTTGATCTAAGTAAGTCTGATCTTAGCAAACTTGCTCCCGGTGATGCCCGCAACATTTTACTGAAAGTCAAAATTAAATGCCATAAAGGTTAATATAAAGCTGATAACATGCTGGCTAGTTTTTTAAAAATAAAAACAAAACTTAAGACTATTGGTTCTATTATTAATGAACTTGACAATTACACTTCGATCTCCAACTCAGATAGCTCCACTTTCTTTAAATCTTTTAATTAAACCCTATGTACAGAGAAGACCTCCCTTTCTGCACTTAATATTCAACACTTATTTGATGGCCTCCCTAGACCTCCATATATTTGATGAGTTGGAGGGTGACATAATGCTTCAGGAGGTATTAGAAGCAATTCAATCTCTGAAAAGAGGTCATGCACCTAGCCCTGAAGGGTTCTTTGTTTAACATATTTCCTCCCTTTCCTAAGATTTTGCTTAAAAAATATTTGACATTTTTAACTCCTTTTCTCTCTGATTCCAAGGATATGTACTCCTTTCTGGAAGCCCTGATAGTCATAATCCCCAAACCAGATAAAGATCCAAAGCTCTGTAAAAGTTTGTCCCGACTTACCTTTGGCTTATCGCCCAGATCAGGTGGAGATCTCGTGTGGCCTCGGTTCTTGTAAGTCCTGCTCTGGCCGAGGTTGGGGCGACCCCTTCCGGTAGCCACGGTGCTGCTGACAATAGTATGTACCCACAGTCCGTGCCTTCCAGAAGGAGTCCCAGAGGAAAAACCCTGAAGGAAAAAAAACTCTAGACAGGAGCTCCCTGGAACAGGAAAAAAGGAGACGAGAAAATCAGAACTTGAACGCCTGGAAAATATCACTGGAAAGGCAGGGGAAAAACAGGAGCTAAAACTGGAATTAGAGACATAACGAGCCAGAGCGTGACCACCACAGGAAGAAGTGTTGCAACGCAAAGAGAAGAAGAATCTAACCCCTCATATACCCTTAGCAGGATGTGACATGCTGGAAGAAGTAGAAACGCCGTCTTGGATTGGAAAAGAGGCTATAGAACAAGATAGGAAAGGGCACCATTTTAGTAATGAGAACAGATGCATGCAGGGAAGGGGAAGAAACGAGAATGGTATGCTGTGAAAAGGAAAAATCATGGCTCCACCAGGAAGAAGAAAGAAGAAGAGAAGGCCCTAGATCAGGGTACCAGGTAAGTTAAAGGGCTGGGGGGGCACAGGTACTCCGCACAAACATCTGCGCCGTGCATTAAATGAGGGGAGACCCGACTGGAGACCTGACGCCCAAGAAAACGGGCTGCATTTGGAAAAAAGGGCCGCAGCGGGCCCGGTGACCCAGAAAATGGACCGCGGCATGACAAAGTTATAGGCTCATTTCCACGATCAACTATGATTGCAAGATCTTTGTCAAGATTTTAGCATCCTGCCTAGAAGCCGTTGTGCCTCTTGTTGTTAAACCTGACCAATCTAGCTTTATTTGGGGCAGACGTACTGTGGACAAGGTCATAATGTTTTCCAATATTATTAGCTTGACTGCGCAAATTGATAGTCCTCTTGTGGCTTTGCCTTTTGACTGCATTAATTTGCACTTTTTGTTTACCACCCTTCACTGGTTTGGTTTTGGACTGAAATGTACCTCCTTTTTAAATTTATAGTATTCAGAGCCCCATGATAGTGTTTTTGTTAATGGTTGTTTTTTTCCATACTTTACTTTACACTGAGGTACTAAATCTTTCAAAACTGAAATTTTATCATTGAACTCTCTTTTCTATCAATATATGCTTGCCAATACTAACTTTACATGGTGTCCCTCAAAAATGTAATAATTTGGTGTCTGGGTTCCTTTCACCATATCAGACATGCTTTACCATAATTTCGCCATATTAAAATCCAAATTACAAGCATTACTTCTAACTTAGGGCCTTACTTAGATTTCAGTGGTATTACTGCTGTCCTGCGGTGAAGCCGGACATGAGTACTGCATCAAGTCAACAGTGTTCTGACTGCCCTATTTAGATGGGTTGCTGCTGAGCTGCAGAACACCACATTGGAGTGCTATTCCTAGCTGTCAGCCTCATAGGTTCCTGCCAACCATAATTAAATGTCACAACTCTGTGGTAGATAGTTGAGGGAGTGAGCCCCTTGTGGGAGCCAATGAACAGTGCACAATGGCAGTGGCTATGGAATGGCGATAAGTTACACACACACATACACACTGTGCCTTAGCCATATGTGTCCACCTGCACAATACCTGCACAATACACTGTACAATACACTACATGCACACTACTGTCCATTGTCATTCCACCACAACACAACATGTACATGTAGAAAACACACATTATCATACATTTATGATACAACATACACACACTATTCATACAACACCCACAAACAACACAACCCCAACAGCCAACACAACTACACACTCATCAACACAGACAGTCACAGAACAGCACAGAAGAACACACATCACAACAGCGACCACCACACAAAAACAACACACACCTGAATGTTGCACATAGCAACGCAATACACAACCAATCATACACAGCAAACATCAGACCCACATGCAAGTGGCATGCATGCTGACACACCCACATGAGCTCCCCCTACCTCAACTGGCCAATCCACATACACACACATACATGCACGGACTCACATGCACAACTAAAAGCACAATATTGCAAGAACAGGTCCCATTGCAATGTGTACATATGGCCATTGTTGACAACTGTGATGTTTTTGTGATTTTGGTGAAAGCATTCATTTGGTAATGAATACTCAAACCAAAATAGCAACTGTGTATGTGATCGATGTGTGTCCTATACCAGTGTATCCCCATCAATGTCTGATACAGATGGTGGGTTTGTGGGTCCTCTGTGGTCCAGGGCAGCATTGATGGTCGGTCTTGTCCAGTCGAAAACAGAAGTGGAAATGGGGAAAAAAGGTAGGTGTTTACCTCATTTCCCTTCCAATACACCAAGTCAGGTTTGGAGGTAACACTGCCACAGTTGCCTTGGCGGGAAGGCACATTGTAATCTGCTCATTGGGAAAAGTGGCTTGAGTCCAGTCACCTGCCACTATTTCCAATGGTGCTGTCAACGAGGATGAAGATTCCTGGTGGAGTCAGCGGGACTCTGGCAGACTTTCGCCTATGGTCCCGCCAACATCTAAATTGGGTGAGTGGACAGTAAAGGTGGTGGATGGGATTTCCCAGGGAAAGCTGATGACAGAGCTGTTACAACCAAGATCTAAATCAGGCCCTTAGCACCCATTCCATTTATCATTTTGGGGGAGATTTGGTACCATTAAAATGATGTCCTTTATACCATCTATATATTGCTCTTTAAAATCTCTAACTACTACGTCAAGCAAATTAAATCTTTTTGTACAAAATTCTTATGGAATAATAAGCACCCATGGATTGCCCTCTCCAATCCCAAATTGCCACGATGTGAGAGGGTGTGCGATTCCCAGATTTTATGTTTTATTATTCCTTTTTTTTAACCTGATAATTATATACTATGATTAATGATTTTCAAGATCATCCTATTCCACAATGTATTACCTTTAAATGCTCTTCACTGAACACAGTTTCCTTTGAAGATGTCATTTATGTATACTTTTATCTCCAGAAACCATATTTTAAAATATTCACACCATATTTTCCGCTAGCCTCAATTTTCAACAGTGCTTTTTGTATTCCTCCATTTGCTACAATAAATTTCTTACATTGAGCAATAGGGTTTTTTGCTTTCCACTTTGGAAGAAGGGTAATAAATTTGTTTACCAACTTGTGAAAGATAACTCCATTGTATCTTTTGAAAACGTGCAACTATAACATCAGTTACATGACTTCTTTTTGAAGGAATATGAGATGATGTCCTCTTCTCCTCATTATATTTTTCAAAAAAAACAATTGAACTCTGAATCACTTACTCCTGTACCTGTTACACCTTTAGATATGGTCTTACGTGTCCCCATTCCCAAAGCTGTCCTAGAATGGAAAACATTTATAACATCTATTACTACAGAGTGAAATGTTTCCTGAATGGATGAGAGAATTCTTTGACAAAATTTGGCTTAAGTTATTCACTACATCCAAAGCTGCACACACTATGTTTTATTGATAAGAGAGCCTTTATCATTAAAAAATCTGTTTCTACATTTGACTCCTCTGCTTCTCCTTTATACTGATCATGTTCTAAATTTAAAGATTCTTTAATACATATGTTATTTAAATGTTCTCTTGTAACAACTTTTTAGACTTCATTTGGTCTACATGCATAAAGAGTTTTCAATTTAAAGTATTGCTTACCCTATAGAATGTGTTCTTAGTATCATTATCACCCAGCTTTGGTCATTTATTTCCTAAACCACATACTGTATTTTCATTAACTGATTAACTGTACACCAGAAGATTGAATCTGATCTAAATTGGTTACCCTTTACTACTTTCTCTCCTTGCAGTCATCAATCTCTTAATGTAATCTTCCTTTCTTCTTTTCGTCTTCTTTCTCCTTCTCTCTCCTTTAACTCTTTCTTGTTCCTGGGTCTTATTTTCTTTTTCTTTTTTGTGTAAAATGACAAATTAAGTATTTAATTAGATATGCTTTTCTCTCATACTTGCAATACTTTGAATTTATACCTATTTTGACGAATGTTCCTTATTTCATTTATATCCCCAATAAAAATGATTTAACAATTTTATCACTGAAAGCACTTGCCCAGTGCCCCTTTGTACATTCAACCATATCTGTTGAAATTGATTACGTCAAGCTGCATTAGAAATATTGGATCATTTTTCTGATACATTGTCGAAAGGCTGTGTATGAATAAATGACCATGAATGTTCAGATGTAGTATGAGCAAGAGAGTAGAATCTATAGACACATCTGTGGTGTATTTCACAAAAATAAAAATAACCACTGTACTAGCTTGGCAGACCTACTGGCTTTGCAAATGCTTTTTATTCTTTTCATGTCAGATTCTTGGAATAAAATAGAAAAAAACAAAATTAACTATTTCACTGATCTTCTGAAAGTGTACCTATTGGTTTTGAAAATGCTTGCTTTTTGTTTTTGCATCAGTGCAGAGTTTCTGTGAAATGACAACTATTTTGATGTAGGTACACTTATGTCAGTTAGAGGATACTGAGTATAGTAAAATAAATTAGCTTTGGATTTTTGTTTTTGTCATGAAGGGCCTGCTTACGACTTTTTTCGGTCTGGGGACCGCAAGGGCAGTGGCCCCACCACTGCAGTGTTGGCAGTCTGACACCTGTAATTTGATGCATGTGATAACATAAATCAAAGAGCGCTACGGTCCCCTCCATACTGCCAGCAAATCTAGACTGCTGAGCTGGTGAGATATGCCAATGTGTCTATCGAAGAGCAGGCCGCCAGTTCAACTGCTGTCCAAATCACAATGTTCCTCTGACATGATTACGGCGCTCCAACCACCACACTTGAACAGACAGAAACTGAGGGATATAAGTCTGAAATTCACATGTAGACAGGGTCACACATCTTGTGTCGCCATGGAGACGATCCTCCATGTCCTGCTACTGCTTGTGCTGCTTGTTGGTGCACAAAATTGACATCCTCATGGACGTAACTGACGGTAAGCCAAACACCTACCCATTTCCTCCAACTGCACGGCAAATCGACAGGCCACCGTTGACCTGGTATGTGGGCTGTGCTCCGTAGTCCAAATATATGTCATGTGTCCCGGTTTGGAGTTGTACACGACGTATGTCCCAATCACAGCCTCATGGAGCTCCCTTTGGCAAGGTCACTGACACTGCAGCGCCGTACTCTTCAAAACTTGATATGTGTGTACATCCTAGTTTCAGGATAGTGATGTGTTCACAACAGTGTATCACACAACAGAAAATCCTCATCAATATTGCACCTACAAATTGAAATGACACTCTCACCTGGTTCACATGCCATGGCCTATTGTGACAGAACATATACATCTGCATGGATGTGTCACTGAACCCAAACACACATTCCCTGCAAAATCCTTGTAATGGACTCAGACATATCAAGCACATTGCAAGAAAATGTAAGCTAAAACGATGCAGATTAATTTGTGTGACAAACATCCAAAGCACACTATGTACACAATCCCTGCAGAATAGGTATGGCGGCATTAGGGGGACCCCAGGAAGGCAGCTGCCCTGTGATACACTATTTGTACAGGAACTGTGGCTTGATGAATATCAGGGACAGCCAATATTATAACCAAGTGTCATGCCCATGTGGCAAATGTGTAAGAATCATGAGGGGTTGGAAGGCTGCTGTGAGAGAGGAGGCCAAAGTGAAAAGGTCTCTGTAGGGCAGACATAGCACTGTGAATGCCTGCAACTATCTGTTGGCCCTGGGTGTACCTGGATGGCATTCAGAATGGTAGTCTGACCCACAGAGATGGGCCTCAAGAGGTTAGTAGAGTCCTCACTCAAGGCAGCAGGAGTAGCAGGGGCAGGGTGAGAGGTGCCTGGTGTGAAAGAAGCAGCTGCCCTCTTTGGTGAGCGGACCAGGCCAACTGGGTGGAGATCAATTGGAAGGGTGGGAATGGAACTAGGGGTGGAGGACAAGGATGGAACATTTGTGAATTGTGGGTGTCCCGCCACCACTAGGAAGTGTCTACTGTAGGTTGTCTCAGAAGAAGATGATGTGGAGCCAGTCTCCTCCGTGGCACTCCCCTCACCCTCTGGGCCTCTGTGTCCCTCTGTGTCTGATGTTTCGTGACTGGAGGTACCATGGCCAGCTGCTTCCACACTGATGTTGGCCCTGTCTCCACCGCTTGCCTGTGATGATGCTGAAATGGCAAATGCAGATAGGGTCAGTCCCTGTGACTGAACACAATGGAACAACAACTTTGATTACGAAACATTACCATAATCTGCAGTAGCCCCAGCCATAAGGTCCTCTAAAGTGCCTCACATGCACGCACACTCGATGAACTGTACACATTTGCACAGAGGAAGATCAGAATCACTGACAACTTCAGTTGCATGAGTGAAGTTGTGCAATCACAATACCCCTGGATCAAGTAGAAGACCTTGTCACCATTAATGCTTTGGCTCTTGTAGCAACCCTAATTAACCTGTTGACATCAAATATAACGGCAATGTCAAGGACATTCTCACAGATTCCAGACGCATGTAACCAACCCATTTCGCATTAAGAAGTACAGTAGCCCGAAGAAGGTGACATGGAAACACCCATGTCACTCTGTAAAAACTCAACAATAGTAACTTCACAATATGTACCTTGTTTAAATATTGTGATGAAAAGTGTACTAATATTGCTTTGCTAGACAACACATCTTGCACAGAGAAGTACACTGGAGACAATCTGGTCAAAATGTCTGGGAGAACATTTCTGTATGTCACTCCCTAATGCATGTCAACAGTCCAGGTAATGAAACTTCAACATTTGACGTGCAAAAAAAATGATTCAGCATCAATGGCATGGAAATGCACATTGTGAGTAGGTACTGTAGGTCTACCTGTCATGTCCTTAATTGCTTCTGCAATTGTTCATGATAAATGACATGAGGACTGGGTTAGGGTACGTGTGACCTAACAAACATTGTTGCCACACTCCTGTTTGTGGCACAACATGAACTGTCTACTCATCATATAAAACTATTTTTCATGAGATTTTGGCATGCACGCTTATGTGATGGAATCAGACATTATCCCATGTAGACAGGTAGATCAAGTGTGAAACAGTAGTTGAAATGACACTACAAAAGTACACATGCTAACATGTAGGCACAAATACTGATGCAAACAGTGATGTTTCCTAAATCATTTAATTGTACTTTCCCTACTTACCAGGGGAAAGTATTGCTCAGTGACTGCACACAAAGGACAATGTATGCCATGTCACATGTATGACAGCCATCAACATATGAGAAACAGTAGTGAGGCACCAGCCCTATTGGCACACTGAAGACAAGTTGCCTGTTGGGTACAGATGCCAATCTACTCTCTTGAGCAGGCACATGGCTGAGTACATCGACCTATTGCCTCTTGTTGTTTGATACTGGGGCTGACACACTGAAGACAAGTGGTCTGTTGGGTTCAAATTACATCCACAACATGAAACAACATGAGATGATTGACCATTGCGCTTAACCATGTGTCTGCCCAAGAGAGTATATTTGGTAGTGGACTGAACTTTGTTGTGTGCCTGGTCACTAAGACAAGAGGCAAGGCACATCACCATGCACCAACTACCATACCTACACAAACAATAACTCATCTTGTGTATCACACATTGGCCATCTCCAATATTCATGGCGAGATGGCTGGCTCTAACACATCAACCTGGCAATGTAACAGGTAAAAATCTGCCAAGGACTTACCACCTTGTCGCTGTTGTGCTCCCTTCAAAAGTTGATCAAGCTAGGGGTAGGCCACTCCCAGTATGTGGGGTGAGGGTCCGGCGTGTGTCCGCCCACATTGGTAGGACGTCCGTGATCTTCTGGGCCCAGCGTCTCAGGTACTCCCATCTTTTGCTACAGTGAACGCTTCGCCGGCGATAGACCCCCAGGGTCCTCACCTTAAAGATAATGACTCTCCAAATCCCTTGTTTCTGATGAACGTTGACCGGTATGGATGCAATGGACAAATAAAGAGGTCACAATTGCGCTTTTTTAGGTTAACTGGTTGTTTAACACACATTTAGGAAACACCTAGCACATGCATTTTGTAATTGTCAACACAAAACATGGGTAAATCGCACATAGTTATAGGTACAGGGACACAAATACACACTTTTGGAGTCATCTGCTGACTATCCATAAACTTGGTCATGGCCTACACTGACCAAGCAAGCCCACTGACATCATGTAGTGCAGGGCCAAGCAACATGGCCTGTGATGTGAGCCACTAAGAAACACATTGTAACCTTCTGAAGGGTAAACTACTTGTGCATGACTGTACAGACAACTTTACACCCAGGTACATTGACTCGCTGCATATGGTCCTTACAGGCAACTACCATGGTACAGACTACACCCTAAGGCTTAGGTGACAATGAAAGGGCTGACATGGGTGTCACTGAAAGCTTATTCTCTGTGTATGTGTGGAAATGTGGTCAACATAATGCAATCACATACCACTTCTGAGTGGGTTTGTGTGCCATGTACTGGTATCACAGGAAACACATCTTACCATATATGGCACTCCTACAGAGGTGACATTCAAAATCACAAGGTATGTCGGGACTGATTGATTGCATGTAACAAAGCTAGTGATTCACATGTTGTGATCTTCCCTGCATAAACCAACCATCTGCACTGTGGGTTTGTTAGTTGTGCAAAAGGCGTATACTGTACGAACATGGCTTCTTGAAAGGTGACAACAGACGTGTGGGAGTAAGGAGCTTGTCATTAGGCAATGACACACATTAACAATGATAGTCAATGGAAACAAGTACTAGGTCAGGTGGTTATCTCACTCCCCATTCCTAATGTAGTCAATGGAAAAACATTCAGTCCAACTCTTGCTTCTGAATACTCATTTTGGCCACACCCAAGGATCAGAAGATCTACCGGGAGTGGGCCCAGTGCCTCAGTTGCATAGCAACAGCTACTGTGCACCAGCCTGGGCTATGGCTCATACTGTGAAAAATCTTTGACCAGCCTTGCTCTCTGCAGGCTCAGCATGCAGAATATACATGAACACCACATTTCCATCACTTCCATGCATGACAGTACATCCTGTGACCTTCCTATATGTGAGTTCAGCATTGTGTGGCACTCTGGAGGGCTCTGTCAGTTTTACATTGGTCTCATACCACAGTTTGCCAAGACCTGATCTGGCCTGAGTGATTTGTGGGACTTCACATTGCTAACAGCATACTCAACTGACTGAAACAGAATACATACACAGCTCATGCTGTAATGAAAATACATTTACTGTCTTAGTTATCATCATCAGAAATATCATTCTTTGGCTCTAACATTTACTACATAGACATATGAATACAACACAAGGAGGATCTAGGGATTATCACTCATCACACAACACAATAGTAATTTAAAATCCTCAGAGTACAGTGCTCTACAATCCACAACCTACACTTCCTATGTATGGACCCCAGATTGTGGCAACAGACACCCAAATAACTCACTGGGACTCAGAGGCACATTTTAGCCTGTGAGGAAGGAAAAGATGGTTTTGAACACAGTCAAATATGTATGTGAGATAGTTACCTGTTCCTCTGGTGAGCCATAGAGCTGACTGTACAGGGGAAGGACATCTTCAACAGGTTTCTCCAGCTCCTCTGGAGAGAAGGCAGGGGCCTTTTCATCTGCTTGGTCCGGCATGATTGTTGCCAGAGGTGGCACACAGCAGCTAAAGTGGTTAAGGTGTTGATGACAGCAGTGTCAGAAGGCAAGTGTTATTTTCCAAACCGTGATGTACCTCTACGCCACATGTCGACGGGAATAGCTATGGGGCCGTGACCATCACCATCAACAACGTTCAGCCTATGGCTGTGTCTGCTCCAGATGGAACCGCACAGTCGACTTCCACCATCGGTGGGAAGTTCCTAAACTCCAATGAACGAGGTCAGGCATCTGCCATTTTGGCATTTGAAAGTACAGGGTTGGTGACTGTTAAATACATCACAACATCTTTTAATGTGTAGTAACATCTCAACAAATGTAAAGCTCCCTTGATATGTAGATTATCCTACACATTGGTTGCAGCAAGACACTAACTCGCTGTACAGAGAACTGGCAGTAGACACCCACCTCCTCCCCCACAACTAACAACATGGGAGGAGCAAGTCTTGGCAATTATGCATCCTGAGGGCCTGGCCGGAGTAGCAGGAGGACTGGACTCTGGTAAGTCATGCATGACAGAACATACCCCCACCCTCACTCCCATCACTCTACAACCTCCCACACCCCCCAACATCACATCTCACTTATCCCAATGCCAAGCCCTGCATGCCATACCAATGGACACCACTCACAGATCTGCATGGACACGTATCACTAAAGCATGCACACTAGAGAGGACTAATCATTCCACCGTAAACCAACATACACAAGTGAAAGCTGCCAGGCCAAATACAAACACAGAGGGCAACCCACTGATGCACAATATGTCACACACAGAAACAATAACAAAGCATTGACATCCCCACAGGTATCCTAGCCAATGGAGAAGAGGTGCCAGCACTATCCAGTCCCCCAACTGAAGAGGCCCACAGTGATGACAGCAACTCTGATCGCCTGGACCTGGATGACCAACCTGGCCCTTCACGGACCTCTGGACAGTCGGTTACCAAGACACAGTCACACACCACCACTGAGCCTCCCCCATCTGGGAACACCACCACAGCACCCACCCAGCGTATCCATACCTCTGTCCCCAGGACACGTCAATCAGCAGTGTGTCCACCACTGTAGGGACCCAAGGGAACACCTCATACCCAAGACAATGAGGGACCTGGGGTCAGGGGCAGTGAGCACACGGTTCAGGGGACAGAGGCACAGGACAACAGGGAAACTTGGAGGAGTGCTATGTGCCAGGGGGAGGACAGGCCCAGGGAACTGACTCTCCAGGAGGGACTTGCAGAGATCCTGGGAGCCTACCAACATTCCCAGGATACGCTGGGCCAGATACTGGACAATGTGCAGGAGAACCGGCGGCTGCAGGTGGGACAGTACTAGGGGATCAGGGAGGACTTGCAGACCATCAACACCATCCTGGTCTCCATTGCAGGGGTGCTGGCAGACATGGCCAACATTAGGAGGTAGGCAGTCTCACACCAGCGGATCGCTGCCACTAACCAGACATCTGAACTGCCTTCCACTTCTGCAGCTGTTAGTGGACAGGAGGCCCCGCCACAGGACCAACAGGCCACCAGCACCCCTCCCCCTGCAGAAGGTGAACCACCCCGCAAACGCTCCCTGCGATCCAGGCAGAAGCCAGAGACTATTGCCAAGACCCCACCAGGAAATTAGACTCTCCTATTGTCACCCTGGTGTCCCACTCAGTCACCCTGTCCACCTGGAACTGCCATTGCTCCCCTTCCTGTGTCCTCTTGGACAATGCACCTGTGCACCAAATAGACTGAAACAGTACCCTGGACTTTCCTCCATCATAACCCCATCCCAATGCACATGCCCCTCTTCTTATTAGCACTTCAATACAGACTCTTTGAAAAAAATACAAGTATATGGAGTACATCAAACTTATTTGAGTATGTATTCGTTTAACCAGGTACAAACATTACAATTCAACTGTACAGTAATGTTCACATAGGAAAGACCTGTAGTTGGCTGCAGTAATTACACCAGGAGCGATAGTGGGGCACCAACATCTGCAAAATGAGTTGGCAAAGGGTACAGTTAGTGGGCATAGAAGTGGGAAATAACGGCATACCAGTGCCAAAGATATTCTAAATAATGACAATGAAATGTGAAGTGACACTGTCTTACCTGTGTGTCATTGTAAGTATTCTCGTATCACTGCTGTTCTGTTGTCCTCATCCTCATCCACCACCTCCTCATCCTCACTGTCCACAGGGCCCACTGCTTCCAATCAGCCATCTCCAGCCTCTTCCTCCTGCAGAAAAGACACATGGCATCTCAAGGCAAGGTTGTGCAACATGCAGCATGCCATGATTATCTGGCAGACCTTCTTGGGTGAGTAGCACAGGGATCCCCCAGTTAAATGGAGGCGCCTGAACCTGGCCTTCAGGAGGCCAAAGGACCATTTGATTATCCTTCTTGTTTGCCCGTGTGCCTCATTGTAACGTTCTTCTGCCCTTGTCCTGGCATTCCTCACAGGGGTCAGTAGCCATGATAGGTTGGGGTAACCTGAGTCACCTGCAAATATCGAGGGACAACATTTAGGCATACACTATCCTATATGGCCCACACCATACCCATACACCAACATCTACTGGGTGGGAACCAGGCATCACCTATTAGCCACACCCGGTGCCTCTGTAGTTGGGCCGTCACATGTGGGATGCTGCTATTCCTCAGGATAAAGGCATCATATGCACCGACCCAGGATACTAAGCATTGACATGGGAGATGCACTGGTCCGCCGAGTACACCATTTGTACATTCATGGAGTGGAAACTCTTTCGATTTCTGAACACCTTTTCATTTTGCGGGGGGGCAAATGCAATATGAGTTCCATCAATCGCCCCAATTATGTTGGGGATATGTCCCATTGCATAGAAGTCAGCATTCGCTGTGGCCAAATCCTCCACCTGGAGGAAAACAATGTAGCTGCACATGTGTTTAATCAGGGCAGACAACAGTCTTGTCAGCACTATTGAGAAAACTAGCTGTGACATTCCTGCTGCCAAGCCCACTGTCACTTGGAAAGAACCAGTTGCCAAGAAATAGAGCACAGATAGGACTTGCACAAGAGGGGGGATCCCAGTGGGATGACGGATAGCAGATATCAGGTCAGGCTCCAGTTGGGCACACATCTCTGTGATTGTGGCCCTGTCAAGTCTATAGGTGAGGATAATGTGCCTGTCCTTCAGAGTTGCCAAGTCCACCAGTGATCTGTACACGGGGGTATGTCTCCATCTCCTATTTATCTGCAGCGGTCACATTCTAAGAGACAAAAGAGTGAGGAGCGGGTCACAAACTGAACATCGGAGCCACTACAGTACAATGCATGATGTTAATTTGTAATGGTTAAGTGGTATTTGTCCTGTATATCCTATTTATAACTGTGACGCAGTTATTATCCAGGGCCTGACCCCTCCCTCCTTCCGGAATGGTGTCCGCCTGTCCTGTTTGGAGGGACAGGTGGAAGTGAGGTAATTCCGCTGATGTTGTGTGCCGTTGCGGTAGGCGGTCGGGAGTCTCTGTGCAACTCCTCATTGGTTAACATCATCCCTATGGGGTACAGTGGCTAATGGTGATGTACGCCAGCGGTGACAGTATGCACCACCGCAGACGTGACCTCCATTTTCTATCTTATCAATCACTTGCTACCTGACCTTCAGCAGGAGAGGACCTACACTGCATGTGCTGCTGTGACTTCTGTCTGGAACCTACCATGGCTCGTGTGACTGGGGAAAGGCCCCTGCCTTCAGCTCAGCAGAGTTGGAGTGACTGGTGGATGGGGTCCTACCCTAGTACGGACTGCTGTATCGGCCTCCAAACCAATATGTGAGTACACTGTGAGCATGATGCACGTGGCATGAATGCATGGAGTGGTATGTGTGAAGGCCTTGTGTAGGGGGGGTTGTCCCCTGGGCGGCGTACTGCTTGTGTGATGGGCCATGTGTGTGCAAATGGTGATGTGAAGGGGTATGGTGGGCCATAAGTGTAACAGGCAGGACGGTCTGACTGATACCATTTCCTGTGTGTATTTCTCTGCAGGTCAGCACCCATGAGAAGAAGGGTATATGGCATGCCATTGCCAAGGACATGCAGACCCTGGGTGTCTACAGCAGATGGAGCACCCAATGTCAGAAATGGTAGGAGGACCCGAGACACTGGACATGGAAGAAGGCGGAGGCCCAGCTAGGGATGGCCTCCCAACAAGGAAGGGGTGCCCGTCAACCCTGACCCCCTGATGGCCCGCATACTGGTGGTGGCCTATCCGGAGCTGGATGGGCGCTTGAGGGCATCACAGCAGCCACAAAGTGGTGAGTACAGTCCCCATCATTACAATTTATGCATGATACGGGGGTACCCGGGTGGGGATGTGTGTCAGTGGGTGCCCCTAGGCCAGGCTTGACATTGCAAACTAGGTCCCATGTTGGCCAGGGTTCTGAAGTGATAATCCTGCTACCTAGCTCGTAGGCATCCACAACTGGTCAGGGCTGTGTGGGTCCCAGGTGTGGTGCATTTGGTGGTATGTGCTCCTCCCTTGGTGGCTAGCATATTAACTGGTAGTGCAATGCATAGTGCGTAGGGCTGTTCCCTGTGTGTGAGTGTGCTGTGTATGCCAACGGTGGTGTTGGTGCAGCCATTGGCCCAGGTTATCCTATGTCTCTTCCCCCCCCTTTTTGTTTTGTCACCCTGTCCTTATGTGCCTTAGCATCATCTGGCGGAGGAGCAGAGGCACTGGCGACGGAGGGAGCTGCATCCCACAGGATCCAGGAGGCAAAGTCCACTGACAGTGGGGCACTAGTGGGACGGAGGGCGAGGGGAGCACCACGGTGGAGGCAGGAGGGGACAGTTCGGACACAGATACCACCTCTGCTGGAAGCTCCCTGCTGGTGGCTGGCACCTCTGTGCTCACCCCAGCTACAGGTACAGCCACCACCCCCATACCAGCACTGCCCTCCCAGCAGCCCCTCATCGAGTTGCTCGTGCCCGCCCACCCAAGAGGGCAGGCATCTCCTTCGCTCCAGGCACTTCAGGCCCTGCCCCAGTTAGCCCTGCTGCCCTGAGTGTGGAGGCTATTGACCTCCTGAGCTCCATCTCTGTAGAGCAGTCAACTATTGTGAATGCCATCCAGGGGCTGGCAGCCCAAATGTAACAGACTAATGCATTCATGGAGGGCATTCACACTGGCTTGGCGTACCAACAGAGAGCGATCCAGGCTTTGGCCTCCTCTCTGATGGCAGCCATTGTCCCTGTTTCCACCATCCAGTCTCCAACTTCCTCTTCCCAATCCTATTCCCCTCAACCCCAACCCAAGCACATAAGCAGGCGAGTATGCACACCAGATAACACACAAGAGTGGCACAGTCAAATACAAGCACCACACATCATCCCACAGGCACTCACACAAACACCATCCAGATGCAGACATACCAACATCCACAATTTCCACTCTCTCCCCCTCCTCCACCTCCCTCCCAGTTGCCTCTACACTCACACCTGCATGCACTACATCCTCATACACTACCAGCATCACCACCACACCTAGCGGAACACACACCTCACTGGCAGACACCTCCATGACAGCCATGCACACGTCCCCTGTGTCCTCTCCCACTGTGTCTGTCACACCCCCTCCCAAGGTACACAAACACAAGCACTCAGACACCCAACAGCCATCCACCTCACAACAGCATCCAACCCATGCACCTGCACCCAAACACAGCAGACATGCACCTCCTACAACCACTCCATCTTCCTCTACTCCCAAACCTTTTCCCTCTGCCCATCCCAATGTCCCTAAGAAGCTTTTCCTCTCCACCACTGACCTCTTCCCTACCCCTTCACCCGTCCTTCATGTCTGGCCAGGGTGGCAAAAACCCAGGCAAGCACCTCAGCCACCCAGTCCACAGGCCCAGTAGTCTCCACACCCACTCATGGTGGGAAAGGATCTATGGCATCAGGCAGCCTCAAGGAAAGGGTGCCTGCCCTAGCTGTGAGCTGGAAGACCAAGGAGCCTGCCCCAGCTGCTGACAGCAAAGGCAAGGAGCCTGCTCCAGCTGCTGCCAGGAAGTTCAAGGGGCCAGCACCGGCAGGCAGGAAGGACAAGGGGCCTGGTGGAGGGACTCAGAAGGAGCACCCACCACCAACCATGGTTGTGCAGCCATCTGAGGCTGGAGCTTCCCCCCCACCACCAACAGAACCAGCACCATCACCACCAGTGGGCAGCCGTCCGAGGCTGCAGGGGATGGGCAGGAGCTTCCCTCCACCAGCAGCAGCATCACCACCACCACCAGTGGGCAACCATCTAAGGCTGCAGGGGATGGGCTGGAGTCTCCACCCCCCCACCACCAGCAGCAGCACCACCACCACCAGTCACCCACTTGAGGGACTGTGGCCTTGCACTCCCCAGGACCAAGCACGAGGCATGTTGCCCCCTCCAGAACCAGCACTCTTGTTCCATCTGCCGGCTGAGGTGCCCCCGCTCCCCGTTCCCCTGAGGTGCCTGCCTATTTTCCAACTGATGCCCCTGCAGTGTTCTCTCCGTGTTGGTGCAGGTGACAAGTGGGGCCTTGGACTTTGGCCTGTGGCCCTGTGGCCCACGCACAATGAGGATTGGGCAGTGTCCCTTGAACTGTACATATTTATATACAATTACACTGCATTTTCGTATTTCTACTGTGTTGTTATTATTACACTCACTTTTGCACATTCCTGTAGTCCTTGCATTATTCCTCGGGGGTACGGGGTAAATATGTTTTATTACTGCAGCTGTATGTGTGTATGGTGTTGGGGGTGGGAGTGTGTGTGCTGATTGTGTGTGTCACTCTCTTTCCCCACGTGTGCTAGGCGGCTGTACTCACCATGCTCGTCTTCGCCATCGTTGGTGTTCGTGGTGGAGCAGGATGTAGAAAATCATTGGAAATATTTGCAGTTCAGGCTCCATGGTGGCGTGGTTCTTCCCTGTGTCTCCAAAGGTGAGTCTTTTTCCTTCTGTGCAGTGTTTCTGCTAGGCTTTGGTGCCATTGGTACTGCCCCGGCTGTTGGTGGCTACCGCCGTAGTGGCTGTTGCTTCCGCCCTGGCGGTCGGTGTGGTAAAGTGGCTGTCTATCTGAGTTCTCAATGCTATGGTCATAATTTGGCGGTAATTACTGCCAGCCTGTTGGCGGTATTACCACCACTTTATCTCCAACCGCCAGGGTTGTAATGAGGGCCTTTGTTGTATATGTAGCTTTAGCCATAAAATGAGTGGTGCTGAGTCAATGTGTGAACTGCCACTACCAATGTGATGAAGCAACTTAGGCCCATATTTACACTAATTGATGCAAAACTGCGCAAAAACCCAGTTTTGTGCCACAAAGTATAGGGCCGGCTTGCGTCATTCCAGAGCACCAGCAGGGTGGCAAATTTGTGGAACCCTGCTAGCCGGGGCAAAGGGTGGACTAACGTCTTGGAAACTGACGTTAGCCGGGTGAGGGTTGCGGCATGGAGGGTAGGGGGTTTTGCACCAACAAATGACGCTGAGGGAAAAAAAATGTCTTTAACCAGGGTAGCACCATTTCGTGATGCAAAACCATCCATACCACATGGCTCCTGTCTTATAGAAGACAGGAGTCATGTCCACCACCCCAATGGCCAGCACAGGGGAGAAGAGTCAACTGGTACTCCCCCGCCAGACCTCTCCGCTTGTCCCAACAATCAATTGACCGCATAAAAAAGTCCTCGGCTGGAGGAAAATCTTTTTCTTACCTTGTGGCAAAAGGCTGGAGCACCTTACCACTGCACCTCAGACAGCTGCCATCGCTGACCCAGTTCAGGAAGGAACTCAAGCCCTGGCTCTTCAACTGATCTCTGAGGTCACCCCCCAGCGCCTTGAGACCCTGTGGGTGAGTGGTGCACTGTACAAGCTCATGATTGATTGATTGTGCTGCCTTCCTATACATTTGAATCAGGGCTGCACCTAGACTCAAATTTTGGGGGGGGCTAACAATAAATATTAGGGCTCCCATCACTGTTGTGGTATAATGCATACATTTGCTCTCACCATAATAAGCTGTTAATATAATTTACAGGGGTTTTGTGCTCTGCCTCAAGGATTTTTAACACAGCGGATGACAAATGTTCTTTTTTAATGCACGTGGACCAGTAGACCAGGTACAATGTGGAATGTTATATTTTATGGAACAATCTGTGGAAGATATTGCCTTCTAAAAACTTGCCTACCTTGACTTGCACACAACACATTGATGTTATTGGTACTATAAAATTTTGACATGGGAGATAACTCTTGTGGTGAGGAGCATGGGGATGCCTTGCTTCCCAGCTCTGTTGGCGCTTCTGACCTTAATAAGTAAACTTACAAGGGTTGGCGAATAGGTCGATGAACCTTTTGACTCGCATTTAAGATGTTCCCACCCTAGATCCAGTACATGCAGTAATAATTAATAATTAAACAATATCATCAACATCACAATATCATCAACAATCAATGATGCCAACGATGGAGCAAAGGGAAATCCACGCCAGGAGGGAAGGGCACAACGTCAAACTGACATCCCGGCACACGTCAGCCACCATACCCCCTACATTAACTAGGGCCCTCTTAACAACCTCTAGCCATATCGACAACTGGAATGTAACTGCGACAACAATTGCCACTACCACCTCTGCTCTGTGTGCAGCTCAAGTAGCCAATGGCAGTAACCTCCCCATTCATCACACACACCTAAATTAGGGGGTTGAGGATGACAACTTCAACAATCCCCTGAAACAAGACAAAGGCCCCAGTACTGTCAAATGTCAATGCCCATGGTTGTCGCAAACATCAGCCAATGTAAACAACAATAGGAGCTACACAGCACTAAGGACACACCCATGCTGCATATGTCAGGGTCCATCCTGTGCCTGGGTCACAATGTAACATCCCAAAAGTCATACTGCTCAGACAACAGCATTGAGGGGGGGGGGCACATGTAACTGGTCACTGAAATACACCTGCACAGTCAGAGGAGGAAATAGGACACTGATACGATTATCAGGGCAATCCAATGCACCACACATTCCCCAACATCAGCAGTACACATTACCAATGCCAACATCCATATCGTGTCATAACATTGCTATGCATAGGATATGCCACATGTCAAATTCATTTAAGTGGATGTGAAAGATAAGAGATTGGGGCAGGTCAAGATTGTTAAGTCTGCTGCCAGGGCCATCAGAACACCCACAGCCAGTGAAAGGTCTCACCATGAGAATGGATGTAGACAGAGGGTTGAGTAGGACAAGAAGGTGGCAATTCTCTATTTGGCCAAAATAAACCACTTAATGACTGTTTTGCTTACCACTGTATGTCTTGTCAGCCAGCCCAGTGATTGTCTCTCTCCTACTCATTGGCAAATCCTGTCCCTCTGCACTGTCTGAAACATCAACCCCAGCATGTCAAAAGCATTTCTGTAACCCCTTGTGTAGGATCACAATGTAAGATGTCACTATTATGGACTCACAATCATGGACAATGTACAGATAGCACTTCAGCACTTTTCAATAAATAGCACTTACACAACAAATCTGTCTCTGGGTAATGTGACATATCAACTGTGCAGTAGATAACTGAAATGTGGTTACTGTCAAATTACGTAGCTTGTCAATACAACTGTCCTGAAATTATGTAGTCAGATAAATCAGCACAGTGCCAATGATTGCATCATACTCTGCCCTTCCTGAGGGTAATATCTGATGAAGTGAGAAACCATACACCATCATGCTGTGTTGAGCAGAAGAATGCTTCCTCATGGGATAGCTAAGTCATCAAATAGTGGCCGCAAAATGTTGTCACCATGCAATACTAACACATATAACAGTGCACACTAATCTAAGCAAACACTACAAAAACTGCATAAATGAAGGTGTCTGAGTTTACATACAAATAGGTAATCATGCTGAACTGTGTCACAAATGACGTATGAGAGTCACGAAGACAAGAAAACAAGAGTGCCTATGAGAGCTCATCTTATAAGGGTGTCCTTGATCATCATACTGCAGTCAGACCTAAAACTGTTCCCCCAATACCAAGTCTGGAAGCACAGTTTGTGACGTAGAAAACACACTTATCAACAGAAACACATTGTCATCCATATTAACTGTGATTGATGGTTGCAACGAATGGTGGAAACTTTACAAGGTAGCTCTGGGATAGCTGCCAATTGTACAGCTCAGTTGGGATTTGTTTGTAGCATAGGACACAAATGTAATAGTACAAAATTCATGTACACTGATTCCAAACCCAGGATCAAGTACCATTTAACACATACTGTTAAGGGTTAACCAAATATTTATTAAATGCTAATCACAGAAGAGGAAACTGAGGGAAAAATCTTACCTACCCTAATTTACCCTGACTACTCATTACCCACAACTGTCCCTAACTAACCTAAGCTACACTTACTTATCACATGTAAAGAAACGTTCTAAACATCCACCCCCCTTATGAGACGGGACACATGGAGGGCAACACATACTAACCTAAACACATACTATACTATCCTAAAGAAATATATATTTTTTTGTATTTTTATATTTTATTATATATATTTTTTTTTAAACACACAAGAACCCAAACATAGCCCCCACCCACCCACCCACACACTTAATAAGTAACAATAGAAATAATCAGGACCCCATACCCCCCCACCCACTAACACTAACTAAACTAACAGCCTATACTAACCTAACACTAAGCCCCCTAAACCCACTAACTATAAGAACAAGGACAGAGGAGGGAGGGGAGGGAATCATGTCCATTTCAAAAACAGTCTAGAGGTTGGCCCTGCGGAGGGTCCTCTTGATTGACTTAACACGGCGGTTAATGTGGCGCACATCCCGGCTCAGGTGGCTTAACTAGTGCAACACACGGTCCATCTTCCGTTCCATGTTGTGGAAGGCTGCAGGGTCAACAGATGGAGCTGTGGCAGTCTGGGTACTGGTGGAGGAGGTCTGTGTGTGTGTGTGTGGAGCCAGGGCCAGTGGGCTGTCCTGCACCTGTAGCAATGCTGGGGACCTGGAAGTCCAGCAGATGTAGGCACAACAGTCCCAGCTGTGGGTGGGGCCACCTGGCTTGAAGTGGTGGTTGTGCTGGTGGTGGCTGTGGTGGGCAAAGTAGGCCCACCCTGTGGGAAGGCTCTCCATGCCCCGGAGGCCCGTTCATGGCGATATCGACGGGCCATCCTCCTGAACCCCGACTCCACCAGCAGGATGTGCTGGTATCTTATGGCCCAGCGCTGGAATTCACGGACCTGGTCTGGAGTCATGTTTGCAGCTGTGAAGACAAATGCAAATATTCTACATTTGTAACTGCATTGTGTGAAATGGCACAAGAAGTTAATCAGACAATACATCTACTGTACTTGTAACAGCTCACAATCCAGATCATTGAATGTCCCTGAGGAAGTACATGGCAGGCCAGCCTACAAAGGTCACATCACACATAGCACATCCATAGCCTACAAGATGGTAACAACTTGCTTTGACTTGCCATCTGAGTTCTGCCAGTTATCAGCTAAGAATCTTGCTGCATATCCTCCGCCAAGACCTGGGCTACAAATGTCAGTGTACGGAATGCTAAACTAAAGCCACATGGTCTGCAAGTTGTAACTGGACTTGCCAGTATAGTAGCAAGTGCCATACCTGAGTGTGTATACTAGGTTACAACCAAAAAGTCACTTATTCACATGTATGTGTAACATACTGGTAGCATCAGTACTAGGTACCCCATTCACAAACCCATGCCTGTGTTTGAGGTGGGAGGGGGTGGATAAACAGCTATCAATTTCCAACAACATGTACACCGATGAGTGTATAGAAAACTTCACACGTGTTTGGCTCTACACATACACCACAGGTAAGGTCTATCAACAATGAGGCGTCAGCAAACCCTAGACCAATCATAGGGCCACTCATGTCAGGAAATGCAGAACTTGGTACACAACATATACTTCCAGTAAGGCCTGACTTACATCAGGCATAGAGTTGCAAGAACACCCATGATCATGATTAGCATGCACACCTAGGCCATTGCACTCAAGTTCCACATACTTGTAGCACTACATGTGGAAGTACATGCTGCTAGGAGGTTCTACCTACAGTTTCATAAGTAACTTGGTAAATAGGGAAGCAGAAGTCTATTGGAAAGCAATTTGATGTACCAATCTTGGAGAATGTGGGTCTGACAGGCTGACTAAATCGGAGCTGACTTCCAGTGCGACTCTTGTTGATACAAGTGTCATCCACATGAATAACCCCAGTACTCACAGTGGGGCCTACAGGAATGGCCTACAATCCCTAGATAATACCATTGGATACGCATTGGCCAACTCAAAATATTTGAGAAACTGAAATCCCACTCATGGAACAAGAGAAATGATTGCCCAACACATCACACCTTGCTATGCGTTCAACACACACGAGTCCATAAACATCAAACACAACACATAACAGACATATCAACACTTACTGGAGTGGTCGGGGTCCTCAAATGTCGCCACCTCTCCCACAGTGTAGGGTGCCGGTCCACTTGTAAGGCATGGAAGGAAAAAATGTGCTCAAAATCTGTGCACAGAGCAACAATTTCATAAACATATACAATGTGTAGGCTGAATAAGGAAATGGCAGCCATTCAGACATGATGATACTGCATCTGATATATCACGGCCAACTTGTACATAGCATGGGTCTCCTGTGACAGTTACACACATATCTGCACACATACATTGGCCCTAACTATCATGTGGTGGCAAACATGCCCCGTAATTGGTGACCAGAAAAAATATGGAGTGTAATCGTCTCATCATGTGCATCCAAGAGAGACATCCAAAGCCTGGTTACTTGAGGACTTCATTACCAGTCAAACATGCCTTGTGGCCATGACACATTTACTACACATAGGTACAATGTACAGAGGGAGGGGCAGGGACTTTTGTAAGCCCTCCTGTTGTTACATTAGATTCAATTGATGTGGCCCAGCTATGGTGATTTGCACAAACCATGGATATGTGAACCCATGTGCATACCTTTGGACTGCCATCCATATTTGGAATGTGGCACAACTACCTCAAACAAACATTTTAAGATGTTAGCTGAGGGCACCTTACATCTTTTCAGGATGTTTTCAAATCCAGATCTGACATGTATCCAAAAAGATAAAGGACCACAATAATCCCAAACATTCATAGTACTTCTGTGAACGCTTTCCTTCCACACTCACCAGAGTCACATGAGACATATGTCTGAGCCACTTTGCTATAATCAACTGACGTGAAGCCAGCACTCATTTTCTGCATCATGTAGTGATTCTAAAGTCAGTCTAGCTATAGCGTCAAAAAAGTTAGCAAATCATCTGATGTCACTACAGAGCATTTAATCATGCACATTTACATGATTAGTACTCACCAACAGTGCCACCAATCACGATTCCCAGGTGGTCCAAGAGATCCTGCTCCCTGGTGTGGAGGTCAGCCCACCGGTGCTTCAGCTGGTGGTCACTCCTCTAGCTGGCATACACACGCTGCCGGTGATGCAGTACCTTTCCCCACCGGATTCTGCGCGCCTCTGTGATACCCCTGTATCACTCTGCCCCCTGCCACGATCATCAGTGGCAAGAAATGGCACACAAGCCAGATGAAGCCCCCCAACTCCTCTTCACCCATCCTGCCATATCATGGCCTACCAGACATAACTGAAATGTGAAAGGGAATAGGGGTAAAGAAATAGAAAGGGGAAAAGGGGGAAAGTAGGGGTACAAATACAGGCGAAAAGTAAACTTAACCACTAATAGAGCCCAACTATCCCCAAACAACCACTACCCACAACAGACTCCCACAAACAACAAAAACACTAGGTAAATGGACAAATGTACACAAAACACAGTAGGACAGTATACACCAACAATATTTATTTCACAAATTGACAATACAGACAGCACACAGGACAAAAAAGCACAAAATCTCATGACACCACTCTCTACACAGCCACACAGTCTAGAAGAATCATAGACTGCAAAGTGAAAGTGAAAGTACACCCACTGTACATGATCTGTAAACAGGATATCCTATTACATCACTTCCTGTATGAAATGTCTGCCCTTTTTCACGTTATGCGTCATTTTGTGTCCACCATTACTGTATTTGCATCATTTTTTTGACGCACAGGAGTGAAAATTAGCCCGCATCCAAATAATAGTACATGGCCTGTACAAATATCTGGATGCGGCCTAATGCTCACTCCTGTGCGTCCAAAAAAATGAAGCAAATACAGTAATGGTGTACAAAAAATGACGCATAACGCTAGGAACGTCAAAATGTCAGTGTATGAACTGGTTTGGGGCATTTTTTCTGTTTTTATGTTATGTTACATTTGGGACACATCAGAGATAGGCTGATTGCACCCACTATGGTGTTGATGGTGTATGTTCACATGTGTGACATCATATTGCAGCGGACCATGATCCACTACTCCCTTCACAGTATTTTTACGGTTGGCTGACGCAATAGATGGTCATAAGTGTGGCCTACATATATGTGTTGCACAAATTGGGCATGTTTGGCATAAGGAGAGGATAGCAATGTGACGCATATATCTACAATACCTAAATGCCTTTGGCTCAAAGTGTATGCTTTAGCAACTAATGTATTTGTTGACCAAGTGTGTGTGTATCACATGAAGCAGTATTGCACCTATGCTTGTATGAATGTGACGTCCATGGGTCCATTCCTTAGATGCAAGTCATTGTGGAACTGAGAGAGGGCATGTGTAGTCATACATGTCGCAACATCCGTAAGGTGGACTTCCAAGATTTAGGGTAACATAGACACCACATGTGATAAAGCATGCACCAGATAGATGGCAGACGCTTGTTCATGTCAATGGTCCACATTTTCAACATCCTATGTCCTAGAGTTTTGGTAACAGCTTCCTAGGCACTAGTTGGTGAATCCCACAGTGAGTCATACACATGCATTGAGGAAGTGGGTACCATGTTGTTTGCACAGACAGACAAGGGTGAATCACAAATGTATGATGACACCACAGTTGAGGTCATAGAAGTGAGCCACAACTCTCAAGTGGCTATGGTGGACCAGCATACGAGGCAGCACGTGTCCACATATTTCCAGTGATCAATTGCACATAGGTGTCTTGTTCATGTGTGTGGTCCAATGATGATCCTGTATATTGTTTGTGGTGTAATTTGTCACAAATAGTGGCAGCTATTCCTGTATCTACTGAGTATCCTTGGTTGATCAATGTGAGTAAAGTGGATGAGGACATGTGAACCTACATGGGGATGGTCCCACCCTGTCACTAGAAATTTGTAATGAGACAGTCAACAGGGCAACCTTGGTGTGCTGAGTGAGATAATGTCTCAGGTGTCATGTTCCGGCAGGTGTCATTACAACATTTGTACACAGGTTAGCCTCTGCAATTCCCCCTGCATCTGGGAACATCATAGCCTCTGTGCTGATTATTCTCGCAGCTATTTACCACACACGGCCCATCAATATGTTGTGAGCACTGTGATTCTGTGTGTAAACTGTCAGGGTCCTGACATGGGTGGATTTTTCATGGACATTATCAGAGGTTGCTGGTTCTGCTGAAGGCCCCGTACCCAATCCCTGCATACGGCCCTGGGACACTGTCACACTTTGTCATTCATGCATAAATGAGACCAGACAAGGGATGGGCCATGAATTTTGCTTTTCCCAGAGGATTTACCTCAAATGGTACAGTTAAAAGGCAGATGATGCTATACAATGTATTTGTGTATGCATTGAAGAAGCCCATGCCCAATACCACCTGATGAATGAGAGGTTTGCTAACGCAAGTGTGGTACATATGTAGACACAGGGATACTTTAGTGTGTCGCACAGACAGATGCCAGTCAGGCTGACAGATTGCAGGGTGATTCAGGATCCAGCAATTTGACAAGTTACATATTCAGTGGTCTTACTCAGACTGTTTGGAGGACGAACTAGACAGTTGACATGTCAAACTGTGTATGTCCTGTGTTTTTGAAGGTGACAAATGAACGCAAGGGCTGTGTTACATGGCTTATTTAGTATCAATGCTTAATGGTGTATTTGACATAATGGCAACTCCTATGCTGTTCCAGGCATCAGCAGGGGCAGCGCTTGTTGAAATGGGTGGTGTGCATGGAGGTGATCACAGGTGTGGGCTGCATCTGTTTCTCACAAGTCCTGTAGGTGAGATTTGCATTCTAAGGGCCAACATACTTTTTCACATGGGAAGCAATCTACAGGTGCTAGCAGGGCTTAGAAACTAGAAGACAGTGTATAAATTGACCTGACGTCCATGCAGTCAGATGTTCTATGACAATGGCATACCATAGGAAAGGGTGTAGCACACTGGATTGCTATTGTTAGTCTGCGTGTGTAGAGGAGGTAATATCAGGGTACACATCTTGGTATTCCAGGGACCACTTCAGACAGGTAGGTTGTGACCAGGTGCATGGGTGTGTCAGGAGTTAGGAAATGGGCTGACATGTACATGGAATTTCATGTGCGCAATGCTGCTCATATGAGTGGCACTTGTGCTGTCTATGTTCTGCTTCTATGGAACTCTAGTCACAGATAGTCCTTGCAAATATTGGATGCAGTTGGACTTACTGCTGTCAAGGGTCTGGTCAGACATTCCTGTTACTGATGCAAAAGCACATTGACTGCCTCATGTTTGAGGGTTTTTTTTTCTCTTTATTGAGTGATGGTGTCTTAGTTGTGTGCCATATGCTGTGTTGGACCTTGATTTCAACATGTATGTGTGAAATAGGTGTGGTCCTCAGCTATTGGCCTTCAAAGGAGAAATGTACCTGATATATGTCATTTACAGTGTGTGTGTATGTGACCATTGTATGTTAGGCATCACATTAACTCTGGGATTTTCAGTGTCCTAATCAGTATATCAGCAATGCTCCATGAGGCAACACTCTTATTCTGATAAGTAGAGATGAAGGTGTGCAAAAATGATTAGCCAGACCATGATATGGTGATTATTATAGGTGTTTATTTAAATTAGTTCATTAAAGTGGTGATGGTGATTATATTTAAAATAAATTGTTGACGATATGTTGCCGCCTGCGTATACCAGCGACCGTGTTCTGTAGTTCCCCCTCATGTTGCAGGCCAGCATCCTCCTCTTCCTCCTCTTCAGGCATGTGTGGCTCTGGTTCCAGGAGGGGAATGTTCCTTTTGATGCGAATGTTGTGCAAAATTGCACATGTTAGGATGATCTTACAGACCATCTCCGGGGAATATAGGAGGCTACCACCAGTGATGTCGAGGCACCAGAACCTTGACTTGAGGATGCCGAAGGTCCTCTCGACTATGGTGCGTGTCCTCCTATGTGCGTCATTGTAGGCACGCTCTGCTGCCGTACTCGGTTTGCCAATAGGTGTTATTATCCATGGCTGGATGCCATACCCCTGATCAGCTGCAAGAGAAAATGAATGGGATCATGTTGATGTAACTGGCCCTATTGAAATTACCTTTCAAGGCAGTAGTTGTCTTGTGTTGTCTGTGACTCTTTTGTGTTATAATGTCGCATCCTAGGCTTGTAGGATGTACCATCTGCATTGTGTTGTTTCCTTGGCTGAACGAGTGTTTGTCTGCTGACCGTTTGTCAGCAGTATGTTTTGGGATTTGCAGTACAGTGTGCCCTCCCTAGCCTTGTGATACAGGTGTCCCTGTGCCTTCACTGGGGGTGAGATGATAATTCCATACACAGGTTAAAATTGACAGTGTTGTTAACACGTTCATATCAATGTGCCCTGGACATCCCATACCTTTAGACTTATGCAATGGATTAATGTAAACGTCATTGGGACACTTACATTTTGCAAGGTGACATTTAGGCAACCCACTCCACACGCTGTGATCATTGACCTCTTAACATTATACTGTACACTCAATTCAGATGTGTGACAGGTTCACTGCAGACCTAGGAAACATGGCTAGTGATGTCACAACCTCAGTATGTTCCTGTTCACATGTTGCTGTTGTGGTGTATGTGTTGTGTGTCCTAGAGGGTTGCTGTGCAGTGTGTATATAAGTCGGTTTTTGTACTTACCAACAAGTAGTCCATTGCCATACCGTCCATCCTGGAAGTGTTCATTGATGGTGCAGTGACAGAAGATGAAGGAGTCATGGACACTCCCAGGATATTTAGCCACGATGTTGGTGATCAATCCCTGGTGATCGACTATGGCCTGCACATTGATGGAATGTGTGTGCTTCCTGTTGCGGTAGAGGTGTTCAGTTGCAGCAGGTGGCACAAGGCGTACATGTGTGCAGACGATTGCACCAAGGACATGTGGGAAGCCACTGATGAGATAGGACCCCTGTTTTGTTTCCTGCTGCTTCTGCAGTGTGTTAGGGAAGCAGATGTGGCGGGGTGTAAGTCCAATGATGGCATCCAGTACTTTGGGCAAAAAGGCATAGAATGATGGTTGTGAAATTCCGGCAACCAGTGCACCAGTTGTTTGGAATGAGCCACTTGCCAGCATGTGAAGTATGGCAAGCAGCTTGGTTTCTGTTGGGATGGTGCGGGGTGTCAGCAGAGTGGGTGCCAACTGCGGTTCAATGTTTCGCAGCAGCTGCTGAATGGCCTGCCAGTTCAACCTGTACCTCTGGATGATGTTGTGTTCCCTGAGGCCATGAAGGGTTGTTCCGGGCGGAATATTCTCTCCTGCCTACTCCGCGGCCTTGGGGTCCCTGCTGGTGTTGTTGTTGCTGCTGGGCTCTGCGTCTGCGTGCACGCTGGATTAGAATCACCTCCATGTCTCCCTTTTGTTGCTCTGCTGCTCTGCTGTTGCTTCTGTGTGTTCTGATTAAATACAGGTGTGTTTGCCCCATTTTAACGCCTGCCCTGACCCAGGCGTTAATTTTTTATGCAAATCGGGCTGTGCGTCATTTTCTGTCTCCGCCTCCCAGCCGTGTGTCATTTTTGCCCGAAAGCATAAATACGACGCACAGCCGTTTCAGTCATTTTTTGGACAGGAACGCCTACCTTGCATATCATAACGCAAGGCGGGTTGCCGCATCCAAAAAATGACGCACACAGCAGAATTTTGTCATCCGCGGGCCTGGGCGTCAAAGTTTAAATATGGGGCAACGTTTGCGCTGAAAATGCGTAAAAATTCTTTACGCACATTCGGCGCAGACGGAGTATAAATATGCCCCCTTGTTCTTTCAATTCTTTCCAATCAGCACTTTCATTAGTCAGATTAGTAAGTAAACTTCTAATTTCTTTACTATTATCAGGAATGAATGAGCAACAATGCCTAAAATTAAGCATCCTACAAACTCCGCCATCCTTCGCTAAAAGAATGTCTAAAGCAAGTCTATTTTGAAGAGTCATAGCTCTTTCGGCAGCTAATTCTGTATCTATCATGAGAATGGCTCCTGAAAAATTTGCTAACATGTTATCCACAATAGTAGACAACTTTCAAAGCTTTATCAAATTCAGAACAACTGCCACTGAAGGAATAATTGCTCCAAATATATCTCACACTATACAAAAAGGAGACTCTCTCCTCTGTCTCAGATGATGTAATTCAGTCACTTTCAGAAACTTATTTAAGTCATCCAATTGAAATATCTTTGGGAAAACTACTCCCAAATAACATGTCCCATACCATCCTCTTGAAAGACAGTAATAAGCATCAGGACCACAGATGTAATATCCCAGGAATTGCGGATCCTGTCCATTCAATGTCCATTTACTCTGAAACAAAAACACATGTCTACATTCACTCATTCCCACAAACAATGTGTCAGTGCGTGATTTAGGCCTATATATATATATATATATATATATATATATCTATATACAAAGTTTCCCTACATGTTGCGCATCCAAAGCTAATTTCCCTTGTGTTTTAATTGCACTATAAGCATAATTATTCTTGTAAGTCCTCTTCTCTAAGCCTTTTTCTAATTTTTCCTTCAATGCCTTTCTCGTGTCATCTGTGTGATCTAGGAAGCTCTTTTCTAAAGGTGTAAGCAAGCATGTTACTTTATTGCAGCATGCATAAGCGGTGCCAAATGTTAATGTAGGTTCAAAGAAATCACTATGTCACTATCTTTAGCTCCTCTACTCAAATACCTAATTTTACCAACAAACGAAAACAAAACGTCATACTTAGAGTAAAAGTAGTGAATGTACACTTGTTATAGAATCTTGTTAGGAACAGACCACAACTTATCCCGTATGTCAATGGCAAGCTATGATAGGTAACTCCTTCCTCAACCGATGAAGGAATCTACGTACACACATAACAATCCTTTGCATCCATTGTCTCAACATACTCACCCACAAGCGATAGAAGACATTAAAAGAAAGTTCCCCTCAGGCATTAATACCCTCATGCATATACTTCTCATCTAACTTAAACTTCTCTATTGCTGTTAGTGCAGTAGTTGTCTCGAAAGCAGGAATATGGTTGGCTCCACTCTTATCAAGAACAGTCATTCCCACAATCAATACCATAAACAGTATCCCACACACAATCGCGAAACCAATGCTCATGTTTTTACAGCACCTATTTTTCCTACCCTTCTGGCTAATGTTATTCATGATCTATAAAGAATCAGAAAGCAGAAGAAATTTAGAAAAATTGCAGCAAAAATAAAAACCAAAAATCTTCTTTCAGCAGTTATTTACAGCTTTCAGTCTCACTTCCAGGATTCCTTTTTGTCAAAATTGGTTTAGCATCTTGTCAAAATCAGGTTTCAAAGTCAAATCAGGTTATTTGCAACCCCTCCGCCTGGAACGGCTCCTGGTGGCCTACCTCCCTCAGAGCCGCGCCCACCCCACCACCCAAATATGGAACCTGGGAATCATCCTTGACCCAGCACTCAGCATGACTCAGCAGGTCAACGCAGTCTCCTCTTCCTGTTACAACACCCTCTGCATGCTCCGCAAGATCTTTAAGTGGATCCCCGTCAAAACCAGAAAGACAGTCACCCACACCCTAGTCAGCAACAGACTGGACTTCGGCAAACCACTCAATGCAGGAACCACAGCCAAACTACAAATGAAAATGCAACGTATCCAAAACGCCTCCGCCTGACTCATCCTCGACGTCCCACGCTGCAAGCACATCTCTCCCCACCTCAGAGACCTACACTGGCTACCCGTATTGAAGAAGATTACTTTCAAACTACTCACCAACGCACACAAAGCCCTTTGTCATTGAGGTAGGTCCGGACTACAGACAGACTCACCTTCCACACCCCCGTCCACCAGCTCCGCTCCACCAACCTCACCCTCGCCTCCGTCCCCCGCATTCACCGCACCACCGCCAGAGGGAGATCCTTCTCTCACCTCGCCGCCACGACCTGGAACTCCCTACCACTCCACCTACGCCAGACCCAAGACCTCCTGACTTTTAGGAAACACCTCAAGACATGCCTATTCAACAAGTAGCTCCCCACCCAGCGCCTTGAGACCCTGGTGGGTGAGTAGCGCGCTTTATAAATTAATTAATTGATTGATTGATTGATTGATTGATTGATTATCAAAGACTTTTCTGGTTACTTTCCAACAGTCTCTTTCTCTAGGCATCTTCTCAGATTGTTTCAACAGTTCAGTTCATCAGTTCATCAGTTTCCTTCAAGTGCCAAAATATTGACCTGTAATGTCTCAATCAAAACAAAAAGATAAAAATTCTCTCTGCCATTCACTTGTAGTTGCATAGGCCCATTTAGGACTTGCGTATCTTTGACTTTCTATTCTCTTTCTTTTCAACTTTTGATCACCATTCAATTCTCATTTACTAAGATCTTGTCTCCTTGTTGCATCTACTTCTTCTTCAATTGTTTTTTCCACTACTACTTTATCTCTCTTTCCTTGTGACTCTGGCCACTTATCTCCTTTCAGTGGCCCTTTCGTCAATGTTCTTTTCAGTGTTGAACTTGAAACTTCTCCTTGCTCTATGGTGTTCTTTCTTGACGGACCTGCAACTGGTTCAGGAGGAGTCCGATCACTTTGACATTGATCCACCCCAACTCCTTCACCCTCGGGTTCTGGCAATTGCTCTGTTTGTCTCTCAGAATCATCTGCTTCTGGGAAAGCCCTCCTCTGACTAGGCTCTCCTGCTGTCTCAATTGAGATAGGCTCACTGTCTCCATCCTGGAGGCCTTCTCTTTCGTCTCTCACAGGAGTGACAGAACCATCCTCAACGGGCTCAGATCCGGTCTCAGTTCCCCTTTGTTCGACTTCCGGCCCTGAGACTTGTTTTGCTGTGGTTGGTACTTTCAATAACTCTGTTTCTTTATCCATCAGTTGGACATATCACTTTCTTTGTGTGACTGGAATGGATCCAGTTTGGAACTCCGCACACTTCACAGCTGTAGTAGTTGTCAGAACTACGTTGAAAAGACCCTTCCAACGAGGTTCAAAACACATCTTCCTCACATGTTTCTGGACCACAACTCAATCTGCAGCTCTCAGATTGTGCCCTGGGTCATGGATCAGTGGCAGTGTGGTAGCTTACACCTGCTGAGAAAAAGAGCAAACCACATCAGCCAGACATTTGCAGTAGTCCAACACCATATCATCTGTAATGCTGACGAGTGCATTTGCAGGCACGCTGACAACCTCGTGGTTCGGCCCATAATGATCTCATGCGGCGACAATCCTGTCTTCTTGTCGGGTGTGTTTCTCATTGTCATTAGAACTAAAGGCAGTGCGTCAGGCCATTTCAAATTCATGGACACACACATCTTTGCAATTCTTGACTTCAAAGTATTATTCATCTGTTCCACTAGTCCTGATGCTTCTGGGCGGTAGCTACAATGCAACTTCTGCTCAATGTTCAATGCTGCACACAGTAATTTAATTACTTTGTTGTTTAAGTGACTTTCCCTATCTGATTCTAAAGAGACCGCAAACCCAAAACACGGTATCAGTTCCCAAAGCAGAAGTTTCGCTACTGTGAGACCGTCATTTCTTCATGTAGGGTACACTTCAATCCAGTGAATAAAGATGCAAACAAACACCAACACATATCTCAAACCTCCACATACAGGCAGCTCAATAAAATCCATCTGCATTCTGCTGAATGGACCCCCTGCTCTTCCAATGTGGCTCAAATTGGCCACTGTCCCTTTCTCCGTGTTCATTTGCTGGCAAATGACGCAACAATGGAAAACTGCTTCAGCAACTTGTCTAAACGATAGAATCAAACCAATCATGTTTGAACAGATGAATCTTGGCATCCCTCCCAACATGTGCTTGACCATGACAATACCTAGCCATTTGAGACAACAGACTATTAAGCAAAACCAATTGACCATCTTCTGAAATCCACAATTCATCTTCTTGTTGCACACATTTCATTTTGCTCCATGAATGTTTTTCCTCCCTGTCAACATTATTATGCAACATTTTCAATTCCTCCAATATATCAATTAGTCTTAATGCAAAATTCGGACATGTTTCATCTTCTTCAGGTAACAGTTCCCACTTATCTTTGAATGATATACATTTCAAGGCGCAAAACCTTGCAACTTGATCCGCATATCCATTTCCCAATGACACGAAGTCCTGCGACTTCAGATGTGCACTGCATTTCACCACCGCAATCTTTTCAGGCATTTGAATAGCATGCAACAGATCTTTAATCTTTTCATCATTTCTCACGGTCAACCAATAAGAGGTCAGGAAACCTCTCTGTGACCACAACTGGCCAAAATCATGGACTATTCCAAACCCATCCTGGCTATCTGTATAGATAGTAACTTTCAGCTGAGCAGAAACATTGCACACACTCTAGTAAGGGCTGCCAGTTCCGCTACTTGGGCAGAATGCAATCCTTGAAAACAAGAAGCTTCCAGGATACCAGTAATTGTGCACACAGCATATCCTGCTTTCAGTGTGTTTGTATTGTCTCTTAGACAAGAACCATCAACAAACATAAAGTGGTAATTCTCTTCCAATCGAGTATCTCTGATGTCAGGTCTCGGTTTTGTGCACAAGTTCGTTACTTCAAGACAATCATGCTCAGTGTCTTCCAATTTCTCAATTTCAACATTGTCATTTGGAAGTAAGGTTGCCGGGTTCAGCATTATACATCTTTTCAATGACACATTTGATGACCCTAGAATACTTGTTTCATATCTGGTCAACCGTGCATCAGTCAAATATTGGGCTTTCGTCTTTGTAAGTAGAATTTCAATAGAGTGAGGGACCATTATAGTCAAGAGATGTCCCATCACAATACCTTAACACTGTGTAAGGCTTTTCCCAACCACTGCAACTACACGCAAACCTCGTCGTAAGGCTGCTGCAACTGGGTCCAAAGTAGCTGAAAAATATGCCACTGGCCGGTTTACACCTCCATGGACCTGTGTCAAGACAGAAAAAGAACATACATCATGACAGAACAATATGAAAGGTTTCGTGTAGTCAGGCATACCTAAAGATGGAGCTTTGCACCGACTCTCTCTCAGTTCAGTAAACGCTTTCATTCCAGCCTGGTCTAACATTAGGGGATCAGTGACTTCCTTGTGAGTCAGCTTCTGCAGTGGTCTTGAAATGACTGAAAATTTGGGAATCCATTGGCCGCAATAACCTACCATTCCCAGAAACATCCGGACATCTCACTGTGGGGTCACGGTTTTATCTGCAATATGGTTGTAACCCATTCTCTGGATATTTTTCTTGATCCCTTCGTAATCTAGTGACCCAATTATTTTACTTCTTTCTGACAGTATTGTAATTTAAGTGGGGACACTTTATGACCATTCTTTCCTAAATGGTTCAGTAGGGCAATTGTGTCATGCTTGCACTCGTCCCTTGTTTTGGACGCAATCAGCAAGTCATCAATGTACTGCACCAAGGTCGACTGGAAAGGCAATTCCAACAACTCCAAATTATTTTTCAAGATCTGATTGAATAATGAAGGTGACTCTAAAAACCCTTGAGAATTCTACACCAACAATAAACTCTATCTAAAAAAGTTTGAAACAAAAGAGAAAATGGCTGTCCTCATAAAGAGGCACAAAAAAGAAGGCTTGCGACAAATCAATGACAGTGAACCACTCAACATCACATGGAATCTGAAACAGTATCACAGCTGAAGTTGGTATGACTGGGAAACACTTGCCCACAATGTAATTTATTTTTTTCAAATCCTGAACAATTCGAACTTTCCCACAGGGCTTTTTCAGACCCATTATCAGTGACTTACATGGGCTGCTCAACACTTCCTTCAGAACCCCTTGCTCTACAAATTCTGCAATTATTGGGGCGACCTTCATGAGGACGTCTTGTGGCATGTGGTACTGGGGAATTTGGGAAACAATTGCATTCGGCTTCACAGTAACTTTAGCTGGCCAACTCCCTTTATCAGACCTATCTCCTCTGTCTTATTCCACAACTTCTCTTTAACAGTTCCCTGTAAATCAGGATAAAGCTCTTTTACTGTGAACATTGGGGAAAAATCAATCAGAGGGTATTCCTGTTATACTGTCTCACATTCTGTCTCTGGAGCTTGGTCATCTTCATCATCGCTACTTGTCTGAATCTCGATTCCATCATTTGAGAAAGTAATCGACCATCTCTTTTTCCACAGCAAGTCTCTTCCCACTAGGGATACTGAACTTGAGTCACAAACCACGAATCTGTGCATTCCCTGAAAGTTGCCAATTTTAACCTGAACTGGTTCTGTAATTGGGTTGGTAAAATACTGATTCGCTACTCCTACAACCTGGACGTTTTACCTGAAATGGGCAAATTCTGGACTTCAACTGATCTTACTGTAGAGCGTGTAGCTCCTGTGTCAACCAAGAAATTAACTCTGTGACCTATGACTCTTCCCTTCACATAGGAACCTCTATGATCTACTTCTAAGGAAGCTGAAAGCACACATGCCTCCTCATCTGAACTCTCCTTCACCCAATCATCGTTTATTCCATTCTCACTGTGCAGCGGAAACTGGTGTACTGTGTTATTACTTTGGTTAAGCTTCTGACCTGTGACCTGTTGAGAAAGCACCATTTGCTGCCGCTCCATTGGGGCTTGAGGCACTTGAATTTGCTGTCTTGGTACCATGGGAACCTGCTGGTGCATTGGCTGTGACTGAGTCATCTGTACATGTGACATTTGAACCTGCTGCATCGGTTGAAAATTCTGCATCTGATTTGCATTATTCTGGAAATTTGGTTTAGGACCTCTCATTCTCGATCCTCTCATATTCTGGAACAAATTGATGTAATTACTTTGCTGAACAACACCTTCCTGCACCAACATCAGACACTCCCATTTCCAATGTCCGACGGCTCCGCAAATGTGAAAAGGCAACAATTTCTTCATTCCCTGTACATCATTCTGAACTACTACAGTACCCATGTCTAGACCACGATTCACATTTCTTCCGCAACCTCTCATCTGATTTTGAAATACCTTGTTTCCCTGCTGCTGCTGTGTTAACTGTTGTGGAAAATTTCCCTGCATGCCTGTCTGTGCAGCTTTAATCTGCATCACCATTGCCTTCTTTTTCAGCTTTCTCTGCTTCAACTCAGTCTCTTCACTACAATACTTTGCATACTGCAACACCTCATCAATCAGCTTTGCTTGCCAGCAGATCAAATGACCCTTTATCATCTGGCTAATTTCAGGTCTAAGTCCTTCCACAAATCTGAACACAAAACGAATCATATCTTTAGCCTCAATTGTCTTGTTACCATTATAATACCTTAACGCCTGCAACAATCTCTCATACTATGCATGTATTGACTCTTTTATTTCCTGGGCTGTCCTGTCAATTATCTCCCAAAATAAATGTTCTTGGGAAAAATTCTCGTTTCTGAAACTCAATCACCTTATAGTAATATTTTATTACCTCGATAGACAGTGCACCTGTATTCTTATCTCTCTCTGGTTCTCTTGTTGGCCAATCTACACTCCTCTTACACTCTATCCACAGATCAGCTGGGACCACTATCTGTAGTAAAGTATTCAAGTCCACCCACAGGCACTTTGCAAGTTTTACAAACTTGTATGTTTGCTGATACCACTCTACCGGCTTCTCTCTCAATTTTGGATAATCATTCAGAAATGATAGAATATCACCTCTACTCCAAGGGACATGCAAAAAATTCCCTCCTGGAATCTCCTACATTGGTAGAATTGTCACTGGGTCCTTGTCCTGCTGCACACTTGCAGTCACTTCTACAGAATCCTTTTTCCTCTTATCTCTTTTCTTTACCCATATGCCTTCCCACTTCTCTAATGCTCCCAGGTCTGGGCATTTTGAATCAATTCCCTAACGTGTGCCTTCATTCCGGCAGATCTCATGAGCACAAAGGTGGTCATTCTGACCGCGGCGGGCAGCGGTAGCCGCCCGCCATACGGTCACCGCCATTTGGCCGCTCCACGGTCAAAAGACCGCAGAGGCCATTCTGGCTTTCCCACTGGGCCGGCAGGCGCCCGCCAAAGGAGCGCCCGCCGGCCCAGCGGGAAAGGCTCTGCAACAATGAAGCCGGCTCCGAATGGAGCCGGCGGAGTTGCAGGGGTGCGACGGGTGCAGTTGCACCCATCGCGATTTTCACTGTCTGCAATGCAGACAGTGAAAATCTCTCTGGGGCCCTGTTAGGGGGCCCCTGCACTGCCCATGCCAGTGGCATGGGCAGTGCAGGGGCCCCCAGTGGCCTCACGACACCCGTTCCCGCCATCCTGTTCCTGGCAGTAAAAACCGCCAGAAAACAGGATGGCGGGAAGGGGGTCGGAATCTCCATGGCGGCGCTGCAAGCAGCGCCGCCATGGAGATTCAGCCCAGCCAGGGGTATTCCGGCGGGAAACCGCCGATCCCCTTTTCTGACCGCGGCTTTACCGCCGCGTCAGAATGGGCATTGAAGCACCGCCAGCCTGTTGGCGGTGCTTCCGTGTCCCTCCACCCTGGCGGTCCATGACCGCCAGGGTTGGAATGAGGGCCAAAGTCTTTAGTCTCAGAATCTAATCTGTAACTCCTTTTCAAATGCTTCTTCTTCTCTATTTCTATGCCGTACTTCTCTGCCAGGTCTGCTAATCTCTGATGCACATTGCTCACTTCTCTTGTAATCTTCAGGCACAGATATCTCAATTCTGCTTCTGTGTAGGATTCTAACCAGTTCACTCCCATGGTTCCCTCTATGAGCTTACTCGCTTCCATGCTTAGTTTAGCGTAATTCAGATACTCCTCTCCCTTTGGAGAATTCTGCGGGGTACTCAGCTTGTCCAACCATTCGATCAACTGCTGAGCTGTCAAACCTTGCCACAAAATGTTGCTATCCTGTACCTGTGGTACCTGCTGCACAACTGAATTTGGGGTCTGCGGTGTCAATCATTTCAAGCTCTGAGTAGTGTTTGACCCTACCATAGTAGCTGGAAGATCTTCAAACGGACTAGGGTCAAGCATGGATCTTGATCTGAGAAAAAGTCTGTCCCACAGGAGAGACTACTTGAGTGTTCTTGTTATGTCCTCCTCCCATTACATTCTGTTTCATGACACTCTGTTCATATATGCTAGGTTTCTTTTGTGCAAATAGGGGTACGGGTAGACCAACAGTAATAGGTAGAGATATAGCATCAGGGGTTGGTCTGGAACCTAAATTCTGTGGGAGTAAAACTCCCATGTTCTGATTCATCACTGAAGACATATTTAACAGTATCCCTGTTATTGGAGTGCCTCTCAGCATGACTTGTGGCTGCACTTGGTGCAGTAAAAGTGGAGTCGGTTCTGTCTGAACCAACTCTGGTCTCAGGAAAACCTGTTCCGTAGGCACTATTAAGGTTGTAGCCATTTCCATAATGGGTACATCAGGGTAAATTCTTTGAACCTGTGGCGGTTGCACCTGGTTTTGGACCACTGGAGCAATGGGTGCGTTAAGACTACTCTGCATCGGACTCTGGTCAGGTTAGCATTAATCTGCACTGGACTCACTGTCCCATTAACCTGTGATGGAGCTAAAGGATCAGCACTGGTGCTCAGACCACTCTCATGTGCTGCATATGGTGGTGGACGATCTCTCAGTAACTGTGTAACAAAGTCATCATCTTCTGACTCTTCCTCCACTGTTGAGGATTTTCTAACCCCCACATCCTCTGAAGGGCTTCTGTTAGTCTTTCTAGTAGCTTTTCTTCCTTCTGTCTCAAAGTCTTGTGTAATCACTGGAAACAACTTATTTCCATGCAAAGTCTTGTTTCTCCAAGTTCTTTGCACACTGTCCCACCTAGCCTCTGTTAATGTCTTTTCTGCTTTTCTCATTCACCTCTCGAATTTCTGTTGCTGTTGTTTTCTGGCTACTAGCTCCCAAATCGCTAATGCCTCAAACTATACTGGTCTCAGAAGGGGCTACGACTCATATAGCACCATACTTAAAAGCTCTAAAACCCTCAAACCAAACGTTCCATTTGTAGGAAATGCTAAGTTCCCATCTTTCTCTGTCACCTTGCACGATTGCTTTAGCCAACGACATGGCGCAACACCCTTCTCTTCTATTACAATGTAAGCTTGTGTCCCTTCTGGAAGTGTAGCCTTGCCTATACTCGTTGTAATGTATGTATCTCCCCTGGAATCCCTCTTTAAAGCTTTGAAAAATGTAATTTTTGCGACCTTATGTTATTCAAATCAAATCAGGAAGTGACTTTAATCCCCAGAATTCTCTTTGCCCACCTTCTCAACCAATTGTGCTTAAAGATGGCTGCCAATCCGTGCCTTACCCTTCTCACTAACCAACCTATCCCAGAGCTGCTCCAATGACGTCAACCTCACACGTACTGCGGCTGACAAAGTCATGTGGCTTATCCTCCCAAACTTCGATTCACACAAAACTAATGCAAAAGTATTGCGCGCACTAAACCCAAAAACCAATTTGCTGGTTTACTACAGGAAAGGTAACACAATTTCTTCAGATGCTTTATGGATTTTTCACTGACAGCTCTTCCCGCACTTCCTTCTCGGTCTCTCTGATTTGTAAGCAAAATTTGACCCGCAGATTTTACTCTTAACTGATCAGTGGGTCTGTCCTGCTGCACATAGGACTCGTCAGATCTCAGTCAAAACTTCCTCTCACTCTCTTTGACACACTCTCTGACTTGTTGACCACACCCGATCAACCTACTAAACGAGACAAATTACAACATAAAACCAAGTGTCTCATACACTTTTCAAAATACTCTGGAGTCTTAGACAACGCAGAGTCCGTACATCAACAACCACATGGACAATTTCTGAGCACAAAGCGCCACACACATGTGAAGTTTGATGACTTCCCTACTCTCACACTGCGGAGTATGCACACTCCTTCTACAACTTCATTTGGAGTATGCAAACTCCCTAAAACCCTCACAAACCACACAATTCACCTGCTATTTGCATAAGCTGAAAAAAGCGCAAAACCCTACTTCATTCACTCTGTCACTAGAACGCAGGGAACAGCCTTAAAAAACCATTGGCAAGTTCTGCGATTCTGGGAAAGTCATTTCAGGACTTAAAGGAACATGTTCTCTCCAAATTGCATCATGGAGAAAATAAATCCAAATCTCCGTAATAATGAACTCTCAAGAGATACGACCATCAAGCCATTACGATGTCTGTTAATACCTTTTTTTTGTGCCCAAAGTCTATGATGTGCTCTTAGGGGGACAGACCTTCAAGCTCTGCTATCGTCCATGTTATTACTTATTTTTCTGTACCAGACGTCTGTGATGGGCTCTTAAGGAGACAAACCACCCGTCTCTGCTACCATTTCTGTTGGCGCATCTGACCTTAATAAGTAAACTTACAAGGGGACGCGAATAGGTCGATGAACCTTTTGAATTACATTTGGGATGTTCCCACCCTAGATCCAGTACATGCAGATTAATAATTACTAATTAGACAATAACATCAACAATCAATGATAATCAATAACATTAGTAATCAATTGGAGTCAGTAATTTTCACACACCATGACTTTTCAGCCATGAATAACCACACCTTTTAGTAAAGGTTAGAATATGTATTTCCTTATATTAACAATGCTAATGTTGCGTAAGATAATCTCAAAACCCTATGATAAACATATAGAAAAAACACTGGCTGTCCAAAGCGATGAAAGAAACACAGTCTAATCAAAGCTTGAACAATTACGCATGCTAAGGTTACGATGCAAATTAATAATATGAATAACTGAGCAAACAATATCACATACATTTAGATTCAGCAAATGAAAGTATCAAAAGTTACTCGATGTAGCAGACTTCATTATCAACACAAGCTTTATTCCATCATAAATAACCATTAAAGCATAAAAAAACACAATAATCCGAAATTACATATTGAGTAGAAAGAAATATAAATTAGAAGGGTTAAAAAACATCAATCAGCATTTAAAAAAAAGATAAAAGACTCACATTTCATATCTTACAGCATGCAGAGTTACAAATTACTATATTTTTAAAAGACAAGTACGTGTATGCCATGTGGCCACAAGAAACTTGCTAACAGCACAGATTGAAAAAGGTGAAGTGTCACTCTTCAAAATCCTTAGGGCGATACCATATTGTCTTATTCCCATATTCCGGCAAACTGGACGAATCCATTTACGCCGGGGAAGGGCATAGGCTGAACAAAAAAACATAAAATGTTCGACAGATGTGAAGAACCAGAACCTTATGGGCCTGGCGGCGCAGGGTACGCCTGAAATCTCCTTGGATTCACCTGCCTCAACTAACAGAGACACGGGACACTCTGTCAGGCGTAAAAGATCAGATTTATTAGCTGCAGCTAGTACAGTTGTCCAAGAAGTACACAAGGTATGTTCTCAGGAGACTGCCACTTTACTTTGTGGCGCACAATCTTATATACCGTATAAAAACATTTATTAACTACATACACTCCCAGAACACATAGAAAGGAGCCAGTAAGAATAATGTAAAGATAGAACAGAGCCAATAGAAATGTCGGAAAACAAGACAGAACAAAGTATCAAGTGACTTAAGGTTGCCTCCCCTCCAGCTGTGTTTGTCACCCCTCCCTTGAACTAATTCATTAACCGATCCACAACGAAGTTGCATGTGGTGCGATAAGTTTGTGTGCGTTTGGAGGACAGTTGTGAAATGAGAGAATACTAGCAAAGGACAGCGAAGGCCAGACGATAAGATAAGATCGGCGGAGAATAGTGTGAGCCTACAGATAGTTGAAACAAGGATTAGAAAACCAGACAGGGATTAGTGTACTCGGTCAGACCTTAATACCAGCCTTGTAAAGATAGAGGCAGAAGACTGTTTTGAACACCATGTTGCAGAATAAGCAGAAAAGGCAGAATGGACTTCGTTCGCTGTGCTGCCTGAGTGAAGGCAACATAAAATGGCGGCGGGCCACAAAATGGCGGGTCGATACGATCGTATTAAAAATCGAATTTCCTCAGACCCTCCTTTTGCCAGAACTCAGGCAAGATACATAAACTCATGTTAATCTGAGTCGATGTCTATGGCCATGAGGTCATCAAGCTGTTGCTGTACCATCATTTTGATATTCTCTGTTCTTTGTGACTTGGGTTTGGGAATACATGCAGTAGCACATAGGTTGCAGACGGCAGGACCGCAGTGCATACAAAGACAACAAGAGAATATAAAAGCTAAAATTACTCCAAAGAATGTCAATACCTTCCAACCCCATTTGGACAGTAATCCCCAAAACCACTCTGAAAAGGACCAATCTCCTTCGTCCTGATGAATCGACTCGGAGATTATGTGTAACTTAGAGATAGCTTGGTATACTGTCGGAGCGTCATTAGGTATGAAAATACAGCAACTTGATCCGATCAATTTGCATACTCCACCACGATCCGCAAGAACAAAGTCTAAGGCAACACGGTTCTGCAAGGTCATAAGACGATCAGCCTGTAGTTCAGCTGTAATGTTACTTAAAGCTCCTACAGTGATGTCTATGGTGGTTTCTACGACACAAACCAATTTCCTTATATTTCTGCTGTTGGCCATTGGACCCCAGAAGGGAAGAAATCCTTTGAGGAAATCTCCTCCCTCTTGTCCTGCTGTGTCTTTCGAATCCACAATCCCTCTGCCATATCTATTTTTATGATGGTTCGCAGGAGCGGTGTATGTAGGGGGAAGAAGAAAGGCTATATAACAAGTACCAGAGAAATCAGCTGGCAACCATGTATAAGCCCTATCGTGGCAAACGAAGTATGTACCTTGAGATGGTACTAACGGCGGTGAATTCAGGGCTGAATAAACATATGTATGGGAACATAAACTTTCTCTTTGTCCGGTGTTTGGAGTTCTACCATTTACTTGCAGACAGAAATTTCCTTGTTGGGGTATGACCCGTATCGGAGGAGATTTTCCTTGCTCAATCTTATCATTGAGGCTGGAAATGTAATCAGTTATGTTCCAATTGGTATATGCTTTTCTTTCATCTATGGAAGCTTCACTTTTTTCCATGATTTTAGCCATAGCTACCATTCCCTTTATCAATAAACTATGACTGAAATCTGAACCAACACTATGTGAACTGACAGGTTGTTTAATTTTACTTTGATATGCATTATTGAAAATGACAAAATAAGCCCAAGCGGAACCTTCATAGGAGAATGGAAGAACTAAATATGGCATTCCTTTTTCTACCGTATGTGGTATGAGTCCACACACCCAACAGTCAGTTGTATTGATCACTAACTGATGTTGATGTAACAACTGGACGAAGGAATTGTTAAAGTATTCAGTTCTTCTGATGAGTTCATGCTGGGGAAGAGTGTGAAATAGGTGCGGAGAGATAGTAGAAGAAGATGTAGAGGTAGGAGAAGAGACAACTTTTTGCTGCAGAGTAATAATGATCCAGTTTACAGATGCCAAAAGAATACACGACAATATAATGACGCATAGAACAATACTACAACGACTACATATTTCTTTACAATTATTCTTTACATTTTTACTTTCTCTTTTATCTAATGTAGCCTCCATCTTTCTAAGTGGATGCTCACGGCAATCTTCCTCAATCACTGTAGTCACGATTATCTACCGTCCTATGACACTGTGAGGTCCTGCAGGCCTATTGCCACTTACTCAGGTCGTAACTAAGACTCCTACCGTGACCCTGCAACCGGGATAGAGTACTACATAGGAGAGAAAGTTACAAGTTCTTTGGTCTTGGTCTCAAATTATAGCGTTCTTGTCCAGAGGCAGTCTGGTTTTGAAACAATGTTCCTGGATTTGTCGTGTTCAAGCGTCGATGCGATGGTATTGCTTCTTGAAGGATGTCGTCGTCCTCTTTCTCAGAAAGTGTTCCAATTAGACGCGCATCACTGAATGGTACAAATTGCGGGACTTTCTCACTTTCAGAGTCACTGATGCCTCTACGGACCCACTGATCGAAAGGCAAGGGCAAAGGCACTTTCTTGCAGTGCAAGGCATGCACCCAGTTTTTCTTTCCTTCGACTTTAACTGCTGTTCTTGTGGTCAAAAGAACCAGGC